>NC_053035.3:477436415-479920503 GCF_002575655.3 Aegilops tauschii subsp. strangulata
CCTGACTTGCCTTGCTGCTGACTTTGATCATTACTGCTGTGAGGGTTTGTACTGATGTAGACTTGAGTTTTCAGTACTGTTGTGAGGAGTGCCCACTAATGCAAAATTGATTATCAGTCTCAAAATCAGATATTTCCCATTTTACTGCAGACGACTGAGAATTCCATTCTGTTTAGCTGAGTTTCCAAATATTTGAACTCCTTGCTGATTCTTCGGGTCCAGTGTCGGTTGATGAGCAACTCTTTATAGGGGAAAAATAATGCAACACCGGGCCCAAAAAGAAAGAAGCAAAAGAAAACTCAACTAAACAAAGGCACACCACAACAGTCAATTCACACACAATCAATGGCACATATTACTGCTAGTCACACAATATGCATGCCTACTTAAGCACACAAATCTCGCGGGATCTCCGGTACTACGGTCTAGCATGCTGTGACGATGTGCACGAGGACGAATAAATGTGTGGAAGAATTGGTGTAGACTGCGCTACACCAAGTGCTAGCTTAGCCAGGTAGCAACCTGGACTAGCTCGGAGGCGAGGACGCACTCGGTAATCATGTAGTGGGACACGAAGGTCGCAACCACATTATTATCAAGCGGACGGAAAAAGATCCGTACTCGTCCAAGAAATAGGGTAGCGAGGAAAACTGAGGCTGCTGACATGGCCCTTTCTTGATAACTAAGATCATTAAGGGTTGCCAACACGACAAAATAAAAGAGCGATTCAGGATAGAAGCATGTCCATCACCGAAACAATAGGTGGGGCTGAAAGGAGGATATCGGCGAGATACCTGAGCACCATCTTTGCAAACAGTTTCGGAATCACTTGGCATCACTCTGCTGGGACAGAAATGACACAAAACACCGAAGAACGAGCAAGAAAAGAAAACTGGAGAAATGCAAAGGCTGAGCTGTAGTGGATTCGAACCGATGCCAGCTACACTCACCAGATAAACCGTTAGCAACAAATACTAAGGCTATATGCATGCTATGCAACAAACAAATGTAGCAACCAAATGCAATAACCAGGTCGGACTTTAAACTACTGATTTCTACCGGTTTCTACCGCTCACACTGACTAGGGCGTCCTACAGCCAGACCTGCTCTGATACCAAGCGATGTGGCACCCCGGCTCAGAGAAACCGGAACGCCCCATATTCCAGCCTAGAGATCGAGGAGAAGTCTTCTGGAATACAGCACTACTTAGCATAGAACAAACCAGCTTTCTATTATTACACGAATATGAATACAAGGTCTCCGATATTACAAGGAATAACATCGGCACGGCGACACTACGCCATCCTCAGTTGCTCTATGTAAGCAGCAGAACAACTCGAAGCAGCGGAAAAACTTCTAGCAGCGGAACAACAACGACGGTGGTGAACTCCACTCCGCAGGGACTCTGGCTGGAATGCTTATCCTAGCTCGCACGAATAGAAACCACGACAAGCAATCAAGCAATCACATCCGGCATGACCTGCAAACTGGCATGACACGCCAGGTCAGTACATTGAATGTACTTGCAAGCTCACAATAACCAGAAGCATTCAAGACAAACAACAGCATGGCAATTACAGGTTAAGCAGGAATTATCATGAGATCATCAGGATAACATGACATGAACAACATGAACATGATACAGCTAGAATAATATGAACATGGCATAAACATCTAAATCTGACAATACTAGCATGCAACATGATGACACTATATGCACCACTTATTCTGCTCGGGTTATCTCGTAACCATCACATTCAGCACTTACCAACCTCGGACATCACACGATCATCTCAGGATCAAATCAAGCTTGGTATAAACAATACCGTAGTAATCATTAAATGACCACAAGGAGCTTGATCTTTACCCACGATTCTCGCACAACATCACGAATATCCAACAACTCGGTATCCTCGATACCGCGGTGATCATCTCATGATCACAAACGGAACCACTCTTGGTTCAACGGGTTACCTCGTAACCGAACGGTGATCTTTCCGGCGATCACAACCATGACCAACACTTTGTCTCAAACGGTGATCTTTCCGGCGATCACAACCAACTTATCTCATCATCGAACCAGGGTTGTTATTAATTAAGTTATTATTAATTACTGTTGACTCATAGTGTGACCAACTACAAACTGGGCCCTTATCCGCGGGCGCGGCTATCGATAGATTTAATATACACTCTGCAGAGGTTAGTACACTGTACCCACACTACAGAACCCATGGCCTCGCACTCCCATTCGGGTGGACCAACGGCATTCCGACAAAACCGTCCTACTGCCATGACACTCTCCCAGTCACTCCGACCAACTCCCCTTTGGGCTAAGTCCTGGGTGGCCCCGTGCCTACCAAAGGCACCAACGACCACCGTCGTGGCCAACATAAACAGTCCCAAACGGGGACAACCCGGGTACAACAACAACAACGGGCACACAAGGATTATGTCCGCCTACCTAATCAGGGTAGCGCGCGCCCATAACCTTTCCTCGTTGGAGGCACCGGCGAGAGGCACGACAATAGACCCACTTAGGACCTTTCCATAAAGGTAAGCGTGGTTGCACTAGTCAGCTCGATATGGTGGCACCATGACTCAGTCAACAGTTGTTCAAGTTCAATTTAATCCGGTTAAACTTGAATGCAAATATGTTGAGCCATGATTAAATAACATGATGCAATTACAATGCATGAGCATGATATCAACATAAGCATGAGGGTGCCACATAACTATCCACCATATCAACGATGAATCATATCCAATTGAGCATATCATAATGACGAGTATGAATATTACAAGTACAACACTACTCATAGAATAACATGACCATTATCATCAACAATAAGTACTATGCAAGAACACACCAATCACAATACCGAGTAAACACTTAACCAATTAATAGCAAAGGAACAATGTATTTCAACGATACTCGGTAACCGGCATTGGTCATGCACCGAAGAACATGACCAACCCAACATGTACTATTATCAAGCATGGCCAATATGAAAGTAATACTAGCAGGTAGAACATGATAACAGAGTGCAAGAAAACATAGCATGACGGTAATCAATGATCCATAAGCATAACAGAAATAACGACAACAGTAGCAAAACAAGCATACAGTTATTAAAGATTCAAGTTGAAAACCAATGCTACTGCATGGCTATCATGCAAATGGTGGTTGTGGCTTGCCTGGGGATGAAGAATACACCGGGAGAAAGTGCGAGAAGCTCGCGGAACAAATCACCGGAAAACGTTCTCTCTCGGAGGGGGCTGATTAGGGGCAAGGGCAAAAAGGACATTTTCATAGTGTCAAACCATCATGAAAATGGAACCAACAGAACGGGCTCGACGAAACGAAGACGTGGGCTTTGGATTCACCTCATTTGGAGTTGTGGTTGAAAAGTTATAGTTGTTTTTCTGCCAGCGACCCATTTGTAAATAAAATCTTCACAAACAGGCCCTGGACAGAAAAAAACAGAACATGCACTCGAGGAAATACGCTTTCTCTAAGTGAAAACGTATTCCAGGCTGAAGTAGAAGAAGAACGCGCCTTCGGGAAAGGAAGACGTATTCCAGTGGAATACGTCTCCACTTGTCCACGCTGGCAAGCGCGGGGCCGGTGGCTGGCTCACTGACTCGCAGGGCCCGCAGAGTCCACACGCGGTCAACTCTCTCCTCCCGCTCCTCCTTCTTCTTTCCCCGATGCCGCGCGCAGGGCAGAGGAGAGGTCGCCGGCGCTCGCCCGGCCGACTCCGGCCATCCCACGAGCCGTGCAGCACACCGACGAGCTCGGGGAGACAAGCCGCACCCGACTGAGGGATCGGCCCACGCCGGAGAACAATGGAGCAGACGGAACAGGGAGCCGCGGCGGAGGAGAGCTTCGGCCTCCGGGGAGTTCGTGGCAAACAACCACGGGAGTTGGAGGAGAGGTGTTGGGGTGGCTCCGGGGTGAGGATGGAGGTCTCTAGTGGTGGTAGAAGAGAGGGAGGGGCTCGGCTCCGGGCGAATTAAGGAGAAGACCCGAGGCGGCCATGGCGTCCATCTGAGACGAGGAGAGGCTCCGGGGCTCGGACGAGAGGCTAGGGAGGGGTAGGAGAGTGAGGCGAAGAGCTTGGGGCGATCGGGAGGCCTCGGTGCTGCTTAAATAGCCAAGGGGAGGGGAGCCGCGCTGTCGTCGCCGCGGACGCGTGGCCGGCGCCGCAGACGCGTGTGCACGCGCATGAGCTCGGTGGCAGGCGACGAGGGATGCACAAGGGAGAGCTCACGGGGAGGAGGAGGCCAAAGGAGCACGGAGAGGAAGAGACGAGGGGGAAGATGACGGTCGGCGCACTGTCCTCCCGTGGGCGTTCGGCGGCGAGTGTCGGTGAGGAAACGGACGGAGGGGGAGAGGGGTCCAGGGGAACGGCAACGACGAGAGGAATACAATGGACACGGTCACGCGCGCGAAGGCGACGAGATGAGGAGGTGCGGAAGCACAAACGACCACTGGGCGCGGCCACTGCACACAGAGCGCGTGCACAGTGATGCCATTAACGCGGTCACCGCATGCACTGGCATGTAGTGGGGGAGATGGGTTGGAAATTGTTGTCTACGGGTAAGTTCTTCCAGGAGAGGGTTTAGCTGCGGTGGTAGATCCGTGAAAAGTGCTCTGGTTAAATGGTAATCACCCTCTGAAGTTTACTGCAGTAAACTTGGGTGAGCACTGGTGATCAACAGGAAGGTGATTGAGAGCAAAGGAGTTTTCTGCGAGGTTTAGGTAAAGAAGGACTTTCACCCTGGTAACTTTGAGAGGATTAGGACCAAGATGCACCATAGTTGCTTCACAAGTGCATATTTAGTCCAGAATCAAGATCAGGAAGGTGCACTCACATGGAGTGTCAAATTGAGCTCAAATTTGGCAAGGCTTAGTGATTTGGTCATATAAAGATGCTGTATAATTTTCATACCAATTGGATTCACCAAAATGGTACTTCCTTCACAGCAATCTTCACTGATCAGAATCTTGCAAGAATTTTGGAGAAATATTGGCTAGGTGAAATGGTGCCAAATTTGGTGGAGAGAAGTTATTTGGGTAGGAGAACAATCTGGTAATTTATCAGGATTTTTGAAGCAATATAAAATGCACTTGCTTCACAACCTGGAAATTTTACCAGAAGCAAAGATTTGGTCATGTGCCCACATAGATGATTGGATGGGGCTGAAATTTGTAGGAGTGAGATAATATGAGCACAAGAAGAGGCATGACAAATGTCAACTCATTTGGATTCTCCTAGCTAGTACTTCCTTCACAGTGGCTTCTGTTTGACAGAAACTTTAAAAAAAATCACTGAGGAAGATTGGCTAGGAAAATAAAGTTGAATTTTGGCATGTGGCAATTATTTGGACATAAAAGAATGCCCAACAAGTTTGGGAGCAAACAAGATAAGATAAATGACACTTTCTTCACAAAATGCCACTCTGGACAGAAATGAAGAATAATTATTGGGGAATTATTCTTGGGCTAGGACAGGAAAGTTTGGGCGTATTTGAGCAACATATGACCCAAGAGAATTATGACAATTATTTGGGAATTTTTGGATGGACAGAAATATAGGTTGCTTCACAACCTAGGGCAGACAGGGTTATTCCTTTATAGAAAAAGGAATATTCCCTAGAAAAAGATTTTAGGGTTTGGTCAAGCAGTGGAGTGACATGATCTTGGCAAGGTTTTGAGAATGATGAGCCACTTGGGAGGGGGAATGAGGATGATTTCCCAGGTGACAAGGCCACAGAACCACTCCAAAAAGAAAAACAGAGCAAAAACCAATTAAATTAAAAGAAAAAGAAAAGGGCCAAAAACCAGGCTGTTACATGACATTGACCCAGATTACTACTGCAAGCCAGGTTTGTTGACAATTTTACTTGTCTTTCTTACTCATTCGATATAATATCCAATTATTCACGTCGATTAGTTGCAAACAATAAGTGCTAGACAAACTTCTTGATTCAGATTTTGGACGGTCTCTTACTGCAATTACAATTCTGCATACTTGTCCTAGTAAGCTCACAAGTAAATGATTGATTCACTACATCTATGCTTGCCTTGTCATACTTGTTGTCAATATTCTTTTAGGGTGGACCACCCTGTTTCTAAATACTGCAACCGTAGACATGAGTGAGTAGCATTTCTCTATGTGATCTCTTCCATCATGTGTGGGCAACGAACACTGCATTGTATAGAAAGAAAGTGTCATTTCCATCTTTTACATAGGCTTCGATCTTTTACATGGAATACAATCTGCCTACTTGCTTTGTGTCGCACTACCAACACTCCACCCTTGAAGCTAAACATTATGCCACTCATAATTCCTTAGTTTATTTGTTCAAATCGAATTTCATATGATTCTAATGTTCCTACTTCAGTTTTGAAATGTGTGTATGCCTGTTATAGAGACATAAGGGGTTTGTATTTCTGTGTGTGGTCTGGTCAGCACGATTGGGGGGTGAACTTTGCATATGCAGGGGTTTATAGGGAGACACTCTTCGAGTTGAATCCGGAATGCATTCCATAGATAATCTGACTACTTTTTATGTTTTCATGAATCTCATATTCTGAACAGCATCATAATGATTATGAGCTTGCGCGCATGAAAAGAATAAAGCAAAACAATGCCATGGATGTCAAACTTGGCATTAAGGTACTGAAATCAAGTCTGGATGCAATGCAATGCAAATGCTCTCCACCTACAGATTCATGCTCAGAATATGATCCTAACAGTGATTCTGAGCTAGAGGGAGACCTAAGTCAATGTAGCTCCCTAGTGGAGGAGACAGAGGAAGATGCCCTATCTTATTCACCCATCAAGGTGCTTGCTCTAACTTTCCAAGGTTATATTTGTCGCACATATCTTGCAACTGATGCTTTGCATTGCTTCTACTTTGTTGAACTGCCATTAGCTTAGTTTACACATCGTGTATGTGAATACGCCCTGCCTATCCATTTTCAGTACATATTCCATCTGTCATCATACCATATTTATCCATTTAAATGTTGTTCTTGTGTATCAGACGTTCAAAAGGAAGAGGGCGATTGTTGATCGTGGAGAAGCACAAGCAAAGTATTTGGAAAAGGTAGTGACACCTGATAAATCAAATAGCCCATTAGGTGTAGTTGCAATATCACCTGACCCACAAAACACCCCAACTCTAGCAGACTCTAGCCCTACTACACTGGTCATTTCTGATGCCCCAGCTCAGCAGACCCCAACTGCAGCAAACATTATGATTATGCCAGTTGACATAGCACCAGCTCTACGATGCAAAATCCCCATTCCAGCAAAGAGTACATCAAATCCAGTTGCCAAATCCCTTTTCGAACCAGAGAGAGCCCCAATTGCAGCAACTAGGACCCCTGTTCCATTTCTTCCCAGTTTAGAAGACAAAGCTTATATTGTTGTCAGGAACTTTGTGCGCATCTTTCCTTCATGGAAAGATTATACCGCAGACACAGAACAATTTCCAGTCTTCCTCCGCAACTTACGCGTAAGTAATGTACTAATGTTATTCATGGTCATTACTGCATATGTTTCTGCTGACAGAAGACACAAGATTTCATTCTTTTAAATAGGCGAGGACCAAACTGGATTGTGAAGACGAGCAAGGGTTGGTTGCGCTTTTCAAGCACTCGTTGATGAAGTATCGTTCCTACTTGAGGCAAGCGCACTTCGATGGCAAGCCTCTAAACGAAATTTCTGTAAAGTCTCCAGTGCTACATTTATCCGACGGTGACTGGAATAATCTTGTTACACATTGGTCTCGGCTGCAGCGTAAGGTACTATCTATGATATCACATCACAATTTGAACTACATTTTTGCATTTGCCTTAACGTCTCACTTGTACGAAAACTGTTAGCAGAAGAACATTCATTCTCAAGGGACCATAGAATCTCGCAACTATACTGCACACTGCATTGCTCTTGTGAGTACCTCTTACCCTGTATGACCATACTTACTTTCATAGTTGTTTGATTGTGTAGCATCACTGCACATGTTAGCCTTGTTATCGTCCATTTGGTGGACATTATAAGATCCATATGGACTCTTACATAAATTTAGAATCAACCCAATGCTTTTGAAGAGGTTTAGCTCTGCAGTCCTCTTGTAAGGACTGAACGTCGTCTATCACTGTACTTACATTAACAGCTACTCCCTCCATCCCATAATATAAGAACGTTTTGTACAGTACACCAGTGTTCAAAACACTCTTGTATTATGGGAAGAGGGATTGGTTCATTCTGTAGCATTCTGCATCTTATCTCCCTCGCCCACCATTTACTAAAAAAGATCAGATCTATATTTAATCTTGCCAAAAATTAGAATACACAGACAATGCCAGTGCACAAGTGTAGCCCATTGCTCTTGTCAGTACATTTTGTCCTGTAATGCTTGTATTTCCAGGGATTGGTAGTTGATTATGTAGCACCAATCTGCATCTTATCTTCATTATCCTCTATCCCTTCCAGTATTATCATATCTATAATTACTCTCTACAAAATGTAGAGTACAGGCAATGCTTATGAAGAAGATTCTGTGCTGAAATTCTTGAGTTATCCTTCCCTTCACATGGAGAAGGGCATTATAAAGCCGGTGTTAACTGTTAATGTAAGTTGGTCCTTCTAAAGCCTTTATCCTCAACTGCTGTTTAATTTGCTCATACTCCCTATCGTTTACTACTGTTTAGTTTGCTGTTTCTACCAAAATGCATGTTCGCAAGAACCGTAAGTTCTAAGTTTTACTTGTAAAACCAAATTCCTTATTCATACCATGCACATTACTCAATACTCCCTATATGTATGCTTGTTTTTGTGGATCTATAATCCAGTGTGTGGTGAAGCAGCCCATGTTTGCACCTTGTCATCTCCTGTTTTATCTTACTGATGTGGCTGATGATATGAACAACATGCCATGCACATTAACCAAAATAGATACAATGATTTTCTTTGCCCTTCAGCTATGCTTGTTATGTTGACATGGTAATCCAGTAGTGTGGTGAAGCTCCCCGCATTATGAACAATGCCAAATTATGCTATTGGTATTTTGAACTTAATTTTTATTTTCTAATTTGAATTTGGATGGAATTGACAGCACAGTTATCATCTTTGTTTATACACGTGCAAAACCTGTCATCTCTCTGCTTTGTTTCAGGGTGATATGCCTGATGGCATGCACAAGTCGGCTGAAGGCTGTGAGACAAACCCAACATATATTGCAGCAAAGAAGGCAAAACATCTTGAAGATAGCGAGACAACCCCAAAGTCTTGTCTTGATGCAGTGTTCAAGTTACTTGAGACTAGCAGTCAGACAAGCTCACAGAATTTGTTATCTGAATCAGTTCGACTTCTTCAGTCCCAAGTTCTAGCAGAAAGGCATTTTGCAACTCAACTTAGACTTGAAGTCCTATCTCTAAGAAAGATTGCAGAGAACACCAATGAGAACCTCATCGCTAAACAGCTACACCTGGAAGCTATGACCGACATGCTAGGCCGGTCTCACAGCCTTGCTCAACAGCTTGCGCAGCAGTTCCCGCGCAAGGCTAACCTTTCTTGAACTGTCTTGGAAGTGGTCTCGGTTCAGTATTATTTTGTTACGCTGCAATGGTGCCCAGTTTTTGTAATCTGCTTCTTCGTTGCGCGTTATGATCACTAGTGGCGAACTTCGATGCCCAGTGGATGTAATATACCATAAATCCTTTATTGTATGGTATAGGTTTATTCTTAGTTACTATGCCGTAATTTCTTTATTGTATAGAGTAGGTTTGTTCTTAATTCCTACTAGTTACTGCCATCATTCGCTATCTGAAAAAAATCAGATGTAGTCGACCGGGCCGAAACATTCGCCTCTAACGGGCCTGGTGTTTAGCGGGCCACAATTGGGCCATCCTGCATCTTTCTTGGGCCCGAATCATTGGGGCCTTCACACTTTGCGCAAGGCCCACAACTTACACCGGCCTATATTTTAGTTGGGCCTTTTGTGGACCCAACGCTTAGTTTGGCCCAGGTAGCGTTGGGCCATTAACAGGCTGAATATTGTACTGGCCTGTTACGGCCCAGATGAAACCATGGGCCTTTAGCAGGCCAAAATGCATATTGGGCCTCAATTTTCACTTGTCGTCGACGGGCCTTCAGTAGGCTGAAATGTAGACCGGGCCTTTTTGGGCCCAGTTATATCACGAGCAGTTACCAGGCCGAAACATATCTCGGGCCTTAGTTGGCCCACTGATATCATGGGCCTTTAAGAGGCCGAAAGCTTAGTACAGACATCAATGAGCCGAATTATGCGACAGGCCTTTAACAGGCCCAAAGTCACGTTGGGCTTAACTGTTGCCACCTTTATCACGGGCCGTTAGTGGGCCCGATGTCCCGTCGGACCATATATGGCCCATGGGCAGCACGGGCCATTCCCAGGCCGAAAGTCACACCGGGCTGAAATGGGCCCATGTCTACATCGGGCCTCTAACAGGCCGAAAGTCACTGGGCTGTAATTGGGCCCAAATATTCGGCGAACAATTAACGGGCCAGACCTGGCTTCAGGCCGTAAGTGGGCCCAAATATTCGGCGAACAATTAACGGGCCAGATCTGGCTTCGGGCCGTAAATGGGCCTTTATTAAGCAGGCCGTTATTGGGCTGGCCCACTAGTGCCTGAGTAAGTACTACGGGCCTTTGACTGGGCCGGCCTTTTTAACCTATATGGGCCTCTGTTGGGCCGTGCCATGTGTCGACGTATCATAGGCGCTTTGGGTCCAATGAGTGGATGACATCTGTCCCAACGGTGAGCCGACACATGTTTCCTCCAGCCAATGATGATTTTACAAGTGGAAAATCCCCATTGGTCGGGGCTATTAACGGGTTATCGGATCCAAAACCGGACCCGATAGCTTAACGGCGTTCCGTTACGGTGGATGCCACGTGTCGGTCACCCTTGATGAAAGCACTTCTGTGACGCGCGATTTATTGTCATGGAAGTGGACACTTCTGTGATGATAATTTTGGTAATGTCATGGAACACTTCTACGACAGCACAGGTATGACTATCTTGATTCTGTCATAAATTTGTGATGGATGTACATGCATGACAGAAAACGTGACCTACTGTGACAAACACGTATCATCACGGAAGTGTATTTTTTTTGTAGTGCGCAATCTGCGACCGGGCGGCCAAGGCAGCCCAAACGGCCGTTGTTGCTTCTCAGGTGGCGGCAGCAACATCTGCCTCGGGGATAGCAACTGGCGAGAGTGGCACATCAGCTATCCGTTCCACAACGGCGGCCTTAGCCCTGATGGAGGCCGCCCACGACCATGTCGTGGCCGCCCACGCCTAGCTCCTGGCGGTCACCACACGAATCGAACGAAGCTTCTCCGACAACGGTCGGCAACCCACGGCCAAAGAGCTGGCAATCGCCTAGAGCGTTCGAGCAGCCGTCCGTTCCTCCGCCGCATACCTTTCAACGACGGAGCCCGTCCAAGCCCAGATCGCGTCCGCCCACGCCCAGCTAATGGCGGCCTTTTCCAAAGAGATGGCGGACGCGGATGGCGAGTGATACGTCTCCAACGTATCTATAATTTTTGATTGTTCCATGCTATTATATTATCTGTTTTGAATGTTTAATGGGCTTCAATATACCTTTTTATATTATTTTTTGGACTAACCTATTAACCGAAGGCCCAGTGCAAATTGTTGTTTTTTTGCCTATTTCAGTGTTCCGCAGAAAAGGAATATCAAACGGAATGAAACCTTCGCGAGGATCGTTTTTGGAACAAACGCAATCCAGGAGACTTGGAGTGGACGTCAAGGAAGCAACGAGGCGGCCACGAGGCAGGGAGGCGCGCCCAGGGGGTAGGCGCGCCCCCCACCCTCATGGGCCCCTCGTAGCTCCACCGACCTACTTCTTTCGCCTATATATACTATTATACCCTGAAAACATCCAGGGGAGCCACGAAACCACTTTTCCACCGCCGCAACCTTTGATAACCCACAAGTATAGGGGATCGCAACAGTTTTCGAGGGTAGAGTGTTCAACCCAAATTTATTGATTCGACACAAGGGGAGCCAAAGAATGTTCTCAAGTATTAGCAGCTGAGTTGTCAATTCAACCACACCTGGATAACTTAATATCTGCAGCAAAGTATTTAGTAGCAAAGTAGTATGGAAGTAGCAGTAATGGTGGCAAAAGTAACAGTAGCAGTTTTGTAGTAATTGTAACAGTGGCAACGGAAAAGTAACTAAGCAAAGATCAATATGTGAAAAGCTCGTAGGCATTGGATCAGTGATGGATAATTATGTCGGATGCGATTCTTCATGCAACAGTTATAACATAGGGTGACACGGAACTAGCTCCAGTTCATCAATGTAATGTAGGCATGTATTCCGAATATAGTCATACGTGCTTATGGGAAAGAACTTGCATGACATCTTTTGTCCTATCCTCCCGTGGCAGCGGGGTCCTATTGGAAACTAAGGATATTAAGGCCTCCTTTTAATAGAATACCGGACCAAAGGATTAACACTTAGTGAATACATGAACTCCTCAAACTACGGTCATCACCGAGAGTGGTCCCGATTATTATCACTTCGGGGTTACCGGATCATAACACATAGTAGGTGACTATTGACTTGCAAGATAGGATCAAGAACTCACATATATTCATGAAAATATAATAGGTTCAGATCTGAAATCATGGCACTCGGGCCCTAGTGATAAGCATTAAGCATAGCAAAGTCATAGCAACATCAATCTCAGAACATAATGGATACTAGGGTTCAAACTCTAACAAAACTAACTCGATTACATGATAAATCCTATCCAACCCATGACCGTCCAGCAAGCCTAGCTACGATGGAATTACTCACGCACGGCGGTGAGCATCATGAAATTGGTGATGGAGGAAGGTTGATGATGACGACGGCGACGGATTCCCCTCTCTGGAGCCCCGAACGGACTCCAGATCAGCCCTCCCGAGAGAGTTTAGGGCTTGGCGGCGGCTCCGTATCGTAAAACGCGATGAATCCTTCTCTCTGATTTTTTTCTCCCCAAACGCGATGAATCCTTCTCTATGTCGGTGGAGCATCAGGGGGCCCACGAGACAGGGGGCGCGCCCAGGGGGGAGGCGCGCCCCCACCCTCATGGACAGGGTGTGGGCCCCTGGTCTTGATTCTTTCACCAGTATTTTTTATAAAATCCAAAAATATTCTCCGTGAAGTTTCAGGTCATTCCGAGAACTTTTATTTCTGCACAAAAATAACACCATGGCAATTCTGCTGAAAACAGCGTCAGTCCGGGTTAGTTCCATTCAAATCATGCAAGTTAGGGTCCAAAACAAGGGCAAAAGTGTTTGGAAAAGTAGATACGATGGAGACGTATCAACTCCCCCAAGTTTAAACATTTGCTTGTCCTCAAGCAATTCAGTTGACAAACTGAAGGTGATAAAGAAAAACTTTTACAAACTCTGTTTGCTCTTACTATTGTAAATATGTAAAGCCAACATTCAAGTTTTCAATAAAGATTATGAACTAACCATATTCACAATAACACTTAGGTCTCATGTTTACTCATATCAATGGCATAATCAACTAGCGAGCCATAATAATAAATCTCGGATGACAACACTTTCTCAAAACAATCATAATATGATATAACAAGATGGTATCTCGCTAGCCCTTTCTGAGACCGCAAAACATAAATGCAGAGCACCTCTGAAGATCAAGGACTGACTAAACATTGTAATTCATGGTAAAAGAGATCCAGTCATACTCAATGTAAATTAATAGTAATGGATGCAAATGACAGCGGTGCTCTCCAACTGGTGCTTTTTATTAAGAGGATGACGACTCAACATAAAAGTAAATAGATAGGCCCTTCGCAGAGGGAAGCAGGGATTTGTAGAGGTGCCAGAGCTCGAGTTTTGAAACAGAGATAAATAATATTTTGAGTGGCATACTTTCATTGTCAACATAACAACCGAGAGATCTTGATATCTTCCATGCTACACACATTATAGGCGGTTCCCAAGCAGAATGGTAAAGTTTATCCTCCCCCACCACCAACAAGCATCAATCCATGGCTTGCCCGAAACAACGGGTGCCTCCAACTAACAACAATCCTGGGGGATTTTTGTTTGCAATTATTTTGATTTGGTTTGAGCATGGGACTGGGCATCCCGGTGACCAGCCATTTTCTCGTGAGTGAGGAGCGGAGTCCACTCCTCTTGAGAATAACCCGCCTAGCATGGAAGATACAGACAGCCCTAGTTGATACATGAGCTATTCGAGCATACAAAACAGAATTTCATTTGAAGGTTTAGAGTTTGGCACATACAAATTTACTTGGAACGGCAGGTAGATACCGCATATAGGAAGGTATGGTGGACTCATATGGAATAACTTTGGGGTTTATGGAAGTGGATGCACAAGCAGTATTCCCGCTTAGTACAAGTGAAGGCTAGAAAGAGACTGGGAAGCGACCAACTAGAGAGCGACAACAATCATGAACATGCATTAAAATTAATCAACACTGAGTGCAATCATGAGTAGGATATAATTCACCATGAACATAAATATCGTGGAGGCTATGTTGATTTTGTTTCAACTACATGCGTGAACATGTGCCAAGTCAAGCCACTCGAATCGTTCAAAGGAGGATACCACCCTATCATACCACATCACAACCATTTTAATAGCATGTTGGCATGCAAGGTAAACCATTATAAACTCCTAGCTAATTAAGCATGGCATGAGCAACTATAATCTCTAATTGTCATTGCAAACATGTTTCATTCATAATAGGCTGAATCAGGAACGATGAACTAATCATATTTTACAAAACAAGAGAGTTCGAGTTCATACCAGCTTTTCTCATCTCAGTCAGTCCATCATATATCGTCATTATTGCCTTTCACTTGCACGACCGAACGGTGTGGATAATAGTAATAGTGCATGTGCATTGGACTAAGTTGGAATCTGCAAGCATTTTAATACAAGGGAGAAGACAAGGTAATATGGGCTCTTGGTTAAATCAACAATAATGCATATAAGAGCCACTTCAACATTTTCATCATGGTCTTCTCCTCTCGACCCCCAAAGAAAAGAAAGGAAATAAAACTATTTACATGGGAAAGCTCCCAACAAGCAAAAGAAGAATGAGAAATCTTTTTGGGTTTTCTTTTAATTACTACTACTACAGGCATGGAAAGTAAACTAGCTAAAAGCTACAACTAATTTTTTTTCTTAAGGTTTTTCAAACACACAAGAAGAAAGCAAGAAAAGAAAATAAACTAGCATGGATAATACAATGAAAAAGTATGAGCACCGACAACTAGAATGAGCGTGTGAACATGAATGTAATGTCGGTGAGAAATACATACTCCCCCAAGCTTAGTCTTTTGGCCTAAGTTGCTCTAGTCCCATGGATCAAAGCTGCTCTCTCTGGGGTACTGAGGAGGGTCCTCCGGGAGCCACTGTTTGGCGATCTCCTCCAGATCCCACTGATAAACTGACTGCCGATAAGGGTCAAGTGGTGGCTCAGGCTCAGGCTCTGGAACTTGTGTCAGGTTCCAGTACGCATAAACGGCCTCCGGCAAGATGAGGTACGTGTTGTTCGCGCTGGTCGCGGAGAAAGTCGGTGAGGCCTGCATTCTCAGCCAAATAATAAAAATCATCATGAATCCCGGCTGCTCTCAAGAACTCATCACAAGGCCATTCACACGGACGAACATCCGTGGTGCGAGGAAGATTATATTTGGGCTTCTTATTCTCTTCACTTTGCTTATCCTTCGAGCCTCGGCTCGAAGAGCCTCTCAACAATCTTTTCTTCATTTTCTTTCTCTGAAAAATTTCTGAAATTTTTAGTAACTCAAAACAAAAGTGAACCAAACTCAACAAAATTGATAGCAACTACTCCCACAAGTGCCTAGAGACTATATCATGCATTAGAACTACTTGGGACCAAATAAATTTGACATGCAAACTCAAGAACAGGGTCACCTAAGCAGCAAAAATTTGCAATAAATAAAGCACTAGAACAAAAACTAATTGGACCATTGGAGGAGTCACATACCGAAGAACAATCCCCCAAAGCAGTTTTGTGAGTGGAGCTTTGAGCAAGGAGATCGAAAATCGCAACAAGATGAGCTAGAACACGAGTTTGAGCTGTGTGTGGATTTTTTCTGGACAAAGACGAATTGTGTGGGTGCTGGAATAAGTGGAGGGGGCCACGTGGGGCCCACGAGGCAGGGAGGCGCGCCCAGGGGGGTGGGCGCGCCCTGCACCCTCGTGGCCAGGTGGTTGCCCCCTCTGGTGTGTTCTCAGTGCCAGATATTCTTAAATATTCTACAAAAAATCATATTTCAATTTCAGGGCATCGGAGAACTTTTATTTTCTGGGTATTTTTTTATTGCAAGGATAATTCAGAAAACAGACAAAAAATACTATTTTTGCTTTATTGAATCTAAATAACATAAAGTAAAAGGAGGGTACAGAGAGTTGTGCTTCCTAACTTCATCCATCTCATGCTCATCAAAAGGAATCCACTAACAAGGTTGATCAAGTCTTGTTAACAAACTCATTCCGAATCGCATGAAACTGGAGAATTTTTGAGTAGCACTAGGTTACCTCAACGGGGATATGCACGTCCCCAATAATAAGAATATCATATTTCTTTTCGACAGTAGGACGAGGAAATTCAAAACCTCAAATAGTAATAGTTGGAATTTTTCCAATAGAATTGATACCGTGGACTTGAGGTTGTTTCCTCGGAAAGTGTACCGTATGCTCATTACCATTAACATGAAAAGTGACATTGCCTTTGTTGCAATCAATAACAGCCCCTGCAGTATTCAAAAAAGGTCTACCAAGGATAATCGACATACTATCGTCCTCGGGAATATCAAGAATAACAAAGTCCGTTAAGATAGTAACGTTTGCAACCACAACAGGCACATCCTCACAAATACCGACTGGTATAGCAGTTGATTTATCAGCCATTTGCAAAGATATTTCAGTAGGTGTCAACTTATTCAAATCAAGTCTACGATATAAAGAGATAGGCATAACACTAACACGGGCTCCAAGATCACATAAAGCAGTTTTAACATAGTTTCTTTTAATGGAGCATGGTATAGTTGGTACTCCTGGATCTCCAAGTTTCTTTGGTATTCCACCCTTAAAAGTATAATTAACAAGCATGGTGGAAATTTCAGCTTTCGGTATCTTTCTTTTATTTGTAACAATTTCTTTCATATACTTAGCATAAGGATTCATTTTAAGCATATCAGTCAAACGCATACGCAAAAAGATAGGTCTAATCATTTTAGCAAAGCGCTCAAAATCCTCATCATCCTTCTTCTTGGATGGTTTAGGAGGAAAAGGCATGGGTTTCTGAACCCATGGTTCTCTTTCTTTACCATGCTTCCTAGCAACAAAGTCTCTCTTATCATAACGTTGATTCTTTGATTGTGGGTTATCAAGATCAACAGCAGGTTCAATCTCTACATCATTGTCATTGCTAGGTTGAGCATCAACATGAACATCATCATTAACATTATCACTAGGTTCATGTTCATCACCAGATTGTGTTTCAGCATCAGAAATAGAAATATCATTGGGATTCTCAGGTGTGTCAACAACAGGTTCACTAGAAGCATGCAAAGTCCTATCATTTTTCTTTTTCTTCCTCCTAGAAGGACTAGGTGCATCAACATTAGTTCTCTGAGAATCTTGCTCAATGATCTTAGGGTGGCCCTCAGGATACAAAGGTTCCTGAGTCATTTTACCCCCTCTAGTCATAACTCTAACAGCATTATCATTTGTCTTATTATTTAATTCATTGAGCAAATCATTTTGAGCTTTAAGCACTTGTTCTTCTTGAGTGGTGACCATAGAAGCATGTTTACTAATAAGTTTAAGTTCACCTTTAATGCTAGACATATAATCACTCAAGTGTTCAATCATATAAGCATTATGTTTCAATTGTCTACCAACATAAGCATTGAAGTTTTCTTGTTTAACCATAAAGTCATCAAACTCATCCAAGCATTGGCTAGCAAACTTAGTAGACGGGATTTCAGCTTTATCATATCTATAGAGAGAATTTACCTTTACTACCTGTGTCGGGTTATCAAGACCATGTATTTCTTCAATAGGTGGTAAATTCTTAACATCTTCAGCTTTAATACCCTTTTCTTTCATAGATTTCTTTGCCTCTTGCATATCTTCAGGACTGAGAAATAGAATACCCCTTTTCTTCGGAGTTGGCTTAGGAATTGGTTCAGGAAGTGTCCAATTATTCTCATTACTCAACATATTATTCAATAGCAATTCAGCTTGATCAACGGTTCTTTCCCTGAAAACACAACCAGCACAACTATCCAGGTGGTCTCTGGAAGCATCGATTAGTCCATTATAAAAGATATCAAGTATTTCATTTTTCTTGAGAGGATGATCAGGCAAAGCATTAAGTAATTGGAGAAGCCTCCCCCAAGCTTGTGGGAGACTCTCTTCTTCAATTTGCACAAAATTATATATTTCCCTTAAAGCAGCTTGTTTCTTATGAGCGGGGAAATATTTAGCAGAGAAGTAATAAATCATATCCTGGGGACTACGCACACAACCAGGATCAAGAGAATTAAACCATGTTTTAGCATCATCCTTTAATGAGAACGGAAATAATTTAAGGATATAGTAGTAGCGAGTTTTCTCATCATTAGTGAATAGGGTGGCTATATCATTTAATTTAGTAAGATGTGCCACAACAGTTTCGGATTCATAGCCATAAAAAGGATCAGATTCAACCAAAGTAAGTATCTCAGGATCGACAGAGAAATCATAATCCTTATCAGTAATGCAGATAGGTGAAGTAGCAAAAGCAGGGTCATATTTCATCCTAGCATTCAAAGATTTTTCTTTCAGCTTGGCTAATAATTTCTTAAGATCATATCTATCATTGCAAGCAAGAAAATCTCTAGTAGTTTCTTCATCCATAACATAACCCTCAGGAACAACAGGCAATTCATATCTAGGGGAGAATCTTCATCATCACTTTCATCAATAGTATCAGTTTCAATAATTTCATTCTCTCTAACCCTAGCAAGTTGTTCATCAAGAAATTCACCTAGTGGCACAGTATTATCAAACATAGAAGTAGTTTCATCATAAGTATCATGCATAGCAGAAGTGGCATCATCAATAACATGCGACATATCAGAATTAATAGCAGAAGCAGGTTTAGGTGTTGCAAGTTTACTCAAAACAGAAGGAGAATCAAGTGCAGAGCTAGATGTCAGTTCCTTACCTCCCCTCGTAGTTGAGGGATAAGTCTTGGTTTTTTCGTCTTTCAAGTTCCTCATAGTGATCAGCAAATATAAATCCCAAGTGACTCAAAGAATAGAGCTATGCTCTCCGGCAATGGCGCCAGAAAATAGTCTTGATAACCCACAAGTATAGGGGATCGCAACAGTTTTCGAGGGTAGAGTATTCAACCCAAATTTATTGATTCGACACAAGGGGAGCCAAAGAATATTATCAAGTATTAGCAGCTGAGTTTTCAATTCAACCACACCTAGATAACTTAATATCTGCAGCAAAGTATTTAGTAGCAAAGTAGTATGGAAGTAGCGGTAATGGTGGCAAAAGTAACAGTAGCAGTTTTGTAGTAATTGTAACAGTGGCAACGGAAAAGTAACTAAGCAAAGATCAATATGTGAAAATCTCGTAGGCATTGGATCAGTGATGGATAATTATGTCGGATGCGATTCTTCATGCAACAGTTATAACATAGGGTGACACAGAAGTAGCTCCAGTTCATCAATATAATGTAGGCATGTATTCCGAATATAGTCATATGTGCTTATGGGAAAGAACTTGCATGACATCTTTTGTCCTACCCTCCCGTGGCAGCGGGGTCCTATTGGAAACTAAGGGATATTAAGGCCTCCTTTTAATAGAGTACCGGACCAAAGCATTAACACTTAGTGAATACATGAACTCCTCAAACTACGGTCATCACCGGGAGTGGTCCCGATTATTGTCACTTCGGGGTTACCGGATCATAACACATAGTAGGTGACTATTGACTTGCAAGATAGGATCAAGAACTCACATATATTCATGAAAACATAATAGGTTCAGATCTGAAATCATGGCACTCGGGCCCTAGTGACAAGCATTAAGCATAGCAAAGTCATAGCAACATCAATCTCAGAACATAATGGATACTAGGGTTCAAACCCTAACAAAACTAACTCGATTACATGATAAATCTCATCCAACCCATCACCGTCCAGCAAGCCTACGATGGAATTACTCACGCACGGCGGTGAGCATCATGAAATTGGTGATGGAGGAAGGTTGATGATGACGACGGCGACGGATTCCCCTCTCCGGAGCCCCGAACAAAACTACCAAAAATATTTATCTTATTATCTTTATCAGATCTCACTTTTGCAAGTGGCCGTGAAGGGATTGACAACCCCTTTATCACATTGGTTGCAAGGTTCTTAATTGTTTGTGCAGGTACTAGGGATTTGCGTGTAGTCTCCTACTAGATTGATACCTTGGTTCTCAAAAACTGAGGGAAATACTTACGCTACTTTGCTGCATCACCCTTTCCTCTGCAAGGGAAAACCAACGCATGCTCAAGAGGTAGCAAGAAGGATTACTGGCGCCGTTGCTGGGGAGGTTTACGCCAAGTCAAGTCAAGATTTGATCTCCCGCCAACGTGCGGATTTCTGGCGCCGTTGCCGGGGAGATCTACGCACAAGTCAAGACATACCAAGTACCCATCACAAACTCTTATCCCTCGCATTACATTATTTGCCATTTGCTTCTCGTTTTCCTCTCCCCCACTTCACCCTTGCCGTTTTATTCGCCCTTTTTTGTTCGCCTCTTTTTGCTTGCTTGTTGTGTGTCCGTGTGTTAGATCGTTTGTTTTGCCGTTATGGCTAGTCCTTCTATCATTGTAGTACCCCCGATCATGAAGTTCTTAATTTTAAACAAAGGGAGGGAGAAAATCTAAAAGATGCTTGGTACAGAATTTGCAATGCTCAGAATAGATCCACTAGGAAGCAATCTACTTCCGTTTCTTCTTCGCAATTTTTATGTAGGCATCACTCCTTGGAACAGATATATTCTTGACACCATTACAGGAGGGAATTTCTTGGGTAGCCATACTTTTGATTCTTATAATGCTATGATAGATTTGTTTGGCCCACCTCCTCTTTTGGTTAATGGAACTATTTTAACTTTGGAACACGTGATGCAAAGGCTTGAAATTATTGAAAATAAAGTTGCCACTTTAGAGTAGATTGAGAATTTGGATAAAAAGATCCACAACCAAATTACCCAATATGGATCTAAGGTAGGAGTTACTCTGAAATTTTTTAAAGAAAAAGAACCCATACTTAATGAAAAAATAGATCAAGATTCCACTAGAATTGATAAGCTTGAGGATATTATTACCAACTTAGGGTCTGCCTTTTCTGCCGTGAGAAATACTTCAAATCCTCCTACTACCAAAGTTGCCAAATTTATGTATGTTCCTAAAAATAAGGGTGAATCTTCAAGTAAGGAAACTGCGGATCTCAAATCAATAAGTGTTCACCCCAACTTTTTCGCTATCATTAAGGAACCTTTTGCTACACATGAATTTCTTGATTTCTTGCCGAGGAGCTTGATCATTAATAAAAAGAAGGAATCTCCTAAGGGTTATAAGTGTTCAATTGAAGAATTGCCAACCAAAGATGACAATACCTAGATCTATTCTTGTTTTTATGCCTAGCTAGGGGCGTTAAACGATAGCGCTTGTTGGGAGGCAACCCAATTTTATTTTTGTTCCTTGCTTTTTGTTCCTGTTTAGTAATAAATAATTCATCTAGCCTCTGGTTAGATGTGGTTTTATGTTTTAATTAGTGTTTGTGCCAAGTAAAACCTATAGGATCTTCTTGGGTGATAATTATTTGATCTTGCTGAAAAAGACAGAAACTTTCTGCTCATGAAAACAATTGTTAAAAATCACCAGAAAGTGATAAAATACTGATTCCAATTGCAGTAGATCAATAAACAAATTATCTAGGCCTTCCTGTTTTTTAAGATTTTTCTGAGTTACAGAAGTTTGCGTTTGATACAGATTACTACAAACTATTCTGTTTTTGACAGGTTCTATTTTTCGTGTGTTGTTTGCTTATTTTGATGAATCTATGGCTAGTATCGGGGGTATGAACCATAGAGAAATTGGAATACAGTAGGTTTAACACCAATATAAATAAAGAATGAGTTCATTACAGTACCTTAAAGTGATGGTTTGTTTTCTTACACTAACGGAGCTCATGAGATTTCCTGTTGAGTTTTGTGTTGTGAAGTTCTCAAGTTTTTGGGTAAAGATTTGATGGATTTTGGAACAAGGAGTGGCAAGAGCCTAAGCTTGGGGATGCCCAAGGCACCCCAAGGTAAAATTCAAGGACAACCAAAATCCTAAGCTTGGGGATGCCCCCGAAGGCATCCCCTCTTTCGTCTTCGTCTATCGGTAACTTTACTCGATGCTATATTTTTATTCACCACATGATATGTGTTTTGCTTGGAGCGTCTTGTATGATTTGAGTCTTTGCTTTTTAGTTTACCACAATCATCCTTTCTGTACACACCTTTTGGGAGAGACACACATGAATCAGAATTTATTAGAATACTCTATGTGCTTCACTTATATCTTTTGAGCTAGATAATTTTGCTCTAGTGCTTCACTTATACCTTTTTAGAGCACGGTGATGGTTTTATTTTGTAGAAATTATTGATCTCTCATGCTTCACTTATATTATTTTGAGATTCTTTTAGAACATCATGGTAATTTTCTTTGGCTATAAAATTAGTCCTAATATGATAAGACATCCAAGATGGGTATAATAAAAACTTTCATATAGAGTGCATTAAAAACTATGATAAATTTGATACGTGATATTTGTTTTGAGATATAAAGGTGGTAATGTTAGATTCATGCTAGTTGGGTAATTGTGGAATTGATAAATACTTGTGTTGAGGTTGGCAAGTCCCATAGCATGCACGTATGGTAAACGTTGTGTGACAAATTTGAAGCATGGGGTGTTCTTTGATTGCTTTCCTTATCAGTGGCGGTCGGGGACGAGCGATGGTATTTCCCTACCAATATATCCCCCTAGGGGCATGCGTAGTAGTACTTTGCTTCGAGGGCTAATAAACTTTTGCAATAAGTATATGAGTTCTTTATGACTATTGTGAGTCCATGGATTATACGCACTCTTACCTTTCCGCAATTTGCTAGCCTCTACAGTACCGTGCATTGCCCTTTCTCACCTCGAGAGTTGGTGCAAACTTCGCCGGTGCATCCAAACCCCGTGATACGATACGCTCTATCACACATAAGCCTCCTTATATCTTCCTCAAAACAGCCACCATACCTACCTATTATGGCATTTCCATAGCCATTCCGAGATATATTGCCATGGAACTTTCCACCGTTCCGTTTATTATGACACGCTCCATCATTGTCATATTGCTTTGCATGATCATGTAGTTGACATCGTATTTGTTGCAAAGCCACCTTCATAATTCTTTCATACATGTCGCTCTTGATTCATTGCATATCCCGGTACACCGCCGGAGGCATTCACATAGAGTCATATTTTGTTCTAAGTATCGAGTTGTAATTCTTGAGTTGTAAGTAAATAGAAGTGTGATGATTTTCATTATTAGAGCATTGTCCCATGTGAGGAAAGGATGATGGAGACTATGATTCCCCCACAAGTCGGGATGAGATTCCGGACTAAAAATGAAAAAATAAAATAAAAAAAGAGGCCAAAGAAGCCCAAATAAAAAAGAGGCCAAAGAAGCCCAAATAAAAAAAAAGAAAAAATGAGAGAAAAAGAGAGAAGGGACAATGTTACTATCCTTTTCCACAATTGTGCTTCAAAATAGCACCATGATCTTCATGATAGAGAGTTTCTTATTTTGTCACTTTCATATACTAGTGGGAATTTTTCATTATAAAACTTGGCTTGTATATTCCAATGATGGGCTTCCTCAAAATGCCCTAGGTCTTCATGAGCAAGCAAGTTGGATGCACACCCACTTAGTTTCTTTTTGATGAGCTTTCATACATTTATAGCTCTAGTGAATCCGTTGCATGGCAATCCCTACTCCTCGCATTGACATCAATTGATGGGCATCTCCATAGCCCGTTGATTAGCCGCGTCAATGTGAGACTTTCTCCTTTTTTGTCTTCTCACATAACCCCTATCATCATACTCTACTCCACCCATAGTGCTATATCCATGGCTTGCGCTCATGTATTGCGTGAGGGTTGAAAAGGCTGAAGCGCGTTAAAAAGTATGAACCAATTGTTCGGCTTGTCATCGGGGTTGTGCATGATGGGAGCATTTTGTGTGACGAAAATGAAGCATGGCCAAACTATATGATTTTGTAGGGATAAGCTTTCTTTGGCTATGTTATTTTGATAAGACATAATTGCTTGGTTCGCATGCTTGAAGTATTACTATTTTTATGTCAATAATAAAACTTTATCTAGAATCTTTTGGATCTGAACATTCATGCCACAGTAAAGAGAATTACATTGAAAATTATGTTAGGTAGCATGATAACCCACAAGTATAGGGGATCAATTGTAGCCTCTTTCGATAAGTAAGAGTGTCAAACCCAACGAGGAGCTAAAGGTAGAACAAATATTCCCTCAAGTTCTAGCTATAGACCACCGATACAACTCTACGCACGCTTGACGTTCACTTTACCTAGAACAAGTATGAAACTAGAAGTACTTTGTAGGTGTGATAGGATAGGTTTGCAAGATAATAAAGAGCACGTCAATAAAACCTAGGGGTTGTTTAGATAAAGACACAACTAAGTTAGTTTTAGTAGAGAGTTTTTGTCAACAAGAAAGTTATTTGTCCCTAGGCAATCGATAACTAGACCGGTAATCATTGTTGCAATTTTATTTGAGGGAGAGGCATAAGCTAACATACTTTCTCTTCTTGGATCATGTGCACTTATGATTGGAACTCTAGCAAGCATCCGCAACTACTAAAGATCATTAAGGTAAAACCCAACCATAGCATTATAAGGCATCAAGTCCTCTTTACTCCCCATACGCAAACAACCTACTTACTCGGATATGTGCTTCTGTCACTCGCGCCACCCACCATAAGCAAATCAAGAACATATTGCAAACCCTACAGCGGGGATCCCTCCCACTTGCGCGACACGGAGGGCACCATAGGACAGCACCAATAATAAAACATGCAACTCAAACCAATCACGATCATCAATTAACCCATAGGACAAAACGGATCTACTCAAACATCATAGGATAGCCATACATCATTAAATAATATATAGCGTTGAGCACCATGTTTAAGTAGAGATTACAGCGGGTAAAAGAGGGGTTACACCACTGCATAGAGGGGGAAGAGTTGGTGATGACGGCGGTGAAGTTGTTGGTGTAGATCTTTGCCGCGATGATGGCCCCGGCGGCGTTCCGGCGCCATCGGGAGAGGGGGGGAGAGAGCCCCCCTTCTTATTCTTCTTCCTTGACCTTCCCCCTAGATGGGAGAAGGGTTTCCCCTCTGGTCCATGGCCTCCATGGCGGCGGAGGGGCGAGAGCCCCTCCGAGATTGGATCTCTCTCTGGTTCCTTCTGTTTCTGCGCTCCCCGATTCCGCCCTTTCACCGTTTCTTAAATTCCCGGAGATCCGTAACTCCGTTTGGGCCGAAGTTTGGACACGATTTTTATCCGGATATTGGCTTTCTTACGGCGAAAGAAGGGCACCAACCGCCTTACGGAGTGGCCACGAGGGCCCAGGGCGCGCCCTGCCCCCTGGGGGGCGCCCCTCACCCTCGTGGGCCCCTCGGGCATCATCTCGCGTTGATTCCACTTCCCAAAATTCACATATATTCCAAAAAAATCTTCGTAAGTTTTTATCACGTTTGGACTCCGTTTGATATGGATTTTCTACGAAACAAAAATATACAACAAACAGGAACTGGCACCGGGCACTGGATCAATATGTTAGTCCTAAAAATAGTATAAAAGTTGCCAAAAGTATGTAAGAGTTGTAGAATATTGGCATGGAACAATCAAAAATTATAGATACGACGGAGACGTATCATAGCATTCCACATCAAAAATTCTGTTTTTATCATTTACCTACTCGAGGACGAGCAGGAATGAAGCTTGGGGATGCTTGATACGTCTCCAACGTATCTATAATTTTTTATTGTTCCATGCTATTATATTCATTTACCTATTAACCGAAGGCCCAGTGCGAATTGTTGTTTTTTTTGCCTATTTCAGTGTTTCGCAGAAAAGGAATATCAAACGGAATCCAAATGGAATGAAACCTTCGCGAGGATCGTTTTTGGAACAAACGCAATCCAGGAGACTTGGAGTGGACGTCAAGGAAGCAACGAGGCGGCCACGAGGCAAGGAGGTGCGCCCAGGGGGGTAGGCGCGCCCCCCACCCTCGTGGGCCCCTCGTAGCTCCACCGACCTACTTCTTTCACCTATATATACTATTATACCCTGAAAACATCCAGGGGAGGCACGAAACCACTTTTCCACCGCCGCAACCTTCTGTACCCGTGAGATCCCATCTTGGGGCCTTTTCCGGCGCTCCGCCGAAGGGGGATTCGATCACGGAGGGCTTCTACATCAACACCATAGCCTCTCCGATGATGTGTGAGTAGTTTACCACAGACCTTCGGGTCCATAGTTATTAGCTAGATGGCTTCTTCTCTCTCTTTGGATCTCAATACAAAGTCCTCCTCGATTCTCTTGGAGATCTATTCGATGTAATACTTTTTGTGGTGTGTTTGTCGAGATCCGATGAATTGTGGGTTTATGATCAAGATTATCTATGAACAATATTTGATTCTTCTCTGAATTCTTATATGCATGATTTGATATCTTTGCAAGTCTCTTCGAATTATCGGTTTAGTTTGGCCTACTAGATTGATCTTTCTTGCAATGGGAGAAGTGCTTAGATTTGGGTTCAATCTTGCGGTGCTCGATCCCAGTGACAGAAAGGGAAATGACAAGTATTGTATTGTTGCCATCGAGGATAAAAAGATGGGTTTATATCATATTGCTTGAGTTTATCCCTCTACATCATGTCATCTTGCCTAATGCGTTACTCTGTTCTTATGAACTTAATACTCTAGATGCATGCTGGATAGCAGTCGATGTGTGCAGTAATAGTAGTAGATACAGAATCATTTCGGTCTACTTGACACGGACATGATGCCTATATACATGATCATGCCTAGATATTCTCATAACTATGTGCTTTTCTATCAATTGCCCGGCAGTAATTTGTTCACCCACCGTAATATATGCTATCATGAGAGAAGCCACTAGTGAAACCTATGGCCCCCGGGTCTACTTTACATCATATAAGTTTCCGATCTACAATTTTAGTTTACTATTTATTTTGCAATCTTTATTTTCCAATCTATACAACAAAAATACCAAAAATATTTATCTTATTATCTTTATCAGATCTCACTTTTGCAAGTGGCCATGAAGGGATTGACAACCCCTTTATCGCGTTGGTTGCAAGGTTCTTAATTGTTTGTGCCGGTACTAAGGATTTGCGTGTAGTCTCCTACTGGATTGATACCTTGGTTCTCAAAAACTGAGGGAAATACTTATGCTACTTTGCTGCATCACCCTTTCCTCTTCAAGGGAAAACCAACGCATGCTCAAGAGGTAGCAGCGAGATGCTTGCCGAGTATGGTGCGATGGATGCCATGGAGCCCCTTCCCCAGGAGACCGTCGGGCGCGAGCTGGACATGGAGGCAGCGGCGGAGATCGAGGAGCACCAGCCATAGTAGTACTCTTTGTTTTGTTTAATTAAGAGTGCCGATCTTTAATTTGTTAGAGTAATGTTTAGGTCAGCTAGCTCTGTTTAATTGCTGAACTTGCTCGATTAAGAAGTGTGGGTGTGCTGTAGTCTCCTTTGTGTACCCAAATTATGCAATGACGTGGATGACCACTGTAACCATGGAAATTCGAACCAAAATTTTTGACGTTCAAACTCATCGCACACGGGTTAAGCTATGTGAATCGTTTGTGATGTTCACATATCGTACACAGTTCTGAATAAGGGACCGTGTCTGATGACACTTTGCGCGCCAGTTTTTTCGCTGAAGCGATTCCAAATTTTCGGCTTCTGCGGTTAAATCGTTTCCGCCTCCCTTTCCAAGTTTGTGGCCCCCCCTTACCAAAAGCGATTCCAAATTTGTGGGCCCTCCCTTACCAAAAGCCACATTTCCCCTGTTTCCGCCTCCCTTTCCAAGTTGAAACCTTCACTCCTAGCTTGCAACACCGCCTCCTCGTCGGCGACCCTCCTTCAAGCTGCTCGACCTCGTCTATTCAGGAAGGTAATCCACACCCGACCCCCATCCTCCTCCTCCTCCTTCCACATCCCACATGCCCCGACCGCCGGCGCGAGCGCGACACCTTCCACCCAAATCACCGACCCCTCCACCAAATAAGCGCCGCCCTAAGCCATGGTGCACGCAGTATAGCCAGGATCTCAAGGAGCATTTGGCAGCGGAGAAGCAAATCGCGGCCGCACGCGCGGATGAGGTCGCGATGGCTGCCATTCGTGCCAACCCCCAGATCTTGGAGGAGCACCTTGCCATTTGCTAGCTACGCCGGTTAAGCATGCTCGGTTTACCCGTTGTGTGTGCTGCTCCTGCCTTTCCTTCACAAATTCTAGTGAATTGTGCTATCTAAATTTACCATGCAATATGTTGCTCTAGTGTATATGTTCTATATGTCGTGCAGTATGGTGATCACTTATTAATTGTTTTGTTAATTAGTTGTCGTCTTCAGTTAACTGTTTGGTTCAATTCTGCAAATGTGATGTTCAATTCTTCAGGCTGCAATTTTGTATTGTCTTCCATGTGAGAAATAAATCGAATTTATCTTTACAAAATACATGAGAAACGAATATAATTGCTATATTTCCAAGTTGTCAAGCATGCTTGGTTTGGTTATACATTGTGCAATGTGGTGCTCAGTTAACGTTTGGTTCATCTGTGTTGTGGTGTTTAGTTAACTGTTTGGTTCAATTCTGCAATGCGATGTCCAATAGTTGTGGGTGCATTCTATTATTGTATACCACGTGAGGAATAAATTGCCACAATTGCCACAATTGGCTGTAGTTAACTATTTGGTTAACTGTCTGATCTTCTATTAGGAGTATGTTATATTATGCAATGTGGTGCTCAGTTAATGTTTGGTTCATTTGTTGTGGTGTTTAGTTAACTGCTTGGTTCAATTCTGCAATGCGATGTCCAATTGTCGTGGGTAGAATTTTGTATTGTTGTGCATGTGAGGAATAAATCGAATTTGGCTGCACTTAATACATGAGAAGCATATATAAATGCTATATTTCCTAGTTCTTAATCATGCTTGGTTTGGATAAATGGGTTTTCCATGTGGCTTGAATTAATCTGCTGAATCTGCAATGTGCTTATTTTTCATCAACATATTTTACTGATAGCATGCGAACCCTTACTTAACCTGATGACTAACTACCGTATATGTGTTGCAGGGAAACAATGGGAAGCACTAAGGTTTACAATCGAGGTTAGCACGTGCATGGTCCGTTGTCTAATAGCACATTATTGTGCAATTGTAGGAACCATTCTAATATTTAGGTTTTTAACAATTTGGTCTTGCACATGTAGGTCCTGCTGTCAGAGGTTTTGACCCACTGTTCGACCCTTTTTGCATATGGGGAAATGAGTTGTCCATGAATATCAATCAAATCAAGAAACTCAGAAAGATTGTTAGGATAAAGAAATTAGCGACAAAAAACAACAAGACCTTTGTCTGCACAATGAAGAAGACATCAGTTCACTACAAGATGGTACTAACTATTATACCTTGCCTTTTTTTATTCCTTTGCCCCATTTCCAATATAGAGAAGATATTTATGCACATCCTTGTTTTCAGGCTTTTCCAAAGCAGTTCACTGATGATTACCTCTCAAATCACCTCTATGGTCAAGAGGCGAGGAAGGTTTTTATACAACACCCACGGTTCAATATTGAAGTGTTCCTGAAGAGGATGAAGGACGGACGGTCAATCATCCACAAGAATTGGCCTAAAGTTGCAAAGACCTTCAACATGAATGAAGGCTCAATATTCGCCTTCCGCTTCAGCAGTTTTCCAGATGAGATGCATATGTCTATATACCGTCTATGATACTAATTTCGAAAGGTTCTACATGTTATATGTGAAACTTGGTGCTGGTGCAGTTGTGTAATGGGCTAGCTGAGTGCTAAAGCTATATCATGTTGTACTCTGATGTATTTCAATTATGAAATTCTGCTTTCTTAATATGGAAATGAAATATATTATGTGCTTAATATGAATGTCAATTAGATTAATAAATGGATTATTAATAATAGGGCAATTAGCCTGCTAATGGCGAATTAGCTTGCTAATTGGGTTTTGCTATTGCAAACGGTTATTGAAAAATACCATGGGCGATGACCTCAGGCAACGCACACAGTTTCTAGGAATAAACCGTGTTGGATCAATGAACAATCACACACGACCTTCTCTTGAAAACTGTTTGCGTTAGGCCACCTTGCGCAAACGTTTACCACATAAAAACTGTGTGTGATGGGCAGCCTTTGCCACACAGTTTCTTCTACGGACCGTGTGTGATACATTCAATAACGCAAACGATTTAACGGGAAAAATTGTGTGTGATGTATCTGTGAACGGAAACATTTTCCTTGGAGCGACTGTGTGGGATGTACATACGAACAGAAACGTTTAGCGGGGACTAACTGTGTGGGATGTACTTGCGACCGGAAACAATTTCACCTGTATAATTGTATCTTTTAGCTCTACTATACGTATTTCCGTATTTGAGCGCTCGCCGGTCGCACACGACCTCATTTTGCCGAGCGTGTGTGCCAGGAGGGTATATCCCCGACGGTTTCTGAGTCGTGTGGGAAGGACCCCCATATCGCCCACACTCACTGGGCGACGGTTCCAAATGCCGTCGCGGAAAGGGATTAAAAATCGTTTGTATAGCATCGACGCGTACCAGTGACCACTAAAGAGCACATGTGAGGCGCCTCAAACACCTTTGCATCCCCAGTCAACGGTGGATGGAGGGAAAGGTTTGGGTGTCCGACAGAACAAGGGCCTTGCTAAAGTTTTGGTGGTCATTGCCTATTATGATTAGCATAAGGACTAGCTGAACAAGAACAATACATCTACCATACTACCATGGACTGATCATTAAGTAGAACACACTACCACATGCCATACTAGCATGGAAAACATGTAATACTGGCGCACAAGCATCGATCTACCACATCACCATGAACATCATCATACCGACAAGCAAATCTACCATACTGGAATGGAAATGAAATGGAAATCATGCAATACTAGCACCCAAGCATCGATCTACCACAACACCATTACATCGACAAGCAAAACCTACCATAGTACTGCCTCCATCCTGGTTTATTAGTCCCCTTTGTATTATGTGCCAAATTTTGACCTTAAATTTGATTAACAAAATGTCAATGCATGTCATAAAGAAAAATATAGTTGAAAACTATGTTCAAATACGAGTCCAGCGATATAAATTTTGATGACACGCATTAATATTTTGTTAGTTAAATCTCTAGTCAAAATTTGGCACAAAATATAAAGGGGACTTATAAACCAGGACGGAGGTAGTAGCATAGAAAGTGACATGGAAAACATGTAATACAAGCTCATTATCATCGATCTACCACAACACCATGAACATCATCGTCGATAAGAAAAACCTATTGTACTACCTAAACGATACAACTAGCATATGATCTACCACTTCGTCACACAACGTCACGAGGCAATCCTCGCATAGCCTAGCATACTAACTGCTCATAGATCTAAGCTACACCGAGTAGGAAATGATATAACTTACAACCATCGAAGGAGCGGGCAGAAGGCAAGGATCAACTCAGAGAAGAGGAAGAAGAAGGATCGTCGTCGCCAACCACCGACAAACGGAGAAGATGGTGTCACTTACCTGCTCGTCGGTGAAGAAGCTTCCCAGTATGGAGAGCTTGAAGGGGGAGGGGAATGGTGGTGCGGGTTGGGTGGTGAGCCTATGGGGGGAGGCCTAGGCGGGAGCAATTGGCGGGAGGTGACAAAATTACTCCTACCAACATCTCAGGGGCGCGCGAGCTCGTGTCATCTCCCTGCTCGCACGAACTTGGCGTCGTGTTCCTCCTCCTTGCATGAGACGAGCCTGACTCGCTGGAAACTGATGAGTCAGGAGTTCCTCAAGGGACTGGATGAGCAATGAATTGATATTTGTGTAAACCCAGATTTTGATGGAGCCCAGCTAACCCCAAACAGGTCTTGCCCCCCCCCCCCAGCCTGCATGGGGGATGCAAGGAACCAAAAACATCCAAGATGGGAGTTCATGTCTGTTGCTCTGTGCAGCAAATTGGTGAGGAAACGCACAGCCCCCCCCCCCCCCCCCCGGGCGACTTGGCCGACCCAGGTAGCAACAATAGCGAACCAGCGAACCGAATATTGTAGCGGCATGTTTTCCTAGTATACGTTTTTGTTTACATTCGGACATGTTTTCCTAATATTTGGAAACAGTCATGGGAAAAGTTATTTTTAAAAGTGTGAATACGTATTCAAATTTTGAGAACGTTTTTAAAAAAAAAATTAAAACACATGAACATTCTATCAAATGTTTTTGAACAAATTTTTAAGAACACAAACATTTTTTGAAGAAACACGTTTTTTTAAAAGCTGGACATCTTTTTGAAATAATTAACATTTTTTCAAAAAGAACAATTTAAAAAAAATGGACAATTACTTAAAATTTGAAGAACTTTTGAAAACACAAATATTTTTTGGCTTTGATTTTAATTTGTATTATCTGAACATTTTTTGACATTATTAATATTTTCGAAAATATGATTTATTTATTTTTGAGAATTCTAGTTATTTTCTGAAAAAATGAAAAATATTAGATAACATAAATATTTTTTGAAATTCTATTTTTTGACAAATTAGTATTTTGGCAAACAGGAATATCTTATTACATCCACTATGTCAGTTACATCCAATATACTCACATATTGAATTTAATAAGATCTTATATTATGGAATGCAGGGAGTAAAAATAAAAAAAAGGATCAGAAAAGAAAAACAAAAACAAATAAAAATCTGTAAGACAACAACAAGAAAGATAAAATGAGAAGAGACTGAACCAGAATCTTCTAGAAGATCTGAAGCCGGATCCGTGTAGACACATGATTCCTCCTGACTGGGCTGGCCCATTTACCCTCTTTCACTCGGTCTGCCTGTGAGGTTGTCGGCTATTTGTCGCAAGGAGCGGGAAATAGGGATTGCCATCCTAGATGACTCCATGGACACACAGCTGTAGCTCGCTTTTAGCAAGTTGGAAGGACGGATCGCCTACAACGCTTCCGTATGTGGGCCAAGCGGCCCATTGCACGAGTGAGTCACGCCTCTCTCCTCCCCACGGGCAAATCACTTGTACATGTTATTTTTTGCCTCACTTGTGCATGTTATCTTTCCTCTCTTTTAATTTCATTTTCTTTTTTTTTCAATTTCATTTTTATTTTTATTTTGAAAATTATAAATACATGTACCCAGAAAAATGTCCACCACGAATTTGAAAAAACAGTCTAAATCTTTTGTAAGCGCAACTGTAATTTTATTTGATAGCACTAAAAAAATGGTCATGACATTTCCAAAATCTTCACGTGATTCAAAAACTGTATGTGACATTTTTGAAAAACATTATACAATGTAATTTCATTTTTAGTTATTCAAAACAAAAATTTGCATAACTATAAAAATATGTTTCAGATGTATAAAAATGTATATTGTGCATGGGAAAAATTATATCAAAGCATATTTTTTGAAAAATAGTGTACGTGTATAAAAACTATGTTTGAGATGTGTACAAAAAAGTAGACATCGAAGCAAGTATTTGAAAAAAATGTTAATAATGTATTTGAAAAATGATAAACATGTATAAAAATGAAGTTTAAATGCATACAAAAATGTATAATGTGTATGAAAAAATAGACATTAAGACATGTATTTGAAAAAGATCTAATGATGTATATAAAAATATTAAACTTGTATAAAAATGTTAAGCTTTACGAAACATGTTGATTATGTGTGAAATAAAGTACGTATGTGTTAAAAAGGGAAAAATCAAAATCAAATAAAACCGAAGAAAGAAACATATAATCTGAATAAAGAAAAGAAAGAAAGAAAACCCAAAGAATATCATGCAAAACGGTGAAAACAGATAATTGAGGGGATAACAGATAAAGAACTATAGGATAAAATGTGCGTGCTGCTACTCTATTGGGCCGAGCCAATTGATCTGGCCTATAGGCAAGACATATTACGTCTTGGTACTGGGTACATATAGCAGCCGCGCGGCAACGCAGCGCCACGCCCTCCGCGGCTCTGTGATGCCAGCTCCAAGCAGGAGGCGATTGACTCAGAAAAAAGACCTGGCTATGCGCGGTCCATCCATCCCTTAAAAAGAAAAAATATCCCGAATTTGCAAGCGGGACACACGCGCGGTCCAAGACGTGGGCCCGAGAGATCGACGAAATCAACACATGAGAGTACATGGGTTGTATCTGGTGCACCGGGCAATTGGTGCTATGGGTGCACCGGTCCCCCATTGCACATGCAAAAATGTTCGAAAAATCAAAAAAATTTATTGCGTTGACACATATTAATGCATGTTGGACTTCAATTTTGGCCCATTAGCGCATTGATATCAAATTTTTTTATTTTTGTATCTCGAGCAACATTTCACATTTTGATTTGAATTTTTGTGACACATATATTGATGTTGTGGCAATGCACTAAATGTTTTTTGGATTTTTTTGAACATTTTTAATGTGCAGCGGGGACAGGTGCACCCGTCGCACCAACTGCCCCGATGCACCAGATACGTTCCCCGAGAGTACAAGCTGGCCGTACACTAGCATGCATGCAATATTTTCTAGCCACCAATTCATTATTCCTTAAAAAAATTATAATGTTGATTTTGGTTTAGTTCATATTTCTTTCTTCTTTAAGGGTAATAGAAATACCACTAATTTGTTCATTTTGGGACTTTTTTGTGAAAATTCCACTATCATATGCTTATTCTTGCATATTCTTAAAAAATGCTAAATTTTTTATATTATATGTGCAAATTTTGCCTTTGTTTTGTTTTAGATTTTTTTTCTTAAAGGGTAATATCAATGCCACTAATTCATTCTTCATTAGAAACCCTCATTATTTAGATTTTGTTTTAGTTTTTATTTCATTTTATGTATTTTTAAAGGATCATACCAAAGTCACTAATTCCTTTTTCTCTTGGAAAACTTCATTATTTTGATTTTATTTTAGTTTTTTTATCATTTTCTTTCTTCCTTGATGGGAATACCAATGCCACTAGTTTATTCCTTCTTGTGAAACTTCCATTTTTTGCGAAAGTTTCACTATTATATGCTTATCCTTGCATATTATAAAAACGCAATTTCTGTCTAAATTGTGTGCAAATTTTGTTGTTATTTTTTTTCATTTTCCTTCTTTTTCAAGTTTAATACCAAAGCCACTAATTTATTCTTACTCAAAATTTATTATTTTGATTTTGTTTTACTTTTACTTTTTATTTTCTTCTACTTTATTGGTAATTCTAATGCCACTAATTCATTCCTTGTTAGGAAAGTTACTTTTTGTGAAATTTCACTATTATATTATTCTTGCATATGATAAAAAAGCACAATATTTCTGTAAGTTATGTGCAAAAAATTTCATTATTTCTTTTTTATTTATTGCATTTTCCCTTCTTAGAGGGTAACACCAATACCATTAATTGATTCTTCTTCGAAAACTACATTATTTTGATTTTGTTTAAATTCTGTTCATTTACTTTCTTCTTTGTGGGTAACTCAAATGCCAATAATTCATTCCTTCTTAAGATTTTTTTTTTCGAAATTTACATTATTATATATATGTTTGTAGTTGCATGTTATAAAATAGCGCAATTTCTATGTAAATTATGTGCAAACTTTGGGTAATGCCAATGCGACTAATCAATCCGTTTTTTAAACTTCATTTCTTTCTTTTGTTTTGCGAGGTACTTCATTTCTTTTTTAGTATATGATCGCGCACGCAAACGGCGCACGGCCCAACACACTCTGACGCACGCACACGGCACACCACACAAACATTGGTGCGTGCAAAAAGAAAAGTGACTGGCCCAAATTTCATCTTCAGTCAACTGACCACCAGCTGGCCACGTTTCATGGAGCAGGAGGCTACGTGGTGCTGTAGTGGCAGCAGGATGGCGGACGTTGCTGAAGGCAAATCCGGGCGGCGCGCTTGACGTGACGTGATTTGACAAGCACCACTGCGTCCTTCCGTCTCGTCAACCTCACCGCGTAGCCCGGACGGAGCTGAATGCTCTCCCTTCTTCCCGGTTGAAGATGAAGCATCATCGCATCGAAGCCGGCCGGCCGAGTTGCTGTGAGGCCGGGCACAGCGGGAGGCCAAGGGAAAGCGACGTGGCCGCCGTCGTCGGCATGGTAGGTCGTGCCACATGTGTCAGCTTATTACAAACATCCTACTTACAAATTTGAAAACGACAACTTTTTGTACATGAAGTGTTTGACTGTCTTCACTATTATCACCATACATGTTACTCAGAAAGAATTGTGTTTACTACTCCCTCTGTCCCACAATATAAGAACTTTTTTAATCTAACATAGCTTAAAAAACGTTCTTATATTATGGGACGGAGGGAGTACTAAATGCTAGGCCAAATCACAGTTGCAGGTCACCTACAGGATGCTTGAGCTCATGACTCTTGAGAAACTCACTGGATGATGAAACGTTCCAAGTCACCAACGGGAAACAAAATTTGCACTGCAGGCAACAGCTAGCTAGTTGATAGTAAAAGAAATAGAACAATAATACTACATAAGAACAAGTTACAGCCACGACAAGATTTTTGCTGTGTGTAACACTGGTTCTGACCTGAAACAAGTAATCAACGGATCCTGATACAATATATTGGAGAGTTTTTGGCTGCGACAAGTAAACGAACAAATCCTGGAACAAGAAATCATAGAACTAAAAGGCATTATCAACATTCAGCATTTGGTTTGAATGATTCTTTGATGGGCAAGAATCTGAATGAGCACGTAGCATACTGACAAACAAATACAGCTAAGTGAAAGGCATTGTTTCAACTCGGACATGACAAATACTGCATACCTCAACATCCTTTAGGAAATCGGAAAGCATGCGTACTTGCATTAACATAAAAGAGAAGAAACAGAGCTGAAGATGCACACATGCAAATACTCTTTCTTAAAATGCTAACTGTAAATTGTTGAACTACTGCCAGAAAAAAATTATGCAAAAGGTTCAAGTTGTCCAGGCATATATTCTGAATTTAGACTTTCGCCTGAGGCACTGGCTTCTCGCCTAGCAGGTGCCTCCTTATTCTGTACATGTCTAGAGCTTCAGATAATATAATCCCACACAAATAGTATGTACAACAGAATGGATGATTCAGGCCAAAAACGACAGAGGGTGGTAGCGGGGGTTGGGGTGGTGAGCTTGGGGGAGGGGGGGGGGGGCATAAGTAGGCAGGGCAATCTGCCGGAGGTGACAAGATTACTCCTACTGACTTCTTGGAGACGCGTGCGAGCTCGCACCATCTCCCCGCTTGCACTAGCTCGGCACCGTGTCCCCCACCCTGCACGAGACGAGCCCGGTTTCCTGGAAGCTGCCGATTAGTGGTGCTTTGAGGTTCATGTGGGCCAAGATTTCGAAGCAGCCCAGCTAATCAAACGGGTCAATTTGGTCCCACACAGCCTGCGTGGGGATGTGAGCTACCAAACACGTCCCGGATGGGAGATTGGCGCCCCCACCCTCGACTGGGCCCACCAATGTAGCAACAATATTGATCAATGAACCGGGCACTGTAGCGGCTCGGTATTGTAACCACAGTTTTGTTTTCTAGTATATGTTTTTATTTTCCTTTGGTTCTCTAAAAAGAATCATTGAGACTGTTATTTTGAAATGTGTGGACATATTTCGAAATTTTGAGTTTTTCTAAAATTTGTGAACATTATTTAAAAAGTTTGTGTTTTTTCAAAAACATGAACTTTTTTCAAAATATTTTTGAATTTTTTGAAGAACACAAACATTTTTAGAAAACACGGTTTTTAAACGTGAACATTTTTTGAAAACACAAACATTTTTTAAAATAGTGAACAATTATTTAAAATTTGAAGAACTTCTGAAAACACAAATATTTTCCTAAATTTCAATTTTCTGTAAAACATGTTTTTTTAAACGTCAACATTTTTTTGAAATAATGAATGAAAATCCAAACGTTTTTTAAAATTCTACTTGTTTTTTGAAAATTTGAAGAACTTTTGAAAACACGAATCTTTTTGAAATTACACATAGTTTTGAACATTTTTTCGGAACAGGAATATCTTTTGAAAATTCTAAACAACTTTGAAAATGGATAAAAAAATGGAAACCCATAAAGACAATGACAGGAAAAGAGAAAATGAGGAAAGAGAGAATAAGAACCATCTAGAAGATTCTAAAACTGGATCCATGTAGGCCACATGATGACTCGAGCCAGCCCGTGTACCCTCGTTGACTCGCTTTGCCTCTGCGATCGGTCGGCAATTTGCCGCAAGGAGCAGAAAATAGGGATTGCCATCCCAGTTTTTTTTTTGTTTGAGGTGGTTTGCCATCCCAGATGACTCCATGAACACGCGCCTGCCAGGTCATGGCTATAGCTCGCTTGTAGCCAGTTGGAAGGACGGATTGCCTACAGCGCTTCTGTATATGGGCTAGGCAGCCCATTGCTCGAGGGAGTCCGTGACTCTGCTCCCTGCCACGCGCAAATCACATGTACATGCCTAAAAAAATGTACGTGTTATTTTTCCTCCCTTTGATTTTTTTATTTTTTATATTATGAAAAATTATAAATACAAATATTCCCAAAAATTTAATTATGTCCATTGTGAATGTGAAAAAACAGTGGTTTTTTTGCAACCGTTACTGTAAAGAAATATTCACAACATTAAAAAAGTGTTCATGACATTTAAAATATCTTCAAGCGTTTCAAAAACTGTATGTGACATTTAAAAAAAATTAAAAGATGTTACATTGTAAAAATGATTGTGTAATTCAAATTGTTTTTTGCGTAATTGCAAAATACTATGTTTCATATGTATATGAAGAACTTACAAAACTTATGCAAAAATAGACATCAAAGCCTGTATTTGAAAGAAAATGGTAATCATGTATTTGAAAAAAAGTTGTATATGTATTTGAACTAACATACTACGTACCCGATAGATGATTAGGCAATGAATGGCAAAGAAAAGCGAGAAAAATAATGTGTTCACATTTTTTTCGTGATTGTTTCAGTAGACTAATAATCTCTGAAACTATCTAAATTTTTTCCTTACCATGCCAATAATCATCTACTCCCTCCGTTCGGAATTACTTGTCTTGAAAATGGATGTATCTAGAACTAAAATACATCTAGATACATCCATTTCTGCGACAAGTAATTCCGAACGGAGGGAGTAGTGTGCTTCAAGTTGGGTTTCTACCTAAACACTATAGTGGCTAATCTAAGTAATGACATGTATAGAGATCAAAAGTAGTGCAAATAGAGAAACAAACTTCTACATGTAAACAATGATCACTCTTAAAGAGTTGTTGCTTTAGAACATGTATATACCATTGTTCTTTGCTTCAGCATCACACATGACCAAAGACAACCAATGCCATGGGGTAACAGCACCAAGGCTTACACAGACCATGTACAGCTACTGCACACACACAGAGACACAACCTTTACGTCGCCGGATCAAAGAAGTGACCAGAGACAACACCAGTGCAGCAGTAGCAGTCAGCAGAGCAAGTCATTGTTCCCTGTCTGACTTGGCACCATCTCGCTTCGCTTGTACCCACATGTGTCCACCAGTTCAACAAACATCCTAGTACTGCAGTACTACAAAATTTGAAAACGACAACTTTTTGCAATATGAAGTGTTTGACTGTCTTCACTATTATCAGCATACATGTTACTCAGAATTTAGTTTACTATAAATGCTAGGCCAAACCAAAGTCCAAAATCACCTACAGGCTACAGGATACTTGAGCTCGTGACTGTTGAGAACCTCCTCACTGCATGAAACGTTCCAAGTCAACAACAGGAAACAAAATTTGCACCGCAGGCAACAGCTAGCTACTCCCTCCATTCCTAAATATAAGTCTTTGTAGAGATTCCATTATGGACCACATACGGATGTATATAGATGCTTTTAGAGTGTAGATTCACTCATTTTGCTCCGTATGTAGTCCATAATGAAATCTCTACAAAGACTTATATGAGGAACAGAGGGAGTAGTTGATAAAAAAAAAAAGAACAGTAATGCATAAGAGCAAGTTACAGCCACGAGAAGATTTTTGCTCTGTGTAACACTAGGCAAATTGAAGATCAGGTCCTGAAATAAGTAATCAACGGATCCTGATACAAGATACGTATTAGAGAGTTGTTGGCTGCAACAAGTAAATGAACAAATCCTGGAACAAGTAATCGTACAACTGAAAAGCGTTATCAAGATTAAGCATTTGGTTTGAATGATTCTTTGAACTCGGAGATGACAAACAAATACAGTTACATGAAAGGCATTGTTTAAACTCGGAGATGACAAATAATGCATACCTGAACCTCCTTAAGAAAATCGGAAAGCATGCGTCAATCACCTCATTTAAAATTGTAAGATCTTGCATTGACATAAAAGAGAAGAAACATGGCTGAAGATGCACATACAAATACTCTTTCTTAAAATGCTAACTGTAAATTGTTGAACTACTGCCAGTAAAAAATTATGCAAAAGGTTCAAGTAGTCCAGGCATATATTCTGAATTTAGACTTTCACCATAGGCACTGGCTTCTCAATAAGCAGGTGCCTCACTTTTCTGTACATGTCCAGAGCATCAGATATTGTAATCCCACACAAATAGTATGTGCAACAGAATTGATGATTCAGGCCAAAACAGTATTAGAGATGTCAGTTTGTCACACAAATAGCTTACCTTAGAAACGGTGAAACACCAAAGTCGACACCTATACAGATAACACCGTTCAATTCCTATCAAAGAACGTCTGCTCAGAAGCTTGTATCATACATTCCTAGTTATTTGTTTTCTTCTCTTTCTTGTCATGCTAACAAAATAGATATGCCTGACAGTAATTAGAGACAATATGTCAGTGCATTCTTAAAGATTAACAATAGAGTACTCAAGAGTGTCCAGCGGTACCATGCAGCCATCTATCCGAGTAGTTCATACTGGTCGAAAGACAAATGTTCACACTCGCTGCCGTTGGTGGCCTGACTGCATGACCATGAGAACATCCGTGTCTCTGAGCAAGCGAAGCGAGATGGTCAGACAAATGTTCTGTTCACACAGGCTTAGTGCACAGCCATGAGAATATGCGATCATATGAGACATGCCGGCGACGTCAGGTCTCCAAATGTTATGACCGTTGCTCCACGGAAACAGAAACAATAGCTGAGGGGCAGTGCAACGCTTATCATCTTCAGGACAGTTACACTTACTGATATAATTCTTAGTTATGATCACTTATTCCAAGTTCTCAAGGGACAATTCCTTTTTGGTCTTTTGCTGCAAATCAAATCAAATCACTTGTTTGACATGCCTGCAGCCGCTGCTGCATTTTTGTACAACGCTATGCTTGGGAGCAACACAGATTTGGAGGTAAGTAGCCTTTCTTTCCCTTAATCTGGTACATTTGAATGCCTAACAGTAATATATCAGACAAACCCAGTGCTTTGAGGTGCTCAAAGTATCCGCAAGATATATAGTGAATTGAAAACATTCATTGCCTCATAATCCAAGTTACTGTCGAAACAACTCTAGTCAAAAAGAAGAAGAAACACCCACTGCTATTGCTGTCAGGTGTCAGTTTCTATGGGGACGCACGCTCGCAACGAGGCTCGGAACAGCAAAGGCGGTCCTGTATCGTCAAGCATTGTGCATAACATCAGGAAGGAGGCTCATATTGATATGATCCAACAGCGGTCTTATTTTCCCGGTGTCTATCTCTAGGTGTGAGGCATCATTGTCAGTGCCAAGATGGTTAAAAGTAATGTTGACGCTGCAGTGTATAATTGATGATCAAATGATGGGCGTGGGGGTGGTGATGTCCTGGCTCGCTTTGACCACACTCTTCAAGGCGTCACCATCCCAGAACTGGCTCAAGCAATAGCGGTTTGACCAGGCCCGGACCAATTGATTTGCTCTCAGGCACAAAACTGACTGACAGAAATGTACTCCTATAACCAAACACTGACTGACATAGTAAACTTAATGCAGCTAAAAAGAAATCTGCAAGTAATCCAATCTAACAACAGAAATCTGCAACTACTCCAATCTTAAGAACAAGAGCCAGATGGACCTAACACATTAAGCTTCAACAATGAAGCTCAAATCATAAAGCATCAACTAACCAAGGATGAAAATACCAAGCGAAACTTGTCCTCTCCTCCTAGGCGGATGTAACATGTCCTCTCCCGTACCTCCAATGCAATGAAGCGCAAAGGTCCTTTGCGTTTTCTCGAAAAAAAACTTGTCCTCTCCTCGAAGATCTCTACCTTTGACATCCCTGATGAAGGTTGTCATGTTCATCATGTGAGCCACCCTTGCCTACGAATCATCAATGGACGCTTCGGCAGAGGCCTGATGTGCACACAGCACAACTTCCTCCATGATGGCAGCGAGCAGGGCATCCTTCGAGACTCTCCTTGCCGAGGCATGTAGCCACCAACACCTGCACCTAGCTACATCTCCTCTCATCACTCCATCTCCTATGTGCCTTCCTCCTTCCTCTGCACCACATGAACATCCATCATCCGACCGCATCGAATCATGGGTCCAATTCCAATTGGTACTCTCCAGCTTCCTGTTCGAGGTCGGTGACAGAAGATGACCCTGGACTCCTCACCACCTGCCATCTTCCTCCCAGGCAGCCACACGCAGCAGCTAGCCTTCCTCCTAAAACATCCACACGCAATAGCAAATTTTCCTTTCTCCCCCGGTAAACAAATGCACGCAGCAGCAACAACTCCTAGAAGCAACACACCTTCAGGACCACAACACCTACCAGACAATTTGGTCCCGATCTAGATTCCTAGGTAGCTTCTAGCACCTCTCCTTTCTCCAATCAGCAGCAGCATAGCACTGCACTCCATCACCAGTTGCAACAGCAAGCACCAAGCAAAAACCCCTCTTCTTCTTCCTCCTCTTCTTCAACCAGCAACACAACAGCAGATCCAGCATACAACAGATCACCCTCAAGTGCAAGCAGCAACAGCCTCCAATTCAAACAGCAGCAGCAACAACTCGCCTCCTTCCTCTTCCTCGGTCATGCACACAAAAAATATAATCATCATGCTCACCTATTAGACTTAAAATATCATAATCCACCATGAAGTTTGATTCAAAATCATAATCACCTAACAAAATCCAAATTGTTCCAGCTAATTAAAGATCTTTTTATCCACCACCGTAATAATCATCATGCTCACCTACTAGACCTAAAATCTCATAATCCACCGAACATCATTGACTATCTTCTCAACATCACAACCTAGCTAAATCCATTTAAAATCTCATAATCCACTATGAAATTTTGTTAAAGATCACAATCACCTAGCTAAATCCAAATTGTTCAAAATTAATCGAAGATTTTTTTATCCACCAATATAATAATCACTATGCTCACCAATTAGACCTAAAATCTCATAATCCACCGAACATCTTTGACTATCTTTTAAAGAACACAATCACCTAACTAACTCCACCAAAAATCTCATAATCCATCGTGAAATTTAGTTCAAGATCATATTCACCTAACTAACAAATTATTATAATATTAATTAAATATCTGCATATCCACCAATCTAATAATCATCGCAGTCACCGACAAGACCTAAAATCTCATAATGCATCGAAAATCTTTGACTATCTCCTCAAGATCACAATCACCAAAGTATATTCAACCTAAACCGCCTAACTAACAAATTATTGTAAGGTTAATTAAATATCTATTTATCCACCAATCTAATAATCACCACGGTCGCTTACTAGACCTAAAATCTTATAATCCACCAAAAATCTTTGACCATCTCCTCAAGATCACAATCACCAATGTATATTCAACCAAAATCTCAAAATTCACCATGAAATTTGATTCAAGATCACAATCACTTAACTAACTCAAATTGTTCCAAGATTAAATAAAAACATGTTTGTCCACTAACATAATAATTACATGCTCATCTACTAAACGTTAAATCTCATAACTACTTTGACTATCTCCTCAATATCACAATCACCAAACTAAATCCACATAAAATCATTATCAGGTGTTGCTTATGATCCTCCCCCGAGGGTGAATAAACCAAGAGGTCATCAATGATGACAACGACAAAGTTATCCAAGAACTCACAAACATGTTATTCATGATGTTCATCAAATCGCTAGGTGGGGTAAGGATTGTGTCAAGGGCTTCATATCCAACTCTGTTGTCGTGGCTCGACCAAGTCATGGCTTGGTGAGACTTAAGGTTGATAGGGTTTGGGTGTAAGGGTGAAAGTTCACCATAACACAATTAAACACCACTTCTCCGAATCCAATTGTTATGAGGCTCGCATGGCCCAACTCCCACAAAGGTTATCACATACCATCAAAATCGCCATCTCTTCTAATTAATCCAAACCATCCTCACATGATGATCTTGTACTCATAACATTCTTGAGGAGGGACAACAAAATCACCTAGGTCAAACAACTCACATCCACATGTATCATATCCATGATTATATCCATATGGGCACATGCAAGCTACTAAGCTTAGATCAAAACATCAGAAATCTGAGTGCCCAAGTTATCTCCATCCTATAATCCAAGTAGCTATATCATTTAACCTAAAGAAAACACACGCTATGCTACTCCAAGATCCCTGCTTCCTTACTACTAATCCAATCCCAGATGCTCCAATAATCCACCAATTTTCATAATCATGATTGGTGTTGCTAACTCTCATTCTGACCTAAAGGAAACACAAGTTGTGTCACTCCAAGATCCTTGTTTCCTTATACTACTAATCCAATCCCAGTTGCTCTAATAATCCACCAAATTTCATAATCATGATTGATGTTGCTAACTATCATTAATCTATATAAATCCGATATATCCAAGGTTGATCAAACTATACCCTAAAGTTCTTCAACTTCAATCTCCAATGGCATGAATTTAACACAAAGCAATCCACCAACATCATGACCATGATTTAAATAAACTCCGATTTCATGGCTATCTAAATCCAATATAAACCACAAGTTCTATTGACCGACTATGGATCTGTATATGTATTATTTAAGTTATTTATCCACCGTGAAAATTGGTTCAAAATCACAATCACCTAACTAAATCGAAATTGTTCCAAGATTAATTAAAGATCTGCTTATCCACCAATATAATAATCACCATGCTCAACTAGACCTAAGTTCTCATAATCCATCAAACATCTTTGACTATCTCCTGAATATCACTTCTACATCACCATCAAACTATCCCATCCAACCATAACTCTTCAAAACAATTTCCGCATGGCACCACCCAACTTGGTGCATGTTGGAGCTTAAGGATGTAACATGATTGACTCACACAATCACAAACTCATCTTGGCTTTTATTCCAGGCAAAAGTTGTTGGTGCTTAAGCGGTGCTCTTACATTCCATAAGTTAAGCACATCGATATAAGTCCATGCTATCAGAACTTTAATAGCTAGGTTGCGTTTCTTGGGCTAGGTTTGGATCAGAGAAAGGCTTAAGCTTGAGGGGGCAGAAACTCGGAATAAGTTGCACTTGGTACAGTTGAAGGCCCAGACTAGAGCGCAACACGACTTCTATCTCTCCAAACTAACCCACACAACACAATAGTTGTGGCACCTCACTCCACAACAACCATGTCATGCCATCCCGAGTAGTAGATCCACGTGAAGACATCGGAAGTGCCCACAATTGTCCACCATCGCGGCTGACACATAGGCATAGGGTGGATGATGCCTTTCTCCTCCAAGTGCCCTCTTCCTACCTTCCTTGCTCCCCCCTATCGTCATCCCCTCACCGCTCGACTCCAGGTTCAAAATCTGACGGCGGCGTCAGTCCGCTCCTGACAACATTTTCACCCCTTCCCCCACACCCCTCGTGCACTCCCTGCTCCATGCCAGTCCGGTTGGGCATCCTTTGCTTGGCTACGGGTTGCTTTGTGTGCTGCCTCGATCCCACAACCCGCGTTCCCCTGTTGGACGCCGCCATAGCCGAACGCTCGAGCACCACCCATCGGTGGAGCAAGAGCAGGGGCAGTCGGCACCGCAATGTCTAACCCACAGGATGTGTGCACGACGCTACCTGTCGCCGGGGCCAAGGGACCCCAACAAGGGAACGTAGGATGCGACATCAAGTCCGTGACACATAACACGCATACAAGGGAAGGACGCCAAGCCAAATCGACGAGGAACAAAAATTGCACGACTGCAACATCCACTTATTCTAGTTTCACCGTCTAGTGCTTCTTTGTCAATGAGCCCATAACCACACTGAAGATTACGCAACTTTAGTGCCTGATAGCTGCTTCTTTTGGTTCTCCATCGACAAGTTCTACTACTGATTCTTCTGGTAACGAGAGACCACTTTTTACACAACTAGGTACATCTCCATGGATCTTTGGTACTGGAGCATATTTTCATATAACTTATGATTCTTCCAATTTGTCGGCCATTTGACCTCCAGATTCTCATGTACATGTTCTTACTGTTGATGGAACTTCCCACTCAGTCAATAGTCAAGGCACTCTTAGCACTTTGTCTTTTCATGTTCCTACTTTTGCTCATGTTCCTCGACCCATGTAGCTCATTTCAGGTGCTTAGATTGTTGACTCTGGTTGTAGGATCATTCTCTTGTTCTGATTAGGACCATCACACAGATGCACGACTTGTCGCTGGCCCTCGACGCTATAACTCCTAGGTCCATTGGGAGCTTGATTGGCCTCACCTTCCCTCTGCTGACACCACCACCAGTCTCTTTGCCTCTCCTCGTCTACCGGCTCTTTGTCGCATCATCTTCTTGGTCACTTATGTCTCTCTCATCTGCCATCCTTAGTTCAATGTGGCCTTCTTGGATATGCCTCTAGCAGTGTGTCTTTAGACTGTCAGGTTTGTTGGCTTGGCAAACAGGTTCAATTACCTTATCTTCATAGCGAGACCGTGTCTCAGCATCCTTTTGATCTTGTTAACTTGATGTTTGGGGTCCACCTCCCTTTGCATCAAAAGGAGGCTATTAATACTATATTATCTTTATAGATGATTTCTCTCGACAAGCATGGATATATTTTATGCCTTCTTGTAGTGAGGTCTAATCTACCGTCATGCTTCAAACCCAGTTTTTCACTCCTATTTGTGTCTTCCATGCTGATTTTGCTCGTGAGTTCATCCATCATTTCCTGCGCAGATTCCTTGCTGACTAGGGGACACTTGCTAAGTTCTCTTGTCGTGGTCCTGATGCTCAAAATGTTGGTCCTATGCTCAGAAGGTGGCTCGTGCGTTGAAGATCGTTGCCTCTCTTCCACCTCACTTTTGGGTTGAGCTTGTTTCTACTTCCACCTACCTCATGAACATTCAGTCTTCCTTGCTCTGGAAGGTGATATTCATCTCAAGCGGTTCAAGATCACAATCACCCAAATTAGTGCAAGATTAATTAAAGAACTGTTTATTCATCAATCTAATAGTCACCATGCGCACCTACTAGACATAAATTCGCAAAATCCACCTCACATCTCTGACTATCTCCTCAAGATCACAATCACCAAACTAAATCCACCTAAAATATCATAATCCACCGCGAAATTTGATTCAAAATCATAACCACCTAACTAAATCCAAATTGTTCCAATTAATTAAAGATTTGTTTATCCACTAATGTAATAATCATCATGCTCACCTACTAGACCTAAAATCTCATAATCCATCGAACATCAATGACTATCTTCTCGACATCACAATCACCTAGCTAAATCCATTTAAAATCTCATAATCCACTATGAAATTTTGTTAAAGATCACAATCACCTAACTAAATCCAAATTGTTCAAATTAATTGAAGATTTGTTTATCCACCAATATAACAATCACTATGCTCACCAGTTAGACCTAAAATCTCATAATCCACCAAACATCTTGGGACTATCAAGAACATAATCACCTAACTAGATCCACCTAAAATCTCATAATGCGATGTGAAATTTGGTTCAAGATCATATTCACCTCACTAACAAATTATTGTATGATTAATTAAATATTTGTTTATCCACCAATCTAATAATAACCACGGTCACCGACTAGACCTAAAATCTCATAATCCATCGAAAATCTTTGACCATCTCCTAAAGATCACAATCACCAAAGTATATTCAACCAAAATCGCCTAACTACGAAAATATTGTAAGATTAATTAAATATTTGTTTATCCACCAATCTGATAATCACCAAGGTCAGCTACTAGACCTAAAATCTCATAATCCACCGAAAATATTTAACTATCCCCACAAGATCACAATCACCAAAGTATATTCATCCAAAATCTCAAAACTCACCATGAAGTTTGATTCAAGATCGCAATCGCTTAACTAAATTCAAATTGTTTCAAGATTAAATAAAAACGTGTTTATCCACCAACGTATTAATGACATGCTCACCTACTAAACGTAAAATCTCGTACCATCTTTGACTATCTCCTCAATATCACAATCACCAAACTAAATCCACATAAAATCATTCTCGGGTGTTGCCTATGATCTTCCTCCGAGGGATAATAGACCAAGAGGTCATCGCAAGAAACTTGTCCAGGTACTCACAAACATGTTATTCATGATGTTCATCAAATAGCTTGGTAGGGTAAGGATTAGGTCAAGGGCCACATCGTTCATATCCAGCTCTGTTGTCGTAGCTCGACCAAGTCATGGCTTGGTGAGACTTAAGGTTGATAGGGTTAGGATGTGAGGGTGAAAGTTCACCATAACACTTAAACACCATTTCTTTGACACCAACTGTTGTGAGACTCACATGGCCCAACTCCCACAAAGGTTATCACATACTATCAAAATGGTCATCTCTCCGAATTAATCCAAACCATCCTCCCATAATGATCTTGTACTCGTAACATTCTTTGGGAGGGACAACAAAATCACGTAGGTCTAACAATTCTGATACACATGTATCATATCCATGATTATATCCATATGGGGCACATGCAAGCTACTAAGCTTAGATCAAAACATCAAAAATCTGAGTGCCCAAGTTATCTCCATCCTGTAATCCAAGTAGCTATATCATTAAACCTAAAGAAATCACAAGTTGTGCTACTACAGGATCCTTATTTCCTTACTACTAATCCAATCCCAGATGCTCCAATAATCCACCAATTTTCATAATCATGATTGATGCTGCTAACTGTCACTCTGACCTAAAGGAAACACAAGTTGTATTACTCCAAGATCCTTGTTTCCTTACTACTAATCCAATCCCAGATGCTCCAATAATCCACCAATTTTCATAATCATGATTGATGCTGCTAACTGTCACTCTGACCTAAAGGAAACACAAGTTGTGTTACTCCAAGATCCTTGTTTCCTTATACTACTAATTCAATCCCAGATGCTCTAATAATCCACCAAATTTCATAATCATGATTGATGCTGCTAACTATCATCTAACCTATATAAATCCAATATATCCAAGGTTGATCATACTACACCCTAAAGTTCTTCAACTTCAATCTCCAAAGGTGTGAATTTAACACAGAGCAATCCACCAACATCATAGCCATGATTTAAATAAACTCCAATTTCGTGGTTATCTAAATCCAATATAAACCACAAGTTCTAATGACCGACTATGGATCTGTATATGTACTATTGAAGTTATTTATCCACCATGAAATTTGATTCAAAATCACAATCACCTAACTAAATCCAAATTGTTCCAAGATTAATTAAATATCTGCTTATCCACCAATATAATAATCACTATGCTCAACTAGACCTAAGTTTTCATAATCCACCGAACATCTTCGACTATCTCCTGAATATCACTTCTATATCACCATCAAACTATCTCATCCAATCATAACTCCTCAAAACAAATTCCGCATGGCACCACCCAACTTGGTGTATATTGGAGCTTAAGGATGTAACATGATTGACTCACACAATCACAATCTCATGTTGGCTTTTATTCCAGGCAAAAGTTGTTGGTGCTTAAGCGGTGCTCTTATAATTCCACAAGTTAAGCACATCGATATAAGTCCATGCTTTCAGAACTTTAATAGCAAGGCTGGGTTTCTTGGGCTAGGTTTGGATCAGAGAAAGGCTTAAGCTTGAGAACGCAAAAACTCGAAATAAGTTGCACATGGTGCAATTGAAGGCCTAGACTAGAGCGCAATGACTTCTATCTCTCCAAACTCACCCACACAACACAATAGTTGTGGCACCTTAGTCCACAACAACCATGTCATGCCATCCCGAGTAGTAGATCCACGTGAAGACATCGAAACAACCCACAACCGTCCACCATCGCAGCTGACACATAGGCATAGGGTGGATGATGCCTTTCTACTCCAGGTGCCCTCTTCCTGCCTTCCTCGCTTCCCCTATCGTCATCCCCTCACCGCTCAACTCCAGGTTCAAAATATGACGGCGGTGGCAATCCGCTCCCGGCGACATTTTCACCCCTTCCCCCACACCCCTCATGCACTCTCCGCTCCATGCCAGTCCGGTTGGGCATCCTTTGCTTGGCTACGGGTTGCTTTGTGTGCTGCCTCGATCCCACAACCCGTGTTCCCCTGTTGGGCACCGCCATAGCCGAACGCTCGAGCACCACCTATTGGCAGAGCAAGAGCAGGGGCAGTCGGCACCGCAATGTCTAACCCACAAGATGTGTGCACGACGCTACCTGTCGCCGGGGCCAAGGGCCCCCAACAAGGGAACGTAGGATGCGACATCAAGTTCGTGACACATAATCCGCATACAAGGGAAGGACGCCAAGCCAAATCGACGAGGAACAAAAATTGCAAGACTTTGACACCCACTTCTTCTAGTTTTACGGCCTGGTGCTTCTTCGTCTGATTCTTCAACTTTGTCGGCCATTCGACCTCCAGATTCTCATGTTCATGTTCTTAGGAACTTCCCTCCCAGTCGATAGTCGAGGCACTCTTAGCACTTTTGTCTTTTCATGTTCCTTGTTTTGCTCATGTTCATCGACCCATGCAACTCATTTCAGGTGGTTAGATTGTTAACTCTGGTTGTAGGGTTATTCTTGACTTTAACTCTTGTTCTGATTAGGATCCTCACGCGGATGGTCTACTTGTTGCTGGCCCTCGACGCTATAACTCCCAGGTCATTCGGGACCTTGATTGGCTTCACCTTCCCTCTGATGACACCGCCGCCAGTCTCTCCGCCTCTCCTCGCCTACCGACTCTTTGTGGCATCATCGTCCTGGTCACTCATGTGGCTCTCATCTGTCATCCTTAGTTCGACGTGTCCTTGGATATGCTCTAGAGGAGTGTCTTTAGACTGTCAGGTTTGTCGGCTTTCCAAAAAGGTTCAGTTACCTTATCTTCATAGTGAGACTGTGTCTCAGCGTCCTTTTGATCTTGTTCACTTGATGTTTGGGGTCCAGCTCCCTTTGCCTCGAAAGGAGGCTATTGCTACTATATTATCTCTCGACACACATGGATATATTTTATGCCTTCTTGTGGTGAGGTCTTATTTGTTTGTAAGAAGTTTGCAGCAAATCAGCAATGCTTCATACCGTGTTTTCCACTCCTATCTGTGTCTTCCATGCAGATTTTACTCATGATTTTATCTGTCGTTTGTTGCGCGGATTCCTTGCCGAGCAGGGCACACTTGCTCGGTTCTCTTGGCGTGGACATGATGCTCAGAATGTTGTTGTCGAGCGCAAGCATCGTCAACTTCTTGAGGCGGCTCATGTGTTGAAGATCGTTGCCTCACTTCCATCACACTTTTGGGTTGAGGTTGTTTCTACTTCAACCTACCTCATCAACATTCAGCGTTCCTTACTTTGTAGGATGACATTCATCTCGAACGTATTTCTGATCGTTCTCGTGACTACTCATCGCTTCGTTTGTTTGATTGCATTTGCTACGCTCTTGTTGCCCCCCACCCCCGTGAATGCACCGAACTGACTGCTCAGTCTATTGAATGTGTCTTCTTGGGTTACAGTGATGAGCACAAGGGCTATCAGTGTTGGGATCCTATCGGTCGATGGATGCGCATTTCCTCGGGATGTGACTTTTGACGAGTCTCGTCCTTTCTATCCACGCTTATCCTCTCCTTCGGCCTCCCCCATCAAGGATATTTCCTAACTTTTTCCTGATACACCTATCACCCGTCTACCGTCCCACCGTGTCTTCCCATACTACTGTTATAGACCCCACATCATCGTCACCTGCGGCTTTCCCGGTGATTCCCCCTCGTACTCTTCTTTACTACATTAGTAACTAGTGTGTCGTGGATTCTTTAGATGCGCCATCCTCAACTATTATGTCTCCTTCTGTTGGCAACACACCTCCTCCAGCTTAACCTGCTTATGGCTTCCGTGCTCGCCCGCTTCCGCCTATTGTCCGCTATGGGTGTTCTGACGTCGCTCTTCCCGAGACGACTTCTTACCGAGTCGTCGTGTTCTTCCCGAGCGACGGCATGTGATGTCATAGGAGATTGCTGCTCTTGAGCGCGCCGACATGTGGGATCACATTTCCCTTCCTCCCCGTGCCTATCCCATCACGTGTTAACTTGTAAGTGGGTCTACAAGGTTTAGACTCTGATGGTTCACTTGAGCGTTACAAAGCTCATCTTGTGACCCGTGGCTTTCAACAGAACATGGTTGTGATTACAATGAGACATTTGCTCCTATGGCACGCATGACCACTCTTCGCACACTTCTCAGTATGATATTTGTTCGCCACTGGTCTATCTCTCAGCTTGATGCCAAGAATGCATTTCTTAATGGTGAGTTGCATGAGAAAGCCCCTCGTGTCTGGTTTGTCTCAATGGTGACCGCAGCTAGTTTTTGGCGAGTGCTCATGATCCTGCACTTTATGTCCACCTTTCAGCTCGTGGTCGAACTCTTATGCTATATGTCGATGGCATGATCATCACTGGCGACGACGCTGAGTGGATTGCCTTTGTGAATGCTAGTCTTAGTGAATAGTTTCTATGTTTGATCTTGGTCTTATTTCCTACTTCCTTGTGATTCAGGGTTTCCTCTACCTCTGATGGCTTCTTTATTTCCCAAGAGGGTTAGAAAGGAGGGGTATTAAGAATGTCAAAGGGGGTGTCAATATCAAGCAGATAGGGCATAGCTTAACCCTAGCTAACTTACTTAGCATAGCAATACTAGTAAAACAATACTTTATGCATGAAAAATAATTCGAAGTGTGTAATGCAAATATGGGTTCAACATGATTAGCGTAGGTTGCTTGCCTCGCTCGGCAAAGTCTTCAATGCTTTTGGTCACTCCTTGAACATCCTTGAATCTTCCGAAAAATAACATTTTCTACTCGCTGAAAAAAAATAGCACACAATCAATAGACAGTACATGCAAATGGCTCCAAAATTTACAAAATTAGTATTAATGGAAAAACACCATCAGCATCCCGTGCGAGCACACACACAAAGCAAAGCTCGATGCTTTCACTCGCTGCACTATACTAGGGCAGGTGCAGTTTCTTCGCTAGAGAAACAATGCATATGGTTCAGACTTTTTCAGACAATTAAATTGCAACATCACAATCTAATATCAAACATCCGAGTGCAAAACATCAAGTCTGTTCAGGTTGGAATATGACTAGGATTACCCACAGCCATGTTTTAATTTTGTGGATTTTTTCACTCCATGCACTATGCTGAACGCAAACAGAAGTTTTTCACTCGAGAAGCATTGTACAGGTTTCAGACTTCCTCAGAAAATAGTTTGCCTGAGCGCAAACGTGTCATGTCTGTTCAATTAGGATTAGTCACAGCTAGAATCAAGATCGTGTTCGACTAGGATTACTCACAGCCAGAATCAAGACCTAAGACCGCACAGCAGGCCTCCGGATGGGAGGTTTAAGAGGGAGAAAAGCAACCACAGGATCAGCCATGACTTGGGACAGCTTTCCTCTAGTGCTTGTGATTGAAAGGGAGGACATCACTGGAGAAAAAGAGAGAATATGTCAAGACTCAAGAGGAAGGAGTAGTACTAGGTTTAACTACTTGAGAGTTTACAGCAATTTTTCAGTATTTTGTTTGCAATTATTCTTGCATTTCAAGTAGTTTTGTTTGCAATTTTGTTTTCCTGCCTGTGATTAGTTGAGATAGATCGGAGCAGTTGCATACTCCGCATAATTTCTCGCCTTGTTTTCTCACCATTTCGAAGGACTTGTTTACATAACCGCTCAAGTCGGTCTGCCTATACCTTGCCTGTACCTATGCCTATACCTTGTAAGCATAACCCGGTTCAAGTCGGTCTGCTTACAAGTCTGACGCCAAGGACCAAAGCTAGGTGCATGGCAGTTGGAAACCGGCCAAGACAGTGCAAGACCCAAGATAGATCCCTGCACCTAATCCAGGGCCTCAACCTGACAAACGCTGGATATTATGTCGCCCCAGAACGCTGCACCGTGGGCAGCAGCAGGCACAGGCAGGACCAGGGCACTCAGATCCTGCATGCAATGCACCCAAACATTATGCTATGCTATGAGCGGGCAAAACTGCACCACCGATCGAGCCATCGTCCAATAACAACAAGACATACATATACATCTCTATCTCCCTCCGTCTCCATCTAAGAGATCGGTGACATCGACATGAATGCCGCGAGGACACACAGCCCCAGTGGCCAAACGCCAGGACACACACAGTGAAGCGCTGGCTCATATATATCGCTCAGATCAGATGGGTGGGCAGCCCATGTCCTTGCGCAAGATGAAAGTGACAATACCGTTGAGCGAACGTTGATGGTCCTAGCAAAAACGTGACATGTCTAACCCATTATAGACTAGCCAAAGAGGCCCTTGACTTTGGTTGGGCACTGTTGGTTCATGACAGCAACCACTCATCCGTCGCGTCTCATCTCGTTTGTCCCACCTGTACGCATATCTAAGACAGTAACTATTTGGTTCTCACCGGGACACATCTTGAGTGTGACGCATAGTACTAGTTAGACCATGACACGGGCGTGCATTTTCATTTTCAGATGATACAACAAGGCCATGAGATGTGGCGAAGACACATACATAGGAAGGTAGAGTAGATAAATATCGCATAGGCATTCTGGCGACGAAATGCACACCTCAGGATGAGCACAGGGAGGCCTTCTGCTTTACCAGCAGCTGGTTCAGCTTGACCACCAGCTGATAGTTGCTGCACATGTAATCCTGGAACGATCCCCGGAGACTCCGGAGGTCGCCTACGTGGTTCCCGTTGGAGCCCGGGTTCAGCAGCGTGGTGAAGAGCTGAAGGACAAAAAGGTGGAGGGGTTATCACTCTGGGCATCACTTTTGTAAGCAAAATCAAGAGCTCACGGCAGCACAACCTTTTAAATGACAATTTGGGTTGGTGCATGTAGCTTCCACCTGTTCCGGGCACCTTAGCGATGCTCATCTCTTCCCCGTGCAGCATCATGAGTGCAATCACGCACAGACCAAAAGTGCCAACCTGCGCAAGAGACGAAACCAAATCGATTTGCAGACGACTTCTTTCCGTGATTGCTAATAAGGCTGTGAATAACTTTGAAGGGTACAGACTTGATATGTCCAGCTTCTCTCTTCTTGCATTTCAATGCAACTGATTTGGCTCTGATTTGTCGCATTGCAGGGAGAAGTGAAGATGAGGGCGGCGTTGGGCGTAGTGGATCAGGTAGGAGGGCTTCTTCACCTCAAACGACTAAGCCGCCAAGTTTGTGGCCGCCTGCGCAACAAGCACAGACGCAATTCCGTCGCCTGAATCCACGGCGTGAGACGAGACGGAACGAGAGGAGACGAGAGGAGGGGGGGACGCTAGCCGGACCTGCGGGGAGAGGTGGGCGACGTCGACGCCCCGAGAGATGAGGGCGAGAAGGTGCTTAAGGGCGTCCAGCTTGTCGCCGTCGAAGCGGGAGTCGAGGAGCGCCGGGATGGCGGCGCCGTCCGGGTCGTCCTAGAGGTGCGCGTCCGCCCCACTGCCCACGGCGGTGCCGCGCCGCTGGCCCGCATCCCGCACATCTCCGAATCAGACTCTCGATAGGCGGCGAGGCTGCGCGGCGCGGATCTTGCGTGCCCGAGCTCCCTCGTCGAACGCGGCGGCGAGGCTGCGCGGCGCGGATCTCGGCGGCCGTCGCGCCCCGAGACGAGGTCTGAGTCCGTCTCGTTCACGGGAGCGCGATGGGTACGAGCGGGCCTGTGTAACCTGGGCCGTCCACGAGAGGGACTGTGTCGTATTTTCTGTGGGCCTGATCCACGTACCGGGCTTGTTTGGTACCGGTGGAGCGGGAGCAGACGGCGGCCTGCTGCTAGTGCTACGGGTAAGCTGTACCTGGAAATTTGCCTCAAAAAAAAATGCTGTACCTGGAAATGTTTCTCAAAAAAAAAAACTGTACCTGGAAACTATAGCCCCACATCGCCAGTTTCATTAACTCAAAAATGATTAAAGAAATAAAAAATAATTCAAAAAACACACATTAAAAAAAATCTTTCTAAATCATCCTTCCTATAAAAAGATGAAAGGTAGCTTTGATATAGTTTTAAATATATATTCTTTGGATTAATATAGTTTTAAGTGAGCTTAGGCTTTGATATGAAATTGCATGATTTATTTGTGCTCTATTATAATGTATACATTTACAAAGGAAAATGATGATATTCCTACTAGACAGTATTTTGGGGATAATATTGTATAGGAAAGCGAATATCCATTTCTGAGCCCAGGCTCAGCTGCATCCGGCGAAGAGAAAATTCACAAAAAATGCTAAAAAAATAGAAAAATCCAAAAAAAATCATGGAAGATAATTGGGACAATTGCATTTTTACCCCTAGTTGGTTCCTACCCACGGGTTTTGCCCTTACTTTTCGAGCTTGCTCAGTTTTGCCCTTACTTTTTCCGTCATGGTCCCTCGAATGCCCTTTGACCGTTTGACCAAAACTTCGAAAATTCATAACTAATTCATATGAACTCAGAAAAATGCAAATAAGATATCAAAGTGTTCAGATAAACATTACCTTTATGTGCATATCATTTGCACTCAGGACAAAAGCAGCCTTTAAACTACCTGAGGTAATTAATGATATTAACATTATTAAAAATAAAAAGGTATAAACAATATTTTTTCATGAATAAAAATTACATGCAAATGTAGGTGATGTTTTCTGAACATCCAGATATCTTACTTGCATTTTTCTGAGTTCGTATCATCTTGTTAAGAATGTCCTAACGACTTTGACCATTATTTGGAAACTTCATAACAAGTTGATACGAACTCAGAAAAATGCAAATAAGATATCAGTATGTTCAGAAAACATCACCTACATTTGCATGTAATTTTTATTCATGAAAAAAATATTGTTTATACCTTTTTATTTTTAATAATGTTAATATCATTAATTACCTCAGGTAGTTTAAAGGCTGCTTTTGTCCTGAATGCAAATGATGTGCACATAAAGGTAATGTTTATCTGAACATTTTGATATCTTATTTGCATTTTTCTAAGTTCATATGAATTAGTTATGAATTTTTAAAGTTTTGGTCAAACGGTCAAAGGGCATTCGAGGGACCTCGACGGAAAAAGTAAGGGCAAAACTGAGCAAGCTCGAAAAGTAAGGGCAAAACCCGTGGGTAGGAACCAACTAGGGGTAAAAATGCAATTGTCCCAAGATAATTTGATGCATGAGGTGCGCGTAAAATTTCAGATCATTTGAACATATGAGCAGGTCTTGGCAAAAAGACAAAATAGGTCAGAACAATACATGAACAGTAAACTTTTCCACAGACCCCAAATTTGTCATTTTTGCCGAGAGCAGATGTCCGAATGGTATGAAATTTGGAGCGCACCTCATGCACCAAATTATCTTCCATGCAAAAAGAAATAGGAATTTTTTTTATAGTATTCTGTTCATTGCGGGTGCAGCTAAGCCTGGGCACTGAATCGCCTCATCTGAAAGGAAAGTGGCTATTCTCTAGTTTTGTTATATATCCCTGGTATTTCTCAACTCTGAAACAAAGCTTTGTAGCAGCTACAATAGTAGCCCGTTCTTGTAGTTCCGGTTTCACCTGTGCAAAGACGAAATTTTAGTAGATACAATTAATCTTTGTGATAATTACTTGATGAAGCTACCAAAATAAATTTACTAAACTATATCTGTTATTATCTATGTTTGACTATATCTGTCACGATGGCTATTCTCTATGTTGGGACTTTTTTGAAGATGTAAAAGGCATTTTTTGCATCACCAAATATACATCATTTATGGAACACCTACTTTTACATCTCGAATTATACATCTTCTATTGGAGATGCTCCAAGAGAGTACTTTTTTGTGTTAGTTGGGAAGAAAGGGATTGCATGCATCGATAATTCATTAATCAGGTGCATGGTGCACATATATAGATACAGGGGGTGGCCTCTACTTGTCTCCTAAGATGTACAAATATACGAGGGGAGAAAGAAGATACGGCAGGAATAAATACAAGTCCCTAGTCCTATACATGTTCAACACCCTCCCCCCCCCCCCCCCCGGCAGTCGAAGCGTCGTCGGAGACGCAAAGACTGGACTGAAACTCCTCAAAGGTCGATGTCGGTAGGCCTTTCGTCATAACATCAGTGAAATGCTGAACGATAGGCACATGCAAAACTCGAATACGCCCAAATGCCACTTGTTCACGCACAAAGTGAATGTCGAGCTCATTGTGCTTTGTGCGGCGGTGATGAACAGGGTTTGCGAAGAGGTTGACGACAAAGACGTTGTCACAACAGACAATCGTGGCCTTGTGAACCTCACAAAGCAACTCCTGAAGCAACTGACAGATCCATGAGCACTCACCAACGGCATTAGCCACAGCCCGATACTCCGCCTCAGCATTTGAGCGAGAGAGCGTGGGCTGTCGCTTGGATGACCCCGAAATCAGCGAGGGCCCGAGGTAAACGCAGTAGCCGGATGTAGAGCGATGAGTGTCGGGGCAGCCAGCCCAGTCTGCATCCGAATATGCCACAATGTCGGTGGAAGAGGAAGCCATCAAGGTGAGTCCCCGGGTCATAGTGCCGTGTATTTACCGGAGAATGCGCTTCACCAGAGTCTAGTGGGAGTCACGTGGGGAGTGCATGGGGAGTGCCGGCGGAGAAACTGCACCTACGGCGAGGTTGCAGAACCGGAGCTACCCCCGGTCTCCACCTTCGACCGCTCCAAGGCGATGCGGAGGGCAAGCTCATAGTCCAGATCCAGGTAGGAGTCGGAGCTGCTATTGGAGCTCGACATTGCACCGGATTCAATCGGAAACTGTGCGGGGAGAGGAGAGGACGGAGCGAGAGGAGAGAGTGAGTGAGCTAGGGTTTCGGAGCGATGAGCCGGATGGAGTTTTTTGTGGGACAGCTGTGGGGTCGGTGGTGGCCCGGGCTTGTCAGGCGGACGCGCCCGGGCATGCCCGGGTCACCCCATATCCGCCTCATATTTGGGCTGGATATGAGGGGTGTCGGTCAGCCCGGCGTTTGAGGCCCGTTTGAGGCGTCCGTCTGGGTCAAAAAATCGTGACCGGTCAGTGACCAGACGGGCAGCCCGGGCGTTTGAGGCCGATTTGAGGCGCCCGGTTGTAGATGCTCTTAGCCTATGGAGGCCCTTGCAGATGCCAATGAAACTGCTTACCAACAGAAAACCAGCAACGCCAAGGCTTGCATCGAAGAATCATCGGATTGAATCCACCATTGCATATGGGCATTATGAGTCTGTGAACAGGGCCGACATGAACACCATAGCCCTCGTCTTTGTAACGAGTCAACAGGGGGATTTTCCCCATGCTTCCCATATCCTTCGCATCAAACCAAACTAGTCGGGGAATGACATCGAATCCACCTTCCAGCAACCACTTGCCCAATTCCAACATAGTCGAAAACTCGCACGAGCCAACCCCAACATTAATTAGGACATCGATCACCTAGTGGGGTTGAAGTTTATGCAACTGAAGGATACGATTTGGGTTTGGGGAGCATAAGGAGTCCCACGGCTGACGAGGTCAGTGGTGTCTGCACACCCTATACGTTGTTGTGCGCCTTCTGCGAGCCATGTTTAGTAAGACTGAATTTGGTAACAATATGCTTCTTATGGCAAGTTTGTTTGCACACTTGATGGTATTTGTCGTTCATCCATTTATGCAGAAAAGCTTCCACATGTGTGACGGACAAGTGTTCCTTGGCTATCAAATCGGATAAGTATCTGCTTTCAATTCTGACCCAAACATGTTTTTGGCAAGAACCTCAACCTGTCAAATGGCTGGGGTTTACTAATGCTTCTGCATTGATAATAGCAATTTGTATTTGTGGCCGATGTTGGGTTGGTAAATTGACAGATATCTTGGCTTGCAAAATTTTAGCGGTGAAATCGACCTACAGATGTTTAGGGCGTGTTTGGTTGCCTGCATATGGCCCAGCCTGGCCCGTGCGGGAAGAACTTGGCCCGTTTGGTTGCCTGCATTTACTGTGCGGCCCGCATCGCACGAAAGTTAAAGCACGTCCAGGCCAGGCCCAGGGGAAACGCCCGAATCGGCAGTAACTCGTCAGCCTGGCTCGGGCGAGGTAGGGGAGGGCGACGCGCTTCTCCCCTCGTGCGAGCAGGGAGATGGCGCGAGCTCGCCCGCGTCACCGAAAAATCGGCGGGAGGATTTCAGCTCACCTCCCGCTGAGTCCACCCCTATTTATCCCCTCCCTCACCGCCCCAACTCCCGCCACCATTCTCCCTCTGTTCGAGCTTTCCCGCCGATGCGCATCGGCACCAACGAGCAGGTAAGCGACGCATCTTCATCGGTCGACGGTCCACGGTGTTGGCGCTCCTTCACCGGCCGACGTTGATCTTCCATGACCGTCCCCCCTTGTCCTCGAGCTGCAGCCATGGCCTCTGTGAGTTCAATCCCCCTTTCTCTCTGTTCCTTCTAGCTAGATCTGAGCTGCAGCTAGGGTTTGATCTAGATGCATGGTTGATTAGTGGTCTGATATGTGAGCTGATATGGTTGATTGCTATGTTGTGGTTGCAATTTGTGGTAGGGCTAGATGTTCAAGCATGTGGTAGGCTAGATTAGTAGTAGAGTTTGAAGTTGAACCTTGTGCTTGTGTTGATTCGCGCTTAGATCTGTGATTTGTAGCTATTGGCATTTGTAGCATGTTGTTTGTTGTAGATGTATGCTCCTGCTCATAGATTGTCTGGTATGCTTAGTATGATAGCGATGAAGCATGTGCTTGCTATGATAGTGATGAACCATGTACATGTATGCTCCTGCTTTCATGGATTGTCCGGTATGTTGTGTGCTATGCTTACTGTCAATGCATGCTATGATTGTAGGACATGACCACGTAGACGCAAGATCTTAGTCAGGCCCTTGTCCTGTCCGATGGCCAGTTTGCTCCATCGTTTGTCGAGGACTCGAAGCCTATGTCCGAGATGGCACCTGATTCAGAGGTGTTCGCGTCTGATTCCCTCTATGTGCCAGTAGTGCTCGTTGAGCCAACTCCCGCTGCTGCTGCTACTGCCGCTGCACTCAAGGTAGCAGCAGCAAAGGCAAAGAAGGATGGTAGGTCGAACAACATGAAGTGGCAGCCGTTCATGTCCATGTTCGTGCTGAACAAGATGTGTGAGCTCACCTCTAGTGGAGTTAGGACTGACAAGGGCTTCAAGGAGGTGCACTTGAACACCGTTGCGAAGCAGGTGTTAGAGTTCTGTGGGCAGGAGGTGTCTGCCACCCAGGTGTACAACCACCTGAGGAAGTGGAGAAGTCGATGGATCCAAGTGTCCAAGCTGAGAGACCTTAGCGGCGCCTCATGGGATGACAACAAGGGCCAGGGTGTTGCGTTCGTTGTCATGGCCGACGCTCACAGGGTGCTGTGGCTCAGGAGCTGGCTGAGCAAGCACTACTACTAGAGTAGTGTTGCCTGTGAGCGTGCATGATCCCCGACGGCGATGGCGGTGGCGACGACGTTGACGATGACGATGACGATGTACATTCTGTGTAGCTAGGGCTCAAAAACTATTTGATGGTATGTATATTTTGGTGAGGTGGTATATACTAACCCCTCATGCTGATGGTGAACTTGCGGTGGTAGGACGACACCCTCTTTTGGATGTGGTGGTAGGTTAACACCAATGTAGTGCTAGGTAGAACTTGCTATGCCGTATGATCATGCATGCTTTACTTATTCTCTTCTGCTCCATTGTTGTTTGTGTGCTACTTTGCTTGCTAATTGTGTGCTCCATTGATTTGCTGCTTCAACTCTTGCTCTTGTGCATTGCTAGGGAAAGTGGTATGCCGTGTTCATCGGTAAGGCTCCAGGGGTTTCTAGTTCATGGGAAGAAGCCAGTGCACAAGTGGCATTGTATAGCAATAGCAGCCATAGAGGGTTCAAGACTAGGCAGGCAACAGAACAAGCTTACTCCGGCTGGGTGCGAAAGCACGGAGGCAGCAGTGTTGACAGTGGCAAGGTTGGAGGTGTCAAGGTGGATCGTCAGTTTGGGCTGAAGCTGAAGAACTTCATCATCTTCGCCCAGTTCATCGCCATTGATGTGTTGTGGCGTTGGTGTGCTAGGTGTGATCATTGTGGGTAAGCTTACCAACTAGGGTACAAGGTAAGCACAACATGTACGCCATATGCAACCAAACGCCATGTTTATGTGCCGCTTGGGCCAATGCAGGCAACCAAACAAAGTGCACTTGCGTATTACCTAATGCAGGGACACTAGATACAGGCAAGCAAACAACTTGCAGATAGCGTATTAGGGCTTGTTTTTGCTCAACCAGGCTGGGTTGAGAAGTGTATGCGATTCAGGAACTGTAGCAAACGGCAACCAAACACGCCCTTATTTCCTCACCCAGATTTCTTACAGGGTAAGCAAATGTCCCTGGGCTGGGGCTTAGTAATGCTTCTGGCGAAGAGAAAGGTGCCCCAGCCCATTTTATTCAAGTGAAGCCACATGTATCATGCATTTTCTATTAAAAAAACAGGTATCATGCTTTCCGGTTCAGTTTTTTAGCTCACTAGATGCACCTGACTTGTTTGGATGCCGCAGTGAAATGAATTTCTGTGAATCAAAATTCTGGGTTGATGGAGAGGGTATGTGCAGGACTGCGTATGTGTTTGCATTTGGTTTTCCATCCTTTAGTAATTCTTTCTTGAGCTAGTACTTTTTATGATTTCCGGTGTATTGAGTGAGTTAAAAACATATCCCAACTTTATAAAAAGGCAAAGTAACTTTCCTATGATTGTAATTATGATCATGCCAATGAGAAATTAAAATAAGCATCTTTTAGCTCCAGTTGGCTATGCAGTACTCAAATAAGTACATAAGATCTTTAAATCTAAAAAAAGGTACATAAGATCTTTTCATCTAATGAACAAGTGGATCTTTTGTACCCAGTAGATCAAACTGTCTTTTCATCTAAATGAAGAAGTGGATATCTTGTATCCAATAGATGAACTACATAATATCTTTTCACTGTATTGTTTGATTAAATCCTCCAACATGCATACATTGCATCCGTGAATCTTGGTATTTTTTAGATACTTTCAGTTGACTCAAAAAGAACTAAGATAAAATGAGCTCTTTGTGCGACTTGCGGTAAACGTCTTAGCCTTCCTGGCCGGATGTGTTGCGTGTTAAATAGCTGGGTTGCAAGCCCGGATACGCGTACAGGTTGTTGGGATACATCTTGGAGAGAAATAATACTAGAGATAAGAGAAGATAAAGATTACAAAGTATCCTAGCTAACTAACTACTCCACGATTGATGATCCTCCTGGTTGTGTGCGCATCTCCTTGTTGTACACGCAACAATATCATGTTTGACACCCTCCCTTGATCACAACTTCATCAAGTTGAGATTATGCTTGAAGTCTTCAAAACTTCTTGTGGGTAGAGCTTTGGTGAAACCATCCGCAACTTGGTCTTGAGAATGAATAAACTGAATATCTAAGAGTTTATCTGCAACTCTTTCTCGGACGAAGTGAAAATCTATCTCAATGTGTTTAGTTCTAGCATGAAAGATTGGATTTGCTGATAGGTAGGTAGCACCTAGATTATCACACCATAGACATGGAGCTCTAGTGTTTTTCATACCTAGTTCCTTCAAAATTGACTGCACCCATATGATCTCTTCTGTTGCATTTGCCAATGCTTTGTACTCTGCTTCTGTGCTGGATCTGGAAACAGTGGCTTGCTTCCTTGCACTCCAAGATATCAAATTGGGTCCAAAAAATACTTCAAAACCACCAGTTGAGCATCTGTCATCTAGACAACCTGCCCAGTCCGAGTCAGAGAAGGCACTAATAAGTGTAGAGGATGACTTTCTGAAATTTAAGCCAATGCTCAATGTATTCTTCACATATCTTATTATGCATTTTGCAGCAGTCAAGTGGACTGTAGTAGGTGCATGCAGGAACTGACATACTTTGTTAACAACAAATGAAATGTCTGGTCTGGTAAGTGTTAAGTACTGAAGTGCACCTACCAGGCTTCTGTATTTTGTACTATTTTCTAAATCCAAAAGCTCTCCTTCAGCAAGAGATAATTTTTCTGTGCTAGATAAAGGAGTGGGTGCAGGCTTACAACTTTGCAGACCAGCCTTTTTTACTAAGTCTGTTGCATATTTTTCTTGAGAGAGGTGAAGACCATCTTTGTGTTGCTTGACCTCAATACCAAGAAGTAGTGTTGATCTCCTAGATCCTTGAGAGCAAATTCTGCACTTAAGTCCTTCAACAGTGTTGTTATTGCTTCATCAGATGAGCTTGTCACAATTATATCATCAACATAAGTGAGGACAAATATGGATATATTTGACCTGTTATAGATAAATAACGAAGTGTCAGACTTTGAAGGAACAAAACCAAGTGCTTGCATCTTTTCACTGAGGCGAGAATACCATGCTCTTAGCGCCTGTTTCAGTCCATACAGGGCCTTGTCAAGTTTGCACACATGAAGTGGTGCTTGTGCATTTACAAACCTAGGAGGTTGTTTCATGTAAATCTCTTCTTCCAGAACACCATGGAGGAACGCGTTCTGAACATCTAGCTGTCGTAGACTCCATCCCCTGGACACAGCAATGGACAAAACAAGACGAATAGTAGCAGCTTTAACAACTGGACTAAACGTGTCCTCATAGTCAATACCATACCTTTGTTTAAAACCCTTTGCAACAAGTCTAGCTTTGTATCGGTCAATGGTTCCATCAGCTTTCCTTTTTATCCTGAAGACCCACTTACAGTCAATAAGGTTTTTACCTTGTCGTGGGGGAACCAGGTGCCATGTTTTGTTTTTCTTGAGTGCCATAATTTCATCTTGCATTGCCTTTCTCCAATTTGCATCACCAAGAGCCTCTTCGAGAGTGTTGGGTTCTCCAGGTTCACCTGTCGAACATACCAGCCCATATTTTGTAATATGTTTGTAATCAATAGGCTTAGTTACCCCTTGTTGTAGTCGTGTGCAACATGGAGTAGTAGCAGGAGCCACTACAGAGAGCTCCGGCGCAGAGGATCCCAAGCCTGGATCGGGTTGATCCTCCCCCGATCCCGAGGAGAATCCGTGAGCAGCTCCAGAACCAGCGGTGTCGGCAGCAGGTGTCGGGGTCGGATCTTCTGCGGTCGCCAGTTGCGGTGCAAGGGACGAATCGGCCACAGAAGATCTCGGCCGAGCGCGTCATCATTGCCCCATGATTGCCTGGGCCCCGTGTCGACAGGGTCTGTCCCCGCGCCCATCCGACGAGTCGCGAGCCGCCGCTTGTACACGCGCGGTTGGGCCTCAAGCCACGCATGGCCCGGGCCAGCGTCGGCCTGCCATCTGTTGGGCGGCGATTGGCGTGCGCGAGGGGAGGCGTCGTGGCCCGCCAGGTTCTACCGCGTGGCTGGCGCGGGTGACTCCTGTTGGGGAACGTAGTAATTTCAAAAAATTCCTACGCACACGCAAGATCATGGTGATGCATAGCAACGAGAGGGGAGAGTGTTGTCCACGTACCCTCGTAGACCGAAAACGGAAGCGTTAGCACAACGCGGTTGATGTAGTCGTACGTCTTCACAATCCGACTGATCAAGTACCGAACGCACGGCACCTCCGAGTTCAGCACACGTTCAGCCCGATGACGTCCCTCGAACTCCGATCCAGCCGAGTGTTGAGGGAGAGTTTCGTCAGCATGACGGCGTGGTGACGATGATGATGTTCTACCGATGCAGGGCTTTGCCTAAGCACCGCTACAGTATTATCGAGGTGGACTATGGTGGAGGAGGGCACCACACACGGCCAAAGTATCAAACGATCAATTGTTGTGTTTCTAGGGTGCCCCCCTACCCCCATATATAAAGGAGCAAGGGGGGAGGTGCGGCCGGCCAGGAGGGGGCGCGCCAGGAGGAGTCCTACTCCCACCGGGAGTAGGACTCCCTCCCTTTTCCTTGTTGGATTAGGAGTGGAGGGGGAAAGAGGAGGGAGAGAGGAAGGAAAGGGGGGCGACGCCCCCCTCTCCTTGTCCTATTCGGACTAGGGGAGGGAGAGTTGAGGGAGAAATCAGCACACGTTCAGCCCGATGACGTCCCTCGAACTCCGATCCAGCCGAGTGTTGAGGGAGAGTTTCGTCAGCATGATGGCGTGGTGACGATGATGATGTTCTACCGACGCAGGGCTTCGCCTAAGCACCGCTACAGTATTATCGAGGTGGACTATGGTGGAGGGGGGCACCGCACACGGCTAAAGGATCAAACGATCAATTGTTGTGTCTCTAGGGTGCCCCCTGCCCCTGTATATAAAGGAGCAAGGGGGGGTGCGGCCGGCCAGGAGGGGGCGCGCCAGGAGGAGTCCTACTCCCATCGGGAGTAGGACTCCCACCCTTTTCCTTGTTGGATTAGGAGTGGAGGGGGAAAGAGGAGGGAGAGAGGAAGGAAAGGGGGGCGCCGCCCCCCTCTCCTTGTCCTATTCGGACTAGGGGGGAGGGGCGCGCGGCCCTGCCCTGGCCGCCTCTCCTCTTCTCCACAAAGGCCCACTATGGCCCATTAAGCCCCGAGGGTTCTGGTAACCCCTCGGTACTCCGATAAAATCCCGATTTCACCCGGAACACTTCCGATATCCAAATATAGGCTTCCAATAAATCAATCTTCATGTCTCGACCATTTCGAGACTACTCGTCATGTCCGTGATCACATCCGGGACTCCTAACAACCTTCGGTACATCAAAACTCATAAACTCATAATATAACTGTCATCGCAACTTTAAGCGTGCGGACCCTACGGGTTCGAGAACTATGTAGACATGACCGAGACACGTCTCCGGTCAATAACCAATAGCGGAACCTGGATGCTCATATTGGCTCCCACATATTATACGAAGATCTTTATCGGTCAGACCGCATAACAACATACGTTGTTCCCTTTGTCATCGGTATGTTACTTGCCCGAGATTCGATCGTCGGTATCTTAATACCTAGTTCAATCTCGTTACCGGCAAGTCTCTTTACTCGTTCCGTAATACATCATCCCGCAACTAACTCATTAGCTGCAATGCTTGCAAGGCTTATAGTGATGTGCATTACCGAGTGGGCCCAGAGATACCTCTCCGACAATCGGAGTGAAAATCCTAATCTCGAAATACGCCAACCCAACAAGTACCTTCGGAGACACCTGTAGAGCACCTTTATAATCACCCAGTTACGTTTGTGACGTTTGATAGCACACAAAGTGTTCCTCCGGTAAACGGGAGTTGCATAATCTCATAGTCATAGGAACATGTATAAGTCATGAAGAAAGCAATAGCAACATACTAAACGATCAAGTGCTAAGCTAACGGAATGGGTCAAGTCAATCACATCATTCTCCTAATGATGTGATCCCGTTAATCAAACGACAACTCTTTGTCCATGGCTAGGAACATAACCATCTTTGATCAACGAGCTAGTCAAGTAGAGGCATACTAGTGACACTCTGTTTATCTATGTATTCACACATGTATCATGTTTCCGGTTAATACAATTCTAGCATGAATAATAAACATTTATCATGAAATAAGGAAATAAATAATAACTTTATTATTGCCTCTAGGGCATATTTCCTTCAGTCTCCCACTTGCACTAGAGTCAATAATCTAGTTCACATCGTCATGTGATTTAACACCAATAGTTCACATCTTTATGTGATCAGTTCACATTGCTATGTGACTAACACCCAAAGGGTTTACTAGAGTCAATAATCTAGTTCACATCGCTATGTGATTAACACCCAAAGAGTACTAAGTGTGATCATGTTTTGCTTATGAGAGAAGTTTAGTCAACGGGTCTGCCACATTCAGATCCGTATGTATTTCGCAAATTTATATGTCTACAATGCTCTGCACGGAGCTACTCTAGCTAATTGCTCTCACTATGTATCTAGATCGAGACTTAGAGTCATCTGGATCAGTGTCAAAACTTGCATCGACGTAACCCTTTACGACGAACCTTTTGTCACCTCCATAATCGAGAAACATATCCTTATTCCACTAAGGATAGTTTTTGACCACTGTCCAGTGATCTACTCCTAGATCACTATTGTACTTCCTTGCTAAACACAGTGTAGGGTATACAATAGATCTGGTACACAGCATGGCATACTTTATAGAACCTATGGCTGAGGCACAAGGAATGACTTTCATTCTCTTTCTATCTTCTGCCGTCGTCGGGCTTTGAGTCTTACTCAATTTCACACCTTGTAACACAGGCAAGAACTCTTTCTTTGACTATTCTATTTTGAACTACTTCAAAATCTTGTCAAGGTATGTACTCATTGAAAAAACTTATCAAGCGTCTTGATCTATCTCTATAGATCTTTATGCTCAATATGTAAGCAGCTTCACTGAGGTCTTTCTTTGAAAAACTCCTTTCAAATACTCCTTTATGCTTTGCATAATAATTCTACATTATTTCGATCAACAATATGTCATTCACATATACTTATCAGAAATGTTGTAGTGCTCCCACTCACTTTCTTGTAAATACAGGCTTCACCGTAAGTCTGTATAAAACTATATGCTTTGATCAACTCATCAAAGCGTATATTCCAACTCTGAGATGCTTGCACCAGTCCATAGAAGGATCGCTGGAGCTTGCATATTTTGTTAGCACCTTTAGGATTGACAAAACCTTCTGGTTGCATCATATACAACTCTTCTTTAATAAATCCATTAAGGAATGTAGTTTTGTTTATCCATTTGCCAGATTTCATAAAATGCGGCAATTGCCAACATGATTCGGACAGACTTAAGCATAGATACGAGTGAGAAACTCTCATCGTAGTCAACACCTTGAACTTGTCGAAAACCTTTTGCGACAATTCTAGCTTTGTAGATAGTAACACTACTATCAACGTCCGTCTTCCTCTTGAAGATCCATTTAATCTCAATGGCTCACCAATCATCGGGCAAGTCAATCAAAGTCCATACTTTGTTCTTATACATGGATCCCATCTCAGATTTCATGGCCTTAAACCATTTTGCGGAATCTGGGCTCATCATCGCTTCCTCATAGTTCGTAGGTTCGTCATGGTCAAGTAACATGACCTCCAGAACAGGATTAACGTACCACTCTGGTGCGGATCTTACTCTGGTTTACCTACGAGATTCGGTAGTAACTTGATCTGAAGTTTCATGATCATCATCATTAGCTTCCTTACTAATTGGTGTAGGAGTCACAGGAACAGATTTCTGTGATAAACTACTTTCCAATAAGGGAGCAGGTACAGTTACCTCATCAAGTTCTACTTTCCTCCCACTCACTTCTTTCGAGAGAAACTCCTTCTCTAGAAAGGATCCATTCTTAGCAACGAATGTCTTGCCTTCGGATCTGTGATAGAAGGTGTACCCAACTGTCTCCTTTGGGTATCCTATGAAGACACAATTCTCCAATTTGGGTTCGAGCTTATCAGGTTGAAACTTTTTCACATAAGCATCGTAACCCCAAACTTTAAGAAACGACAGCTTAGGTTTCTTGCTAAACCATAGTTCATACGGTGTCGTCTCAACGGATTAGACGGTGCCCTATTAACGTGAATGCAGCTGTCTCTAATGCATAACCCCAAAACGATAGTGGTAAATCGGTAAGAGACATCATAGATTGCACTATATCCAATAAAGTACGGTTATGACGTTCGGACACACCATTACGCTGTGGTGTTCCGGGTGGCGTGAGTTGCGAAACTATTCCGCATTGTTTCAAATGTAGACCAAACTCATAATCAAATATTCTCCTCCACGATCTGATCGTAGAAACTTTATTTTCTTGTTACGATGATTTTCAACTTCACTCTGAAATTCTTTGAACTTTTCAAATGTTTCAGACTTATGTTTCATTAAGTAGATATACCCATATCTGCTCAAATCATCTGTGAAGGTGAGAAAATAACGATATCCGCCACGAGCCTCAATATTCATCGGACCACATACATCTGTATGTATGATTTCCAACAAATATGTTGCTCTCTCCATAGTACCGGAGAACGGCGTTTTAGTCATCTTGCCCAAGAGGCATGGTTCGCAAGCATCAAGTGATTCCAAAAGCCCATCAGCATGGAGTTTCTTCATGCGCTTTACACCAATATGACCTAAACGGCAGTGCCACAAATAAGTTGCACTATCATTATTAACTTTGCATCTTTTGGCTTCAATATTATGAATATGTGTATCACTACGATCGAGATCCAACGAACCATTTTCATTGGGTGTGTAACCATATAAGGTTTTATTCATGTAAATAGAACAACAATTATTCTCTAACTTAAATGAATAACCGTATTGCAATAAACATGATCAAATCATATTCATGCTCAACGCAAACACCAAATAACACTTATTTAGGTTCAACACTAATCCTGAAAGTATAGGGAGTGTGCGATGATGATCATATCAATCTTGGAACCACTTCCAATACACATCGTCACTTCATCCTTAACTAGTTTCTGTTCATTATGCAACTCCCATTTCGAGTTACTACTCTTTAGCAACTGAACCAGTATCAAGTACCGAGGGGTTGCTATAAACACTAGTAAAGTACACATCAATAACATGTATATCAAATATACTTTTGTTCACTTTGCCATCTTTCTTATGCGCCAATTGTTTGGGGTAGTACCGCTTCCAGTGACCAGTCCTTTTTGCAGTAGAAGCACTCAGTATCAGGCTTAGGTCCAAACTTGGGCTTCTTCACTTGAGCAGCAACTTGCTTGTCGTTCTTCTTGAAGTTCCCCTTCTTTTCCCTTTGCCCTTTTCTTGAAACTAGTGATCTTGTTAACCATCAACACTTGATGCTCTTTTCTTGATTTCTACCTTCGCCGATCTCAACATCACGAAGAGCTCGGGAATCACTTTCGTCATCCCTTGCATATTATAGTTCATCACGAAGTTCTACTAACTTGGTGATGGTGACTAGAGAATTATGTCAATCACTATTTTATCTGGAAAATTAACTCCCACTTGATTCAAGCGATTGTAGTACCCAGATAATCTGAGCATATGCTCACTGCTTGAGCTATTCTCCTCCATCTTTTAGCTATAGAACTTGTTGGAGACTTCATATCTCTCAACTCGGGTATTTGCTTGAAATATTAACTTCAACTCCTGGAACATCTCATATGGTCCATGACGTTCAAAACGTCTTTGAAGTCCCGATTCTAAGCCATTAAGCATGATGCACTAAACTATCAAGTAGTCATCATATTGAGCTAGCCAAACGTTCATAACGTCTGCATCTGCTCCTGCAATAGGTCTGTCACCTAGCGGTGCATCAAGGACATAATTCTTCTGTGCAGCAATGAGGATAATCCTCAGATCACGGATCCAATCCGCATCATTGCTACTAACATCTTTCAACTCAGTTTTCTCTAGGAACATATCAAAATAAAACAGGGGAGCTAAACGCGAGCTATTGATCTACAACATATATATGCTAATACTACCAGGACTAAGTTCATGATAAATTAAAGTTCAATTAATCATATTACTTAAGAACTCCCACTTAGATAGACATCCCTTTAATCCTCTAAGTGATCACATGATCCATATCAACTAAACCATAACCGATCATCGCGTGAAATGGAGTAGCTTTCAATGGTGAACATCATTATGTTGATCATATCTACTATATGATTCACGCTCGACCTTTCGGTCTCAGTGTTCCGAGGCCATATCTGCATATGCTAGGCTCGTCAAGTTTAACCTGAGTATTCTGCGTGTGCAAAACTGGCTTGCACCCATTGTAGATGGACGTAGAGCTTATCACACCCGATCATCACGTGGTGTCTGGGCACGACGAACTTTGGCAACGGTGCATACTCAGGGAGAACACTTTTATCTTGAAATTTAGTGAGAGATCATCTTATAATGCTACCGTCAATCAAAGCAAGATAAGATGCATAAAAGATAAACATCACATGCAATCAATATAAGTGATATGATATGGCCATCATCATCTTGTGCTTGTGATCTCCATCTCCGAAGCACCGTCATGATCACCATCTTCACCGGCGCGACACCTTGATCTCCATTGTAGAATCGTTGTCGTCTCGCCAATCTTATGCTTCTACGACTATCGCTACCGCTTAGTGATAAAGTAATGCATTACAGGGCGATTGCACTGCATACAATAAAGCGACAACCATATGGCTCCTGCCAGTTGCCGATAACTCGGTTACAAAACATGATAATCTCATATAATAAAATTTAGCATCATGTCTTGACCATATCACATCACAACATGCCCTGCAAAAACAAGTTAGACGTCCTCTACTTTGTTGTTGCAAGTTTTACGTGGCTGCTACTGGGCTTAGCAAGAACCGTTCTTACCTACGCATCAAAACCACAACGATAGTTTGTCAAGTTGGTGCTGTTTTAACCTTCGCAAGGACCGGGCGTAGCCACACTTGGTTCAACTAAAGTTGGAGAAACTGACACCCCGCCAGCCACCTATGTGCAAAGCACGTCGGTAGAACCAGTCTCGCGTAAGCGTACGCGTAATGTCGGTCCGGGCCACTTCATCCAACAATACCGTCGAACCAAAATATGACATGCTGGTAAGCAGTATGACTTATATCGCCCACAACTCACTTGTGTTCTACTCGTGCATATAACATCAACGCATAAAACCTGGCTCGGATGCCACTGTTGAGGAACGTAGTAATTTCAAAAAAATTCCTACGCACACGCAAGATCATGGTGATGCATAGCAACGAGAGGGGAGAGTGCTGTCCACGTACCCTCGTAGACCGAAAGCGGAAGCGTTAGCACAACGCGGTTGATGTAGTCGTATGTCTTCACGATCCGACCGATCAAGTACCGAACGCACGGCACCTCCGAGTTCAGCACACGTTCAGCCCGATGACGTCCCTCGAACTCCGATCCAGCCGAGTGTTGAGGGAGAGTTTCGTCAGCATGACGGCGTGGTGACGATGATGATGTTCTACCGATGCAGGGCTTCGCCTAAGCACCGCTACAGTATTATCGAGGTGGACTATGGTGGAGGGGGGCACCACACACGGCTAAAGTATCAAACGATCAATTGTTGTGTTTCTAGGGTGCCCCCTGCCCCCATATATAAAGGAGCAAGGGGGGAGGTGCGGCCGGCCAGGAGGGGGCGCGCCAGGAGGAGTCCTACTCCCACCGGGAGTAGGACTCCCTCCCTTTTCCTTGTTGGATTAGGAGTGGAGGGGGAAAGAGGAGGGAGAGAGGAAGGAAAGGGGGCGACGCCCCCCTCTCCTTGTCCTATTCGGACTAGGGGAGGGGCACGCGGCCCTGCCCTGCCCGCCTCTCCTCTTCTCCACAAAGGCCCACTATGGCCCATTAAGCCCCCGGGGGGTTCCGGTAACCCCTCGGTACTCCGGTAAAATCCCGATTTCACCCGGAACACTTCCGATATCCAAATATAGGCTTCCAATATACTCCCTCCGTTCCAAAATAGATGACCCAACTTTATACTAAAGTTAGTACAAAGTTGAGTCATCTATTTTGGAACGGAGGGAGTATCAATCTTCATGTCTCGACCATTTCGAGACTCCTCGTCATGTCCGTGATCACATCCGGGACTCCGAACAACCTTCGGTACATCAAAACTCATAAACTCATAATATAATTGTCATCGAAACTTTAAGCGTGCGGACCCTACGGGTTCGACAACTATGTGACATGACCGAGACACGTCTCCGGTCAATAACCAATAACGGAACCTGGATGCTCATATTGGCTCCCACATATTCTACGAAGATCTTTATCGGTCAGACCGCATAACAACATACGTTGTTCCTTTTGTCATCGGTATGTTACTTGCCCGAGATTCGATCGTCGGTATCTTAATACCTAGTTCAATCTCGTTACCGGCAAGTCTCTTTACTCGTTCCGTAATACATCATCAGACCGGCGTGCTGACCTCTCTGTTGTGCCTAGGTGGGGTTGCGACGTGTTGATCTTCCGCGGCCGGGCATGACCCAGAAAAGTGTGTTCGGCCAAATGGGATCGAGCGTGTTGGGTTATGTGGTGCACCCCTGCAGGGAAGTTTATCTATTCGAATAGCCGTGTCCCTCGGTAAAAGGACGACCCGGATTTGTACCTTGACCTTATGACAACTAGAACCGGATACTTAATAAAACACACCCTTCCAAGTGCCAGATAGAACCCGGTGATCGCTCTCTAACAGGGCGACGAGGAGGGGATCGCCGGGTAGGATTATGCTATGCGATGCTACTTGGAGGACTTCAATCTACTCTCTTCTACATGCTGCAAGATGGAGGCTGCCAGAAGCGTAGTCTTCGACAGGACTAGCTACCCCCCCTTATTCTGGCATTCTGCAGTTCAGTCCACTGATATGGTCCTTTACACATATACCCATGCATATGTAGTGTAGCTCCTTGCTTGCGAGTACTTTGGATGAGTACTCACGGTTGCTTTTCTCCCTCTTTTCCCCTTTCTATACCTGGTTGTCGCAACCAGATGCTGGAGTCCAGGAGCTAGAGATCCCGAGGATGATTCTACATGGAGTTCGGCTTCGAGGAGTAGTTAGGAGGTCCCAGGCAGGAGGCCTTGCCTTTTCGATTGTTGCTACTTTTGTGCTAGCCTTCTTAAGTCAAACTTGTTTAACTTATGTCTGTACTCAGATATTGTTGCTTCCGCTGACTCGTCTATGATCGAGCACTTGTATTCGAGCCATCGAGGCCCCTGGCTTGTATTATGATGCTTGTATGACTTATTTATGTTTTAGAGTTGTGTTGTGATATCTTCCCGTGAGTCCCTGATCTTGATCGTACACGTTTGCGTGCATGATTAGTGTACGATTGAATCGGGGGCGTCACAAGTTGGTATCAGAGCCGACTGCCTGTAGGAATCCCCCTTTCCACACTCCTTGGCCGAAGTCGAGTCTAGACATTACAAAACTTTTACTAACATGGTTGTGTGTCTTACGGGCCCACGTCGCCATTGGGTGGCATTAGGATCTTTTATTCCTCATCTATACTCTAGGACTCAAAGCTCTCTTCTATTCGGGTTAAATGATTTTGCTAAAAACAAAACTAACTTTAGGTTCTCGAAAATACTATCTCCCGGAGAGCCCCTCACTTCAGATGATCGTCTGCTGCACATGAAGACCCTGAAGATACTCTCCGCTGTTAACCCGATATCCCCTTATGGATAACTACCTACAATTGTCGTTCATACCTTCATTCTCAGTTGCTCTTGTTATTACAAGATGCCCTAAATTGCTCTCCGTTGTTCCGAAAATCCTTTAAGCTTACTGCCTTGCAGTTCTTTACCACATGAATACCCCTATTGAAGATTCCTCGCACTTATTGAGTATCCGTTCATCCCCAGTTGTTCGTATGCTTCATAAGATACTCTGAAATACTATCCGACCTTCTGAGCATCCTCTTCGAACTATTGCTCTGCAAATACTTGTATGCTTACATTATGGATGCTCCCATATCACTAGCAATATTCATTAGTATCTTTTGACATTATCATTTTGAACCTATTGATTCAAGATGTGTGCGAAGCACACAATCATCAATCGACCCTTCTAAATTATCTTTCCGGCTCAGACGTCATTTTGAACATGAGCTGGTTCTCGACCAAACTATTTGTCGTCGATTGTGCATCGGGTCTATTTAGTTTATCCATCATTGATCAGAGCGTCTGCTTCTGATCCTTCGTTTTGGAAATCATAATTCCTTTGTTATCTAAGCATCGAATTATTCAGATGTTCTATAATCTGACGCCCTTGCATTATTTCTTCCTTTGATTGAGTACTGATACTCACATCAGCTTCGTTGTGGATCGCCCGATCCATTGTTGGATTTCATCCGACATCGTCCTTCATATTCAATAACCTTGTGAGCCTTTCCATGGGTATATAATGCCTTTGGTAAATTGTATCGTCTGCTTTGTCAACCATGCTCTACTTTTGAGCTTGTGTTATTTACTTCTGAAGTTCGTGGTATATGTTCTAAGAAGCCCCGATGGCTTGAACCTATGCCTTCCTTAATATGTGTGAACTCGAAAGTTTTCACGAGTCATACTCTTCTGGTATTTTGCCATATAAAATTTGAACACTACAACTTCATCGAACGCGAGAAGTAAATGAAAGGATATGCATTGGAGAAGTGGGAGTCGACCTTGAACTTTGTGTTCATGCCCATGGACACGATGTAGATCTTCTCATCGAAGCTTCTTTTAACATTAGTTATTCCCTTGGTATAAGTTCATCTTATATCCGGGATTTGGCCTTTTGCAATCGTGGTTCCGACCACGTTCTCCTTTAAATACCATTTCTCATGCAAGTTTAAGCACTTGTCTTCTGCAGAGCAATACCCAGTCCAACCTCTACTTTGATCTGTCGTCGAGTATTACCCCCCTGGTATCTTGAGATTATCTTGGAACTGCATAATTTCTTATGAGTTCTTCATCAAGTACTACATTCTCACTGATTACAATTTTTCATGGGCTCTGAGTTATTAAACACCCAAAGACAACGATAACTGAACCGAGTCTGCACTACGGTTCAACGACACTTGATAATCTTCTTTAAGTACGAGTTTGTACCCGATCACGCCATTCCTAGCCTGTATGGCTATATCATTGTCGTGGTGATTTTAACTGTGCTACCTGGTCCTTATTCTTGGAGCACCACTTCGATGATGAGCTAAGCTGATGTCGATTTTCCTTGTCATATCATTTCACCTTGAATAGCAAGCTTGATTTCAAGTTTGTGTCGTACCCTTGGTTCCAATAACTTTTCGCTTCACCATTCCTTTGACTTGATGTCATTACCGATCGATTACATCTTCAAGAAACCTCTCGACAAGTGTGTCGTGATCATCGTCAACATTTTAACTTCTTCCGAGATATCAATTGAATTCATGATGAGAAATTCCATGCTTGTCCCTCGATGATCTGTGTTATCATCGACCACATCCATGCCTTCCTTTCAAACACAGACTTGGTCTTGTTTTGAATGAACTTTAAGTTCCTCGCTATCCATCAATTGTTCTTCTTTACCTTGGAACATTAACATCTCTTTTGTCCTCAATGTTGTGAGAATTTCACCACCTCTTAAGAAATCTTGGTATGGTGATACTTCTCACCATCACCATTCCTTCTTGGGTCCTCGTGTTGATTCCAACCGGGGTACCAACGAGTGAGCGGTGCTGTTTGGATCCTGCCCTTCTAGCAACCCTATTGCTTTGAAGTTAATGGTCGGCCGTTCATTCTTAGACTATTGATTATTGAATCACCATTCCGACGTTGGTCGTGCAACCCAGCCCATATTTCGGGTGCACCTTTCAACCAATGTTTAATTGTGTATGTTTTCCTCGGGCATACATCATTATACCATTTGATCTGACAAATGTTATCTCCTTGTTCACATGATTGTGGAAATCCATCTTTTTGGAAATCTCGAGGAATTGTCGCTGAGTCCATCAGCCACCCCCTCATCCTCTCCTTGATTTAATGATGAACTCTTGTTTCGGAACTCGCTTCCATGGTTTAATTCCCGAGAATCATACAATGTCACCTCGACAATTTGTGTTGCACCTTTCTTCTTAGGCATCCTGAGTCTGAGGTATCCTGACACCAATCTGATCTGAATCTTGGTCAGAAATGATGGTTGGAACATAATTCCAAGAGTTATAACATTGGTCTTTATATAACCCGGTAAGATGATGTCATGCCTAGCACACCTGGCCGGATGACCTATTGATATAGTATCCTCTTTACCAAGGTTAGCCATTCTTCCATGAGGAAATTGTAAGACTTATTCCATAAGTTGTTCCTGATGGATCCTTTGTGTATCCATAGCCTGATCTTTACCTAATGACCATGTCAATGCTATCTCGAAGCATGTCTGTGGTACTCCGATTTTCAACAAGAACATTTGAAGCCCAATGCTAAATGTTTCTTGCTCAATTATCCAAACACCGTTGTTCGGGTAATGACATAAAATTCCTCTCCCCTTACCTAAATGGTTTTCTACATTATATCCTGTCACGGATATCATGCCCCGCTTGCTCTTGGGGAAGGATATATCCCTGAAATATGTGCTTAAACACATTTTCCTTTCCATTGTTCTGTTTACTCTGATAAACATATTTTCCTTTCCATTGTTTGGTTTAACCTTTCTTGTGATCTATATAATCTAAGCATTAATATTCCCTGCTTATGTAAACACCTCGGTGTACAATTCTGTCAGTAAGACCCTGTTACTTTTGTTGATGACATTCCGGTAACCGCCGATGGACGAGAACTTTGCCTACTGGTCCGCCTCGTTTCAACGAGCAGGAAAATGGTTCTCTTCGTCCCTCGCCCTTGGTACCGACGTTGTTGCCGACATAATCGACAGGCTACCCTCTAACATGTCTTGCTATCATGACCGTGCAACATGTCACCGTTCCTCCTACTTTTAATCCACATGGTGGGCCCATAACCCACAGTTCCACAGGATCGAAACCTGACTCTCCTGTACACCCCCTGTTCCCAAGGTTGTTCCTCACGCGTGGCCTCGTATGTAATTCACGGACCACCTTCCTAGTGATCTATTTTGGTAACACAAGCAATACTTATTCCCGTTGCTCTGGACCCCTTTCACACTTTGTTTCAGGCAACGAAAGATTGCCTACATGCTTGAAACTTCCCATGATACCTCCTTACTTTACTCTCGATATCTTCTTAAAGTTCCAGTTCGAGAGTTACTTTCCGCCACCTTCCCCGATATTAGCTACCAGATAGTCAACCTTGCAGAGGTCCGTTGTCCCGGAATACCCCCTTTATACATTCGTAAGTACGATTGAGTTCCAGAAGAAAGGATGCCGACTTCAGCATGATGACCTGAAGCAGAGAAATGAAGACATCAACATAATGGATCGACCTCTCTAAGAATAGCAACCAAGACCGAGAAGACTCGTTAGAATTTCGCGACCAAATCCCTTCCCCCTTACTCCCCCTCTTAAATCTCGGGACGAGATTCTTGTAGAGGAGGAGAATTGTGACGCCCGGGTAATTAAGCTATAGCAATCCCACGCTAATGGTGCCACGTTACCTCCGTTACTGTTGCTAATCTATCGTTAGATCAAAACCGGTCCAAATTTCAAATTCAAAATTTGGTAAATAATAAAAGTTTTCAAACATTAAAATAAAAATGTTCGGTTTGTACTAAATATTACATAGATAATTATGGTGTAGAAGACACAGTTTTATAAAATGCATAAATATTTTAAATTGAATTAAAACAGAAGAGAAAATAAATAAAAGAAAGAAAATACAAAAGACAAAAAAAAGAGGAACCCCCCGGGCTTCGGCCCAGCTGACCACAGGCCCAACTGGGCCAACCCACCAGGCCCAGCCGGCCACTCCTCCCCCACTCCCTCTTATCCACTTCCCCCCGAAACCCTAGCACCCCACTCCCCACTCGCTCCTCCCATGTTCCCCTCTCTCCCTCGCTCCTTCCCCCCCCGACCCGATCTGGATCGGGGCAGCCGGCGCCCCCGTCCCCCGACGCGCTCGCTGTCCCCGTCGCCAACGCCGCCACTCGACGCCCACCCCCAGCGCCGCCCCGCCTTCCTCCACTCCTTCCCCTCTCTGTGCTGGATCCGGGCGATCCCCATCGCCCCTGACCCCGGCTCCGCCGACCCTGCCTCTCCCGCGCTGGCGCTGACCAGCGCCTCCCATCGCCGCCCGACGGCGACGACCTTCCCCGACGCGCCCGACCCGCCGGCCTGGAGGCCCCGTGCGCCCGCAGCTTCACCTCAAGCAGGACCGCCTCGCCGTCGACGTTCGCCGGAATCGCATCCTCGACCTCCCCCTCGACGGACTCCGTCAACCCTCATCGCCCGTACCCCTGCATCGGGGGTGAGCTCTCCGTCGTTCCCCCCTCTCCTGCTGCTGGCTGCACCTGCGCCCGCCTCTCGCGCTCTGGCCCCGCGCTCACCGCGGCCAGGTCGCGCCAAGCTCCGTCCGGTCGTGCCCGTCGCCCCCGTGCCGACCGCACCCCCCCTCCCGGCCGGCCTGCCCGCGCATGCTGCGACCCCGTGCGGCCGTCGCCCTCGTGCCCGACCACCGGTGCCTGCCTCCGTCGCGCGCGCCACCCAGCGCCCGAGCGCCCTTGGGCGTGCGCCGATCGGGCAGCGCCCGTTGCCCGTTTGGCCCTATGGGCCACTGCCCAGTGGGGCCCCCCGCCCACGCCCCTCTGTTAAAAAAAGGGGTTTAAAAAATGATAATAATAAATAAAAATATTAAATAGTTAATTAATTAATTAACTTAATTAACTTAATTAATTCTATAAGTTATCTAATTAAACCTAATTAACCTGTTAATAAAACTAACTACTGATAATTAGTTAGCTGTCAATGACAAATGGACCCCACTTGTCAGTTGACTGGTCAACGGTCAACTTTGACCGCTGACGTCATGTTGTCATCATGATGATGCAGTAATTCCTTTTTGAATTAATTAATTAATAATAATCCCAGTAAATGATTAAATCTTTATAAAATATTATAAAATAAACCGTAACTCGGATGGAAAAACTTTGTACATGAAAGTTGCTCAGAACGACAAGACGAATCCGGATACGCAGCCCGTTCGTCCACCACACATCCCTAGCATAGCAAACACGCAACTTTCCTCTCCGGTTCATCTGTCCGGAAACGTGAAACACCGGGGATACTTTCCCGGATGTTTCCCCCTTCGCTGGTATCACATATCCCTGCGTTACATCACCCCTAGCACAACGTATTGCCGCGTCTTGCTTTGTGTTACATTTGATTGCTTTGTTATTTATTGTGTTCCCCCTCCGTTACTTCTTTCCGGTAGGCTCCGAGACCATTGCCGATACCCCTGTGATCGGCTACATCGATGACGACCCCTTCTTCTTGCCAGAGCAACCAGGCAAGCCCCCCCCCCCCCCCCGTGATCACCAGATACCGCCTATTCTTCTCTATACTGCTTGCATTAGAGTAGTGTAGCATGTTACTGATTTCGGTTAATCCTATTCTGTTGCATAGCCTGTCATTGTTGCTACAGTTGTTACCCTTACCTGCTATCCTACTGCTTAGTATAGGATGCTAGTGTTCCATCAGTGGCCCTACACTCTTGTCTGTCTGCCATGCTATACTACTGGGTCGTGATCACTTCGGGAGGTGATCACGGGTATATACTATATAATTTATATACATGACACATGTGGTGACTAAAGTCGGGTCGGCTCGAGAAGTACCCGCAAGTGATTCTGATGAGGGGGCTGAAAGGACGGGTGGCTCCATCCCGGTAGAGGTGGGCCTGGGTTCCTGACGCCCCCCGACTGTTACTTTATGGCGGAGCGACAGGGCAGGTTGAGATCACCTAGGAGAGAGGTGGGCCTGGCCCTGGTCGGCGTTCGCGGATACTTAACACACTTAACGAGATCTTGGTATTTGATCTGAGTCTGGCCATTTGGTCTATATGCACTAACCAACTACGCGGGAACAGTTATGGGCACTCGACGTCGTGGTATCAGCCGAAGCTCTTCTTGACGTCAGCGACGGAGCGGCGCGCGCCGGATTGGACTGGAACGCCTGCTAGGCTAGGTCTGCTTCTGGCCACGGACGCAACGTGCAGGTGTGCAATGGGCGATGGGCCCAGACCCCTGCGCGCATAGGATTTAGACCGGCGTGCTGACCTCTCTGTTGTGCCTAGGTGGGGCTGCGACGTGTTGATCTTCCGCGGCCGGGCATGACCCAGAAAAGTGTGTCCGGCCAAATGGGATCGAGCGTGTTGGGTTATGTGGTGCACCCCTGCAGGGAAGTTTATCTATTCGAATAGCCATGTCCCTCAGTAAAAGGACGACCCAGAGTTGTACCTTGACCTTATGACAACTAGAACCGGATACTTAATAAAACACACCCTTCCAAGTGCCAGATACAACCCGGTGATCGCTCTCTAACAGGGCGACGAGGAGGGGATCGCCGGGTAGGATTATGTTATGCGATGCTACTTGGAGGACTTCAATCTACTCTCTTCTACATGCTGCAAGATGGAGGCTGCCAGAAGCGTAGTCTTCGACAGGACTAGCTATCCCCCCTTATTCTGGCATTCTGCAGTTCGGTCCACTGATATGGTCCTTTACACATATACCCATGCATATGTAGTGTAGCTCCTTGCTTGCGAGTACTTTGGATGAGTACTCACGGTTGCTTTTCTCCCTCTTTTCCCCTTTCTATACCTGGTTGTCGCAACCAGATGCTGGAGTCCAGGAGCTAGAGATCCCGAGGATGATTCTACATAGAGTTCGGCTTCGAGGAGTAGTTAGGAGGTCCCAGGCAGGAGGCCTTGCCTTTTCGATCGTTGTTACTTTTGTGCTAGCCTTCTTAAGGCAAACTTATTTAACTTATGTCTGTACTCAGATATTGTTGCTTCCGCTGACTCGTCTATGATCGAGCACTTGTATTCGAGCCCTCGAGGCCCCTGGCTTGTATTATGATGCTTGTATGACTTATTTATGTTTTAGAGTTGTGTTGTGATATCTTCCCGTGAGTCCCTGATCTTGATCGTACACGTTTGCATGCATGATCTTGATCGTAAACTTGTCGACCGATCCCGCCACCATCGGGAGCCCGCACGCTGCTGGGAATCCCATCTGGGCGCTCGTGCACCGCCGCGAGCCCGCTGCCTCCGAGATCCGCCACACCGTCGAGAGGGCCACACCCCGCGGATCAAGACGCCCGCGCCGCCGCGGATCCGGAAGAGGGAGGAGAGACCCTCCGCCGCCGCCGTCGCACGCACGGGCTTTGCCCGGCGCCGACCATTGGCAGTGGCGGAGGAAGAGAAGGGCGCAGGAGGGTTACGCGGCGGCGCCGGCAGCTGAGCCCTCCCGAGCCGCCCGCGGGGGAGGCGACGCGAGAGCGGCGAGATGGTAGGCATTTGCTTGATTGATTCATGCTGCAGCAGGTTAGAACCTGAACCGGATTTGAATCCAAGAACACACTAATTGCAACTGCGCAAGATTTTGGTATCTAAGAAATCTGAACCCAAGAACTCTCTGACAGCAACACTCTCATCCAATGCAAGCACAATTCTCCTCTTCTTACCGTGGGACAACATGGTCAGAACACCCGCCAGCATGTAATTATACAGAGCCTGAAACTGAAACGAGCGTAAGAAGCCGTTGCCTCTGATCGATGACGTGGGCGAAATGGTAGGCAACAGGAAACCAGCCGTGGCTGGCGGGAATTTTGGAATTTTTCCGTGGGGTGCTGCACCGTCCGGTTTGGCGGCGACTAAATTGATTCACAGCCAGTTGTTACCGGGGTTGAAGTATATATATTCATAAAGCAACAATTGATCCACGTTGATACAATAAGACAGCCCGAGAGAATACAACTGTGCGCCTTCTGCGAGCTCAGTGATGTCTGCACACCCTATAAGTTGTGGCGCGCCTTCTGTGAGCCATGCTTACTAAGACAAAATTCGGTAACTATATGCTTCTTTTGAGAAAGGCGGCTACCGTTTCTTTTGAGAAAGTTTGTTAAATCATAAGATATTCATGGACTTAAAAGACTCTTGGATTTCTAAAACTGTAGCAAATTAAAAAACGTAAATTTTAGAAAAAATGTTTCAATCTTTCTAAAATATTAATGGATTTAAAAAATTACAAATTTGAAATAAAGTTCACAAATTTTATTTTATTTACAAACATTAATAATGTTCATGAACTTTAAGAATATTGATGAATTTAAAAAATGTCATAAGGTTCCAAATATGTTATGGGATTTTTAAAAAAATCACATTTTTTAAAGATTTTTTCGTCCTTGATGTCAATCGCCGGTCGTTGTGTGAGCCCCTTGCGAGCTCCTATTCCGCACCGAAACCATGGAATTGCTACTATAACGCTCATATGGGCCGGCCCAAGAAGCTCCTTCTCACTCAGCTCGGCTCCCTGGTCCACTCACTTGCTTAGCACCCCCAAAAAAACTCACTTGCTTAGCATATTTTTCCCGGCATGCTCCATCGATATCTTATAAACAGGCGGCTATCATTTTATTTTGAAAAAGTTTGTTATACCAAAGGATGTTAATGGATTTTAAAAACTCTTGGATTTTTTAAACGGTTCAAAATTTTAAAAAATGATTTGAATTTTAAATATATTCATGGATTTAAAAAATGTTCACAATTTTAATCCTTGAGCTTTAAGAATATTCACAAATTTAAAATATATTCATGAATTTCAAAATATGTTATGGGATTTAAATAATTCACAACTTTTTAAATTTCATGATTTTAAATATGAAAATGTTCACATTTTGGCCTCGATATCAGCCGTTGGTCGTTGTGTGAGCCCCCTGGGAGCTCCTATTGCACACCAAAACCATAAAATTGCGACTATAACACTCACATGGGCCGGCAACTCCCGCTCAGACCATATCGGCTAGGAGAATAATGGTCAGGAGGAGGGCAAGGCTGAGCTTGAAGACCATAAGTAGTTGAGATAGACGACACACCATAAGTAGATGGCGCATCAGTGGACTTATCCGCAACACGAGGATGACAAGAGTAATGGAAAGGAAAAGAGGGAAGAGGAGGAATCATCGAAGGCGATGGAGGTGGAGATGGGGAAGACATCGGTAAAGAAGGTGAAGACGAGGAAGGCATCGGTGATGAAGGTGGAGACTCATGCGGCAAGGGAGAAGAATCTGTGGGAGAGGACGGTGTCGAACCTGCAACGACGAGAGGAGGGGTAGAAATATGGGGCACAGAGGAATGTGTATCGGGAAATGTGAGAAAAGATATGTCCTTCATAAAAAATATCAAGGAGGATGGACGCAGATAGAAAGGGCGAGACTCGTCAAAGGTCACATCCCCGAAAATACGCAACCTGCGACCAACAGGATCCCAATACCAATAACCCTTATGATATCGATGTAACTTAGAAAGACACACTCAACAGACAAAGCGGTCAGTTTGACGCATTCACGTGGGGCAATAAGAACATAGGAAATACAACTGAACAAATGAAGTATCAAATAATAGGAGAACGATCAGAAAGACGATCAAAAGGAATACCATCCTGCAGAGCGGTAGATGGCTGAATGTTGGTGAGATAGGTGAAGGTGGAAATAACCTGAACTCAAAAGTGAGGCGGAAGAGAGGCATCAATCATCATCACACGCGCCATCTCAAAAAGGTGACGGTGCTTGTGCTCAGCCACACCATTCTGAGTATGAGCACCATGACAAGAGAACTGGGAAAGAGTACCCAGTACAACAAAAAATCCTTGCAACGAATGAGAGATATACTCATCAGCAGAATCCGCATGAAAACACGAATAAGAATTGAGAACTGGGTATGAACCATGGCAGCAAAAAAATATAGATAAGACTTCATTACAAAAACACATGAAATAGATCCAAATGTAGCAAGTAAAATCATCTAGAGAGTCGGACCCCCTTTTATAGCGAAGGGAGTCGGACCCCAAATTTAGTTGTGACTAAAGGGTTGTGGCGGACGATGTTAGTGGCGACAACACTATGACGTCTACCGAAAGGCCGTGTTCGCTGGGTGCCACATCGGCTCGCTGACCGACAACCGTTTAATGTTGATGGTCAAAGACAGCAAGCAGCTAGACATGTCTCGCACGTCTAGTGGGCAATCGTTTCACCGAGGGGGCTAGACGTGCATATAAGAGCATCTTCAGCCGTTCAGCGCCCTCAAGACTGAAATAGCGCCTCCTGAGGGTTAGCCGTCACTATTTTGGTTGTCGGGCTGTCGGGTTCCCAACCACCGCTCCAGGTCGGCCCCCAGACTCCATTTATTGAATTGAAGTTCTGCTAAAATTAGACGAGAACGACACGAATTTGGCTAAAATTCGGCGGGTTTCATTCATATTCGGCGATTTTCATTCATATTTGTACATAATAAAAAGACATAACAAAAACATAAAAAAACTACGCCGCCCGCTACTGCCCGAGCCTTCTACATGCCGAGGAGCTTGTAGAAGGCGGTGTAGTCACCGTCGTCGTTGTTGTCGTCGTCCTGCACGCCGCCACCGCTGTCTTTGCTGCACCCCTGGCCTGCGTCGCCGATGCAAGCGGGGTTGGTCGGCGCCGGCGCCTCCTCGTCGCTGTCGTCGATGACGACGACGCCGTCCTCGTCGCAGCCACGGCGTCGCGTGGCTATCTCCTCCAGGGTGCGGCACTGGCGCTCCATTTCCTCCCGGACGTAGTCCTGGCACGACCACGCCAGGCCGTCCTCCAGGTCGGCGGCCATTGCCTCGTGCTCCTTCTTCATGGGAAGGAGCGTCGGCTCGGTCTTCGACTTGATGCGACGGGAGGAGGGAGGAGAAGGTACATGGCCGCCCTCATTGATGGCGAGGGCGCCGCCGTGGGTGTGCTGCCCGAGTGGCGTCTCCCGCGGCTCCGGCTTGACGGGGAGGAGCGGCGACCCGGAGGAACGGGAGCCCGACGAGGACGACGCCGTCGTCTCCATTCGCCTCGGCATCCATGAACTGTTGCGGCGGCAAGAGAAGGAGGGGGCCGCCTGTGAGGAATCAATGGAAGGCGACCAACGGCAGCCTTCGCATTGATTCCCGTGGGAAACCGAGGCGATGAGAACGACAAAGGCGCCCAGTCGCTGACTCGGTGGGTCCACATGATTTCGCGTCAAATTCGTGCCGGATTCGGCCTTGATCCGCCGGCGCCAATTTCAGCCTTAACCGGCGAAAATTGGTGTGCCCCCGGCTGCCGCTTGTGGAGAATGATACTCCTCCGTTGCTTTTGGGCCGCGACTATTCCATCACTCTGCCCTCACCATCACCCGCGGTAGCCTTGTCTTCAGCACCATCATTGAGATCGTCCTTGTCGCTCTAGCGGATGGCATAGTCAGTTGAAGATTGATATTGAATTTTTGGCCTGCCCCTGTTGTCTGTACTGAATGCTGCACGCATTCTCTGGATGTGAACTTACGCCCAATTCTTGATCCTATAAAGTCCAACTTGTCTGCAGCCCACATGCAGGTTGAGAGTCACTGAGAAAGATCATGATTTTGTGTGGATAGATGATTTGCAATACGATGTATTGATCGGGGTGCTGGTGCACGTATATATAATACAAGGGAAGGCCTCTACCTCAACTATACAAGACTAGGAGGTGGGCCACAACTTCAATACACGTGCAATACAAAATATATACTCAACACCCCCCGCAGTCGAAGCGTCGCTGGAGACACAGAGACTGGACCGAAACTCCCCCAAGACGGGAGTAGGCAATCCCTTAGTCATCACATCAGCAAACTGTTGCGTCGTCGGCACGTGGAGAACCCGAACACGGCCAAGGGCAACCTGCTCGCGCACGAAGTGAATATCGAGCTCAATATGTTTCGTCCGTCGATAGTGCACCGGGTTGGCGGAGAGGTAGACCGCGCTGACGTTGTCGCAGTAGACAAGAGTGGCCTTGTGAACATCACAAAGCAACTCCTGGAGCAGCTGACGTATCCAAGAGCACTCGGCCACGGCATTAGCCACGGCGCGATACTCTGCCTCGGCGCTGGAGCGGGAGACCGTGGGCTGCCGCTTCGATGACCAAGAGATCAACGAGGGCCCAAGGTAGACGCAGTAGCCGGACGTAGAGCGTCGCGTGTCGGGGCAGCCAGCCCAGTCAGCATCCGAGTAGTCCACGAGGTCGGTGGAGGCGGAGGCCGTCAGGGTGAGTCCCAAGGTCATGGTGCCGCGTATGTAACGAAGAATACGCTTCACCAAAGTCCAGTGAGAGTCACGCGGGGAGTGCATATGGAGGCACACCTGCTGAACAGCGTACTGCAGGTCGGGGCGAGTCAGCGTCAAGTACTGTAAAGCACTGACGATAGAGCGATAAAACTCTCCATCTGACGCGAGAGACCCCTCCAGAGCAGAGACCTTCGCCTTCGTGTCGACGGGGGTGGGCGCCGGCTTGCAATTAAGCATACCGGCATGCTCAAGGAGCTTGTGGGCGTACTTCTGCTGATGCAAAAAGAAACCGTCAGCCCGGCGGATCACCTCGATGCCGAGAAAGTAGTGCAGGGGCCCCAAGTCCTTGAGGGCGAACTCATCACGAAGACGAGCAGTCAGCCGCTGAAGGAGATCGGGGGCGGACGCCGTGAGGATGATGTCGTCGACGTAGAGCAGCAGATATGCAGTGCCAGCTCCCTGATGATACACACAGAGTGGGGCATCGGAGCGAGTGGACCGAAAGCCCAGAGACTGCAGGAAGGCGGCGATACGCTGGTACCAAGCCCGAGGCGCCTGCTTCAACCCGTAAAGAGAGCGGGAGAGCAAGCACACGAAGTCGGGGTGCTCGGCGTCGACGAAACCAGTGGGCTGCTCACAGAACACCTGCTCGACGAGATGACCGTGCAAGAAGGCGTTGAAAACGTCCAACTGATGCACAGGCCAGGCGCGCGAGACAGCAAGCTGAAGGACGGCGCGGATCGTGCCCAGTTTCACAACCGGGGCGAAGGTGTCGGTGAAGTCCACGCCCGCGCGTTGCCGAAAGCCACGAACCACCCATCGAGCCTTGTAGCGCTCGAGAGAACCGTCCGGGCGAGTCTTGTGGCGAAACACCCACTTGCCAGAGATGATGTTGGCACGAGGGGGACACGGAACAAGCTGCCACGTGCGGTTGCGCCGCAAGGCGTCGAACTCCTCCTGCATCGCAGCCAGCCAATGGGGATCCCGAAGGGCGGCACGAGCGGAGGTGGGGATGGGTGATGGCGTCGATGTTGAGGCAGCGCACGCATACTCGTCGGAGGAGTAGCGCGTGCTCGGCCGATGCACTCCTACACGGGCACGGGTGACCGGGCCGGCGAGGGCGGCGGGTGCCGCGGCAGAGGGGGCCACAGCGGCGTCGGGGGCCACGGCCACAACAGGGACGCCCGCGGCGGCGGGGGCCGCGGCCATAACGGGGGCGCCCGCGGCGGCGGGGCCCGCGGCGTCAAGAGCCGCGATGGTGCCAGCCGAGCCAGCCGCGGAGGAGGCGACGGGCGAGGTCGAGGTCGAGCCCGTCACAGGAGTAGCGGCACCGGCCGGGGTGGCGGGTGGGGTGCCCGCGGGCTCAACCTCGGGCGAGGGAGCCGGGGAAGACTCAATCTCGGGTGAGGGAGTCGAGAACCCGGGAGGGGGCGGCAGAAGACGTCGGGCCGGGGGGGGGGCGCCGGGGGGTGCCGCCGCGCATCGCACCAGGTAGGGGGCGCGGGGGCGGAGCCGAAGGAGCCGCGGCCGGAGGAACCTGAAAAAAGGGAACACCGTCTCGACGAAGTACACGTGCCTCGAGGTGTACACACGATGAGTGACAGGATCATTGCACCGGTAACCTTTGGTGTTGGGAGGGTAGCCAAGGAAGATGCATGGGACGGAGCTGGGTGCAAGCTTGTGTGGCGTGGTGGACGCGGTGCTAGGATAACAGAGACACCCAAATATGCGAAGACCATCATAGGACGGTGGTGTACCGAAAAGAAGGTGGTGAGGGGCGTAGTTCCACCGGGGACGACACGGACGAATGTTGACTAAGAGAGAGGCAGTGGCGAGGGCATCGGGCCAGAACCGAGCGGGTACATTAGCGTGAAAGAGCAACGTGCGAACGTAGTCATTAAGAGTGCGGAGAATGCGCTTGGTGCGGCCGTTCTGCTGTGAAGTGTAGGGGCAAGTCAGACGGAAGGTGGTGCCGTGTGAGGCGAGAAGGGAGCGAAGAGCGGCGTTGTCAAACTCTTTTCCGTTATCAGTTTGGAGCGCAAGTATGGGGCGACCGAACTGAGTGGTGACGTAGGAATAAAAGGTGGTGAGTGTGGCTAAAGCATCGGATTTACGACGAAGAGGAAAGGTCCACACATAATGAGAATAATCATCTAAAATCACCAAATAGTATAGATAGCCCGTATTACTCGCAACGGGAGACGTCCAAACATCACTATGAATCAACTGAAACGGAAAAGTGGAAACTGAAGTAGACGCATTAAAGGGAAGACGCACGTGCTTGCCCAAACGACAAGCCTCACAAGTATGCTCGTCGAGCTTATTACATGAGAAAGAAAAACTCCTAATAATCTGACGCAAAACGGCAGGGTTGGGGTGGCCCAAGCGAGCATGCCAAAGGTCGACGCCGGCGGAGAGAGCGACGGGTGTGGAAGTGGAGGCGCCGCCGTGCATGGGATAAAGCTCGTCAAGGCTATCACATCGGTGAAGCACCATCCGGGTACAGGCGTCCTTCGCAGAAAAACCAACACCGTCAAATTCAACAGTAAGAGGATTCTCACGAGTAAGACGACGAACAAAGACTAAGCTAGTGACTAAGTCAGGTGAAATAAGAACGTTAGACATAGTGATAGGTGTGGAACTAGAAGGAAAACTAGTGCTACCGACATGGATGATGGGTAAAGAGGAACCGTTGCCAACGGTGATGCGAGTGAGAGTGTGAACGGGAGTGGATGAGGAAAGGTTACCGGGATGAGCTGCCATGTGCGCAGTAGCACCCAAGTCCATGTACCAGTCGCCTCCACCGCCATAGTTGCTCGGCGACGGCGCCGAGTGGAGGGCGGCCAGGAGGGCTGGGTCCCACGGTGCAGGTGCCGGCGGTGGCAGCTGGCCTCCATAGGGCGGCGCATGGGCGGGCGCGCCGTAGCCACCGAGGGGTGGCGGCGCGAGCGGGGCACCGTAGGGCTGGTAGGGGGCGCCGACGAACGCCTGATGGCCCGCTGGACGGGGGCCAAGGAGACCCGGTGCAGGAGCCCGCGGGACGGGCATGTGATAGGCGTGGATGACGCCCGTCCACGGGTTCTGCCCGGCGGCCCACGGTGGAGGCGGCTGCTGGAAGTGGGGCGCCCCCCCTGCGCCCTGCGCCTGCTGCTGCTGCGGATGCTACTGGCGGCGGCCCCCGCCACCCCGCTGGCTGCGCCGGCCCCCGCCACCTTGCGGCTGCTGGGGGGGGCGCGGGCGGCAGCGGGTAGTAGCCGGCGGGTGCTGGCGGCGCGGACTGGCGAGGGGCGGCCGGAGGAGCAGGGCCGCCGCGGGTGGTACCGGCGGCGAGAGCGGTGTGCTGGACCCGCTGCTTTAGCTTCGTCATCCGGCGCTCCTCAAGTTTGAGGTACGCGACGATGCGCTGGAAAGTGGGTTGCGGCAGCAGGGTGAGGTTGGACGCCGCATTGCCGAAGTCCTCATTAAGCCCGGCGGTGAGGGTGCTCAGCATGAGGTCGTCAGAGACCTTAGCGCCGATGTCGCGAAGCTCGTCGGCGAGCATCTTGAGCCTCATGCAGTACTCATCGATGGTGGAGTTGTCCTGGTGACAGCCGAAGAACTCCTGCTGCAAGAAAACAAGGCGCTGGAGTTTGTTGTCGGTGAAGAGCGCGTTGATCTTGGCCACACGGTGCAGGCGTCGTCGACTCGTCGTCCTCGGCGACGACCATGTGGAAGATGTCCTTCGAGACCGTCTGGTAGAACCAACGGATGATCGTGGCCTCGATGGCGGACCACTCCGGGTCGCCACGCATGTACGCGCTGTCCACGGAACCGTCGATATGCTCGGTGAAATAGTACTCGCGAAAGACGAGGTTGAAGTAGGTCTTCCACGCGTAGTACGACGTGCTGGAGCTGTCGAGACGGATGGGGACCCGGGCCTCAATATTGAGGTCACGGATAACGGCGGTGGAGGGCTCGGGACCAGCGAACGGATTGGACGAGTGGGTGGTGGAGGAGCCGGGGGAGGAAGGCCATGGCGACGGCGTGCAGGTGCGGGATAGCGGCTAGGGTTTTGGGGAGAATGTGACAGCAACAACGGGACGGCTGCAGCGAAAGACGGGCGCGGCGGCAGAAGAGAGCGGCGTGCGGGTGGGAAGGAAGGAGGCGGCTGCAGCGGTACGAGACGCGGGCGGCGTGCAGCGGCACTTGGTGCGGAGCAGCGTGCAGTGAAGCAAGGCGCTGGCGTACGGCCGTACGAGGAGTGAAGTCTGAAATAAATCTTGACATTGTACAAACCGGCGTTAATAAACCCTTACCTTTAAATCTTTGAAGGTGATACCCTGTATTTACAGATCCCGGTCAATCCAAACCCTATACGAGTAAAATCTTGTTTGCTGTGATGGGAAAGGCACAATCCCAATCGGGATTGATTTCTATTGTCACTTACAACATGGGCCCACATGTCCTTTGCATCTCCTTAGCGATGAGCACGACCACGGTGTCCATTGACGGAGTGTTGCCACTGTCGAGTCAGAAAAGACAAGAAAAATATGATGCATCACAAGGGCCTGTACGTGCGTGTCTTCCGACGGAACTTCAATCCTCAGTCCGTGCTCGTCGACATCGTCGTGAATACAAAAAAAAGCTCAGGTGGCTGTGGTCGTTGTCACCCGTGCCGCGTGTGCCCACAGCCCAGGCCTGCTGAGCTGCACCGGGAGGCGGCCATGGCGACATGCTCAAGCCAGTGCGGCGTCGGGAGCAGGGATAGCAGCGCGGTAGCGAGATGGGGTTCTTGACGTAGCTCGAGACCCAGCCCAGAGCGTCGCCGTGTACGCGCGCTGCAACTCAGCATAGGCCTCCAGCGCCACGCACCAGCCGCAATGCTCTAACGCGAGTGCCCACCGCGGTGGCTGCGTGCATCGGTCCAGGCAACTGCGGCACACACTTGTTGCCTCACCTCCGAGAGCTGCGGAAGGAGCTCGTCGTCGCGGATGAGCTACGCAAGATGCGGCAGGGGTTTCGCGTTGAGGACGGCAGCGACCCTCCGAGACATGGCGTCAACGGAGCCGAGGGAGATGTTGAGCATGGTCCGGTGATCCCTGGCGGCGGCCTTGGTCCTCTTGATGGCAAACAGATCCTCGCCGTTGGCGTCCAGGCTCCTCAGCTGCCTTGGCTTTCATCCACACGGCTGCCATCGCCATCATGGCCTTCGTGCTCACCATATGGCAGCAGGCTCGCCCCGGCTGCATCTCCTCCCGCCGATGCGTCATGCAAGCCGCAGCTCGCCAACTCGCTGCCACCTTTCCAGGACCATCTACCCCGATAGCCATTGATGTATCTATACGGGAAGAACAGGAGGAGATAGGTGGGAGCGAGGAAGAAGATGGCTTAAGCTTGACATCGCACAACAATGAGAAAAGCAAGTTCCCGGTCAGGATTGCGCTTTTTCCGGCGTGCCAAACGTATTTAGGGTCGGGATAGACCGGGATCAAAGAGGTCAGGGTATCAATTTCAGGGATTTGAAGGTGAGGGTTCATCTGCGCCGGCCTCTACAATCTCAAGGTTTATTTCAGACTTCACTCCCGTACGAGACAAGGCGCTAGCCTACGGCGGAGCAGCGTGCAGCAAAACAAGGCACGGGCATGCAGCGGCTCTTGGCGCCTAGCGGCGTGCAGCGGCGTGTGATGCGCAGGCTGCAGCGGCGCGGTACGCGCGAGTGAAAGCGGCGCGGTACGCGCGGGCGGAAGCGGGTTGTGGGGCGCGGCGGCGGCGGCGGCGGCTACCCTAGGGTTAGATCGAAAAAGATGATACCATGTGGATAGATAATTTGCAATATGATGTATTGATAGGGGTGCTGGTGCACGTATATATAATACAAGGGAAGGCCTCTACCTCAACTATACAAGACTAGGAAGTGGGCCACAATTCCAATACACGTGTAATACAAAATATATACTCAACAATTTGGATGCCCACACGGTTTAGGCAATGTCCACACAAATTCGAGAGCCTAGCTTAAACTTTCCTGAATAAATTTACTTCAAAAATATATACAAGTCCTGGAGTGAACCCACGGACAAATTCAGATCCTGTATGGTCCAACTTGTCTGCGCATCAAGCAAATAGCTTCTTCTTCTTCTTGACTGGAAAACAGATTGAGAGAAACTGAATCTTGGGAAGCGGCACGGCTTAGATTGTATCCACATAAAAACCAAGCAACTAGTTTTTTTGTTGTTGAGAAAATCAAGCAACTAGCTACCTTTGTCCATCATAGTCTGTAACCAAAAACGTGTTATAGAGCTAAATCTCAGGAAAAATGCACACATTTATCTAAACTAAATTTCAGTAGTTTTGAATCCTACAAACCAAACAAATGGAAATTTCAGAAAATTCTGTGGAACTCCTTTGAGCGAAAGAGGCCCTTTAAGACAGTGATCTAAACGCTCTTATATTAGTTTACAGAGGGAGTACAAACAAGTCTTTGATCGAGTGAACTTACGCACAAATTCAGTTCCTATAAATTCCATCTTTGCAGCACGTCACATGGGATTTCGATGTGCAATACAAGTCTTGGAATGCCGACACTTAATTAGACGATGTCCACACAGATTCGAGTAGCTGGCTTATCCATCTATAGCCTGTATTATTCTATCTATAAAGACTCTAGCTAGCCACTCGTTCCCTCATCACAAAAGGAAAGGTAGCACTATTCCACCCAAAACCCAGCTGTTAACAGCGAGCAATGGACCATGCAACCGGTGCCATGGGCAGCCTAATCCTCAAGCTTGGCGAACTCCTCAAGGAGGAGTACAACCTGCAGAGAAGCGTCAAGGAAGGTGTCCAGTATCTTGAGAGAGAGCTGAAGAGCATGCAAGCTGCCCTCTGCAAGGTCGGGGATGTGCCACGGGACCAGCTCGACGAGCAGGTCAAGCTCTGGGCCAACGAGGTCAGAGACCTTTCATATGGAATGGAGGATATCATCGACAAGTTCATGGTACGTGTTGAGGGCCCTGAGCCTGATGACAAACAACACAAGCTCAAACAGCTCATGAAGAAGATGGGCGATTTGTTCACGAAGGGCAAGACACGCCATTGTATCGGAAAAGAGATCAAACGCATCAAAGCCGGCATCCAGGAGGTGGCTGATCAGCGTGATAGATACAGGGTCCACGAGATCAATGACGTGGTTGCTAATCCAACTGGTGCAACCACGGTCGACCCTCGCCTGTTGGCTCTCTACAAGGATAGGAAAGAGCTTGTTGGCATTGATGATTCATTGAGTGAGCTAACCAAGATGCTGAGCATCGAGGATGGTGATGTGTCCAAGCAACTCAAGATACTCTCTGTTTTCGGATTTGGAGGTCTTGGCAAGACAACTCTTGCCAAAGCAGTGTATGATATGCTCAAAGCGCAGTTTGATTGCAGCGCTTTTGTTCCAGTAGGACGGAACCCTAGCATGAAGAAACTTTTCAATGACATTCTCTTTGGAATTGACAAGCAAAAACATCAGGATTCTATTTTATCATCGTGGGATGAAAGGCAGCTGATCGACGAACTCCAAGTATTACTGGAGAACAAGAGGTATGCACCCTATTATGTAAAGTAGTGATTTAAGTGCTCTTAAATTTCTTTACGGAGAGAGTAGTTTCATATAGTTTAAGTAGCAATAAGAAAATTTATCGGAGTGAATGGAAGGCAGCTGATTGATGAACTGAACTCCGAGAAAAAGAGGGAAAAAATGGGAAAACATAGTGTCATATACGTCAAGTAGTAAATGGGATAAAAAAACTGCGAAACTTTAGCGGGTCGAATGAAAGGCAGCTGATCGATGACACCTATTATGTCATATAGGTAGTAAGTGGGAAAATAGCGTCAAGCCCTAGAAAAACTGAGTTAGGGATGAGTGGAAAATTCTATTTGAGATATTTTACATGGCGGGTTTGCATGGCCTATGGTCGTTCTTGTATATTTTACAAAAGACTGTATTTTTTGTCGGGAATAATGCATAATATTAAGTTTTCCTACCTTCTTTAGGTTGGGACTTACCTTTGAACGTTCGTCCACGTTCATATATTATAGAACTTCCTCTTAGTAGATGCCAATTCCAAAAAAAAAACTAATTAATTAAAGTATATAGACGTGGAAATTTTGTCAATAAAAAATATAGTTATGAACGATGAAATGGAATCAAACTCTACTGGTGGTGTGGCTCTCTCCTGTGCAGTGGTGGAGCGTGAAGCAAATTTTAGGAGGGGCGAGATGAGTGTATGACATAGAGAAAGATATGGTAGTCAGAGACGCCGGAGAATTAGCATAGCGATTAATAGAAATACAAGCCTATTTGGCAAAAAAAAAATCTAGGAAGGGGCTGCCAGGGCCCGGATTAGGGCATGTACAATGGTTGATAAGATAGTCTTATCTTAAGTCTTGCATGTAATTTAAAGATGACAAAAAAAAATGTCTACAATGGATCATTTCTTAGCCTTATCTTCTATTCCTAAAAACGTGGTGAGACATATTGTGCTAAGAGATCATCTCTTATCTTCTCTTCAATAAGAGAAGACAAACATTTTCTTATGAGTTCTCTCTCCTCCACCTCATTTTTTATCCTATGTGGCACTACTAAGATAGCATCATTGTACATGCCCTTAGTCCCGCCGATGCTCCGCCAATGCTCCTGTGCCCCTCCATTTCCTTAATTCAATAATGCCAATTCTAGATTCCCTAATGAGGTTGACATTCACGCATCCTCTTTTTAAAGATATTTTGCACACTTAGAGCCTTAACAAATATTTTTCACTAATTTGGGACATCTCTTGCAATATGGATGGCAATGACAGATACTTGATTGTCATTGATGACATATGGGATAAAAAAACATGGGAATTAGTCAAGACTGCTTTGGTGTGTAATAACCGTGGAAACAGGATAATCACAACAACACGTATACTTGAAGTTGCTACAATTACTGGTGAAGTATACTAGCTACAACCACTTTCCCCTTATTTATCTAAGGATTTATTTCATAGAAGATTAATTGGTGGTGAAATAGAACAACCTAATCATCTGCCAGCAGAGGCATATGATAAAATTTTACATAAATGTGGGGGTGTACTGTTGGCTATAATCACAATAGCTAGTTTGCTCGTCAATAAACGAGTGGAGCTTTGGTCTAAGGTATACACCTCAATCGGTTTTTGGCATGAAGAGAATGAAGACGTGGAGAACACAAGAAAAATACTTTTACATAGCTATTATGATCTACCTTATCACCTAAAGACTTGCTTATTATATCTGAGCATATATCCTGAAGATCATTTTATTGAAAAAGGTAGTTTGATATGGAAGTGGGTTGGCGAAGGTTTTATCCATGAGGAACCAGGTGTGGGACTATTCGAGATTGGTGAGAGGTACTTCAATGAGCTGGTGAAAAAAAGCATGATAATGCCGGTAGAGAGCCCACATGATGGCATCATAACTGGATGTCATGTCCATGACATAATGTTTGATATGATATGTCTACTATCAAAGGAAGAAAACTTTGTTACGGTATTGGGTAGTAACGAGAAATATACAACTTCACATTGCAATGCTCGTAGGCTAGCTATTCATCGAGGATTCCAACCTCTGGCTAGCACGTCTACATTTCAAGCAAGGTCACTTAATGCCATGTGCAATGCTAATTTGTTGCCATCACTTTCATGCTTTGAAGTTTTGCGTGTCCTAGTTTTGGAAAGCCCCTCTAATAGGCACAATCCCGATTCTTATGAGCATAATGGGAAGTTAGTCCACTTGAGGTATCTCAAACTAGCGAACATACATATCTCTGAGCTCCCAGAGGAAATAGGAGAGCTAAAGTTCTTGCTGGTACTAGACTTGAGTGCAAAAGGGATAAATAAACTTCCAGAGAGTATTGGTCTACTGAGTCAACTCAAGTGCTTGAATATCTGCAGAACAAACATTGAAGTGCCATCCTGGATCGGAAATTTGACGTCGCTGGAAGAGCTATGCCTGAATGGAGTTGAGAAGCACTCGAACTTCGTGACAGAGCTGGGCAAGTTGACAGAGTTGAGGAAGCTCCGCGTGTCTGATGTTTTATATTTAGATAGTGTTGGCACAATGAATGCTTGGGCGGAGTCTGTAGCTAAGCTGAATAAGATTGAAGTCATAGACATTCAGTTTATTTTCTCAGTTAGAACTTCTGGCCATGAGACCCCCTGGGAATGGAAGGTCCTCCCTCCACAACTCCGTGTCCTACGCATGGCCTACCTAGAACCTGAGCTGGTAGCAAGGATCAATCCCTCGCTTCTTCCGAACATGTCCCATTTAGAACTATTTGTATACAGTCCAGAACTGGAGGTCTTTGGAAGTTTCCAAGAGCTTGTTGCCCTCGAGCTGTTCATCGGTCCATCAGCTCTCCACCATGACACCATGGGCGGTATAGGTGCGTTCCCCAAACTGAGGGTCTTCAAGACACAATCAACGATTGGCTCGTTCGTAGAGGGAGATATGCCAGTCCTTGAATATCTTGAGTTCCACACCGTAGCACAGTCCAATGATGACGACATTAGCTTTGACTTTGACTTTGGTAGCCTAGAAAACCTCCCTTTGCTTCAACACGTCTCGGTCCTTGTATCTACCCCTGAGGCGGACCGCGAGAAGGCTGAGGAAACGGTGAGGCATGCAACTGATATGCTTCCCAACCATGTCAACCTTCGATTCACAATAGCTGAGGCAGCTCTGCATATTATGCTGAGGTGTGTACTTATCTCTATTACTAGTATAGATGTCCACGGGCAGCTAGCCAGCTATCTTATGTATATCTTTTTCCAGAGACCTCAGAAACCGGATAATCAGTTAGCCATGTATCTAGCGTATCGCGATCTCCACCTATCCAAGGTACGTACGCTCCCTATCTAAGTATTTATCTGCACCTTCTCTATCTTTTATTTCTAGAGTAAATAACCACAATTGCCGATCAATTGTATGGGGCATAGCAATTGCTAATCTGCACCACACGCGATACATATATTGCTCTCTTTCTTATCATTTTAAATAGAGACCATGCATACTCCACATATATGTTTTCTGAGAGTTACTTCATACTTGTAGGCTGGAAGCGTTAACAAATCACCACGGAAAAAGAAATGATAGCGGGAGGCTTCCGTTTGTTTGCTCTATGTTACTATGTATTGTCTTTCGTAGCAAAGGAAATAATCACAAACAAAAAAACTTTACTTTGTTTTCTTTTGTAGCAAAGAACAAAAAATCACACAAAGCCAAAAAGAAAGTGTTATCTTGCTATGTTTTCTTTTGTAGTGAATGAAAAAATCACACAAAAAAGGTTTGTTCATTTGTTTTACTGTCTTTCATAGTAAAGGAAAAATGAAAATCACAAAAAAACATTTACTTTGTGGATTACTAGTCTGTTGCTCGGTTGTCTACTTATAGGAAGAAAACACTCCAAAAAAGTTGTTGGGTTCTCGTGCCATTTTGTGCGTGTGTAGGTGTGTGTGTTCGGGGGCGGGGGCTTCCTTTTTGTGTATTGGTTAAGAGGCCAAGTATGTGTTAATGTGTTTTCTCCTTTTTTGGGGGTGGTGTGGTGTGTGTGTTGGGGGGGGGGGGGGGGGGGTGTAACTCCGCCTATGCTAATATCTTCGCATAGCCGGTCCCAAGCCCGGAAGAAGGAGGAGGGGCCAAGCATTAACTTTCTTACAGGTCATTTGTAGCTTTTGCTCTTATTTCTTCGTTTTCTTATTCAAGTACTCCCTCCGTCCAAGTATGCTAATAAGTGTCGCAACTTTATACTGGCTCTAGTACAAAGTGGTACTAAGCTTGAGACAGTTATTTTGGGACGGAGGGAGTATATAACAGTGTGGTTGAGCATATATGGTTTCCTTCATTTTGTCCAAGTATGTAATTTCATGGTTCCAAATATGGTGGTTCACTTTTGGCTAAGTTTGAACAATGGCTGGGGTTTACTAATGCTTCTGGCATTGATAATAGCAATTTGTATTTTTGGCCGATGTTGGGTTAGTAAATTAACATATATCTTGCTTGTAAAATTTTAGTGGTGAAATCGATCGACCTGAAGATGTTTATTTCCTCACCTAGAGTTGGTACAGGGTAAGCAATGTCCCTGGGCTGGGGCTTACCAATGCTTCTGGCGAAGAAAAAGGTGCCCCAGCCCATTTTATTCAGGTAAAGGCACATGTATCATGCATTTTCTTTTCGAAAAAAGAACAGGTATCATGCTTTCCGGTTCAGTTTTTTAGCTCACTAGATGCACCTGACTTGTTTGCATGCTGCAGCAAAATGAATTTCTGTGAATCCAAATTCTGGGTCGATGGAGCTGGTATGTGTTTGCATTTGTTTTACCATCCTTTAGTATTGATTTCTTGAGCTAGTACTTTTTATGATGCTCGGTGTATTGCTGCCTTCGGCCTTTTAAGTATAGTTCTTTTTTGATACATGTTCTTGAGTGAGTTTAAAACACATCCCAATTTTATCAAAAAGCAAAATAATTTTTTTATGATTGTAATTATGATTATACACATGAGAAATCAAAATAAGCATCTTTGACCTTCAGTTTGTTCAGTTTATGTCTTCTGGATCAAGCATATTCCATGAATCCCCCAGGATGATGTTTTCTAGGCTATGCAGTACTCAAATAACTACTCCCTCCGTCCCATAATATAAGAGCGTTTTTGACACTACTCTTATATTATGGGACGGAGGGAGTACATAGTATCTTTTCATCTAAATGAACAAGTGGATATTTTGTACCCAGTAGATCAACCTGCCTTTTCATCTAAATGAACAAGTGGATATCTTGTATCGAGTAGATGAACGACATAATATCTTTCCACTGTATTGTTTGATCAAATCCTCCAAAATGCATACATTGCACCAATGAATCTTGGTATTTTTGAAATACTTTCATCTGACTCAAAAAGGAAAAGGATAAATGAGCTCTTCGGACTAAAATGATTTTTTTCCTGTTCTTTACTTGGCTGCAGCTGTTCTTGCTAAGGGGAAGTTCAGTTTGTATGCCCACCTTGTAGTGTCTACTCTATACTTCAGAGAGTACGTGATTCAGTTCAAATTCCAAGCCTTAACCCCTTCCTTCTACTCCCTCTGTTCCTAAATATTTGTCTTTCTAGAGATTCTATCAAGTGACTACATACAGAGCAAAATAAGTGAATCTACACTCTAAAATATGTCTATATACATTCATATGTGGTAGTCCATTTGAAATCTCTAAAAAGACAAATATTTAGGAACGGAGGGAGTAGAATTATACTGCTATCTTAAATGTAGATGATGACAAAAACAATGGTTAGATGTGCTGAATGCTTGTAATAAAGAAATGGGAAGAATAGGAATAGGGAAGGAAAAGAATTATTCCATGGACAGAAACATATGCATATCTCAGTGATTTGGCAACCTCAATCGGATGTCTCGCTACCAGGATTCGAGTAAAGTCTGTTCATATCTCAATGGTACTTACTAGTCTCTTGTATATAGAATCATCATGGCTCACTTAATTATGCCCTTTTTTCAGGCACATCCCTAGTAAAAGAAACATATGCGAGTGGATGCTACTAAGAAGTTTCAGAACACACCACTCCTCTGTTCATTTTTATAAGACGTTTAGAAAATTCAGACGGCACCCAGAACAGTTCAATGTCAGCTGTCCAAAACGTCTTATAAAAAAAGAGTGGAGGGAGTATCTGAAATGATACAGTGTTTCTTTTTCTTCCTACTGACTACAAAATGGCATCGCCCAATCTTTGCGCGTGGAACCTGCAAGCATGTTGACAAATCATCTTATGCGTACAGACCTGCAAGTTATCTTGGTGCTGCTGCCTTGTTATGGACTATTTGCAAAACAAGGAACAAATCCTGTTTTCAATGTGTGCTTCCTACTGAACCTACTAATGCAATTTTTACTATGTGCTCTTTGCTGGACTCCTGGACTGCTCCACAGAAAAAAGGGATGCAAAGAATGCTCAGTGAAGTAGTATCTAAAAGGCTGTCCGAGGTGGCGCGGGATGCTTTCAGAAGGTCGCCCTTCTTCCCAATGACGATGACTGGTCGGTAAGTTTGATGTACGAGGGAATGGCTGCAGCGGGCGTTTGCTTGATTCGTGCTGCGGCAGGTTTAGATTAGAACCAGATTTGAATCCAAGAACAAACTAATTGCAACTGCGCAAGATTTTGGTATCTAAGGAATCTGAACCCAACAACTCTCTGACAGTAACTCTCATCCAATGCAAGCACAATTCCGGCACAATTCTTACAGTGGGACAACATGGTCAGAACACACGCCAGCATGCATGTAATTATACAGAGCCTGAAAGTTGAAACGAGCGCAAGAAGCAGCAGCAGCCAAGCCTAGGACGACTCTGAAGCTGCTACCGCAGTCTGAGTCTGAAGCAGCAGCTGCCAAGTTTTCTTCAGTTGACAGCGGCAAGGCAATAACACAAAGAAGAATCGCTCTATCTTGTTTAGTAGCAGCACAATTGGACAGTAGTAACTCACATTTCACTTTCCGCAAAAACAACTTGCATTTGCCATTCAGTTCCAAGTACTACCTAGTACTGTAAAAACCAAATCACCAACACAGAAATGCACCGTCATTTCTAAATCATCACAGAATTCAGTTCTTCCGAGCCAACCAAGTGTCAACGGGCATTCGGCAACTCCCATAAATTAACAGTGATGTAGCACTACTCACAGATAATAACACGATATAACCAACTAAAATTCAATTTCAGAAGAGTAGACAAGCAAACATCAGTCAGACCATCACTGATACAGATATAGTACCACCACAAGTTCAGTTCTAGATAGATATATCAGTCTGCCAAACACAACAACTTCAGTTCTTACAACCAATTAATTAGCCAACAAAGCGTTGGCGATCACCCAGCAGACTACCAGCACTACTTGCAGAGAGACAAGCAGAGTCGACAGTACAGGTGCAGATACAGAGACCAACTACAGGCGACGGACGCATCTTCAGTCTATGAGGAGGTGAACTTGGTGACGGCCTTGGTGCCCTCGGAGACGGCGTGCTTGGCGAGCTCGCCGGGGAGGACGAGGCGGACGGAGGTCTGGATCTCCCTGGACGTGATGGTGGGCTTCTTGTTGTAGCGGGCGAGCTTGGCCGACTCCCCGGCGAGCTTCTCGAAGATGTCGTTGATGAAGGAGTTCATGATGGACATGGCCTTGGAGGAGATGCCGATGTCCGGGTGCACCTGCTTCAGCACCTTGAAGATGTAGATCTTGTACGTCTCCACGCCCTTCTTCGCCTTGCTGCCCTTCTTCCGGCCCCTCGTCTTGCCCTCGCCGCCGGCGGCCTCCTTGGACGCCGGAAGCCGCTTCTCGGCCTTGGGCTTCTTGCCCGCGGGGGCCTTCTCCGCCGCCTTCTCCACCTTGCTCTCCGCGGCCGGCTTCTTGTCTGCCTTGGGGGCCATGGCGGCTGCTTGAGAGAGGGAGCGGGGTGTTTCGCTGGGAGTGGGAGGTGGGGAATTGCAGATGTGAAATGAAGCGAGGGACGGCGAAAGTATATAGGCGGGAGGAGGTGCGCGCTGATTGGTGGAGAGGCCGGTGCCTCGGATCGATGACGTGGGCGAGATGGTAGGCAACAGGAAACCAGCCTTGGCTGGCGGGAATTTTGGAATTTTTCCGCGGGCTGCTGCACCGTCCGGTTTGGCGGCGACTAAAATTGATTCACACCGAGTTGTTATTAGTGGGGTTGAAGTTTTTTTAATTAACCACGTGTCCACGTTGATACAATAAGAGAGCCTGAGATAATACAACTGTGCTAAAATTTTACAGAAAACACTCCAAGTAAAGGGGGGAAAAAGGTGCTCAGCCTATGGAGGTCTGGGAACGTATCTGCTGCACCGGAGCAATCCGTGCTACCGGGGCACCGGACCCCGTTGCACATTCAAAAATGTATGAAAAAATCCAGAAATTTTTTAGTGCATTGACACAATATCAATGTAAGTTGTCACAAAATCAAAATTCAAAACATTGCTTGAGATAAGAAAATCGACAAATTTAACATCAATGTGCTAATGAGCCAAGGCTGAAGCCCAACTTGTGTTATGTACTATTTTGTGTCAAATTTGTGATTTTTGTGCCTCGATCAATGTTTCGAATTTTGATTTGAATTTTTGTGACAACCTATATTGATGTGGTGCCAGTGCACTAACCTTTTTTTTGGATTTTTTGAACATTTTTTAGTGCACGACTGGTAGTGGCGGAGCTAGCCGAAAATCACTGGGGGGAACACAAATCATCAGTGTTTGGGGGGCCAAATGCTAAAAGATCTAATCTAAGCCTCCCTAAAAAAAATCTCCAGTAATTCATCCATGGCTGGGGGGGGGGCAGCGCCCCCCTGCCCCCAACATAGCTCCGCCACTGAAGACGGGAGACCGGTGCACTGGTAGCACCAATTGCGCACCAAATACATCCCCATGGAGGCCTTTGCAGATGCCAACAAAATTGCTTACCATCAGAAAACCAACAACGCCAACGCGTGCATCGGAGATCCATCTGATCGGGAATGCACCACTGCATATGGGCTTTCTTAGTCGGTGAACAGGGCCGACATGAACATCATAGCCCTCGTCTTTGTGACGAGTCGGCACGGGGGATTTTCCCTATGCTTCCCAAACCAACCGCATCAAACCAAACTAGTCAGAGAATGGCATCGAGTCCACCTTCGAGCAACCACTTGCCCAATTCCAACATAGACGAAAACTCGCACATGCGAACGCCGACATCAACTAGGACATTGATCACCTAGTGGGGTCGGAGTTTGTGCAATTGGAGGATACGATTTGGGTTTGGGGAGCATAAGGAGTCCCACGACTGATGAGGTCAGTGCTCTTTGCACACCCTATATGTTGTTGTGCGCCTTCTGCGAGCCATGTTTAGTAAGACTGGATTTGGTAACTATATGCTCCTTACGGCAAGTTGGTTTGTACACTTGATAGTATGTGTCATTCACCCATTTATGCAGAAAAGCTTCCACATGTGTGACGGACAAGTGTTCCTTGGCCATCAAATCGGACAAGTATCTGCTTTCAATTCAGACTCAAACATGTTTTACAGAGTTTATGTGTATCTTTTTAGCCATGCATGCACCGATTGATTAGTAGTACTAGAGGTTTAGTGCGCTTTGCCGCGTAGGTCTTTACTTGTGAATTATCATTTTTTTCTCTAGTATGTTATTATGGTCTGTTGTTCCGTTTTAGTTTCATTATCTGCGTTGGCTTTGCCTTTAACCACGTTCTAGTGGATCTTCGTCCGTCCCTTGGGTGACGGTTCCGTAATTTACGCTGTGGCGAACAGGGAGGCGATCGGATCTGGTTTAGGGTTCCTCGTAGCCTTGGCCCCGATCAAGGTCCAAGCTCCCAACGTTGAGCACGGCTGTCCCGCAGGTCCTGCTGTGATCTGTGTTGCCCCAAACCCATCCACAAAGGCCTTTCGGGTGTTCTAGGGGCCCGATCATACACCATGGTTCTAACCCTAGACTAGGTCTGGATGTTGGGGGAGGAGGAAGGAGATGGAGGATGTAGAGGGGATGCTTAGGGGGCTGAAGCTGTCGGCGGCAGAGAAGAAGGGGCTGAATCTGGAGGAGGTGGTAATGGGGAAGAAGGTCGATTGGACTGAAGAGGATCCGCAGGCGGTGGGCAAACTGTTCTCGGAGCGACCAACACATGCATACGCAGTAGGGCATGCGTTAGGGAAGATTTGGTGCCCGATCAAAGGAGTGGGCTGCATAGATCTTGGTGATAATGCCTTCCTATTCACCTTTCGTCAGCCGGCGGGGAGGAGAAGGGCACTGGAGGATGGGCCATGGTGGTTTGATAAGGAACTGCTAGTTATGGAGGAATTTGATCCGGACAAAACTGTGGAGGAGTATGAGTTTAACCTAATACCAATATGGATTCGGGTGTTTGGCTTGCCTATTGGATCGATGAATAGAGGAACAGGAGAATTGATTGGCAAGGAGTTTCACGACCTCCTGGATGTTGATGTTGGATACGATGGGAAGGCGGTGGGAAAGTTCTTGCGGATTAAGGTGAAACTGGACATTAAGGTTCCACTGATGAGGGGTTTCCTGTTGGATAGAGAGAAGGGGAAGGAGCAGTGTACCATGCAGGAGGGAGGGGAGGACAAGAACAAAAAGAAGAAGAAGTTACTCTGGTGTAGATTTGAATATGAGCATCTGCCGGATTTCTGTTATACCTGCGGAATGGTTGGACATGGTGAGGATGAATGCAACAAGAAGCCAGTTAAAGGAGAAGCGCCCCAGTTCGGGCCATGGATGAGGGTAGAAGAATTAAATAGGAAACCTGATGATGGTGGGAGAACTAGAGGTTCGGACAGCAGAGGGAGCGATGGAAGCATGAGTTGGAGCGGTGGAAGGGGGGAAGCGGGAAGAATGAGAGAGTGGACCAAAGTACAACTTGGGTAATGGAGGAGGTTCACATGGTAGTGACAGGCCATCTTGGCGCAAGGACGGGAAGGAGTCTGGGGCGGGGCGTGGCCGGAAAGAAGAAGGAGAACCTAAAGTGACAAGCCCAATAAAACTCTTGTCCGATGGGGCCAGAACGGATGATAAGGTGACCGCGAAGAAAATGTTGTTCTCGTCAAAGGATGGAAGCAATGAGGTGGAAGAAAGTAACTCAGGGCCAATGCTTGTGGATAGTACCGGAAAATCAATGAAGGAGAAACGGGAGAAGAAGGAAACAACGGGAAAAACCCGGTCCGTGTAAGTACAGAGGCAGACCATATCGGGGAAATAAGCAGCAAGAGGGGAAGGAGAAACAAGGGAGGAAGTTTAAAAGGAAGCCGAGGGGGGAGTGCCCTAATAAGGATACTGAGAAGCTATAGACCAAAGGAAAGAGAGGAGGGGACGAGATGGAGATTGATGATCCTGACAAGACTAAGAAGGTGAAAATAACTGGAGGGGTGGAGACCACCGATCAGGGTGCCAAAAATGTAGAACTTGCCAACCAAGGCGTCAGAGGTAGTCGAGGCAGATGCAACTAACAAAAGCAATGAGAATCTATCGGTCGGGCTGCAGGAGCAGCCCCGCCTGAACCAATGAAAATAATAAGCTGGAATTGTCGGGGACTTGGGAATGGCCCGACAGTTCGGTCTCTCCTCGAAATGGGGAGGATGGAGGAGCCCGTCGTTCTATTTTTATGTGAAACTAGGCTGGAGGAGAAGGAGTTGGAGAGGTTTCGGTGGCTTCTTGGCCTTACTAACATGTTGGCTTGGAAGGCGGAGGGGAGGAGTAGAGGGGTTGTGTTGTTCTGGAAGAAGGGGATTAATGCTACTCTAAGATCGTTTGGAAGACGGCATGTAGACGTGGACATTACAGAGGAAGGGGGGCTAATTTGGCGGCTGACAGGGGTGTACGGGGAGTCCGAGTTGGCTAGGAAAAAAGAAACATGGAGAACCCTACGTCTACTGAAGCAGCAACACCAAGACGGACGACCATGGCTCTGCCTTTAACGAAATCCTAGCAAGCAACGAAAAATCAGGTGGGGCGGTTAGACCACAGAGATTTATGGACGGATTCCGTGAGGCGCTGGAGTTTTGTGAGTTACAAGATCTTGGATTCGAGGGAGATGTTTATACATGGAGGAATCACAGTAAGGAGTTACGATCATACATTTGTGAGCGGCTGGATCGTGCGGTGGCAAATGAAGAATGGTGCAATATCTTTCCACAATATGTCGTGGTTAATGGCGAGCCAAGACATTCAGACCACCGGCCAGTTGTAGTTCATACTGAGGGCTGGGAGAAGGGGTGGAAAAAAGGCGATAGAAGTTTTCGGTTTGAAGTCAGATGGTTGCAGAAGGAGGGATGCAGTGAGGTGGTAAAAGAGGCATGGGATGAAAGCTGGGTGGTAGGGGACGGTGGTGTCTCATCTACCCTGAGTGCAATAGCTGGGAGAGTGACAACATGGAGCAGAGTTGTGGGAGAACTAGAGACGAGATTAAAGAAGGCGAAGGGTGAACTAGAACGATGCATGAAAGAACCCGTCTCAGAAAGGAAAGTGAGGGAGGAGGCGAGATTAAGGGGAGATGTAAATGACCTGGAGGAGAAGAAGCATACACAGCTTAAACAACGAACACATGCTTGTGTTGGAAATATGCCCTAGAGGCAATAATAAATGGTTATTATTATATTTCTTTGTTCATGATAATTGTCTATTGTTCATGCTATAATTGTGTTATCCGGAAATCGTAATACATGTGTGAATACATAGACCACAACGTGTCCCTAGTAAGCCTCTAGTTGACTAGCTCGTTGATCAACAGATAGTCATGGTTTCCTGACTATGGACATTGGATGTCATTGATAACGGGATCACATCATTAGGAGAATGATGTGATGGACAAGACCCAATCCTAAGCATAGCTCAAAGATCGTGTAGTTCGTTTGCTAGAGCTTTTCCAATGTCAAGTATCTTCTCCTTAGACCATGAGATCGTGCAACTCCCGGATACCGTAGGAGTACTTTGGGTGTGCCAAATGTCACAACGTAACTGGGTGACTATAAAGGTACACTACGGGTATCTCCGAAAGTGTCTGTTGGGTTGGCACGGATCGAGACTGGGATTTGTCACTCCGTATGACGGAGAGGTATCTCTGGGCCCACTCGGTAATGCATCATCATAATGAGCTCAATGTGACTAAGGAGTTAGTCACGGGATCATGCATTACGGTACGAGTAAAGAGACTTGCCGGTAACGAGATTGAACAAGGTATTGGGATACCGACGATTGAATCTCGGGCAAGTAACATACCGATTGACAAAGGGAATTGTATACGGGATTGATTGAATCCTCGACATCGTGGTTCATCCGATGAGATCATCGTGGAACATGTGGGAGCCAACATGGGTATCCAGATCCCGCTGTTGGTTATTGACCGGAGAGGCGTCTCGGTCATGTCTGCATGTCTCCCGAACCCGTAGGGTCTACACACTTAAGGTTCGGTGACGCTAGGGTTGTAGAGATATGAGTATGCGGAAACCCGAAAGTTGTTCGGAGTCCCGGATGAGATCTCGGACGTCACGAGGAGTTCCGGAATGGTCCGGAGGTGAAGAATTATATATAGGAAGTCAAGTTTTGGCCACCGGGAAAGTTTCGGGGGTCACCGGTATTGTACCGGGACCACCGGAAGGGTCCCGGGGGTCCACCGGGTGGGGCCACCTATCCCGGAGGGCCCCATGGGCTGAAGTGGGAAGGGAACCAGCCCTTAGTGGGCTGGGGCGCCCCCCATGGGCCCCCCCTGCGCCTAGGGTTGGAAACCCGAGGGTGGGGGGGCGCCCCACTTGCCTTGGGGGGCAAGTCCCCCCCCTGGCCGCCGCCCCCCATGTAGATGGGTTCCAGGCCGGCGCCCCCCCTCCCAGGGGCCTATATAAAGGGGGGGAGGGCAGCAATACTACAGCCTTTGGCGCCTCCCTCCTCCCCTGCAACACCTCTCCCTCTCGCAGAAGCTCGGCGAAGCCCTGCCGAGATCCCGCTACATCCACCACCACGCCGTCGTGCTGCTGGATCTCCATCAACCTCTCCTTCCCCCTTGCTGGATCAAGAAGGAGGAGACGTCGCTGCTCCGTACGTGTGTTGAACGCGGAGGTGCCGTCCGTTCGGCACTCGGTCATCGGTGATTTGGATCACGGCGAGTACGACTCCATCAACCTCGTTCATTGGAACGCTTCCGCTCGCGATCTACAAGGGTATGTAGATGCATTCCTTTCCCCTCGTTGCTAGTATACTCCATAGATGGATCTTGGTGATGCGTAGGAAATTTTAAAATTCTGCTACGATCCCCAACAGTGGCATCATGAGCCAGGCCTATGCGTAGTTACTATGCACGAGTAGAACACAAAGCAATTGTGGGCATAGATGTTGCCAATTCTTCTTGCCGCTACTAGTCTTATCTTGTTTCGGCAGCATTGTGGGATGAAGCGGCCCGGACCGACCTTACACGTACGCTCACGTGAGACAGGTTCCACCGACTGACATGCACTAGTTGCATAAGGTGGCTAGCGGGTGTCTGTCTCTCCCACTTTAGTCGGAACGGATTCGATGAAAAGGGTCCTTATGAAGGGTAAATAGAAATTGGCATATCACGTTGTGGTTTTACGTAGGTAAGAAACATTCTTGCTAGAAACCTATACAAGCCACGTAAAAACTTGCAACAACAATTAGAGGACGTCTAACTTGTTTTTGCAGCATGTGCTATGTGATATGATATGGCCAGAAGATGTGATGAATGATATATGTGATGTATGAGATTGATCATATTCTTGTAATAGGAATCACGACTTGCATGTCGATGAGTATGACAACCGGCAGGAGCCATAGGAGTTGTCTTTATTATTTTGTATGACCTGCGTGTCATTGAATAACGCCATGTAAATTACTTTACTTTATTGCTAAACGCGTTAGCCATAGAAGTAGAAGTAATCGTTGGCGTGACAACTCATGAAGACACAATGATGGAGATCATGATGATGGAGATCATGGTGTCATGCCGGTGACGAAGTTGATCATGGTGCCCCGAAGATGGAGATCAAAGGAGCAAAATGATATTGGCCATATCATGTCACTGTTTGATTGCATGTGATGTTTATCATATTTTGCATCTTATTTGCTTAGAACGACGGTAGTAAGTAAGATGATCCCTTATGATAATTTCAAGAAAGTGTTCACCCTAACTGTGCACCGTTGCGAAGGTTCGTTGTTTCGAAGCACCACGTGATGATCGGGTGTGATAGATTCTAACGTTCGCATACAACGGGTGTTGACGAGCCTAGCATGTATAGACATGGCCTCGGAACACACGCAATACACTTAGGTTGACTTGACGAGCCTAGCATGTACAGACATGGCCTCGGAACACGGAGGACCGAAAGGTCGAGCATGAGTCGTATAGAAGATACGATCAACATGGAGATGTTCACCGATCTTGACTAGTCCGTCTCACGTGATGATCGGACACGGCCTAGTTAACTCGGATCATGTTTCACTTAGATGACTAGAGGGATGTCTATCTGAGTGGGAGTTCATTGTGTAATTTGATTAGATGAACTTAATTATCATGAACTTAGTCTAAAATCTTTACAATATGTCTTGTAGATCAAATGGCCCACGTTGTCCTCAACTTCAACGCGTTCCTAGAGAAAACCAAGCTGAAAGATGATGGCAACAACTATACGGACTGGGTCCGGAACCTGAGGATCATCCTCATAGCTGCCAAGAAAGATTATGTCCTAGAAGCACCGCTAGGTGAAGCACCAATCCCAGAGAACCAAGACGTTATGAACGCTTGGCAATCACGTGCTGATGATTACTCCCTCGTTCAGTGCGGCATGCTTTACAGCTTAGAACCGGGGCTCCAAAAGCGTTTTGGGAAGCATGGAGCATATGAGATGTTCGAAGAGCTGAAAATGGTTTTCCAAGCTCATGCCCGGGTCGAGAGATATGAAGTCTCCGACAAGTTCTTCAGCTGTAAAATGGAGGAGAATAGTTCTGTAAGTGAGCACATACTCAGAATGTCTGGGTTGCACAACCGCTTGTCTCAGCTGGGAGTTAATCTCCCGGATGACGCGGTCATTGACAGAATCCTTCAGTCGCTTCCACCAAGCTACAAGAGCTTTGTGATGAACTTCAATATGCAGGGGATGGAAAAGACCATTCCTGAGGTATATTCGATGCTGAAATCAGCGGAGGTGGAGATCAGGAAGGAACATCAAGTGTTGATGGTGAATAAAACCACTAAGTTCAAGAAAGGCAAGGGTAGGAAGGTACCAAAGTAAACCCGGCATGGAACACTGGACAACGGTCAAGAATATCCTGAAGTACCTGAAGAGGACTAAGGATATGTTTCTCGTTTATGGAGGTGACGAAGAGCTCGTCGTAAAGGGTTACGTCGACGCTAGCTTCGACATAGATCTGGATGACTCGAAGTCACAAACCGGATACGTGTATATTTTGAATGGAGGAGCAGTAAGCTGGTGCAGTTGCAAGCAAAGCATCGTGGCGGGATCTACATGTGAAGCGGAGTACATGGCAGCCTCGGAGGCAGCACAGGAAGCAGTCTGGATGAAGGAGTTCATTACCGACCTAGGGGTGATTCCCAATGCGTCGGGCCCGATGACTCTCTTCTGTGACAACACTAGAGCTATTGCCCTTGAGAAGGAGCCCAGGTTTCACAGGAAGACCAGGCATATCAAGCGTCGCTTCAACTCCATTCGTGAAAGTGTTCAAAATGGAGACATAGATATTTGTAAAGTACATACGGACCTGAATGTAGCAGATCCGTTGACTAAACCTCTCCCTAGAGCAAAACATGATCAACACCAGGACGCAATGGGTGTTCGATTCATCACAATGTAACTAGATTATTGACTCTAGTGCAAGTGGGAGACTGTTGGAAATATGCCATAGAGGCAATAATAAATGGTTATTATTATATTTCTTTGTTCATGATAATTGTCTATTGTTCATGCTATAATTGTGTTATCCGGAAATCGCAATACATGTGTGAATACATAGACCACAACGTGTCCCTAGTAAGCCTCTAGTTGACTAGCTCGTTGATCAACAGATAGTCATGGTTTCCTGACTATGGACATTGGATGTCATTGATAACGGGATCACATCATTAGGAGAATGATGTGATGGACAAGACCCAATCCTAAGCATAGCTCAAAGATCGTGTAGTTCGTTTGCTAGAGCTTTTCCAATGTCAAGTATCTTCTCCTTAGACCATGAGATCGTGCAACTCCCGGATACCGTAGGAGTACTTTGGGTGTGCCAAATGTCACAACGTAACTGGGTGACTATAAAGGTACACTACGGGTATCTCCGAAAGTGTCTGTTGGGTTGGCACGGATCGAGACTGGGATTTGTCACTCCGTATGACGGAGAGGTATCTCTGGGCCCACTCGGTAATGCATCATCATAATGAGCTCAATGTGACTAAGGAGTTAGTCACGGGATCATGCATTACGGTACGAGTAAAGGGACTTGCCGGTAACGAGATTGAACAAGGTATTGGGATACCGACGATCGAATCTCGGGCAAGTAACATACCGATTGACAAAGGGAATTGTATACGGGATTGATTGAATCCTCGACATCGTGGTTCATCCGATGAGATCATCGTGGAACATGTGGGAGCCAACATGGGTATCCAGATCCCGCTATTGTTTATTGACCGGAGAGGCGTCTCGGTCATGTCTGCATGTCTCCCGAACCCGTAGGGTCTACACACTTAAGGTTCGGTGACGCTAGGGTTGTAGAGATATGAGTATGCGGAAACCCGAAAGTTGTTCGGAGTCCCGGATGAGATCCCGGACGTCACGAGGAGTTCCGGAATGGTCCGGAGGTGAAGAATTATATATAGGAAGTCAAGTTTTGGCCACCGGGAAAGTTTCGGGGGTCACTGGTATTGTACCGGGACCACCGGAAGGGTCCCAAGGGTCCACCTATCCCGGAGGGCCCCATGGGCTGAAGTGGGAAGGGAACCAGCCCTTAGTGGGCTGGGGCACCCCCCATGGGCCCCCCTGCGCCTAGGGTTGGAAACCCTAGGGTGGGGGGGGGGGGGCGCCCCACTTGCCTTGGGGGGCAAGTCTCCCCCCTGGCCGCCGCCCCCCATGTAGATGGGTTCCAGGCCGGCGCCCCCCTCCTAGGGGGCCTATATAAAGGGGGGAGGGAGGGCAGCAATACTACAGCCTTTGGCGCCTCCCTCCTCCCCTGCAACACCTCTCCCTCTCGCAGAAGCTCGGCGAAGCCCTGCCGAGATCCTGCTACATCCACCACCACGCCGTCGTGCTGCTGGATCTCCATCAACCTCTCCTTCCCCCTTGCTGGATCAAGAAGGAGGAGACGTCGCTGCTCCGTACGTGTGTTGAACGCGGAGGTGCCGTCCGGTCGGCACTCAGTCATCGGTGATTTGGATCACGGCGAGTACGACTCCATCAACCTCGTTCATTGGAACGCTTCCGCTCGCGATCTACAAGGGTATGTAGATGCACTCCTTTCCCCTCGTTGCTAGTATACTCCATAGATGGATCTTGGTGATGCGTAGGAAATTTTAAAATTCTGCTACGATCCCCAACAGCTTGGTGGCTGCGGGATGGCAATAGGAACTCCAAATACTTACAAGCAGTGGCAACGGCTAGGAAGAAAACAAACAGAATAAAGGAGTTAAGAAGGGAGGATGGGGTGGTATTGAAGGAAGAGGAAGATTTAACTAACTATGTGTGTTCCTTTTTTCAGGATCTCTTTACTTCTCAGGGCGGAACCCACACTGCGGAGTTGATTGGGAAAGTGAAACCCAAATTGACCGAGGCTATGCATAATGTGCTTGATGCCGAGTTTACCAGGGAGGAGGTTAAAGCAGCCTTGGATCACATTGGGGATCTAAAAGCGCCCGGACCGGATGGGATGCCATCCATAGTCTTCAAGCGACACTGGCAGTTCATGGGCGATCGGGTAGTCGAAGAAGTCCTTGCGGTCCTGAATGGGGGAGATATCCCAGAAGGGTGGAATGATACGTGTGTTGTCCTAATTCCCAAGGTTAAAAATCCTAACAGGATTAAGGATCTTCGACCCATCAGTTTATGCAACGTCTTATACAAGCTTGTGTCCAAGGTGATGGCAAATCGACTAAAGGTGGTGTTGCCCGGGATTATTTCAGAAAACCAAAGTGCTTTTGTGCCGGGCCGGCTTATCACAGACAATGTTCTTATCGCCTATGAACTATCTCATTACCTGCTAAATAAGCGACATGGAAAGGAGGGGGTGGCAGCGGTAAAGGCAGACATGAGTAAGGCCTATGATAGGGTCGAATGGGATTTTCTTGAGGCGATGCTACGGAAACTTGGGTTCAGGAGGCGGTGGGTGGACCTGATAATGAAATGTGTTTCCACGGTGAGATACCAAATCAAGGTTAACAGGACTCTCACGACTCAGTTTTGCCCATCAAGAGGATTACGGCAAGGTGATCCTTTGTCACCCTACCTGTTTGTCATTTGTGCGGAAGGTTTGTCGGCTTCACTGCATGATGCCGCGGAGAAAGGTTCTATCAGTGGAGTCAAAATCTGTCCAGGGGCGCCAAGCATTTCACATCCGTTCTTCGCCAACGATTCGGTTCTACTCATAAAGGCTAACCAGCAGGAGGCTGCAGCTTTGCATGAAGCACTGAAATTATACGAGGAAAGCTCAGGGCAATGTATTAATGTAGAGAAATCAGCAGTGATGTTTAGTCCAAACACAAGTCAGTTGGCTAAAGATGCAGTTAAACAAGCTATTGAGATCCATAGTGAGAATTGGAATGATAGGTACCTTGGGCTGCCGGTCCATGTGGGGCGCTCTAGGAGGAAGGCCTTTGCTTATATCAAAGGAAATATTTGTGGACGTGTCTATGGTTGGCAGGAGAGGTTGCTAGCGAAGGAAAGTAAAGAAGCTCTAGTCAAAACTGTAGCTCAAGCGATTCCCACGCATGCCATGTCATGTTTTGACCTCACAAAAACATTCTGTAGTGAGGTAAATACATTGTTGGGGCGCTTTCGGTGGAGCCAGCAGGATAAACAAAATACTTTACATTGGATCAGTTGGGACAAGTTAGTGAAACCGAAGGCAATGGGAGGGCCGGGATTCAGGGACATGCATAGCTTCAATGTTGCCATGTTATCGAGGCAAGGTTGGCGACTACTACAGAACCCTGACAGCCTATGCAGCCAGGTGCTCAAAGCACGATACTTTCTGAACACCGACGTCCTTCATGCTGAACCAAGAGATGGCATCTCATACTCTTGAAGGAGCATACTGCTTGGTCTGGACCTAATAAAACAGGGATATATCTGGAGGATCGGGGATGGATCACAGGTGAAGATCTGGACCGACCCTTGGATTCCACGTGCGTGGTCCAGGAAGGTCATCACGCCCCGCGGAGCTAGTTTGTTAACTAATGTCCAGGATCTTATCTGCCCCATCTCCGGGAACTGGGACGAACGGCTGGTGAAGGAGACTTTCTGGCCGGACGACGCGTGGCATATCCTGCAAATTCCGCTGCAGGAGGGAGTAGATGACTTTACGGCTTGGCACTTTGATCCAAAAGGTGTGCACTCGGTGAAAAATGCCTATAAACTGCATACCCAGCTGCTGAAACAAGCTCGTAATGGAGCACCGGGATGCAGCTCCACGGCTGCAGGCCAGCTTGACAAGTCGGAGGGGGATGCCTGGAAAAGAATCTGGAAACTACCCTGCCCCAGGAAGCTACAAATGTTTGTTTGGAGGATGAAACACGAAGCCTTAGCGCTCTGCAATAATTTGGAGTGGAGGGGAGTGAAACTGGAGCAGTCAAAGTGCCTCTTCTGTGGACTTGGACTTTCTGAGGAGGATGGAGGGCATCTATTCATTAAGTGCAAGGCCATCAAAGAAGTATGGCGTATGCTAACACTTGAAAAGGAAAGAACCGAGCTGGAACGCATAGGGGATGTGCATGCGATGCTTGACTTCTTGTGGGGGGTAGCTGAGGAAAAGAGGGTGACCATATTCACGATGTGGTGGCACTGGTGGAATAACCGGAACAAGGTCAGAGAAGGTGAACTCCCAGTTCCAGGGGCTGAGATTGTCCAGCGGGTTAGAGTGAATATTGTTGAGTATTTGGAATTCTTTAACCTGAGGCAGACAAAGAAACAGGCGCAAAAATGGACCCCTCCGAACGATGGTATGCTAAAGGTCAATTTTGATGGCTCTTATACACCGGGAGATAATGTTGGGAGCTGGGGAGTGGTAGTGAGAGACGAGGACAGGCAAATTATCACGGCAAGAGCAGGGAGGCAGGAGCGTGTGGTGGATGCATTTAGGGCCGAAATGTGTGCCATGGCTGCAGCGATCGCCACATGCACTGAGTTGGGGGCCATCAGAGTGGCGTTTGAAACCGATTCGCAGCTGCTAGCGGACGCCCTTGACCTACGGAAAGTAGATTCTTCCCCTTATGCGGTGGCCATTGAAGATATCAAATTCCAACTCAAAATGTGGTTCTCTAAGCAGGAGGTGTTGGTATGCCGCCGTGAGGCTAATTCTGTAGCGGATGCTCTAGCTAAAGTTGGACGGCTATGCCCATCAAATAATTCTTGTATGTGTTGGGACTCGAATGTACCGCCCCAAGTGGCTGTTTGTGCTTCAGGTGATATGCCTGAGCACCGTTGATTTATAAAGCTTTGCTTTACCCTAAAAAATACTACGTTCTAGTGATGTTTTTTTGTTCGTATCCCGTGTTGGGTGTTGCTAGAGACATTATATGTTCTGGGAGGAGAATGGAATTGCTCGATGCGTGGTCATGGTGTCCTTACACATTTCAGCCTCGATGTCAGCCGCCGGTCGTTGTGTGAGCCCTTTGTAGCTCCTATACCACACCGAAACCATGAAAATGCCGCAATAATGCACACATAGGTCAGCCCACGAAGCTCCCACTAACTCAGCTCGGCTCAGTGATCCAGTCGCTTGCTTAACATTTTTCTTTCGACAACTCCCCTTCTATCTTATAATAAAATGGCTACCTTTTTTTAAGTTTGTTAAATAAAAAAAGTTCACGGACTTTATAAACTCTTGGATTTCTAAAACTAAGAAAATTTAAAAACATAAACTTAAAAAAATGTTTCAATCTTGTTAAATTATTCATGGATTTTTTAAATAAAAAAATTTGAAATAAAGTTCACAAAATTTACTTTATTTTACAAAATTTAATAATTTTCATGAACTTTAAAATTTCATAAAATTTTAAAATGTTCATAAAGTTCAAAAATATATTCTGGATTTTTAAAACAATGTTCACAATTTTTTAAAATGTTCATAAATTAGAATATGGAAAATGTTCACATTTCGGCCTTGATATCAATTGCTGATCATTGTGTGAGCCCCTTGCGAGCTCCTATTCCCCACCGAAACCATGGAATTTCTACTATAACCCTCACATGGGCTTGCCCAAGAAGCTCCCACTCACTCAGCTCGGCTCCTTGGTCTAGTCACTTGCTTAACATATTTTTCCTGGCATGCTCCATTGATATCTTATAAAAAGGCGGCTATCATCTTATTTTGAAAAAGTTTGTTAAATCAAAGGATGTTAACGGATTTTAAAAACTCTTGGATTTTAAAATGGTTGCGGATTTTAAAAAACTCCAAAATAAGAAATTTTTTCAAATTTTAAAAACATCCATGGGTTTTAAATTTTTCAGAAACATAAAAAATAAAAAATAAATCCATGAGATTTATGAATATTGACAAATTTCAAAATATGCTATGAGATTTAAAAATGTTCACAACTTTTTAAAAGTTCATGATTTAAAATATGAAATTTTTCACATTTCAGTCTCGATGTCAATTGCTGGTCATTGTGTGAGCCCCTTGGGAGCTCCTATTACACACAAAAACCATAAAATTGCTACTATAACACTCACACGGGCTGGCCCACGAAGCTCCCGCTCACTCATCTCGGTTCCTTGGTCCACTCACTCGCTTAGCATATATATTTCCCAGAATGCTCCTCTGATATCTTATAAAAAGGTGGTTATCATTATATTTTGCAAAAGTTTGTTGAACCAAGAGATGTAAATGGATTTTAAAAACTCTTGAATTTTTTAAACGGCTGCCAATTTAACTGCTACGCGTCCGCCGGATGATAAATTGATTAGATCGGCCGCCTTGGCAGCCGTGGATGCCGGCCAAAACAACTGTTCGATCTACCGTCCCAGCCAATCGAGGACCTTTGCAACAGCTAGCTTGTTGCGCTCAAGGGTTTTGCAACAAGGACCTTGTTGCAATGGTCCGCCGAGACAACAGCTGGCCAAGACACGCACACCCTAGGCTGGAGCGCAGCTGCTGTGTCGCCATGGCCCGAGCGCCTCGACCATGGAGTGCCTCCGATTGTTGGAGTTGCCACGGCTCCTCCACCCCAGCATCATGAACAACTGCCACCTCTGCTCCAGCACCATGGCGAGGACCTCTAATACCGGGTGCTTCTCCAGTGTTTTCTGCAACCGAGGCTATGCTTCTGAAACATGCCTCGTGTTGCAATGTCTGACCTCTCACGCTCTAAAGTTGAGCGCTCCAACGCTTTCTGCAGCTGGGGTTATATTTCTGAAACAAGACCTCTGTTGGAGAGGAATTTTTTTCATTGAACCATTTTTTTTCTTTCTGAAACAAAACCCTTGTTGCAAAAACCTTCTGAAACAAGACCAATGTTGCAGGAAAAAAAACTTCACCATCGAACCGTTTTTCCCTTTTCTGAAACAAGACCTTTCTTGTAGGAACCTTCTGAAACAAGACCCTTGTTACAAAAAATTGACTACGTGGGGCTTGTGGCAATGTGGGCGCTCCATCTGGATTGATCCGACGGCTACGCAGGCGGCGGACGCTACACATGCATCATCCGGCTGAAGGGTAGCCTTTTCCATTTAAAAACCTTATATTTTTGAAACTATTCCAGATTTCTAAAAAATATTCAATTTCAAAAAAATATTCAATTTCAAAAAAATATTCACAAATTTGAAATAAAGTTCACAAATTTGTTTCCATGAAATTTAATAATGTTATGAACTTTAAGAATATTCAGAATTTTGAAAAATATTCATGAATTTCAAAATATCTACTGAGATTTTAAAAATGTTCACAATTGTAATAAATTTTCAAGAAATATTAAAAATTGAAAAGAGAAGAAAAAATAAAAAAATAAAAATAACAAAAACATAAAACAAACAAGAACCCTCAACCAAGGACACACGCCCTTAGAGGCGGGTAGCGGGCTCCGGGGACCTTCATAGCCTCCGACGGACTAGGAGGCTCCAAATCTAGGGAGCTTAGTATCTTAATTAACATATATATTTTGCAAGCATTAGTTTTTTTACCTTGTATAAAAAATAGAACAAAGGAACGAATATTTTATGAGCAGTTCAATGACTTAGAAATCTCCCTATAGCGGGGCTGGCTACGAGGGCGCTAAGGCCATCAGCAACTCATGTTTCCCTGACACTAGGGTCCCAGCATGGTTAATGGCTAAAAGCAAGCCGAATCTGTTCGATGGGCCTTGTTTTTACAGTCAATGTGCTTTTGCTTGTGAGTGGCTCGGGTGGGCACCGATGCAGATGTAAACTCATAGACGATGTAACACTATTTTAATCTTGAATCATAGGCCAAGCGACGAACGGGAGGGCGGACGAGGCGGAGAAGATTGTTGTACCACCGGACCATTTTTGCTTGAAGGACAAGAGGCTAGTATCACCTACCCCTCGGATCTAGTCCCTCCGTCTCATAATATAAGAACGTTTTTTCTATTATGAAACGAAGGAAGCACTATAAGTATCCTCAACGGCGGTGATTGCTACACGACGATGGCCGAATGCCAGCAAAAGTGCAAAAGCTAGCTAGATGTATTTGACAAACGGTTACGAATAAGAGATAATTTACATACATGTTGCATGTGGCTCATTAACTTCTGTTCCACCGTACTTGATTAGGATATATGTGCATTTTGATGTAATCATGTTTGTCTAACCATCAAGATGGTCATTCTGGATTTCTTATTCTCTTAAAAGTAGTGATCTTAAATATTCTTATATTTCTTTACGAAGGAAGTACTAGTAAATGGACACCAGTGCCTCTGTTATATCCTCAAAGGTTATCCAAATGGTCATTAGATTATGTTGGCAAACTTCGATTTAATCATTTTTGACGCAACCTATCTATGGGAACGAAGTTGCCGGTATCACCATCCTAAATCAGTAAATCAGTAACAGTAATACGTATAACATCGCCCTTAATTAGTACTCCGTATTATAATCAGATATTGCATCTGTTGTCGTTCTCAGAAAAACAGAGACTCTTCACTATATGTATATAGAAAGTTCTAGCTCAACAAACAAGCAGAGAGAAAAATAATTCAAGTAACGATCTCCTCGATGAGGCAGCGGCGTCTCTTGCCGCCGATCTCGACGAGCATGGCCAGCAGGGCCTCGCACACCTGGGTGGCATCGGCCTCGGCGCGCCGCCGGCTCAGCGTCGAGAACACCAGCCACGCATGGTCCAGCCTCCGCTCGGGCCGCACCACCACGGACCCTGGGACCTCGGCGTCGCGCCGTGTCACCAGGCCATCACTGCTTTCCCCGTACCGCAGCCGCAGGTGGAGCGCGGTGGCCGCCATTGCAGCCGACACCGGCATCACCACGGGCAGCTTCAGAGAAGCGAGCAATGACTCTGCATACTCGGACAGGAAGCGTGGCAGGGGTGCCACCGTGAGCAGCGGGAGGAGCTCGGCCTGGGCGATGCGGGTCAGCGTCGCGAGCACCGTCGGGGCGGTGCTGGCCTCTGTGTGGAAGGAGACGATCGGCAGCTCGTCCACCGGGAGCCTGTGCTTGGAAATGAAGTCCTTTCTCTTGTCATACGTGAGATCCTCCAGAGCTCTCATGTCGCCCTGCGTCCGTCCACTTGTTAGGAAATATGCATGACATGAAATGTAATGAAATGAAGGGAACACAGACAGACCTTGATAAGTTTGCACACTATCAGTTCCATGATCCTCCTGGTCTCCCTGTCAGCGATCTGGCCTTCTCGAAGGATGTCGGAAGCCACGGGGGTGCCGCCATACGGGCTCTGAACCAGTGCCAGACCAGCGACCTTGCCCTTGAGCTCGGACCAGTACAACGAGAGTGCGGCAGCCGCATCGACTCCGCCCTTGCTATGTCCCAGGAGCAAAACCTGTTTGCCAGATCCCCAGTAGAGCTCCTCGATGTATAGTTTCAGTTCCCGTGCATTTTTCTCCACTGATGCCTGAACAAAATGGAAGGTAAGTACATACCTACAGGGGGTGACAGAATGAAACACGAACTTGTAAAGTATACACTGCAGTATATACGAGGAAGATACGAGAACCAAAGAGACAGACATTCCTTGGTTTACGGCACATGCACAGCACGAAACAAATATAGGTCGACAAACTAGAAAGATCTTGTATGCCACCCTGTTGAGCTGAATTACCTCACTATGAATCTTTGCAATATGGCAAGTAAGCCCCATCTTTGAAAAGAATCTTTTAGTGTTGAGAAAGTAAAGTGGACTGTGGTTGCTAAAAAGGCCTGCATAGAGGAACGCTGTGAGTCACCATCAAGCTACCACGACATATTAAGGTTATCTGTGAAAACTGAGAAAGATGTCTCACCAGGGATGAGCAAGTAAACCAGTGTATCAGGCAGGTAATGCATGCCATTTCTGAAAAAAAAAACACAATGCAAAAGAATAACTGAATAATACTCCTACTAAACACTATGCCATCTCCTTATTAACTGACACTTCACTAGGCAGGGAAAACAGTTCACCTCACATCATGCAAAAGCTCCTGAAAGCGAGATGTGCCATCAACTGAATAAAGTGACATTTGAGTTCTTTGCAACCACCCTATATCTTCAGAAGAGCCTTGTAATGTTGTCCAGAAACGATGCAAGGACCTGTGAGCATGCACCAGATCTTAGCAACCATCTGCGAACAGAAGTTTCACTGAATGGACTTGAGCACTTGGATCAACACAACGAAGTTGGAAGTCAGAAGACGGTAACCAACCTGGTTAGTTTGGTATTAATCTCATTTACAAAGAGACTGCACAGCCCTCGCAAATGGAGTGCCAATCTTTGTCCCAATCTGTAGCCACGCAAAATATAGGATGACCAGCTAGCATATGATCTGACAGCACAAAGTTGCAAAGTGGACGCGAGAAACAACATCAAAACACATGGTTAGCTAGTGTGATAAGAAATATTACTATCTGCAAGCATTAACTTTATCTGATTAAAGAAGGCACGGGAATACCAAACCTTTGACAAATTTCGGATACGCCGTTTCTGAAAATTGTGATCTCAGATATCCTATGTGCAGCCTGTTCTTCTGTAGTACTACTAATGGATAACTCTTCTGTAGTATTGCTAATGGACAACGCAGAACTCTGTCCATGAATATATCTTTCAGTGTCAGGCAATGATCCTCCATAGTAAGCAGAGAATTGGACTTCGTGACGTTGAGGAATCCAATCAATGCACCCAAACACATTTTCTGTGAAGAAAAAGAAAATACCAGCACATAAAAATAAAGGAAGAAACTCAACAGAAACAACACTGTACAGAAACTCCCATCTTGATCAGATTTCTTCTAGAGTGGATGAAACACATATCTAGTATCTAAATATCTAAGAAACAAAATCTTATGCCAGAATAAGTTTGCTCCAGAGAAGGAAAAGATAACTGACAAAACGGTGATTCAGAATCAACAAAGAAACAAGACAGCAATGTGTACTGGACTATCAGCAAGTCTGTTTCCCCCTGATGATTCAAATCGATCAAAACATTGTATGCTCAGCTGGTACCTATGAATTGTGTCAAGTGTTGTCGAAACTGCCAAGCAAGGTTTAGTATGCGCTCAAAATAGTCCTCCATTTGAGTTCCAGATAGCAAATAATGTCGAGCATCACTCTTGCTGATTCGCTATAGCCCTAGAAAACAGGATCATATCAGCACGTCGGCATGTACCCGCAGAGGAGGGTGTGTGTGTCGTTGACATGATATTATTTATACTGTCATATCATCAGGCAAGGCGTCTTTAATAGCAACAATCCTAGGTGATCTAAACTAGAGTGCCGATATTGGTGCTCTGTTTTTCTCTTGAAGGTGCTAGCACATACAACTTGGCAAGGATGCCAAAAGCTTACAGCCGCATGAGATACATAAGCTAAAACAAACAGCCCAACACCATTAAGGACTGAATGTTGACACGAAATCTGTCTACTGCCCTACGCAAACAAGTAAGTAGATATCAAAATTCACAGCACACAACAACTCCCCGCAAGTGAAGCTGGATTCCTGGTGTGTGTGTTTTCTAACCATGCAGAAGAGCTGCATGTATTATATTAAGAGGACAGGAGAATACAGTACAAGCTATATAAAAACAAGCAAGAGAACGGAAGGAAGAAGAAAATGGTGAGGAAGGAAGTCAGTTGTCCGTTGAGAAAAACATTGCCATTTCAGCGGGACAGATGCTCCTTTCACAGTGCCGACACTAAGGCTTGTTTTTCTCTTCGAACCTTTTTCTACTACCACGTAACTAGGCAAGAATACCAAAAGATTACAGCTGAATGAAATAAATAAACCATGGCAGGCAACATCATGAAGGACTGAATGCTCTATTTACTGCCGTCGCCAACTCTCAAAGGAGACGCGAACAGGTTGGCTATAAGAATTCACGCAAGTGAAACTGCAATGCGTTCTATTTGTACTAATGATGAAGAAAGGAATCCGTTCTTCTCTCTGGAGAAGAAAAAAGCTCGTCCGCTTCAGCAGCAAGGTTACCCCTTTCCTGCTGCACCCAGCAGACCAAGATCTTCTGGAGAGAAGTGAACGGCGGAGCTAGGATATCTCTGTCTTTCTCAGGGGAATTTCGTCGACCACGGGGAGTGCACCCCAAAGCCCGCGCATCAAGAACACGTACCTCTATGCCGCGGAGAGACTCTTGGCAGGCAGGCTAGCAAGGCCGCGCGCCACTTCCTCGGGACTCCTCCTTCCGTTGAGTTGAGGGCGATCAGATCACGACGCCCTCGTCCACATTTTTCTGGCGCGCGAGGGGCGGGCGGGCGGCAAAGTCAAAAGGGAACTCGCGGCGATCCGGGAGCGGGGGAGGGGTGGGGCTCCCTTATCCGGTGACGCGAGGCGGGCAGACGGGGCGGGCGCGCATGGCCGCCGCGTGGGCAGCGGACTCGTGCCTTCGCCCGCCACGCATGGCGGCATGGGCTGGGGGCGGCGCGCCAATATTTCTGGAGCGCGGTCACCGAGGCCGGCCGGCCGGCCGGCCGGTCGCACGCAAACGCAAGTCCCTATCCACCCAAGACCCAACCCACTCACCGCTTTCGAAGACTTTAGACAGGCCCTACCTGTTTCCTTCCAAAGGATTATATAAGTACGGGAAGGAGCTTTTTTTTGTCTTACTCCAGTTTGAATAATTGAACCTAAAACCTCCAAAGTGCATGCGCACTAAACGAAGAGAACGAGCGACCGGCTCTGCCACACACATGCATGCGTAGGATTAGCATGTGATTGATCATTAAATGCAGTCAGACTTATTATATCCGATGGACAACAAAACAGATTCACGTTGTATTATTCCGGTTCTTCAATTTTTAAAAGAGAAAAGTATGTTTTTGGTCCCTCAAGTTCCCACAAAGTATAGACTTGGTCCCTCAAATTTTGGTATACATTTGGTCCCTCAAATCTCAAAACCGGATAAGTTTGATCCTAAACCAGATTTTGAGCACGCTGGCCGGTTTTGACCGCAACAAAACCGTCCGATGAACAGTAAATTCGACAAAAAAAATAAAAAAATTCAAGAAAATCTGAAATTTTTTGGGGTCGAATATGCTTGCGTACGCAAGATGTGAACAAAATTTCATTCTCTTTCGGCACTCAAGGAGCTCGTGGTAAAAAAACCAAAAATATCTGCCTGATGAATAGTAAATTCAAAAAAATCAAAACAAAATCAAAAAAATCTGAAAATTGTTTGGGGTCCAATATGCTTACATGGGCAAGGCCCGACCAAATTTTGTCATGAAATGACATCGGACGGGCTCTAGCAAAAAGAAACAATTTTGGCTATTTTTTTGTGAGCAAAATTTTGTTTTATTTTTCACCAGCTCCTCCTAGAGTGTCGAAAGAGCATGAAAAGTTGGTCGCACCTTGCGCATGTAAGCATATTGGATCCCAAACAATATCAGATTTTTTTGAAGTTTTTTTTTTCAAATTTACTGTTCATCGGGCGGTTTTGTGGCGGTCAAAACCGGTCAACGTGCTCAAAATCTGGTTTAGGACCGAACTTATCCGGTTTTGAGACTTGAGGGACCAAATGTATGCGAAAAAATCTTGAGGGACCAATTCTATACTTTATGGAAACTTGAGGGACCAAAAACATACCTTTCTCTTTTTAAAAAGTCATATATTTCAAACCATGTGTCGGAATTTAGATCCGTCTTCACCGTTGGGTTCATCATGACGAGATCTTTGAAACTAGATCCCATATGGGTATGTTTCAACGAAATATTTTTGATGCCAACTTTAATGATATATTGTGCAACTTTAGTACTGTATTCAGGGACGGATTCAGGAGGACGAGGGCAACAATCGTGTCGCCCCTTAATAAGTTTTTGTGAGCAAAATTTTGTTTTATTTTTCACCAGCTCCTCCTAGAGTGTCGAAAGAGCATGAAAAGTTGGTCGCACCTTGCGCATGTAAGCATATTGGATCCCAAACAATATCAGATTTTTTGAAGTTTTTTTTTTCAAATTTACTGTTCATCGGGCGGTTTTGTGGCGGTCAAAACCGGTCAACGTGCTCAAAATCTGGTTTAGGACCGAACTTATCCGGTTTTGAGACTTGAGGGACCAAATGTATGCGAAAAAATCTTGAGGGACCAATTCTATACTTTATGAAAACTTGAGGGACCAAAAACATACTTTTCTCTTTTTAAAAAGTCATATATTTCAAACCATGTGTCGGAATTTAGATCCGTCTTCACCGTTGGGTTCATCATGACGAGATCTTTGAAACTAGATCCCATATGGGTATGTTTCAACGAAATATTTTTGATGCCAACTTTAATGATATATTGTGCAACTTTAGTACTGTATTCAGGGACGGATTCAGGAGGACGAGGGCAACAATCGTGTCGCCCCGTAATAAGTTTTTGTGAGCAAAATTTTGTTTTATTTTTCACCAGCTCCTCCTAGAGTGTCGAAAGAGCATGAAAAGTTGGTCGCACCTTGCGCATGTAAGCATATTGGATCCCAAACAATATCAGATTTTTTGGAAGTTTTTTCTTTCAAATTTACTGTTCATCGGGCGGTTTTGTGGCGGTCAAAACCGGTCAACGTGCTCAAAATCTGGTTTAGGACCGAACTTATCCGGTTTTGAGACTTGAGGGACCAAATGTATGCGAAAAAATCTTGAGGGACCAATTCTATACTTTATGGAAACTTAAGGGACCAAAAACATACTTTTCTCTTTTTAAAAAGTCATATCTTTCAAACCATGTGTCGGAATTTAGATCCGTCTTCACCGTTGGGTTCATCATGACGAGATCTTTGAAACTAGATCCCATATGGGTATGTTTTAACGAAATATTTTTGATGCCAACTTTAATGATATATTGTGCAACTTTAGTACTGTATTCAGGGACGGATTCAGGGAGGACGAGGGCAACAATCGTGTCGCCCCTTAATAAGTTTTTGTGAGCAAAATTTTGTTTTATTTTTCACCAGCTCCTCCTAGAGTGTCGAAAGAGCATGAAAAGTTGGTCGCACCTTGCGCATGTAAGCATATTGGATCCCAAACAATATCAGATTTTTTTGAAGTTTTTTCTTTCAAATTTACTGTTCATCGGGCGGTTTTGTGGCGGTCAAAACCGGTCAACGTGCTCAAAATCTGGTTTAGGACCGATCTTATCCGGTTTTGAGACTTGAGGGACCAAATGTATGCGAAAAAATCTTGAGGGACCAATTCTATACTTTATGGAAACTTAAGGGACCAAAAACATACTTTTCTCTTTTTAAAAAGTCATATCTTTCAAACCATGTGTCGGAATTTAGATCCGTCTTCACCGTTGGGTTCATCATGACGAGATCTTTGAAACTAGATCCCATATGGGTATGTTTTAACGAAATATTTTTGATGCCAACTTTAATGATATATTGTGCAACTTTAGTACTGTATTCAGGGACGGATTCACGGAGGACGAGGGCAACGATCGTGTCGCCCCTTAATAAGTTGTTGTTCGACAACTGACTGTGGGCTGTTTCGCCCCCCCCCCCTTTCCCTGTGTCGTTTGTTAACGAGAAACCCCAAAACAGCGAGTAGCATAGCAGCCCATCATAGAAGATAAATGGGCCAGTTAGTAGCAGGCTAATAGCAGTCGTTCTCTCAAAAATAAAAAGCGATCTGTGTAGAGATAAATGAGCCACGTACACACAGGTCGCTATAATCGCTAGGTTTCCAAACTGCCTCCTGCAATCTAGTGTCACGCCTGTACCTTGCCTTGCCTGATATCGATCTTTTCGTGATTGCGTCCCATCGCCGTCAAGAGAACCGAAGAAGGGAAGGGGACGGCCGCTGGTGAGCACAGATCCTGTACAGATGAGCGGTAACAAAACGAGGAAGAAAGGAGTAGGGCGTTTTGGTGCCTAGGCTCATCTGCACTCGGTTAGAAAAAATTCGTAAACAATTTAAAACAAATTCAAAAAATTCTAAATAAAATTTGTGTGGTAGACAATTTGATGCGTGAGGCCCACTTCAAATTTCAAGTCATTTGAACATATGAGCAGCTCTCAGTAAAAAAGACAAATCGGGTCAAAACAGTACATGAACAATAAACATTTTTACAGACCCCTATTTTGTCTTTTTTGCTGAGAGCTGCTCATATGTTCAAATGACTTGAAATTTGGAGCGGGCCTCACGCATCAAATTGTCTACCACACATATTTTATTTGATTTTTTTTGAATTTTTCTAGTATTTATTTCAATTTTTTTCGTCGACGCGGGTGCAGATGAGCTCGGGTGCAGAAATGGATTTTCGGGAAGAAAGGTTCTAGTTTAATACTGTACGAGCATTAGATTAGATCAGTTCTTGTTTTGTCCTTTTCAAACTGTAATATTTCTCCCGGTTCCAGTATTCTTTGATTACTTCCATAGAATTGCATGCTTTTTGATGTTCTGGCTTTGGAATTAGGTTGAATCAGTGAGTCGATCCCATCAATTACAGGGAAATTAATGGGATTTCGTATTGTGTTATCAACCACATTGTATTAATGCTAATTATTAGTTTGTAAGATTGTCTTCTGTTTCTAGAGTTGTGAATTTGTTTTTGTCATTAAGAAAATAATTTGTAATGTGTTTCTAGAATTTGTTTTTGTCATGTGAATGGAATTAATAAATAAAATCGGGCATGATTGCACACGGTGTTTCCATTGGACCAGGCCCTAAAAATTTCTACCACAACATAGCAGTTGCCCGTGAACTTAGTGTGAAACCTCGCCCCCCCTATGCCGAAATCCTGGCTCCGTCCCTGACTGTATTGTACAACTTTAGTACTATATCGTGTAACTTTTTTCCAAAACTAATGTTTGAAGCTGCACCTTCGTATGAGATTGCAACCTAGCAACCACGACAACTTTGATGTGCAACTAGTCTATTGCCTCAACGAAAGTCGATGTGCAACCTCCTCTTGTAATATAGTCTAGTTGAACACACATTGATGTTTAGTTGCTTGTAATGAAGTCTAATTACACACACATTGATGTTTAGTTGGCAGGAAGACTAGTTGCACACATATCCTCAGTTGGCTTGTAATTTACTCTAGTTACACACACATTGATGTTTAGTTGGCAGGACACTAGTTGCACACACATATGCTCAGTTGACGTGGCAATGTAGTCTAGTTGCACACACATTGATGTTTAGTTGACAGAACTATTTGGCACACACATATACTCAGTTGACGCGGCAATCTAGTCTAGTTGCACACACATTGATGTTTAGTTGGCAGGACACTAATTGCACACACACATATGCTCAGTTGGCGCGGCAATGTAGTCTAGTTGCACACACATTGATGTTTAGTTGGCAGGGCTATTTAGCACATTATGCTCAGTTGGCGCAGCAATCTAGTCTAGTTGCACACACATTGATGTTTAGTTGGCAGGAAGACTAGTTCGTCGAAACATCCACATGCGGGATCTACTTTTGAAGAGCACGTCGCCAGGGTTTCAACGGTGAAAGCGGATCTGAATTTTGACACGCGGTTTAGAATATATGTCTTTTATAATTTTGAAAATCAAAAATTAATGCACAAGTGACGAACATGAGGAACATTAATGTAGCAGCATGCAGACACCCACAACGTGAGAACAGACCACATATAAGGTGATTAATTAGCAGTGTCTTTTTAGCCATAAGGATGATTACGCGTACTATTTGACAACAAAACCGACCGCCCAAGAGCGATAGCGGGCAGCCAGCCGCCCGCTAGACGCGTCCATAATTGAATTGGTGTAGATTTTGTATATTTAGCTCATGGTTAATCATTTTATACAACTTTCTAATTTAGCTCATGTTTTTTTTACCATGCAATGAAAAAACCTTATTTTTAAATGGGCGCGTCTAGCTGGCGGCCGGCGGCTCGTTAGTGCTCGCGAACGGCCGACTAAAAAAAGGTAAGCGCCTGTCGCCTGGTCCAGAAAAAGGCAACACGTCTAATCCCTATCATATGTGGTCTCTTCTCACGTGATGGATACCTGCATGCCACTGTATTAATGTTCCTCATGTCCACCCTTTGTCCATTATTTTTGGTTTTTAAAATTATAAAAGACATATCTTCTAAACCATATGTCGAAATTCAGATTCGTTTTCATCATTGAAACCCTCGCGACGTGCTCTTCAAAAGTAGATCTGCATGGAGATGTTTCGACGAACTAGTCTTCCTGCCAACTAAACATCAATGTGTGTGCAACTAGACTAGATTGCCGCGCCAACTGAGCATATATGTGTGCCAAATAGTCCTGCCAACTAAACACTAATGTGTGTGCAACTAGACTATATTGCCGCGCCAACTGAGCATATGTGTGTGCAACTAGTGTCCTGCCAACTAAACATCAATGTGTGTGCAACTAGACTAAATTACAAGCCAACTGAGCAACTAGTGTCCTGCCAACTAAACATCAATGTGTGTGCAACTAAACATCAAAATTGTCATGATTGCACATCTACTACTAGGTAGTTGACCAGAGCAGTAGACTAGTTGCAAATCAGGTTGTCATGGTTGCTAGGTTGCAACCACATAGGAAGTTGAATCATGCAGCTCCAAAATTTTGTTTGAAAAAAGTTGCACCATGTAGTACAAAAATTGCACAACGCAATACTAAAGTTGCACCATATAACATCAAAGTTGGCATAAAAAAATCATCGAAACACACCCATGCGGGATCTAGTTTCGAAGATCTCGTCGTGAGGGTTCCAACGGTAAAAACGGATCTGAATTCCGATGCGCGGTTAAAAAGTTATGACTTTTTGAATTGTTGTAAAAGGTAGCTAAATCAGTCACATGCGGAGAGAGAGAATGGACATCACGGACTACCTTTCCTTCTAATTATATTCCTTGGTCCACTATGTGAGAACGCAACAATCCAAAACAATTCTATACGATTCAGACCAGGTGACACCTGGACTACAAAGCGAGTGGCCAGGAGCCGGCCGCTCGGTTCATCAAAATAGTGCGTATGCACTTTTTAGATTTTAGGTTTTTAAATAGTACTCCCTCTGTCCCATAATATAAGAATGTTTTCGACACTAGTGTGATGTCGAAAACGTTCTTATATTATGGGACGGAGGGAGTGGTTATTATCATAACCGCCTAGGAATCGTTTAATAAGTTTCGGAGTCTTCCATTTCAAGACAAGATCTCTTTACACGGTTCATGTGGGATCTTATGCCATGCTAACTAAATCCTCTTTTTCACTCTGGTTTTCCTGCTTTTGCAATCTCGCAAACCAAAGGAGTTTTCTTTTCAAAAAGTATCAAATCTATTATAGAAGTTCACCAGAAATATAAATCGTCTCCAAAATAATAAGAATTACATCGAGGTTCTTTGAACATCAGACAGCTACTACAACCGCCAAAACGAGTCGTTTGTCGCCCTTCCTCTACGGGAGCCGGACTGATTTTGCCCATGACAGCTAGGAAGTTTTCGTGCACGTGCCCTAAGGGTGTGTTTGGTTTGGGAATGAAGTGGAATGGAATGACATGGTTCCATTCCACTAGAATGGGTCGGTTCCGTCCTTATGTTTGATAGGGGCAATTTGATGGAATGAAATGGTTACATTTCAGTGTTTGGTTTCAGAGATGGAATGGAATGGATTTGTTCATCCCTCCACTTGTGTTGTTGTTATTATCTACAATATATTGAACTTTGGTGTCAAACACGAACAAGACACATATATAGTGGCAAAAAAATCATTAATACATTTCTTTCAATTCTAAATGATGGTATACGCCCAAAACAAGTGTTAGATCCAAGCAGCTAGTATCAGTGTATCGCCCGGACATCGAACCTTTGCAACTTAACATGAAACTCAAGCACAATCTGCACGCGAATAAAAACACCAGCCGTGCAATGTGGTGCGTGATTGCAATCTTCTCAGAACAAAAACAAAAAGCGAACGATCTTGTAGTACTAATCAGCCATCAGCAACACTTTGCCTCAAAATTTCATCATGTTTCTGTCGGCTGCATTCTGCGCACAAAATATCAAATTCAGTAGGAGCACGGCAGGCAACAGCAGTAGCAGCACGGCACACAACAATAGTAGCATCAGCAAGTGCAGGCTACGAGCAGCAAGGGCCGGCCAAGAGCACGACGCACGCAAGAGAAAGCAGCAGCGCCATGGCGCAGGGTCCGACGGTGCACGAGCACTCGGGTCCTTGCTGCTCTTGGTGGGGGCGGGGGGGAGGTGAGCGGGAGAGAGACGACCGGCTACCAGAGATGGCCGCCGCCGTCGCTGGACCTAGATGGATCCGACGAGAAGGGGAGGGGACGCCGGCGCCTGTTGCTGCCTGCCGGCGGTGAGGATAGGAGCACGACTTGGAATTGATCCGCCGCCGCCTTTTGCTGCTTGCCGCAGCTCGCCTCCTTCCGGTGCCAGCCAGATGTGAGGGAGAGACGAGAGACGGAGACAAGCAGAGCGAGGCGCGCGAGCGAGCCGTTCCGCGCGGTCCGCTTGGAGGAATCACTCGGTTCGGCATATAAAGGGGAATATGCCGTTCCGAGGAACCGATGGGTTCCTCTTCCTTGGACAAATCAAACACTCGAACGGGCTCCCGGAACGGAATCGACCCATTACATTCTATCTGGTGACCTCAACCAAACACACCCTAAAGGACCAATGCCTTGAGCCATAATCATCACCATTGAACCCTTGAAAAAAAATCTAAAGTGAATGACACCAGATCTCATCGTCATGCCCAGTGAGATATCCTAGCCTTGCCGCACTAAGGAGATAATATGAATCTATGTCGGAGCTCCACTGAATTTGTCCCGATGGAAGAAGTCAATGAGGGTCAGAACACAGAAGGACTACAAAACCCTGACGTAAACTACTAGCCTGAACCGAGGCAATAAGATTCCCCTGCCCACCACCAACCGCCGAGCGGCAAGCAAAGGGGAGACGAATCCATGGGCTCGCCAACGGAGCCTAGAGGGGCCGAGTTCTTTGCCCTAGCTCACCTTTCGTGAGAGCAGAAGGAAAATACCTTTTTCAGTATCCCAAAGGAACTTTATCGAAGCAAAAAACAAAGGCAGTGATTTCGATTAATAACTTCATCCTGGCCGCGTTTCAGATAGTTTGCCAGTTTGGAGCGAGGTCGACAATGCTTCTCCATGGCGTGCTGACTTCACACCATCGTGGATGCATAGTAGTTGAAAGAGAGTGGAAAGGGGTGGTGAGGGGTTTGGACATAGGCAGTCGATGAGAGAGAGAGAGGATTTGTAGCGCGCATGAAACGGGGCACGCGGATTTGTGGCTGCCCGATTGCCCCGTGATTCGGAAACTGGTTTATCGTTTGCATGCCCTTTAGGCCTTAAATACTATAGATAGGGTCCATGCACATAGCTTTTCACAACTCCACTCATCCCACGTCTTGTGTTGCTTGTGACGAGGGCTTTGAAATAAAACAATATGTTTTGACACGTTTTTAAAATTTGGTAAGTTTCAACAAGCAAAATTTAATATGCACTAGTGAAAAAAAATCAAGTTTCACAAACCGAAACTAAAAACGTGCAAGGAATCGCCAATTTTTTTATTTTTATTTTTGCTTTTAGGGTTCTTGAAACTTGGTAAATCTTGATCATGAAATATGAAACATGCAGAGAATCACCACCGCCGTCACGACCATCAACTGTCTCATCACCCCCATCGTGATTGTTCCGTCCATCATGAGCATGCGCGACAGGCAGTTCACCCATACCAGGAGCTCTGTTGGTCATGAGAACCTCAACAATGGGTGAGAGGCTCCCACAACTTTCTTCATCCTCGTGGATTGATGCAAATAAATCATGGAATGACTCATTGGGTTCCATCATAGCTACCTGCTAGGTTGAAGCTTGATGTGAAGCCGCATGCCGGGTCCAATGATGAAGAGCGCTTGTGATGATGACAAACTGAAGACTGCCGCATGCCGGGTCCAACGATGAAGAGCGCTTGCGACGACGACAAACTGAAGACTGCCGCAATGCCTGGTACGGATAGACGGTTGATGGAGCAGAACACCAGAGTCGTCGACGCGAAAGTGCGCGGAGCCGCGCATAGGCATGGATTCAACGTCCAGCGGGGCTTCCTGGAGCCACGCCGAGCCATCGGTGATGAAACTGATCGAGCCGAAGAGGAGCTCCACGCCGGTAGTTGCACTTTATCTATTCGTGGATGGTGTGATCGATAGGGTCATCCATAGATCGGGCAAAGGTTATGGTCCGCATAACATCGATCTTTCAACAATACCCCCATCCAGGTCAAAAAGTTACCATATTTGGACTAAGTAAGTTATCAGCTCAGTTGTGTGTATATTGCCATACTATTTACAAATTAGTTAGGAGGGGGGGGGGGTTCAACAATTTACCCCGGGTCAAAAAGTTACCACGACTGGGCTAAGTAAGTTATCATCGCTGTTGTGCGTATATTACCATGCTTTTTACATAGAAGTTACCGAGTGTATGTTTTTCAACAACTTTTATCTCGAGGGTATGTTTTGTCAACAACTTTTATCCCGGGGTAGAAAGTTACCATGGTCTAACACAGAAGTTACCGTAAAGATCTCATTACACATGTTCTCTCAATATATCTCTTCTACCAAGCCTCTCTTCGATACAATGGTATACAATGCTCAGATATTCCAGCACGATTCACATGTCTATAAATTATATCTCAATTAGTGAACTCACACAAATGATTAGATAGTCTAGTGGCTATCTTACTCAATCCTAATTGGAGAGGTTGAGGGTTCAGATCCCACCCTTGACCATCTTTTTACCGCGGAAAAACATACGTACTCTCTGTCCTTAAATGGAAAAAAATTAGGCGTGTATGTGTCTCCTTAAATGAGAATTGGAAACTGTTCTTAAATCATAGGGAAAAAAAATCTTTCCGCTTTAGTGAGAATTGAAACCGTCCTTCAATCACAGGAAAAAGATCTTCCTGCATTAATGAGAACTAAAACCGTCTTTAAATCACGGGACAAGATCAGTCGTGATTCTGGGTGCGGTTGATTCGGGCGAGGAGAAAAGTCGAAGGCAGGATCACCGGCGGGGGGAGCGAGATCGAACGGTTATTCAGATATGTAGCTAAAATCATGTGGTTTGGATTTTAGCCTTTCTCTATTATATTATTCAATTTAATAAAGGTCGCCAAAGTTAGGCATAATTTGCACGACTATTTTTTTTAGGTTACTATCAACTACTGTAAGTCTTAAGGTTACGGGTATACCATGTGACACATGTGGTAAGCAATCTAAACAATAATAAAAAAAATAAAAAATGTTGTCGGTACTCTGCAAGTGTGGATTCAGGTCGCACGTTGCTACTGGTGGTGAGCACTCGGCTAGCTAGTCGAAAAGGCCCACGAGTCACTCGTCGCGCTAGCTCCTACGCCACACACACACACACACCGGACACAAGCCCACCCAGCGCCCCACCAGCCAGCACCCGCCCGCCATGTCGTCCGCCGCGCCGGTGCCGGAGGAGCAGCCGCCGCGCCCGGTGCGCTTCGGCATCATGGGCTGCGCCTCCATCGCGCGCAAGCTCGCGCGGGCCATGCTGCTGGCCGCGCCCGCCGCCGCCGTGGCCGCCGTCGGCAGCCGCTCCGAGGCCAAGGCGCGCCTCTTCGCCGCCGACAACGGCCTCCCCGCGGCCGCGCGCCTGCACGGCTCCTACGAGGCGCTCCTCGACGACCCGGCCGTCGACGCCGTCTACCTGCCGCTCCCCACCAGCCTCCACGTGCGGTGGGCCACCGCCGCCGCGGCCCGGGGCAAGCACGTGCTCCTCGAGAAGCCCACCGCGCTCTGCGCCGCCGACCTCGACGCCATCCTCGCCGCCTGCGAGGCCGGCGGCGTCCAGTTCATGGACTCCACCATGTGGATGCACCACCCCCGCACCGCCAAGATGCGGGAGCTCCTCCCCGCCGACGTCGGCGACGTCAGAGTTGTGAGTTTTTCAAACTGAATTTGTTGCTAAAATAATTTTGCTCGCTAACTATCTAGAGAAATACTACTATTCGATTGTTGATGTGGTCCATTGCATTTGTGTTCTAGCCGGCCTAGATGGAGATACATTATCAATAATTTGTGGATCTTGTCAGGTTGCCTTAGTATTCTAGTGCATCTGCTTAAGCTTCAAAAGATTCTCTAGTGAACTCTGAACTAATTGCCGTTTGTCGTTTTATCCAGCGAACAAGGGCTAGTTAATTGCCTCTTGGTGGCCAAAAAACCTAGGTGGTATGCTTGAACACTACTTTTTGTTTTACAGTCAAAACAGAGCTCATTTTATTCATCATGCAGCAGTACACGATCGTTCTGAATACACCTTAAAAGGAAGGCCAGAGGTGTGACATGCCACACACTAGAATTGCAACCATTAACATGATGCTAAGCACATAAGTTTGCCTCCCTCGGGGTGCAAGACAGATCAAACCCCTGGAAGGATAAAATGAGCTCTTCAATCTGACTGAAAATGCCCATGATTTCTGAACTCTGTTTCTTCCGAGACTTCCACATACTAATCAGCACTTGGCAATCAGTTTCAAAATATATCTGCTGCCACCCTTCTCTAGCTGCAATTGTTACCCATCTCTGAAAGCAAGTGTTTCCGGTGTTGAGTGATTTTGAACATTTTCGTATCCCCTTCCAGCAGCAAGCACAAACTCACCATCAAACCCTCTTCCAACCATCACTGAAGCAGCACAAGATGACACTTTAGTATGCTTGAAATCTCTTTCTACTGAAATTGGTTTGTGAGGTGACTTTGCCTATTGAAGAATGCGGAATTTCTATCCGACATAGTGGTGGAAGATAGAAAGGATTTAGTCCCAAAATGTGTGTGTAAGGCAATATCACTTGGTGAGAAAAATTACATTGCAAAGTACTAATCTCGTTTGTCTAGGCTACACAATGTTCTTAGTTCTTACACTTCCTTACAACAATTCTTACTAAAAACTATAAATATGCGGTAGCCAAGTGATAGTTCACTACTGGAGCAAATGTTTATTGACAATGATCAACCCTATACTGACAACATAAGTCACGATAGAATTTGAAATTAGGACGTTCACATAGCAGAGGAAAAAACACAAATTTCAGTTTGCAGAAACCAAAGACATGGAAAAGAAAAGAGATGAAAACTTTATTCAGCAATATTCGACAGCTACCTTTATGTAGTTGCCAAATTGACAACGATGAATGTGCAGCGAATCATATTGTGTTTCTAGCACTTGATACCATCATCTTACTTGAGATATAGGCTTTGTTTGATTGTTTCCTTCCCTCAAACTATCCGTATGTTATTTTCTCGTTGAATCAAATATATAGAATAATCAATAAAGCTGTATTAAGCACGTCACATCATCTAGCTTTCGATATCTCAGTTGCCTAATTATTGAGCACAGTGAAGATGGGTGACATTTTGTTACTAGCAATTGGAACTACCAAAACACCTCAGACGAACCTGCCATTGTGTACCTCACACAAATTTGGTGAAGCCATTATCAATAATTTAATGACATCTATGCATCCTTGCTTAGTTTACTTGAAGGGACAACGATGTCTTGTTTCTTGTTTCTTGGACTTCTCTCTTGATTGAGCTGTAGATTTTGTTCATCCTGCGTTGTCCTCTAGAATTCCTTGAAAGTCCTTATCATGATTGGCTAATACAAATATTACAGTGACCCGGTATAAGCATGGTTCCACAATCTCTGATTGCACTCTGTAGCAGTGTGATGTTTCCTTTCTTGATATGACTCTAACTTCACAACTGTTTGCGCTCGCTTAATTTGGGCACTTCTATAAACCATTGTTTTTTCTTCTGTTGCATCAGATAAACAGTCTGTTCAGCTTCCGAGCAAACGAAGACTTCCTCCAGAATGACATCAGGGTCAAGCCAGACCTCGACGCCCTGGGCGTGCTCGGCGATGCCGGGTGGTACTGCATCCGCGCGATCCTGTGGGCCGTCGACTACGAGCTCCCGAAGAACGTGATCGCGCTCCCTGAGCCTGTCAAGAACCAAGCCGGCGTGCTCATCGCCTGTGGCGCGACGCTCTACTGGGCCGACGGAAAGATGGCCACCTTCCACTGCTCGTTCCTCGCCAACCTCACCATGGACCTGACCGTCATCGGCACGGACGGTACGCTCCATGTCACCGACTTCATCATCCCGTACGAGGAGAAATCCGGCCCGTTCAGCGTGGCGTCCAGGTCGAACTTCGCCGAGCTCCACACCGGATGGGTTCCGCAGCCGAGCAAGCACGTCGTCACGACAGACCTGCCGCAGGAGGCCCTGATGGTCAAGGAGTTCTGCAGGCTGGTGCAGGGCATCAGAGACGCCGGCGCCAAGCCTGAGGGGAAGTGGCCGGCCATCACCAGGAAGACACAGGTTGTGATGGATGCAGTGAAGACTTCGATTGACAAGGGATTTGAGTCTGTCGATGTTGTGAGCTAAAATACAACACGTAGCTGGTCATTCGGATGATATGTCTTCCAGACCATGGCGTATAGGTTGTATGTTTACTCAAATCATACTACTTCTACGCGGTGCAGAACTACCTATTGGAATAACTCGAATTATTTGTCATACTAAGGACAACATTGCAGTTATCAAGTTGAATGGTATATTTTTACGGATTTATTATGTGATATTTTGGCAATATGGATGCTTGCGTGGTCCACGTAGTACAAATGTTACCGTTCATCTTAAACTCAGGATTTGACAATGGATTTTAGGTTCCTCTCTGATGTTGCATGTATATTGTTCCTCTCTGATTTGACAATGGACACATCCGTGAGCACCTTGTGACCGCAGTACTCCAGCTCAAAGAGGATAGTGCCTCGCCTTGTGATGTCAATGGTTCGCCCGTCACCGAACTGAACTGTGCCTCCAACCACCGAGAGATTTAACTCAGAATATTGGTCCTTGTCGTTGATCATGTGGTTGTTTACTCCCGTGTCGAGGTACCACACGTGTCCCACCGTGTTCGTCCTCTGCTTGTATGAAGGTGAACCTTCTCTTCGATGAACCGTCATTAAGGGGAGTGGTCATGACCAACGTATGTTACCCTTACCCCAACTAACATACTGAACTGTGCCTCCAACCACCGAGAGATTTAACTCAGAATATTGGTCCTTGTCGTTGATCATGTGGTTGTTTACTCCCGTGTCGAGGTACCACACGTGTCCCACCGTGTTCGTCCGCTGCTTGTATGAAGGTGAACCTTCTCTTCGATGAACCGTCATTAAAGGGAGTGGTCATGACCAACGTATGTTACCCTTACCCCAACTAACATGCCATGATCGGGGGCACCCTAACCAACAAATAGTTTTAGTCCCCTGTCGCCAGCACAGATATATTAGCTGACAAGTTCACATATGGTTTACTCCTGCTCCCCATATCCCTAAAACCATAACCGATCTGGGGGAGCGCTGCACGACTGAAAGATCAACTCCAAGCTTTGCCCCTATTCTAGGGCAGGTGTCGGTGGCGCCCGGAGGGGCGCTGCTACCCGTTGCGGCCGTCTACACCAAGCCTGCATGGGACTTCGCATTGTGCTTCCTTTGGTGGTAAAATCCTAATCCATCTTTCTGATCCATGCAATTAGGTGATCCAATGAATAGGCTTAAGATCCAATCACGTAAATCCTAATGAGTTAAACCTAACATGGTGTTGTTATATACAACTTACTGCTGTGGTCTACATATCAAGGCAGGTCTTCGTACTCTGCTCGTCGTCCTTGACTGGCAACAAGGTGATGTGCAAGCAACACTGGATACCTGCTCCGTCCTCTTGGAGGTGGACATGCCATCTCCATTGAAAGCCATGAAAAATATTTACTCAGCTAGTGTATATGATTATTGCGTACTACCGTAGACATGATGACATGCAATTTTTTTTTTGAAGGTCACCGGGGGAGGGGCAAAGCCCTCCACCTGAATTTTCTTTTTTATTAGATTCACACCCCCGGGGGGAGACAGGAAGTTTTACATGGGAGGGAGAGAGAGGGGGGGGGGGGGGGATTACACAGTCCACACAAACATGGCGCAGGCTACCTCCCAGGGTACGAGAACACCTGCAGCCATCTGTCGACGCACGTCCGTTCAGCTACTTTCAGGCGTCCTTGCCACAGGGCCGAGTCTTCCCTACAGCAAGCGAGAAGACGGGCGAGGGAGGGCACCGCCCCACGGAAGACCACGGCATTCCTGTGCTTCCATAGCTGCCAGCACACAGAAGAGCGAAGGTAGCGCACGCAGTATCCCCGACCACCCCCCGGACGTCAAGATCCTGGAGCGTGCCCACCTGATTGTTGGAAATATGCCCTAGAGGCAATAATAAATGGTTATTATTATATTTCTTTGTTCATGATAATTGTCTATTGTTCATGCTATAATTGTGTTATCCGGAAATCGTAATACATGTGTGAATACATAGATCACAACGTGTCCCTAGTAAGCCTCTAGTTGACTAGCTCGTTGATCAACAGATAGTCATGGTTTCCTGACTATGGACATTGGATGTCATTGATAACGGGATCACATCATTAGGAGAATGATGTGATGGACAAGACCCAATCCCAAGCATAGCATAAAAGATCGTGTAGTTTCGTTTGCTGGAGCTTTTCCAATGTCAAGTATCTTTTCCTTAGACCATGAGATCGTGCAACTCCCGGATACCGTAGGAGTGCTTTGGGTGTGCCAAACGTCACAACGTAACTGGGTGACTATAAAGGTGCACTACGGGTATCTCCGAAAGTGTCTGTTGGGTTGGCACGGATCGAGACTGGGATTTGTCACTCCGTGTGACGGAGAGGTATCTCTGGGCCCACTCGGTAATGCATCATCATAATGAGCTCTATGTGACTAAGGCGTTAGTCACGGGATCATGCATTGCGGTACGAGTAAAGAGACTTGCCGGTAACGAGATTGAACAAGGTATTGGGATACCGACGATCGAATCTCGGGCAAGTAACATAGCGATTGACAAAGGGAATTGTATACGGGATTGACTGAATCCTCGACATCGTGGTTCATCCGATGAGATCATCGTGGAACATGTGGGAGCCAACATGGGTATCCAGATCCCGCTGTTGGTTATTGACCGGAGAGGCGTCTCGGTCATGTCTGCATGTCTCCCGAACCCGTAGGGTCTACACACTTAAGGTTCGGTGACGCTAGGGTTGTAGAGATATGAGTATGCGGAAACCCGAAAGTTGTTCGGAGTCCGGATGAGATCCCGGACGTCACGAGGAGTTCCGGAATGGTCCGGAGGTGAAGAATTATATATGGGAAGTCCAGTTTCGGCCACCGGGAAAGTTTCGGGGGTTATCGGTATTGTACCGGGACCACCAGAAGGGTCCCGGGGGTCCACCGGGTGGGGCCACCTGTCCCGGAGGGCCCCATGGGCTGGGGCGCCCCCCTTGGGCCTCCCCCTGCGCCTAGGGTTGGAAACCCTAGGGGTGGGGGGCGCCCCCCTTTGGCTTGTGGGGGAAGCCACCCCTTCCCCCCTTTTCGCCGCCGCCCCCCTTGGAGATCTGATCTCCCAAGGGCTGGCGCCCCCCCCAGGGGTCCTATAAATAGTGGGGGGGAGGGAGGGCAGCACACACCAGCCCCTGGCGCCTCCCTCTCCCCTTGCAACACCTCTCCCTCTCGCAGACGCTTGGCAAAGCCTTGCCGAGACCCGCTACATCCACCACCACGCCGTTGTGCTGCTGGATCTCCATCAACCTCTCCTTCCCCTTGCTGGATCAAGAAGGAGGAGACGTCGCTGCACCGTACGTGTGTTGAACGCGGAGGTGCCGTCCGTTCGGCACTCGGTCATCGGTGATTTGAATCACGGCGAGTACGACTCCGTCATCCACGTTCATTGGAACGCTTCCGCTCGCGATTTACAAGGGTATGTAGATGCACTCCTTTCCCCTCGTTGCTAGTATACTCCATAGATGCATCTTGGTGAACGTAGGAAAATTTTAAAATTATGCTACGATTCCCAACACTGATAGCCTTTGTCGACCACATCGACCCCCACCGCCCCCCAGAAAGATCGGGCGAAAGGGCACTCGAACACCATGTGATCCGCCGTCTCCAGCTCGCTCGAACAGACAGGACAGAAAGCTTCCTCCGCCGTGATGATGGTCTTCCGCAACAGGACGTCCCTTGTGTTGACCCGTCGTTGGACCAGGAGCCACCCGAAAAAACGAACACGGGAGGGAGCCGCGCACCCCTAGAGGAATGCCGCGAACGACGCCTGCACGCCCCCGAATCTCTCCAGGGCGTAGACGGCCGCCGTGACGAGGCTCCCACGCGCGTCCGAGCACAGCATTGGCCTGCGCTCGTCGTCGCCAAGCCCCGTAGCATTATCGCCGATCAGAGCCAAAAGGGTAGCCCGCTCCACGGCGCCGGCAGAGGTAAGCCTGGGCACCAGCACACTGTCCAAGCCGCGCGCACGCACCCGCCACACCGTGGCCTCCTTCACCGTCGTGTGCGAGTGCAACACCGGAAGAGCCACCGCGAGAGGCCCGCACGGGAGCCAGGAGTCGAGCCAGAAGGACGTCCGCCTCCCATCGCGCACCGTCACCCTGGTGATCCCGCGGTACAGCGGGAGCAGCCGTGCCAGCGCCTTGCCGTGCTCCCCTGCGCTCCTGCTGGCTGCTGGCGAGAGAAGGGAGCGGCCGTCGAGCTCCGCCCACACCCACAGGGCCCATCTCGAAGACGAGGAGGTTGCGTGGAGCCGGTGCAGCATCTTGAGCAGTAGACAGCGATTCTGTGTAGCGAGGTCACGGACGCCCAGCCCACCTTCCGCCTTGGTCCTGCAAACGCGCTCCCAAGCCACCAGGCATTGGGCTCCGGAGGCGCGCTCGGCCGCATTCCAGAGGAAGGCCCGACGGAGCGAGTCGAGCTCCTTGATCACCGCCGGCGGGAGCAACATCGCCGCCATGGCATAAGTGGGAAGGGCGTCGAGGACAGCGTTGATCAGGACCAAACGCCCGGTCGGGGAGAGAAGACGGGCTCTCCATCCAGCCAGGTACCTGTCAACCTTCGCGATCATGGGTAGGAAGTCAGCGAAGCAGAGCTTTTCCCACGACAACGGGAGCCCAAGGTAGGCTTGCGGAAACCCTTGGACGGCGCAGCCAAGGGCGCCAACGGTCTCCACCAACACCTCCTCGGGCACGTGCATGGGGACCAGAGTACTTTTGTCGAAGTTGATGTCCAGCCCCTCGCCGCCGCAAAGTCGTCGAGGATACGGCGGAGGCGGGCAGCAGCGCCGGAGTCCGCGCGGAGGATGACAAGCGTATCATCGGCATATTGCAGCACCAGGGGGGGCTTGCCATCGACGAGAGGGTGGAACAGGGCCCCATCTTGACAGATCATCTGTTGCAGCACGTCGGCGACGATGAGGAAGAGGTAGGGCGAGCATGGGTCACCTTGCCGCAGCCCCCGGCGCACCGTGAACCACCGCCCGGGCACGCCGTTCAGCAGCACCACCGACCGCGAGGACTCGAAGATCAGGTCCATCCAGGCGCACCACCGACGGGAAAGCCGCGCGCCATGAGAATCCGGCGCAGCGCCCCCCAGTTGACCGAATCGAACGCCTTGGCGAAGTCTAGCTTGAACACGAGGGCAGGCGCCCCCCGTTTGTGGCAGCACTGGATCACCTCAGCGGCATACACGAAGTTCTCGGAGATGCTCCTCCCCGCCAGGAACCCAGACTGGTCGACGTCGATGATGCCCCCGATCTGCTTCTGCAACCTCGAGGTGAGGCCACGACAGAGGATTTTCACGTCCCCATTCTGAAGGGAGACAGGGCGGGAAGCGCCCGGCGTCGGCACGCCCACACCCTTGGGCAGCAGGGCAATGTATGCACGGTTGATGGCGTCGAGGTCAGCGGTGCTGTCATGGACCGCGTCGAAGAGCCGCTGTAGGTCGCCCGCGACCGCACTCCAAGCGGCCTGGTAGAACGCGGGGCCAAGGTCGTCCGGTCCGGGCGCGCTAGTCCGGTCGAGGAGGTTCGCCGCCTCCTTAATCTCGCTGGGCGAGAACGGCGCGACCAGGGCCGCCGCATCCACCCTCGGCGCGTCGCGGTAGAGAGCCTCCAAGTCGAAGCGCCACACGGCAGGTCGAGCCCTGCCCAACAGCTCGGAGTAGAACGTGAGCAGGGCCGCCGCCTTCCCAGCATGGTCCAACACCATCGCGCCGTCGACGTCGAGCACACGGATCGTGTTGGCGCGGCGGCGGTGGGAGGCGCTCGCATGGAAGAAGCCAGTGTTCTCGTCCCCCTCGCAGACAGCCCGGCACTTCCCGCGCTGCTTCCAGTACGCGCTCTGCCGCCGGATCGAAGCCGCCAAAGCCACGCGCGCGTCCTTCCTGAGCTGGTTTTCATCAGAGGACAGGGGGAGGCACTCCTCCCAAAAGTCAAGCAGGTCAATCACAAATCTGCAATTATTATCGAAAGCAGGAATGAATTTGTGGAGCCTTTTCCAAACCTTGGCCGCAGCCCTGAACCTTTTCTTGCGAGCTGCCAGGCAGCCCACTGCGCACCGACCGGCCCCCGTGTTCGACCAGGATGGGAGGGTAGAGGGGAGAAACTGTGGGTCGCGGAGCCAAGCGTTCTCAAAGAAAAACCGAGAGGAGGAAGGAATCCGCGTCGCTGCCTCCACCACTAGGGGCACATGATCCGAGGTAGGACGAGGGCGAGACGACAGACACGAGTCCGGGAAGGCGACGTCCCAAGCGGAATCAAAGAAGACGCGATCCAGACGAGCAAGGGTGGGGGGATCCCGCCTGTTCGTCCAAGTAAACAGCCTATCCGATAGGGCGAGCTCGTGTAGAGCAAGAGAGTTAACGAGGGAGTTGAACACAGCCGCACGAGATGCATCAAAGCGGTTGTTATTCTTCTCGTGAGGGAAGCGGATGAGATTGAAATCCCTAAGCACCAGCCAGGGGCCGGTGATGCCCATCGCGACCGACATTAGGTCCTCGACAAAGTCTGTCGTGAAAGCATGATCGGAGGGAGCGTAAACGTTAGTGATCCGGAAGGAGAGAGCGCACCGCGTGGAAGAAAGGGAGGCAGTAAGCGTGTAACGGGAGGCCGAGGACGCGGACAGACTCAGGACGCTGGGGTCCCAAGCGGTGACCATCCCGCCTCTACTACCCTCCGCATTTTTGGACACGAATGAGCCTAGGCGGGAAGGCAAGAACGAGCGAGCCTTACTGGTGGACAACTCAGATAGTTTGCTGTCCTCGATACAAGCGAGGACGGGATTGACAGTGTGGATAGCGTTCCTCACGACGCTGCACTTGTCAGCGCCCCCAGCCCTTGCACGTTCCAACACAGGAACGAGAGTTTAGAGTACGAGGCACTATCCATCACAGACAGAAGCACCGAGGACAGATAGGGATGGAAACAGAGACGACAGCACGCCCTCGACAGGGTACAAACTAACACCACCGCGGCGGACAGCACAAATGCTGTAGATACCCGCATAGCTAGCCCTAGGACACGAAATAGGGCGGGGGGGATAGGCGCCATACGCGCGGCACGGGGCGACACACTCAGGCGCCCTAATCATCGGAGCTAGCATGCGCCGGTGCAGACGGGATCGCAGCCGCCGAGCGCACGGCCGCCGTAGCCGCCGCGGTCAACGGGTCGAGCACCCCGTCGAGCATCTTAGCCTTCGCCACCTTAGACTTGAGACGCGGCGAGCAGCCGGTCAGAGCATCCCGAAGAGCCCTAAGCCTCATGGCCTTCTCTTCCACGCCCAGCCAGGTGGACGGCTCGTTGCGAGCAATCCGCGCGCTCCGGCGTCGTTCGGGCGGCGGCACCGCCACCCCGTCACCGGGCTCGTCCAACTCCACCAGAGCGACGCTGGAGCGGCCGCGTGACGCCGGGGCCTGCCCAGCGGAGGCCGCGCCGTCCGGGGCAGGCGGGTCGTCAGCAGAAGGTGACGCAGGGATGCGCCGCTGTGGGCTGAGGCGCAGGGGGGAGCACCCAAGAGCCGCAGCATGGAGGCGAGGCGTTGCCCACCTCCGCGGGCGCCGACGTGCATGGCTTGCATGCCAGCGGGCCCCCCAGCATGCGCTCCCACAGGTTGCCCCAGGAGGACCGCGGCGTTGTGAGCAAAGGGAGGCGGTGGCTCGGAGAAGAACGGGAGGTAGGCCCCGTCAGCAGAGAAGGAGTCGTCGCGGTTCCAAGCACGCACGGGGCGCACCGCGACGATGCGCGTGCCCCACCGCCCTCCCAGCGGCCAGACGTCACAGGGGACGCGGCGCGGGTTCTTGAGCAAGACCACGGCCCGCACGGTGGCCAATTCGTGGCCAGACAGCACCAGGGGGTCGATCTCCAACACCTTGCCAAACCCCGAGAACATGGCAGGGATGCAGTTCGGGGTGAGGAACTCGGCAGGGAAGCCGGTGGCGGCCAGCACCGCACACACGTCAAGGCGGGGGGCGACGCGGTCGTACTCCTCTTCAGGGAAGAGGTCGATCCGCGCGCCCTCGTGCATGAACGGCTGGCGGCGAAGCGCCTCGCGCCTGTCCTCCCATGTCGCGAAACGGAGGTACATAGCCCCGACCGAGGACGGGACGACCTCGGGCAGGAGGTGGCCGATGTTGTCGAGGACAGCAGCTTGCACCGCAAGGGTGTCGTTGTGGAAGGCGCCCGGGGGGACGATGACGACGACAGCGAGCCGTTGCGCCGCGTCGTAATCCCCTTCCGGCATGAAGACCTCGACGACGTCCGGACGCTCCGAGTCGGCAATGACCGACGGGATGGAGTTGCCCGACGACATGGACGAGGCGGAGCGCACGGATAGAGACAGACGTGAGTCCGACGAGTCGGCGGAGACGCTGTCCCGAGAGGCCAAGAGCCCGGTAGGCAGCCCATCCGAGCCTAGAGACTGGACTTGGACGTCCGGGGCCCCGCGCTCCTCGGCCACCCCGGGGGGGAAGGCGGCGGCGAACGGATCACCTCCGTGAGGGAGATGTCGTGGTTGCTGGGCGGGGAGGGCGGCGCGGCGGGTGGCGGGGCGGAGCTCGACTCGCCCACAGAGGGTGGCGGGGCGGAGCTCGACTCGCCCACCTCAAGCCGCCGGGGCTGGATGGGAGAGCTCCGCCCAGGGGAAACCGAGGGCCGAGCGCGAGGGTAGGGGGTGGACTGGCGGCGAGCAGGGGGAGGCGGCGGCGCCGCGCCCGTGCGCCCGGGGAAGGAAGCAGCCTTGGGGGGGGGGGCGTTGCTGCGTTTCGGGGCCATGGCGCAACGAGGAGAGGACGCGCGATGGCCAGAGACGCGACACCGCCGGCACCGGACGGGGTCCCGGCAGTCCTTGACGTAGTGGCGGGCGGAGAGGCAGCGGAAGCAGCCGTTGAGCGAGAGCTCTGGCTGCAGGGGGAGCGGGGTGTTTGGTTGGAGCAGCGGGGGAGAGCAGCGCCTGAAGAAAAGGGCTGTCCCCCAGCGACGCAGTGAAGGCGGCAGGTGAGGGTGGGTCGCGGGGAGTGAATGGTGCGCCAGCTCCCGCATGGGGCGCAGCCGCGGTCACTTCGCCCGCGTCGCACGCGGTGCCCCCCTTTAGAGCGACAAGATGGGAGGAGGCAGGGCAGTCGAGGCGGGTGTCAGCGACCTCAGGGTCCAATCCCGGCCAATCGCAACTAGGGGCGGTGTTCAGCGGCGCTGGCAGGGGGAGAAGTGAAGGCCTCTGCGGCGCCGCGGGGATGTGACAGCGGATGGACAGTGGTTTAAGGCGAGGGCGACGGGTGGCAGCAGACGCAACGACCGCGGGTGGGTGTAGAAGGCACCGCACGCGGGCCGCGCATTTACGCGAAGACGCCGCATCAGCCTCCGCCTCGGCGAGGGAGGCGTGGACGCCCAGGTTGACGGCGACGAGGAGCCCCGGCGAAACAGTCGCCAGGAACCGCGCCACCGCAGCGCTCGCCACCTGAACCGAGAACACGCGCGGCGCCACCTGAGCCGCACGCAGCCGCTCCGGGGGGGGGGGGGGGGCACAGAAGAAATACGACAGGAGGGAGGACACACCGTCGCAAGAGAAACAGCCGGCGACGAACGGAGCGACGACCCAAACGGTGCCGGGGTCGGAAAGAGCAGGGGACTCAGAGGGGTCGAAGACGACACCAGAACGGAAAGCAGCGACGACACAGGCGCGGAAGGCGATACCTGGGCGGGGGACAAGGTCGACGGCACGGGGCGGCGGAGCAGGGCGCCCGGCAGCAGCCGAGCGGTCCGGGCAGCGGACAAGGAGCGGAGCCGGCGGCCGTTCCGGCGCTCCAACGGCGCCGGACAGGCCCAAGCAGAGAGCAGGGGGTGGCGTGGGTGTAGGGGCGGCGGGATCGGCGCCGCCCGACGAGTCGCCAGGCGAGTCGCGGGAGCCCATTTATTTCTCTATCAACAGTTGGCGTGTTGATGCGAACGGCCCACCCCCCTCTTCCATCGCGTGTTGACATGCAATTTGGAACTATATGGATCGTTGTAGGGCTAGCAAATCTGTTTTTCTATACCAGAAGACAGTATATTTATACATGGATCTATTTATAATTTTTTATTTATTAGCCAGTGATGATGAGCACAGAGCACTGATTCTTTCTTCAGCAAAAACATTGGTGGCTACACAAAGTGTAGTTCTAGAAGTATGGAAATGCATTTCTATGATTTAAATTGCACACGAAGTTGGGCCCATCAGAAGATCGATGCTGCCGTGTTGACCCTTCCCCCTCGCATACACAATGACTTGTACTGAAGAACATGTTATGATGTCTTTTTGTGTTAAATAAAATAAATTAAGATGCCATTTTTTTCCTCTCAGGTGAGCGACTTCAATTGTTCCGTGTTTAAAAAAAAGAAAAGGTGTTGCATGTACGCTTATTCAAATGAGTACGTACGGGCAAATTATTGAGCAAGCATGCAAACCGAAATCGATTTCGTTTCGTGTGTTTGCGGGTCAAAGCCAAACTCGCCTTTTAGTTCTTGTCTCTTCCTTCTTTACGTGCATGTGCTGGCCCGGTCCGATTTGGGCCCTCGATCGTGTCCGATCTGGTAGCTCATCCCGTTCCGCACACGAATTCGGCTTGGTGATTACCATACATATTTCATGGGGACTGGTTTGCGGCCGGAGACTTGCAAGGATTCCTTGCTAGCTACGTGGCTACTTATAGACACAGGCCCGGCCCTCACGCATAGGCCCGCACACAACGACATGAGCGATCGATCTAGCCGCAAACCAATCTCTCAAAAATAACCTAGGCGCATATCACGCCCAACTCGCGCTGCAGCATCCTTCCACGGTGTCCTCACCGATCCAACGACGGCTCGGGTGATTTTATGTTCGTCGGACAGGAGTATCAACACCCCTGAGATCCTGACGGGCAGTCTTGAACAACAGAATAGGTAAGCATCTTCTTGATTCATCATGTGCCAGAGCTAGCTAGGTTCTGTGATAGATAGGTTGCTACTTAGTGGCATAATCTTTTCGCAAAAAAAAGTGGCACAATCAGTAGCTAGTGAAATAGCGGAGAAGAGTAGGATGTAGTTGTCCGGCTTTCTGATCAATTAATCTAGCTGTGTCGGTGGTCGTCGATGAAAGACGAGGGGAGAGAATGACTAGGATCCATGAATTAATGATAATAGAAGTTGAGATGAAATTAATCAGAGAATGCATGGTCGATTTAATTTATTTAGGTGGCTAAATTAATTTTAGCATTGTAAATAATAAAGTAACTCTAGCTGCGGGCAATAAGGAGCCGTTCAATTTTTTTTGTGTGTGACAAACTATATAGTGAAATATACAATGCATGCAATTTCCTTGGCAAAATCTAAAGTAAGATAGAATTAATATAACCATATACCATTAAATCAGGAAACTAGATCTGACATACTGGGTTGCACTCCCTCCACTGATAAAAAGTTAAGAGTAACTTGTGTTTAAAAATTATCATACCGTGCAAGATGCGTAAAGGGCCCTGGTTTTTGTTTTCGCCCCGGGCCCCTCAAATCTCAGGACCGGCCTGCGCCTCTACCTCAAACGCACACAAACCATGGCGCCAGGGAAACGCCGATGGAACAACGTATGTGTGCCGACGCAGGAGCCGGCGCCGGCAATTGCCTCGGCGTTCACGCTCCCAGCCGATCTCCTCCTCGAGATCGTGGCACGCACCGACGTTTTCACCATTGTCCGCTGCGCTGCCCTCTGCAAGTACCTCTGCCGTGACATCCTAAGAGCATCTCCAGCCGCGCCCCCAACAAGGCCCCCCAGGCGATTTTTCGGCTGCCGGCGTCAAAAAATCGGCCCAGTCGCGCCCCAGGGGCCCTTTTTTCGCCGGCTCGGGCCGAAATTGGCGCCGGCGGACCCAACCCGAACCCGGCGCGCTGGGGGGCGCTCGTGGGCGCCGGGCGAATCGTTTTTGGCGCGAAAGCGCCGCGGGCCAGCCGCGTCAGCGACACCGCCCGCCTCGTCTTCTCCCGACGCCTCGGTTTCCCACGGGGAATCAATGGCAAGGCTGCTGCCGGTCAGCTTTGCCATTGATTCCTCACGGGCGGCGCGTTCACGGGGCGGCGCGCTGACGCCTCCCCTTCCTCGGACGCGTACACACGGACGCGGCGCGGCTATATATGGCCTCGCTCGCCTGTGATGAGTGCCACCTCTTCACCTCTCCCGAGCGCCGCCGCCGAGCTCTTCTCCCCCAGCCCTCCCTCTCCTGAGCGCCGCCGCCGATCTCTTTTCCCCCAGCCACTCCATCTCCCGAGCGCCGCTGCCGATCTCTTCTCCCCAGCCACTCCATTTCCCCGATGGCCGAGCGTTTCCCCGGAGACGAGGCGGCGGCCAACGGCTTCGGCCGCCGTTCGCTCCGCGAACAGGAGTCCTGACTCCTGTTCTAGGCGAACATCCCGGCGCCGCCGGACATGCGCGCCGGGCCGACGGGCTGGAGGCTCAGCAATGGGGGAGTGCCCATTCCCCCGTTGCCCGACGCCGTGGCCAAGCCATCCTACTTCGCCGACGAGGTCGAGATCGTGCGCGCCTCCCTCACCGACGCCGAGCTCTCCCTCGGGTTATAGAACTTGTTGGAGACTTCATATCTCTCAACTCGGGTATTTGCTTGAAATATTAACTTCAACTCCTGGAACATCTCATATGGTCCATGACGTTCAAAACGTCTTTGAAGTCCCGATTCTAAGCCGTTAAGCATGGTGCACTAAACTATCAAGTAATCATCATATTGAGCTAGCCAAACATTCATAACGTCTGCATCTGCTCTTGCAATAGGTCTGTCACCTAGCGGTGCATCAAGGACATAATTTTTCTGTAGGAACATATCAAAAATAAACACAGGGAAGCAACAACGCGAGCTATTGATCTATAACATAATTTGCAAAATACTATCATGACTAAGTTCATGATAAATTTAAGTTCAATTAATCATATTACTTAAGAACTCCCACTTAGATAGACATCCCTCTAATCCTCTAAGTGATCACGTGATCCATATCAACTAAACCATGTCCGATCATCACGTGAGATGGAGTAGTTTCAATGGTGAACATCACTATGTTGATCATATCTACTATATGATTCACGCTCGACCTTTCGGTCTCCGTGTTCCGAGGCCATATCTGTTATATGCTAGGCTCGTCAAGTTTAACCTGAGTATTCCGCGTGTGCAACTGTTTTGCACCCGTTGTATTTGAACGTAGAGCCTATCACACCCGATCATCACGTGGTGTCTCAGCACGAAGAACTTTCGCAACGGTGCATACTCAGGGAGAACACTTTTATCTTGAAATTTTAGTGAGAGATCATCTTATAATGCTACCGTCAATCAAAGCAAGATAAGATGCACAAAGGATTAACATCACATGCAATCAATATAAGTGATATGATATGGCCATCATCATCTTGTGCTTGTGATCTTCATCTCCGAAGCACCGTCATGATCACCATCGTCACCGGCGCGACACCTTGATCTCCATCGTAGCATCGTTGTCGTCTCGCCAACTTATTGCTTTTACGACTATCGCTACCGCTTAGTGATAAAGTAAAACTATTACATAGCGATTGCATCTCATACAATAAAGCGACAACCATATGGCTCCTGCCAGTTGCCGATAACTCGGTTACAAAACATGATCATCTCATACAACACATTATATCACATCATGTCTTGACCATATCACATCACAACATGCCCTGCAAAAACAAGTTAGACGTCCTCTACTTTGTTGTTGCATATTTTACGTGGCTGCTACGGGCTTAGCAAGAACCGTTCTTACCTACGCATCAAAACCACAACGATAGTTTGTCAAGTTGGTGCTGTTTTAACCTTCGCAAGGACCGGGCATAGCCACACTTGGTTCAACTAAAGTGAGAGAGACAGACACCCGCCGGTCACCTTTAAGCAACGAGTGCTCGCAACGGTGAAACCAGTCTCGTGTAAGCGTACGCGTAATGTCGGTCCGGGCCGCTTCATCTCACAATACCGCTGAACCAAAGTATGACATGCTGGTAAGCAGTATGACTTATATCGCCCACAACTCACTTGTGTTCTACTCGTGCATAGCATCAACGCATAAAACCAGGCTCGGATGCCACTGTTGGGGAACATAGTAATTTCAACAGATTTCCTACGCACACGCAAGATCATGGTGATGCATAGCAACGAGAGGGGAGAGTGTTGTCCACGTACCCTCGTAGACCGACAGCGGAAGCGTTATCACAACGCGGTTGATGTAGTCGTACGTCTTCACGATCCGACCGATCAAGTACCGAACACACGGCACCTCCGAGTTCTACACACGTTCAGCTCGATGATGTCCCTCGAACTCCGATCCAGCCGAGTGTTGAGGGAGAGTTTCGTCAGCACGACGGCGTGGTGACGATGATGATGTTCCACCGACGCAGGGCTTCGCCTAAGCTCCGCAACGGTATTATCGAGGTGTAATTGGGTGGAGGGGGGCACCGCACACGGCTAAGAGATCTCAAGGATCAATTGTTGTGTCTCTGGGGTGCCCCCCTGCCCCCGTATATAAAGGAGCAAGGGGGAGGCAGCCGGCCAAGGGGAGAGGCGCGCCAAAGGGGGAGTCCAGGACTCCTCCTTTCCTTGTGGGAGTAGGAGAAGGGAAGGGGGAAGGAGAAAGAAGGAAGGGGGCGCCCCCCTTCCCTAGTCCAATTCGGACCAGATCATGGGGAGGGGTGCGGCCACCTTTTGAGGCCTTTCTCTCCTTTCCCGTATGGCCCATTAAGGCCCAATACGAATTCCCGTAACTCTCCGGTACTCCGAAAAATACCCGAATCAATCGGAACCTTTCCGAAGTCCGAATATAGTCGTCCAATATATCGATCTTTACGTCTCGACCATTTCGAGACTCCTCGTCATATCCCCGATCTCATCCGGGACTCCGATCTCCTTCGGTACATCAAAACTCAATAAAACTGTCATCGTAACGTTAAGCGTGCGGACCCTACGGGTTCGAGAACTATGTAGACATGACCGAGACACGTCTCCGGTCAATAACCAATAGCGGGACCTGGATGCCCATATTGGCTCCCACATATTCTACGAAGATCTTTATCGGTCAGACCGCATAACAGCATACGTTGTTCCCTTTGTCACCGGTATGTTACTTGCCCGAGATTTGATCGTCGATATCTCGATACCTAGTTCAATCTCGCTACCGGCAAGTCTCTTTACTCGTTCCGTAACACATCATCCCGCAACTAACTCATTAGTCACAATGCTTGCAAGGCTTATAGTGATGTGCATTACCGAGTGGGCCCAGAGATACCTCTCCGATAATTGGAGTGACAAATCCTAATCTCGAAATACGCCAACCCAACAAGTACCTTTGGAGACACCTGTAGAGCACCTTTATAATCACCCATTTACGTTGTGACGTTTGGTAGCACACAAAGTGTTCCTCCGGTAAACGGGAGTTGCATAATCTCATAGTCATAGGAACATGTATAAGTCATGAAGAAAGCAATAGCAACATACTAAACGATCGAGTGCTAAGCTAACGGAATGGGTCAAGTCAATCACGTCATTCTCCTAATGAAGTGATCTCGTTAATCAAATGACAACTTATGTCTATGGCTAGGAAACATAACCATCTTTGATTAACGAGCTAGTCAAGTAGAGGCATACTAGTGACACTCTGTTTGTCTATATATTCACACATGTATTATGTTTCCGGTTAATACAATTCTAGCATGAATAATAAACATTTATCATGATACAAGGAAATAAATAATACTTTATTATTGCCTCTAGGGCATATTTCCTTCAGCGCCAAGGAGGTTCGGCGCGTCCTCCTCCTCTTCCTCCTCCCGCTCCTCCTCCCACTCCTCCGGCACTCCGACGCTGCTCGGCGTCAAGGCCGAGCCCGCGGCGGAGACATCGCTCGGTCGGCGCACTCGCAGCGCCGGCATCGTCATCAACGAGGGCGGCCGGCGCGCCTCCTCGTCGGCTCCTCCTCCGTGCTTCGTCAAGCCAAAGACGGAGCCGGGGCTCGCGCCGGTGAAGACGGAGCCGGGGCTGGCGTCGGTGAAGACGGAGCACGGCGAGGTCGAGCTCGACGACGACGCGGCCCTTGAATGGGCACGCCAGGACTCCATCAAGATGGCGACGGAGCGCCAGCACGCCGCCCTGCGGCGCTTCGAGCAGCGCCGCCGAGGCCGCGACGAAGGAGGAGTCGTCATCATCGACGACAGCGATGACGCGCCGCCGCCGCCACCAGCCGAGGAGGGGTCCAGCAGGGGCGCCCGAGTCAAGGAGGAGAAGGCCGATGATGGCGGCGACGACGGCGATTTCTCGGCCTTCAGCAAGTTTTTTTTATTAGTTTTTATATGTAATGGCGACTACTCGACTTAAATCCGTGAATATAAGCCCAAGTTTGCCGAAATTTGGCGTGTTTTAGCCAAACTTTGCGTAAATTTGCTACACAATTTTTTCCCCCACGCCTGGGGCCGGCCCTGGGGGCGGCGACTGGGGGCCAACTTGCCCCCAGGCCCATTTTTTTCACCGGGTCACCCCCAGGCGGCGATTTTAGGCGCCCCGTGGGGGGCCAACGGCTGGAGATGCTCTAAGTCCTTCCTTTATCCATCGCGTTGCCCTGGAGGCGGCTCCTTGCATCCTCGCCTACCTCTCCACCTATGATGAACGTCGCCTGACTGTGGTCCACCCAGTCACACCTGCCACCATGTCCTTCTGCCATGACCGCCTCTCACCCTTCATGTCACGTTGCGATGGCATCGGCTGCTCCTTCATGTTGCTTTTCTTCGATCTCAACCTTTTAAGGAGCATCAAATTACACACCACCACATCTTCCTCTGGTACCTGGGGGACCCTCACTACTGACAACAGCCACCCTGACTCTCTATGGTGGTCAATTCGTGACTACAACCGCCCCGCAGTCCTCCACGGCGGCGTTCTCCACTGGCTAGCAGACCACGGCAAACAAACCCTCTCCTACGACGTCAGGACGAGGATGTCGGGACTTGTGAAGCTCCCACCTACCAACTGCAGTGGAAACCAATTCCAATTGGCGACGTCGTCACACGGGAACGTATTGAAACTGATCACTCTAGATGGGTTCAAGATATCCATGTGGCTACACCATCCCCCCGTCCTAGCAGGTGGAGGTGGTGTTGGTGGTTGGGTGCTGGAAAGTGTGATCGACGTAGAGGAGAAGCTGCGGCCATTGTACCCAGACCTTCCTGTTGAAGGTGGGACTGATGTACTAGTTGAGCTTAACGGATCCGGAAAGAGGAACGGAGACGTGGTTGTATAGCGGGTACGCAATCGGGCTTGTGCAGTTCTTGATTTGGAGACAAAGGATATGCATAGGCAAACGTGGGGCTCCTGCTCACCGTTGTTGGAGATTGACCTGCCATCTCACTTACAAACCATGAAAATTTTCTCCTAGCTAGCAAGCTAGCCAAGTAAGGATGGCTGGTTACAAATGTAAGTATTTACCACCTTGATCGAGTTGGCGCTTGATTAGTCAATATTTGACTTTATTTTTATATGGTTTACAAATCACATCATGGGGAAGTGACTCGACTAGTCTGTCTAAGAACTACCAGTGGATTTGAACATGAAATAGAAAAATCCGAGGACTATCACGAGTGGTTTGAGTCGCTTAATGATACACGTTTCACGCCAGCCAGAACATGGCAGCTAGGCTTTATACCCGGATACAGGGACATGTGTTCTACCTGCTCAGATCCGTGGTTTATATAGCCGGAAAGTTGGTAAAAGTAAGGAAATGTGATTTGAAAAGTAAAAGCAGAGTTCGTTGTCGGAATTTAAACAGGGCAGGTGAATCCAGCGGAGCCGTCCGATGTACGATGAAGGGCTGAGGAGCGCCTTAACTCCTCGATGAACCGGTAAGCAGTTGGATGGGAATCAGACGACAGAAGCGAGTCGGAGATGGCGCACTCGATGGAGGTGTCAAAATCTTCTCAGACTAAACAGAGGAAGTGTTGATTTCGTCAGTCAGATATGCTTCAGGGCCTAACAGCAGTGAAAGCTTCCATTGACAATGGATTCAAATCGGTCGATGTCGCCAGCTGAATGCAGCACATAACTTATCATTCCAGTAACACGTCTTCCACACGATATGTCGTATAGTAGATCATATGTCGCCTCGAACCATTTAGGACCAGTTTTTTTTGGCTTTTTTTGGCTTCTAGAATAAAAGATGATCCCTACGTAGCTTATTTTAAAAGCTCAACCAAAAATTACTTTTTAGAAACCTACTACTCCCTCCGTCCCATAATATAAGAGCGTTTCTGACACTACACTAGTGTTGAAAATGCTCTTATATTATGGAACAGAGGGAGTAGTTATTATGTACTTCCAGAAGCCAGCAAAAAATCTGGCTCTTGTACTTGTACGGGGGGCCAAAACTACTTGCTGAAGTAACTCAAATGATTCTTGTCATACTGGATTCCTCAACAAAAAAAAATCTTGTCATACTGAGGACAATATTGCAGTTCTCAAGTTGGATGGTATATGGCACCAGAATTCTTTATACCCACTCGGCCACTCCCAGTCCCAGATCTAGCCAGCGAGAGGATTGACCACATGGCCAAGGAACAGCACCCCGCCGGTTTTCTCCTCGGCAATGGCGAATAGGAACGGCCGATCCGCCACGAAGTCCACCGGAGGCCGTGGTGCGCTCAAGCTCAGCGGGATGGACACGGCCGTCGCTGCGGCGGCCACGGTGCCCAGCTCGTCCACCTCGATGGTGGCCTTGTGGTACACCCCCGAGATGGAGAGCCCGTTCCCGCCGCTCACCATGCCGGAGAAGTCGCCGCCCTGGAAAGCCCTGGTGACTCCCAGCTTCCGCATGTCCGCCGACGCCTCGAACTCGAACGTGAACTTGAACTTGGGGACCATGAACCGCCCCACCGGGACCTGCTCCGCCGGCGCGTGGCTCCTGATGAACTCCGGCGCTGCGGCCGCCTTGTCGTAGAGACCGGCGAGGCTGAGGTCGCTGCCGTCGTCTGGGAGAAGGAGAAGCATGTAGAATGCGGCGGCGGCGTGGTCGCCGTCGTTGTGGTAGGGCAGCTTGAGGGCCCTGAAGCCCGGGTAGACGGCGATGTGCTGCTTGAACTCGAACCGGCCCGTCGTCATGAACGGCACGCGCACGGTGGTCACCGACTGGTCGAATGGCTGGAACCACGCCCCCTTGAAGTAGAGCGCGTTGGCGAGGACGACGACCGTGGACGAGCCGACCGATCCTGGAGGGAGGATGTCGCGGATGCGCATGCTGGTCGCGCCCTCCACGAAGGCGTTCACTCGCCGCCTCGCCTGCTCGGCGCCCTGGACGAAATCCACGGGTTCCGCGGTGGCGCCGTGCCGCCGTAGCTTGACGCGGCAGTGGCCACGAACTCCGGCTCCTGCGCCTGCCTCCGGTCGACCCACACGCCGCAGGCGAAGGACGTCTGCGCCAGGCCGCTGAGCTTGCGCGCCAGCTCTGTGGCCGGCGCGCCGTGCAACTCGTCGAGCGACGCCGACCCGAGGAACGCCAGGAGCTCGCCACACGTCTCGCCCCGCGTGCCGGCGGCCACCAGCGCGAGCGCCGCGTGGATGGACAGCCGCGAGACGATGAAGTTGGTTCCCCTGCCGGCCGCCTCTACGGCGACCTCCCTGGTGAGTGGCAGGCACGACGCCTTCCGGCCCGCGTAGACGCGGCCCCCACGGGCACATAGTCGCCACCTGAAGCAAGCATGGGGTCGCGTGGTTCCGTCTCGGCATGGTGGTAAGGGCCGTGGAGGTAGCTCTGGCCGCTGCAAGGGCAACGCTGGTCGCAGTCAAGCGGGCGCCGCGATGGCGAAGTCATTGCCCTGAATTCGACCTGCGCCCGCCATGCGGCGAACAATGTCAAGCAGACGACGGCCTTCCACAAGGGCGACAACCCATCCATGTCGCTACTGCACCTTTACTGCACCAGTGCACCTCACCGATCTATCAAGCTAGTTCACCTTCCTTTCAGTCCAGTTCCCATCCATTTTAGGTTTGCTGCACCGGTTGTAGGTACCGATACGTTATGTAGATGGACCGACGATTACACCGGTTTTAGATATGGGGAGTAAGGGCACTTCACATTATCGAATTTGTAGGTGTGAGTGATGGCTTCGGGTGGCTTGAGGTATGTATGTTCATGTCAGACCTTTGTTGAATAATTAATAAAGATGGCTATATGTCGACCCACTCGTACCGCTCCGGGGGAAACCCTAAGATCTGGTCCTCCAGATCGGGCGATGGCGGCATTGCGGTGTCGTTTCTCTCCTGGGAGCATCGTTTGTGGAGCAGCGCTAGAAGATAGAGGCAGGAGGTGGAGCGGCTTCGTCTTGCACGGAGCTTCGATGAAAAATGTCAAGTCATGCCTGGCCAACAGGTGCTACGCTTTGTCATGCCTGTTCGGCAGGTGCTACGCACGACAGATCTTCCAAAGACATCAAGCTGTGTCGGCTAGTGGTACTTGGCGGCATGGTGCTGAGGTGTATCGGCAGCGACCGCGACGTGCTCAGCAGTTTGCGCGCAAGGAGGTGGTGCCGTTTGGCGCCGTGGTGGCGTCGACGGTAGCTAGACTGGGCAAGGTTGATGCGTCGGTACAACTCTGAAGATGGAGTGTTGGCAGTTGGTGGCGGCGGCCTTGAGAGCATGCCGGACCAGTGTGTGCCCCATACCCGGCAAGTGGCTTGGTTGGGGCCTCAGGTCTTAGATGTTAGGTTTGGCTGCGAGGTATGTTTGGTATTAGGCCCAGACTATCAGCATCCCTGCATCAACTAGATAGGAGTAGCGACAGTTGTTGCCTAGACGGTGGCTTCAGACTTACTGTTGTATCTCTTTCAGGGCCGGGCCGGCAAAACCGGGGTCCCTGTGCCAAACCCAAATATAGGGCCTAATCTCAGTGCATAATTTTCTTTGAAAGATTCACCAAGGAATTTCATTAAATTGAGTCATAAGTGGAGTAAAAACTAGATAGCTTAGTATATGATTTATACTAGATTTACTATTCTTTATTTCTTTGTAAGTTATAATCATGAGTCTGAAAAAAATTACCATAAGCACGCACGGCAACACACCATTTTGGCGATTAAACGGGTGTCCGCGTGGAGATCCACGTCGCCCTCAAACCCAGCACCACACGCAGATCCAGCTGCGTGCCGCAGAGTGGCTCTTGCCGAAGGAGCTCGTCCTCGCCGTCCCGCTGGGGGTCAGGCACCTCGATCTCCCTTTCCATGGGAAAGTGCAAGGCAGAGCTACGGGCATTTGTTACTGACCCCGGCCGCCAGCAACGGCGAGTGCTTGTTCCTAGCGTCACACAACTACACCGACGGCGGCGCCCTCCACGATCTTCTCCCCCACTTCGGGCGAATGTGCTGGGGCAATGGGGTGCTCGAGGAGTTGGCATCGCGCCCCGCCGCGTAGGCCTCTGCCGTGCGGATGGCAGGATTAATGGGCCTCCATGCATGGTATCTGGACTGCATGCATCGTCCAGATGCAGAGGCCGGGGTCCTTCTTCTTTTTTAAAAAAAGATGCAGAGGCCGGGGTTTTAACCTCCTTTTCCAAAAAAAAGGTAGAAAAAGCACTGGTTTCTTCAATGACAGACTCAAAGACAGTGTATAACCATTCGTCAGTGTTCTGACGAATCTTTTCCCATCTACTCTGGTTGTGATTGGTTGCAGCACCTTGCTTGACTAGCATATATACAGAATCACATGACAAAAGAACAGATGATTTCTTTTCTTAGCATGAGCATCTACAAATAGTAGATAAAACAACATTTTCTTGTGTGCCATCTGCTGAAACATGTCACACAGTGAGCCATATGCTAGTGTCATCTGGTGTAACAATGTTCGTATGATTAGAAACACATCATTAGAATAGACATCATCTACATGGAATTGGTAAAACAGAGTACTCCTTCTGTTGCATAATTCTTGCTGTGGTTTTAGTTCAATTTTAAACTAAAACCACGACAAGAATTATGGAACAGAGGGCTACCATTGGGTTTTCTGAAAAAAACTCATGATGTAAAGTATATCTGTTAAAAATGAACGTCAAGTCCGTATCAACATTTAAATCATAATACAGAGGCTGCCACGAGAGTTGAAGCGTCATTTGAATTCACTTGAGGAGCGGCTTCTGGAAAGATTGCAACTTAGTCAGCAAATTTTGGAGCGAGTATACTCCCTTGTCAGCAAATTATCAGCCAACAAACTGCTCTCTTTTTCAACAGGCACGTTGACCAGATCATACTGTGCTGCATATATGGAGTTGCAAAGGTATGTTTAAATTACTGTCCTTGGAAAACCTTCAGATAAAGGCCTTACTCGCTACGATTATTTACTGTCCATGTATCTTTTTTCACAGAATCTAAACTGGCCACCGAGGAAAGTGCATGGCATATCAACACAACCTGCATTACTGAATTGCAAAAAACGCAGTTGAGTAGCCCAAAGTCGGCAGCACAATAGGAGGGCAAGTGGCAAAGCTAACTGCATCTACACAGTGGTTTCAGTCTTTCAGAAGGCTAGAACCGAGTGGACTACCATGGGCAGAATGCAGAACCACAATGGTGGTGACAAGTCTGGCATTTGTAAGATATATAAATAAAAGTATCTCCCTGGAGTAAAAGGAATTAGGAAAAGATCGACAAATTTCTGGTGCCACATGCCTAGAAGACAATAAGGAACAGATCAAATAAACAAGGACACAAGTGTGCCTGAATCCTGTAGCGACTACTGTGCATTTCGCACAAGAACTGATATAAAGAAACCTTCTGTACAGTTTGACGATGTTAACAAGGAATCAACGCTTGCTTTGTCAGACCAAGCTTCCCGGGGACAACATGTTCCATTCGATACAAAATTATAAGCAGTTAGCACACACAATTCCGGTACCAGCCACCATGAAGAGGCCTGTGTCATCTTTTAGGGGATATAGACTTTATTATGATGAAAATACATGCCATAGAAAATTTAGATAGTTCTTATAAAAACAGTCAGCCACAAATGGCATGTGCTGTCACAAGCTGATTTTAGTAATGCTCTCGAACCAGTTGGTGGTCTGGTCACCGCATAACTCATGATTATTAGGGTTCAGCAACAATAATTTTGTGTTGATATAACACTAGTAAGTAAAAGGATTTGTGATTTTTCTTTCTGCTTAATCTCAATCCAACAAATTACATACTCTCATGATTATTCTTTTGCCCTTAAGATGAAGGTACTCCTTAATTTCTGGCAGCACTTCCTAAAACTTGTGTTGGGAGTACCGAATGATATTAACCATTAGATAAGGAACTTGCAAGTTGAACAGCTATTTCTTCTCTTTTGAGTCACTTGTTGGACTCTCCAGTTTGTTGTTCTTCTCAGAAGGTGTAACCACAACGTCTGTGTTGCTGAACCCAAGCTCCGACATATCTTGCTTTGCCATCAGGTTCCTGGATTGCACAAGAATATCGCGATTAGAAATCCTACTAGATAGAGCAGTGTCAAACCAAAATAAATAAATGAAAAGCATCTTGCTTATGAGCCTGAACAGTGAATTTCAGATGTCAAAGTTGGTAAGAACCCTTCCCAATGCAAGTCAGAACTTCAGCTTATAACGTTCATAAGAAATATCGACTACTGCAAGCACTAAACATCTCCTAGAAGGCTAAAACAAGTAGTTACATTTGTTGGTTGCTTCCCGCAACCATCAAATAGACAAACCTGGATGCAGCACATTACACATGTGTTGTGCCAGAGGAGGCAAATAATCAAACATGTACGGAGGCCAGGCTTGGTTTGCTGTAGGTTAATGAAGCAATAAACTGTTTCCTCACCCAACTACCAAAAACGGTTCAGGACATGATGTTAACATGCTGCGGCAATAAATAAACTGTAGTTTCTACTTTGGCAAGATTTTCTTGCCCATGCATACTAGTTTGCTTGGCAAAGTTATTATTATTTTTTGTTTCAGTGCCAAACACCTGTCTTGCCTGGTGAGGTCAATATTAAGTTTGCTTTCGAGGCAAGTGCACCCTAAATCATTACCCTGGTGGATGTGCGAAATAAAAACAGGCGAGTCAACTACATTACCACCGTAGAGTAGTTCTGAAATTAGTACACAGGGAATAAGCATGCTAACCTCTCCATCCTACATTCCAAGTATTTCTTCGAGAACATCCGACATTTTTCAGACTGAGCTCCTGTAGACTTCAGGCAAGCAAGATAGTCCTTCTTCTCCTGTTTGAACAGGCAACTCTCATATAACACCTGCTAAACATTACACCCCTACGAGAAAAACAAGAGCGGTCGCAACTTACCAGGTCGCACTCATGCAAGTGATCGAGGGGGAATACACCTTTTTCAGGAGGTACAGGCCTCGCTCCCCTGTTTCCGCCAAACGCGCCACCTGTGAGAAGTCACAAGGTTATGCAGCGGCTGGTGTGTGATCTATGATGCCAAGTTGGTGATGGGGTAGATGACGGGTAACACGCTGAGGGAGCACAAAGTTGTTGGCCACCGCCAGATATCTAAATGTAACAACAGTGAGCATGAACCTACTACATGCATGGCATGAGCATTGCATAGGAGATGAATCGGAACGCCACGTCCTCACCTGCACTCATTTCCCAAGCACTTGAGGATCGAGACGTTGATGCCGGAGCTCACGATGCTCCAAATACTGCAGGTGACACAGGGCACAAGTCAACCAAGGTTCGGGCATTTCATCGAACAGGTCAAGTGCGCGCCCAATGTCATGCATAGATTTACCGAAATTTAGGACGCCAGGAGAGGGAGGAGACACTCACAAGTCACAACGGTGGCTTCGGCGCGGTCCCCTTCAAAATTCTGCACGCCGGAGCGAGGGATGGCGCGGGCGGACGGAGCCGGCCAGCGAGAGAGAGGAAGGAGAGGAAGCAGCGTGGGACGAGCTGGCCCAGTTGTTATTTTTTTGAGGGGTTACGACCTGGCCCAGGTACTACGACGCCCTTCTGTTTGGGCCGGGCCATTCCCGCGGGCCCAAGGATGGCCGCGTAAGGTGCGGTCTCGTATAATAGGGTCTCGCGGCCAGGCTCCTCCTCCTCCTCTCCTCTTTCCGCCGCCACGCTAAACCCTAAACCGCCGCCGCAGCCGCCATGTCGCCGCCGACGCAGCCGCAGCTGAAGGACAAGGCGGCGCACGAGGTGCCGCGCGCGACGGCGGCCAGCGCCGTGGCGTCCCTCACCAAGTGGATGCGCGAGCGCGCCGCGGAGGCGCCGCCGAACTTGCTCGCCGACGAGCGCGACGACCTCGTCGTGCTCCAGCTCTCGCTCCGCCGCGTCCCGCCCAAGCCCACCACCAAGCCGCACCTCCTCCCGCTCCCGCACCCCGTCGTCGCCCACTCGGCCGCCTCCGTCTGCGTCATCTCCGACGACCGCGCCGGCTCCGGCTCCCCCGCCGCCGCCGCCATCCTCGACGCCGCCAGGTCCCTCAAGCTGCCCGTCTCGGAGGTCGTCCCCTTCTCCGCCCTGCGCACCGACTACCGCCCCTACGAGTCGCGCCGCCGCTTCGCCGCCTCCTACGACCTCTTCCTCGCCGACCGCGCCCTGCTCCCCATGCTGCCCCGCCTCCTCGGCAAATCCTTCTACTCCACCAAGAAGGCCCCCATCGCCGTCGACTTCACCCGGGCTGGCTGGCCGGAGCAGGTCCGCAAGGTCCTCAGCTCCACTTTCCTGTACCTGCGGACCGGGACCTGCTCGGGGATCAAGGTGGGCAGGCTGGACATGGAGGAGGAGGAGATCGTTGACAATGTGATGGCGGCAGTGGAGGCTGCCGTGGAGAAGGTGCCCAAGAAGTGGGAAAACGTGAGGGCTCTGCATTTGAAGGCTGTGGATTCGGTTGCACTGCCAATTTACCAGGTTGTGCCGGAGTTGGGCATGAAGATTGAGGTTCCGGTTGCGCGATTGGAAGCAGGAGTTGGTGCCGGAGAGGTCATCGATGCTGCAGAAGTTGGGACTGGCAGCAAGCGCAAGGACAAGAAGATGAAGGCGCTGAAAGATGCCAATGGTGGAGCTGAAGGTTTGAAGTACAAGAGGAAAAGGAACAAGAAGGATCAGACTGAAGATGCTGTGATGGAAGAAGCCCCAGAGGTGACTGAGAAGAGGAGGAAGAAGGAGGCTGCTCCTTCGGTAGAGGAGCTTTCTGCTGGTGAGGACCTGAAGACCCCAAAGAAGGGCAAGGATAAGAAGCGTGCTTTGGACAAGGAGGTGGATGATGCCAGCCCTGCAGAAAAGAAGGGTAAGAAGAGTCAGCGTGAAACCAAGGAAGCCAGCAACAAGAAAAGTAAGGGCAAGCAAGCACCCGAGGAGGTGGAGGATGTTGGCAGCAAGAAGAATAAGGGGAAGAAGAAGAAGAGCATGAAGGGTGATTCTGATGATGGTGAAATCCTTTTTGATGGGGAAAGCACTCCTGCTGCCCTTATAGCTGACAAGGAAGAGAAGAAGAGCAGGGGAAAGAAATCAAGTGGTGATAAGATGAAGAGATCCAGGGCAAGGGTATAAGGTTGTACTTGTTTTTCCTGAAGTTGATGCTTGTCAGTTGAATGCCAATCTCTTGAATTGAGACCAAGCTTGTTGTATGCATAGATAAGCTGGTTAATCTGATTACTGTCAGCTGTGAGAAGCAATCATTGCCGTATCTGCTTTTTTTTTTTGTATTAGGAGATTGCACTTGAGATTATACTGCTGAGTGTAATATGGGGGTGCGGGGGAATGTCTGGAGTAGTTTCTTCAGATTTTAGTAGCTTATAAAGCTTTGGGGTAAAAGTTATGGTGGAACTGTTTCTCTTTTCATCTTTTGTAACCCATCTGGTATGCAACAATTTTGTGCTAGTCTGATACTACTATGAACGTGTTGGTCTGTCTTCAATAATGCACCCCTTTAATAGTAGCTTCTTGATGATTCTGGATAGCAGGTATACTAACTAAGTGAAATTCTGTAGTCTCATCTTTGACAGTCATCTTATTATATGATCCAACATCTGTGACCAAAGAATGATTTACCAACACTTTATTTACTTCATGTGCTTATCCAATTTGAATAACACAGGATTCATGCTTTGATATCTAATTACGGTGATCAATCACTTGTGACTTGATGAAATGTGTGCTGGACTTTCATATCCCTGTGCTCAATGAAATGCCTCGCCATAGAGACAGAGATCCTAACTCTGCCATTCCCTTCTCTTCAGAAGCTCTTGGTCTATTTCGGTGCAGCAGGAAAGGGGTGACTCTGCTGCTGAAACGGCAGAGCTTTTTTTCTCCCAGAGAAGAACGGATTCCATGTTCTCTGAAGTCTGAACACTTCTTGATGCATCAATTGGGTCAAAATGGTTCTAATGCATTTTCATCTTAACTGCTTCTTGCTTCAGTTTTAAATTAGCCTTATAATGCAGATCATTTTAGATGGATATATAGATTACAGTGTGAAATAATAGTAGACCTTGTCTCTCCCTTCTTCCTTAAATTGTGTCTAGATTTTCTGAATTGTTTGTAGTTTCGACTTCCACTTGTCCATGAAGGATCCCCTGGGTATCACCACCCAAAGGTACTTTTTTGAGATAATGACTTACAGATGTTTATGAGGCATGCATTTGTATTATGAATTGTAAGAACATCAATCAGCAAGTATTTATGGCTGATCATCATGGAACCGTAGTGTTATTTTTTATGCCCTACTTTCTACCGCAGATACACTTGGATTTGCATATTTTGAGTCCTGCTTCTACTAATTTGAGTTATGATGTCCATGGTTTTGGATGATTGGTCGCAGCTCATCTTCTGTCCTATGGTGTGTGTTGTGCTCCTCTCGGTTGTAGTTACTTCTACATTATTATACTATTTGAGGCATACATGATATATTGAACATCCTGAAGATTTATTTCCATTTCTTCAGTTCTAATAATTTACGCAAAGTTCCGTCCAGTAACTAGACTGATTTTTTCTTGACCGTTGTTCTCTGGAGCTCATTATTTTAGTTCCTTTCTCTTAGATTTTCTACTAATCTGGCTGCTCTGGTGCTCCAGTTTCCTACTTGCAGGTGATGATCTTGCTGCAACTTGCTGCCTGGGTTTACAGGTTGGTGATTCTTCTAGCCCTTGATCTTCTTCTGTCCACGTGTGTCGTCTGTGCTTATATCTAAGTTGGATGCGACTATTCTTTTTCCAGTGAGCTAGCTGCTGCAGTCCCGCTCGTTTCTTTAGAGGACACAGATGACAGAAATGCCGCCATGGGATCAGGTCGTTACCTTTTTTCCGTCTCTGTCCGCCTGTATCCATGCAATTGTTTGTACGTCGTTTGCCCACTTGCATGTGTATATATGCTTCTTTCTAACAATGGTCGTTTGGATGCATATGCCCATATTTCCATTTTTTGTGAAGTGTGTAGTACAACCACTGGTTATTCCTTGTAATATCCAAGTGGTATAAGAGATTTTGGTAGTTCGCCATTAGCATATTCTTTGTTACTGGATCACTTCAGAGTTGAGACCAAATATTGTTGACAAAATGTTACTTTCTTCATATACAGTGAATTACCATTTGGATCTCGCTGACCCCCTAACCTCTCGGTCGCCTGTGGTTTCGTTCTGTCTGCGGCGATGGATTGCTTACTCTGCTCCGTTTGTGTGTCGAGGTTTGTTCTTCTTACATCCTCTTCCTTCCTTTGCCTCGTCACAAGCACAGGCAGGCCACAGAGCCTAAACTCTATTGGTATGCAATTGGAAAATCAGCTTGAGGGGAGCTTCAAACTTCTTCACATTAGATATTTCTACTCCCTGTATTCTCAGACCTGTGCGACTGAACCTAATAATCCACTATATGTTTGAACCTAATAATCCACTATATGTTACTGTTCTAAATTTCTTAAGTTCTGTATTGAGCCTCTGGCTTCAGACTTGGATCACCAGGTTGTTCAATTCTTTTTGTGCTACAAAACTACACAATCACTACTTGATCATTACAGTGTGCTGTTCTGTGTATACCAATATCTCTACCACTATAATACATCGTTTTGAATTTGGATTTACCACCCCACCTGTTTCTTAGTCTGCTTGGGTACTGATTACCTGAAGTAATAGCTAAGATATAGTGTAGAGAGTAAACTTGCCGGGTGATACATGAGAGCATTTCTATAATGGTTGGTTCGATCAATCTTTTTACCGATTTATACTGAAATAAACTTCTTGATGTGGCGATAGGGTGTCCAGTGTACATGATTGTCGATTAAATTTGTATATGAACTTCTTCCAGTTTGTTGGTTAGTACAGGAAATGCATGAGTTGTCAATCAGAAAGAACTTCAATTCTTCAAGCAAGAACTCCAGACTTGGCTTTCAAATAACTACATTGTGATGATGGAACATCGTCAGTCCGCACCATTGCGTCTGCAAGATCACCTTCCAGTTTGCACCATTGTAAGTACATCGCAGCTGACCAAGCAGTAAGTGAATCCTAGATTGTTGTTAAGAGCTCCATTCTACGTGTGAGTTATGAAAGAGCATGCTGTAGTTCTGTTTTACTGGTCCAATGGATTTGCCCTGCCTTGCTCAGCAGCTCCAATGGATTTGCCCTGCCTTACTGTCATTTATTCAGAAATTTTTACTGGTTTGCTGATGTACAAAGGGCTGATCCAGCTCTCGTCATTTGATCAGAATATGCGTACACCATGATGGTCACTGAGAAATCTGACATAGAGTTATGGCGTTGTGCTGTTGGAGATGCTAACAGGTCGTGCACCTGTGCAACCAATATATCTGGGAGGCGATCTCGTAGCATGGGCCAAAATATTACATCAGGGACAGTTCTCTGGGTCCAGGGATCCTCGACACTAATCTGGATTTGGAAGATAAAGCCGCTGTCGATCATTGAGTTGTTGAAAATTGCTCTGCTATGTAGAGTAGTTACCTGTCGCCGTGCGAGGGACTGCTGATGCGGCATGTTGTGCTTGTGTTAAGCAAGTCGAAAGATAGGGCCTGGGCGAGCTCTGCATCCTCGTCTGCTTCTGATCATTCTTCCAAGAAGGAAGGATAGCTGATGATGTATATTTATATAAGTTGAGTTAGTGAAGGCAATACCCGTTGTTCTCTTTACTTTGTTACTTATGGTGGGGATTAGGGGAGCCTGCACTCATTCTTCCTGTGATTTTTTTGTAGCAAGGTAAATAGTACTGACTGATAACACTGTCCTTGTGTATGTTAGTTCTCTCTGATGAAGAAGGTAGCATCGAGTCCATTATGTGAACTGGGTAACATTGTCCCGGGACGTTGGTGTTGTGCCTCTTGCATAGAACTGTGCTTTTGCTGGAACATAGAGTAGTACTCTGAGGGATATGCCATTTTTTCATTTACACACAATCTAGCTTGATTGACCAATTCATTAGTGCGTAATAACCCTCTCCATCCTGCTGCATGCTTGTGCATTTAACCTGTTAACCTGTGTCTTTCTGAACTAATGTCACTCCCAGATAAGTTTCCAATGAAATTCTTCAAGACCCCAAGATCAGCCTCCACCAGTCACTCTACTCCACCGAGCAAGCCACCCCCGTCAGCAAGGCAAGCAGGGAGCTCCACATTGGCCGACGCGCTCCTTGTCAACAACGTGCTCACTCTGTTGGACCCCTAGGACGAGGCTCACTCGGTCCTGTACTGTACACATCCTTTGGATCACATAACAGCGTCGATGCCGATCAGATGACGAAGCTGCCACTGGGCTGGAGGGCAGCGGCCGGCCGGTCCGGCCACCGCTGACGAAGCTGCAAGATTTTGGTATTCTTGCCTAGTCAAGAAGCATGGAGAGAAAAAAACAGAGCACCATCCATTGATCGGCGAGTTATGAACCGGAGTTCAGCACTGCATGCAGCACACAATTACCTAGTACTTACACCGCATTCTTATAAGTTCAATTCTCCAATGCGAGACAAAGACATTTGCGCTAAACAATTGGTCTCCAAACTTTGTGGCAATATCCGTCAGAAATCACAATGTATTAACTATTTGTTGCGCTGTCTTTCTCATGGAAAAAAATAGAAAATGCCAACAAATCCTAGATATATGTCCACTGTCTTCATCATAATAGTCGCTGACACATCATCGTGCTTGTTTTGATTAGGGCACCAGAGCATGTGGAGGAGGTCAGGCTGCAGGTGGGACTGCTCGTGGGTGTCCCATCTCAGCCCACTACATCCCACTACAGTTTGGTGGGTGTGAGCGGACAGCCCGCCAAAGCATAGTCGGGTTAAGTGGGTTTTAAGTGAGTACGCAGGTAGAATCCCACCATAGAACAGAGTTTGTGTATATGGACCTTGGCTCTTGTTATCCTCGCAGATTGATGTTGGTTTTACTGGACTGGTGACTGGTGACGATCTGAAACTAAGAGGACGTGTGTTAGAATAAATCCGAGGTACTCCGTCGATCTACCGAGGACCAAACAATCACATAAACACGACACCGAGATTTGTTAACGAGGTTCATCTTTATGGCTACATCCTCGGGGCATGACCACGGACGCTCCTCCCCATGGCACCGCTACAATACCGCACTCTTGCCGCCCGGGCGCCGGCACACGCGCCGGCTCCCCCGCGTGCCTGTGCTATTATGTTGGCTTAAATTACATCGTGTGTCTACCCTCGTTATATATGAAAGGCCTAGGATACAAGTGTCCTATTAGGACACAACTCCTATCCTGTCTACACACAGTCTAAAATCAAGTCCAACCATAACCTACCTTGTACAATAATATTCGACAAAACTCTAACAACGTGACTAGTTTTTCTGGGCGTAAACAGGAGGTCAAACTGAAATCCCAGATCTGTGGCAGGTGCCTCTCTGGCAGCTTGACCTCGGGCATGTGCTTGACGGGGAAGCGGCTGGCGCCGGCGCCCACGCCGAGCTCCCTCTCAACAGACTCGAGCGCGTCCACCCCTGCATCAACCTCCGCCGCGGGGCTGCTGCCCACCCGCTGCAGCTCGAGTGCCGCCATCCGGACCTACTTGACAGACAGTGCCACGACGGCGCCGCTGCGGCCCCTCTGCAGCAGCGGCCGTGGCTACGTCTTCTCCGGCGTCACCAGATCGGCGGCAACTGACGCCCTGGCCGCCACCGTCTTCTTCATCTTCTCTGGCGTCACGAACTGGTCGGCCGACGAGGTGACAGCGGAAACCGAGTTCTTCACCTTCCACGGCGACCCGACGCATGAAATCGTCCTAGGATTCTTGGATGGTGTGGCGGCGTCCATCGCGAGGAGGAAGGAGAGGAGGGCGAAGATGAAGACGGAGGTCTGAGGTGGGCGACGACATGCAAAACTAAATCCATTGTGGGCGCCATGGGCTGCGTCATGAAGTCCCAAGAAACGTCAAGCACTTCGCTTGAGGCCGGTCAGTTTGCCGCGCCTCCCCGGTCGATTGGCGCTCCGGCGAAGTACCAGATGTGTGATCATGGTAGAGAACTGTTGGGGGCGGGCAAAGTGGGTTTAGCGGGTTCCCAATGGATTAAATAAGATAGCCCATTTAAATTTTGTGGTGTCCCACGGGATTCCAGTAAACAGTTTAAGTGGGATGGGATAACTTAGTCCCACTATTATCCACTCCCACCTGCAACCTAAGGATGAGGGGAATAGTAGTGAGCTTGGGGGTACAAGTAAGGGTTTATCTAAGTTTGAGACCCCAATGCCAAATAACGCTGAATGACACACCTCACTCTTGAATCAGCTGGCGGGTATGTCCATCTTTATTTTGTCCTAACTTTTTGTAAGTTAATAATTGCTTTGTTGGAAACTCTCCTGAGACTGGTGGCATGTATCTGTCCGTATCCGATGGATTTGGTACTTTCTCCTTGAGGTGGTGAGGATGCCACCATGATTATGAGATTATAATGAAAAATGAACTATGCAAACAATTGTAGCAAGAATTTGTGAATAATTCATTTCGTTCAAACAACTTCTCAGCATACACACTTGAACATGAAGAAATTCATTTGTGATTGTCCCACAAGTATTTGTTCCTTGTTACAATCTTCATATGGCTGACCTTACACACTATCGATCAGATGAAAGGTAAATTAAGCTAGCTACTGTCAGAGCAGTTCGTTTGTGTCATTGTCAGAGTTAATTAATTAATTAGCTTATCATTACAATATCATGGGCAATAAACCTATGCCCTTGCAAGAAAGGAGCCCCTTGCTCCTTGGATCCATCCCCACTGCATACACGTGTGAACCACTACCATGTTAGAATTCTTCATAGGCAGAGTTCTGATGTTCCTATCTAGGCAGGAGATACTTGGAGGATTTTATCCACTCGACCATAAAGGTGATATAAAATTTGCGGGGAGACAAGCCGAAGAACGAGCTCAATTATTCCAAGCACGAGGGTATTGGCCACTCAACTTTGAAGCTAATAGACAATATGCAGACAAGCAAGCTGAAAAACAAACTCAATCAGTCCAAGCCCCATTCTCATCACCTGTATTGACATATCTAAGGAAAGAGTGCTTAGTTTATTAATACAAGTTCAATTTAGGTGAGAATCAGTTTATTACATCTTGCCCCTTGTATTATGAGGACAGTGACTCTGATGAATTTCATCCAAGAGCGGGAGGGAGTGAATTTGATGATGATATGAGTTGATGTCCTTGTCCTTTATTCAAGTATAGGTTAACGTTAGCTCTTGTATGTTCTTAATTTATTGATTCAAGTCTTGCTTGTTGATTTGAGAATGCCAGTAGTAGATAGTAGTACATATGGAAAATGTCAAGTAGTAGCGCAACAATGGTTTGTCAGAGTTCACTGCCTAGCTCGAGCAGCATCTTCCATGGCTGGCTGGGATTTATTTTTGGGGGGTTTTATTTAGATAAAAGGCAGGCGCTCTGCCAGATTTCATATAGATAGGGGGAAAAAATAAAAAAGCGTACAAACGATATTTACAAGACAAAAAAGCCCTAGAAATTACATTCCATTTGCCATAGCTAAACGCAACTGGACAAGGTCCTCCTTGACGAGGTAAGCAACATCTAACACCTATAGAGAGGCATTATGGAAAATCCTCTGATTCCTCTTCCTCCATACATGCCACAACACATAAATGAGCACCTTGCCAAAATGCTTCCGCCTTGACGAGTCCAAAGCCTCAACATTTCTGTTCCACCAGTCCTTGAGTGTGGAAAAAACCGGGGCCGAGCTTGGCAAGATCGAGGACCAGCCAACGACGATACCCCAAACGCTTCAGCCAGCAACGATACCCCAAACACTTCGGACAAAAAGGCATGTTTGGGGTATCGTTGCTTCACGCGGAGGTGCTATTATGTGTTGTCAGTTCTATCGCTTTGGTGCGACTGGTTTACTCTGTTGGATGGCTGGGACATGGGAGTATTTATTTTGATGGAGTTATAATTGCATAAAGGTACACTGTCTTTGGGGGTCCAACCATCACACATTGGACTGATCCCTATTTGATCACGTTTTTGATAGGAAACCTAACCATTGGGGCCCATTGGTCGGGGCTGATGTGGCAAAAAAACACGTCTACAAGAACACATGAGGTCGTATCCTTGCACGCACCCAGCGCGTACCAGTACCTCACTACCTGAACTCCACCCGCGCCGCACAAACGTATTCATGGCATCATCGGCCAGCACCCGTAGTACAAACACAACCAATGCATCACGGTCGACCCGCGTCTGTGGCCTTGCCCACGTTGTCCCAACCATCGCTTCAGCATGTTGCTTCATGTGTGCGTGTGTTGGATAGCCGGAGCTCGTGCATGGCGGGAGCAAAGAAATATGCCCTAAAGGCAATAATAAAGTTGTTATTTTTTATTTTTTATATTATGATAAATGTTTATTATTAATGCTAGAATTGTATTAACTGGAAACTTGATACATGTGTGGATACATAGACAAAACACCGTGTCCCTAGTAAGCCTTTACTAGACTAGCTCGTTAATCAAAGATGGTTAAGTTTCCTAACCATAGACATGTGTTGTCATTTGATGAACGGGATCACATCATTAGGAGAATGATGTGATGGACAAGACCCATCCGTTAGGTTAGCATAATGATCATTAAGTTTTATTGCTATTGCTTTCTTCATGACTTATACATATTTCTCTGACTATGAGATTATGCAACTCCCGAATACCGGAGGAACACCTTGTGTGCTATCAAACGTCATAACGTAACTGGGTGATTATAAAGATGCTCTACATGTGTCTCTGAAGGTGTTTGTTGGGTTGGCATAGATCAATATTAGAATTTGTCACTCCGAGTATCGGAGAGGTATCTCTGGGCCCTCTCGGTAATGCACATCACTATAAGCCTTGCAAGCAATGTGACTAATGAGTTAGTTACGGGATGATGCATTACAGAACGACTAAAGAGAATTGCCGATAACGAGAATAAACTAGGTATGATGATACCGACGATCGAATCTCGGGCAAGTGACATACCGATGACAAAGGGAATAACGTATGTTGTTATTGCGGTTTGACCGATAAAGATATTCGTAGAATATGTAGGAACCAATATGAGCATCCAGGTTCCACTATTGGTTATTGATCGGAGATGTGTCTCGATCATGTCTACATAGTTCTCGAACCCGTAGGGTCCGCAAGCTTAACGTTCGATGACGATTTGTATTATGAGTTATGTATTTCGGTGACCTAAGATTGTTCGGAGTCCCGGATGAGATCACGGACATGACGAGGAGTCTCGAAATGGTCCCGGCCACCTCCTCCTCCCCTCCTTTATATACATGGGCAGGGGGCACCCCAAAGGCACAACAGTTGTTTCTTATCCATGTGCGGTGCCCCCCTCCACAGTTTACTCCTACGGTCATAGCATCGTAGTGCTTAGGCGAAGCCCTGAGTGGATCACATCACCATCACCGTCACCACGCCGTCGTGCTGACGAAACTCTCACTCGACCCTCTGCTGGATCAAGAGTTCGAGGGACATCATCGAGCTGAACGTGTGCTGAACTCGGAGGTGCCGTACGTTCGGTACTAGATTGGTTGGATCGTGAAGACGTTCGACTACATCAACCGCGTTAACCTAACGCTTCCGCTTTCGGTCTACGAGGGTACGTGGACACACTCTCCCCCTCTCGTTGCTATGCATCTCCTAGATAGATCTTGCGTGATCGTAGGATTTTTTTTGAAATTGCATGCTACATTCCCCAACAGTGGCATCCGAGCCAGGTCTATGCGTAAATGATATGCACGAGTAGAACACAAAGAGTTGTGGGCGGTGATAGTCATACTGCTTACCACCAACATCTTATTTTGATTCGGCGGCATTGTTGGATGAAGCGGCCCGGACCAACCTTACATGACCACGTTCATGAAACCGGTTCCACGACAGACATGCAAATAGTTTTGCATAAAGGTGGCTGGCGGGTGTCTGTTTCTCCAACTTTAGTTGAATCAAATTTGACTACGACCGGTCCTTGTTGAAGGTTAAAACAACAAACTTGACGTAACACCGTTGTGGTTTTGATGCGTAGGTAAGAACGGTTCTTGCTAGAAGCCCGTAGCAGCCACGTAAAACTTGCAACAACAAAGTAGAGGACGTCTAACTTGTTTTTGCAAGACATGTTGTGATGTGATATGGTCAAGACATGATGTGATATGCGTTGTTGTATGAGATGATCATGTTTTGTAAAAGTTATCGGCAACTGGCAGGAACCTTATGGTTGTCGCTTTATTGTATGAAATGCAAACGTCATGTAATTGCTTTACTTTATCACTATGCGTTAGCGATAGTTGTAGAAGCAATAGTTGGCGAGACGACCACGACACTACGATGGAGATCAAGGTGTCAAGCCGGTGACGATGGAGATCATGACGGTGCTTTGGAGATGGAGATCAAAGGCACAAGATGATGATGGCCATATCATGTCACATATATTGATTGCATGTGATATTTATCTTTTATGCATCTTATTTTGCTTAGTACGGCGGTAGCATTATAAGATGATCCCTTACAAAAAATTTCAAGGTATAAGTGTTCTCCCTGAGTATGCACCGTTGTGAAAGTTCTCTGTGCTGAGGCACCACGTGATGATCGGGTGTGATAGGCTCTACGTTCACATACAATGGGTGCAAGACAGTTTTGCACATGCGGAATACCTGAGTTAAACTTGACGAGCATAGCATGTACATACATGGCCTCGGAACATTGGAGACCGAAAGGTCGAACATGAATCATATAGTAGATATGATTAACATAGAGATGTTTACCATTAATGACTACTCCATCTCACGTGATGATCGGACATGGTTTAGTTGATTTAGATCACGTGATCATTTAGATAACTTGAGGGATGTCTATCTAAGCGGGAGTTCTTAAGTAATATGATTATTTGAGCATAATTTATCATGAACTTAGTCCTGATAGTATTTGCATATCTATGTTGTAGATCAATAGCTTGCGATGTAGCTCCCTGTTTTATTTTTAATATGTTCCTAGAGAAAACTAAGTTGAAAGATGATAGTAGCAATGATGCGGACTTGGTCCGCGATCTGAGGATTATCCTCGTTGCTGCACAGAAGAATTATGTCCTTGATGCACCGCTAGGTGACGGACCTATTGCAGGAGTAGATGCAGACGTGATGAACTTTTTGCAAGCTCGGTATGATGACTACTTGATAGTTTAGTGCACCATGCTTTACGGCTTAGAACCAGGACTTCAAAAATATTTTGAACGCCACAGAGCATATGAGATGTTTCAAGAGTTGAAATTGGTATTTCAGACTCATGCCCATGTCGAGAGGTATGAGACCTCTGACAAATACTTTGCCTACAAGATGGAGGAGAATGGCTCAGCCAGTGAGCATGTACTCAGAATGTCTGGGTAGTACAATCGCTTGAATCAAGTGGGAGTTAATCTTCCAGATAAGATAGTGATTGGCAGAGTTCTCTAGTCATTATCACCAAGCTACTAGAACTTCGTGATGAACTATAATATGCAACGGGATGACGAAAACGATTCCCGAGCTCTTCGCGATGCTGAAATCGGCGAAGATAGAAATCAAGAAAGAGCATCAAGTGTTGATGGTTGAAAAGACCACTAGTTTCAAGTAAAAGGGCAAGGGAAAGAAAAGGGAACTTCAAGAAGAATGGCAAGCAAGTTGCCACTCCCGTGAAGAAGCCCAAAGCTAGACCCAAGCCTGAAACTGAGTGCTTATACTGGAAGTGGAACTGCCCTAAACATTTGGCGGATAAGAAGGATGGCAAAGTGAACAAAGGTATATTTGATATGCAGATTATTGTGTAACTTGCTAGTGTTCATAGTAGCCCCTGGGTATTTGATACTAGTTCAGTTGCTAAGATTAGTAACTCGAAACAGGAGTTACAGAATGAACAGGGACTAGTTAAGGGCGTAGTGACGATGTGTGTTGGAAGTGATTCCAAGGTTGATAAGATCACCATCGCACACTCCCTCTACCTTCGGGATTAGTGTTGAACCTAAATAAGTGTTATTTGGTGTTTGCGTTGAAAATGAATATGATTGGATCATGTTTATTGCAATACGGTTATTCATTTAAGTCAGAGAATAATTGTTGTTCTGTTTACATGAATAAAACCTTCTATGGTCATACACCCAATGTAAATGGTTTATTGAATCTCGATTGTAGCGATACACATATTCATAATATTGATGCCAACAGATGCCAAGTTGATAATGATAGTGCAACATATTTGTGGCACTGCCGTTTAGGTCATATTGGTGTAAAGCGCATGAAGAAACTCCATGCAGATGGATTTTTGGAATCACTTGATGCTTGCAAACCATGCCTCATGGGCAAGATGACTAAGACTCCATTCTCCGGAACAATGGAGCGAGCCATTGACTTATTGAAATAATACATACCGATGTATGCGGTCCGATGAGTGTTGAGGCTCGCGGCGGGTATCGTTATTTTCTGACCTTCACAGATGATTTGAGCAGATATGGGTATATCTACTTGATGAAACACAAGTCTGAAACATTTGAAAAGTGCAAAGAATTTCAGAGTGAAGTGGAAAATCATCATAACAAGAAAATAAAGTTTCTACGATCTTATCGCGGAGGCGAATATTTGAGTTACGAGTTTGGTCTTCATTCAAAACAATGTGGAATAGTTTCACAACTCACGCCACCTAAAACACCACAGCGTAATGGCATGTCCGAACGTCGTCACCGTACTTTATTAGACATGGTGCGATCTATGATGTCTCTTACCGATTTACCACTATTGTTTTGGGGTTATGCATTAGAGACAGCTGCATTCACGTTAAATAGGGCACCATCTAAATCCGTTGAGACGACACCGTATGAACTGTGGTTTGGCAAGAAACCTAAGCTGTCGTGAAAAAGCTTCAGCCTGATAAGCTCGAACCCAAATCGGAGAAGTGCGTCTTCATAGGATACCCAAAAGAAACTGTTGTGTACACCTTCTGTCACAGATCCGAAGGCAAGATCTTTGTTGCTAAGAATGGATCCTTTCTAGAGAAGGAGTTTCTCTCGAAAGAATTGGGTGGGAGGAAAGTAGAACTTGATGAGGTAATTGTAACTTCTCTCGAATTGGAAAGTAGCTCATCACAGAAAACCGTTCCCGTGATGCCTACACCAACTAGAGAGGAAGCTAATGATAATGATCATGAAACTTCAGATCAAGTTACTACTGAACCTCGTATGTCAACCAGATCACGTTCCGCACCAAAGTGGTACGGTAATCCTGTTCTGGAAGTCATGTTACTAGACCATGACGAACCTACGAACTATTAGGAAGCGATGATGAGCCCGGATTCCGATAAATAGCTTGAGGCCATGAAATCTGAGATAGGATCTATGTATATGAGAACAAAGTATGGACTTTGATTGACTTGCCCGATGATCGGCGAGCCATTGAGAATAAATGGATCTTCAAGAGGAAGACGGACGCTGATAGTAGTGTTACTATCTACAAAGCTCGAATTGTCGCAAAAGTTTTTCGACAAGTTCAAGGTGTTGACTACGATGAGATTTTCTCACTCATATCGATGCTTAAAGTCTGTCCGAATCATGTTAGCAATTGCAGCATTTTATGAAAATCTGGCAAATGGATGTAAAAACTGCATTCCTTAATGGAATTATCTCAATCCTAAAGGTGCTAACAAAGTGTGCAAGCTCCAGCGATCCATCTATGGACTGGTACAAGCATCTCGGAGTTGGAATATACGCTTTGATGAGTTGATCAAAGCATATAGTTTTATACAGACTTGCGGCGAGGCCTGTATTTACAAGAAAGTGAGTGGGAGCACTACAGCCTTTCTGATAAGTATATGTGAATGACATATTGTTGATCGGAAATGATGTAGAATTTTCTGGAAAGCATAAAGGAGTGTTTGAAAGGATTTTTTCAAAGAAAGACCCCGGTGAAGCTACTTACATATTGGGCATCAAGATCTATAAAGATAGATCAAGACGCTTGATAAGACATTCGATGAGTACATACCTTGATAAGATTTTGAAGGAGTTCAAAAGGGATTAGTCAAAGAAGGAGTTCTTGCCTGAGTTGTAAGGTATGAAGTTGAGTAAGACTCAAAACCCGACCACGGCAGAAGATAGAGAGAGAATGAAAGTCATTCCCTATGCCTCAGCCATAGGTTCTATAAAGTATGCCATGCTATATATCAGACCTATTGTGTACCTTGCCATGAGTTTGGCAAAGGGGTACAATAGTGATCCAGGAGTAGATCACTGGATAGCGGTCAAAATCATCCTTAGAGGATTAAGGAAATATTTCTTGGTTATGGAGGTGATAAAGAGTTCATCGTAAAGAGTTACGTCGATGCAAACTTTAACACCGATCTTGATGACTCTGAGTCTCAATCTAGATACATATTGAAAGTGGGAGTAATTAGCTAGAGTAGCTCCATCTAGAGCATTGTAGACATAGAAATTTGCAAAATACATACAGATTTGAATGTGGCAGACCTGTTGACTAAACTTCTCTCACAAGCAAAACATGATCACACCTTAGTACTCTTTGGGAGTTAATCACATGGCGATGTGAACTATATTATTGACTCTAGTAAACCCTTTGGGTATTGGTCACATGGCGATGTGAACTATGGGTGTTAATCACATGGTGATGTGAACTATTGGTGTTAAATTACATGGCGATGTGAACTAGATTATTGACTCTAGTGCAAGTGGGAGACTGAAGGAAATATGCCCTAGAGGCAATAATAAAGTTGTTATTTTATATTTCCTTATATCATGATAAATGTTTATTATTCATGCTAGAATTGTATTAACCGGAAACTTGATACATGTGTGGATACATAGACAAAACACCGTGTCCCTAGTAAGCCTCTACTAGACTAGCTTGTTAATCAAAGATGGTTAAGTTTCATAACCATAGACATGTGTTGTCATTTGATGAACGGGATCACATCATTAGGAGAATGATGTGATGGACAAGACCCATCCGGTAGCTTAGCATAATGATCGATAAGTTTTATTGCTATTGCTTTCTTCATGACTTATACATATTCCTATGACTATGAGATTATGCAACTCCCGAATACCGGAGGAACACCTTGTGTGGTATCAAACGTCACAACGTAACTGGGTGATTATAAAGATGCTCTACAGGTGTCTCCGAAGGTGTTTGTGGGGTTGGCATAGATCAAGATTAGGATTTGTCACTCCGAGTATCAGAGAGGTATCTCTTGGCCCTCTCGGTAGTGCACATCACTATAAGCCTTGCAAGCAATGTGACTAATGAGTTAGTTACGAGATGATGCATTACGGAACGAGTAAATAGACTTGCTGGTAATGAGATTGAACTAGGTATGATGATACCGACGATCGAATCCCGGGCAAGTAACATACCGATGACAAAGGGAATAACGTATGTTGTTATTGCGGTTTGACCGATAAAGATCTTCGTAGAATATGTAGGAACCAATATGAGCATCCAGGTTCCGCTATTGGTTATTGATTGGAGATGTGTCTCGATCATGTCTACATAGTTCTCGAACCCGTAGGGTCCGCACGCGTAACGTTCGATGATGATTTGTATTATGAGTTATATATTTTGGTGACCAAAGATTGTTCGGAGTCCCGGATGAGATCATAGACATGACGAGGAGTCTCGAAATGGTTGAGAGGTAAAGATTAATATATTGGATGAAGGTGTTTGGACACCGGAATGGTTTCGGGACGTTTCAGATATTTATCGGAGAACCGAGGGGTTACCGAAACCCCCCGGGGAAGTAATGGGCCAACATGGGCCATAGGGGGAGAGAGAGGGGAGCCCACAAGGGGTGGTGCGGACCCCCCATGGGCTATCCGAATTGGACAAGGGGAAGGGGGCGCGGCCCCTGATGTTGCTTGAAGCTACGTCGGTATTTCCCCAAAGAGGAAGGGATGATGCAGCACAACGGCGGTAGGTATTTCCCTCAGATATGAAACCAAGGTTATCGAACCAGTAGGAGAACCAAGAAACACAACGTAAACAACCCCTGCACACAGATAACAAGTCCTCGCAACCCGACGTGTTAAAGGGGTTGTCAATCCCTTCCGGGGTACGGCGCCTCAAGTAGGCAAACGGATGTTAGATAAATTTGTTGTAGATTGATAGATCGAACGCCAAATAAAATAAATAAAAATAAAACACAGCAATGCATTTTTTGTATTTTTGTTTTAATAGATCTGAAAATAAATGCAAGGAAAAAGTAGATCGCAAAGGCAAATATATGAGAAAGAGACCCGGGGGCCGTAGGTTTCACTAGTGGCTTCTCTCGAGAAAAATAGCAAATGGTGGGTGAACAAATTACTGTTGGGCAATTGACAGAACCTCAAATACTCATGATGATATCCAGGCAATGATCATAATATAGGCATCACATCCAAGATTAGTAGACCGACTCCTGCCTGCATCTACTACTATTACTCCACACATCAACCGCTATCCAACATGCATCTAGTGTATTAAGTTCATGGAAAAACGGAGTAATGCAATAAGAATGATGACATGATGTAGACAAGATCTATCTATGTTGAGATAGACCCCATCGTTTTATCCTTAGTAGCAACGATACATACGTGTCGGTTCCCCTTCTGTCACTGGGATCAAGCACCGTAAGATCGAACCCACTACAAAGCACCTCTTCCCATTGCAAGATAAATAGATCAAGTTGGCCAAACAAAACCCAAATATCGGAGAATAAATATGAGGCTATAAGAGATCATGCATAAAAGAGATCAAAGAAACTCAAATACTTTCATGGATATAAAAAGATAGATTTGATCATAAACTCAAAGTTCATCGGTCCCAACAAACACATCGCAAAAGAGTTACATCATATGGATCTCCAAGAGACCATTGTATTGAGAATTCAGCAAGAGAGAGGAAGCCATCTGTCTACTAACTACGGACCCAAAGGTCTACAAAGAACTACTCACGCATCATCGGAGAGGCACCAATGGAGGTGGTGAACCCCATCCGAGATGGTGTGTAGATTGGATCTGGTGGTTCTGGACTCTGCGACGGCTGGATGAATATTTCGCCGACTCTCCTAGGGTTTCTGGAATATTGGGGTATTTATAGAGCAAAGAGGCGGTCCGGGGGGCACCCGAGGTGGGCACAACCCACCAGGGCGCGCCTGGGCCTCCTGGCGCGCCCTGGTGGGTTGTGCCGCCCTCGGGGCACCCCCCAGGCGCAGCCAGGGCCCATACATTCCTTCTGGTCCACAAAAAAACTCCATGGAGTTTCGTTGCGTTTGGACTCCATCTGATATTGATTTCCTGCGATGTAAAAGACATGCAAAAAACAGCAACTGGCACTTGGCACTATGTCAATAGGTTAGTATCAAAAAATAATATAAAATAATATAAAATGATTATAAAACATCCAAGATTGATAATATAACAACATGGAACAAACAAAAATTATAGATACGTTGGAGACGTATCAGCCCCCGTTTCCTTTCCCCGTCTCCCTCTGCTTCCCTCTTTCCCCCTCCATGAGAAGGAAAGGGGGGGGGGCGAATCCTACTAGGAGTGGAGTCCTAGTAGGACTCCCCCCCTTGGTGGCCGGCCTCCTCCTCCCCTCCTTTATATACGGGGGCAGGCACCCCAAAGCACAACAATTATTCTCTTAGCCGTGTGCGGTGCCCCCTCCACAGTTTACTCCTCCGGTCATAGCGTCGTAGTGCTTAGGCGAAGCCCTGCGCGGATCACATCACCATCACCGTCACCACATCGTCGTGCTGACGAAACTCTCCCTCGACCCTCTGCTAGATCAAGAGTTCGAGGGACGTCATCGAGCTGAACGTGTGCTGAACTCGGAGGTGCCGTACATTCGGTACTAGATCGGCTGGATCGTGAAGACATTCGACTACATCAACCGCGTTAACCTAACACTTGCGCTTTCGGTCTACGAGGGTACGTGGACACACTCTCCCCCTCTCGTTGCTATGCCTCTCCTAGATAGATCTTGCGTGATCGTAGGTTTTTTTTTGAAATTGCATGCTATGTTCCCTGACACTTGGAGCAGATGTGGCGGCGTGGCTTAGCATGGGTGGTGGTCCGGCTCGATGGAGCTGCAATGCAAAGGATTTCGCGGTTTTGTTCTTCGTTGGTTGGCGCATGCAGGGTGCTCAGCAAAGCTCCCGAGACCTTGCAGAGCTTTGGGAGGCGAACACCAAGGCGACCATCGTGGTAGATGAGGAACCGACGACTATTTGTTGGCGTCACACAAGCCGTTTGTGGCGGTGGCGGCACGACGGCCCGCGTCTCCTATGCTCTGCCAGCACACACGTCTCCACTATGTCCCCACGCGCTGGCCCACTCTAACCCGTCATCAACAGGAGACGGGGGACACGATGTTTACCCAGGTTCGGACCCTCTCTATGGAGGTAATACCCTACTTCCTGCTTGATTGATCTTGATGAATATGAGTATTACAAGAGTTGATCTACCACGAGATCGTAATGGCTAAACCCTAGAAGTCTAGCCTATATGACTATGGTAATGTGTGTGTGTCCTTTCCGGACTAACCCCTTCGGTTTATATAGACACTGGGGGGATCCAGGGTTTACATGGAGTCGGTTACATAAGAAGGAATCTTCATAATCGGTCGCCAAGCTTGCCTTCCACGCCAAGTAGAGTCCAATCTGGACACAGGTGCAGTCTTTGGCCTTCATATCTTCACAGCCCATTAGTCCGGCCCATGGATAATAGGCCGGACGCCCGAGGACCCCTTAGTCCAGGACTCCCTCAGTAGCCCCTGAACCTGGTTTCAATGACGAGGAGTCCGGCGCGCAGAATGTCTCCGGCATTGCAAGGCGGGTTCCCCTTTCCGAACTCCAAGATAGTCTTCAGATGTAATGATTGTATCCAGACCTGTATACACAATTGCAGGGGATATAATATTTCACGAGTTCAATCCGCTGGCAACCTTTTGGTAATACGACATCGTGCCTGCTCGGCCATTATATTCGAACCGTTAGCTGGCCCGTCGCCTCACGTCTCGAGACGTGGTTTTATTGGCATGTCTCATCCAAGCGGAGATCGTGTCTCCCTATTTTTAGGGGATTCTTGTCAACCCGGACGTGGGTAAACCAACCGTCGCTTGGGTACAACTCCTTAGGAATAGGCAAGCTTTGAGACCTAGGAGGAGACGTTTGAGATTTGCAGCCTTTATATAGGGGCACAGGTCCACCTTTCTCTTTCACGCTTGATTCTCCCTCAACCCTTGCTCCTCCGAGTTCCAACACCCGGATTTCAGTTGCCACAAACCCCAATCATGCCCGGATCCAGCCGTCAAGGCCGGTGGGTGATACGTCCATTTTGCATCATGCTTTTATATCTATATTTATTGCATTATGGGCTGTTATTACGCATTATGTCATAATACTTATGCCTATTCTCTCTTATTTTACAAGGTTTACATAAGGAGGGAGAATGCCGGCAGCTCGAATTCTGGGCTGGAAAAGGAGCAAATATTAGAGACCTATTCTGCACAACTCCAAAAGTCCTGAAACTCCATGAAAGTTGTTTTTGGAAATAATAAAAAATACTGAGTGGAAGAAATACTAGAGGGGGCCCACACCCTGGCCACGAGGGTGGGGGCGCGCCCTACCCCCCTGGGCGTGCCCCCTGCCTCGTGGGCCCCCTGTTGGCCCTCCGGTGCCCATCTTCTGCTATATGAAGTCTTTCGTCCGAAGAAAAATGATAAGCAAGCTTTCGGGACGAGACTCCGCCGCCACGAGGCGGAACCTTGGCGGAACCAATCTAGGGCTCCGGCAGAGCTGTTCTGCCGGGGACAATTCCCTCCGGGAGGGGGAAATCATCGCCATCGTCATCACCAACGCTCCTCTCATCGAGAGGGGGCCAATCTCCATCAACATCTTCACCAGCACCATCTCCTCTCAAACCCTAGTTCATCTCTTGTATCCAATTCTTGTCTCTAAGTCTGGGATTGGTACCTGTAGGTTGCTAGTAGTGTTGATTACTCCTTGTAGTTGATGCTAGTTGGTTTATTTGGTGGAAGATCATATGTTCAGATCCTTTATGCATATTAATACTCCTCTGATTATGAACATGAATATGCTTTGTGAGTAGTTACGTTTGTTCCTGAAGACATGGGAGAAGTCTTGCTATTAGTAGTCATGTGAATTTGGTATTCGTTCGATATTTTGATGAGATGTATGTTGTCTCTCCTCTAGTGGTGTTATGTGAACGTCGACTACATGACACTTCACCATTATTTGTGCCTAGAGGAAGGCATTGGGAAGTAATAAGTAGATGATGGGTTGCTAGAGTGACAGAAGCTTAAACCCTAGTTTATGCGTTGCTTCGTAAGGGGCTGATTTGGATCCATATGTTTCATGCTATGGTTAGGTTTACCTTAATACTTCTTTTGTAGTTGCGGATGCTTGCAATAGGGGTTAATCATAAGTGGGATGCTTGTTCAAGTAAGAACAACACCCAAGCACCGGTCCACCCACATATCAAATTATCAAAGTACCGAACGCGAATCATATGAACGTGATGAAAACTAGCTTGACGATAATTCCCATGTGTCCTCAGGAGCGCTTTTCTTTATATAAGAGTTTGTCCAGGCTTGTCCTTTGCTACAAAAAGGATTGGGCCACCTTGCTGCACTTTAGTTACTTTTGTTACTTGTTGCTCGTTACAAATTATCTTATCACAAAACTATCTGTTACCTATAATTTCAGTGCTTGCAGAGAATACCTTGCTGAAAACCGCTTATCATTTCCTTCTGCTCCTCGTTGGGTTCGACACTCTTAGTTATCGAAAGGACTACGATAGATCCCCTATACTTGTGGGTCATCAAGACTCTTTTCTGGCGCCGTTGCCGGGGAGTGAAGTGCCTTTGGTAGGTGGAATTTTGTAAGGAAAAATTTATATAGTGTGCTGAAATTTACTGTCACTTGTTACTATGGAAAGTAATCCTCTGAGGGGCTTGTTCGGGGTATCTTCAACCCGACCAGTAGAGCAAAGAGTTGCTCCTCAACCTACTGAACCTACTGAAAATGAAAATGTCTACTTTGAAATTCCTTCGGGTATGGTAGAAAAACTGCTAGCTAATCCTTTTACAGGAGATGGAACATTACATCCTGATGAACACCTAATATATGTGGATGAAGTTTGTGGATTATTTAAGCTTGCAGGTATGCCCGATGATGTTATCAATAAGAAGGTCTTACCTTTATCTTTGAAGGGAGATGCATTGGCATGGTATAGGCTATGTGATGATATGGGATCATGGAACTACAAACGATTGAAATTGGAATTTCATCAGAAGTTTTATCCTATGCATCTTGTTCATCGTGATCGCAATTATATATATAATTTTTGGCCTCGCGAAGGAGAAAGCATCGCTCAAGCTTGGGGGAGGCTTAAATCAATGTTATATTCATGCCCCAATCATGAGCTCTCAAGAGAAATGATTATTCAAATTTTTTATGCTCGGCTTTCTGATAACAATCGCACCATGCTCGATACTTCTTGTGCTGGCTTTTTTATGATCAAGATTATTGAATTCAAATGGGATTTATTGGAAAGAATTAAACGCAACTCTAAAGATTGGGACCTCGACGAAGGTAAGGAGTCAGGTATGACACCTACGTTTGATTGTGTTAAATCTTTTATGGATACCGATGTTTTCCGCAAATTTAGCACTAAATATGGACTTGACTCTGAGATAGTAGCTTCTTTATGTGAATCCTTTGCTACTCATGTTGATCTCCCTAAGGAGAAGTGGTTTAAATATCATCCTCCCATAGAAGTAAAAGTAGCTGCACCTATTAAAGTTGAAGAAAAGACTATCACTTATAATGATCCTATTGTTCCTACTGCTTATGTAGAGAAACCACCTTTTCCTGTTAGAATAAAGGATCATGCTAAAGCTTCAACTGTGGTTCGTAAAAGCAATATTAGAACTTATACACCTCCCGAGCAAGTTAAAGTTGAACCTAATATTGCTATTGTTAAAGATCTCTTGGCTGATAATATTGATGGGCATGTTATATATTTCTGTAATGAGACTGCTAGAATTGCTAAACCTTGTGCTAAAGATAAACATAGACCTGTGGTAGGCATGCCTGTTATTTCTGTTAAAATAGGAGATCATTGTTATCATGGCTTATGTGATATGGGTGCTAGTGCTAGTGCAATACCTGTTGACTTATACAAAGAAATTATGCATGATATTGCACCTGCTGAGTTAGAAGATATTGATGTCACTATTAAGATTGCCAATAGAGATACTATTTCACCCATGGGAATTGTTAGAGATGTTGAAGTCTTGTGTGGGAAAACTAAATATCCTGCTGATTTTCTTGTTCTTGGTTCCCCACAAGATAGCTTTTGTCCCATTATATTTGGTAGACCCTTCTTAAACACTGTTAATGCTAGGATAGACTGCGAAAAGGATGTTGTTACTATTGGTTTAGGTGATATGTCTCATGAGTTCAACTTTTCTAAATTTCGTAGACAACACCGTGAAGAGGAATTGCCTAGTAAAGATGAAATTATTGGTCTTGCTTCTATTGTCGTACCTCCTAGTGATCCTTTAGAACAATATTTGCTAGACCATGAAAATGATATGTTTATGAATGAAAGAAGAGAAATAGATGAAGTGTTCTTTAAACATGGACCTATTCTGAAACACAACTTGCCTGTTGAAATCTTAGGGGATCCTTCTCCACCCAAAGGAGATCCCGTGTTTGAGCTTAAACCATTGCCTGATACTCTTAAATATGCTTACCTTGATGAAAAGAAGATATATCCTGTTATTATTAGCGCTAACCTTTCAGAGAAGGAGGAAGAAAAATTATTGAAAACTCTGAAGAAGCACCGTGCTGCTATTGGATATACTCTTGATGATCTTAAGGGCATTAGTCCCACTCTATGCCAACACAAAATAAATTTGGAGAAAGATGCCAAACCAGTTATTGATCATCAACGACGGCTGAACCCTAGGATGAAAGAAGTGGTAAGAAAGGAAATACTAAAGCTCCTTGAGGCAGGTATAATCTATCCCGTTGCTGATAGTCAGTGGGTAAGTCTTGTCCATTGTGTCCCTAAGAAGGGAGGTATTACTGTCGTTCCTAATGATAAAGATGAATTGATTCCGCAAAGAATTATTACAGGTTATAGGATGGTAATTGATTTCCGCAAATCAAATAAAGCTACTAAAAAAGATCATTACCCCTTGCCATTCATTGATCAAAGGCTAGAAAGATTATCCAAACATACACATTTTTGCTTTCTAGATGGTTATTCTGGTTTCTCTCAAATACCCGTGTCAGCTAATGATCAAGCAAAGACCACATTTACCTGCCCTTTCGGTACTTTTTCTTATAGACGTATGCCTTTTGGTTTATGTAATGCACCTACTACCTTTCAAAGATGCATGATGGCTATATTCTCTGACTTTTGTGAAAAGATTTGTGAGGTTTACATGGACGATTTCTCCGTTTATGGATCCTCTTTTGATGATTGCTTGAGCAACCTTGATCGAGTTTTGCAGAGATGTGAAGAAACTAACCTTGTCTTGAATTGGGAGAAGTGCCACTTTATGGTTAATGAAGGCATTGTCTTGGGGCATAAAATTTCTGAAAGAGGCATTGAAGTTGATAAAGCTAAAGTTGATGCTATTGAGAAGATGCCATGTCCCAAGGACATCAAAGGTATAAGAAGTTTCCTTGGCCACGCCGGATTTTATAGGAGGTTCATTAAGGACTTCTCAAAAATTTCTCGGCCTCTGACTAATTTATTACAAAAAGATATACCATTTGTCTTTGATGATGATTGTGTAGAAGCATTTGAAATACTTAAAAAAGCATTGATTTCTGCACCTATTGTTCAGCCACCTGATTGGAATTTACCCTTTGAAATTATGTGTGATGCTAGTGATTATGCTGTAGGTGTTGTTCTGGGACAAAGAGTTGATAAGAAATTAAATGTTATTCAATATGCTAGTAAAACTCTAGACAATGCCCAGAGAAATTATGCTATTACTGAAAAAGAATTCTTGGCAGTTGTATTTGCCTGTGATAAGTTCAGACCTTATATTGTTGATTCTAAAGTAACTATTCACACGGATCATGCTGCTATTAAATATCTTATGGAAAAGAAAGATGCTAAACCTAGACTTATTAGATGGGTTCTCTTGCTACAAGAATTTGATTTGCATATTATTGATAGAAAGGGAGTTGAGAACCCCGTTGCAGATAACTTGTCTAGATAGAAAATGTTCTTGATGACCCACTACCTATTGATGATAGCTTTCCTGATGAACAATTAAATGTCATAAATGCTTCTCGTATTACTCCATGGTATGCTGATTATGCTAATTACATTGTTGCTAAATTTATACCACCTAGTTTCACATACCAGCAAAAGAAAAAGTTTTTCTATGATTTAAGACATTACCTTTGGGATGACCCACATCTTTATAAAGGAGTAGATGGTGTTATTAGATGTTGTGTACCTGAGCATGAACAGGAACAGATCCTATGCAAGTGTCACTCCGAGGCTTATGGAGGACACCACGCTGGAGATAGAACCGCACATAAGGTATTGCAATCCGGTTTTTATTGGCCTACTCTCTTTAAGGATGCACGTAAGTTTGTCCTATCTTGTGATGAATGTCAAAGAATTGGTAATATTAGTAGACGTCAAGAAATGCCTATGAATTATTCACTTGTTATTGAACCATTTGATGTTTGGGGCTTTGACTATATGGGACCGTTTCCTGCCTCTAATGGATATACACATATTTTAGTTGCTGTTGATTACGTTACTAAGTGGGTAGAAGCTATTCCAACTAGCAGTGCTGATCATAACACTTCTATTAAGATGCTTAAAGAAGTTATTTTTCCGAGGTTTGGAGTCCCTAGATATTTAATGACTGATGGTGGTTCACATTTTATTCATGGTGCTTTCCGTAAAATGCTTGCTAAGTATGATGTTAATCATAGAATTGCATCTCCTTATCATTCACAGTCTAGTGGTCAAGTAGAATTGAGTAACAGAGAACTCAAATTAATTTTGCAAAAGACTGTTAATATATCTAGAAAGAATTGGTCCAAGAAACTTGATGATGCATTATGGGCCTATAGAACTGCATATAAAAATCCTATGGGTATGTCTCCGTATAAAAAGGTTTATGGAAAAGCATGTCACTTACCTCTCGAACTAGAACATAAGGCATATTGGACCATTAAAGAGCTCAACTATGATTTTAAACTTGCCGGTGAGAAGAGGTTATTTGACATTAGCTCACTTGATGAATGGAGAACTCAAGCCTATGAAAATGCCAAATTATTTAAAGAAAAAGTTAAAAGATGGCATGACAAAAGAATACAAAAGCGTGAGTTTAATGTAGGTGATTATGTATTGCTATACAACTCTCGTTTAAGATTCTTTTGCAGGAAAACTTCTCTCTAAATGGGAAGGTCCTTACGTTATCGAGGAGGTCTATCGCTCCGATGCCATAAAAATCAACAACTTCGAGGGCACAAATCCGAAGGTGGTGAACGGTCAAAGAATCAAACACTATATCTCAGGTAATCCTATAAATGTTGAAACCAATGTTATTGAAACCGTAACCCCGGAGGAATACACAAGGGACACCTTCCGGAACGTTTCAGACTTCGAAAAGGAATAGGTATGTGGTACGGTAAGTAAACCGACTCCAAAACAGTTCTAATGGCAATTTTTCTCCGTTTTGGAATATTTAGAAAAATATAAAAATAAGAAGCAGTCCGGGAAGGACACGAGGGTTCCACGAGGGTGGAGGGCGCGCCGTACCCCCCTGGGCGCCCCCCTGCCTCGTGGGCACCTCGTGCGCTCTCCGGACTCCGTTTTCTTGCATGATACGTATTTTGGTCGGTAAAAAATCATTATATAATCTCCCAAAGGTTTTGACTCTTGTATCGTGCAAATATCTTCTGTTTTCGTTTCGAGAAGGTCATCAACCCTTACCTCGCGGAGGTGCGGCGACATCCTCAAACCATTGAGATGCGTGATGCGTTGCTGCACATCCGCGATGTTGAGGGACCGAAGGGGACCGGAAGCGTGGAGACGAGGCTCGAAGCAATGGAGCAACAAGTTTTCAAGTGCCAGGGGATGGTGGAACATGGACTCAACTCCAACCACATGATGATCGCGGAGTTCACCAACAACCACAAGCTGGATGCCAAGAACATTGGGGATACCATCTTCAAGCTTCACGAGAAGATCGAGCACCTCCAAGCCCAAATCTATGACCTGCAAAACCAAAACTGTGAGTATGAATATAGATTCAAGAGGATGAGTTTGGCTGCAGATTTGAGGATCCGGGAGACTCGATCATCCTTCTATGATGGTGAGCCTATGCCTTGGAAGATGGACGACAAGCCCACATCATCAACAACTCCACCACCTTCCTCACCAGCAAGGGAGACATAATCATATGGGTATGGGCACTCCCCTTGGCAACTGCCAAGCTTGGGGGAGGTGCCCCGGTATCGTATCACCACCACATCTCCTATCTTTACCGTTTTTCTTAGTTCGATCCTTTTAGTAGTATTTTGATCTAGTAGAATAAAAGTTTTAGTATGATTTAGTTTTTAGTAGTATTTCTTTTTATTCTTACTCTCCATAAGATCAATATGATCCCTCTATGTAATCGAGTCCGCGAGCTATATAATAAAGATTAGTGTTGAGTCAAGGGCTTGATTATTTTGCTATGATCTTGAGGGAATAAAAGAAAAAGAAAGAATAAAAAGAAATAAAAAGAGATCATATTGATCTTATGGAGAGTAATGACTTCACATAGAAAGAGTATGATGATTAAAAGTTGTTGAGAGTTGACAAACATAGCTTTGGTCATCGTTGCAATTAATAAGAAGTAATAAAGAAAGAGAGGTATCACATATAAATATACTATCTTGGACATCTTTTATGATTGGGAGCACTCATTAAAATATGAATGCTAAAGAGTTGATGTTGGACAAGGAAGACAACGTAATGGGTTATGTTTTCTTATATCTGAGATAAAGTATATTGTCATGGATCATCCAGCATGTTGAGCTTGCCTTTCTCCTTCATGCTAGCCAAATTCTTTGCACCAAGTAGAGATACTACTTGTGCTTCCAAATACCCTTAAACCAGTTTTGCCATGAGAGTCCACCATATCTACCTATGGATTGAGTAAGATCCTTCAAGTAAGTTGTCATCGGTGCAAGCAATAAAAATTGCTCTCTAAATATGTATGATTGATTGGTGTGGAGGAAATAAGCTTTATACGATCTTGTGATGTGGAAGAAATAAAAGCGACGGACTACATAATAAAGGTCCATATCACAAGTGGCAATATAAAGTGACGTTCTTTCGCATTAAGATTTTGTGCATCCAACCCTGAAAGCGCATGGCAACCTCTGCTTCCCTCTGCGAAGGGCCTATCTTTTATTATTATCTTCTACCTTATGCAAGAGTCATGGTGATCTTCACCTTTCCTTTTTACATTTTATCCTTTGGCAAGCACAGGATGTTGGAAATATCCTGATATATATATCTAATTGGATGTAGGTTAGCATGAACTATTATTGTTGACATTACCCTTGAGGTAAGAGGTTGGGAGGCGAAACTATAAGCCCCTATATTTCTCTGTGTCCGATTAACGCTCCGTAACCACAAGTATTGCGTGAGTGTTAGCAATTGTGAAAGACTAAATGATAGTTGAGTATGTGGACTTGCTAAAAAGCTCTGACATAGACTCTTTCTGATGTTATGATAAATTGCAATTGCCTCAGTGACTGAAATTATAGTTTGTTAGTTCTCAATAAAGTTTCTGATTCATACTTTGCATTGTGAATAGATTATTACTTGAGCATAGGAAATCATATGACAATATCTATATATGTTGCTGTTATAAGATTAATCATGATGCCCTCATGTTCGTATTTTATTTTATCAACACCTCTACCTCTAAACACGTGGACATATTTATCGTTATCGGCTTCCGCTTGAGGACAAGCGAGGTCTAAGCTTGGGGGAGTTGATACGTCCATTTTGCATCATGCTTTTATATCGATATTTATTGTATTATGGGCTGTTATTACGCATTATGTCACAATACTTATGCCTATTCTCTCTTATTTTACAAGGTTTACATAAGGAGGGAGAATGCCGGCAGCTGGAATTCTGGGCTGGAAAAGGAGCAAATATTAGAGACCTATTCTGCACAACTCCAAAAGTCCTGAAACTCCACGAAAGTTGTTTTTGGAAATAATAAAAAATACTAAGCGGAAGAAATACCAGAGGGGGCCCACACCCTGGCCACGAGGGTGGGGGGCGCGCCCTACCCCCCTGGGCGTGCCCCCTGCCTCGTGGCCCCCCTGTTGGCCCTCCAGTGCCCATCTTCTGCTATATGAAGTCTTTCGTCCGAAGAAAAATGATAAGCAAGCTTTCGGGACGAGACTCCGCCGCCACGAGGCGGAACCTTGGCGGAACCAATCTAGGGCTCCGACAGAGCTGTTCTGCCGGGGACACTTCCCTCCGGGAGGGGGAAATCATCGCCATCGTCATCACCAACGCTCCTCTCATCGGAAGGGGGCCAATCTCCATCAACATCTTCACCAGCACCATCTCCTCTCAAACCCTAGTTCATCTCTTGTATCCAATTCTTTTCTCTAAGTCTGGGATTGGTACCTGTAGGTTGCTAGTAGTGTTGATTACTCCTTGTAGTTGATGCTAGTTGGTTTATTTGGTGGAAGATCATATGTTCAGATCCTTTATGCATATTAACACTCCTCTGATTATGAACATGAATATGCTTTGTGAGTAGTTATGTTTGTTCCTGAGGACATGGGAGAAGTCTTGCTATTAGTAGTCATGTGAATTTGGTATTCGTTCGATATTTTGATGAGATGTATGTTGTCTCTCCTCTAGTGGTGTTATGTGAACGTCGACTACATGACACTTCACCATTATTTGGGCCTAGAGGAAGGCATTGGGAAGTAATAAGTAGATGATGGGTTGCTAGAGTGACAGAAGCTTAAACCCTAGTTTATGCGTTGCTTCGTAAGGGGCTGATTTGGATCCATATGTTTGATGCTATGGTTAGGTTTACCTTAATACTTCTTTTGTAGTTGCGGATGCTTGCAATAGGGGTTAATCATAAGTGGGATGCTTGTTCAAATAAGAACAGCACCCAAGCACCGGTCCACCCACATATCAAATTATCAAAGTACCGAACACGAATCATATGAACGTGATGAAAACTAGCTTGACAATAATTCCCATGTGTCCTCGGGAGCGCTTTTCTTTATATAAGAGTTTCTCCAGGCTTGTCCTTTGCTACAAAAAGGATTGGGCCACCTTGCTGCACTTTATTTACTTTTGTTACTTGTTGCTCGTTACAAATTATCTTATCACAAAACTATCTGTTACCTATAATTTCAGTGCTTGCGGAGAATACCTTGCTGAAAACCGCTTATCATTTCCTTCTGCTCCTCGTTGGGTTCGACACTCTTACTTATCGAAAGGACTACGCTAGATCCCCTATACTTGTGGGTCATCAGTGGGTAGCTTCTTATGTCACGGAGGGAGATATTGCCAAACTTCGGGCGGCGAGGTATCTGACCGCAGAAATCCTTCATCGGCTTCCTGCCGAGGGGCAGGTTATTCCCACCCCTAGATCCGGCGATAGGGTCGTGTTCATGTCCCACTTCCTCCGCGGGTTAGGGTTTGCACTCAACCCCTTTGTCCGAGGGCTCATGTTCTATTACAGACTAGATTTCCATGATCTGGCCCCGGACTCTATTCTTCTTATCTCGGCGTTTATCGTCACGTGCGAAGCCTTCCTCCGAACTCCTCCGCACTTTGGTTTGTGGCTCAAGACCTTCGATGTGAAGCCGCAAGTGGTAGAGGGGGAGCAGGCAGAGTGTGGTGGTGCCATAGTGAGCAAGCTTGCTAGCGCTGTTTGGCTGAAAGGATCCTTCGCCAAATCTTCCGATTTATGGCAACATGGGTGGTTTTATATCACAGAGCCCCGTGGCTCCAAGTGGGCAACGGCGCCCGCATTCCGATCCAGCGCTCCAATTCAGCTTGCGTTGTGGGTTAACAAGGGGCTGGATTGGGGATCAACGAGTGACGTGCGAACCCTGCAGAGTCGCATCCGAAGCCTTATTGAGAAGGACATCGATATAGCCAACGTTGTTCAAGTAATGCTAGTTCGTCGGACCCTGCCGTGCCAGCGACGGCCTCTCCGCCTGTGGGAGTTCAATCCAGAAGGGATGCGAACTCTTCAACACTTCTTCGGCACTACGCACGAAGGAATGTGGAGATTATTCTTCGGGAAACGAAGGCAATGGCCGGACACCACTGAAGATGTCGGCCTAGACTGTAACCATCCGGACACCCCGGTAAGTCCCTTTTTACTGAATACCTTATGGTTAGATACCCAGTGGCTAGATACCAACAGTATCATCCTCTCTTTCAGGGCTGGATAAAGAAGGTGGAGCGGATTAGGTGTCCGGCTCCCCTTCTCGAAGACTCAGCCACTCCCGCGTTAACGAGGATGCTGGCCTCGACGCCATACCAGGCACCAGCAGGGGAGGGTGAGGAGACCCAAGATGACCTTGATTCCCGAGGTAAGTCGGACACTGAGTCCGGAGAAATCGACCTTTCCTCGCCCGAAGACGGAGGGGGGAGAGGACCCAGTATCCCTTCTCCAAGCAGGGGAAAAAGGGCCGCCTCCGAAGATCGGGAGGTGCGGTCTTCTAAGAGGGGCAAGGTGCCACCGGCGAGCGGCTTGGGTTTGGAAAGCGATGCCGCTGAACAGCTCCAACAAGGAAACAAGCCCTCGGCCAAACCGTAAGTGAATCCGGAGTATTTTGATAGCGTCCGCTTCGTTGCTGTTAACCGAAGATATTCGTAACGTGTTCATGCATTTTTACAGGTCGGCAGAGTTTTTCTGGGCAATCCTCTTCTTCGGGAAGTCTCCTCCCAGAGATGATGGAGAGCGAGACGCCTCCTCGAACCTCCTCGCCCAATAAGGAAGATGACTTTGAAGTGTCGTCGCGGAGGGTCCCTTTTGATCAGCCAGTTGTACAAGGGACAAAGGCGGCAGTGCCTGAAGGTGGATCTCCGACCGTCCGGGAGTCTGGGGCTGATGATAGCAAAGACCCCGGACTGTCTGGCTCGCAGCCGACAGTGATTCTGAAGACGGGCGAACATATTCCTTTAGAGGATGGTGGTGCTCCTAGAGCGGCTCCCGGAGACCAGGGGGCTCCGGATATATTACGGGACATGTTGCAATAAGCATCTATCTCGGGGGAACAGCGTGCCTTGATGGGTACGGTGAGAAGATTTCGTCCGCGAAAAGCGGATTAAATGAAGCCTTCATGAGCCTACTGAAGGGCTTCGAGGTATGTGACATAATGTTTTCAGTTATGTTTCATTTGCAAAGATGCGCCTGTGTATAGGTAGTAGCCCCTGAGACTCGGGTTGCCTTCCATTAGGAAGCAAACGGAGGATCGAAAAGGATCATTTGAGGACTAACCTGATGAACTTGAACACATGCTGCTTCCCCCTTGGCCACTTCCCAGACTATGGCAATAGCCGAGCTGCAGCGGAAGATTGATGTGGCAGGGGATGATCTTGCATTAATCAATATGCGTCTTGACGAGTCGCAAGGTATGTATTCAGGGCAATCCTCATACATTTTGGTGGTATAAGCATGATGCTGAGATGTAGATGCCGGAATATGCATGGATGCAGATGGTGCTGCCGCCGTTGAAGTTCTTCGAGCGGAGCTGGCCCGAGCCAAGGAGCAGGCCCGGTGTAGCAATGCGGCTGCCGAAAAGGCATCGGCTGAATTAAAGGTCGAACAAGCTGCACGGCGCCAAGACGAGGAGAAGATATCCACGATGACGCTCGAACTGGAGAATGCTACCGGCCGCTGTGAATTTCTGGAGAAGGAGAGTAAAGCCTTAACGGCTGATGTCGTGGAATTGTCACGGCAGATGTCCTTAGTGTCAGGACTTAGTCGCGAGGCCAACACATCTATGTAGTAGCTTGAGAGAGGTTGAGCAGAATCGAGAGACGCAACACAAGACAAGGATTTAGACAGCTTCGGGCCCCGGGAAACATCATCCGGTAATAACCCTACATGCTGTTTGTGGCTAGGTCTCATTATCATCACGAGAGAGTCGCCGGTAAACCGGCTCTTTGTGTCTAGCCCTAGAGATTGTTTCTTCTAGCTTGTTCCTCTTTGGGGAGCCCTGCCCCTCCTTATATATGTGAAGGGGCGGGTTACATGACTAGTCCTAGTTGGATTAGGATTACTCTATTACAAGTGGAGTCCTAGTCTTGCTTCCTTTGTAGGAGAATATTCCTTGTGCTTTCCTCATAAACCGGCCCACCATTAACATGAACCGGCCTTCTGGGCCTTGGGCCTTGTCATCCGTCTGACCCGCCCGCCGGGTCACCAGTGAGTGACTAATCTTCGGGCGGCTTTACAAATGAAACGCCAAGTATCAGCCGGGTCTCAAGTAAACCGCCAAGTCCGACCGGGTTATACTTCCGGCCGGTTTACGCCGCGGGGTATATCCCCGACAGCTGAACTGGACAAGGCCTTACAAGAGGCGAGAGAAGCGCGGTCGGAATCCAGGGCGAACCGTGAGGAGATCCGGCAAGCTAGGGAGATTGCGGCTGGTAAGCCGTTTCTGCTGCAAACTAAGTTCGGTGATCCGAACCATGATCAGCTTAACCAAGTATGGAGTTCTCCGCACGAGTTTTTAGACCTGCCGAAGAGTTCTTCCGATGCGGCGCTGTATTACCAAGCGCGGGATGGGTATGCAACGGAGAAGCTTTTTTGGTCGCAGTTTGGCGCATCAAAGCGCCCTCTGTTGCTTAATGAACAGATGTCCCAATGGGCCAAACTTCATAGGATATCCGGTGCTGCCATGAAGAACGTCATAATCTGGTTGTGACCAACCGAGCCTATTCCGAATAGCTATTTCGGTTTGGTGCAAAGGCTTGTTGACGCGGTGCCGCATATTGATGCTGTGAAGCGGTCAACGTGCATTGAGGGTGCACGGATGGCTTTTGCCCGAGTCAAGACATTCTGGGGGAAAATGAAGGCCATCGATGTTGCGGCGAAGAGTCCACCCAAAGGCAAGGACCGTCCAGAACCAGAGCATTATTTTGAAGACGTCCTAGAGGCTGCCCGCTTGATAGAGGGTCAGTGCTCGAAAGACATAATGTTCGAGTGAGATGTATGGGAATTGTTAAAGACAATGTTTTATAGTTAATCTATTTTTATGTTTTGCTCGAAAGCTTGAATTCCTCCTGTGCGGCCGTTTTAATACAATCTGAAAGTTTTCCAGTTGTCGGCTTCAGCCCCCTCGTAGGAAGTACGGGGGTGTTCGGAAAAGCATTTAATCACTCTTTATCCAACATCTTGGTCCATGAAGGAGGTGATAATGCGGCGAACCAGGCAATCGGACTATAGGGCGTTAACGCTTTCACTTAGCCATAGGAGTTTTATTGTGGGGCTACGACATAGCCCCTGGTATGTATGCGGCATACGGTGCCTTACATGTTTGATCTTGAAAAAGATCCCTCGTGTGACACGGAGAATCGCTAAAGATTCCAAGAAGTCGTCAAGTGGTTGACCAGCTCTCGCCGCATCATGACAGTCAGTTTTCGGCTTTCTCTACTAAGGTGCTCATCCGGTTTAGAGCGGAACGTAGGGTAGCAAGCACAGGAGCTGGGCAACCCAACTATTGACCCAAGACAATGATTCGGAGCTGATGCATATACGGCCAAACTTGCGACGCCGAAGTGCGCTGTAGAGCTGTTCGGGCTTTTGCTGGCAACTCATTTGTTCCCATACCGAGCCCCTGGCAGGTTATGCCAGGGTATATTTGTGAAGCAAACGTGGCAGCCATATTCCATGGCGAGACAACACGGATGATTAGTTCGGATATGTTTTACTGGGAACTGAGCGGTATGCCAATGATTATTTATGATATATATAAAAGCCATCCTCCCGGCTATTTGACATGCTCGGGGTTGGAGGCGGAGGAACAGGCATAGTACAGGCTCGATAAATAGGGAGTGCGGTCTACAAAAATTTATTTTGGACCTCCTGTCGCACGTCTGCGCCGCCAGTCCTCGGTGGGGGAAATCCTTGATGGAAATAGCCCCTTAGGTGAGTATACGGATCCGGACTCCGATAGAGCCAGTTCCCGATGTTTATCCTGTTCGTCACCTGTTTAAAGGATAGTGAAGGAAGAAAAAATAAAAAGGAAAATAAAAAATGTTACTGGTGTGTTTGCAGGGTTGTCCGTATTGTGCTTCCGCCAATGCCCATGGTATCTTGAGTGCGTAATGATGTATGCACAGTACAAGTTTTATAGGTGTACGAAGTGGGCGGCGGAAGCCGGGTTGCTATTTCCGTTCTGGGAGTGGCTGATCCTCCGGTAGAGATTTCTTCTTACCCCCGGTGCTTTGTTGGTGAACCTTTCCGTCATCCCTGTCGCCTGGCGGCCTACTTCCCCTGTGTTCGGCGTTGAGCTTACCGGCCTGTTTAAGGACCCAGCAGTTTCTGTTAGTATGATTGGCTGGTTTATCGGGGTGGCCATGAATCTGGCAGGGTCGGTCCAATATCCTGTCCAGGTTGGATGGTTCGTCGCGATTTGCCTTGAATGGCTTCTTCCGCTGACCGGGCTTGGGATTGCTGAATCCGGCGTTGACCGCTGTGTCGCGTGATCTTTCATTATCATTGCGACTGTTGTATTTGCTTCGTCGTGGCTTGCCGTTGCCGTCTCGGATTTCAGAAGTGCCCGGGTCGTTGGCGCTGTTGCTTCTACGAGCGAGCCAGCTGTCTTCTCCCACGCAAAAGCGGGTCATCAGAGCAGTGAGGGCTGTCATGGATTTAGGTCCTTCTTGGCCGAGGTGGCGTGTCAGCCATTCGCCCCGGACGCTATGTCTGAAGGCCGCAAGGGCTTCCGCGTCCGGACAGTCGACGATTTGGTTCTTTTTGACTAAGAACCGAGTCCAGAGCTCCCTGGCTGACTGTCCGGGTTGCTGGACTATGTGGCGTAGGTCATCAACATCTAGTGGCCGGACATATGTTCCTTGGAAGTTGCCGAGGAAGGCTTCTTCCAAGTCCTCCCAGCTGCCTATGGAATTTTCGGGCAGGCTGTTTAACCAGTGCCGAGCTGGCCCTTTTAGCTTTAGTGGGAGGTATTTAATGGCGTGGAGGTCATCTCCACGGGCCATATGGATGTGGAGAATAAAATCTTCTATCCATACCGAGGGATCGGTTGTTCCGTTGTATGGTTCAATATTGACGGGTTTGAATCCCTCGGGGAATTCATGATCCATTACTTCATCGGTGAAGCAAAGAGGGTGTGCGGCGCCTCTATGTTGTGCCACAATGCGACGTGACTCCGAAGAGTCCATTTGTGGTTTTCGGCTCGGGCGTGGCTAGGTTTGTCACGTCCGAATAGGTAGCCGTCATCATGTGTCGGGACATGCCATCGTGATCCGTAGATCGATCTTGCGTGTCCTGCTCTACTGTCCAAGTCCTGTCGAAGGTCGTGTGTACAACCACGAGCTATGTTATTCTTGCCTTTACGGCGAGGTAGGTCGGTCTGGAGTTTGGCTTGAGTTGCCTCTTTATCCGGACCGGGTTGTCGTCGACCTGCCGCATGGTGTGATAATGGTGTGGGCTCCAACGCCTCGTTATCAGACTGAGGTAGCGATCTATGCTTCGGGTAGCTTTTGGCTGGGCCGCTAAGGCCGTATTCTTCGGCGGCCAGGACTTTGATCCATCTATCATTGAGCAGGTCTTGGTCAGCTTGAAGCTGCTGCTGCTTCTTTTTCAGGCTCCTTGCGGTAGCTATTAGCTTGTGCTTGAAGCGCTCCTGCTCGAGGGGCCCTTCGGGTATGATGAAGTCTTCGTCACCGAGGCTTACCTCGTCTTCGGAGAGCGGAAGGTAGTTGTCGTCCTCCGAATTGTCGCTGGGCAGGGCCTGTTCGTCGGGGCTGGCTTGCCCGTTTTCTTGTTCCTCCTGTTCGGATTTTGCTCCGATAGGGTCTTCATTGTGTTCGGCATCGTTCGGGGTATTGTTTCCTCCGGTGCCGGCGTTGCTATCTTTTGGTGCATCGACCATGTACACATCGTATGAGGAGGTGGCCGTCTGACTTCTTGTGAATGGCTGGTCTTGGCCTTGCTCCTTGTCGGCATCGCCGTCCAGGCTGTCGATGTCTTCGGAGCCCCAGTTAAGCACGTCGGTTGAGTTTTCGACAGTAGCTATGAAGTGGGTGGCGGGTGGGAAGCAAAATTCTCCATCAGCCCCTAGTTCGAACCGAACATAGTTCGGCTGTGAGTCCTCTGCCAAGGACAGGTTTTTTTAATGAATTTAGCATATCAGCCAAGGGCGAGTGTTGAAAGATGTCTGCGGCGCTGAACTCGAAGATCGATAACCGATCCAACTCGGTGTCCGCAGGCATACATGGTTTGGAATTTATAGCCGAAAACGAATCCGGAATTCCGTTGACGCAGATATTGCAAGGTGTTGAGTCCGTGTGCGGCTCCAATGCCATGGATTCGTTGGCCTCAGACGGTACGATCTGCTCCGGATCTAAGGCCGTTGCAGCAATAGGAACCATCTCCTGGATGTGATCCGATGACAGATTTAAGTCATGTTCATCGGAGCGAGGAGGAGCGATCGCCGCGGTCTCGAACCCATTGAAGATCAAGTCTCTACGGATATCCGCAACGTAGTTCAAGCTTCCAAATCTGACCTGATGGCCAAGGGCGTAGCTGTTGACCTGCTCCAGATGGCCAAGCGAGTTGGCCCGCAGTATGAAGCCGCCGAACAGAAAAATCTGTCCGGGGAGGAAGGTTCCTCCTTGGACGGTGTCATTCTCGACGATTGAAGGGGCCATCAAACCTTTTGTCAACAGCACAATGGAACTCTCAATGAAAGCACCAATGTCGGTGTCAAAACCGGCGGATCTCGGGTAGGGGGTCCCAAACTGTGCGTCTAGGATCGATGGTAACAGGAGACGGGGGACACGATGTTTACCCAGGTTCGGACCCTCTCTATGGAGGTAATACCCTACTTCCTGCTTGATTGATCTTGATGAATATGAGTATTACAAGAGTTGATCTACCACGAGATCGTAATGGCTAAACCCTAGAAGTCTAGCCTATATGACTATGGTAATGTGTGTGTGTCCTTTCTGGACTAACCCCTCCGGTTTATATAGACACCGGGGGGATCTAGGGTTTACATGGAGTCAGTTACATAAGAAGGAATCTTCATAATCGGTCGCCAAGCTTGCCTTCCACAACAAGTAGAGTCCAATCCGGACACGGGTGCAGTCTTCGGCCTTCATATCTTCACAGCCCATCAGTCCGGCTCGTGGATAAGAGGCCGGACGCCCGAGGACCCCTTAGTCCAGGACTCCCTCATGCACCCCCAAGCTTTGGGGGCCAAGCCAAGAAGGTGCTTCATAGGGGAGGGGATGCTGGGAGGACCCTCCTCCCCTTGGTATGCCCACCCTAGGAGGGGGCAACCCCTCTCTAAGCCGCGCTCCCCGTCCATCTATAAATAGATGGGAGGGGCGCCCCCTCCAAACACACATGTCTGAAAGAGACGCCCCCTTGCGCAAGCTCTCTCTCTCTCTCTCTCTCGGTTCGATTGATACATTGCTAGGCTGTTGTTCCTCTAGTTCTCTGGTGGCTCTTTAAAGTGCTGCCAAATCGTTGATACCGGATGGGTGGATACCGCAGAGTGGTCATGCTTTTGACTCTCAGTTAGAAAAATTCTCATGGCTAGGAGGTAATACCTAGATGCAAGAATCTGTAAAACTTCATCAACATAAACACCATCTTTGTCGCATTGTGTTGATGAGGTTGATCTATCCATGCATCTACATAGTGTTCTTGTGCATGTTCGTAGGTACAGTAAATTTTATTTTGTATTATGTTCCCCAACACATTGCTCCCATATGTGCTTGTTGCCAAAGGCTTGCATTGTAGGGTAAAATAGGTTTTTAGCGGTAAAATAATAATTACAACAAGTTAGTTATGTAATTGATTCTAAAGGAAAAGAGAGCGCTTATCACATGTTTTCTAACCATAAGAGCAAGATATGCTCTAAGTGGCTTGTTGGAGCCCTTGATATTGTGGCCAAGTTCCTTGCAATTTCCACACCGCAATGTTCTTTCTTTGCTCTTGCATAAGTAGTACCACTCTCCTTAGGCCCTTTTGTTCTAATTTACTCGGACATTTCTGGTTGAACAATGTACCCTGGTGGTTCAATATCTGGTCTGGATGGCTTAACCCACTTAGGTTCATGTGGAAAAGGGTATATCATGTGTTCATATGCTTTCCAGTAAGTTTCAAACTTGAAGAAATCATCAACATAATCTCAGGCCATTCCTTAGCCCTAAATATAGCCGCACAAGGATGTTGACAATGAACACCACATAGCTAAAATCTGAAACAACCACAAGTCTTAAGCAGGTTTACTTCATAGGTCTTTACAGTGCAGTTTACTTGCCAAATGCCAACACCAAATTGTTGAGTTGTGCAGTACCTTACTTTACTCTTAATACAATTTATACTCTACAATGTTCTGTGAATATACAACACTAATATTACACTAGAAATCACTATTAAGATATTAGTTGGACATTGGACATTATTGTTTGCAAACCTCTAATATGATATTTAAAGGAACTAAATTATACATGAACATAAGCATGTACAAAAATGTATGTGTGCATTATATAATGGTGTAATTGTCACAAAAGTAATTCAAAAATAATTTCAATGACATCATTGAATTTTAATGTAGTATAGAAAAAGTGATCAGCGACACACATTAGAACTGATAACTAATAACACTGATTAAATATACTAATTATACAATGTAATTAACTATACTAAGTAAATAATAAAATGTATACTCCTTAAAATTATAGTATGATGAAAATAAAAATAAATAAGTATAAATGTTTGGTATAAAAATATTTAGAAACTAAACTATATACATGAACATATGCACATACATAAAAATATAGCCACACAAGCATGTTCACAAGGAACACCACAAAAATAGAATTTGAAACAACCACAAGTCTTGTTAAGCAGGTTTACTTCATAGGTTTTTTCAGTGTATTTTATTTGCCAAATCCCAACACCAAATTGTTGAGTTGTGTAGTATGTTACTTTACTCTTAGTACAATTTATACTGCAATGTTCTATGAATATACAAACCTAATAATACATCAGAAATCACTATTAAGATATTAGTTGGACCTTGGACATTATTGTTTAGAAACCTCTAATATGATATTTTATGGAACTAAAATATACATGAACATAAGCACATACGAGAAAATGTATGTGTGCATGATATAATTTGTGTAATTATCACAAAAATGTTTCAAAGATAATTTCAGCAACACTATTGAATTTTAAGTATAAACAAAGTTATCGAAGATACACATCAGACAACACTGATTAAATATACTAATAAAATTATGTAATTAACTATACTAAGAAAATAAAAAAATGTATACTCCTTAAAATTGTTGTATGATGAAAATAAAAATAAATAAGTATAAATGTTTGGTATAAATAAAGTGATCGGAGATATACATTACAACATTATAACAAACGACAGTGGTTAAGTATACCAACTAAATGATGTGGTTAAGTAAACATAGTATGATAAAAATGTATACTCCTTCAAAATAAATTATGTGTTTAAGTATACCAACTTAGATCAGGAAGAACCTGAACCGGGACAGGGAGCTGAGGCGCAATGGTCACCAAGTGGGGAAGGATAGCTTTGAGTTGAGGTGACCGCGTATCATATGGAGAGCTCAAGAGCTTTGCGATCTTCTCAGTTGACAGGACTTGCCCGTGTTTGACCATCTCAAGATTGATCAATCGGGCTGCTGTGGCAATGAGGCGGCCCCTTGGACCTCCCTCTCCCCCTGTGCTGACCTCGCGGAACCTCTCCCAATCACCCATACCCCTCCTGTACCTCTTGTAATCTCTCTTCATGTAGCTTTTGCTCCCCTCTCATTTCTCCTAGCTAGGAGTTGGACCCTCTTCCTAGTTGTTGCGCATCAAAGACCCAGTCAGATAAGAGACAACGCTGTCCTGACCATCAGACAGGAATAATCTTATGAATCAAACAATGCCTAAGATAAGAGAAAACACTTAAGTTACTTGCGAACATCAAACATCAAACAACCTTAGGGCCTAAGATGGAAATTCAAAGTCCTCTCTAAGTAGTACTACAACCAAGACAGGTGGTATGGAAACGATACTACAACTAAGAAACTTCTATTTTGTGTATGCGCCCTCGAGACCGAGTCAGAGAGCCCCACATTGCTCGATCGGCCTCGTCTTCTTCCTCGAACCCCGGAGGCAATCTTCTCCGATTCTGATGCTTCTGCTGCTCCCAAGATTTCGCTGGGCCATCTTGTGCCTTCACGGTGAGCTCACGCACAAAACCCCTCTCCGCCCTACTCAATTTCGTGTCTGTAGCTGCCATCACCATTATTGCCGAAGCTTGCCGCCGCTGCCATGGTTGTTGTCGTTGCTCTCACGGCCAGCTGAGCAGGTGAGCGTGCTCAGGGCTTCATGGTGATGTCGTCCGTACTCCCAGGTCGCCTTGCCGTGCCCCTTAGCATCGTTTGTTGTTACGCTCGAGCTCCGGCCACCGCCAACATCGACGCCAGCGCCGTTGCAGACTGACCTGGCTGCTGCCACCACCCGCATTCGACGTGTGACGCTGCGCGCGTTCGACCGCGTCCCTCCGTCGCTCATTTGGTCGCTGGAGGACCAAATCTGAGCCGCACCGTTGATGCGCCACCGTGTTTACGCGACTGGGTCGCTGCCAGGTGGGTTGGGGATTAGCTTAGGGCTAATGACCCACTAACATGCGGCCCCGCACACTCTAGCGTCTAATTAGCACACATGTCACTAACAGCCTGGCCCCACATGTTAATTATGTTAATTAAACCTCTGTTAAATAAATAGTCACTCACCAGTGGGTCCCATTGGCCAGTTTGACCAATGAACTTTGACTGTTGACTGCTGACTGGGAAGTCAACAGACACCACCTGTCAGCCTCACAGCCAAGTGATGTGTATACTTTTCTGTGTCCACATAGCATTTTGTTATTTACTTTTGAAATTGTGAACATAACATTTTGCTATTTATTTTTGAAATAATAATAAATCCAGAAATTCCAAAAATCATTTGAACTTTGGAAATTCATATAAAAGATCTATCACTCAGATGAAAATAATTTTTATATAAAAATTAATCATAAAAATATAAGGAGTCTGAGTATGTCATTTCCATGCACCAAAAAGCCTTCTATCACAATGAACATTGATATTTTGCATCTGGATTAATTAAAGAAATAATGTATGGAGTTGGGAAAATATTCCCACTTCAGTTAAATTGTGTAGTAATGCATTAGAGCACATCATCATCACATTTTTCCATGACATGCATTTTGTGCTGCATTTGATTGCCCATTATTTATTTCATGCCCATATTTGCTTTTTATCGGTAGACCCCTAGTATGACGATCAGACCTACTCAATAGAGCTTCCAGGCAAGCAGCCCCCCTTGATCTTTCTGATATTGCCCATTATTACTCTCTACTTCTTGCATTAGAGTGTCTGTTCAGTTGTTGTTTTGTCGGTAGATCCTATTCTGGTGCATATCCTGTTGTTGTTAACTGCTGTTGATACTTTACCGGCTATCTTATCATGCTTAGTTTTATTATGCTAGAGTCCAATCAGTGGCCCTACACCCTTGTCCGTTTGCCATGCTATATTATCGGGTCATGATCCCTCTGGGCGATGATCACAGATATATTTTATACTAATGCACTACTTATGATTATGTTCAGATGGGGGGTTGAAGAGACAGGTGGTACCATCCATGTAGTGATGGGCCTGGGTTCCCGACAGCCCCGAGTAATTCACCATGGCAAAAAGACAGGGCATGCAGAGACCATCCAGAGAGAGGTGGCCCTAGGCCCTGGTTGGTGTCCGCGGTTACTTTAACAATAACGTGCTTAACGAGTTCTGGGTATTTGATATGAGATTGCCACTGGCATATACGCACTAACCTCCACGTGATAATGGTTATGGGGCTCTCGACGTCATCAGTTTCTCCCGAAACCTCTATCAGATGTCACAGTTCAGAGATGTGGGATTGTTAGGGTGAGCGGATACTGCCTGTTGCTGATGGAGAGGTGGGCTTGGTCCCCGACCAGTCTCGCAACGTGCTAGGAGTGCTTGGGGTTAGCAGCCGAACAACCATTCGCGCATAGGATGTAGACCGGCAGGTGACATCTTTGGAGAGCCAAGGTAGGACTTAGGCGTGTTGTGTTGGAAATATGCCCTAGAGACAATAATAAAATGGTTATTATTATATTTCCTTGTTCATGATAATTGTCTATTGTTCATGCTATAATTGTATTAACTGGAAACCGTAATACATGTGTGAATACATAGACCACAACATGTCCCTAGTAAGCCTTTAGTTGACTATCTCGTTGATCAATAGATGGTTATAGTTTCCTGACCATGGACATTGGATGTCATTGATAACGGGATCACATCATTAGGAGAATGATGTGATGGACAAGACCCAATCCTAAGCATAGCACAAGATCGTGTAGTTCGTTTGCTAGAGCTTTTCTAATGTCAAGTACCATTTCCTTAGACCATGAGATTGTGCAACTCCCGGATACCGTAGGAATGCTTTGGGTGTACCAAACGTCACAACGTAAATGGGTGGCTATAAAGGTGCACTACAGGTATCTCCGAAAGTGTCTGTTGGGTTGGCACGAATCGAGGCTGGGATTTGTCACTCCGTATGATGGAGAGGTATCTCTGGGCCCACTCGGTAATGCATCATCATAATGAGCTCAATATGACTAAGGAGTTAGTCACGGGATCATGCATTACGGTACGAGTAAAGTGACTTGCCGGTAACGAGATTGAACAAGGTATTGGGATATCGACGATCGAATCTCGGGCAAGTAACATACCGATAGACAAAGGGAATTGTATACGGGATTGATTGAATCCTCGACATCGTGGTTCATCCGATGAGATCATCGAGGAGTATGTGGGAGCCAACATGGGTATCCAGATCCAGCTGTTGGTTATTGACCGGAGAATCGTCTCGGTAATGTCTGCATGTCTCCCGAACCCGTAGGGTCTACACACTTAAGGTTCGGTGACGCTAGGGTTGTAGAGATATTAGTATGCGGTAACCCGAAAGTTGTTCGGAGTCCCGGATGAGATCCCGGACGTCACGAGGAGTTCCGGAATGGTCCGGAGGTAAAGATTTATATATGGGAAGTCTTATTTTGGTCGCCGGAAAAGTTTCGCGCATTATCGGTATTGTACCGGGAGTGCCGAAAGGGGTCCGGGGGTCCACCAAGGGGGTCCACTAGCCCCGGGGGGCCACATGGGCTGTAGGGCTGTGCGCCTTGGCCTATATGGGCCAAGGGCACCAGCCCCAAGAGGCCCATGCGCCAAGAGATAAGGGAAAGGGAGAGTCCTAAAGGGGGAAGGCACCTCCGAGGTGCCTTGGGGAGGATGGACTCCTTCGTGGCCGCACCCTTCCTTGGAGGAAGGGCCAAGGCTGCGCCCCCTCTCCCTTGGCCCTATATATAGTGGGGGGAGGGAGGGCAGCAACACCTAAGCCCTGGCGCCTCCCTCTCCCTCCCGTGACACATCTCCCTCCTCCCACAGCGCTTGGCGAAGCCCTGTTGGAATCCCGCTACTTCCACCACCACGCCGTTGTGTTGCTGGATCTTCATCCACCTCTCCTTCCCCCTTGCTGGATCAAGAAGGAGGAGACATCGCTGTTCCGTACGTGTGTTGAACGCGGAGGTGTCGTCCGTTCGGCGCTAGGATCATCGGTGATTTGGATCACGACGAGTACGACTCCATCAACCCCGTTCTCTTGAACGCTTCCGCTCGCGATCTACAAGGGTATGTAGATGCACTCCTCTCTCTCGTTGCTAGATGACTCCATAGATTGATCTTGGTGATGCATAGAATTTTTTTGAATTATTTCTACGTTCCCCGACAGTGGCATCATGAGCCAGGTCTATGCGTAGATTCTATGCACGAGTAGAACACAAAGTAGTTGTGGGCGATGATTTGTTCAATTTGCTTGCCGTTACTAGTCTTATCTTGATTCGGCGGCATTGTGGGATGAAGCGGCCCGGACCGACCTTACACGTACTCTTACGTGAGACAGGTTCCACCGACTGACATGCACTTGATGCATAAGGTGGCTAGCGGGTGTCTGTCTCTCCCACTTTAGTCGGATCGGATTCGATGAAAAAGGTCCTTATGAAGGGTAAATAGCAATTGGCATATCACCGTTGTGGCTTTTGCGTAGGTAAGAAACGTTCTTGCTAGAAACCCATAGCAGCCACGTAAAACATGCAACAACAATTAGAGGACGTCTAACTTGTTTTTGCAGGGTATGCTATGTGATGTGATATGGCCAAAAGGATGTGATGAATGATATATGTGATGTATGAGATTGATCATGTTCTTGTAATAGGAATCACGACTTGCATGTCGATGAGTATGACAACCGGCAGGAGCCATAGGAGTTGTCTTAATTTATTGTATGACCTGCGTGTCAATGAAAAACGCCATGTAATTACTTTACTTTATTGTTAACCGTTAGCCATAGTAGTAGAAGTAATAGTTGGCGAGACAACTTCATGAAGACACGATGATGGAGATCATGATGATGGAGATCATGGTGTCATGCCGGTGACGAAGGTGATCATGTCGCGCCTCGAAGATGGAGATCAAAAGGCGCAAGATGACATTGGCCATATCATGTCACTTTATGATTTGCATGTGATGTTTGTCATGTTTACATCTTATTTGCTTAGAACGACGGTAGCATAAATAAGATGATCCCTCACTAAAATTTCAAGAGATGTGTTCCCCCTAACTGTGCACCATTGCGAAGGTTCGTTGTTTCGAAGCACCACGTGATGATCGGGTGTGATAGATTCTAAAGTTCGCATACAACGGGTGTTGACGAGCCTAGCATGTACAGACATGGCCTCGGAACACAAGCAAAACACTTAGGTTGACTTGACGAGCCTAGCATGTACAGACATGGCCTCGGAACACAAGTGATCGAAAGGTCGAACATGAGTCGTATAGTAGATGCGATCAACATGGAGATGTTCACCGATGATGACTAGTCCGTCTCACGTGATGATCGGACACGGCCTAGTTTGACTCGGATCATGTATCACTTAGATGACTAGAGGGATGTCTATCTAAGTGGGAGTTCATTAAATAATTTGATTAGATGAACTTAATTATCATGAACATAGTCAAAAGGTCTTTGCAAATTATGTCGTAGCTTACACTTTAGTTCTACTAAGATATGTTCCTAGAGAAAATTTAGTTGAAAGTTGATAGTAGCAATTATGCGGACTGGGTCCGTAAACTGAGGATTGTCCTCATTGCTGCACAGAAGGCTTATGTCCTTAATGCACCGCTCGGTGTGCTGAACCTCAACGTCGTCTGTAGATGTTGCGAAACATCTGACATACACGTTTTGATGACTACGTGATAGTTCAGTGCGTGATGCTAACGGTTTAGAATTGTGGCACCAAAGACGTTTTGAAACGTCGCAGAACATATGAGATGTTCCGAAAACTGAAATTGGGATTTCAGACTAGTGCCCACGTCAAGAGGTATGAGACCTCTGACAAGTTTCTTAAGCCTGCAAACTAAGGGAGAAAAGCTCAATCGTTGAGCATGTGCTCAGATTGTCTGAGTACCACAATCGCTTGAATCGAGTGGGAGTTAATCTTCCAGATGAGACAGTGATGGTTCTCCATAGTCACTGCCACCAAGCTATTAGAGCTTCGTGATGAACTATATCAGGGATAGATATGACGATCCTTGAGCTATTCGCGATGTTTGACACCGTGAAAGTAGAAATCAAATAGGAGCATCAATTGTTGATGGTTAGTAAAACCACTAGTTTCAAGAAGGGCAAGGGCAAAAAGGGATACTTCATGAAACGGCAAATCATTTGCTGCTCTAGTGAAGAATCCCAAGGTTGAACCCAAACCCGAGACTAAGTGCTTCTGTAATGAGGGGAACGGTCACTGAAGCAGAACTACCCTAGATATGAGAAGCCAGGCAAGGTCGACAGAAGTATATTGGATATACATTATATGAATGTGTACTTTACTAGTACTCCTAGTAGCACCAGGGTATTAGATACCGGTTCGGTTGCTAAGTGTTAGTAACTCGAAATAAAAGCTGCGGAATAAACGGAGACTAGCTAAAGGTGAGATGACGATATGTGTTGGAAGTGTTTCCAAGGTTGATGTGATCAAGCATCGCATGCTCCCTCTACCATCGAGATTGGTGTCAAACCTAAATAATTGTTATTTGGTGTTTGCGTTGAGCATAAACATGATTGGATTATGTTTATCGCAATACGGTTATTCATTTAAGGAGAATAATGGTTACTCTGTTTATTTGAATAATACCTTCAATGGTCTTGCACCTAAAATGAATCTCGATCGTAGTGATACACATGTTCGTGCCAAAAGATATAAAATAGTAATGATAGTACCACATACTTGTGGCACTGCCATTTGAGTCATATTGGTATAGAACGCATGAAGAAGCTCCATGTAGATGGATCTTTGGACTCACTCGTTTTTGAAAAGATTGAGACATGCAAACCATGTCTATTGGTATATATGCATGAAGAAACTCCATGCAGATGGATCGTTTGGACTCACTTGATTTTGAATCACTTGAGACATGCAAATCACACCACATGGGCAAGATGACTGAAAGGCCTCATTTTCAGTAAGATGGAACAAGAGAGCAACTTGTTGGAAGTAATACATTTGATGTGTGCAGTCCAATGAGTGCTGAGGCACACAGTGGATATCGTTATGTTCTTACTTCACAGATGATTTGAGTAGATGCTAAGAATATTTACTTGATGAAACACAAGTCTGAATTATTGAAAGGTTCAAGTAATTTCAGAGTGAAGTTGAAGATCGTCGTGACAAGAGGATAAAAAGTCTATGATATGATCATAGAGATATCTGAGTTACGAGTTTGGCACACAATTAAGTCATTGTGGAAATTGTTTCACAACTAATACCGCCTGGAACACCATAGTGTGATGGTGTGTCCGAACATCATAACTGCACCCTATTGGATATGGTGCATACCATGATGTCTCTTATCGAATTACCACTATCGTTTATGGGTTAGGCATTAGAGACAACCGCATTCACTTTAAATAGGGCACCACGCAATTCCGTTGAGACGACACCGTATGAACTATGGTTTAGAGAAACCTAAGCTGTCGTTTCTTAAAAGTTTGGGGCTGCGACGCTTATGTGAAAAAGTTTCAGGCTGATAAGCTCGAACCCAAAGCGGATAAATGCATCTTCATAGAATACCCAAAACAGTTGGGTATACCTCCTATTTCATATCTGGAAGCAAAAGTGATTGTTTCTAGAAACGGGTCCTTTCTCGAGGAAAAGTTTCTCTCGAAAGAATTGAGTGGGAGGATGGTGGAGACTTGATGAGGTTATTGAACCATGACTTCAACTAGTGTGTAGCAGGGTACAGGAAGTTGTTCCTGTGGCACCTGCACCAATTGAAGTGGAAGCTTATGATAGTGATCATGAAACTTCGGATCAAGTCACTACCAAACCTCGTAGGACGACAAGGATGCGTACTACTTCAGAGTGGTATGTAATCCTGTCTTGGAAGTCATGTTGCTAGACAACAATGAACCTACGAGCTATGGAGAAGCGATGGTGGGCCCGGATTCCGACGAATGGCTCGAGGCCATAAAATCCGAGAGAGGATCCATGTATAAAAAACAAAGTGTAGACTTTGGAAGAACTACTTGATGGTCGTAAGGCTGTTGGGTGCAGATGGATTTTAAAAGGAAGACGGACAATGATGGTAAGTGTCACCATTAAGAAAGCTCGACTTGTCGTTAAGATGTTTCCCGACAAGTTCAAGGAGTTGACTACGATGAGACTTTCTCACTCGTAGCGATGCTAAGAGTCTGTTGGAATTATATTAGCAGTTACTGCATTATTTATGAAATCTTGCAGATAGGATGTCAAAACATTGTTTCCTCGACGATTTTCTTGAGGAAAGGTTGTATGTGATACAACCAGAAGATTTTGTCAATCCTGAAAGATGCTAACAAGTATGCAAAGCTCCAGCAATCCTTCTAAGGACTGGAGTAAGCATCTCGGAGTTGGAATGTACGCTTTGATGAGATGATCAAAGATTTTGGGTTTATACAAATTTTATGAGAAACTTGTATTTCCAAAGAAGTGAGTGGGAGCACTATAGAATTTTTGATGAGTATATGTTGTTAACATATTGTTGATCAGAAATGATGTAGAATTTCTGGAAAGCATCCAGGGTTATTTGAAAAGTGTTTTAATGGAAAACCTGGATTAAGCTACTTGAACATTGAGCATCAAGATCTATAAGGATAGATCGAAAACGCTTAATAGTACTTTCAAATGAATGCATACCGTGACAGGATTTTGAAGGAGTTCAAAATAGATCAGCAAAGAAGGAGTTCTTGGCTGTGTTACAAGGTGTGAGTATTGAGTAAGACTCAAGACTTGACCACGGTAGAAGAGAGAGAAAGGACGAAGGTCGTCCCCTATGCTTTAGACGTAGGCTCTACATATGCTATGCTGTGTACCGCACCTGAAGTGTGCCTTGCCATGAGTTAGTCAAGGGGTACAATAGTGATCCGGGAATGGATCACATGACAGCGGTCGAACTTATCCTTAGTATCTAGTGGACTAAGGAATTTTTCTCGATTATGGAGATGGTAAAAGAGTTCGTCGTAAAGGGTTACGTCGATGCAAACTTTGACACTAATCCGGATGACTCTGAGTAGTAAACCGGATTCGTATAGTAGAGCAGTTATTTGGAATAACTCCAAGTAGCGCATGGTAGGTACATCTACAAGATGACATAGAGATTTGTAAAGCACACACGGATCTGAATGTTGCAGACCCGTTGACTAAAACCTCTCTCACAAGCAGAACATGATCAAACCCTAGTAAACTCTTTGGGTGTAGTCACATGGCGATGTGGACTATGAGTGTTAATCACATGGCGATGTGAATTAGATTATTGACTCTAGTGCAAGTGGGAGACTGTTGGAAATATGCCCTAGAGACAATAATAAAATGGTTATTATTATATTTCCTTGTTCATGATAATTGTCTATTGTTCATGCTATAATTGTATTAACTGGAAACCGTAATACATGTGTGAATACATAGACCACAACATGTCCCTAGTAAGCCTCTAGTTGACTAGCTCGTTGATCAATAGATGGTTATAGTTTCCTGACCATGGACATTGGATGTCATTGATAACGGGATCACATCATTAGGAGAATGATGTGATGGACAAGACCCAATCCTAAGCATAGCACAAGATCGTGTAGTTCGTTTGCTAGAGCTTTTCTAATGTCAAGTATCATTTCCTTAGACCATGAGATTGTGCAACTCCCGGATACCGTAGGAATGCTTTGGGTGTACCAAACGTCACAACGTAACTGGGTGGCTATAAAGGTGCACTACAGGTATCTCCGAAAGTGTCTGTTGGGTTGGCACGAATCGAGACTGGGATTTGTCACTCCGTATGACGGAGAGGTATCTCTGGGCCCACTCGGTAATGCATCATCATAATGAGCTCAATATGACTAAGGAGTTAGTAACGGGATCATGCATTACGGTACGAGTAAAGTGACTTGCCGGTAACGAGATTGAACAAGGTATTGGGATACCGACGATCGAATCTCGGGCAAGTAACATACCGATAGACAAAGGGAATTGTATACGGGATTGATTGAATCCTCGACATCGTGGTTCATCCGATGAGATCATCGAGGAGTATGTGGGAGCCAACATGGGTATCCAGATCCCGCTGTTGGTTATTGACCGGAGAGTCATCTCGGTCATGTCTGCATGTCTCCCGAACCCGTAGGGTCTACACACTTAAGGTTCGGTGACGCTAGGGTTGTAGAGATATTAGTATGCGGTAACCCGAAAGTTGTTCAGAGTCCCGGATGAGATCCCGGACATCACGAGGAGTTCCGGAATGGTCCGGAGGTAAAGATTTATATATGGGAAGTCTTGTTTTGGTCGCCGGAAAAGTTTCGCGCATTATCGGTATTGTACCGGGAGTGCCGAAAGGGGTCCGGGGGTCCACCAAGGGGGTCCACCAGCCCCGGGGGGCCACATGGGCTGTAGGGGTGGGCGCCTTGGCCTATATGGGCCAAGGGCGCCAGCCCCAAGAGGCCCATGCGCCAAGAGATAAGGGAAAGGGAGAGTCCTAAAGGGGGAAGGCACCTCCGAGGTGCCTTGGGGAGGATGGACTCCTCCCTGGCCGCACCCTTCCTTGGAGGAAGGGCCAAGGCTGTGCCCCCCCTCTCCCTTGGCCCTATATATAGTGGGGGGGGAGGGAGGGCAGCAACACCTAAGCCCTGGCGCCTCCCTCTCCCTCCCGTGACACATCTTCCTCCTCCCGCAGCGCTTGGCGAAGCCCTGTTGGAATCCCGCTACTTCCACCACCACGCCGTCGTGCTGCTGGATCTTCATCAACCTCTCCTTCCCCCTTGCTAGATCAAGAAGGAGGGGACGTCGCTGTTCCGTACGTGTGTTGAACGCGGAGGTGCCGTCCGTTCGGCGCTAGGATCATCGGTGATTTGGATCACGACGAGTACGACTCCATCAACCTCGTTCTCTTGAACGCTTCCGCTCGCGATCTACAAGGGTATATAGATGCACTCCTCTCTCTCGTTGCTAGATGACTCCATAGATTGATCTTGGTGATGCGTAGAATTTTTTTGAACTATTGCTACGTTCCCCGACATGTTGATGCCTGAGGCCGAACATTACCCAGAAAAGTGTGTCCGGCTAGGGGTAATCGAGCATATCGGGTTATGTGGTGCACCCCTGCAGGGAAGTTAAACTATTCGAATAGCCGTACCACAATAATATGACGACTTGGAATTGTATCCCAACCTCTTACCACTTAAACTGGATACTTGATAAACCACACCAAGATAATAGATAGGAATACCCGGTGATCGCTATCTCACAGGGAGACGAGGAAAGGATATTGGGTATGTTGTTGCTATATATAAGTACAAGTTGGTATCAAATACGCTCCTCTCTTCTCCCCCTTATTCTGGCATTTCTATAGTTTAGTCCAAAGTTATAGTTCCACTCCTTCCCCTTATTCTGGCATTTCTGCAGTTTAGTCCAAAGATATAGTTCCATTCCTTTGATATCGATGCATAGGGCTAGAAAAAAAGCTCGAAGCTCGCGAACTTAATGAGTAGCTCCTGACTCGACTCGAATCGACTCAAACTCGAAGAATAAAGAGTCAAGCCAATCTTTATTTTAAGATTGTTTATAAACCAAGTTAAACGAGCTGAGTTCACGAGTACTCGTGTAACTCGTTAGGCTCGATATAAATCTCACCCACCCAGCACCACCTTGCATCCCAAGCCAGTCGCATAGGCACAACAGATGGCCCATCCGCATAACACTAGACCCAACCACCTACGAGACACGCCACAATAGTGAGAGACGAGTTTGTTGATTCATGTCCCGTCTCATCTCTTTCTGAATCATGAGTTCGCGACATCGGCAGTGCCCCGTAAACCCACCTCTCGGGTCTTGTACGTGTTGCTAACTTGTTGATTATTGAGTTAACAAGGTGGGTTGACGCCCGCCCGCGTCGCCCCCCGCTCGGGCGACTTGGGTGGCTCCCCAACCCTAGCCGCCGCCGGGGCCTAGCCCATCTTCCTCCCCCTCCCGCCGCCGTCGGAGGACGCCGCCGGCTTGCACCCGGAGGCCGACGGCGGTGGCGGGGGCTCTTCCTCCCTCTCGCGTCTCAGGGGTGGCGGGGCCCCAACATGCGTGGAGGTGCGGCCGATCTAGAAGCGATGGTGTTGGCTTCGACGGCGGCGGCGGTCGGCCCTGCCTCGGGCCACGGGCTGCGGCTGGCCTGGATCGGGCGGCGGCGCGATACGGTCTTCGGCGGCATGTTATCTGGCTTTAGATCGGCGGCGGCGTCGAGGGCCTGGTGGACTGCTTGGCGGCACCCATGGCAGATCTGTTCTGGCCAGTGTAGCCAGTGGTGGTGGTCATCTTCTTTGTCGGCGGTGGCCAGCCAGAAGCTTGGTGATCGGATCTCGAGATCGATCATCTAGTCCCGGCTGCGAGTTGGGGAGACATGGTTACCGGTGAAAACCGAGCCGACGACAGGCGATGGTGGCGTTCTACGCCGTTACCTTGATGAAGGCATCATCGTGTAACTACTGTCGACCCACTCGTGCTGCTCCGGGGGAAACCCTAGGATCTGGTGTTCCAGATCGGACGATGGCGGCACTGCGGTGTCGTTTCTCTCTTGGGAGCATCGTTTGTGGAGCAGCGCTGGAAGTCAGAGGCAGGAGGTGGTGCGGCTTCGTCTTGCACGGAGCTTCGGTGGAGATGTCAAGTCATGCCCGACAGGTGCTACGCTTTGTCATGCCTGGTCGGCAGGTGCTACGCACGACAAATCTTCCAAGGACTTCAAGCTGTGTCGGCTGGTGGTACTTGGCAGCATGGCGCTGAGGTGTCTCAGTGGCGACCGCGACGTGCTCAGCTGTTTGCGCGCAGAGAGGAGGTGCCGTTGGGCGTCGTGGTGGCGTCGATGATAGCTAGACCAAGCAAGGTTGATACATCAGTACAGTTCTGAAGATGGAGCGGTGGCAGTTGGCGGCGGCGGCCTCTGAGAGCACGTCGGACCAGTGTGTGCCCCAGACCCGGCAAGTGGCTAGGTTGGGGTCTCATGTCTTAGATGTTAGGCTTGGCTGCGATGTCTGTTTGGTATTAGGCCCATGCTATCTGCGCCCCTTCATCAACTGGATAGGTGTGGCGACAATTTGTTGCTTAGACGGCGGCTTTAGTCTTACTGTTGTATGACTTTGTAAGGTCTTGTGAGAATAATTAATAAAGTGGCCGTATGCATCGCCCAGATGCAGAGGCCGGGGTCATCCTCCTTTTCAAAAAAATGTACCATTCTATGTGGAATAGTGGTCATGTACATGTTACCAATTATTGTGGTCATGTACATGTTATTGACTTGCTGACATGTCAATGATACTAACAATTGTAAGTTTAGCTACTTACATTTGTTTGTCAACATCGTACATGCCTAATATGTACATGTACATGTTACATTCCCAATTAATAATTTTTTATCATATTCCTAATGTTTTATGTTCATACCTATAACGAGCTTAACAAGTTAAACGAGCTAGCTCGGGAGCTAAATGAGTCGAGCCAATCTTGGATTTGAGCTCGTTATAGTAACGAGTCGAGTCGAGTTAGCTCGTTAACGAAACAAGCTCTAGCGAGTCGAGCCGATCTGGCTCGACTCGGCTCGAATTGCACCCCTATCGATGCATGTCTAGTATAGATTTGATGTAACTCTTGCGAGTACTTTGAATGTGTACTGTTGAATTATTGGTCCTCGTGACACCGGCTTGTAATATAAATATTTATGTTTAAATTTGTGACCCCGCCAAGGTATATATATATATGTGTGTGTGTGTGTGTGTGTGTGTGAGAGAGAGAGAGAGAGAGGTGGGCTTGGTCCCCGACCAGTCTCGCAACATGTTAGGAGTGCTTAGGGTTAGCAGCCGAACAACCATTCGCGCTTAGGATGTAGACTGGCGGGTGACATCTTTGGAGAGCTAAGGTAGGGCTTAGGCGTGTTGATGCCTGAGGCTGAACATTACCTAGAAAAGTGTGTCCGGCTAGGGATAATCGAGCGTATCGGGTTATGTGGTGCACTCCTACAGGGAAGTTAAACTATTCGAATAGCCGTACCACAATAACAAGATGACTTGGAATTGTATCCCAACCTCTTACCACTTAAACTGGATATTTGATAAAACACACCAAGATAATAGATAGGAATACCCAGTGATCGCTATCTCACAGGAGACGAGGAAAGGATATTGGGTATGTTGTTACTATATATAAGTACAAGTTGGTATCAAATACGCTCCTCTCTTCTACCCCTTATTCTGGCATTCTATAGTTTAGTCCAAAGATATAGTTCCATTCCTTCCCCTTATTCTGGCATTTCTGCAGTTTAGTCCAAAGATATAGTTCCATTCCTTTGATATCGATGCATACCTAGTATAGATCTGATGTAAGTCTTGCGAGTACTTTGAATGCATATTGTTGAATTATTGGTCCTCGTGACACCGGCTTGTAATATAAATATTTATGATTAAATTTGTGACCCCGCCAAGGTATATATATGCGTGTGTGTGTGTGAGAGAGAGAGGGAGAGAGAGAGAGAGGGAGGGGTGGGCTTGGTCCCCGACCAGTCTCGCAATGTGTTAGGAGTGCTTAGGGTTAGCAGTTGAACAACCATTCGCGCTTAGGATGTAGACCGGCGGGTGACATCTTTGGAGAGCTAAGGTAGGACTTAGGCGTGTTGATGCCTGAGGCCGAACATTACGCAGAAAAGTGTGTCCGGCTAGGGGTAATCGAGCGTATCGGGTTATGTGGTGCACCCTTGCAGGGAAGTTTAACTATTCGAATATCCGTACCACAATAATACGACGACTTGGAATTGTATCCCAACCTCTTACCACTTAAACTGGATATTTGATAAAACACACCAAGATAATAGATAGGAATACCCAGTGATCGCTATCTCACAGGGAGACGAGGAAAGGATATTGGGTATGTTGTTGCTATATATAAGTACAAGTTGGTATCAAATACGCTCCTCTCTTCTCCCCCTTATTCTGGCATTTCTATAGTTTAGTCCAAAGATATAGTTCCATTCCTTTCCCTTGCATTTCAGCAGTTTAGTCCAAAGATATAGTTTCATTCCTTTGATATCGATGCATACCTAGTATAGATCTGATGTAAGTCTTGCGAGTACTTTGAACGTGTACTGTTGAATTATTGGTCCTCGTGACACCGGCTTGTAATATAAATATTTATGTTTAAATTTGTGACCCCGCCAAGGTATATATTAATATGTGTGTGTGTGTGTGTGAGAGAGAGATATTTGTGGTGCGGAAAATATAACTCTATTTGATCCATATTGTCGTCTTTTTATGTGCTCATGAATGACAATGTTGATTGTTGGCCAGCTCTATAATATAAGTACCGTGAGTGTGAGTATGATATTATAGAATTATAGGAATGCATGACACATGCCTATTCTTTATAAGATCTTTCCCATGATTTTTAACAGCCCTTGATCTGGCCAGTACCGCGAGTGCAAAACCGCCCTGCTACACTGATGTGAGATCCCCCCCCCCCACACACACTTTTTCTTTCTTACCCAGACTTACTTGATTGATAAGTGTATGAATGAAATCTCAAGTTCAAAAAAAACATTTCATTTGGAGAGGCAACACTCAGACAAAGAGGCGACATGACAGGGGCGAAAGAGGCGACGGAGACGGAGATCGCGCCATTGGCGACCACGCTCCAGGAGATCGAAGGTGAGAATCCCAGATCCCAGATAATCAGAGAGATTGCCATTGAGAGAGAAGGGAAGATTGATTGGGCCACGGGCGTCGATGCGGATCCCCTGGGACTCCGCGTGTCCTGGTTGAAAACAAGGGAGTCGATCCGAAATCTCGCGAGGAGCTGCCATGGGAGGGGGGTGAATCCTGTTAAGGGGGGAGTGAATCAGCAAAAGGAGAAGGAAAATGATATGGCGCGGATCCGAAATCGACTGATCTCCATGAGGGTTGATCTGGAGACGATGTTTGGGGAAAGTAAGAGTGATTTTGGACGGGCTGATAGGGATCTGACACAGACGGGTGACCCTGAGATTCATTCGGATCGGGACGGGAAAGAAAGTGTGATATCATATCAGTATCAAGAGATTGTCAAGGAGGAAATCACTGCTCCGGATTTGAAGGGATCGGAATCATCAGAACACTTGATAAAAGGGGACTCAATTTCTGAAAGTATACCACAAACATCACAGTGTATTCCCATACAGCCCCAAGAGTCAGAGATGGCGAGCAAGGACCTAGCGAAGAACAAGGGCCCGATGCATGCCTCGGAGGGCGTCGACTCCAATGGGGGCGGTGGTGGTGGCGATCGGGTGGTGCTCCATGGCGTCTCGTCCCACAGCCAGGGACGGGGGGCCATGGATTTCCAATCACCTGATGTGGTGGTGCTGGCCCTGTCAAAGGAGAGGGCAGCGCTGAAGACCCGCTGGCTCGCTGTCGGACTGTTCTTCTCCTTATAGGCCTTTAGCTCGGAGGGCCTGTTTGGAGAGCTCAGAGACAAGTGGGGCTTGCGGGGCAAGATGAAGTATACCCAACTGAAGAACAATAGATACTTGCTCGAATTCGAGCGAGAGGGAGACAGACGCTTCATCATCAACAACGGCCCCTGGTCTTACAAGGGTGATGCCTTCCTGATGGCCACCGCAGATGGGAACACGCCACCAGGTGATGTTGAGATCGCCCATCTGGGTTAAGATTTACGATGTTCCTCCAGTCATGCTCTCGGAACCGGTGGCCTGGCAGCTCGGCACCTTGTTGGGGGAGGTGCTTGCTGTTGATACTGACAGCGAAGGAAACATATGGGGGGATTTCTTACGAGTTAGGATTAAGCATGATGTAGACCTACCTCTAACTAGAGACATCAAAACTTGTGAGCTAGGCATGTGTGAGGATGAGGTAAAGAACTTGTACACCCTAGAGGTGAAGTATGAGAGGCTGCCAAGGTTTTGTATGTACTGTGGTAGGATAGGCCACGTGCAGCGGGATTGTAAGCTGCCGGAAGACCTCCAAAAGATGAGGTTTACGGCAGCACTGCGCGGATCCCCACTGAAAAGGAAAAATGGCAGGGGAGGGTATGTTGCGCCGGATGCATGCAGTGCATGACGCTTCATCCACTTTGGGTCAGAGGGGTGTGGTGGAATCAGATCTGCTCCCCCGAAGCTCGTAATGAGAGAGTACGACGGAGTCCCGGAAGCTGTGATGGCGGATCCCCTGGTGCAAGCCGCGATTGCTGCAGTAAGTGCAATTAAACTGGGTGAAGGGCCTGCTGAGGCAGCCCTGCAGAACCTGAAGAAAGAGCATGCCGAAACTGGAACCTTGAGCCAAAATATGCCAGGCGTGACACAAATACCAGAGATGCAGATAAGGACGGTGCAAAACAGTGGTCATTCCACACCAGAATACCCTCCGGGTTTTGGTCCAACTGTCGCGCCTCCGGGTTTTGGCCCAGCTGCTAACACCGGCTCAGGTGCGTCTCCCTTGAGGGCGCCAGCGGTGTCGACAGAGAGCAAGAATGGAGTTCAGGCAAAGATACAGGGGATGAAGGTAGGAATGATGGCAGCGGAGGAGGGAGACATAACAACTGCAGGAAAGGCTATAGCCAACAAGAAGGAAAAAACTGAGGGTAAAGGAACTGCTAGCAGTGTGGATGTGGTGCAGGTATCAGTATTGGGAAAGAGAAGTGACCGAGGTGAAGAAGGGATAGCCCTCGAGAAGACAAGAGCGTCGGAAGATGGTACTGATCAGAGCAAGAAGGTAAAGGGTACAACAGGAAATGTTGGCATAAATGAGGTGGGAAAGATGGAGGGAAAGGAAGCAACTGGCCCTGGGGCTGCCAGTCCTCTGGTAGGTGCCGATGATGGCGCCTACCAGGAGCCATGACGGTGCTAAGCTGGAACTGTCGGGGCCTCAGGCAGCCCCGGACAGTTCAGGAGCTAGTATGCCTAGTGCATACCCATAAGCCCAAGATCGTCTTCATCACTGAAACTAGACAGTGCGAGAATAAAGTTAGAGGCATAAAATGGAGATTGGGATTAAAGCATTGCCTCACCCATGATGGTAAAGGCAAAGGGGCTGGAATAGCACTGTATTGGGATGATTCAATAAAAATAAAAGTTCTTTCGTATGGGCCGAGGTATTTTGATGTGATTGTCTCTGAACCCAACTGTCCTAAGTGGCGAGGGACCTTTGTATATGGTGAGTCAAGGGCACAAGATAGACACCTTATGTGGAATCTGCTAAAAAACATTGCTCCGCAATCGAGTGAGCCATGGCTAATGGTAGGCGATTTTAATGAGACCATGTGGCAACATGAACATCTTTCCTATGCACAAAGATCTGAGAGAAGAATGGAAAATTTCAGAGAGGTCTTAATGTACTGTGAGCTACATGATCTGGGATACAAAGGTCCCATCTGGACATATGACAACAAGCAACACGGAGACAAAAACATTCGAGCAAGGTTAGACAGAGCTGTTGCTTCCCAAGCTTGGTGTGAGCTGTTTGAAGAACACACCGGAACCCACATCTGCTCTACAAGGTCAGATCATTTCCCGGTTCTGGTTGAAATAGGTATGAATACTTGGCGCAAAAAACAAAATCGCACTTTCCACTATGAACAGATGTAGGAACGCCTACCATCTTTGCACGCAACAGTGGAGAAAGTATGGATGGAGAAGGGGAAGGCAAAGAATCTGGCTGATGTTTCAGGAAAGCTGCTGTCGATGAGAGGGTCTCTCACCCGCTGGAGTAAAAATAACTTTGGTTCAGTCCTTCGCAAAACAAAAAGGATCAGAGACAGGATAAGTAAACTTCTGGAGGAGCGTCAGTCGGAGGCTAGAGAGGCAAAACTAAAGAAACTATCAAGTGAGCTTGATGAACTGCTGTTGCGAGAAGAGATCATGTGGAAACAACGGTCAAGAATTCAGTGGCTTAGAGAGGGCGACAGGAATACGAAATATTTTCAGCGTAAGGCCACTTGGCGCCAGAAAAAGAATTCTATTCGGAAACTGAAAAGAGAGGACGGCAGCTGGGTGGAGAGAGAGGAGGAGTTACAGAAAATGGCCACTGAGTTCTTTAAGACTCTGTTTACGGCTGACAAAGGAGTTGATCCTAGTGCCCTTTTGAATCTGATTTCCCCTAAAATAACCACGGAGATGAACAACTCGTTGACCAAAGAATTCACTGACGAAGAAATAGCGAACGCCCTGTTCCAAATTGGCCCCCTAAAAGCACCAGGAGCGGACGGATTCCCTGCTAGATTCTACCAAAGAAACTGGTCCTTGGTCAAAGAAGATGTCACTACCGCAGTAAAAAAAAAAATTTGAGATAGGAATCATGCCGCCCGGGGTTAATGATACTGTCATATGCCTCATCCCGAAGGGCAAAGATCCCCAATACCTTAAGGATTTCCGGCCTATCAGCCTATGTAATGTTATTTACAAAGTGGTGTCAAAGTGCCTAGTGAACCGCCTCAGGCCTTTTTTTGGATGAGATTGCCTCTGAAACTCAAAGCACCTTTATACCAGGAAGGATGATCACGGACAACGCTATCATCGCGTTCGAATGTTTCCACAGGATAAATCACTCTAGAAGTAAATTCAATACCCATTGTGCCTACAAGCTTGATTTGGCAAAGGCGTATGATAGGGTTGATTGGTACTACTTGGAAGGAGCCCTTCAAAGACTTGGCTTTGATCGAATCTGGATAAAGTGGGTCATGGGCTGCGTCAAGTCGGTGTCCTATTCAGTGAAGTGGAATGGTCAACTGATGGAATATTTTACCCCCTCTAGAGGTCTCAGGCAGGGTGATCCTTTAAGCCCATACTTGTTTCTGCTGGTGGCTGATGGCCTGGTTAACATTTTGAACAGAGAGGTGGAAAATGGAAACATAACCCCGATCAAAATTGCTAGGGGAAGCCCGGGGATTTCTAACCTTCTATTCGCCGATGACAGCCTCCTCTTCTTCAAGGCAACCGAGCAGGAAGCAAGGGTGATTAAGAACGCTCTGGATCGATTCCAAGGATGTACAGCCCAACTTCTCAGCCCAGCAAAGTGTTCACTACTCTTTAGTGAGCTTTGTACACCTGAGGCACAGGGGAGCATAAAGAATGTGCTCGGGGTGACCTCTGTTTCCTTTGAAAGTAAATACTTGGGCCTCCCTATGCCCGAGGGAAGAATGAAGAATGGGTGCTTCCAACCGATCACGGAACGTCTCTCCAAAAGATGCTCAGACTGGAACGAAAAATTCATGTCCTTTGCGGCAAAAGAGGTCAATGTGAAATCAGTAGCACAAGCCCTGCCCACATACCCCATGGGAGTTTTTAAAATGTCAGTTGGGTTTTGTGACAAGTATGAAAAAATTATTAGGGATTTCTGGTGGGGAGACACGGAAAACCATAGGAAAGTACACTGGATGGCGTGGGATCAAATGACCAAACCAAAGAGAGAAGGTGGTTTGGGTTTCAGGGATATGCACTCGTTCAACCAAGCACTCCTTGCGAGGCAGGGATGGAGGTTGTTACAGAATCCAGACAGCCTGTGTGCTAGGGTTTTAAAGTCCAAATATTACCCAAATGGTGAGCTTTTAGACACAGTTTTTGCAGCTGACGCCTCACCGGCTTGGAGGGGGATTGAGTTTGGTTTAGAACTCCTGAAGGAAGGCATAGTGTGGAGGATTGGGGACGGAAGAAGTGTTCGGATCCAGCGAGACAATTGGATTCCGAGGAGAAGTGGTCTGAAGGCTGCCTCTTTTACACGTAACTGCAGGCTCAGATGGGTAAACCAGTTAATAAAAGCTGATACAAACGAATGGGATGTGGAACTGATCCGGCAAATCTGCCCCACATATGACGCAGACAAAATCTGCAAGATCAGACTTCCAACAAAAAAGATAAAGGATTGTATCGCTTGGAACCATGAAAATTCAGGAGTTTTCAGTGTCAGGAGTGCATACAAATTGGCAGAGGAAATCAAGAGCAGAAGCACACCTACTGCATCAAGCTCTTCATGTCAGGCCAACAACCGGAGCATATGGGACTTAGTATGGAAAGGTAAGATGCCAGAGAAAATTAAAATCCTCAATTGGAGGGTTGCCACAAACTCTCTAGCTACGACAAAGAACAAACAACGTAGGACGCTGGAGGTCCTAGCAACTTGTCCTATCTGCGGTCAGGGAGATGAAGATGAATACCACGCAGTTGTTAGCTGCACTAAGGCCCGGGCATTGAGGACGGAAATAAGAAATAGGTGGGAACTGCCAACTGAGAAAGGTTTTGCATACACTGGACCAAACTGGCTGCAGTGCTTGCTGGACACATGTAATGAAAAAACTAGAGACAGAATTCTACTACTCTTCTGGAGGGCGTGGTACTTACGTGAAGACTGCATACATGGTGAAGGGAAAGCTCTGGTTTTGGTGTCGGCAGATTTCCTTCAGAAGTACGAGATAGAAATCATGAAAGCGTCGGGGCCTGAACCAGACGCTGCGGGCAAAATCAGCCTTTTTCCTGCGGTGTCTGGCAAGGTAGCGAGCTCATCAAACGAGTCTCGGCCCTGGATCCCCCCGCCGGCAGGTAGTTGGAAGATTAACACGGATGCGTCTTTGGTGCGAGACAGCGACAAAACCGGCCTGGGAATGATCGCTAGAGATTGCAAAGGTATTGTTGCGGTGTCGGTCTGTAAAAGAATCAACCTTAGTGCAGGTGTTGAGGAAGCAGAGGCCGAAGCGGTGTTGATGGGACTAGCGGAACTGAGTACCGTCTACTGCGGGCATGTTGTTGTGGAATCTGACTGTCTGAACCTGATAAATCGTCTGAAGAAGAACCTCACAGAAAGATCCCATTTGTTCCACATCATAACTGACATTAAAGCCCAAACCGGGATCTTCCAGTCTGTCACCTGGTCGGCAGTCCGTAGAAATCAAAACAAGATGGCCCATGAGCTGGCAGGATTAGCAAGAAGAGAAGGGGAATGTAGGATTCTCGCAGGTGTCCCTGATGAGCTAACAGATCTCTTATTAAGTGATTGTAAACCTCCTGTAAGCTCTGTTTAAGCCATTTTGGCTGATCTCAAAAAAAGAAAAAAAAGAAATCTCAAGTTCAAATGTTCTTTTATTTGGGAGAAACGAAAAGAGAAGTTTGCTTGCATGAACTTTAATGCAACCCCCCCCCCCCCCCCCCCCCCCCCATTTTGACATGTTTTCCCCTCTTTTTTTCTTTTCCTTCAAAAGAGTATGGATGCATTATGTTGGGTTTATGTGTGGAAAGTATGTTTTGCATCCCTCCCGTCTCAACGATGCAAACATGTGGAGGATTCCATGCGTCTTCAGTACTGTCAATATGACCAATCTACATCTTTCCACCAATTAGAACTGCATATAAGACAAAAAAGAAATCAAGTTCCAAAGTCTATCAGCATCTATGGTCGGCTCTTTTTCAAGATAGAGAGAGCTAGTACATTAACAAAAGAGCAGTGCTACAGAGACAGACATCTTAGGGGCCATTTATGCACAACACGTGATCAATGCCATCCATCACTTTGCCTCCATGCATGGGTTAGTGCCATTGATCACAACTTCGTTCATAAATCGTCCGTCAAGGTGTCGTGTGCACAGTGATTTCGTTAGCAAAACAAGGGAAAACAATCTAACTAGGATACCTTTAACGTCATAGTATTACATAAGTGGTACTAGTTCATGTGATTATTTGGGTCTTTGTTGCCGTCAGGGAGGATCTTGGCTTCATTGTTGTTACTTGTCACGCCATCTTCTTTCTTTTTGGGTTCCCAGAAGTGTTCCATATATAAATAACTTATAAATAAGTATGAAATCGTGAAGTCACTGAGTCTGGCGTCAAACCCATAACTGTGCCTGCAAGTGATGACAATAATAAGCTCCTACAAAGATAAACATGAAAGAAAACGATAAAACAAATGTTTGAGACTGACTATATATACCAATAAGAGTCATGAGGCCTAGGCTAGTTTGGCAGCAAAGTTTTTAGAAAACTATGGTAATTGGAAACCACGGTATTCCCATGGGTGGGCGAGAAACACTACAGTTTCTTAAAATCAATGTTTTTTTGGTTTTACATGTGTTTAGATGGTGCTATTTTATCAAAGTTTTGATCCAAGAGTAATTAGCGGCTGTTAACGGCGGCCGGCGGCATGCAGCTGCCATGCACACGTTCGCTCGATCTATAGATGCTAGGATCCGTAGAATATGTCTATCCCTTGATGAGCTTGATTCACTCATGGTGAAGAGAAGAGATGGAGACTAACACGTGGTAAACAAATCTAACTGAATCGGTCCAGGAGATATAATACATGTCGTTTAGCATATACTAACAGAAAGAGGAAAAAGGATCGCAGCTGGATATTGTTATCTCGAGTAGACGGCAATGTCAACTGCGATCGCCCCGATCTTTTCTCTCCGCTCTGTCTAGAAAAAAGAGGTCATGGCCTTTTTTCCAGATACTCCAAAAAGACCATAGTTTTGGGGATACCATGGTTTACAAAACTTTAGTTTTTGCTGAAGCCAAACGCATCAAAGTATTCAAAACCATGGTTTTTTCAGAAACCGCGGTATTGCCAGAAAACATTAAAAAAATACTTTGCTGCCGACATAACAGGAGCAGAGAGAAGAGAGCGCGCGGGTGGATTTCCGCTTCCGTTTCGAAATCGAAACCGCTCGGCGCACGATATTGATGCACGGTTTTCGCACGACCGATCGCTACAGGGAGAGGCAACGGGCCGGGCCGGGCCGGGCCGGGGCTATATACACTGGAGCCCTCCTCCTAATCGATGAACACGTACGCGTACGATAGGCTAGACAAAGCAATCCTGACCCCCCTCGAAGAAGCAGAGTCGGCGAGATTATCCATCGATGGCGGCACTCCGGCACGCGGGGAGGAGGCTCTGCGAGCGGGCGCTCCAGCGAGGTGGACCCCAGGTGATTCCGTCTGGCCGCCGGTCCATGTTCATCTCCATCGGTGGCAAGGTACGCGCTCTCCTCTCTCGTAGCCTTCAATCCCTCTGCCCCCCACCTCCCTACAAGATCCGGCGGCCTACGGCAGCAATTTGGTCCTCCAGATGCTGCGCAAATCTTAAATTTTTTTTCCTCTTAGCTGAGCCGAAAAGAGTTCGAGAAATCTTGGATCTTTCGCCTAATTGGGATTGAAAAAAAGAAGAAGAATTGTGCAGTCGGCAAGTAGCAACGCCTAGTGCGTGTTTGTATGGGGATTGTTTTTATATTTTTGTGGGAGGCAGCAGTAAAATTTTCAACAATCCTATCGGCTCTGCAAACAGTCCAACAGGAGCACCTAAAACCATCGGAAACTAACTCCTGGCGATATTGTCAATACGCTCCTCCACAATGCACTCAACAAGTTCAGGTTTTCTGCTTCTCTCTGTTTCCAAAGACTCGGCATTACGTTGCTTGCTTCCACACAAGTTCGACGCAACCAGGCTTTTCTTGGCTTTTCCTTATCCACCGGTGTTCCAACGAGTCTTGCTGTCTGGGCACCTGAGCGATGATTAAACCATGTCTACCTAGCGGCTACACAGTGCACGAGTATGTGACCCACCATCTCGTTGTCATGGAGGCAGACATAACATGCCGAGGTGTGAAGTTGCAATCCATCCCGTACTCGGCGATCCGAGGACTGAAGTCTGTACTTGAAAGCCAACCAAGCAGATAAACCTCGAGCAGTGTCAATGTTTCCCCTCCGTCTATGATTGCTGAAAGCCTCATGAACTGTGTGATTATTAATGCCTTGATATGGTTGTCATTGTATAATCACACACTGTGATGATGGGCTGCTTCATTTTTCTGAATGCCCATTAATATTTGTTCTTGCATATGGCAGCCTAAACCTACGACTGCGGCGGCTCAGGAGGAGCTGAAAATGCAGTTCCAGAAAAAGAAAGAAGAGTTGTTCGATGTGCTGGTGGAGTTGTCAAGGACACGCACGTACCCAAATCTCTCCTGGGAGGCTCTCCAGGTTAATCAGCTCGCCACTCGACTTGTTGGCAAGGTGGAGCCTAGGCCTGGTGACTACTACTGGTATAGTGTCTGTCTCAAACATTCGGTTTATCTTTTTCTTTTGTTTTGTTTATACTAGATAATTGCTCGGTTGGACGAAGCGTTCTAAGAAAAGGAACCTTACATTTTTTTAACTACTCCCTTCGTCCCATAATATAAGAGTATTTTGATATTTATTAAGAGTTTGTCTCTGGTCATCACTTGCAGGCGCAGTTATCGACTACAAGGCAGACTCAGCACCTTCTTGGTTTCGTACTTGTTTCTGCATTTTGTATATATGGAACACTTCTGGATACCCAAGAAGCAGAGAGAAGATGGCGCCACAAGCAACAACGGTGAAGCCAAGATCCTCCCCGACAGCGACGAGAACCAAATAAGGACATGAACTAGCACCATTTAAGTTAAAATAGTACTAAGACGTCTTGGCTAAATGTATCCTAGTCATTAGATTGTTTCCGTTGTTTGCTATAAGGTACTTGTTCTCGACCGAACCGGCCTGGGTTAGATGCTGAAAAATTCTGCAATTCTAGTTCTGTTTTTCATCTTCTGAAGTTGTAGTTTTCAAAAAAATAAAAAATCTTCTTAAGTTGTAAATTTGTGGAACGCGTGTGCCAGGCGCCGGTCGACCGGCGCAATCGCTAGGCCGGTCGCCGCTTAACCGTTGGATTAAGCCAGACTGCGCCGTTGGATGTCTTTCCTCTAAATCATCTCCTTCCTCTCGCTTTAGTCAACGTACACAGAAATCCCATCCTTCCACTTCTCCGCGAGTGTCTCTGCCCTCGGCCCCCACGCGTGTGCCCTCCGGCGAGGGGCGGCAGCACCCCGTCCCCTTGCGTCACCACTTGTCGCAGCACCAGCGTCGTAGCCCCTGCCACCCGTCTGCTGAAGCTCGCGTTCGCCGCACGTCGCGTCCGGCGGTTCATCGACCAGCCCCGATTGTAGCAATTACCATGCCGGTTCCAGCAAAAAGGTTCGGCTCAGGTGCAGGGGTCACCGCATCTATTATGGTGCAGGCCCAATCAGTGCTTGCCACATATGCTTGTAGGCCCAGGCTATTAATTGTTAATTCTTTTAATCCTTCTCTAGTCCCGTTCGTTTCGGACGCTCCATTCTTTCTTCAATTTCACGATGAACTTCGCCGGATTCACACAGCACACAACAGCATATGCTCGATCGTCACCTTCCTTAACATGTCATCACCTCAACCTTTCAGACTAAAACGTGATGTATTTTTTTATGGACATGTGCTCAGAGCATGCAGGCACTCCTAAATGCCATCGACTTGAGTACACACTCCTCGATGCCATTGATCAAATGAGATCTATAACGTTGTTTTCTCTTCATGCTCGTGCCCAACTCCGACCGACCAGTACTTTTGAGCATCCGATGGAAAGATTCTTCAGCAAGTTAGCAAGCATGGCGAACGGTCCTCGAGCAGGCACTCACCGTGGGCCGATGGAGATTAGCTGTTGAATGGACAAGCAGAGATAAGGATTTGCAAGTTTGCAATAGCAGCAGTGAAGAGATAATAATCGACGAGGAAATTGGAGAGAGAATGGAGATTCCGAAACGAAAGGGATTAGAGAAGGATTAAGAGAATTAATAATGAATTGCCTGGGCCTACAAGCATACGTGGGACACACTGATTGGGCCTGCGCCATAATAGGTGCGGTGACCCCTGCACCTGAGCCAAACTGGCTGGCCGGTTGCAGCACAGATCGCCGCCCGGCGGGTCCAGCACGGGCGCCTGCCGGTTGCAACTTCTCCGCCCGTCGGTTCCAGCACGGCCGCGGAGCGCAAGATGCTGCAGCAGAGCCCCTTCGCCAACGACGACCACAGCTCAGGTCACAGCTGGATGGCCGGCTCGTGAGCTCGTCCATCAGCGACTGCGAAGGCCCGCTGGATGCGTTCGATGGCCGGCTCGTGAGCTCGTCCATCGGCGACCGCGAAGGCCCGCTGGATGCGTTCGATGGCCGGAGTTGCCTGCAGCAGGATACCGAGAGCAAAGCAAAAACAGCGGGGGTAGTGCCTGCAGTGGCGTTAGTTGCCTGCGGCGGCGGCCTCGCCGTCATCGGGGTGCTGAGAGCAACAGCGGTGGTGCTTGCCTGCAGCGGCGGCTGGGCCTGCGCTGGGAAGAAAGGGGATCAGAGAGAAGAAAGAATTGTGTTGGCTGAAGAGAACTGCTAGACGTAGGACGAATTTATACGATTTTTCCTACGACAGTCCTCAGCAGCCGTTTGATCAACTGGCCGGACGAGTGAGATCAAGTCGTATAAAGTCGTACGCACAATTCATCGTACGCATAGCAATTTCGTTGGCTGAATGGATGGATAGAAACCGGATCCTTAACATCCTCAAGGATGTCACGGTACAGTAACCCTGACATCCCTTCTTCACATCCATATGGTTAAGTCTAAAATAATTATATTTAATTTGCAAATTACAAATGTATTGTATACATTTATAAAAATTACATACAAACAAAATTATGATGCAACAAAATTATTTTTTAATTTATTTTTGTACATGCTACTGTAAATCCATACAGTAGTTGATACAGTAACCCTGACATCTTTTCTTTGTTTTATACACGCATTTCACTGTAGCTTTATGACATCCCTTGAATGTTAGAGGATCCGCTTTCGATGGATAAGGCAGTGCTTAAGCGGCTCACGAGACCCTTCAGCCACACGTCAGCGCGTGAGAGATAGCGGCCGTGCCTAGTTTGCTGTGGTCGTAGGATCTAACTAGATCCAATGGCTCGTGCGCGACCGGCCAAAGTCTTAGCCGGTCGGCCGGCTCGTGACGTTTCGCTTTCTGGAAAGATGTAAATTGATCATGTTGACGGTCCTGCATCCCAACCTAAAACAATTACACTCTCTAGCAGCAGATCATGGACCACGTTGATGGCCAATTAGTAGAATCCAGTCTCTGCATGAAAATTGGTGACACGAGGAAAGGTGGAAATTTTGATCCTTAAATCGTCTGCATATGTTCAAACTGTGCGTAAACTGAAGACAAAGTGGGGATGCTGGCGTGTGGAACACTGCCACGCCGCTTCTGAATGCATGGTCCACCCAAAATTCACCTTCCTCGCCCGTGTGCGTTTTCATCCGGTGCTAGCTGCCCGTATTTATGCCGTTGTAGAGTAGCCGCTCCGCAATCACGCCACCCAGGGCGGACGGGACCTCTCACAGTCTCATTGACGTTGGCGTCGTGCCGGCTGAGAGAACCGCTCGCGCCGCGTCTCCAGTGTCCATGCTTGTTCAATGCTGAAGCGACATTTGTTGTATGACATGGCATGGATATCTACCACACCCGCTCAGTGTCCATCGGTCCATATGGTGCCATTAAGTAGGCTCGTCGGCCGAGGAGCCAACTCCAACGCCGCGTATTGACACACCCAGACGCTTGGCCTCACTGGAATCCGCAACAACACATTCTCCTCCTTTGCTCTACAACCGCCATGACCTCGAGCGGGAACGCTCTATGTGATAGTCTACCGTCGGAGATGAAGCACGAGGTGGCCGACCTTGCAGCCATCTGGCAGTCCCGCAATGCCAGATGGATCAAGCATGGCATGCCAGCCAGCTCGCTCGAGATCTCCGACGACTACACGACACCGGACCCCACGCCGGTGCATGCCGGCCTGACCATGGAGTAGGCGTAGGCGCACCACGACTCCGCAATGGCGGAGGAGGAGCAACCTGCGTCGGCTCCTATGTCGGTGTTCCGGTAGCGCACGAGGAGCAGAGGTACAACCCGTTTCTCCTCGAGCGGCACCGACTGGCGGAGGGCCAAATCTATGGCAAGTGAAGCCAATGGCGGCGGCGAACCTGAACTTCATTGCGGAGCAGCGCACACACCGCTCGCAACGAAGTTCCGGCGTAGCCGGACGCGGACGCGTCTGCCAGCTACGCGTCCTACACGCCGCCCTCCATGTCCGTCATCGACCTCATGTCCACCGGCGCCGGCGACAGATAGGTCGCGGACTCCTCCGAGGATGAGTAGGTCATGAGAGGCGGCGGGGCGTTGTGTCGCAAGTGGGTCGATCCATCTCCCATGTTCTACTCTTCCTCGCTGGAGACCTTCACTTTATCGATCTTGAACCCCGCCCCGTGCATGAAGACGACAGATGGAGAACGTGGTTGCCGATGAGGAATACAAAGGAAGTGGACGACAGCCGCCGTCGTAGGATAGGTTTAGGGTCGGAACACTTTTTTTAAATGTTCGAAATGTAATAAAAATCCGTCGTGTTTGCATGAATCTTGTCCGATATATAAAAAATCCGCCGTGTTTGCATGAATTTCGTCCGATTAGTTGAAAGGACGCCGATAACTGCCACACGTGTGGGCGTTAAGGAATCTGCCCACACGTTCTGTGTGGTGCCTAAGAGGACCAGCCCACACGTCTGTGTGTGGGCAAAACAATTAGCGCCCACACGCCTCTTTTTTCCCCTCCCGGTCCCTATTACACGTGCGCGTGTGGGCGAAATAGATAACGCCCACACGCCCGGTACGCCAGGCCTCGTACCTCGTGGTCCCGCATGCCCCACGTGACACTTTACCGCGTGCCCCGCAGTTGCCATGGGCCGGACCCTCGTCCATGTTCGTTTAAGTGCAGTTGCCATGTCGCTGAACTACGGTTGCCATGTCGGACAACTACAGTTGCCATGTTTGCTCAACTGCAGTTGCCATCTCAGGTCAAAGTTCCAGATTGCCATTTTTTGGACAACTACAACTGTTGCCATGTGTGGTCTGGTCTACTGCAGTTGCCATGATTTCAAAACTTTAGGAGTTGCCACCTACTAACACTAGAAGAACGCCCGTGCGTTGCAACGGGGCCACATTAACTTTAAAAGTTCAATATCAATTATGTTAATATTACATTTAATATTCTCATACATATTAAGTGACATTGACAACTTTTTTACAATCAAATTCTCACACACACCCTCTCCCTCCCTCTTCCTCACTCTCTCTCCCCTCTCCCTCACTTGGGAGGTGGGACGAAAATAAACCCGGAACGGAGACTACCAACTGAGACATTAGGAGTAGAGATCATTTAGTTGATAAGAATAAATAGAAAACAGTATTAAAAAGGAGAAACAGATTAGAATACATTGAAAAACCAAAAAGGACGATGTAAAAGGGGATTCGCCCTGCTCCCCGGGCCTTGCCACCAAACCGGCTCAGTGGTCCAGTCCCCGCGCGGTCGTCTTCTCCTGTTCCCCGAGCCGCGTCGCTACAGAGCCGGGCTCCTGCCCGACCACCTCGCTGGCATCGAAGGGGAATGGATAAGGGTGACGCCCTTCCTTCCCTGCCCCCATGGCCTCACTCCTCCTCGACGCCCCCTCCCAAATCCACTTCTCCTCCTCGCTCGCTCGATCCCGTCGATCTGGACGAAGTCAGACGCCACGGCCACCATGACCGACCCCGTCCACATGGCCACTGCCCTCCCTGCGGGCTAGGAGCTTGTCGAGGAGCTCCGAACGCCTTCGCTACTTCGTCTGTGCCAATGAGATCAAGTCCAGCACCCCCGCATCGACGTCGCTGCCGTCTTCCTCAACCTTGGGCCACCGCGACATTGTCGTTCGATCCGCGCCGCCCCAAGCTCCCATGTCTTCCCCTAGGGCGCCATTGACACCGCCATGATCTCCTCTTGCCTTTCCCCTGTTTCCCCCCTCGTTAGGTATTTCGTAGTGGCCGAGAACCGCCGTCCGCCATGGCCATTGCAGGGGTAGCCACCGAGCTCCTCGGATTGACCCCGTGGCACATGCCCGCTCCTATGCACGCCCATGCCCGAGCCTGCCGCTCTTCTTCCGCGCCCGCGGGGCCACTCCCTCTCCATGCCCACGCCCGTGCTACACCGCGTCGGTCGCGCCCGCCGCTGCCGTCGTGCTCGCCGCAGCCACCGCACCACTGTGCCCCGCGCGACACACACCCTGGCCGCGCGCCACACTCTCGCTGGCTGCGCTCGCCCCGTCTGCTGCTGCCTATCCCTTCGCTCGCCCCGCTATCGCGCCCCTGCCTCACACCGCCTCCAGTCGTGGCCATCTTCTGCCGGCCGCCCCCTCAGCCACGCCGGCCGCATCTCTGCCCTCCACCGTCGGCCGCTCGCCTCGCCTGCTGCGTGTTGCTTCCTGCTGCTATGCACTGCTCTACCGCTGGTACGCTGCTGCGCCATGCCCGCGACATCACCGTGGACAAATGTGGCGGAGGGATTGTTAATGGAGTACGAGAAGGAGGTGGCGGAGAAGGTGTGGAGAGGCAGGAGGTCTGGGGCGGTGTCACCTGGCTATGGTGGAGGTGTTTATGCGAGAAGGAGCCGGAGTGGAAGGAGAGGTCACAATTGGAAAGAATCTAAAAAAAATCATAACCCGAAGATCTCAATTCAAAAAAATGCTAATATCGATGGAGGGGTGATTTCCTTCAATAGGTGGAAAACATAGGAAATATTGGTTGTTATCAAGGAAAGGTAAAAATTTAGGAAAGTTAGGATTTTTGAACTGATTTCTATGCAAATGGGGTTTTATTGTTTGGTAATGTGATATCAATACCTGCCCTTTTGTGACGTGTCTGATTAGGAAAGTTTGCAAATGTTAAAAAACTATTTATTGGGAGGAAAGTTGTGACGTGTCTGTTATTTATTTCCTAAAACAAATTTCACTAATAAGAGAAATCGATTGATTTAGATAAGTTAGGAAAGTTAGATTAAAATGTATTATTTGTTTCCTGAAAATCTGTTATTTGTTTCCTAAGACAAATTGAACCAATAAAAGGAATCGATTGATTTGCATAATTTAAGGAAGTTAGATTAAAATGTATTATTTGTTTCCTGAAAATCTGTTATTTGTTTCCTAAGACAAGTTGAACCAATAAAAGGAATCGATTGATTTGCATAATTTAAGGAAATTAGATCCGTGATTTGTTATACGTTAGGAAAGTTCTGGTTGTAATAAAGAGTGGAGAGAAAAATAAACCGATGGACCAGGGTGGGAGGGGGTGGTGGGAGGAGAGACGAAAAAAACCCAGCGAAAATAAACCGCGGATCAGGGTGGGAGGGGGTGGTGGGAGGGACGAAAAAAACCCAGCAAAAATAAACCGCGGAGACGATTCACCAACTCGTCCATTACGAGTAGAGACTAGGCAGTTGCCATGTAGCGCTAAAAAAAAGGCATGGCAAAAAACATGTTCGGGTAAAAGAGAGAGTTGCCATGTGCTCACTAGCACGCTAGGGCAGTTGCCATTTAAAAAGAAAGAGTTGCCATCTGCTTACGTGCACGCTAGGGCAGTTTGCCATGTACCATGCAAAACATATGGCAACTGACATGTTCGGGTAAAAAAAGAGAGAGTTGCCATCTGCTTGCAATCACACTAGGGCAGTTGCCATGTACACTGCAAAACGCATGACAACTGGCAGCTTGGGTGTGGGAGAGGAGGCAGGCGTGTGTGCGAGATGGCAAACGCCCACACACCAGCCCTTGTGCGTGACTGAAAACTGGTGTGTGGGCGAACTGCTAAACGCCCACACACCGGCCCCTCCGTGTGGTAAAACGGATGTGTGGCGACCTCTCTCACATACCACACACGCGAGTTGTTCTACGTGGCATATAAAATCAACTAATTCGTGCCAAGATTCGTGCAGAAGTTACTGGACGGTGATAAATGCGTGTGGGTAAGTTGGCTAACGCCCACACGTGTGGGCGTTACACTTTTTGTAGTTGAAAAGGTGTTTGAAATGTATGCGAACAGTGTTGGATAACCACCTCCGACATCTGTGTCCGTGGACAAATGTGGAAGCAAATTTCCGGGTAAGCCCTAGAGATGCCCTTATACGTATCTAAATTCATCTGGATTGTTCGTTCATTTCTATTCTGTGTTTTCCGCGCCTGTATTCATCCGAAAACTGTACTCGTGTGTGTTTACTGGAGTAGAAAACCAATCATGTATTCTCTTCGTTCTTAATAAAGTGTACTTCAAATTTTGTTGAAGAGTTAAACGTTTTTATGTTTGACTGTATTTATACAATAATACACGACCATTTATGACATTAAATTAGTAGCATTAAATTCATGATAAAATATATTGTCAAGGACAATTAATCTCGTCAGAAGTTTAGTAATATGTATAAAAAACGGCCATAAAATATGTATATACGCGTGCGATTTGGATAACTGCGACCAAATACTTGTTGATGGATTCTCGTCAGAAGTTTAGCCAGGCCAGTGAATAACCTGCCGTCGGCCAAAAACGAACAGCAAAGCTAGCCTTCAGTCGGCACGAAACGCACGACACATGCATGCGAACGCAGCGCAGCGCGCCACAGCGTCGCCGTCCCAGGAATCCTGATATAAGTATCTAGGGAGAACATGGGTCTCCTCATAGCTCAGCGATTTTTGGCCGTCGGATCTCTTATTTGATGCGTTTTCAGCCGTTAGATCAGGCTACTGGAGGACCTCGGCCGTTGGATCGACCAGGTAACACTGCTACAATGAATAGTTACCTCCCGCTGTTAAAGATCTCGTGCCACCGCGTGTAATTCTTGTGCCACGTCGAGGGCATTTTAGTCATTTCACCATAGGATATAAAATCTCACCAGCTCCCCATAGAACCCTAGCCGCTCGCCCCGCCCTGCCGTCTCGCCCGTCCCGCCGCCCCGCCCCGCCCGCCCGTCCCGCTCGCCTTGGCCGTGGCCGATGACCGCGGCCCCGCGGCCCCGCCCTGCCGTCTCGCCCGTCCCGCCCGCACTCGCACGTCCCACCTCCTCCTCTCCCTCTCTCGATCTCCTCTGTGAACCCTAACCCCGCGCTCGCACGCTCGCCCTCTCGCCTCCGCCTCTGCTCATCCTCGCGTTGCTGCCTCCGCCTCTGCTAGCCCTCGCGCCGCCGCCACCGCCTCTGCCTCTGCTCGCCCTCGCGCCGCCGCCTCCGCCTCTGCTCGCCCTCGCGCCGACGCCTCCACCTCTGCTCGCCCTCGCGCCGTCGGGCCGTTTCCTCCTCCACGCCCCCTTGGTGCTCATTAGGAAAAGCGCGGCTCGGCGTCGGCCCTCGCGAGTGAGGTAGGACGCGCGCAGGAGGGAGCGGCGGAGCAAGGTGGGGCCGGTCGAGGTGAGCTGCCTTTCCTCTTCGCGTGTTAGTTTTCCACGTTGTTCTTAGCTGATCTGTGATCTTGTTTGCGTGCAGGTCTCTGTCAATCTGCTGTTGTGGTCATCGATTTGCAGGTATATGTGTATGTATGTGCTCTTGTTGGCTGCTAGCTTTTCCTCACCTTTGATTTCCCCTTGTTTTCCTCGCAGATTTGTCGGGTGTTGCCGGTGCCTCCTTTGATCTGACCCGGTTGCGTCTTCGTTCATGGATCTGAGGTTAACCCCTCTTCTTCTCCTCCTTTTGTCCTCTCGTGTTAGAGTGCTAGGTATACGGCGGCATGGCCAAGTGTTGTGTGTTTGGCCAGCATGGGCCATTTGTTGTTTGTCCTGCATCTGGTAAAGGCCAAAGGTCTTTTCCTCTTTGTCTGGTCTGGTAGTGCCTGCAATTGGTGCTTCTTCCCTGGTGGAGTATTTGTGTTTTGTTGCTTTTAGTCTAGCTAGGTTCCAAGGAAGGGACATTTAGGCTTTTCTTGTTTTGCTGGTACGAGGAGACATGGCCGGAAGCACCAGCGAACTACACCAATAGTATCTCTCGTTAGCTCACAAACATCTTTGTGAAGTACTACCTCCGTAGTATACTCTACTTTCAATCTTGTACTTGTAACCTATTTTGTCCTTCCCTTCTTCACAGTTTGGGAGAGATACAACAGAGAAGACCACCAGAGAAACGGTCGTCCCGAACCCAGACTATCATTGCTATACTTGGTGAGCTCTAGAGGTAGTATATAGAACATCTCTGTTATCTGGAAATGTACTTCTATGTCAAACTGAAAAAAGATATATGTTGTCTGGTAGGCTGGTAATATGTCCATCCATTAACCACTATTTTGTCGTAATGCAGGGATATCTGGTGTGTCTGCATATGCATAAAATCTTCTTGCCGCTGCACCTGTAGACCTACTGGGGCTGCTTCTCTTGTTTCATGATTCGACGGAGAGCTCATTTCATGTTTTGGATCTCTTGCCAGGTTTGTTTATGTCTTGGATTGGAGCAGCGACGCAAGTAGGGAGAGATCGTTGCCTGGACTGCTTCTACTCTCATCATCGTGGCTTGCAGGTCGCCACCGTCACAAATGTTACTTTTCATTTACATTCACATGATGTTGTAGTGTTCCAGGCATGAAAACGATAAAATATTGTGGCCGGCTGCCACCGACCGACTCGAGCTCGCTTCAGCCTCCTCCTACGATCCTGCAGCTACTACCTCCCCAAGCAAAGTCAACCTACAGCAACAAGGTGAGCCTCCTACCCTGCAGTTTAGGGAACAAGAACTATCTCGGATAATAGGACATGGTAGAGTCACAGGAAGATCCATACGTCAAACTTAAATTCAAGTATCATACTGAATCCCTCTTCTGATTTGGAGGTCTGAATCAACTATTCTAAAATTCCTCAGTTGTAGAGGTCGCATGATACTAGCAGGAGCCCTTTGTTGTATGAATTATGCAGAGAGAGAGAGAGAGAGAGAGAGAGAGAGAGAGAGAGAGAGAGAGAGAGATGTTGATATACAAGATGACACAGAGTGAACATTTGTGTCGAGCACATGCAAAGCCCTGTAGGTTGTCCTGGTGGTCATTGTGCTAATTAATTCCCCTATAGTTTAACCACACTAGACAATGTGCGTTCAGTACACATTATGGTCATTGTCGATAAAGAGGTAACTAGCTGTCTATTGTGAAGTTCGGCTAAATATGTTCACTTCGTCCATTTGTTAGTTCCCCGGTCCTCTTGACCGCAACCGAATAGTCTTTTTTTTTTCATTGTAGCTCAGCTCTGTATGCTCCTATTTCTCAAGTGGGAGTAGTGCCACTTCCAAGAAATAGGTCTCTGTATGCTTAATGCATGTACCTGGATTCCCTTCTATAATGACAATAATGTTTATGCACTTCTAATTCTACACAACGTCAAATAATAGAGAGTAATCCATTTTTTGTATGTGTGGGCTCATATTGTACCTAATCTGGAAAAAAAATTAAATGACAGGATTACAAAAAGGTGTGGAGGCCGGCTCTCTCGGTTCACTCAAGAGTACCTTTGTTCTGCTGTAGCTCAAAACGTAGATGCCAGAGCCACGACGCGAGTGCGTCTGCTTCCCGTTAGGAGGTAAGGCGGCGGATGTTATATATGCCCACTCTACCATTTTCTTTATCTAACATGTAGAGTTAAACCACTGGTTTCATATGTCCTTTATTCTTATTACTTTTAGTCTCCAAATGATATAGGAGATTCTGTTGGTGCTCTATTAACATGATTGGATTTTGTATTTTTTTTCTTATTAAATAATATTGCTCCTGCACCGTGACACATAGTCGGAGGGTAATCCATTGTATTGTATATGTGGACTCCTTATTGCCAATGTGGTCAGGAAATAATATCATCTTTAAAAATATCATTGTAGTATGAGATGGGTTCCTGAAGCAGTACCATATGTAGCCCTAGAGTTTGAGATGTGGTTGACTGAGCCGACAGTTATAGTTCACTGTGTCCAAAAGTTCCATTTCTTCGCCTTTTTGGAGAATGATGCAAATAATGTTTTTGTTTTGAACTTCTTTCAACTACACATTGCTTGCTATTTGGTGTTTAGTTTGTAGTGTTACTTTTCTGCACCAGTTGCTTTGCTTCTTGCACTAATTTTTATTGTCTTTTTTCTGCACTGATTGCTTGCTCCTTGCTTTTTTTTTACTTTGTTGTGTTTCTTTTCTAGTGAACCGTGAAATTGGCGTGTATGATTTCTAGAAGCTATCTCTCTTTTATGCACTAATTGACTTTGTGTTAGCATTTGGTTTCGAAAAATGTCATTGTACAACCTGACCAATTCTTGGTGCTAATTGTTTCATCCTCTCGTATTTTAAGTTTGCGAATTTAAGGCTCTACCATCATACAAAGGCAAACATTCATGTGGATTTGGATTAAGTGCACCTCCTTTTCATTATTCTAATTAATGAGTGCTCACAGAAAAGGATACAGTGCTAAGATTTGCCATAATAGATTCTTGACTTGCCATAAATTCAAATAAGGATTGAATATATTTGTAGTTAAACCATTCTTGCTCAGGTTTCAGATTTCTCAATCCATATTTCTGTGCAAATATCAATTCTTGACAGGTTATTCAGTAATCTCGCACATGTTCGTTTTCTCTATATATCATCAGTATTAAAGTTCATACATGATACGTTATATTCTCGGCTTTAGAACATTAAAGTTCGTACAAGATACCTTATCATCAGTAGTAAAGTTCATACCATGTTCTCCTGCTTAGTCTAAATCAGATAGGGACTTTAAACATAATCAGTTTAGATAATGACAGGCATCCTCAAGTACATGTAAAACCATGGTATCCTCAAGCCATGGTTGGGGAAGGATAAAATTAGAAAAGGAAAAGAGGGTCGTAACATGTTTAGTACCATCTTATGGGTTGTTTTGAGGCCACAGATCTGTAGCATCCTAACATCTGTCCTGCTAACTTCCCTACTTTTCTTTTAATTTGTGCTCTGAATATGATCATGTGACCTGCTTTCTTCAGTTCATTTGCTTCAGATCATGTGGCCTGCTTTCTTTTCTTCTCCATACAAGCTACATGTTACTGTTACATACATGTGGGAGCAGATTAAATCTGTCCATTGAATTGTAGTCATACTTTTCTTAAATGGATTTATTTCAAGGCCTGTTATGTATTGTTCACGTCTTCTGCCTTTCAAGTGTGTTGGTAGCACACCCTTAGTTATTAACCAACACATGTATTGTTCATGTCTTCTGCATTTTTCATTGAGCACAAAGGTATCACTATTTAGGTAAATTATATGATGGGTTATAGGACTGTATGAACTGCTAACCAATTTATCCTTTTAACAGAACATGGTTTGATGAAAGGAGGGTGATGGATGCGCCATGGGGCAAGTCACCTGGATTGTGTCGTGTTGGGAGGGTGATGGATGTGCCATGGGGCAAGTCCGTCTGATGAATGGTGTGGACGGAAGAGCGACAATAACTATGAGGTTGGTCAAAGGTTGAAAGAAATCTCTTATGTGTCTTCGGTCTCGACACCACGTGTAGGTAGCCGTCATTGATAATACAAACTTTGAAAAGTTTGTTTCAAGGTTCATAACTCTGTTGTCAATGGGGAAAATGTTATCTGTTTCAAGTGACAAAACAAACTACTCATAGCAGGTTCATGTGATGTGGCGTATAAAAGGTCGAACGTCAAGACGATCAGGTGGATGTATCCAAAAATATGCTTTTGTGGAACTATAAGTTCTTTGTCTCACACTGCTGTTGTGGCTTTCTTTTCCTGTATGAAAAGTACACTATCTATATCAAACTTGATGTGGATTGATCGACCTTGCTCGCTTTTGGCACAAGTATATATTTCCATTTCCTATGAACTTCCAGATGAATTGTTCTACTGACAAAATTTCTCGTGTTTTCTTTGCATTTGGAAAATGTGATTGCCTTGCCTTATGCCATGACTTTGACAAATAATCCCATACCAACTAGCAACGGTACCGCGCTTTGTTTAAATGCTGGGACAACATGTTCAGCCAGGCACCACGCGCCAAGGCACATTTCCGATCTAGTTGTAGAAGCTGGCGGTGGTGGCAAGCGGTGCCTTAGAGTTCCGACGCCGAACCATTGTCACCCACGCCGCATCATATTGCCGGTATCCATCACCGCCGTCGGCCACACCGTACCATGCCGCCGGTACGGTACCCATCGCTGCGATAGCCACTACAGGGCTGGATTTGATTCAGCTTGTAGGAGAAGAGGCCTGCGAACATGGGAACGTTTAAAATCGAGTTGAACTCGTTCCAGGCACCGTGGAGGCCTGGAGGCAGTCTGCCCGCGTGGTCGAGGAGAGACGTATAGCGGCCTTAGATTGATGCGATCGATGGTTGGGATAGAACGCGTATCTGTTTCGGATTCCACACGTGGACCGACTATACCAGATGGAATTGGGATCTGGGATGTACAATTTTTTTTCCAAGAAACTTTGAGATTTATTCAAATAATCTCGGCACCAACACGATCAGCCATGACACTGGCCATGAGGAAACCGGGTGGGGAGTCCATCCAACAGCCGGTGACCCCAAGTGCGCTTGCATATTTCGCACACAGGTGGGCCGACAGATTGGCATTTCTCATTACATGTTGAATATATCAAACGAAAGAAATGATAAAGCTACTCTTCAATTTCTAAAAGTAACGGCGCTATAATAGAGCACGGAAAGTGTCGTGAGTGCCATAGTTGTACCATCTCTAAGCAATCTGTTTCCACCACCACTCGCGAAAACCCCCGGAGCTTTGCAAGAATCACCCCATCTCGCAGAGCAAAAGCTTCTGCTTTTTGTGGATCCGTAACATCGGGGTAAGGCTTGCTCCAGGCAACAATAAATGAAGGAGTTCTTGCTAATCCTCCTACTCCACTCTTATTTTTAGTCGATGAGACACTAGCATCGGTGTTGATCTTAACCCAGTCATGCTCAGGCGGTCTCCATCCGAACCCAGGCAACATCCTGGTCTATTCCAAAGGAAGCTCCAAGAAGGTTAGGGCTTCTCTTATTCGCTTCATGGACTGAACCGGGTTCATGCTCACTCTATCATGCATTATGTTGTTAGGGGATGTCCATATCGCCCACATAACAGTAATAATTTTGCCCGGTCTGCATCAGCAATACATGAATCACAAAGGATTTCCTTGCACCACGTACTAGGGTGTAACTCGGGCAGCTTGAGCATGAGAACACTTAATCAATGTATGGATCATATCTTCGTTTGTACCCATGCCTTGCAACGAGATAGGTCGCTATATGTCTATGTTGTTTCCACCGGAAGGATGCCACGAAGGACTCGCCACTAGAGCACATGGACCTTGGGTAACACTTTGAGCTTCCATAGTCGTGTCCACAACCGTTTATCATTCTCTGAAGATTCTGTGATCGTCCCTTCCACTAGAGCTAACTGCTCATTACAAGTCATTAGAGCACAATACGCGGATTTCACAGTGTAGGAACCCTACCTCTCATGAGGCCAAGCCCAGATATCATCACCACGCCCTTGTCTGAGCGGAATGTTTAGAATTGCATCAGCATCCGGGTGTATGAAGTTATTCCTGACTAAAGCAGCTTTCTAGGACCAATTATCAGTGTCTATCAAATGTGCGACTGTATGGATTATGGCAGTACCAACCTACTCCGATGGCCGCAATGATAACCTCCTCGGCAGCCATCTATCTTCCCAGATGTTTATAGAGGAGCCATTCCCGATCCTCTTTAGCAGTCCAACCTCTAATGCTGCCCTCCCTGCAACGATCGCTCTCCAGGTAGCCGAAGCATTGTGCGGAACAGTAGCATGCATGAATTCCGTCGTTGGGAAGTAGCGACCTTTGAGCACCCTGGAGCATAAAGAATGCAGACTTGTAATCAGCCTCCAACCATGCTTTCCCAACAATGCAACATTGAAACATTCCAGATCACGAAATTCCATTCCTCTAATTTTTGGAAGTGACAAGGACTTCCAATCTATCCATTGCATGGAACGCTAGTCAATTGAACTGCTCCACCAAAACTTTGCCATCGACGAAGATATATTTTTGTACACTTTTTTGTGAGCTTAAAGCAGCTCATGTTGTGTGTTGGGACTGCCTAAGCCTTTGACTTGATTAAAACTTCCCTCGCCGCGCAAGAAACCAATCGTTCTGCTCCACCATTCATCTTTGATCTCACTCTCTCTCCAATGAAATCAAAAGTACCAGATGTAATTTGTCTAATTGCTGTCGGGAGGCCTAACACTAGTGCAGAACCGGGCTTTAGCGCCGGTTCGTAAGGGCCTTTAGTGCCGGTTCTGCAACCGGCACTAAAGAGTGGAGACTAAAGGCCCCCCCTTTAGTACCGGTTCATCACGAACCGGCGCTAAAGTGCCACCACGTGGCACGAGCCAGGCCCGGGTGCGTGCAGGACATTAGTACCGGTTGGTAACACCAACCTGTACTAAATGTTTGGGGGTGTTTTGGTATTATTTTTTATTTTTCCTTTAATTTTGTGTTTTCAATTTAATTTAGTGATTATTTTAGTTGTTAAATCATTAGGTGAAAGTACCGCAGATTAGTTTCAACTGGATGCATGTGGATCCTAGCTAAGTGATCAAGTATATGCCATATGCCATATCCATATTAAGTGATCAAGTATATATAATATGGATATGGCATATACTTGATCACTTAGCTAGGATCCATCCAGCTGAAACTAATCTGCGGTTTCTTTTATAAATGATATAATAACTCATCATCATCATCATATTAATATAAAAACTCTTGCATCATATCATCAACAACAGTAAATTAGCTAGCTAAAAATCATCATAGTTGTCATTACCACTGTTTAATCATCATAGTCATTGCCGCTATCTAATCAGCACCAACACTAGCTTAAAGAAAAAACATTCACTTGTACCAGAAGCAAAGATATCATCGAGTTCAACATGTTCATCATATTATAAGCGTTCATAACACCACAAAAGCAAATCACCCTTTGATATTAAGTTCAGGACGAAGAACACGGACATGAGAGGACAAAAGTACTAAGAGCATGAACTAGCTAAATCACTCCTGCCGCTCTCTCTCAGGTAAAATAGCATAGAAATGTATAGCTCTCCGGATTCATCATACTGGAGCATGCAGATGAACCTGTCTCCTAATCGTGGGTTGCGCTTCTCATTGCTGCCCCCTAGTACTTCTCTGCTGGGATCGTTAACAATTTTGCTCCAATCTTTCACTATTAAGCATTCATCGCTGTTAGAAATCCTGAATGCACTCATGTGCAATGTAGGATATCTTGGCCGTAAGCTAACCACTGACATGCAACCTTTAGTCTCGATCCACTGAGGCACAACTGTCATCGGGAGTCCCTGTTGAAGAACATCGTATAGTAATTAATATACTTAGCAATGAAAGTTTAGCAAAAAAAGTAATGTATGCAAAACATGCACTGAGGACAAATAGTAAAAATCTTACCATCTTTTGTAAATAGATGTGACTGTAGTTCAATACGATCACTATTGGTCGCACGTTTTGAGTACTAACATTTCTAAGTGCAGGAAGAAAATTTGTCTTAACAGTATGAAGTTCCTCAAGCCATGAAACATAATGACTTATCTCCTCGCAGTTTAGTTCAGCTCCGGGACAGTAGTAGGTCCTGTCTACCAAGCGTCAGACATGTTTGCTTGAATGGAAATAAGCTGTCAAATTAGTTGTCAACTATTTTTGAATAAACAATATCAAAGACATAAATATGGTTGAGAAACTCACATAATGGTAGAACTGGAGGCGTCTGCACATCGACCCAGATGTCTCTATTACCTTCAATATCATCTTTCGGACGAATATCAAAGGTGATAACCATATCAGGCTCAAATGCATAAGCCTTGCATAGTGCTTGCCAAGTTTTGCATTCAAAATAGGTGTACGTGTCTGCATTGTATAATTTGACGTTGAAAGTATAACCATGCTCGGTCTTCAGGTAAACTCTCTTTACCTCCATAATTTCCATAGCACTGAAACCTATCTTATCCAAGACAAAAATTCTTGCATGGCAGGGGATGCGCTAGTAGAATAGTGAAAATTTAAAATTATAAGTTGAAGCAAATGAAGCATATATAAGTCATGCTTAATTACGAAAAAAGACTTGTCGTTGTGACTTACTGTATCCACTTCGAAGGTCTCATCCAGCTTGATGCTGAAGCACCTATCATCAAGAAGGAAATTTCTGTCGCACAGGCCGCGCTGGTCTTCACAGTAGTCGCACTTAATGAAATCTTTTTCATCGTCAGACGACATTTCCTATGTTCATATAGGTGAAATATTAAACACTTACTAGTTCTATCAATTCAACTAATTCAACTACTTCTATTAGTTCAACTAGTTCTATTAATTCAACTAATTCAAATAAAGTAGCTAGTTCTATATAGTAATATTTTAATTAGATCATCAAATCTCAGATATCTAAATTTTCTTACTAAAAATAAACTAGTTCTATTAATTCAACTAAGAATTTACTAAAAATAAACTAGTTCTATTAATTTTCTTACTAAAATATATAAAGTAGCTATATATATAGTAATATTTTAATTAGATCATCAAATCTCATATACCTAAATTTTCTTACTAAAAATAAACTAGTTCTACTAATTCAACTAATTCAACTAAGCATTTACTAAAAATAAACTAGTTATATTAATTCAACTAGTTCAAATCTCATATATATACCTAATTAATATCTAGCTAATTCATCTAAAATTGACATTAATATTTAACATCTTTTCCATATAATTCATCTAACATGAACATTCTAACATCTTATCTACGTAATTTATCTAACATGAATCTAAACAACAGAAAACAGAAAATAAGTAAAAACAATGTGTGTGTGTGTGTGTGTGTCTGTGTGTGTGTGTGTGTCTGTGTGTGTGTACGAGCGGGGGGCGGCGGCGTACGGGCGGCGGCGCTCAACGGTGATGCGATGGGGACGGCGCGATGACGAGCGGCGGGTCGGGGGCGACGGCGCGATCGAGACGGCGACGGGCGGTGACGGCGACGACGGGCGGCGGGCGATGGGCGACGGCGCGGCGGCGACGGCGATGTCGCGCGAAGTAGCTGGAGAAGAAGTGGTGGTCGATGAAACTGAATTTTTCGTAAGTGCCATATATATAGGAGGGGCCTTTAGTACCGGTCGGAGCCACCAACCGGTACTAAAGGCCAATTTTCGCCAGGCCAAGGGGCGGGAAACTGCCCCTTTAGTACCGGTTCGTGGCTCCAACCGGTACTAAAGGCCCCCCTTTAGTACCGGTTGGAGCCACGACCCGGTACTAAAGGGGTGCGCTGGCGCAGGAGCGGTGCGGGCAAGTTTAGTCCCACCTCGCTAGCCGAGGGGCGCCCGCACCAGTTTAAAAGCCCCGGCGCGGCTGCTGTCTCGAACTCCTCTCTATAGCAGGCTTCTGGGCCTAACTTCGGCGCGCTGCCCTGTGAGCCTACTGGCCCTTCTGGGGCTGTATTTGCAAACCCTAGGTCTGGCAGGCCCACTGGGCAGCGCCCCAACAATTTTTTATATAATTTTCTTCTATTTATTTCTGAGTAGTTTTTTTGCTGTATTTAGTTTCTTTGTGAATAAAAAAATTTATATAGTTTTTTCTTTTCTGCATTATTTATTTTCTGCTATTTATTTTTGAGTAATTTTTTTATAGTTTTTGTCTTTTCTGTTTTATTTATTTTCTGTTTTCCTATGATGCATACTGAACGCAAAAATAGGCTGGAGTTCAAATAAGTTTAAAAACATTGAAGTGCCCGTGTAACAGATGAGTTCTCGTCCGAAACCCTAATACTCCGAAAGAGATTGTCCAGTTTATACACGAGGTGCGTCCAGTTTTCGCCGTGACCCTCTCTACTCTTTCGCACATGCTATGCGGGTGAAATGATGATACCATGCCAAGATCCAACATTTTCAGAGTTCATTTTGTAGTGACACTACTAGAAAAAGGGCTAGATGGGATTGACACTAATGGCGCACCAGACAAGCGGTGCGCCATTAGTATATACTAATGGCGCACCACCTTCTGATACGCCATTAGAGTTGAAACTACTAATGGCACACCTGGCCCAAGGTGCGCCATTAGTATCAATTTTTTTTAACTAGTGCGCCTGTCCAAACATACTAATGGCGCATCCAGACACAGTGCGCCATTAGTAGTTGAAACTACTAATGGCGCACCTGGCCCAGGGTGCGCCATTAGTATCAATTTTTTTTAACTAGTGCGCCTGTCCAAACATACTAATGGCGCATCCAGACATAGTGCGCCATTACTAGTTGTAACTAGTAATGGCGCACGTGCCCACGGTGCGCCATTAGTAATTATGTTTCAATTTTTTTTTTCAATTTTTTTATTTTTTTATTTTTTAAACTACTAATGGCGCACCTGTGAGTGGTGCGCCATTAGTAGTCTCACAGGTGCGCCATTAGTAATTTTGTTACAAATTTTGTTTGTTTCAATTTTTTTTTAAAAACTACTAATGGCGCACGGTTGGGGTGGTGCGCCATTACTAGGTGAACTACTAATGGCGCACCACCCCCACGGTGCGCCATTAGTAACTTGGCCCATTCCACCGAATGCACCCCTCGGTGGACCGCCTTTTCAGTTTTTAAAAAAATAAAAGAAAATGATGGAAATGTCAAAAAAATAAAATAAAATAAGTTTCCCATGTGATATGTGGTCTAGTTGTTGGGAAAATTAACAAATATGAATTTCGACTTTATTTGCAAAATCTCTCTGGAATTTCTTAAAATGGGCATAACTTTTGCATACGAACTCGGATGAAAAAGTTTTTTATATGAAAAATCATCTACTCGAAAAGTTACATCCGAATTTAACCGGGGGTACCCCGTTAAACATTTTCAAAATCCTCAAAAACCTAACAGAAAAAAAGATACGGGGCTTTCAAGATCTAGAGGCAAAAAAATTCAAAAAAATTCAAACTTACTAGTGGCGCACCGGTTGCTAGGTGCGCCACTAGTAACAGAAAAAAAATATTTGTTTTGAATTTTTTTGGATTTTTTTTCAAAAAATGATTCGTAATATGATAGGGAAGTTTCAAATATTTTTCAAAATTTCATCATACTCATGAATATGAACAAAGTCCTAGACATCAACAAGGTTTAATAGGATTGATATGATAGATATATCAACAAGTGGCTGTTAAGTGAGGTGGTGCTGGGGTTGGATAGAACTGCGAAGTTAAGCGTGCTCGGGCTGGAGTAGTGTGAGGATGGGTGACCTTCCGGGAAGTTTGACCACTTAGTTGCGATTTGACTTGAGATTAAGCATATTGACCCGAGATTAAGAAAAAAACAAAAACAAATTTGACAAAATTTGAAAAAAAATTAAAAAAATTTGAAAAAAAGAATTGACAAAATTTGAAAAAAATTGAAAAAAAATACTAATGGCGCACCGTGGGATGGTGCGCCATTAGTATGCCAAAGCACCTGGGTATACATGGCCCCCTGGGAGGCATACTAATGGCGCACTGTTGTATATACTAATGGCGCATCTGGGGTGCGCCATTAGTAAAATATACTAATGGCGTGCTACTAATGGCGCACCACTAATGCGCCATTAATGGCCAAATTAGGTGCGCCATTAGTAGGCCTTTTCCTAGTAGTGTGATTTTCAATTTCACCGTCATTTAGCTCTCTAAACAAATCGGTAAATGACTGAAAAACAGCAAATGATGTCAGAACATGTTGGAAATTGATGACGTCGCTTTGAATGATGCATACTAAACGCAAAAATAGGCTGGAGTTCAAATAAGTTTTAAAAACATTGAAGTGCCCGTGTAACAGATGAGTTCTCGTCCGAAACCCTGATACTCCGTTAGAGATTGTCCAGTTTGTACACGAGGTGCGTTCAGTTTTCGCCGAGACCCTCTCTACTCTTTTGCACATGCTATGCGGGTGAAATGATGATACCATGCCAAGTTCCAACATTTTCAGAGTTCATTTTGTAGTGATTTTCAATTTCACCGTCATTTAGCACTCTAAACAAATCGGTAAATGACTGAAAAACAGCAAATGATGTCAGAACGTGTTGGAAATTGATGACGTCGCTTTGAATGATGCATACTGAACGCAAAAATAGGCTAGAGTTCAAATAAGTTTAAAAAACATTGAAGTGCCCGTGTAACTGATGAGTTCTCGTCCGAAACCCTGATACTCCGTCAGAGATTGTCCAGTTTGTACACGAAGTGCGTCCAGTTTTTGCCGTAACCCTCTCTACTCTCTTGCACATGCTATTTGGGTGAAATGATGATACCATGCCAAGTTTCAACATTTTCAGAGTTCATTTTGTAGCGATTTTCAATTTCACGGTCATTTAGCTCTGAAAACAAATCGGTAAATGACTGAAAAACAGCAAATGATGTCAGAAAGTGTTGAAAATTGATGACGTCGCTTTGAATGGTGCGTACTGAACGCAAAAATAGTCTGGAGTTCAATTAAGTTTAAAAAACATGAAGTGCTGGTGTAACAGATGAGTTCTCGCCCGAAGCCCTGATACTCCAAAAGAGATTGTCCAGTTTGTACACGAAGTGCGGCCAGTTTTTGCCGCAACCCTCTCTACTCTCTTGCACATGCTATGTGGGTGAAATGATGATACCATGCCAAGTTTCAACATTTTCAGAGTTCATTTTGTAGCGATTTTCAATTTCACGGTCATTTAGCTCTCTAAACAAATCGGTAAATGACTGAAAAACAACAAATGATGTCAGAATGTGTTGGAAATTGATGACGTCGCTTTGAATGGTGCGTACTAAACGCAAAAATAGTCTGGAGTTCAATTAAGTTTAAAAAACATGAAGTGCCGATGTAACAGATGAGTTCTCGTCCGAAGCCCTGATACTCCGAAAGAGATTGTCCAGTTTGAACACGAAGTGCGTCCAGTTTTTGCCGTAACCCTCTCTACTCTCTTGCACATGCTATGTGGGTGAAATGATGATACCATGCCAAGTTTCAACATTTTCAGAGTTCATTTTGTAGCGATTTTCAATTTCACGGTCATTTAGCTCTAAAAACAAATCGGTAAATGACTGAAAAACAGCAAATGATGTCAGAAAGTATTGAAAATTGATGACGTCGCTTTGAATGGTGCCTACTGAATGCAAAAAAGTCTGGAGTTGTAATAAGTTTAAAAAATGAATTGCCGGTGTAACAGATGAGTTTTCGTCCGAAACCGGCCCTGATACTTCGAAAGAGATTGTCCAGTTTGTACACGAAGTGCATCCAGTTTTTGCCATAACACAAGAAGTCCGGAGTTGTAACAAGTTATTAAAAATAAAAAAGAGGCGCAATGCTCGTTAATTAGCTTCAAGCCTTTCGGAATAGTGTAGACTGCACTGCACATAGCTCCATGCAGTCTACCTTATTCCTCAAGGCTTGAAGCTAAGCAACGTGAAGGTGAGCATTGCGCCTCTTCTTCATCGTCTCTGCACTCAGGGCTTATAGACCGCTCCTAGTGCCTCTCTCTTCACGAGGTGGGACTAAAAAACAGCTTAGTAAGAAACTCTAGTACTGGTTCGTGCCACGAACCGGTACTAAAGGTGCTCGTGGGGCCACAGCCTCATTAGTACCGGTTCGTGGCACGAACCGGTGCTAAAGGTTCGCCACAAACCGGTACTAAAGAGCTCCTCCCGCCTAGCCATTGGAACCGGCACTAATGGACACATTAGTGCCGGCTCAAAATCAAACCGACACTAATGTGCTTCGCATTTGACCCTTTTCCAACATTTTCAGAGTTCATTTTGTAGTGATTTTCAATTTCACGGTCATTTAGCTCTCTAAACAAATCGGTAAATGACTGAAGAACAGCAAATGATGTCAGAACGTGTTGGAAATTGATGACGTCGCTTTGAATGATGCATACTGAACGCAAAAATAGGCTGGAGTTCAAATAAGTTTAAAAAACATTGAAGTGCCCGTGTAACAGATGAGTTCTCGTCCGAAACCCTGATACTCCAAAAGAGATTGTCCAGTTTGTACACGAGGTGCATCCAGTTTTCGCCGTGACCCTCTCTACTCTTTTGCACATGCTATGCGGGTGAAATGATGATACCATGCCAAGTTCCAACATTTTCAGAGTTCATTTTGTAGTGATTTTCAATTTCACCGTCATTTAGCTCTCTAAACAAATCGGTAAATGACTGAAAAACAGCAAATGATGTCAGAACGTGTTGGAATTGATGACGTCGCTTTGAATGATGCATACTGAACGCAAAAATAGGCTGGAGTTCAAATAAGTTTAAAAAACATTGATTATCAATGATCTTTTTGTGTACAATCTGAATTGTCAATATGAGTCCTCAACGGTTTAGACACCGGTGAAGACTCATATTGCGACCACAAATTCTACACATAGAGTTCAATGAAGACCAAGTGCTTGTGATAGTTTGAGAAGTAACATATTTAAGGTGGTAAAAATCTTGCTAGGGGAGTGAGGTGGGACTAAAAACAGCCTGCCACAACCTCTTTACTACCGGTTCGTGCCACGAACCGGTACTAAAGGTGCTGGCCGGGCCCCATTCTCTTTAGTACCGGTTCGTGGCATGAACCGGTACTAAAGGTTCGCCCCGAACCGGTACTAAAGATCTCCTCCCGCCTAGCCGTTTGAATTGGCACTAATGGACACATTAGTGCCGGCTCAAATGCAAACCGGCACTAATGTGTCTCACATTTGACCCTTTTTATACTAGTGTAAGTATCTTTCATTGAAGGCCTCGAAGGCAATGCCCGTGGCACCTTTCAGCATTACTCTAACTGGATGTGGTGTGTTTGGACTAAAAAAGATGGAGCTATTCTCTCTGTTCACGCACTGGACCGAACAATCACCATATATCCTCATAACGTCATTCAAACACGTAGCGCTCTCCAACTTAGCTTGCATAAAGATAAGGCTGTCTTTTGCAAACAGTAGATGATTAATCCATGGTGACTAGGTGCATACTCAGATTCCTTTGTCCACATAAACTCCACCAAAATTGTTTAACAAAGTTGTGAATCCCTCTGCACACACAGAAGAAATAGATATGGTGACATGGGATCTCCTTGCCGGAAGACCCTAGATGGGGTAAAAACGGCAATAATTCACCATTCACACATACTGCAAACCGAACTGATGAAACAATTCATGATCAATCAGATAAAAGGTTGAGTTGAATCCCAATTTAGTCACGATGGCCTCTAGATAATGCCATTCAACCCGGTCATACGCCTTCATCATGTCTAATTTAACATCACAAACCCAATTCTTTCCTTTCTTCCTTTTCTTCATTGCCTTAACACTTGCAAGTGCAATAAGGACATTATCTGTTATGAGGCGCCCATGCATAAACGCACTTTGCTCCTCGCTTACTATTTCATGAAGAAAATCCCTCATTCTGTTGACAATGCATTTGGCTACGATTTTGTACAAAACAGGACATAGGGAGATAGGTCTATACTGGTTTATACTTTGTGGGTGCCGTACCTGAAGGAAATATGCCCTAGAGGCAATAATAAAGTTGTTATTTATATTTCCTTATATCATGATAAATGTTTATTATTCATGCTAGAATTGTATTAACCGGAAACTTGATACATGTGTGGATACATAGACAAAACACAGTGTCCCTAGTAAGCCTCTACTAGACTAGCTCGTTAATCAAAGATGGTTAAGTTTCCTAACCATATAGACATGAGTTGTCATTTGATGAACGGGATCACATCATTAGAGAATGATGTGATGGACAAGACCCATCCGTTAGCTTAGCATAATGATCGTTAAGTTTTATTGCTATTGTTTTCTTCATGACTTATACATATTCCTTTGACTATGAGATTATGCAACTCCCGGATACCGGAGGAATACCTTGTGTGCTATCAAACGTCACAACATAACTGGGTGATTATAAAGATGCTCTACAGGTATCTCCAAAGGTGTTTGTTTGGTTGGCATAGATCGATATTAGGATTTGTCACTCCGAGTATCGGAGAGGTATCTCTAGGCCCTCTCGGTAATGCACATCATAATAAGCCTTGCAAGCAATGTGACTAATGAGTTAGTTGCGGGATGATGCATTGCGGAACGAGTAAAGAGACTTGCTGGTAACGAGATTGAACTAGGTATGAAGATACCGACGATCGAATCTCGGGCAAGTAACATACCGATGACAAAGGGAATGACGCATGTTGTCATTACGGTTTGACCGATAAAGATCTTCATAGAATATGTAGGAACCAATATGAGAATCCAGGTTCCGCTATTGGTTATTGACCGGAGAGGTGTCTCGGTCATGTCTACATAGTTCTCGAACCCGTAGGGTCCGCACGCTTAACGTTCGATGACGATTTGTATTATATGAGTTATGTAATTTGGTGACCGAATGTTGTTCGGAGTCCCGGATGAGATAACGGACATGACGAAGAGTCTCGAAATGGTCGAGAGGTAAATATTAATATATTGGATGATAGTATTCGGACACCGGAAGTGTTTCGGATTGTATCGGGTACATATCAGAGTATCGGGGGGGGGGGGGGGGGGGGGTTACCGGAACCCCCCCCGGGGGGGAGATATGGGCCATATGATCCATAGGAGGGAGGCAAGCCAGCCCACAAGGGGTGGCGCCCCTCCCCCAAGGGAGGAGTCCGAATTGGACTAGGGGAGGAGGCGGCGCCCCCTTTCCTTCTCCCTCTCTCTCTCCTTCCCCCTTTCCCCCTCCGATAATAGGAAGGGGGAGCCGAATCCTACTAGGTGCCCAAGTAGGACTCCTCCTACTTGGGGCGCGCCTAGGGCCGGCCTCCTCCCCTCTCCTTCCTTTATATACGGGGGTGGGGGCCCCTCTAACACACATCAATTGTTCCAAGCCATGTGCGGCGCCCCCTCCACAGTTTATGCCTCCGGTCATATTCACATAGTGCTTAGGAGAAGCCCTGCCCGGATCACTTCACCATCACCGTCACCACGCCGTCGTGCTGACGAAACTCTCCCTCGACACTTTGCTGGATCAAGAGTTTGAGGGACGTCATCGAGCTGAACGTGTGCAGAACTCGGAGGTGCCGTACGTTCGGTGCTTGATCGGTTGGATCGAGAAGACGTTCGACTACATCAACCGTGTTAAGCTAACGCTTTCGCTTTCGGTCTACGAAGGTACGTGGACACACTCTCCCCCTCTCGTTGCTATGGATCTCCTAGATAGATCTTGCATGAGCGTAGGAATTTTTTTGAAATTGCATGCTGCGTTCCCGAATAGTGGCATCCGAGCCAGGTCTATGCGTAGATGATATGCACGAGTAGAACACAAAGAGTTGTGGGCGGTGATACTCATACTGCTTACCACCAACGTCTTATTTTGATTTAGCGGTATTGTTGGATGAAGCGGCCCGGACCAACCTTACATGACCACGTTCATGAGACCGGTTCCACCGACAGACATGCAAATAGTTTTGCATAAAGGTGGCTGGCGGGTGTCTGTTTCTCCAACTTTAGTTGAATTGAATTAGACTATGGCCGGTCCTTGTTGAAGGTTAAAACAGCAAACTTGACAAAACACTGTTGTGGTTTTGATGCGTAGGTAAGAATGGTTCTTACTAGAAGCCCGTAGCAGCCACGTAAAATTTGCAACAACAAAGTAGAGGACGTCTAACTTGTTTTTGCAGGGCATGTTGTGATGTGATATGGTCAAGACATGATGTGATATACGTTGTTGTATGAGATGATCATGTTTTGTAAAAGTTATCGGCAACTGCCAGGAGCCTTATGGTTGTCACTTTATTGTATGAAATGCAATCGCCATGTAATTGCTTTACTTTATCACTATGCGTTAGCGATAGTTGTAGAAGTAATAGTTGGCTAGACGACAACGACGCTACGATAGAGATCAAGGTGTCAAGCCGGTGACGATGGAAATCATGACGGTGCTTTGGAGATGGAGATCAAAGGCACAAGATGATGATGGCCATATCATGTCACATATTTTGATTGCATGTGATGTTTATCTTTTATGCATGTTATTTTGCTTAGTACGGCGGTAGCATTATAAGATGATCCCTCACTAAAAATTTCAAGGTATAAGTGTTCTCCCTGAGTATGCACCATTGCGACAGTTCGTCGTGCTGAGACACCACGTGATGATCGGGTGTGATAAGCTCTACGTTCACATACAACGGGTGCAAGATAGTTTTGCACGTGCGGAATACTTGGGTTAAACTTGACGAGCCTAGCATGTACAGACATGGCCTCGGAATACTGGAGACCGAAAGGTCGAACGTGAATCATATAGTAGATATGATCAACATAGAGATGTTCACCATTGAAAATTACTCCATCTCACGTGATGATCGAACATGGTTTAGTTGATATGGATCTTTAGATGACTCGAGGGATGTCTATCTAAGTGGGAGTTCTTAAGTAATATGATTAATTGAACTTAATTTATCATGAACTTAGTCCTGATAGTTTTTGCATATCTATGTTGTAGATCAATGGCCTGTGCTACCGTTCCCTTGAATTTTAATGCGTTCCTAGAGAAAGCTAATTTGAAAGATGATGGTAGCAACTACACGGACCGGGTCCGTAACTTGAGGATCATCCTCATTGCTGCACAGAAGAATTATGTCCTTGATGCACTGCTAGGTGACAAGCCCCTCCCGCTAATGTAGACGCTTTGAACGTCTCGCAGATGTAGTCTGATGACTACTCTATAGTTCAGTGTGCCATGCTCTACGGCTTAGAATCAGGACTTCAAAGACGTTTTGAACGTCATGGACCATATTGATAACCCACAAGTATAGGGGATCGCAACAGTTTTCGAGGGTAGAGTATTCAACCCAAATATATAGATTCGACACAAGGGGAGCCAAAGAATATTTGAAGGTATTAGCAGCTAAGTTGTCAATTCAACCACACCTGGAGATTAATTATGTGCAGCAAAGTGATCAGTAGCAAAGTAGTTTGATAGTTTTGATAATAGTGACAGCAGCAACGGTAACAGTAACAGTGATAGCAGTAATTTGTAGCAAATGTAACAGTAGTAGTAGCAGTAGTAACTTAGCAAGATCAATATAGGAAAAATTCGTAGGCATTGGATCGGTGACTTGTTGGATGATATTCATCATGTGACAGTTATAACCTAGGGCGGTACGGCACTTGCTCCAGTTCATTGATATAATATAGGCATGTATTCTGTAAATAGTCATACGTGCTTTATTAAAAGAACTTGCATGACATCTTTTGTCCTACCCTCCCGTGGCAGCGGGGTCCATATTGGAAACTAAGGGTGTTGGAAATATGCCCTAGAGGCAATAATAAATGGTTATTATTATATTTCTGTGTTCATGATAATAGTCTATTATTCATGCTATAATTGTATTGTCCGGAAATCGTAATACATGTGTGAATACATAGACCACAACCTGTCCCTAGTAAGCCTCTAGTTGACTAGCTCGTTGATCAACAGATAGTCATGGTTTCCTGACTATGGACATAGGATGTCACTGATAACGGGATCACATCATTAGGAGAATGATGTGATGGACAAGACCCAACTTAAGCATAGCATAAAAGATCGTGTAGTTTCGTTTGCTAGAGCTTTTCCAATGTCAAGTATCTTTTCCTTAGACCATGAGATCGTGCAACTCCCGGATACCGTAGGAGTGCTTTGGGTGTGCCAAACGTCACAACGTAACTGGGTGACTATAAAGGTGCATTACGGGTATCTCCGAAAGTGTCTGTTGGGTTGGCACGGATCGAGACTGGGATTTGTCACTTCGTGTAAACGGAGAGGTATCTCTGGGCCCACTCGGTAATGCATCATCATAATGAGCTCAATGTGACCAAGGCGTTGGTCACGGGATCATGCATTGCGGTACGAGTAAAGAGACTTGCCGGTAACGAGATTGAACAAGGTGTTGGGATACCGACGATCGAATCTCGGGCAAGTAACATACCGATTGACAAAGGGAATTGCATACGGATTGATTGAATCCTTGACACCGTGGTTCATCCGATGATATCATCGTGGAACATGTGGGAGCCAACATGGGTATCCAGATCCCGCTGTTGGTTATTGACCGGAGAGGCGTCTCGGTCATGTCTGCATGTCTCCCGAACCCGTAGGGTCTACACACTTAAGGTCCGGTGACGCTAGGGTTGTAGAGATATATGTATGCGGAAACCCGAAAGTTGTTCGGAGTCCCGGATGAGATCCCGGACGTCACGAGAGGTTCCGGAATGGTCCGGAGGTAAAGATTTATATATGGGAAGTCTTATTTTGGTCGCCGGAAAAGTTTCGCGCTTTATCGGTATTGTACCGGGAGTGCCGAAAGGGGTCCGGGGGTCCACCAAGGGGGTCCACCAGCCCCGGGGGGCCACATGGGCTGTAAGGGGTGCGCCTTGGCCTATATGGGCCAAGGGCACCAGCCCCAAGAGGCCCATGCGCAAGAGATAAGAAAGAAGGGAGAGTCCTAAAGGGGGAAGGCACCTCCGAGGTGCCTTGGGGGGGAAGGACTCCCCCCTGGCCGCACCCTTCCTTGAAGGAAGGGGCAAGGCTGCGCCCCCCTCTCCCTTGGCCCTATATATAGTGGGGGGAAGGGAGGGCAGCAAGATCTAAGCCTTGGGCGCCTCCCTCCTCCCCTGCAACACTTCTCTCTCTCTCGCAGAAGCTCGGCGAAGCCCTGCCGGAGACCCGCTACATCCACCACCACGCCGTCGTGCTGTTGGATCTCCATCAACCTCTCCTTCCCCCTTGCTGGATCAAGAAGGAGGAGACGTCGCTGCACCGTACGTGTGTTGAACGCGGAGGTGCCGTCCGTTCGGCACTCGGTCATCGGTGATTTGGATCACGGCGAGTACGACTCCGTCATCCACGTTCATTGGAACGCTTCCGCTCGCGATCTACAAGGGTATGTAGATCCACTCCTTTCCCCTCGTTGCTAGTAGACTCCATAGATGCATCTTGGTGAGCGTAGGAAAATTTTAAATTATGCTACGATTCCCAACAGTGGCATCATGAGCCAGGCCTATGCGTAGTTACTATGCACGAGTAGAACACAAAGAAGTTGTGGGCGTTGATGTTGCCAATTCTTCTTGCCGCTACTAGTCGTTTCTTGTTTCGGTGGCATTGTAGGATGAAGCGGCCCGGACCGACCTTACACGTACGCTTACGTGAGACAGGTTCCACCGACTGACATGCACTAGTTGCATAAGGTGGCTAGCGGGTGTCTGTCTCTCCTACTTTAGTCGGAACGGATTCGATGAAAAGGGTCCTTATGAAGGGTAAATAGAAATTGGCAAATCACGTTGTGGTCATACGTAGGTAAGAAATCGTTCTTGCTAGAAACCTACAAACCACGTAAAAACTTGCAACAACAATTAGAGGACGTCTAACTTGTTTTTGCAGCAAGTGATATATGTGATATGATATGGCCAGAAGATGTGATGAATGATATATGTGATGTATGAGATTGATCATATTCTTGTAATAGGAATCACGACTTGCATGTCGATGAGTATGACAACCGGCAGGAGCCATAGGAGTTGTCTTTATTATTTTGCATGACCTGCGTGTCATTGAATAACGCCATGTAATTTACTTTACTTTGTTGCTAAACGGTTAGCCATAGAAGTAGAAGTAATCGTTGGCGTGACAACTTCATGAAGACACAATGATGGAGATCATGATGATGGAGATCATGGTGTCATGCCGGTGACGAAGATGATCATGGTGCCCCGAAGATGGAGATCAAAGGAGCATGATGATATTGGCCATATCATGTCACTATTTGATTGCATGTGATGTTTATCATGTTTTTGCATCTTATTTGCTTAGAACGACGGTAGCAAGTAGGATGATCCCTTATAATAATTTCAAGAAAGTGTTCACCCTAACTGTGCACCGTTGCGAAGGTTCGTCGTTTCGAAGCACCACGTGATGATCGGGTGTGATAGATTCTTACGTTCGCATACAACGGGTGTTGATGAGCCTAGCATGTACAGACATGGCCTCGGAACACACGCAATACACTTAGGTTGACTTGACGAGCCTAGCATGTACAGACATGGCCTCGGAACACGGAGGACCGAAAGGTCGAGCATGAGTCGTATAGAAGATACGATCAACATGGAGATGTTCACCGATCTTGACTAGTCCGTCTCACGTGATGATCGGACACGGCCTAGTTGAGCTCGGATCATGTTTCACTTAGATGACTAGAGGGATGTCTGTCTGAGTGGGAGTTCATTAAATAATTTGATTATATGAACTTAATTATCATGAACTTAGTCTAAAATCTCTACATTATGTATTGTAGATCAAATGGCCCATGTTGTCCTCAATTTCAACGCGTTCCTAGAGAAAACCAAGCTGAAAGATGATGGCAGCAACTATACGGACTGGGTCCGGAACCTGAGGCTCATCCTCATAGTTGCCAAGAAAGATTATGTCTTAGAAGCACCGCTAGGTGAAGCACCAATCCCTGAGAACCAAGACGTTATGAACGCTTGGCAGCAGCGTGCTGATGATTACTCCCTCGTTCAGTGCGGCATGCTTTACAGCTTAGAACTGGGTCTCCAAAAGCGTTTTGAGAAACATGGAGCATACGAGATGTTCGAGGAGCTGAAACTGGTTTTTCAAGCTCATGCCCGGGTCGAGAGATATGATGTCTCCGACAAGTTCTTCAGCTGTAAAATGGAGGAGAACAGTTCTGTTAGTGAGCACATACTCAGAATGTCTGGGTTGCACAACCGCTTGTCTCAGCTGGGAGTTAATCTCCCGGATGACGCGGTCATTGACAGAATCCTCCAGTCGCTTCCACCAAGCTACTAGAGCTTTGTGATGAACTACAATATGCAGGGGATGGAAAAGACCATTCCCGAGGTATATTCAATGCTGAAATTAGCTGAGGTAGAGATCAGAAAAGAACATCAAGTGTTGATGGTGAATAAAACCACTAAGTTCAAGAAGGGCAAGGGTAAGAAGAACTTCAAGAAGGACGGAAAGGGAGTTGCCGCGCCCGGTAAGCCAGTTACCGGGAAGAAGTCATAGAATGGACCCAAGCCCGAGACTGAGTGCTTTTATTGCAAGGGAAGTGGTCACTGGAAGCGGAACTGCCCCAAATATTTAGCGGACAAGAAGAAGGCCGGCAACACCCAAGGTATATGTGATATACAAGTAATTGATGTGTACCTTACCAGTACTCGTAGTAGCTCCTGGGTATTTGATACCGGTGCGGTTGCTCATATTTGTAACTCAAATCAGGAACTACGGAATAAACGGAGACTGGCAAAAGACGAGGTGACGATGCGCGTCGGGAATGGTTCCAAGGTCGATGTGATCGCCGTCGGCACGCTACCTCTGCATCTACCCACGGGATTAGTTATAAACCTCAATAATTGTTATTTAGTGCCAGCTTTGAGCATGAACATTGTATCTGGATCTCGTTTAATTCGAGATGGCTACTCATTTAAATTTGAGAATAATGGTTGTTCTATTTATTTGAGAGATATGTTTTATGGTCATGCCCCGCTGGTCAATGGTTTATTCTTGATGAATCTCGAACGTGATGCTACACATGTTCATAGTGTGAATACCAAAAGATGTAAAGTTGATAACGATAGTCCCACATACTTGTGGCACTGCCGCCTTGGTCACATTGGTGTCAAGCGCATGAAGAAGCTCCATGCAGATGGACTTTTGGAGTCTCTTGATTACGAATCATTTGACACGTGCGAACCATGCCTCATGGGTAAGATGACCAAGACTCCGTTCTCCGGAACAATGGAGCGAGCAACCAACTTATTGGAAATCATACATACCGATGTGTGCGGTCCAATGAGTGTTGAGGCTCGCGGAGGATATCGTTATGTTCTCACTCTCACTGATGATTTAAGTAGATATGGGTATGTCTACCTAATGAAACACAAGTCTGAAACCTTTGAAAAGTTCAAGGAATTTCAGAGTGAAGTCGAGAATCAACGTGACAGAAAAATAAAATTCTTACGATCAGATCGTGGTGGAGAATATTTAAGTCACGAATTTGGTACACACTTAAGGAAATGTGGAATAGTTTCACAACTCACGCCGCCTGGAACACCTCAGAGAAATGGTGTGTCCGAACGTCGTAATCGCACTCTATTGGATATGGTGCGATCTATGATGTCTCTTACCGATTTACCGCTCTCACTTTGGGGTTATGCTTTAGAGACTGCCGCATTCACTTTAAATAGGGCACCGTCTAAATCCGTTGAGACGACACCGTATGAATTATGGTTTGGGAAGAAACCTAAGCTGTCGTTTCTAAAAGTTTGGGGATGCGATGCTTATGTCAAGAAACTTCAACCTGAAAAGCTCGAACCTAAATCGGAAAAATGCATCTTCATTGGATACCCTAAGGAAACTATTGGGTATACCTTCTACCTCAGATCCGAAGGCAAGATCTTCGTTGCAAAGAACGGGTCCTTTCTAGAGAAGGAGTTTCTCTCGAAAGAATTGAGTGGGAGGAAAGTGGAACTTGATGAGGTGATAGTCACCCCTTCCGAACCGGAAAGTAGCGCAGCGCGGGAAAATGTTCCTGTGGTGCCTACACCGACTGGGGAGGAAGTTAATGATGATGATCATGAAGCTTCAGATCAAGTTGCTGAACTTCGTAGGTCCACAAGGACACGTTCCGCACCAGAGTGGTACGGCAACCCTGTCCTGGAAATCATGTTGTTAGACAACGGTGAACCTTCGAACTATGAAGAAGCGATGGCGGGCCCGGATTCCGACAAATGGCTAGAAGCCATGAAATCCGAGATAGAATCCATGTATGAAAACAAAGTATGGACTTTGACTGACTTGCCCGATGAGCGGCGAGCCATAGAAAACAAATGGATCTTTAAGAAGAAGACGGACGCAGATGGTAATGTGACCATCTACAAAGCTCGACTTGTCGCTAAGGGTTATCGACAAGTTCAAGGGGTTGACTACGATGAGACTTTCTCACCCGTAGCGAAGCTGAAGTCCGTCCGAATCATGTTAGCAATTGCCGCATACTATGATTATGAGATATGGCAGATGGACGTCAAAACGGCATTCCTTAACGGCTTCCTTAAGGAAGAGTTGTATATGATGCAGCCGGAAGGTTTTGTCGATCCTAAGAATGCTAACAAAGTATGCAAGCTCCAACGCTCAATCTATGGGCTGGTGCAAGCATCTCGGAGTTAGAACATTCGCTTTGATGAGATGATCAAAGCGTTTGGGTTTACACAGACTTATGGAGAAGCCTGTGTTTACAAGAAAGTGAGTGGGAGCTCTGTAGCATTTCTCATATTATATGTGGATGACATATTATTGATGGGAAATGATGTAGAATTATTGGAAAGTATAAAGGCCTATTTGAATAAGTGTTTTTCAATGAAGGACCTTGGAGAAGCTGCTTACATATTAGGCATCAAGATCTATAGAGATAGATCAAGACGCCTCATTGGTCTTTCACAGAGTACATACCTTGACAAGATATTGAAGAAGTTCAGTATGGATCAGTCCAAGAAGGGGTTCTTGCCTGTATTGCAAGGTGTGCAATTGAGTACGGCTCAATGCCCGACCACGGCAGAAGATATAGAAGAGATGAGTGTCATCCCCTATGCCTCGGCCATAGGGTCTATTATGTATGCCATGCTGTGTACCAGACCTGATGTAAACCTTGCCGTAAGTTTGGTAGGAAGGTACCAAAGTAATCCCGGCAAGGAACACTGGACAGCGGTCAAGAATATCCTGAAGTACCTGAAGAGGACTAAGGATATGTTTCTCGTTTATGGAGGTGACAAAGAGCTCGTCGTAAAGGGTTACGTCGACGCTAGCTTCGACACAGATCCGGATGACTCGAAGTCACAGACCGGATACGTGTATATTTTGAATAGAGGAGCAGTAAGCTGGTGCAGTTGCAAGCAAAGCGTCGTGGCGGGATCTACATGTGAAGCGGAATACATGGCAGCCTCGGAGGCAGCACAGGAAGCAGTCTGGATGAAGGAGTTCATTACCGACCTAGGGGTGATTCCCAATGCGTCGGGCCCAATGACTCTCTTATGTGACAACACTGGAGCTATTGCCCTTGCGAAGGAGCCCAGGTTTCACAGGAAGACCAGGCATATCAAGCGTCGCTTCAACTCCATTCGTGAAAGTGTTCAAAATGGAGACATAGATATTTGTAAAGTACACACGGACCTGAATGTAGCAGATCCGTTGACTAAACCTCTCCCTAGGGCAAAACATGATCAACACCAGGACGCAATGGGTGTTCGATTCATCACAATGTAACTAGATTATTGACTCTAGTGCAAGTGGGAGACTGTTGGAAATATGCCCTAGAGGCAATAATAAATGGTTATTATTATATTTCTGTGTTCATGATAATAGTCTATTATTCATGCTATAATTGTATTGTCCGGAAATCGTAATACATGTGTGAATACATAGACCACAACCTGTCCCTAGTAAGCCTCTAGTTGACTAGCTCGTTGATCAACAGATAGTCATGGTTTCCTGACTATGGACATAGGATGTCACTGATAACGGGATCACATCATTAGGAGAATGATGTGATGGACAAGACCCAACTTAAGCATAGCATAAAAGATCGTGTAGTTTCGTTTGCTAGAGCTTTTCCAATGTCAAGTATCTTTTCCTTAGACCATGAGATCGTGCAACTCCCGGATACCGTAGGAGTGCTTTGGGTGTGCCAAACGTCACAACGTAACTGGGTGACTATAAAGGTGCATTACGGGTATCTCCGAAAGTGTCTGTTGGGTTGGCACGGATCGAGACTGGGATTTGTCACTTCGTGTAAACGGAGAGGTATCTCTGGGCCCACTCGGTAATGCATCATCATAATGAGCTCAATGTGACCAAGGCGTTGGTCACGGGATCATGCATTGCGGTACGAGTAAAGAGACTTGCCGGTAACGAGATTGAACAAGGTGTTGGGATACCGACGATCGAATCTCGGGCAAGTAACATACCGATTGACAAAGGGAATTGCATACGGATTGATTGAATCCTCGACACCATGGTTCATCCGATGATATCATCGTGGAACATGTGGGAGCCAACATGGGTATCCAGATCCCGCTGTTGGTTATTGACCGGAGAGGCGTCTCGGTCATGTCTGCATGTCTCCCGAACCCGTAGGGTCTACACACTTAAGGTCCGGTGACGCTAGGGTTGTAGAGATATATGTATGTGGAAACCCGAAAGTTGTTCGGAGTCCCGGATGAGATCCCGGACGTCACGAGAGGTTCCGGAATGGTCCGGAGGTAAAGATTTATATATGGGAAGTCTTATTTTGGTCGCCGGAAAAGTTTCGCGCTTTATCGGTATTGTACCGGGAGTGCCGAAAGGGGTCCGGGGGTCCACCAAGGGGGTCCACCAGCCCCGGGGGGCCACATGGGCTGTAAGGGGTGCGCCTTGGCCTATATGGGCCAAGGGCACCAGCCCCAAGAGGCCCATGCGCAAGAGATAAGAAAGAAGGGAGAGTCCTAAAGGGGGAAGGCACCTCCGAGGTGCCTTGGGGGGGAAGGACTCCCCCCTGGCCGCACCCTTCCTTGAAGGAAGGGGCAAGGCTGCGCCCCCCCCTCTCCCTTGGCCCTATATATAGTGGGGGGAAGGGAGGGCAGCAAGATCTAAGCCTTGGGCGCCTCCCTCCTCCCCTGCAACACCTCTCTCTCTCTCGCAGAAGCTCGGCGAAGCCCTGCCGGAGACCCGCTACATCCACCACCACGCCGTCGTGCTGTTGGATCTCCATCAACCTCTCCTTCCCCCTTGCTGGATCAAGAAGGAGGAGACGTCGCTGCACCGTACGTGTGTTGAACGCGGAGGTGCCGTCCGTTCGGCACTCGGTCATCGGTGATTTGGATCACGGCGAGTACGACTCCGTCATCCACGTTCATTGGAACGCTTCCGCTCGCGATCTACAAGGGTATGTAGATCCACTCCTTTCCCCTCGTTGCTAGTAGACTCCATAGATGCATCTTGGTGAGCGTAGGAAAATTTTAAATTATGCTACGATTCCCAACAAAGGGATATTAAGGCCTCCTTTTAATAGAGAACCGGAACAAACCATTAACACATAGTGAATACATGAACTCCTCAAACTACGGTCATCATCGAGAGTGGGCCCGGTTGTTGTCACTCCGGGGTTGTCGGATCATAACCGTAGTAGGTGACTATAACTTGCAAGATCAGATCTAAAACATGGATATAATGATGAATTCATAAACGGTTCAGATCCGAGTTCATGGCACCCGGGCCCAGAGTGACAAGCATTAAGCATAGCAAAGTCATAGCAACATCAATCTAAGAACATAGTGGATACTAGGGATCAGGGCCTAACAAAAATAACTTGATTACATGATGAATCTCATCCAACTCCTCACCGACCAGCGAGCCTACGAAGAAATTACTCACTCCCGGTGGGGAGCATCATGGAATTGGCGATGGAGAAGGGTTGGTGATGACGAAGAACGAAGATCCCCCTCTCCGGAGCCCCAAACGGACTCTAGATCTGCCCTTCCGAGAAAGAACAGGGCTTGGCGGCGGCTCCATCTCATGGATCGTGATAATTCTTTCTCCCTGATTTTTTTGGAAATATGTGATTTTATAGTATCAGGGGGGTCGTCAGCGTGGCCACCAGGTGGGTACAACCCACCTGGGGACGCCAGGAGAGGGGGGCACGCCCTGGTGGGTTGTGCCCACCCAGGTGCCCCTCTCCGGTAGGTCTTGGCTCTAGAAATTCTTATTATTGATATAAAAAAATCCTCGCAAAGTTTCGTTCCATTCCGAGAACTTTTATTTTTGCACCAAAACAACACCATGGTAGTTCTGCTGAAAACAGCGTCAGTCCGGGGTTAGTTTCTTTCAAATCATGCAAATTAGAGTTCAAAACAAGAGGAAAAGCGTGAGAAAAAGTAGATACGTTGGAGACGTATCAACTCCCCCAAGCTTAAACCTTTGCTTGTCCTCAAGCAATTCAGTTGATAAACTAAAAGTGAGAAAGAAAAACTTTTACGAACTCTTTTGCTCTTGTTTGCATAAATAAGCTTAAACAGCACCCAGGTTTTCATCCAACATTATAACTAACCATGTCAACAATAACTCTCAAATATTATATAACTCATATCAATAACATATTCAGCTAGCGAGCAATAATAAGATATCTCAAACGGCAACACGTTGTCAAAACAACCATGATATAATATGACAATAGTGGTATCTTGCTAGACCTTTCTGAGACCGCAAAACATAAATGCAGAGCACCTCCAAAGTTCGAGCAGCGACTAAACATTGTAATTCATGGTAGAAAAGATCCAGTCATGATGCACCCAACATTAGCTACACACAATGCATAAATCATGACAGTTGTGTGTTGGGGAACGCAGTAATTTCAAAAAAATTCCTACGATCACGCAAGATCTATCTTGGTGATGCATAGCAACTAGAGGGGAGAGTGTTCTCTATGTACCCTTGTAGACCGAAAGCGGAAGCATTATGACAACGCCGTTGATGTAGTCGTACGTCTTCACGATCTGACCGATCCTAGCATCGAACGTACGGCACCTCCGCGATCTGCACACGTTCAGCTCGGTGACGTCCCACGAACTCTAGATCCAGCTGAGGTCGAGGGAGATTTTCGTCAGCACGACAGCGTAATGACGGTGTTGACGAAGTTACCGACGCAGGGCTTCGCCTAAGCACTACAACGATATGACCGAGGTGGAAATCTATGGAGAAGGGCACCACACACGGATAAACAATCAACTTGTGTCTATGGGGTGCCCCCCTCCCCCGTATATAAAGGAGTCGAGAAGGGGAGGGTCGGCCCTCTCTATGGCGCGCCCAAGGGGGGGAGTCCTACTCCCGGTAGGAGTAGGTTTCCCCCCTTCCCTAGTTGGAGTAGGAGAAGAAGGAAGAGGGAGAGGGAGAGAAGGAAAGGGGGTCCGGCCTCCCTCCCAATTCAGATTGGGCTTGCGTGGGGGGGGGGGGGCGCCCCCACCTTGGCCGCCTCCTTCTCTTTTCCACCATGGCCCATTAAGGCCCATTAACTCCCCGGGGGGTTCCGGTAACCTCCCGGTACTCCGAAAAATGCCCGAACTCATCCGAAACCTTTCCGGTGTCCAAACATAGCCTTCCAATATATCGATCTTTATGTCTCGACCATTTCGAGACTCCTCGTCATGTCTGTGATCACATTCGGGACTCCGAACAACCTTCGGTACATCAAAACACATAAACTCATAATACCGATCGTCATCGAACGTTAAGCGTGCGGACCCTACAGGTTCGAGAACTATGTAGACATGATCGAGACTCACTTCCGGTCAATAACCAATAGCAGAACCTGGATGCTCATATTGGTTCCTACATATTCTATGAAGATCTTTATCGGTCAAACTATATAACAACATACGTTGTTCCCTTTGTCATCGGTATGTTACTTTCCCGAGATTCGATCATCGGTATCACTATACCTAGTTCAACCTCATTACCGGCAAGTCTCTTTACTCGTTCCGTAATGCATTATCCCGCAACTAACTCATTAGTCACATTGCTTGCAAGGCTTATAGTGATGTGCATTACCGAGAGGGCCCAGAGATACCTCTCTGAAACACGGAGTGACAAATCCTAATCTCGATCTATGCCAACCCAACAAACACCATTAGAGACACCTGTAGAGCATCTTTATAATCACCCAGTTACGTTGTGACGTTTGATAGCACACTAAGTGTTCCTCCGGTATTCGGGAGTTGCATAATCTCATAGTCATAGGAACATGTATAAGTCATGAAGAAAGCAATAGCAATAAACTAAACGATCATAGTGCTAAGCTAACGGATGGGTCTTTGTCCATCACATCATTCTCTAATGATGTGATCCCGTTCATCAAATGACAACACATGTCTATGGCTAGGAAACTTAACCATCTTTGATTAACGAGCTAGTCAAGTAGAGGCATACTAGGGACACTCTGTTTGTCTATGTATTCACACATGTACTAAGTTTCCGGTTAATACAATTCTAGCATGAATAATAAACATTTATAATGATATAAGGAAATAAATAATAACTTTATTATTGCCTCTAGGGCATATTTCCTTTAGTCTCCCACTTGCACTAGAGTCAATAATCTAGTTCACATCGCCATGTGATTTAACACCAATAGTTCACATCACCATTTGATTAACACCCATAGTTCACATCGCCATGTGACCAACACTCAAAGGGTTTACTAGAGTCAATAATCTAGTTCACATTGCTATGTGATTAACACCCAAGAGCACTAAGGTGTGATCATGTTTTGGTTATGACATAAATTTTAGTGTACGGGTCTGCAACATTCAGATCCGTATGTATTTTGCAAATTTCTATGTCTACAATGCTCTGCACGAGGCTACTCTAGCTAATTGCTCCCACTTTCAATATGTATCTAGATCGAGACTTAGAGTCATCCAGATCGGTGTCAAAGCTTGCATTAATGTAACTCTTTACGATTAAGTCTTTATCACGTCCATAACCGAGAAATATTTCCTTATTCTACTAAGGATAATTTTGACTACTGTCCAGTGATCCACTCCTGGATCACCATTGTACCCTCTTGCCAAACTCATGGTGAGGTACACAATAGGTCTGGTACAAAGCATAGCATACTTTATAGAACCTATGGCTGAGGCATAGGGAATGACTTTCATTCTCTTTCTATTTTGTCGTGGTCGGGTTTTGAGTCTTGCTCAACTTCACACCTTGCAACACAGGCAAGAACTCCTTCTTTGACTGTTCCATTTTGAACTACTTCAAAATCTTGTCAAGGTATGTACTCATTGAAAAATTTTATCAAGCGTCTTGATCTATCTCTATAGATCTTGATGCTCAATGTGTAAGCAGCTTCACCGAGGTCTTTCTTTGAAAAACTCCTTTCAAACACTCCTTTATGCTTTCCAGAAAATTCTACATCATTTCCGATCAACAATATGTCACTCACATATACTTATCAAAAAGGTTGTAGTGCTCCCACTCACTTTCTTGTAAATACAGGTTTCACCGCAAGTCTGTATAAAACTATATGCTTTGATCAACTCATCAAAGCGTATATTCCAACTCCGAGATGCTTGCACCAGTCCATAGATGGATCGCTGGCGCTTGCACATTTTTGTTAGCATCTTTAGGATTGACAAAACCTTCTGGTTGCATCATATACAACTCTTCTTTAAGAAATCAATTAAGGAATGCAGTTTTTGACTTCCATTTGCCAGATTTCATAAAACGTGGCAATTGCTAACATGATTCTGACAGACTTAAGCATCGATACGAGTGAGAAAATCTTATCGTAGTCAACACCTTGAACTTGTCGAAAACATTTTGCAACAATTCGAGCTTTGTAGATAGTAACACTACTATCAGTGTCCGTCTTCCTCTTGAAGATCCATTTATTCTCAAATGGCTTGCTGATCATCGAGCAAGTCAACCAAAGTCCATACTTTGTTCTCATACATGGATCCCATCTCAGATTTCATGGCCTCAAGCCATTTTGCGGAATCTGGGCTCATCATCGCTTCCTCATAGTTCGTAGGTTCGTCATGTTCTAGCAACATGACTTCCAGAACAGGATTACCGTACCACTTTGGTGCGGAACGTGCTCTGGTTAACCTACGAGGTTCGGTAGTAACTTGATCTGAAGTTTCATGATCATCATCATTAACTTCCTCACTAATTGGTGTAGGCATCACTGGAACTGATATCTGTGATGAACTACTTTCCAATTGGGGAGAAGGTACAATTACCTCATCAAGTTCTACTTTCCTCCCACACACTTCTTTCGAGAGAAACTCCTTCTCTAGAAAGGATCCATTCTTAGCAACGAATATCTTGCCTTCGGATCTGTGATAGAAGGTGTACCCAACAGTCTCCTTTGGGTATCCTATGAAGACGCATTTCTCCAATTTGGGTTTGAGCTTATCAGGTTGAAGCTTTTTCACATAAGCATCACAACCCCAAACTTTAAGAAAAGACAGCTTAGGTTTCTTGCTAAACCATAGTTCATACGGTGTCATCTCAACGGATTTAGATGGTGCCCTATTTAACATGAATGCAGTTGTCTCTAATGCATAACCCCAAAAACGATAGTGGTAAATTGGTAAGAGACATCATTGATCGCACCATTGTCTAATAAAGTATGGTTACGATGTTCGGACACACCATTATGCTATGGTGTTCCAGGTGGCATGAGTTGTGAAACTATTCCACATTGTTTTAAATGAAGGCCAAACTCGTAACTCAAATATTTGCCTCTGTGATCAGATCGTAGAAACTTTATTTAATTGTTATGATGATTCTCCACTTCACTCTGAAATTCTTTGAACTGTTTCAGACTGGTGTTTCATTAAGTAGATATACCCATATCTGCTCAAATCATCTGTGAAGGTCAGAAAATAACGATACCCGCCGCGAGCCTTAACACTCATCAGACTGCATACATCGGTATGTATTATTTCCAATAAGTCAGTAGCTCGCTCCATTGTTCCGGAGAACGGAGTTTTAGTCATCTTGCCCACGAGGCATGGTTCGCAAGCATCAAATGACTCATAATCAAGTGATTCCAAAAGTCCATCAGCATGGAGTTTCTTCATGCGCTTTACACCAATATGACCTAAACGACAGTGCCACCAATAAGTTGCACTATCATTATTAACTTTGCATCTTTTGGCTTCAATATTATGAATATGTGTATCACTATGATCGAGATCCAACAAACTATTTTCATTGGGTGTATGACCATCGAAGGTTTTATTCATGTAAACAGAACAACAATTATTCTCTAACTTTTAAATGAATAACCGTATTGCAATAAACATGATCAAATCACATTCATGCTCAACGCAAACAACAAATAACATTTATTTAGGTTCAACACTAATCCCGAAAGTATAGGGAGTGTGCGACGATGATCATATCAATCTTGGAACCACTTCCAACAGACATCGTCACTTTACCATTAACTAGACTCTGTTCATTCCGCAACTCCTGTTTCGAGTTACTAATCATAGCAACTAATACGTCCATTTTGCATCATGCTTTGATATTGATATTTATTGCATTATAGGCTGTTATTACACATTATGTCACAATACTTATGCCTTTTCTCTCTTATTTTACAAGGTTTACATGAAGAGGGAGAATGCCTGCACCTGGAATTCTGGGCTGGAAAAGGAGCAAATATTAGAGACCTATTCTACACAACTCCAAAAGTCCTGAAACTCCACGGAAGTCAGTTTTGGAATTTATAAAAAATACTGAGCGAAGAAAGCACCAGAGGGGGACCACCCACCATCCACGAGGGTGGGGGGCGCGCCCTACCCCCTGGGCGCGCCCCCTGCCTCGTGGGCCCCCTGTCAGGCCTCCGGTGCCCATCTTTGGCTATATGGTGTCTTTCGTCCGAAAAAAAATCATAAGCAAGCTTACGGGACGAAACTCCGCCGCCACGAGGCGGAACCTTGGCGGAACCAATCTAGGGCTCCGGCGGAGCTGTTCTGCCGGGGAAACTTCCCTCCAGGAGGGGGAAATCATCGCCATCGTCATCACCAATGATCCTCTCATCGGGAGGGGGTCAATCTCCATCAACATCTTCACCAGCACCATCTCCTCTAAAACCCTAGTTCATCTCTTGTATCCAATCTTTGTCCCAAACCCTCAGATTGGTACCTGTGGGTTGCTAGTAGTGTTGATTACTCCTTGTAGTTGATGCTAGTTGGTTTATTTGGTGGAAGATCATATGTTCAGATCTTTTATGGATATTAATACCCCTCTGATTATGAACATGAATATGATTTGTGAGTAGTTACATTTGTTCCTGAGGACATGGGAGAAGTCTTGCTATAAGTAGTCATGTGAATTTGGTATTCGTTCGATATTTTGATGAGATGTATGTTGTCTTTCCTCTAGTGGTGTTATGTGAACGTCGAGTACATGACACTTCACCATTGTTTGGGCCTAGAGGAAGGCATTGGGAAGTAATAAGTAGATGATGGGTTGCTAGAGTGACAGAAGCTTAAACCCTAGTTTATGCGTTGCTTCGTAAGGGGCTGATTTGGATCCATATGTTTCATGCTATGGTTAGGTTTACCTTAATACTTCTTTTGTAGTTGCGGATGCTTGCAATAGGAGTTAATCATAAGTGGGATGCTTGTCCAAGAAAGGGCAGCACCCAAGCACCAGTCCACCCACATACCAAATTATCAAAGTAACGAACGCGAATCATATGAGCGTGATGAAAACTAGCTTGACGATAATTCCCATGTGTCCTCGGGAGCGTATTCCTTCATATAAGAATGCTACAAAAAGGATTGGGCCATCTTGCTGCACCTTATTTTCTTTTATTGCTTGTTACCCGTTACGAATTATCTTATCACAAAACTATCTGTTACCGATAATTTCAGTGCTTGCAGAGAAAACCTTATTACTTATATAGTGTGCTGAAATTGACTATCACTTATTACTATGGAAAGTAATCCTTTGAGGGGCTTGTTCGGGGTATCTTCACCCCGACCAGTAGAGCAAAGAGTTTCTCCTCAACCTACTGAACCTACCGAAAATGTTTACTTTGAAATTCCTTCGGGTATGATAGAGAAATTGCTAGCTAATCCCTTTACAGGAGATGGAACATTGCATCCCGATTTGCACCTAATCTATGTGGATGAAGTTTGTGGATTATTTAAGCTTGCAGGTATGCCCGAGGATGTTATCACAAAGAAGGTCTTCCCTTTATCTTTGAAGGGAGAGGCATTGACATGGTATAGGCTATGTGATGATATGGGAGCATGGAACTACAAACGATTGAAATTGGAATTTCATCAGAAGTTTTATCCTATGCATCTTGTTCATCGTGATCGTAATTATATATATAATTTTTGGCCTCGCGAAGGCGAAAGCATCGCTCAAGCTTGGGGGAGGCTTAAGTCAATGTTATATTCATGCCCCAATCATGAGCTCTCAAGAGAAATAATTATTCAAAATTTTTATGCTCGGCTTTTTGACAACAATCGCTCCATGCTCGATACTTCTTGTACTGGTTCTTTTATGATGAAGACTATTGAATTCAGATGGGATTTATTGGAAAGAATTAAATGCAACTCTGAAGATTGGGATCTCGACGAAGGTAAGGAGTCAGGTATGACACCTAAGTTTGATTGTGTTAAATCTTTTATGGATAGCGATGTTTTCTGTGGGTTTAGCACGAAATATGGACTTGACTCTGAGATAGTAGCTGCTTTTTGTGAATCATTTGCTACTCATGTTGATCTCCCTAAGAAGAAGTGGTTTAAATATCATCCTCCCATCAAAGTAAAAGTAGTTGAACCTATCAAAGTTGTAGAAGAAACTATCACTTATAATGATCCTATTGTTCCGACTACTTATATCGAGAAACCACCTTTCCCTGTTAGAATAAAGGATCATGCTAAGGCTTCCATTGTGGTTAACAAAAGTAATATTAAGACACCCAAACCCCCTGAGCAAATTAAAGTTGAACCTAGTATTGCTTTGGTTAAGGATCTCTTGGCTGATAATATTGATGGGCATGTTATTTACTTCTGTGATGAAGCTGCTAGAATTGCTAGACCCGATACTAAGGGTAAACATAGACCTGTTGTTGGCATGCCTGTTATTTCTGTTAAAATAGGAGATCATTGTTATCATGGCTTGTGTGATATGAGTGCTAGTGCAAGTGCAATACCTCATTCCTTATACAAAGAAATTATGCATGATATTGCACCTGTTGAGATAGAGGAAATTGATGTTACTATTAAACTTGCCAATAGAGATACTATTTCACCAATTGGGATCGTTAGAGATGTTGAAGTCTTGTGTGGGGAAGTTAAATATCCTGCTGATTTTCTTGTTCTTGGCTCCCCACAAGATGACTTTTGTCCTATTATATTTGGTAGACCCTTCTTGAATACTGTTAATGCTAGGATAGATTGCAAAAAGGATGTTGTTACTATCGGTTTAGGGGATATGTCTCATGAGTTTAATTTTGCTAAATTTCGTAGACAACCCCATGATAAAGAAATGCCTAGTAAAGATGAAATTATTTGTCTTGCTTCTATTGTCGTGCCTCCTAATGATCCTTTAGAACAATATTTGCTAGACCATGAGAATTATATGTTTATGAATGAAAGAAGGGAAATAGATGAAGTATTCTTTAATCAGGGGCCTATTTTGAAACACAACTTGCCTGTTGAAATCCTAGGGGATCCCCCTCCACCCAAGGGTGATCCCGTGTTTGAGCTCAAACCATTACCTGATACTCTTAAATATGCTTATCTTGATGATATATCTTGTTATTATTAGTGCCAACCTTTCAGAGCATGAAGAAAAGAAATGTTTGAAAACTCTGAAGAAGCACGGTGCTGCTATTGGATATACTCTTGATGATCTTAAGGGCATTAGTCCCACTCTATGTCAGCACAAAATAAAATTGGAGAAAGACGCTAAACCGGTTGTTGATCACCAATGACGGTTAAATCCTAAGATGAAAGAAGTGGTAAGAAAAGAAATACTAAAGCTTCTGGAGGCAGGTATAATTTATCCCGTTGCTGATAGTCAGTAGGTAAGCCCTGTCCATTGTGTCCCTAAGAAGGGAGGTATTACTGTTGTTCCTTATGATAAAGATGAATTGATCCCACAAAGAATTGTTATTGTGTCCCTAAGAAGGGAGGTATTAATGTTGTTCCTTATGATAAAAATGAATTGATCCCACAAAGAATTGTTACAGGTTATAGGATGGTAATTGATTTCCGTAAACTAAATAAAGCTACTAAAAAGGATCATTACCCTTTACCTTTTATTGATCAAATGCTAGAAAGACTATCCAAACATACACATTTTTGTTTTCTAGATGGTTACTCCGGTTTCTCTCAAATACCTGTGTCAAAAGAGGATCAAGAAAAGACCACTTTTACTTGCCCTTTCGGTACTTTTGCTTATAGACGTATGACTTTTGGTTTATGTAATGCACCTGCTACCTTTCAAAGATGCATGATGGCTATATTCTCTAATTTTTGTGAAAAGATTGTCGAGGTTTTCATGGATGATTTCTCCGTCTATGGATCTTATTTTGATGATTGCTTAAGCAACCTTGATCGAGTTTTGCAGAGATGTGAAGAAACTAATCTTGTCTTGAATTGGGAGAAGTGCCACTTTATGGTTAATGAAGGTATTGTCTTGGGGCATAAAATTTCTGAAAGAGGTATTGAAGTTGATAAAGCTAAAGTTGATGCGATTGAAAAGATGCCATGTCCTAAGGACATTAAAGGTATAAGAAGTTTCTTGGTCATGCCGGATTTTATAGGAGGTTCATTAAAGACTTCTCAAAAATTTCTAGGCCTCTGACTAATCTCTTACAAAAAGATATTCCTTTTGTCTTTGATGATGATTGTGTAGAAGTATCTGAAATACTTAAGAAAGCTTCGATTTCTGCACCTATTGTTCAGCCACCTGATTGGAATTTACCCTTTGAAATTATGTGTGATGCTAGTGATTATGCTGTAGGTACTGTTCTAGGACAAAGAGTTGATAAGAAATTAAATGTTATCCAATATGCTAGTAAAACTCTAGACAGTGCCCAGAGAAATTATGCTACTACTGAAGAAAAAAATTAGCAGTTGTATTTGCTTGTGATAAGTTCAGACCTTATTTTGTTGATTCTAAAGTAACTGTTCACGCTGATCCTGCTGCTATTAAATATCTTATGGAAAAGAAAGATGCTAAACCTAGACTTATTAGATGGGTTCTCTTGCTACAAGAATTTGATTTGCATATAATAGATAGAAAGGGAGCTAAGAACCCCATTGCAGACAACTTGTCTAGGTTAGAGAATGTTCTTGATGACCCACTACCTATTGATGATAGCTTTCGTGATGAACAATTAGCTGTCATAAATGCTTCTCGTACTGCTCCATGGTATGCTGATTATACTAATTACATAGTTGCTAAATTAATACCACCCAGTCTCACATACCAGCAAAAGAAAAAGTTTTTATATGATTTAAGACATTACTTCTAGGATGACCCACACCTTTATAAAGAAGGAGTAGATGGTGTTATTAGACGTTGTGTACCTGAGCATGAACAGGAACAGATCCTATGCAAGTGTCACTCCGAAGCTTATGGAGGACACCACGCTGGAGATAGAACTGCACATAAGGTATTGCAATCCGGTTTTTATTGGCCTACTCTCTTCAAGGATGCCCGTAAGTTTGTCTTGTCTTGCGATGAATGTCAAAGAATTGGTAATATTAGTAGACGTCAAGAAATGCCTATGAATTATTCACTTGTTATCGAACCATTTGATGTTTGGGGCTTTGATTATATGGGACCGTTTCCTTCCTCTAATGGCTATACACATATTTTAGTTGCTGTTGATTACGTTACTAAGTGGGTAGAAGCTATTCCAACTAGTAGTGCTGATCATAACACCTCTTTTAAGATGCTTAAAGAAGTTATTTTTCCGAGGTTTGGAGTCCCTAGATATTTAATGACTGATGGTGGTTCACATTTTATTCATGGTGCTTTTCGTAAAATGCTTGCTAAGTATGATGTTAATCATAGAATTGCATCTCCATATCATCCGCAGTCCAGTGGTCAAGTAGAACTGAGTAACATAGAGCTTAAATTGATTTTGCAAAAGACTGTTAATAGATCTAGAAAGAATTGGTCCAAGAAACTTGATGATGCATTATGGGCCTATAGAACTGCATATAAAAATCCTATGGGTATATCTCCTTATAAAATGGTTTATGGAAAAGCATGTCACTTACCTCTCGAACTAGAACATAAAGCATATTGGGCCATTATAGAGCTCAATTATGATTTCAAACTTGCCGGTGAGAAGAGGTTATTTGAGATTAGCTCCCTTGATGAATGGAGAACCCAGGCCTATGAGAATGCCAAACTGTTTAAAGAAAAAGTTAAAAGATGGCATGACAAAAGGATACAAAAGTGTGAGTTTAATGTAGGTGATTATGTGTTGCTATTCAACTCTCGTTTAAGATTTTTTGCAGGAAAGCTTCTCTCTAAATGGGAAGGTCCTTACGTTATCGAGGAGGTCTATCGTTCCGGTGCCATAAAAATCAACAATTTCGAAGGCACAAATCTGAAGGTGGTGAACGGTCAAAGAATCAAACATTATATCTCAGGTAATCCCATAAATGTTGAAACTAATGTTATTGAAACCGTAACCCCGGAGGAATACATAAGGGACACTTTCCAGAATGTTTCAGACTCTGAAAAGGAATAGGTATGTGGTATGGTAAGTAAACCGACTCCAAAACAGTTCTAATGGTAATTTTCTCTGTTTTGGAATATTTAAGAAAATAGGAAAATAAGAAGTAGTCCGGGAAGGACACGATGCATCCACGAGGGTGGAGGGCGCGCCCTCTGCCTCGTGGGCACCTCGTGTGATCTCCGGACTCCGTTTTCTTGCACGATACTTCTTTTGGTCGGTAAAAATTCATTATATAATCTCCCGAAGGTTTTGACCACCGTATCACGCAAATATCCTCTATTTTCGTTTCGAGCTGTTTTCTGCCAGAGTTGTCAAGGCCAGGCATCATGTCGTCCCCCTCCTCCAACAATGGTGACAACGATGCTTGGCTAATGAAGATAGAGCTGAAGAGAGAAGAGCACGAGGAGATCAACAAGGATGATGGGATCAAGAAGGCCATGGAGAACCAAGTTCCGGTGGCAGAAGATGAAGACATCCTCCAACCTCATCACAATCTTCTTACCCCAACGGAGATTGAAGCTTTCTAGATGATTGAGTTAGCTCGCATACAAAATAAGTATCTCACACGTGAAAACATTTTGTTGAAGGAGCACATCACCACACTCAAGGGCATTATCCGCAAACTGGAGGAGCTCCTACACTCGATGTGTGACTATCCATCATCACCACCATCTTCTTCACCAGCAAAGGAGAACTGAGTATCGGGTATGGGCACTCCCCTTGGCAACTGCCAAGCTTGGGGGAGGTGCCCCGGTATTGTATCACCATCACATCTCTATCTTTATCGCTTTTCTTAGTTCGATCCTTTTAGTAATATCTTGATCCAGTAGAATAAAGTTTTTAGTATGATCTAGTTTTGAGTTTTGCTTTATGATCTCTCTTCGTAATCGAGTCCGTGAGCTATATAATAAAGATTAGTGTTGAGTCAAGGGCTTTGCTATCTTGCTATGATCTTGAGAATAAGAAAAGAAAGAATAAAAAGAAATAAAGAGATCATATTGATCTTATGGAGAGTAATGACTTCACATATAAAGAGTATGATGAATAAAAGTTGTTGAGAGTTGACAAACATAGTTTTGGTCATCTTTGCAATTAATAGGAAGTAATAAAGAAAAGAGAGGTTTTCACATACAATTACACTATCTTGGACATCTTTTATGATTGTGAGCACTCATTAAAATATGACATGCTAAAGAGTTGATGTTGGACAAGGAAGACAACGTAATGGGTTATGTTCTCTTATATCCGAAATAAAGTATATTGTCATGGATCATCCAACATGTTGAGCTTGCCTTTCCCCCTCATGCTAGCCAAATTCTTTGCACCAAGTAGAGATACTACTTGTGCCTCCAAATATCCTTAAACCCAGTTTTGCCATGAGTGTCCACCATATCTACCTATGGATTAAGTAAAATCCTTCAAGTAAGTTGTCATTGTGCAAGCAATAAAAATTGCTCTTTAAATATGTATGATTTATTAGTGTGGAGAAAATAAGCTTTATACGACCTGGTGATATGGAAGCAATAAAAGCGACAGACTGCATAATAAAGGTCCGTATCACAAGTGGCAATATAAAGTGACGTTCTTTTGCATTAAGATTTTGTGCATCCAACCTTAAAGCACATGACAACCTCTGCTTCCCTCTGCGAAGGGCCTATCTTTCATTCTTGCCTTATACCTTATACAAGAGTCATGGTGATCTTCACCTTTTCTTTTTAATTACATTTTATCCTTTGGCAAGCACATTGTGTTGGAATGATCCTGATATATATATATATCCAATTGGATGTAAGTTAGCATGAACTATTATTGTTGACATTAACCTTGAGATAAAAGGTTGGGAGGCAACACTATAAGCCCCTATCTTTCTCTGTGTCCGATTAAAACTCCATAACCATAAGTATCGCGTGAGTGTTAGCAATTGTGAAAGACTAAATGATAGTTGAGTATGTGGACTTGCTGAAAAGCTCTTATATTGACTCTTTCCTATGTTATGATAAATTGCAATTGCTTCAATGACCGAGATTATAGTTTGTTAGTTTTCAATGAAGTTTCTGATTCATACTTGACATTGTGAATAGATTGTTACTTGAGCATAAGAAATCATATGACAATATATATAAATTTTGCTGTTATAAGAATGATCATGATGCCCTCATGTCCGTATTTTATTTTATCGACACCTCTATCTCTAAACATGTGGACATATTTATTGTTATCGGCTTTCGCTTGAGGACAAGCGAGGTCTAAGCTTGGGGGAGTTGATACATCCATTTTGCATCATGCTTTGATATTGATATTTATTGCATTATGGGCTGTTATTACACATTATGTCACAATACTTATGCCTTTTCTCTCCTATTTTACAAGGTTTACATGAAGAGGGAGAATGCCTACAGCTGGAATTCTGGGCTGGAAAAGGAGCAAATATTAGAGACCTATTCTGCACAACTCCAAAAGTCCTGAAACTCCACGAAAGTCAGTTTTGGAATTTATAAAAAATACTGAGCGAAGAAAGCACCAGAGGGGGACCACCCACCATCCACGAGCGTGGGGGGCGCGCCCTACCCCCTGGGCGCGCCCCCTGCCTCATGGGCCCCCTGTCAGGCCTCCGGTGACCATCTTTGGCTATATGATGTCTTTCGTCCGGAAAAAAAATCATAAGCAAGCTTACGGGACGAAACTCCGCAGCCACGAGGCGGAACCTTGGCGGAACCAATCTAGGGCTCCGGCGGAGCTGTTCTGCCGGGGAAACTTCCCTCCAGGAGGGGGAAATCATCGCCATCGTCATCACCAATGATCCTCTCATCGGGAGGGGGTCAATCTCCATCAACATCTTCACCAGCACCATCTCCTCAAAAACCCTAGTTCATCTCTTGTATCCAATCTTTGTCCCAAAGCCTCAGATTGGTACCTGTGGGTTGCTAGTAGTGTTGATTACTCCTTATAGTTGATGCTAGTTGGTTTATTTGGTGGAAGATCATATGTTCAGATCTTTTATGCATATTAATACCCCTCTGATTATGAACATGAATATGATTTGTGAGTAGTTACGTTTGTTCCTGAGGACATGGGAGAAGTCTTGCTATAAGTAGTCATGTGAATTTGGTATTCGTTCGATCTTTTGATGAGATGTATGTTGTCTTTCCTCTAGTGGTGTTATGTGAACATCGAGTACATGACACTTCACCATTGTTTGGGCCTAGAGGAAGGCATTGGGAAGTAATAAGTAGATGATGGGTTGCTAGAGTGACAGAAGCTTAAACCCTAGTTTATGCGTTGCTTCGTAAGGGGCTGATTTGGATCCATATGTTTCATGCTATGGTTAGGTTTACCTTAATACTTCTTTTGTAGTTGCGGATGCTTGCAATAGGAGTTAATCATAAGTGGGATGCTTGTCCAAGAAAGGGCAGCACCCAAGCACCAGTCCACCCACATACCAAATTATCAAAGTAACGAACGCGAATCATATGAGCGTGATGAAAACTAGCTTGACGATAATTCCCATGTGTCCTCGGGAGCATTTTCCTTCATATAAGAATTCGTCCAGGCTTGTCCTTTGCTACAAAAAGGATTGGGCCATCTTGCTGCACCTTATTTTCTTTTATTGGTATTTACCCGTTATGAATTTTCTTATCACAAAACTATCTGTTACCGATAATTTCAGTGCTTGCAGAGAAAACCTTACTGAAAACCGCTTGTCATTTCCTTCTGCTCCTCGTTGGGTTCGACACTCTTACTTATCGAAAGGACTACGATAGATCCCCTACACTTGTGGGTCATCAGCAACTGAACCAGTATCAAATACCCAGGGGTTGCTACGAACACTAGTAAAGTACACATCAGTAATCTATATATCAAATATACCTTTGTTCACTTTGCCATCCTTCTTATCCGCCAAATATTTGGGGTAGTTCCGCTTCTAGTGACCATTCCCTTTGCAGTAGAAGCACTCAGTTTCAGGCTTAGGTCCAGCTTCGGGCTTCTTCATGGGAGTAGAAACTTGCTTGCCATTTTTCTTGAAGATCCCTTTCTTTCCCTTGCCCTTTTACTTGAAACTAGTGGTCTTGTCAACCATCAACATTTTATGCTTTTTCTTTATTTCTACCTTCGCCGATTTCAGCATCGCGAAGAGCTTGGGAATCGTTTCCGTTATCCCTTGCATATTATAGTTCATTACGAAGTTCTAGTAACTTGGTGATAGTGACTAGAGAACTCTGTCAATCACTATCTTATCTGGAAGATTAACTCCCACTTGATTCAAGTGATTGTAGTACTCAGACATTCTGAGCACATGCTCACTAGCTGAGCTATTCTCCTCCATCTTGTAGGCAAAGTGCTTGTCAAAGGTCTCATACCTCTCGACATGGGCATGAGTCTGAAATACTAATTTCAACTCTTGGAACATCTCATATGCTCCGTGGAATTCAAAACGTCTTTGAAGCCCCAATTCTAAGCCGTAAAGCATGGTGCACTAAACTATCAAGTAGTCATCATATCGAGCTTGTCAAAAGTTCATAACGTCTGCATCTGCTCCTGCAATCGGTCCGTCACCTAGCGGTGCATCAAGGACATAATTCTTCTGTGCAGCAATGAGGATAATCCTCAGATCACGGACCCAGTCTGCATCATTGCTACTATTATCTTTCAACTTAGTTTTCTCTAGGAACATATGAAAATAAAACAGGGGAGCTATACGCGAGCTATTGATCTACAACACAATTTGCAAATACTATCAGGACTAAGTTCATGACAAATTAAAGTTCAATTAATCATATTACTTAAGAACTCCCACTTAGATAGACATCCCTCTAGTCATCTAAATGATCACGTGATCCAAATCAACTAAACCATGTCCGATCATCACGTGAGATGGAGTAGTTTTCAATGGTGAACATCTCTATGTTGATCATATCTACTATATGATTCACGCTCGACCTTTCGGTCTCCAGTGTTCCGAGGCCATATCTGCATATGCTAGGCTCGTCAAGTTTAACCCGAGTATTCCGCGTGTGCAAAACTGGCTTGCACCCGTTGTATGTGAACGTAGAGCTTATCACACCCGATCATCACGTGGTGTCTCGGCACGACGAACTGTAGCAACGGTGCATACTCAGGGAGAACACTTATACCTTGAAATTTAGTGAGAGATCATCTTATAATGCTACCGCCGTACTAAGCAAAATAAGATGCATAAAGGATAAACATCACATGCAATCAAAATATGTGACATGATATGGCCATCATCATCGTGTGCCTTTGATCTCCATCTCCAAAGCACCATCATGATCTCCATCGTCACTGGCTTGACACGTTGATCTCCATCGAAGCATCATTGTCGTCTCGCCAACTATTGCTTCTACGACTATCGCTACCGCTTAGTGATAAAGTAAAGCAATTACATGGCGATTGCATTTCATACAATAAAGCGACAACCATAAGGCTCCTGCCAGTTGCCGATAACTTTTACAAAACATGATCATCTCATACAACAATTTATATCTCATCACGTCTTGACCATATCACATCACAACATGCCCTGCAAACACAAGTTAGACGTCCTCTACTTTGTTGTTGCAAGTTTTACGTGGCTGCTACGGGCTTCTAGCAAGAACCGTTCTTACCTACGCATCAAAACCACAACAATTTTTCATCAAGTGTGCTGTTTTAACCTTCAACAAGGACCAGGCGTAGTCAAACTCGATTCAGCTAAAGTTGGAGAAACAGACACCCACTAGCCACCTGTGTGCGAAGCACGTCGGTAGAACCAGTCTCATGAACGCGGTCATGTAATGTCGGTCTGGGCCACTTCATCCAACAATACCGCCGAATCAAAGTATGACATGCTGGTAAGCAGTATGACTATTATCGCCCACAACTCTTTGTGTTCTACTCGTGCATATAACATCTACGCATAGACCTGGCTTGGATGCCACTGTTGGGGAACGCAGTAATTTCAAAAAAATTCCTACGATCACGCAAGATCTATCTAGGTGATGCATAGCAACGAGAGGGGAGAGTGTTGTCTACGTACCCTTGTAGACCGAAAGTGGAAGCTTTATGACAACGCGGTTGATGTAGTCGTACGTCTTCATGATCCGACCGATCGTAGCACCGAACGTACGGCACCTCCATGATTTGCACACGCTCAGCTCGGTGACGTCCCACGAACTCTAGATCCAGCTGAGGTCGAGGGAGAGTTTTGTCAGCATGACGGCGTGATGACGGTGTTGATGAAGTTACCGAGGCAGGGCTTCGCCTAAGCACTACAACAATATGACCGAGGTGGAAATCTGTGGAGGGGGGCACCGCACACGGCTAAACAATCAACTTGTGCCTATGGGGTGCCCCCTCCCCCGTATATAAAGGAGTGGAGGACGGGAGGGTCGGCCCTATCTATGGCGCGCCCAAGGGGGGAGTCCTACTCCTAGTAGGAGTAGGTTTCCCCCCTTCCATAGTTGGAGTAGGAGAAGAAGGAAGAGGGAGAGGGAGAGAAGGAAAGGGGGGCCGGCCCCCCTCCCAATTCGGATTAGGCTTGGGGGCCGCGCCCCCACCTTGTCCGCCTCCTCCTCTCTTCCACCCTGGCCCATTAAGGCCCGTTAACTTCCCGAGGGGTTCCGGTAACCTCCCGGTACTCCGGAAAATGCCCGAACTCATCTGAAACCTTTCAGGTGTCCAAACATAGCCTTCCAATATATCGATCTTTATGTCTCGACTATTTCGAGACTCCTCGTCATGTCCGTGATCACATCCAGGACTCCGAACAACCTTCGGAACATCAAAACACATAAACTCATAATACCGATCGTCATCGAACGTTAAGCGTGCGGACCCTACGGGTTCGACAACTATGTAGACATGACCGAGACTCACTTTCGGTCAATAACCAATAGCGGAACCTGGATGCTCATATTGGTTCCTACATATTCTACGAAGATCTTTATCGGTCAAACCGCATAACAACATACGTTGTTCCCTTTGTCATCGGTATGTTACTTGCCCGAGATTCGATCGTCGGTATCACCATACCTAGTTCAATCTCGTTACCAGCAAGTCTCTTTACTCGTTCCGTAATGCATTATCACACAACTAACTCATTAGTCACATTGCTTGCAAGGCTTATAGTGATGTGCATTACCGAGAGGGCCCAGAGATACCTCTCTGAAACACGGAGTGACAAATCCTAATCTCGATCTATGCCAACCCAACAAACACCATCGGAGACACCTGTAAAGCATCTTTATTATCACCCAGTTACGTTGTGACGTTTGATAGCACACTAAGTGTTCCTCCGGTATTCGGGGGTTGCATAATCTCATAGTCATAGGAACATGTATAAGTCATGAAGAAAGCAATATCAATAAACTAAACAATCATAGTGCTAAGCTAACGGATGGGTCTTTGTCCATCACATCATTCTCTAATGATGTGATCCCATTCATCAAATGACAACACATGTGTATGGCTAGGAAACTTAACCATCTTTGATTAATGAGCTAGTCAAGTAGAGGCATACTAGGGACACTATGTTTGTCTATGTATTCACACATGTACTAAGTTTCTGGTTAATACAATTCTAGCATGAATAATAAACATTTATCATGATATAAGGTAATAAATAATAATTTATTATTGCCTCTAGGGCATATTTCCTTCACTGTGCTCTACTCAGTTTCTGGTGCTTGTTTTAGAAGGTGATGACACAACATAAAAGTAAATAGATAGTCCCTTTGCAGAGGGAAGCAGTGATTTGCAGAGGTGCCAGAGCTCAGTTTTAAAACAGAGATAAATGATATTTTGAGACATGCACCCTTCTTATTTACTTCACGACCGCCAGTTATCAACATCTTCCATGCTAAGCACGCTAGTGGCGGTTCCCAAGCCGTAAAAGTAAAGGTTTTGACTCCATGTGTTTTTGTTTGATTATTTAAGAGATGAACTCCTTTTCATGTTTGCAGTTTGGGACTGGGCATCCCTATTACCGCCCATTTTCTCGTGCAATGGAGAGTGAATAAACACTCGACCTGAGAATAACCCGCTTAGCACGGAAGATATCGACCACCTCCTGTCGTTCCATGAACGATCCAGGCACACAAAATGGATAATTTCTTAGAAGTTTTTAGAGGTGGCACATGCAAATTTACTTAGGATGGCAGGGTAATACCGTATATAGGTAGGTATGGTGGACTCATCTGGAATAACTTTGGGTTAAAGGTTTTTGATGTACAAGCAGAATTCCCGCTTAGTACTGGCGAAGGCTAGCAATTAAGGTTGAGAAGCGGCCAGCTAGAGAGCAACAACGATCATAACCAAGCATTATGCATAAGTAACATTGGACACTAGCATGAGTAGGATATGAACACCATGAACATAAATATCATAGAGGCTATGTTGGTTTTGATTCAACTACATGCATGAACATGTACCAAGTCAAGCCACTCGAACATTCAGAGGAGGATACCATATCATCATACTAAATCACAATCATTTTAACGCTATGTTGATATCCAAGATAAATCATTATCCACTCCTAGCTACTTATGCATGGCATGAGAAACTATAATCTCTAATTGTCATTGCAAACATGTTTAATCATAATGGGCTGAAGCCTGGATACTTGGTTAAACATATTTACACAAACGAAACAAGTCGAGTTCATACCAGTTTCTCTCTGCCACTGCCAGCTCATCGAATATCGTCATTATTGCCTTTCACTTGCACGACCGAATGATATGAGAATAATAATAGTGCAAGAGTGCCATGGACTAAGATGGAATCTGCAAACATTTTATTCAACAGGAGAAGACAAGGTAAAAGGGTTTTTTATTAGTTCAACAATTATTCATATGAGAGCGACAACATTTTCATCGTGGTCTTCTCCTTGGTACAACTCGAATAAAAGGAAAAGAAATTTAGAGAAACACACTGAAATATTTCTGGAGTTTTTGATTTTCTAGATCAAGCAAATAAAAAGGGAAAAGCAAAAAACAAGAAAAACTATTTACACAGGAAAGCTCCCAACAAGCAAAAAGAAGAACAAGGAAATATTTTTGGATTTTCTTTTTAGTACTACTACTAACCATGCATAGAAAGTAAATTACTACAACTAATTTTTTTGGTTTTTCTAAAGTGTTTCAAACACACAAGAAGAAAGCAAGAAAATAAGTCTAAGCATGGATGATACAATGAAAAAAGTGTGAACACCGACAGATAAAATGATATGTGAACATGAATGTAATGCCGGTGAGAAACTCGTACTCCCCCAAGCTTAGGCGCTTGGCCTAAGTTGGTAATCGATCAGTAGCCTGGAGGGTAGTAGTCGGTGTGGTAGCTCACAGAGGCTCTCGGTGCGGATGCCTCAACACACCGTGCCGCCACCACTGCTGCGTTATGAGCTCGGGCCTCGCTCTCAAGAAAAAAATGTCTTTCCTTGCTGTTATAGTCAAAGAGAGCATGCGCAGGCAAATATGTGTCCACAACATGTGATTGGTTAAACAACAAATTATAAGTGAAGTTATCAGCCCTTCCATTGAGAATCTTATGCTCTTTTAAGGCATCAAAATCTAAATACTGAGTGGGTAGGATAGGATCAAAGGGCAAAAGTGAAACACCCAGCCCTCGTGCTAGACGTGTGGCATAAATTCCACCATAGAACCAACCACTTTTGGCGTTATGTTGAAGTCTACGTGGAACAATCGCTCCAAGGTTATAATTCCTTTCACTACTGAGAGCGGTGTGATTGAGGCTCAAGTCTGGCGCACAAAGTATGCTACAGTCTTGCTTGCCTACTATGCATTTCCCGTTAAATAATGCAAAGTACTGAATTGCGGGAAAGTGAATGCTCTTTATTCTTCCTTGTCTCACTCCTCTATTTTCACCGTAACAAAGGCTAGTCAAGAAAGACTCATACTCAGCCTTTGGTGGCTCATCAAGTGAACCCCAAAATGGAAGTTTGCAATGGAAAGCAAAATTCTCCAGTGGAATAGTATATGGATTATCATAAAGCATAAACGACACCCTAGACTCACGTGGAAAATATTTAAATCCTATGACAAATGATTCAGTGAGAAGTTGGTGTTGTTCACACTTATCTAAAAGGTAGGGACCGGGACCGGCATTGTGAACATATTTCTCAAATTCCTCCTTAATGCCCACTTGCGTCATATACTCATCGCAAGGCCATAAGCATGTTTTGGTGGTGGCATCTCGCGTGGAACTTTCACTTGGTTCAACATAAGACCGACGAACAGAACTGTCACTAGAAGATGCCCCCGAGGATCGTCTCCTCGAAGAACTCCTTCCAAATAGGTTCATCATGTCCGCGTACAATTTTCCTATGAACAAGAATCTGAATTTTTAGTCCACAAAATTTTCTCAACATAACTTCACAAAATTGATAGCAACTACTCATAGGGATACATAGAGGCCATAGCAAGCATTCAAACTACTTAGAACACTAAGAATTCAACATGCAAGCACATGTATAGCAGCACCAAGAGTAGCTAATTATTCAAAGTGTAAACCAATAAAACAAAACTAATTGGACAAATGGTGGAGTCACATACCAAGCAATAATCCCCCGAAATAGTTTCGGAAACAGAGCTTCGAGCAAAGAGATCGAAATCCGCGGGTTTGAGCTCAAGAACACTGGAGAGAGAGGAATGGAGATTTTTTCTGGAGGTAAGTGATGATGTGGGCTAAAGAGATAAGTGAGGGGGGCCACGTGGGGACCACAACCCACCAGGGCGCGCCCAGGTAGGTTGTGCCCACTTGGTGCACCTCCCTCTGGTATTATTTGCACCAAGAATTCTTAAATATTCAGAAAAATAGTGTAAAATTTCCAGGACATTCTGAGAACTTTTATTTTTGGGTCATTTTTTATTGCACGGAAAATTCAGAAAACAGACAAAACATGGCATTTTATTTTATTTACCTACTAAAAACAGAAAACAAAAAGTAGGGACAAAAGGTAGTGCTTACTAAATTAATCAACTTCATACCGTTAAAAAATGATTTATTAATAAGGTTGAGCAGGTCTTATTAACAACCACTTTTGATTAGCATGAACTCGAAGAACTTTCGTAAATCACTAAGTTACCTCAATGGGGATATGCATTTCCCCAACAATAAGTATTTCATATTTCTTTTTGACAGTAGGTAGAGGTATTTGAAAACTTCCAATAGTGATTGTCGGAGATTTTTCAATAACATTAATACCATTCACTTGGAATTGTTTCTTCGGAAAGTGCACCGTATGCTCATTACCATTGATATGAACAGTGACCTTGCTTTTATTGCAATCAATAACAGCCCCTGCAGTATTCAAGAAGGGTCTACCAAGGATAATCGACATGTTGTCGTCCTCGGGCATCTCAAGTATAACAAAGTCAGTCAAAATAGTAACATTAGCAACAACAACGGGCACATCCTCACAGATGCCGATAGGTATGGCAGTTGATTTGTCAGCATTTGCAAAGATATTTCAGTAGGTGTGAGTTTATTCAAATCAATTCTTTTATATAAAGAGAAAGGCATAACACTAACACCAGCTCCTAAATCACACAAAGCAGTTTTCACATAATTCTTTTTGATGGAGCAAGGTATAGTTGGTATACTCGGATCCAAGTTTTTTAGGTACTCCATCTTTGAAAGTATAACTAGCAAGCATAGTGGAGATTTCAGCTTCTGGTATTTTTCTCTTATTTGTGATGATGTCTTTCATATACTTTGCATAAGGAGGCATTTTCAAGATATCAGTCAAGCGAGTACGCAAAAATACTGGCCTTAGCATTTCAGCAAAGCGTTCAAATTCTTCATCATCATTCTTTTTAGTTGACTTGGGTGGAAAAGGCATATGTTTTTGAACATACGGTTCTCTTTCTTTACCATGTTTCCTAGCCACAAAGTCTCTTTTATCATACCTTTTATTCTTAGGTTGTGGGTTATCAAGATCAACAGGTGGTTCTATCTTAACATCATTATCTGGTTCTTTATCATTTGGTTAAGTATCTTCATGAACATCAATAATATCTTTTTCATTATCACTAGGTGGATGTTCATTACCAGACCAAGTTTCAGCATCTGAGATAGAAGGTTCATTATCATTATCAGGAGATTTTTCTATTTCAGGTTCACTAGAAGCATGCAAAGTCATATCATTCTTCTTTTTCTTTTTCTTTTTAGAAGGACTAGGTACATTAGCATTAGCTCTTTGAGAGTCTTGTTCAATTCTTTTTGGGTGTCCCTCAGGATAAAGTGGTTCCTGAGTCATTTTATCTCCTCTAGTTGCAACTCTAACAACAAACTCATTTATATTATGATTCATTTCATCAAGCAACTCTCCCTGAGATTTAGCAACTTGTTCTAACTGAGGCTGAACCATAGAAGCATGCTTTCCAACACCTCTAACATCATTTGATATTCTAAATAACAAGTCACTCAAGTGAGGAATCATATCCGAATTTTATTTCAATTGTTTCATAACATTTGCATTGAAGTGATCTTGTTTTCTCATATAATTTTCAAACTCATAGAGGCATTGGCTAGGGTGCATATTATGAGGATTGTCATTATCATTGAACTTCATTAAAGAATTTACCTCTACCACCTTAGGCAGTGGTGGTGTATCAAGCCCATGTAATTCTTTAATAGGAGGTAAATTTTTAACATCCTCAGCTTTAATACCTTTTTCCTTCATAGATTTCTTTGCCTCTTGCATATCTTTAGGACTAAGATATAATATACCCCTCTTCTTCGGAGTGGGTTTAGCTGGTGGTTCAGAAAGATTCCAATCATCATAGTTTTTCAATATATTATTCAATAATTCTTCAGCTTGCCCAACAGTTTGTTCCCTGAAAACACAACCAGCACAACTATCTAGGAAGTCCCTACAAGCATCGGTTAGTCCATTATAGAAGATATCAAGTATTTCATTTTTCTTAAGAGGATGATCAGGCAAAGCATTAAGTAACTGGCAAAGCCTCCCCCAAGCTTGTGGGAGACTCTCTTCTTTAGTTTGGACAAAGTTAAATATTTCCTGTAAGGCAGCTTGTTTCTTATGAGCAGGAAAATATTTTTCAGAGAAGTAGTAAATCATATCCTAGGGACTACGCACACAACTAGGAGCAAGAGTATTGTACCAAGCTTTAGCATCACCCTTTAATGAGAAAGAAAATAATTTGAGACTAAAGTAATAGCGAGTTTTCTCATCATGAGTAAAAAGGGTGGCTATATCATTCAACTTAGTAAGATGTGCCACAATAGTTTCAGTTTCATAACCATGGAAAGGATCTGATTCAACCAAAGTAATTCACTCTGGGTCGACAGAGAATTCATAATCCTTATCATCAATAAAGAAAGGTGAAGTAGCAAACTTAGGATCACATTTCACTCTAGCATTTAGAGATTTTTCTTTATACTTGTGTAATAATTTCTCTAGATCATCTCTATCATTACAAGCAAGAATATCTCTAGTTTCTTATTCACTCATAAAATAACCTTCCGGTACCTTAGGCAATTCATATCTAGGAGGGCTAGCTCTAGCAAGTGTTTCAGGAGTTTCAGTTTCAAGCTCATCATCAGATTCAACAACATCATGTTGTATTACTCTAGCAATTTGTTCATCAAGAAATTCACCAAGTGGCACATCATCATTATCAAGCAAGGTACTAGCATCATCATAAGCATCATTCATAGTATAAGTAGCATCATCAATAACTTGCGACATATTAGAATTGATAGCATGTGGTGGTGTTGCAAGTTTACTCATAACAGAAGGTGAATCCAAAGCAGAACTGGATGGCAGTTTCTTACCTCCCCTCGTACTTGAGGGAAATATCTTAGTCTTTGGATCCTTCAGATTCTTCATAGTGATAATATGATAATAATCCCAAGTGACTCAACAAATATAGCTATGCTCCCCGGCAACGGCGCCAGAAAAAGGTCTTGATAACCCACAAGTATAGGGGACCGCAACAGTTTTCGAGGGTAGAGTATTCAACCCAAATTTATAGATTCGACACAAGGGGAGACAAAGAATATTTGAAGGTATTAGCAGCTGAGTTGTCAATTCAACCACACCTGGAGATTAATTATCTGCAGCAAAGTGATTAGTAGCAAAGTAGTTTGATAGTTTTGATAATAGTGACAACAACAATGGTAACAGTAACAGTGATAGCAGTAATTTGTAGCAAGTGTAACAGTAGCAGCAGCAGTAGTAACTTAGCAAGATCAATATAGGAAAAATTCGTAGGCATTGGATCGGTGACTTGTTGGATGATATTCATCATGTGACAGTTATAACCTAGGACGATACGGCACTAGCTCCAATTCATCGATATAATGTAGGCATGTATTCCGTAAATAGTCATACGTGCTTTATTAAAAGAACTTGCATGACATCTTTTCTCCTACCCTCCCGTGGCAGCGGGGTCCATATTGGAAACTAAGGGATATCAAGGCCTCCTTTTAATAGAGAACCGGAACAAAGCATTAACACACAGTAAATACATGAACTCCTCAAACTACGGTCATCACCAAGAGTGGGCCCGGTTGTTCTCACTCCGGGGTTGTCGGATCATAACCGTAGTAGGTGACTATAACTTGCAAGATCGGATCTAAAACATGGATATAATGATGAATTCATAAACGGTTCAAATATGAGTTCATGGCACCCAGGCCCAAAGTGACAAGCATTAAGCATAGAAAAGTCATAGCAACATCAATCTAAGAACATAGTGGATACTAGGGATCAGGCCCTAACAAAACTAACTCGATCACATGATGAATCTCATCCAACTCCTCACTGACCAGCAAGCCTATGAAGGAATTACTCACTCCCGGTGGGGAGCATCATGGAATTGGCGATGGAGAAGGGTTGGTGATGACGAAGAACGAAGATCCCCCTCTCCGGAGCCCCAAACGGACTCCAGATCTGCCCTCCCAAGGAAAGACAGGGCTTGGCGGCGGCTCCGTCTCGTGGATCGCAATAATTCTTTCTCCCTGATTTTTTCCTGGAAATATGTGATTTTATAGTATCAGGGGGGTCGTCAGTGGGGCCACCAGGTGGGTACAACCCACCTGGGTACGCCAGGAGAGGGGGGGGGCGCCCTGGTGGGTTGTGCCCACCCAGGTGCCCCTCTCCGGCAGGTCTTGGCTCGAGAAATTCTTATTATTGATATAAAAAAATCCTCGCAAAGTTTCGTTCCATTCCGAGAACTTTTATTTCTGCACAAAAACAACACCATGGTAGTGAGAAAGAAAAACTTTTACGAATTCTTTTGCTCTTGTTTGCATAAATAAGCTTAAACAGCACCCAGGTTTTCAGCCAACATTATAACTAACCATGTCAACAATAACTCTTAAAGATTATATAACTCATATCAATAACATAATCAGCTAGCGAGCAATAATAAGTGTTGAGTAACGTGATTGTATTAGGAAACATAGGTTAGACTAGGAAATATTCTGGCTTGCCTTGTACTCCAAGTAGATCATGTACTCCTATATATATGCCCACGAGGCTCAAGCAATACATCAACTATTCCACCAAACCCCTCTCTCCCTTCTAACATGGTATCAGCCCAATCACGATTCAAACCCTAGCTGCCACCGCTTCCGCACCCGCGTGGCGCCCCCGGGGCGGTCGGCCTCCATGACCGCCACCGGGGGCCGCGCCGCCCGTACCTAGGGTTCGTCCGCCGGCCGTGTTGGCCAGCCGCCTAAGAGTCTTTATCCCAAGCCCTTGCTTCGGGTTTTTTCGCTCTTTCGCCAGTCGTTTTGATCGGCGTTTTTCTTTTTGGTTTTCCGATCTATTCTTGATCGGTTTGCGTCGCCCGCCGCCGCCGTCGACCCCCGTGCGTCTCTCCTCCGACCCCGGCGCGACCAGCCGGCCTCTCCTCCGACCCGGCGGCCACGCGCGCCGAGGCGGATTGTCAGGGCCAGCCGCCATCCGTGCGTCGGTCCGCCCGTCGCCCTGCTCCGACCGGGACACCTGCATCACCCCGACCCGGCGGCCTTGCGCCATCCGACGGCCAATCATAGCCGTCGCTCGCGCGCCGGCTCGCCCATCGATCCACGTCACCCGCCTTCGCCGCGTCTGCACGGTGGCTCGGCGGTCTACCTCGCCGGCCTCGTTCTCGGCTGCGTCGGGACGGCTACGTCAGTCTCGTCGGCTGCCTCAACTCGGACGCCGCTGCTCCGTTGGTCGCTCGGGCCTTGCTGCTCGGGCGCCGGCGCTGCTTTGGCAGTCCGGGTGCCGGTACTGACAAGCTCGTCCACAACGTCCCACGCCGTCTGTCGTCGCCGGCCTCATCACGGACTCCGCCGCCACCCCGCCTCCACCGAGCGGCGTCCCCGACCTCGCGCGCGATCGGCTTGATCACCCGATCGCCGCCGCGATCCACCTCATCTACGCCGCACGACCGACCTGGCCTGTCGGTTACGCGCACCTCCGCAGGTCCCGTGAAGATCGTTCCGAGTACCGCGCGCCTCTCCGCCAATCGAGCATTGGGCTGCCGCTGCGTCGCCCCGTTGGGCCGCAGCGCCGCCGCCCCGTGGTTCTCCTCGCGGCTGCATCGACTCGTGCGTCGCCGCTGCGTCGCCCCTTCGGGCCGTAGTGCCGCGACACGCAGTCCCCGCCGCCGCCGCGAGGCCGTCCCCGCGGTTGCACCGACTCGCGAACCGCCGTTGTGTCGCCCCTTCGGGCCGCAGCGTCATGGCCCGCGGTCCCCGCCGCCGCCCCGAGGTCTTCCCGCCGTCGCCCCGACCCGCCTGCCACCGCTGCGTCGCCCCGTCGGGCCGTAGTGCCGCGGCCCGCGGTCCATTCAGCCGTCACCGTGCGTCGACCTCCCGTGGTATGCGTCGCGCCGTGTCCCTTGGTGCGGGAACCCCACCGTCCGCGCCAGTCTTAGTCACGCTGTGAGGGTTCTTCGCCTACTTCGAGCACCGCCGCCGCACTCTTAACCTAGCCGGCGCCGCCGCCGTCAGGCCGCCGCCGCCGCCCGTCCACCCCCTCCATCTTCGTCCAAGCACCAGTCCGTCGCCAGCGTCGCCGTCATCTACCCCGACCACTTCGTCTACTCCGACCACTGTTGGTGACATCGGCCACGCGCCGATGAACGCCGCAATCATCGTCGAGTTCTTCTCTGCTAGCCCCTCCCACTTCTCCGACATGGCGTACAGCTCGTGCAGATCCCTCGTCTACGCATGCCCGGTGCTGGCAACACCGATGCGTGCCTTCATCCACGACGTGTCCCCGGGCCTGGCAAGCCTGGTCAGCGCTTCGTCAACTTCGTCTTCGTCCGTCTACGCATGCCCGGTGTTGGCAACACCGGTGCGTGCCTTCGTCCACGATGTGTCCCCTGGCTTGGCAAACCCGCCGTGACGCGTCGTCAACAACATTTTCTTCCCGGCGCACCCCTACTTTGACACCACTGCGCCCATGCTAACTCGGCGCCCTCTTGCGCCCGCGGCTCCATGGCGACTTCCTCGACACCGGCTACCCCGACTCGACATCGACCACGACATTCTTCGCACGGCTACCTCGACCACGGCTCCACCACCCATGTTCTCGGCTACATCGACAAACGGCACAAAGTGCTGCCGCCTTGCTTGAGCAACCTCGTCGGTTGCCACTCCAGCCACGACTCCGCGATGCGTCGACCGTTACGACTGTGGGGGGCTATCCGTCAGCTTGCCTTCGGATTCTTCTCCAGTCTCACCGTCTGCGTCGCTACCGTTATGACTGCGGGAGGATGTTGAGTAACGTGATTGTATTAGGAAACATAGGTTAGACTAGGAAATATTCTGGCTTGCCTTGTAGTCCAAGTAGATCATGTACTCCTATATATATGCCCACGAGGCTCAAGCAATACATCAACTATTCCACCAAACCCCTCTCTCCCTTCTAACAATAAGATATGTCAAACGGCAACACGTTGTCAAAATAACCATGATATAATATGACAATAGTAGTATCTCGCTAGACCTTTCTGAGACCGCAAAACATAAATGCAGAGCACCTCCAAAGTTCAAGCAGCGACTAAACATTGTAATTCATGGTAGAAAAGATCCAGTCATGATGCAACCAACATTAGCTACACACAATGCATAAATCATGACAGCTGTGTGTTGGGGAACGTAGTAATTTCAAAAAAAATCCTACGATCACGCAAGATCAATCTAGGTGATGCATAGCAACGAGAGGGGAGAGTGTTGTCTACATACCCTTGTAGACCGAAAGCGGAAGCGTTAGTTGATGTAGTCGTACGTCTTCACGATCCGACCGATCCTAGCACCGAACGTAGGGCACCTCCGCGATCTGCACACGTTCAGCTCGATGACGTCCCACGAACTCTAGATCCAGCTGAGGTCGAGGGAGAGTTTCGTCAGCACGACGGCGTGATGACAGTGTTGATGAAGTTACCGATGTAGGAATTCGCCTAAGCACTACAACGATATGACCGAGGTGGAAATCTGTGGAGAGGGGCACCACACACGGCTAAACAATCAACTTGTGTCTATGGGGTGCCCCCTCCCCCGTATATAAAGGAGTGGAGGAGGGGAGGGCCGGCCCTCTCTATGGCGCGCACAAGGTGGGGAGTCCTACTCCTAGTAGGAGTAGGTTTCCCCCCTTCCCTAGTTGGAGTAGGAGAAGAAGGAAGAGGGAGAGGGAGAGAAGGAAAGGGGGGCCGCCCCCCTCCCAATTGGGATGTGGCTTGGGTGGGGGGGGGCGCCCCCACCTTGGCCTCCTCCTCCTCTCTTCCACCATGGCCCATTAAGGCCCATTAACTCCCCGAGGGGTTCCGGTAACCTCCTGGTACTTCGGAAAATGCCCAAAATCATCCGAAACCTTTCCAGTGTCCAAACATAGCCTTCCAATATATCGATCTTTATGTCTCGACCATTTCGAGACTCCTCGTCATGTCCGTGATCAGATCCGGGACTCCGAACAACAAAACACATAAACTCATAAAATCAATCGTCATAATATGCAAGGTATACACAAAGAGGGAGAATTCCAACAGCTGGAAATCTGGACCTGGAAAAGCTACGTCAGGCCACCTATTCCGCACAACTCCAAACAAGCTGAAACTTCATGGAGATTTTTTATCAAATATATGAAGAGTATTGGAGCAAATAACTACCAGAGGGGGCCCACCAGGTGGGCAGAACCCACCTGGGCGCGCGAGGGAGCCCAGGCGCGCCCTGGTGGGTTGTGCTCACCCTGGCTCACCTCCGATGCCCATCTTCTGGTATATAAGTTATTTTGACCTAGAAAAATCAGGAGAAGGCTTTCGGGACGGAGCGCCGCCGTCTCGAGGCGGAACTTGGGCAGGAGCACTTTTGCCCTCCGGGGGAGCTTCCCTCCCGGAGGGGGAAATCATCGTCATCATCATCATCAACAACTCTCCCATCTTGGGGAGGGTAATCTCCATCAACATCTTCAACAGCACCATCTCCTCTCAAACCCTAGTTCATCTCTTGTGTCCAGTCTTGTTACCGGAACTATAGATTTGTGCTTGAGGGTGACTAGTAGTGTTGATTACATCTTGTATTGATTACTATATGGTTTATTTGGTGGAAGATTATATGTTCAGATCCAATATGCTATTTAATACCCCTCTGATCTTGAGCATGATTATCATTTGTGAGTAGTTACTTTTGTTCTTGAGGTCACGGGAGAAATCATGTGAACTTGATATGTGTTCGATATTTTGATAGTATGTATGTTGTGATTCCCTTAGTGGTGTCATGTGAACGTCGACTACATGACACTTCACCATATTTGGGCCTAAGGGAATGCATTGTGGAGTAGCAATTAGATGATGGGTTGCGAGAGTGACAGAAGCTTAAACCCCAGTTTATGCGCTATTCCGTAAGGGACCGATTGGATCCAAAAGTTTAATGCTATGTTTAGAATTTATTCTTAATACTTTTCTCGTAGTTGCGGATGCTTGCAGGAGGGTTAATCATAAGTAGGAGGTTTGTTCAAGTAAGAACAGCACCTAAGCACCGGTCCACCCACATACCAAATTATCAAAGTAGCGAACACAAATCGAACCAACATGGTGAAAGTGACTAGATGAAATTCCCGTGTACCCTCAAGAACGCTTGCTTATCATAAGAAACCATTTTGGCCCGTCCTTTGCCTCAAAAGGATTGGGCTACCTTGCTGCAGTTTTGTTACTACTATCGTTACTTGCTTGTTACAAATTATCTTGCTATCAAACTACTCTGCTACTTACAATTTCAGCACTTGCAGACATTACAATGCTGAAAACCACTTGTCATTTCCTTCTGCTCCTCGTTGGGTTCGACACTCTTACTTATCGAAAAGAGCTACAATTGATCCCCTATACTTGTGGGTCATCACTCCATTCTCCGGAACAATGGAGTGAGCCACTGACTTATTGGAAATAATACAAACTGATGTATGTGGTCCGATGAGTGTTGAGGCTTGCGGCGGGTATCGTTATTTTCTGACCTTCACAGATGATTTGAGCAGATATGGGTATATCTACTTCATGAAACACAAGTCTGAAACATTTGAAAAGTTCAAAGAATTTCAGAGTGAAGTGGAGAATCATCGTAACAAGAAAATAAAGTGTCTATGTTCTGATCGCGGAGGCGAATATTTGAGTTTCTAGTTTGGCCTTCATTTAAAACCATGTGGAATAGTTTCACAACTCACACCACCTGGAACACCACAACGTAATGGTGTGTCTGAACGTCGTAACCATACTTTATTATGTATGGTGCAACCTATGATGTCTCTTACCGATTTACCACTATCATTTTGTGGTTATGCATTAGAGACAGCTGCATTCAAGTTAAATAGGGCACCATCTAAATCCGTTGAGAGGACACCGTATGAATTGTGGTTTGGCAAGAAACCTAAGCTGACGTTTCTTAAAGTTTGGAGTTGCGATGCTTATGTGAAAAAGTTTTAGCCTGATAAGCTCGAACCCAAATCGGAGAAGTGCGTCTTCATAGGATACCCAAAAGAAATTGTTGGGTACACATTCTATCAGAGATTCGAAGGCAAGATATTTGTTGCTAAGAATGGATCCTTTCTAAAGAAGGAGTTTCTCTCAAAAGAAGTGAGTGGGAGGAAAGTAGAACTTGATGAGGTAATTGTACCTTCTCTTGAATTGGAAAGTAGCTCATCACAGAAAACCATTCCCGTGATGCCTGCACCAATTAGTGAGGAAGCTAATGATGATGATCATGAAACTTCAGATCAAGTTACTACCGAACCTTGTAGGTCAACCAGAGTACGTTCCGCACCAGAGTGGTACGGTAATCCATTTCTGGAAGCCATGTTACTAGACCATGACAAACCTACGAACTATGAGGAAGCGATGATGAGCCCAGATTCCACGAAATGGCTTGAGGCCATGAAATCTGAGATGGGATCCATGTATGAGAACAAAGTATGGACTTTGGTTGACTTGCCCGATGATCAGCAAGCCATAGAGAATAAATGGATCTTCAAGAAGAAGATTGACGCTGATGGTAATGTTACTGTCTACAAAGCTTGACTTGTTGTGAAAGGTTTTCGACAAGTTCAAGGAGTTGACTACGATGAGACTTCCTCACCCATAGCGATGCTTAAGTCTGTCCGAATCATGTTCGCAATTGCCGAATTTTATGATTATGAAATCTGGCAAATGGACGTCAAAACTGCATTCCTTAAGGGATATCTTAAAAAAGAGTTGTATATGATGCAACCAGAAGGTTTTGTCGATCCGAAAGGTGCTAACAAAGTGTGCAAGCTCCATCGATCCATTTATGGACTAGTGCAAGCATCTCGGAGTTGGAATATACGCTTTGATGAGGTGATCAAAGCATATTGATGTGGAGCATCCTACGGACATCACCATGTCAAGAGTCCGTTTGGCAAGTGACACGTGCGACATCTACTTCACATACACTAAGGTGAATCATCTCCTTTACACATGCTCACTTGACCCCTTCGAGGATGGTATACTACTTGACAATTCTCCCGTGTGCATGCATAGGTATTGTCGGAACTTCACGGATGTCGAGGAGGAGTGCAAGCGCCAAGGAACACCTACATCATCCCCGACGGAGGCGTGGAAGAGAAGACGGAAGAAAGGAGAAGAAGAAGACGGAGCGGCTGCTGAAGACTAGCCGGACATCGGGACGCAGAGCCGAATCATCTGGGCTCAGCCGGATCTTCCGGGCTGACCCCCGGATCATCCGGGTAATCCATACACCGCGACGGCCGAACCTTGCAGAATCTGCTCGGCGGAGCCGGATCATCTGGACGAGGTCCCGGATCATCTAGATCCCCATCCGGATCATCCGGCCCTTGCCTGCGTGCATGACTTGGGCCGAGGCCCGTGTACCCCTTTCGCCCCCTCACTTACCCCTTCACCCACTAGACTATAAATAGACCTCCTCCACCTCCTTTCTAGGGTTAGCAAAGTGATAGCTCATTTGTATGTGAGCTTTGCTCCTACCTTCTCCTCTTGAGAGAGAGAGACTACTCCTTTGGAGGCCAAGACCTCCACGGAGAAGATCCCGAGGGATATCAAGACCCCTTCAGGGAAGGATCAATCTAGATCATCAAGCCCCCTCACGGGAAGATCCTTCTAGGATTCAAGCCCCCATCTCCTTTGGATTTGGGATGAACTCTACCTTGTATCTTTCCCTTTGTTGTTCATGTACCTTGTGGATCTTGTGTGTTTGATTGTCTAGTGGATGTGTGATTGGACTTGTTCTTGAGTGTTCCTCTCATTTTCCCTCGTGTTTCCCCTCGTGGTCTTCGTGTTCTTCGCGGGATCCCCTCCATTTCGTGAAAGATCGGGCATCTAGGGTTCCACCCTACATCATCATAGTATCATGAGCCACGTTTATCACGAATTTGGAGCCCCCCCCACCGTTTTCTAGCCTTGTTTTGCTTGATTTCGTCCCAAAATACGAAAATCCCCACCAAAAATAGCCCTAATTTTTTTTGTGATTTGTTGGTTTGATGATGTTTTGTTGATTTTGATTCATGGATTTGCTTGGTTTCGAGTGGATCTAGCATCTCCCCAAGTTTCCCCACCTTCCATCCACAAAATCTCCGCAATTTTTCCCCAAAATCATCCAATTTCCGCCCAAAAATTCGTCCCCGAGAGGAAACCCCGAGCAGTTTGACCTGCCCGGATCATCCAGAAGTGCTGTCGGATCATCCGGACACCTCCCGGATCAGCTGGACCCTCTCCCGGACGTCTGGATAATCTAGAAACCCGAACAACAGAACCGGAGCTGACGAACCCAGATCATCCGGAAGTACTCCCGGATCATCCGGACCTGACCCGGATCAGCCGGTCCTCCTCCCGGATGTTCGGGTAACCCTGAAACTGACACGGACAGATTTGTGTTTTGGCCATAACTAATTCATCCGGAGTACGTTTTTGACATTCTTTAGCTCGTTTTGAAGCTATTGACATCCCCCATCCCTCAAAAATACTACCAACACCATTTGAGTCCATCAAAGTTTCCGAAATTTGGCAAGTTTGCCTAGGCCCTCCACCACATCATCCGCATAGCCACCATAGCCTTCCGCAACCTAACCCATTTTGTTCCCCATCGCATTAGTTGTTGCTTGAGTAGCGATTCAAGTCTCCTGAGGTGTTTCGGCTACTTAGGGATGGTTGCTTCTTCATCATCCACCACCATAACCTCCACCCCCACATTGCCTACTCGCAAAACCCATCATTGCATTTCCGCAACCACCACCGCATTCCCTTTACCACCATTTTGACTTTTGTCCTTGAGATTTTGAGTTGTGGTTTTTCCGTTTCCTAAAGTGTTTCGGCTAATTAGGAACGGGTCGACATAGACAACACCGCTTCTCATCATCGACACGGACGGTAACCTCGACGACATCATTGTACATTCCCTTGCAATTGCATTGATAATCCCTAGCCCATTTTGCATCACTTGCCTATCGAGACTAGCCATTCGAGTATTGCCGGCAATGTTACTTGTGCACATTAGTGATCTACACCTTCCATTGCATATATACCATATCATCTTGGTATCATCATATGATCCCTTGTGTCACAAGTTTGTTCCCGCATATACACAATTGCTATCTTGGTTTGTGCATTGTGGCCATATAAAAAAAGGAATAAAGCTTTTAAGCAAAGAAAAAGAGAGAGAGCAAACAATCTTGTAAGCAAGAGCCATAGCATCATACCACATTGCATATAAGATTGTCATATCCTATCATCTTGGATCATCTTGAGAAACACCGGGAACCATACATATATAGCATACTTGGGATAGAAAGTTAATACATTTTGCATCTTATAGGTTGTGCACAAGTGTCGTATCCGCCTATAGAGCAATCGTGCTAGCGTCTCTCTTGAGTTGTGCAACACGAGCGTTTTCCGTCGATTCCACATTTTGTGCTCATTCCTTGGTTGCACGACCCCATTTATCTATCCGTGTGTGTGTTTCTGTGTGCCATTCATTGCTATTGGTCTACTTGTTTCTCTTGCGAATTTGTGAATCTCTTTCAACATTATTGACTCTTGCTAACATTTTGCATCACATTTTTGTGCCACTATCCTCACCAAGCTACTCCATAAGCTTTACTTGATAGGTGTGAGTGAACAAGTCCGGTACCAATTCCACTATTCTTTCATCTCACATTGAGTGAAACGGGATACATCCTCAACTTTGGGAAAAGGTAACTTGGTATTGTTTATCTCATTTCCTACTCACCTCTACTCAAGTCTTGTGATGGATAGGCAAGACATTTCACCCTCGGTCTACAACAACAATGATGAGTTCGATGCCACGAAAAAATCCACCAACGCCAAGATGCATGCTCAAATGGAGGAGATCAAATCCCTCATCAAGTCCTACAAGCGGTCTTCCTCATCTTCGAGAAGACGCTCAATACCACATGCTTCCGAGCTACCATCTCCGGCAAGATCACATCGGCATCGACACCACCACCAACAAGAACGTGAAGGTCAAGAGCTCAACACCAACAACCGCTCAACGACTTCACCATCACCCTTGGCATCTTCACCAAGCGACTTCAAGGCATCTTCGCCTACGGAAATACGGCATCTTCGTCAACAAGCACCCCAAGACTACGCTCAAGAGAAGCTCCCCAAGCTCAAGCCCGCGACTTCCACGAGCTACTACGACCTCGACACCGACCATAAGATTCCTTTCTATGGAACTCTAGAACCCGAGGAGTATCTCGAGTGGGAACGCTTGATGGACGACTACCTCAAGCTACATCAAGTCCCTTCCAGAGATCAAGTGAAGTGCGCCACAAGAAACTTCCAAGACTACGCGTCCACATGGTGGATACACACACCTTTGGAGAGCTACGACATGAGTTGGCCCAAGACGAAGCGAGCTATGAGGCGAGAGTTCGTGCCTCCAACCTACATGGAACATCTTCTACGCCAATTGGAGAACACCATCCAAGGATCCAAGTCCATCGACAAGTACTTCAAGGAGATGGAGATTTCCTTGCGACGAGCCGGCGTGGACGACCCCATGTCGATGTTGCTCCACTTCATGATGGGATTGAACAATGACATCTCCAAGACTATCTTCCTCGAGAACTACAAGTCCCTCGATGACAACTACAGTGCTCTCAAGGCGGAACAAGAACTCATGAAGGCCAAGGCTTCTCCACCCCAAGCACACTTCTCAAAGAGCAAGCTCCAAGAATACGAGCATGAGGATAGTACCACCAAGATGTCCAAGCCCGACGAGCTCCAAGACGATGCTCCCAAGTTCGACTTCACCGCCATCCCTCTTTGTGGCATTGATGATGTCGAGTCTACTTCCACTCTTTTTCAAGATGGTGCAGCGACGACTACGACTGTGGAACCAATCAAGGAACACGCTTTGGAGGCGAGCGACAAGGTGGCGAGCAAGGATGATGCTTCCATCTTAGGAGGCTAGAGTGATGATGTGCCATCTTCGGCCTTCATCCACGGCGACGATGACGAGATGGTTGAGCATGGGATTTTCCCTTCGACCATGGCGACGTATGAGGACTTGAGTGACTTGTGCCACCATATTGAGAGTGAGAGTGACTTCACCACTAGCCCCATCTATGATGAGTTGCCACAATTCCCATGGGAGGAGAGCCACAACCCCCACCACTTGAGTGAGATGAGTGACTCCACCATATGTGACATTGAGCGCACCTATTTTGAGGGAGTGAGTGAACCACCACATAGAGAGAGTGTGATAGTTGATAGGGCATGTGAGGCCACTATGATTTCTTATAACTTAACCTCTACCTCTATTGTGTCTTCTCATTTGGTGCTAGGTCCCATTTATGATGACACGCCTATCCTCGACGACTTCGTCCTCCCTTTGGACAAGACAATGGCCATGGTGGAATATGATGCACCCCCCACATGGTTCCATCAAGATGAAGATGATGACCACCATTTGGTCTTTGCCACCTCACCTACATCACTTGAGTGGAATGAACAAGGTAACATAGGTGAAGGTGGTGCTCTCGTCCCACTAGTGGACTATCTTGACATTGATTGCTTGCATGATGTTAATCCCCCTTTTGGCATGCTTCATGCTAGTATGATTTCCCCATGCGATGATTTACCCATTTATGATGAGTATGATGATTTCCATGTGGAGCATATTAGTTGTGATGCCATGTTACATAGCATTTGTTGTGACAATTCTTTAGGTCATGTCATGTTTGATAATCCGCTTGACTTGTCATATGCTATGCATGAGATCAACCATATGTCATATTTGCAATATCTTCGTAGTGACTATGCATATGCCATTAAAACAAACCCAATTTGCACATATGGCATAGATGACAAGCCCGTGGTTATTGGCATTTGTTTTTCTTGTGATGATATTGATATGCTCCCTTTGCATCATTCATCTCATATGCCATGCCATGACCACATAGCTTCGGATATGCATTGTTTTGGATGTTGTCCATTCTCTCCATATGATGTTTCCAAGATTGCTCATCAGGTGACCCCCATAGTTTCCTCATACATTTTAGGAGATTTTGATAACTCCCATTCATTGCATGATCCCAATATTTGTGTGCACAATATGCTCCCCATTAATAAACATGATACTGATGTGCCATATATTTGTATGCTCAATTTGTGTCCCCATCGCGTCATACACAATAACTATTCTTTCATGATGGATGACATGTTCTTATACCATGCATCAAATTTCTTTGACCGATGATTATCTTGTGCTAACTCACACATGCACATACACATCCTGATGGATGATGTGTATATTTACCACGCACACAATTTCTTTGGTTTGTGTATCTTTTGTGTAGGTACCCATGAACACTTGTCAACCTCACAATCCCATGAGTTGACAAAACGAGCTCTAGAGAGCAATGGTGACTTGGGATCCCGTGGATTGTCCTTACCACCATTACCTTCGCGCAAAGACTTCGCGCATTCATTCTACATGGCCCTCACATGGTTATGGGTTATTGTCCATTACATATTATATGCCCATCTTGCCATGTTCACTTTGCATGATGTGCTCATTCCTATGCCTTTGCCATGCATTTGTGACCCATGCTTTGCATTACACATGATGATTGATTCTAGTACTTATATGTGTATTTGCAAGCTTGGTGGAGATATTGCTTGTTATTGCCATGTTTCTTTCGTGACCCATTCCTATGATGATACTATGATCTTGCTTTGTGTTCGTGCTTGCGATATGTCATGTCCATTGCCTATGCCTATTATTTGCTCACATGACATGATTGCCATGATTTCCTCTAGTATGTTGCATCTTCGCACTACTAGCTTGCACGACTTAATTACTATGATTGCTTGTCTTGTTGCATCACCGATGATTCATACTTGCTCCTTTCATGCGGTTGATGACAACCATTACCATGCTTTGCACATGATTGTTATTGCTTCTTGCCATATATCTCCATATGTTGCCTCTCTCATGCTAAATGGTTTTCCATGTATTGAGTGCAACAATGCTTTTAGTATTCCTCATGAGATTGCCCCCATAGCATTCTCATATATGATTGGAGATTTTGACATATTACTTGTGAAGCATGCTTGTCTTACTTCTTTGCACCATATACCTAGTGCCATTAATATAGCCATTGTTGCATCATATTATTCATGCACTTGTGCTTCTAATGGTTATGTGCAAAAGATGAGAACCATCATGATAGATGATGTGTTTATCTACCATGCGCATACTTTCTTTGTTTTGTTTTGTGCATGTGTAGGATACTTGGACTTTGTGTCGACTTCCACTTCACGTGAGTTGACCATTCGAGCTCTTGAGAGCGAGCCTCATATATTCTACCACGACTCGCTTCTACACCGCTTTTACTTGTGCTTCGGCATTGTGAAGGACGCACAAGGACACGCTTTCAAGGTGATATCCTTCTCTTTTGAGAAACCCAAAACCATGAGCATGAATATTGTGGATCATATTACTTGTGTTGCTTGCACCATGACACTTATTGGCCATCTTGGACTACTTGGTTGCACACATGTTAGAGATCTTACTCACATTTCCATGCCTCATGACTTATATACCTTGTGTGTTGCATCCAACTCTTGGATTACTTGCTCCTCTCACATGTTTGGTTGCAACAATGTCAATTCTTCACATATGCCATGTCCCATTGATTGCTACATGCTTGCCGTGATTGCCTCACACATGATGAACAATTTCTCTTTCTATCGTGTTGAGTGCCACACTATATTCACTACACCCTATGCACGTTATGCTGGAATTGTCTTGCACTTGACTCATGTGTTTAGACACTTCATTTTATTTGGTGTGGTGACTGCTTCCTATGCCTACCATCGACCATTTGTCGAGTGCTTTATGCATGATTGCTATGACCTTCAGGTATATGCTTATTCTCTTGTCACACACATTTGCATCGCTACCTCACATTTACATGCTTGTTTCCATGATGTCCTTGATTTTGCTCACATTATGTGCTTATATGCCATGTCACAATCCTATGCCAATCCTTATGCTATGCTTGATGACAACACTTGTTGGGTGAATCGCCGCTTGAATGCTTGGTTTTGCACAAACGCTAACCACATTTGTTTTTCCAAGTGTTTGTTGTCCTTGCTCTTTTTGAAGGAATCACGAGACGGTGCGACATTGGAGAGTGCCCATTTTGAGCTTCAAGATGATGAGTGCTTGGTGATCGTCCACTTCTACACGGCAATGCCATCTCTTTCCCATGGTGATTTGGTTTTTGATCCGAGGTCGGATCATTCCCAAGGGGGAGGGGATGATACAGAGCATCCTACGGACATCACCATGTCAAGAGTCCATTTGGCAAGTGACACGTGCGACATCTACGCCACATACACTAAGGTGAATCATCTCCTTTACACGTGCTCACTTGACCCCTTCGAGGATGGTATACTACTTGACACTTCCCCCGTGTGCATGCATAGGTATTGTCGGAACTTCACGGATGTCGAGGAGGAGTGCAAGCGCCAAGGAACACCAACATCATCCCCGACGGAGGTGTGGAAGAGAAGATGGAAGAAAGGAGAAGAAGAAGACGGGGCGGCTGCTGAAGACTAGCCGGACATCCGCACGCAGAGCCGGATCATCCGGGCTCAGCCGGATCTTCCGGGCCGACCCCCAGATCATCCAAGTAATCCATACACCGCGACGGCCGAACCTTGCAAAATCTACTCGGCGGAGCCGGATCATCCGGACGAGGTCCCGGATCATCTGGACAATGCCTGGATCATCCGGATCCCCATCTGGATCATCCGGCCCTTGCCTGCGTGCATGACTTGGGCCGAGGCACGTGTACCCCTTTCGCCCCCTCACTTACCCCTTCGCCCACTAGACTATGTGAGCTTTGCTCCTACCTTCTCCTCTTGAGAGATAGAGACTACTCCTTTGGAGGCCAAGACCTCCACGGAGAAGATCCCGAGGGATATCAAGACCCCTTCGGGGAAGGATCTATCTAGATCATCAAGCCCCCTCACGGGATGATCCTTCTAGGATTCAAGCCCCCATCTCCTTTGGATTTGGGTGAACTCTACCTTGTATCTTTCCCTTTGTTGTTCATGTACCTTGTGGATCTTGTGTGTTTGATTGTCTAGTGGATGTGTGATTGAACTTGTTCTTGAGTGTTCCTCTCATTTTCCCTCGTGTTCTTCGTGTTCTTCGCGGGATCCCCTCCATTTCGTGAAAGATCGAGCATCTAGGGTTCCACCCTACATTACTTATGGTTTTATACAGACTTTTGGAGAAGCCTGTATTTAAAAGAAAGTGAGTGGGAGCTCTGTAGCATTTTTAATATTATATGTGGATGACATATTATTGATTGGAAATGATATAGAATTTCTGGATAGCATAAAAGGATACTTGAATAAGAGTTTTCAATGAAAGACCTCGGTCAAGCTGCTTATATATTGGGCATCAAAATCTATATAGATAGATCAAGACACTTAATTGGACTTTCACAAAGCACATACCTTGAAAAGTTTTGAAGAAGTTCAAAATGGATTGGTCAAAAAAGGGTTCTTGCCTGTGTTACAAGATGTGAAGTTGAGTCAGACTCAATGCCCGACCACTGCAGAAGATGGAGAGAAAATGAAAGTCATTCCCTATGCCTCGGCCATAGGTTCTATCATGTATGAAATGATGTGTACCAGACCTGATGTGTGCCTTGCTATAAGTCTAGCAGGGAGGTATCAAAGTAATCCGGGAGTGGATCACTGGACAGTGGTCAAGAACATCCTGAAGTACCTGAAAAGGACTAATGATATGTTTCTCGTTTATGGAGGTGACAAAGAGCTCATCATAAATGGTTACGTCGATGCTAGCTTTGACACTTATCTAGATGACCCTAAATCACAAACCGGATACATATTTATATTGAATGGTGGAGCTGTCAGTTAGTGCAGTTCTAAGCAAAGTGTCGTGGCGGGATCTACGTGTGAAGCGGAGTACATAGTTGCTTCGGAAGCAGCGAATGAAGGAGTCTGGATGAAGGAGTTCATATCCGATCTAGGCGTAATACCTAGTGCGTCGGGTCCAATGAAAAACTTTTGTGACAATACTGGAGAAATTGCCTTGGCGAAGGAATCCAGATTTCACAAGAGAACCAAACACATCAAGAGACGCTTCAACTCCATCCGTGATCAAGTCAAGGAGGGAGACATGGAGATTTGCAAAATACATACGGATTTGAATGTGGCAGACACGTTGACTAAGCCTCTTCCACGAGCAAAACATGATCAGCACCAAGACTCCATGGATGTTAGAATCATTACAATGTAATCTAGATTATTGACTCTAGTGCAAGTGGGAGACTGAACGAAATATGCCCTAGAGGCAATAATAAAGTTGTTATTTATATTTCCTTATATCATGATAAATGTTTATTATTCATGCCAGAATTGTATTAATCGGAAACTTGGTCCATGTGTGGATACATAGACAAAACACAATGTCCCTAGTAAGCCTCTACTAGACTAGCTCGTTAATCAAACATGGTTAAGTTTGCTAACCATAGACATGAGTTGTCATTTGATGAACGGGATCACATCATTAGAGAATGATGTGATGGACAAGACCCATCAGTTAGCTTAGCATAATGATCGTTAAGTTTTATTGCTATTGCTTTCTTCATGACTTATACATATTCCTTTGACTATGAGATTATGCAACTCCCGGATACCAGAGGAATACCTTGTGTGCTATCAAATGTCACAATGTAAATGGGTGATTATAAAGATGCTCTACAGGTATCTCCAAAGGTGTTTGTTGGGTTGGCATAGATCGAGATTAGGATTTGTCACTCCGAGTATCGGAGAGGTATCTCTGGGCCCTCTCGGAAATGCACATCATAATAAGCCTTGCAAGCAATGTGACTAATGAGTTATTTGCTGGATGATGCATTACAGAACGAGTAAAGAGACTTGCCGGTAACGAGATTGAACTAGGTATGAAGATACCGATGATCGAATCTCGGGCAAGTAACATACCGATGACAAAGGGAATGACGTATGTTGTCATTGCGGTTTGACCGATAAAGATCTTCGTAGAATATGTAGGAACCAATATGAGCATCCAGGTTCCACTATTGGTTATTGACCGGAGAGGTATCTCGGTCATGTCTACATAGTTCTCGAACCCGTAGGGTCCGCGCGCTTAACGTTCGATGACAATTTGTATTATATGAGTTATGTGATTTGGTGACCGAATGTTGTTCGGAGTCCCGGATGAGATCACGTACATGACGAGGAGTCTCGAAATGGTTGAGAGGTAAAGATTGATATATTGGATGATAGTATTCGGACACCGGAAGTGTTTCGGATTGTATCGGGTACATATCGGAGTACCGAGGGGTTACCGGAACCCCCCGATGGAAGATATGGGCCATATGGGCCATAGGAGGGAGGCAAGCCAGCACACAAGGGGTGCCCCCCCCCAAGGGAGGAGTCCGAATTGGACTAGGGGAGGGGGCGGCGCGCCCCTTTCCTTCTCCCTCTCTCTCTCCTTCCCCCTTTCCCACTCCGATAAAAGGAAGGGGAGCCGAATCCTACTAGGAGCCCAAGTAGGACTCCTCCTACTTGGGGAATGCCTAGGGCCGGCCTCCTCCCCTCTCCCTCCTTTATATACGGGGGTGGGGGCGCCTCTAACACACATCAATTGTTCCAAGCCGTCTGCGGCGCCCCCCTCCACAGTTTACGCCTCCGATCATATTCACGTAGTGCTTAGGCGAAGCCCTGCGCGGATCACTTCACCATCACCTTCACCACGCTGTCGTGCTAACAAAACTCTCCCTCGGCACTCTGCTGGATCAAGAGTTCGAGGGACGTCATCGAGTTGAATGTGTGCGGAACTCGGAGGTGCTGTACGTCCGGTGCTTGATCGGTCCGATCGAGAAGACGTTCGACTACATCAACCACGTTAAGCTAACGCTTCCGCTTTCGGTCTATGAGGGTACGTGGACACACTTTCCCCCTCTCGTTGCTATGCATCTCCTAAATAGATCTTGCATGAGCGTAGGAATTATTTAAAATTGCATGCTACGTTCCCCAACAGTATCTTGGGGATAAGTGTGACTGAAGTGTTATTCATTCCTGCGGGTAGCTCACCCGGCCCCCATTCAAAAAACTCAACACCGACGGGACTATATCATCTTTCAACAAGGACCAGTGTCTCTGAAAAAAATCCCAAAGTAAAACTATCCACCCCAGGCGCCTTGGATGGGGCTATCTGAAACAACGTCGTCTGAACCTCCTCTGCCGTAAGAGCCATATCAAGATGTGCGTTCATGGGGACGGACACCCGAGTTGGAACCAAATCTAACAGCTCGTCAAGTGGTCTGAACCATTGAGATGCGTATAGATCCTAATAGAACTATTGCGCTTCATTTTGGTCATCCTCTAATGTTTAGTAGGCCGACCCATTTGCACGCACCAGCCGTTCAATCTTATTCATTTTTCTTCGTTGCGCTGCTTGTGCATGAAAAAATTGTGTTTCGATTTCCTTCGCGCAGGTATAGTACTCTAGACCGTTGGTGCATCCATATTTCCTCTTGATGAAGTGCCTCACGAAGCTTTTTAACTATGGCCTTTTCTTCATCAGTGGGACCTCTCCCAACAACTTGACTTCTCAAGCAGTTGAGCTTTTCACGAAGTTTCCTTATTGTGGCCATCAAGCTACCAAACTCTTATGTGCCCCATGCAGATAATGAGATCTGCATGTCGTTGAGCGCATGAAGGACTCCGGCCAAACCCTGCAGACCAGCCCCCTTTGGCTAGTTATTCATAACAACACTGTCGTAGTCTACATGCGTCTACCAAACATCCTCGTAGCAAAATTGTTTCGCTCCTCTTCTTCTTCCCTCGACCACATGTTCCCGCAGCTCAACCAATACAAAGCAATGGTCAGATTACATAGTACTGATGTGCCAAACTCTTGTATGGCCGAAATGATTAATCAAGGCTGGATTCCCAAAGGTTCTATTGAGTCGAGCTTTTACATTGGCATCACCTGCTTGGCCATTATCCCATGAATACTCCATGCCAGACCACCCTAGGTCCTAAAATGAGCACTCGTCTATTACATCTCGGAACGCACGCATCTGCCACTCAGGACGGGCAGCCTGCGAGAAGTGTTTCGATGCGTATAGTGTTTCATTGAAATCCCCAACACATAACCATGCTGGATGTTGGATGGAAAATAAAGTTCGAAGAAACCTCCAGCACTGGTGTTTGTCTGCTTCTCGTGGGGCTCCATAGAATCCCGCCGGTCTCCATTTTCCCAAACTTTGATCACTCTTCTGCCCCATTACATCAATATGGCCAGAACTATAATTTTGAAGATCAACCTGAACTTCGGCTGATCAAAACAAACCGATGCCTCCGCTTAGACCATCACTATCCACAGCAAAACAGTTTACAAAACCAAGTTGGTTTTAGGCTTTCTACCCTCTTTGCCGCAATCTTTGTCTCCATCACAAACAAGAGACAGGGCCCTTCTTGCTTCACTAAACTGCGAAGCTCGCGAACTACCGCTCGGTTCCCAAGCCCACGGCAGTTCCAGCTAAGGCAATTCATTGCGCCAGGCAGGGCTGCGTCGCAGCCTCTGCCGATGTCCCAAAGATAACCGGAGTGAGTTTCTTTTTCTTTGGCGTCCTCTCACCATCAACAGTTTTCTTAGAGGAATCAGTAGGGTCCTCAATGGCGCCCTTCTTACCTCCCTCTTGATCATGTTCCACGTTCATCGGCAAGGGTAAAACCCTCCTGTACTCTTGTTTCTTCCCCTTCGGACCTCCCTTGCGTTTGTTCTGATTTCTGTTCTTCGTCTGGGAAGTAACCTCGGTTCCTTTCTTAGTTGCGGTACTTGAACCCTTTGTCTCGGCTGTATTATTCTGGTTGTGTGCGTGCTCTTTAGACATGTTCTCACGGGAGCCAGTTCTTTGCGATCATCCGGCGCCCGCAATCCTTTCCCAAACAAAAGATCCCCATTGGCATCCCGAGTCCCACAGGAAGGACAATGCAAATCAGAGTGGCATGCTCTAGTAGTCAATAAATTAACCTAGGCTCGGCGTGCCTTGACCAGTTGATACCTCCTCAATCTATAAAGAAATAAAAGTTGTCTGAAAAAAATCAAATGGATAGTTGTTCGGTCCCAAATCTTTGTCTATGAAACCTAATTTCCACCTGGCAACGGGAATATGTTGGACCAATAAAATTGAATATGTTAAGAACTTGGGTAACTAGGGAAAACCCTTTTGTTCATAAAAAATGTGGGTAACTGAGAACTCGAACGAGAGAACATTTGGTATGTGAGTTAGAGAGATTGCATGGGAGACACTTCACGGGAGGTCAGTGAAGGGGAGCATGCAAAAGCGCCTTCGTGGATGTGTGGTAGGAGCAGGTGATCCAGCTGGACCTGGTTTCATTGGCTCGAGGAAGAAGATGGAGATTGAAAGCACACTAGATGTTGGATTTCAATCTAACAGCTGCAAGAAGGACTGACGTGAGAGGTAGCAAACTCAAGTAAAGCAAGTGCATCCTAACTTGTTCTCGTCGTTCATGATCAAAGATGACCACCCTGAGTGAATTTTTCTGGTAATCTCAGCACAACGAATTAATCAACACATTTCTACACTGGGCAACCTAAAGAAAACCACACTAAACTATTCTTCAAGGCCCAAATCCGTCCCTTCTGTCTTTAGCAATTAGTAGCTAGGCTTGGCATGGAGTATTTAACCAAAAACTACCACAATTCACAGATCCATGCCCACAAACTACCACTTTACGAATTTGTGCCGAAAACTACCATTTTTTGCTAATCTATGACTAAAAACTACCATGTTTGTAAATCGACCGATTCGTCCATTTTAAATGTGCTTTTATGACAGACTGGGCCCATCCGTCGGGACTGAAAAAGTCAGCACCCTTAACTTTGACCATTAACATGTGGGACCCACATGTCAGTTCTATCCCCTTCCTCTGAAATTCCCCATGGAGGATTTAGATAAGGGGTCCCGTCGCCTGCGAGCTCCGGTGGCCATCCTCTGCACCCGAGGCCTCCCCTGCTTGTGGTTGTGACCGTTAGGCACCACCACCTACGTCCGTTAGTGGCATGAGGGGTGAGGGAATGTGGAAGCAGAGGCGTGGAAAGGGCTGGGCGGCGGGCTCGTGTGGGTGGAGCTCCTGCCGCGACAGTGGAGGAAGAAGAGCTCGCCGGCGAGGCTCTAGTATCCTAGGGGTTGAGCTAGCCATGGCCACAGCCGCGCGAGCTATAGCCTACGCGCTGCCGGGCTGGCTGGCTGCCGCACCGCCTGTCAAGCTGCCTGCCATGCTGGCTAGCCATGGCCACAGCCGTGCCAAGCTTGTGCTTGGTGGGGAATTTCAGAGGTAGGAGTTGTAAGAGATGGAACTGACATGTGGGCCCCTTAGGTGGACGGTCAAAGTAACGGTGTTGACTATTTCAGCCCGGACGGGTGGGCCTAGCTTGTCATAATCAGGTTTAATCGACCATTTTTCATACTTGGTAGTTTTTAGCAAGGGATTAGGAAAAAGTGGTAGTTTTCGGCACAAATTCGTAAAGTGGTAGTTTGTGGGCATGGATCCACGAATTGTGGTAGTTTTTGGTTAAATATTCCTTGGCGTGCCACAACTCAGTCCAGACATGCTGCATCCAAATGTCAATCTGTGAAACTTGGTGGATCCCCTGTATACCAGAATATGTTAAATTTTTGGAGAACTAAGGATTCGAACGGCAGAACATAGTTGTTCAGGAAATGCACCTGAAATGCCTATTTATTTTCCTTTTCTAGAATACGCAAATGACTTGTGTGTTAGAGAACGGAGTATTATGTACAAGGGATTTGTTACAGTAAAAGGGCCGGAAAGGACTATTACATCCTTGCCCATCCACCATAACTTAGATAGAATTACACTATACTAGATGACCCATTGGGCCAATTACCAACTGCAGCCCAGAACTTTAGCAAACTATTTGAAACTGCATGCTTCCCTCAAAAATATTTTGAAACTGCATGCCGTTGGGCCTGCTAATTGGTTTCGCCACCTCAATCCGTGGTCCTTTCGTACTTGTCAATCCGTTTGGTATAATTTTGCTCCTTTAGTAGAAATTCAACATGTATAATCACTACAAAAAAAGACACATCCGTGACATTTTGGGCCGAACGAAAAAAAATTGTCAGACTTATGACACTTCTATGATGATAATTGTGACAAAACCAGGTATCATCATATATGTGGTGGGGTCCTACTTCTATGACAAAAAATCATGACAGAAAATGGGCTTTTCATCCTGGGCGGGCCGAAGACGCAGCTGCATGACATTCTTTGGGCCGTCCATGACGGAACAAACCATGGTAGAAGCGAGGGCGCGGAAAATATCGGGGAGTTCCCGGTTACGGTGGGTGGTCGGGGGCCGAGCGATGCGCGTTTCTCTCATACACGTACGCGCGTGGGTGCGAGGCGTTGGGCTCTAACTGAACCCGAGCGAGGCGTTGGGCTCTAACTGAACCCGAGCGATTGCACTGCAGGCTACGCGTTACACTGAACCCGAGCGATCGATTGATCCCTTGCTGTTAACTGAACCTGAGTGATTCCTTCGCTACTGCTGCTAACTGAAGCCGATCGATGCTGCCTCTGGATGCACAGTGATCGTTGTTGGGGGGTTTGGATGAACAGTTCCCGGTGGGGGGTTGGATGAACAGGACCCCGTGGTGTTGCCGCTGGATGAACAGGACCCCGATCGATTGAGCCGGTTGGCGTGGATGAATAGGACCCCGTGGAGGAAGGTTGAACAGTAGCTAGTGGAGGGCTGGTTGAACAGTAGCCGGTGGAGGGCTGGTTGAACAGTAGCCCGTGGAGGGGTGGTTGAACAGGACCCCGTGGAGAGGGCTGGTTGAACAGTAGCCGGTGGAGGAGCGCGCGATGGAGGCTAGATGAACAGGAGCCCGTGGATGAACAGTCGCAGGTGGAGGATGGAGGAGGTCGACGGTGGATGAATAGTCGCAGGTGGAGGCTGGAGGAGGTCGATGGTGGAGATGAACAGTATTCCGTGGAGTCCCGTTTTGCGGTACGCCACACCCCTCCCGATGAACAGGACCCCCGTTTCGAACGTAGCGCTCCAACACAAGTTCGTTTACTCCGTTTTACGGTACCCCAGACCCCTCCCGGTCAACAGGACCCCGTTTCGACCGTAGGAGGTCCAACAGAAGTCTGTTTCCTCCGTTTTGCGGTACGCCAGACCCCTCCCGATGAACAGGATCCCGTTTCGACCGTGGCCGGTCGAACACAAGGCCGTTTCCTCCGTTCTGCGGTACGCCAGGCCTCGTTTCCATCGGTTGTTCCGTCTAAGCCGGTTGGCTCCCGATGAACACGACGACGCATTCCGTTCCGACCTAGCCGGTTGGCTCCCCATGAACATGACGACGACGCAGTTTCTCCGTTCCGACCCAGCCATGTACACGAGCCCTGGCCGTACGTATGCGTGAGTAGGCGTTTGAGACCCCGCCCGTATGTACGTACGTGGCCGTATTTTCTTTCTTGCACCATGGCCACTGTACGTACGTGTACATGCTACGTGCGTGCCTCTACTACGACACGTGCGCGCCTCTACTACGACACGTGCCCTTCCTTGCACGGACACGGTTCATCGTTGCAGCCTGCAGACAGACCGAACGACCAATATGTACGTACACGTTCACCCAGAATGACAACGCTACGTACGCTTCGACCAGGTGGGTCCCGACTGTCAGGCACTTCCTTGCATGCGAAGATGTAGCTGGTGGGTCCCAGCAGTCAGGGGGCGAATCATTTTTTTGCCCGTAATATGGACGCACTTCCTTGCGTGCGAAGATGTGGCTGGTGGATCCCAGCAGTCAGGGGGAGAAAACACTATTTTTCAGGGTAAAAAGGATGCAGTTGCATGCATGCGTCCATGGGCGTGGTGCGTCCCCACTGTCAGCCTCTCACGTACAGTCATCTTCCGATGACTCTCGGTTGTTGACCATGTTGACCACACCGTGCCAAGCGCACCAATGCCGGTGGACGGCGGCGAGGCCCCAGACTGGAATGACCCAGAGATGGGGAAGACGCGGCAGTGGAGTCACTGATAGAGAGGAGTGGGAAACTTGACTGGTTCGGGTGCGCGGCAGCACTGCCATGGTGCAGCCAACGGGAGACAGGAGCAAGACCAGAGGTTGAAGAAGGAGCACGGCTGTTGGATTAACATCCAACGGTCTAGCTGCTAGAATCATTTGTTGATTAAATTGACAAAGCCCTGCGTACACGCCCGCTTAGTAGGCCCACAAGTCAGCCACCAAATCTGACGGGTCCCAGCTGTCAACGGGAGGAATAATTTTTTTCGCATAACAAGGAGGCACTTCCTTCCGTGCGAAGATACAGCCGGTGGGTCCCAGCTGTCAGGGGGAGGAAACATTTTTTCAGCATAATAAGGAGGAACTTTCCTTGCGTGCGACCATGGACCTCGTGGGTTCTAGCCGTCAGGCTCTCCACGTACAGTCCTCTTCCGACGACTCTCGTTTGTTGACCACGCCGCACCGAGCACAGCGAGGCAGTGGACGATGGCGAGGCCCCGGACGGGAACCACCCGGAGATGGGAAGACGCGGCAGTGGAGTCATAGATTGAGACGAGGAGAAGGGTTCTAACTGGTTCTAGTGCGGCGTGGGGCCGCAGTCGATGGAGAATAACAGGAGGTGTGGAGGGGTGGAGGGATAGTCTGGCCGGCGGTGGGGTAGCGATTCGCAGCGATGCGTGCTAAGCAGAGCCGCTAGCCGCCGGAGGCCGGACCAGGCGGTCCCGGCGATGCTGGAGGAAGAAGACGAGAGATTGAAGGTGCATGTCGGCCGTTGGATATAAATCCAATGGCTGTGGATGTCATGATCATTTGTTGACCAAGTTGACAATGCCCTGCGTAGGCTTCGACGTATTGGCCCACATGTCAGCCTGCAAAAATGTGGCATACATTTAACCCATGTTTTGTCCATTTGCTGGGCTGGGTGAACAAATAATTTCGCGTCAATGCGGCCCATTTATATTTTCTAAGAAATCCCAGCCCATTTGCACTTACTTGAAATACACGAATTAGCTGGGCTCATTCTATATATAATGTTAGGTTAGAAGGAGCAATTAATATCAAAAAAATAAACCAGAGCGACACATTTTTTATATATAAAATTAACAAATTAGCGAGTTATTGCTCAAAATAAAAATGAGCATGTTATTATTACATTGGTCCTTAAAAACTTTGCAAGCTTTTGTACGCAATCACCAGGATTTTCCTTGCATGTGAGTCAAAAACAACCAGGATTTTCCTTCCCAACTTCTGTTAAACATTTACTTTATAAGTTAAAAACACGTGGGATGTTTTTATAATGTATATATAAGTCTCTATAAAATATACGATAATAGTAATAATATAAATATATATAATGTGGTTAGAAGGGAAAACATAAATTGGAGACAACATTATTATTCTTATATATAGATAAATTGAATAGAGATCTGTGTTTTATTAAGAAAAATACATTGGGTTGTCGATCTTTAAGAAAAAGCCCATAGGCCGGTATGGACCTTAAAAAATAAGTTGAAACCACTGTCTCCGTATGTCGTGGGCTATGCATGTTAAAAAAACTAGGCCTAGCTGATACTTGTTCGCCCTCTGGAAAAAAATGATACCAGCTAGATCCCCGAGCGAACTGGATTAAAGAGGGGGCCGGCTGCGCTACTGAAGAAGCACATCAGGAGCGATTTTTTTTCTTCAGTGGATGGCTCTCGATGGCGTTTTTTTACTTTTCTCTGCACCATACAACTTGTATTTTGAGCCTCCCAGTCCGTGGTGGACTAGCCGCCCATTTGCTGGGCGGGCCAACCTACAGAAACCAGCACTCGATTTTTCATCAAGCCCCAAAACACAACGCAGTAGTATGTTTGTTTTGAGGCCGAAAACATTACGGCAGGGGTTGAGCGGGGGAGGGGGAAGACAGAGCAAAAAGATTAAAAAGAGCTGATGTGTCGTTGCTACCCTAACAAAGCAGGTGCAATTCTTCTCGGGAAGAAGGTGTGCCATTGACACCCACACGTCACAAATCCCACAGTAGGCATACTAACAAGTTCACACACAAGTACAACAGAAAAGGTAAACATTCGTATCAAACTCAGGTTCACAGGACATGTTCATATTCATAGCCAACATTCACAATCAACAACTCAAAAGATTCATATATACACAAGTTCAGCATGTCTATGCATCCAAATGATTGATTGATCACATGACAATATTCAAAGATAATTCACAAAAAGATTCAGATATACACATGTTCAGTATGTTTATGCATCCAAATGATTGAGATCACTTTAATTACCTAGGGTACAGACTGGTAAATGGTGTTCAGTCGGAGGTACTTCTTGCTAAAATTAATGCTTGTACGAGTAAACTTTCGAGTACACAAGAGGCAACACAGACAATCTGAACTTTGCTTCTAGGTTTATCCTCAAATAGTGGCCTCGTGCCGAGGGAGGTTTGAGCAACTTGGCCACTACTTTCATCCAACTAGTTTACTGGCTCATCTTGGTCCTGTAGCTCGCCAAAATTCTACATTGCAGACAAGAAAGGAGGCGGTTGAGAAAATGAACCACCCAAATTTTTTGTGCAGTTCAACTGAAATGGAGCATCCCTGGCATGCAGACTGATTAAGTGCCAGATGAATATACGCGTCAACCAACTTGTCTGGAATCTTTAGACTCCATGCCATACAGTTCGCTACCATATGTGCCGATAACCAAAAGGCACAAGTTGGGACCAAAGACTGGACTGCGTTTTTCTGGGCTATGCGCCAAGCAATATTTTTGGCGTTCACTCTCCTAATACTTGGAGTTTGACAACTGGTTACTCCTTTATAAAATCGGCAAACAGTAGCATAATACCAAATTACCAATACATGACAAGCATAATAATCAGGATAAAGACCAGTACCAACCTGTGTGAGGTAGCATATCAAATACTTTTTCCTTTGACTGGAAGCCGAGATAAGCGAAGCGACTGACAGCAAAGGAAGAAAGCAGGCCTAGATTAGCGACTGACAGGAAAGGACGGAAGCTGTCGAGGCAATGAAGCACCCAAAGTTTTTGTGCAGTTCCACCAAAATCGAGCATCCCTGTTGGCACATATATTGAGAGAGTGAGATTACTGTAATAGTGGGACTAGTTGATGAAACATACACTAACAAATAGAAGCACCCTCATTATCTTAATGGGTAAAGTTAGCAACATAGTAGTCTTGCTTAAAGAGAGGTACTTGTTTATTTAATCAATGCCAATTAGCTCAACACTCAAAGCATTGCCATGTATCATAGGTTGCAAAACTTTAACGTGCAAAGACAACGGAGTTTCTCATGACAGTAGCACGATACAAATGGAGATGACAGCAAACGTGAATGGCCTCGATTGAGGCCTCTGGCTTCAGCAAGATCGCCTTGGCACTAGTTATTCTTCTTCTTCCTCTTCATGCTCTGTTTCTCATTCTCCTCACCAGTTGGTGAAACCAAGTACATGATTGGCCTTCTATTTCTGAATTGGTTTTGTCAATGAGGGAGTACAAGTGTACTAGTAAACAATAGCATTATTTTCTCATGGGAGTCGCAAAATAGAGATGAACACATGCATTAAATATCATACTTACCTAAAGGAAGGTTATGGCGCCAATATGGATGATGAGGATTGGAACACATATCTCCCTTTGTGCAGTTCCACCGAAATGAATCAACTGTTCCATTCTGACATTCCAGTTAAACGGCACAAAAGTCACTTCTTTTAAGAAGTGTTTTGTGCAGTGCACCAAAAGGTCACAACAGCAACCTGGTGAAATGGATATCCCTGTTTGCACAAAAAGCTACAATGGAAACAGTCAGAGTCTCAAACAATTATAGGCAAAAACATTTGGCTAAAGTTGCCATGGCTTATAACAGTGGCATGGCTTCATTTTACCAGGGGCATTAGATTAAGAACAGCTAAATATTTGGTATAAGGGCGGTGCACCAGCAGTCCAGCACCATGTACCTAAACAGGGGCATAGAGTGGTGATTCAGAGTTTGTTGCCCCGAGAAACAAACATCCAAGAAACATATCTGGGTTGGTCCCATTTTTGCACACTCTAGCCACCTACTCCTATGTGTGGATAGCAAATCTAGTCCTGGTCATACCACTGTGTACAGCGTTACCCCGATGTTTCCCTTTTCGACCAAGAGACCGGTTGGATGACCAGTGTGTACTACTTTCACCCCCTTTCCTTCCTGTTTGTACCAAGTCCGACGTACATACTAAATTCCCCCACCCACACTTTATTTCTTGTTTGAACCAAGTACAAGATTCGACTCCATGAAGTAGCTTTACCTCTAACAATAGAAGAAAAAAATAGGTGACGTTGGACCATCCGACCGAGAGGGGCTGAGAGGCAGAAAATGATGCACATGCAGCGACGTAGTGAGCTGGGGAAGTAGAGCTAAGGCGGTTTCGAAGGAAGATATACCTGATGGTCATCGGGATGTGGATAGGTGGGCGGCGGGAGGCCGGATCTGCCCACACTAGGGCAACGACGAAGGGATTAGAGGACCTCCCACGCCGACGCTTGACCAGAGATAACGGTGCGGCCGACAGTGGGTCTCCTCCCTCGCTATCGACGACGTCCTAAACGCTGCCCCTCCTCCCCTTCACCGGCGGAGGGGGATACGTCCGGATCTGTAACCAACGGTGAGGATAGAAAGACAGTGTTTTTTGAAGGGAGAAAGACAGTGTTACCACCGCTATCTTGTTTAGATCTGGAGAGGATGAGAGTGTGTGAATGGAGCAACCCTAGCAAGCAAGCGCGGAGGCTCCGGCCTATATATACGTAGTGGGGTAGTTTTCCATTTTCAGTCCATCAAAACAATCGTTTAAAATTATGTACGTGCCAGGTCGCCGTTTTTTAGTTGTTGATTGTTTTTTGAGATAGCTCCCCGCTTATTCCAAGTGGTGTTACGGTGTGCCAGGTCGCACTTTGTATCGTTCAAGTCTGGTACAAGACCCTCCATTAAATGAACAACCACCCCCTCGTAAAAATTGTGAACAAGCCCGCGGCTAAAATTATCGAAAACGTGGGCTGCCCCAACATGCATTATTATTTATATTTTCTACTCCCTCCGTTCCTAAATATAAGTCTTTTTAGACATTTCAAATGGACTACAACATACGGATGTATGTAGACATATTTTAAAGTATGGATTCGTTCATTTTGCTCCGTATGTAGTCACTTGTTAGAATCTCTAAAAAGACTTATATTTGGGAACGGATGGAGTATGTGGGAGTATCCTCAAAACAAAATGTGAGAGTACAATATTTATTGGGCCCCTTTGTAATTGGTGCTAAATTTTGACCAAAGATTTAACTGACAAAATGTTAGTGCATGTTAACAAAAATTATATAGTTTGATTCGTATTTGTACATAGTTTTCAATGATGTAGAGGCTGTTTGGTTTCCAACCACACTTTGCCACACCTCACCTTAGGACAATTTGACCAAGTTAGGTGGGTGTTTGGTTCTAGCCACACCTAAGACAAGAATTTTTTTATTAGCAGTGAACCCCACATGTCATAGACACAAAAAATGTGGCAAGATTCCCTTAGGCAAGCCAAAGTGGGTCTAACAATTTGAGCAACTCAAGTTAGGCAAGTGTGGCAACTGTGGCAAAAATAATGTGGCAACATAAGACAAACATAGTCACAATCCAAACAGCCCCGTAATTTTTTGTGACATGCATGAACATTTGGTTAGTTAAATTTATAGTCAAAATTTGGCAAGGTGCATCAAATCAACACATGCAAGTATCAAAAGGAAAGTCACGGCATGCATGCATGCGTTGTACTCTCTCTGTTTCTGAATATAAGTTTTTTTAGAGATTGCAACAAGTGACTACATACGAAGCAAAATGAGTGAATCTACACTTTAAAATATGTCTACATACATCCGTATGTTATAGTCCATTTGAAATGTCTAAAAAGACTTATATTTAGGAACGAAGGGAGTAACTAATGCATCGGTAAACGCAAATTATTGAAATATATCAAGTGCGGTGCTTTGATGTGTCGCGTCAACTCGTACAAGACCGAGAAGTTTGATTACTACAATGCCCTCTCGCCTTAACCACACCTGCCTTTGGCTGCATGACAGGTGGGCCACCCACCTGTTGGGCCCACCTGTCATAGACGCAAAGGCAGGAGCAGTAAGTCAATGAAGTTGTGTCCCTCCCTCGCCCATGAGCGTGGTGGCTGGCAGGACTAGGAGAAACTTTCGTTCGCTACACGCTCTCCCTCCCGCACGCGGTGGACATGCAGCAGTTCAATCGGTGTCAGATGGCCAGAAGCATACTGTAGTGCTCCTCCACTGCAGTAGTACTCCATCATTGTTCGACTTCCCGAAGAGGCGAAGAGCCAAGCGCAGCCCGGATGCTCGTGTGGCAGTTTCATGTGTAGAGTAGTCTAGGATAGCGTGTACCGTGCCTGTAAGCTGATACGTCTCCGTCGTATGTACTTTTCCAAACACTTTTGCCCTTGTTTTGGACTCTAACTTGCATGATTTGAATGGAACTAAACCGGACTGACGTTGTTTTCAGCAAAATTGCCATGGTGTTATTTATGTGCAGAAACCATCCTCCATCACCAATTTCATGATGCTCACCGCTGTGTGTGAGTAATTCCATCGTAAGCTTGCTGGACGGTGATGGGTTGGATGAGATTTATCATGTAATCGAGTTAGATTTGTTAGGGTTTAATCCCTAGTATCCACTATGTTCTGAGATTGATGTTGCTATGACTTTGCTATGCTTAATGCTTGTCACTAGGGCCCGAGTGCCATGATTTCAGATCTGAACCTATTATGTTTTCATGAATATATGTGAGTTCTTGATCCTATCTTGCAAGTCTATAGTCACCTACTATGTGTTATGATCCGGCAACCCCGAAGTGACAATAATCGGGACCACTCCTGGTGATGACCATAGTTTGAGGAGTTCATGTATTCACTATGTGTTAATGCTTCGGTCCGGTACTCTATTAAAAGGAGCCCTTAATATCCCTTAGTTTCCGCTAGGACCCCGCTGCCACGGGAGGGTAGGACAAAAGATGTCATGCAAGTTCTTTTCCATAAGCACGTATGACTATATTCGGAATACATGACTACATTACATTGATGAATTGGAGCTAATTTTGTGTCACCCTATGTTATGACTGTTACATGATGAACCGCATCTGGCATAATTCTCCATCACCAATCTAATGCCTACGAGCTTTTCACATATTGTTCTTCGCTTATTTACTTTTCTGTTGCTACTGTTGCAATCACTACAAAAACCAAAAATATTACTTTTGCTACCGTTACCGTTACTTCCATATTACTTTGCTACTAAACACTTTGCTGCAGATACTAAGTTATCCGGGTGTGGTTGAATTGACAACTCACCTGCTAATACTTGAGAATATTCTTTGGCTCCCCTTGTGTCGAATCAATAAATTTGGGTTGAATACTCTACACTCGAAAACTGTTGCGGTCCCCTATACTTGTGGGTTATCAAGACTATTTTCTGGCGCCGTTGCCGGGGAGCATAGCTCTATTCTTTGAGTCACTTGGGATTTATATCTGCTGGTCACTATGAAGAACATGAAAGACGCGAAAACAAAAATTTATACCTCAACTACAAGGAAAGGTAAGGAACTGCCATCTAGCTCTGCACTTGATTCACCTTCTGTTTTGAGTAAGCTTGCAACACCTAAACCTGCTTCTGCTATTAATTCTGATATGTCGCATGTTATTGATGATGCCACTTCTGCTATGCATGATACTTATGATGAAACTACTTCTATGCTTGATACTACTATGCCACTTGCTGAATTTCTTGATGAACAACTTGCTAGGGCTAGAGAGAATGAAATTATTGAAACTGATAATATTGATGAAAGTGATGATGAAGACTCTCCCAATAAATATGAATTGCTTGTTGTGCCTGAGGGCTATGTTATGGATGAAGAAACTGCTAGAGACTTTCTTGCTTGCAATGATAGAAGTGATCTTAAGAAATTATTAGCTAAGCTGAAACAAAAAACTCTGAATGCTAGAACGAAATATGATCCTGCTTATGCTACTTCACCTATCTTTGTTACTGATAAGGATTATGAATTCTCTATTGATCCTGATATAATTACTTTGGTTGAGTCTGATCCTTTCTATGGCTATGAATCTGAAACTGTTGTGGCACATCTTACTAAATTAAATGATATAGCCACCCTGTTCACTTATGATGAAAGAACTCGCTGCTTTTATATCCTTAAAATATTTCCGTTCTCATTAAAGGGTGATGCTAAGATATGGTTTAATTCTCTTGATCCTGGTTGTGTGCGTAGTCCCCAGGATATGATTTATTACTTCTTTGCTAAATATTTCCCCGCTCATAAGAAACAAGCTGCTTTAAGGGAAATATATAATTTTGTGCAAATTGAAGAAGAGAGTCTCCCACAAGCTTTGGGGAGGCTTCTCCAATTACTTAATGCTTTGCCTGATCATCCTCTAAAGAAAAATGAAATACTTGATATCTTTTATAATGGACTAACTGATGCTTCCAGAGACCACCTGGATAGTTGTGCTAGTTCTGTTTTCAGGGAAAGAACACCAGATGAAGCTGAAATTCTATTGAATAATATGTTGACCAATGAAAATAATTAGACACTTCCTGAGCCAGCTCCTGAGCCAGCTCCTGAGCCTATTCCTAAACCAACTCCGAAGAAAAGGGGTGTTCTATTTCTCAGTCCTGAAGATATGCAACAGGCAAAGAAATCTATGAAAGAAAAGGGTATTAAAGCTGAAGATGTTAAGAATTTACCTCCTATTGAAGAAATACATGGTCTTAATTTACCGCCTGTTGAAGAAATATATGGTCTTAATTCATCACCTATTGAAGAAACACATGGTCTTGATAACCCGACACAGGTAGTAAAGGTAAATTCTCTCTATAGATATGATAAAGCTGAAATCCTGCCTGCTAAGTTTGCTAGCCAATGTTTGGATGATTTTGATAATTTTATGGTTAAGCAAGAAGACTTTAATGCTTATTTTGGTAGACAATTGAAACAAAATGCTTATATGATTGAACACTTGGGTGATTATATGTCTAGAGTTAAAGGTGAACTTAAACTCATCAATAAACATGCTTCTATGGTTACCACTCAAGTAGAACAAGTACTTAAGGCTCAGAATGATTTGCTCAATTAATTGAATAGTAAGAATAATGATTTTGCTGCTAGAGTGGCTACTAGAACTGGTAAAATGACTCAGGAACCTTTGTATCCTGAAGGCCATCCTAAGAGAATTGAGCGGGATTCTCAAAGAAATAATGTTGATGCACCTAGTCCTTCTAAAAAGAAGAAAAAGTAAAATGATAGGACTTTGCATGCTTCTAGTGAACCTGTTGTAGACACACCTGAGAATCCCAATGATATTTCTATTTCTGATGCTGAAACACAATTTGGTGATGAACATGAACCTAGTGATAATGTTAATGATAATGTTCATGTTGATGCTCAACCTAGCAATGATAATGATGTAGAAGCTGAACCTGCTGTTGATCTTGATAACCCACAATCAAAGAATCAACGTTATGATAAGAGAGACTTTGTTGCTAGGAAACACAGTAAAGAAAGAGAACCATGGGTTCAGAAACCCATGCCTTTTCCTCCCAAACCATCCAAGAAAAAGGATGATGAGGATTTTGAGCGCTTTGCTGAAATGATTAGACCTATCTTCTTGCGTATGCGTTTGACTGATATGCTCAAAATGAATCCTTATGCTAAGTATATGAAAGAAATTGTTACAAATAAGAGAAAGATACCGGAAGCTGAAATTTCCACCATGCTTGCTAATTATACTTTTAAGGGTGGAATACCAAAGAAACTTGGAGATCCAGGAGTACCTACTATACCATGCTCCATTAAAAGAAACTATGTTAGAACTGCTTTATGTGATCTTGGAGCTGGTGTTAGTGTTATGCCTCTCTTTTTATATCATAGACTTGATTTGAATAAGTTGACACCTACTGAAATATCTTTGCAAATGGCTGATAAATCAATTGCTATACATGTCGGTATTTGTGAGGATGTGCCTGTTGTGGTTGCAGACGTTACTATTTAACGGACTTTGTTATTCTTGATATTCCCGAGGGCGACAGTATGTCTATTATTCTTGGAAGACCCTTTTTGAGTACTGCAGGGGCTGTTATTGATTGCAACAAAGGCAATGTCACTTTTCATGTTAATGGTAATGAGCATACGGTACACTTTTTGAGGAAACAACCTCAAGTCCACAGTATCAATTCTATTGGAAAAATTCCATCGATTATTATTGGAGGTTTTGAATTTCCTCTTCCTACTGTCAAGAAGAAATATGATATTCTTATTATTGGGGATGTGCATATCCCCGTTGAGGTAACATAGTGTTATTTGAAATTTCTCAGGTTCCATGTTAGTCGGAATGAGTTTGTTAACAAGACCTGATCAACCTTGTTAGTGGATTCCTTTTGAAGAGCATGAGATGGATGAAGTTAGAAAGCACAACCTTCTGTACCTTCCTTTTACTTTCTGTTATTTAGTTGAAATAAAGCAAAAATAGTACTTTCTGTCAGTTTTCTGAATTATCCATGCAATAAAAAGAAATACCCCAAAAATAAAAGTTCTCCAAATGCCCTGAAATTGAAATATGATTTTTTCTGGAATATTTGAGAATATCTGGCACTGAGAACACATCAGGGGGAGCAAGCACCTGGCCACGAGGGTTCAGGGTGCGCCCACCCCCCCAGGGCGCGCCCCCTGCCTCGTGGGCCCGTGGTAGCTCCCCTCCACTTATTCCTGCACCCACACACTTCTTCTTCCTCCCAAAAAAATCACCATCCAGCTCAAGCACGAGTTCTAGCTCATTTTGCTGCGATTTTCGATCTCCTTGCTCAAGGCACCTCTCACAAAACTGCTTTGGGGATTCTTCCTTGGTATGTGACTCCTCCAATGGTCCAATTAGTTTTTGTTCTAGTGCTTTATTCATTGCAAATTTGTGCTGCCTAGGTGAACATGTTCTTGAGCTTGCATGTCAAATTTATATGGTTCCAAGTAGTTCTAATGCATGATATAGGCTCTGGGCACTTGTAGGAGTAGTTGCTATCAATTTTGTTGAGTTTGGTTTACTTTTATTTGAAGTTACTAAAAATTTCAGAAATTTTTAGAAAATGATGAAGAGATTTTTGAGGGGATCATCGAGCCGAAGCTCGAAGCAAAAGCAAAGTGAAGAAGCAGAGAGGCCCAAATATAATCTGCCTCGCACCGCGGAAGTTCGGCCGTGTGAATGGCCTTGTGATGATTTCTTGAGAGCAGCCGGGATTTATGATGATTTTTATGAATTGGCTGAGAACGCAGGCCTCACCGACTTCGTCCGCGACCAACGCGAACAGTATCTCTTACTCACCAATACTTTTGTGCAAAACTTCTACTATTATCCTAAGGAATCACCTCCCTCGGTAGAGTTTCATTTATATGATGTGGTTAAGAAGATGTCACTATATGAATTTTGCAGGGTTTGCAAAATACCTTTCGAGGGTAGCTTAGAGGAACCACATCGTAGAGATGTGGATGGGTTTATTGATACTATTACTGTAGGGGAAACTAGGAAGGTTTCCGATGCAAGAATCACTAGCATACATTTTCCTGTTTTACGCTACTTTGCAATATTTGCTAGTCGTTGCTTAATTGGTCGCGGAAACTGTGGAAACCTTAGTGTTCCTGATATTATTATTTTGTTCCATGCTTTATTCCGTGATGACTCTGTTAGTATGGGCGCTATTTTTGCCAAACGGTTAAGTCTGAACCGTACAAAGGGCCCCATCTTTGGAGGTGTCTATGTTGGAAATATGCCCTAGAGGCAATAATAAATTGGTTATTATTATATTTCCTTGTTCATGATAATCGTTTATTATCCATGCTAGAATTGTATTGATAGGAAACTCAGATACATGTGTGGATACATAGACAACACCATGTCCCTAGTAAGCCTCTAGTTGACTAGCTCGTTGATCAATAGATGGTTACGGTTTCCTGACCATGGACATTGGATGTCGTTGATAATGGGATCACATCATTAGGAGAATGATGTGATGGACAAGACCCAATCCTAAGCCTAGCACAAGATCGTGTAGTTCGTTTGCTCAGAGCTTTTCTAATGTCAAGTATCATTTCCTTAGACCATGAGATTGTGCAACTCCCGGATACCGTAGGAATGCTTTGGGTGTACCAAACATCACAACGTAACTGGGTGGCTATAAAGGTGCACTACAGGTATCTCCGAAAGTGTCTGTTGGGTTGGCACGAATCGAGACTGGGATTTGTCACTCCGTGCAAACGGAGAGGTATCTCTAGGCCCACTCGGTAGGACATCATCATAATGTGCACAATGTGACCAAGGAGTTGATCACGGGATGATGTGAGTTACGGAACGAGTAAAGAGACTTGCCGGTAACGAGATTGAACAAGGTATCGGGATACCGACGATCGAATCTCGGGCAAGTAACATACCGATAGACAAAGGGAATTGTATACGGGATTGATTGAATCCTCAACATCGTGGTTCATCCGATGAGATCATCGAGGAGCATGTGGGAGCCAACATGGGTATCCAGATCCCGCTGTTGGTTATTGACCGGAGAGTCGTCTCGGTCATGTCTGCATGTCTCCCGAACCCGTAGGGTCTACACACTTAAGGTTCGGTGACGCTAGGGTTGTAGAGATATTAGTATGCGGTAACCCGAAAGTTGTTCGGAGTCCCGGATGAGATCCCGGACGTCACGAGGAGTTCCGGAATGGTCCGGAGGTAAAGATTTATATATGGGAAGTCTTATTTTGGTCGCCGGAAAAGTTTCGCACTTTATCGGTTTTGTACCGGGAGTGCCGAAAGGGGTCCGGGGGTCCACCAAGGGGGTCCACCAGCCCCGGGGGGCACATGGGCTGTAGGGGGTGCGCCTTGGCCCATATGGGCCAAGGGAACCAGCCCCAAGAGGCCCATGCGCCAAGAGATAAGATAAATGGAGAGTCCTAAAGGGGGAAGGCACCTCCGAGGTGCCTTGGGGAGGAAGGACTCCTCCCTGGCCGCACCCTTCCTTGGAGGAAGGGCCAAGGCTGCGCCCCCCCTGTCCCTTGGCCCTATATATAGTGGGGGGAGGGAGGGCAGCAATATCTAAGCCCTGGCGCCTCCCTCTCCCTCCCGTGACACCTACTCCTCCCCGCTTGCGCTTGGCGAAGCCCTGCCGGGATCCCGCTACTTCCACCACCACGCCGTCGTGCTGCTGGATCTCCATCAACCTCTCCTCCCCCCTTGCTGGATCAAGAAGGAGGAGAAGTCGCTGCTCCGTACGTGTGTTGAACGTGGAGGTGCCGTCCGTTCGGCGCTAGGATCATCGGTGATTTGGATCACGACGAGTACGACTCCATCAACCCCATTCTCTTGAACGCTTCCGCTCGCGATCTACAAGGGTATGTAGATGCACTCCCCTTCCCCTCGTTGCTAGATTACTCCATAGATTGATCTTGGTGATGCGTAGAAAATTTTGAATTTCTGCTACGTTCCCCAACAGTGGCATCATGAGCTAGGTCTATGCGTAGTTTCTATGCACGAGTAGAACACAAAGTAGTTGTGGGCGTAGATGTTGCAAATTCTTCTTGCCGCTACTAGTCTTATCTTGTTTCGGCGGCATTGTGGGATGAAGCGGCCCGGACCGACCTTACACGTACGCTTACGTGAGATAGGTTCCACGACTGACATGCACTAGTTGCATAAGGTGGCTAGCGGGTGTCTGTCTCTCCCACTTTAGTCGGAACGGATTTGATGAAAAGGGTCCTTATGAAGGGTAAATAGAAATTGGCATATCACGTTGTGGTTTTACGTAGGTAAGAAACGTTCTTGCTAGAAACCTATACAAGCCACGTAAAAACTTGCAACAACAATTAGAGGACGTCTAACTTGTTTTTGCAGCATGTGCTATGTGATGTGATATGGCCAGAAGATGTGATGAATGATATATGTGATGTATGAGATTGATCATATTCTTGTAATAGGAATCACGACTTGCATGTCGATGAGTATGACAACCGGTAGGAGCCATAGGAGTTGTCTTTATTTTTGTATGACCTGCGTGTCATTGAATAACGCCATGTAAATTACTTTACTTTATTGCTAAGCGCGTTAGCCATAGAAGTAGAAGTAATCGTTGGCGTGACAACTTCATGAAGACACAATGATGGAGATCATGATGATGGAGATCATGGTGTCATGCCGGTGACAAAGATGATCATGGTGCCCCGAAGATGGAGATCAAAGGAGCAAAATGATATTGGCCATATCATGTCACTATTTGATTGCATGTGATGTTTATCATGTTATGCATCTTATTTGCTTAGAACGACGGTAGCTTAAATAAGATGATCCCTCACTAAAATTTCAAGAGACGTGTTCCCCCTAACTGTGCACCGTTGCGAAGGTTCGTTGTTTCGAAGCACCCCGTGATGATCGGGTGTGATAGATTCTAACGTTCGAATACAACGGGTGTTGACGAGCCTAGCATGTACAGACATGGCCTCGGAACACATGCAAAACACTTAGGTTGACTTGACGAGCCTAGCATGTACAGACATGGCCTCGGAACACAAGAGACCGAAAGGTCGAACATGAGTCGTATAGTAGATACGATCAACATGGAGATGTTCACCGATGATGACTAGTCCGTCTCACGTGATGATCGGACACGGCCTAGTTTGACTCGGATCATGTATCACTTAGATGACTACAGGGATGTCTATCTGAGTGGGAGTTCATTAATCAGATGAACTTCATTATCATGAACATAGTCAAAAGGTCTTTACAAATTATGTCATACGCTTTAGTTCTACTGTTTAAGATATGTTCCTAGAGAAAATTTAGTTGAAAGTTGGTAGTAGCAATTATGCGGACTGGGTCCGTGAACTGAGGATTGTCCTCATTGCTGCACAGAAGGCTTATGTCCTTAATGCACCGCTCGGTGTGCTGAACCTCAGCGTCGTCTGTAGATGTTGCGAAACATCTGACATACACGTTTTGATGACTACGTGATAGTTCAGTGCGTAATGCTAATGGTTTAGAATTGTGGCACCAAAGACGTTTTGAAACGTCGCAGAACATATGAGATGTTCCGAAGACTGAAATTGGGATTTCAGACTAGTGCCCACGTAAGAGGTATGAGACCTCTGACAAGTTTCTTAAGCCTGCAAACTAAGGGAGAAAAGCTCAATTGTTGAGCATGTGCTCAGATTGTCTGAGTACCACAATCGCTTGAATCGAGTGGGAGTTAATCTCCCAGATGAGATAGTGATAGTTCTCCATAGTCACTGCCACCAAGCTAGTAGAGCTTCGTGATGAACTATAACATATCAGGGATAGTTATGATGATCCTTGAGCTATTCGCGATGTTTGACACCGCGAAAGTAGAAATCAAGAAGGAGCATCAATTGTTGATGGTTAGTAAAACCACTAGTTTCTAGAAGGGCAAGGGCAAAAGGGATACTTCATGAAACAGCAAATCGTTTGCTGCTCTAGTGAAGAATCCCAAGGTTGAACCCAAACCCGAGACTAAGTGCTTCTGTAATGAGGGGAACGGTCACTGAAGCAGTACTACCCTAGATACTTGGTAGATGAGAAGGCGGGCAAGGTCGACAGAAGTATATTGGATATACGTTATATGAATGTATACTTTACTAGTACTCCTAGCAGCACTAGGGTATTAGATACCGGTTCGGTTGCTAAGTGTTAGTAACTCGAAATAAAAGCTGCGGAATATACGGAGACTAGCTAAAGGTGAGATGACGATATGTGTTGGAAGTGTTTCCAAAGTTGATGTGATCAAGCATCGCATGCTCCCTCTACCATCGAGATTTGGTGTTTGCGTTGAGCATGATTGGATTATGTTTATCGCAATACGGTTATTCATTTAAGGAGAATAATGGTTACTCTGTTTATTTGAATAATACCTTCAATGGTCTTGCACCTAAAATGAATCTCGATCGTAGTGATACACATGTTCATGCCAAAAGATATAAAATAGTAATGATAATACCACATACTTGTGGCACTGCCATTTGAGTCATATTGGTATAGAACGCATGAAGAAGCTCCATGTAGATGGATCTTTGGACTCACTCGTTTTTGAAAAGATTGAGACATGCGAACCATGTCTATTGGTATATATGCATGAAGAAACTCCATGCAGATGGATCGTTTGGACTCACTTGATTTTGAATCACTTGAGACATGCAAATCATACCACATGGGCAAGATGACTGAAAGTCCTCGTTTTCAGTAAGATGGAACAAGAGAGCAACTTATTGGAAGTAATACATTTTGATGTATGCAGTCCAATGAGTGCTGAGGCATGCAGTGGATATCGTTATGTTCTTACTTCACAGACGATTTGAGTAGATGCTGAGTGTATTTACTTGATGAAACACAAGTCTGAATTATCGAAAGGTTCAAGTAATTTCAGAGTGAAGTTGAAGATCGTCGTGACAAGAGGATAAAATGTCTGTGATATGATCATAGAGATGAGTATCTGAGTTACGAGTTTGGCACACAATTAAGACATTGTGGAAAGTGTTTCACAATTAATACCGCCTGGAACACCATAGTGTGATGGTGTGTCCAGACATCATAGCTGCACCCTATTGGATATGGTGCATACCATGATGTCTCTTATCAAATTACCACTATCGTTTATGGGTTAGGCATTAGAGACAACCGCATTCACTTTAAATAGGGCACCACGCAATTCCGTTGAGACGACACCGTTTAGAAAAACCTAAGTTGTCGTTTCTTAAAAGTTTGGGGCTGCGAAGCTTATGTGAAAAAGTTTCAGGCTGATAAGCTCGAACCCAAAGCGGATAAATGCATCTTCATAGAATACCCAAAACAGTTGGGTATACCTCCTATTTCAGATCTGGAAGCAAAAGTAATTGCATCTAGAAACGAGTCCTTTCTCGAGGAAAAGTTTCTCTCGAAAGAATTGAGTGGGAGGATGGTGGAGACTTGATAAGGTTATTGAACCGTCACTTCACCTAGTGTGTAGCAGGGCACAGGAAGTTGTTCCTGTGGCACCTACACCAATTGAAGTGGAAGCTTATGATAGTGATCATGAAACTTCGGATCAAGTCACTACCAAACCTCGTAGGACGACGAGGATGCGTGCTACTTCAGAGTGGTACGTGATCCTGTCTGAGATATCACGTTGTTGGACAATACTGAACCTGCGAGCTATGGAGAAGCGATGGTGGGCCCATATTCCGACAAATGGTTAGAAGCCATGAAATCCGAGATAGGATCCATGTATCAGAACAAAGCATGGACTTTGGTGAACTTGCCCGATGATTGGCAAGCCATTGAGATAAATGGATCTTTAAGAAGAAGACGGACATGGACGGTAATGTTACCATCTATGAAGCTCGACTTGTGGCAAAGAGTATTTTCACAAGTTCAAGGAGTTGACTACGATGAGATTTTCTCATCCGTAGCGATGCTTAAGTCCGTCGGAATCATGTTAGCATTAGCTGCATTTATGAAATCTGGCAGATGGATGTCAAAACAAGTTTCCTTACCAGTTTTCGTAAGGAAAGGTTGTATGTGATACAATCATAAAGGTTTTGTCGATCCTAAGGATGCTAAAAGGTATGCTAGCTCCAGCGATCCTTCCATGGACTAGAGCAAGCATCTCGGAGTCAGAATATACGCTTTGATGGAGTGATCAAAGTTTTTGGGTTTATACAAAGTTTGTTAGAAACTTGTATTTACAATAAAGTGAGTGGGAGCGCTACAACATTTCTGATAAGTATATGTGAATGACATATTGTTGATCCGAAATGATGTAAAATTTCTGGAAAACATAAAGGGTTGTTTGAAAGGAGTTTTTCAAAGGAAGACCTGGATAAAAGCTGCTTACATATTGAGCATCAAGATCTATAGAGATAGATCAAGACGCCCGATGATACTTCCAAAGAACGCACACCTTGACATGTTTTTGAAAGAGTTCAAAATAGATCAGCAAAGAAGGAGTTCTTGGCTGTGTTACAAGGTGTGAGTATTGAGTAAGACATAAGACCAGACCACAGCAGAAGAGAGAGAAAGGACGAAGGTCGTCCCTATGCTTCAGACGCAGGCTCTACAGTATGCTATGCTGTGTACCGCACATGAAGTGTGCCTTGCCATGAGTTGGTCAAGGGGTACAATAGTGATCCGGGAATGGATCACATGACAGCGGTCAAACTTATCCTTAGTATCATGTGGACTAAGGAATTTTCTCGATTATGGAGGTGAAAAGGAGTTCATCGTAAAGGGTTACGTCGATGCGAACTTTGACACTAATCCGGATAACTCTGAGTAGTAAACCGGATTCGTATAGTAGAGCAATTATTTGAAATGGCTCCAAATAGCGCGTGGTAGCATCCACAAGATGACATAGATATTCGTAAAGCACACACGGATCTGAAAGGTTCAGACCCGTTGACTAATAACCTCTCTCACAAAGCATAACATGATCGAACCAGAACTCATTGAGTGTTAATCACATAGTGATGTGAACTAGATTGATGACTCTAGTAAACTCTTTGGATGTTGGTCACATGGTGATGTGACCTGTGAGTGTTAATCACATGGTGATGTGGACTAGATTATTGACTCTAGTGCAAGTGGGAGACTGTTGGAAATATGCCCTAGAGGCAATAATAAATTGGTTATTATTATATTTCCTTGTTCATGATAATCGTTTATTATCCATGCTAGAATTGTATTGATAGGAAACTCAGATACATGTGTGGATACATAGACAACACCATGTCCCTAGTAAGCCTCTAGTTGACTAGCTCGTTGATCAATAGATGGTTACGGTTTCCTGACCATGGACATTGGATGTCGTTGATAATGGGATCACATCATTAGGAGAATGATGTGATGGACAAGACCCAATCCTAAGCCTAGCACAAGATCGTGTAGTTCGTTTGCTCAGAGCTTTTCTAATGTCAAGTATCATTTCCTTAGACCATGAGATTGTGCAACTCCCGGATACCGTAGGAATGCTTTGGGTGTACCAAACATCACAACGTAACTGGGTGGCTATAAAGGTGCACTACAGGTATCTCCAAAAGTGTCTGTTGGGTTGGCACGAATCGAGACTGGGATTTGTCACTCCATGCAAACGGAGAGGTATCTCTGGGCCCACTCGGTAGGACATCATAATGTGCACAATGTGACCAAGGAGTTGATCACGGGATGATGTGAGTTACGGAACGAGTAAAGAGACTTGCCGGTAACGAGATTGAACAAGGTATCGGGATACCGACGATCGAATCTCGGGCAAGTAACATACCGATAGATAAAGGGAATTGTATACGGGATTGATTGAATCCTCAACATCGTGGTTCATCCGATGAGATCATCGAGGAGCATGTGGGAGCCAACATGGGTATCCAGATCCCGCTGTTGGTTATTGACCGGAGAGTCGTCTCGGTCATGTCTGCGTGTCTCCCGAACCCGTAGGGTCTACACACTTATGGTTCGGTGACGCTAGGGTTGTAGAGATATTAGTATGCGGTAACCCGAAAGTTGTTCGGAGTCCCGGATGAGATCCCGGACGTCACGAGGAGTTCCGGAATGGTCCGGAGGTAAAGATTTATATATGGGAAGTCTTATTTTGGTCGCCGGAAAAGTTTCGCACTTTATCGGTATTGTACCGGGAGTGCCGAAAGGGGTCCGGGGGTCCACCAAGGGGGTCCACCAGCCCCGGGGGGCCACATGGGCTGTAGGGGGTGCGCCTTGGCCCATATGGGCCAAGGGAACCAGCCCCAAGAGGCCCATGCGCCAAGAGATAAGATAAATGGAGAGTCCTAAAGGGGGAAGGCACCTCCGAGGTGCCTTGGGGAGGAAGGACTCCTCCCTGGCCGCACCCTTCCTTGGAGGAAGGGCCAAGGCTGCGCCCCCCCCTGTCCCTTGGACCTATATATAGTGGGGGGAGGGAGGGCAGCAATATCTAAGCCCTGGCGCCTCCCTCTCCCTCCCGTGACACCTCCTCCTCCCCGCTTGCGCTTGGCGGAGCCCTGCCGGGATCCCGCTACTTCCACCACCACGCCGTCGTGCTGCTGGATCTCCATCAACCTCTCCTCCCCCCTTGCTGGATCAAGAAGGAGGAGAAGTCGCTGCTCCGTACGTGTGTTGAACGCGGAGGTGCCGTCCGTTCGGCGCTAGGATCATCGGTGATTTGGATCACGACGAGTACGACTCCATCAACCCCGTTCTCTTGAACGCTTCCGCTCGCGATCTACAAGGGTATGTAGATACACTCCCCTTCCCCTCGTTGCTAGATTACTCCATAGATTGATCTTGGTGATGCGTAGAAAATTTTGAATTTCTGCTGCGTTCCCCAACAGTCTATGCTTCGCGCCTCGCTGCATACTATAACATACCTATTAGGCACTATGAAAAAGAAGAAAAATTGTTGCCTACTGTTTATTTAGATTATAAGAGTATGGTAGCGCATGATTTTACTGTTAAGAATAGGGAAAGGGCGCTTAAATATAAATTGTTGTTTGATAAAATTCACCCTGAGACTATTACCTTGCCTGCTCCTTCCTTGTTTGATTTATCTGCAGGTCAGTATCTCGTTCCGCTGGCTACCATCCAAGCGTACCGGAACCCTACATCAGCCACAGAGCAGAGCCGGAACCATAATTTGATCCTCCATGGCAGTCTAATTACCAGTGGGATCCGGAGATGATTGCCAACCAGTGGCAATCAGAGGCTTCTTCTTCTCAGTACGACCCCAACTACAACTTTGGATATCCGCCAGGCCATCCGTGGCAATAGACCAACTTAGGCCAAAAGCCTAAGCTTGGGGGAGTACGTATTTCTCACCGATATTACATTTATGTTCGCACACTCATTGCTAGATGTCGGTGCTCATACTCTTTCACTGTACTATCCATGCTAGTTTATTTTCCTTTTCTTGCTTTCTTCTTGTGTGTTTGATAAACCTTAAGAAAACCCAAAAAAATAGTTTTAGCTTTTAGCTAGTTTACTTTTCTTGTTGTAGTAGTAATAATTAAAAGAAAACCTAAAAAAAGATTTCCCGTTCTTCTTTTGCTTGTTGGGAGCTTTCCCGTGTAAATAGTTTTATTTCTTTTCTTTTCTTTTCTTTTCTTTGGGGGTCGATAGGAGAAGACCATGATGAACATGTTGAAGTGGCTCTTATATGCATTATTGTTGATTTAACCAAGAGCCGATATTGCCTTGTCTTATCCTTTGTATTGAATGCTTGCAGATTCCAGCTTAGTCCAATGCACGTGCACTATTATTATTATTCACATCGTTCGGTCGTGCAAGTGAAAAGCAATTATGATGATATATGATGGACTGATTGAGATGGGAGAAGCTGGTATGAACTCGACCTCTCTTGTTTTTGTAAATATGATTAGTTCATCATTCCTGATTCAGCCTATTATGAATAAACATGTTTGCAATGACAATTAGAGCTTATAGTTGCTTATGCCATGCTTAATTAGCTAGGAGCATATAATGGTTTACCTTGCGTGCCAACATGCTATTAAAATGGTTGTGATGTGGTATGATGGGGTGGTATCCTCCTTTGAATGATTCAAGTGACTTGACTTGGCACATGTTCACACATGTAGTTGAAACAAATCAACATAGCCTTCACGATATTTATGTTCATGGTGGATTATATCCTACTCATGCGTGCACTCAATGTTTATTAATTTTAATGCATGTTCATGACTATTGTCGCTCTCTAGTTGGTCGCTTCCCAGTCTTTTGCTAGGCTTCACTTGTACTAAGCGGGAATACTGCTTGTGCATTCAATCCCTTAAACCCCAAAGTTATGCCATATGAGTCCACTATACCTTCCTATATGCGGTATCTACCTGTCGTTCCAAGTAAATTTGTATGTGCCAAACTCTAAACCTTCAAATGAAATTCTATTTTATATGCTCGAATAGCTCATGTATCAACTAGGGCCGTCCGTATCTTCCATGTTAGGCGGGTTATTCTCAAGAGGAGTGGACTCCACTCCTCACTCACGAGAAAATGGCTGGTCACCGGGATGCCCAGTCTCATGCTTTATGCAAACCAAATCAAAATAATTGCAAACAAAACTCCTCCGCGACTGTTGTTAGTTGGAGGCACTCGTTGTTTCGAGCAAGCCATGGATTGATGCTTGTTGGTGGAGGGGGGTATAAACTTTACCATTCTGTTTGGGAACCGCCTATAATGTGTGTAGCATGGAAGATATCGCCATCTCTCGGTTGTTATGTTGACAATGAAAGTATGCCGCTCAAAATATTATTTATCTCTATTTCAAAACCGAGCTCTGGCACCTCTACAAATGCCTGCTTCCCTCTGCGAAGGGCCTATCTATTTACTTTTATGTTGAGTCATCACCCTCTTATTAAAAAGCACCAGCTGGAGAGCACCGCTGTCATTTGCATCCATTACTATTAATTTATATTGGGTATGACTATGACTGGATCTCTTTTACCATGAATTACAATGTCTAGTCAGTCCTTGATCTTTAAAGGTGCTCTGCATTTATGTTTTGCGGTCTCAGAAAGGGCTAGCGAGATACCATCTTGTTATATCATATTATGATTGTTTTGAGAAAGTGTTGTCATCCGAGATTTATTATTATTGCTCGCTAGTTGATTATGCCATTGACATGAGTAAACATGAGACCTAAAAGTTATTGTGAATATGGTTAGTTCATAATCTTTGCTGAAAACTTGAATGCTGGCTTTACATATTACAACAACAAGAGCAAACAGAGTTTGTAGAAGTTTTTCTTTATCACTTTCAGTTTATCAACTGAATTGCTTGAGGACAAGCAAAGGTTTAAGCTTGTGGGAGTTGATACGTCTCCGTCGTATCTACTTTTCCAAGCACTTTTGCCCTTGTTTTGGACTCTAACTTGCATGATTTGAATGGAACTAACCCGGACTGACGCTGTTTTCAGCAAAATTGCCATGGTGTTATTTATGTGCAGAAACAAAAGTTCTCGGAATGACCTGAAACTCCACGGAGATTATTTTTAGAAATAAAAAAAATACTGGCGAAAGAATCAAGGCCAGGGGGCCCACACCCTTGCCACGAGGGTGGGGGCGCGCCTGCCCCCCTGGGCGTGCCCCCCTGCCTCATGGGCCCCCTGGAGCTCCACCGACCTCAACTCCAACTCCATATATTCGTGTTCGGGGAGAAAAAAATAAAGAGAAAGATTCATCGCGTTTTACGATACGGAGCCGCAGCCAAGCCCTAAACTCTCTCGGGAGGGCTGATCTGGAGTCCGTTCGGGGCTTCGGAGAGGGGAATCCATCGCCGTCGTCATCATCAACCATCCTCCATCACCAATTTCATGATGCTCACCGCCGTGTGTGAGTAATTCCAGCGTAGGCTTGCTGGACGGTGATGGGTTGGATGAGATTTATCTTGTAATCGAGTTAGATTTGTTTGGGTTTGATCCCTAGTATCCACTATGTTCTGAGATTGATGTTGCTATGACTTTGCTATGCTTAATGCTTGTCACTAGGGCCCGAGTGCCATGATTTCAGATCTGAACCTATTATGTTTTCATGAATATATGTGAGTTCTTGATCCTATCTTGCAAGTCTATAGTCACCTACTATGTGTTATGATCCGGCAACCCCGAAGTGACAATAATCGGGACCACTCCCGGTGATGACCATAGTTTGAGGAGTTCATGTATTCACTATGTGTTAATGCTTCGGTCCGGTACTCTATTAAAAGGAGGCCTTAATATCCCTTAGTTTCCGCTAGGACCCCGCTGCGACGGGAGGGTAGGACAAAAGATGTCATGCAAGTTCTTTTCCATAAGCACGTACGACTATATTCAGAATACATGCCTACATTACATTGATGAATTGGAGCTAGTTCTGTGTCACCCTATGTTATGACTGTTACATGATGAACCGCATCCGGCATAATTCTCCATCACCGATCCAATGCCTATGAGCTTTTCACATATTGTTCTTCGCTTATTTACTTTTCCGTTGCTACTGTTGCAATCACTACAAAAAACAAAAATATTACTTTTGCTACCGTTACCGTTACTTCCATATTACTTTGCTACTAAACACTTTCTGCAGATACTAAGTTATCCAGGTGTGGTTGAATTGACAACTCAGCTGCTAATACTTGAGAATATTCTTTGGCTCCCCTTGTGTCGAATCAATAAATTTGGGTTGAATACTCTACCCTCGAAAACTGTTGCGATCCCCTATACTTGTGGGTTATCATAAGCTTAAAATCGTTGGGGTCGGCTCCATGATTTTTTTATTAAAATAATCTTTTGGCCCTACCTGTCATCCTGGTGATTCTAGTTTGCACGCTCATCTGGTCAAGACATGAATATATATTTGAATTTGTGGTGGGGTAAATGTTAGAGGTTGCAGCAAATGGAGTATTATACACTACGGGTCTTTCAGCCAAGTTTAGAGGCAACCATGTGGGGCCAGTGCTATGATGTGTCGCATCAACTCGTACAACAAGGAGAAGCTTGATTTTACTACTACACGCCTTCCCCTCGCCCATGCGCGCGGTGGCTATCCCTGTGCTCACGCGGTGGACGGACATGCAGCAGTGGATTCAATACTGTAGAAGTAGTAGTAACATCATTGTTCATCTTCTCGAAGAGGCGAAGAGCCAAGCGCAACCCGAACGTGGAAGTTGCGAACACTCGCGTGGCAGTCTTTGTGTAGGGGTGGGGCATGGTGCGGAGCCTTGGAGCACGCATATAGCCAGGTTCTTGCATAAGACAAAATTGCTATTTGAGCCCACTATTGTAGTACTAGTACTTGCTAGTATAGCCGTGTAAACCGGAAAGGAGTATTTGCCTTTCTAGAGATTTCAACAAGTGACTAGACTACACCGCGTGAAGTACTGGCTCAAATCTCAAATCTCATCAACCAAGGCATTTTGTGATTGGAGGAATGTATCTCGTACTTTACAAAACTACCCTAATTAAACTCATGCATTAATTCCGTAGTTCTCTCGTTTTCCTCTCCGCCTTGGTCGCGGTTCACAATATTGAGCACTCCTATATGACTAGCCGCTCTATCTACATGCGGGACATCAAAGCATCCGAGCCCGCGTGCCATCCACCAAATCACAGCGAGGTGCTACAGTCGAGACTAGTCACCCCGGTGTGGCCGTCATGACCCGTCATATCACTAAACCCACCTTTACCAGCAGTGGTAAAGTGGCCTCGAAGTGGCCTCGAAGTTGGACTGGACGAAGCAACCATCATTTCACTAGAACGCTCGTTGAAGCCCTTTCTCCCCTTTCTTGAAGAAAACCTCACTCCAGGCTACTCTGCCATTTTTCTTCTGTACCAATGAAGGAAAGGTGGGTGAATCAATGATGCTGCTATATTTTCATTCCAAGAATCTTCTTTTTGCGAAGAACCGACCGATTCTCACAGCCTATTCTTTTCCCGTTTTCATTGCGATTGTGGTTTCCTTTTGATTGCTTTTTGTTTGTCAGTTCATTGATGGATCCTGGAGCACTAGGCAAAGAGTTGCCGGCGGACAACCCACTGGAGACAGTGATCTCTAGGAAGCGACCACCGACCAACGAGTTGACCATGTTGGCGGGCCAACCCATGGAGACGAAGAACTCCAAGAAACAAGCACTGGCCAAAGAGTTGATGATGTTGGCGGACGAACTCCTCAAAGAAAGTTGGAAGAACAGCAAGGGCCCCACCGTGCCTACCCCGGAAACTCTAATGGCCACCTATGCGAGGCTCAAGGCCGAGTTTGAGGAGATAGTCGCCGTTGAGAAGCAGTATTCCCCTGGCAAGGTGATTGCCCCCATCGAGGACGAGGAGATGCCCCCCGGAGGGATGGGATCCCTCGGTGAGCTGCACAAGGTAAAAAATAATGTCTTACCATAGTTGTGGTTTTTGATTATTTGCAGTGTGCTTGCTAATATGTTAGGGTTGTGCAGGTGCCGGTGGACGTCCTTGATGATTCCGATGTCGCGGCCCGTCCTGTGGACAACGCCCCAGAGATCGTTTTCGATGTCGCGGTCCGTCTTGTTGACATCGCCCCGGAGATCGATTCCGATGCCGCTGTCCATCCTGTCCCCAGAGATCGATTCTGATGTCGTGGTCAGTCTTGTGGACATCGCCCCAGAGATCGATTCCCATGCCGGTGTCCGTGCTGTGGTCATTGCCCGAGAGATCGATGACAAGAAATAGTTGGTCGCGCTAATCCTTCAGGGTAGTTTGCATTGCCCTATGTTTAATTACCAGAGCGTGTTATCAAACCATCTTAGGGCTAGTGCACTGTCTTGTGTGCGCGGTACTTGCTACTTTTGTTTGATAGTGAATCATGCAAACCCTCTCCGAGTTATGGAAAGAGATGTATCCTCACCAGCTTTCGATGTAATATATCGCATGCTTAGATGTAAGTTCGAACTGTTTATCATATCAGTAGGGCTTGTTTGATGATTCTTGGTGTTAGTAGGCTGGCTACTGTGCCAGCTATAGTACTTGCAAAACACTCACCGAATAGAAATGTTGGGGCTGATGAGCTCATAATATGCTTATACTTATCCGTCATCGATCGGCCAATAGCCCAAGCTCCTAAAATTGTAGGCTTAGCGATCGATCAGACAATAGTCGACACGGATACGTTCAAGCCTCATTTGGTTCATAGGGTAGGAAAATCGTAGCAAAAGTACAGAGACGTACAACACAAAATCATAGGAGTACAGAGATGTACTCCCTCCGTTCCAAAATAGATGACTCAACTTTGTACTACTAACTTTGAAACGGAGGGTGTACAAATCTTAGGCAGGCTAGTTTGGCCTAGTGGGTTTCAGTGATATGACGTGGTACAGTGCTGTCCAGTCTTCGCTTGTGGTAGCAGTATTGCGGGTACAGTAAGTTTTCTTGAAGAAGCAGAATTCAACGAAGTCATGATGGTTCCTTCGTCCGACCAACTTACAGTGGGAAAGGTTGGGCCTGCGCTACGACCGCGGTCGACCAGGATAATTTTGTGCATGGCAGGTGGACCAGGATGGTCGACGTCCCACATGTCGGCGAATGGAAAGTATTCTTTTTCGATTTAGAGGACGAGCAATGAGTATTCATTGTTTTTTTTATGAAAGCTATTGTCTCCATTGTTACGATGGAGGAGTGTGAAACACGGCAGCCCAGTGAACTTGGCATGTGCACCACTCCCTCCTTCCTTGTGTAATACTACCATAGTGTTGACTATAAGGTTGGCTATAAAGGTTACAACTTTTTCTCACTTTCTCTCTATCTATTTCCTCTCAAATGTTTTTTACCTTTCTTTTTTTAGACACAATTTTTTTTATGCCTCTTTTTTTTAGAATTAGTTTTTTTATACCTAGGAGCACGTGTAGAGACGGGCTCTTGTAGAGCCCACTCCTTGACTTTGTCAATGCCTCTCTCTCCTCCACATAAGCGGGCTTATAGGCCAGTATTTTACTGGTACTACTTGCTATGAATGCGGGCAGCTGCCGTCTGAGGGGGGGAGGGCTTGGAAGCGGTCCAGACTCCCGCATGGCCCACCTCACATTATCACCATATATTTCTTGGAGTCCGTGCCCGGCGGGCGGGCGATCTCTTCTCCCTTCCCCATCTCCCTCTTTTCAGCCGACGCCCGCCGAGCGATTAGATTTCGGCTATCGACGGTTTATTCAATTGCAGTCCCACATGTCAGTGAAATTGCAAGACAACGTGTGTCCCTTCTGGTGAGCGGCGTGCGAGCCGTACTGTCGGGGGTGCGACGCGTACGAGTCGTAAGTGTGCCGCCTTTTCTTTTGAACTTGCAAAGCGAAACATTTCCGTGCGATCGATTGATAGAAATCCAGAACAAAATGACGAGGGCGGTGCTTTCCCGCGCGTTAGGCGGGCTAGTTTGAGTGATATGACGTGCTATAGTGCCATCCACTTGCTCCATTTTTATGTAAGCAAGAGTTTACACTCTTACGTGGGAGGAGTGCGAAACACGGTGGATCTGATTTTGATCGAGGGATAACTGTCCCCTGCCAAATAATGGAGCACTGCTAATCTCCAGCGCTGGCCCACAAATTTACACCGGCATCTGTCTGAGGACACTGATGGATGCCATCCAATGCTGCCCGCATACCTTTTACCAGCTATATGAACTAACCGGACGAAATTCATGCAAACAAAGCAAATTTCAAATTAACCGGATGAAATTCATTACATTTTGAAAACTTTTCCTACAAACTGGACGAAATTCATTACATATTTCGCACAGACCGTACTAAAACCTACTGTAAACCTAATCTAAACGATCGCCGGCGCCCGACCACCATGTCCAGCCATGAACCCGAGAAAGCCGGTCATTGCCTTTGCCTCCTCCTCATCCGCCTCGATAACCTCCCCCTCTGGAGCACAAGGTTCTGAAGATTTCCGCCTCCACGTCGCCGTCAAGCGGCTAATCGTCCGCCGATGTTTATCCCACCAAGCTTGGCGTCGACTGAGTGGAGGAGCGGTGGCCTTCCTGGGACCAGAGCGGCGGCCACCTACTGTGTACTACTCTTCCTCGCTGTCGGCTGCACCCGCACACGTGCGCCGGCTTCGTGGTAGTGGCGGCGGAGGGCGGCCGGGGGGGAGCCGGCGATCTCCTTCGTCTGCTCCTGCGACAGTACGTCCAAGAGAGCTTTGGAGCACGCCCGGAGCGGAGCCGCCGATGTCCTTCATCTGCTCTTGCGACAGTACGTCCAAGAGAGCTTTGGAGCGCCAGGAGGCCATGGTTGGAGTGGTGCCGACAGAAGGAAGGGACCAGAGGAGAATGAGTGTGGGTCTTTGGCTATGGCTGGGAGCTGGGGCTCAAGTTAATATAGCGGGCGAATGGCAATGAGCCACGGCAGATGGATGGACGGCTGGCGCCGGAGTAGGTTCGTCGGGAGTGAATGTGGACGCTGCTTCAGTGACTTAACTGCAGGTGCGTTGGGTCACTGACATGTGGGCCCAACGGGCATCTGGCCCGCATGTCAGTGACACACCAACTGCACCTGCAGTTAAGTCCGGTGAATGCGGCATTGACGTTCTGGAGAGATGGTGATTGTTTCAGGCGGGAAGCGTGCGCTAGTGATGGAAGGGGTTTCGGTAGGCCAGGGCGGTCAGACGCTGGCTTGGTGGTAAAATGGAACTCATGGATGATGAGCCTTTGAAGTGTATGTGGCACGTATTGATAACCAGGCGTCCATGCAACCGGTCTTGTCGCCAGCTAGCCTTCGACGACCACCATTAGACACCACACAACCATGCATAACTTACGAATAATGGACGAATCGATCAGACACACACTCGTGTGCAGTGGCACTATGATCGGTCGCTCACGATAGTACATACTCCGTACCATAGTACCCTCTCTAGCTAAGTTGTTTTATATATTGTCGTTGTGATGGACGATATACATGAGCAAGGCCACGAGTCCCGAGTATGACCGTTGGTGTTGAGCCAGGTGAATACATGCTCGGCGTTCGTGGAGGCCTCCATCAAACGTCTAAACAGTAATGTCAGGTACCGCCGGGGCGCGCAGGTGACGGGCTCGCCGTTTGTGTTGCGCCATGAGCAGGACTTTGATTGAGAGGGCGATGTGCATACATTAGCATGGTTTAACAGCGTGAGCGTGAGTGTCTGCACGCGTACATGCTACTTGCCTCTATGGACGGTGTGCGCTAATGTGTGCATCATGTATAATATAATGATCAAAGTGAGCTATCAACACAAGTTCGATGACCGCCAATGCATTTTACTCGGTAATAAATGACCAGGATTGTAGGGGAATCCAAATTTCCTTCATCTTCTGTCCTTGAGCTCTTGACAAACCAGTGCACTATACGGTTGTCCGGCCACTCCACCCCGGAGCTCTCACCAAGCGTCGTTCATGCCACCGCGCCGCACACTAACCGGTAAGGAAGCGATGGCATCCCGTCGCGCCGAGTTCCTCGCCGCCCATGACCGCACACAAAATGGTAGGGAAGCGATGGCATCCCGCCGTGCCGAGTTCATCGCCGCTCGCGACCTCACACCTACGTGGGCGGAATTTGAAGCTGCCAAGGCCGAATGGGCGGTAGAGCAAGAGGCGGCCAAAGCCGCACAGAGGGAGCGGAGAAGTCAGAAAGCACTCAAGAAAAGAGAGGCCCGGCGCCGCAAGAAAGAAGAGGACGCACACGCTGCTGCGGAGAGGTCGGCGGAGATCCAAGCACGGTGGGGTGTCGCCGACAAAGCCGGGAAGGAGAACGACGGCGTCTAGCCAGCATGTGAGAAGTAGTAGTACTAGTAGTTAGTGTGTGTGTTTGTGTTTGAGTACGAGCATGTACCAGTACTACTATTTACTAATGTGGTTTTTAGAGCAAATTACCAGTACATTAGCCTAGACTCAATGGAAAAATTCCTATCCTATGCATCAAATGGCATCTCTTTCTCTATAGGAATTGAGATGCATGTCATCTCACTTCCTATGATTTTCATATTCCTATAAAATTCCTATCCTATGAACGAAAGGAGACCTCTGCTGGAGTAACTACTGTAGCTAGCAGTACTGCTGGTACAGTAGTTTTCTTCAAGAAGCAGAATTCAACGAAGTCATGATGGTTCCTTCGTCCGAGCAACTTCACAGTGGGAAAGGTTAGGCCTGTGATTTGTCGGCTCATTAGTCATTATTACTGCGGCGCGACGACTGGGGTGACTCTCCCTTGGAGTTCTGCGTGCATGGCAAGTGGACCAGGATGGTCGACGTCCCACATGTTGGCGAACGGAAGTATTCTTTCCGATATCGAGGAGCAAGGAAACCGCGTGGTATAGTATCACTGGTGATTTTTTTTCTAATGAATGCTAGCGTTTCAACTCTTACGACGAAGGAGTGCCAAATACGGCACGTGCTGGATGTCCCACACGTCAGCGAAAGGAGTGGGACATGAACAACATGGTAGAGCATCTCTACTTCTTCCACTTCTGGGTCGGAGACCACACGTAGTAGTAGTAGTGGTATGAACGATACAAAGTGCGACCCAGAGAGAAAGACGCGTCTAGTTGGAAGGTCTCAGGGCATACACGTAAACAAATATAAAACCTAATATGTGCCTCCAATTAATATAGTAGTAGTAGTAGAGTACTTAGGTACGTACTCCATAACATCACCATGCATTGCACGTACAACATTTAGTGGTACGTAGTAAGAGACAAATGCCTATATGCCACGCATGTTCATACTATTTGTGCCTTTCTACTTCACTTACTGCGCTACATTACTCAGGTTCGTACGTCCACTCCTGGGTACATGTCCGTCTCGTAGTTCCAGTCCCACGTGTTCTTCATAGATGGAACGATCCATATCATCGCAGTTAGTGTGGCTCCCCGCAATGGAGACTCATCCAAACTATGGCCAGCCTCAACGCGGAGCAGTCGCGTGCACCAGGAAGCGGCGCTCTCTCCGCCGTCGCGCTGCTTCAAAGCCGGCGCCAGCGAGAGGTCGCCTCCGCTCTGGCCGGGCATTAGTGCGGCACTGACGCTCTAGGGCGACGCTGACCGTTTCACGTGGGAAGCGCGCGCTGGCAAGGGAGTATTAGTTTTGAACCGTTTCAGGTGTAGTACTGGTAGTTTGCAAAACTACTCAATTATTGCACTCAGTTTCCTACGAAATTGTGGTAAAAAACGTTACTCCACAGCCCGCTTCCCTTCTCCTTCCTCTTCCAGCGCCCGCGCACGTCCGCAGGAAGCGAGCGGTCAACCCTTATATAGGAGTGCTAGCACAAAAAGATGCATGCATGACCACTAAAATTTCCAGATTAAAGCGCCGCTCCAGCGGGAGTATGGTGTATGTCGTTACCTTCGGCGGGCCCATGGCTACCAGGCGACGGCGACCAGAGAAGAGGCGGTGGGAGGGGAATGAATGCAGCTACTGTTTGGGTTCGCCGTCCGGCTTAAATAAATGCGCACCATCACGTGTACCCGCGGGTGCACAAATTGTAACATACGTGTCTTCTTAAGTGGGCGTCACGCAACTAGTGTGTGTGTGAGATTCTGAGAGACAGAGTGCTTGTGTGCGAATCTACTCTTCGGACATGTACTCAACCTTTTGCATCGAGATACAAGTATAATGGTATAACACTTTAGCTTGTGATTTACGTGGCCATGTTAACGTGGTTGTGTAAAAAAATGTCACTTCCTGCTCGTGATTTGCGTTATATAATTACAAGAAAGATGCTCGTGCATTACACGGAATATCAATATGCATTTTTTTTACAAAACACCTGTTGTGATTGACCTATGCAGGACTAATCCCATGTGTAAAAACTAATGATATCTCGAGAATTTTATCGGAAAACTGGCATCTCGAGAATTTCATCGAAAAAATGAAAGATGAGAGATAAGGTGAGGAGGAGTGGAGCGTGGTGGTGATTGGTGGTCGGACTGGACGGAGGCATGGGGATGGACGGCGCCGGCAGGCGGCAGCGGCCACCATGCTAGATTGTTCCAGAGACTTCCTTTTTTAATTGCTCAGCAATGAGGTTGTGGGAGATAAGGATGTGGAGAGAGGTGCGGGTATTTTTTGTAAAATTATCATAGTTTGCTATCTATCCGTCAGATATAGATCGATGGTCTATATTACAAGATGGCAGGCACACCATCATCACCAACTCGGTTTTTTATAAGAGTAGAGATGATAAGTTTGCTAACTACTAAAGTAAAGTGGAATTTGTCCATGTTATACAAGTAAATTAAGGTGATTGTTTATCATACGGGCAAGGTTGGACGAAGGGTGGTAGGAACAAATGCTCCGCCTAGAGCATGTGTGTGTGAGATGGAGTCTTAGTGTGTGCGTGTGTGTCTGGGGGTGGGGGTGGGTGCATACGTGTGTGTGTGTGATGGAGTCTTAGTGTGTGGGGGTGCATGTGTGTGTGGGAGGGGTGGGTGGGTGGGTGTGTGTGTGTGTGACGCGGGGTCCTCGGTGGCGGATGTAATTTAAGTGTGTGTGGCTTCATCATAGAGAGGTGATGTGTATGGCAGAGGCCACCAACGATGGGGTGCGAGAGAGAAAAGGCTCGTAGAGAGGAAAGAGAAGGTGTGTGTGCGTGAGAGGAGTCGATATCGAGAGAACGTGTTTGTTCGAGAGACACCGAGGAAGACTACTATATATCGATGGTGCATGTAGGCGAGAATTAAACGAAGGGATGGTTTTATTAGTTTCGGGGATATAGGGGAAGAGTGAGAGGGGGGTATCTAGGAGATTGTTAAGTGTGAGTATGTGTTTTACCCATCCGGACGGAAGTTATGTGCACACAAGAAGAGAACGATTCGATGTGGCATTAGGGTTGAGGGTAATTAACTACGTATGGAGACATAGAGACCTTGAACGTGCATGTGCGAGAGGTATACATGTATACGTGGATGTGTGTGTGTGTGTGTGCGCGCGCGCGTGCATGATTGAGATAAAAGAAAGAAGACATAAGTCATAAGATCAACGACATGGGAAAGACGGATCGGTATGACAATATGCATGCATGTGAGAGTGCAGGGAAGAAGGCCCGACAATTGAGCATGTGTTTTTGTCTTTAAGAGATAGTGGCGTGGGCTGGATCATGCATCTATGGCGAGCAGAGGGAGTGATACACAACGATTGTGCAAAAGAGATCAACCTATAAATGCATGTATGGAGAGACATATATAGTGTGGGTGATAGGAAGCAAGAGTGCGTGCGAGAAAGAAATGTTGACAGAGAAACTACAGATAGATACAGAGATGGAAATGCTAGCTAGAGGGACATCGGCTAGTTTGAGTGTTGGAGATGACCGCCGGGTGGTTCAGAGGGTGAAGTTATGTGTGTGAGAGAGAAAGATAAAAAGAGGGCACTTGATTGCATGTAGAGAGAAACATACATAGTGTGCGTGATAGGAAGCAAGAGTGAGGGCGAGAAAGAAGGTTGATGGAGAAACAGATAAATAGAAAGATAAAGATGCTAGCTAGTGTGCGTTAGAGATAGGAGTCGAGTGGATCAGAAGGCTGAGTTATGTGTGTGGGTGTGAGAGAGATGGAGAAAGGGTGCATGTGACTCACATACAAACAAATATCGGAGAGAAATGAGATCCCAAGAGACGGAGTTTTGTGTCTGCGAGAGAGAAAGATATTTCACAACGAGAGTGATAGCTAGAGAGACATATGAGGGAACGCAAGATATCTCTAGGGATAAAGAGTGTGTGTGAGCAACATACAAGAGAATGCTGGAGAGATATGAGACCCTGGGAGACAGAGTTTGTGTTTGTGTGTGAGAAAGAGATATTTAAGAGGAAGAGTCGTAGCTTCTCATACCTAAGGAGCGAAAGACATCTCTGTGTGAGAGGGTGTGTGCGAGTGGCACACAGGGGAATAGTAGGGAGAAATGAGACCCCGGGAGACGAAGTTTGTGTTTGTGTGAGAGAAAGAGATTTCACATGGAGAATCATAGTTAGAGACACATAGCAGGGAGCGAGATATACTTAGAGAGAGATAGAGTGATGGAGGTCGAGGGAGAGAGTACCGTCAGTGTGTTATGAAGATAAAAGATCATTGTCGACATACAGGTAGCACGAGAGATACCCGAGAGACAATGAACGCGTATAGGTCTAGAGAGATACTCCTATATACGCATGAATGATAGCTATATGAGACGAATATCTGGATTAAAGGGGATTCAAATATTTAAACTGGAGATCACGACATTGATAATATCATAACGCAAATTGGTGTATCAAACATGCATATTCATTTGAATTTGGGGACACGTGTAATGTTATATAGTTTATCAATATTAGTGATCCATAGATTCTTTAATTAGAGACAATGCATGGTTTATATGCAATTAATGTCTAAACGGGATTTCACTATATGTTGCGTGTGTGAAACACATTATACATGTTTGAGAAGTAAGAAAATAAAAACCCACATGAAACACACATTAATTGGAGATAGTTAGCGAGGAATGTATACATTGGATTTCAACATAAAGTGGTTTCAAATATTTGAAAATCCAAATTAAGATGGATACAGCCTTATGAATCTGAGATCATGCCATTTGTAAACCATATTTATGTATAAAGGGTGTCGTGCTTTTGAAAGTATATATATATAAAATGATGTATATAGAATTTTATTCCAATCGAAAATGGATCCTGCCCGAACAAAAATAGAATACAAACTGGATTCGAATTGAGTTGGCACGGTAAACGTGCACTCTTGCTCTGCAAAAATTTGAACGAAGCGGGAAAAGTCGCACTAACCGCCCGAAACCAAAATCTGCGAAATGGAAATTACTGCCTATCCCTGCCACGCAAATCCTATCGGCTCGATTTCTATAGGTCTTGATAGGGGTAGGTTTGTAATTTCACTCAAACGTGGCATAACCGCCTCTCACCCGGATTCATACACGGTGGGTGCCAAAACACAGTGTCTCCTCGGCCGAAATCGACTCCCTCCCCGATTCATACACGGTGGGCGCCAAAAACAAACTCTCGAAGGCAAATATTCGGTGTATGCAAGATTACCGTCCTATCCCCAACCGACTAATATTGCTGTGATGTAGGAAATTTTAAATGGGGGCTAAGTTTGTAAATTTCCTCGCATTTGAGACAAGCGCGCCCTGAAGACATGGTTCCCCCCTTCCTCTCTCCCTCCATTTCCCCATTCGTACTCCGTGGGCGCCAAAACACCCTCTCCACCCCAGCCTCCTCCGTCCGCCACCCCATCCACCGCCGTCCTCCTCCACCATGCCGGAGCTGATACCCCAACACCGTCGGCCATTACAAGAGATCGACCTCTCTCATCCACGACTTCGGACCGGGATCCTTGCATCCCTTCCTCTCGCTTCATCCCCGCCGTCGTCCACCTTGCCGGCGCCGCTCCCACGACCGTCTCGTCCACCGCGCCCCGCTGCCACTGTCTACCCTCCTAGATCTGCTTCCACACCGCCGACAGCCATCGCTACCGCAGCACCGTCAAATTCTCAGCAGATGCATACACGGCGCCGCACCAGAGGCGGTACTCTTTCGTATCTCCTCAACTTATTTATCACTGCAAGAAAATAGATCACCACTGCTTTACTCTGATTTCTTGTCCATCACTTACTTGTTAGTTGAAAGCAAACATTGGTTGCGAAGTTGCCTTTGTCCAGTTTGCACCATCAGATCCGTCATGGCACGCTCAACACTATACTCGCAATGCTTATGGTTTTCCCCTTTTATATTCCACACTAGTTAAATAAAAGTAGACTAAATTTCAAAATTGGGTCAGTCGATTTTTGAGAGCTCGCCGGAGTTCGCCGGTGCGAAGGAAGGGGCTCGGGTGGGGACGGTGGTTGTGGGGGCGGTGGTGGGGCCTCACCGAACGAAGAAAACTCGACACGGGTGGGGCGGGGGTGGGGGTGGCGGAGGAACACAGGCGGTGGGGGCCGATGGTTCGGCCGGCGGCCCGTGCGGTGTTTTATATGGGAAGCACGGTATGTTCCTTGTCAGGAAGGGGAGCAGGGACATCTGCAGTCGACACCTCTATTGGGCCGGTTCTGCTAAATGAGTTCGCACTTCGAGTTGGTCTGCCATAATACCCCGGAAATGGTGGGAGCCGCGCGGTCTTTGATAGACTAAACTGATAGTAATAGCTGTGCGCCTTCAGATGAATAGAGTTGGCCTGTATGTGATCGATAGGCTGCATATTAGTAGCGGCAAACCCTATGTTTTCCAGCCAGTTCCGCTTTCCTGATTTATTTATGGTGGTTATGGTGTACCCCTATTATCTACACTACGATCTGCCTACTGGCTCTGCGCTCTCATTATCATGGTTTGGCAATAAACTTTCTATACGGTATATTATGAACCTATCATCTGCCAACTATCCTTACATCTGGGGCCCCCAACAGGGAGCCTATTTTTTGTGTAGTTGTGCCAGATTATATTAATCTACTCACCATATTACAGCACACATGGGCTCTCTCATCAGAATCCAGTGATAGCACACAAGGGTTTACAGGGAGCCTCTATTATATTACAATATCCTCTGCATTACAAAGATAATCTCACTACTATTTGTGTTTTCATGCTTTACAGATATTGTACGTAATCACAATGAATATAAGAATGCGCACATCAGAAGAATATTGCGGAATAGTTCAATGGGTAACAAACTTGGCATCAAGGGATTGAGCTCCATTGTGGATGCAATGAAACCCACATGCTCCCGACCTACAGATTATTCAGAATATGATCCTAATGACTATTCTGAGCTCAAGGAGTCAAAGGCAGATGGCCTATCCTGTTCACCCAATAAGGTGCATGTTCTAATTTGGCAAGGTTTTATTGGTTGCACATATCTTGCATAGGGTGTCTTGCATTTCTTTTGCTTCATTGCACCACCATCTGCTTAGTTTACTCATTATATATGTGAAGATGCCATGCCCATCCATTATCAACACCTATTCCATTTGTCGTCATACCATGTTTTTCCATTCAAATGTTGTTCTTGTGTTTCAGACATCCAAAAGGAAGAGGGTGATTGCAGGACCTGAAGGAGTACAAGCAAAGTCCTTGAAAAAGGTGGTGCTACCGGAGAAATCACATAGCACCCGACATATATTGGCTATAGAACCAGCGCTGCAAAACCTAGGATATCGCAACTATGTTGGTCGCTGCTTTGCTCTTGTGAGTACCTATTGTCCTATCGCTGCCCTTACATTCATACCTGGTGGATTATGTGACATCATTGTGCATTATAGCTTGCTTATCCACTGTTCGCTCCAAATTATCAGATCTATATTAATGCTTAAATTAATGTAGAATAAACCCAATGCCTATGAAGAAATTTAGTTCTGCATTGTTCTTGTAAGTATCTGTTGTCCTTATATTTGTCAGCTAGTTCTTCATGTACACTTTGCAGCTTATTTTCCCTTGTCCTCCATTTTTCTACACATCAGATCTACATTTACTCTTGCCAAAATATTGAATAAAACCAATGTTACTGAAGAATTTTAGCTCCGCATTACTCTTGTCAGTGCCTTCTGCCTGTATGTTGTATTTACATTTGTACTCTGCATCTTAAGTTAAATAATCGCCATTTGTTCCTATATTTTCACGTCTATATTTACTCTTAACAAAATGTAGAATAAGGGCAATACTCTTGAAGAAGAGTATGAGGTAAACTTCTTGAATTGCCCCCCCCCCCTCAATATGGACAAGGCCTTTATAGAGCCTGTCTTCACTACTAATGTAAGTTTGTTCTCCTCGAGCCTTCAAACTTTGTTGTTTATATTTGGATAGCTATGAGTGCAAATGCTGTTTATTTTTGTCGTCTGCATCAAATTGCTTGTTCAAATTTTATAAAGTAGAAGTACATAAACATAAGTTTGTCGTTCTCAATTTCAGTCTTTAGTGGTACAATCTAGTTCCTTATTCGTACCATGTAAATTAAACTAAACATAGCAAGTTATCTTCTTTAGCACTATGTGTATGCTTGTGTTCTTGATCTGTAATCCAGTGGTGTGGTGAGACTACGAACAACAGTACAATGTCATATCCTGCTATGTATCAACTATGAACAATGCCATATTATACTAATGTTATTTAAATCGTGTCTCTTTATTTACCAATCTGAAATGGTATAAATTGACAGTACACTCACCATTCATGCTTATATGTTGTTTAGAACTACATCTATGCTTGTGTTCTTGATCTGTAATCCAGTGGTCTGGTGAAGCTGGCCGCTCCTGCACAATGCCATTTCCTGCCGTCTTAACTATGAACAATGCCTATTATGTTAATGCTATTTTAAACCGTATCTCTTTATTTCTGACTAGCAAAAGGGCCCGTGCGTTGCAACGGGAGAAACAAATTTTCACCCGTTGCACACTATCCATGTTACCACTTCTCTTCTTTGTCATCATTGTTGATGATGGTCACATTGTCCACTACACGACCAACATTCCACATAAGCCTGGAAATAATAAAGGATTGCATGGCCTAGATGCACACGTTGGCGAACGATCGCGTTTGAGATCTCGACCACATCTACACAATTTGATTCTCGCTTTTACGTCGTAGTAGTTTAATATCAGTTTGTAAAGGACACAAACAAACACCAAATTGATTTTAAAATGATCACCACCAAGATTCCTGTTCATTTTTTTTGTTGAGACTTTCAACCTAGCACGTGCATGGAGTTGAGTTCGAATTATCCTCATTAGTACCCCATTTCATACACCCCCTTCTGGCCACCTTTTACATTTCATTGATTAGGGCATCACAACGTGATCCCTCCCGTTAAAGTATGCAGCATGATGCCCCTTTTAAAATTGTTACTGAGGATATCTCATGAATCTTTTAAAACTGTTACACACAGAAGAATGTTTAGTTATCTCAAATCCGTTTAATAGCAGCCCACCACATATATAGAAGATATATAATTAGCCTCTCTTTCCTTGCTTATTTCTCGCTCCCTTATTTTCTTTGGAATCCTCTTTTTAAATTATGGAGGATATCCACATATATAGAAGGTATATAATTAGCCTCTTTTCCTTGCTTATTTCTCGCTCCCTTTTTTGAATCCTCTGCGTCAATCAATCTTATCTTATCTTATCATATTAAGATTAACTGCCCATGCAGTTAATTAGCCACTCTTTCCTTTATTAGCCTTCCTTCCCTTTCATGTTTCTCTGTCTTCATCCCTCAGATGGAACTTAAAGGTGTATATAAATTGAGTAGATTGTATGTAAGAGGGCGATGTGGTACTGTTTAACAGAAAAACAACCTTGTTTTGTATGCACAATGTGAGCTAGATGAGTTGGTTGCGACTTGTTTTTTGAACCGGAGGTTGTGGGTTCGAATCCTGATACACTCCTATTGCATGATATTCTACTTATTGGTGGATGGACAAACGTGGCAGAGGCCCAATGGCCAAAAAAATCAATTAGTACCACCTCGCGTATCAAAAAAATCATCTACGGCGCGTCGAAAAAAAATCTAAAAAAAATCTAAACGGGACGAAACCAAGAATATCACCTTGCTTTATTAGTAGGTATAGATAAAGAAATGAGATGAATTGACAGCGCTGATGCTTATACGTGCAAAACCTGTTATCTACCTATACTTGTTTCTCTTTCAGGGTGACAACACTACTGCTACGAAGAACTGCCACAATGATAGTGAGACGAACCCATTGTTTGTCCCTCTAACACATATTCCAGAGGAGAAGGCAAAACATATTGAGGGTAGGGATACAACCACGAAGTCACATCTTGATATAGTGTCAAACTTACTCAGTGACACAAGCTCGATGTATTCGCCGCCTGAATCTATTCGACTTCTTCAGTCTGAAATTCAAGCAGAAATACATGCTTCCGCTCAAATACGACTGGAACTCCAATCTCTATGCAAGATTAACCGTAAGTACAGGACGTTTATTGATGTTGTGCAGCTTAAGTTGGTGGATATGAGCACCAAAGAAGCGCAGTCTCATCAGGTTGCTAAGTCGCTTGCGCTGCAGTTGCTGGGCCGGGATAACCTTTCTTGAACTGTGTTGAAGTGTTGTCGGTTCTGTCTATTATTTTGTCCGCCTGTTAACTTCCACTGGTGGCGACCTGCCCAGTTTATGTAACCTGCTGTCTGGTTGCCCTTTATTATCACTGGCGGCGAACTTTGATGCCGAGGGGATGTAATATGATGTAATTTCTTTGTTGAATAGTCTAGGTTTATTCTTGGTTGGTATGCTGTAATTTAGGCCAGAAGGTTTAGTGGATCTCAGTGTTGTCGGTCTTCAGGGCGGCCCGTTACTCATATGGGCCAAAACGTGGGCCTATAATCATCTTGGGCCATTAGCAGGTCTAAACCTTATGGTTGTTTCCCGCCTTTAACAGGCCGAGTAAAGTTCTGGCCAGCTGGGCCAGAGAATACAATGGGCTTTTAACAGGCTAAAACCTAGACTGAGCTAGCGTTGAGCCGAAAAATTCACGGGCCAATACAGGCCGAAACTGCCTAAGGCCCATGTTTGGCCCACATAGGACAAGCAGTTAATAGGCCAAAATATATCTCGGGCCCGTTTGGCCCAATAAAATTATGGGCTTTAAGCAGGCCGGTATCTACGCAGGACATAGGCCTAAAAGTGTCACGGGCCATTATCAGATGGGCTGTAAGCAGGCCGTATTCAACGCGGGCTGTAATTAGGCCCAACTGTTACACGGGTCATTAACAGGCCGGTAGTCCAGTTGGGCTGAAATTTATCCACGAAGACTACGGGCCATTAAGAGGCCTAAAGTTACTTCGGACAAGAAATATGTTGGAAATATGCCCTAGAGGCAATAATAAAATGGTTATTATTATATTTCCTTATTCATGATAATTGTCTATTGTTCATGCTATAATTGTGTTATCCGGAAATCGTAATACATGTGTGAATGCATAGACTATAACATGTCCCTAGTGAGCCTCTAGTTGACTAGCTCGTTGATCAATAGATGGTTACGGTTTCCTGACCATGGACATTGGATGTCACTGATAACGGGATCACATCATTAGGAGAATGATGTGATGGACAAGACCCAATCCTAAGCATAGCACTAGATCGTGTAGTTCGTTTGCTAAAGCTTTTCTAATGTCAAGTATTATTTCCTTAGACCATGAGATCGTGCAACTCCCGGATACCGTAGGAATGCTTTGGGTGTACCAAACGTCACAACGTAACTGGGTGGCTATAAAGGTGCACTATAGGTATCTCCGAAAGTGTCTGTTGGGTTGGCACAGATCGAGACTGGGATTTGTCACTCCGTATGACGGAGAGGTATCTCTGGGCCCACTCGGTAATGCATCATCATAATGAGCTCAATGTGACAAAGTGATTGGTCACGGGATCATGCATTACGGTACGAGTAAAGTGACTTGTCGGTAACGAGATTGAACGAGGTATTGGGATACCGACGATCGAATCTCGGGCAAGTAACGTACCGATTGACAAAGGGAATTGTATACGGGATTACTTGAATCCTCGACATCGTGGTTCATCCGATGAGATCATCGAGGAGCATGTGGGAGCCAACATGGGTATCCATATCCCGCTGTTGGTTATTGACCGAAGAGTCGTCTCGGTCATGTCTGCGTGTCTCCCGAACCCGTAGGGTCTACACACTTCAGGTTCGGTGACGCTAGGGTTGTAGAGATATTAGTATGCGGTAACCCGAAAGTTGTTCGGAGTCCCGGATGAGATCCCGAACATCACGAGAAGTTCCGGAATGGTCCGGAGGTAAAGATTTGTATATAGAAAGTCCAGTTTCGGCCACCGGGAAAGTTTCGGGGGTCACCGCTATTGTACCGGGACCACCAGAAGGGTCCCGGGGGTCCACCGGGTGGGGCCACCTATCCCGGAGGGCCCCATGGGCTGAAGTGGGAAGGGAACCAGCCCCTGGTGGGCTGGTGCGCCCCCCATGGGCCTCCCCCTGCGCCTAGGGTTGGAAACCCTGGGGGTGGGGGGCGCCCCACCTGACTTGGGGGCAAGTTCCCCCCTTGGCCGCCGCCCCCCCCCCCCCCCTTGAGATTGGATCTCTAGGGGCCGGCACCCCCCCCAGGGCCCCTATATAAAGAGGGGGGAGGGAGGGCTGCGCACCCAAGCCCCTAGCGCCTCCCTCTCCCCCCATAACACCTCTCCCTCTCGCTGAGCTTGGCGAAGCCCTGCCGAGATCCCCGCTGCTTCCACCACCACGCCGTCGTGCTGCTGGATCTCCATCAACCTCTCCTTCCCCCTTGCTGGATCAAGAAGGAGGAGACGTCTCTCCCAACCGTACGTGTGTTGAACGCGGAGGTACCGTCCGTTCGGTGCTAGGATCATCGGTGATTTGGATCACGACGAGTACGACTCCATCAACCCCGTTCTCTTGAACGCTTCCGCTCGCGATCTACAAGGGTATGTCGATGCACTCCTCTCTCTCGTTGCTAGATGACTCCATAGATTGATCTTGGTAATGCGTAGAAAATTTTAAATTTCTGCTACGATCCCCAGCAGTGGCATCATGAGCTAGGCTATGTGTAGTTTCTATGCACGAGTAGAACACACGTTGTTGTGGGCGTCGATTTTGTCAATTTACTTGTCGTTACTAGTCTTATCTTGATTCGGCGGCATCGTGGGATGAAGCAGCCCAGACCGACCTTACACGTACGCTTACGTGAGACAGGTTCCACCGACTGACATGCACTAGTTGCATAAGGTGGCTAGCGGGTGTCTGTCTCTCCCACTTTAGTCGGATCGGATTCGATGAAAAGGGTCCTTATGAAGGGTAAATAGAAATTGGCATATCACATTGTGGTTTTGGCGTAGGTAAGAATCGTTCTTGCTAGAAACCTATAGCAGACACGTAAAAGTTTGCAACAACAATTAGAGGACGTCTAACTTGTTTTTGCAGCAAGTGTCATGTGATGTGATATGGCCAGAAGGATGTGATGAATGATATATGTGATGTATGAGATTGATCATGTTCTTGTAATAGGAATCACGACTTGCATGTCGATGAGTATGACAACCGGCAGGAGCCATAGGAGTTGTCTTAATTTATTTATGACCTGCGTGTCAACCGGAACGTCATGTAATTACTTTACTTTGTTGCTAACCGTTAGCCATAGTAGTAGAAGTAATAGTTGGCGAGACAACTTCATGAAGACACGATGATGGAGATCATGGTGTCATGCCGGTGACGATGATGAACATGGCGCCCCGAAGATGGAGATCAAAAGGAGCAAAATGATATTGGCCATATCATGTCACCATTTGATTGCATGTGATGTTTATCATGTTTTGCATCTTATTTGCTTAGAACGACGGTAGCATAAATAAGATGATCCCTCGCTAAAATTTCAAGAAAGTGTTCCCCCTAACTGTGCACCATTCCGAAAGTTCGTTGTTCCGAAGCACCACGTGATGATCGGGTGTGATAGGTTCTAACGTTCGCATACAACGGGTGTAAGCCAGATTTACACACGCAATACACTTAGGTTGACTTGACGAGCCTAGCATGTACAGACATGGCCTCGGAACACAAGAGACCGAAAGGTCGAACATGAGTCGTATAGCAGATACGATCAACATGAAGATGTTCACCGATGATGACTAGTCCGTCTCACGTGATGATCGGACACGGCCTAGTTGACTCGGATCATGTGTCACTTAGATGACTAGAGGGATGTCTGTCTGAGTGGGAGTTCATTAATAATTTGATTAGATGAACTTAATTATCATGAACTTAGTCTAAATATCTTTACAATATGTCTTGTAGATCAGTTGGCCCACGCTAATGTTGCCCTCAACTTCAACGCGTTCCTAGAGAAAACCAAGCTGAAAGACGATGGTAGCAACTACACGGACTGGGTCTGTAACCTGAGGATTATCCTCATAGCTGCCAAGAAAGCATATGTCCTTGAAGCACCGCTAGGTGATGCACCTTTTTCCCAGCAACTCAAGACGTTCTGAACGCCTGGCAGTCGCGTAGTGATGATTACTCCCTGGTTCAGTGCGGCATGCTTTACAGCTCAGAACCGGGGCTCCAAAAGCGTTTTGAGCAGCACGGAGCATATGAGATGTTCCAAGAGCTGAAAATGGTTTTCCAAGCTCATGCCCGGGTCGAGAGATATGAAGTCTCCGACAAGTTCTACAGTTGTAAGATGGAGGAGAATAGTTCCATCAGCGAACACATACTCAAAATGTCTGGGTTGCACAACCGCTTGTCTCAGCTGGGAGTTAATCTCCCAGATGACGCGGTCGTTGACAGAATCCTTCAGTCGCTCCCACCTAGCTACAAGAGCTTTGTGATGAACTTCAATATGCAGGGGATGGAAAAGACCATTCCTGAGGTATATTCAATGCTGAAATCAGCGGAGGTGGAGATCAAAAAGGAACATCAAGTGTTGATGGTGAATAAAACCACTAAGTTCAAGAAAGGCAAGGGTAAGAAGAACTTCAAGAAAGACGGCAAGGGAGTTGTCGCGCCCGGTAAGCAAGCTGTCGGGAAGAAGACAAAGAATGGACCTAAGCCTGAGACTGAGTGCTTTTATTGCAAGGGAACGGTCACTGGAAGCGGAACTGCCCCAAGTACTTAGCGGATAAGAAGGCCGGCAATACCAAAGGTATATGTGATATACATGTTATTGATGTGTACCTAACCAGCGCTCGTAGTAGCTCCTGGGTATTTGATACCGGTGCGGTTGCTCATATTTGTAACTCAAAGCAGGAGCTGCGGAATAAGCGGAGACTGGCGAAGGACGAGGTGACAATGCGCGTCGGGAATGGTTCCAAGGTCGATGTGATCGCCGTCGGCACGCTACCTCTACATTTACCTACGGGATTAGTTTTAAACCTCAATAATTGTTATTTAGTGCCAGCTTTGAGCATGAACATTGTGTCTGGATCTCGTTTAATGCGAGATGGCTACTCATTTAAATCCGAGAATAATGGTTGTTCTATTTATATGAGAGATATGTTTTATGGTCATGCCCCGCTGGTCAATGGTTTATTCTTAATGAATCTCGAACGTGATGTTACACATATTCATAGTGTGAATGCCAAGAAATGTAAGGTTGATAATGATAGTCCCACATACTTGTGGCACTGCCGCCTTAGTCACATTGGTGTCAAACGCATGAAGAAACTCCATGCATATGGACTTTTGGAGTCTCTTGATTATGAATCATTTGACACGTGCGAACCATGCCTCATGGGCAAAATGACCAAGACTCCATTCTTCGGAACAATGGAGCGAGCAACCAACTTATTGGAAATCATACATACTGATGTGTGCGGTCCAATGAGCGTTGAGGCTCGCGGTGGCTATAGTTATGTTCTCACCCTCACTGATGACTTGAGTAGATATGGGTATGTCTACTTAATGAAACACAAGTCTGAGACCTTTGAAAAGTTCAAGGAATTTCAGAGTGAGGTTGAGAATCAACGTGACAGGAAAATAAAGTTCTTACGATCAGATCGTGGAGGGGAATATTTGAGTCACGAATTTGGCACACACTTAAGGAAATTTGGAATTGTTTCACAACTCACGCCGCCTGGAACACCTCAGCGTAATGGTGTGTCCGAACGTCGTAATCGCACTCTATTGGATATGGTGCGATCTATGATGTCTCTTACCGATCTACCACTATCATTCTGGGGTTATGCTTTAGAGACTGCCGCATTCACTTTAAATAGGGCTCCGTCGAAATCCGTTGAGACGACACCGTATGAATTATGGTTTGGAAAGAAACCTAAGCTGTCGTTTCTTAAAGTTTGGGGATGCGATGCTTATGTCAAGAAACTTCAACCTGAAAAGCTCGAACCCAAGTCGGAAAAATGCGTCTTCATAGGATACCCTAAGGAAACCATTGGGTATACCTTCTACCTCAGATCCGAAGGCAAGATCTTCGTTGCCAAGAACGGGTCCTTTCTAGAGAAAGAGTTTCTCTCGAAAGAAGTAAGTGGGAGGAAAGTGGAACTTGATGAGATGACCCCTCTCGAACCAGAAAGTAGCACAGCACAAGAAAATGTTTCTGTGGTGCCTACACCGACTAGAGAGGAAGTTAATGATGACGATCATGATCAAGTTACCACTGAACTTCGTAGGTCCACAAGGAAACGTTCCGCACCAGAGTGGTACGGCAACCCTGTTCTGGAAATCATGTTGTTGGACAACGGTGAACCTTCGAACTATGCAGAAGCAATGGCGGGTCCAGATTCCAACAAATGGCTTGAAGCCATGCAGTCCGAGATAGGATCCATGTATGAAAACAAAGTATGGACTTTGATAGACTTGCCCGATGATCGGCGAGCGATAGAAAATAAATGGATCTTTAAGAAGAAGACGGACGCGGATGGAAATGTTACCATCTATAAAGCTCGACTTGTCGCTAAGGGTTATCGACAAGTTCAAGGAGTTGACTACGATGAGACCTTCTCACCCGTAGCGAAGCTGAAGTCCGTCCAAATCATGTTAGCAATTGCCGCATTCTACGATTATGAGATATGGCAAATGGACGTCAAAACGGCATTCCTTAACGGCTTTCTTAAGGAAGAATTGTATATGATGCAGCCGGAAGGTTTTGTCGATCCTAAGAATACTAACAAAGTATGCAAGCTCCGGCGCTCAATCTATGGGCTGGTGCAGGCATCTCGGAGTTGGAACATTCGCTTTGATGAGATTATCAAAGCGTTTGGGTTTACGCAGACTTATGGAGAAGCCTGTGTTTACAAGAAAGTGAGTGGGAGCTCTGTAGCATTTCTCTTATTATATGTGGACGACATACTATTGATGGGAAATGATATAGAATTCTTGGAAAGTATAAAGGCCTACTTGAATAAGTGTTTTTCAATGAAGGACCTTGGAGAAGCCGCTTACATATTAGGCATCAAGATCTATATAGATAGATCGAGATGCCTCATAGGTCTTTCACAAAGCACATACCTTGACAAGATATTGAAGAAGTTCAAAATGGATCAGTCCAAGAAGGGGTTCTTGCCTGTATTGCAAGGTGTGAGATTGAGCACGGCTCAATGCCCGACCACGGCAGAAGATAGAGAAAAGATGAGTGTCGTCCCCTATGCCTCGGCCATAGGGTCTATTATGTATGCCATGCTGTGTACCAGACCTGATGTAAACCTTGCCATAAGTTTTGGTAGGAAGGTACCAAAGTAATCCCGGCATGGAACACTGGACAGCGGTCAAGAATATCCTGAAGTACCTGAAAAGGACTAAGGATATGTTTCTCGTTTATGGAGGTGGCGTAGAGCTCGTCGTAAAGGGTTACGTCGATGCTAGCTTCGACACAAATCTGGATGACTCTAAGTCACAAACCGGATACGTGTATATTTTGAATGGTGGGGCAGTCAGCTGGTGCAGTTGCAAGCAAAGCGTCGTGGCGGGATCAACATGTGAAGCGGAGTACATGGCAGCCTCGGAGGCAGCACATGAAGCAATCTGGATGAAGGAGTTCATTGCCGACCTAGGAGTTATTCCCAATGCATCGGGGCCTATGACTCTCTTCTGTGACAACACTGGAGCTATTGCCCTTGCCAAGGAGCCCAGGTTTCACAAGAAGACCAGGCACATCAAGCGTCGCTTCAACTCCATTCGTGAAAATTTTCAAAATGGAGACATAGATATTTGTAAAGTGCATACGGATTTGAATGTCGCAGATCCGTTGACTAAACCTCTTCCACGAGCGAAACATGATCAACACCAGAACTCTATGGGTGTACGATTCATCACAATGTAACTAGATTATTGACTCTAGTGCAAGTGGGAGACTGTTGGAAATATGCCCTAGAGGCAATAATAAAATGGTTATTATTATATTTACTTGTTCATGATAATTGTCTATTGTTCATGCTATAATTGTGTTATCCGGAAATCGTAATACATGTGTGAATGCATAGACTATAACATGTCCCTAGTGAGCCTCTAGTTGACTAGCTCGTTGATCAATAGATGGTTACGGTTTCCTGACCATGGACATTGGATGTCACTGATAACGGGATCACATCATTAGGAGAATGATGTGATGGACAAGACCCAATCCTAAGCATAGCACTAGATCGTGTAGTTCGTTTGCTAAAGCTTTTCTAATGTCAAGTATCATTTCCTTAGACCATGAGATCGTGCAACTCCCAGATACCGTAGGAATGCTTTGGGTGTACCAAACGTCACAACATAACTGGGTGGCTATAAAGGTGCACTATAGGTATCTCCGAAAGTGTCTGTTGGGTTGGCACAGATCGAGACTGGGATTTGTCACTCCGTATGACGGAGAGGTATCTCTGGGCCCACTCGGTAATGCATCATCATAATGAGCTCAATGTGACAAAGTGATTGGTCACGGGATCATGCATTACAGTACGAGTAAAGTGACTTGTCGGTAACGAGATTGAACGAGGTATTGGGATACCAACGATCGAATCTCGGGCAAGTAACGTACCGATTGACAAAGGGAATTGTATACGGGATTACTTGAATCCTTGACATCGTGGTTCATCCGATGAGATCATCGAGGAGCATGTGGGAGCCAACATGGGTATCCAGATCCCGCTGTTGGTTATTGACCGGAGAGTCGTCTCGGTCATGTCTGCGTGTCTCCCGAACCCGTAGGGTCTACACACTTAAGGTTCGGTGACGCTAGGGTTGTACAGATATTAGTATGCGGTAACCCGAAAGTTGTTCGGAGTCCCGGATGAGATCCCAGACATCACGAGAAGTTCCGGAATGGTCCGGAGGTAAAGATTTGTATATAGGAAGTCCAGTTTCGGCCACCGGGAAAGTTTCGGGGGTCACCGGTATTGTACCGGGACCACCAGAAGGGTCCCGGGGGTCCACCGGGTGGGGCCACCTATCCCGGAGAGCCCCATGGGCTGAAGTGGGAAGGGAACCAGCCCCTGGTGGGCTGGTGCGCCCCCCATGGGCCTCCCCCTGCGCCTAGGGTTGGAAACCCTGGGGGTGGGGCGCCCCACCTGACTTGGGGGCAAGTTCCCCCCTTGGCCGCCCCCCCCCCCTTGAGATTGGATCTCTAAGGGCCGGCGCCCCCCCCCCTCCAGGGCCCCTATATAAAGAGGGGGGAGGGAGGGCTGCGCACCCAAGCCCCTGGCGCCTCCCTCTCCCCCCGTAACACCTCTCCCTCTCGCTGAGCTTGGCGAAGCCCTGCCGAGATCCCCGCTGCTTGCACCACCACGCCGTCGTGCTGCTGGATCTCCATCAACCTCTCCTCCCCCCTTGCTGGATCAAGAAGGAGGAGGCGTCTCTCCCAACCGTACGTGTGTTGAACGCGGAGGTGTCGTCCGTTCGGCGCTAGGATCATCGGTGATTTGGATCACGACGAGTACGACTCCATCAACCCCGTTCTCTTGAACGCTTCCGCTCGCGATCTACAAGGGTATGTAGATGCACTCCTCTCTCTCGTTGCTAGATGACTCCATAGATTGATCTTGGTGATGCGTAGAAAATTTTAAATTTCTGCTACGATCCCCAACAAAATAGCCCAGTGTCTGCATGGGCTGTTAAATGGCCTAAAGTTAAACCGGGCCGACAATGTCCCAGATGCACCACAGGCCGCTAACAGGCCAAAACTATTATCGGGCCAAACTGGTAAACGGGCATTTAACAGGCTGAAATACAAACCTATCTTAGATTGGGCCCAAAAGAACAGTGGCCTATTAATGGGCCTGATCCGATAAGGGCCGTCATTTGGCCCAAAACATGGCAGGCTGTGAATGGGCCTGATCTGGTATGGGCCTCAATTTGGCCCAAAACATGGCAGGCTGTTAACGGGCCAGCCCACTAGTGCCTGAAAAAACATGGTGGGCCTTTAGCTGGGCCGGCCTTTTCACCGGAATGGGCCTCTATTGGGCCATGCCACGTGTCGACGTATCAGAGGCGCCTCCTGTCCAATGAGTGGATGACATCTGTCCCAACGGTGAGCAAACACGTGTTTCCTCCGGCCAATGAGTATTTTACACGTGGAAAATCCCCATTGGTCCGGGCTGTTAACGGGTTATCGGATCCAAAACTCGACCCGATAGCTTAACGGTGTTCCGTTACGGTAGATGCCACGTGTCGGTCACCCTTGACGAAAGCACTTCTATGACGCGCGATTTATCATCATGGAAGTGGACACTTCTGTGATGATAATTTTGGTAATGTCATGGAACACTTCTACGACAGCAGATGTATGAGTATCTTGATTCTGTCATGAATGTACATGCATGACAGAAAACGTGACCTACTGTGACAAACACGTATCATCACGAAAGTGTAAATTTTTGTAGTGAATAGCCGTAATCTTGATCATCGATCATTATTATGACCTCTCATAATAATAGCAAGTTGGGGAGTATTTTGATGGCATTACTCGCAACTACCAACTGGAATGATCAACAAGCACTTAACAACGAATCCACGAGTTCTGACTGCCCATCCGGACCTAGTAGTCAACCACATCAACCCGATAGCCATGGCGACTTCCAATGGTTGCGTGAAAATTATAGGACCGACCAGGCACATCTCACAGCCGCCCCAGCGTCGCCGTTTCGGGAAGCAGCCGTGGCTGGATTCGCCGACTCCGGCGGTCCTCTGTGCTCCCTTCTCCTCTGCGCTGCCGCCGCCCTCCGCCTCCTTAGCCCTCGCCGCCTCCCCCGCCGGAGGGCGTCTCGCAGCCGCCCCGGCGCCGCCGTTTCGGGAAGCAGCCGCGGCTGGATTCGCCAACTCCGGCGGTCCACCGTGCTCCCTTCTCCTCTGCGCCGCCGTGCTCCCTTCCCCTTTGCGCCGTCGTCCGCAGCAGTTCTTCTCTGCGCCGCCGTCCGCAGCAGTGACCAATCGAACTGTCGGCCATCTTCTTCCACCCCGCGCACAAGGTGTTCGACGAAATTCCCCAAGGTAAAAAAATGACGAAACTTGATGATTTTAATTGGGATTGAATAGTATGTTTCACGGTGGTTGTCTGCATTGTAGATGAGCTCGGTTGACTCCTCATTCGTGGACAATTCATCGTCGAACGAGGAATTTGATTTGCATGAAGAAGAGGACATTGATATGCTAGTGGCCATGCACAAGGGGAAGAAGCCAAACCACAGTGGTTCCGTCTATGGTCGTGCGTTCATTCGGAGAGAACGGATTGATGCACACAAACGGTTGATGCGCAACTACTTAGGGTCACCACCTATTTTCCCGGAGAATTACTTTCGACGCCGTTTCAGAATGTCGAAAGACTTGTTTGTCCACATTTGAAATTCCGTGAAGTAGCACAATCCAGCCTTCGAGCAGAGAAGGAACTGTGCTAGGTTGCTTGGCCATAGCATTAAACAGAAGGTCATTGCCGCTTTGCGCATGATGGCATATAGTGTTCCGGCAGATTACATTGATGACAACTTGGCGATGGCAGAGAGCACTGCTATCTTCTATGTCAAGCAATTTGCAATGACTATGGTAGAAGTGTTTCATCCACAGTACTTGAGAGCACCCAATGTTGAGGACACTCAGAGGCTTTTGGAGATGAACAAAGCTCGGGGGTTTCCAGGTATGCTCGGGTCTGTGGATTGCATGCATTGGAAATGGAAGAACTGCCCAAAAGCATGGCATGGACAATTCAAGGGTCGTGGGAAGGATGCCACTATCATTAGGCAGTTGCTGATCATCAAACATGGATTTGGCATGCATATTTTGGGATGCCTGGATCTTGCAGCGACATCAACGTGCTCGACCGGTCACCTCTGTTTGCCAAGTTAGCAAATGAAGAAGCACCACCAGTGACCTTCGAAGCAAATGGCCGCACATACAACTATGGGTACTATCTTGCAAATGGGATCTAACCAAGGTGGAGTACATTTGTCAAGCCGGTTACAAAACCCGAAGGTAAGAAAGAACTCGTCTTTCACAATGCACAAGCAGTCTCTAGAAAAGATGTTGAGAAGGTTTTCGGGATTTTGCAATCTCAATTTGCTATTGTGCGAGGACCATCTAGATTCTGGGATCAAAAGATCCTTTGGTACATCATGACTACTTCGTGATTATGCATAATATGATCATTGAGAACGAGCGTGGAAAACATTTAGATTATAACTTCTACCACTTGATGGGCATTCCTGTTAACCCCATGCGAAAAGAACAGCGCATCAGACGTTTCATGAAGGTGTACAACGAGATTAGAGACACCGATGTGCATGATGAACTCCAGAAAGATTTGATGGAAGAGCATTGGAAATGGCATGGCAAAAGAGCCGCATAGATTCATTATTTGTTTGTGAAAAACTATGTTGTATTGTGCAAAACTATGTTGTATTTGTGTTGCATTTGATCTCGTAGATTTGAACAACTATGTAATAATTTGACACTATGGACATGTATAATTTTTTTATGTTGTTTTTAGATGTTTTTTGCAATATGTGCGGTTGTACACCCGGTTTTGCATCATCGTTTTGGACCATCTGTTGGAGTTGCTCTTTTTTTTTACATCTCCGTTTTGGACCATCTATTGGAGTTGAGCCTTTTTTAGAGATGTAAAAAGCACTTTTTGGTGCTCGAAATTTGGATCATCACCGGTTTGGACCGCCCAAATATACATCATCTATTGGAGATGCTCTAACCACCACCAAAGAACACCCGGACTACAGAAGAGGTTCTCCGAAAGCGACGCCTTCAAGAAGGGAACAATGCGCAAGCGTTGTCGTCGCTCGATCAAGGATCTTGAGTTTTCACCCTGGAGAGAGTCCGAGATCCCAAAAACAATGTCTTCGCAAGACCATTGCCAGGTACAACCAATGAAGGCCATACCTTGGGCTTTCACCCTGGAGATCGCGGCTCGGTACTTGAGAAGCACCCCCAAAAATGTTGTCCACCTGTGTTGCCGCCCCCTTCTGCCAAGACCACCGCTGCAAGTCCTCACAACTCGACACACAGGAAAAAAACTGGTGCTGCCATTCTTGAATGCAACCAAAACTTCTCTCCTGTCATTACAAGTCTCCACCGCAGTCATCATGACTTTCTTCACCACTGTCAACACCGTGAAAATCTATACTTAGACATGTCTCATGGCACCGGCAAGATCGTGAAGCTTCGCGCCACGCCCTCATGAAGCCTCTCTGGCCGAAGATGAGGGTGCGCCCGACCAGATCAATTTCGATCTAGATATCCAGTGACGCCATGCGCCAAAAAAGCTGAAATCTTCGAGAGGAAGACCGAAACCCGTCGGTGTTCAAATCGAGGAGACCAGCATGAACCAGATCAGATCTTAGTTTTGAAGCAAAAAAGAACAGCAGGGCCAAACACCGAATTAGACAGTCATACCTCTCTATTATAGCTGACCTGTTGCGCCAATTGGCGCATAGATCAACCGTGTCGGGAAACTGGGTGCCACGCGCAACAACAAAAAACCGAGTTGGAAAGGGCCCTCACATCCTAGCAAAATGAACCACTGGATGAGAACCAAGATGTGCCAACCGGCCAGAGCACACACCCAGGCGACTACACGCTTCTAACTTGGTCGTTCTGACTCAGAAATGCCCCAGGGTTAGATTGATCATTGATGCCTCAGAAGTAGCGGGCAGAGAAGCAACAGCAAGATCAAGCAGGGAGCCAAAGAAGGGCAAACTAGCTCAACTTAATTCTGAGCTCAGTTTTTGTTAGCTTTGTTTGGATTATCTGCCCTAGCTTGTTTTGTGCTGGAAGGTATCATTTTTACAATGTAGAGAATGATTTATACTCCCTCTGTAAACTAATATAAGAGCGTTTAGATCACTATTTTAGTATTCTAAATGCTCTTATATTAGTTTACGGAGGGAGTAGAATCCAAGCCACCATTTTGATCAAACTTATTGTTTGAGTTGAGCTTGATTTCTTTGGTTCAAACCCTGCTGCGCTCTACTTGTGTCACCAAACCATTCCTCAATCCCCAATTCTCAGCGCACTAACTGGCCATAGCAATAACTTGGCCATAGGCCTGCTGTGTACTACGATAAGATGCACACCTGACACCCCATCTCTCAATGCAATAGGAATAAACTAGGAACAGGGAATGGACATTACCGCCTCGCGAGCCCTCTCCACAAAGAGCACAGTGAGCACACAGCGACTAAATCAACCAGACCAACGAAACAAACACAGGACAAGCAAACATATGCCAACATCAACAGCACGGAAGCTTTAATTAGCAGTTCTGCCCATTTTAAGATCCACACCCGCAGGTCAGGAGACACAGAAGAAAGCAAAATGATCATAAACGCCTAGTGCTTCATCAGGCAATAGCATCAACATCACAAAAGCTCCATTAGCAGTTCTGCCGACTTCAAGAACCACACCCGCAGGAGGTACGGAAGAAAGCAAAATGATCATAGACGTCTACTGTTTCTATTACTTCCCACATGCTTGAGACGCAAGTCTACTCAAAGTTCTTACCACTAGCCTGAGGCTCGGGGGTCTCGTCCAGTGAGAACTGTCCCAGCTTGGAGAAATCAGGGCGGTAGTCTTTGACCTCCTCGTAGGCCGCATCCAGCCCCATGCCGACGCACCATCCGATTGCAGTAGTCACGATTGCGTTTCCCACGTTGATGTCCTTCCACCCACCCCGTTTCACCGTCGGCTGGACCTCCTTGGCGACCTCGGAAGCTGCCTGGAAGGCCGGCGGAAGCAAGACTTGAGGTATGGCTGGCAGCTGCGAGGGCAGAAGCAGCTCGGGAAGGAGCTGCTCGGGGATGGGGAGCTGAGGAGCAATGGTAACGAGATGGGGCAATATGGCCTTGAGTTGAGGTGACCCGACATCAATCGGCGACCTCAAGATTTCTGCAATATTGTTGATCGACATAACTTGGCCATGTTTGGCCATTTCCCTGTTGACGAGGCGAGCTGCCACTGCAATGATCTGCCCCCTCGGACCTCCCCCACCGCTGCCCCCAATGAGCGCCTCCAAGTAGCTGTTTCTCCCATCTCTTCTCTCCTTGCTAGGAGCTGGACCTTCTTGCTGGTTGCTGCGCATCAAACACAATCGACAAAGTCAGATACTAGTAGGAGAAGCGGCACTACAACCAAGAAACTATTCTGTTTTATTTTTGTTCAACAAAGGATAGCTTGACTGAAACATCTAAAGACACATTTGCACATTGAAAACACGAATCTGATGATTACCATAGTAGGCTACACCTAAAATAACTGAAGCTGCAACCGATATTGCAAGGGCAGCTAGCTTGACTGAAACGTCTAAAGACAACTTTGCACATTGAAAGTAAGAACCTGATGAGTAACATAGCAGGCTACACCTAAAATAACTGAAGAAAACTGCACTGTGTAGCTGAAGAAATGAGCAAGATGCTGCCTGATCAGCCATCTAGATCAGACCGTGATAGGTTCCACATTGAAAGTAAGAACCCGATGAGTACCATAGCAGGCTACATCTAGAATAACTGAGAAATCTGCACTGTGTGGCTGAAGAAATGAGCAAGATGCTGCCTGATCAGCCATCTAGATCAGACAGACCATGATGCTGTGTCAAATTGTACATGTAAAAACATGACTTGCAGCAAGTTAAGACTTCCTGTAAATTAAGCAAATTCACATCCGCCACAACAAGCTGGAGAGCTACAGTTTCATCGACAGCAGAAACTTTTCTGTTTTCTACATGTTATAAGAAATAGGAGCAGTAGATGCCAAACTACCTTGGGTTTGCTTAATTTAGCATAACCACACTGTTGTTGACCAATACTATCCTCTCTAACTAGCACTCCTATGGCAACTTCGTATGGCAAGACGGACAGGCAATTTGTAATGCAACCAAGAAATGGCACTAGTACTCACATGTTGGATGGCTCAACGCACTCCCAGGAAAAGACGTAGAAGTCTGTCGGGGACGCTGCGAAGGAGGTGGCAGCCTTGGCGAAGTTGGCAGCGGAGACCGCATCGGCGCGAGCGGCAGAGGCCAGCGCCTGCTTGTCGGCGATGGCGAGAAGGACCTTAGCTGCGGTTGCAGTGGCGGCGGCGACTTGGGCGGGGGTGTGGCCGTCCTTCTCGAGCAGATCCACGAGCGCATTGGTGGCTGAAGATGCGTCTGCCAGGGCGGCCTTGGCGACCGCGTGAGTCACGACGGCGAGCGTCTTCTTGGCGACGGCGACCTCCTCGGCGGCGGAGGCGAGCTGCTCGGCGGCGAGCTTGGTGGCGCGCGCCGCGTCGGCATCGGCCGCCTCCCCCTTCCCCTTCAGCTTGGCCTCGTTGGTCGCCGCGGCCTCGAGGCGCTGCGCCGCCGCCGTGCACCGGGACGCCGCCGCATCGACGGCGGCGAGCAGGTGCCCCACCTGACGGTCGTCGGACGCGAAGAACTTGAAGGGTGTGGGTGTAGCCATGGTGGGTGGTGGTGGCGGCGGGATCTGGTGGCGGGCGAGGTGGGGTTTTGGAGGGTGGCGGCGGAGGCGGAATGGAGAGAGGAGGGTGGGGGGCGCTAGGGTTCTACCGATGATTTTATAGGGAGGTCTGTCTTTCTGTGAGGAGGTGAGGTGAGGTGAGATGGGATGCGCCGGAGCGGGGTGGAGACGGGTTTTGAAGGCGGGCGGGACGCGCCGGAGCGGGGTGGAGACGGGTTTTGAAGGCTGCCGGGATGCGCCGGAGCAGGGTGGAGACGGGTTTTGAAGGCGGGCGGGCGGGCGCGCGTGTGTCCCTGGCCGGATGGAACCCTCGCCTGCGTCGCCGGAGCAAGCTTGCTTTGGTTGCGTGTGTCCCGTGCGTGGACTAGTCGAACGGCACACTCAGATTTTGCAGCTTGGTTGGCGGCACGGCAGGGTGTGGATCTCATCTTGCGGCCGGCCGGTCCGCGAGAGAGACGGCCGCCACGGCGATGGGCGCCGGCCGCCCGGTCGCGTCCGGCTGGCGGCGTGCCGGACCGGTGGCGCCGGTACAACAGCCAAACGGAGACACGCCGGAGTCCGGCGACTCAGGCGCAAGCACGGGCACGCCATGCAACTAGTACTACTACTACTCAGCTTTGATTGGGACTCGGGGATAAAAATGTGTGACGAGTTGTGTGCTGGGGGAACGAGGCTTATGTAGAGACGACAGAGGCAAGCTATCCCTACGCATCCACGAGGGGCCAATCAGTCAGACGTTTCCATCCAAAACTCAAAAAGATATGGGGCCAAAATCCTCCTTAATATTCGGCGGCGGCGCCCATTGATCCTAATTAACCGCTCTCTGATACAGCAGCACAAATTACATATAGTAATAATTAATTCCTCCTCCCTCATTGGCTGGCATGGCATTAATCACGGGCTAAAAATAAAGATATGGCCGCTCGTTGGCTGCCCTGATTTTACGGGGTCGGGCCTCCCTCCCACCATGCATGCATCGCTGAGAGTCGTCAACTGCATAAATAAAATGCAGCGATTTTACTTATTTATTATTGATATAAAAGACGAGTCTGCAGTAATAGTAAAAATATTATAAAGCAGCAAAAATATCCAGCCAAATCCTACTGGTACAACAAACAGCACAGTGCACGGTGCACAGCGCAGCGCTTTGTGGTGAGCAAGAGCAGCGAGCTCCACCCAATGTCCAGGTCCAGGCACGCGCTCTGCTAGTGCTGGCCACCACCCACCAGGCATGTCGACACTCCTCTTGGGCCTGCCACTCTATACTCCAAATTATCACAAATTATTAATAATACTAGGGTACATGTCCAAAGCCTGTGCGCACCCAAGATGTCGACACTCACTCTGGACCTACCTAGACTTAAAAGAAATAATCACCAGTACTACTACTAGATGCGCGCACGGCGCACCCAAGCTGTCAACACTACTAGTGTTCCCTCCATCCTTTTTACTCCGCGTGTAAGAATTCATAAAGTTTGACCATATTTATATGAAAAATATCAACATCCACTATGCCAAAGTTATATAATATAAAAGTTTAAGTCATGACGCATCTACTGATATTGATTTCATATTGTGAATGTTAATGTTTTCTCTTATAAAGTTGGTCAAATTTTACAAGGCTTGACTTCAGACAAATTTATATCGAAACTAAAAAGGACCGGAGGAAGTACTAGGAAACATCACTAGTGATACTAGTAGATGCTAGCAGTAGCACAGGTAGTAGTACAGCCTAATAATTCATGCAGTGCCCATTGAAAATAACATTTCAGCAGTTTTAGAACTTGCATAAGTTGAATGGATGGATATATCAGTATACTGCCCTCCCAAACAAAAGCAGGTTTTATGCATAATAAATTGCCAGCATCTGGAATACCAAAGGAAGAATGAATGTAGTACTACCAACACTTTTGAGGCAAGGCAAGGCAAGGCAAACAACTTACTACAACTCAGGGGCCTTGAGCTTGCTCCTCTCATTCAAGCTTGGCACCGAGGATCTTGATGCAGCGCTTCATGTGAGTGACAAACTGCTTCTTGTCAAAGGCAGGTCGCTCCTGCACAAGGCAATGAGCACTTGGCACAATGAACAAGTGCATACTGTATATATAGATAGTAGGCCAAGAACATCAGAGGAAGCAACCTGAAGACGGAAGGTGTCAACCACCTTCACAGCTTGGCCATCGACACCCTTGTCTGTCACCACCACCCTCAGCAGAGGGGTTGGCACCAATGTCCGAGTCAAATGCTTCTTGAACGACCCACTACAAGCATTCAAAACCGTATAAATTATCAAATAAACTAAACCATCTGCACCATGTTCTTCATCAGATATGAACAACTAAAATATGTATATCTGTATGCACAAATTGGTTGTAATTGCTTACACAAGCAGATCCACCAGACCATCCAGTATTCACAGATATTGTACGCTACTTGCATCTATAGGCTAATAATATTAATAATATCTTTTTTGCTTTTCGACATAAAAACATAACAATCGATCAACCTAGAACCCATGCGTAGTTTTAACGTTAGAAGTGTCGAGGCTGCACGATATAGCACGCCATGAGAGCAGATACAAGCCTGGTAAACTGGATGACTACTATGATAGTCAATCTATCCCATGCCAGCAAGATGAGCGATCCTGATCCAGATCATGTATTTTGACAAATTTGATGAGGTCGAATTAACTAACTAGCACGTGATCTATGACGCTAACCTAACCAGGCACCGTACACACAGCATCTGGAGAGTAGAACGCTTACTTGGCCATCGACTTCCCAGAGCACGGCCTCCTCCAGCTCCATGTACGGGAACGAATCCAACGGGAGCTTGTCGCCTGCCACACATAAACACAGCAGATTCAGTCAAATCGATCGCGTGACCGCAAATCCTAACCCAAAACAGTTCTAATGGTAGGGCATGCTTGTTCCTTTGATAAAACAATTGAGTTGATCCAGCACAACGCTTCATGCTTGTTCTACCAGCTACCGCTTGACAACCAAGTAACATTCTTTGCACATATTTGCTACCTCCATCCAGTGATGTGTGTCCATCTAAAAGAGAAAATCATCGAATAAGAACTTAGCATGATAAACAGCAAGGTCAGGTTTGGTGTTTTATGTATGATATTCATGCAAATGGGCAGGAGTTTGACAAGCACCCCGAAAATGCTTTTCAAGAGAAGCGAGAGACAATTCTGAATGCAACTCCAATGTTCATCAGGGATAAAATATAAACAGTACAAAACCAAATGCAAGTTGGCAAATACTCACTTCAACATCTGGCTCTACAAAATGAGGAGTAAATTTTTCCTTCAGCTCTGAATTGTTCTTCGCTAGTTACAACCTGAATGCCATAGACATTAGTATGTTATGTAAATTGCATCCCTAGTTAGTTTCCAGCTACTGTTCACAATTTTCACCTTGATGAGATCGAAACATGGTCTTCATCAGGAAGAATCTTCTTTACACGCCTTCTTGGAAACTCATCTGTGACAAGAGCTTTCGAGTTTAGGTAGAAAACTCTAGGCATGTTGATAGGAATCTTGAACATGATCCCATCAGCAACAGCCCATGCAAGAAAAAAGCCAGGCAGAGTACTTGGAGCAAGCAAGAAAAAAGTAAAATTTGAAAAAATACATGCCTGTCAATGTGATCTAAAGAGGGACAATTGTTTGAACAAAAATGTAGGCCGATTCCCACCATTGCCATGTAACTGACATTTCTTGCAGCCAACCTGATAAAAACAGAAGGAAACATGAGCATTGATTGGCCATCAGTACTGTACTTGGTTTACTTGGCTTAGTCTCAATTGCATTTGTAGCTCTAGCATAACAGAAGAAAAATAGATGAGTCCAAATAACATAAGGTGTGTCTATCTAATCCATACAAAACATAGATGGCACATTGCTTGAAACAATATACTAAAAGAAATTGTTTCCAATGACATCTGGAACACTGAAACCTGGTGCAGCTATCATAGCACCACAGTAAGAGTCCAACTACTTTATATGAAGTCTTGATCTCATAGGCAGGCACTAGCTAACAAGAATGACCAGCAGGACTGCTTTGGCCAATATCGCCTTGATTCGGCATATGGACTTACAAGCTGAAGCTAAGGGTCAAGGAGACACACTCTGTTGCTAAATTAATTCAATAACTTAAAGTGCACCTCCCACATAGGAGCACCAGACTGAAACACCAGCCAGGAAAGTCTCTGCAACCCAAAGGGACCAGGCCCATCTCTCCTCAACTATGAAAGGGGAAGAACTCAGGGAACAGGATTTTGAAATCTGTAGAGTTGAATATCTCAAAACGGTGCAGATAATTAACAGGAACAAAAAAAGAAATGTATATTATCTTTTGCATTGCTGCAGGAATGGTTATGATCTTCTGAATAACCAAGCTTAGGTGCTGCTTGTAGTGAGACCAATCAAGAGTAAATCAGATGTTTGCTTCCGTGGAGACTTTGCGCCATTTTCGTAAATGAACTTAGCAATTTCTGTCAAATACAAGGATGGCTGTGAGTTGAACAGTTTGGGAGATACCAAAGCAGCGATTTGCATGAAAAGTAGTACCAGCATCTGTCTCAAAAACAGCCACCGGAACAGCACACTCGCTCACTAGAGGGGCCTACATGATTTGGGAAAGACAACATAACCATAGACACATTAAATACAATAATTCAAACGGCTGAAAATTATAGGAGCAAATTGTTGGCATCACATGAGTGAGGATACTCTGCCCATATGCTGAAAGGGTCACATAATTTATTGGCAAATATAAGAATTTATAAGCTATGGGGTAAAACATCTTCAGTACTTACTTGTGACTCTCGAGCAACTATATATTGGCAGTGCATTCCTTTGTCTTTAACCATTGAAACTCCCAGGAACTCTGCAAGTGTTTTTGCTGTAGTTCTAGTTACAGCACATGGCTTCTGTTCTCCATAGTCAACTAGGGATTCACTCATCGCGCTTGACTCCCGTATGAACCCAAGCAACTCAGAGATATCAATTCCTTGATCCTGCAACAGACAAATATTGTTAGATAATAGTGCATGGGTTTCACAATGCAAATGAGTTTGTTAAGACTTGAAAGCATGCGATTGTGAATTTTACAAACCACTTACGTCCAATCAGTCTAACCAGCGGTTAGCAACAGATGCATATACAAAGGGCCCGCCCATCAGCGTGCACACACACTACTGTCTCTCGCTCGTACATTCTGTCGAGCACCTTGTGTGCATGCCCATCGCCGAGACAGCGACTGGCGTTCCTGAGCTCTGGAGCGTCAACCGTGAAGGCGTCGGCCCAGGAAGGCGGGAAGCTCTGGGTGCGTCAGAGCGCCGTCGCCGGGCACGCGCGCGTCCTTAGACCTCCACGAGCTCCCTGCGTCTCCCAGCTCTCCGCTCCCCGCCCACACGGCACGGACCTAGCCTGCGGCATCCTCGGCTGACTTGCTCGAGACGGCCTTGCTGCGCGCGGCGTGGCCTGGGATCAAGATTCGGGGCGATTCTGACGCGCACCGCTGCCGGGACCGGACTGCGCCTGGCACAGAGCAACGCCCGCGTGAGCTGCGGTCTCGCGCCGGCGCCCGCCCATGGCTCCTCCATGTGTCGAGCTGCGCATGCCGTCGCGCAGATGCCGGGCCAGCTTCCTAGCTGCTGCTGCTGCGTGCTCAGTACGTGCCCAACACAGGAGTCACCCTAAGCTCGAATCGGAGGGGCGCCGAGGCGGGGGAGGAGGAGGTTGGCGACGAGGCAGTTTTCCGTGACGGCGGCGGCGGTGCAAGGTTGCGATTACGGCTCCTCTCGGAATAAACTGGGGTGGGGAACGAAGGAGAGGGGCTGGGAGATGCTACTAGCAGCCGGAATTGGATGGAGATGCGCGACGAGCTCGGAATCGTCCGAGGCTCGGCGGCAGCTACCATCGTCGGAAGCGGGGAAGAAAGGCTCCTCCGGTGCGCGCCTGCTCCTCGAGCCGGTCACCTCGCGGAATGCGGATGTGTGTGCCTGCCGCCGTTCGCCGGCGACTGCAGCAACTGAGTGGCACCAGTGGCGTGCGCCCGCTAGGTGTTCGGCGGAATGCCAACACCACTCAGGGAGGCTGCTACACCGGGCCTGCGGGGGCTCGAGACAGGCCCTCGCAGGGTCCGCGCCAAGACGCCAAGTAGAAAATAGCTCTATCTTTTTTAGGAAAAAAAAGGAGGAAATAACTCGGTTCATCTCACAGAAAAAAAGAAATAATTTGCTTAGTTTTTTTTTTTGCAATCTCACGAAGCTTTTATTAAGTGGTCACAATGATTACGGTGACAAGCATAAGATTACGGGTTGGCCTACCAAACATGGCATGCTTCGCTAAATCGTGAACCTCAAAATTCGAGTTTCTAAATTCATGGAAAAAATTACACAAAGTAAAAACACTAAAATGCTAGTATATGATTTCATGTATGATAGCTCCATAGCTCGCCGAGCTTCGATGCTTTATGTCATCAACCCCCGTCTTGCAGTCTGAGGCGACATGTAGCTTGAGTAGAATAAGATCTTTAGCCAACATTAATGCCTCACTAACCACCAAAGCCTCCAAGGTGGGAGGGTCTGTTATGCCTCCGAAAACAATAACCGATGCTCCTAAAAAGGTTCCTTCCTGGTCACTACTCCTCGTCACAAATAGCTCCAACGCCCGAGCTATGCACCACTGATGCATCAACGTTGAACTTTGCTAGGCCCGTTGGCAGCGGAAGCCACTGTGTCGGTTGATCCGGTGGGGCACTCGCGTTGGTATGTCCAAAACTTGAATATCTTATAGATAATATGATATAAAGTGATGCGTTGAGATGGGACTCTGAAAAATGTCCTCATAGATAACTTTTCTTCTTGCACACCATACTGCCAAAGAGTAACCATGACATGGATAAATTCCCCATATGAGAGTGTTTCATGCAAAGCAAAAAACCAATTTGTTGCATTTGTGTCATGGTTCAGGCACACTTATTCCACCGTCTCCTCCTTTGATAGGGCTCACACACTTCTAGCCATTAAGCAATCCATTAACGCATGCCGTCAAGATTTTTCGCGTCACACAAAACATAGATAGCCGAGGTGGCGGCCATGGCGTTTGCTCCTTCACCCGATGGAAGCGCGGTTTTCTGATCATGGCGCCCTCTTCTAGTGCGGGACCTTTTCCCTTCACCAAGTCTCTCCCATTGTTCAACTTAACCTGCTCTAAAGATGACACATAACTCAGCAGAAACTTATGTGTTGCCTCAAGAGGAGCCAGGACTTTATCATGCAAAGTGTCGTTCCTTATCTGCCAATTTCTCCATATAATCATCAGTATGACCCGCCAGGAGGCGCCGAGTTATACTTAAGACGATTCATGAAGCCCAAGACCACTCCTGGAGATGACGGGTTAGTTAAGGGCCCAAGGCCCAAAGGGGGCGACTTAAGACCCGTAGAGATAAACCGCCATATATGTGTAACTTGTATTATAAGGCAGGAATAGAGAGAGAGAGAGACCGAGCCAGACACTGTTTATGAGCCGGCCGGGACTCTATGAGCCGCTGGGCGTCGACCTCTGTATATAAAGGGACGACCCGGCGGCGGTTCAGGGCAGGTAACCACAAATCGAGAGCTAGGTCAAGCGGATTCGCTCCCTGGTTATCGAGACATAAGCAATCCCACTCAAAACTGGATCGTAGGCTTTTACCTTCACCGTAAGGGGCCGAACCAGTATAAACCCCGTGTCCTTTGTCTCGATTAACCCCTTCTTGCTTCCTAGTTGCGATGACTCCACGACTAAGTCCTTTCACTAGGACATCTGCCGTGACAACTCCACGACAGTTGGCGCCCACCGTGGGGCCAGCGCACGGTGGATTTGAGTTCTTGAAGGGCAGCTTCGAAGGGCTCAAGGGATACGCTGTGGGCCGGATGACCAAGAGTCGTCGCGGCAAGCTCTACATCGACAACGCAGGCTGGGGCCCCGACGCTGGCTCAATTGAGTATGGGTACCGGGTCCCCTTCGGCGGAATTCACGTCTTCATTGGCCGGATCGGCGAACCGGGCCCTGAGCCGTACATCTGCACCGACATCGTCGAGACGGCTCAGCGTGCGAGACCCGCCCAGGCTCCGCCCGCCACGAAGCGTGCCTTCGTGGGATGCATCCATGAAGGAGAACTTCCTGAAGGATCCGTGTCTGGCGATGAGACGGCCATCTATTCTAACGGTGAGTCGTCCATGGGTGAGACGGATTCGTTGTATCAACTACAAGACGGCGGGCTGCTACCTCTTGAGCACTGCGTTGGTTTTTCCTTGAAGAGGAAAGGGTGATGCAGCAAAGTAGCGTAAGTATTTCCCTCAGTTTTTCAGAACCAAGGTATCAATCCAGTAGGAGGCTACGCGCGAGTCCCTCGCACCTACACAAAACAAATAAATCCTCGCAACCAACGCGATAAGGGGTTGTCAATCCCTTCACGGTCACTTACGAGAGTGAGATCTGATAGATATGATAGGATAATTTTTTTGGTATTTTTATGATAAAGATGCAAAGTAAAATAAAAGCAAAGGAAATAACTAAGTGTTGGAAGATTAATATGATGAAGATAGACCCGGGGGCCATAGGTTTCACTAGTGGCTTCTCTCAAGAGCATAAGTATTTTACGGTGGGTGAACAAATTACTGTTGAGCAATTGACAGAATTGAGCATAGTTATGAGAATATCTAGGTATGATCATGTATATAGGCATCACGTCCGAGACAAGTAGACCGACTCCTGCCTGCATCTACTACTATTACTCCACACATCGACCGCTATCCAGCACGCATCTAGAGTATTAAGTTCATAAGAACAGAGTAACGCCTTAAGCAAGATGACATGATGTAGAGGGATAAATTCATGCAATATGATAAAAAAAAACCATCTTGTTATCCTCGATGGCAACAATACAATACGTGCCTTGCTGCCCCTACTGTCGCTGGGAAAGGACACCGCAAGATTGAACCCAAAGCTAAGCACTTCTCCCATTGCAAGAAAGATCATTCTAGTAGGCCAAACCAAACTGATAATTCGAAGAGACTTGCAAAGATAACCAATCATACATAAAAAAATTCAGGAAAGATTCAAATATTGTTCATAGATAAACTTGATCATAAACCCACAATTCATCGGTCTCAACAAACACACCGCAAAAGAAGATTACATCGAATAGATCTCCACGAGAGAGGAGAACATTGTATCGAGATCCAAAAAGACAGAGAAAGCCATCTAGCTAATAAATATGGACCCGAAGGTCTGAGGTAAACTACTCACACTTCATCGGAGAGGCTATGGTGTTGATGTAGAAGCCCTCCGTGATGGATGCCCCCTCCGGCGGAGCTCCGGAACAGGCCCCAAGATGGGATCTCGTGGGTACAGAAGGTTGCGGCGGTGGAATTAGGTTTTTGGCTCCGTCTCTGATCGTTTGGGGGTATGTAGGTATATATAGGAGGAAGAAGTACGTCGGTGGAGCAACAGGGGGCCCACGAGGGTGGAGGGCACGCCCTGGGGGGTAGGCGCGCCCCTTACCTCGTGGCTTCCCTGTTGGTTGCTTGACGTAGGGTCCAAGTCTCCTGGATCTTATTCGTTCCAAAAATCACATTCCCGAAGGTTTCATTCCGTTTGGACTCCGTTTGATATTCTTTTTCTGCGAAACTCTGAAATAGGCAAAAAACAGCAATTCTGGGCTGGGCCTCCGGTTAATAGGTTAGTCCCAAAAATAATATAAAAGTGAATAATAAAGCCCAATAATGTCCAAAACAGAAGATAATATAGCATGGAGCAATCAAAAATTATAGATATGTTGGAGACGTATCAAGCATCCCCAAGCTTAATTCCTGCTCGTCCTCGAGTAGGTAAATGATATAAAAACAGAATTTTTGATGCGGAGTGCTACTTGGCATAATTTCAATGTAATTCTTCTTAATTGTTGTATGAATATTCAGATCCAAAAGATTCAAGATAAAAGTTCAATATTGACATAAAAATAATAATACTTCAAGCCGCGTGCTTCTTCACTCGTCGGATTTACTTATTTTTCTCTAGAAAGTTATTGTTGTCAGTTGCTTCGCTTTGATTTTATTTGCATTGCCTTGGGTTTTAATCATGTCCTGGCAATGTTTTTTTTGTTCGTATATAGTCTTGGGCTGCTATGGGAGACTGTATTAGTCAGACATGACAGTGGAGTTGTTTGTTCGTATATAGTCTTGGGCTGCTATGGGAGACTGCAGGTGTCGATTGTGTGAGCACCTATTCCATGCTAAAACCATCATAAGATGTCCACTATTTTTGAACTGGATTTTTAAATATGATTATAAATAAAGAAACCATGATTTTAGAAAATACATTAATTTTTTCAAAAAATATTAATGGATTTCAAAAGTGTTTGCGTATTTGAAAAAAGGTTCATAAATTTCAAAATGTTCACAGACTTCAAAATGTCTTGCAATTTAAATATTCACAAATTTATTCATGAATTTAATTATTTATGGACCTTTTTTGAAAATATTAATGATTTTAAATTTCAAGAATTTTAATTAATCTTCATGTATGAAAATGTAAAAAAAGAATAAAAAATAAAAAGGAGAAGGAAGATGAAAGAATAATAAAAACTTAAAAACAAAAAGGAATAATAACAATGATGATGATAAACAGGTAAAACAAAAAACTATTAAACCCAATAGAGAAACTACAGGAAAAATAAAAAAGGCAATAACTTCTAGAACCTTTTCAGAACCAAGATAATTTATCGGCGCATTACGACTATACACTCAACCAGGAACTCACGCCCTTGCAAGCGAGGCCATCGCCCTCCATAACTCACGACGCACTGGGACGCCGGAAATCGAAAGAGCATAGTATCTAAATAGATAGATATGTAGATTGCGTTTAGCCATATGTTCCTGCAGACCAAGGTAGTAGGCATTGCGTACTGAAAAGCAACCACGCTTGTCTGGGTGCCAATCAAGGACATCAGAGTCTAACCTGCTTGAGGCCTTGATCCGAAGGATGCAATCAATATCCGGCTGATAGAAGTACTGCTTGAGCAGAGTAAGGTTGCACGTACCATACAGGTTGAGCAGTTCAGATACCCACTTCATTGATGATCATGTGGAGGATTAGATGACGGTCGGTCTGGAACCTGATATGAAAAAATGACGCGCCAGCCAAAGTCGGTGTCTTTGCTTGGCAAGCAGCTCAGGAGGCCCTTGCTACACAAGCAACCAAGATGTACATGCACCTAGAAGTGGACTCCACGTGCTTGTTATGTGGTCAGGCAAAGGAAGACGTGCACCACGCCCTTATCATCTGCCCTCATGCAGCGGTGCTCTGGGAGGCTATGCGAGAGCACTGGGCGTTGCCGACCCCTGCTGATCTGCGTGATGCTGAGCCAGAGTGGTTGTTCCGTCTGCTTGATAAATTGCCCAGTGCAGAAGCTTGCTTCATTGATGATCATGTGGAGGATTTGGTATGCAAGAAATGAGGTCACACATTATAAACCCCCGATCCCGATTGAGGCCTCGCGACATTTCCTCTCGAGTTATATCACTTCCCTACTTGCAATACGGCAGCATCCCGAAGCTGATGTTACGAAGGGTAAGCATGTGATCGATTACTTGGGAAGCACGTCAAAGTACACACATGAAACAACAGTGACGCCGCAATGGAAGGCCCCTGATGTGAATTATGCTAAGTTGAATATAGATGATGCTTTTTGAAAGAGGATGGTATAGCCGGGGCTGGGATGATCCTGCAGGATCACGAAGGAGCAGTCATCTTTGTCGCGATGCGGGTGCTCTTTAATTGTGGTGATCCTCTGGGAGCGGAGATGGCGGCCATGGACGAAGGGCTCCGACTTGCGCTCCACTGGTCCAACTTGTCATTGGTTATGGAGATGGACTGTGCTGAGTTGTTGAAGATGGTGCAGTCTAAAGATGTTGAGTGCTCGAGGTATGCGAACCGGGTCAATGAGATCAGAAGGATTCTGGCTCATGAAAGGAACATTAGTCTAGCTAAAATCAGCATACATGCAAATGTAGTGAGTCACACCCTTGCTTGTATGGGACGCTCGCAACAACGCACAGCTGGTTGGCTTTGAAACTCCCCTGTGAAAATAGTTAGCACTGTCATCTCTGAATGTAAACATCATGACTGATGAATGAAAAGTTCATTTCCCGCAAAAAAAGGTAGATATGTACTCCCTCCGTTCCTAAATATTTGTCTTTCTAGAGATTTCAACAAGTGACTACATACGGAGCAAAATGAGTGAATCTACACTCTAAAATATGTCTATATACATCCGTATATAGTAGTCCATTTGAAATCTCTAACAAGACAAATATTCAGGAACGGAGGGAGATACTAACCACCTACACTGGCAGCGTGTAATCTTTTTGTCAATAACGTCAAAGCTATCAGGCTGAAAGAAAGATGGGGGCACATTTTGGCCCAAGAAAGATGGTGGGTGGGGGTGGGGCAAAGAATAACACCTACACTGCACAGAGAGGGGAGCTCCTATTCGGCGCTTCAGGTGCCAGGGAAGCTCCCTGGCGCCCACGCTCGACGCTGGTGGGCCGGCTCATGTAGATTTTGCATTTTATTTTCCCGTGGTCGAATAAAAAAGGAAAAAGATCACAAAAAGCGAAAAAGCAAAAAAGATACGTGAATCCAAAAAATTCATGGATTTTGAAAAAAGATCATGATTAAAAAAAATTGACACGGAACCATGATTGGGTGTCGTTTACACAACTGCCGACACAGAGCTCGCCCAAGGCAAGGCGCCGTCGACACGGAACCCGTTCAAGGAAGGACGTTGTCTATTCCGCCGTGGAACTCGCCCAAGGCGAGATGTCGTCTACACTACACTACCGCGACACGAAGCTCACGGTAGGCAGGGCGTCATCTACACCATCGCTGACATAGAGCCCATCCAAGGCGGGATGACGTCTAGGTTATCGCCGACATGATCCATCGTTGGGTGTCATTTACATCTCTATCGGAACATAGACCATCCAAGGTGGGGATGGTGCGTCGCGGAGCTCACCCAAGTCGAGGCGGGGAGCCTTCTACACCTCACTACATGGAGCCCGTCCAAGCCGGGACAACGTCTACATTGTCCCTAACACGAATCCATTGTTGGGCGCCATCTATGCCGACTCCCGGCTCGACAAGGTTGCTGGCTACATCATCACAATGTCTTCACCAGCAATCATCATCGACCAAGCCATGCTGCTCAGTCTCATCATGTCGACCTTGTGTTGCCACTTATTGAGCTGGTGACAGTACCCACATCCGCATGATCCAACATCCACATTGACGCACATCCTCAACATCCTCCTAGCACCAGACATGCGGGGATATACTCCGCTGACATTTCATTCTCTGATGAAGCAAACTATCACTTGTTGCGCGGACAAGGCGAATGCAATTCATCCCGTCCGACGCCAACAAGCAAACATCATTAGGTCAGTGATTGACGATCAAGTTGAAGGCCGTCCACATCATCATCAAACACCAACAAGGCGGAGGGTTGCGGGTGAGCATAGCCTGAGCGACGGGCATTCTGCTCTCCTCTTCACTTCACCGCCACAACACCATCATCTACGCTAAGCATACTGAGAAGAAGAAATCCGAATGTAGCAGCTTAATTGGAGATGGTATGCAACTTCAACTCGTGGACGCGAATAATCAAGAGCCTTCCGAGTCTCGGTGAACCGGAACACACGGTCGCCCAAGTCATATCAACCAAGGCCTTGGAGCGCATTTGTTAAGGGACCGTGCTTTATTTCTCCAAAATACAAATTTTCCTATATTATATCTGTGCACTTAAGTACACTAAAAAGTCTACATTAATTTTATTTTATTTTCGTGTCAAACACTAGTATTTGCATTGTTCGATTTCATGTACTCCTTAAAAGCTACTCCCTTTGTTCATAAATATAAGGTGTTCTAACTTTTTCTAAACGATATAGATACGTTTCAGTGTGTTGGTTCACTCATTTCAGTCTCCATGCAATTCATGCTCAAATATCCAAAACATCTTATATATTTATAAATGAAGAGAGTAAGAATTAGCCATGACAAGCTTTCTCTTTTGGACCAAAAGACGGATGCGTCTGCGGCTTTAACCCTCCGGGAACATGGTGCCATGAGTATTGTCAGCCTGCACCTCGGTTCCGTAACACTGTCGCGTACAGTTTCCGGCTAAGCTCCTGCAGCAGGCTGCAGTTCACATCGGACCGACACCGGCCGGAGAAGTCGGAAAGCACCCGAGAGTGGTGTTCAGTCCTTTAATTTCGTGCAAACGAGGTGGGCGAAAACTGCTCTGAGTCTCCACTCTAGACTAGAGGAGTACTTGCGACTAATAATTTGATTAACGGAAAAGCTATTTTCCTGCTGACTGGCAGTTAGCGATAGGCACGGACGATTTCCTTCGATCGCTAGTTCCCTAATTTTTCGGCCACTATCGCTTCTTCTCCTGATTTTTTTAACCGCCGATATCTTCCCTCTCTCTTCCGCTAGTTGCCCTTTTTCTGCGATTTTTTACTGCCCGATCTTCTCTCTCTCCTAGTTTATTTCTTGTTAGTAATCTGGATGGGAAAAAAAAGTGCAGGAATGGTTACTTGAACCCAGGACGTGGTGACAACTGAATGACCCGTTTCACCAACTCAACTAAAGCATGCCGTTGTTGAAACTACAAAAGCTACGTATTTGACCTTGTATTAATAACATATCACCCAAATTTATGTGTTTTTCTTGTTCCTTTCTTGGATTATCTCTAGTGCATAATGTATTGATTTTTCTCATTAACTTCTACCTGGAAAAGGTTATTGAAACATATCGTGATAAATTATATGTAAGTATTGAGACAAACCAGAGACCTGAAAACTTAGCTACAGACACCGTGACAACTTTCATTCGGGAAGAAAGTTGTTATGAAACATACACCGGTAACTTCTGTGTTAATTACATGATAATATAGGCAAATTATACATGATAACTTATGCAAACATCACGGTAGCTTTTTGACCCTGGATTTTTTTAACCCAATACACCCTCAATAATTTCTGTGTACATAACATGGTAAATATGCACCGTAGACCTGATAACTTATGTACATACACCGCAGTAACTTTTTACCCGAAAAAAGTTGTTGAAAACATACCCTTGGTAAGTTTGTCTAAATAGCATGGTAACATAGGCACCACGGGCCTGATAACTTAGCTATAAAGACCCGACAACCTATATTTAATAACATGATATTATACACACCATAGACTGGATAACTTATGTACAAACACCACAGTAACATTTGACTATGCGAAAAAGGGAGGGAGTAGTTGAAAAACATACCTCCGATAACTTATGTGTAAAGAAAGCTAATTTCCGACTGGTCGCGCGTTTGCTTCAGATCCGAACGTCCCACGTCGTCAGATAGGAAATGAGCGGCTCGCGATCCACCTTATCCCTTCCTCCTTTCTCTCCCTCGATGGCGCCCAATCTCCTTCCTCCTGCGCCAGGTGGCCAAGGAGAGCTACCAGGCGCGAGACCAAGTGTAGCAGCAGCTCCTCGTGGCGGCCAAGTAGGTGGCGGCGCTAGAGGTAACGTTGATGTGAATAGCATGGTAACTCACGCATCGAAAACCCCCAATAACTTATGCACCCTGGTCCTGGTACTTTCGCGAGGAGGGGTGATGAAATATACCCCCGATAACTTTTATGCGAATAGCACGGTAACTCACACATCGCAGACCCGATAACTTATGTACGCCGGTCTTGGTAAATTTGTCGACCGGGTGGAGGGAGGCACGTTGATGAAATACCCTCGGTTATTTTTTGTGCAAATGGCTTCATAACTCGCACAGCGCAGGCCTGATAATTTTTGGGAGAAAAAATGTTGGAAACAAATCTTGATGCTAGTAATTTCCATATTATAGTTTTATAGCCTAAAAAATCATGCTAAAGCTAATAATTGAACTCAAGACTTCAATATCTACTTGACTCTTGACAAGTTCAAATAAAATACCACTTTTTTGACCATCCGAGGTGAAAAAGTTGTTAAAATATACCCCCGATAACTTCTGTGTAAATAAGATGATAACTTACGTATAATTAACCTGATAACTTACATATAAACGCATTGATAACTTTTCACCTTGGGCGAAAAGTTCTAGAAATATGCCCTGATAACCTAGTGCAAATAGCATGGTAGTTTATGCACCAGACACCCGATAACTTATATACAACACATTGATAACTTTTTACCCATGTGAAAAATGTTACTGAAACATGTCCCGGTAACTTTTTTTTGTCGAAACATACCCCAGTGTGAAGTTACCACTACCCCATGCTAAAGTTATCATGCTTCTCATGGTATAGTCATTAACCTTCTCATATTATAGTTATCAGGCTTACCATAGTATAGTTATCATGTTGCTCAAGTCATAGTTATCACGTTGGTCATGCCAAAGTTACCAAGCAAAAAAAAATTATTATCGTTGATATGACAGAAAAAAGAAAGGTTCAAATAATCTTGTTTATATATAATAGACAACAACTAAAGGTGGTTTAGTTGGTTATTGGGCTCAAAGTCTAACGAATAGACCTGGGTTCAAGTCCCCTTACGAGCACTTTTATTTTGTGTAACCAAGGACCAGAAAAACCACTAGCGATTTACTATTGGCGTATACGGTTTTCAAAAGAAGAAAAAAAATCGGTGGAATCAAGCATGCGGGTCACGAGAGGAAGATGGGTTACGATGGTGCGGATCTGTTGCTTAACGTACGTTAGCACAGTCCATTAACCTTTGATTAATTCCGTTTCTCTATTCTTTTTCGCTGGGCCAGTTTGTTTGTTTGGCTTGTACGTAATAAATAAAGATGGGAGATAGATTGAGATTCATAACAAAGCCATCCGCCGATCGCGGGTTCGTTCCTCCCGCCTTATCCGTGCTTTGGACTTTACTTTTGCTGGTATTTGCCTTTATGTGCCCTGCATCTCTCTACATAGACATGATCCCAGCCGGAACTTTTGCTTTTGTTCATCTCTTTTCCGCCCGGAGCCTTGGTGATCACGGCCTACTTGGTTGTGGTTTCTAGCTCCTGAAACAAAATCAATGAATCACTTGCATAAGCATGCATGCTGGAGGTAAGATGCATTTTCTTTATCTTTTTGTATATATCAACAGTACCATACACACACATACACATGCATGTGTGATAATCAATTTCATAAGAAGTGCTACTAAGCAAATGAGGATACTAATCAAGACCATAAGTAAGCAGGCTTTCCCGCGGAAAATAATTAGTACGTAACAAAAATATTAAAGAGGCTCGTTTACCTAGGTTATAAAGGAACGGCAGACAAGACAAGAGGGTATTCAGCAACGACGATCGACGACAGTGTGCATGCGCCTATTCCAGCCGGCCGGCCGTCCCCGTTCCCGGCGCATCCTACGGTAGTGCACACAAAAGGTTGCGGCGCGCGGACTTGGTGCCGGATGGATGGAACCTCTGCTAGTGCTGCCAAAATCAGCGGCCTGATTAACTGAGCCCGCCGCGCCGTCAACTTTTTTGTTTTCACACATGATGAACCAGGAAAACGGGAAAATGGTGAGATCCTAGGGTAAAAAAACAAACAGAACCACACAGCTTCCAAGCTAAATTAGAGAGCAAACATGCAAACAAAAACGGGAAAGATCGTGTGTAAAACTGTCTATTCCCACTGCGTCTCTGCTGCCGTTGCATCGCATATTCAATTCCTGCTGCCCCATGCATGCATGTCGGACGTGCTTGTAAAGCCCTCCTCTCCGTAATAATCAGGACAATTCCCCTAGTACGTGATTAGGAGGGCCTAAGTAACATGACCATCAGCTTAAAAAAAGAAGTCTCATGACCATCTTTTATGGACATCCCAATGCCACTCTCAAGCTTTACCACAAAGAAAAAGAGTACGTAGTGAGACTGAGAGATGATAAAGGTAGACCTGCGGCAGCATGTCGTGGGTGTATATAAAGAGGCGCCCTTTTGAGCTATTCCCTAACTCCCTCCAAAGCCAAACCAACCATATCCTTCTTGGTGCACTGCAATGGCCAGGAACAGTAGTGGCGCTCATGTCGCCGCTGCCATCTTCGGTCTCCTGGCACTTGCATCAATGGCGAAGCTTGCTTCCGGACATGACTATGCCATGGCATTGAAGAAGAGCCTCCTCTACTTCGAGGCTCAGAGGTCCGGCGCGCTCCCTCCTGACCAGAGGGTCACCTGGAGAGCCAGCTCCGGCCTCTTTGATGGCAAGGCCAACGGAGTATGCCTATTTTTCTTTTTACCTACTCCCTTCGATTTCAAAATTATTGAAGTTTTAGGTTTGTCCTAAGTCAAACTTGTTTAAGTTTGGCCAACTCTTGAAAAGTATGGTAAGATCCACAACACCAAATACGATAGCACAAATATATATTTTCATAAATAATCTCATGGTACTAATTGGTGTTCAGTGTTCTGAATATTAATATATTGTTATGTAGACTTGGTCAAACTTAAACAAGAACTCAGGACAAACCAAGAAACTTTAATTATTTTGAAAATAGTCTTGCTAAGTCTTGGTCGACCGAGACTTAAAACTTCGTTAAGTCTCAGTCGATACTATATCCATGAGATCTTACATTAAGATCCGCACAAAACATTTTTTTTAGTTTTTTACTTTTTCTCACTTACTGAAACTTGATTAAATGTAAGTCAACTGAGTCCTAGTCACACCCTTGGAAACAGAGGTACTAGTACATACTAGCACTGATCAAAACATAATGCCATTTGTTTATGATCCTTCCTATATATGTGTTTAATGAACTTGATGAACCACTGCCATTGCCATGCTTTCACCTGATGGAGTGTCCGCACGATCTTGTATCGTTTCAGGTCGATCTTGTGGGAGGGTATTACGACGCAGGGGACAACGTCAAGTTCGGGCTGCCCATGGCGTTCACGGTGACCATGATGTCCTGGAGCATCCTCGAGTACGGCAAGCAGATGGCCGCCTCCGGCGAGCTCAAGAACGCCATGGACGCCGTCAAGTGGGGCACGGACTACTTCATCAAGGCGCACCCCGAGCCCGACGTGCTGTACGGTGAGGTCGGCGACGGCGACACGGATCACACCTGCTGGCAGCGGCCCGAGGACATGACGACGAGCCGCCAGGCATTCCGCGTTGATCCCCAGAATCCTGGATCGGACCTGGCTGGAGAGACAGCCGCGGCAATGGCCGCCGCGTCCATGATCTTCCGCACCACTTATCCGGGTTACGCCAACCTGCTCCTTGAACATTCTAAGCAGGTGGGTACATTTTGGCCCGATTCCGATTCCGCAGCCTGATCTGGCTCAACTTGAAGAAATCTGACAAGAACTGCATATATAGGTTTACAATTACTCTGTCTGATTCTTTGATATGCTCGCTCAGTTGTTCGAATTCGCCGACAAGTACCGGGGAAAGTATGATGCCAGCATCACCGTGGCGCGGAATTACTACGGGTCATTCAGCGGATACGGGGTAATAAGCAACTCTCTCTGAAAAGAGATGCGGGCATCAGAATCAGATGGCGAGACGCATGCATTCTGACATTCCTTTCAACAATGTGATGATGGTGCGGTGCAGGACGAGCTGCTATGGGCGGCGGCGTGGCTGTTCGAGGCGACGGAGGAGCGGTTCTACCTCGAGTACCTCGCGCGCAACGGCGACGCCCTGGGCGGCACGGGCTGGTCCATCAACCAGTTCGGCTGGGACGTCAAGTACCCCGGCGTGCAAGTGCTGGCAGCCAAGTTCCTGCTTCAGGGCAGAGCCGGCGAGCACGCGGAGGCGCTGCAGAGGTACCGGCAGAACGCCGAGTTCTTCGTGTGCTCGTGCGTCGGCAAGGGCGCCGCCAACGTCCCGAGGACCCCCGGCGGCGTCATGTACCACCAGAGGTGGAACAACCTCCAGTTCGTGACCAGCGCCTCCTTCCTGCTGACGGTGTACGCCGACTACGCCACGGTGACCGGCAGGGGCGCCGTGCGCTGCCCCGGCGGCGCCGCGCAGCCCTTCGAGATCCTCGCATTTGTCAAGTCCCAGGTAGTAATCTCGACAGCCTCAACATTCCAATTCTGCCATGCCTGCTGTTTACTTTCAGAAACACTGACGGCATTTCAAACTTTTTATACAGGTGAACTACATCCTGGGCGACAACCCGAGGGCGACGAGCTACATGGTCGGGTACGGGCAGAACTACCCGCGGCAGGTGCACCACCGGGGCGCCTCCATCGTGTCGGTGAGGACGGACCCGTCGTTCGTGAGCTGCCAGGAGGGCTACGCGAGCTGGTACAACAAGCAGGCCGTGAACCCCAACGTTCTCGACGGCGCCATCGTGGGGGGCCCCGACGAGTACGACGACTTCGCCGACGAGAGGAACAACTACGAGCAGACGGAGGCGGCCACCTACAACAGCGCGCCGCTGCTCGGCGTCCTCGCCCGCCTCGCCGGCGCCTGCGGGGGGCTGGACGAGTACCAGTCGCTCCCGCAGGTGGCTGCTGCAAACCGCACGTCACAGCCGGCTCATCGTCGGCACCCTCACCTTGGGATCGAGCAGAACGTGACGAGGACATGGGCGGTCAGGCGCAGGACCTACCACAGGTACTCGGTCACGGTGACCAACAGGTCCCGGAAGACGGTGCGGGGGCTCCACCTCGGCATCTCGGAGCTCGACGGCCGGCTCTGGGGGCTCGACAAGGCGCGGTACGGGTACGTTCCCCGGAGGTGGCTGCGGGCGCTGCGCCCCGGGAGGAGCGTCAGGTTTGGGTATGTGCAGCCCGGCCCTCCGGCCAATGTGTGGGTCACTGGATACAAGCTGGTGTGAGTGAAACTCTTCTTGTTTCCATGTTTGAGGTCCTAGGATTGACAATCCAGAGTTTTTGGTGGGTTTGTTGTGTGCGTGCTAGGCGCGAGTTAGTGATGGGAAGGAGTGAAGAGATTAAAAATGTGATTGTGCTCATCCTCTTCCTTCCGAGAGCTTTTGGTTAGGCCAGAGAGGAATTTGGATTTTAGAGAGATGAGATGTAATGTTCATCCTTCTTACATTTCAAGGGTTTTTTTCAAAAAAGAAGATACAAGGCATTACCCCAGTTTTAAGTTAATAAAAGCTCTAAATGCCCTAAAATACTGGCTGTCAATGTTGTCCTATCATTTGAGCTGCATTCTTGAGTCAATGCCCTGAAACACTGACTGTCTGCTAAGAAAAAGGTTAGATCCCAACCATTTGAGCTGCATTTTCAGAGCTGAGAAGGCTACGAAGCTAAGAAGGCACGGCCATTTGAGCTGCATGCAGTTTCAGAGCTAAAGAGAATGTGTGGTTTGTATACTGAAGAAAAAGAAAAACTGCTCAGCTACAACCTACAACACTGACTGCTGTCTAAAAAGAGAGAGCCCCAACTATGTGAGCTACGGTTTTCAGATCTAAGAACAATGAGCAGCATGATCAGATTAGTCCAGCATTTTGATCATACTGAAGAATGACTAGTGATTTAAAAATAAATTATGGCAAACAAGCAACACAAGATAAAATAGTGATTTAAAAAGGAATTATGGCAATCAATTTTTCTTCAGTCATAGTGCAGCGATGACTAACCAACTGCCAATGTAGAAAAAGAGGGAGCAGTGCTTCTTCGACGTTGTGCCCTCTTCGACGTTTCATGTGGCACCGCCAGATGTGGACCTCAAGTTAGACTTGCTTGATAAAAAATAAAAACGGGCGGACGAAAAGCCTGCGTACAGAGAAGCGTTGGTAAGGCCAAACACAGGGATGCAGAGAAGATAGCCTTGGGAAATGAAAGAACAACACACTGATAGGCAAAAAGGCTAAAAAGAAGGGGACTGACAGGAACACTGAATATGACTGAAGAAATAACACCAAGTATGACTAAATAATTTACACTGAATATGACATATGACTGAACAAATAACACTGAATATGACTGAAGAAAAATTGATAAACTGAAGAAATAACACTGGATATGACTGAAGAAAAATTGATAAACTGAAGAAATAAATAATACTGAGTAACAGAGAAAACTTCCACAATTTCCTGTGAGCTGCAGCCTCCTCTTCTATAGTATATATACTACATAAAGGATACAAGCTGGTGTGAACTCTCCCGTGTTTGCGGTCCTAGGATAATCCAGAGTTTTTGGTGTGTGTGTGTGTGTTAGGTGCGAGTTAGTTATGGGATCACTGGGATGGGAGGAAGGAGTGAAGAGATAAAAAATGTCATTGTGCTCGTCCTCTTCCTCCCGAGACTGTTTGGTCAGGCCAGAGAGGAATTTGGATTTCAGGGACATGGAGATGTAATGTTCATCCTTCTTACCTTTTCAAGTTAATAAAACTCCAAATGCCCAATGGATACAAGGTGCCGAAGAGAAGAACATAAGAAGAGCTAGGAGTGCTGTTTCAGAGCTGAGAAGCTAAGAAGGTACACCATGTGAACTGCAGGCAGTTTCAGAGCTAAAGAAAATGTGCAGTTTGTCCTGAAGAGAAAGAAAAACTGCTCAGCTATGACACTGACTGCTGTCCAAAAAGATAGATCCCAACTACGTGTGCTACAGTTTTCAGATCTAACAACATGATCAGATTAATCCATCATTTTGATCATACTGAAGAATGACTACTGATTTAAAATTGAATAGTGACAAACAAGTCAAAAAATAAAAAGAGTGCAACCGACTGAGACATGACTAAGAAAGGAAATGACTAACCAACTGGCAATGTAGAAAGAGGGAGCAGCAGGAGCAATGCCTCTTTGATGATAGAGCCATATGCATGGGTCATCCTTGATGCTGTTAATCACCTGGGTCCTGGGGGCAATCTGACTCAAAATCGACATGTTCGATATCCAGTCAGTAGCACGCGATAAGCAATCTTACTCCACAATCCACATTGTCCATTTGAAATAACATTTTGGCCATGTTCACTTTCCTCACATGCTGAAAAAAAACATTGCTCAAAGAGGCACCAAGGCGGGGCGTATCGCACGAGTTGTTTCCCTATAATTACGTAAAATGAAACCTCATTTCCTATAAAATGGAAAATTATCTTGTACAGATGAAGAATATAGGTAGAATGAGATTTTTTGTTGTCTTGATATTCTGAATAGATTCTGTTGCTCAGATTGCCACTCTGCGGAAGAATGCTACTAGTAATCAGCGTCATGGTAATCCTCATAGGCTCCACCACCACCGTCATCAACGTAGCCATCGTTGTTGTAATCAGCATCGTGACCATAATCATAACTGGCATCAAATGTTTCACCATAACCAGTATCCTCTTCATAATGCTCGTCGAAGTGCATGTCATCTTTGCCATTTGCTTTCCCATCTTCGCCTTCAATCTGCACGCAGAATCTCAGTAAGCATTTGAATGGCAGGAAATATAATAAGTAAACAAGATATTCCTCTTATTAGTTTGGATGAGATGGGGAAAGACTTGGGCTGGATAAAAAATGAACATTGCATGAAAATTTTAGGATACATCAAGCTCCGGTGAACATAAAAGGCAAAAACATACCTTGTACAATCCACTAACAGCTTCAACATTGACCTTAGACCCAAGCCCCTGCAAAAGGAGCAATGTTACATACTAAATGTTAGCTCATTTGCGCGCAAAGTTTAACATCTATAATAGTCACACGGCGACGTATATTTTGGATGTCTATGGCTGCACAAAATATCCAGTACCTTCCGTTTCAACATGTTGTATGTTGCTTCTGCTGGTGTTTCAGCAGGTGTGGAGTTCTTGTCTTCATTACGTTTTCGTTTCTACATTAAAGAAAACATCCCTGGCTAATCATGAACTGTACCAAAAATAGTTTTGAGGAAGATGTGTGCAGAGGACACTTGGGCTACACTAAAACATTTCATACCTTCTGTCGTCCCTCTCCAACAGATACACCACTAGCTGCCAATTCAGCCGCTAAAGCTTCCTTTGCAGCTTGTTCCTGTAAAAGAGGTCAGCAGATATTTACACCCACTTGTCAGAACAAGAAACTGCCTCATGATGATAAGTACCTCTAGGTATTCTTTGTTCATTTCCTCCCAGATAATCTTTTTGTTTTGTGTTTCTTCTTCATTGTGAAGATACCCGTCAACCTGCAAATTTACCAAATATTAATTACAGGAAATCAGAAAGAACGGCCATATCTCAGGCTCTAACTAGGGATGCGATAATTAGTCTGTTACAACATCTCATGGATAAAAGTACCTCCGCATCATCAATATCAGAAAGATTTTCTGCATCAGAACCAGTTTTACCATTTTCACCTAAGGATGCAACACGGCATCCAGAAAGTTGATTAGCCATTTGCTTGTCAATACAAACTAAAAGGCAAAATGACAATGAAATTATTGTAGAGTACTAACAATATTAATGAGAAAGTGGGTCCCTATTTTAGGTCTTCGTGCGGGGTGTGGAAGGGGGCCCATCTCCCCCTCCTCTTTAACCCTTCGGTTGACGCCCAGGCGGCTACCTTGGAGAAGGCTAAGATAGCCGGCCACATCAGTGGTGCTACTAACAGTATGCGGATGAAACCATGATCATGGTGGAGGGGTCAAACTAGATATTACCAATCTTAAGTTCCTCATCCTCTGCTTTGAGGCCATGTCGGACCTCAAGATCAACTTCAGTAAAAGCAAGGTTGTGGTCCTGGGGTACCTGCCCAAGTAGCAGCAGCGGATTGCAAACAACCTTAATTGCAAGATCTCTTTCCCAATCACCTACCTGAGGATGCCGACCCTGATCGGGGACTTTGACCCACTTGTGGGGCGGTCAAGGCCAAGGCGTAGTTGTGGCATGGGAGGTTCACCCCCAACGGGAGCAAATCCGTGCTCATAGACTCCTCCTAGCCTCCCCATGTATATGAACGGGTTGTATATTCTTCCAGAGGGAGTGCATAGCACCTTCGACAAGGATCTATCACGCTGCTTCTGGCAGGCGGCCAATGGGCGCCAAAAGTACCATATCTGCTTCCCTAAGGACCAGAGGGGCCTGGGTATTCTAGCGTCACATCACATGAATGTGGCCCTCATGTTGCGATGGGTGTGGTGGATTCTTAGGGGGAGGCCTATGGTTGCATCTGGCTCCCCCCCCACACACACACCTTACCCTTACTAAGCCTTTTGTCCCAAACAAGTTGGGGTAGGCTAGATATGAAACCCTTTTACGAGGACTTCCCAGGAGGTCACCCATCCTAGTACTACTCTCGCCCAAATGGGTTTCATACCCAAAGGACTGGCTAGTTTTACGTTGGCTTGCCAAGCCTATCACAACCCTTAGATATGAAACCCTTTCCCGAGGACTTCCCAGGAGGTCACCCATCCTAGTACTACTCTCGTTCAAATGGGTTTCATACCCATGGGACTGGCTAGTTTTTACGTTGGCTCGCCAAGCCTATCACAACCCTCCTCCTTTACCCGGGCTTGGGACCGGCTATGCCTAGAAGACATAGGCGGAGTTAGGCGTGCTTCTGGCTCAGTGTTTAAATTTTTGGCCTTCTTGCAGCAGTGGCAGCGGGACAAGGAACGGCTAGGGGGCATGATTGATGATCTTCTAGTGGCAGGCCGCCAACCCGCTTCGTTCCCTAGCCATTAAACCTTTGGCTCCGATGAGTCTTCTATTGCTTTTGCTTTTGCTTTTGGGCATGTCTGTGTTGTTGCCCGAGCAAAGCTCTTATATTCTTTCATGCACTTTGCACTTCTTGTATGTACGTGGTGGTTGCTTTATTTATAGTGGAGCGAAAGCCTATTTCAATAATCATATTACAGGAACCAACAAACCTTCCACTTCCGAGTCTTTGAAATCAACAAAATCATTTGCAATTTGGCTGGAAGCAATTGTGGAAGATTTGCCTTCAGACTTCTGCTCAAAAAAAGGAAACTTGAATCACCAAACAAACAACCACACATCAAGCACACTGAATGAATTATAAGAGAAAGAACAAATGCAGCTGTAGTAAAGAGATAAAATATATACATGACATTAGCGCGAGACAAAAAATTCCGAAGTTAAGCACTATAAAATAGATTATGCTGGTAAAAATGTTCCATTAGAAGATTGCAGCAACGAGACAGGTAGTCTGGTGCAGCCCAGTATTGAATGTAATGGGTATATTTTGTTCCCATCTTGCAAACCTCCTTTGAGTACATCAGAAGATGGAGTAAAAAATATAAACAAAGAGAAGCAGCTTCAGCGCTAGTAGATAATTTGAGATACCTATCTGCAACCAGTTTTGTGGGGTAGAAAGGAAAACTCTGATATTACTTAGAAACCTCAGTTTGAAGTTCAGGAATATAATCAAGGTGTAAAAGTGAAAGTGTAAAACAATATGCAGATCAAACCTGAATGTTTCTATTAACAAAAAGAAAACAAGTCATCAATGTAATTAATAAACAGCAAATGATATAGAAACTACAAAACCAGATTTACCAGGGGTTTGTGCAGTCAACTGATGAAAAACAATCTTCACTTTGCATGAATGATGAAAATAATTCAAAATTAGTTAACAATAAGTGTAATTGCTTAATTGAGAATTATAGTTCAGAAAGAAAGAATCTCAGATTATCAGATTAATGGGGTAAGAAGCATGGATTTATGTATGTTCAGGAACCGTTACCTTCCCAGGGCTCATGATGTTATCTTCAAAATCAGAATTATGTAACTCACATATTGCCTCGTCCACAGCAGCTTCCTTGGCTCTTTTAGCAGCATCCAATCTTTGTTTTTCAGCTCGCTGGAAAGCTGGAGGGTCAGCACCACCCTCCAGTCCACCTGACAGTTCAGTGAACTGAGCAATCAAGTCATGTCAGTAGTAGTGACTGAAATATCAAAACCAATGCATTACGAACATAGTAAATGTGAGTTACATTGTCGTAGCATTCCTCACAAAGCCCATGAGAAAAATGCTCAGCACCCTTATCCTTGTGCTCGCAAAGGACTTCTCCAGACTTGGCTAAACATTTTGAAACCGGCTCTTCATCAGCCTTTGCCAAAAAATCTTCGATCTGTCATAGGGGCATGAAGACACAAATTATAACTAAGCAGTGGTATACCATAAATGAAGTTCTTACAAAAAAAGTTGTAGACAAAATAAATGAACTATAAATGGAGTTGATGACTTCAATGTTGAAACCCCCTCCCGTCATAATCCTGATGGACAATTGCATTTGCAGAGTCTATAGTAAACAGCATGGTCTTGGAGCATAAATGTCATCAATTCATCCAAGATCAGCTAGAAACATAACTATAAGCACTAGGTGTCTGCCAGAAAAGTGTTGTGTGAAGGGCAAGGAGTGGCAAAAGAAAGAGATTCATCAACTATGGAATCTTACAAGTATCAGTATCAAACAGAGGTTGGTGTTCACAAAGAGCAGCAAAAGAAAGAAACTCGTGATTTTATTTATTTTTCATCAAAAAAAGAACAGAGCTTGCTGTTCACAATGCATCGCATTTAAGTTGGCATGATATCATCTTCATACAGGTCAAGACAGATAATATATGTTTGTAGTAGATATCATAGAAGTATATAGACATGAAAGGGGAAGCCAGATGCTCTAGGAGATAAACAGGAATATCACCTGAAACTAGCTATCTGAAAAGACAAAAGGAAGTAAACACATGTGTAGTTGACACAGAAATGCATTACTAAATGATGTTTTAGCATGATACACAACGTCCAATTCTAGATTTTAGCTGGATGATAGTTTGGGCATCTCCAATCCGAACCCCGATCCGGACATCTATAGTCCAACGTGGACCCCCACTTTGGGCCGTACGCGTCTGGATGTCCGAAATCCCCAAGCCCGGCCCCAAATCGAGGTGTAGAGTAGGGGAGCCCTGAGTCCCGGACGTCCACCACGTCGGACTCCAACAGGTCGGACCCCTATTTTTTCAGACGCCGCCGTTCTCTGTCTCTGCTCTCGGAGCCGGACGTTGTACCCCCCCCCCCATGCCGCTCGGGCCTTGCTGGAGCTCGGCAAGATCCGCCTGCCGCCTCTGCTGACGTGGTCCATGGCAGAACTACACACGGCAAGTGTTCAGTCAAATGCCATAGTGCGTTCTTTTAAGTTCGTTTACTTTGAAGGAAACACGATGGATTCGGAGTACTTCTACAACGAGTTCATGGGTTGGTCTTCGTCGGATGAGGAGGATGATGAAACAGCGATAATGATGGCAGTTCTTCAAGAAATGGACAATGCGGAGGAGCATGTTCTCAACTTCAAGGGTCAATGTCGGGACATTGAATTTTCGATCGGCGTCGGGCAAGGGGCCATGTGTTGATCTATAGACGAGTACTTAGCCCCCGATGTGTTATTCAAGCGCTTTTTTCATCGTCGCTACCGAATGCGCAGGTCATTGTTCTTGCGCATCATGGATGATGTCAAGGCTTATGATGATTACTTCAAGTTGAAGAGGGATGCCCTCGGCGTGCTTGGGTTCTCTGGTCTCCAGAAGTGCACAACTACTATGGTATGGCACAGACACAGACTAGTGGGGTGAGTACCTCCAGATGTCTGAGAGCACACATGCTTGGAAGTAATGGTTAGATTTGCTAGTGCAAAGGTGAAGATGTTTGGACCAGAGTTCTTGAGAGAACCAAATGTCGAGGACACTTGGAGACTTTTGGCACTTGAAGAATCAAGAAGGTTTCCAGGTATGCTCGAATCCATGGATTGCATGCACTGGAAATGGGAGAACTGCCCCTATGCTCAACAAGGGCAAAGCAAGGCCATGTTAAAACTCCCACCATCATTCTTGAAGCAGTTGCAACACAAGACTCTGGATTTGGCACTCTTTCTTTGGCATGCTAGGGTCTCACAATATCATCAACATGCTCCAACGGTCACCATTGTTTGCAAGGCTGTGTGAGGAGCCAAGAGCCAAGCTTTTTCCGTTGCCTGGTCTGATACGTCCCTTGAATATCATGATTGTTAATTAGTATGAACAGGTCAGACACTGCAAGCCAGAAAGCTCCCCCCAATTTCTCGATTTTAAGCAGTTCTAAGGTAGTCTCCTTCTAGTTACGATTTGCCCTTGTCTGTCACTATAGATGTTCTAGCTTTAGTCTTTAGTCATGCATTTCGAATGCTCGCAATATTCTAGAGTGCAACTATACCATCATGGGCATGACTACAATATGGGCTGCTACCTTGTTGATGGACGATAGTATCTATCCTCCGTGGTTGACGTTTGTCAAGACCATCTCCAATCCAATAGGTACCAAGAAATCTCACTTTGCTACAAGACAATGTGCTAAAAAGGATGTGGAGAGGGCATTTGGAGTGTTTCAAGCATGTTTTGCATTTGTTCGCGGACCTGCTAAACAGTGGGATCCACAGACATTGTGGGAGGTGATGACATATATTGTGCGATCCACAATCATGTTGTGCACAACATGATTGTGGATGATGAGGGAGAGAATGTTCTCAATGTTCTGGATTTCAAACATATGTGTGAATCTGTCTAGCTTCCACATCAAGAGGCGGCAACGTTTGGGAATTTTCTGTAGATGGATCATCAGATTCACAACTGAGCAAATCATACGCAGCTTCTAAATGATCTAGTGGAGCATTTGTGGGTGTTTCACTCAAACAATTAGAGCATGTGGCCAGATAAATTGAATTTAAGTTTAAACTATTTTATTTGAAAACTTTATGTTTGGATTGTAATATTATATATTTGAATTATTGTTGCATTGGAATATTTATCTTTGAAAATTGATGCATTGTAGTATTTATCTTTGATTACTTGACTTTATAGAGGTGGGGAGGGGGGAGGCAGATGAGTAGGCGATATTTAGACTGTCCATGGACAATTAGGGGCATTTGATTGAGGTTTACCCTCATAGATGCTCTTACACCCATCAGTGGAGAGGCACATCCAAAAATCCTACATACCTTACCCTTGCCTCTATATGAACACCCGAAAAACTCGAAGTCCCTCTGATGCCGTAACTCCCCTCCTATGACCACCACCGCATTCCCTCCTCTCCTTCCATCACTAAATCATCCTCGGATGCACGACATCTAGCGGTGCAGCAGTCCCCTCCCTGGGCCGTAGCGCACAGGGATTTGGTGTCGTGGCAGTGCCAGCATCCTTTCCTCTACCGGCTATGTCAGGATCCCGCGATGCTACCCTATATCCCCTCCCAATTCCTGGTGTGGTTGGCCATGGCGATGGTGGCACCCATTGGATCCCGTTGCACCTACACCAGAGCCCGCCGCTCACTAGGCAAACCTCCCACCGCTGGGCCAGCCAAGGTAACTACCTAGGCTTGTCCTTGTTTCGGGTTTGTGCCGGCCAGCCGTTCACCACCGGAGCCTCCACCGCTAGGCCAACGAAGGTACTACCTAGGCTTCTCCTTGTTTCAGGCTTTCAGCTATGGCCGACCATCAAGCCGCAGCTCTACAGTGGTTCCCGAACATTGAGCCGAGGCATCTGTGGTTCCGTCCATCAAGCTGAGACATTTCTAGGGTTTCGTAATAAACTTGATTTTTTTTTTGGCAAGCATGAAGCGATAATAAGCAAGGCAAAGATACAATAGCCTAGCTAGATAGATTAGTATGACATGTAGGATAGCTAGATGTATATAGATTAGTGCACTATTTTTCTAGAATCCCTGCAGGAATTAAGTAAATGAGTGCCACAGCCTCCAATGTGTGTGGCTGCGGAACTTTAGAGAATAATGAAGGGGCAGATGCAAGAGGTGTTGAAGGATGTCTTTGACATCAATGTGTTTGAACACTTCTTGTCATTGTCCTGCTCCGGTCTTTCTAGAAGTTACACAATAAGCACACACACACCATAGTCTGCTAGGATTGTACTCATTTACTTCAATCCTAGAATGAATTTTTTGAAAAATCATAGTATAATGGATGAAACGTATTGATGAACATTTGTAAGAATTTTCCTTAAGATGAATGTGGAACATGCAACGTGTAATGTAATGATCTGTTGTGCAATGCATATACTCCGTGTTGTGGTGTATGTGCAATATAATTGCATATGAATTGTGTGCAATGATAATTTAAAAAACTGAAGAACTTAACACTGGCCAGCAACAGAAAAACATCAGGTAAACACGACACTGATGAGTAGTCTTGTTAGTCCCGCCACTGGAAGTGCCCATCAGTGGGACTCACCCTCCACCAACAGGAGGACGAACACACCACTGAAGCTTGGACGTTGACAGCTGCCCTACCCAACAGTGCAGGGGTTCAAGCGCCCGTAAGTGTAGTGCCTTTTTGTTCTACTTGTGTCTCTGCACTGTAGGGATTTGCCTATGTTTACTTTACTGTAGCATAGGTTAGACAAACTTGTGTCTTCGAACTTTGTAAACAGTCTATATAGGTTTTAATGGAGTGATGACTGGGAGTGGTTATATTTTCATCAGATGGCTTACGAAAGTGATTGAGGTTCAGAAAAACGTAAGACAATTTACAATACAAAGCCCACATTTGGCTATTTCATGAGGAGTACATACATACCGTTAAGCTACCCGAATCTGTATTTTCAAACTCTATCAAGCGCTTAAATAGTGTTGCCTCACAGACATGCACAACAGCAGCCTGAAAAAGATAAAACATAATTAGTGACATTTCATATTCAAGCCTACATTACACATATCTGGCACTTCCTACCTTACACAATGCTACTGCACTACCAACATACAATAGCACCACCAAAACGTCACAAAAAATTCTGCTACAGTTTTAGAACATTGACAAAAGATGCACCTACCAAGTAACAAGATTTCAAAATCCAAACTCAATGCACACTTGAGAAACAAAAGAAAAAGGCAATGTGCACTGTACTAGCTGATTTCAAATTATGCTAGTAATAGTAGCTACTATTCACATGATTTCTCCTTTTTGTTTCCAGATGTGTGGATCCCATGCTGATTTGTCGAAACATGTCTTATCAATGTTGTAAATATGTCTCAGAAATTTCCATGCTATTTGTGTGCCATGTTCGCCGGTTGCACAGGAACAAGCAAAAGAATGGGACACATCATATATGTTCTCATTAGTGCTGCATGTGCGCAATAATGCCAAAACTACAAAGAATTACATCAAGGACAAAATTCGTAAATAAGTAGATCCATCAGGAGCATCCGGGCTTACAATATCCGCCTTGGTGTACATATATCCATGAGAAAGCGCGGCTATATATAATGCTGCACCACATAAACCACTTGGCTTCCTCCCAGTCTGCGACATAGGACAAGCTATTAAAACCTTACAAAAGAACCTAAATAAGAAACTAGAATGATGAGGATACTAGCCTGCATCCAGTCTCGCTTCATGCTAGCTACAATGCGTAAAGCTGTGTCCGAGACAGCATTGTCCCTTTTTCCCAATAAACCTACATATTAACAATGATGAAGCAAAATCACAAATAATTAATAGCACATTGATTCTCTTTGCTAGCCGATGTAATTGTCTAACCTTCCCTATGAAGGCTATATGCTTGGCAGAACTCGAAATCCTTGACAGGCACAGAAAATCTTGACCATTAAGGCGAGCAAACATAGGTCCCATGATTTAAGTATACATTATTTTGAATATGCGACCGTCCACCATAGAGTTTGAAATTGATAGTATGATTAACAGTTGTTATACTTCTTGGAGAAAGGCGCATCCATTTATATCTTCAATGAAAAAGAAGCAAACATCTAGACTTCATAACCTTTGCTTCCTTATCACAAACACACTCAAGAAATCCAAGCTAGAAGGTATACCCCACAAAGAACTACCTTGTCACAAACAGAAGACACGTGAAAAATTGTAAATGCTTTGATATTCATTAATGTTTAAGTATGTAACTAGAAGTTTTGTGTATCTTATATAAGATAAGAATGCACATGTATGTCAACTTACGTTCGGCAAAACGATGGATGAAAAGGCTAGGATCTACAAGCTTTTGAACAATTGGGTGTTCTCCGAGTAGCAAAACTTGGCAAAGCTGCAGAAAAACAGCACCTAGGACATATCTGAAACATAAATCAAGATGAGCCCTTTCAACAAAGACTGCAAGATGAAGGGCATGAGAATGTGAGTACTTACACACTTATATGCAAATAGTCCGAGAAATCAATAAGAAGGTAGGGTTTTTCACTTCGCCTGACAAAACAATTAGTTGAATATGGACATTAGTATTACCGAAGTAGCTTGAAGATGCCAAACGACAATCATTGTACAGGGAGCAAACACCAACACAAGCATGAAAGGGCGACACAGGGACAAGAAAAACTGAAGAAGAAAACAGAAAAATGACTGTTTGGACAGCGATAAATGAAACATGAGTGTGTTGTGCCTTCTATTGGGCATGATCCAAGTACAAGGTGCCACTTTGAATGCTAATTCCTATCATACAAAAACGATATGCTAATTAGAATTATATTAGGCATGTACTATGGAGTATGGAAGTGCATTTCCTGATGATTCTATCAGAAACAGTTTTATGTGGACAGGGTAGGCACCCACTCTTCTATATATTGACGGTCTAAGTTAAAAATATTTAACCAGAATAGATGAGACTTATCTTGACCTTGCAGTGTGTTACGGCAATTGTTGAACTTCAGAAATAAATAAGTACCCCTGATGAACAGTAAATTCGAAATAAATACTAGAAAATAAAAAATCTGAATTTTTTTTGTATACCGCGTATGAAGTTTCACAAAGCAATATTAAAAACACTGTTTGATGAATAGTAAGGTCCCGATTGTATTTTCTACACTAAGAATACCACGGGTGTCATTTCTTCACGAAATTTCATACATGAGTAGAATTGTCAACCAAGTTTGATACCCCAAAATTTCAGGATTTGTGAACTTTTCTAGTATTTTTTTCAAATTTACTATTCATGTGGGTGCGCATGGAACCATGTTCACCTTTGTATTTTCGATGTACTTAGAAGAATTTTTCATGCATATTTCTGTAGAAGCTTAGCTTGATCATAGCCATCTTAGTTTCATTTCTTGCTCTTTGATGAACTTCTCAATATGACACTCTACTGAAGGCACACTTCTGCAGGTTTTCACTAGGAAATTGGGCATCCTTAGTTTGCAAGCCAATATTTGGCAATGGCAACTTTTTCAAGGTTGGCAAGGCAATTTGGTAGCAAATTTTGACATCAAACAAAGCAGCCCCTAAATGAGCCCCAGCAGTGGTCCAATCATAACAAATACAACATAGAATACACAGAGGTCCACCCGAAGTGGAAAGGGAGAAGGTCATGTTTGAACAAGAAATATTTCCAATGGATAGGAAGGCTTTCAATAAAGCAAGGGACTAAGTAGGTGATAGCTTACCGGCAAGCAATGTAAAGGCAAGAAGCTGCGACATGAGTTGTTCGGCGGCCCCTAGTAAAGTTATCAAGAGCTAGCTACATAAAAAAGGATAAATATCAACATATGGAAAATACCCTACCAGTTTTACAAAGGAAAATGTTTGTGTGATAACAAGGATGCATACTTTATAAAAGTTATGAGCAGTGCAAATGATATCATCACCACCACTCACATGCAGCCCATGGACAATCTGCCAGATCTCATCTCTCCCTGGTGAAATAAACCATAACACAATTGCCCAGTGAGATGCATACTAATATGATAAAAAGGAATGTGGTGAAAGAAATACCTTTCTCTTCAGTTCTTTCACGGGATAGTGAACCGCCCTTCGCAATGCCTATAATGTGTCCACGAAGCCGACTCTATGCACATTTTAAAAAATCAACCCAACAGGGTACACATCCAAATCAAGAAACTAAATATAAGTTAAGTGTGGTAGCAATACCAACCTGTCCCGAGGAGTCCTTGAAAAAAGTAGGCTCCTCAGTATACATATCCTGATCAATAACCTTGCCGCACATTCCACAACATCTGACATCAACATGGCAAATAACATAAGGACACAGGTGCAGAAGTGCTTCAGCTGTGTTCACATAATTCTATTCTGAACAACTAATACTCCCTCCATCCAAAATCGCAATTATAAGTAAGTATTTTTTTTTTATACGAGTGTGATGACAGTATCAAATTTTATGTCACATGACACTTTCTTTTAACAAATCAAAACATGCCTTGCATTTTGGAACGGGGGGAGTAGATTAGAAGAATAGTGAAAAGCGAGGAAATGAAGGTCTCACGTGAACCCGTTGTCAGGATCCTTTACATATGGGCAATCATCATCACAGTGCGAACAGTAAACCATTGCCGAAGAGAAGTTGGCTGCGGAGGATGATCCAACTCAGATCAGCCTGCAGAAGTTCATTGTATAATTCTGTTTAGTTCCAAGCATATACGAATACTCTTCAGAGTGGGCACAAAGATGGAAGCAAACTAATAGCACACCTCGATTCTCACTATTTTTCTGCCCAACCTAAGTCTAAATAACACAGACAGTGTAAACATTTACAATTAGAATGTGAGGGTTGCCTACTTCTCTGTGGTGCGTGCTCATCTATGGTGGCCAAACAGGGGAGCCTGGACATGGGCTCGTTGGGGACATAGCACATGAACCTTCTTTTACAGTCCAATTATAGATATCTAAACGTGCAAGCAATCAAATCTGGATTTCGAGCACTCAAATTTCCATTCAATAAGACAACTTTAAAAAAGTTTCAACTCTTGACATTAAAATTTCAACCCGAAAGAAGCAAAACAGAACAGGCACTCGCTCTCAGTGTGAAACCAAAGGTTGTGCCCAGTTATGGTTATTATTGGCTAAGAACATGATGACTTGCTCCTCAATCGATACTCAAATGTGTAGTGTCAAGAGTTCTCTCAAATTTCATCGTTTAGATAGTCAGTGCTCTTACTACCCCACTCCACAACTGTGGCCTAGCAACTCGTACCCTCATTTTCTTATTCTAGACCGGATCGACAGGCATACAAAGCATCCAATGCAGTAGCCCAAAACAGCATGACTAATATTATTATTTTCCTTCCTACAATCATCCTATGCTCATCTACAAATGTATTTTGGTGACAAATACAGGGTACAGGCTGAGATTTGCATCCTGAAGAAGTATTCCGGAAAACTGCGGGGTGACTGGAAACAGTCCTAGCTTCAGATCCATGGTCTTCTTGATATATATAACGAATATGTGATGCAATTTATTTATGTATTTATTTATTGAGGAAAAGATGCACATTTGACAAAAGGGCGAAACAATAAAAATGATAAATTAGGCCAGTTCCATCTCCGACTCGAGATAACCGATCAACATTTTGCCAAGTGAAGCAAGACATTATGTGCGGACTTAAAAATCCGCCCGTCCGTAAACTGCCGCGACCGATCTACACAGAGCAACCTCCTAGGGTCTAGGGTTTATCATCGCGTGGGGATTTCGGGTCACATACATACCTTTCTTCCGCGAGGGGCACGGGCCTGAGCGGCAGGGGGGGTATGGAGGAACGAGGAAGGACGGACGATCCAGAGAGAGCGGGCGCGGTGGGTGGGTGGACGCGGGATGCGCGGGCGGCGGCGCGATCGACGGGTGCGGCGGCGGCGGCGGCGGCGCGATCCTCGAGTGGGTTCGAAGCCGCCCTTCCTTTTGATCAGGGCCCAAATCCCGGCCGGATACCGCTTCGTGTTACCAAGATCTCGAGGCTTCCACGTGGGCCGCGCCGTTGTCTCTCCCGCAGCGAGACGAAAGAACCGCTCATAAATGGGCCGGCTCAGCGTGGAGGCTCGCTGATTGCCTAACTCACTGTTCTGCTGGTTTTTATATTTCTGAAATGAAAAATAATTTATTTAAGTTTTTTTAGCATAATTTATTTAAGTTTTAGAAACGTTCATCGCATGCTTAAAATGTTTATGCAGTGTAAAAGGGTTACTTCTTAAAATATTTATAGCATTCAACCAAATGTGTGTGAGATTTAAAAACGTTCATGCGTTTCAAATATGATAATGACATTTAAAAAATATTTATACAATGTCAAAAAAATTCGGTAATCTAGAAAAAATATTTTGTACCATTAAAATATTCATGACACATAAAAATATATTCATGAATTTTATTAATATTTCTTGTGACATTTAAAAAGATGATAATACATTGTAAAAAAAATGTACATTATTTAGAAAAAATATTTTGTACCATTAAAATATTCATGACACATAAAAATATATTTATGCATTTTATTAATATTTCTTGTGACATTTAAAAAGATGATAATACATTGTAAAAAAAATGTACATTATTTAGAAAAAATATTTCATACTAGCATTCAAAAATATGTTCATGATATTAAAAAATGTTCAGGCATTTCAAAATTATGCTCGTGGCCCTTTTAAAAAACTGATAATGCAATGTAAAAATATGTTTGGGTAATTTTTTTAAATGTTTTATATGATTCAAAAAGATGTTTGGCGTGCATTTGAAATTTTTAAGATTTATTTGAGGAAAAATTCAACATGTGATAAAAAATGTTAAAATGTCTTTGGTAAAAAAAAGAAAAAGGCAAAAATATATGTATATATATATATGAAAAAAAGATGAAAACCGATAAAAGAACACATATTAAGGGAGAATAAGAAAACACACGAAAGGTTCTAAAACCGGTCTGAATCGGTCCATAGAACTTGTCCCAAACTGGTCCAGGGAGCTGCAGCATTGGGCCAGCCCCTTAGCGGATCGTCAGAGGCGAGACGAGAGTACGTCTCACAATAAGTGAGATAGCCCTCATGTTCCATGTACGCCTCCTGAAAAGTAATGTTCGAGTCGTGCTTTCAGGCATCAAGCTTGAAGAAAGACACATTTTCGGTCTTTGGGTCGAACTCGGTAACTTAGGGTGTGTTTGGTTGCAGGAACGGGCTGGAATGTCACGGGTCGGACCCGTTCCTGGGCCTCATTCTCGCATTCAATATGTAGGTGGACCGAGGACGGACTCGTTCCCACAAACCGAATATTCGGCCGATATCCAGAACAAGGTGATACCTCGAAATTGAGCGGACGACGCGGAACCGCTCGTTCCCCTCGCATGCTTCCTCTCCCCCTCGAAATTGAGAGGACAATAAAACTAACACTCTAGGAGGCCTTTCATGCTTCGGCCTCCCAAGCCATCCATTTCTTGAGCAGGATGTCGCTGGCCGTTGGATGGGATTGAATTTCCGTTAAGCATGACGACAACCACAACCTGAGTTGTCTGTCCTAATGGATTGTTCTTCTTGTGGCATTTTGGCTGCTTCTCATTTAATTATGCCGGTATTGGCCGTTTTGCATGATTTAGCACCCAGATTGTAATCCAGAAAAAGTAGTGACGCTGCATCAGTTTGGATAGGCAGTGACGACCCTTCGCATTGTCATTTGTCATTGTGGCGGCATGGGCGATTGAATGGAACCGTCATCCCGATCCTTCTTAGGTCTTCGCAAATGTCGCCTCCATTTCCCTTGCTCGTAGACCTGTTTGGCGTCATTGTCAGTCGCCTCGATTGCGCGATCCTGTATTCGCCAACCGTGTCAATTAGTCTGCATCATGCTAACCTCACATATAGACACTACGGCCGGCGGCCGCTGGTGGAAAATTTGATCGACTCGAGAAGCGTCTACGGTCTCTTCTTCCTCTTCATTGCACCATGTTGATCCAAAGCTGGTAGTGAGTTTCTCCGCAAGCTCTCCTTGCTGTCACTTCATCCTCCCCCTAAACAACACGCCTATATAGCTCTGTCCTCTACCTGCACTTGTTTTGAGCGATTCAGGTTTCATGTGAAGGAAATATGCCCTAGAGGCAATAATAAAGTTATTATTTATTTCCTTATATCATGATAAATGTTTATTATTCATGCTAGAATTGTATTAACCGGAAACATGATACATGTGTGAATACATAGACAAACAGAGTGTCACTAGTATGCCTCTACTTGACTAGCTCGTTGATCAAAGATGGTTATGTTTCCTAGCCATTGACATGAGTTGTCATTTGATTAACGGGATCACATCATAGGAGAATGACGTGATTGACTTGACCCATTCCGTTAGCTTAGCACTCGATCGTTTAGTATGTTGCTATTGCTTTCTTCATGACTTATACATGTTCCTATGACTATGAGATTATGCAACTCCCGTTTACCGGAGGAACACTTTGTGTGCTGCCAAATGTCACAACGTAACTGGGTGATTATAAAGGTGCTCTACTGGTGTCTCCGAAGGTACTTGTTGGGTTGGTCTATTTCGAGATTAGGATTTGTCACTCCGATTGCCGGAGAGGTATCTCTGGGCCCACTCGGTGATGCACATCACTTAAGCCTTGCAAGCATTGCAACTAATGAGTTAGTTGCAGGATGATGTATTACGGAACGAGTAAAGAGACTTGCCGGTAACGAGATTGAACTAGGTATTGAGATACCGACGATCGAACTCGGGCAAGTAACATAACGGTGACAAAGGGAACAACGTATATTGTTATGCGGTTTGACCGATAAAGATCTTCGTAGAATATGTGGGAGACAATATGAGCATCCAGGTTCCGCTATTGGTTATTGACCGGAGACGTGTCTCGGTCATGTCTACATTGTTCTCGAACCCATAGGGTCCGCACGCTTAAAGTTCGATGACGGTTATATTATGAGATTATGTGTTTTGATGTACCGAAGGTAGTTCGGAGTCCCGGATGATATCGGGGACATGACGAGGAGTCTCGAAATGGTCGAGACGTAAAGATCGATATATTGGACGACTATATTCGGACATCAGAAAGGTTCTGAGTGATTCGGGTATTTTTCGGAGTACCGGAGAGTTACGGGAATTCGCCTGGAAGTATATGGGCCTTATTGGGCTTTAGGGGAAAGAAAGAGGAGAGGCTGCGCCCCCCCAAGGCCTAGTCTGAATTGGACTAGGGGGAGGGGCTGCGCCCCCTCCTTCCTTCTCTTCTCTCTCCCCTTTCCTTGACTCATACTCCTACTACTTGGAATGGGGGAATCCTACTCTCGGTGGGAGTAGGACTCCTCCTAGGGCGCGCCATAGAGAGGGCCGGCCCTCCCCCTCCTCCACTCCTTTATATACGGGGAGGGGGGCACCCCTTGGAGACACAACAATTGATCCCTTGGATCTCTTAGCCGTGTGCGGTGCCCCCCTTCACCATAATCCACCTCGGTCATATCGTAGCGGTGCTTAGGCGAAGCCCTGCGTCGGTAGAACATCATCATCGTTACCACGCCGTCGTGCTGACAGAACTCTCCCTCAAATCTCGGCTGGATCGGAGTTCGAGGGACGTCATCGAGTTGAACGTGTGCTGAACTCGGAGGTGCCGTGCGTTCGGTACTTGATCGGTCGGATCGTGAAGACGTACGACTACATCAACCGCGTTGTGCTAACGCTTCCGCTTTCGGTCTACGAGGGTATGTGGACACACTCTCCCCTCTCGTTGCTATGCATCACCATGATCTTGCGTGTGCATAGGATTTTTTTTTTGAAATTACTACGTTCCCCAACATCATGGTATTTGTGAATTCATTGGCACATTTTTTTTGGAAAAGGTGGAGATGATTATGTGCTATTTGGTCATCATCAAGAGAGGTAAAGCTTATTAATTAGCTAGAGGTAGTTTTTTGTATATCCAAAGATTTCACACCAGCTTGTTAGGGAAGATGTTTGAGTTGTATTGGAAGAACCGAAGAGGTACATAGTTCTATCACTCTAACTTTGTGTTATAAGTATGATACCCTTAAATTCAAGGGCTTGATTCCAAATAATGCTTTATGTGTGTATGTACTCTTGTAATTCATGTAATTCCCTTGCATGATTCCCCTTTTTGTATAATTGTGTGCAGCTATTAGTGAAGATATGTATGATATTGATGAATGTCATACAAAGTGTGCTCCTCTGGGGTCTATTTTGACTAGCTTGATTTTGCCACTTTACTATCATAGACAAATTATTGAAAATTTGTATCTTCATGTTGCTATAAGGTCCCTCCGTTGAGAGCATTTTGCTTCAAACCAAGTGCTACTCAAATAGACGTTGAGTTTAATCTTTAGATAAGAACAATTCTCAAATTGATTGAATGCACACACATTGTTACTTTTTCGATACGATATTCAATATGTTTTATTTAGTCATGCATGAATATTTCTTCGACAGGATATTCAATATGTGTTACCATGTTGGAATATTTTTACATGTAAATATCTAATTTAGAATATGTAGGTTTGATTTTCCTATTCGTAAACTGAGTGTCAACTACCAACATGCTAATTTAGGGCTTCAGGTTGGTTGTTCTCTCTCTTAATACTGATCCCCTACAGATTATAGGTATATGAAAAAAATAGTATTGCATTTTCTGTTACCCTTGTAAGTTTGTTCAACCATTCTATCACTGCATCATGATGCTTTTGCAATATGCAGATACTATGGGACCATAGGATTCATATTCAGGTGATCTCTTTTGGCTTACCATCATCGATTTTGAATAATCCTATTCCAATAAGAGCCGACCCCTTCTTTTAAAGTATCATATAATGCATTAAAGGACTTATATTTTGCAGTTCGCCGCTAAAATTGTTACTTGTGTGCTTGTTTTTTTTTTGTTCTCATTGTGGTCGATGAGATTTGACTTGGCAATGGAGGATCCCAAGCCGTTGGCGCAGAACATGTCCTTTAGAAATGCCAACAGTGACTCGATGGCGTGGGAGGATGGTAAATCCCCCAGCACGCGACGGAGGAGCACAACAGCAGGGCCATCGAAGAGATCGATGACAATTGAGACTGAGGCATTGGGGCTGGGCCACGTCATTTGTGCCATAGCATAATTTTTAAGTCGAAGTTGTTGATGAGTTCTATGTCGTACCCGACACCCATAAGATATGTAAATACGTAAGCCCACTGATTTCAAGCCTTTAGCGGGCAACATAGTCAACACGCGTGGTGCCTCGGCAGCGAGGTGTTCCTCTAGGATCAGAAGGTCCGCACATATGGCGGCCACCTCATCCTCATCCGATAGTGAGGACACGATATTTCTCTTTTTGGCCCTACACTCCTCGAGCTCCATGAGATATGAGGATGGGCTTAAGCGGGGATGCTTTGGAGTAGTGGATCGGGATTTCTGGGCAAGAGGGGGTTCCGCAGGCGCCATCTAAGCAGTTCAGGTCAACGAGGGGATTTAGACCGGTCGGTTACCTGACTCTATCAAGGAGGCACGGGTAGACCGGTTGCTTCCTCTAAACTAGGAAGGTGTTGAACCCCCAAGTGCAAGGGTTTGTAGTAAGCAATATTTTTTTCTCTCAAAGTGAATAACCTTAAGTTTGACGAAAAAGGGTCCGCCAACCCTCGCTTTATATATAAAGCAACCAATCACCGAATCCGATACAAACGCACGCCACCACAACACACACATCCAAGACTGGATACAAAGGCGCTGAAAAACATCAACACCACCCCAAACAAGTCCAAGCAAACATCATGTAAAACACTAAGCACTATTATGGACTCATCGGGGCCCTCAACCGTGGACAAGCCACCACAATGAGGCGAAGCCGTGCATGATGAACCATGAGCTCCAAGGCGGCATCTTTCAGGAAGGAAACGACATCGGAGCGCCGCCACCGCTCAATCCAAGGACCAGGTTTCCCCCAGAGCACCATGACAACGCCTTCAAGAGACGCCAGAACGGCGCCGCCGTAGGCCTAACAAGTCAGAGCGGGTTTTCACCCCAGCCAACACTCACCGTCACCAAATTCGAACGTGCCTGCGGACATTTATGAGTCATATTTGTCTAGTCCGGTTGTAGATGCTCTAACTCGTTTAGTTTGACGAGTTAAAAAAATCGCTTGCAAAAATAACTTTATTTCTTGATTACTTAATTCTACTTGCTACTCTTTGATTTATGTCATATTTAGCTAGAACTTTATGGAAAGCACCATGAATGAAATGTGAACCATCATCAATTATTAAATATCTAGACTCCAAACCTCAGAAAACTAACTTCTTCTGGTTATAAAATAGGAAAAATGAAAAATCCTTGTTATCATTCCTTCCGTTTGGAAACTGGTGGTTCCTCCTAGGATTCATGTTTTTCTTTGATTTTGTTTAATACCAAGCTGATGACTAGGTGTTAGAATAAATTCGAGGTACGCGGTCGATCCATCGAGGAAGCAATCACCGACAATGACGACACCGAGATTTGTTAACGAGGTTCGGCGAACTCGCCTACTCCCCAGGGCAATGACTACGGGCGCTCCTCCCCGAGATACCACAACACCAGCCACCCGGGCGCCGGCACAAGCCGCTAGCACCCCCTTGCGAGCCTGTCGCTATCTAGTCGTCATAGGTTACAACGTGGGGTGCCTCCTCATATATAAGAGGCCAAGGGTACAACGTGTCCGACTCCGGCACTGCAAGTATCCTACCCACACTACAACACCAAGTCCAAACGTAACCCAACTCGTACACAATATTCGACACAAACACAACAAATTCCACCTTGGCGAATATTCTCCACCACCTTGAATTTGTCCATGCGTCAAATTTCCATGTACTCCGGACTTGTGTTGTCTTCTTTGTAGCTTACTGAGAGCTACTCGACGAGTCTGCCCCAGACCCGCCGCCACCGTGGAACCCCGCTACTACTCCCGCAACTCCAGTCTCCGTGACTCCACCTGCAATAGTGCTCCCTTGCAACTTGTAAAGATGCGAAGCCGTCCTCTCTCCAATCATCACGGTCACCTCATCTTCCATGATTCTCATGGTCTTCCTATCCCGATCACAACGGAATACCATACCACCATCATGAAGAACACCAAGCGAAATTAGATTCCTCCTTAGCCCTGGCACATGCCTGACTCCCCGAAGCATCCGCTCAATTCCGTCAAACATCTTGATTTTGATGTCACCTACTCCAGCAACACGATAACCTATGTCATCGCCCACATAGGCTAAATTAAACTTACCAGACTTGTACGAAGAGAACCACTCCCTGTTGGGTGTCGCATGAAAAGAGCAAGCTAAATCCAACATCCATGCTTCACCTTTGGTTGACCGCCTATCTAATACTACGAGAACATCACTACTGCTGTCTGAATCATCACCATGAGTTGCCTTATTAGCACTTGCCCCACCATTGAGTTCTGGACAGTCCTTTCTCATATGTCCCCACTGCTTACACTTGTGACACTGTATATTCCTTTTCTTTTTCTTGTTCTTTCCTGCCTCATATCCCTTCCGCCACTCCTCACCCTTGACTAGCAAACCTTCACCATGAGAGACTTCCACCGCATTCTTCTTTCTCATATCATAAGATAGCAATGCCGCAGTAATATCCTCATTCTTGACGGTCTCCTTGCCATGCGTCAACGTAGTGATCAAATGGTCATAGGATGATGGCAATGAACAAAGAAGCAGAATTGCCCTATCCTCGTCGTCAACCGTCGCACCCAAGCATGCTAGTCACAACTTGATTAAAGGCGTTCATATACTCCACAAGATCTGACCCCTCCTGCATCCTCATCCCATACAACTTTTGCTTCAGATACACCTTGGTCATCGCAGTCTTGGACATAAACTGACTTTCCAGCTTCTCCCAGATCTTCTGCGGCGAATTCTCATCCATTACATGATAAATAACCTGGTCCGACAGACACAACCGTATAGTCCCAGCTGCTTTCAACTGTAACTCCTCCCAGTCATCAGCCTCCATCTTAGCTGGCTTGGCTTCCTGCAACAACGCCTTCAAACATCCCTGTTGTGCCAACAAATCTTTCACCCTTGTCTGCCATAACCCAAAGCTTTCACTTTCGTGGAACTTCTCCACCTCAAACCTGGTACCCGATGACGCTATGGTTCTTTATACAGCTGAACCTGTGAAAAATAACCGAGTAGTCTTCCAGTGATCCCCAAGTACAAGAACAGAACCTCTATCTACTACTAGCAATCTAGCTAGTTGGTCTTCACGTGAAGTGCTCCCTTGGCTCAACTTCCGTATGCTAAGCTATTTGCTTTCCTGCCAAAGCCTCTACTCTCGATGGATGCGTAGCCCCTGATGGATTTTCTCTTGCGCCGATTTCGATCTGATCTGTTGTCTCTGTCTGGTGTGCGTCCCTGCGGCTGCCTTTTAATGTGCGCTTGCACGCTAGCAGTCCGGCCCGGACACGAGAGCGAACTCTCCAAGGACTCGGTCCCTCTTTTGTTTCCAAAACAAACTCGGTCATATGATGGCAATCAGTCCGGTTCTTTGGCACTACAAGTATCCTACCCACACTACAACACCAAGTCCAAACGTAACCCAACTCGTACACAATATTTGACACAAACACAACACTAGGAACAATCTCAAAAGGAGCAATATCAAAAACCGTGAAGATTGTGTGTACAGTTCTTGCAGTGAATCCTCATCTGTTTTTTGATTGCATAATGGCCAAGACACATTTGGGCTAAAGCTAGTGATTTCTTTAATAGGGAATGTTGAGTCTCTTGTCTCCCTGCTAGTGGCTGGTAGTAAGCTAGATGATCTTAATACGGTTAGTGCTGTTATTCTTTGGCCCAGTGGAAACACATGAATAGCATCATCTTTAACGGTGCTACTTGGATCTCTCTGTACCAGATTTGGTCACTAGTTTTGAGATTTTTAAGGAGATAGAGTTTGATCTTCAAGGAGCACATGCCTACTCAGCTTGAAGATTTCTATCCTTGGGTTACTGCAAATGATCCAGACCTCTTTCCATAGTGGGTGGTGGTGAAGCTATCTTCAGGCACTTTTGATCGAGATGGAGATCGTTTGGAGGCAGAAGATGAGGGCTACTGGCCCCTGGATCCAAGGCGAGCCCGATGTCTACTCTGATGTGGCGTGCTTCGCTTCACCTTTTTTTTTTTTGCGATGGAAATAGAGTGTTTATTCCAAACTCATAGAATTGGAACCCTCATTAACAAGTTCAGAAAATAAAAAAGGAGGGGATTGGTTATTAAGCTAGCACGCAATACTATCCCCAAATCTACCTTCCTAAGCAATGTGCAACTTTGTTTTGATCATGAGAAACTTTAACCTGAACAAACGCATGTCTTTGTTTATCTTTCGCACTTGTCAGTGCACTCTCTGTGATTGAGTAATGAAGTAATGTTAATTTGGCTAGGTCCTCTTGATCAGGAATGGACATTAGTTTGTTTTTCTTTCTCCGAAACTTTTAGCTGTTTGTAAGATGTTATGTAAAAGGATTTGTCTAGGACACATCTAGATGTGAGTTATTGCACATCTAAGTGAGTGAATCAAACTAGAAAGAAAAGGAAAGAAGACAAAAAAAAATACTTGCACGAATCTTAGCATAAAATCAATGACATAGGACTTAGATGTGCAATACTTAGAGCACATCTAGATGTGCTTTAGCAAAACTGTATATAAAATGAAGCCGGAAGCTCCCCTCGTTTTATATTATATTAAAAAAAAAAACAAATCCAGTGGGTAGCGCCTCGATCGAAAAGGAAAAGGAAAAATGCACCACTCGGGCGACTTTCGCCTAAACAAACTCCACGCACGACGACACCCAAATTAAATTCGCGGCCGGCGCCCGCACAGAAACCACGTGCGGATAGTAAACAAAAGCGGACGAACGAACAAACAAACAAACAAATCCGGCAGGCGGGCCCACGCCGCACCGTGACCTGCCGAACCGCGGAACCCGCCCACGCAACCGCGTCCGTCCCGCCCGGTCGCTGAGCGCCGGGCCCCACCTGCCAGACCCGGAGCAAACGACGCGAGCTCCCTCCCTCCCACCATCGCGTAGCTTCCTCCCCTCTCCCTCCTCCTCCTCCTCTCCACGCGCCCGAACTAACCAACTAGAGCGAGCTCCCCTCCCCGCCCCGCCCCGCCCCGCCCTTCCCGCCGCCGGCGACCGGAGGCTCCCCCGCGCGCGCGCGCGCCCGCCCCGCCGTCGCCTCCCCGGCCCCCGGCTCCACCCCGTGGCCCGTCGCCGGCGAGCCGCCGGCTGCGAGGAAGGAGGCAGGCGCGGCGCTCTGCGCACCACTGGTTCGGGGCTCCTGATCCGCTTTCTGTTTTGATTTTTTCCCCGGTGACGGGTTCATGATTTTTACAGTTACAGTTGGAGGCGGGCTGTAGGATTTGGATCTGCGCGGACGGGAGTTTTAGGGAGGGAGGGAGGGCGCAGATTCAGGAATTCGCATGATTGATTGGCTGACGGTTAGGGGAAGAGAAGTAGGACGATTGCCGGAATGGTATCGAGGCCGCCCCTGTAGCTAGATCCCGTCGCCTGGGGAGAGGAGGGGTGGTCGGATCGCTCCGCTGCCTTGACCCCGGAGAACCGCCTCCGCTTGGGGCTGCGAGAGGAAGGCAGTTGGGCTGCTTGATTCGAGTCAAATAAGCAGGGGGCTGATTCTGAATTCCTAATAGCTACAGTACTGTAGACCGACATGAATTTGGGTTATGGTTCAGATGTTTTTCGACCAACCTATTAGAACATTCCATATCCCCCCTGTACGATTTATGTGCCCTCGAGCAGCCCAAAATGGTCTGTCCAAAACGTAGTGGTTTAGCTACGACGCACTGATATGGTGACATGGATACAAGGACGTGGGATATGGCGAGTACTTAATGAAGTGCCCTGTAATAAAAACAGAATAATTGGATGCGTGAGAGATCAAAATACTGCCCCATTTGTTGCTTCCATTCCTCCTTTTTCGGCTTCTTTGATGATTGAATGATCATCGATTTCCTCAATCATCATGGTACCTTTAAGTTGTAGAAAGAGCCCATAGAGGATGTTTCTGATTGGCAATACCAGCCCCATTCTCTTCAATATCAACACTGATACTGTTGTTTATACTCCCACCAACTGAAGATTGGCTGCCTGCAGATGCCATGTCGGTATGTCACTCCCTAGCCAGCACAGCAGCAACATCACTAGGTCAGCAGTAGCAAGCAGGAGCATTATACAGCAAAGCATAGTGGTGACTCTGTACGGCAGCAAGCCGAATCCAGGCGGCAACGGCGGGGGCGCGCTCGTGCAGTCGCCCAGTTGCTCTTGATCCAATCAGCCTGCCCCGGTCAATTGAGCGAATAGAGCAAGTGAGAGAGAGAGAGAGAGAGCTTGCTGTTAGGTTTAGGAGTGGGCATCTACTGGGCTTACCATGTCCCCGACGTGTCAGCAGCGTGCCGATGGCCATATCGTCTTCCCATGTCACTCTGGAGATACGCGTATCTGGCGTATCGGCTGCGTATTGTAACGGGCACGCCAGACCTGGCCGTATTGGTGCTTCATAGTCGTTTAGCATCTATTCTTATGACGGATTGTTATATTTTTGTGCTTCTACATACACTTACTTCTTTATTGTCATGGACAGACATGATGGCATACTTACTATAATATTGTTACGTTGCAGAGATGACTGCTTAAATGGGATAATTATAACACAAGGCAGTCTGGTGGTATATACCGAAGAATCAGGTTTTAACCATACGATCACCAGAAACTAGAAATGGAGGATGGCCTTGAGCTTAGTTTAGGCCTCTCTTTGGGTGGTGGGTCTTCTGGGAAGTCTAAGGCAAGAGATGCTTCTCTAGAGCCTAAAGCAGAACCTCAAGTGGAAGAGAGCAGTAGCAAAGGTGTCTCGCAACCTCCCGATGCTCCTTTTGCGCATTACTATCAAGCAACTGCTGAGAACCAGGAACACAGTAGCAAGCAGAGGCATAGCCCTGCTACCCCGCCGTTTGGAAACTTCTGGGGACAACACGGTGGCTCCTCTGCTCCAGTGGCAGATGGATCAAGTGAACTAATAGCCCACCAATCTCAGCTTCCCCAGTATCAGGAGGGGCGGACTCCAAATAATATTGGAAATAATTCGGAGGAAAACATGCCAGTCTCAAGTAAAAGAAAGCTGCTTTCTGAAGAGACAAGTTTTCAGAAGAAGCATCATTCTGCTGCTGACCAGCCTGATGCATTCAGTAAGAGCTCTGAGGGAGGTGTGAAAAATGCACCGATTTCAATTAGCACGGATGATGGTTCAACCGGTGAAAATGAGGAGGTTGCAGACTCGGAAGCAGAAGGCTCTAACTCTTGGTTGGTTGCACAGCGTGAAGACAGTGCCAAGGGCTCTGTGGTAAACAGAGGATCCGATATAAAGAGATCCAGTGATGATGCTACAGGTGGATTTCAAGGAAAGAGGCAACCGAGCTTTTCAGGAAGTGAATCTAGCTCTGGAAAGTTGCCGCATGGAAATCCCTTACAAGCATCGAATGTAGTGACTGCGCAATATCAAGGCCAGACTCAGGTTTCAGCACCCCTGGGCATAACTAATGCACCCAATTTTCCTCCAATGTATACAGTGCAATTGAGGCCACCCGTAAACAATGGACCTGCTGTCCAGGCGATGGGTGGTGCCTCCCAGGTTTCTTTTGGTTACCCAACAGGTCAGCTACCAATACTTGAAACAAGCTCTTCATGGGCATTTGGTACTCCGCCTCAGGCTATTTCTTCCTTTGCCGAACGAGCAGGAGCCAAACAAGCTGATGATGGAAAGAAACCTCAAGGTTAGTTCACCTCGTAATACTCTAATTATGTGCAAATAAATATAGGAAAAGGTCATGTTGCTACGGTACTCTAATATATGCTGTAAAATAACTCCTATATGTGTCTACCTCTCTAAATGACATCTGGATTTGTTAGGTTAGATAAGAACACTGAGTTGAAATACTTGGTCTGGATATTTCAGTGAAGAGTTTTAGTCTACTGTCCAGTCCCAAATGTCCTTGTTTATTAGTTTCTCCTTCAGTTTGGTATGACAGAAGCAATCTGGAGGTGTGTAGTTAGCTCGTCTAATTCAGAACCACTTTAATTACTACTCCCTCCGATCCAAAATAAATGTCGCAGTTTTGAACAACCTTAGTTCAACGCAGCGACACTTATTATGGATCGGAGGGAGTATCTGTGAGCAGCACTGTCACTTCTTGATATGCAAGTGCTTTCCTGTAATCTAGTAAGGTAAAATGAACATAGTTGAAAAGTAATTCCTCATTAAGCTTCTTGTGTGCACAGCTATACCTTCTGTTTGTTTAAAATTTGGAAAGTTAATCGTTTCCCTTTCTCTTCTTTATGAACTGCAGAGGCTGGCGCGTCCTCCTCTGCTCTTTTGGAGGATGGTAAGGTTGTCGAGAAGGTATTGCCTCTCATGGGCTCGGGCTCTGGCATAAGGCCGGGCATCGCCCCAAATGTCAAATTCGGAGGGTCCGGATCATACCCCGATCTTCCCTGGGTATCCACAACCGGGACTGGACCAAGTGGCAGGACCATATCAGGCGTAACATACAACTTCGGCAGAAACGAAGTGAAGATTGTGTGTGCTTGCCATGGCACACACATGACGCCCGAGGAGTTCACGCGACACGCTAGCGTGGACGCCACGGGCCAGGAGAACAATGCTACCATGTCGGCGTTTCCTGTCGGGAATCAAGCAGCATCAGCCCAAAACTAATTTGGTGGCCTGCGTGCCGGTTTCATAGTGTGCTTGATGTTCCCTTTGTGTCCATATCATCAGTTCAGTATATTGTTGCTCTGTTGATTCAAACCCTATTGATATACATTATGTAGACATGTGTCATGTTGTAACTTTGGCTCCATTGTTGTGAACGAAACTGATGTATTTATTATAGCTCCCTTTGCGTCTTCAAGGCAGAATAATAGTCCCTCTGTTCTTATTTACTTTGTATATTAGGTTTGTCTAAAGTCAAACTTTATATACTTTCAACAAGTTTGTAGAAAAATATAGTAACATATACACTACCAAATCAATACCATTGGATTCATCATTGCATATATTTTCACATCATATACCATTGTTACTGTAAATGTTCATATTGTTTTCTACAAACTTTATTAAGTTTGACTAAATGTCTAAATATGCGGAGTAAATAAAAAACGAAGGGAGTATCAGACTACAGCCAGTGAAATGGTGTGATAGAGCTGCGTTGCCATTTGGTGATGATGCAGGCAGAATGATAGCAGCATACATATGCTTTCTTCTACAGAGTTTTGCAGTCAAACAAATTTTTCATCATCCATCATAAACGTCTGCTATTTAAGTTAAATTTGCACCATATTAAAACATTTTCGGAAGTACAACATGGATACCAAGTTCAACATCAAAGTTTCACATAATCAAGATGTCATCTCCTGTGCGCTACAGCATTTACGTTAGGAGGGAATATGATGGTCCATCAATCTTTGACAGGTTAAGTGTCAATTTTCTCTCAATGCTAGCTCTGCTAGGCAGATAAGCCATCAATCAGCGTTACACAACAGACCCGCCTTCAAGTGCTACAGGCTCTCGTTTAATGGCCTCCGCCGGCTAGGTTTAACTAGCCTCGCTGACACTCCAGCTGCTTCGTGTTCTCCAATAGCACCTGTTTCAGCATCACAGCACAACCAATCAGCATTCAGGTTCCATACAAATGGGAGATCATTGGTGTACACAACAATAAGGTTTCAGTGTGTTCAATGGTAGGACAACAAGTTTGGAGATGATGTAATTGAGCTAGGGCGGACGAGCATAAGGAACGGTTCTTAACCTCTCGGATGTAGGTTGCGATCGCTTTGCACCCTTCAGTTGCAAGGTCCATCACAGTCTCAAATGTATCCATTGGTAGTTTCGCGTCCATCTGAAAATCACCTTTTGAGCATTAGTGTTGCTGTGGATGAATGATGTCGTGCAGCAAACTACGTAATAAGCACATAAGAAATGTGTCGCATCAGAAAGTTTTGTGCTGCAGATGAGACGTGGACTAGGGAGGCCCTGAAATTTGGAGCAATCAAAGTTTATGATCGTTCTGTAACCTGCAGAAGAGTCACTTTGTCCATCTTTGCAAGAATGCCAACGGTGACATCCGCGCCTCCAGCGCTGTCTTCTATATAGTTCAGATCTGAAATAACATATTAGAATGGTTGAGGCCTCTTTGTCTGAGATGATTCTTAGCTTTGTCATGGATGTGAGAACAGAAAATAGGCCCCCTACCAAGCAAAGGAGTAGAACACAGGTACCCAGCACTGCAAGATGTGACTATGTCTCGCATTGGAATCCCAGCATCTGCAAGTGCTAGTGTTGCAGCATTGATGCATGCGGACCTGGTTCCTGTCATGCACGCAGTCATGATCAAGATAGAAATTGAAGTCATATTAAGTACCACTCATGCTACAATCGTTTCAAAATAGGCAAAAATAATAGTATGTCACAGCAGGACTCGGTAATGGAAGCAAGAAAATGCATGTGTACTAAGTAAAATATTTAAACGGCCTCTGGACAAAAATAAAGTCTTGTGTTGTGTGCCTTTGGTTTGGCAAAAGAAATAAAGTTGGTTCTATTTATGCATGCTGATTAGAGAAATCTGAAATATTCAAATATAGTGCACTTACCACCATCAGCTTGAAGAACTTGGACAAATATGTCAATCTACAAAGCAAACACAGTAAGAATTCAAAGTGGGTCCTGTTTATAGTTCACGATAGAGGTTTCTTGCAGTGCAACTGATTAGATGACTCACCTGTGAGTGTGGCATTAAATGTGTTAATATGCTTGCCTCCATTGTTTGTCGAATAACAAGAGAAATTTCTGTTGATCGCCTGTCACAAAGTTATAGATTCACCTTATTACTACATTGTTGTGCAGGAAGTAAAACAGCAAGTAGCCTATAACTGATGCATCATGTTATTCCCTTTTCATGCTGTGTGTTCAGTTGTTCACCACAAAACACTGACATAAATCAACTAAGCTACACATTAGCACTGTCTGTTTTATTTCACATGAGGAAATTCCTGAACTTCTACTTTAATTGCATTGCAATATTTGATCATGTTACAGGCCTAAAAAGCTCTTGAGATGACACCACCCTTAGCTCTGAGTACCTTTCCCCTTTAAGAACAAATCAGACATAGCTAAAAAATAACACTGTCCCCAATCTAGATAACAATAATGACATCAAATATTTGAAAAAAAAAACATAACATGGAGAATAAGCCTGGAATAACGGCATGAAAATATGTCATGACAAAAGTGTGTACTGATAATAAATGAATCCACCATAGTCAGCGTTTCTTCTTCCTTAAGCTGGAACATACCTGTCACCTTTTGGCTTTCTCCTTCGATCCCCAGTGCTAAATTCTGCCATTCTATACTCACAACGCACCTGCAGACACATTTCTCATGAGCGCATTCTAACAAGAGAACCTTTAATCTTGATGCGCTTGGACTAATAAACTCACCAAAGCCTCTTTACGATTTTGTTGCTGACTCCTGTTTTGGATCTGAATGAGTAAAACAAGCAAAAATAACATTAGTCTTAAGCTGGGATTTGTTAGCCATTCATATTGAGGAATACTAACTGGTATGAAAAGGCAATATCATAGCTACACAAGGAAGAGCCACCCTAGGTCCTGTGAGAAAACACTCCATGTTCTACTGGTACTCAAACAGATGACTCAAGCAACCGCTCTGGTGAGCCGAGTCTCAACCCTTGATGCTGCCTCGTCGCCGATGGCTCCAATGGCAGGGGCTTGACTGATCTGGTGCTTTACTGGAAATGTGGTGTGGATTGTCCTTCGCATGTAATAGTCAGATCAGGGCTGTGCGTTGGACAGAAACTTGGAGATGGTTGAACCTTTTTAGTTCGTTTCAGTAGTTTGCTTTTACTGCTTTCTGAACTTGGCGTGGATGCCTTGTACTGAACCTGCTATGCGGGCTTCTTTTCAATGAAATGGAACCGGGGAGCTCCTCACTGTTTGTTGATCTAAAAATGTTCTACTGGCACCATTGACCCTACCGGTTTCCTAGAACATGTTATTTTTTATTTATTTTTGAATGGTAGAACATGTTATTTGCAGTACCAAAACACCAGAAGGATGCCATTCTGCAGTAGCATCCGCAACATGACAAGACTGCTGTGCCGTTTCAGTGCTCCATGCCATCTAATTCCGAAAATTAACTAGAAAGCTCACAATAGATCCGTCCATAGACAAAGATGCCCAAACCAACATATATCCAAAAACTAACTAGAAACTTCACAAGAACCGTTCATAGACATTCCATCAAACATTTCGAGTGCTCTTTGAAAAATATCATCCTTAATCCAGAACCTAACAACAAACAAACCTGACGTCAATCCCCGCAAGCATTCCGCCATACATGGCATGTGCATTTCGAAAACCCCTCCCCTATTCAGCTCAGCACCGATAATTAACTACACATCTCACGCCAACCCCTAACGGACAATGCATCGAACAGTTGGCGTGCACGAACTATATGCGAGAAACATTGGACTACCTCTCGAGGTCCGTAGACCGCGGCGATGACCCTGGTGTTGCCCATCTCGAAGAGCGCCGAGCCGTCGGCCCTGGAGACGACGCCGACCTCGCCCTTGAGCTGCCGCATCTGCGAGACACCGGCCGCGAAGAAGCAGAGTCAGCCGAGCGTGAAGCGGAGGAAGGCGAGACAGGGAGGTCAGGAGAGGGGCGTGACCTCGTTGGGGCGGCGGCCGTCGACGCGGAAGCCGGTGAGAGGGTTGACGTACTCCATCGCGGTTCTGTTTTGCCCTCTCCACTCCCGCTTCGAGCTCCGCGCAGGCTGCGGCGGCGGCGGCGGCGAGGGCGAGGGAGAGGGCTTTGGTGCGGGTTAAGGTGAGTGGGAACCGGCTCCTTACGACGACCCCAGCGCCGCACTGGGCCAGAAAAATATCCAGGCCCGTTCACAGAAGTTCCTCGCCCGGCCCATCTACCCAGCCATTCTTGCGCCAAAATTCGCCTCTGTATCGTCTTCTGGCGCCAAAACACAGAAGAGAGCGTCGTGAGCGCGCGCAGGCGGCAGCTCCGTCCGAACGCTCTCCGTGCTTCTCCCTTTGGGACCCGTCACAGGGACTTCACATTCCCTTGACCAGCCTCTTCTCTGACAACGGTGGCGACGAGCCGGCGCTGCGCTCCTACTTCTCATTGCTCATCCGATGGAAAACCGGAGCAGTACAAATTTGAACAAGACTGGTGAGGAGGACAATGAAGGAGCCAATGCCATCAAACATTTGTCTGCTCATTGCACTAAAGAATATAAACTCTTATCAAGGATTTCAGTGCTTGTGTGTTCGGGTATGAGGACAAGGAAACATTTGTGGAGGCTTTCTGCACCCTGAGAAATAAGGTAGAGTATAAAGTAATAGGAAAGTGGGCTGAATGCTATAGAGGGATGCTTTCACCTTAGGGATGCGAAGCACACAACTAAGCGAGAGCCTAAACAATGACTTGAAACTCCACCTGAAATCAGACCCTGACCTTGTTCGTTTTTTCAAGCATTTTGAAAGGGTTGTGCAAGGGAAACGAGACAACGAGTTGGATTCGGAGTACGAGTCCAGAGAGAAACTACCTAGAATCAAAATAACTACACCGATGTGAGTCCCAGCAAGCGAGGTATACACTCCTGGCATATTTGAAAGTTTTCAAATAGAGCATATGTGAGATCTATAGCAGACAGTAGTAAAGTACTTGCAGAGATCAAATATTTGAAGATGAGCGCACGGTTGTTGGTAATCCGTTGGAACAAATAGCCACATGTAGTTGTGGGCAATTTGAGAGAATTCGACTACTATGTGTCCATGCTCTGAGAGTTCTTGATTTGATGAACATTAAATTACTGCCACCACATTATATTTGAAAGCGTTGGACTCTAGGTGCACGGTGTGGAACTATCCAAGATTGAAGTGGAAGGGAATGTTGTTGAGAATCCAATGTTGGATGCCATTCGTAGCTGCAAATTTCTCACACACAAATTTGTCAACTTGGCCACTCAAGCAGTAAGCTCCCAGCCATGTCGTATTTTACTTGATAATGCACTTGATATCCTCACTAAGGAAGTTGAAGCAATCGAAAAAGGAACGAGAAGGTCACCTTGTCGAGGAATGTGATACCCAAGTGATCGTCAAGAATCAAATCAAGATTTAAGTGTTGCACGCCTAAAGAAAAAATCTCCACAGAAAAAAGGTTCGAAGCGAAATACAACTTGTATGGACAGGCAACACAAGAAATGGAAGACAAGACCACCTGAAGTTAAAGAGACACAATAATTACCTGCGGCGTGTTATTTATATGCTGAAAAACAATTATTTTGTTGACCTTTAAAATATAGTCTATTTGTGTGATTGAATCTCTATGTTCATTTTGTTTTCAGCAACCAGAGAATGAGATTCGTCAACAGATGAAAGGGCGGAAAAGACCGACCAAAGTTAAAGAGACAAGTATTTCCTACATTGTGTCTTCTGTATGCTAGAAGATATTTACTTTCTTGTCCATTCAAGTATAGTCTTTTACTTTGTTCACCTTTCACATGTAGCACCAACTGAATGGAATCAAGAAAAAAACCAACAAAAGAAGGAAACAATCTACCAAAACCACCAATGCACATGACTTGCCTATGAATTCCCAGCAACAGAAATGTGAGACTAATTCATTGACATAGAAAGATCCTGGGAGCATTGAGAATGATTTTCACGGTTATGGGTGTATTAAGCGTTACACTGAACTATTGATGATTTGCTTCATCCCATGTACTATTGTGCTTGACTAACGGTTTCAGCAAAATTGATGTTTTCCTAATATGAGCAAAATCCTTTAACGATGCAGGGTTCTAGTGTCGAACACCTGTACGCAAATGATATGCCTCTATCAGACCCCTTTTGTCATTTGTAGACTTGAAGATCCATTTTATCATCGGAGGACTTGAGAAGTGCTGAATGCTAAAGAATAGATGGGTGCTGCTGCTGGTCTAATTAGTGAAATCTGCCCCAGGAAAAAACATGTGGAAATTCTAGTATTTTAACTTTTGAGAAGCTCTTGAATTTGTCAATGTCAGACCAGCAGTTGATTAAGACTGCTGAGTGGAATTCACTTGGTTGTAACCTGCATAGTTTGCTTGTTTAAATTTCATTTGTGTATTGCCGCGTGATTCTTCAGTTCTTCAGTTTTGTAGCAGGTTCAGTTCAGACGAGTTCTTCAACAAACGCACATGCAGGGTTTTTTTTGTTGAGAACTACGCACAGGCAGGTGTGAGCGGCTAGGCAACGGCTGGGTAGATGGGTTTTCCTGGCCCATATTAATGCGTTCGCAAGGGATCCATAAGGAACCGCATCTGCGCACGAGAGCTATATCTCGCATTAAGCGACTTGAAAGGATTCAAACCCGGGCTTAGAGAGAGCGCGACTAGCGACCAGGCTATGCCTTAGGGGGTTTTTTTTTGGGAAGGCTATGCCTTAGGTGCGTGACAGAATAGTAAGGCGAGTCTACTTAAGTCCAAACAAGTCGAGGTTTCCACTGTTTCTTCTCTGTTTTTTCCATGTTTTTCTCTTTGTTCATTTTCTTTTATTTCTTTTCTTTTTTCTTCTCCGTTTTTTTCATTCTTCTTTTATTTGTTTCTTCGGTTTTATTTTCATTTTATTTTTTCTTTGGTTTAATTTGTTTATTTTTCATTTTTCATTTTTATGGTTTTCTTTTAATTTTGGTTTCCATTATACATTATTTGTATATGTCAACAACATTTTTCTAATACACGTTAAACATTTTTCCAACACAAGTTTAACACTTTTTAATATATGATCAACATTTTTTCTATACACATTTTAAACATTTTTAAATGATTGATTAAAAAAATTCAAATACAAGAATAACATTTTTTGAATACATGGTCAACATCTTTTCTATAAACTTTTAACCTTTTTTAGTTCTTGATTAATTTTATTCAAATAAAAAGATTATAATAATTTGAATAAATGCTGAACATTTTTTCTTTACACATTTAACATTTTTTCAAACGCTTAACATTTTTGAAACAATTGTTCAACATTTTCTTGAAATGCTTGATTAACATTTTTATATACATGATAAAAAAGTTCACATTTTTTATTACATGGTCAACATTTTTTTATACAAATTTAACATTTCTCAAATCCTTAATAAACACTTTTTCAAATACTTGTTCAACATTTTTTTTCAAATGCTTGATTAAAACTTATACATGATAAAAAAATTCATCATGTTTTTAATACATTATCACAAAAAAACTATACACGTTCAACATTTTCCGAATGCTTGTTCAACATTCTCCAAATATATTTTCGTAAAGTTTTCTTAATATATATATATATATATATATATATATATATATATATATATATACATAGAATATTTTAAAGTATAAAACAAAAAAGAAAGCAAAAACGAAAACTAGAAACATAAAAATAAATAGAAAAAGAGGTCGCGGCGTCCCGTGCTTGTGGGCCGCCCCATCCCACTCGCCCCTTCAGCGAGTCAGAAGCCAGACTCACTGAAGGCGAGATATAGGGGCGCCTCAGTATCTGTGCGTTTGCTCGCGTCGTAAGTAGGCACGGTGCCTGTGCCGTGCCCAGGAGCCGGTTCCAGCTAGGTGTGGCCCATGCATCTTGTACTTGCACATAGTTGTATCCATCGGCTCCTCAGCCGGGCCGATCAAAAGCAAGACAAAATTGCAAAAACACGCCTGCTTAGTTTAGTCTGTTATATATAATTTGCTAATAACCCCTCAGCCTAAGCACAACTCTCTTGATCCCCTGCTTCCCGTTCGCCTCCCTCGATCCCAATTTCTAATCACGGCCGCGACCTGCATCCCAAATCCCCAACAACCACGACGTCATGCATCTGCACGGACAAATTGCCCACGATGGAATTCATCTGCCCATGATACGGTTGCATGGAGCTTTCAGGTAAACACATCACAAAGGACTACTACTGTAATATCTGTGTATACTGTACATGCCTACTTGTTGTCAAGAGCCTCGACGACCAATCATGTAAGTGCGGCTAGAGAATCAGGGAAGAAGTTGCAAACTAAAACGAATGAGGGAGAATTCGCCACGCCAAGAAAGAAAGCCAGCATTCCTCTTTCGTGAGTTTAATGAATTTTCATTTACCATGTCACTTTTCAGTTCAGAGAGTTATGCATGATAACGATGATTACTGTGGTTCATATTCCTGTTTACAATAAATTGAAGCCGTGAGTAGGGATGGCGTTTGAAGGGCTCGATGTCGTGGATGAGTTTACCAAGTTATATGCACTTCATGTGGGTTTTTGAGTTCATGTCGGTCAGCTGAGAAAGTTGAGCAATGACGTCGAACCAAGCGTTTCATGTGCGGTAGGGAAGGATTCAGGACCGAGAGGAGCAATGAGGAAAGACCCATAAAAGAAAATGCAATAATGCTAGACCTACAAAGAACTTTACTTAACCTTCCAAACTAATCCCCCCTCGATAGAGGCTTAACTTTGCACACACTTATATATGTATGTAGGAGCTCCAAACACAGTTTCATCATTTTATCACAACCCTAGCTTGTACCTCTAGTTCAAGCCACCAAAATGCCATTTATTCCTTTTATTTCCAAATTAATTATCTAAACTTGCCCAAAACCTTTCAATATTTTGTGGGGCTCGGGTATAAGCTAGATGATCCTCACAAAAATTTCAGCTACATCCAAAATGTTTTGGTACCCCAAAACATTTCACTTCTATCTACTTCTCTTTTTCTCGAAATAGATAAAAAGAAAAGAATAAAGCGGACAGAGGCGAGGATTGCCGGGACCACCACACCACTTCCGGCCCAACAGCCGCCGCGACCCACTCCCCAGCCTTTTGTTCCTCCACTCACCGATGTCACCTCTACGAACCACAGTAGTGCCACCCATCTCTCCCGAAGCTCGAACAGACGACCATCCAGGCCCCCGGGGAGCTTTACAAGAGCAACCCGAGCCCTAGAGGCAATGCCGCCACCGTTCCTTATTCTAAGCCAAATTACTATACCATAAGGAGATTACCATTATGAGATGACACTTAAGAGGGCACTTTAAAGTGATTGAACCCACTTTCCATGTTAGTTTAAGCAACAATATCGCTAGGGACCAAAGTAGTGAAAACGACAGCTCCATTTTTCAAAACTTTCTGTCTCATAAGACTGTGAAACCACACAATTTGACATTCCCCTTGGGAAATAGGGAAAAACAGCCCCCCCCTCGCCGCCGCCAGGTAAGAGCTAGCCACGCTTAGCCGTCGCCATGGCCCAGAGGGCTCGAGATTGTCGCCTACTTTAACCGCACCACGTTCTTCCTTCTTCTTTCACTCCAAGGACCGCGTCGACCACCGCCACTTTGTGGCGCAAGCACGAGGACTGGGGAGCCCCTGATCGTCGGGAACCCTCTTCTTCCTCCGCTTCAGCCGTTGCTTCCCTGTCCGCCTCCGTCCATCTCCAGTCACAAGCTCTCCATCGACGCAGTCAGAGTGAGCACCCGCGTCGTTTCCCTCCTTTGATTGCCCCTATCGTGTGCATTTAGAAGCGTCCTAAGCTCGCTGCCATAGTTAGAGCTCGCGCATGTCGACGCCGAGCACACGAGCATGCTCACGGCGTTCACAGCTTTCTATAGGACCATTGAATCGCTCCAACTCGCCCTGAATTGCCAGATTCGTCGGTAGTCGTGCGCCATGGTCACCGCTGGTGCCATTCTAGCCATGTCCTACTTATCAGCATGCGTGCCGAGGCGCTCTGCCTCGTCAGCCGCCCGGTCAGTAGCCCTGGCCCACTCATCAGTGGCTCTCGCTAGGCAGCAGTGTGCGTAAAATTTTTTATGACTTTAATTTTCTTTTAATCAAAACATTTTATTTAATCATTAAATCATTCAAATTTGAGTAATTCATACCTTAAGAATTTGAACGTCAAATTTAATGAGCAAATATATGAGTCTTGACTAGAAAATTGTGCAGAATTCATTTTTGACTTTAATTTGCACATTTGAGCACTTCAATTTCGTGCACATATTTAAATTGCACTTAAAACCCTTTTTAACTTGATATATATCTAAGTTCACTAGAAAAATGCAACTAGTACACCTACAATATTTTCTTGCATGTCCAAAGCACTTGAACCTCCTGTACCGTAGTAATTTCAATTTAACTTCAACTAGCAAATATGCTCGTGCGTTGCAACAGGAGACAAAAAAATTATGCGGTAGCCAAATAAGTATGACTCAATACCGTGATATATGAGCGTACTCTATTTTAACAAGGTGGCTCACCATGTTGCCATTTACTTTTTTTCTCACCCTTCCTGATGATGGTCGAGATGTCCACGTGATCACAATGCATTCAGCGTGATAAATATCAAGGCTATGAACTTGCCAGTGCATGCCACACTTGTTATTATGTTGCACAAGGGAATGTTTAAAACTTTAAAAACAAATCTCATCGACCACGAACTGCTCCCAATGCCAAGGCATATAAAGACTTTAGAAAAACTAATCAAATCCTAGACAAAAGACTTTTGAATCAGTGAACAGTTTTTCGAGTCGACAAACAGTTTTTTTTTGAAATTTTGGATTTTCACAAAAAAAAATCACGAACATTAGTTTTGTTTACGAACATTTTTTAAGTGCGTGAACATTTTTTGAATTCATTAGCATTCTTTTTACTCAACAAACATTTATTGAATCAGTGAACTTTTTCTAAAATTGGGGAACAGATTTAAAAACAATATTTTTATTTTGTGAACATTATCTAAAATTCTTGGACATTTTTTTTCGGATTCCCGAATATGTTTTGAATACATGATGACAAAAAAGAGGAGAGAAAGCCAGCAAGACTTGGGGATCAAACCCTGGTCTGCACAGTAGAAGCAAAAGGCTTTAGCCACCGCACTGCTTCTGCATCTGTGAAATATATGTGGTATCAAACCTACAAAAGGACTGAGCACGACGTCGAGTTTGGAAAAAACGAATCGTTTTTTGATTTGACTTACAGGTGGCATTGGTCGGTAATTTTTATCAACTTATAAGGCAAATTACATGACGTACCACCAGAAGCAATAGCCCCTTTATTATTAGGTAAAGATTTACATATAGAGTCCTTTTGAATAGCTTTTGAACCTCCTCCCGCTAGCGTGCCCTCCTCATCATGCCTCTTCCACCTGCAAGTGTCACCCATTAGATGGGTGGGATCCCGCTTGGCTGCTCCACTCACATGGCCCGGATCGACCGTGGATTCCTCTTCCTCACACGTCTGGCCATGACCACGGGATCCCGGGAGGAGACCACAACACAACCTCGGCGGAAACTTGTGCCCGCCAAGATACGTCACTGGAGGGCGGCGACCTCCCTCCCTTTCCTCCCCTTCCCAGAGCTTCGTCGGCGGCCCAACGCCCCTCTCCTTCCTCACTAGATCCATAAGGATGACGCACATCAGAACCTGGATCGACCCTGAGGCGCGCTCCTTGCGCACCCCCTCGATGCACGATAGCGACCAGATCAACCCCAAGGTGCGCGGAAACAAAACCTAGGCATCCGTGCGCAGACCCTGGTGGCGAGGATCGGTGTAATGTGGCATTGTTGTTTTGGAGGATGTCAGCTCAGCAACGTGGCAAGTGATATGGGGGGCGGATTAGGGGGAGGGGGTATCGGGAGGAGGACGATTCTTTATCAGGCATTGATGCACTATTTTTTCCTTTCCTCTTTCCCATGTGACGGTGGGAGGGGGCAGAATTTTTCGGTGGGAGGACGGAGATGAGGGGGATGTATCTGGTGCACCGGGGCAATTTGTGCTACCGGTGCACCGGTCGTCCGTTGCATATTCAAAAATGTTCAAAAAAGTCTAGAAAAAAATAGTGCATTGAGACAACACCAATGTACATTGTCACAAAAATTTAAATCAATATTCAAAATATTGCTCGAGATACAAAAATAACAAATTTGACACCGAATAGTACACAACACAAGTTGGGCTCCAATTTTGGCCCATTAGCACATTGATGTCAAATTTGTCATTTTTGTATCTTGAGCATTGTTTTGAATTTGGATTTGAATTTTTGTGACGACATACATTGATGTTGTGTCGATACACTAAAGTTTTTCCGGATTATTTTGAACATTTTTAAATGTGCAACGGGGTCCGGTGCACCGGTAGCACCAATTGCCTTGGTGCACGAGATACGTTCCCCAGGGATGCGATCGTTCCATCGGTGATGGGAGGCTGGTACCAAGTAACACACAGATTGCCCTTTAATAATAGAGATACTAAAACATCAAGGCGCGCGTTGCCACGCCCACTCATCAAAACGACAATATAAGTATTTATGAAAGAAATGAAGGTATAATTATCAACCAAGATTTGAATTGAGCGCCTCAATTTGTAGCATGGACTACTATATATTTTGAATACCAGGGTAGAAATATATAATTTTGAATACCAGGGTAAAAATATATAATTTTGAACAGCCCGCATGAGATTTTACAGATCTTTTGCAGACCCGTAAAGTAGAATATAGATACGGAAAACATTTAAATGATCGACTATGGGTGAAAAATTATGAGCTGTGGCGTGAAGTACACTAATGACATAAAATACTGGATTTAACATTTGAACTCCAGTATAGAGAATCTACAATTCTAAGTGAAACTACACAGATAGATCTGTGTCCCGCTGTGGTGGCATAATATTGAACTTAAACTGCGCATTGGTGGCCATGCAAATGTATGAAATCCAGGGCACATTTCAAGTGCTCAATTTAACATCACATATTCCAGATTGAAGAAATGATATTTGTTTTTAGGGAAAGAAGAAATGACTCGCTGTGTAGATCATAGTGTCCGTTGTTTGCATCACTGTATGTTAATTTCTACCATCAAGCAGCTGAAATCATTATGTGTAGAAAAACAATTGTTGGCATAAGGAAAATAATGGAATCGAGGGTTGTGTATTACCGTGCAAGACTTGGCTTGTGATTTATGCACGGATGCCCGAAGTTGTATTTTACCTCATCGTTCATCTTCACAAATGCTATTGCTGCTTCATTTTCAGAAGAGAACTCGAAGAATTTCTTTGGGTTTCCTAATCCCGTTATGGCATATTATCAGTCAGGCGACAAATCTCTAATATGCAGAAACCATCGGTCCTTCCTAACATTTATATTAATTAAGTTAAAATTAGCTAGGTACGCAAACTGTGATTTCGGAGTAGGGATATCATATCTTAAACTAAACAGGGCCTTTGGTTCCTAGCATCAAACAAATTGACCGGAAACTGAATCATATGTGTGTACAAAAGAACCTCATGTACTAAATCTTACGACTAATGAAAAATTTGTAGCATGGGTAGAAAACAGCAGTCAGATTTAGCAGCTTTTCGATTGGAATCAGTGGCATATGGGGTAGCGGCTTTTCTTCCCCAATTCAATTCAGCACCAACAGCAAACCCTAAAAATAATCCCCAAATCAGTAGTAAAGAATCAATAACAAGACAGGACATGTAGGAGATTGAAACAAAATATTTGGCAGGATATTGAAACCAAGTTGGAAGAGGGCAAAACAATCCGTTCGCTCGTAAACGACCGCACACATGCACCATTGTAGTCACAAACTCACTCGCTAATGCCGCCGCCGTCCTGTTGCAATTGCTCGCTCGTAAATTTGGGGCACCATGAAAGAAGGAAACAATCTACCAAAACCACCAATGCACATGACTTGCCTATGGGTTCCCAGCAACAACAGAAAGGTGAGACTAATTCATTGACAGGGAAATATCCTGAGAAGTTGCCGCAGGCGCGGTCACCATCACCGCCAGACTGCTTGTTGGGAAAGTTGCCGCAGATCTGGCAAATCGGCTAGGCGGAGGGATTGTTGGTGTAGTTTCTATCGCTGCCACTGTTGCCCCCATTCCCGCGGTTAGTCAAGTTGGGCATATATATAAGCATTTGTTTAGTCCCGGTTGGTGGCTAGAACCGGGACAGAAGACCGACCTTTAGTCCCGGTCGGTTCCAGCCACCAACCAAGACTAAAGGGGCTGCGCCAGGAGCGAGGACCTTTAGTCCCGGTTCGTGTTTGGAATTGGGACTAAAGGGGTCAGACGAACCGAGACTGGTGCCTGCCGAGGCCCGGCCGGCATCCTGGTCTCACGAACCGAGACTGATACACCCATTAGTCCTGGTTCTAGTCTAAGTTACTCCCCGATGTGACTAGTCTTAGACTAGTAACATGCATATGTTACATAGATGTGTGGTAACATGCATATGTTACTACCTTTAGTCGGTAGTGTCATATGTGTGGTAATATAGATGTGTTCATTTAATACTTTGTAGACTCATTTTGCATCGGGAAGCACTACGTGACGGTAACATATTATGTTACTCTATTTGCATAGATGTGTTAGATGTTACATATGCCATAGTGTTACTAGTCTATGTTACTACCTTTATAGTGGGTAGTGTCATATGTGTGATAACATAGATGCGTTCATTTATTACTTTGTAGACTCATTTTGCATCGGGAAGCACTATGTGACGGTAACATATTATGTTACTCTATTTGCCTCTCTCCTCATTAAGTACTTGCCACCTCACAATTTTTGCTCATAGTGGGAGTAACATAAGCAGTACTCCATCCGTCTAGGTGAATAAGTCATCTTAGATTGTGCACTGTGACCAAAAAGGAGGAGAAAACGAGAGAACTTAATGTTTATTCGTTAATTAATAGCATTGCATGCAATGAACTACCACTGCATGTCGTGTTTCGTAGTCTCGAGTCATTGAAAACATGCACGCCCCACATCTCTTAGGCTGGTCATAGTGGGAGTAACTTAACTAGTAACACAACACACCCCAAGAAAAGTTTGCTTATGTGGCATGTAGTTAATGAGGAGAGAGGTGTTTGGAGTAACATAATATGTTACTATAACATAACACATCCCAAGGTAAAATGAGTCTACATGTTAATAAATGATGGCTTGCATGATATCACATATATGTTACTTCCCACTATGAAGATAGTAACATGGACTAGTAACACTCTATGTTACTCCCCACTATGACTAGCCTTATTGATTGATATGTCAAGAAACAAGAAACAAGGTGAGAGTTAATGCAACGCGCCTAAGTGTTTTGGGATTATTTGGTTTTCGTAAGGTGACTTATACACCTAGACAGAGGAAGTAACATAGATGTCATATAAGCAAAAATGGTGAGATGACAAGTAGTTAATGAGGAGAGAGACAAATAGAGTAACTAGGGCCATTAGATATCTCGGTGCTACATTTAGAATTTAAATCTGCGCCTGCTATATATTATGTACTCCAAGGATTGAAATGAATTAACAACCATCTAATCTAATAGGCCGGACGCACGGACAATGCGCGGGGTCACTCACTGTATCTTGACCCATACGGCGACGCTGGGCACGTCCTTGGCGAGGACGTAGACGAGGTAGTAGGCGGGCGGCGCGAGCTCGGGCTTGCCGGGCGCGTCGACGGTGATGGCGTAGCCTTGGGGGTCGGGGATGTAGGAGGTGACGGAGAGGATGAGGAGGCGCTGGTTCATGGAGTAGCCGTGCGTGGTGAAGGGCGGCGCGTACATGGTGACCATGACGTCGGCCTCCACGACGGGGTCGAGCGGCGTGCGGAACCTGAAGGTGTACTTGGCCCCGTAGCGCATCCCCTCCCTGGGCAGCGAGTGGGGGTCGATGATGGGGCGGTTGGCGACATGTCTCCTCCCGTCGAGGTAGGGCGGCGTGAAGCGCTCGACGCGCACCTCGGTGGGGAAGTCGACGCCGCTGAAGTTGTAGCCCGAGTTGGTGTTGCCGCCGGCCACGAGCACGGTGGCGTCGGGGAGCACGGCGGCGGTGGAGTGGTAGACGCGCGAGATGGTGGATGGCGTGAGCGGCCGGAAGCGGGACCCCTGCGGCGCCGACGGCGAGTAGAGCAGCGGGGAGCGCACGGGCTGGCGCGCGAAGCCCCACCCCCCGCACCCCTTGGCGGCGCCGTTGAGCAGGAGCAGCTCGCCGTTGGGGAGGATGAGCATGTCGCCCATGACGCGTTGCACGGGCATTTCCTCCGTGGCCCACTGCGCGTCCTGTTTGACGAGGTTGATGCGGCCGCAGTCCTTGAGCGCGGGTCCGTACTGGCCGATCTCGCCGACCTTGAAGGCCGTCTTGTTGGCGCCGCCGCAGATGATGACCTCCGGCTCGAGTTCGGGGCCGCCGTGGAGCTGCCTCCCGCGGAGGTCGAGCGGGAGCATGGCCGACATGGCGGAAGCCGGGTAGTTGCGGGCTCCGCCGGGGAGCGGCGGGATGTCGCGGATGACGATCTCGGAGCGGTGGTCGAAGATGATGCCGCGGTCGTTGGCGAAGATGAAGAGGTTGCCGTCGGGAAGGAGGTTGACGAAAGGGTAGAGGTTGTTCTCCACGTCGTCGGTGGTGTCCCGGAGCAACGCGAGCGGCACGGACTGGTGGTTGAACATCCCGGGCTTGGGCAGGTGCTCGAAGGAGAATGCGCGGCGGCCGCCGAAGATGGCGAAGCGGCCATCGGGGAGCACCTGCTGGGTGGCGTACCACCGCCCTTCGAACAGGCTATATGGGTGCTCCTTCCAGTCACAGGTGTGGCAGGGCGAGAGGTAGCGGACAGTCCTGTCGCCCTCGAAGTAGCCCCCGGACTGCACGAGGTTGCCCTCGGCGTCGAACCCCCCGGCGGAGCACCAGGTGTCGGTGAGGATCTTGAGGGGCCGGACGGCGCCGGTGGTGTAGTCGAACTCGACGGCGTGCGCCCAGCAGTCGGTCTTGTGGCGGCGCGGGTCTACGCGGCAGTTGTCGAACCTGAGGCGCATGAGGGAGCGGCCCGTGGTGGCGGTGTCGAACATGATGGCGCGGCCGTGGCGCATGATGGCGAGGTGCATGGCGGAGACGCCGGAGTTGTCGCTGACAATGGTCCACGCGCCGTCGGGCTTGTCGTCGCGCACGGTAACTTTGATAGTCATGGTATCATGGGACGCCTTGCTGGGCTCGCCCAAGGGCGGCACGCGCGTGAGCCCCATGGTGTTGGGCTGCGCCGCGCCCGTCTCCTCCCGCTCCGTGCGGGGCGGGGGCGGGCTCTTGGTTGCCCGGCCGCCGAACGGGTCCAGGTAATCGCTCTCCGGGCGCCCGCCGAAGATGTTGAACGGGTCGAAGAGGGCCTCGACGCCGAGGAAGGAGGCGAGGAGCGCCATGGCGAGCACGCCGGTGCGGAGGAGGGAGGAGGACCGGGCCATGGCGCCTCCTTCCCCGATGAGCTCGGCCGACCTCCTCGTCCTTGATTGGGACGGGACGGTAGCTCCGGCCGTCGAGCGTTGCCACGGACGGTAGCTCCGGCCGGCGAGCGCGTGCAGCTGGCTGAGCTAAAATTGGGTCGCGGCGCGTGGCCGTGCTCCATTAATAGCGCGGGAGGGTGCAACGACCAACGACGACGCGCACGTTCAAATATAGCCGCCTGCCTTTGTGCATGTTTAATTTGTTCTGCGGTTTCGAGACGCGGCTGGGCCTCAAGTGGACCAAGTTGGTCGAGGGCCCTGAAAGTACCGGGCCTTCATGGGCCTCCAGTGAGCAATTCTAGTTTTATCACACTGTCATCAACTAATTAAGTTTGTCTTAAAAAAATTAACCAAGAAAGTAGCTAAAAATAAACAAGAAAGTGACATGACTGCAGTATGTGACATTTCGATTAAAACACCAACGAAAGTATAATGTAAACTTGCGACAAGAATAAAACAAAGGTGAAAAAGTGCACTTTGCTTCCTTTTTTCCCATGGCAAACTAAGAGCATCTCCAGCCGTTCAGCACCCCAGGGCGCCGAAAAAGGACGCCTGCGGGCGAACCGGCGCTAGATTGGCCCCTGGGGGCGACCTACCTCCCAGCCACGCCCCCAGGCGCCCCTAGCCGCGGCAAATTCAAACGTAGTCATTCCCGCTCACAAAATAGACGCCACAAATCCGGCGATCAAGCGGCCACAAGTTCGGCGATCGAATGAAAAGTTCGGCGTACAAAAAGCAGAAAGGACGCGCGTGCGCATTAGACGGCGAGGTCGGCCTCCGGCGTTGGCGGAGTCAGCGTGCGCGGGCTTGGCGGGGTCTCCGTGCTTGGCGGCGTCGGCGTGGCTTCTGTGCTGCGGGGAGTCTCGGCGGCATCATCGCTCGGGCTTGGCGGCGGCGTCGACGTGGGCGTCGGCGTGGGCATCGTCGTCGAGGGAAGCTGGTTCAGGATGAGGCCACGCTCCACCAAGTACCACGCCTTGACCGCCTCGTCGTTGCTCTGGAGCATGTCCGCCCCGCCCAGCAGGAAAGCCAGGTCGGTGTTTCTCTTCTTCGCGACGAAGTTGGTCTGGAGTAGGTCGAGCTTGACGGCGCTGGTCGACATCAACGCCGACCACCGCGCCTCGGTCTTCTCTTCACGAAGGACGACCCGAGCCTGCGCGTCGGCGAGGCAGTGCTCGATGGACTCCTGCACTCGAGCGGTGGCCGCGTCGGCGTGTTTCCCCTTCTTCGCACCTTTGTTGCCGTCCGGCCACCCTTCTGACGCGCCCGGAGTCGGCGCGTCCGGTTTGTAGGTCTCCTTGGCCTTGTCGAGGGTGCGCCGGACTTCCACCCACTTCTCGCACATGTCAATGCGCTTGTAGACGTGGAGGTACTTGAATTCGGCGTCGTTGTTGCCCTATCGATACAAGGCGAACATGCGCAACAACTGCGCGGAGGAACAAACAGTTGGCGGGCGCACACGGCGAAGAGAGGCGGGAGACCGGCGTGGCATACCTGATCCTCAACGCCGGTGCCGCTCTCCGGGCGAGCCGCAACCTCCTCGACGATCCCATGTCATTTGTTGCACGCCCCCTGGATACGCCCCCAATGGTTCGCCATCGCCTTCGCCCGCGCTGCATGTAGACGTCTTTAAAGTAGGGGTCGACGAGCACGCGCCGCGTTGTCACGGGCCTTCTTGGCGATTGCCCTGTTCGGCCGATCGGTGGTGACAGCCTCCCGTCGCTGAACTTCCGCCCTCCACTCGACGTTTGTCATGCCCGGTGGCTTGGACGGCGGCGCCCTCGGCTTCCTCTTCTTCGGCTGGGCGACGGAGGCGGTCGCGGTTGCCGCGGCGCGGGGGACGACGTACTTCTTCGGTGGCATGGCGGCCGGCTGGGAGGCGAGCGAGAGGGAGCTTGGCGGGAGTAATGAAGAGAATGGGAAGGAAGTGGGGGAAAAGCGGGAAGAAACGGCGGGAAGAGGCGCTCGACTCGCCGACAGGGCGGACCCACGCGCCCTTTTCGCTTGTGCCGGCGCCCCCAGGCATCTCCCAGGGCACCGAGTTCGGGCTGGGTCCGCCGGCACCAGTTTCGGCCCGAGTCGGCGAAAAAGGGCTTCTGGGGACGCGACTGGGCCGTTTTTTCAGCGCCGGCGCGGCAAAAACGCCTGGGGAGGACCTATTGGGGACGCGGCTGGAGATGCTCTAAATTTGTACTTTCTAAATCATGGCCGAACCCAAAACTTAAATAGAACCCCCTATATTAGTATATACTCCCTCCGTCCCATAATATAAGAACTTTTTTGACAGTAATGTAGTGTAAAAAATGCTCTTATATTATGGTGCGGAGGGAGTAGATTATTTGTGCAAGCCATGTGGTCAGCAATTTGCCAGTGTACATATGTTCATGTGAGCCTAACTGCCTTTATTCACTCGCTTATTACCAGTCTCATGCGTTGCGAAAGGAATTATTTCAAGAAACAACGATTACAATGTGCGTGTGAGCACACACACACATACCAACTCACGCCTCAAGGACACATGCATTCACACAACGCCGGCTAAAAACTAGATGAGAGTTCGACTACGTTAGAGCATCTTCAGCCGCGCCCCCAACAAGGCCCCCAGGCGATATTTTGGCCGCCGGCGCCTAAAAATCGGCCCAATCGCGTCCTTAATGGCCATTTTTTCGCCGTCTCGGGCCGAAATTGGCGCAGGCGGACTCAGGCCGAACCTGGCGCGCTGGGGGGCGCTTGGGGGCGCCTGCCGAATCGTTTTTGGCACGAAAATCGGCGGGCCCTCCTTGGCAGCGACTCGGCTCTTCTCGTCGCTTCGTCTCCTCATCGCCTCGGTTCCCGCGGGGGAATCAATGCCAAAGCTGCCGCGCGTGCTACCTCTTGAGCACTGCGTTGGTTTTTTCCTTGAAGAGGAAAGGGTGATGCAGCAAAGTAGCGTAAGTATTTCCCTCAGTTTTTGAGAACCAAGGTATCAATCCAGTAGGAGGCCACGCTCAAGTCCCTTGTACCTACACAAACAAATAAGAACCTTGCAACCAACGCGATAAAGGGTTGTCAATCCCTTCACGACCACTTGCAAAAGTGAGATCTGATAGAGATGATAAGATAATATTTTTGGTATTTTTATGATAAAGACTAAAAGTAAAGAAAGCAAAATAAACGGCGCCAGAAATACCTTGCTGATGGGAGATTAATGTGATGGAAAATAGACCCGCGGGCCATAGCATTAGTAGAAAAAGGGTCAAATGTGAAGCACATTAGTGCCAGTTTGATTTTGTGCCGGCACTAATGTGTCCATTAGTGCCGGTTTCAACGGCTAGCCGGCCGCTCACATTAGTACTGGTTTGTGGCGAATCTTTAGCACCGGTTTGTGCCACGAACCGGTACTAAAGAGAGTGGTGGCAGGATGTTGTCAGTCTGGGGCCCCTCCAGCACCTTTAGTACCGGTTCGTGTCACGAACCGGTACTAAAGGTCGTCCTACATAAACCCTTCGTGCACCCGAGCTCGCTCTGTTCTTCCCCTTTCCCCTCTCCTCTCCGTTCTTCCCCTCTTCCTCTCGAGCTCATCACACATTTTGCCCAAATTTTGTCAAGATTTGAAGGCCCCCATCCATTCAAATGATCACAAAGGTTAGCAACTTTGTCCTTTCATCTCTCATTGCTAGATTAGCTCTTGCAATGCTTTATATAGTGATTAATTTGTGAGTTTAGTAATTTGGGAGGAATTATATGTGCTAGTATTTGATTTATATGCAATTTGAGGTCAAAAATAACACTTAGTTTGCATATGTAGGTGTGGTTTACTTAGTGCCTTCTAAATCTCCGTCGTAACCACCGTCGATCGCCCGCACCGTCCCGTCGCCGGCACCACCTTGTGGTGAGCCTGTTGTTCATGAATGTTTTATATAAAAAATTGATGTTTGTGTGATTTGGATATATAGTTACTCGTATAATTATCTTACCCGTACGTTGTTTGTTATACATAGTGCCATGGTTTTGATATCCGTCCCCGTCGGCCCTCGTCCTTGTTATGATTCGGATGTGGTATATTCTCTTTTAAAACTAGTTGTTGCATTTCGTGTTTATGACAAATTATGCCCATCAAGTTGACATAGATATTTTTTATCCAGGAGGTATGTGAACCGGAAATTCCAACCGATCCTATTGTCGAGAGGTTAAATTTAGTTGAAAGAGAAAACGAGTATTTGAAAGAAAAATTGAAAAGAATTGAGGGGGAGAAGATGTAATTGGAGTTGCATGTTGCTGATGTCGTCGATGATCACAAGATCAAGATGGAGAAAATGCGCTTGAAGATTAGAAAGATTAGAAAATATGCCATTGATAGTGAGGCTTGATATCATTATGCTGTTGGATCAATTGTTACCTTAGTTGCGATCTTGATCACATTTGTTGTTGCATTTAAATGCTTTAGCTAGAGAGTTATTTGTTTGTTGCATTTAAGTGTTGTATGAACTTTATGTATGAACTTGTATTAATTTGGTCTTTTCGGTGTTGTGTAATGAAGATGAGCCGACAATGGATGTACGATGACCGATGCTCTCCCGAGTTCATTAATGGCGTGCAAACTTTTCTGCTTGCGCCTGAGGCAAACAAGCGGGCGGATGGTTTTATGCCTTGTCCATGTGTTGGCTGTAAGAATGATCACAATTACTCTAAGTCAAGAACCATTCACGTGCACCTGTTTGAGTCCGGTTTCATGCCCCACTATAATGTTTGGACCAAGCATGGAGAAAGAGGGGTTATAATGGAAGACAATGAAGAAGAAGAGGACGGCGACAGCTATCCTGGCCATGGGTTCCCTGAATACGATGATACAACAATGGGGGAAGAAGCTGAGCCGGCAATGCGGGAAGAAGCTGAAGAAGAGGCATCAGATGAGCCCGCTGATGATCTAGGTCGGGCCATTGCCGATGCAAAGAGAAACTGAGCAAGTGATTTGGAGAAGAAGAAGTTGCAGCGCATGTTAGAGGATCACAAGAAATTGTTGTACCCGAATTGCGAAGCTGACAAGAAAAAGTTGAGCACCACACTGGAATTGCTGCAATGGAAGGCAGAGAATGGTGTATCTGACAAGGGATTTGAAAAGTTGCTGGTAATGATAAAGAATATGCTTCCAAAGGACAACGAATTGCCCGAGAGTACGTACGAAGCAAAGAAGGCTGTCTGCCCTCTAGGGTTAGAGGTGCAGAAGATACAGGCATGCCCTAATGACTGCATCCTCTACCGCGGTGAGTACGAGGATTTCAACGTTTGCCCGGTATGCGGTGCATTGCGCTATAAGATCAGCCGCGATGACCCTGGTGATGTCGAGGGTGAGCGCCCCAGGAAGAAGATTCCTGCCAAGGTGATGTGGTATGCTCCTATAATACCACGGTTGAAACGTTTGTTCCAAAACAAAGAACATGCCAAGGCGATGCGATGGCACAGTGAAGACCGTAAGAAAGACGGAAAGTTGAGAGTACCCGCTGACGGGCCGCAGCGGAGAAAAATTGAGAGAAAGTACAGGAAGGAGTTTGCAGGTGACGCAAGGAACGTATGGTTTGGTCTAAGCGCAGATGGCATTAATCCTTTTGGGGAGTAGAGCAGCAACCATAGCACCTGGCCTGTGACTTTATGTTTGTATAACCTTCCTGCTTGGTTGTGCATGAAGCGGAAGTTCATTATGATGCCAGTGCTCATCCAAGGCCCTAAGCAACCCGACAACGACATTGATGTGTACCTAAGGCCATTAGTTGAAGAACTCTTACAGCTGTGGAATGGAACATGTGTACGTGCGTCGGATGAGCACGGACGGGAAGAATTTGACCTAAAGGCGTTGCTGTTCGTGACCATCAATGATTGGCCTGCTCTTAGTAACCTTTCAGGACAGACAAACAAGGGATACCGCGCATGCACGCACTGTTTGGATTATACTGACAGTATATATTTGGATAATTGTAGGAAGAATGTGTACCTGGGACATCGTCGATTTCTTCCGAGCAGGCATCCCGTAAGAAAGAAATGCAAGCATTTCAAAGGTGAGGCGGATCACCGGACGAAGCCTCGCCACCGTACTGGTGCTGATGTACATGATATGGTCAAGGATTTGAAGGTAGTCTTTGGAAAGGGTCGTGGCGGACAACCTGTTCCGAATGACGCTGACGGACGCGCACCCATGTGGAAGAAGAAATCTATATTTTGGGACCTGCCCTATTGGAAAGACCTAGAGGTCCGCTCCGCAATCAATGTGATGCACGTGACGAAGAATCTTTGCGTGACCCTGCTTGGCTTCTTGGGCGTGTATGGGAAGACAAAAGATACACCTGAGGCACGGGAGGACCAGCAACGTATGCACGGAAAAGACGGCATACACCAGGGTCATGCCAGGTACGCTCTTACCAAAGAAGAGAAGGAAATCTTCTTTGAATGCCTGCTCAGGATTAAGGTACCGTCTGGCTTCTCGTCGAATATAAAGGGAATAATAAATATGGCAGAGAAAAAGTTCCAGAACCTAAAGTCTCATGACTGCCACGTGATTATGACGCAACTGCTTCCGGTTGCATTGAGGGGGCTTCTACTGGAAAACGTTCGATTAGCCATTGTGAAGCTATGTGCATTCCTCAATGCAATCTCTCAGAAGGTAATCGATCCAGAAATCATACCAAGGTTAGAGAATGATTTGGTGCAAGGTCTTGTCAGTTTCGAGTTGGTGTTCCCACCATCCTTCTTCAACATCATGACGCACGTCCTAGTTCACCTATGCGAAGAGATTAACGTTTTGGGTCCTGTATTTGTACACAATATGTTCCCCTTTGAGAGGTTCATGGGAGTCTTAAAGAAATATGTTCATAACCATGCTAGGTCAGAAGGAAGCATCTCCAAGGGCCATGAAAATGAGGAGGTCATTGAGTTTTGTATTGACTTTATTCCTGACCTTAAGCCGATTGGTGTTCCTGAATCGCGGCATAAGGGCAGACAGGATGGAAAAGGCACGCTAGGAGGGGATCAAATAATATGTATGGACGGACATTCTCTCACTGAAGCACACTACACAGTTCTACAGAATTCCGCCTTGGTGGCTCCGTATATGGACGAACACAAGAATTTTCTACGCTCCAAACACCCGGAGCGGTCTGATGACTGGATTACACGTGAACAAACGAGGACTTTCGCCGGCTGGTTGCAGACACGTACCATGCATGACGCCTCTATTGAAGATGACCTGTACTCGCTGTCCCAGTTACCATCTTCGAATATAATGACTTTCAAAGGGTACGAGATAAATGGGAATACATTTTACACGATCGCCCAAGATAAGAAGAGCACCAACCAAAACAGTGATGTCTGCTTTGATGCAGCAACCAAGACGGGAAAGGAAACATATTATGGTTACATAGAGGACATATGGGAACTTGATTATGGACGTGGTTTGAAGGTCCCTTTGTTTCGGTGCAAATGGGTCAATATGACACGAGGCGGGGTAACGGAAGACCCGCAGTACGGAATGACAACAGTGGATCTCAACAATCTTGCGTATGCAGACGAACCATTCGTCCTAGCCAATGATGTGGCACAGGTTTTCTATGTGAAGGACATGTCTACCTAGCCGAGAAAAAGAAAAGATAAGGAAGCGAATGCATCATACGATGAGCCAAAGCGCCACATAGTTCTTTCTTGGAAGAGAAACATCGTGGGAGTGGATGACAAGACATACATGTCAGAAGATTATGAAAAGTTTGATGCAATTGCTCCATTCACAGTGAATATTGACCCGAGCATCCAGTTAAATGATGAAGATTTTCCATGGTTACGGCGCAAAGGGACACACGCAAAGAAAAAGTTTCACACCCAAAGATCTGGGATGTGATCGGCTTCACTATCATCACTTTCTTCTGTGTTTCACACCCAAGAGGGAATCTCTGTAATAGTTAGGGTAGTTATGTGTTTTAGCATTTGAAACGCGAAGAAATTTTATGTGCAAACAAATTCTTTCATGCATTTACTGATTTTTTGAGCTAAATGACTCTAAAATTGAAAAGCACTTCAAATGAACTCAAAAAGGTTGAAAGTTGGCATGGTATCATAATTTCACCCACATAGCATGTGCAAAAAAGTAGAGAGGGTTACAGCAAAAACTGGATGCAATTCGTTACAAAATGGACAATCTCTTTCGAAGTATCAGGGTTTCGGACGAAAACTCATCTGTTACAAAGGCATTTCATTTTTTAAATAACCTAAGCATTACCAAATTGAATATAATGATAAAACACACTAATATTAAACATAAGAAAAAAGAATCACTGAAAAATCTATTTTCAAAGTTAAGTTATTCACAAACTAGTGATTCACACAAATTTCAAATAATTCAAAATTTAAACTATTCAAATTTGAAAACTACCGGGACTAACAGAAAGTTTGTAATTTTTTGTACCTAAAGCAAAAATATTCATAAAGAAACTCTAAATACAGCAAAAAACAACTCAAAAATAAATAAAACAAAAATAAATAAAGCTAAAAAATAAGAAAATAAAATAAGAAAATAAGAAAATAAAAAAGCCCGCCTACTGCGCCACAGCGGCTTGCATACGATTAGAAACCCAACCTGTAGTTGGGGCCAGGATGCAGGCCCGCAAAGGCCCAGTAGGCCCATAGGGCAGCACAGAACATTTAGGCCTAGTAGGCCTGCATTGGAGAGGAGCTCGAGAGAGCTACCGCACTGGGGCTTATAAACCAGTGCGGACGCCCCTCGGCTAGCGAGGTGGGACTAAACATGCCGCACCGCACCTGCGCCAGCGCACCCCCTTTAGTACCGGGTGGTGGCTCTAACCGGTACTAAAGGGTGGGTCTTTAGTACCGGTTGGAGCCACCACCCGGTACTAAAGGTAGGCGATTCCCGCCGCTTGGCCTGGCCAAAATTGACCTTTAGTACCGGTTGGTGGCTCCAACCGGTACTAAAAGCCCATCCTATATAAGAAAACACTTCAAAAAGTTCAGTTTCTCATCTGCTTCTTCTCCTCTGCCCCGTCGCCCGCCGCCCCCCGTCGCCGCCCCCGTCGCCGCCCCTCGTCGACGCCCCCGTCTCCGCCCCGTCCCCGTCCCCGTCGTCGCCGCCCCGGCCGTCCCCGTCCCCGTCGTCCTCGTCGCCGCGCCCCGTCCCGTCGTCCCGTCGTCCCCGCCCGGCCCGTCCCCGTCCCCGTCATCGCCGCCCCGTCCCCATCCCCGTCGTCGCCATCCCCGTCGTCGCCGCCCGTCGCCGTCCCCGTTGCCGCCTCCCGTCGCCTCGCCTCGCCGGTGAGCTCCTACCCCGGCCGCCATGTCCACACACACACACACACATTGTTTTTTAGTTATAAATTTTAGTTATAGAAATTTTTCTGTTTTTTAGTTATAGAAATGTTAGAAATTTTTCTATTTTTTAGTTATAGAAATATTAGAAATGTTATACAAATGTTAGTTATACATAGAAATGTTATAATTTTTTCTGTTTTTTAGTTATAGAAATATTTATAGAAATGTTAGCAATTTTTATGTTTTTAGTTATAGAAATATTAGAAATGTTATAGAAATGTTAGAAATTTTAGAATTAGTTTTAGCTAGATGAATTGGATTAATGTCAAATTGTTAGAATTTTTTTAGAATTTGCATATAGAATTTAAAAAATGTTACTTTTTGCGGGCATATAGTATTTGTTCTCGACGATGCCCGGTCCGCATCCTCGCCGTCGACCCGTTCGCGACGACGTCCGGCTGACCCATGTCCGGGACTGGGCTCCGCCGGGCTGGCACTGGGAGGTGCTACCTGCAGGGGTGCGTCGTCGACCCTGATCTCCTTTGGTGGTATTTGCGTGGGCCACATTCGGTGCAGAGGGAGCCGGCCCCGCCGGAGGTGGTGCGTCGCCGTGTCAGGGAGGAGGACGAGCACGTCCATCGCTACATGGCTACTATGGACGTCAGGTTCTCCAATACCTGGCAGGTTCTTTGGGCAGATGACCGGAGATATGATCCTGTGATGGTTCCTTCTCTTTGGGTGTCCACCGCCCGCGCCCCAGTAACCGCGAGTGGCCTAGATTCTTCTGTAGTATTCGATCTTTATTAGGTACCTAGCCAGTGATGTATTCGATATATAATATTCGAGACGATGTATTCGAGATTATATATATTATTAGAGACGATGTATTCGAGATTATATATTATTCGAGACGATGTATTCAAGATATATTATATATTATTCGAGACGATGTATTCGAGATTATATATTATTCGAGACGATGCATATTATGTACTATATGATTTAGTTTTTCCTCCCAACGAGAATGTATGAATTGCATCAGTGGTACATGAACATTACCAAGAGTTCCAATCGAGAGTCCCTCATGGTGAAAGTCAAGGAAGAGCTTTACTTCCATAAGCTAGCTCTGTCCATTGAGTATTCAGAACTATTTCAGTTATTCAATCAAGATGCACTCGACAAATCTCTCGTTAGTTGCTATTGTCTGTAAGTGATTTCTTTCTGTAATTTAAGTCTCAAGCTAGCTTTAGTGCTCATTGATCGATCATTACCTATAATTATCCTCACTATATTCTTTTTTGTGGTATTATGCAGGATGAAGATGTATGAAATGAAAAAAGCTGGACGCTATGGCATTGGGTTCATTGATCCATATACCATTAATGAAAAGACATGGACATATGAATGGTATAAAGAAGATGTAGAGAATAAAATGCTAGAGTTCTTGAAGTGCCTCAATACCAATGAAGATATACTACTTCCTTACAACTTCCTGTGAGTCACACTGTCTTATACTACAAATTCTGTTTTTGCTTACTAGCTAGCTAGATGTTAATAATTAAGTGTATAGGGTTTAGGGTAGTTGATTAGTGTTATGCACATGCTCGCTTAATTAGGACATGCAAACGTGTGCGCATGCAGTTACCACTGGATCTTGTTAGACATTAAAGTTGAAGAAGGAAAAGTTGAAGTACTTGACTCACTACTTAAAAAAGAAAGTGACTACACCATCTTGTTTGGGATAGTCAACAGGTAATTTCAATCATTATTAACTATATCTCGGTCTATTTAGTTCGTCATTTCCTGATATGAACTATTTAATAACCCCTTTATTAATTTTCTTTGCCGGCGGGCAGGGCTTGGGCAAAGTTCATCAAGGTGACTCCAGGCAAATGGCCAAAAAAGCTGTTTTGATATCGACCCAAGGTAAGTAATTAAGTAGTACTAGCTAGCTAGCTACCATCTCTTTAATTCTTGTTTCAATACCATTAATTAATTATCATGCTTGATTAATCATTATCTGATTCAATTCCATTCTCGTAAAGGCCCATAAGCAGGCGCCGGGGATTGATCTGTGTGCATACTACGTTTGCGAGAACATTCGCATGATGGCGTCCGGAAGGAGCAAATCTCAAAGACAGGACTGGGTACGTTTGTCAGAACACTATTCACAATTTTTACACCATTATCGATATCTAGTCACACAACTAATACACATGCATATTGATCTCCTTCTTAACAGTTCAAAGAGGTGCGGGAGCAGCTCCTACCAACGGAGCGCATACTAGCACTTCAAGAGGAAATAGCGGGATTTTTGCTCGACCAGGTCATAGATCCCAAAGGAGAATACTATTACCCGCTACCGCCCCCATGAACCACTTGTCATCGTGCTCCGAAGGCACCAAGGCAACATGTAGGAGAAATTGTATATAAATATACATGTGTATGTGTGAATAATTAATGGTGGTTGTGAGACATTCGATGATATATATATGATCGGTTGAACAAGAAAATCTATTTATATATATGCATAGCGTGTACAACATGTAGTATCGTAAAATACCAGCAAACAAAAAAGAATTAAATGGAAAACACAAAATTAAAGGAAAAATAAAAAATAAAACCAAAATCCCCCCAAACATTTAGTACCGGTTGGTGTTACCAACCTGTACTAATGGTCTACCCGCACCCGGGCCTGGCTCGTGCCACGTGGTGGCACTTTAGCGCTGGTTCGTGCCGAACCAGTACTAAAGGGGGGGGGGCTTTAGTCCCCACTCTTTAGTGCCGGTTGTAGAACCGGCACTAAAGGCCCTTACGAACCGGCACTAAAGCCCGATTCTGCACTAGTGTAGGTTTCACTAGTGGCTTCTCTCAAGATAGCATAAGTATTACGGTGGGTGAACAAATCACTGTCGAGCAATTGATAGAATTGAGCATAGTTATGAGAATATCTAGGTATGATCATGTATATAGGCATCATGCCCGTGACAAGTAGACCAACTCCTGCCTGCATCTACTACTATTACTCCACATATCGACCGCTATCCAGCATGCATCTAGAGTATTAAGTTCATAAGAACGGAGTAACGCTTTAAGCAAGATGACATGATGTAGAGGGATAAACTCAAGAAATATGATATAAACCCCATCTTTTTATCCTCGATGGCAACAATACAATACGTGTTGTTTCCCCTACTGTCACTGGGATCGAGCACCGCAAGATTGAACCCAAAGCTAAGCACTTCTCCCATTGCAAGAAAGATCAATCTAGTAGGCCAAACCAAACTGATAATTCGAAGAGACTTGCAAAGATAACCAATCATACATAAAATAATTCAGAGGAGATTCAAATATTGTTCATAGATAATCTTGATCATAAACCCACAATTCATCGGATCTCGAGAAACACACCGCAAAAAGATATTACATCGAATAGATCTCCAAGAGAATCGAGGAGAACTTTGTATTGAGATCCAAAGAGAGAGAAAAGGCCATCTAGCTAATAACTATGGACCCGAACGTCTGAGGTAAACTACTCACACATCATCGGAGAGGCTATGGTGTTGATGTAGAAGCCCTCCGTGATCAATGCCCCCTCCGGCGGAGCGCCGAAAAAGGCCCCAAGATGGGATCTCACGGGTACAGAAGGTTGCGGCGGTGGAAATAGGTTTTCGTGGTGCTCCTGGATGTTTTCGGGGTACGTAGGTATATATAGGAGGAAGAAGTAGGTCGGTGGAGCCACGAGGGGCCCACGAGGGTGGAGGGCGCGCCCGGGGGGGGGGGGGTAGGTGCGCCCCTTGCCTCGTGGCCTCCTCGTTGATTTCTTGACGTCCACTCCAAGTCCTCTGGATCACATTTGTTCCAAAAATAACTCTCTCGAAGGTTTCATTCCGTTTAGACTCCGTTTGATATTCCTTTCCTTCGAAACACTGAAATAGGCAAAAAAACAGCAATTTGGGCTGGGCCTCCGGTTAATAGGTTAGTCCCAAAAGTAATATAAAAGTGTACAATAAAGCCCATTAAACATCCAAAACATAATATATAATAGCATGGAGCAATCAAAAATTATAGATATGTTGGAGACGTATCAAGCATCCCCAAGCTTAATTCCTGCTCGTCCTTGAGTAGGTAAATGATAAAAACAAACTTTTTGATGTGGAATGCTACCTAGCATATTCTTCAATGTAATTTTCTTCATTGTGGCATGAATATTCAGATCCGAAAGATTCAAGATAAAAGTTTAGTATTGACATAAAAAAATAATACTTCAAGCATACTAACAAAGCAATTATGTCTTCTCAAAATAACATGGCCAAAGAAAGTTATCCCTACAAAATCATATAGTCTGGCTATGCTCTATCTTCACCACACAAAGTATTTAAATCGTGCACAACCCGGATGACAAGCCAAGCAATTGTTTCATACTTTTGATGTTCTCAAACTTTTTCAATCTTCACGCAATACATGAGCGTGAGCCATGGACATAGCACTATGGGTGGAATAGAATGGTGGTTGTGGAGAAGACAAAAAGGAGAAGATAGTCTCACATCAACTAGGCGTATCAACGGGCTATGGAGATGCCCATTAATAGATATCAATGTGAGTGAGTAGGGATTGCCATGCAACGAATGCACTAGAGCTATAGGTGTATGAAAGCTCAACGAAAGAAACTAAGTGGGTGTGCATCCAAATCGCTTGCTCACGAAGACCTAGGGGAATTTGAGGAAGCCCATCATTGGAATATACAAGCCAAGTTCTATAATGAAAAATTCCCACTAGTATATGAAAGTGACAACATAAGAGACTCTCTATCATGAAGATCATGGTGCTACTTTGAAGCACAAGTGTGGAAAAAGGATAGTACCATTGTCCCTTCTCTCTTTTTCTTTCATTTTTTTGTTTGGGCCTTCTTTTTTTTGGCCTCTTTTTTTAGTCCGAAATCTCATCCCGACTTGTGGGGGAATCATAGTCTCCATAATCCTTTCCTCACTTGGGACAATGCTCTAATAATGATGATCATCACACTTTTATTTACTTTACAACTCAAGAATTACAACTCAAAACTTAGAACAAAATATGACTCTATGTGAATGCCTCCGGCGGTGTACCGGGATATGCAATGAATCAAGAGTGACATGTATGAAAGAATTATGAACGGTGGCTTTGCCACAAATACGATGTCAACTACATGATCATGCAAAGCAATAAGACAATGATGGAGCGTGTCATAGTAAACGGAACGGTGGTAAGTTGCATGGCAATATATCTCGGAATGGCTATGAAAATGCCATGATAGGTAGGTATGGTGGCTGTTTTGAGGAAGGTATATGGTGGGTGTATGATACCGGCGAAAAGTGCGCGGTATTAGAGAGGCTAGAAATGGTGGAAGGAAGAAAGTGTGTATAATCCATGGACTCAACATTAGTCATAAAGAACTGTTATACTTGTTGCAAAAATCTACAAGTTATCAAAGCAAAGTATTACGCGCATGCTCCTAGGGGATAGATTGGTAGGAAAAGACCATCGCTCGTCCCCGACCGCCACTCATAAGGAAGACAATCAATAAATAAATCATGCTCCGACTTCATCACATAACGGTTCACCATACGTGCATGCTACGGGAATCACAAACTTTAACACAAGTATTTCTCAAATTCACAACTACTCAACTAGCATGACTCTAATATCACCATCTTCATATCTCAAAACAATTATCAAGCATCAAACTTCTCATAGTATTCAACACACTCATAATTGTTTTTTACTAATCTTGGATGCCTATCATAATTAAAGCAAATTAGCATGCTGTTTTGTAGGACTCTCAAAATAATATAAGTGAAGCATGAGAGAACAATATTTTCTATAAAACAAATCCACCACCATGCTCTAATAATGATCATCATCACACTTTTATTACTTTACTCAAGAATTACAACTCGATACTTAGAACAAATTATGACTCTATGTGAATGCCTCCGGCGGTGTACCGGGATATGCAATGAATCAAGAGTGACATGTATGAAAGAATTATGAATGGTGGCTTTGCCACAAATACAATGTCAACTACATGATCATGCAAAGCAATATGACAATGATGAAGCGTGTCATAATAAATAGAATGGTGGTAAGTTGCATGGCAATATATCTCGGAATGGCTATGGAAATGCCATAATAGGTAGGTATGGTGGCTGTTTTGAGGAAGGTATATGGTGGGTATATGATATCGACGAAGAGGTGCGCGGTATTAGAGAGGCTAGCAATGGTGGAAGGATGAGAGTGCGTATAATCCATGGACTCAACATTAGTCATAAAGAACTCACATACTTATTGCAAAAATCTATTAGTTACCGAAACAAAGTACTATGCGCATGCTCCTAGGGGGATAGATTGGTAGGAAAAGACCATCGCTCGTCCCCGACCGCCACTCATAAGGAAGACAATCAATAAATAAATCATGCTCCGACTTCATCACATAATGGTTCACCATACGTGCATGCTACGGGAATCACAAATTTTAGAACAAGTATTTCTCAAATTCATAACTACTCAACTAGCATGACTCTAATATCACCATCTTCATATCTCAAAACAATTATCGAGTATCAAACTTCTCTTAGTATTCGATGCACTTTAAAGTTTTTATCTTGGATGCCTATTATATTAGGACTAACTTTATAACCAAAGCAAATTACCAAGCTGTTCTAAAGAACTCTCAAAATAATATAAGTGAAGCATGAGAGATCAATAATTTCTATAAAATAAAACCGCCGCCATGCTCTAAAAGATATAAGTGAAGCGCTAGAGAAAAACTATATAGCTCAAAAGATATAAGTGAAGCACATAGAGTATTCTAACAAATTCCGAATCATGTGTGTTTCTCTCAAAAGGTGTGTACAACAAGGATGATTGTGGTAAACTAAAAAGCAAAGACTCAAATCATACACTACGCTCCAAGCAAAACACATATCATGTGGTGAATAAAAATATAGCTCCAAGTAAAGTTACCGATGGACGAAGACGAAGGAGGGGATGCCCCGGAAAGCTTTGGCTTTTTGGTTTCCTTGGATTTTTACCTTGGGGTGCCTTGGGCATCCCCAAGCTTAGGCTCTTGCCAATCCTTGTTCCATAATCCATCAAATCTTTACCCAAAACTTGAAAACTTCACAACACAAAACTCAACAGAAAATCTCATGAGCTCCGTTAGCGAAATAAAACAAACCACCACTTTAAGGTACTGTATTGAACTTATTATTTATTTATATTGGTGTTAAACCCACTGTATTCCAACTTCTCTATGGTTTGTAAACTCTTTTACTAGCCATAGATTCATCAAAATAAGCAAACAACGCGCGAAAAACAGAATCTGTCAAAAACAGAACAGTCTGTAGTAATCTGTATCTAACGCAAACTTCTGCAACTCAGAAAATATACCAAAATAGGAAGACCTAAATAATTTTTTTATTGACCTACTGCAATTGGAATCAGTATTTTATCACGTTCTGGTGATTTTAAACAATTGTTTTCGTGAACAGAAAGTTTCTGATTTTTTCAGCAAGATCAAATAACTATTATCCAAGAAGATCCTATAGGTTTTACTTGGCACAAACACAAATTAAAACATAAAAGAAATCTAACCAGAGGCTAGATCAAATATTTATTGCTACAGGAACAAAAAGCAGAGAAACAAAAATAAAATTGGGTTGCCTCCCAACAAGCGCTATCGTTTAACGCCCCTAGCTAGGCAAAAAGGCAAGGATAGATCTAGGTATTGCCATAATAATGGTAAGCAAATCATGGAAACTCCTTTCGTATTCTCTACGTTCAGCAGCAAGTTTCCTTTGTGGCAAGCAAAAGTAATCAAATGGGTTAAATTTAATAGGACAAAAGTCCCCAAGATCAAGCTCGGGAGGTATGGGTTCCTCCCTTGGCCCCTTATATTGCACAACCAATTCATCATTACAAGCGTTCTTTTGACAAAAAGTCATGAGTCTTTGCTCAAGAGAAAAACCTAACCCATTATTCTGAATAGCAAAGACATCATTAAGTTTAGAAATTCCATCAACTAGAACATCGGTAGGAACCTTTTTTCTAAGGTTTTCATTATAAGCAACATGATCCAAAGATTGTAAACGCATTATGTCTTCTTGATTAAAAAGGATAGCTTCTATGGGAGGATGACCAGCATCCACCCTATAATGCGCAAAAATTTCTTTAGCCTCTTTCATTATAAATCTGAACTCATGAGCCAAAAAGATAGTAGCGGCACGCTTAACAGAAGAGTACTCAATATTAAAAAATTCTAGGAAAATTCTTTGTATGCAAGGATGCATATGAAGAAATTGCCTTTCAAGTTCAACTACGAGCAAGGATATTGCATCCGCAGGACTACTAGTTCTATGAAGAATAGAACCACCCATAATGGGCAAAGCAACGGCACAAGTAAAGAAATCTTGAATAACTCCCTTCCCAATAATATTACCACTACCGACTCGAAACTTTTTTGTATGCAAGATAGTAGGTTCCTCAGGAGGATCATTGAAAGCATCAACATTTTCCATGTTATTATTATCGCTCTTATCAACGATAACCTCCCCAGATTCAGACATAACGGCAGCAAACTCAAATAACACGAGAAAAGAGGGAGCGGAAAGAGAGGGCGAATAAAACGGCAAGGGTGAAGTGGGGAGAGGAAAACAAGAGGCAAATGGCAAATAATGTAATGGGAGGGATAAGAGTTTGTGATGGGTACTTGGTATGTCTTGACTTGTGCGTAGACTCCCCGGCAACGGCGCCAGAAATCCTTCTTGCTACCTCTTGAGCACTGCGTTGGTTTTCCCTTGAAGAGGAAAGGGTGATGCAGCAAAGTAGCGTAAGTATTTCCCTCAGTTTTTGAGAACCAAGGTATCAATCCGGTAGGAGGCCACGCTCAACTCCCTTGTACCTACACAAAAAAATAAGAACCTTGCAACCAACACGATAAAGGAGTTGTCAATCCCTTCACGGCCACTTGCAAAAGTGAGATCTGATAGAGATGATAAGATAATATTTTTGATATTTTTATGATAAAGACTAAAAGTAAAGAAAGCAAAATAAACGGCGCCAGAAATACCTTGTTGACGGGAGATTAATGTGATGGAAAATAGACCCGGGGGCCATAGGTTTCACTAGTGGCTTCTCTCAAGATAGCATAAGTATTACGGTGGGTGAACAAATTACTGTCGAGCAATTGATAGAATTGAGCATAGTTATGAGAATATCTAGGTATGATCATGTATATAGCATCACGTCCGTGACAAGTAGACCGACTCCTGCCTGCATCTACTACTATTACTCCACACATCGACCGCTATCCAGCATGCATCTAGAGTATTAAGTTCATAAGAACGGAGTAACGCTTTAAGCAAGATGACATGATGTAGAGGGATAAACTCAAGCAATATGATATAAACCCCATCTTTTTATCCTTGATGGCAACAATACAATACGTGTCGTTTCCCCTACTGTCACTGGGATCGAGCACCGCAAGATTGAACCCAAAGCTAAGCGCTTCTCCCATTGTAAGAAAGATCAATCTAGTAGGCCAAACCAAACTGATAATTCGAAGAGACTTGCAAAGATAACCAATCATACATAAAAGAATTCAGAGGAGATTCAAATATTGTTCATAGATAATCTTGATCATAAATCCACAATTCGTCGGATCTCGAGAAACACACCGCAAAAAGAGATTACATCGAATAGATCTCCAAGAGAATCGAGGAGAACTTTGTATTGAGATCCAAAGAGAGAGAAGAAGCCATCTAGCTAATAACTATGGACCCGAAGGTCTGAGGTAAACTACTCACACATCATCGGAGAGGCTATGGTGTTGATGTAGAAGCCCTCCGTGATCAATGCCCCCTCCGGCGGAGCGCCGGAAAAGGCCCCAAGATGGGATCTCATGGGTACAGAAGGTTGCGGCGGTGGAAATAGGTTTTCGTGGTGCTCCTGGATGTTTTCGGGGTATGTAGGTATATATAGGAGGAAGAAGTAGGTCGGTGGAGCCACGAGGGGCCCACGAGGGTGGAGGGCGCGCCCCCTGCCTCGTGGCCTCCTCGTTGATTTCTTGACGTCCACTCCAAGTCCTATGGATCACGTTTATTCCAAAAATAACTCTTCCGAAGGTTTCATTCCGTTTGGACTCCGTTTTATATTCCTTTCCTTCGAAACACTGAAATAGGAAAAAAACAGCAATTTGGGCTGGGCCTCCGGTTAATAGGTTAGTCCCAAAAGTAATATAAAAGTGTATAATAAAGCCCATTAAACATCCAAAACAGAATATATAATAGCATGGAGCAATCACAAATTATAGATACGTTGGAGACGTATCAGCACGCTGCCGCGCCGGTCAGCCTCCTCCATTGATGCCTCACGGGCGGCGCAGTGAAGCTCGGGCGACGCGCGTCCCTCTCCCACCACGCGTACACATGGCGGCCACGCGGGGGCCGCCTATATAAGTCGCCCCCTCCCGCACCGGTGAGCCACGCACAGACCTCGCTCTCCACCGCCGACGCCCCGTTCCTCCCTCTCTTCTCGCCGTTTCCATTTCACCCGATGGCCGAGCGCTACCCAGGCGATGGCGCGGCGGCTAAAGGCTTCGACCGCCGCCACCTTCACGAGGACGAAGCCCGGCTTCTCTATGAGGCCAAGTACCCGGTCTCGCCAGACATGTGGGTGCCCGGGGCATGGAGGATAAGCGCCGGCGGGGTCCCGGTGCCACCGCCGCCCACCGGGGCGGTCAGGCGTATCCGTTCCTCTCTGCCGCAGGCGGCGAGCGAAGGGCCGAGGTACACCCCCGATAGCCCGCTGTGGGAGTCGTACTTCCGTCGTCGCCACGCCGAGCAGCTCGAGGCCACCAACGGCATCGTGCGCTCCGGGAAGCACAACGCCGACGGGCGCCGCCGATGGTGGGGCGTGCCCGGCCGCACGCTGGAGTCCGTCCTTGAGTACATCGAGGGCGGCAACACACCGAGGCTGGAGTACCCCGCTCCCCCACCTTCTCCCGCCGGCGTGGGAGCTCGTGGACGCCGAGACGCATGACCCGGCGTCCTCCTCCTCGTCCGGCCGCTCGTCCGGCTCTCCCTCCCTCCTCCCCGTCAAGCCGAAGCCCCAGGACGCGCCGATCAGCCGGCACACCCGCAGCTGCGGCATCCGCATCGCCGAGTCCTCCCCCACCTCTGCCTGGCTCGTCAGGTCGAAGGTGGAGTCCGGCCTCCCCGCGGAGTACGAGGCCATAGCCTGGCGCGGCTTCTCCGACGAGGCCGCCCTAAAGTGGGCGCGGGATGACTACCTCCGCAACGAGATGGTCCGGCAGCGCCGAGCCCTGCAGGAGATAGCCGCCCGCCAGCGTGGGCGCGAGGACGAGAACGACGTGGTGATCCTCGACAGCGACGAGGACGAGGACCCCCCCCCCCCCCCCCCCCCCCGACCGTCCAACTCGCCGCGCGTCGGCGACCCTGGGCAGGGGAGCAGCAGGAATGGCGCCCGCGGAGGAGGCGACGACGACGGCGGCGGCGGCGGCGACTACACGCAGTTCTACAGGCTCCTCGGCATGTAGAGCTTCAGGGCGGCGGGCGGCGAGGAAGGGCGAGGGCGACGGCGGGTCTACTAGTGTCTTTTTTCTTCTTTTGTAAAATATTTGATGAACTCGCCGAAGTTTGGTTAAATTTACGACTTGTTTGTGCGAATGTGGGGCCGGATTTTGTTTTTCAAAAAAAAACCAAAATGCGACGTGAGGGACGGCGACTAGGGAGCATCTCGCCCCCAACACGCGGTTTAGCTCCGGTTCGCCCCCAGGCGGCGATTTTATGCGCCCCCGGGGAGGGGGGGGGGCAACGGCTGGAGATGCTCTTAATGAGACATCAAAGCGTTAAACCTAAGGTTTGATCCCTAGTGGATGGAAGTGTCACCATCCTTCTAACTATCCAACCATCGGTTGGTTCTTATGTTGAACAAACTTACACTGTGTGAATTGTTCGCATGTATACATGTATAAGATAATTAGACAACAATTAAGATCGTATGATTAGCTAGGCTAGCAAAGTTTAATTTAGCACTGCCATTAAAGATTCATCCAACATCCAGAATGTACGGATCGATCAATGAGATTGTGTGTATGGTAATTTGGATTTGCTTTTCCAGCATGCATACAAATAGTTGATACGATCGAAGATTGAGATCGATGCCGGATTGATATGCTGTGCATGCTGCGTATCATCAGCTAATATTATTTTTGAGAAATTATAAGATATTCTGGTGCAATGATCATTGTCAAGGGAAAAGGGCATGCATGAAAATACCCAAAAACAAAAAGGACGCACGAATGATGCATGCGTGATATATGTCAGATCTTCAACTGGAAACATTATAGTATTGATAACATTATGCAATTAGATTCTCTCTTTTTCAAAGTATTTGCTGATTTTCCCACACACAAAAAGTTGTGTGCACTATCAGTATATATAACATTAGGTCGACAATGGAATTAGATTATTATCTCTTTTCAAAGTTTTTGTAGATTGATGTGATATATGGTTTTTTGAGCATGGTTAGTAAAACAGCCGGCTGTTGGCTATAGGCAAATGCCATGCCTCTAGCTCATATAGTATGCTGGCTGTTGGATTAGCTATATGTACTTTTGCTTGTTTTTCTTCTTCTTTTGCCATAGGGTTTGTGGTTGCTTCGTGGAGCTACTCTCATGAGGCATGTGGCCTCAGGTTTTCTTTTCCGTGTCAATTTTGTTTGACTGCTAGATTTTGTTTCTTCAGTAATATATGGTTGTGTACATCGCCTGATGCATAGGCAGGGGATGCCCCTCTTTTAAAAAAAATAAATAAGCCTGGCTTTAGACATGTAGTGCTTGTATTCATGAGGAATGGGATTGGGAGGAAGCTTTATATGCATGCTAATTTTCCACACGCACACACACACACACACACACACATGCATAGGATTTTGATGACATGGAACATACAATAAATTGCGAGAATATTGACATTTAAAAGTGTGTGATATCTTGTTGACATGCATTGCTGAATTTTCCGCAAGAAAAAGGTGTGTGGTGCATGCATGCACCTTCGGTGTTGCAAAATGCCATGGCTCATATATAACACAATGATGGTTGGGCATGCTTCAATGGAGATCTCTATGCATGCAGGCTTTCATGCATGAATTATCCTTTAGATCGTGGAGGCATTCTTCTAGGAAGAACCAACATGATGCTTATTGATTCATCTGAGAATTTATGTAGTTTGTGACACTTTTACTCTATTTAGCGGAGGTTCATCCAGAATATCCTATTTAAGATAGATTAGTCTAGTTTTGACCCTTTTTAATGTTTCCCCCATTCTACCAGTCGTCAGTCCTACGTGCCAAGCTGAGTTAAACTCCAGTTCAGAGGCACATTTGCACGAGACGCGTCCGACGTGGCGCATGGCGCGGGGGGCATGGTTCAACCCGAGTTGGTCATGAGAATTGACCGTATTCTCTTGCCTTCATCCTGGTTTCGCCACATGGGAATTGTGGAGCAGAGGTAAATCCAAGGCGGGCGAAAAGGCATTGCGAGCGGGTAATGATTGACTATCTTCATAGGGAGAACGCGCACGCAAGTAAGATAACTCATTTCCCTCATCCACGCTAGCAAGTACGATATGTCGGCTTGTAATTTAGGGTTGCTTCAGCAAAAACAGACACCGCCTTTGTTGCTTCTGCTTCCAAATACGTAGCTCACGTTAAGGTAGAGAGGACTACCTCCATGTCTGGTCAATTATGGAATGAACTTTATAATCTTTGGTTTGGACCTAGTCGAGGGACCTGTGGGCTTAACCAAGTCACCATGGGCCCCATTTTCTGCATTGGAAGCGCCCCGGATATGAGCAATGCATCACTAGTGTGACATCTGACTCAACGAGCTACATGCGACTGCCCCGCCAAACATATGGGGCAAAACTTAAAAAATGATACAAGCTGAGATGACTTATTTCAGAAGAATTTCTGTAAATGGGGTAAAAGTATGTCATAAACTCAATCTTAGATGATAAAAAGTGGAATTTACTTGATAATTAAACATAAATAGATGCAAAGCGGCAATCTCAGCATGATGGGGAGCTTAACTACAAACATATCTAATTTCCAAAGATGCATAAAACAAAGCCGCGGCCAGAGACGCATCCTTGGACCCCCATCCCATGAGTGCTATATACTACCTCGTCCAGGTGTGTAGTGCATGCCGTAGTTCTAGGTCAATGATTTAGCTACCTAAATATGTATTATATGTGACAAAAAATATATGTTTAGAAACTACGTCCGCATACGAATCCAATGATATACTTTTGCTGACATATACACGTATATAGTTAGTCAAATTGATGACCTAGAATTATATGCATGCCCTATACACCCTAACACAGGAAGTACATTAGTTCTCGTACGTTTGTGTATAAGTTCATGCATGCAATGGGCTTAGAAAAGGTCAAAAGATAATATCATATACCACTTGGCATGAGTGGTAAGCTATATCAAAAACAATGAAAAAAAAAGATAATATCAGATACCAGTATACCACGTACGGTTATTCATCAAAAAAAAATCGGAGCACATCATACATGTAAAGTGCTTCCTAGCAGCATGCAAGCAATGAAAAAACACTTTTTTGAGCCAGGAGTGCTCCTACGCATCCTTATATACGATATTAAGACCACCAGCAATATAATATGGAGAACAATCGGCGCCCAATGTACTGCACCAGAATATACGTACCTTGTCATTATACAACAGAAGCTAGGTGCAAAAGGCAGCCGGATCAGTGCGTCAGAAACATTTATATATTCTGAAATCCATGGCCATAGTGCGCTTATGTCTGTACAAATTAACTAGCTAGCTAGCCAGCATCCATCACCAAATCAATCACAATCCAATATATGCATGAGAATTAAACACACCGCGGTTCGTGTGGCATCATATAGATGAATATGCCAGGAGCATGGACATCATGTTTAACCAGGTGGGATCATAGCTTCAGCTCAAGGTCCACATCATCCAGGTTCGTACTCGCCGACGATGAGTCTACTGTCGCCATTTGATTTAGGTCTAGCTGTCACATGAAAAAATGGAGTCAACATATGTTTTTCACAACAATTAACAGCTTATTTAAGAGCAAATGTAAATTTCATTGTATCGGAGTAAACTCTACAATGGACAATGTGTTTGCAAAAATAAGATGGCACATTGTTGCACTGGCTTTAAGGGCATCATCACATTGCACCATATAGATATTTAGCAGCAAAAAAAATCTAGGGACAGGTTTGTAGTACCATGTCAGTAAACCGTGCGCTCAAGCATGTTGGACTGACATAACCGAAACAAAAACAAGTGGTACTTTCTACAAATACAAGTGTAGTTTCTTATAGCATTTTCTTACATATCTTCAACATTATTGATGATGAAGGAAACTGGACAAGCCATGTTGCATCTCAAGAAATACTAGTGTATATTGAATCATACGTGTACTACAATTGCACAAGAAAACATTAAGCCCCATATGTCAACCATCAGAGAATTGATGTTAGATTTAAAGCATTATTCAAAAGAAATAGATGACACACACACATCTTGAAAGCAAATGCATTAACACATTGTATTACCCCCCACCCCCACCCCCAACCCCAAGCAATCTCGAAAAATAAACTTTACATACAAAACACTAAGAAAAATCTCATGTATACCAAATAAACTCAGAGATTAATTAGGAGTAGGAAAAACAACTAAGAGGCTACAGATATATAGTGTTGAGTAAAGAAGGTTATACGATTTTTCCAAAAACCACCAGGTGAATATTTGTGAAATTAGATTAAGATTATGTACAGAGCAACAAAAGGTATCTCATGCATGTGTGTATATCTAACTCATCCTTATATACTTCATGATTTTGGATGTAAATTTTGGTGCATCATGCATCATTTTTAACAGTTAGATTACCCATGATCGTATAAATACACTTCTGCATACCCACCGACCTTGGGCTCGAAGAGAGGCAACGTGTGATCGCTACCCGGATGAGGGTAATGTGTTGTACCATAGGTAGTTGCTCCATGATAATTTGACGCTGATCTGAAGGTTAATTATACGAGAGATTAATAATATTAATTAATTCTGTCTGGGACATTTGCAGTTTAGATCGTACGTGGACCTTGCATTGGACACAGGCTAATACTAATAGATACCTGGTGATGGGAGCAGTTGGCGATTCGCCATATCTCATCTCTCCTGATCTCCATCCATTATAGGCCATCTATGTATGTTACAATACACATGCATGTCTGGTTAGGCAGCACATACCGGACATAAGATATGCAGGATGCATGATGATAAGGCTATCACGTGCATGGGAGAATAAAATCTGATCTTTGGTTGCAATGATACTCTTGTTCTTCCCTGCGGATTCACACGTATACATATACAAAAAGGTTCTAACATAGTGTATCATATTATCGTGCATTATTGATACAGCTAGCACATGCTACTACTAGAAAAGTATTGCTGGGACGATTTAAAGCGTGAGAATAAAAATTAAAGGAAAATTTATATAATTAAGATAGATTTTCTGTCCAACTTTTCCCGATCTTGTGGGGTGATCGCTGATTTTTTTGTTACTAAATTGTGTTTAGTCAACTAAATTATCGAAAATGATGGACAACGATTAACCTATGGCCATGGAATATGGCGATAACAATGATTAACCGAGCAATATTTCCTTATGGAATAAAATCTTAGCATCTCTATAAAGTACTTAATTGATACACTTAGAGATGAATTTAATTCCCAGTTCAGTAAAAATGCATATACCCCACAAGATTTCGATGAATCTGGTACAATAGTGTACTGTATAGATGTTAATAACAGCAGCCGTCCACTCATCTCAGGATTTCTTAGTGAAATATGTTCATATAAATTGATTTCACCTATGAGATTGTGTCGATGATCAAACCAAACTTACATTTGTGATACATAACAACTGCATGTACGATAAGTTTCAAGCACGACACAAAATCGGATGGTGCCCCGCAATTTGCACCAGCATGTGAATAGTCTGATGATGAGTAGCGTCGCACGAAAATTGTACAGAAAAGATCGTATGTATAGCATGGCTCTTTGTGATAAGATAGAGGAAGCAGTGTATTATGTGTAATCAACCAAACTATCCATATGAGTGAACATGCATCTTTAATCTAGGGCGCTATCTTAATTAACCTACCTACCGGTAACATACAAAAGGCAACGTTTTGGTAAGTGTGAAACCAACTGCTAGCATGTATAGTACTGGATGCACTTGGTGAAGAACTTAATCCTCAGTTGAGTAAAATTGCACATACCACAAGATTTGGATGGAACGGGTAGGTAGATGAAACGTTGGTGTTGTTAGCATGGAAGGAGGAGGACGGCGAAGACGGCAGTGAGTAGTTCAACGACGACCGTGCATCTTCCTGCTCGATCAACCAATCAAATTCCAAAATCATATATACCAAATCAGAAATCATGCACCTAATAGACATGTCTTGACAAGATCAGACACCCCCGTTAATGAACATAACACAAGTAATTAAGCATCAAGCTAGCTACTTCGTGCATGAACATGCGATGAGTAATTACCTGCAGGTTGAAGCTACCGGTTCCGTGGATCGACGACGACGGAGGTGGCTGTCCGACGAGAGGAGGGTGGTGCTGGTACGCGGCCATTTCGGCCTCCAGCCTGATCTTCTCAAGCTGCGCGACGCCGAGGCCCCGCTGCGGCTGCCTCGGCTTGTCGACGGCGGCGGCTCTCTTGCCCCTCCTGGACCCCGACCCCGACCCCGACGATGAGGAGGAGGATCTCCCCCTGCCCCACTCCATGCTGTCCCCAAAGTTGCTTGCACTCATGGCCTCATGGGATTGTACCCAGGTATAGCTACCAACAGACAAGACCTAGGTAGGAGACGACTCAGAAATGGGGGCAAGAAAAGGAGGTGGAGGAAAAGGAGAAGCTGGGTGGTGTCGAGAGGGCCGGCCACTTAAAGTGAAAGGGAGAGATCGCCTTGCACGCCCAGTATCGATCCCTCTTAATTATTAAATGGAGACTCCAGCCTGCCTAAACGAAAGCTTGATTTCATTATTTATGTTAAGATAGCTATATATAGTGCCATGGCCTTGATGTGTTAGTTTATGCAATCGATCGGTACCATGTGACCCAGACCACATTAACCAAAGAAGAGTCAAAAGGGGTTCAGATCAGAGACAATCCCCTAACTAAAATCCAAGTCTTAAGTAGTACAATTTCCACTAGTTTAGACAATTGGAGGATCATACGATTGCATACAACCATATTTTGTTTGTGTGCCGCACAGGGCTCCGACGTGAAAACAGCTAAAAAAGCCATCACCGAGTGGTTAACATTGGGGAAGCTCGCCACCACAAGAGCACGCCCAGACAACGAAAAACATGGATGCACCATTACAACCTACCCACACACAAGTCACAACAACCAACATGTGTAACATCAATCCTAAATAAAAAACATGTGTAATATCAAATGGAGCTACCCATTTCTCGTATTTGTAGACAACCAAAAGATATTTTTTGGGCACAGAACGATATATTGTTTTTTTTTTAGAACGAAGACGCACGGACGCGTCCGGCTTTAAATTAATAAAGCCACAACGACAGCGTGAAACAAGTCATAACACAACCCCACAGGCCTATCCGGCCAGCGCCAAAGGATCATCGGAAGTTCTATGCGCAGCTCAACGAAACCAAAGAAAGACATTACAGGGCATAGCCCGTACAGAGCACGCAGGCTCGTCAAGCAACAAAAGGGACCATGGACATCACCATAGTCAAGGCTCCCTAGCCATCACATAGACTTGCAGCAAACGTTGTTGAGCGGTGTTGGTCAACTAAGTATCCCTGCGCCTCCCCAACGGACTCCACTGCTGCAATAGAAGGTTACATTTGAAGAGGATGTTAGCCGGATGCGAAGGGAAGCAACCCTCAATAGTAAATTTGTTTCTAGTAAGCCATATAGACCAGAGAAGTGCCCCGACACATCTCCACATCACACGTTTAGCACTCCCGTGTATCGTATCTAAAAGGTGAGTAAGCTCTGCGGCCGATCTGGGATCCCACTGAACACCAGCCGACGCCCGGACCGCGCTCCAAGCAAATCTAGCAAGGGGACATCTGAAGAACGCATGGCTGGCGTCCTCAGGCTCCCCACACAACGCGCAGGGGCCAGTGGCCGGCCCATTGCGTTTGGCCACATTTAAGGAAGTCGGCAACTTATCGCGAAACAATTGCCACATGAAGAGTTTGATCTTCAAGGGCAACTGGCTTTCCATAGCCCCGCGAGCGCCTGCTGTGCCGTCCCTCGACACAGCCTACGGTACAGAGAGTTAACCGAGAACTTGCCCGAACTGGTAAGCGCCCAGCTGACCGTATCTGGTTCGTCCTGAAGGGTGATCGGGTTAATAAGGTGCATCAGGGCCAAGAGGTTGGACTGCTCTAACCCGTTTAGTTCTCGTTTGAAATAGATCACGGGAGGACTAGCCGCGAGCGCAGCCGCCACCGTGATGGATGGATCGACGGCCAACTCGTACAAATCCCGGAATTCCATCCATAAAGGTTGGGCTCCCAGCCACCTATCCGTCCAGAAACGGGTCGAGCGTCCGTTCCCAATCGAAAAATTCGCTCCCATGGCGAACGCCGGTTTAATCGACTGCAAATCGTTCCAGAAGGGGGAGCCCCGTGCCCGCCCATCGAAAAAGTTCCCGCCTGGGAAGTACTTGGCCTTGAGGAGATCAACCCAGAGGCCTGAAGCACCTTGAGTGATTTTCCAAATCCACTTACACATCAAGGCGATGTTTAAGAGTCTGGAATTGGTGATCCCGAGGCCCCCCAAGGCCTTGGGCCGACACACCGAGGCCCATTTAACCATATGATATTTACGGTTTGGGCCGGTTCCTTCCCAAAAGAACTTGGCTCGGGGCGTGTCGAACTTCGCATGCACCCCTTCTGCGAGAAGAAACAAACCCATGGCGAACATTGGCAAGGAAGACAGACTTGAATTCGTAAGAATGAGTCTAGCCGCCTTGGAGAGGAATTTCCCTCGCCAGGGGCACACCCTCCCGCGCACCTTGCCGCACAGCGGATCCCAATCCTCTATCGTGGGTCGTTTGGTATCAATCGGGAGCCCGAGGTACGTAAAAGGAAATTTGCCAACTTTGCAATTAAACCAATCCGCTATACGTCTACCCTCGTCCGGCTCCACCCCCATCGCCATCAACTCACACTTGTGAAAGTTGATTTTGAGACCGGACATGAGCTCGAAGCTAATGAGAATCGCCTTGACCGAGGCTATACTCTGGAGGTCTGGGCGAAACATCAAAAGTGTATCATCTGCGTATTGCAGATGGGTCACTCCCCCTGGAATGAGATGGCCTACCAGCCCTTGGATATGGCCAGCCGCCGCTGCTTTTGATAGCATAGCGGACAGCGCATCAACAACAAAGTTGAACAGAAGCGGCGACATCAGGTCACCCTGCCTAAGGCCGCGTTTGTTCCTGAAGAAATGCCCTATTTCTCCGTTCACCGACACTGCAGTTTGGCCACCCGAGACCAATTGCAAGACGCGATGGACCCACACCGCGGAGAAACCACGACCCAGGAGCACTTGGCGCAGGAAATCCCAATTAACCCGGTCATACGCCTTCTCGAAGTCCAGCTTCAACAGAACGGCTGGTTCCTTTGTGCGTTTAAGCTCATGGACGATTTCCTGGAGAGCGAGCGGACCCTCCAGGATATTACGCCCACGGATAAACGCAGATTGGTTACGCTGGATCGAGCGGTGGGCAATCGGACCTAATCGCATTGCGCACGCTTTGGCGCAGATCTTAAAAGGCACATTAATCAACGCAATCGGGCGATACTGTCTGATGTTGTCAGCCCCCTGAACCTTCGGAATAAGCGAGAGCACTCCAAAGTTAAGGCGGGAAATGTCTACCTGGCCCCGCATGAAACCGTTACATATCGCGAAGATCGGCTCTCTAAGGGTGGGTCAAAATCGCTTAAACATAGCAACCGGCCATCCGTCTGGCCCCGGTGCTGTGTCCGCTTTCATCCCCATGAGAGCGGCGTCGATTTCTTCGGGGGTAAACGCGAGCCCCAACTCGTCGTTCTCCGTTTCTAGCACGCGTTGGGGTCCCTCCCACACGTCCTCACGGAGGCCCGCTCCCTGGGCCTCACTAGTTCCCATCAGGTTGATGTATAACTCGTAAATGTGTCGCGAAATGTCTTCTTGGCGCAGCAGGAGCCCCTGCTCCGATTGCAGCCTTAGTATAGCGCATTTGCGGCGCCGACCGTTGGCGTATGCTTGGAAATACTTGGTGTTGGCGTCACCCTTAAGTGTCCATTTGAGCCCACTACGCCGCCGCCAGTATTCCTCCTCGGCGCGAAGTATGGCCTCGACCTGCCCCTCAAGAGCGTATCGATGAGCCCACTCCTGCTCCGAGAAGACACGAGCATCAGCTTGCGCATCGATCCTGGCAATCTCTGCCGTGATCAGCGTTCTGTGCTCCTTGTCCATCCTCCCTAGGTTGGCGCCCCACCCCTTGAGGCTCGCTCTCAGTCGCCCCCCGACAGCATTCCAAAATTCCATCGGGCCACGTTGGGGTCCGACCTGCTGCACGCACGCGAGCCATTTCTCCTTGAAGAGCGCCTCGAAGCCTGGTACTTCAAACCAGGCCGTTTCAAAGGAAAACCGCGGGCTGCGACGCATCCTATCCTCCCCCGAGGAGTAGACTAGCGGAACGTGGTCTGATCCAATCCGTGTCTCCGCGACCAGCGTACACAAAGGATAGCCCATTTCCCACTCCGGCGACATGAAGACCCTGTCAAGCACCGAACGAACCGGGGCAAGCTGCTTATTAGTCCAAGTAAAGCGTGCTCCCGTTCTGGCCACTTCCCTAAGTGCCATGGCAGCAATTGCCGCGTTGAACATGGCCACCCTCGGCCAGTTAATGATGCCATTATTCTTGTCCGCTCCGGACCTAATTAGGTTGAAATCCCCTCCCACGAGGACCGGGAGTGCCGCGGCCGTCACCGAAGTGACTTTTTGTTGGAGTTCTCCCAAGAACTCCGCCGATCTGGAATGATCGGCTGGTCCATAGACCTGAATGACTACTAACTCGCGAAGCGTAGCACGAATGCGGAAATGAGCAGCTAAGAAAAAAGAGCCCCTATCCCAGTTGATAATGTCATACACATCACGGCTTAGACCCATCAACATGCCCCCCGAGCGTCCTACCGCGGGAGTAAATTGCCACTCAAAACGTTCTAATGGGTCTAGCGAAAGCAGCTCATGAAAGTGGAAATCCATCTTAATCGTTTCTTGCAAACCTACGATGTCCACGTCCTCTTTGCGCATGTACTCTTTGAGGAGGGTGCGCCGACCCAAGTGGCCAAAGCCACGGATATTCCAAAACAGCGCTCGCATCTAAATGACACGGTTGCGAAGCCGTACACCCCTTGAGGTGACCGCTTTCGCCACGCGCCTCACCTTGCCCCTGCAAGGCGAGGGAGAAGGGGCAACCCCTGTTGCCTGTCCCTCCTCCTCGGGCACAGAAAGAACCGCGCCGACCCCTCCCTCGGGGCCGTTCGTCCTCTGTTCGGCACGCGCTGCAGCAGCAGCCGCGAGCGCGGCCTGCGCCAACTCCTTAGCGCGCACCAGAGAAATCAGCTCTCGATGACCACCCACACACGCGGGATCGACACCACTTGCATCTAACACCTCCATCAAATGCTCATCCGAAAAAGAATCAAGCACCGTAAAATGGGGGGGGGGTGGATTACCTGAAATCTCCATATTCTTCTGGGCCTGGAGGAGTTGCACCCGCTGCAAGGAAGGCATGTTGCCCTTGGCGCCCTTGGAGCGCGAGCTCGTGCGCACCGGCACCGCCGCCACCGTCTTGGTACGCTTGGCCTTGGAGCTCCGCGCCATCAAGGAGGCCTCCTGCAGCAGCGGATCCACGGCCGGAGGAGCCGTCGGGGCCGCCAACGCCATGACCGACTGCCTTGGGGTGGGGGGGGGGGCACCAAGAGGATCCATCGCGCGTATCGCCTCCGCGCTGACCTTGCGCACAGCCGTCTTCTTCATCATCTTCACTGAGCCACTTAGGGAGTTGCCGCGTCCGCCCGAAGCCGGCGACCCGCCTGGAATCAAACGCGAAGGGCTGGGAGAGAGGGCGATCGGCGAGCGCACACCGCCCACTCCTGCTGGTCCCACCGGGGCCGCAACCCTGGGTGGAGAGGACACCGACCCCAGGTTGGACCCGTACTGGTTGGGCACCGAAATCACCATCTCAGCCGTGCCCATCTCAGCACCAGCGCGAGGCACCGCCACCCCCTCCGCTGGCGCCGCCGCGCCCGCCGTAGAGATCCCCAGTTTGTCCCAAGCAGCCGTATCAATTGAATCGTCCTCCTCCATACTCGCCTCTGGCTCCGCATCCTTGTCCTTGTCCTTGGTCCTGTCTTTGTCTTCGTCACCCGGGTCCCCTCCTCTGGGTGGGTGGGGCGGGGGGAGAGCAGGGGCCTCTGGGCGCAGGGGAGCAAGCTCCGGCTCGAGCTTAACATTGTACCCAGCCCCGTTGAACCAGATCTGCACAGACCCCCGCAGCTTGGCCGGCGCCCGACACGCGAAGAGCATGCGCACCGGACCCGCACGGATCAGGGACAGCTCGTCCACCACCAGCGGGCGCCCGATCATCGTCGTCGCCGCCATCAGCCTCTCCACCCGACGCTGCTTCGGCGGGATACCCCAGAGCTTCACCCACACCTCCGGCATCGACAACGCCTTGGGCTCCGCGAGAGCAGCGTCCCGGATATCGGCCGTGATGTTGTGGATGGAGAGGAAGAGCTTTCCACTGCGCGTCGCCATCCTCAGCATGGCCGGATCGGGAAAAGCCACCGAGAAGGAGTCCGCGTCAAAAGGGGTGACCATCCAATCCCACTCGCCCTCGAAAAGATGCGTGAGCTCCTTCTCCAGAATCTCCTTGGACAGAATCCCCGGCCCTGCCGAGACCAGCGCCGCGTTGGCCCCCAGCGAGCCCTCCGACGCCGCGTCCGTCTCCTCGGGGTATTGAAGGCAGAAGAAGCCCCCGCCCGCGAACGCGTGCCCCATGGATTGGAGCATCAAGGGCTTGCCGCGCGAGGGGCAGTAGGCCGAGGAATGTCCCTCTTGGCTGCAGATGACGCAGAGTTGCTTGAAAGCGCACTCGTTTTGGAAGTGCCCCGTGAGCCCACAGCGAAAGCACTCCGGCCCCTCCTCCACTTCGACCGGAATCGGTTCCGCCGCCGTGCCCTTGGAAGAAGAAGGCTTCGACTGCTGCCTCATCGCTGGCTTGTGCTTCTTCAGCTTCTGTTTGGCGTAGGGGTCTCCGACGCGGTCGCCTCCGGGCGGCAGGAGCGACTCCTTGCGCTTGAGCTCGAGCCCCTTTCTCTTGTGCTCCTCCTTCTTCTTCTTTTTCCGCTCCTGCTCCTTGAGCCACCATGGGGGAGGCGGTCCCTAGCCGCCGTCGCCGCCGGCGCCGGCCCGCTCCTCCGCCCGGATCTGCGCCTGAGCCCGCAGCTCGCGCTCACGCCGCCGCTCCGCCTCCGGATCCAGCGCCGCCCTCTTGTCAGCACGTCGCTCCCCCTTCGAGCCCATGGCTACGACCTCTGCGAAGGATCGATCCAGGGGAGGTGGGTGGGTGGGGTGGGAGAACGAACGGGCGGAACGGCCGAAGCGCCGCCCCTCCGCAGTAGTGGCAGGAAACCCTAGTGAGCAGTCTAGGGCGCCTCGGCGGATCCACATCCACTTATGTGATGGGCGCTCCCCTCGCGGGCCTGGGCTCCGGGCCGGGGAAACTGGCCTGGGCTGCACCGAAAAAGCCCCTGTCACGGGTACCCCTCCCACCGCAATGGGCGACAACTGGGCCGCGAGGCCCGAGTGGCCCGCGGCTGCAACCAGGCCCATCAGCCCAACCTGGCCGTCTGCGCCAACCCTAGGCCAGGGATCGGGCGACCCTGCCGCCACCTCCTGCACCTCTGCCGGCGCCGCCGGCGCCGCCGGCCCCGCGATCGGCTCCGGCGCGGGCCCCGTGGCCTTCCGGAAGGGGGCCGCCGCCACCACCTCCATCTCGGCACGCCGGACCTCCCGACCTGCCAACGGCCGCGGCTGCTCCGCCACGGACCGCATCGATGCCCTCCCCGGCCTCCCTGGCCGACGAGCACCGCGGCCACCAGGCGCGAACGCCCGGCGCCGCCCCGCCCTGAGCGAGCCCCCTAGCTCCTCTGCACGGGCCACAAAGTCACCAAATGACGGCAGCGCCCCGCCGCCTCGCCTGTCACCACACTCGCCGTCCTCCGCCTCCGAAATCTCGCTGTCACTTACCTCCGAAAGCGCCCAGAAGCGGCTCCCGCCCCATCCCAGAACCGACGTCGCCGCCGCACCTGAAGCCGGCGACCGGGGGGGGGGGGGGGGGGGGAGGGCGCCAGACGCCCGCACCTCCGTCCAAGCCTCCGCCTCGCCGCGACCCGCGGCCTCCGCGCCACCTGCGTCGCCTGGACGCCTCAGAGCTGTTGGAGCCATCCCTCAACTAGTCATACTATCCACACTCGAACGATATATTGTTCATGTGCCTCCCCAGGCTATGAGCCGAATGCGGCGGACATATACCAAAAAATTGCAAATTCCTGTAGACACTATTATAAATTAAAATTGGGGAAGCTCGCCGCACGATGGTCGACCTACCACTCACATCAAACAACATGGATAGAATTGGGGAATTCCTATAGAGCTAACGATCGATTTCTTTTGGACTCGTCACTAGTGATTCTACCATAATAGTGTCTTCAGCATGGCATATCTAGCCTTGTTGCAAATTCTAAGAATATATTATACTGCTTATTTATATCTTGTTGTACTCTCTCATATCCACTAGCAACATGAGACTAATTTTGCACACATGTCACACATCCAAGAGGAGCCTATGAGATTTTACAGGAAATATTATTCATATGGGCCGAGGGCCCATAATTCCTAGTAACACTAGTATATGCCTAAAATAACATGGAAGAAATTGTCGATAAAAAGTTTACTTTTACATATCGCGATCGCTGGTGCTCCTCCCAACTTCAGCCCTTCCGCCATCAGAAACGTAAGCATGTGATCATTGGGGGGGGGGGATTTCTGTTTTGTACACATATATATCGACCGCAGCCCCCACCATAATGAGAAGTCAACAAAATCACATCGAGAAAAGATGTAACTTAGCCAATGAAATGTACTGTAGAGAATAATCCAGACCTTTATTATTGGTGATACTAGTAGCTAGAAGGAATAGTGCCCCTCAAGCGTGTAATAACACATATATGTACGGAATTTTCTCTTTATGGTTATAAACTATGTTTTTTCTACCCCGCAAAAAAAAAACTATGTTTTCCACGGGTACCTTTATTTGCTCAGATATGATCGTGGAGGAGATCTTTGTCATCAGTGTGACACCTTGATTAGACCACCAGGAATTGTGACAGGGGGCCTCTGGGAAATCTTGTTGGCGATCTTGGGAATCAGAAACTTCGCTGGGCGCACGGATGAGACACTGGGTCTGAATCAGCAGCACCGTGGACGTGATCACTGTTTAGGTGGAGACGATCGTATCTTCCTCGATCGAACACACAGTCACACGTATTTTTATATTGGCTTATTAATTATTAGTTGGCCCAGTGCAATTATCACATTTAAAAAAAGTTCCGTACGGACATTAGAAATTATTTAAGTGATTTTATTTTTGTGAAAGGGCACGCCAATATGTCTAATATAAAAGAATATTGTTGGGCCCCATAGTTGTTGCAATATAAATCTTTTATGCACATAAGAACAGGATATACGCAAACTCTATAAAAATATATACGTACTCACATGAGTTTTTTCATAGTACTCACTTTGGGGTATCTAGTAACTACCGATGAAGTATATTAAAAATGATTAAAAAGGTATTATCAATTCATCTATCTGGTATGAAAAAAATTGCCATGTGACCAACAGAATAAGCCTTCTCTTTCCTCCTCCAGAAGAAAAGATCCCAATCGTTCCTCCTCTCATCGGGGCCGCCACCGGTCCGTCTAATCTCCGATGGCCTTTGGGCCATGGAGGACCTCGATGCCCCACCGGCGGGAGGGACTCCATTCTCGTTCTTGTTAGGTTCAGTGTCTTAGTTGGGGCTGTGTGGCGCCGGCAATGCCCCTCAGTAGGAATAATCTCTCTCATGTTCTAATCCCGTCCCGATGGTGCGTCTAGCGTTGTCGGAGGCGTGTGGAGGTTTGTCCCCGTCGGATCTTGCGGGATTTGGTCGGTGCTGGTCTTCACTGGGTCTGTTTGGATCCGATGTTCGTTTGTCTTTGTTTGGGTGTTTACAGGTTTGATCCGCCCGATCTATGATTTTCTTCATCGGTGATCGTTGCTGCTCTGGTGTGCTGGTCCTATGGGCCTTTAGCACGACGACCTCCTGATTGTCCATTACAATAAGACTTGCCCAGCTCCGGCGAGGGAGGGGCGATAACGTGGCTTCGACTCGCTCCAGTATTTGTATTCATCGCTAGGTGGTCCAAGGACCTGGTTATAATTTTTATCACCTCTGGTATTTTTTGTACCGCCATGATTGAAGATGAATAGATTGGAAGTTTATCACGCGGGAAAAAATCATCTGCCCCGTATGTTAGGAGTGAGAGTACATACTCCCAGACGTATTAGCTCCCGGACGTATTAATTTCTGTTGAGTTCTAAATAAGTAATTAAGCTTCATACCATCAATATACAAACATATCAAACAACATCAGGAGCTGTGGGCAGCTAGCTACATAACTTTGCTTTGCTATGAAAAAAATACTGATCAAAAGTTAATCAAGTGCCAGCTAAGCAGTTTGCCCATCTGAATTCCGTCTAGTTGCACTAAGGACCTTTTACATTTGTGCTCTCCGCCATGATTGTTGATTAAGTTAGTTTGTGCCGAGCTTCGTTAGTAATACATTTGAGTTTATCAATGCATTTATTTCTTATGCCTTTTAGCAACATGAAAAAAAAGTTAAGAGAAGTCGATGATCCATTACTCATTAACACCTTTTTTTTTACTTTATGGCACAATAAAATAAGTATGCAATAGTCGACGCCATCAGAACGATGCCTGAACATGGAGTTGTGGGTGGTCGGCGGTATTTCGATTTTTTTATATATTTAAAAGTTTGAAGAAAATAAAAAATATTTATGTGAAAACTTGTATGTGTTCATTACTCATATTTTTTTTAGCGAACCATACTTGGACTTTATGTTTTATGTAGTGTTCATTACTGATCTTTGTAATTTTGTTTGAAAATATTGAGATTTGTATGCTACTCAGAAAAGAAAAAATTCTGGCCCAACAACAAAAACAAATCGGCCCTTTTTCAAATATGCATTTGTGTTTTTTCTGTATGCCGCATGCAAAAGTATATTGTTATAAAATTTCGCAAGTACGTAGTATACATGTGTGTTATTAAAAAAATCTATTTTTTGTGATGTACAAATACAGTATTTTAATACTAGCCTCCATTAGGCTTTTTAGGCCTTGTACAATGCTAGACGCTTAGGGAGATGCTTAGAACAATAAACCGGTTTTTCTAAAGCATCAATGCCTAGTTCTACAGGAGAGACGCTTAATTAAGCGTCTACTCTATACAAATAAGCACCAATACTAAAGAAAAGCCTGGTTTATTTCTCCAAGCACCTCCTTTAAGCACGTTGCACTGTACAATGCCTTAGGGCCACCATGCACTTTTTCTATGACAAAATTGATGCATGATTCTGAGTTAATTAAAGTACAAGATATTGTGAGTTGCACCTAGCCAACATCGATTCCTCTCTAACTCCTTAAAGGGGACAGCACCTAATCCTTGGTGCATTGAGATCTTAATTGCTTATTCCTTGCGATCTAGTAATATTTTTCTAGGGGAGAGACAGTGATCGTACAATTAAAGTGGTCGATTGGAGTTCTATAAATAAACGATTGATTATAAAACAGGAGCACGCCATGCATGCTCCTCCATAGTTTAGCAGATTGCGGCTATTTTTTATTTTTATTTGGCCTAGACTTGGGTTAGGTGCAAGTAAACTTGGCTTACAGAGCGGCCCCTCAACCACAAAAGAAACAAAGCATAAATTTTGTTTGGAGACTTCTTCGTGGAAGCTTGATTCTGGCTGGCCTCCATGTGTACAACAAAAGGTAAAAGCAGGTAAAATATATTCTTTCCCAGACTTTGGCCACGCATGCATGTTGTTCTACCATCTTTCCGCTTATATCAAAAGCATGGTGAAATTGTACATGTGTTTCTTGATTAGCCATATGTCTTGCTCTCACAAGCACCATAGTTAATTAATGGTCCTCTGCCATATCTCACGCTAATAAAACTCTTTGTATATGGACAAGCAAATTTTGAAAAGAAGCACGCGAAAGGGACAGAAAGCAGAAAAGAATCGAACGCTCTCTGCCTTGAAGACTAGATTAAGGAAGAAAAACTCAGAATCGTTAGCTAGCTAAGCATTGATTAACAGCTAATTAATCTGTGACGCCTTAGTTCCATCCACTGTGGTTCACTATTAATTTGATCTGATGGTGTCGTGTGGTAGCTAGCTAGCTAGCGCCTTAAGTATAATACACACCGATGGATCAGTTCATTCGTGCCATCCATCAGTCAACTTTAATATCCACACAATCTAATCAGAATTAGCAGCTCACCGTGTTGAACGTGGCATCTTTGAAGCGACTATTCCGGGCTGATTTCTGCCTGTATCCGGTAGGCTAAATGGATCTTTTTTGCACGTCGTGATTCTCGACAAGCCTAGTTAAAAACCTTCCTTCTAAGATCTTCTTTGCACCTAGAAGGTACAAAAAATATTGCCGTTTACGTAAGTGAGATATTTTTCGTTTTCTTTTGAACTGGTCAGAAAGTTTCTATTAATAGTAACCGTGTACTCCATTTGTCCCGAAATGTAAGACGTTTTTTAATACTATGATAGTGTCAAAAAGCGTCTTACATTTTAGGATGGAGGGAGTAGGTGCGAAGGGTGTTCGGCCATTCAAACTGAAATATGGAAAAGTCAGTTTTCTTCTCCGTACGTTGCAATAATGTTGTTGTATTCTTACCTAAAATTTTACAGCCTCCATTCAGGTTTATAGCCCCACGCATATTTGAAGCTAACTTTATTATTATTATTTTGGTGCTGACTTTATGTCAATCAATTAGTATTCATAAGAAGTTTTCAACGGTATAAATTTTATTGCACATAACTCGTATATTACTAAATTGTTACAAATGTTTTTTCAACCCGACTCCCCGTGTCGCTCCCCGCGAGCGGCACGTGAGGAACCCTAGCCGGCGCCGCCAACCACCGCACTTTAGTTTGCTCATATTGCTATGCATTAGGAATGAAGGATGGACGGGCATTTAGAGGGTGCGGTTGGATGGTCGGCTCCCGTATTCGTGTCTGTTGATTAATCCAGATCAGTCCATGGACAAATAGTGTGTCCGTTTTAGGGATGGCTTTGGCCCAAGATATTCATGAATTTTGGTATAAGGATGAATTATGGATTCTGAAGTTTGGCTATAAATTATTTGGTTACGAAGTGGGAGTTGATATAGTTGATCGATGAGTTTAGGTAATTCTAATCGGAGTTCAGCTCGAAGGAAAGATTGTACAACTTGTACTTATCGGAGCATGGGTTTGAAATCCGTTATGCTAAAAGCAGATTGAATCCAAAAATTCATGAACTCTTCAAATCCGTTATGCTCGAAATAATTCCCTGCGCACACAAGTACTTATGGGAGCATGTTTTTTCTCCTTTTTTTCTTTCAAATTTATGAACCTTTTCAATTTGCAAACTATTTAAAAATTCATGAATGTTTCTTCAAATTCGTGAAAATTCTGTGAACTTCTTAAAAGGCATGAACTTTTGCCAAATCCGTAAAATTATTCAAATGCATTTTTTTTTCAAATTACAGACATTTTTTTCAAATCCAAAAATATTCTTTGAATGCTCGAACTTTTTTGAACTCGTAAATTTTTACGAGTCCACCAACATTTTTTCAAACCGCGCAAACTTTTCAGAGCCCGCCAACTTTTTTTCAAATCCATGAGCATTTAACTTGAATTCCTGATTTTTTTAAAAAAAATTCTTTCTAAAAATGTCAATGGACAACCCATCAACGATTAACCGAGCGACCAGAAACCGATGTATGTGAGAGACTGTCTTGACTCGTTGTTGGGCCAGCCCACGAAGAAGGGTGTGTGAGCGCCATGTACGCAACCAGCGTATAAACTTGACAGGAACTAACTAAAGGCTATCCCTTTTGTTGGCTGAGCGCGCGCCAAGTGGTGGGTGTTTTCTATGGATTTTATTTTTATTTTTATTTTTTCTGTACATGTTTTCGGGTTTTAGATGGATTTTTTCGGCATTTCGATTTACTCCTGGTTTCCCCTTAGTTTTTGGAGAGAAAAAAGTTCGTGAAACTTTTTCTGGGTGATTTTTTATGTGCTTCCATGAGATGCAAAGATTTGATTTTTTGGAGGCACATATTTTTTTCCGCGAGAAGCACAATTGTGCTTCTCGGAAAGAAAAAAAATCCTAAATTTCTTTTGCACATTTTTCCTGCTTCCATGAGAAGCATAGATTTGCTTCTCGTCGAGGCACATATTTGTTTCCGTGAGAAGCAACTATGCTTCTTCGAAAGGAAAAATAATCACGAAATTTGTTTTGCACGAAATTTTTTCTTTCACGGAAACACATATTTTCTTCCCGCAAAGGCAGCTGTGCTTCTAGAAAAGGGAGAAAAATTCAAGATTTTTTGTGTGTTTCCATGAGAAGCACAACTGTGGTTCATAGAAAGGGAAAGATAGCAAAAAAGAAAAAGAAAATCTTCCACGTGAAGCATAGATCTGCATCTCGTGGAGGCCTAGACCTGTGCTTCTCAAAAAGGAAAAAAGTGGAAAGAAAAACCGTACTTCCGGCTTCAGGTTTTTTCATGAAAAAAGTTCATCAAAGCATATTAACATGGGATCTTATTTCAAAGATCTCAACGCAAGAAATCCAACGACGAGAATGGTTCGGATTTGGACACAGTGTTCAACTGATATTTTTTTTGAAAAGGGTAAATTATTATAAAAATTAATCCTAGGTTGCAACAAGTGACGCACATGTCAGCGTCTAAGAAGATGAGAGTTACCTTTGCAGAGATAACCCTTAAAAGCATCTCTAGCAGACCCCGTATAATACCGACCCGTAAAACTTGTTTACAGTTCGCTGTAGATCTGATTTGCGGGATGAATTACTGCGCTGTAGATCAGACCCCGTATATGAAACTGTAAAATTTTAGAAAAGCATTTGGGGGAGAAACTCGCAATGACATTGATCATACACAGTTCAACGCGGCGGCGCGTCAGCCTCGAGCTTGACGGCGAGCGGCCCGAGCTCCTCCGGCTCTCTCTTGACCGGAGTGAGCCGCGAGCTTGAGGCGCTCGTAGACGAGCTCTCCACGGTAGAGGAGCCGGAGGAGGCGTGGTGGCGGACCGCGAGCTCACACTCATACTCGTCGAGCTCGCGACGTTCGAACACCGGCGGCGGCTGGCCCCGTAGTTGAGCCACCTCCGCGCCCCCCGCTTGCGTGCGGCGTCGGGTCTGCGACAGCGGCGACGCTCCGCGTCATCCCCACTGCTTCCGTAGCCATCCATGGGTCGCTAGGCCTTTTTTAGGCTCGCCGGCGGCGAGAAATTGGGGCGGAGGAAGAGGGGAATCACGGCGGAACGGCGGCGGAGGCGGATAGGGTTTGACTCGTATCCGAGGGTGAAACCGCATATATAGCAGTGGAGAATGACTTTTTCCGGGCCACGATAATTTTTTTACGAACGGGCCCGGGATATGGTGTCTATTCTGACCAAAACAAGCCAATCCCGTATACTCGCCGGAATTATACGGGTTCAGCCCTTTTACGGGGTCTGCTAGAGATAGCTCTAACAAGTGATTTCGTATAAACGGTGAGGAGCAGTCCCATCCACCACCGCCGTCTTAAATACCTCAAAGCGTAAAACACTCTACCTCTCTTGCTTGGAAGCTAACAACGCTTCAGGCGCTCATTTGCGAGCATAACGCTCGTGTGTACTCTAGCCGTTCGCGGCCCATATTGAAGTTTGCTCGTGGTCTCGGCTGCTTGCGATGAACTATTGCGGCGCCATTAATTTTTCTAGCTCGCCAGACTACGTTAGCTCGCTGGTTCAGAAATATAGCATACCATTTTCATATATTTAATATATTTAAATTTTATACAATGTTCATTGGTTCAAAAAATGTTCATGGGTTGAAAAATATACAAATTTTAAAAATAAAACGAAATAAAAAAAGTTCATGAATTTTAAAACATTCCTTAAATTAAAAAAAACTTTTTATATTTACAAATGACTCACAAATCTAATAAATGTTAATGAATCTGACAAAATGTTCCTAAATTGTAAAGAAATATTCACGAATCTACAAAAAATGTTCGTGCATTTCATAATATTAATGTATTAAAAATATTCATGTATTTGAAAAAGTTCATAAATTTGGAAAAGATGAATTGGAAAAAAGTATTATTTTTTAAGAAAAATGAACCTGAAAACTAAACAAAAAATTAAACAAAACCAATGTAAAAACGCAAAAGAAGAAGAAACGTAGATCTTTAACTTCTAAAAGCTTTCCAAAACCGATCAAAGCCGGTTGACTGATAACCCACAAGTATAGGGGATCGCAACAATTTTCGAGGGTAGAGTATTCAACCCAAATTTATTGATTCGACACAAGGGGAGCCAAAGAATATTTTCAAGTATTAACAGCTGAGTTGTCAATTCAACCACACCTGAAAGACTTAATATCTGCAGCAAAGTATTTAGTAGCAAAGTAGTATGGAAGTAACGGTAACAGTGGCAAAAGTAACAGTAGCAGTTTTGTAGCAATCGTAACAGTAGCAACGGACAAGTAACGGAGGAAAGATCAATATGAAACGAGCTCGTAGGCAATGGATCAATGATGCATAATTATGTCGGATAGCATTCATCATGCAACGGTTATAACATAGGGTGACACAGAACTAGCTCCAATTCATCAATATAATGTAGGCATGTATTCCGAATATAGTCATACGTGCTTATGGAAAAGAACTTGCATGACATCTTTTGTCCTACCCTTCCGTGGCAGCGGGGTCCTATTGGAAACTAAGGGATATTAAGGCCTCCTTTTAATAGAGTACCAGGCCAAAGCATTAGCACTTAGTGAATACATGAACTCCTCAAACTACGGTCATCATCGGGAGTGGTCCCGACTATTGTCACTCCGGGAATGCCGGATCATAGCACGTAGTAGGTGACTATTGACTTGCAAGATAGGATCAAGAACACAAATATATTCATGAAAACATAATAGGTTCAGATCTAAAATCATGGCACTCGAGCCCTAGTGACAAGCATTAAGCATTGCAAAGACATAGGAACATCAATCTTAGAACATAGTGGATACTAGGGATCAAACCCTAACAAAACTAACTCGATTACATGGTAAATCTCATCCAACCCATCACGGTCCAGCCAGCCTACGATGGAATTACTCACGCACGGCGGTGAGCATCATGAAATTGGTGATGGAGGATGGTTGATGATGACGATGACGCCAGATTCCCCTCTCCGGAGCCCCGAATAGACTCCAGATCTGCCCTCCCGAGGAAGAACAGGGCTTGACGGCGGCTCCGTATCGTAAAACGCGATGAATCCTTCTATCTAATTTTTTCTCCCCGAAAGAGAATATATGGAGTTGGAGTCGAGGTCGATGGAGGTCCAGGGGGCCCACAAGGTTGGGAGGCGCGCCCACGGGGGTTGGCGCGCCCCCACCCTTGTGGCCAGGGTGTGGGCCCGTTCGGTTGATTCTTCTGCCAATATTTTTTATATTTTCCAAAAATAATCTCCATTGATTTTTAGGTCATTCCGAGAACTTCTATTTCTACACAAAAGTAACACCATGGCAATTCTACTGAAAACAGCGTTAGTCCAAGTTAGTTCCATTCAAATCATGCAAGTTAGAGTCCAAAATAAGGGCAAAAGAGTTTGGAAAAGTAGATACGACGGAGACATATCAATTCCCCCAAGCTTAACCCATTGCTTGTCCTCAAGCAATTCAGTTGACAAACTGAAAGTGATAAAGAAAAAACTTTTACAAACTCTGTTTGATCTTATTGTTGCAAATATGTAAAGCCAGCATTCAAGTTTCCAGCAAAGATCATGAACTAACCATATTCACAATAACATTTAGGTCTCATGTTTACTCATATCAATCACATAATCAACTAGCGAGCAATAATAATAAATCTCGGATGACAACACTTTCTCAAACAATCATGATATGATATAACAAGATGGTATCTCGCTAGCCCTTTCTGAGACCGCAAAACATAAATGCAGAGCACCCCTGAAGATCAAGGGCTGACTAGACATTGTAATTCATGGTACAAGAAATCCAGTCACAATCATACTCAATATAAATTAATAACAATGCATACAAATGATAGTGGTGCTCTCTAACTGGTGCTTTTTATAAGAGGACGATGACTCAACAATAAAAGTAAATAGATATGCCCTTCGCAGAGGGAAGCAGGGATTTGCAGAGGTGCCAGAGCTCGAGTTTTGAAATAGAGATAAATAATATTTTGAGCGGCATGCTTTCATTGTCAACATAACAACCAAGAGATCTCGATATCTTCCATGCTACATACATTATAGGCGGTTCCCAAACAGAATGGTAAAGTTTATACTCCCCCACCACCAACAAGCACACTCCACGGCTGGTCCGAAACAACGGGTACCGTCCAACTAACAACAATCCTGGGGGAGTTTTGTTTGCAATTATTTTGATTTGATTTGAGCATGGGACTGGGTATCCCGGTACCGGCCATTTTCTCGTGGATGAGGAGCGGAATCCACTCATCGTGAGAATAATCCACCTAGCATGGAAGATACTGACAGCCCTAGTTGGTACATGAGCGATTCAAGAATACAAAACAGATTATCATTTGAAGGTTTAGAGTTTGGCACTTGCACATTTACTTGGAACGGAAGGTAAATACTATATATAGGAAGGTATGGTGGACTCATATGGAACAACATTGGGGTTTATGGAGGTGGATGCACAAGCAGTATTCCCGCTTAGTACAAGTGAAGGCTAGAAAAGACTGGGAAGCGACCAACTAGAGCGACAACAGTCATAAACATGCGTTGAGATTAACCAACATTGAATGCAAGCATGAGTAGGATATAAATCACCATGAACATAAATATCGTAGAGGCTATGTTGATTTTGTTTCAACTACATGTGTGAACATGTGCCAAGTCAAACCACTCGAATCATTCAAAGGAGGATACCATCCTATCATACTACATCACAACCATTTTAATTTCCATGTTGGCACGCAAGGTAAACCATTATAAACTCCTAGCTAATTAGGCATGGCATGAGTAACTATAATCTCTAATTGTCATTGCCAACATGTTTCATTCATAATAGGCTGAATCAGGAACGATGAACTAATCATATTTACAAAAACAAGATAGGTTGAGTTCATACCACCTTTTCCTCATCTCAATCATTTCATCATATATCATCATTATTGCCTTTCACTTGCACGACCGAATGGTGTGGATAATAATAATAGTGCACGTGCATTGGACTAAGCTGGAATCTGCAACATTTATTCAAAGGAGAAGACAAAGTAATATGGGCTCTTTGTTGTATAACCAATAATGCATATGAGAGCCACTCAACATTTTCATCGTGGTCTTCTCCTCTCGACCCCCAAAAAAAAGAAAAGAATTTCAAAGAAATACACTGAAATATTTTTGGAGTTTTTGTTTTTCTGAAGAAAGTAAAACAAGAACGAGAAAAACTTTTTACACGGGAAAGCTCTCAACAAAAAAAAGAAGAACGAGAAATCTTTTTGGGGTTTCTTTTAATTCTTCAACTAAGCATGCATAGAAAGTAAACTAACTACAACTATTTTTTTGGTTTTTCTTTAAGGTTTTCAAAACACACAAGAAGAAAGCAGGAAAAAGAAATAAACTAACATGGATAATACAATAAAAGAGTATGAACACCGACAACTAGAATAAGTGTGTGAACATGAATATAATGTCGGTGAGGAATACGTACTCCCCCAAGCTTAGGCTTTTGGCCTAAGTTGGTCTATTGCCATGGCTGGCCTAGCGGATATCCAAAGTTGTAGTCGGGGTTGTACTGAGATGCAACAGCTACTGCCTGAAGGGCTGCAGCATGGAGGCGAGCAGCCTCCGCTGTTCTCTCATACTCGTCTGCTTCCTCTCTAGTTATAAAATATCGCCCATTTGTCTGAAAGTTAAAGAAAGCAGGAGCAGGAAGAGTAACAAGGATGGCGCGCCGTCTATCAAAGAGTAGAAGGCCCATTGATGATACGGCCCGTAGAAGGCCCATTGTTTCTACGGCCCATAGAAGGCCCAGTGTCACTACAGTAAATATATAGCCCATGGTTATTGTGGCCTAGTTTTAAAAAAAGGTTATTGCGGCCACTAGCAAACCGCGGAAAAAGAACAGCACTGACTACAAGCAAACAAATAAACAAGACAACAAGGAAATAAATAAGCAAGCAACTTACGCTAGGCTATCATGGCTGTCGGTGTCAAAACCGGCAGATCTTGGGTAGGGGGTCCCAAGCTGTGTGTCATGGATCGATGGGTAACAGGAGACAGGGGACACGATGTTTACCCAGGTTCGGGCCCTCTCTATCGAGGTAATACCCTACTTCCTGCTTGATTGATCTTGATGAATATAGGGTTACAAGAGTTGATCTACCTCGAGATCATATGTTGTGGTCTAAACCCTAGAGGTATGATGAGTAATGTCATAATGATCTAGCATATATCTATCAACTAGCTTAGCCTCGGTTTATATAATGCACCAGAGGCCTAGGGTAACAAGAGTCCTAGCTGAATACGCTGGTGGGGAGGAGTCCTTGTCTTGATCACCAAGTCTTGTGGAATCTTACTCATGCATGTCACTGGCTGTCCGAACTGGCCCATGAGTATACGGCCATGGGGGTCCTCGGCCCAATCTAACTGATCAGGAGATGATGTGGTGAGTACCCCCTAGTCCAGGACACCGTCAGTAGCCCCCTGAACCGGTCTTCAAGTTGGGGACGCTCCTTGATTCTTCGGAACTGTTCTTCATCCTTGGTCGTCGGTCTTGAAAACTGGTTCAACAAATCATCTCATCTTCGATCTTGAGGATCGCCGAAGTGAATCCGGAGAGTTTACACGTCGGGTATCCGAGGAGCCCCTTTAAGTTATCGGCCTTTATCAATGCCTTGTTATTTTTTACGCCACACCTCGGGTTTGAAGTTGTTCCCGTGCGGCAGTGTCCTCTTGCGTCCAAGCTCCAACACCGGACTGCATTCGAGGTATCTTTTGCAGCCGAGCACCAACGCTGGACCGCTTCCAAGCTCCAACGCTGGAATGTATCCGAGCTTCAATGCCGGACTATGTCCAAGCTCCAACGCCGGACTATATCCAAGGTGTCATAGATCACCTTGGTTCAAAAAAGTTGAAGGAGTCTAGCCGAGCTTAATGCAGGAAATATCCTCTATGGAGCCAGCCACTGGCGCCCGAGTTTTATGCCAGACTGCTTCCGAGGTGGTGCACCACCCGATTGCGGGCTGATTTTTTGATTGCTGCAATTTATTCTCTGCCGAGATATATAGCCAGTAGCCCTCAAGGTGTCTGTTGGCCTAAAATCTGAGATGCACCTGAAGGAAAATATGAAACCGCTGATCCTAGTAGCTTCTAAGACTCAGGTCGTGAAATCGGCCTGAGGATCAACTCCTAGCTCGGTAGCATACATAGGAATAGAAACGCAGTGTAATATATTAGAGGTAATAGTGATCGGCGGACGGGCCCCTGAGAGAGGGTCGTGAGAAGTCACCGTGATATATCCGCTTGATGCCGGATAATTCCCATATGGTACTTATTGTCGGCCGAAGACGTACTTGTCATAGTTCGGTCATGCCGAACACTGAGCACTTTGAATTTTGTGCATTGAATAGGCAATGCAGTAGCCCCCGAGACACTGGTCGGGTGGCAACACCAGATTAGGGGATCGATGTGCCCCTTTAATATTTGTAAATAATGAGCGCAAAGCCCAGTAGCCCCCGAGCCTTAATGTGGGCACGAGTGGCCAAATTAAGGATCGATATCCGTTTGACAGAAAATTTTGTTGTGTTTAACACAAACTTCTCGGAAAGAGAATAAAGATCTCTTAAAAGAGTTTAGAGCTGGTCGAAATCCGAGCTCGCCAAGGTAGGCCCCAAGGGGTTTAATAGATGGATTGCAGTAAATGGATTTTACTCGCAATTTTTATGTGTAATGACTCTATGTATCCAAGTACTTTTCATCATTAATGCTCAAATTCGCATTGTACAAAACTTTGTTGACCGACCATCGGCTTGAACCTCCTCGGCCAGTAGCTGGGGAGTGTTTGTCCTAGTTTATAAAGCCGTTATAAGGGCAAAGTATTACGGCAAACAAGGCAATCCGGTCATACGGTTTTATAAACAAAGGTACACGGAGAGATATGTTATATTACGTTTTAACGTAAGAAACATCTTCCAAAGAAAATGTCCCGCTATCGGTTCCTTTCTTTGGGTCGTCATGCTTATCATGATCATGAAAAACTTACCTCCGATCAATGTGGGAGGAAAATATTGAGGATTTAGTTCGGCGAAAGTTCCCGAACTCTATGGTATTAATGAACCAAAAAAATTTATTTCCGTCGTTGCCGACCAATGTGATTCTTTAAGATTGCTAGCTTTCGGCTTCACCCAGTCTGAGGTACTAACTCGGATGACCTAGTAGTAACAATCACAGAGGTGCTCCCTTTACCGCCTAGCTGAACAATCGGGAACGTAGGGGTAAGCACAGGAGCCAGGCAACCCAGCTTGGCCAAAATCTTAAGTCAAATTGATGCATATTTATGGCTTTATAACGATGATTACGGAAGGCAGCAGTTTTTATATTGAATACAAAGGCTGATGATATATGTTTATTTTGACTCCGTTGTGACCGTTTATCATTTGAAAGTGGCCCATCGCCGGCTCCCGCCCCTTTGTAGATGCTACGTAGGGTGTTTCCGCAATAACAAAACAACCCTTAGCCGACGTTTCGGTGCCCGGAGGTGGTTGTGTTAGTGGAAACAAGGCAATCAGATATGCGGGCTTTATAACTTTCACTTAGTCATAGGAGCTTAAAGTTGGGAGGCCAGTTACTAGACCCCGGTTAGTGTTCGGCGACAGCCGAGGTCAAGCTGTAAACACTTCGGCCAATGTTATGAACGGACCATCATTTAACACGGGGTGACCTCTATCGATCTTTATAGTTTAATACAGTCATCGGATCGCTGACCAGTTTACGCTTATTGTGACAGTCAGTTTTCGGCTTTCTCCACTAAGGCGCATAACCATGCTAGCTGGAAGCACAATCGCAGTGGTTCTCCCTTTGCACACCTAGCCGAACAAAGCGGAACATAGGAGGCAAGCACGGGAGCCGCACAACCCAACTATTGACCGAAGACACAATTCGAAACCGATGCATATATGGAAATATCCGAGAATGATTTTGCCGAATCTCTAAAGGTGTCCGGCGTTGCACTGCGAGACTAATGCTTGAAACATAGAAATAGTTTAAAAGTGCCATAGGCTCGAAAAGCCAAAAAACTTATTCAAAAGTTTAATGTCCAAACTAGATCAAGTGCTACGTAGGGTCTTCTACTTCTGAATCCCCCTCAGAACATTTATCTTCCTCTTGATTACGATCCGAAATGGGTGGAGGGGGGCTGCCTTTGCGCCCACCATGGAGCGACGCCTGCATGAAATTTTATTGCCACGCAAGGCTCGTCTCTTTTGCTCTACATGTTCAGTTCCATTGTGTACAATAACTGACATGCATAGGAATAAAACATAGTGAGATTATGTAAGGAGTGCATGCACAAATCCAGAGTGATGGTAGCAAACTGTGGATAGACCCAAAACCAATGATAGCAGGCAGTTAATAGCTTTAGTTAAAAAATACAGATAATGGCTCCTTTAATGTTTGTTTGCACCCAACATGAAACTCATAGTAGACACCCGAGATTAACCAGATAGTAGACAGATAGTACTGATTGCTGCCCCAATATGTACCCCACAACCATTTAAAAACTCAAGTTTCAGCATAAGTTTGGACCTGACTCGGAGTCTAATAGGTGAACACGATGATAAAGTAGCATGTCATCATATTAAGCGATGCATAATGTAAGCAGACACGGAAGAGTGCGACCTCTCTTGCGGACCCGTGTAGTCCTCAAGGTCATCTTCTCAGTTGATGATGGCAATGCAGTTGTCGTGGCTGCCGGCGGCGGGGAAGAAGATCTGAGGCGGCGAAAGACAGTCTGGAGAGCGGATCCCTGCTGTGGTGAACCCTTCCGTCGTTGGAGCAGCTGAGCTGGGGTGGAACACAGCACCACAGGAGCAGGACAAACCACACAAGGTTTTCTTTGACACATATCTGTAATAGAAGTAATTGTGTAAGGGCTTGTTTGAATTTGAGGATTCTAACAATGCTGTGATAGGAAATAGATAGGAATGCATGTGCAAAACAGAGAATTTAAAAACACAGGATTTCTGTCAATCTGGGTGTTTGGTTCACAAGAATTAAAAGATCACAGGATGCAAAGAAGCATGGTGAGATTAAGTCAAACCACAAGAAGTGTACAACCTCTTTGGCGAAGCCATGTCGATCTCAGCGTGATTGGGTTGGCCGGTGAGGATGCTCCGGCTGACTTGGCTGTCGGAGGAGGGGAAGAAGATCTTAGGCGTCTGGAGATGGAGCCCGAGGTACTGCTCCGCTGTGATGGAGGGTTTCGTCGTTGGAGCAGCTCCGGTGAGTTGTACGACGCCGAGGCTGAAGCAGGACAAGAGAGACAACATTAACCTGAGTGGAATTCTAATAGCATCTTCAATAGATGACGTAAAATACACAACCACAAAGTTCTAGATGTATACATCAGCCGCTCATCTCTGAACTTAACTGACGAAACTGAACTTAACTGACGAAACTGAACTTAACTGTCGAAACTGAATTTTGCTGTCGAAACTGAATTTTACTGTCGAAACTGAACGCACTAGAGGTGAGGCTACATGTCAGTCGACTGACTTTTTCATGTCTGGTCAGTCGATTTTGCAACCGTTGGATACGAAATCAAGGGCCTGCAGTTCATCTTCAACCACCACCCCCCTGAGCCGCCAGCCACCACCGGCCAAACAGCCGCCCCCCGCCGCCCTCGGCTGGCGGTGTGCAGCCCCGCCCGCCCCGAAAACACTCCCCACCGTCGGTCCGCCGCCGCCTCGGCCATTCCCTCTAGCCCCCCCCCCGTGCCAAGCTTTTTCTCCGGCGATCCCCACGCCACCGCCCCACCATCGCCCCCACCATGAACCCTAAGATAGATAGTGGGGTACCTCTCCGGCGAGCCCCCCTCCCCGCTGCGGCTGGTTCTTCCTTAACTCCGGCGAGCCCCCCACCCCCTGAAAATCGACTGACCCAAAAGTCGATTCAGTCGACTGAAGTGTAGCTAAATCAGAGCAGCATCGCAAGCAAGAGCAAGAGCGAGAGCAGCAGCGCGAGCAAGAGCAGACCAGGCAGGGGACCGAGAGCAAGAGCAGAGCAGCAGCGCGAGCGAGAGCTAAAGCAGCAGCAGCTCCTACTAATGTGGACGTCGCCGCCGAGGGAGCGACGCCGTGGAGGAAGTGGCCGGCGACGCCGCCGTGGAGGGAGCCGTGCTGTGTCGGTTCGGGACCGAGCGCCGGCAGCACCGTGAGATTGAATCAAGAAGAAAATGCGGCGATTAGTGTACAACCTCTTTGGTGGCGCCGATTAGGCCGCAGCTTCATCCGAGGAAACGATGATGATGATGATCTTCCAGCGGTGCAGGTGAAGACGGCGGTGTGGGAATGGAGGTGGCGCGAAAGACGAGGGGAACATCGGGGCAGCTCCTTGGAGGTGGAGGACGGGGTGGCTGAACCGGCGGGATGACCAGATCGACGACGGATCCTCATCCGATACGGTGGATGAGGGACGTCAAGGTGTTTCTGTGGACGACGTCGTCGGGGAAGAGGCTCCGGCTGGGTGGCGGACGGAGGAGGGTGTGGGGCTTCGCGGGTTTTGCCGGCCTCGGTGTACGAATGGGTGGGCGGATGGGATGGGAGTGGGGAACCATGGCTTAGGGACGCGCTTGTTCGAAATGTGTGGTAAGTTACGAAAGTACCCCCACCGATCTGAGGTGGTTCTTTCGGTTCAGGGGTATCAGGGGCATTTCGCGTGTCGGGATTTCACAGGAGGTGGGAGTTTTCGTGCACGTTGTAATTTTGGAATAGCAAGGCGCGGGTTGAGCTGGAGGGAGTTGTCGGAGCACAACGAGACAAAGATTTATCTTAAATATTTCGGGGTAACAAGGCGCGAGTTGAAGAGGCGGGAGTTTCGCAGCATGATAGATAGAGACGCTAGCTTGAAATTTCGGCATAACAAGGCGCGGCTTGAAATTTCGGGAGAACAAGCTTAACGTGTACGCAAAAGAAAAAAAGACAATTTAGACTAGTATGATATACTACGTACAATGTGTTTAATACGCACAACACACACACAGACACCATTTAGACTAGTAAGGTACACGTGCAATGCACACATGAGATTTGGCAACCAAATTATGAATAAATACCACATTATAGAATGTATGCTTTGAGTCATATATGCATGATGTAGATGTTCGTTTAATTCTTATACTTCATTTCATTCAAAATCATCTAGTTTTTATAAGAAAGCTAATCTATTTTAAGATTCATGGAATTGTGCGTTGTAAGGCATAAAGTAAAAACAAATCATGTGTAACATCCCAATTTTTATCAAATTTGGATGTTAATAGAATCATTCAATGCATATCATATTTCTTTGCATTTTGGAGTTTTTGAAATATTCAAATAATATTTTTTCCACTCGAGAAAAACAAATGAGAGGGGATAAGATGACTTCCTCAAACTTATAAAAGAGTGGGAAAATTTTATTTTGAATATTATTTGAAGTTTTGGAGTTTATTGTTATTTATTTTATCTCCAAAAGTGCATTAATTGCATTAGGAAAATATTTTCAAAATATTCTGTGCTTAAGTTAATGTTCATTAGGCTCTAAATATTGTATAGTTATTTCAGAAATTATTGTGGTGTTTTTATTAATTCACTTGAATTATTTAGGGCCACTTTAGTGTTCGATTTTAAAAAAACACACGCACGCACACACGCACTCACCGCAGCCTGGACCGAAACTGGGTTCGGCCGAGGAGCGCCCCAACCGGCCGAGCTGGCCATTTGGCCCAAGGCCTGCGCGCGCACGCCCGAAGCCTCCCGCCCGGTCGACCGCCCCGCGCTCGCCCTCGCTCGCCTCCTCTCGCTGCCGCTGCCAGGCGGGCCCCGGATGTCAGCCCGTCCCCAACCTCCCGCACCGCGTGGGATAAACATCCGCGCCTCGCTACACGCAACCGCCGCCCGCCTCGCGCTTGGATAATGCTTATCCGTCAACCCAGAGCCCTCTGCCCTCGCCTATAAAAGCCCCTCGACCCCCTCTTCCATCCTCGCCGTCCCGCTTCTTCCCATGCCGCTCACAGCCGCCGCGCTGCCCGTTCGCATCTCGCCGGAGCCGCGCAACTCGCCGGAGCATTTCGTCGCCCGTAGACCACTCCGACCCTCCTTTTCTGTATTTTTTTCGTAGCTCGCCGAGGCGCATCCGTTTGACATAATTTTTGCCCCTAGGTCCCGTCGGAGCCGCCGCACCGTCGACGCCGGAGCCGCCGGAGCACCGAAGGCCGCCGTCTTCACCCCGCCCCGTCCGGACGCCGCCGCCGCACGCCAACACCACCTTCGCGACACCCTCGACGCGCCGCACCTCCCCGTCTTCTTCCCCGTCGCCGAGGACCACCGCAGCCGCCGCCCCCTCCGTCACCGACGCCGCGCCGCCGTATTCATCGTCGCCGGCCACCACCACCACCCACTGTAAGCCGCCGCCAACTCCCGCCCGTTAGATCGATCACCGACGGCCCAGATTAGATTAGGTTAGTTTTTTTAGTTGAACCTGTATGCGGTTAACCGCGGGTTTTATTTCTAAAAACCGATCGGTTTCTGTATAAGTTAGCCGCCGCCGCCGTTTTTCTTAGATTGTGTCCATCCGCTGTATAAGCTACGCGGCGAACACCTTTCGACCAGTAGGAATCTGCCACGCGCTAGGGACCTGTTTGCGATAGTTTTTCTTCACTGTTTAGTCCCTTTTATCATAGATTAGTCCCTGAGCTTAGATTAGCCATAACTTTTAAACCGTAGATCCAAACTCGATGAAACCAGCGGTAAATTCTTCGTATTGTTTAGATCTATCCAGTGGTATCCTTTTTGCAAACTTTTGTCAGATTCGAATTCGAACTTCAAATGGCCATATCTCTCAAACCGTAGCTCCGATTAAGTTGATTCTTTTTGCGTTCTGTCACCGTAGCCAAACCCTATCACCTGGACCTTTGACACAATATTTTACACACACTAGGATCTGTCCATTAATATTTTTACTAGTATGCATAGTACACACTATAGTTCACATCACTTCTTGAACCATAGGCCTATGTTGTTTTGCACTTAGAATATCATCGTGCAAGTTAAGTGTTGTTTGTTCATTTGGTTTTTCCAGGACTTCTTGCTTTGCACGTTCTTCTTGGTTCTCTGAAATGTTCTCTTATGTTTGTTTATCTTCTTTGCGATAGATTGCGCGGAGTGTGAAGCAGAATATTATCAGTCTTTAGAATTCAACCAGCAGTACCAAGGCAAGTTGCATCTTGATCATGTTTCATTACATATGTTTTTATTATGCACTTAGTTCTTTGCGGTAGGACTGCATGGTAGGAATTGATGCTGCATGACTATGCTTTTCACCCAGTAGTTCATTGAGGTAGGTCTGAACCTTATAACATTGTCGCCATCGTTTTACATTATGTTGCTTCGCTAAGTAGACGTGGATTGGGGAGTGATCATTGTAAAGTATGAGTGACAATGTAGTAAATAGGACCTAAGATAATTAATGAACTACCTGGGCGGAAACTTGTTGGAATGGTGGCGAAGTACAGTGGGGCACGCATGGGAAATCCATGGTGGTGCACCACTAGTGGACCGTCCGCTCAGGCTCAAAGATATCAATCGTATTCTCATGTCTAGAAGCTTACGTGTGCAGCCACAGGCCAATATGGGCTCTGGCTTTGTTGAGTAGTTAGTGTGACCCCTTCCGGGATGGGCTAACAGATGTAGAATGATGTAGGTGTACCGGCCTATCCGTGGGTTAAGGGGGAACATTTTCGAAAGACTATGTCTCGATCTTCCGATCATGGAGGTGGTCGAGTCTTGTGGGGAAAAGTGCGCAACCTCTGCAGAGTGTCAACCTAATCGATTAGCCGTGTCCCCGGTTACAGACAAGTTGAGCATCTAGTAGTGGAAATGCCGGGAGATCTCCTCACCTTTAATTAAACAGTTGGGTTTTAAATGAAACTTGGGAACATATGGAGTTGGGTTTGCCAACTCATCCTATGCAAATGTGTAGTAGTAGAATAACATCTTTCCTAATAGGGAAAACTAGCTTTATGCAAAAAACTAAACTTAGAGCTTTCCACCAACCAAATTGCATGTACAAGTAGGTTCTTTACACTTATGATGTGACTTGCTAGTACATTCAATGTACTGACCTATATGGCTGCAACTTATCACGTTGCAGGTATATCCGACGAGGATTAAGGTGCGATAGGTCGATGTTCAACCTTGCTCGTGGAGTTGAACTCATTCACTACTTTGCTTCCGCAGTATTTGTTTATTGGCTCTATGCCCTACTTTGTAATAAATGTATTGCTCCTGGACTATCGATGTAATAAAGAGATGCGTGTTATTTCTGTTATTTCATCGAGTACTGTGTGTGCTAGCAAGTCGATCCAGGGACTAGCACGGTAAGCACAGAGACTTCGACTCTTACCGAGTCGGGTCGCTACAAGATGGTATCAGAGCACACATTGACTGTAGGACGCGACCCCTAGAAAATGGAAAAGCCATAGGATAAAAAGCTATATTTTTTAACTTTCCCTATATATCCTTTGGTCTCGTACCTTCTCTGCTTCATTACTAATTTCTTCCCTCTTTCAAAATGTAGCTGTCGTCCGCCATTGTCGAGTTCGAGCAGCCCGATGAGACCATGTCCTTTGGACGGCAGCTGATGAAGATCCTGAAGCACCTGAAGATTGGGCTTCCCACATTCAGTGGAACTTTCACTGCCACCTTCCCCGAGGAGACGCGTTGGAGGATTGATGCCCATATCCCCGGACGCATCCTCGGAAATCGCACCAAGCCCATTGATTTCCATGTGGATACTGCAACATGGGGCTTGGGTAGGGGCATCGCTGCTCACATTTCTCTCAGACGCATTCGGTAGGAGTATGATGAGGACCTCAAGAAGACCTCCTTCGTGATGTACGGACGCCGCGACACAAATGGAGATGTGGTGCGTACCCTGGAGGACGAGACGATAGCATCCCATATCCAGGACATGGAGGATCACATTCGTATGATGGAGCTGGAGCTGTCTGACAACATGATCGTCATCAAGAACCTCATGACTCGCAAGGCCGATCTCGAGGAGGAACTCCAGGACGCTCGCATCGAGCATGAGGGAGAGCTGGACGCACTGCAGGAGAAGATCGACGACCTGAAGCTTGAGCTTGAGGAGGCCGAGGAGAAGCTGGATGAGGGAGAAAACATCCAGGAGGATCACTCTTATGGAGGTTTCGTCATCCAGGACAAGGACCAGGATGATGAGCTTGGAGATGACGACACAGACAGTGATGCAAGGACACCTGATGTCAACATGGTTGACTGGTCTTCATCCGATGAGATTTAGATTCTATACCACCATGAGAGTTAGAAATTCGATTTTGTTATCCGATTAGTTTTACTTCATTTGTAAGACCTTGTCAAATCTTGTGACATGGCTTACCTTAGGTTTGATTATTTGTGTGAACCTCTTTGTTTGAAATTGAATTGGAGTGATTTGAAGTTTTATTGCTATCATGTGCATATGGGTAGTGTGATTTTACTCACTAGGCCTCATTCTATTCGAACTCCTCATCCACTCTAAACCCATCAGATGCCTCCAAGACGTGACCCCGGATTCAACTTTCCGCCGGAGCTCACGCAATTGATCCAGCAGCAGAATGCTCTTATGCAGATGCTCATCCAGAACCAGAACAACAACAACAACAACCCACCGCCAACACCCCCAGTTGACAGTCTTACCCGTTTTCTGAGGCTGAACCCACCCGTGTTCTCCAGCAGCACGGAGCCGATTCTCGCAGATGGCTGGCTCCGCAAGATAGGAAGGGAGCTGGCCACGGCAGGATGCAATGATGTTGAGAAGGTGAAGTTTGCCGCCCATCAGCTGGATGGCCCGGCCGCTGCTTGGTGGGAGAACTACACCACCACATACCCCTTGGAGAGTGTGACTTGGACTCAGTTCCAGCAGGCGTTCCGCACCGCTCATGTCTCAGCTGGAGCCATGAGTTTGAAGAAGAAGGAGTTCCGCAGCTTGCGCCAGGGAGGATACACGGTATCCCAGTATGTTGATGAGTTCAGTAAGTTGGCCCGTTATGCCCCAGAGGACGTGGCCACTGATGCAACCAAGCAAGAGAAGTTTCTGGAAGGACTGAACGATGAGTTGGGAGTTCAGTTGACTGTGGCGACCTTTGCGAACTATCAGGAGCTGGTTGATAAGGCTACCATTCTTGAAGGCAAGCACCAGCAGATGGAGAATCGTAAGAGGAAGTACGGTCACGGGATGTATAACTCTGGAGTTCAACAGAAACCCCGCTACAGCCCGTACTCAGGAAGTTCTGGATCAGGCACTAGCAAGTTTGGAGGGAATCATCATAACCATGGAGGCCACATTCCGCATGGAGGAAATGGACACAACCGCCATGGTCACAAGCATGGAAATGCCAATGGCAATGGCAATGGAGGGAATGGCAACCAGCAGCATTTCAACTCTTCTACACCAATGAAGAAAGATCTGAGTCACATCACTTGCTTCAAATGCAAGAAGACAGGGCACTACTCCAATGAGTGTCCCGAGCAGCAGGATGGGAATGGAAATGGGAATTCTGGAGGCAAGAAGCCTAATCCTTTCACTAAGGGGCATGTGAATCATGTCAATGTGGAGGAGGTCTATGAGCAGCCTGACTTAGTGATTGGTAAGTTCTTGGTTAATTCATTTCCAGCACTCATTCTTTCTTACACTAGTGCATCGCATTCATTCATATCAAGGGGATTCGTGGATAAACATAAGTTGCCTACCATAGCTCTTAAGTCACCCATTCTAGTGAGTTCCCCAGGAGACGAGTCTATGGCTAGTCACGGATGTTTCCAGTTGCCTTTGAACATAGGGGGACATGTTTTTCCCAGACATGATCATACTAGAGTCGCAAGGGTTGGATGTAATCCTAGGGATGGATTGGATGTTCAAGTATGAGGGGAACATTGATTGTGCTAGTAGATCGATATTTCTCACCACCCCAGAGAAGAAGAGGATCAAGTATGTATCTAGGCTTAAGCCTAAGAGGACTCAGGTGAACTCTCTTACGGGAGTTGTCCAGGAAGAAGTACCAGTGGTGAAGGATTATCCCGATGTATTTCCGGAGGAGTTACCGGGTATGCCGCCAGATCGGGAGATTGAGTTTTTGATTGAGTTGCTACCAGGTACAGGACCTATCTCCAAGAGGCCGTATCGGATGCCCGCTAATGATTTGGAGGAAGTCAAGAAACAGATTAAGGAGTTGCTAGAGAAAGGGTATATTCGCCCGGGTTCATCACCTTGGGGAGCCCCAGTACTCTTAGTGGAGAAGAAGGATGGAACCTTGAGGATGTGTGTGGATTACTGCTCTTTGAACGAGGTGACCATCAAGAACAAGTATCCCCTACCGATGATCAATGACTTGTTTGACCAGCTAGAAGGAGCTAGTGTTTTCTCCAAGATCGATCTTCGATCGGGTTATCACCAATTGAAGATCCATGAGAAGGATATACCTAAGACCGCTTTTACCACAAGGTATGGGCTTTATGAGTATATAGTCATGTCCTTTGGTTTGACTAATGCCCCTGCTTATTTTATGAGCATCATGAACAAGGTGTTCATGGAGTTCTTGGATAAGTTCGTTGTGGTATTCATTGATGACATATTGGTTTTCTCCAAGAATGAGGAGGAACACGCTAAACATCTGCGCTTAGTTTTGGAGAAGCTCAGAGAACATCAACTTTATGCCAAGTTCAGCAAGTGTGAGTTTTGGCTCAAGGAAGTCGGATTCCTTGGACATGTAGTGTCAGGTGAAGGGATTGCAGTGGACCCTACCAAGGTAGAGTCAGTCACAGAATGGAATGCACCCACCACAGTTGGCGAGATTCGTAGTTTCCTTGGACTTGCTGGATATTACCGGAGATTTATTGAAAATTTCTCCAAGATTGCAAGGCCCATGACAGCGTTGTTGAAGAAGGACACCAAGTTCGTTTGGACTGATGAGTGTGAAGCCAGCTTTCAAGAGTTGAAGAAGCGTTTGGTCACAGCCCCAGTGCTAATCCTGCCTGACGTGCACAAGGACTTTCAGGTGTATTGTGATGCTTCACGTCTGGGACTTGGAGGTGTTCTTATGCAAGAGGGAAAGGTTGTAGCTTATGCTTCACGACAGCTTCGACCTCATGAGTTGAACTATGCCACGCATGATTTGGGGTTGGCAGCCGTAGTGCATGCGCTCAAGACATTGAGACACTATCTTATTGGGAATCGTTGTGATGTTTACACGGATCACAAGAGTTTGAAGTACATTTTCACGCAGAAGGAGTTGAATCTCAGGCAAAGGAGATGGTTGGAACTTATAAAGGATAATGACATGAGCCCGCATTATCATCCAGGAAAAGCCAATGTTGTGAAGAATGCTTTGAGCCGTAAGAGTTATGTTAATACCCTTACAGCAGGAGGTTTACCTCAGGAGTTATGTGATGAGCTTAGAGATCTTCAGTTGGAAATAGTTCCAAGAGGTTATGTTGCTGCACTCGAGGTACAGTCCACCTTGTTGGGAAGAATCAGAGAAGCCCAGAAGTTGGACCAAGGTATTGCTGAGATAAAGGAGATGATGAGCAAAGGGAAAGCAGAAGGATTCCGTGAGGATGAACATGGAACCATATGGTTTGAGCAACGGATTTGTGTACCCAATGATCCTGAGATCAGGAAGTTGATTCTTCAGGAGGCTCATGACTCACCATATTTGATACATCCAGGCAACACCAAGATGTATTTGGACTTGAAGGAAAGTTTTTGGTGGGCCGGTATGAAGAGAGAAATTGCCGAGTATGTGGCAATATGTGATGTATGTCAGAGAGTAAAGGCAGAACATCAGAAACCAGCAGGTTTACTTCAGCCGTTGCCGATTCCTGATTGGAAATGGGATAAACTTGGTATGGACTTTATCACGGGGTTACCCAGGACCCGTTCAGGTTATGATTCCATTTGGGTGATAGTGGATCGTTTGACCAAGGTTGCTCACTTCATTCCAGTGAAGACCACCTATACAAGTGCTAAGCTGGCAAAGATATATATGACCAGGATCGTATGTCTGCATGGAGTTCCGAGGAGCATCGTATCAGATAGAGGAACACAGTTTACCTCACAGTTTTGGAATCAGTTGCATGAAACTTTGGGTACCAGGCTAGAGTTCAGTACAGCCTTCCATCCACAGACTGATGGGCAGACAGAGAGAGTCAATCAGATTCTGGAGCACATGCTAAGAGCTTGTGCGCTAGACTATGGGTCTAGTTGGCATGATAACTTACCCTACACAGAGTTCTCGTACAAAAACAACTACCAAGCCGGTTTGCAGATGGCCCCTTTCGAGGCATTGTATGGCAGGAAATGCAGGACACCTTTTATGTGGGATGGAGTTGGAGATCGCAAATTGTTTGGACCTGATTTGATTAGGGATTCTGAGGAGAAGGTCAAGTTGATTCGTGACAGACTTAAGATAGCTCAGTCAAGGCAGAAAAGTTATGCCGATGCTAAACGCAAGGAAGTGATCTATGAAGTGGGAGATAGAGCATATCTTCGAGTGTCTCCACTTCGAGGTATTAAGAGATTTGGAGTCAAAGGAAAGTTAGCACCATGGTTTGTGGGACCATACAGAGTTCTGGAACGTAGAGGAGAGGTTGCATACCAGCTGGAATTACCAGAGGCTTTCTCAGGAGTTCATGATGTGTTTCATGTTTCCCAGCTGAAGAAGTGTCATGCAGAGATGGCGGACATTCCTTTGAGAGATACAGTGCCACTGGAGGCAATTCAGTTGGAGAATGATCTGACTTATGAGGAGAAACCTATTAAGATTCTTGAGACTGCAGAGAGAATCACTCGTACCAAGATCATCAAGTTCTGCAAGGTTCAGTGGAGTCACCACACCGAGGAGGAAGCTACTTGGGAACGAGAGGAAGATCTTAGACAGGACCATCCACACCTTTTTGCTGGCCAACCCGAATATCGAGGACGAGATTCATCTTAAGGGGGGTAGATTTGTAACATCCCAATTTTTATTAAATTTGGATGTTAATAGAATCATTCAATGCATATCATATTTCTTTGCATTTTGGAGTTTTTGAAATATTCAAATAATATTTTTTCCACTCGAGAAAAACAAATGAGAGGGGATAAGATGACTTCCTCAAACTTATAAAAGAGTGGGAAAATTTTATTTTGAATATTATTTGAAGTTTTGGAGTTTATTGGTATTTATTTTATCTGCAAAAAGTGCATTAATTGCATTAGGAAAATATTTTCAAAATATTCTGTGCTTAAGTTAATGTTCATTAGGCTCTAAATATTGTATAGTTATTTCAGAAATTATTGTGGTGTTTTTATTAATTCACTTGAATTATTTAGGGCCACTTTAGTGTTCGATTTAAAAAAAACACACGCACGCACACACGCACTCACCGCAGCCTGGACCGAAACTGGGTTCGGCCCAGGAGCGCCCCAACCGGCCGAGCTGGCCATTTGGCCCAAGGCCTGCGCGCGCGCGCTCGAAGCCTCCCGCTCGGTCGACCGCCCCGCGCTCGCCCTCGCTCGCCTCCTCTCGCTGCCGCTGCCAGGCGGGCCCCGCATGTCAGCCCGTCCCCAACCTCCTGCACCGCGTGGGATAAACATCGCACCTCGCCGCCCGCAACCGCCGCCCGCCTCGCGCTCGGATAATGCTTATCCGTCGACCCCGAGCCCTCTGCCCTCGCCTATAAAAGCCCCTCGACCCCCTCTTCCATCCTTGTCGTCCCGCTTCTTCCCACGCCGCTCACAGCGCCGCGTTGCCCGTTCGCATCTCGCCAGAGCCGCGCAACTCGCCGGAGCATTTCGTCGCCCGTAGACCACTCCGACCCTCCTTTTGTGTATTTTTTCGTAGCTCGCCGAGGCGCATCCGTTTGACATAATTTTTGCCCCTAGGTCCCGTCGGAGCCGCCGCACCGTCGACGCCGGAGCCGCCGGAGCACCGAAGGCCGCCGTCTTCTCCCCGCCCCGTCCGGACGCCGCCGACGCACGCCACCACCACCTTCGCGACGCCGTCGACGCGCCGCACCTCCCCGTCTTATTCCCCGTTGCCGAGGACCACCGCAGCCGCCGCCCCCTCCGTCACCGACGCCGCACCGCCGTCTTCATCGTCGCCGGCCACCACCACCACCCGCTGTAAGCCGCCGCCCCACTCCCGCCCGTTAGATCGATCACCGACGGCCCAGATTAGATTAGGTTAGTTTTTTTAGTTGAACCTGTACGCGGTTAACCGCGAGTTTTATTTCTAAAAACCGATCGGTTTCTATATAAGTTAGCCGCCGCCATCGTTTTTCTTAGACTGTGGCCGTCCACTGTATAAGCTACGCGGCGAACACCTTTCGGCCAGTAGGAATCTGCCACGCGCTAGGGACCTGTTTGCGATAGTTCTTCTTCACTCTTTAGTCCCTTTTATCACAGATTAGTCCCTGAGCTTAGATTAGCCATAACTTTTAAACCGTAGATCCAAACTCGATGAAACCAGCGGTAAATTCTTCGTATTGTTTAGATCTATCCAGTGGTATCCTTTTTGCAAACTTATTCAGATTCAAATCTGAATTTATTCAGATTCGAATTCGAACTTCAAATGGCCATATCTCTCAAACCGTAGCTCCGATTAAGTTGATTCTTTTTGCGTTTTGTCAATGTAGCCAAACCCTATCACCTGGACCTTTGTCACAATATTTTACACACAGTAGGATCTGTCCATTAATATTTTTACTAGTATGCATAGTACGCACTATAGTTCACATCACTTCTTGAACCATAGGCCTATGTTGTTTTGCACTTAGAATATTTTCGTGCAAGTTAAGTGTTGTTTGTTCATTTGGTTTTTCCGAGACTTCTTGCTTTGCACGTTATTCTTAGTTCTCTGAAATGTTTGTTTATGTTTGTTTATCTTCTTTGCGATAGATTGCACGGAGTGCGAAGCAGAATATTATCAGTCTTTAGAATTCAACCAGCAGTACCAAGGCAAGTTGCATCTTGATCATGTTTCATTACATATGTTTTTATTATGCACTTAGTTCTTTGCGGTAGGACTGCATGGTAGGAATTGATGCCGCATGACTATGCTTTTCACCCAGTAGTTCATTGAGGTTGGTCTGAACCTTATAACATTGTCGCCATCGTTTTACATTATGTTGCTTCGCTAAGTAGACGTGGATTGGGGAGTGATCATTGTAAAGTATGAGTGACAATGTAGTAAATAGGACCTAAGATAATTAATGAACTACCTGGGCGGAAACTTGTTGGAATGGTGGCGAAGTACAGTGGGGCACGCATGGGAAATCCATGGTGGTGCACCAGTAGTGGACCGTCCGCTCAGGCTCAAAGAGATCAATCGTATTCTCATGTCTAGAAGCTTACGTGTGCATCCACAAGCCAATATGGGCCCTGTCTTAGTTGAGTAGTTAGTGTGACCCCTTCCCGGATGGGCTAGCAGATGTAGAATGATGTAGGTGTACCGGCCTATCCGTGGGTTAAAGGGGAACATTTTCGAAAGACTATGTCTCGATCTTCCGATCATGGAGGTGGTCGAGTCTTGTCGGGAAAAGTGCGCAACCTCTGCAGAGTGTCAACGTAATCGATTAGCCGTGTCCCCGGTTACGGACAAGTGGAGCATCTAGTAGTGGAAATGCCGGGAGATCTCCTCACCTTTAATTAAACAGTTGGGTTTTAAATGAAACTTGGGAATGGATGGAGTTGGGTTTGCCAACTCATCCTATGCAAATGTGTAGTAGTAGAATAACATCTTTCCTAATAGGGAAAAACTAGCTTTATGCAAAAAAACTAAACTTAGAGCTTTCCACCAGCCAAATTGCATGTACAAGTAGGTTCTTTACACTTATGATGTGACTTGCCAGTACATTCAATGTACTGACCTATATGGCTGCAACTTATCATGTTGCAGATATATCCGACGAGGATTAAGGTGCGATAGGTCGATGTTCTATACTCAACCTTGCTCGTGGAGTTGGAGTCATTCACTACTTTGCTTCCGCAGTATTTGTTTATTGGCTCTATGCCCTATTTTGTAATAAATGTATTGCTCCTGGACTATTGATGTAATAAAGAGATGTGTGTTATTTCTGTTATTTCATCGAGTACTGTGTGTGCTAGCAAGTCGATCCAGGGACTAGCACGGTAAGCACAGAGACTTCGACTCTTACCGAGTCGGGTCGCTACATCATGTAGAAAAACATTTGGGCAATTCTGATACGGAAGATTCTAGAACAAAGAAGAAGTGCTTGTGTTTTCAGGTTTGTGCATCATGCTTAAGTTCAACCATAGAGTCTTCTAGATTGTACATGTGGCAAAATCTGGTGGAATCTAGATGATATTCAACGCTAGTAGTGCTCAAATTTGCCAGCTCTGCGCCATTGGATTGGCCTCATCCGACGACCATCTTTCAAAGTTAAAGTTATCCGCACACTATATAAAAAATATAAAATATAATATATATAGGGGTATAGATATAGATATGTCATGCGAAAGCCATCCATCTATACCTACTAATAAAGCAAGGTGCGTTTCTCCAATTTTTTCATCCGTTTACCGCCGAAAAGATTTTTCTTTTATTTGAGGTGGTACTAATTTTTTTGGTATCCGTCTCATAGAAAAGAATAATGGTTTGTCCAGAATTTCGTATTCGGCCCACACGCGCTCTGGCCCAGTAAAACCAGCCCACTTAATTTACAGCCAACGTAGTGGGGAAAACACTATTTGCTGCACAGTGCGCCATATATAGTCGGGGCTTCGCACAGGCGCCCAAGACTAGGCCGGCCCATTTTTGTTTTTTCTTTACTTATTATTTTCCCTTTTCATTCCTGTTTATTTTTCTTTTTTTCCCATTGACTTTATCTTTTTTCCACAAAATTTTCAGCATTTCAATTTTGATTAAATTGTTGAAAAAATCAGAAATTTAAAATAAATACTTTTTTGAAATATTTTTATGGAATTTTAATTTTCACGCTCCAATTTTTTTCAAAATTCAAAAACTTATAGTTTTTTCCCATAATTTTCTTGAGATTTTCAAAAAACAGTTACATTTTAAAAAATGTTCAGAATTTGTAAAATATTCTTGTTTTACTAAAATGTTCACAAATTGAAAAAAACATTCGTGTTTAAAAAACCCATTTTCTAAAATTGTTCTGAATGTTGAAAACATGTTCCTGTTTTAAAAAAATCACCAATTCAAAAAATATTAGTGATTTCATAAAAGGTTCATGTTTTTTGAAAAAGTTTGTAAATTTCAAGAAAAATTCCTGTTTCATATTATCTCTCCCGTTGCAACGCATGGACATATGTGCTAGTCATCTCCAATTAGAATAGTGTGTCCATGCACGGATGCAATGTGGCCAAACGATGTCTGCCATCGGTATCTCAAATTCAAACCAGGCTGACCTTGTTCAATGTGTATACATTACAACATGCTCATTTCCGAACTACACTGCGCAGATCTCCGTTATATTCATGCATGCATGGGTTTCAAACATCATGATCTCTTATTCAAATATTTGAATTCAACTTTACATTGATTATGACCTCACCTAGTCTTTTACACCCACACATTGGTCTCCTCTTTATAATTGTACCACTAACTTTCTCTCGTGCGTGCATGCACACACACTACCAGTCGGCATTATCCATCGCACACACGCAATCTTATTCTTCAGGTCAGTCTCCCATGAAGGCACACACACACACATCCCCCTCTCCATCATATCGGGCATTCTTTATCTCTCACGTGCATGCGCAACGATCGATGTTCCTCTATGTGTGTGTGTATATAGCTAGGTCTTTCATAGTTTTCCACATAAACCGATCAATCTATATTTCTAATGAGGTCTCATCCTCTTTCCCACGTCCACATCGATCAATCTATACCTCTCTATATAGGATTACATATATAGCTAATACACCCACATTAGTTATATATCCAACGCCCCCCTCTCATCATCCATGCCTTCCGCTTCATCTCTCAGACGCGCGCACAATGGCGAAGACAGGGGGTAGCAAGGGCCCTGCCCCCCTAACATCACTATATATCGAGGCTAATATGAATGTGATCATTAGACAATTGCTGGTAAAAATGGTTTAAGTTGATGAATTGGCCCTCCTTGTAAAGGATTAGCAATGCTTGGCCCCCTAGCTCATGGGACATTTTTCATGGCTCCGCCACTTCGCGCAACAGCGCACGTTCTTGCCCCCCCTCTCTAAATATCGATCTCGCAGTTGTGCACTCCTTCATAGTCTCCCTCCACTCGGCCCCTCACACCATCTTCTAGCCCCCACCGGATTTTCCACATGTACACTCTAGCAGACACCATGGTTGAACTTAAGCATAATGCGCAAATCTCAAAACAACAGTGGTTCTCCTTTGTTCTAGAATCTTCCATATCATAACTGCCCAAACTTTTTTTCTAGTTGAATTGCCATTATTTGTTTTTACTTTATGATTTACAACGCACAATTCCATGAATCATAAAATAGATTAAGGGCTTCTTTGATTCAAAGGATTCTCGAAGGGATTTTGGAGGATTCTAATCCTTAGAATTTTTCCTATCTTGGTTGTTTGATTCGTAGGATTGTAAACCATAGGAATTTTTCCATATGATTCATTTGCACTAGATTTCATAGGAAACATCCCATCCACTCAAACCTCTTTGAAAGAATTCTGCGTTTTTTCTATGCACTCAAACACTCGTACCATCCTGTAGGATTCAAGACGACATTCCACTCTAATCCCATGTTCTTCCTATTCCCGCGTTTTGGAAATCCTACGAATCAAGGAGGCCCTAGGTTTTTTTATAAAAACTAATTGATTTTGAATGAGATGAACTATAAGAATTAAACGAAGGTCTACATCAGGCATATATGACTCAGAGCTTACATGCTACAGTGTGGTATTTATTCATAATTTGGTTGCAAAATTTGACGCGTGCAATGCACGTGTACCTTACTAGTACTTCGAGTATGTGCAAAACACAATGGCACGCTACACAGTGTCTCTCTTACAGTTCATGAAGCCACGTGGCACATGTGGAGGCGTTGTCGCGACATCCTTGTGTGGATTGATCACAGTGACGTGCTGCTGGTTCCAGAAGAATGTACTCGTCCTCCCTGACCGCACTGGCGGTACATGCATGAAGCGAAGATGTGCACGCACGCCACGCACGCACTGATTCCCTCGCATGCACACGCGGGTACAGGGCGGACGCAATTTTGTACCATGATCCACCCCATGTGATAATTTGACGCGTGTAAAGTCCTTCACTTCATTGATGGTCAATTAATACAGCGCATGCAAATTGAGTGGATGTGAGGGCGGAAGAAAGACATTACTACTCCACTGCGCGCATGCGAGTAGTTAAATCATGGGTTGCTAGTAGTACTTCCATTGGTCTCCTTCGTATTTTGTGCCAATTTTTGACACTAACATAATATTTACGCATCTGAGCAGTGTGTCTACTTGAAATTTATGTTCCACTAAACTCATCGGGAGCCGTTTCGGGCCTCGAAACCAAAAACCATCAATTAATCTTTACCTTGTTCCCATCACATTCGAAAGTACTAGTGCTACAATTAAGTGCAAGCCTGCTCACACCTACCAGTACGTACCAAACCTGAACGTGTTCCCACTATGCTGGTTTTAGTACTAGTGCTAGTACTTATGTTATAAAAAGGGGAACTACCTAACCGAAAATTACTCTACCTTCCTCCTCATAAGTCCTCCTTCTTCGTCCGTCCTTGCCATGGCCGGTGTGCACAGCTCTAGGTCGAGAACTACTCGTAACAAGGGAGCGACAACCAAGGCTGCGGAAAAAAAAGAGAGGGCTCGCCGCCACGTAGAGACCTCGAAAGATCTCTCACGGGCAGGCGATGGCTCCCAGGAGCGCCCTAGACGCGAAGGCGAACATGCCGAGCTGGCGACGCTGGAGTCGTTATCCCTCGACGGCATGCCCGATCAGCTCAATAAGCACCTCAATAAGCAGAAGGAGTTCATCCTTGGCTTGGTGGAGCTTCTGAAGGAGAGCCTCGATGACATGCCCGCTGAGCTCAATGAGTAGGGGGAGTTGACCGCCGGCTTGGTGATGCTGTTGAAGAAGAGCATTGCCTCGGAGAAGAAGGCGACCGGCGAAATCCTGCAACTTCAGTAGGACAAGGCGAAGCTCTGCCACGAGCTTGACCTGCTGAAGGAGGAGAACGCCGGCTGGAAGAAGCTGCATGGGAATAGTAGTTTCTCGATGAAGATGTTGCAAGCCCTCGTCATGGAACAGAAGGAGGAGTTGGCGAAGCTCCACATCGAGCACCCGGCTGCTGTCAAGGTACGTAATGCGGCCGTCGAACAGATGATGAAAGCTCGCGTCGAGAAATCCCGCGTCATGGACACAATGATGAAGATGGCGGAGGAGACGCACAAGGAGATGGAGGTCGTGGAGGCGATGAAGAAGCAGTTATGACTCCGCGGCCAGCAACCCTTCATGTAGTGAGAGCAGCGCCCCAGACTTGTGTGTGCGTCTTCCTTCTTTTTTGGGGGTGATAATCCTCCTTCTTCTTTTGCTCCTGTGTTTCTTATTTTGCTTCGGGTGTTTGGCCGCATGTGTCACCTTCTCTGCAAGGCATGAATAGAACAATGCTAAAAATGAGATGACTAGCAAATTAGGTCATTCTTTATCGCCAATAGAACAATGCCTCTTGCTAGTAATATATAATAAGAGTAGAGAGTAGAGGATATGGCACTGGGCTGCCGTGTTTCGTGCTCCTCCGTCGTACTCCAGTGGAAAACTTGAGTATACCGCACGGTTCTTTGCTCCTCCTCAGGTCCTCGGCACATTTATACGAGCAGTCAAATCACAAGGCCCCGCCTTCCAGCAGTAATGAGCCGTCAAATCACAAAGGCCCTCGCCTCTTCGTGAAAAGGACCAAGCTAGACTGCCCCGCCCTCTAGCCTTTTAAAAAATGTATACATTTGTACAGTAGTAGTATCGATGGATTGCGCCATGGAGCAAAACTAACAAGATGAAATTAAAAAAAAGGTGGTACATATAGAGAGCGCTCGTCGCCAAATTATGCGTATACTATATGACACTACCCACTATGAAGGTACTAGTAACATAGACTAGTAACTAGTCTATGCTACTCTCCACTATGACCAGCCAAAGTCGAGGCGCGGATACCAACGAGGGCCTGGTTGTGTCTATACTTGGACAACTCACCCGACTGCATGCGCACCAGGCAAACGAAGCTCGTGTCGTGTTGGTGCCGTGTGCGGCCCACACATTAACCAAAACCTTGCGCCTCCATCTTAGCCTCTGCGTTTTAAACTTCTTAATCTCAAGGCCAAGGAGCAACGTGAAACCTATGATAGAGCCAATCGGATGGTTGAGAACACTACAATTCGTAGCTACAGATGCACGTGTGAGAGAGGACGAGTGTGTGCACATCTTCTCAGAGTACAACTGTATGTGAGTGGCATCGACCTAGGGAGCAGTGATGGTGCGTGCGAGAAGTCCCGAGAGATAGGTGTAATGCGTCTGAAAAAAAAGACTAGTCTATAGCTCGCCACGAGGCTATTCCTGTCGAACGCCAAGCGTAAGATATGTATCCGACGGTGCCAGTTTTTGCACGTACACATCAGTAGAAAAAGAACTAGTACCATGACATATGCTACACCATGGCCGAGAAAACGTGCTGACGTTACGCCATTCGGGAATAGTGTCGCACTTCGAAACTAGAACCGTCAATAAATTTTGAGTGCGTCTCGTCACATTCCAAATTACTACTACTACCATGCTATATTTAATTGCAAACCTGTTCACACCGATCACAACCTAAACGGTTTCCTACTTAGGAGCGTATTAGTAGTACTCGGTTATAAATACTACTATGCTAAGATGACTGCACATTCCTCCTCAACTCCTCATCCACAAAAAACAATCAAGTCAATCAAGCCATAGCCAGCGTGAGTTCTGGGTCGAGAGATTTCCACCAGGGAGAGGTGAGCATGGAAGAGGAAGCACGAGAGATGTCCCGCCTCGCCGCGAAAGCAGATGGCATGTCCAGCCACGCAGCAGTAGCAGCATAGAGGTCCCGCCGCGCCGCCGAAGCAGCACAGAGGTCCCGCCGCGCCGTCGATGTAGCAGACTGGTCCGGCCATGCCGCGGAAGCAGCACAGATGTCTCGCCGCGCTGCCGAAGCAGCAGGGAGGTCCCGCCGCGCCGCGGCGGCCTGGGAAAATTTCTCGGGAGCAGGCGAGGACTCTTACAGGCGCATGCATGCGATAGTCCATAGCCAGATGGATCAGATCTCCGGCTGGGCGAGGATGCAGGACGAGGCTACCGACGTCATCCGGCAACTAGGGGAGGGCAATGCGAAGCTCCGGGGCGAGCGCGACCTGCTGAGGGTGAAGATCGCCGGAAGGGCGAAGCAGGAGGAGGAGACTGCTGCCTTATTGTAGAGGACATACGTCATCATCAAGAAACTTATGGACGAGAATGCATGCTCCGCATTGAGCGCAACAGGCTGGTGGAGGAATCCATGTATGCTGCCAAGCAGCGTATTAAGGACATGAAACTGATGAAAGAGATCATCGCCCGCTGCGAGAACTAGTCTCCGCGACCTGCAGCGCATAAAGACAGTAGAGATCAGCGAGCCAGATCGTTGTATGCGTCTTCCTTCTTCTTTTGCCCTTGTGTATTTTGGGCGTAGCCGCATGTGGCTTTTTTAATTATCTTCCTAATTATGTAAGAAAATTATTATCCACTCTTGTCGTCCTTATATATATTCATCAGTCTTGCTATAAGTCGCAGTAGATGCTATATAGGTCCGTCGGATCTTACATCAAGATCTGTGCAAAATTTTCTTTTCAGATTTTCTTTTTTCTCTCTTAAATCTCAATCGAGTGAGACATTGCCACGCCATTAAGCACATGCTCGGGCGCCATTAATGGAGACCTTGGGACAGAGGTGGACGGCAGATGGAGGTCAAAGGGCTCTCCTTCCAATAAGCACGCGCAGGGGTCTGATCGCACGCCTCCCGTACTCAAATAGCTACCCTGCACGGTGCCTCCTAGCTAGCTAATAAAAAAGGGGACGCGTGGCGGCACGTAAATGGTAAATAGAACACCCACGGTTTCAATAATACTTGTGTTTCCGATTGTAACGTGACAGCACTTGTTCCAAAATGACTTTGTTGATTGTTAATGTGTGCGCCTTCGCAAATCAGACAGCAAAATTACCACAACATGTTGGTGCCATGTCATGACACCAAGCCAAGTTTCGTGATTTTCATGCGTGTTTTGGATTTACAGGAATTAAAAAACCAAGTTTCTCAATGTTTCCAGCCGAGCCATGACGCCCAGATGTTTGAATTTCATTCCCATTTCTGGCATGGGACCTAGAAATTTACCCGAGGACACACATGTGATTTTTCAACCAGCTTTGGTGCACTGGAGCATGTGCTTGTATTTAAAATTGGAATTATGCACACAAAGGTGACACGTTCCCTCTCAGAACCACGAGCCTTCTTGAGAGAAGCTCCGGTTTGCAAGAAACTTATACCAAAACTTGTTCCTATTCTGCATTTTTTTTACCACAGCATGGTAGTACCATGACATGACACCATGCCAAGTTTCATGATTCTCAGGCGTGTTTTGGATTTACAAGAATTTTAGAACCAAGCTTCTCAATGTTCTCAGCTGAACCACGATGCCCAGATGTTTGAATTTCATTCCCATTTCTTGCATGGGACCTAGAAATTCACCCGAGGACACACATGTGATTTTTCAATCAACTTTGGTGCACGGGAGCATGTGCTTGTAGTTCAAATTTGAATTATGCACATTAAATGACCAGAAACTCAATTAATGTATAAAAAAGGCCAAACGAGCCCGGAATAATTCCAAAATTTAACAGGGTACTCATATAGTTCTATGTTGCCTCTGTAAAGAAAATCTGGGGGGAGGCAGCATATATTGTTTCGCACACAAAGGTATAAAGAAATAAAGAAATTATCATACCTATTTAATTCTTGGGTTCTTATTATTTATGCCACTAGTTGTGTATCACTACTCAGTTTTGCCATTATAAGTTACAACTACTCAAAAAATGCCATCGATCCGTGAGATGCTTGCTCAAAAATGCAATTAGATATCTAAAAAATGCCATCGTTAAGTTAGATGTTTGCTCAGAAATGCCATTAGACATTGTTATTTTCACGTCGAACCCGTTGACCATGTTACATGAAAAAAATAAGCCGATTCTCACAATGATAAGTTAATGGTGTCCAGCACAACACACCCCTCAAATAAAACTAAGCACCCTGGAATTCTTTGACAAAACTAAGCACCCTGAAATTCTTTGACAACTAAACTACTGGCTATATGATGTTGGCCATATATATTGTACGTATATAATGTCAAGAAACGAGCGGTAGTACTATACCAACTAAAAGATGAAATGTACGAAATATAACGAGAAGAAACATAACATAGTTCTGCTGGGGGCTCAGCACAACACACCCCTCAAATAAAACTAAGCACACCAGAAATTAAACTAAGCAACTAATCCGGTAGACACTGCATTAGAACCACCATGAGCAACGACAGTGCCACCTTACTCGGAGTCGTCGTCCACGTCCTCGACTTCGTCCTTGTCCCTCTTCCTCTTGGGAGATACTTCTTTGCTTGAACCGCACACTTGGCTCTTGCTCTTCATCCAACCCTTGTAGATATTGAAACAAAGGTAGCCATCCATTGCAGCGTAGTAGATGCGGTCTATATCCAACCCTTGTACAGTTCACTGCCATGCACGATGAAATGTGTGCGGAGGTTTCTTCAGTTCACCGTACGAAGGATGAACCATGGCTCCTGCCAGGGTCAGCATTGAAGGCTGATCAAGGGAGGGCACCAGCCCTTCCTTCTGGAGGTTGAAGGGGTCGCCTACAATGAGCCCTATCCGACCCAGGATTTCCTTGTCGTTCCTAAAGTCTACAGTAACGAATTTGACTCGGCCGCCCTTGAGGAACTTCTTAAATTCCTCGCACTCAACGTCGGTATGGCATATGTGGTAGACCAAGCATAAGTCATGCACGCAAACCTGGATCACGGCGGGCTTCTTCTTCTCTGCCTCCTTTAGTTTCTTCTCGCTTCCCAGGACTGTAGTGTACTCAACATCTAGCCCAGCGACCCACTCATCATTTGAGTTTTCGAACATGCGTTTGAAGCGAGCAAGGCACTTTTTCACCGTTGCAACGGGTGTAGATGACATCGAACTCATCGCCGGTGATGGTTCTAACCATGTACTCACCGCCGATCATGGAGATTTGGGACGCCATGGATTTGGGAGGAGGGTTAGGATTAGTGGAACTACCGTAATGTGAAAGGATGGGACGACTAGGAGCGGTTTATCGATTGTAAAAATGTCGAGTGGGGGGCGCGTGCGAATGGCAGGGTAATGGCTTGCCTGGTGGAGAAATGGATTCATGCACAGTACTATGGGGGCCCAATTAGATGTCTTGTGTACTCGACGCCCAATTAAATGGCTTTCGATGTCATGTCAAGCGTCGGGAAATTTATAGGTGATACGAAGCTTTCCATTCTCCCATGATACGGGCTTCCGAGAGCCCTTGGATCTGAGATCGAACGGTTGCATGGAGTGATTCTAGACCTATGGGTGAATATCCTATCCTGGAGGGTTATTCTGCAAATTTTTAGCAACTTAGCATGCGACCGTTCGATCTCGGATCCAAGGGCTGCCAGCGGCCCGTATTATGGTCGCGCCTACCACGACCGTCGCCTCGCTCGCGCGGTCGCGCCCTTGGAGATTTAACACGGCATGTTAGGCTATCTGATGTTGGCATGTCATACATAGTCATCACTTAGTCACTCATACAACAAGGTTAGCTATAAGTTGGCTATAAGAGTATTTTTTGTTTACTTCTCTCTATCTCTTTATGCGTAGTATTTATTGCATTTGCCAAGGAGTGACCTCTTTCAATGAAATAGTGCTTAGATGAGGTGCTATGGGCATTAAATGGCTTAGCAACTCAAGTCCCCAATGCATAGGTGCTTAGTTTTTTGTTGCTAAGTTTGCTTCATCTAGATACATGCGCTTATCACCGTTTCTTTCTAGGGTCACCAAACTAGTCTCTCTCTTCTTAATTAACTTGCCACATCAGACTTTATGCCTATGTGGCAGGCTTAGCACCTATAGGATCAAGTACAATAGTGGGCTATAAGCCCGCTTTACATGGCATTTTTGCATATGTGGGGGAAAGAGGCAAGGAAAAAGTGGAGGAGTGGGCTCTCAAGCAAGAGCCTGTCTCTACATGGTGGAGCATCGGGAGAGGCACCTGAATGGAGGTGGTCAGGAATCCGGCTTGGCAGTTAAAATGATAATGGCAAGTCAAATCACCGGGCCCCACCTATCCAGCAGTAACTCACTGTCAAATCACACAGCCCTACGTTTGCAGCAGCCTACTCCCTCATCTTCTCGCGTCTCTGTCGAACCGACTAGGCGGAACTGCCACGCCTACCGCACGGGAAAAGCCCCGTCCTCGACTTTTAAATAGTACAATATACTAATTTTGTATCCATGGATTGCGCCATGGAGCAAAGCCTCAAGAAAATGGCGGTACACATGTACGGAGTATACAACACGCCCGTCGCGTTCGCGTCGCACCCCAGACGGTCGGTCCGTCTGGCACGCCGCTCTCCGAATGGAACGCGCGTCATATTATGTTTGCACACACATGTGGGACCGCAATTGAGAACCGACCATAGGCACACTCCCCGGCCCCGCAAGTCGGGTGAGTTAATAGAAGTACATACGTTGGTACCTGGACGATCCCTGCAAGACACGGAAGATCAGTTCGTCCATGCATGTGACCAGACTCCAGCAGACACGCCTGGATAGGCTATCGTCTACATATCGTGCAGGCTGTGTTGTACTGGGCTGTAGTTCTGGTGAGAAATCTAAAAAAAGGTTTCTTGTCATCTCGCAAAATTAGGTGTCATGTGCTTCGGATCACTGCGTGGGTTAAACAGCGACAACTGAGTTGGGCTAGTCATTGGGGGCACATGCACGAAGACTACTCGACTGCCATCTAGGTCAAGCCGGCTATTTTAATTAGGACATCTATCGACGGACCCCTTTTATACGAGTTTATCTTTAATTTGAGCTTTGATCCTCGTCTAGTTTGTCCGTTGGGATTCATCTTGTCTCCTTTGGGCAGTGAGGTTATGATTTCTTGTCATGTGGCATTTTTTCGTGTTATATGTTATAATCCGGTGCTTCAGATCAAAATGACGACAACTGCGCCTCCGGGGCACGTACATGAAGACATCTTGACAGTCATTGCCGAGGTCAAGCCGGCTCCGGCCGGTGAGAAAACTAGTACTCCACTATATAGGCAGGAGCCTCCGCGCTTGCTTGCTAGTGTTGCTCTCTTCACACTGTCTCGTCCTCTCCAGATCTAAACACGACAGCGGTGGCCACACTCTCTCTCTACTCACCGCTGGTCACAGATCCAGCCGGATCCTCTCCTCCGGGGAAGGTGACAAGGTGCAACGTTCACGCGGTCGTCCTCGGCGACGGCTCTTACCCACTGCCGGCGCGTCCCGATCAGCGTGCCTTGCCGTTCTCTCCCAAGCATCGCTAGCGAGGGAGGGCCTCCCACACCTTCTTCCTCGCTGCCATAGTGTGGGCAGATCCGGCCTGCCGCCGCCCACCTAGCGACATCCCGGCGACCCTCAGGTATAAATTCCTTCGAAACCGGCCTTGCTCTACTTCCAGAGCTCCTGACGTCACTGCATTTGTATCTTTTACTATTTCTCAGGCCCCCTCGTGTAGATAGGATCGATCGGCTGTTTGAAAACCACTTAATTTTTTACTGTTAAGAGGTAAAACTAGTTCATGCACTCGAATCTAGTAGTACTTGGTTCAAACAAGGAAGAAAGGGTGTGGGGGAAGATTTGTTACCTGAATCTAGGACTTGGTCGAAAGAGGAAATAAATGGGCGAAAAGTAGAAGAGACTGGCTATCCAACTGGTCTCTAGGTCTAATAGGGAAATAAATGAAACGCAGTACAAACTCAATATAAACCCGATCTGTTGGTTGAAAAAGGAAAGAAAGTGGGGACTGGGGGACAAGTCAACAGAGTAAGTCCAGCACTAGATTTTCTAGCCTCACACAGTATAAGGTGGCTATATACCGAACAAAAATGGGACCAACCGATATCCTCTTTTGATGTTTGTTGCCCCAAGCCGCTCTTATCTAATGCCACTGGTAAAATGTAGCAGTCACACTGTTAAAAGTAAGGACACGTTAAACCAATGTTGTTTTCAATGTAATGCCTCCAGTAATATGAATCAATGGCACTTTTTTTCATGTCCTGCTAAATTTCCCATTAAGATAAGTTGCTTCTTTTCGTTAGAGATGCAACTGTCCTGGTCCGCCTACTCTCCAGGAGCTTCACGACCAACCTTGATGTTGCTCAATTTTATTGCAACTAATGAAGAAGAAGCTCTGTGGGTTTCGTTTTCTGATGGAAATGGAACCGGGTCTGGATCCCTTTTCTTAAAAAAGAAGAAGAAGAAGAAGCTGCTAGCTCATGGGACATTGCTTCATTTTAGGTGAACTGCACCAAAAGGTCCGATGAATTGAATCATCCATGTTGGTGACTGGTGTCATCCCTTCTACGATGGTGTTGACTGCAGATATGGTTCCCATCATGAGGTATGTTCCTTTTTGGTCTGACCATTTGCCAAAGATCCTGCATGTTGATCCTGCTCTTGTGCTACTGTTTTGGCACTGCCATGGTAAAGCCGTAATGTTATTATTTTGCACCTTAATCTAGTGGCACTATTAATTTGAGGCAATGTTTTGGCACCGCTAGTGGCACTGTTTTTTTATATATCGAAAGAGGGGGTTCCCTCCGATTTCATTAAAGAAACCCAACCATAGAGAACCATTATCCGACAACATCTCAGTGTAAACGGGCAGTTATGCAACTACTACTAGAACGGACTGAGTACTAGCAGGAGACAAGTTCGCCACATAAGCTAGGCAGGTAAGGGGACGCAACACTAGCTCGACCAAGTTTGGATTACAACCCAAATGCTACCATAGAAACATCAGGGGGAAGATAGGGACTGAAAGATCCAGCTTCAACATCCCAGTCTAAACACCCCCGGCCTTCATCCTTGCGACGCACGGTACACCTCGTTTGCCACCTGCTCGACCCTAGTGTCACTGATAAAATGAAGTAATAATACAGTTAAAATAGAGCGAGTGTCCTCTCTATCATCTCATTTCCAATGTAGACAAAGAAAGTGCTTCTCTTTGTTAATGAATGTTTCATCAACTAGTCCCATTGTTAATGTTTAAGCGTTTCTGCAAACTGTGGTGCTTAATTTTAGTTGATCTGCACAAAAATAGAGATTTGAATGTATCAAGGCCCCTCCTTGTACTACCGCTGTACACTGATGTTCATCACTGGCAGAAGGTGTATCGGGGAGACTTGGGTCGATTTCCAGTATGATGTAATACTTTCTTCTGATTATTAGTGTATGTTTCATCAACTAGTGCCACTATAATGTAATCACGCCTTTTCATTATCTGTGCAAACATGGTTATTCAGCTGCATTTTGGTGGAACTGCACAAATGTACAGATGGAACTGGCATATATGCAGAGTGCGAGGTGCCAAGTAAAAATTACCGACACCAACCCTGCTCCATCTAAGCATTGGCATCCACCACCATCAGTGGGATGTGTGGCGCTCACTGTGGACGGATCTTTCTCGGCAGCAAAACCTCTAACCAAATACTAGTAGCTTAGACATAAAAAAAATACTAGTAGCTTATATTGGCAGTTTTCTAGGGGTGTACTCTTTTCTGAAAGAAGCACCAATCTATTTTTCTTTATTTGTACACAGTGTCACAACTTTGACCCAAAGGTCCAGATCTATTTTAGGGTGATTGGCGTAGTACTCGGAGACTGATTGTAAGCATGATTTTTATTAGTTGTCACACTGATTGTAAGCATGAGCAGATGGAAGATTAGGTTAGTGCGAAGCTTACCTTAAACCCTACCTACGCCGTTGAAATGAGGCGAGCGTCGAGGGAACCGTGGAGAACGGCGGGGAAGCGACGTCGTGCCATCCGGCCTCCTCTTGTGGTGGGAGAACGAATACTCCTGTGGATCCGACTGGCTCTGCACCCTCACGAACGGCACACCGTACTCGATCGATTCGTTATCCTCTGGGTGCTCGACCTTTGACCTGTATGCCCACCACCTCCACCTGACTTTCGCCTCGGGCGAATCTGTCTGCTCCATCTCCCAGAGGAGATACTCGATGAACTCGAAGGACTGCGGCGTGACTGCTGCCGAGGAGTACATCGCCGCCCTCATCGCCGTCGTCTCGCTCTTTCACATACATTGCCACATGGCCCTCACCATCTTCGAAATCTCCCACTCATTGTCAAACCAAGTAAAGATCTCCTTCAACCTGGCTAACTTTGCCTGGTCGCCGCCGGCGATCTGCCTGATTCGCTGCTGCATCCCCTCCATATATGTCCTTGTGAGTGGTCCGGTGCTAGCTTTGAAAGATGGGAGGAGAGACGGTGGTCTTGCAATAGAGAAGAGGGAGAGGCGAGACGGTGGTTTTGGAATGGAGATGATGGAGAGGAGAGGGGGTGGTTTTGAAATGGAAAAGAGGGAGAGGCGAGACGGTGTTTTTGGAATGGAGATGATGGAGAGGAGAGGTTCCCCTGCCTTTCGTTCGCTGACAGGTGGGCCCCGCGCTTGGTGGGACCCATGTGTCAGTGTCTCAATGGCAGGATGGGCTACGTCAGGGGATCCTCGTCCGAGGAGAGATGAGGTGGTTTTGCAATGGAGAAGAGGGAGAGGCGAGACGGTGGTTTTGGAATGGAGATGATGGAGAGGAGAGGAGGTGGTTTTGCAATGGAGAAGAGGGAGAGGAGCGTGCGGCAGCGATTTAGGATTGGACGAGAGGGCCGGCGCGCTGTGACTCGATCAAAATCAAAATCAATTTACCCTTCAATTAAGAAAGCGACCCCACATTAACTAGTCTCCCTTTTATTCTGGGTCATAATTGACCATGATTTTCGCAAATAAAATATATGTTATACATTGCAAAAATAATATAATCTGAAAGTACATTCAGATACGAACCAAACGATACAATTTTTGGTGACATGCATTCACATTTTGCTTGTCAAATACAGTACGTGATCAAACTTTGACCCAAAATACGCAAAACAAAAAAATACTTCCAAGACCAGCGCCGCTCTTCCGCTCTTCTCCTCTTAAAACCACTGTCGCTCCTCTCCTGTTCTAATCTAAATCCAGCGCCGCTCCTCTCCTCTTCCATTTCAAAACCACCGCCCCTCCTCTCCTGTTCCAATCCAAAACCAGCGTCGCTCCTCTCCCGTTCTAAACCAAAACCAGCGCTGCTCCTCTCCTCTTCCATTAAAAAACCACCGCCGGCGAGTGAAGGTGCTGTGGAGAAGTAGATCGATGGAGGAGTACAACCGATATGTGAGGATCGCAGACGGCGATCCTGTGAAGCTAGCTAGGATGTTGGAGATACAGTCTTGGGTTGACAACAAGGACCAACTAGCGGCGACGGCGACATCCATGGCCAAATATCTGCAACAGAGAGAAAAGGCGGCGATACTCCCGGAGTGAGTCGCGCGGGAGTACATAGAGCTGCTCCTCTGGGCCATGGAGCAAATAGATTCACCGAATCCGATCGTGAGGGAGCGGTGGTGGGAGTATCGATCCTAGATGGAGCATCCATCGGAGATTGAAGGATCGAGCATCTACAGGATGCCATTTGTGAGGGTATCGTGCCAGAGCGAGCCGGTGGAGTCTTCGTCGACCGATCCCAACTGCAAGAGGAAAAAAACAGTTGGCCCGACGACGCTTCCCCGCCATCCTCTCCCTCGCCGTTCACATCGTCTCACGGGGCGGCTGTCTGCCGCCGAGGAATAGGAGGGATGCCCCCCAGACCAATAGTCGGGCAGGTTGTGAATTGTCAGGAGGAGCTTAGGGTTGTTAGTATTTGCAGGTTGTGAATTGTGCTTTGTGTTGTGTATTTTGAGAGTACTTTCAGATATGAATGTCTTTTGAATTTCAGATTTGCAGTATTGAGCATATGGAGTATTTTATGAATTCTAGAGATCTATTTTTAGCACTTAAAAAATGCAGTTTCATAGGGGTATAAAAGTGCAGACAATGTGATTCTCAGAGAAGAAACTGCAAGTTTCAGTTTCAGATAAGAAACTCCAAGTTCAGTTTCACATAAGAAACTGCAACTTTCAGAGGCAGAGCATTTATATTAACACGGCCTTTTCAAACAGTGTTAACATCATGCTGGAAGTTTTATTCATGGTCGAAACTGGAACTACCAGCCAGTTAACATCATGCTGATCAACATTCATGCATAGTACATCTTCATATGATGCACAGTCAAAAAGATATGCTATTCTCAAGATGCCCACACAATGTTGAGTGTGCGAAAAACAGAGAAAACGAGGGACGAAGTTTTGGCAAGTGTTGGACGTGGTGTGCGTAGATGACAATTGGGACCCACGTGTCAATAAAGGCAGAGGCAAAAAATTTGGAGATATTTTCTCTGCACAGGTGGAATCGAACCCGGGCGGAACAGCTGTTGGGTAGTGTCACTCGGCCACTAGGCTAGTTCAGTTGTTTCGTTACTAATAAAGCACTTCCTCAGGTGGTCGGATCTCCTCCTGCACCTTTGTGCGCTCGCCGCGACGCCGTTGTCTGCCGTTGTGAACATGCTGAACAAACGAGAGGAATCTGGAGAGGACTGTACGTGGAGAGGCAGATAGTCGGGACCCACCAGGTCTATTGCCGTACACAAGCAAGTGCCTCATCGAAAAAATACTTCCTCCTAATGCTATAGTGACGTTGGGGCCCACGGGTTTGTCAACATAGTTACATTTTTAGGTGCTTCAACGTAGTTACTATAGGAGATAAATTAACAACGAAGCCGGGGAGCTAGCAGGTATCATTTATTATCACTGGGGCAGCAAGTATCAGCTGGGTTTTGGGCTGCCCCGTCTAGGCTTTGTTTTTTAACATGCGCAGCCCACGACCTTGGATGGGAGGTCCATAGGCCTGTTTGTATTTTCTTGAGGGCCGTCATGTATCACCGGCCTATGGACCTCCCATCCGAGGTTTTATTTTTCCTGAAACATCGGCAACCAAATTTATGTATTTTTTTTGAAGAAAACGCAGAGGTCTGTTCTATTTTTGTATATAAGAATAGGAACGCCTGGTCCAACTTATGTTTCCCTTCTAACTAATTATATATATTTAAATTATTTTATATGTTATTATATATTATTGTTATTGTCATCATATATTTAACAGATACTTACATATGTAAGAAAAACAATATCCCACATCTTATTAACTTATAAAAATAATTTCTTAACAATAAAATCCAGGATTTTTTTGGCAACGAAAATCCTGGTGATTGTGTACAAAAGCTTGGTAAGATTTAAGGACCAATGTAATAATAAATCACTTATTATTTAAATATATATACATAACAAAATGCTCAGCCCCTGTTTATTTTTTGATAACATTGCTGCGCCCACCCCAACATTATAATTAGAATAAGCCCAGCAAAATCGTGTATTTCGAGTAAGTGCAAATGGCCTGTAATTTTTTAGGGAAAACATAATTGGGCCGCATGGACGCTCCATTATTTGTTCACCCAGCCCAGCTAATGGACTGAAATTCAAAAAAAATATATCAAATGGACTGTAAATTCTACCCCGCAAAAGAAGACTGTAAATTCTGAAAAAATGGGTTGAATACGTGCCACATTTTTGGAGGCTGAAATGTGGGCCAATAGGTTGAAGCCACTGCAAGTCGTTGTCAACTTAGTCAACAAATGATTATGACATCGTTAGCCGTTGGATTTACATCCAACAACCGGCATCCATCTTCAATCTCTCGTCTTCTTCCTCCAGCGCCACCGGGACCACCTGCTCCCACCTCCTACTGCTAGCAGCTCTGCTTAGCACGCTTCGCGGTGAAGCGCTACTCCACCGTTGGCCAGGCCATCCCTCCACCCCTCCACACCTCTTGTTCTTCTCCACCGACTGCCGAACCACACCGCACCAGAACCAGTTAACCCTCGTACACCTCTCCGTCTGCGACACTACTCCCGCGTCTTCCCATCTCCGGCTCGTTGCTGTCCGGGGCCTCGCCGTCGTCCACCACCTTGGATGCGCTCGGCGCGGAGTGGTCAATGTGGTCAATGAACGACACCATCGGAAGTAGACTGTGCGTGGAGAGGCTGACAGCAGGGTCCACGGCCGCACGCAAGGAAATGCCTCCTTATTACGCGCAAAATAATGATTCGTCCACCTGACAGCTGGAACCCACCGGAAGGGCCTCTGTATTTCACGAAAAAACAATCCCACCGCTGACAGGTCGGACCCACCAGCTATATCTTCGCACGCAAGGAAGTGCCTCCTTATTACGCACAAAAAATGATTACTCCCCCTGCTAGTTGGGACCCACCTTTGTGGGAGGCTGACTTGTGGGCCTACTAAGTTGACGGGGACGCAGTGCTTTGTCAACTTAGTCAATATGAACGATTCTAGCTCCAGTGACCATACGATGTCCATCCAACGGCCGTAGTGCTTCTTCAACCTCTGGTCTTCTTGCTCCAGCCGCCCAAAGCAGCGCCGGTCGTGCCTCGTGCTCCTGCCTCCCGTGGCCGGCTGCGATGCCGCGGAGGCCTCACCGCCCCCTACTACTCCCACCGCTGGCCAAGCCATCCCTCTACTCACCCACACCCCCTGTTATTCTGCGGCGACGGCAGCCTCACACCGCAGCGAACCAGTGAACCCTCATACTCCTCTACGCGTGGGCATCCACTGCCTCGTCGTCCCCTTCCTAGGCCTCGCCGTCGTCCACCGCCCTAGTGCTCTCGACGCGGCGTGGTCAACGTTGTCAAGGAACAGCTTCCATCGGACGTGGACTGTACGTGGAGAAGCTGACAGCTGGGTCCACGGCCGCAGCAAGGAAGTGCCTCCTTATTACGCGGAAAATAATGATTCCTCCACCTGACAGCAGGGACCCACCGAACGGGCAACCGTATTTCATGAAAAAAACTTTCCCCCCTGATTGCTGGGACCTACCAGCGACATCTTCATATGCAAGGAAGTGCGTGCGGCCAAAAAAACGAGTCGCCCCCTGGCTGCTGGGACCCACTAGCTACATCTTCGCACGCAAGGAAGTGCCTGACAGTCGGGACCCACGTGGTCGAAGCATACGTAGCATTGTCATTCTGGTCGCGAACGTGTACGTACATACTGGTCGATGTAGAGGCGCACACGTGTCGTAGTAGAGGCGCGCACGTAGCATGTACACATACGTACAGCGGCCAGGGTGTAAGAAAGTAAATACGGACACGTACATACATACGGGTAGGGTCTCGAACGCCTACTCGCGCGTACGTACGGCCAGGGCTCGTGTACATGGCTGGGCCAGAATGGAGAAACTGTTTCGTCGTCGTGTTCATGGGAAGGCAATGGAATGCGTCGTGTTCATCGGGAGGCAACAGAACGCGTGGGAGCTAAACAGCTTGGACAGAACAACCGATGGAAACGAGGCATGGCGTACCGCAAAACGGAGGAAATGGCCTTGTGTTCGACCGGCCACGTTCGAAACGGGATCCTGTTCATCGGGAGGGGTCTGGCGTACCGCAAAACGGAGAAAATGGACCTCCTACGGTCAAAACGGGGTCCTGTTGATCAGGAGGGGTGAGGCGTACCGCAAAGCGGAGGAAACGGACTTGTGTTGGAGCGCTACGGTCGAAACGGGGGTCCTGTTCATCGGGAGGGTTGGCGTACCGCAAGACGGGACTCCAAGGGATACTGTTCATCTCCACCGTCGACCCCCTCCAGCCTCCACGGGCTACTATTCATCCACCGTCGACCTCCTCCAGCCTCCACCTGTGACTGTTCATCCACGGGCTCCTGTTCATCCAGCCTCCACCGCGTGCTATTCCACCGGCTACTGTTCAACCAGCCCTCTCCACATGCTCCTGTTCAACCACCCCTCCACAGGCTACTGTTCATCCAACCCTCCACCGTCTACTGTTCATCCAGCCCTCCACGGGGTGGTCCTGTTCATCCTGCCCTCCACGGGGTCCGGTTCATCCAGCCCCAACCAGCTCGATCGATCGGGGTCCTGTTCATCCAGAGGCAACACCACGGGGTCCTGTTTATCCACCCCCACCAAGAACTGTTCATCCAACCCCCCCAGCAACGCTCACTGTTCATCCAGAGGCAGCATCGATCGGCTTCAGTTAGCAGCAGTAGCGAAGCAATCGCTCGATCGGGTTCAGTTAACAGCCATCGATCGGTCGCTCGGGTTCAGTAACGCGTAGCCTGCAGTGCAATCGCTCGGGTTCAGTTAGAGCCCAACGCCGCGTACCCACGTGCGTGCGTGTACGAGAGAAACGCGCATCGCTCGGCCCTGACGACCCACCGTAACCGGGAACACCCCGATATTTTCCTCGCCCTCGATTCTACCACGGTTTTTTCCGTCATGGACGGCCCAAAGAATGTCATGCAGCTGCGTCTCCGACCCGCCCAGGACGAAAAGCCCATTTTTTGTCATGATCTTTTGTCATAGAAGTAGGACCCCATCACATCTATGATGATACCGTGTTTTGTCACAATTATTGTCATAGAAGTGTCATAAGTATGACAGAAAAAAATTCATTCGGCCCAAAATGTCACGGATGTGTCCTTTTTTTGTAGTGCTTTGTTCACCTTGCCATCCTTCTTATCCGCCAAATACTTGGGGCAGTTCCGCTTCCAGTGACCAGTCTGTTTGCAGTAGAAGCACTCAGTCTCAGGCTTAGGTCCAGAGTTAGGTTTCTTCTCTTGAGTAGCAACGTGTTTGCCGTTCTTCTTGAAGTTCCCCTTCTTCTTCCCTTTACCCTTTTTCTTGAAACTCGTGGTCTTGTTGACTATCAACACTTGATGCTCCTTTTTGATTTCTACCTCCGCAGCCTTTAGCATTGCGAAGAGCTCGTGTCGTGGAATTGTCACGGCAGATGTCCTCAAGCTAGGACTTAGTCGTGGAGCCATTGCAGCTAGGAAGCTTGAAGGGGTTAAACGGGACAAGGAACACGAGGGTTATACTGGTTCGGCCCCTTACGGTGAAGGTAAAAGCCTATGTCTAGTTGAGGTGGTATTGATTAGGGTTTCGATGACCAGGGAGCTTAACTGCTATGCCTGGCTCTCGACGAGATCTTTTCTGTCCCTAAACTGCCGCCGGGTCGTCCCTTTATATAGAGAGGTTGACGCCCAGCGGCTCTCAGAGTCCCGGCCGGCTCATAACAGTGTCCGGCTCGGACTCTTATCTATTCTTGCCTTACACTACAAGTTCTACCATAATGGCGGTTGTAACTACGGGCCTTAAGCCATCTCCGGGTCTTAAGCCCATCTTTGGCCCACCGTCTTCAAGCTTGGCGCCGGGCTTCAGGCGATGACCATTATGAGTAACCCGGCCCCTCCGGGCGGGTGAATCTAAGGTTTATATCCTCAACATTAGGCCCCAGATTGATTTGAGCCGGCTCATGTCAATCTTCAATCCTTTCGAGAGAAAATCTCCGGCTTACAATTGTGTGAAGGCCATAACCCGGCGTGACGTCATCCTCTGGATTCCGGGTAATCCGCCGTGACGTCATCTTCCATTAAGTCCATTTTTTACTCCACCATATCCGCAACGGATCTTATCTTTACTGCCATCCCAAAAATCGAGGCGCTTTTACGGTGAGATAACCGCGCCGTGGCCTCCTCGTTTCTCGCGCCCACTTGAGCCTCACCTTATAAATAGCCCGGCCCGTTGAGCCTCCAGTCACTTTGCCACCTCCATCTTCTTCCTCTCGCCACTGTGCTGTGCTCGAGCTCCACCGCCGCCGCCGCCGCGGGTCTTCTTGTCTTCACCAACTCCGGCCGCTGCATCAACCTGACGTGACCAGACAAACTGCGGCGACCTCCGCACCTTTCCAGCACCTGTAAGTCTTTGCTACCCCGTAGAACAGATCTGCATTATGGTTTTTTCTTGTTCTTCCCATGTTCATCGCCGTTCCTCGCGAATCCTCGGTAGATTTCATTTTTACCACCTTTTTTGATCTTTAGACTACACAAAACTGCTGCGGTAACTGTTTCACTTCCATTCCCAATGTACATAGATCCCCTTTTACTGCATAGAGGCTCCGTTCGAACCCGCGAACTTCTTCTGCGTCTGCTTTAGGTCTAGAAACTTTCTTCTTTAGTCGACCATTTTGATCCAAATTAGTTACTGCGATGTGTGAAACCTGTTTTCACCACACTTAGTAAAAAATTGTACCTGCTGAGTCATGGCGGCTTACATGTCCGGCTTAAAGAAGCTACACGCCGTAAAACCTTCCGGCTCAAAAGAAGCCACGCGCCGTAAAATTTTCCGGCTCATTTACGACAAAGCTGTAGACGATTGAATTACTCTCAATACCTCCAGCGGCTTAGATAACCCGATGCACTTAGCTATATGTCATTAGGCCCCTCCATAAGCCGCCACTTTAAACATTGAACTGTAAATTTCCTCCGGCTTATAATTAAACCGGACATTTCCTTTTATCATAGGCTTCCGACTTTCACCATGCCTCCCAAAGCTCCCAAAGCACCCATCACATGCAATTGGATGAGGTCCAACGTCACCGACGAGACCTTAGCGGATTTTGTGAAGTCGGGTTACCTGCCCAAGAAGGACGTCATGTCCTACCGTGCCCCCGACCCATCAGAGGAGAGACCACAGCCAAGGGACGGGGAGGTGGTAATTTTTGCTGATCACATGAGCCGGGGCTTCGCACCGCCCGGCTCAAGGTTCTTTAGAGATGTGCTGAATTTCTTTGATCTGCGGCCACAAGACATAGGACCCAATTAGGTGTCGAATATATGCAACTTCCAAGTATTCTGCGAGGTCTTCCTTGGAGAAGAGCCCAGCCTGCTGCTCTTTAGAGAGCTCTTTTATCTGAACCGCCAGAACGAGTGCGCCAACGGGCCGAGCTTAGAACTTGGTGGAATCTCCATTCAGCGACGGAGAGACTACCTTTTTCCTTACGCCGAGCCGCCAAGCCACCCAAAGGACTGGAACCAGACGTGGTTCTACTGCCAAGACACTTCGCCGGCTGACGAGAGCCCACTGCCCGGCTTTCGTCCTTCGCGTCTGGAACCAACTCACCCTCTGTCAGACAAGTTATCTCAGGCGGAGCGCCAACCTCTGATCCCCACCATCAACAAAATCAAGGCTCTCCTGGGAAATGGCCTTAATGGCATTGATCTGGTCCGAGTCTGGATCTCGTGGCGGGTGATCCCCTTAAGCCGCCGCCCCGGCTTAATGTGTGAGTACACGGGCCGGAAAGATGACCCCCTGCGACACAGCCGCAACGATCTTCCTAAAGACGTTGCTGAAGACACGACCAAGGCCCTCTTGAACGAGAGCTTGGCAGACTGCGGGAGGACCGGCTTAAGGCCCTTCTGCAAGACCAACCCGGCCCCAGCGGTAAGCCGCTGAGCTGAACATCTTATTTTCTTCTATAGGTAGCTTTCATCTGAACCTTAAGAAATCGTCATTGTATTTTTCAGGCTGATGACAAATTCTGGAAGGCCAAATATGACCATGAGGCGGCCAAGAAAGCCAGGAAGGCTAAGAAAGCCGCCAAGAGAGCCGCTCCCCGCAAGAAGGGAAGTAGGCCTACTGCTTCAGAGCTGCTGCAACTAAGCGACAGCTCCGAGTCAGAGGTAACCCCTGAACCTGTAAGCTCTTGTTGTATTTTTTTTATTTCTGTCCACATTATCAATACTGTTCATCAACAGGATGACACCGGAGCAAGTAACCCGGTGGTTGAAGAGGTAATGATACTTTCCTCCGACTCGGAGCCCTTGCCAAGGCTGAAAGTCCGAAGGGTAACCCGGAAAGTAAGATTTTCACATCCTTTAGCTTATCAAGATCCTCAATTTCTTTTGAAGCAACAGATTCATGAGAGCCGGCGGCACACCCAGACCAACAAGGATGCTGACCTCTCCTCCGGCTTACCTGAGGCATCAAGGAAGCGCCGGTCCAAGGTTATCTCCAACTTATATCCTTTTCATCCTCTGGCGGGTGTTATACATCAACCTCTCAATTCTTCTGATTCAAATTATCAGGAAACGGCTCCTTCCTCTGGTGACTCGATGCAGTCGAATCAGCCGGCTTTCAAGACCGTACCCGGGTAATGATGATCATCTCTTGCTGTGTTTTATCTTTACTCATACTTTTGTACTAACCTTTTGTCCTTTCAGTGCTCAAGAAAAGCTCAGTAAAAGAGCAAAGAAGAATAAGCCGGCGGAGGAGTTGGTCGTGACGGAACCGGAAGTTTCCGCTCAAGAGCCGCCAGCCGCCTCTGCTCCTGAAGCCACCGCTCCCACCGACGAGCCAGCCATGGAGACTTCCACCAACCCGGATATCTCCAGCCCGGCTCAGCCGGCCGATGACCCGGACGTGGTAATCACCCGGACGGAGTTTGTTGAGCCGGGGAGACCCACTGCGCTGGCCAAGTGCTCCGCCAAGGAAGAGTTGCTAGAGCGCAGCCGGGCCAATCTGGACCTCACCAACTATACGAACTTGAGCGTCGGAGAGATCGTCTCCGGCTATGTGAGTCAGGTGCACAAGAGCCGGGATTTGGAGATCAACATGGTGAATCAGATATAGCAGAAGTCTGAGGTACCACTCTACTGCTTACTGCACAGTTATCTTTACCATACTAGCCCCCAAGTCGACGACTTATCATTGAATATGTTGTAGACTTAAGTTTCGGCTTACTTCCATGAACCGGTAATTTGTAGATAGAAACGTTCGACATGCATTAGCTCCCAAGTGCCAAGTGTCTTTGCTTGGAAAGTGCTTGGGACTTTCAAATTGCATAATAACTGTTCATACTATAACCCGGAAATTGTGCAGGCTGCTTGCAAGAAGTTTAAGACTGACATCTCTGATCTGAAGACCCGCCTGAGGACGCAGGAAACTGAGACCCGGAAGGCCAACGCCAAATTTGTGTCCAGTATTGCTGCTCAAGAGAAGCTGAAAAAGAACTTTGAAGCTGAAAGGAAGACTTGGGCTGAAGAGAAGGCTACTCTGGTGAGCCGGGCCGAACAGGCGGAGAGGGCTCTGACGGAGAGAACTGCCGAACTCTCCGGCTTAAAGCGCCACGTGTCACAGATGGTCGCCGCAATCTTCGGTAAGTCATTCCACCGGCTCTCGTCAAGTTCAATCTTTATGTCTCATAACCCATCATTGCCAGCGGCTTATCTTACTCTGTTTAAACAGGTCCAAGAAGCGCCAATCTCAATCAAAATGTGCTGACCAAGTTGAAGGCCGTGTACACTTTGGTGGAGCAACTCTACACCGGGTCACAGCGCGCCTTGGCCGTGGTGGCCCTATCCAATGAGGTGCCGACTCACCTGGCGGAAGTTCTTCGCCGGCTTGCCGTTCTTCCTCAGCGTGTCCAAGAGCTGCGACGGGCCTCTGCAAGAGCCGGAGCCATAGCTGCTCTGAGCCGGGCCAAGGCGTTCCTTCCAGAGCTAGACCCGGCTGACATTGCACTTGGTTACCCCAGCTTGAAGGAAGATGGCACCACTTCGATCAAAAAGACTTTGCTGCCTGCGTGAAAATCGTGCGCCCGGTGGCCACCCTGATTGGGAACGACACCGATCTGACCAAGTACCAGCCGGGCTACGACGCAGAGAATCAGAGGATCCCCACTCCGCGTTATGAAGCCATCAGCTTAGTCCCGCCGACTCGTAAGCACACCTGTGCCCCAGACATTGACCCGGCCGGGTTAATTGACGAGGAGGCGCAATTTGAAGCTCTGAGCGGCATTGACTGGAAATCGTCAACCTTCCAGGTCATAGGAACAACCGGAGGAGCGGAGAGGGATGAGCCGGAAGGTTCGACCCGGCCAGCATCTTGACTCTTCAGGCGGCTTATTAAACAATGCTTCACCCTTTTGGACTCGGGGAGTCTTGTAATAGAATAGGACCAACATTTTAACTTTGTCGTGCCATCGTGCACGTGTTGAATGCTAAATTCCATTGAAGTTACTTCCTTATATTCCTCCGGGTCATAATTGATCATTTATTTTCCTTAAGCTCAAATAGTTGTCTTTAACTATCCTGCATAGAAAAACAAATCACAAGTCTCTAGGCGGCTTACCGCACTGAGAATCATAGTCTCATACATATAACCCGGAATATAAATCTAAGTCATGAAAGACTGGTCCTCAATTATATCCTTGATATAACCGTAATAACACACTTACCGGCCTTCAAGTACACTTCCGGTTTATATAACCCGGGTAGTAAGGTTGGTACCTCAATTCCGGTTTACCAGTCTTGATAACGCCGATTGTGTTTGACGAGCACTGTGAATCAAAGTTAAGCCGGCGAAATAAGAACCGCCATGTGCACTGTTGATACAATCAGAAGAACTCGTTGTAAATCAGAAAATCAAAACTCAGGGGCTTCCGGTTCGAATACGACCAGAGACCCGTCCCAAAGGGGTTAAGCTAAGATTCGAATGCGATCATATAGCCCCCAGCGGGTTTGCGATGCCGATCAAGAGGGTACCGACAGCTATGTTCTCTTTGGTTCGAATACGACCCATGTTTGAACAGGAAGCCCCCAAATGACCTTAGGAGTTGTTTAACGACGTTGATTCGAATACGGTCCACGTCGGTTCCCAAAGGGGGTTGAACTATGATTCAAATATGATCAAAGAAAACTCCCCAATGAGCTCGGCACTTTGCCAATCAAATGGTTATCGACAGCTATGTTCTCTTTGGTTCGAATACGACCTATGTTTGAACAGGAAGCCCCCAAGTGATTATATTGCGTACGGCTAGATTCGAATACGATCATAAGCCGGATCCTCCTTCAAGTTATCATGTGATCTTGCAATGGAAACAACACGTTCACCTTTGGAGGAGAAAAAAGGACAGAGGTCCTGCTTTATTGCTTATCATAATATATACATGGCTATAGAAATATGTACATTATGAGAGCCGGTGGCTCAAGTGTAATAGGGTCGAAGCTGAGCTATGTTCCACGGCCGACGGGTCTCCTCCTCCGACTTGCGTGAATCTTTGTGCTCCCGAATGTCAATGAGGTAATATGAACCGTTGTGCAAGTTCTTGCTGACCACAAAGGGTCCTTCCCAAGGCGGGGATAACTTGTGCGCATCTGTTTGATCTTGGATGAGCCACAGCACCAGATCACCTTCCTGGAAGACCCGGGATTTAACCCGACGACTGTGATAACGGCGCAGGTCTTGCTGGTAAATCGCGGATCGAGCCGCTGCCACATCACGCTGCTCGTCCAACAAGTCAAGAGCATCTTGGCGCGCCTGTTCATTATCCGCCTCAACATAAGCCGCCACTCGAGGCGAGTCATGACGGATGTCACTGGGGAGGACTGCTTCCGCTCCATAAACCATGAAGAAAGGCGTGTAACCCGTAGACCTGTTAGGAGTAGTATTGATGCTCCATAACACGGAGGGTAACTCCTCCACCCAACAACCCGGCGTCCGTTGCAAAGGGACCAAAAGCCGGGGCTTGATGCCTTTCAGAATCTCCTGATTAGCTCTCTCAGCTTGACCATTGGATTGAGGATGAGCCACTGATGAAACATCAAGTCGAATATGCTCTCGTTGACAAAACTCCTCCATGGCACCCTTAGATAAATTGGTGCCGTTGTCAGTTATAATGCTGTGTGGAAAGCCAAAGCAAAATATCACCTTTTTCATGAACTGAACCGCCGTGGCTGCGTCACACTTGCTAACGGGCTCTGCCTCAACCCACTTTGTGAACTTGTCAACTGCCACTAAGAGGTGGGTCTTCTTATCCTTGGACCTTTGAAAAGGCCCAACCATATCAAGCCCCCAGACCGCAAAGGGCCAAGTAATTGGGATCATCCTCAGCTCCTGAGCCGGCACATGAGCCCGTTGCGAGAACCTTTGGCAACCATCACATTTACTGACCAAGTCCTCCGCATCAGCATGAGCCGTCAGCCAATAAAAACCATGACGAAAAGCCTTGGCCACAAGGGATTTTGAGCCGGCATGATGGCCACAATCCCCTTCATGAATCTCACGCAAGATCTCTTGACCTTCCTCAGGGGAGACACAACGCTGGAACGCTCCCATAACACTGCGGCGATGCAGCTCACCATTGATAACAACCATTGACTTAGACCGCCGGGTTATTTGTCTGGCCAAAGTTTCATCCTCAGGCAAATATCCCCGGGTCATGTAAGCCAGATAGGGCACTGTCCAGTCCGGGATGATGTGGAGAGCCGCCACCAACTGTGCTTCCGGGTCAGGGTTATGCAAGACGTCCAGGAAAGTATTAGGCGGCACCGGTTTTCGCTGAGAGCACAGCCGGCTTAAAGCATCAGCCGCCTCGTTCTTCCTGCGATCGATGTGCTCTACTTGATAACCCTGAAAGTGTCCAGCAATGGCATCAACCTCACGGCGATAAGCCGCCATGAGAGGGTCCTTGGAATCCCACTTTCCTGATACTTGTTGAGCCACCAAGTCTGAGTCGCCGAAGCACCTTACCCGGCTCAAACTCATCTCCTTAGCCATCCGAAGACCATGGAGCAAGGCCTCATACTCAGCCGCATTGTTAGTGCAAGGAAACATCAACTGTAGCACATAATGGAACTTTTCACCTTTAGGGGAAGCCAACACGACTCCAGCCCCCGAGCCCTCCAATTGCCTGGACCCGTCGAAGTGAACAGTCCAATATGTGTTATCCGACTTTTGTTCGGGCACTTGTAGCTCTGTCCAATCGTTGATGAAATCCACCAAGGCTTGAGATTTAACAGCAGTGCGTGGTACGTATTTCAGACCATGAGGTCCGAGCTCTATAGCCCACTTAGCCACTCTCCCTGTGGCCTCTCTGTTTTGAATGATATCTCCAAGGGGGGCAGAACTGACCACAGTGAAGGGGTGACCCTGGAAATAATGCTTAAGCTTCCGGCTTGCCATGAACACACCATAAACAAGCTTCTGCCAATGTGGATATCGCTGTTTGGACTCGATGAGCACTTCGCTGACGTAATAAACCGGCCGCTGAACCGGATGCTCCTTACCCTCTTCCTTGCGCTCCACCACCACAGCCACACTGACGGCCCGTGTGTTAGCTGCTACATACAGTAATAAGGGCTCCTTGTCAACCGGAGCAGCAAGGACTGGGGGCTCCGCAAGCTGTCTCTTCAAATCCTCAAAAGCAGTATTAGCAGCATCATTCCAGACAAAGTCATCAGTTTTCTTCATCAACTGGTACAATGCATGGCCTTCTCACCCAAACGGCTTATAAACCGGCTTAAAGCAGCAATACGACCCGCCAGGCGCTGGACGTCGTTCATGCACGCCGGCTTAGCCAGAGAGATGATTGCCTTGATCTTCTCCGGGTTAGCTTCAATACCTCTGTTAGAAACCAAGAAACCCAAGAGCTTGCCTGCAGGAACACCAAAAACACACTTGGCCGGGTTAAGCATCATCTTATAGACATGGAGATTATCAAAGGTTTCCCTTAGATCATCTATCAAGGTTTTCTCTTCCCAGGACTTAACCACAATATCATCCACATAAGCATGAACATTGCGCCCAATCTGGTTATGAAGACAGTTCTGCACGCAACGCTGATAAGTCGCCTGTGCACTCTTGAGTCCAAAGGGCATAGACACATAGCAGAAGGCTCCAAAGGGAGTGATGAACGCTGTCTTCTCCTGGTCCTTAATTGCCATTTTTATCTGATGGTATCCAGAATAAGCATCCAAGAAACTTAAGCGCTCGCACCCCGCCGTAGCATCAATGATTTGATCAACACGGGGAAGAGCAAAAGGATCAGCCGGACATGCCTTGTTTAAGTCCGTGTAGTCCACACACATCCGCCAGGTGCCATTCTTCTTGAGCACGAGCACCGGGTTAGCTAACCACTCTGGGTGAAAGACTTCAACAATAAACCCGGCCGCCAAGAGCCGGGCCACCTCTTCACCAATGGCTTTCCGCCTCTCTTCATTAAACCGCCGAAGGAATTGCCTGACCGGCTTAAATTTCGGATCAACATTGAGAGTGTGCTCAGCGAGTTCTCTAGGTACACCTGGCATGTCAGAAGGTTTCCATGCAAAAATGTCCTTATTCTCACGGATGAACTCGATGAGCGCGCTTTCCTATTTTGGATCCAGATTGGCACTGATGCTAAACTGCTGAGATGAATCACCTAGAACGAAATCAACAAGTTTAGTCTCATCAGCCGACTTAAATTTCATTGCCGGCTCCTGCTCCGTAGTCGGCTTTTTCAGAGAGGTCATATCTGTTGGGTCAACATTGTCCTTGTAAAATTTCAACTCCTCTGTTGCGCAAACAGATTCTGCATAAGGTGCATCGCCTTCCTCACACTCCAAGGCCACCTTCCGACTGCCGTGAACCGTAATGGTCCCATTATGACCCGGCATCTTGAGCTGTAAATACACATAACACGGTCGTGCCATGAACTTGGCGTAAGCCGGCCGCCCAAATATGGCATGGTACGGACTTCTTATCTTGACCACCTCAAAGGTCAATTTTTTCACCCTGTAGTTGTACTCATCTCCAAAGGCCACTTCCAACTCGATCTTGCCAACTGGATAAGCCGACTTACCAGGCACCACACCATGGAAAATAGTGTTTGACTGGTTGAGGTTCTTATCAATCAACCCCATACGACGGAAAGTCTCATAATAGAGGATGTTGATACTGCTGCCTCCATCCATGAGCACCTTAGTGAACTTATATCGTCCCACCTGAGGAGCCACCACCAAGGCCAAGTGACCCGGATTATCAACCCGGGGAGGGTGATCCTCCCTGCTCCACACAATAGGCTGCTCAGACCATCTTAAATAGCGTGGAACTGCCGGCTCAACAGCATTCACAGCCCTCTTATGAAGCTTCTGGTCTCGCTTACACAGACTGGTGGTAAATACATGATACTGTCCACCGCTAAGCTGCTTTGGATTGGTCTGCTAACCCCCCTGCTGCTGTTGATGACCCTGGCCAGACTGCTGATTATAACCCCCTTGATCGTTCTGTGGATTAGAATTTGAGCCACCGCCCGGGCCATGAAAACCGCCAGCGCCTGAGCCGCCGCCTGGGCCATGGTTGCCATTGAAGGCATTGGAATTCTTAAAGGCTTTCATGATTGCACAATCCTTCCACAAATGAGTGGCTGGCTTCTCCCTAGAGCCATGCCTTGGGCAAGGCTCATTCAACAGCTGCTCCAGCGTCGGGCCTGACCCGCCGGCTCGGGGAGGTGGCCTCCTCTTGCGTCGCTGGTTATTACCCTATGAGCTGGTGTTGGCCACGAACTCTAGGCTGCCATCGGCCTTACGCTTGCCACCCCCTTGGTTCCCCGGGTTATGCTGAGGACCCTTGCCATTGCCGTTCTTCTTTCCCTTCCCTGTCCTTTCATCATCTGAAGCGGGGTCCTTGGTACTATCAGAGTCGGCATACTTGACGAGAGCCGCCATCAGCGTACCCATATCATTGCAGTCGTGCTTAAGCCGCCCGAGTTTCATCTTCAAAGGCAGGAAACGACAATTCTGTTCCAACATTAAGACTGTAGAGCCGACATCCATCTTATCAGATGAATGTATTATCTCTTTGACCCGGCGAACCCAATGGGTCGTAGATTCACCCTCCTGCTGTTTGCAGTTAGTCAAATCCACAATTGACATAGACTGCCTACAGGTATCTTTGAACTTTTGGATGAACCGGGCCTTCAGCTCAGCCCAAGACCCGATGGAATTCAGTGGTAGCCCTTTCAACCAAGTGCGGGCAGTCCCATCTAACATCATGGTGAAGTACTTGGCCATCGTAGCTTCACTGACCTCCAGCAATTCCATGGCCATCTCGTAACTCTCGATCCAGGCTCCGGGTTGTAAGTCAGCCGTGTAATTAGGCACCTTCCTTGGCCCTTTGAAGTCCTTGGGTAGTCGTTCATTACGGAGAGCCGGCACTGGACAAGGGACACCTCCAGTCCTTGTAGGGATACCCACATCGACGGAAGTCGTCGGATAAGCCGGGGGTGTCTGGTAAGCCGTCAACTGAGGCACCTGCTCCGCCTCTTGCCGCGCTCTGTCTTGGTCTGTTGCGTGAAAGGCTCCGTTATGAGCCGGACCATGGCCAGGGGGCGGGTCATGGCGTCGGACATTACTTGAGCCGGTCGCTGAGACCATGTGTCGGCTATAACTCGGGCTCCGGCCTGGGCGAGGGGTTGAATGGATCCTGTCCCGGCTGTAAGAGTACGCCTCTTGCTGTGCCAGCGCTTTCTGAAAGAGTTCTCTGATCCGGCGGGTTTCAACAGCTGTTGGAGAGTCGCCGTCGATTGGGAGAGCCGCCAGCCGTGCTGCCGCGGCGACCATGTTCTCCAGCGGGTTGGCATAATGACCCAGTGGTATTGGCACATACTGAGGCGGGGTAGGGTTCACCCGGGGAGGCCCCATCACTTGTGGCTGAACAGGGGTCCCAGACCCGGGCACTATGACCCCCGGCGGGTTACTAGACCCTGCACCTGGCGTGTTGAAGAGGTTTCGAGGATCGTAGACTGGAGGGAGTCGAGACTGGGCCTTTTGATGCCTCCTTCAAATGACCTCATTGGACGCGTTCTGATCCATCATGAGCCGGAAGGACTGCGCCTTAATCAACTGAGTCTGGGCGTCGATAGCTGCCCTCTCCGCAGCCATCCTGATCCCTTCCGCCGCCAGGTCCTCCTTGGCTTTCACTAGATCTAGCTTTAACTGCGCCACCTCTGCGTCATGTTGAGCTTGATCCGCCGGGTCAACCGTGGCGGTTAACAGGGCCGTCATCTTGTCCGTGAGATCCATCAGCACCTGAGCCGGTGAAGGCACCGGGTTTCCTGACCCGGCGGTGGGGTTCTGAACAGGCTGTGCACCGGCCATGAAGATTCCAACCCGGCTCGGCGGCTGAAACGGGTCCGGAATACTGTCACCATCGGAACCACCCATGAGCCTGGCATCTTGAAGTTGATACAACGAGTTTGACTCATCTGTGGACAATTCGCCGTCAGAGCCGGCCGCCGTCCCATCACCAGATTCAGACCCTACAGAGAGTCCTTCATGGATACATCCCACAAAAACATGCTTCAAGGCTGGTAGGGCCCGGGCGGGTCGTGCGCGCTGAGCCGTCTCGACGAGATCGGCGCAGAGATCCGGCTCAGGGCCCGGCTCACCAATCTTGCCAATGAAGACATGAATTCCGCCGAAGGGGACCCGGTACCCGTACTCAATTGAGCCAGCGTCGGGGCCCCAGTTTGCATCGTCGATGTAGAGCTTGCCGCGACGACTCTTGGTCATCCGGCCCACAGCGTATCCCTTGAGCCCTTCGAAGCTGCCCTTCAAGAACTCAAATCCACCGTGCGCTGGCCCCACGGTGGGCGCCAACTGTCGTGGAATTGTCACGGCAGATGTCCTCAAGATAGGACTTAGTCCTGGAGCCATCGCAGCTAGGAAGCTTGAAGGGGTTAAACGGGACAAGAACACGAGGGTTATACTGGTTCGGCCCCTTACGGTGAAGGTAAAAGCCTACGTCCAGTTGAGGTGGTATTGATTAGGGTTTCGTTGACCAGGGAGCTTAACTGCTATGCCTGGCTCTCGACGAGATCTTTTCTGTCCCTAAACCGCCGCCGGGTCGTCCCTTGATATAGAGAGGTTGACGCCCAGGGGATCTCAGAGTCCCGGCTGGCTCATAACAGTGTCCGGCTCGGACTCTTATCTATTCTTGCCTTACACTACAAGTTCTACCATAATGGCGGTTGTAACTACGGGCCTTAAGCATTCTCCGGGTCTTAAGCCCATCTTTGGCCCACCGTCTTCAAGCTTGGCGCCGGGCTTCAGGCGATGACCATTATGAGTAACCCGGCCCCTCCGGGCGGGTGACTCTAAGGTTTATATCCTCAACAGCTCAGGAATTGTCTTATCCATCCCTTGCATATTATAGTTCATCACGAAGCTCTTGTAGCTTGGTGGCAGTGATCGAAGAATTCTGTCAATGACACTATCATCCGGAAGATTAACTCCCAGTTGAATCAAGTGATTGTTATACCCAGAAATGTTGAGTATATGTTCATTGACAGAGCTATTCTCCTCCATCTTGCAGCTGTAGAACTTATTGGAGACTTCATATCTCTCAATCCGGGCATTTGCTTGAAATATTAACTTCAACTCCTAGAACATCTCATATGCTCCATGACGTTCAAAACGTCGTTGAAGTCCCGGTTCTAAGCCGTAAAGCATGGCACACTGAACTATCGAGTAGTCATCAGCTTTGCTCTGCCAGACGTTCTTAACGTCGTCAGTTGCATCTGTAGCAGGCCTGGCACCCAGCGGTGCTTCCAGGATGTAATTCTTCTGTCCAGCAATGAGGATAATCCTCAAGTTACGGACCCAGTCCGTGTAATTGCTACCATCATCTTTCAACTTTGCTTTCTCAAGGAACGCATTAAAATTCAATAGAACAACAGCACGGGCCATCTATCTACAACAACATAGACATGCAAAATACTATCAGGTACTAAGTTCATGATAAATTAAAGTTCAATTAATGAAATTACTTAAGAACTCCCACATAGATAGACATCTCTCTAATCATCTAAGTGATCACATGATTCATATCAACTAAACCATGTCCGATCATCACGTGAGATGGAGTAGTTTTCAATGGTGAACATCACTGTGTTGATCATATCTACTATATGATTCACGCTCGACCTTTCGGTCTCAGTGTTCCGAGGCCATATATGCATATGCTAGGCTTGTCAAATTTAACCCGAGTATTCCGCGTGTGCAAAACTGGCTTGCACCCGTTGTATGTGAATGTAGAGTTTATCACACCCGATCATCACGTGGTGTCTCGGCACGACGAACTGTAGCAACAGTGCATACTCAGGGAGAACACTTATACCTCGAAATTTAGTGACAGATCATCTTATAAAGCTACCATCGAACTAAGCAAAATAAGATGCATAAAGGATAAACATCACATGCAATCAATATAAGTGATATGATATGGTCATCATCATCTTGTGCCTTTGATCTCCATCTTCAAAGAACCGTCATGATCACCATCGTCACCGGCTTGACACCTTGATCTCCATCGAAGCATCGTTGTCGTCTCGCCAAATATTGCTTCTACGACTATCGCTACCGCTTAGTGATAAAGTAAAGCAATTACATGGCGATTGCATTTCATACAATAAAGCGACAACCATATGGCTCCTGCCAGTTGCCGATAACTCTGGTACAAAACATGATCATCTCATACAATAAATATAGCATCATGCCTTGACCATATCACATCACAACATGCCCTATAAAAACAAGTTAGATGTCCTCTACTTTGTTGTTGCAAGTTTTACGTGGCTGCTATGGGTTGAGCAAGAACCGTTCTTACCTACGCATCAAAACCACAATGATATTTCGTCAAGTTAGTGCTGTTTTAACCTTCACAAGGACCGGGCATGGCCACACTCGGTTCAACTAAAGTTGAAGAAACTGACACCCGCCAGCCACCTGTGTGCAAAGCACGTCGGTAGAACCAGTCTCGCGTAAGCGTACACGTAATGTCGATCCGGGCCGCTTCATCCAACAATACCGAACCAAAGTATGACATGCTGGTAAGCAGTATGACTTGTATCGCCCACAACTCACTTGTGTTCTACTCGTGCATATAACATCTACGCATAAACCTGGCTCGGATGCCACTGTTGGGGAATGTAGTAATTTCAAAAAAATTCCTATGCACACGCAAGATCATGGTGATGCATAGCAACGAGAGGGGAGAGTGTCATCTACGTACCCTCGTAGACCGTAAGCGGAAGCGTTATAACAACGCGGTTGATGTAGTCGTACGTATTCACGATCGACCGATCCTCAGCACCGAACGTACGACACCTCCGCGTTCAACACACGTTCAGCTCGGTGACGTCCCGCGAACTCATGATCCAGTAGAGCTTCCGGGAAGAGCTTCGTCAGCACGATGGCGTGGTGACGGTGATGATGATGCTACCGATGCAGGGCTTCGCCTAAGCACCGCTACGATATGACCGAGGTGGATTATGGTGGAGGGGGCACCGCACACGGCTAAGAGATCAATGATCAATTGTTGTATCTTGGGGTGCCCCCTTGCCCCCGTATATAAAGGAGCTAGGGGGGAGGCAGCCGGCCAGGAGGAGGGCGCGCCAAGGGGGGAGTCCTACTCCCACCGGGAGTAGGACTCCTCCTTTCCTAGTAGGAGTAGGAGAAGGGGAAAGGAGGAGAGAGAGGGGAAGGAAAGGGGGGTGCCGCCCCCCCTTGTCCAATTCGGACTAGAGGAGGAGGGGGCGCGCGACCTGCCCTGGCCGCCCCTCCTCTTCTCCACTAAGGCCTAATAGGCCCATTATACTCCTCGGGGGATTCCGGTAATCCCCCGGTACTCCGGTATATGTCCGACCTCCCGAAACACTTCCGGTGTCCGAACATAGTCGTCCAATATATCGATCTTTACGTCTCGACCATTTCGAGACTCCTCGTCATGTCCGGGATCATATCCGGGACTCCGAACTACCTTCGGTACATCAAAACACAAAACTCATAATACCGATCGTCACAGAACTTTAAGCGTGCGGACCCTACAGGTTCGAGAACTATGTAAACATGACCGAGACATGTCTCCGGTCAATAACCACTAGCAGAACCTGGATGCTCATATTGGTTCCTACATATTCTACGAAGATCTTTATCGGTCAAACCGCATAACAACATACGGTGTTCCCTTTGTCATCGGTATGTTACTTGCCTGAGATTCGATCGTCGGTATCTTAATACCTAGCTCAATCTCGTTACCGGCAAGTCTATTTACTCGTTCCGTAATGCATCATCCCACAACTAACTCATTAGTCACAATTCTTGCAAGGCTTATTGTGATGTACATTACCGAGAGGGCCTAGAGATACCTCTTCGACAATCGAAGTGACAAATCCTATTCTTGATCTATGCCAACTCCACGAACACCATCGGAGACACCTGTAGAGCACCTTTATAATCACCCAGTTATGTTGTGATGTTTGGTAGCACACAAAGGCTTCCTCCGGTGTTCGGGAGTTGGATAATCTCATAGTCATAGGAAAATGTATGAGTCATGAAGAAAGCAATAGCAGTAAACTAAACGATCAAGTGCTAAGCTAACAAAATGGGTCAAGTCAATCGCATCATTCTCCTAATGATGTGATCCCGTTAATCGAATGACAACTCATGTCTATGGCTAGGAAACTTAACCATCTTTGATCAATGAGCTAGTCAAGTAGAGGCATACTAGTGACACTATGTTTGTCTATGTATTCACACATGTATTATGTTTCCGGTTAATACAATTCTAGCATGAATAATAAACATTTATCATGATATGGTAAATAAATAATAACTTTATTATTGCCTCTAGGGCATATTTCCTTCAGCAAGCTCCTCCTCCTGGGAGTTCAGCAGAGCCTGGTGCTGTTGCCGAGCGGCCTCGTCCTTGGCGGCCTGTTCCTTCGCCACCTCCTGGGCCTTCTGGACGTCAGCCTGCTTCAAGATGAGCTCCCGTTTGCGCTCAGCCAGCTCATCCTGGGCAGCCTTCAGTCCTTCCTGAGCCTCGCGGAACCAGGCCTGCGTCTGAGCGACCCGCTCCTCAAGATCCGCCTCCGCCTTGTCCGCTGCCGCCATCCTGGATTTTGCCTTGTCTAGGCAGGCACGATGGAGCGCCTGGAGCTTCTGGAAGTTGACACTCATGGCCCGGAGAAGCTACTCCTCTTGGGAACCGCTGCCACCGGCGCTGGTTCGTCGACAACCTAGAGCCCAGCGGTGGCGAGCGCCTCATCATCAAACACCTCCCCTTCGGTTGGCGCTCTGGTGCTTGCCATCCCTGGGAGGTGGACGAACAGGTCGTCGCCAACCTTCAAGTACTTGCCCGGGGCAGGGGCTGTAGGAGAGGAAGGTTGGTCGTCGGCCACCTCCTCCCGGGCAGGCCCCTTGCCGGCCTCCCTGGCAGCGGCCTTGCCGGCTTCTTCGGCAGCGGCCTTGCCGGCCTCCCCCGCAGGCCCATTGGCGGCCTCCTCAGCGGCGGTCTTGGCGGCCTCCTCGGCAGCGATCTTATCGGCCTCGGCCTCGGCGTCCTTGGTGACCTCCTCGATGAAGGTGCCGATATCCTCCTGGTCCGCCAAGGGAGGGTCTGGAAGCCGAGAAGGAGAAATAGGACGCAGGCCACTTACCCGTACCGAGCTGGGAAGAAGTGTTTTCCTCCCCGCCAACGTTCGTTGCCGGGATGGAGCCACTGCCGCCCAAGTTCACCTCCTCCTCCTCCGCCGTACGTGTGGGCTCGGTGGTAGGTGCTCTTGAAGGAAATATGCCCTAGAGGCAATAATAAAGTTACTATTTATTTCCTTATTTCATGATAAATGTTTATTATTCATGCTAGAATTGTATTAATCAGAAACTTAGTACATGTGTGAAAACATAGACAAACAGAGTGTCCCAAGTATGCCTCTACTTGACTAGCTTGTTAATCAAAGATGGTTAAGTTTCCTAGCCATGGACATGTGTTGTCATTTGATGAACGGGATCATTTCATTAGAGAATGATGTGATGGACAAGACCCATTCGTTAGCTTAGCATTATGATCGTTTCAGTTTCATTGCTACTGCTTCCTTCATGACTTATACATGTTCCTCTAACTATGAGATTATGCAACTCCCGAATACCGGAGGAACACTTTGTGTGCTATCAAACGTCACAACATAACTGGGTGATTATAAAGATGCTCTACAGGTGTCTCCGAAGGTGTTTGTTGAGTTGGCATATATCGAGATTAGGATTTGTCACTCTGTGTATCGAAGAGGTATCTCTGGGCCCTCTCGGTAATGCACATCACTATAAGCCTTGCAGGCATTGTGACTAATGAGTTAGTTGCGGGATGATGCATTACGGAACGAGTAAAGAGACTTGCCAGTAACGAGATTGAACTAGGTATGAGGATACCGATGATCGAATCTCGGGAAAGTAACATACCGATGACAAAGGGAACAATGTATGTTGTTATGCGGTTTGACCGATAAAGATCTTCGTAGAATATGTAGGAGCCAATATGAGCATCCAGGTTCCGCTATTGGTTATTGACCGGAGATGTGTCTCGGTCATGTCTACATAGTTCTCTAACCCGTAGGCTCCGCACGCTTAACGTTCGATGACGATTTGTATTATGAGTTATGTGATTTGATGTACCGAAGGTTGTTCAGAGTCCCGGATGAGATCACGGACATGAAGAGGAGTCTCAAAATTGTCGAGACATAAAGATCGATATATTGGAAGGCTATATTCGGACATCGGAAAGGTTCCGAGTGATTCGGGTATTTTTCGGAGTACCGGAGAGTTACGGGAATTCGCCGGGAGAAGTAATGGGCCTTATTGGGCTTTAGTGGAGAGAGGGGAGAAGGGCCAGGAGGTGGCGCGCGCCTCCCTCCCCCTGCCCAAACCGAATTGGAGAAGGGGTGGGGGCGCGGCCCCCCTTTCCTTCTCCCTCTCCCTCTCTTTCCTTCTCTCCTACTCCGAATCAGAAAGAGGAGGGGAATCCTACTTGGACTGGGGAGTCCTAGTAGGATTCCTCACACCTAGCGCGCCCCCTTGGGCCAGCCACCTCTTCCCTCCCCTCCTTTATATACGTGGCCAGGAGGCACCCCAAAGGCACTCAAGATTTATCTTAGCTATGTGCGGTGCCCCCCTCCACAGTTACACACCTCGGTCATATCGTCGTAGTGCATAGGTGAAGCCCTGCGCCGGTAACTTCATCATCACCGTCGCCACACCGTCGTGCTGACAGAACTCTCCCTGGGCCTCAACTGGATCAAGAGTACAAGGGACGTCATCGAGTTGAACGTGTGCAGATCACGGAGGTGCCGTACTTTTGGTACTAGGATCGGTCGGATCATGAAGACGTACGACTACATCAACCGCGTTGTCATAACGCTTCCGCTTTCAGTCTACGGGGGTACGTGGACAACACTCTCCCCTCTCATTGCTATGCATCACCATGATCTTACGTGTGCGTAGGAAAATTTTGAAATTACTATGTTCCCCAACAATGGTATCAGAGCCAGGTCTATGCGTAGATGTTATATGCACGAGTATAACACAAAGAGTTGTGGGCGATAATAGTCATACTACTTACCAGCATGTCATACTTTGATTCAGCGGTATTGTTGGATGAAGCGGCCCAGACCAACATTACGCGTACGCTTACGCGATACTAGTTCTACCGACGTGCTTCACACACAGGTGGCTAGTGGGTGTCTGTTTCTCCAGCTTTAGTTGAATCAAGTGTGGCTACGCCCGGTCCTTGTTGAAGGTTAAAACAGCACACTTGATGAAAAATCGTTGTGGTTTTTGATGCGTAGGTAAGAACGGTTCTTGCTAAGCCCGTAGCAGCCACGTAAAACTTGCAACAACAAAGTAGAGGACATCTAACTTGTTTTTGCAGGGCATGTTGTGATGTGATATGGTCAAGACGTGATGATATATAAATTGTTGTATGAGATGATCATGTTTTGTAACAATTATCGGCAACTGGCAGGAGCCATATGGTTGTCGCTTTATTGTATGAAATGCAATCGCCATGTAATTGCTTTACTTTATCACTAAGCGGTAGCGACAGTCGTGATAGCAATAGTTGGTGAGACGACAACGATGCTTCGATGGAGATCAAGGTGTCAAGCCGGTGACGATGGTGATCATGACGGTGCTTTGGAGATGAAGATCAAAGGCACAAGATGATGATGGACATATCATATCAGTTATTTTGATTGCGTGCGATGTTTATCTGTTATGCACCTTATTTTGCTTAGTACGGCGGTAGCATTATAAGATGATTTCTCACTAAAATTTCAAGGTACAAGTGTTCTCCCTGAGTATGCACCGTTGCGACAGTTCGTCATGCCGAGACACCACGTGATGATCGGGTCTGGTAAGCTCTATGATGACCCACAAGTATAGGGGATCTATCGTAGTCCTTTCGATAAGTAATAGTGTCGAACCCAACGAGGAGCAGAAGGAAATGATAAGCGGTTTTCAGCAAGGTATACTCTGCAAGTACTGAAATAAGTGGTAACAGATAGTTTTGTGATAGGATAATTTGTAACGAGCAACAAGTAACAAAAGTAAATAAAGTGCAGCAAGGTGGCTCAATCCTTTTTGTAGCAAATGACAAGCCTGGACAAACTCTTATATAGAGAAAAGCGCTCCCGAGGCACTACAAGAAATATGTCAACTAGTGACCTTCTGTCAGTGACCCTGGAAGAATTGGTCATAGATCTATGACCATTTCAGACCAATTGGTCAAAAGCTGTTCGGGGGGCTCCAAACCCTAAACTATAACGACCATTTTGGTCAGAAAGGTCGTAATTTCCTTACACGAAATGGTCATAAAGCAGATAGCACTGGTCCGTTGCCTTATTTCTAGCTGATCACGACCAATATAGATGGTCATATCCTTGTAAATTGTGGTGGGTTGCTATGACTAGGCGCCACCTCATCAGTTTTGCCTATGTGTCATGTCCATGTGGCAATTTTTGCCCCAGGTTGTGAAGCAACCTATATTTCTGTCATTCCCAAAATTCCCAAAAAAATCTCATAAATTATTTGGGTCATATCTTTGTCAAATATGAAAAAAAACCTTCCTTGCCTAGTTCAAAAATAATTCAACAATATTCATTTTCCTATTCTGTTCAGAACAACACTTTGTGAAGGAAGTACCACTTTGGCATGTCCAAATAGTATCCATTTTCTATGGTGCTTTCCTATGCCCAAATAACCATCCTCCACCAAATGCCAGCTGAATCCATTCATTATTTTGAGCCCAGCTTCAACATTCGTATTTATGTCCAGTGTGGTACTTTGCAAAGCAAGTACCACCTAGGCTCCTCCTTTTGAGTTGAAAATTTGTGAAGACGATCTTTTTAGTAACTGATCATCCTCAGCCAAAACTCACGCCCATTAGCCATGTACATTTCCCGTACTGCTAATCAAACACTTGGCTGCTAATTCATGTTTGAGCATCGATCGGTCTCCTCGTGAGAATCTTATGTTGTAATTTTCTTCCTAGCACCTACCTGGGGAGTGCCCAACCCACTAGACATGCCTAGGCCGCCCAGAACACATGGCAACGCCACGGTCACGCGGTGACCACGCGGCGGGCATGCGAGTTTACGCGCTCTAGAGTTGGGGCCCTCGGCCACTGCCCAAACCTCGACGTATCGCCACCAAACCATGTATTTATGATTAAATAGATACTTATGTACCTAGAAATTATTTTTGGGAAAAATAAATAGCAAACTATGAGGCAGCTGCAGTTCAAATTTGGCCCGCTTCCAGCTGAATCGGCGGAAATTTGTCTTTTTCACGAGAGGTGGATCAAAACTTTGTACACCCAACCATTTAGTCAATTGTGCATTAAATATGGCCTAGTATTTTAGAAAAATTAATGGTACAATTTTGCAACAATTATTTGGGAGGTCCTTCACAAAAAAAACCTCCTTTCGGGCACTCGAAAAATGGAAAACGGTTTTTTCGTCCAAAGAAAATGAAAACTTCCTTAGGCAACATTGTTTGCCATTCCAATATGCACCCTTGTGCACAATATGAGATCATTTGAACAAACTATGCCATGAATGTGGCCATAAGATTGATCAGTTGGCTTGAAAGCCATTGATCTCCACACGTGATAGCTCGTTTTTTAGAACACTTTTTTAAAATAATTGCCGTATTACAAGTTTGTTATTTTTCCTGGGAACTTGGCCACATATGATGACACAATGCGAAGGTTTCCCAATTTGTTGATTTTTTTGAATTTTTATGCCCGTTTCAAAATGCGGTCAAAACAGCGGGAATGACCGTTCCTAGCTAGTGGTTGAATCTTGGAATTTTTTTGGTGTTTCTCTGATTAAATAGATACTTATGTACCTAGAAATGATTTTTGGAAAAAATAAATAGCAAACTACAAGGCAGCTACAGTTCAAATTTGACCCGCTTCCTACTGAATCGGCGGAAATTTGTCTTTTTCACGAGAGGTGGATCAAAGCTTCTCACACCCAACCATTTGGTCAATTGTGCATTAAATATGTCCTAGTATTTTAGAAAATTGATTTGGTACAATTTTGCAACAAATATTTGGTAGGTCCTTCACAAAAAAACTCATTGCGGACACTCGAAAAATGGAAAAATGATTTAAAAGAACTCATTTCTCATAACTCTTTAAAAAATATTTATCTTATTTCAATTTGTGATTATTCCTGAAAACAATAGTCAAATTTGCTGACACAATGAGAAGTTTTTTTTTCAAATTTTCAGGTCATAATAAAATAGCTAACATGATTTAGCACATCACATTTAGTCGATTACGACCAATTTAAATGGTCAAAATATCATACCTGTATACTGCGTTCTGATTGGTCTGGGGGCCTCTCACGCGGATCATGGATAAATCACCGTCGGATCCACTGGATCCAACGGCCCGCACCTCACCCTCTCACCCACCCACCGCGAGCTACCCCTAAAAAAACACCGCACACCACTCCTCTCTCTCCCTGCGCAGCAAACCCTAGCGCTCTCACACAACTCCTCCTTCTGGATCCACCGCCGCCGCCCCCAACCCCACTCCCTCCCTCTAGATCTCGACGCGCCGCCGCCCTCACCCCACTCCTCCGGCGTTCCCCGCACATTCTCACCGCTCGGAGACCCCCACCCTCGCAGATCCAACGCGCCGGTGCCTCCTCCGATCCAGATCGACACGCCCCTTCCACCACCCCTGCCGTCGCCGCCCCTTCCTCCTCCAGCCCCGACCACCCCCCTTCCACCATCCAAAGTTACAGCAGGCGCTCCCCTCGATCCCTCCCACCGCCGTCTCCTTCCCTCAGATCGAGCTCCCCCTCCCCTCTTCCTCCCACCTCTCGACACCCACAGTCCCTCCCGTCTCCCACCCGCACTCTCTATCTTCCTCGCTCGATTCCCACCGTAGACGAGGTCGAGGCTGACCCAGGATCGAGCCCATGCCCAGACTCATGAGTGAAGCCCCGCGGAGCTGCCCACAAACTGCTCCTCTTCCCCAACACCCGATTCCTCTCCAATCTCCGCCGTCGCCGTCGATCCCCACCCCCATCGGCGACCTCGTCTCCTGGTCCCCCCATCCCGAACCCCACCGCTGACCGACCTTCCTCCTCATCTCGTCCATCCACCCACGGAAACCCCCTCTTCCACGGATCCACCCACCCACGCCCACCAATTCTGGCGATGGATGGGGCGCACCAGTTCTGGCGATGGATGGGGTGCACCAGTTCTGGCGATAGTAGCGCCGGACCCGCACCCACCTGTGCGATGGAGGTCGGCCGCATCGGGATCCACCTGCGCGATGGAGCCCGGCCGGATCGGTGTGGCGCGGCACACCACACCACACCGGAGCTTGCTGTTGTGCTGGTCGTCGACAACGACGCAACTCTGGCGGGACCTAGACGCCCAAGGTACGTACGCCGTTCTTGCCAACTCTTCCATCTTCTCTCATGCGTGGCTCGCGTGCTGCAGATCCGACCCCCCCATCCTTCCTTCCTTGTGTTCGCGGAACGACAATGGCAAGGGGACGACCGATGTGCATGGTGGACCAGGAGGTGGAGAACCGTCTCGCCCTCCTTGTTCACATCACATCCCTTTGCTTTCCCTTGGACACTTGGAGAGAGAGAAGGAAGATGGCGAACGAGCGGATGGCCAACTGCATCGACATCATCCTCGCCATCATCCTGCTGCCGCTTGGCGTCTTCCTCAAGTTCGCCTGCGGGGTGAGTTGCCCGAGCTTTGTCCCGGTCCCGTGCTAGCTACATGTTTAAACTTCACAGTAGGTTCTCTCCTGAGCGTGATTCCATCGAGAGTTGGGTTAACTGACAGCTGGTGCTGAACGTGCTTTTGCAGATCGAGTTCTGAATCTGCTTGCTGCTCGCCTTCTTCAGCTACCTCCCTGGCATCATCTACGCTGTCTGGGTCATCACTAAGTAGGTGTCGGAGGGGCTCCTCACCTCTGACCGCCTCTAGGTATGCATGCACCGATGCGCCTTGGGGGAACTTGTCATGTTTCCCAGTTATTTTCTGTTCAGTACAGTCCTCTGCAGAATTTACAAAAGCAATTTTTACTGTATGAAGAAACTAAACAAATATAGTCCGTCGTATTCTTAACAACACAAAACGATGCATCTTCCAAGCAAAAGTAATTTTGCATATCCAAAAGAGAAGCGCCCTACAGCCTGTTGTTACTTCCATCTCTGTTCCAAAAACAGAGGAACCACCTTTTTTGGTTCAGATAATTGCGAGGAAATTCCTGAACTGATCCCTGCTTCCTCTGGTTGTTGTTTGTGCCAGGTGACCCAAGGTTGCTGAAGAGGAGCAGCAGCCGCACAAGAGTATCTGAGGATGACTCCTCCGTTTCTAACCCATCCCCTTCCTTCCACTGTTTTGGATGATGAACTTGATCCTGCTTAATTAATTAATTTCTCATCGTGCTTAATTAGCTGTAAATGTGCCCCCTTATTGAAGAAGAAGAAGAAGATAATACAAATGTAATTTAATTGGATGGTCCTTTTCATCATGCTTAATTAGCTGTAAATGTGCCTCCCTTACTGAAGAATATAAGAATCCATATGTGTTATGCAAAATTAACTTTGTCATCTAGTAAGCACTCTAGGCAGTGTCTAGAGGGTGAAAATATGAGAACAAAAAAGAATTACTGGATTAATTTAAAACATCCATCCTTTCCTCCGTCCTTGTCATTGTTATTTACCCCTGGGAGTATTTTTAACTTGAAAATCTCTGGTGAACTGCCATTTCAAGTACATTTGCTTGCTCTGTTAATTTTTTGGGTTACTCCATCTTGCTCTGTTAAGTAAAATTTGATATGTGGAGTAGCAGTAGTAAGCTAGACCCTCCATCTTGCTCTGTACATAGTCAAAGCTACTCCAAGTTAGCAGCAATACTGTTAACTTCTCAATTTGCTTGGATTACATTTAACTTCTAGTACTCCAGTACTCTAGTAATTTTGCTTAGAGTATTTAACAAGATTGAACTGTACATGTGTGGAGTAATTTTGCTGGGAGTATTTAACAAGATTGAACAAGATTTAACTTGTCAACATTTAACAGTATTTTCAGTAAGTATTCTGAACATGCTTCTGAATATTTCCAGATTTTGAACATGCAAGCAAATCTGCAGGAGTAAACAAGTTCTTGCGGTAGATATTGCAAGTGTTTTATCTAAACATCTACTCTCACCGAAGATATTTCAAGTGGTCTGACCAGATTTTCTCAGTTTGCAAGTTTACTTACTTTTCCAGTTAATTAACTGGACATCTTGGAGTAGTTAGAAAATCATGAATTATTTGCAGAAAACCATAGAAGTATTGTACTCCAGGGTGCATTACGTACATAAACTTGCTTGCAAGCTTATTTTCTGACTCACATATTCTGAAACTAAAAAAGCTTAGTTAACTTGCGTGGTACATTTGGTAAAAATGGAATGGTTCCATCCTGCACAACATACTTTGAGTGAATGTTGAGTACTGTATGCACTTGTGTAATATATGTTGGTTGATGAATGCCTGGGTGTGTCACTGCTTGTTCCATGCTACATTTAGGAATTGTTCATTTTTGTGTTATGACAACTTCACTGCTTCCTGCCAAAACCTTTTAAAATCTTGCAGATTCTAGTGCTACCACACAACTAGATCAGTATTTGATTACTGTTACAAGTGGAGGTCTAAATCAGCAGAGAACAGGGGTGAGATGTACATGTCCCAACCTCCTTCCCTCCCATGTATGAATACGCTCTCAAGTAGTCATTTTTGTGAGTGGGCATATGATAAGAACTAAGAATTCACCTTCACTAATTGTCTATGATATTTCATCAGGATCTATAAGTACTTGAGGTACATATTGGCCGCACCACCAATTTGTGTAGTTCTTTGGCCCTCTTGGTAGTGGGTTCTCAGTAGGACTATAGAGTTGATAGTATGCTTCTATGCATCCCCATTTATAAGTTATGCAGAATAAGAATTACAATTTGCTGCAATTCAGATGTTTTGAATTCTTCAATCTTGAATTGTTCAATGATGATAGCTATCTTGCACCGTACTATAAAATCATGGATCGGCAACTAGGTGATTGTCAATCCGTTCTTGCTAGATGTGTTGTTGTTTTTCTTCTTCTAAGATAAGATGGTAGCATCACATGTCATCCTATCATGTTGTACTAGTTCCTGAAGTGTAAGATAAGATGGTGGCATCAGATGTGTGTTCTGACTTGTGACTGTTTACTACATGGATACATGCAGCTAGCTAGTAACCTAGCAGTACTAGTAAGAATATATGTGACTAATTCCCTCCCTATACCTTGTGATTGATTCCAGGTATATACAGATGCCATCTTTGTCTGGCAACATATGCACCTGATTACATTCAGGTGCATATAGTATACTTGAACAGTGTAAACATATGCATCTGCAAAATTATCTCATTCATAGTGTGGTGCCTATGTATATCAGTTATCAATTGGCTTGATTTAGGCTGTTGATAGTCAGTGTCTCAGTGACAGAAATAACTCAAAAGCTATACCTTTAGCTGTGCTGGCAATCGAATGTATATAATCGTAACTGTGAAACTAGTTATTACCGTAGCCAGCAGATCTTTTTACTGAGCATTAACTGGTAGTTCTCATAATCCATCCCATAGATTACTTCCCCAACGTGTGTTCCGAGGGCTTTACCTGTTAGAATTGATGCTTGTTTCTACTAAGTGTTGCACTTGTTTCTACTAAGTTTTAACTGTGAATCTATTGTTTCACATATACTATATACAACTATTGCCTTGAAGAAGTCAGCTCCCTTGGATGGTGCAGTGTAGCAAATCAATGTCGATTCATTCATTCTTTGGTGAGTGCGCACTACTAGCACATTCTTTGTTGTGATCAAGTGCGACTCATATCCAGTTGTTTTCTCACATTATTATTTGGTTATGCCATGCCGCTGCCATTGTTTGCTTAAGCATTCTTTGCTCCAACCTGGCATTGTGTTGCACTAGTACTAGTACATACTTCAATTGCATGCATGCATGTTTGCCGTTCCCTGAACTGTTTGACTGCTTTGCATACGGCTTGTGTCTTGCTGCTCTCTGACCTGTTGTACTGTCCATATGTTACTTGATCATTTGCAAAATATATCTCAGTTTTCGCAGTAATGAAAATGTTATATGCATGGTTTCCTGTTAAATCTGAAGTTCTGCACCAAATTTTCATCGTTATGAGAATTTTATATTCACAGATTCACTTGATTATGTTTCTAACTTTTCATAATTTAGTATTTGCAGATGTTGGCTTTCATTCTTCCAAAGTTGGGTGTACAGGAGCTCTAGGAAGAAGATTCCTGAAGATAAACCACACCCAGCAATGAGTTTTAGCTCACTAGAGATAGTTATGCTTGCAGCTAGTTATGTGTATATTTAGTTGTATTTTATAGCTGAATACCAGAATTGTACTATGCTTGGCTGTTGTATGAAATATTATGCCTTATTTGGTCTTTTTGAATCAAATTATCTAACTACACAAATATAGAACTGGTGTGTGGTACCCGAAAAGCAAACCTGGTAATTGGTTCCCATTTGACTAGTGGGACCTACTTTAAAATAGAAAAGAAACAAAAGAAAACTGACAAGTGGGCTGAAAAAAGGCCGAGGCCCCAAAAAAATTGCATTGTAAAAGGTTTTGGCCCAAAACATAAAAGTCTATTGGGCTTGGCCCATGTAGCTTACCCAAATTGAAAATAAAAACAACAAATGGGCTTAATTGTTGGGCTCGGCCCATGTAAAACACGTAATCGGACCGGGCTGAATCTTGTCAGTGACCTTTTCAATTGGTCGCAATTTTGCCACATTACATTGCCACGTCGGATCCGACGTGGCCTGGGCAGACAACCAGTGACCAAAGCAAAAGGTCATGGGTTCAACGACCTTCTATTTTGGTCGTAAACGTCTACCATCTTCTCACAGAGAAGGTCGTTAATTTCAGTTTACGACTGCCAGCTTTTGACCTTCTGTTTTTGGTCACAAAAAGGTCGCAAATGAAAAACTATGACCTTTCAGCGGCCAATAGTGAGGGTCACAAGTTGACATATTTCTTGTAGTGAGGACACATGGGAATTAGCGTCAAGCTAGTTTTCATCACGTTCATATGATTCGCGTTCGGTACTTTGATAATTTGATATGTGGGTGGACCGGTGCTTGGGTGATGTTCTTAGTTGAACAAGCATCCCACTTATGATTAACCTCTATTGCAAGCATCCGCAACTACAACAAAAGTATTAAGGTAAACCTAACCATAGCATGAAACATATGGAGCCAAATCAGCCCCTTACGAAGCAACGCATAAACTAGGGTTTAAGCTTCTGTCACTCTAGCAACCCATCATCTACTTATTACTTCCCAATGCCTTCCTCTAGGCCCAAATAATGGTGAAGTGGTATGTAGTCGACGTTCACATAACCCCACTAGAGGATAGACAACATACATCTCATCAAAATATCGAACGAATACCAAATTCACATGACTACTAATAGCAAGACTTCTCCCATGTCCTCAGGAACAAACGTAACTACTCACAAAGCATATTCATGTTCATAATCAGAGGGGTATTAATATGCATATAGGATCTAAACATATGATCTTCCACCAAATAAACCAACTAGCATCAACTACAAGGAGTAATCAACACTACTAGCAACCTACTAGTACCAATCCCGGACTTGGAGACAAGAATTGGATACAAGAGATTAACTAGGGTTTTGAGAGGAGATGGTGCTGGTGAAGATGTTGATGGAGATTGCCCTCTCCCGATTAGAGGAGCGTTGGTGATGACGATGGCGATGATTTCCCCCTCCCGGAGGGAAGTTTCCCTGGCAGAACAGCTCTGTCGGAGCCCTAGATTGGTTCCGCCAAGGTTCCGCCTCGTGGCGGCGGAGTCTCGTCCCGAAAGGTTGCTTATGATTTTTCCCTTGACGAAAGACTTCATATAGTAGAAGATGGCCACCGGAGAGCCAACAGGGGGCCCACGAGGCAGGGGGCGCGCCCTGGGGGGTAGGGCGCGCCCCCACCCTCATGGCCAGGTGGGGCCCCCTCTGACGTACTTCTTCTGCTCAATATTTTTTATTATTTCCAGAAATAACTTTCGTGGAGTTTCAGGACTTTTGGAGTTGTGCAGAATAGGTCTCTAATATTTGCTCCTTTTCCAGCCCAGAATTTCAGCTACCGGCATTCTCCCTCCTGATGTAAACCTTGTAAAATAAGAGAGAATAGGCATAAGTATTGTGACATAACGTGTAATAACAGGCCATAATGCAATCAATATCGATATAAAAGCATGATGCAAAATGGACGTATCAACTCCCCCAAGCTTAGACCTCGCTTGTCCTCAAGCGGAAGCCGATAACGATAAATATTTCCACATGTTTAGAGGTAGAGGTGTCGATAAAATAAAATATGGACATGGGGGCATCATGATTATTCTCATAACAGCAACATATATGGATATTGTCATATGATTTCTTATTCTCAAGTAATAACCTATTCAAAATGCAAAAGAATGAATCAGAAACTTTATTGACAACTAACAAACTATAATCTTAGTCAATGAAGCAATTGCAATTTATCATAACATCAGAAAGAGTCTATGTCAGAGCTTTCTAGCAAGTCCACATACTCAACTATCATTTAGTCTTTCATAATTGCTAACACTCACGCAATACTTGTGGTTACGGAGTTTTAATCGGACACAGAGAAAGATAGGGGCTTATAGTTTCGCCTCCCAACCTTTTACCTCAAGGGTAATGTCAACAATAATGCTGACTTATATCCAATTAGATATATTTATCAGGATCTTTCCAACACCCTGTGCTTGCCAAAGGATAAAATGTAAAAAGGAAAGGTGAAGATCACCATGACTCTTGCATAAGGTAGAAGATAATAATAAAAGATAGGCCCTTCGCAGAGGGAATCAGAGGTTGCCATGCGCTTTTATGGTTGGATGCACAAAATCTTAATGCGAAAGAATGTCACTTTATATTGCCCCTTGTGATATGAACCTTTATTATGCAGTCCGTCGCTTCTATTTCTTCCACATCACAAGATCGTATAAAGCTTATTTCCTCCACACCAATCAATCATACATATTTAGAGAGCAATTTTTATTGCTTGCACCGATGACAACTTACTTGAAGGATCTTACTCAATCCATAGGTAGATATGGTGGACTCTCATGGCAAAACTGGTTTAAGGGTTTTTTGGAAGCACAAGTAGTATCTCTACTTGGTGCAAAGAATTTGGCTAGCATGAGGGGGAAAGGCAAGCTCAACATGTTGGATGATCCATGACAATATACTTTATCTCAGATATAAGAAAACATAACCCATTACGTTGTCTTCCTTGTCCAACATCAACTCTTTAGCATGTCATATTTTAATGAGTGCTCCCAATCATAAAAGATGTCCAAGATAGTATATTTATATGTGAAACCTCTCTTTCCTTATTACTTCCTATTAATTGCAACAATGACCAAAGCTATGCTTGTCAACTCTCAACAATTTTTAATCATCATACTCTTTCTATGTGAAGTCATTACTCTCGATAAGATCAATATGATCTCCTTGTTTCTTTTTATTCTTTTCTCTTTCTTTTATTCACTCAAGATCATGGCAAAATAATCAAGCCCTTGACTCAACACTAAACTTTATTATATATAGCTCACAGACTTGATTACATAGAGGGATCATAAAGCAAAACTCAAAACTAGATCAAGATACTACTAATGGGATCGAACTAAGAAAAACGGTAAAGATAGGAGTGTGATGGTGATACGATACCGGGGCACCTCCCCCAAGCTTGGCAGTTGCCAAGGGGAGTGCCCATACCCATGTGATTATATCTCCTTTGCTGGTGAGGAAGGTGGAGGTGATGATGGATAGTCGCACATCGAACGTAAGAGGTCCTCCAGCTTGCGGATAATGCCCTTGAGTGCAATGATATGCTCCTTCAACAAAATATTTTCACGTGTGAGATACGTGTTCTGTATATGAGCTAACTCAATCATCTTGAAAGCTTTGATCTTAGTTGGGGAAAGAAGATTATGATCAAGTTGAAGGATGTCTTCTGCCGCCGGAGCTTGATCCTCCGTGGCCTTCTTGATCCCTTCATCCTTGTTGATCTACATGGGTTCTTCCCTCTTCAGCTCTATCTTCATTAGCCAACCATCGTTGTCACCATTGTTGGAGGAGGGGGTCGACATGATGCCTGGCCTTGACAACCCTGACAGAAAACAGCTCGAAACAAGAACAGAGGATAATTGCGTGATACGGGAGTCAAAACCTTCGGGAGATTATATAATGAATTTTTACCGACCAAAATACGTATCGTGCAAGAAAACGGAGTCCGGAGAGCACACGAGGTGCCCACGAGGTAGGGGGGCGCGCCCAGTAGGGTAGGGAGCGCCCTCCACCCTAGTGGAGCCCTCGTGTCCTTCCCGGACTGCTTATTATTTTTCTATTTTTCTAAATAATCCAAAACGGAGAAATATTGCCATAAAAATTGTTTTGGAGTCGTTTACTTACCGTACCACATACCTATTCCTTTTCGGAGTCTGAAACGTTCCGGAAAGTGTCCCTTATGTATTCCTCCGGGGTTACGGTTCCAATAACATTGGTTTCAACATTTATAGGATTACGTGAGATATAATGTTTGATTCTTTGACCGTTCACCACCTTCGGATTTGTTCCTTCGAAGTTCTTGATTTTTATGGCACCGGAACGATAGACCTCCTCGATAACGTAAGGACCTTCCCATTTAGAGAGAAGTTTTCCTGCAAAAAATCTTAAATGAGAGTTGAATAGCAACACATAATCACCTACATTAAACTCACGCTTTTGTATCCTTTTGTCATGCCATCTTTTAACTTTTTCTTTAAACAACTTGGCATTTTCATAAGCTTGGGTTCTCCATTCATCAAGTGAGCTAATATCAAATAATCTCTTCTCACCGGAAAGTTTGAAATCATAATTGAGCTCTTTAATAGCCCAATAAGCCTTATGTTCTAGTTCGAGAGGTAAGTGGCATGCTTTTCCATAAACCATTTTATACGGAGACATACCCATAGGATTTTTTATATGCAGTTCTATAGGCCCATAATGCATCATCAAGTTTCTTGGACCAATTCTTTCTAGATCTATTAACAGTTTTTTGCAAAATTAATTTGAGCTCTCTCTTACTCAATTCTAGTTGACCACTAGACTGTGGGTGATAAGGCGATGCAATTCTATGATTAACATCATACTTAGCAAGCATTTACGGAAAGCACCGTGAATAAAATGTGAACCACCATCAGTCATTAAATATCTAGGGACTCCAAACCTTGGAAAAATAACTTCTTTAAGCATTTTAATAGAACTGTTATGATCAACACTACTAGTTGGAATAGCTTCTACCCACTTAGTAACGTAATCAACAGCAACTAAAATATGTGTATATCCATTAGAGGCAGGAAAAGGTCCCATATAATCCAATCCCCAAACATCAAATGGTTCAATAACAAGTGAATAATTCATAGGCATTTCTTGACGTCTACTAATGTTACCAATTCTTTGGCATTCATCACAAGATAAGACAAACTTACGGGCATCCTTGAAGAGAGTAGGCCAATAAAAACCGGATTGCAATACCTTATGTGTAGTTCTATCTCCAGCGTGGTGCCCTCCATAAGCCTCGGAGTGACACTTGCGTAGGATCTGTTCTTGTTCATGCTCAGGTACACAACGTCTAATAACACCATCCACTCCTTCTTTATAAAGATGTGGGTCATCCCAAAAGTAATGTCTCAAGTCATAGAAAAACTTTTTCTTTTGCTGGTATGTGAAATTAGGTCGTATAAATTTAGCAACAATATAATTAGCATAATCAGCATACCATGGAGTACTACGAGAGGCATTTATGACATTTAATTGCTCATCAGGAAAACTATCATCAATAGGTAGTGGGTCATCAAGAACATTTTCTAACCTAGACAAGTTGTCTGCAACGGGGTTCTCAGCTCCCTTTCTATCAACAATATGCAAATCAAATTCTTGTAGCAAGAGAACCCATCTAATAAGTCTAGGTTTAGCATCTTTCTTTTCCATAAGATATTTAATAGCAGCATGATCCGTGTGAATAGTTACTTTAGAATCAGCAATATAAGGTCTAAACTTATCACAAGCAAATGCAACTGCTAAGAATTCTTTTTCAGTAGTAGCATAATTTCTTTGAGCATTGTCTAGAGTTTTACTAGCATATTGAATAACATTTAATTTCTTATCAACTCTTTGCCCTAGAACAGCACCTACAGCATAATCACTAGCATCACACATAATTTCAAACGGTAAATTCCAATCAGGTGGCTGAACAATAGGTGCAGAGATCAATGCTTTCTTAAGTATTTCAAATGCTTCTACACAATCATCATCAAAGACAAATGGTATATCTTTTTGTAATAAATTAGTCAGAGGCCGAGAAATTTTTGAGAAGTCCTTAATGAACCTCCTATAAAATCCGGCGTGACCAAGGAAACTTCTTATACCTTTGATGTCCTTGGGACATGGCATATTTTCAATAGCATCAACCTTGGCTTTATCAACCTCAATACCTCTTTCAGAGACTTTATGCCCCAAGACAATACCTTCATTAACCATAAAGTGGCACTTTTCCCAATTCAAGACAAGATTAGTTTCTTCACATCTCTGCAAAACTCGATCAAGGTTGCTCAAGCAATCATCAAAAGAGGATCCGTAGACGGAGAAATCGTCCATGAAAACCTCGCAAATCTTTTCACAAAAGTCAGAGAATATAGCCATCATGCATCTTTGAAAGGTAGCAGGTGCACTACATAAACCAAAAGGCATACGTCTATAAGCAAAAGTACCAAAAGGGCAAGTAAAAGTAGTCTTTTATTGATCATTGGCTGACACAGGTATTTGAGAGAAACCAGAATAACCATCTAGAAAGCAAAAATGTGTATGTTTCGATAGTCTTTCTAGCATTTGATCGATAAAAGGTAAGGGGTAATGATCTTTTTTAGTAGCCTTATTTAATTTGCGGAAATCAATTACCATCCTATAACCTGTAATAATTCTTTGCGGAATCAATTCATCTTTATCATTAGGAACGACGGTAATACCTCCCTTCTTAGGGACACAATGGACAGGACTTATCCACTGACTATCAGCAACGGGATAAATTATACCTGCCTCAAGGAGCTTTAGTATTTCTTTTATTACCACTTCTTTCATCTTAGGATTCAGCCTTCGTTGATGATCACGAACCGGTTTGGCATCTTCTTGCAAATTTATTTTATGTTGACATAGAGTGGGACTAATGCCCTTAAGATCATCAAGAGTATACCCAATGGCAGCTCAGTGCTTCTTCAGAGTTTTCAATAATCTCTCTTCTTCATGCTCTGAAAGGTTAGCACTAATAATAACAGGATATATCTTTTTCTCATCAAGATAAGCATATTTAAGAGTATTAGGCAACGGTTTAAGCTCAAACACGGGATCACCCTTGGGTGGAGGAGGATCCCCTAGGATTTCAACAGGCAAATTGTGTTTCAAGATAGGTTCCTATATAAAGAATACTTCATCTATTTCCCTTCTTTCATTCATGAACATATCATTTTCATGGTCTAGCAAATATTGTTCTAAAGGATCACTAGGAGGTACGGCAATAGAAGCAAGACCAATAATTTCATCCTTACTAGGTAATTCTTTTTCACAGTGTTGTCTACTAAATTTAGAGAAATTAAACTCAAGAGAAATATCACCCAAGCCAATAGTAACAACACTCTTTTTGCAGTCTATCCTAGCATTAACTGTGTTCAAGAAGGGTCTACCAAATATAATGGGACAAAAGCCATCTTGTGGGGAACCAAGAACAAGAAAATCAGCAGGGTATTTAGTTTTCCCACACAAGATTTCAACATAACAATCCCAATGGGTGATATTGTATCTCTATTAGCAAGTTTGATGGTAACATCGATACCTTCTATCTCAGCAGGTGCAATTTCATGCATAATTTCTTTGTATAAGTCATGAAGTATAGCACTAGCACTAGCACCCATATCACATAAGCCACGATAACAATGATCTCCTATTTTAACAGAAATAACAGGCATGCCTACCATAGGTCTATGTTTATCTTTAGCACAAGGTTTGGCAATTCTAGCAGTTTCACCGCAGAAATAAATAACACGCCCATCAATATTATCAGCCAAGAGATCTTTAACAATAGCAATATTAGGTTCAACTTTAACTTGCTCAGGAGGTGTATAAGTTCTAATATTGCTTTTACGAACCACAATTGAAGCTTTAGCATGATCCTTTATCCTAAGAGGAAGGGTGGTTTCTCAACATAAGAAGTGGGAACAACATGATCATTATAAGTGATAGTCTTTTCTTCAACTTTAATAGGTGCAGCTACTTTTACTTCTATGGGAGGATGATATTTAAACCACTTCTCCTTGGGGAGATCAACATAAGTAGCAAAGGATTCACAGAAAGAAGCTACTATCTCAGAGTCAAGTCCATATATCTCAGTTTTCGCAGTAATGAAAATGTTATATGCATGGTTTCCTGTTAAATCTGAAGTTCTGCACCAAATTTTCATCGTTATGAGAATTTTATATTCACGGATTCACTTGATTATGTTTCTAACTTTTCATAATTTATTATTTGCAGATGTTGGCTTTCATTCTTCCAAAGTTGGGTGTACAGGAGCTCTAGGAAGAAGATTCCTAAACATAAACCACACCCAGCAATGAGTTTTAGCTCACTAGAGATAGTTATGCTTGCAGCTAGTTATGTGTATATTTAGTTGTATTTTATAGCTGAATACCAGAATTGTACTATGCTTGGCTGTTGTATGAAATACTATGCCTTATTTGGTCTTTTTGAATCAAATTATCTAATTGCACAAATATAGAACTGGTGTGTGGTACCCGAAAAGCAAACCTGGTAATTGGTTCCCATTTGACTAGTGGGACCTACTTTAAAATAGAAAAGAAACAAAAGAAAACTGACAAGTGGGCTGAAAAAAGGCCGAGGCCCCAAAAAAATTGCATTGTAAAAGGTTTTGGCCCAAAACATAAAAGTCTATTGGGCTTGGCCCATGTAGCTTACCCAAATTGAAAATAAAAACAACAAATGGGCTTAATTGTTGGGCTCGGCCCATGTAAAACACGTAATCGGACCGGGCTGAATCTTGTCAGTGACCTTTTCAATTGGTCGCAATTTTGCCACATTACATTGCCACGTCGGATCCGACGTGGCCTGGGCAGACAACCAGTGACCAAAGCAAAAGGTCATGGGTTCAACGAACTTCTATTTTGGTCGTAAACGTCTACCATCTTCTCACAGAGAAGGTCGTTAATTTCAGTTTACGACTACCAGCTTTTGACCTTCTGTTTTTGGTCACAAAAAGGTTGCAAATGAAAAACTATGACCTTTCAGCGGCCAATAGTGAGGGTCACAAGTTGACATATTTCTTGTAGTGAGGACACATGGGAATTAGCGTCAAGCTAGTTTTCATCACGTTCATATGATTCGCGTTCGGTACTTTGATAATTTGATATGTGGGTGGACCGGTGCTTGGGTGATGTTCTTAGTTGAACAAGCATCCCACTTATGATTAACCTCTATTGCAAGCATCCGCAACTACAACAAAAGTATTAAGGTAAACCTAACCATAGCATGAAACATATGGATCCAAATCAGCCCCTTACGAAGCAACGCATAAACTAGGGTTTAAGCTTCTGTCACTCTAGCAACCCATCATCTACTTATTACTTCCCAATGCCTTCCTCTAGGCCCAAATAATGGTGAAGTGTTATGTAGTCGACGTTCACATAACCCCACTAGAGGATAGACAACATACATCTCATCAAAATATCGAACGAATACCAAATTCACATGACTACTAATAGCAAGACTTCTCCCATGTCCTCAGGAAAAACATAACTACTCACAAAGCATATTCATGTTCATAAACAGTGGGGTATTAATATGCATATAGGATCTGAACATATGATCTTCCACCAAATAAACCAACTAGCATCAACTACAAGGAGTAATCAACACTACTAGCAACCTACTAGTACCAATCCCGGACTTGGAGACAAGAATTGGATACAAGAGATGAACTAGGCTTTTGAGAGGAGATGGTGCTGGTGAAGATGTTGATGGAGATTGCCCTCCCGATGAGAGGAGCGTTGGTGATGACGATGGCGATGATTTCCCCCTCCCGGAGGGAAGTGTCCCCGGCAGAACAGCTCTGCCGGAGCCCTAGATTTGTTCCGCCAAGGTTCCGCCTCGTGGCGGCGAAGTCTCGTCCCGAAAGGTTGCTTATGATTTTTCCCTTGACGAAAGACTTCATATAGCAGAAGATGGCCACCGGAGAGCCAACAGGGGGCCCACGAGGCAGGGGGCGCCCTGGGGGGTAGGGCGCGCCCCCCACCCTCGTGGCCAGGTGGGGCCCCCTCTGACGTGCTTCTTCCGCTCAATATTTTTTATTATTTCCAAAAATAACTTTCGTGGAGTTTCAGGACTTTTTGAGTTATGCAGAATAGGTCTCTAATATTTGCTCCTTTTCCAGCCCAGAATTCCAGCTGCCGGCATTCTCCCTCCTCATGTAAACCTTGTAAAATAAGAGAGAATAGGCATAAGTATTGTGACATAACGTGTAATAAAAGCCCATAATGCAATAAATATCGATATAAAAGCATCATGCAAAATGGACGTATCACTCTACGTTCACATACAATGGGTGCAAGCCAGTTTTGCACAGCGGAATACTCGGGTTAAACTTGTTGAGCCTAGCATATGCAGATATGGCCTTGGAACACTAGAGACCGAAAGGTAGAGCGTGAATCATATAGTAGATATGATCAACATGGTGATGTTCACCATTGAAAACTACTCCATCTCACGTGATGATTGGACATGGTTTGGTTGATTTGGATCACGTGATCATTTAGATGACTAGAGGGATGTCTATCTAAGTGGGAGTTCTTAAGTAATATGATTAATTGAACTTTAATTTATCATTAACTTAGTCCTGATAGTATTAGCATAACTATGTTGTAGATCAATAGCTCGCGATGTAGCTCCCTGTTTATTTTTGGTATATTCCTAGAGAAAAATAAGTTGAAAGATGATAGTAGCAATGATGCGGACTTGGTCCGTGATCTGAGGATTATCCTCATTGATGCACAGAAGAATTATGTCCTTGATGCACCGCTAGGTGACAGAACTATTGCAGGAGCAGATGCAGACGTTATGAATGTTTGACAAGCTTGGTATGATGACTACTTGATAGTTTAGTGCACCATGCTTTACAGCTTAGAATCGGGACTTCAAAAATGTTTTGAATGCCACGGAGCATATAAGATGTTCCAAGAGTTGAAATTGGTATCTCATACTCATGCCCGTGTCAAGAGGTATGAGACCTTTGACAGTACTTTGCCTACAAGATGGAGGAGAATAGCTCAATGAGTGAGCATGTGCTCAGAATGTCTGAGTACTACAATCACTTGAATCAAGTGGGAGTTAATTTTCCCGATAAGATAGTGATTGACTGAATTCTCTTGTCACTATCACCAAGTTACTAGAACTTCGTGATGAACTATAATATGCAAGGGATAACGTAAATGATTCCCAAGCTCTTCGTGATGCTGAAATCAGCGGAGGTAGAAATCAAGAAAAAGCATCAAGTGTTGATGGTTGACAAGACCACTAGTTTCAAGTAAAAGGGCAAGGGAAAGAAAGGGAACTTTGAAAGAATGGCAAGCAAGTTGTCACTCCCGTGAAGAAGCCCAAAGCTAAAGACCTAAGCCTGAAACTGAGTGCTTCTACTGCAAAAGGGAATAGTCACTTGAAGCGGAACTACCCTAAATAATTGGCGGATAAGAAGGACGGCAAAGTGAACAAAAGTATATTTGATATACATGTCATTGATGTGTACTTTACTAGTGTTTATATCAACCCCTCGGTATTTGGTACTGGTTCAGTTGCTAAGAGTAGTAACTCGACACGGGAGTTGCAAAATAAACAGAGACTAGTTAAGGGCGAGGTGATGATGTGTGTTGGAAGTGATTCCAAGGTTGATAAGATCACCATCGCACACTCCCTTTACCTTCGGGGTTAGTGTTGAACCAAAATAAATGTTATTTGGTGTTTGCGTTGAGCATGAATATGATTGGATCATCTTTATTGCAATACGGCTATTCATTTAAGTCAAAGAATAATTGTTATTCTATTTACGTGAATAAAACCTTCTATGGTCATACACTCAATATAAATGGTTTATTGAATCTCGATCGTAGTGATACACATATTCATAATATTGAAGCCAAAAGATGGAAATTTAATAATGATAGTGCAACTTATTTGTGGCACTGCCGTTTAAGTCATATTGGTGTAAAGCACATGAAGAAACTCCATGCTGATGGGATTTTGGAATCACTTGATTATGAATCACTTGATGCTTGCGAACCATGCCTCATGGGCAAGATGACTAAGACTCCGTTCTCTGGAACAATGGAGCGAGCAACTGACTTATTGGAAATAATGCACACTAATGTATGTGGTCTGATGAGTGTTGACGCTCGCGGCGGGTATCGTTATTTTCTAACCTTCACAAGATGATTTGAGCAGATATGGGTATATCTACTTAATGAAACACAAGTCTGAAACATTTGAAAAGTTCAAAGAATTTCAGAATAAAGTGGAGAATCATCGTAACAAGAAAATAAAGTTTCTACGATCTGATCGCGGAGGCGAATATTTGACTTACGAGTTTGGCCTTCAATTAAAACAACGTGGAATAGTTTATTAGATGGTGTGTCCGAACACCACACTGTAATGGTGTGTCCGAACATTGTAACCTTACTTTATTAGATATGGTGCGATCTATGATGTCTCTTATAGATTTACCACCATCGTTTTGGGGTTATGCATTAGAGACAGCTGCATTCACGTTAAATAGGGCACCATCTAAATCCGTTGAGATGACACCCTCTGAACTGTGGTTTGGCAAGAAACCTAAGCTGTCATTTCTTAAAGTTTGGGGCTACGATGCTTATGTGAAAAAGTTTCAACCTGGTAAGCTCGAACCCAAATCGGAGAAGTGCGTCTTCATAGGATACCCAAAAGAAAATGTTGGGTACACCTTCTATCTCAGATCCGAAGGCAAGATCTTTGTTGCTAAGAATGGATCCTTTCTAGAGAAGGAGTTTCTCTAGAAAGAAGTGAGTGGGAGGAAAGTAGAACTTGATGAGGTAATTGTACTTTCTCTCTAATTGGAAAGTAGTTCATCACAGAAATCAGTTCCAATGATGCCTACACCAATTAGTGAGGAAGTTAATGATGATGATCATGAAACTTCAGATTAATTTACTACCGAACCTCGTAGGTCAACCAGAGTACGTTCCGCACCAGAGTGGTACGGTAATCTGGTTCTGGAAGTCATGTTACTAGACCATGACGAACCTACGAACTATGAGGAAACAATGATGAGCCCAGATTCCGCAAAATGGTTTAAGGCCATGAAATCTGAGATAGGATCCATGTATGAAAACAAAGTATGGACTTTGGTGGAATTGCCCGATGATCGGCAAGCCATTGAGAATAAATGGATCTTCAAGAGGAAGACGGACGCTGATGGTAGTTACTATCTACAAAGCTCGATGTGTCGCGAAAGGTTTTCGACAAGTTCAAGGTGTTGACTATGATGAGTTTTTCTCACTCGCAGCGATGCTTAAGTCTGTCTGAATCATGTTAGCAATTGCCGCATTTTATGAAATCTGGCAAATGGATAAACAAAACCGCATTCCTTAATGGATTTATTAAAGAAGAGTTGCATATGATGCAACCAGAAGGTTTTGTCAATCCTAAAGGTGCTAACAAAATATGCAAGCTCCAGCGATCCATCTATGGACTGGTGCAAGCATCTCGGAGTTGGAATATACGCTTTGATAAGTTGATCAAAGCATATAGTTTTATTCAGACTTGCGGGGAAGCCTGTATTTACAAGTAAGTGAGTGGGAGCACTGCAGCCTTTCTAATAAGTATATGTGAATGACATATTGTCGATCGGAAATGGTGTATAATTTTCTGGAAAGCATAAAGGAGTGTTTGAAAGGAGTTTTTCAAAGAAAGACCTCGGTGAAGCTGCTTACATATTGAACATCAAGATCTATAGAGATAGATCAAGACGCTTGATAAGTTTTTTCAATGAGTACATACCTTGAAAAGTTTTTGAACCAGTTCAGAATGGAACAGTCAAAGAAAGAGTTCTTGCCTGTGTTGCAAGGTGTGAAGTTGAGTAAGACTCAAAGCCCGACCACGGCAGAAGATAGAGAGAGAATGAAAGTCATTCCCTATGCCTCAGCCATAGGTTCTATAAAGTATGCCATGCTGTGTACCAGACCTATTGTATACCCTGCCCTGAGTTTGGCAAGGGAGTACAATTTTGATCTAGGAGTAGATCACTTGACAGCGGTCAAAATTATCCTTAGAGGACAAAGAAATATTTCTCGGTTATGGAGGTGATAAAGAGTTCGTCGTAAAGAGTTACGTCGATGCAAGCTTTGACACCGATCTGGATGACTCTAAGTCACAATGCGGATATATATTGAAAGTGGGAGCAATTAGCTAAAGTTGCTCCGTGGAGAGCATTGTAGATATAGAAATTTGCAAAATACATACGGATCTGAATTTGGCAGACCCGTTGAATAAACTTCTCTCACAAGCAAAACATGATCACACCTTAGTACTCTTTGGGTGTTAATCACATGGCGATGTGTGATACGTCTCCGTCGTATCTACTTTTCCAAACACTTTTGCCCTTGTTATGGACTCTAACTTGCATGATTTGAATGAAACTAACCCAGACTGACGCTATTTTCAGCAGAATTGCCATGGTGTTATTTTTGTGTAGAAATAAAAGTTGTCGGAATGACCTGAAACTTCACGGAGAATATTTTTGGAAATAATAAAAAATACTGGCGAAAGAATCAAGGCCAGGGGGCCCACACCCTGTCCACGAGGGTGGGGGGCGCGCCTACCCCCCTGGGCGCGCCCCCTGCCTCGTGGGCCCCCTGGTGCTCCACGGACCTCAACTCCAACTCTATATATTCACGTTCGGGGAGAAAAAAATCATGGAGAAGGATTCATCGCGTTTTACGATACGGAGCCGCCGCCAAGCCCTAATCTCTCTCGGAAGGGCTGATCTGGAGTCCGTTCGGGGCTCCAGAGAGGGGAATCCGTCGCCATCGTCATCATCAACCATCCTCCATCACCAATTTCATTATGCTCACCGCCGTGCGTGAGTAATTCCATCATAGGCTTGTTGGACAGTGATGGGTTGGATGAGATTTATCATGTAATCGAGTTAGTTTTGTTAGGGTTTGATCCCTAGTATCCACTATGTTCTGAGATTGATGTTGCTATGACTTTGCTATGCTTAATGCTTGTCACTAGGCCCGAGTGCCATGATTTCAGATTTGAACCTATTACGTTTCCATGAATATATGTGAGTTCTTGAAACTATCTTGCATGTCTATAGTCACCTATTATGTGTTATGATCCGTTAACCCCGAAGTGACAATAATTGAGACCATTACCGGTGATGACCGTAGTTTGAGGAGTTCATGTATTCACCAAGTGTTAATGCTTTGGTCTGGTACTCTATTAAAAGGAGGCCTTAATATCCCTTACTTTCCAATAGGACCCCGCTGCCACGGGAGGGTAGGACAAATTATGTCATGCAAGTTCTTTTCCATAAGCGCGTATGACTATATTCGGAATACATGCCTACATTATATTGATGAATTGGAGCTAGTTCTGTGTCACCCTATGTTATAACTGTTGCATGAATAATCGCATCCGACATAATTATCCATCACCGATCCAATGCCTACGAGCTTTGCACATATTGCTCTTTGATTAGTTACTTTTCCATTGCCATTGTTACAATTACTACGAAACTGCTACTGTTACTTTTGCCACTATTACCGTTACTTTCATACTACTTTGCTACTAAATACTTTGCTGCAGATATTAAAGTTATCCAGGTGTGGTTGAATTGACAACTCAACTGCTAATACTTGAGAATATTCTTTGGCTCCCCTTGTGTCGAATCAATAAATTTGGGTTGAATACTCTACCCTCGAAAACTGTTGTGATCCCCTATACTTGTGGGTTATCAAGATTATTGTCTGGCACCGTTGCCGGGGAGCATAGCTCTATTATTTGAGTCACTTGGGATTTATATCTGCAGATCACTATGAGGAACTTGAAAGACGAGAAAACTAAAATTTATCCCTCAACTACGAGGGGAGGTAAGGAACTGCCATCTAGCTCTGCACTGGATTCACCTTCTGTTTTGAGTAAGCTTGCGACACCTAAACCTGCTTCTACTGTTAATTCTGATATGTCGCATGTTATTGATGATGCCACTTCTGCTATGCATGATACTTATGATGAAACTACTTCTATGCTTGATACTACTGTGCCACTAGGTGAATTTCTTGATGAACAACTTGCTAGGGCTAGAGAGAATGAAATTATTGAAACTGATAATATTGATGAAAGTGATGATGAAGATTCTCCCCCTAGATATGAATTGTCTGTTGTGCCTGAGGGTTATGTTATGGATGAAGAAACTGCTAGAGACTTTCTTGCTTGCAATGATAGGAATGATCTTAAGAAATTATTAGCTAAGTTGAAAGAAAAATCTCTGAATGCTAGAATGAAATATGACCCTACTTTTGCTACTTCACCTATCTTTGTTACCGATAAGGATTATGATTTCTCTGTTGATACTGAGATAATTACTTTGGTTGAATCTGATCCTTTTTATGGCTATGAATCTGAAACTGTTGTGGCACATCTTACTATATTAAATGATATAGCCACCCTGTTCACTAATGATGAGAAAACTCGCTACTACTATATTCTTAAATTATTTCCGTTCTCATTAAAGGGTGATGTTAAGACATGGTTTAATTCTCTTGATCCTGGTTGTGTGCGTAGTCCCCAGGATATGATTTATTACTTCTCTGCTAAATATTTCCCTGCTCACAAGAAACAAGCTGCTTTAAGGGAAATATATAATTTTGTGCAAATTGAAGAAGAGAGTCTCCCACAAGCTTGGGGCAGGCTTCTCCAATTACTTAATGCTTTGTATGATCATCCTCTCAAGAAAAATGAAATACTTGATATCTTTTATAATGGACTAACCGATGCTTCTAGAGACCACCTGGATAGTTGTGCTGGTTGTGTTTTCAGGGAAAGAACAGTTGATCAAGCTGAATTGCTATTGAATAATATGTTGACTAATGAAAATAATTGGACACTTCCTGAACCAACTCCTAAGCCAACTCCAAAGAAAAGGGGTATTCTATTTCTCAATCCTGAAGATATCCAAGAGGCAAAGAAATCTATGAAAGAAAAAGGCATTAAAGCTGAAGATGTTAAGAATTTACCTCCTGTTGAAGAAATACATGGTCTTAATTTGCTGCCTGTTGAAGAAATACATGGTATTGATAATCCGACACATGTAGTAAAGGTAAATTCTCTCTATAGATTTGATGAAGGTGATATTCCTCGTTATAAGTCTGCTAGCCAATGCTTAGATGAGTTTGATAATTTTATTGTTAAACAAGAAAACTTCAATGCTTATGTTGGTAGACAATTGAAACGGAATGCTTATATGATTGAACACTTGGGTGATTATATGTCTAGCGTTAAAGGTGAACTTAAACTTATTAGTAAACATGCTTCTATGGTTACCACTCAAGTAGAACAAGTACTTAAAGCTCAAAATGATTTGCTCAATGAATTGATTAATAAGAAGAATGATAATGCTGTTAGACTTATGACTAGATGGGGTAAAATGACTCAGGAACCTTTGTATCCTGAGGGCCACCCTAAGAGAATTGAGCAAGATTCTCAGAGAACTAATGTAGATGCACCTAGTCCTTCTAAGAGGAAGAAAAAGAAAAATGATAGGACTTTGCATGCTTCTAGTGAACCTGTTGTTGACACACCTGAGAATCCCTATGATATTTCTATCTCTGATGCTGAGACACAATCTGGTGATGAACATGAACCTAGTGATAATGTTAATGATGATGTTCATGTTGATGCTCAACCTAGCAATAACAATGATGTAGAGATTGAACCTGTTGTTGATCTTGATAACCCACAATCAAAGAATCAACATTATGATAAGAGAGACTTCGTTGCTAGGAAGCACGGTAAAGAAAGAGAACCATGGGTTCAGAAACCCATGCCTTTTCCTCCTAAACCATCCAAGAAAAAGGATGATGAGGATTTTGAGCGCTTTGCTGAAATGATTAGACCTATCTTTTTGCGTATGCGTTTGACTGATATGCTTAAAATGAATCCTTATGCTAAGTATATGAAAGATATTGTTACAAATAAAAGAAAGATACCGGAAGCTGAAATTTCCACCATGCTTGCTAATTATAGTTTTATGGGTGGAATACCAAAGAAACTTGGAGATCTAGGAGTACCTACTATACCATGCTGTATTAAAAGAAACTATGTTAGAACTGCTTTATGTGATCTTGAAGCCGGTGTTAGTGTTATGCCTCTCTCTTTATATCGTAGACTTGATCTGAATAAGTTCACACCTATTGAAATATCTTTGCAAATGGCCGATAAATCAACTGCTATACCTGCCGGTATTTGTGAGGATGTGCATGTTGTGGTTGCAAATGTTACTATTTGTACGGACTTTGTTATTCTTGATATTCCCGAGGACGATAGTATGTCGATTATCCTTGGTAGACCCTTTTTGAATACTGCAGGGGCTGTTATTGATTGCAACAAAGGCAATGTCACTTTTCATGTTAATGGTAATGAGCATACGTTACACTTTCCGAGGAAACAACCTCAAGTCCATAGTATCAATTCTATTGGAAAATTTTCAACTATTACTATTGGAGGTTTTGAATTTCCTCTCCCTACTGTCAAGAAGAAATATGATATTCTTATTGTTGGGGATGTGCATATCCCCGTTGAGGTAACCTAGTGTTATTCGAAATTTCTTCGGTTCCATGTTATTCGAAAAGAGTTTGTTAACAAGACTTGATTAACCTTGATTCCTTTTGATGAGCATGAGATGGATGAAGTTAGAAAGCACAACCTTCTGTACCCTCCTTTTACTTTCTGTTATTTAGATTATATAAAGCAGAAATAGTATATTTTGTCTGTTTTCTGAATTATTTGTGTAATAAAAAATACCCCGAAAATAAAAGTTCTCCAAATGCCCCGAAATTGAAATATGATTTTTCTGAAATATTTGAGAATATCTGGCACTGAGAACACAGCAGGGGGAGCAAGCACCTGGCCACGAGGGTCCAGGGCGCGCCCACCCCCCTGGGCGCGCCCCCTGCCTCGTGGGCCCATGGTGGCTCCCCTCCACTTATTCCAGCCACCACACACTCCGTCTTCCTCCCAAAAAAATTACCAACCAGCTCAAGCACGAGTTCTTGCTCATCTTGCTGCGATTTTCGATCTCCTTGCTCAAAGCTCCACTCACAAAACTGCTTTGGGGGATTGTTCTTCGGTATGTGGCTCCTCCAATGGTCCAATTAGTTTTTGTTCTAGTGCTTTATTCATTGCAAATTTTTGCTGTCTAGGTGACCACGTTCTTGAGCTTGCATGTCAAATTTATATGGTACCAAGAAGTTCTAATGCATGATATAGTCTCTAGGCACTTGTGGGAGTAGTTTCTATCAATTTTGTTGAGTTTGGTTCACTTTTATTTTGAAGTTACTAAAAATTTAAGAAAATTTCAGAAAATGATGAACAGATTTTTGAGGGGCTTGTCGAGCCGAAGCTCGAAAGATAAGCAAAGTGAAGAGGATAAGAGGCCCAAATATAATCTCCCTCGCATCGCGGAGGTTCAGCCATGTGAATGGCCCTGCGATGATTTCTCGAGAGCAACCGGGATTCATGATGATTTTTATGATTTGGCTGAGAATGCAGGCCTCACCGACTTCCTCTGCGACCAACGCGAACAGTATCTCTTACTCACTAATATTTTCGTGCAAAATTTTCATTTCCATGCTAGGAGATCACCACCTTCAGTGGAATTTTATTTATATGATGAGCATAAGGAGATGCCCCTTTCTGATTTCTGCCAGGTCTGTAAGATACCCTTTACGGGCAACATAGAGGAACCACATCGTAGTGATGTGGAAGGGTTTATTGATATGATTGTTGTAGGGGAAACAAGAAAGTTTCCGATGCAAGAATTACTAGCATACACTTTCCTGTTCTACGTTACTTTGCAATATTTGCTAGTAGATGTTTAATTGGTCGCGAAAACTGTGGAAACCTTAGTGTCCCTGATATTGTTATTTTGTGCCATGCCTTGTTCCGTGATAATACATTTAGTATGGGCGCTATTTTTGCCAAGCGGTTAAAACTGAACTGTACGAAAGGTCCCATCTTGGGAGGTATCTTCGCCTCGCGCCTCGCTGCACACTTTAACATACCTATTAGGCATCATGAGAACGAAGAAAAGTTGTTGCCTCCTGTTTTTCTGGACTATAAGTGTATGATAGCACATGATTTCATTGTTAAGAATAACAAAAAGATGCTTAACTATAGACTGATATTTGATAAAGATTACTTTGAGACTATTACATTGCCTGCTCCTACTCTGTTTAACTTATCTTCAGGCAAGTACCTTGTTCTGCCGGAGGCATTTCATGCCTACCAGAGCCACACACCAGCTCCAGAGCCAGAGCCGCAACCACAAGTTGATCCTCACCGTCAGTCTGTTTACCAGTGGGATCCGGAGGAGATCGCCAACCAGTGGCATCCCGAGGCTCCTTCTCAGTACGACCCCAACTACAACTTTGATCCATGGGCATAGACCAACTTAGGCCAAAAGACTAAGCTTGGGGGAGTACGTATTTCTCACCGACATTACATTCATGTTCACACACTCCTGCTAGTTGTCGGTGCTCATACTTTTTCATTGTACTATCCGTGCTAGTTTATTTTCTTTTCTCGCTTTCTTCTTGTGTGTTTGAAAAACCTTAAGAAAAACCAAAAAAATTAGTTGTAGCTTTTAGCTAGTTTACTTTTCATGCTTGTAGTAGTAATAATTAGAAGAAAACCCAAAAAGATTTCTTGTTCTTCTTTTGCTTGTTGGGAGCTTTCCCGTGTAAATAGTTTTATTTCTTTTATTTTCTTTGGGGGTCGAGAGGAGAAGACCATAATGAAAATGTTGAAGTGGCTCTTATATGCATTATTGTTGATTTAACCAAGAGCCCATATTATCTTGTCTTCTCCTTTGTATCAAATGTTTGCAGATTCCAGCTTAGTCCAATGCACGTGCACTATTATTATACACACCGTTCGGTCGTGCAAGTGAAAGGCAATAATGACGATATATGATGAATTGATTGAGATGAGAGAAGCTGGTATGAACTCGACCTCTCTTGTTTTTGTAAATATGATTAGTTCATCGTTCCTGATTCAGCCTATTATGAATGAACATGTTCGCAATGACAATTAGAGATTATAGTTGCTGATGCCATGCTTAATTAGCTAGGAGTTTATAATGGTTTACCATGCGTGCCAACATGCTATTAAAATGGTTGTGATGTGGTATAATAGGGTGGTATCCTCCTTTGAACGATTCGAGTGACTTGACTTGGCACATGTTCACACATGTAGTTGAATCAAAATCAACATAGCCTCCACGATATTTATGTTCATGGTGGATTATATGGTACTCATGCTTGCACTCAATGTTTATTAATTTTAACGCATGTTCATGACTGTTGTCGCTCTCTAGTTGGTCGCTTCCCAGTCTTTTTCTAGCCTTCACTTGTACTAAGCGGGAATACTGCTTGTGCATCCACTTCCATAAACCCCAAAGTTATTCCATATGAGTCCACTATACCTTCCTATATGCGGTATCTACCTGCCGTTCCAAGTAAATTTGTATGTGCCAAACTCCAAACCTTCAAATGAAATTCTATTTTGCATACTCAAATAGCTCAGGTACCAACTAGGGCTATCTGTATCTTCCATGCTAGGCGGGTTATTCTCAAGAGGAGTGGACTCCGCTCCTCACTCACGAGAAAATGGCTGGTCACCGGGATGCCCAGTCCCATGCTTTAAGCAAATCAAATCAAAATAATTGCAAACAAAACTCCCCCAGGACTGTTGTTAGTTGGAGGCACCCGTTGTTTCGGACAAGCCATGGATTGATGTTTTTTGGTGGTGGGGGAGTATAAACTTTACCATTCTGTTTGGGAACCGCCTATAATGTGTGTAGCATGGAAGATATCGAGATCTCTCGGTTGTTATGTTGACAAGGAAAGAATGCCGCTCAAAATATTATTCATCTCTACTTCAAAATTGAGCTCTGGCACCTCTACAAATCCCTGCTTCCCTCTGCGAAGGGCCTATCTATTTACTTTTATGTTGAGTCATCACCCTATTATTAAAAAGCACCAGTTGGAGAGCATCGTTGTCATTTGCATCCATTACTATTAATTTATATTGGGTATGACTATGACTGGATCTCTTTTACCATGAATTACAATGTTTAGTCAGTCCTTGATCTTCAGAGGTGCTCAGCATTTATGTTTTGCGGTCTCAGAAAGGGCTAGCGAGATACCATCTTGATATATCATATTATGGTTGTCTTGAGAAAGTGTTGTCATCCGAGATTTATTATTATTGCTCGCTAGTTGATTATGCCATTGATATGAGTAAACATGAGACCTAAATGTTATTGCGAATGTAGTTAGTTCATAATCTTTGCTGAAAACTTGAATGCTGGCTTTACATATTTACAACAACAAGAGAAAACAGAGTTTGTAAAAGTTTTTTCTTTATCACTTTCAGTTTATCAACTAAATTGCTTGAGGGCAAGCAAAGGTTTAAGCTTGGGGGAGTTGATACGTCTCCGTCGTATCTACTTTTCCAAACACTTTTTCCCTTGTTTTGGACTCTAACTTGCATGATTTGAATGGAACTAACCCGGACTGACGCTATTTTCAGCAGAATTGCCATGGTGTTATTTTTATGTAGAAATAAAAGTTCTCGGAATGACCTGAAACTTCACGGAGAATATTTTTGGAAATAATAAAAAATACTGGCGAAAGAATCAAGGCCAAGGGCCGACACCCTGTCCACGAGGGTGGGGGGTGCACCTACCCCCCTTGGCGCGCCCCCTGCCTCGTGGGCCCCCTGGTGCTCCACTGACCTCAACTCCAACTCTATATATTCACGTTCGGGAAGAAAAAATTAGGGAGAAGGATTCATCACGTTTTACGATACAGAGCCGGCGCCAAGCCCTAATCTCTCTCGGGAGGGCTGATCTGGAGTCCGTTCGGGGCTCCGGAGAGGGGAATCCGTCGCCATCGTCATCATCAACAATCCTCCATCACCAATTTCATGATGCTCACCGCCGTGCGTGAGTAATTCCATCGTAGGCTTGCTGGACAGTGATGGGTTGGATGAGATTTATCATGTAATCGAGTTAGTTTTGTTAGGGTTTGATCCCTAGTATCCACTATGTTCTGAGATTGATGTTGCTATGACTTTGCTATGCTTAATGCTTGTCACTAGGGCCCGAGTGCCATGATTTCAGATCTGAACCTATTACGTTTCCATGAATATATGTGAGTTCTTGATCCTATCTTGCAAGTCTATAGTCACCTATTATGTGTTATGATCCGTTAACCCCGAAGTGACAATAATCGGGACCATTACCGGTGATGACCGTAGTTTCAGGAGTTCATGTATTCATGAAGAGTTAATGCTTTGGTCCGGTACTCTATTAAAAGGAGGCCTTAATATCCCTTTGTTTCCAATAGGACCCTGCTGCCACGGGAGGGTAGGACAAAAGATGTCATGCATTCTTTTCCATAAGCGCGTATGACTATATTCGGAATACATGCCTACATTATATTGATGAATTGGAGCTAGTTCTGTGTCACCCTGTGTTATTAATTGTTGCATGAATAATCGCATCCGAAATAATTATCCATCACCGATCCAATGCCAACGAGCTTTTCACATATTGCTCTTTGCTTAGTTACTTTTCCGTTGCCATTGTTACAATTACTACAAAACTGTTACTGTTACTTTTTCCACTGTTATTGTTACTTTCATACTACTTTGCTACTAAATACTTTGCTACAGATATTAAGTTATCCAGGTGTGGTTGAATTGACAACTCAACTGCTAATACTTGAGAATATTCTTTGGCTCCCCTTGTGTCGAATCAATAAATTTGGGTTGAATACTCTACCCTCGAAAACTGTTGCGATCCCCTATACTTGTGGTTTATCAATGTGAACTAGATTACTGACTCTAGTAAACACTTTGAGTGTTGGTCACTTGGCGATGTGAACTATGGGTGTTAATCACATGGTGATGTGAACTATTGGTGTTAAATCACATAGCGATGTATACTAGATTATTGACTCTAGTGAAAGTGGGAGAATGAAGGAAATATGCCCTAGAGGCAATAATAAAGTTATTATTTATTTCCTTATTTCATGATAAATGTTTATTATTCATGCTAGAATTGTATTAACCGGAAAGTTAGTACATGTGTGAATACATAGATAAACAGAGTGTCCCTGGTATGCCTCTACTTGACTAGCTCGTTAATCAAAGATGGTTAAGTTCCCTAGCCATGGACATGTATTGTCATTTGATGAACGGGATCACATCATTAGAGAATGATGTGATGGACAAGACCCATTCGTTAGCTTAGCATTATGATCGTTTGAGTTTCATTGCTACTGCTTTCTTCATGACTTATACATGTTCCTCTAACTATGAGATTATGCAACTCCCGAATACCGGAGGAACACTTTGTGTGCTATCAAACGTCACAACATAACTGGGTGATTATAAAGATGCTCTACAGGTGTCTCCGAAGGTGTTTGTTGAGTTGGCATATGTCGAGATTAGGATTTGTCACTCTGTGTACCGGAGAGGTATCTCTGGGCCCTCTCGATAATGCACATCACTATAAGCCTTGCAAGCATTGTGAATAATGAGTTAGTTGCGGGATGATGCATTACGGAACGAGTAAAGAGACTTGCCGGTAACGAGATTGAACTAGGTATGAGGATACCGATGATCGATTCTCGGGCAAGTAACATACCGATGACAAAGGGAACAACGTATATTGTAATGCGGTATGACCGATAAAGATCTTCGTAAAATATGTAGGAGCCAATATGAGCATCCAGGTTCCGCTATTGGTTATTGACCGGAGACGTGTCTCGGTCATGTCTACATAGTTCTCGAACCCGTAGGGTCCGCACGCTTAACGTTCGATGACAATTTGTATTATGAGTTATGTGATTTGATGTACCGAAGGTTATTCGGAGTCCCGTATGAGATCACGGACATGAAGAGGAGTCTCGAAATGGTCGAGACGTAAAGATCAATATATTGGAAGGCTATATTCGGACATCGGAAAGGTTCCGAGTGATTCGGGTATTTTTCGGAGTACCGGAGAGTTACGGGAATTCGCCGGGAGAAGTAATGGGCCTTATTGGGCTTTAGTGAAGAGAGGGGAGAAGATCCAAGAGGTGGCGCGCGCCTCCCCCCAACCCAAACCGAATTGGACAAGGGGTGGGGGCGCGGCCCCCCATTCCTTCTCCCTCTCCCTCTCTTTCCTTCTCTCCTACTCCGAATAGGAAAGAGGAGGGGAATCCTACTTGGACTGGGGAGTCCTAGTAGGATTCCCCACACCTGGCGCGCCCCCCTTGGGCCGGACACCTCTTCCCTTCCCTCCTTTATATACGTGGCCAGGGGCACCCCAAAGGCACTCAAGATTTGTCTTAGCCGTGTGCGGTGCCCCCCTCCACAGTTACACACCTCGGTCATATCGTCGTAGTGCTGAGGTGAAGCCCTGTGCCGGTAACTTCATCATCACCGTCGCCACACCATCATGCTGACGGAACTCTCCCTTGGCCTCAACTGGATCAAGAGTACGAGGGACGTCATCGAGCTGAACGTGTGCAGATCACGGAGGTGCCGTACTTTCGGTACTAGGATCGATCGGATCATGAAGACGTACGACTACATCAACCGCGTTGTCATAACGCTTCCGCTTTCGGTCTACGAGGGTACGTGGACAACACTGGCCCCTCTCATTGCTATGCATCACCATGATCTTGCGTGTGCGTAGGAAATTTTTTGAAATTACTACGTTCCCCAACAGCCCTTGCCGAGGACGCCCCTCTGGGCGGCGTGGTCGATGGGGGCAGCGTGTTGGGGGTGGCCCTCAGCGGCTCCTCCTGTTGCTGCTCCCCTCCTGCGAATCCGGCAAGGTCAACACTAAGATGCACGCCCCAAAGCGCGTTGGCAAAGAGTGAGGATGGACTCACACTGGGGGTTAAGGCGGGGGCTGTCGTCCGGGCTGATCACCACTGATACGTCTCCAACGTATCTATAGTTTTTGATTGTTCCAAGCTATTATATTATCCATTTTGGATGTTCAATGGGCTTTATTATACACTTTTATATTATTTTTGGGACTAACCTACTAACCAAAGGCCCAGTGCAAATTGCTGTTTTTTTTCCTATTTCAGTGTTTCGCAGAAAAGGAATATCAAACGGAATCCAAACGGAATGAAACCTTCGGGAGAGTTATTTTTGGAACAAACGTGATCCAGGAGACTTGGAGTGGACGTCAAGGAAGCAACGAGGCGGCCACGAGGCAGGAAGGCGCGCCCAGGGGGTAGGCGCGCCCCCACCCTCGTGGGCCCCTCGTGGCTCCACCGACCTACTTCTTTCACCTATATATACTCATATACCCCGAAAACATCCGAGAGCACCACGAAACCCTATTTCCACCGCCGCAACCTTCTGTACCCGTGAGATCCCATCTTGGGGCCTTTTCCGGCGCTCCGCCGGAGGGGGAATCGATCACGGAGGGCTTCTAAATCAACACCATAGCCTCTCCGATGATGTGTGAGTAGTTTACCATAGACCTTCGGGTCCATAGTTATTATCTAGATGGCTTCGTCTCTCTCTTTGGATCTCAATACAAAGTTCTCCTCGATTCTCTTGGAGATCTATTCGATGTAATTCATTTTGCAGTGTGTTTGTCGAGATCCAATGAATTGTGGGTTTATGATCAAGATTATCTATGAACAATATTTGGTTCTTCTCTGAATTCTTATATGTATGATTTGATATCTTTGCAAGTCTCTTTGAATTATCAGTTTGGTTTGGCCTACTAGATTGATCTTTCTTGCAATGGGAGAAGTGCCTAGCTTTGGGTTCAATCTTGCGGTGTCCTTTCCCAGTGACAGCAGGGGCAGCAAGGCACGTATTGTATTGTTGCCATCGAGGATCAAAAGATGGGGTTTATATCATATTGCTTGAGTTTATCCCTCTGCATCATGTCATCTTGCCTAATGTGTTACTCTGTTCTTATGAACTTAATACTCTAGATGCATGCTGGATAACGGTCGATGTGTGGAGTAATAGTAGAAGATGCAGAATCGTTTCGGTCTACTTGACACGGACGTGATGCCTATATACATGATCATGCCTAGATATTCTCATAACTATGCGCTTTTCTATCAATTGCTCGACAGTAATTTGTTCACCCACCGTAGAATTTGCTATCTTGAGAGAAGCCACTAGTGAAACCTATGGCCCCCGGGTCTATTTTCCATCATATTAATCTCCCGTCAACTAGCTATTTCTGTTGCCGTTTATTTTTCAATCTTTACTTTCCAATCTATACAACAAAAATACCAAAAATATTTATCTTATTATCTCTATCAGATCTCACTTTTGCAAGTGGCCGTGAAGGGATTGACAACCCCTTTATCGCGTTGGTTGCAAGGTTCTTATTTGTTTGTGCAGGTACTAGGGACTTGCGTGTAGTCTCCTACTGGATTGATACCTTGGTTCTCAAAAACAGAGGGACATACTTACGCTACTTTGTTGCATCACCCTTTCCTCTTCAAGGGAAAACCAACGCATGCTCAAGAGGTAGCAAGAAGGATTTCTGGCGCCATTGCCGGGGAGGTCTACACCAAGTCAAGTTGAGACATACCAAGTACCCATCACAAACTCTTATCCCTCGCATTACATTATTTGCCTTTTGCCTCTCGTTTTCCTCTCCCCCACTTCACCTTTGCCGTTTTATTCACCCTCTTTTTTTCCGTTCGCCTTTTTTCGCTTGCTTGTTGTGTGCCTGTTTGCCCTGATGGCCTCGCCTAAAAACGTTGATCCTCACCTTAGAAGGTTGGAAGAAATTGAAAACAACGTTAGAAGCTTTATGACTTTGCAATTTGAGCATAATAATTTCTTTAGAAACGAGCTTAAAGAACAAAAAAGCTTTATGGAGTATATGAATAAAGAACTTGACGATATGTCTAAGGAATTTTATGGTTTGAAATCTTAGTTTGCTCATCTTGAAAACTTAATAGCCCAAATTTCAGATAAGCAGGCCACCTTAGTTAATAAGATGGCCGCCAAACCGGAAGAGCTAGAAGATAATAAGGATGAAGATCTAAAAGTGATTGATGTGTCTCCTATTAAATCTTTGTTTTCCAATATGAATCTTGATAATGATGGGACTGGAGATGAGTCAACTTTAGTTAAAAGGCGTCCCAATGATTCGGAGTTTTTAGATTTTGATGCAAAAATTGGTAAAAAGTGGGATTGAAGAGGTCAAAACTTTACATAGCAAGAACCCACTATTTTGGATTTCAAGGAATTTAATTATGATAATTATTCTCTGATAGATTGTATTTCCTTGTTGCAATCCGTGCTAAATTCTCCTCATGCTTATAGTCAAAATAAAGCTTTTACTAAACATATCGTTGATGCTTTAATGCAATCTTATGAAGAAAAGCTTGAATTAGAAGTTTCTATCCCTAGAAAACTTCATGATGAGTGGGAACCTACTATTAAAATTAAAATTAAAGATCATGAATGCTATGCTTTATGTGATTTGGGTGCTAGTGTTTCCACGATTCCAAAAACTTTGTGTGATGTATTAGGTTTCCGCGAATTTGATGATTGTTCTCTAAATTTGCATCTTGCGGATTCCACCATTAAGAAACCCATGGGAAGGATTAATGATGTTCTTATTGTCGCAAATAGGAATTATGTGCCCATAGATTTCATCGTTCTTGATATAGATTGCAATCCTACATGTCCTATTATTCTTGGTAGACCTTTCCTTAGAACGATTGGTGCAATTATTGATATGAAGGAAGGGAATATTAGATTCCAATTTCCATTAAGGAAAGGCATGGAACACTTTCCTAGGAAGAAAATTAAATTACCTTATGAATCTATTATGAGAGCCACTTATGGATTGCATACAAAAGATGATAATACCTAGATCGATTCTTGCCTTTATGCCTAGCTAGGGGCGTTAAACGATAGCGCTTGTTGGGAGGCAACCCAATTTTATTTTAGTTTCTTGCTTTTTATTTTCTTTTAGTAATAAATAATTGATCTAGCCTATGTTTAGATGTGGTTTTATGTTTTAATTAGTGTTTGTGCCAAGTAAAACCTATAGGATCTTCTTGGATGATAATTATTTGATCTTGCTGAAAAAGTCAGAAACTTTCTGCTCACGAAAACAATTGTTAAAAATCACCAGAACGTGATAAAATACTGATTCCAATTGCAGTAGATCAATAAACAAATTATCTAGGTCGTCCTATTTTGGTAGAATTTGTGAGTTATAGAAAGTTTGCAATTGATACAGATTACTACAGACTGTTCTGTTTTTGACAGATTCTGTTTTTCGTGTGTTGTTTGCTTATTTTGATGAATCTATGGCTAGTATCGGGGGGTATAAACCATAGAGAAGTTGGAATAAAGTAGGTTTAACACAAATATAAATAAAGAATGAGTTCATTACAGTACCTTAAAGTGGTGGTTTTTTTATTTCGCTAACGGAGCTCATGAGATTTTCTGTTGAGTTTTGTGTTGTGAAGTTTTCAAGTTTTGGGTAAAGATTTGATGGATTACGGAATAAGGAGTGGCAAGAGCCTAAGCTTGGGGATGCCCAAGGCACCCCAAGGTAAAATTCAAGGACAACCAAAAGCCTAAGCTTGGGGACGCCCCGGAAGGCATCCCCTCTTTCGTCTTCGTCCATCGGTAACTTTACTTGATGCTATATTTTTATTCACCACATGATATGTGTTTTGCTTGGAGCGTCTTGTATGATTTGAGTCTTTGCTTTTTAGTTTACCACAATCATCCTTGCTTTACACACCTTTTGGGAGAGACACACATGAATCGGAATTTATTAGAATACTCTATGTGCTTCACTTATATCTTTTGAGCTATATAATTTTGCTCTAGTGCTTCACTTATATCTTCTAGAGCACGGTGGTGGTTCTATTTTATAGAAATTATTGATCTCTCATGCTTCACTTAAATTATTTTGAGAGTCCCTTAGAACAGCATGGTAATTTTCTTTGGCTATAAAGTTAGTCCTAATATGATAGGCATCCCAGATGGATATGATAAAAACTTTCATATAGAGTGCATTGAATACTATGAGAAGTTTGATACTTGATGATTGTTTTGAGATATGAACGTGGTGATATTAAAGTTGTGCTAGTTGAGTAATTGTGAAATTTAGAAATACTTGTGTTGAAGTTTGCAAGTCCCGTAGCATGCACGTATGGTAACCGTTGTGTAACAAATTTGAAACATGAGGTGTTCTTTGATTGTCATCCTTATGAGTGGCGGTCGGGGACGAGCGATGGTCTTTTCCTACCAATCTATCCCCCTAGGAGCATGCGCGTAGTGCTTGGTTTTTGATGACTTGTAGATTTTTGCAATAAGTATGTGAGTTCTTTATGACTAATGTTGAGTCCATGGATCATACGCACTCTCACCCTTCCATCATTGCTAGCCTCTTCAGTACCGTGCATTGCCCTTTCTCACCTTGAGAGTTGGTGAAAACTTCGCCGGTGCATCCAACCCCCGTGATATGATACGCTCTATCACACATAAACCTCCTTATATCTTCCTCAAAACAACCACCATACCTACCTATTATGGCATTTCCATAGCCATTCCGAGATATATTGCCATGCAACTTTCCACCGTTTCATTTATTATGACACGCTTCATTATTGTCATATTGCCTTGCATGATCATGTAGTTGACATTGTATTTGTGGCAAAGCCACCATGCATAATTCATCATACATGTCACTCTTGATTCATTGCCCATCCCGGTACAACGCCGGAGGCATCCATGTAGAGTCATATTTTGTTCTAGTATCGAGTTGTAATCTTTGAGTTGTAAATAAATAGAAGTGTGATGATCATCATTATTAGAGCATTGTCCCAATAAAAAAAAGGGAAAGTCTAAAAAAAGGCCCAAAAAAAGAAAAGAAAAAAATAAAAGGGACAATGTTACTATCCTTTTCCACACTTGTGCTTCAAAGTAGCACCATGATCTTCATGATAGAGAGTCTCTTATTTTGTCACTTTCATATACTAGTGGGAATTTTTCATTATAGAACTTGGCTTGTATATTCCAACAATGGGCTTCCTCAAATGCCCTAGGTCTTCATGAGCAAGCAAGTTGGATGCACACCCACTTAATTTCTTTTGTTGAGCTTTCATACATTTATAGCTCTAGTGCATCCGTTGCAAGGCAATCCCTACTCCTTGCATTGACATCAATTGATGGGCATCTCCCTAGCCCGTTGATTGCCACCTCAATGTGAGACTTTCTCCTTTTTTGTCTTCTCCACATAACCCCCATCATTATATTCTATTCCACCCATAGTGCTATATCGATCGCTCACGCTCATGTATTGCGTGAAGGTTGAAAAAGTTTGAGATTACTAAAGTATGAAACAATTGCTTGGCTTGTCATCGGGGTTGTGCATGATGAGAGCATTCTTGTGTGACGAAAATGAAGCATGACCAAACTATATGATTTTGTAGGGATGAACTTTCTTTGGCCATGTTTTTTTGAGAAGACATAATTGCTTAGTTAGTATGCTTGAAGTATTATTATTTTTATGTCAATATTAAACTTTTATCTTGAATCTTTCGGATCTGAACATTCATGCCAGAATAAAGAAAATTACATTGAAGAATTATGTTAGAAAGCATTCCACATCAAAAATTCTGTTTTTATTATTTACCTACTCGAGGACGAGCAGGAATTAAGCTTGGGGATGCTTGATACGTCTCCAACGTATCTATAATTTTTTTATCGTTCCATGCTATTATATTATCCGTTTTGGATGTTTAATGGGCTTTATTATACACTTTTATATTATTTTTGGGACTAACCTACTAACCAAAGGCACAGTGCAAATTGCTGTTTTTTGCCTATTTCAGTGTTTCACAGAAAAGGAATATAAAACGGAATCCAAACGGAATGAAACCTTTAGGAGAGTTATTTTTGGAACAAATGTGATCCAGGAGACTTGGAGTAGACGTCAAGGAAGCAACGAGGCGGCCACAAGGCAGGGAGGCGCGCCCCACCCTCGTGGGCCCCTCGTGGCTCCACCGACCTACTTCTTTCGCCAATATATACTCATGTACCCCCAAACATCCGAGAGCACCACGAAACCCTATTTCCACCGCCGCAACCATCTGTACCCGTGAGATCCCATCTTGGGGCCTTTTCCGGCGCTCCGCCGGAGGGGGAATCGATCACGGAGGGCTTCTACATCAACACCATAGCCTCTCTGATGATGTGTGAGTAGTTTACCACAGACCTTCGGGTCCAAAGTTATTAGCTAGATGGCTTCTTCTCTCTCTTTGGATCTCAATACAAAGTTCTCCTAGATTCTCTTGGAGATCTATTCGATGTAATTCTTTTTGCGGTGTGTTTGTCGAGATCCGATGAATTGTGGGTTTATGATCAAGATTATATATGAACAATATTTTGTTCTTCTCTGAATTCTTATATGTATGATTTGATATATTTGCAAGTCTCTTCGAATTATCAGTTTGGTTTGGCCTACTAGATTGATCTTTCTTGCAATGGGAGAAGTGCTTAGCTTTGGGTTCAATCTTGCGGTGTCCTTTCCCAGTGACAGCAGGGGCAGCAAGGCGCGTATTGTATTGTTGCCATCGAGGATAAAAAGATGGGGTTTATATCATATTGCTTGAGTTTATCCCTCTACATCATGTCATCTTGCCTAATGCGTTACTCTGTTCTTATGAACTTAATACTCTAGATGCATGCTGGATAGCGGTCGATGTGTGGAGTAATAGTAGTAGATGCAGAATCGTTTCGGTCTACTTGACACGGACGTGATGCCTATATACATGATCATGCCTAGATATTCTCATAACTATACGATTTTCTATCAATTGCTCGACAGTAATTTGTTCACCCACCGTAGAATTTGCTATCTTGAGAGAAGCCACTAGTGAAACCTATGTCCCATGTGTCTATTTTCCATCTTATTAATCTCCTGTCAATTAGCTATTTCTGTCACCGTTTATTTTAAAATCTTTACTTGTCGGTGTTCTGGGAACGGGGGTCCCCAGACTTGCCTGCCTACGGCCAACCGTGTGGCCAAGCCAGCAGGCCGTATGGCCCATCTTCATCAACAAGGCATCCAAGACCCTCGCGAGGGTCCGAGCCTCGCGAGGCGGACGACGCAAGACATCCTCTAGAGTAGCCTAGCTAGGCAGGCTCACGAGGAGCGGAGATATCAAGGCGGGGCAAAACCTCACGAGGCTCTCATGACGTGAGCCATGACGAACGACACCAGGCGGGCGCCAGCGCGCGCAGCATCCTTATTTCCTCTTTGGTGCTAAGGAGGCCAGTGCAGGCGAAGAGTACCGAGGCATCAGGCAAAGGTTGCTATATTGGTGCAACGAGACCAAGACCAGGAGGACGGCAAGGCGGAGGTCATCGTGGAGCCCAAGACGGCGTCACCACCAGAGCTTTTCGCAGGCGAAGACCACTTTTGTCAGGATAGCTTGTACTAGTTGTCCCCCTTCAAATTTTCCCGCCGTTGTTGGCTCCCTTACCGCTCGATATTTGGGAAGAGGACCAGGGCCTCTATAAATAGGTCTAGCCACCACAGTAGTAGCCATCGGATCTAGAGACGCGCACAAGCTCGTGCGTGCAAGAACACCTCAACCTCCGGAGGCTGTTCTTCCCCTGTACTATTCATCATCAGCCCTAGAGGCAATCCACCACCACCACACTGGAGTAGGGTATTACACCACAACGGTGGCCCGAACTAGTATAAATCTCGTGTCTTTCTGTGTTGCGAGTTTGTCGAGTTCGTCCGCGAGATCCTAGCGAGCTAGGGCGTAGATCGGTAGGAGGGAAAGACTCCACGCGCACCCCAGTGTTCGAACCTTAAGGGTTTGCCGGAACCCCACATCCGACATCTGGCACGCCAGGTAGGGGTGCGCCGGAGCTTCTTCTCCACCAACCAGCTCGCCGACGCTCCACAGCCACGATGTCCGGCGACTCAAGGGCCGGCTCCGATCACTGGGCGGCCTGGCTAGCCCGGGCAGCGCCGCCTGCCCATGAACATCTCGACCCCGCACTGCAGGCGGCGCGAGCGCCGCCAAACTCCGCCGGGCGCGGCCAGGCGTCATCCACCCTCACCCCGCGGCAAGTACGAGCCGCGGCAAGAGCGGCGAGTCATGCCACAGCCACGGCGCCGCACTCACGGCGGGAGCAAGCAAACATGCAGGCGGCACTCACGGTGGCAAGGGAGCTGCTGCGATGCAGGCTGATGGAGAGCGGCCGGGATACGCTGCTGGAGCGTGTTGCCAAGCTGCTAGATTTAGCGGCGTTGGGAGCACCACCCTTCTGCTATCGACTTCCTCCTCAGGCCGCTGCAGGGCCGCGTGGTGAACCTCACCACATCCGTGTGCCATCAACTACGCCCGGGGGCTTCATCAACATCAGCACGGCCAGCGGCGTAGGGGGCTCCGACTCCCCCCCATGCCGCCCGCGACAAGCACGAGCGCAAGCGTCACCCTCCATGGTCCCAGCCGGATGCCACACTACCATCCTCAGGACGCCACCCTGGGCCAAGCAACATGGAGCGTGGGGCACCACGGCGAGGTGTTTGGGGTGACGGCCCCGGAGGCCTACGTGCCCCGCATGTTGGACCAAGAGTACGCACCAGAGGACTACCCCGGCTCATTCGTTGGAGAAGATTGGGGAGAGGGGGCGCTAGGAGCTGAAGCCTTCCAAGAACCAATGGAGAACCACAACAGTCGCGCCGGCAACGGCAACTACAGGGTACCGCTAATCTCTCAGGAACAGGCTTATGCTAACCATGGGCTGCAGATGAACCAGGTTGCAGCATCGATCGACGACCCTGGCACGGCGGCACATGTTCCAACAAGGGAGACACGCTGGGGGCCGCCGGGAGGGAGCCAGGAGCAAGGCCCCTCCCCGCAGCGCGCGATGTCTGGCGACACCCGGAGGTAGGCCCTCTGCCGGGGAGGCCTCGACAACCCTTCCCCCGGCAGAGGACTTGTGGTCGCCGAGGGAACCGCTGGCGTCCTCTTTCCCTCCTTTGTGTCGTCCTGGTGACCGGTCGGCTCAGAGGAGGTCGAGGGTGGCGCAAGGCGGGGCCCTCGTCTAGCGATATGAAGCAAGGCCGGTACCTGTGAAGAAGGCCCAGTGCTTGTGAAGCTTGCCGCCCGTGACACTCTCACGTAATAATGAGTTGGGGCTGTGCACGCCCCGGAGTCTCAGGGGTGCCGGCCTCAGGCCCTAGGGCTCCCTCCCACGCCTAGTGGCAGCACTTAGCTCCGCGCTGGTGAGAAGACTTGAAGACCAGAAGACTAGACTAGGTGTCGGACGCGGCCTTTTGCTTTGGATCTCTCTTTCTGTAGCTTTGCTTTCTAGATCTGGATTTGAGTTGAAACCGAGTTTTTATCAATGTGCACGGGGGGAGCCTTTTCTCGTTTGAGCAATTTCTTGCCTTCTGGATCTCGTTTTGTCCGGGACTCATGTCCGTCGCCTTCCCCTCACGAGCTCCTCGCGAGCGGGACTGCGCGAAGCACGCGCACGCCAAGCGCACGCTAGCACTGCAACTGGTGCTCACCTCTAGTGGGGCCCCTTCTGACGGGGCGACGAGCTCCGCAGGATTCTTAGAAACTCAACGCGTCGCGACCCAGCTCAAAGCTGGCACTAACTAAGGTAAACCACGACAGAGAACTCGCACCCGGATTCATGAGCTCACGAGGACACAAACTCGCATTGCATAGGAAAGTAAAAAACTGCAGTTTGCTTACGTGAGGGGCTCCCCCTCTCAAAATGCTCTTACAAGTTTTCCAAGGGCCACACCCGAGTTTGTGCGCAGGGTGAAATGACAGGAGAGCAAGGGATCACCCAGAAATGTCGCTCGCTGCGTCACCCGCGGATGCCTCACTCGCGTCGTCGTCGTCTTCATCGGCATCATCGCCGCCATCGGCGATGCCCCCGTCGCCGTCGTCAACCACGTCGCCTTCGTCTCCGACGACCACCACCGTGTCATCCTCCGAAGTGAAGGCCCTGACCAACGCGTCCACATTGTCCTCAACCCAACGCGCTAGGTCGCCCCGGACAGCCGTGGGTACGGGGCGATAGCGGCGTCGAAATCAAAGTTGGGGTCGGCATTCAGGAGGTGGCTGAAGACACGGGAGCAAGCGCGCTCAAGTAGGCCACGACCCCTTTCCTCCACAAGCTGGCGAGCTCTGGCAGATCAGGTCTCCAGGCGCGTCACCACCTCGGTGAAGAAGGTCAGATGGCTGGCATAATCATTCAAGTGAGGGGCCGGCGCCTCCACGTCGCAAATATGGCCCAGGGCCATATTGGCCCTGTTCCGGAGATCCTGAAGCATAGGGGCATGCTCTCGCTCCAGCGTTCGTCGTTGGAGCACTTCCTCCATGTTTTGCCGTGCGACGGACTCAGCGTCATCAACCCGCCTCCGAAGGGAACGCAGCTCGGCGCGGGCGGAGGCCAAGTCCACCTGCGCCGTAACCAGGGCGGCGGCCGTGGCTTCCGCGCGCCTCTCAGCCTCATCCAACCTAGGCCTGAGGGCAGCGGCCCTGCCCACATCCTCCGTACCCGCGAGCTTCAGCTTCAGGTCGTACCTACCCTCCAGGTCTGCCCAAACCTCGGCCACCCGGCGATTGACCTCCTCCTCGACTCTGGTCTCGCGAGCCCCGACGGCATCTTCTGCTTGAGCAACTTGACGCTCCCTCGTCTCCAGTCGCTCGAGCTCGAGGCTGCGCTCCATGGCTTCCAGAGCCAGCGCCTCGCCGCGCTTCCAGACCTCCTCAACCTTCGCGGGCGTCCCCCTCAGCGATGCAAGAGCGGCCCTGCGTGCCTCCACCTGTTGCTCAAGGGACGCGCTCCAGGCCTGGAGCTCCCACGCGCGCTTCTCCGCATCCTCACGACGACAGTCAGCCTCGCGAGCCTCTTCCAAGGCTCGCGAGCGGATTTCATGGGCAATCTTGAGGGATGCCTCGGCCTTCGCATTCTCAAGGTCGTGCTGATAGCGGCCGAGGTTGATGGCCACCTTCAGCTTGCGCTGCTCCTCCACCAGCTGGAGACCTTCAGCCTCAAGGCGCGAGTCAATACCAGCGAGCTCTTCACCCAGTCGACTCATCGCGCCCATCGCCTCCTAGAAGAGCTCGTGACGAACTATGATCTGCCCGCGCTCGAGCTCGAACGCTCGGCCCACCTCGTCCACCACCTCCGGGGTAGCGGGCGGGGCGCCAAGTGGCGCGCCACCTCCCGGCAGGTGGCTGGGGGCTGACGCCGTACCCGACGTCAGCCAGTCCTCGCGAGAAGCCCGAGCATCGGGGCATGCTGCATGAAGAGGAGCCGAAGATCGAAGCCAACCAGCTGCTGTCTATGAGCAAAGGAGGGGTCCTGGGCACACCCACCAGGCTCCACGCCAGACCGTGGGGGGAGTGACAAAGCCGCGGGCTCAACGCGCCACGAAGGCAGAGATGCTCCCCCAACCGACCCTGCTCCAGGGGCGGTAAGCAGACCAGGAATGCTCAAGGCCGATGGGGGAGTCAAGGAAGGAGGAGGCCGTTTCTCAGGACGCACAGCCGCCTCGACTGAAGGAGCCCTGAAGAACTGACGTCAGGAGATGAAAAACAGCACACAAGGAGCCACAGCGATACGATACTTACGCGTCAACGGCGATGTACTTCCTCCGCTTCAGCGGTCCAAAGATGTTGCTGCCGCTAGGGGAACCTTTCCTCTTGCGGAGCTCCTCGAAGTCCACACAAAGACGACCGAAACGCTGGACGTGACGGCCGATGCACAGCGGGGCCGAAGAAGAGCTCGGAAGGATGTCTTCAGGGGCGCCCGGTTGCAGCAAACAGCCGGGCACCGTTTCACCACCACCTCCCGAGGCTCCTGGAGCCTTGGCCTCGGGAGTCGCATGCTGCATCTCCTCAGCAACCGACGCCTCGGGAGGGGGTGGCGGGCTTCTGAGGACGATGCCCTAGGATCCCCACTCGGCACGTGCTCCTCAGCATTCGAGCCACCGGCCTCCGCCGGAGCTCGCCCACCTGCACCGTCGCTTGGGGCGAGCTCAGCACCAGGGGCAAGGAAGGGAACCACGATGACGGGGTTCTCACGAGGCCCCTCCAGGCCGATCGGCCGCGGCCCCCACTCGTCAAGAGGAGGCATGTTCTCTGCAAATTCATCCTTGTTCTCGCAGCGGTACAGTAAGCAATTCTTCCCAGGCAGTTCGGCCGGCAAATGGACACCCATCAGGACCTTGAGCACTGTCTGCCGCGTCCCGAGAAGGAGCCCAAACTCCTGAAACCTCATGTGGTCCTGGCTGTTGAGCAAGGTCCACATTGGGCGAGATTGGCGCTGAAGCGGAGCAACCCGGCGCTTGACGAATTCCTTCACCACCATCGGCGCGTCACGCCGCGATCCTTCAGCAACCTCAACCTGAGCCAGACATGGGCAAGACGGGGGCTCGTGAGCCGCTGATGGCTCCAGCCGGAGTTAGGAACAGCAGGCCCTGGCGGTGCCTGGAGCAGAGGACTGAGCACGCCAGCATCGACGAACACCCATCGCGTCTGAAATTCGCCCGTGGATGGAGGAAGCTCGAAGTCGATCCCCTCGCCCGCCGTCGCGGCCACGGCCTGGAAGCTCACGCACCCTGAGCTTTGCTGAAGGTCGATCAGATGCAATGAGAAGAAATGGTGGAGGAGGGCCACAGAAGGGGCTATGCCAACCATGGCTTCGCACACGAAGGCGAAGACGGCGAGGAGAGTCACAGACTGAGGGTCAAGATGAAGCATGTGGATCTGATAATGTTCAAGCACCGCGTTGAAGAAGGCGAAGAAGGGAAGAATCAGGCCAGCCCAGAGGGCATCTATGAAGATTGGGACTTCGGTGGCCGCCTGAGCCGTCCGAGTGCGAGACGCAGGCCAAGCCACCGTCTCCCCCCACTCGTTGAAGCTGGAAGCAAGCATCGGGCGCACCTTGTCCATGGCCTCGTCGTTGAGCACCCGAGACTGGCCGAGCGCCGGCACAACGGACGGAGGCGCAGCAGGCAGAGATAGAGGTCTCTTCCCCTTTTCTGCTTGTTTCGGCGCCATGGCAATGGAGCAGGCGGAGCGCAAGTCAGATTGGAGAAGAGAAACAGAGTCTCGAGGAAGCAGGGGGATTAGGGAAGCAAGGCGCGGACGACGGAGGAATAACTATGTAGGTCGCGGGGGCCGCATAGCTAGGCGGATTCAAGGGCAGCGTGGGGAAGCGGAGACGACCACGTCTAATCAACCGCCACGCGTCAACCGAGGCCGCAGGCTTTTGGGGCCCGCGGTGCTCCAAACTTGACCCTTGGCTTCGCTGCGAAGCCAAGCCCAAGCGCACCTTGGGCCCGGGGGCTACTGTCGGCGTTCTGGGAACGGGGGTCCCCAGACATGCCTGCCTGCGGCCCACCGCGTGGCCAAGCCAGCAGGCCGTACGGCCCATCTTCATCAACAAGGCATCCAAGACCCTCGCGAGGGTCCGAGCCTCGCGAGGCGGACGATGCAAGACCTCCTCTGGAGTAGCCTAGCCAGGCAGGTTCACAATGAGCGAAGATATCAAGGCGGGGCAAAACCTCACGAGGCTCTCGTGACGTGAGCCATGACGAACGACACCAGGCGGGCACCAGCGCGCGTAGCGTCCTTATTTCCTCTTTGGTACTAAGGAGGCCAGCGCAGGCGAAGAGTACCGAGGCATCAGGCAAAGGTTGCTATATTGGTGCAACGAGACCAAGACCAGGAGGAAGGCAAGGCAGATGTCATCGTGGAGCCCAAGACGGCGTCACCACCGGAGCTTTTCACAGGCGAAGACCACTTTTGTCAAGATAGCTTGTACTAGTTGCCCCCCTTCAAATTTGCCCGCCGTTGTTGGCTCCCTTCCCGCTCGATATTTGGGAAGAGGACCATGGCGTCTATAAATAGGTCTAGCCACCACAGTAGTAGCCATCGAAACCAGAGATGCGCACAAGCTCGTGCGCGCAAGAACACCTCAACCTCAGGAGGCTGTTCTTGCCCTGTACTGTTCATCATCAGCCCTAGAGGCAATCCACCACCACCACACTGGAGTAGGGTATTACACCACAACGGTGGCCCAAACCAGTATAAATCTCGTGTCTTTCTGTGTTGCGAGTTCGTCCGCGAGATCCTAGCGAGCTAGGGCATAGATCGGTAGGAGGGAAAGACTCCGCGCGCACCCCAGTGTTCGAACCTTAAGGGTTTGCCGGAACCCCACATCTGACATTACTTTCCAATCTATACAACAAAAATACCAAAAATATTTATCTTATTATGTCTATCAGATCTCACTTTTGCAAGTGGCCGTGAAGGGATTGACAACCCCTTTATCGCGTTGGTTGTAAGGTTCTTATTTGTATGTGCAGGTACTAGGGACTTGCGTGTAGTCTCCTACTGGATTGATACCTTGGTTCTCAAAAACCGAGGGAAATACTTACGCTACTTTGCTGCATCACCCTTTTCTCTTCAAGGAAAAACCAACGCATGCTCAAGAGGTAGCAACCACCAACTCCAGCGTGCGCGGAGTGCTCGCCGAGGGCTTGTCGCCCGTCAAGGCCCTGGCCCTCTTTGCCACCCTCTAGGCCAACGTCTCCGTGTCCCTGTGAAGATAACATCAAGTTAGAGGAGGATAGCACAGGCGTGGGGTCAGGAGATGGTGGAGGGCGAAGTACTTACTCGTCCTCCGCCTCCTCTTCCACTAGCCTCCTCTTCCTCTTCGAGCTGAAGGACCCGAGGTCAAAATTAACCTCCACCACCTTCTTCGCTGCCGCGGCTCTCGTCTGGCGCACGGACTGCTCCTGGACCTGTTGCCACTGCGCGGTCCTGCCGGGCCGGACCGGCTCGCCGGAGCTGGCCCGCTGCAGGACACGCCTCTTCCCCATGGCCGAGGGGTCATCAGCCTCGGCCTCTTCTTCGGCCGACTCCTCGACCACGTCTTCGATGAGGAGGGCCCTGGCACCGGCACTGCTGGCCTCCCCAGCAGACTCCGCCCATCTGGCGAGCTCTTTCTCCTCCGCGGCCGCGTCAGCCTCGTCCTCCACGGTGCCGGCGCTGCCAGTCTCCTTGGCGAGCGCCGCCTTCACCGCCCTGGCGGCGATGTAGTCCAGCTCCTTGGTGGTGTCGCGGATGAGCAGTGGCTCGTTGCCGGACATAATTCTCCGACAAGTTGTTGAAGAACGCCTGCACCTCCTCTGTTTCTGGCCCATCCCAGAGCAGACCAAGGCCGTGCGCGTTGAAGTCCGACATCATGGCGATGATGGCGGTCTAGCGAGAGTTGTTTCTCAATGGGACCACTCCCGCGGCAACCCAAACAGAGACACCTTGACGGCCTTACCGGCCTTCTCGGCCCTGCCGGTCCTCTCAGCCCTGCCGTCGTCACTCACCTTGAGCTGGAAGAGCCTCTGGCAGAAATAGGCGCGCCCCATCACTGTGAAGTTGTGCTTTGATAACCCACAAGTATAGAGGATCGCAACAGTTTTCGAGGGTAGAGTATTCAACCCAAATTTATTGATTCGACACAAGGGGACCCAAAGAATATTCTCAAGTATTAGCAGCTGAGTTGTCAATTCAACCACACCTGGAAGACTTAATATCTGCAGCAAAGTATTTAGTAGCAAAGTAGTATGGAAGTAACGGTAACGGTCAAAAGTAACAGTAGCAGTTTTGTAGTAATCTTAACAGTGGCAACGGAAAAGTAACTAAGCAAAGATCAATATGTGAAAAGCTCGTACGCACTGGATCAGCGATGGATAATTATGTCGGATGCGATTCATTATGCAACAGTTATAACATAGGGTGACACAGAACTAGCTCGTGTTCATCAATGTAATGTAGGCATGTATTCCGAATATAGTCATACGTGCTTATGGAAAAGAACTTGCATGACATCTTTTGTCCTACCCTCCCGTGGCAGCGGGGTCCTATCGGAAACTAAGGGATATTAAGGCCTCCTTTTAATAGAGTACCAGACCAAAGCATTAACACTTAGTGAATACATGAACTCCTCAAACTACGGTCATCACCGGGAGTGGTCCCGATTATTGTCACTTCGGGGTTGCCGGATCATAACACATAGTAGGTGACTATTGACTTGCAAGATAGGATCAAGAACTCACATATATTCATGAAGTCATAATAGCTTCAGATCTGAAATCATGGCACTCGGGCCCTAGTGACAAGCATTAAGCATAGCAAAGTCATAGCAACATCAATCTCCAAACATAGTGGATACTAGGGATCAAACCCTAACAAAACTAACTCGATTACATGATAAATCTCATCCAACCCATCACCGTCCAGCAAGCCTACAATGGAATTAATCACGCACGGCGGTGAGCATCATGAAATTGGTGATGGAGGATGGTTGATGATGACGACGACGATGGATTCCCCTCTCCGGAGCCCCGAACGGACTCCAGATCAGCCCTCCCGAGAGAGATTAGGGCTTCGCCGCGGCTCCATATCATAAAACGCGATGAATCCTTCTCTCTGATTTTTTTCTCCCCGAACGTGAATATATAGAGTTGGAGTTGAGGTCGGTGGAGCCTCAGGGGGCCCACGAGATAGGTGGCGCGCCCCAGGGGGTGGGCGCGCCCTCCACCCTCGTGGACAGGGTGTGGACCCCCTGGTGTTGATTCTTTCGCCAGTATTTTTTATTTATTCCAAAAATATTCTCCGTGAAGTTTCAGGTCATTCTGAGAATTTTTTATTTCTGCACAAAAATAACACCATGGCAATTCTGCTGAAAACAGCGTCAGTCCGGGTTAGTTCCATTCAAATCATGCAAGTTAGAGTCCAAAACAAGGGCAAAAGTGTTTGGAAAAGTAGATACGTTGGAGACGTATCATGCTTCAAACCGGGGCGGAGCCTCGTGATGTCAGCCGCGTTCCTGTAGTCCCAGGTCGGCCTCCCCTTGTTGTGCAGTGGGGCAATCCGGCAACGGATGAAATCAGCCCCAATCATCTCGAGGGTGAGCCCGGCCTCGGTGAGGCGAAGGTTCTTGGTGGTGGCGACCGAGAGCTTCTTGTCGTTGGCATCGAGGTCGCTCCAGTCCATGCGGCGGACCGGCGGACCCAGCAGAACTCCCATGGATCTTCCTCCTCGATCCAGCACCACGGGCTCCGCCACTCGTCCCACCTGTCCTTCTGGGCGCCCTCCGGATACGTGACCTTCTCCTAAGACCTCGGGATCTAGGTGATGAAGCCGGAGATAGCACCCCCTGGCTGGATGCGTGGGTAGAAGTAGTGGCGGAAGAGCGTCGTGCTAGGGAGCACTCCGGCGAAGCCCTCGTAGAGATGGGCGAAGAAGGCCATGCACGTAACGGCATTCGGCGTAAGATCCAGAAGACGGAAGCCATAGGTGTGCATGACATCATTGAAGAAATCAGAGAAGCGGGGGCAGAGCCCGCAAGAGAAGTAGTCGATGAAGAAGGGGTACCGATTTGGGACGGCCTTGGCGAAATTGGCAGGGACAATGCGCGTGGCGGGGTGCCCCGTCGTCTTCCTCCCCCACAGGGGCTTGAAGTAGTCCCTGAGATGGACCGCATTGACCGTCGAGGGGAAGTAGGCGAGCTACGTCCGCAGCACCGCCAACTCCCTCTCCGGCTCCTCCTTCTCCCCGACGTCCTTGGCCGCCCCCTTGCCTTTCTTGGGCGCCATGGCGACTGAGAGGGGAGGGAGGATTAAGGGAAGTGAGGGCGCGGCGGCGGCGAGCAAAGACAAGAGCTTGAGGAAGAAGAAGGGAGCAACGGTTCTGAGATTGGAGAAGGCATAGGGGGTAAATGAGCAGCGTGCCTGCGGTTTTCCTTTTTATGGGGAAGGCGCGGGCCGCCTCTTTAACATTTACCATGATGGGACGCAATCGCGCAGCAACCGCCCCACGCACGACCCCCATGTCACGCATTCAACGCGGGTCATGGGGAAGCGCAACTGGCGAGAGAGTTACCGTGGTAAAACTCCGCCACGCGCGTGCAAAAGTAGGGGTCCTTTGTGTACCCCTTTACTTGTGCGTGGGCAGTCGCAGCCACCCGCCCGCGGCCACGCTTGGCGGGGCAGAAGAAGCGAAGGCACCAGACTACCAGAGCAACACCAAGACAGAGGCGCGAGGAGCAAGGGGACAAGGTGGGCTTTCCCCCTGGCAAGAGCCTTGCCGGGGCAGCCTACGTAGCCCCGGCAAGAACCTTGCCGGGGCAACTTGCCCAACACTAGCAAAGCTGCCACCCTTGAGCCTAAGAGTTCCGACACCATCAACAACGTTGGAACCAAGGCTCGGGAGGTGCCTGCATGGTGGCATGCAGATCTTTGTGAAGACCAAGAACATACAAGACTAGATGAGAATCAGAAGACGGAAACCCCCGGCAAGATCCTTGCCAGGGACGCTCACAAGACCCCTGACAAGACCCTTGCCGGGACACCTGCGAGACCCCGCTGAGGCCCTTGCCGGGGCCCTAGCAAGACCCTTGCCGGGGACATCTACGGGGCCGCAGCCAGGCCCACACCTGCCAAGGCTCCACCGCCGTTCCAACACAGCAGTCAGGCCGCCAACAAGGCAGGCACCTGCGTGGCGACGTGCAACTTCCAGGCCAACTCAACAAGCACCTGCGTGGTGGCATGCAGATCTTCGTGAAGACTCTGCCACCGCACCAACTCAGCAGCCAGCCAACGTGGCACTGCACGCCCAGTCATCCTGGACGCGCGTCAGAGCGAGGCGAAGCAGCGACGGACAGGACGAGCTTCCTTGTCGTCCCCGATAAAGTGAGAGGGCACGTCTGCAGCGCATTAAGTGTGTTTTGTCCTACGGTGCCAGGGATAGACTTGCATACAGTACCAACTTTCCACCTCCTATGTGCCACTATGGCGACCCCTTTGGCTATAAAAGGAGGCCCGAGGCATACTGGAGGAGGATTCGGACTTTTTGGACCCTGCACGCTTTGTAGCTAGTCCAAGAACACCATATAAACACAAACCAGCTGGGGTAGGGTATTACGCATCACTTGCGGCCCGAACCTGGATAAATTCCCCGTGTTGATCTTCTCAACCCGCTCTTCCCACAGCCCCGTGCCCGCCAACTGTAGAAGGGATTCCCCGTGATCCCATAGGTGTCGTTTCCACCGGCAGAGTGGCATCCCCTCTTTCTTCCAACGACCATCGGTATTTTACTCGAAGCTATATCTTTATTCGTCACATAATATGTGTTTTGCTTGGAGCGTCTTGTATGATATGAGTCTTTTCTTGTTTTATTTTGTGTTTTAAGTCATCAATCCTGGCTGGACACACCTATTTGAGAGAGCCAAAATTATGTCATGACTTGTTAGAATTGCTCTCTATGCTTCACTTAAATTTTTATGAGCAATGGACTTGCTCTCGTGCTTCACTTAAATCTTTTTGAGCATGGTGTGCTTTAGTATTTTTGAAGAAATGCTCTCTTGCTTCACTTAGATTTATTTGAGAGTTAGTAAAATTTTCAAGAAATTCTCTCTTGCTTCACTTAAATTATTTTGGGAGAAAGAAAAATTTATGCTCATGATCTTCACTTATATTTGTTTGAGCTTATCAAAAGCAACACATGAAAATTAGTCCCAAAGTGATAGATATCCAAGAAGGATATAATAAAAACTTTCATGAAGATCATTGGACAAAATAAACATGATTCTTAGTAATAGTTTTGAGATATGATGATGTGATATGTGAGTTGTGTTGATGAGTAATTATGCTTTAGTAAGAATATTGGTGTTAAGGTTTGTGATTCCCTATGCAAGTATGAAAGTCAATAGTCATGCAATGAAATTATATCTACTTGTGGTGCATTATTTGGTGTTAATTATGCTTAATGCTTGCTTATGAGATTATTCATTTCTTGGTTGGTCGCTTCTCAATCTTTTGCTAGCCTTCATTTTGCACTAAGTATGACCTTACTTGTGCATCCAGAATCCTTTAAACCAGTTTTGCCACATGAGTCCACTATATCTACCTATATGCGGTATTCTCTTGCCGTTCTAAGCAAATTTGCATGTGCCATCTATAATTTTCAAAATAAACTTCTCTTTTGTTTTTTTGTTTGTTTCCCTCGTGGAGCGGTGATGGGTGGCTAATATTTTCCATGCTCGATGTGTTATTCTCACGATGAGTGTTTGTTCACTTGTCATTGCACGAGAGCAAGGCAAAGGTTTTAGGGATGCCTAGTCCTGAAATGAAAAAATGAATTTACTTTATGTTATCAAATAATAAATTCCTTGGAAAGTGTTGGTATGGAGGGCAACCGTGGATACGGCTAGCCATGGAAAGTGAAAGTATGGTGGAAAAAGGAATAAACTTTATTTTCTGTTTGGGAACCGCCTATGATATATCTAGCATGGAAAGTGTTGGGAACTCTAAGTCAGTTTCGTTGGTGGGATGGATACGCCTCCCAAAAAAATTATCTCTAATTTTTCGCTTTGAGCTCTGGCACCTCTACAAATCCCTACTTCCCTCTGCGAAGGGCCGTTCTTTACTTTATGCAATTTTTATTTTGAATTTGAGTCTCCATCTTCTCTTGTAAAAGCACCAACTAAGAGGCAATATGATCGTACTTGAGTATTGGGTGTAGCTAATATGCGAGTGTGTTCCATGAATGGATCGATGTTTGAGCATGATGGGTAGGGATAACTTATTTTAGCATTGATATTTTGAAAGACATGGTTGCTTGTTGATATGCTTGAGTATTGAAATTATCATGTCAAAACTAGACTATTGCTTTGAGTCACATAAAAGTCCAAATGTCCATGCTATAAAGAAAAGAATATGATATGACATGTTAGGCAGCATTCCACATCAAAAATTCTGCTTTTATCACTTACCTACTCGAGGACGAGTAGGAGTTAAGCTTGGGGATGCTGATACGTCTCCAATGTATCTATAATTTTTTTATTGTTCCATGTTGTTATATTATCAATCTTGGATGTTTTATAATCATTTTATAGTCATTTTACATCATTTTTTGGTACTAACCTATTGACATAGTGCCAAGTGCCAGTTGTTGTTTTCTGCATGTTTTTTACATTGCAGAAAATCAATATCAGACGGAATCCAAATGCAACGAAACTTCACGGAGATTTTTTATGGACTAGAAGGAAAGTAATGGGCCCTGGTTGCGCCTAGGTGGTGCCCCGAGGGAGGCACAACCAACCAGGGTGCGCCAGGAGGCCCAGGCGCGCCCTGGTGGGTTGTGCCCACCTCGGGTGCCCCCCGGACCGCCTCTTTGCTCTGCAAATACCCCAATATTACCAAAACCCTAGGGGAGTCGACTAAATATTCATTCAACCGCCGTAGAGTCCAGAACCACCAGATCCAATCTAGACACCTTCTCGGATGGGGTTCACCACCTCCATTGGTGCCTCTCCGATGATGCGTGAGTAGTTCTTTGTAGACCTTCGGGTCCGTAGTTAGTAGCTAGATGGCTTCCTCTCTCTTGCCGAATTCTCAATACAATGGTCTCTTGGAGATCCATATGATGTAACTATTTTTGCGGTGTGTTTGTTGGGATCTAATGAACTTTGAGTTTATGATCAGTTATATCTTTTTATATCCATGAAAGTTATTTGAGTTTCTTTGATCTCTTATATGCATGATTGCTTATATACTCATATTTCTTCTCCGACATTTGGGTTTTGTTTGGCCAACTTGATCTATTTATCTTGCAATGGGAAGAGGTGCTTTGTAGTGGGTTCGATCTTACGGTGCTTGATCCCAGTGAAAGAAGGGGAAACGACACGTATGTATCGTTGCTACTAAGGATAAAACGATGGGGTCTATCTCTACATAGGTAGATCTTGTCTACACAATGTCATCGTTCTTATTGCATTACTCCGTTTTTCCATGAACTTAATACACTAGATGCATGCTGGATAGCGGTCGATGTGTGGAGTAATAGTAGTAGATGCAAGCAAGAGTCGGTCTACTAATCTTGGACGTGATGCCTATATAATGATCATTGCCTGGATATCATCACGATTATTTGAAGTTCTATCAATTGCCCAACAGTAATTTGTTTGCCCACCGTTTGCTATTTTTGTCGAAAGAAGCCACTAGTGAAACCTGCGGCCCGCGGGTCTCTTTCTCATATATTTGCCTTTGCAATCTACTTTTATTTTGCATTTATTTTCAGATCTATTAAACCAAAAATGAAAAAAATACCTTGTTGCATTTTATTTTATTTGCGATCTATTTATTCAATCTATTACAACTTTCTCCCGTCCACACGCCGTTTCTGGCGCCGTTACCCGAAAGGGATTGACAACCCCTTTAACACGTCGGGTTGGGAGGTGTTGTTATTTGTGTGCAGGAGCTGTTTACGTTGTGTTGCTTGGTTCTCCTACTGGTTCGATAACCTTGGTTTCATATCTTAGGGAAATACCTACCGCCGCTGTGCTGCATCATCCCTTCCTCTTTGGGGAAATACCAACGACGTAGCTTCAAGCGACATCAATGCCTATATAATGATCATTGCCTGGATATCGTCATGATTATTTGAAGTTCTATCAATTTCCCAACAGTAATTTTTTCACCCACCGTTTGCTATTTTTCTCGAGAGAAGCCACTAGTGAAACCTACGGCCCCCGGGTCTCTTTCTCATATATTTGCCTTTGCGATCTACTTTTCTTTTGCGTTTATTTTCAGATCTATTAAACCAAAAATACAAAAATACTTTGCTGCAATTTATTTTATTTGTGATCTATTTATTCAATCTATTACAACTTTCTCCCGTCCACGCACCATCTTGAGGCGCCGTTACCCGAAAGGGATTAACAACCCCTTTAACACGTTGGGTTGCGAGTGGTTGTTGTTTGTGTGCAGGGGTTGTTTATGTTGCATTGCTTGGTTCTCCTACTGGTTCGATAACCTTGGTTTCATATCTGAGGTAAATACCTACCGCCGTTGTGCTGCATCATCCCTTCCTCTTTGGGGAAATACCAACGTAGCTTCAAGCAACATCATAGGTGTCGCAAGTTTACTCAAAACAGAAGGAGAATTAAGTGCGGAGCTAGATGGCAGTTCCTTACCTCCCCTCGTAGTTGAGGGAAAAATCTTGGTTCTTTGATCTTTCAAATTCCTCATAGTGATCAACAGATATAAATACCAAGTGACTCAGAGAATAGAGCTATGCCCCCCCCTGCAACAGCGCCAGAAAAAGGACTTGATAACCCACAAGTATAGGGGGTCGCAATAGTTTTCGAGGGTAGAGTATTCAACCCAAATTTATTGATTCGACACAACGGGAGCCAAAGAATATTCTCAAGTATTAGCAGTTAAGTTGTCAATTCAACCACACCTGAAAGACATAATATCTGTAGCAAAGTAGTATGGAAGTAACGGTAACAGTGGCAAAAGTAACAATAGCAGTTTTGTAGCAATCGTAACAGTAGCAACGGAAAAGTAACAGAGCAAATATCAATATGAAACGAGCTCGTAGGCAATGGATCAATGATGGATAATTATGTCGGATGGCATTCATCATGCAACGGTTATAACATAGGGTGACACAGAACTAGCTCCAATTCATCAATATAATGTAGGCATGTACTTCGTATATAGTCATACGTGCTTATGGAAAAGAACTTGCATGACATATTTTGTCCTACCCTCCCGTGGCAGCAGGGTCCTATTGGAAACTAAGGGATATTAATGCCTCCTTTTAATAGAGTACCGAACTAAAGCATTAGCACTTAGTGAATACATGAACTCCTCAAACTACGGTCATCACCGGCAGTGATCCCGACTATTGTCACTCCGGGGTTGCCCGATCATAACACGTAGTAGGTGATTTTTGTCTTGCAAGATAGGATCAAGAACACAAATATATTCATGAAAACATAATAGGTTCAGATCTGAAATCATGGCACTCGGGCCCTAGTGACAAGCATTAACCAGAGCAAAGTCATAGGAACATCAATCTTAGAACATAGTGGATACTAGGTATCAAAACCCTAACAAAACTAACTTGATTACATGGTAAATCTCATCCAACCCATCACGGTCCAGCAAGCCTACGATGGAATTACTCAAGCACGGCGGTGAGCATCATGAAATTGGTGACGGAGGATGGTTGATGTTGACGATGGCGACAAATTCCCCTCTCCGGAGCCCCGAACGGACTCCAGATCTGCCCTCCCGAGGAAGAACAGGGCTTGGCGGCGGCTCCATATCGTAAAACACGATGAATCCTTCTCTCTGATTTTTTTTCTCCCCGAAAGAGAATATATGGAGTTGGAGTTGAGGTCGGTGGAGGTCCAGGAGCCCACAAGGTCGGGAGGCGCGCCCCAGGGGGGTGGGCGCGCCCCCCACCCTTGTAGCCAGGGTGTGGGCCCCCTTCGGTTGATTCTTTCGCCAATTATTTTTTATATTTTCTAAAAATAATCTCCATTGATTTTCAGGTCATTCCGAGAACTTTTATTTCTGCACAAAAAGAACACCATGGAAATTCTGCTGAAAACTGCGTCAATCCGGGTTAGTTCCATTCAAATCATGCAAGTTAGAGTCCAAAACAAGGGCAAACGAGTTTGGAACAGTAGATATGACGGAGATGTATCATTGACCCACCTAAAGGAACCGAATGTTGAAGTGATATGCGCCCTGTACCGATACAACTGAATTTGGTGCCAAAAATACTGGACTTAGGTATAGTCATGCAGATTTTTTCGTAGTGGAGTTACGTGCTGACCTGTCCTATTTTTACTCGTCTAATTAACTGACTGCTCCTACTTTGCTACACCTAGAACGATTTAGGGGTGATGGGATTGCGTAGTGATATGGAAACTTTTAATTGGAGATTAGTAGGACGTGGCCCACTCTAAAAATGTTGGGCGGTCAGTTGATTAATTTTTTATCTTAAGAAGGGTTGCCCCCTCTGATTTTCATTAAACAAAACCATATGGTTCAGTAACAGCCTAAAGCAACAAACTGTTAGGAAATTAAAACGTAACCAACAGCTTGGTCACAAACGACCATAGCAACAAGAAGAGTAGCAAAAGCCATGCTCACCGATGATAAAATCTTAGAACTATAGACTATAGACCAAGTCTTAGACCACAAAAGAAAATAGACCAACGAGATAACAAGCAAACAAGTCTCAGACAATACCAAAAGCGAAGAACTAAAACAATTCTGGGAAAAACGCATGTCATTAGCCGCAACAAAGTGAAGTAGTCATAAAAACATCACCCAGAGGCAGAGCATCTTCTACGATCTTCAGCCACTGCCCTGCGATGCCTTGTACACTTCACTTGCTACTTGTTCTAACAGCCTTGCTCCCAACATCAAAACCTCTTTGTTTGTCTCCTTTATCTACAAAATAAACAACCAAGTGATCCAAACGAAAATGAGCTTGATGAGAATCATGGGGTCACTATATTTTTTTTTGATAAATATCACACTAGTCCTGTATTTCCACAAAGTCCAGAATATTGCAAATACATCAACCAAAAAAAATTGTTATCCTTTGAAAAGCTTCTAATCCAGCTTCCAAAGCAATGTTCAACAAAAATATGAATTGTGTGCAGGTTAACAGAACATTTCAACAAGCTTCACACAAGGGTAGCAGCAGAACATCAAAATAATAAATGATATATTGTTTCAACTTGCCAAAAAAGACACACATTTTACTACCCTTCCATCCCCTCCTAAGGAGGGATTCCTTGGTTAGTATGTGTCTTTGGCAATAAGCCAAAGAAAGAGTTTCATATTCGCATGCACTTTGACCTTCCAAAGAAATTTTTGTCAAAATTTACAATCTGCCTCACAATGAGCTTCCTATATAAGGAGTTGACAGTAAAAAATATATCAATAGTCAAAGTCCACTTAGAATCATCTTTGCCAGACCCCATTTCAATTCTTTCACATCTCAGTTTAAGATTTCTCCATAGTTCCAGTGTTTCCCCATGCAATGTCGTTCTAAATCTAAAACCTTCCCATCCTATATGAAGTGAAAAACCACAGTAATATTGTGGTTATAGCAAAGGAAAAATTAGGCTAGAAAAAGCAATTTTAAGGGTTTATCATCTCCCCAAATATCTTCCTAGAACCTAGTGTTATGACCATCCCCTAGTTTAGCCCTAGAGACACAACCATCGGGCACATATTTATTGAGTAAGATAGATTGCCAAAGACCACTTTTAGTTTCCAACTTCCAAAACCATTTAGCTAATAGAGCTTTGTCCATAATTTCAAGATTTAAAATCCCTAGAACCCTAGGTCTTTAGGTTTGTAGCAGGTTTTCCAGTTGACCAAATGATACTTCTTTTTGTCTTCATCCCAATGCCAAACCATTCTATCTCTTAAGAAAATCAGCTTTCTTCAAATCACCCATTGGGATGGGGTAGAATGACATCATAAATAGTGACATATTAGTTAAGCATGCCTGTACCAAGGTAATCCTTCCACCAATTGATCACGGAAGCTTCGCTTACTAGCAGGAAGACCTCTACTTAATTTTTTCCACCACACAAGTCCAATGTTTATTTCTGATTCTAATATTAGACACATGCATCCTTAGGTATCTCATAGGTCAAAAAACTGTTTTACAAGTAAAAATTTCCTAGAATATGTTCATTTTGTTCTTGGCCTCTCCAACAAAGAATAATTCACTTTTATGGAAATTAATTGGGAGATCAGACATCTCTTCAAAGGCACTAAGAATAAATTTCAAATTCCTAGCACTTTCTATATCATCTTGAATTAAGAAAAATTGTGTCATCAGCATATTGTACCATGTTCACTCAATGAGCGAGGTTCTCATTTAGTGCCCCTTGGACAAAACCACTAATGTTAGCTTTTTCCATGATTACAGCAAGGGCGTCAGCAGCCAAATCAAAAAAGCAAAGGAGATAACGCATCCCCATGTCTAAGCTCTTCTTGAGTTTTGAAGTAAGATCAAATTCTGTTATTCATCTTAACCCCAACATGTGTGCCCCTCATTGTCATCATGGCCCAATCACACCATTTGGTACGAAAACCTTTAATTCTCTACATCTAATCACAAAAGACCATTTAATTCTGTCATAGGCTTTCTCAAAATCTACCTTAAAGAGGAGTGCAGTTTGTTTCTTAAAGTGAATAGTGTTGAGTGCTTCATGAATCACAACTACACCCTCCATTATATATCTCCCTTTTACAAAAGCAGTTTGTGTAGAAGGGATCATGGGGGATACAATTCTTCTATGTTTATTCATTAATAGTTTTTATTAATTTTAAAACTAACATTTAGCAAGCATATTGGTCTATTTTTTATTTTTTTTGCATCTCTAGTCTTAGGAACTAAAGTAATAATCCCAATGCCGAGTCTAGCAATATCTAGCTCCCCTATAGCAACATCATCCACAAGCCCTTTTCAATCCCATTTAACCAGGTCCCAAAATTCCTGGTAGAAGTCAGCATGGAACCCATCTAGGTCAGGACTTATGTTTTTCTCCATTTGGAATACCACATCATGTATCTCTTGCAAAGTAAATGGTTTAATCAAATGTTCACCAGTGTCAACAGGGATATTGATAAGATCTTGCTACACCAAAGAAATGTTGGAGCAATCAGGATGTCCAAACAGTTCTTTTTGTAAAATTTAGTATTATAGTCCATCAATTGAGTTTCCCATTCAATTACCCCCTCATTTTGTTCTAAGGAGACAATCCTATTTTTTTCTGCCATTCACCTTAGCATGATAATAGTATTGCAGTCACCATCTATGATCTCCTTATCTTTGTATCTCTGTAGCCATTTAATTTCTTCCTATTTGGAAATACTATTCAATTGACCTCTGGGTTGTCTTTGTCTTCTCTATCCCTAGCAGATTACCCCATAATTTCAGCATTTTGTCAATCTCATCTACCAACAATTTGATTCTATACCAAGCATCCATATTTTTATTCCACCCCTTCATCTTTTTCCCGAGGTTTCTAAATCTCTTCTGCGATATCTCCAAATATGTCCCATGATAAGCTTCATTCCATACTTTGCAACAAAATCCCTAAAGCCATCTCTAAGGACCCATGCATTTTCAAATCTAAAAATAGGTGTATTATTAGTATATTCTCGAGAGTCTAGAAATAGAGGGGTATGGTCAAATACTTCTCCAGCAAAAGCTTGAACTACCGACAAAGCATTTGTCGGTGGAACGACACCTATGGGATCACAAGAATCCCTACTACGGTTGCCGGGGCGTGGGGTTGTGAGAAGAGCAGGATTAGTAACCAGCACGAGGATAGTTTACCCAGGTTCGGGCCGCGAGGATGCGTAAAACCCTAGTCCTGCTTTGGTGGGTGTATTTCAGAGAGTTCTTGAGCTCTCGAACTAGCTGTGGTGAGTGTGTGGTTCGAAAGAGCCGAATCCTTGTCCAGTATGCCATGAGCCTCCTTTTATAGTCGAAAGGGGCTGCCACAGTGGCACACGGGAGGTTGAAAGGCGCACAGTGCTATGAGCTTATCGCTCGTATTATAGGACAAGGCGCATTTAATGCGTAGCTTAGGTGTCCCCTTGCTTTATCGGGGACGGGGGCGAGGCCCATCTCGTCCGTCGCCACTCCTCCTTGCTTCGACACGCGCCCTGGCTAGCGACGCATGCGGCGCCATGTAGGTAGGCAGGCAGCTGAGGTGGCGTGGTGGTGGAGCCTCCACGAAGATCTGCATGCCGCCACGCAGGCACTTGATGAGTTGGCCTGGGAGCTGCATGTTGCCACGCAGGTGCCCGCCCAGCTGGTTGGGCTGGGAGCTGCATGTGAACGGTGGCGGAGACTTGGTTGGTGCGGGCTTGGTAGTGGCCCTGCTGGCGTCCTCGGTGAGGGCCTTGCCGGGTGGCCCGGCAAGGGTCTTGTCGTGGCGCGCTGTGGCCTTCCTCGGCAAGGATCCTGTCGAGGATCGTCATCTTCTAATCCTCATCTGATCTTGAGTGTTCCTTGTCTTCACAAAGATCTGCATGCCACCATGGAGGTGCCTCCCGAGCCTTGGCCCAACGTGATGTTGGAGACCGTGGGCTCAAGGGTGGCTCGCTCTGTTGGTGTGCCCAGGCAAGGGTTTTGCCGGGGGAACCTGCTTCGTCCCTCTGCTCTTTGTGGTCTTGGCCTTGGCGTTGCTCTAGTTATCTTGGGCTTCGGTCTTACCTTGGCTCACCTCCCCTGTTCTGCTTGGTGTGACCGTGGGCGCGGCTCCGACTACCCGTGCACAGGTAAAGGGGTACAAAAGTGCGCCCTCCTTTTGTACACCGACAGGAGCCCCCGGGCCTGGGCCACACATAAGCGAGACACGTTGTTGGGCCAAGCCCAAAACGGTGCGCGGGCAGGCGGGGCGGTTTTTACCGCGGTAAAACTTTTCGCGCGTTGCGCTTCCCACGACCCGCGTGCCGCGCGGCGTGGCGTGGGGGGGTGCGCGTGACGTGGGCGGCATGTGCGGGGCAGTTCCCGCATGCATGCATCACATCGTGGTAAAGAGGCGGCTCGCGCCTTCCCCATAAAAAGAGGGAGGCGTGGAGGCGCGGCTCATTTACCGCGCGGGGCCGGGTCACGGTCTTCAAGGCGTCCACACCCCGTGATCACGGGGTGGGGAGAGGTCGCCTCACTCGTCCCCTCGATTCTGCATGTTCGCCACGCGTCCTCCATGCGCTTGGGGTGGCAAGCGGTGGAGGCGGGAAACCGGGCCGTTGTTGGTTGGGGCAGCGGGGCAGACGACGGGGACGAGTCCGACTAGGCGCCGGACGCCCCGTGCCTGGGCGGGTGCAGCAGCAGCAACATCTGCACCTGGCCGCTCCTCCGGTAGAGCTTTGCCGGGGGAGGGGCCAGCTCCTTGAACTTCTCGGGGTCGTCTCCTTGGGCGGCTGGCGGCGGGAGGCTGCGGAAGAGGAAGAGAGCGGGCGGCAAGGCCGTCAACTCGGAGTACGCGGGCACCGACGCCTTCATCGCGTATTGCCGGTCCTCCCGCCTCATCTTCCAACTCCTTTCTCAGCACCGTCATCACCGGCCCACCCGTGGGTGGCCACCGAGGTGTTCTCTTGGCGCTTTCTGCTGCTCGTAGCTCGCCTAGGCGCCCCTTTTGCCCTTTCGCCTCCTTGACCTGCCTCCTGAGGAGAGGGACAAGAAAGGGATTACGGGCATCTCACCTCTTTTTTTAATCTGTAAGCCTTCGGGCCTTGTTAAATTTAAAGCTTGTAATCCCCCTTGCTCATGTTTTTCATTTCGTATGAACTGTACCTGTACGGGATGTTTTTAATGAAAAAGGGGTGTTTGCCGGGGGTTTTGTTCGTGGATGGAACCCACGACAAGGAGTGAATCCTTGTTAGTATTTAAGATAAACATTTCCCGCCCGGCAACAGGCCTTGCCGTCCCCCACTTTGTTCGACCATGCACGCGCCCTTGGCGGAGGCAGGGATGAAGCGGGTTTGGGCTCCTCGTTCTATTTCCTTGCCGCCGCGGCTACAACCAAATTCGGGCCTAGGAGATAATCCTTGGGTATAGAAAAGGGGAGCACGGTGGCCTAGAAATAAAATGAGGTTTCATGTGTCCAAGTTTCATAACGAAATGCATGACAGAGGATAAAAGACTTATCTGGATCTTCAGCCCCCAGCAACCTCATCTCGCCGCGATTGGATCCTTGTACTTGCAGCCCCCCGGCAATTTTGGTTTGCCGGGGTTGGGACGCTGGTCCGTGCCTTTTCTTCCAAGTAGCTCAGCAGAAGTGCTCATGTGCCCTGTGAACCAAAAGAGGATAGAAGAGAAACAGAGAGACACGCACTCGACCTCTAGGCTAGGGGTTAGTCGCCGCTAAGCACTATCAACCCTAACCCCAAGGAAGAGACTCGACCTAGCATGCATGCTATAACTTAGGGCGCCAGCGCTTCATTTGTTCATGCTCAGGGTCTGCGCCTGGCTTTGTACGAAGGGTTACATGCCTTGCCAGCAAAGCTTGTACAAAAGGTGGCTTGCCGGGAGGCCCGGCAAGCCGCGCCTTATGGGTAAAACTTGCGAAGATGCTCGATGTTCCAGGAGTTGCTCACTGGGACAGCATCTTCAGTCTCCAGGCGGACTGCGCCGGGCCTGGTGACGCGCATTACCCGATAAGGGCCTTCCCACTTTGGTGTCAACTTGTTGGAATTCTTGGCCGACTGAACGCGCCGAAGAACAAGGTCGCCTTCCTCAAAGCTTCGGGCATGAACCTTGCGGCTATGGTAGCGGCGCAAGCCTTGCTGGTAGCTTGCTGCTCTCACAGCCGCCTGAAGACGATCTTCCTCAAGGAGCATCGCGTCATCTTGGCGCAACTGCTCTAGCTCAAGCTCATCATAAGCGGGCACTCGAGGTGACCCGTATATGAGTTCCGTGGGGAGAACTGCTTCTGCCCCGTATACCAGGGCAAAAGGTGTCAGGCTGGTGGCTCGATTTGGCGTCGTCCTGATCGACCAAAGAACCGCCGGCAATTCATCAATCCAGCGCCTTCCGCTCTTGCGCAGCTTGTCAAAAGTCTTTGTTCTTAGGCCTCGCAACACTTCAGCATTTGCCCTCTCCACTTGGCCGTTGCTCCGTGGGTTTGCCACGGAAGCAAAACAGACCTTGTTGCCGAGGTCTTGAATGTATTGCATGAAGGTGTGGCTTGTGAACTGCGTGCCGTTGTCGGTGATGACTCTGTTTGGCACACCAAAACGGCAGACCAGTCCCTTGAAAAACTTGACAGCTGACTGAGCAGTCACCTTTCTCACTGCTTCCACCTCCGGCCACTTTGTGAACTTGTCGATTGCAATGTACAAGTACTCAAAGCCCCCGACAGCGCGGGGCAAAGGGCCTAGTATATCGAGCCCGCAGAACGAGAATGGCCAGGAGAGAGGGATAGTTTGAAGGACTTGAGCTGGTTGATGAAGCTTCTTTGAATGGAACTGACACGCTTCACACTTGGTTACTAGTGCCGTCGCATCCTGGAGGGCGGTGGGCCAGAAGAAACCTTGCCGGAACGCCTTTCCGGCAAGGGCCCTCGACCCTATGTGGGAGCCACATATGCCTCCATGTATCTCTGCCAACAGCTCCAGTCCTTCCTCCCGGGGGATGCACTTCAATTTCACGCCGTTCGGCCTTCTCCTGTACAGGACGTCATCGACGAACTGGTACAGGGCGGACCGACGGGCTACTTTTTCCGCTTCCTCCTGCTCCTCAGGAAGTTCCCCTGTTTGGAGGAATCAGACAGTATGTTGTGCCTATGCCGGAGCCTGGGGCTCGACGGCAAGGACCAAAGGCATTTCCTCAGCCATGGGCGCGGCTGTCTCCATGGCCAGGGCTTGACGCCCTGCCGGAGCCAGTTGCCCTCTGGCAGGCTCAGCGTCTGCGGCAATACCCTTGCCGGCAACCCCAGGGGGCTCGGTAGGAAAGTACTTGCCGGGACCTGACTTCCTCCGCTTGTTCTGCCCCGTTGATGGTTCGACGGATGGTTGAGTTAACCGGAGCAAAAAGGTACCTGGTTCCACAGGTAGCTTGAATCCAGCACGCTTTGACAGGTAATCAGCGATGTCGTTCTCCATTCGGGGGACGTGCTCCGCTTGGATACCGTCAAAGCGTTCCTCCAGCTTCCTCACCTCATCTACGTAAGCCTCCATCAATGAGCTCTGATAATCCTTGTTGACCTGCCTGACAACGAGCTGCGAGTCACCCCTGACGATGAGCTTCTTAACCCCGAGGTCTGCCGCGATCCTGAGACCGGCAAGCAGCCCTTCGTATTCTGCAGTGTTGTTGGTGGACATCTCCCTAGGAAAGTGCATCTGGACCACGTACTTGAGGTGCTCTCCGGTGGGCGCGACGAGTAGCACGCCGGCACCAACGCCTTGCAGCGAGAAAGCCCCATCAAAGTACATGATCCAGTCGCGATCTGCTTCCTTGCTGGGGAGAGCGGTCTCCTGAATTTCTTCGTCAGGCGTTGAGGTCCATTCTGCCATGAACTCCGCCAAGACTCTGCTATGGATTGTCGAGGTACTTTCAAACTTCAAACCAAAACTTGACAACTCCAAGGCCCATTCCACAATCCTTCCGGTTGCATCTGGGTTATGCAGTATCCGTTGCAATGGGAGGCGGCTAACGACAGTGATCTCGTGGGCTTGGAAGTAATGACGCAGCTTCCTCGAGGCCATAAGGAGGCCGAAGAGCAATTTTGCACACCGGAATACCTCGACCTAGCCCCCTGCAAGAGGGAGCTGACAAAGTAAACCGGGTGCTGCATCATCTTCTTCTTCCGCACCACCTCGCCTGACTGCGCAAGCACTGCCTCGGTGGCGTCAGATCCTGCCGGGGGCCCTGCCTTGCCGGCACCAGGTCCTGCCGGGGGGATCTTTGGCTTTCCATCCGCTGGTTCTTCCGCCGTCGCTGCCTCTTCGTCAACCTCTCTCGTCATGAAGATTTGGTGGTAGCCCGAGTAGGCGTCGAGGAATGATAACAGATCACACCCGGCCGTGGAGTCAACAATCTGGTCGATGCGCGGCAACGGGAAGGGGTCCTTAGGACAAGCCTTATTGATATCTGTGTAATCAATACACAGCCTCCACTTCCCATTCGCCTTCCGCACCACTACCGGATTGGCCAACCACGTCGGGTGGAGCACTCCTCTCACCAAACCTGCCGCTTCCAACTTCCTGATCTCCTCTGTGATGAACTCCTGCCTCTCCAGAGCCTACTTTCTGACCTTCTGCTTGACGGGCCGCGCATAAGGGCAGACAGCTAGGTGGTGCTCAATCACCTCCCTGGGAACACCGGGGATGTCGGATGCTTGCCACGCAAACACGTCGACATTCGCCCGCAGGAAGGTGACGAGCGCGCCTTCCTATTTGCTGTCGAGGGTGGATCCTATGGTGAAGGCCCCTCCCGTGCCATCCTCCCTGGTGTACACCTTCTTGGTCTGCGGTGGCTCAGCTCTGGATTTCTTGCTCTTGCCGGTAGAGCTCTCTGGCACGTCCTCGACGGTAGCGTAGCACTCCGAGGAGGCGTGCTTGCCGGAGTGGGTGCGAGAGGTCTTGCCGGGCTTTCTCTTCCCTTCCGGGCCTTCAGCGGCAGGAGCTGGTGTCTTGACGGCAGCTACTACAACTGCTTCCCGGTAGAGTTGGTCGGCGCAGATCAGCGCGTCCTTCTTGTCGGAGGGGACGGAGATGATGGTCAACGGCCCGGGCATCTTTAGCATATTGTAGGTGTAGTGTGATGCTGCCATGAACTTGGCTAGTGCCGGGCGGCCGAGGATCCCGTTGTAGGGCAAGGGGATCTCGGCCACGTCGAAGATGATCATCTCCGTTCTGTAGTTCAACTCCCCTCCAAACGTCACGGGCAGTGCGACCTTCCCCTTCGGCTGGCTCCTGCCCGGATTGACCCATTGAAACGTACCCATTTCCTCGAGGTCTCCATCAGGAATTTGCAGTCTTTTGCTCACGACAGGTGAGATCAAGTTCAGGCCGGCGCCGCCGTCAACCAACATCTTGTTCACCTTGAGGTTGCGTATCGTTGGTGAGACCAACAATGGCACACACCCGACCACGGTTGTGCGGTCAGGGTGGTCCTCGACATCAAAGATGAGGGGCATGCTGGACCACTTCAGCGGCTTCTGAGCGTCGAACGACGGTTCCGCTGCTGTAATCTCACGCGCCCACTGCTTGAGCTGGCGGTGAGAAGTATGCAGCGAGGCGCCACCATCGACGCACATGGCCTCCGTAGCCTTCTGGAACTCTTGCTCACCGGACTCGTCGTCCTCATCATGATCATCGTCTTCTTGTTTCTTGTCACGGCCCCGGGCGGGCCTCTCTTGCTGGTTGTCTTTGCCGCAGTGGCCTCCTTGGCCGCCACGCTTCTTGTCGGATCCCTCGGCACCATCCTGGTCCTTCTCCTTGTCCCGCCTCTCGTACTCAGCTTTTTGCTTCTCAGCAAGCAGCTCGACTTGTCGGCAGTTCTGGAGGTCGTGGCCCTTGGTGCGGTGGATCTTGCAGTATTGCTTGCCGGAGCTTCCTGGCTTGTCGGTAGCCGCCAAGGCCCGGCAGGCGGCGCACCCGGCAATCTCCTTGCCGGGGCGTCTGCCTTGACCTTCTTGGCAGCACCGGTGTCGTCAGATCCTTCAACGGCAAGCACGGCCTTGCCTTTACGTTTCCTGTTGCGACGCCGGCCCTTCTTCGTCGGGGTGGCGGCGTCTTCGTCGGTAGAGTCGGTTTCCGCACCGGCGTCTTCGCCGGGGTACTTCCTTCCCTCTTCAGCCCGGGCGCACCTATCGGCTAGAACGTAGAGCTCGGCCACATCCTTAACCTTGGTCATCGCCAGCTCTTCGTGCATCTTGCGGTTGCGCATGTTCTGATGGAACGCGCTGATCACAACGGCGGGATGAACATCGGGGATGTTGTACTGCACCCGGCTAAATCTCTGCATGTACTTGCGCAGGGTTTCCCCTTCCTTCTGGGGAATGATATGCAGATCACTGGCCTGGCCATGAGCTTGGTGGCCTCCTATGAAGGCGCCAACGAACTCATGGCACAGATCCGACCAAGAAGAAATGGAATCCGCCGGCAAGTGCATCAACCAAGACATAACATTAGGCTTCAGTGCCAGCGGGAAATAGTTGGCGAGCACCTTGTCGTCGCGAGCTCCAGCAGCCTGCATCGCGATGGTGTAGATGCTGAGGAACTCGGACGGATGGGTCTTGCCAGTGTACTTCTCGCCGACGTCGGGCTTGAACGTGCGGTGGGACGGCCACTAGAACTGCCGCAGCTCACGGGTGAAGGCCGGGCAGCCCACCTCGTAAGGTAGGCCGCCGGAGCCCCCCGGTGCTGGGTGGTCCATAGTGGGTCCCGCCCGCTTGTACGACTGGTGGAGCGTTTCACGCCGGCGCTCGATGGTGGTCCGAGCGTCTTCGTGAGCTCGTTCCCGAAGAACCTGGCGCTGGTCGCGGAGGGTCCGCGTGTCGGACGACGCTATGGAGATGTTATCACAAGCGTCGTCATGACGGGCCGACGCCCGCGGCAACTGGCGAGGAGGAGGAGAGTGCATCGTGGCCGCAGCTCCCCCGGTTCTCCCAGCGCTAGCATGTGGTGGCTCGGTGGAGCGCCGACCCGAGGGCCCCGCTGGCCACGGATCGTCTTTGTTGGCTATGGCGACGAGGCTCCGGATGGTGGCCCTCCACTCGTCGAGCTTCTCTGCAGCAGGAGGGAAGTCGAGGAGCAGCTGCGCGCGGGCCAAAGCTTCTGCCGGCGTGGGCGGCGGCGACAGCTGCGTGGATCACGGCACGCTTCGACTTCTAACCACGTTAGAAGGAGCTCCGTTACGATCCAGCGGTTGCATGCCATTTTCGCCAGCACTTCGGCGGGCATGATGAACTCCTTCATCCCGTGGACGACGCACAGGGCTCTTCCCACGGCGGTGCCCAGGGTCACCGGCGTGGTGACGCTGCTCGTCGCGCACACCATGGGAAGAGCGCGCAGTGGTCGCCGGCATGGGCGTCTTGGAGGTCGCTGCGCCGCCCGGGGTGTCGGATGTGGGGTTCTGGCAAACCCTTAAGGTTCGAACACTGGGGTGCGCGCGAAGTCTTTCCCTCCTACCGATCTACGCCCTAGCTCGCTAAGATCTCACAGACAAACTCGACGAACTCGCAACACAGAAAGACACGAGGTTTATACTGGTTCGGGCCACCTTTGTGGTGTAATACCCTACTCCAGTGTGGTGGTCGTGGATTGCCTCTTGGGCTGATGATGAACAGTACAAGGGAAGAACAACCTCCTGAGGTTGAGGTGTTCTTGTGGCTAGGCTCTCGATCAGGTTGGATCAAGCTAAGATGAGATCTCTCTACTCTGGTGGCTAGCTCTACTTATATAGGCCCTGGTCCTCTTCCCAAATGTCGAGCGGGAAGGGAGCCAACAACGGCGGGCAAATTTGAAGGGGGGCAGCTAGTATAAGCTATCCTGACAAAAGTAGTCTTCGCCTGCGAAAAGCTCTGGTGGTGACGCTGCCTTGGGCTCCACGATGACCTCCGTCTTGCCGTCCTCCTGGTCTTGGTCTCGTTGCACCAATATAGCAACCTTTGCCTGATGCCTCGATACTCTTCGCCTGCGCTGGCCTCCTTAGCACCAAAGAGGAAATAAGGACGCTGCGCGTGCTAGCGCCCGCCTGGCGCCCGCCTGGTGCCGTTCGTCATGGCTCACGTCACGAGAGCCTCGTGACGTTTGCCCCGCCTTGATATCTCCGCTCCTCGTGAGCCTGCCTGGCTAGGCCACTCCAGAGGAGGTCTTGCATCGTCCGCCTCGCGAGGCTTGGACCCTCGCGAGGGTCTTGGGTGCCTTGTTGATGAAGATGGGCCGTACGGCCTGCTTGCTCAGCCACGCCGTGGGCCGTAGGCAGGCAAGTCTGGGGACCCCCGTTCCCAGAACGCCGACAGTAGCCCCTGGGCCCAAGGCGCGCTCGGGCTTGTCATCGCGGCGAAGCCAAGGGTCAAGTTCACAGCACCGCGGGCCCCAAAAGCCTGCGGCCTCGGTTGACGCATGGCGGTTGATTGGACGTGGGCGTCTCCGCTTCCCCACGCTGCCTCGGCAACTGCACGACTTGACAAGTCCCTGCGACATGCAAAGAAAACCATCATTACATGCGATCGTGGGAGACGTCGGTTGGCCTTCTCTTGCTATAAATGGGGAGGGGGGCAGAGCCCCCGTCGCCCATCTCTTCCTTGTTTGCTTGCTTCTTCCTCCCCGCTCCACTGCTGACAACAATGGCGCCTATCAGAAGGTTTTCTACCGAAGAGAAAGGAAAGGCTCCCCGTGATGATCCGGGTCCACTTCCGCCGAAGAAGAGCTCGATCCATCGCCGTGATGAAGCGGCGATGCAGGTGGTGTCGAGGCCTTGGTGCGAGCGGCCTCCTCCGGGGTACCCGCTACCCTTGTACGCCCGAGCCGAGGGCTCGGGAGGTCGGAGCACCGAGCAGCGCCGCCCACGCCGTGTCCGGGGTCGCCGCGCCACGGCGACGCGTGCTGTCGCCCCTGGGATCCACGCCGCGGACTCCTCGCGCGAGTTGGTGCTATGGGCACCGATGCCTCCAAGCTCCTGGATCCGCTTCCCGCGGTTCTTCTCCGACGTGATGCCGCCGAGGGGGCCTCTCGAGCTCTGGTTGCAGCACGCCGACTGCAGCGCTCCGGCGACCGGAGCAGAGATCGAAGCGGTTCCCGCCGGCAAGATCTTCATGACCCGCGGCTGGGGGAGATCGCACGGGTCTGCCGTGCGAGGTGCGCCCTCGCGATCCACTTCGAGTATGACGGCGCTTCCACGCTCTTCTTCAAGGTCTTCAACGCCGAGGGCCGCCGCCTGGAGTGCTGCTCCGGAGAGGAGCGCCAAACTGACGCGCGCTCCGCTCGCGGCTACTCCAGCAGCAGCAGCCCTTGGGAGTCTAGCAGCTCTCCTGAGCCTTACGAGACTCCGGAGACGAGCGATGACAGCTACGTGCCCCCGAGCTCTCGCCGCGCTCGGAGCAGAGCTGCGGTGCCTGGCCGTCGCCGCCGCTGATCTGGATGGGGTTGGCGCCGGCCCCCCGTGGCCCACTATTAATGATGGCGTCCGCCACGGAAGGGTGTAGATAGGATTCCCCTTAGTATCTACTTTTGTTTCCTGCGAAGAATCATGAATCACCCCGTGGGGGCATGTAAGGGTCTGTAATGTCTTTTGTGCCTATCTTCCCTGTTATGAGAATTTGGTGAACGCACGCCCCGTTAAGGCTCGGTCCCCCCTTTCTTTCCTCGCGATGGCTTGTTGCTCTACGCTGACAGATCCTGGTCCCCAGGTAGGCTACAACCATTGATGGTATGCCAAGTCGCGTGCCGTGGTCAAGTCCAGGAGGTGTGCGGCCCGATGTCCAGTAAGAGCCCCTGAGGCGCGATGCTCAGGAGGTCCCCCTTAGCGCTCAAGCAGCCATGGTAAGGCGAGAAAGGGAGTCGACGTGGCCGCAATGGGGTTGCGGCAAGGCGTGAGTGACCATTAGGCCCAAACATTTAGCCGATCCGAGTGTGGGACTTATCTTGTTGACTCCGTGGCGACTCCTGACGTTGCGCCAGGGCTGCGCTCCTACTTGTGCGACATAGCTAGACCGGTCCATACGAGTTCCCCTCCCCTCATGCTCTTCTTAGTGCTCTACGTCCTCAGGTCCCGGCCCTCGAGCAAGCTCAGCCGCCGCTGGTATGCCAGGTCGCGATGCCGTGCTCAAGGCCAGGGGGTGAGGGCTGGAGAGCCAGTAAGAGCTCCTGGGTCGCGATGCTCAGGAGCCCCCCTTTTAACGCGCAAGCGAATTGCATGAGAGAAAAGGAGACCCGCGGTGCCGCCTGCTATCCTTCCCACGGGATCCATGTGAACAGGCACAAGAAGGAACATGGTTTGCCGTTACAGCTGTCAGCCTGCCTCTGGTTGTTCTGGATGAGATGAAGGCACTGAGGGCCTGGTGAGGTGACGTGCGCGGGGCGTGCCGCGAGCCAGAGCTCGACCGCTCAGGTTTGTCGACATGACAGGGACGAACCCATGCACCAGCGCCGTGCGTGTGTGGAGGCCCCGGGGGAGGCGATGATCGGGCAGGTGGTAGCAGTTGGCAGGTTAAGCATGGAGAGCAGATCAGCTTAGGTAAATGTAGGAAGATACATGCCACCGGGTCCGGCCCGAGCGGCTTAGGGATGATGCAGCCCGAGGGGCGCCCCCAGCAAGGTAAGCTAAAGACATACGCAAAAGGGATACATGCCACAGGGACGGACCCACGTGGCCTGGGAATAATGCAGCCCGAGGGGCGCTCCCAGCTAAACGAGCTTGGAAGGTGTCACCTGGTTCTGTAGACGAAGTAGAGTTGATGCAGCTAAAGGCGTGCGTTGAAGAAATGACTCCTCATGAGCCACCGGGACCCTGAGCCTCGGGAGGCTCTGGGGGCTCGGGAGGTTCCCTAAAGACCGTCTCCATCTCCTCCAGGACGGCGTGGTACCTGGCCTCCTGAGCCGCCAGGACGCGCCGCAGGTCGCGTTGATAGGCTGACGCCACGCTCGGCAAGCCGAAGGGCATGCGAACGTAGCTGTGTGGTGGGCCCTCACAGCGGCCCGCACGCGATGGCCAGAAGCGCTCCTGAGATGCGGCCCTGTTGAGCCCTGGGACGTCGATGCAGACGCGCAGCTCGGCATCCTCGCCTGGATGGGGAGCTGCCCCTCGTGAGCGGCCGTCACCGCGCATGGCCCTGGCATCTTGCAGCTCCTGAGTGGTCTTGGTGATGAACTCCTGAGCGGTGGGCACTCCCTGCCCTGTGCTCTCCTGAGGAACATGTGCCACGAAGCACACTTCCAAGTGGTGCCCAAGCGCCTCCCTCGTGAGGTTGGCAAGGTCAGAGGCCCTCCAGAAGAGAGCCCCCGAGCCCTGCCCGAGGAGGGCGCCGGGCGCGCTTTCCTATGCGATGGACGGAGGTGCCCCTGGGACGGGCGCAGATCCTGGCGAAGCTCCTGCCGCGTCGCCATCCTCCTGAGGTCCCGCGCGACGTGGCTGCTTCTTCTTGGGGATGGCCTCCGGAGGGCCCTCACTTCTGCTGTCGGGGTCGCCGATCGCTGCGGCTTGAAAGGTGCGCTCGAGGGAGCACACCGCATCCCTCTCCTCACAAGGGACCGTGACAATTCCTACGCTTCCCGGCATCTTGAGAACGTTGTAGCCGTGATGAGTGACTGCCATGAACTTGGCCAGGGCTGGATACCCAAGGATAGCATTGTACGGCAGGCGGATGTGCGCGATGTCGAAGTCGATGAGCTCGGTGCGGTAGTTTTTGCGCTCCCCGAAGGTGACAGGCAGGCGGACCTGCCCTATCGGTGTGGTGGAACCATCGGTCACTCCTGAGCAAGGCTTGGTGGGCTGGAGCTGTTCATATGGCACCTGGAGGTTGTCGAACGTGTCGACGGACAGGACGTTGAGCCCTGCGCCGCCGTCGATGACGGTCTTGGTGACCTGCACATTGCTGATGACTAGGGAACACAGCATAGGGAGGGCGCCAGCGGTGGCTACGCACTTGAGCTGATCCGCCGAGTTGAAAGTGATGCCGCATTGGGACCACTTGAGCGGGCGCGTGGCCTCGAGCTTGGGGAGCACCGCGTTCACCTCGCGAGCGAACTGTTTGAAGATGCGCTGAGAGGCTGGGGCCTGGGCGCCACCCAAAATGCAGGCGATTGCACGCGACTCCTGGAAGCCCCCAGCCCCCTCATCTTGTTGGTGGTCGTCGTTCCTCCTTGGTGGCGGCAGCGGGGGAAGTCCGGTGTTGCCCTGGGGGCGATCCTCACGAGGCGGGTCCCTCCAGGCGCCCTCGCGAGGTTGGTCCTGCCAGCGGTCCTCACGAGGCCGGTTGCGCCACTCCTGGCGCAGGCCACGGTCGTCCCAGCGTCCGCCTCCACGTCCTCCTCCGCGGCCGTAGCCCCGGTCGTTGCGCTCGGGGCGTCAACCGTAGCATCCTTCCCGTATGGCTCTGAGCTCTTGACAGTCGCTAGTGTTGTGGGTGTTCAGGTTGTGGAAGGCGCAGAACGGTCGGCCGTTCTTGGATGACTCGGGCTGATCTCTGCCTCGCTTGGTGTCGGGTTCCGCCGCGAGCACCACTTCCTCCTTGCGCTTCACGTCCTTGGCCTTGGCCTTCTTCTCCTCCGCTCCTGTAGCTGGCAGCTCGAGGAGAGAAAGGCGCCCCTCCTCAGCTCTTACGCACTTGGTCGCTAGGTTGAACAGCTCCTGAGATGTGCAGAGATCCTCGTGGATGGCGAGCTCTTCCTTCATCTTGACGTCACGGACGCCGTCAGAGAACACGGAGATGATGGCTTCGTCCGTGACCTTGGGGATCTTGAGGCGGGTGTTGTTGAAGCGCTGGATGTACTTCCAGAGGGTCTCTCCTGGTTGTTGCTTGATGCGGTGCAGGTCACCCGCGGCCGGCGGGCGGTCGCGAGTGCCCTGGAAGTTGGCGACGAAGCGGTCGCGCATCTCTTCCCAGGAGGAGATCGAGCCGTGCTGCAGATTCAGGAGCCAGGAGCGGGCTCCATCCTTGAGAGCCATGGGAAACCAGTTCTCCATGACTTTTTCATCGCCGTTGGCCGCTTCGAAGCTCAGCTCATAGAGCTGCAGGAACCCTGCAGGGTCGGCGGTGCCATCGTAGCGAGGAGGCAGGTCTGGCTTGAACTTGCCTGACCAGGCGACGCTACGTAGGTCAGGGGTGAAGGCGCGGCAGCGGCCGTGGTTGCTAGGGGCCGCTTCGGAGGTGGAGCTTGGTCTTGACGAGGTCCGCGCTGCGCCACTGCGGGCGGCGCGTGGTTTTGACGAGGTGGCGCGGGGAGCGCAGGTGCAGCTTCTCGCGGCCGCGGGATTTCTTGGAAGCTTCTCTCTTCGCGCGCGGGCGCCGGGCGCGGCGGATCACGCCGCGGAGCCGCGCGCCTTGGTGCCAAGGCGCCATCTTGGGGCTGAGGTGGTGGAGGCACGCCATGAGCCCCGTCGCCCGCGGCTGGTTGAGGGGGAGGCAGAGAGTGGGACTGCGCCGGAGAGCCTCCTGCGGCACGGACGAGCTCGGCGACGCGGTCGAGCCACTCCTCGTAGAGGTCGTCGACGGGGCGGTAGCGCAGGAGTTCGTTCGCCGCGAGGAGCGCGGCCCGTGCCTCCATGGGAGCGCGGTGCGCGTGAGACAAAGAACCGGCAGGGGTCAGTGATTGAGTAGCGGTGCGGCCGTCCTGCCGCACCGAAGGGTGCAGCGAGGACGCCTGCTGCTCGTTCCCCGCCGGGCCGGTGGCAGCGTTGGCGGCAGGAGACGGAGAAAGACGAGGTGGCCCGCCAACGGGAGCCGTCTGAGCGACGCGGGCGGTGAGGGCAGCCCGACGCTCAGCCCGAGCACGGCGAGCGTCCGCCATGGAGACGACGGAGCGACGAACTGATGGAAGGGAAGCTACGGCGCACCCCTACCTGGCACGCCAAATGTCGGATGTGGCGTTCCGGCAAACCCTTAAGGTTCGAACACTAGGGTGCGCGCGAAGTCTTTCCCTCCTACCGATCTACGCCCTAGCTCGCTAAGATCTCGCGGACGAACTCGCAACATAGAAAGACACGAGGTTTATACTGATTCGGGCCACCGTTGTGGTGTAATACCCTACTCCAGTGTGGTGGTGGTGGATTGCCTCTTGGGCTGATGATGAACAGTACAAGGGAAGAACGGCCTCCTGAGGTTGAGGTGTTCTTGTGGCTAGGCTCTCGATCAGGTTGGATCAAGCTAAGATGAGATCTCTCTACTATGGTGGCTAGCTCTACTTATATAGGCCCTGGTCCTCTTCCCAAATGTCGAGCGGGAAGGGAGCCAACAACGGCGGGCAAATTTGAAGGGGGACAGCTAGTACAAGCTATCCTGACAAAAGCGGTCTTCACCTGCGAAAAGCTCTGGTGGTGACGCTGCCTTGGGCTCCATGATGACCTCTGTCTTGCCGTCCTCCTGGTCTTGGTCTCGTTGCACCAATATAGCAACCTTTTCCTAATGCCTCGGTACTCTTCGCCTGCGCTGGCCTCCTTAGCACCAAAGAGGAAATAAGGACGCTGCGCGCGCTGGCGCCCGCCTGGTGCCGTTCGTCATGGCTCATGTCACGAGAGCCTCGTGAGGTTTGCCCCGCCTTGATATCTCCGCTCCTCGTGAGCCTGCCTGGCTAGGCCACTCCAGAGGAGGTCTTGCGTCGTCCGCCTCGCGAGGCTTGGACCCTCGCGAGGGTCTTGCGTGCCTTGTTGATGAAGATGGGCCGTACGGCCTGCTTGCTCAGCCACGCCGTGGGACGTAGGCAGGCAAGTCTGGGGACCCCCGTTCCCAGAACGCCGAAACGGGGGTGGCACAACGACACTCCTGGAGGGCCCCGCGCCGCCTGCGGGGGGTCCAGCTCCGTCTTTGGATCTGGCGACGTGCGGCCGATCGTCTGGCGCGCGAACGACGCCGCTTGGTAGGCTCTGACTGCCAGGGCGATGCTGGTGTTCGCGGACCGCGGCCCGGATCCTGTCCGGGACTGGCCCACTGCTCGCCCGCACTGGCACGGGCCGTTCGGCTCCCAACGAGCCGATCGTCGTGGTCGTCTTCTTCTTGGGAGCCATGGCGACGAAGAACTGCTAGGCTAGCTACTAGACCAGATTCTCACAATTGCGCCCCCTACCTGGCGCGCCAAAGATGTCGGTGTGGAACGACACCTATGGGATCACAAGAATCCCTACTACGGTTGCCGGGGCACGGGGTTGCGAGAAGAGGAGGATTAGTAACCAGCATGAGGATCGTTTACCCAGGTTCGGGCCGCGAGGATGCGTAAAACCCTAGTCCTGCTTTGGTGGGTGTATTTCAGAGAGTTCTTGAGCTCTCGAACTAGCTGTGGTGAGTGTGTGGTTCGAAAGAGCCGAATCCTGCTCCAGTATGCCATGGGCCTCCTTTTATAGTCGAAAGGGGCTGCCACATTGGCACACAGGAGGTGGAAAGGCGCACAGTTCTATGAGCTTATCGCTCGTATTACAGGACAAGACGCATTTAATGCGTAGCTTAGGCGTCCCCTTGCTTTATCGGGGACGGGGGCGAGGCCCGTCCCGTCCGTCACCGCTCCTCCTTGCTTCGACACGCGCCCTGGCTAGCGACGCATGCGGTGCCATGTAGGTAGGCAGGCACCTGTGGTGGCGCCGTGGTGGAGCCTCCACGAAGATCTGCATGCCGCCACGCACGCGCTTGATGAGTTGGCCTGGGAGCTGCATGTTGCCACGCAGGTGCCTGCCCAGCTGGTTGGGCTGGCAGCTGCATGTGAACGGTGGCGGATACTTGGTTGGTGCGGGCTTGGTAGGGGCCCTGCCGGCGTCCTCGGTGAGGGCCTTGCCGGGTGGCCCGGCAAGGGTCTTGTCGTGGAGCGCTGTCGTCCCCGGCAAGGACCTTGCCGGGGGTCTGGTGGCCTTCCTCGGCAAGGATCCTGCCGAGGATCGTCGTCTTCTAATCCTTATTTGATCTTGAGTGTTCCTTGTATTCACAAAGATCTGCATGCCACCATGGAGGTGCCTCCCGAGCCCTGGCCCAACGTGATGTTGGAGACCGTGGGCTCAAGGGTGGCTCGCTCTGTTGGTGTGGGGCGAGCTGCCCCGGCAAGGGTCTTGCCGGGGCTACTGAGGCTGCCCCGGCAAGGGTTTTGCCGGGGGAACCTGCTTCGTCCCTCTGCTCTTTGTGGTCTTGGCCTTGGCGTTGCTCTGGTTATCTTGGGCTTCGGTCTTACCTTGGCTCACCTCCCCTGTTCTGCTTGGTGTGACCGTGGGCGCGGCTCCGACTGCCCATGCACAGGTAAAGGGGTACAAAAGTGCGGCCCTCCTTTTGTACACCAACAACATTGTTGGAAATATGCCCTAGAGGCAATAATAAAATGGTTATTATTATATTTCCTTGTTCATGATAATTGTCTATTGTTCATGCTATAATTGTGTTATCCGGAAATCGTAATACATGTGTGAATACATAGACCACAACATGTCCCTAGTGAGCCTCTAGTTGACTAGCTCGTTTATTAATAGATGGTTACGGTTTCCTGACCATGGACATTGGATGTCGTTGATAACGGGATCACATCATTAGGAGAATGATGTGATGGACAAGACCCAATCCTGAGCATAGCACAAGATCGTGTAGTTCGTCTGCTAAAGCTTTTCTAATGTCAAGTATCATTTCCTTAGACCATGAGATTGTGCAACTCCCGGATACCGTAGGAATGCTTTGGGTGTGCCAAACGTCACAACGTAACTGGGTGGCTATAAAGGTACACTACAGGTATCTCCGAAAGTGTCTGTTGGGTTGGCACGAATCGAGACTGGGATTTGTCACTCCGTATGATGAAGAGGTATCTCTGGGCCCACTTGGTAATGCATCATCATAATGAGCTCAATGTGACTAAGTAGTTAGTCGTGGGATCATGCATTACGAAATGAGTAAAGTGACTTGCCGGTAACGAGATTGAACGAGGTATTGGGATACCGACGATCGAATCTCGGGCAAGTAACGTACCGATTGACAAAGGGAATTGTATACATGCTTGATTGAATCCCCGACATCGTGGTTCATCCGATGAGATCATCGTGGAAAATGTGGGAGCCAACATGGGTATCCAGATCCCGCTGTTGGTTATTGGCCAGAGAGTTGTCTCGGTCATGTCTGCATGATTCCCGAACCCGTAGGGTCTACACACTTAAGGTTCGGTGACGCTAGAGTTGTTATGGGAATTAGTGTGCAGTTACCAAATGTTATTCGGAGTCCCGGATGAGATCCCGGACGTCACGAGGAGTTCCGGAATGGTTCGGAGGTAAAGATTTATATATGGGAAGTCCTATTTTGGCCACCGGAAAATGTTCGGGGTTTTTCGGTATTGTACCGGGAAGGTTCTAGAAGGTTCTGGAGTGGGGCCCACCTGCATGGGGGCACCCACATGAACGTGGGTGGTGGGGGCAAGGCCCCACACCCCTGGTCAAGGCGCACCAAGATCCCCCCTTAGAAGGAATAAGATCATATCCCAAAGGGATAAGATCAAGATCCCTAAAAAAGGGGGATAACAATCGGTGGGGAAGTGAAATGATGGGATTTCTTTCCCCCACCTTTGCCAATGCCCCAATGGACTTGGAGGGCAAGAAAACAGCCCCCTCCACCCCTATATATAGTGGGGAGGCGCATGGGAGCCGCAGCCCTTCCGCTGGCGCAGCCCTCTCCCTCCCCAACACCTCCGTAGTAGTAGTAGTGCTTGGCGAAGCCCTGCCGGAGAACTGCAAGCTCCACCACCACGCCGTCCTGCTGCCGGAGCTCTCCCTCAACTTCTCCTCTCCCCTTGCTGGATCAAGAAGGAGGAGACGTCCCCGGGCTGTACGTGTGTTGAACGCGGAGGCGCCGTTGTTCGGCACTTAGATCGGAATCAACCGCGATCTGAATCGCTATGAGTATGACTCCTTCATCCGCGTTCTTATAACGCTTCCGCATCGCAATCTTCAAGGGTATGAAGATGCACTCCCCTCTCTCTCGTTGCTAGTCTCTCCATAGATTGATCTTGGTGATGCGTAGAAATTTTTTTAATTTCTGCAACGATCCCCAACAAGCATATCTCTCTTCCCATTCTGGGTGGAAAAGAACTCTATCCAATTTTTGAAACATGGATCAGTTAAATTATTTGCCGAATTGTAATTTATCCCATTAATACGCATCTCTTAGTCCAACATGCCCAGTAATAACATTAAATACAAAACCCCAATGAGCAGGGTCATTGGATTTGTTTGTCTCATTATAATTCCTAAAAGTATTGCAATCCCCTCCAACTAAACAAGAGATAGAGTTGTCGTGATAAATCCTCGCAAGCTCAGCAAGAAAACTAGCTTTTCTTTCTATTTGGGCATCCCCATAAATAGTAATCAAATTCCAGCTAAATTTACCAATTTTATCAAAGACCAACACTCTCGCAAAATAATTACCATGCTCAACCTGACCGACATCAAACAAATCTCTATCCACCCCCACCAGGATGCCACCTGATCTACCTCTTAGGGGGTTCCAATCCCCATAATGATTTCCTTTGTAAGAGACGTTATGATGGGCCGGTTTAAGAGGAAAGCATAAGGAATATTCCCTTACAAAGGAAGCAAGACTAGGACTCCACTTGTAATAGAATAATCCTAATCCTACTAGGACTAGTCATGTAACCCGCCCCTTCAACATATATAAGGAGGGGCAGGGCACCCCAAGAGGGACAAGAAATAATCTCTAAGGCTAGACACAACAAAGGGGAGCCAGTTTTATGCGGCGACTCCCTCATGAGCATAATGAGACCGAGCCACAAACAGCATGTAGGGCTATTACCGGATGATGTTTTTCGGGGCCCGAAGCTGTCTAAATCCTTGTCTTGTGTGTTGATCCGCCTAGCGTCTCTCATCCCGATCAACCCCTCTCAAGCTACCACATAGAAGCGTTGGCCTCACGACTAAGTCCTCACACTAGGACATCTGCCGTGACAAATCCACGACACTAGCCGTTTAAATTGTAGATGAAGAGGTTGATGGAGATGGCTTTGGAGGACTCGGCGTCATACAAAGAGGAAGAAGACGATGATGATTTTGACACCGTTTTAGGCATGATTTTCAATGATGAAGTTCGGTGTGTTTAAATTTGAATAATTCGGTTTGTAAACTTTGAATTCATTTTGTAAACCATATTCGTGATTTGCTTGAACATTCAAAATTTATGGTTAGTTTCTATATGTGTGCTAATATGTAGTTGCAATTTATACTAGAATTGCAAAGTTTAGAAAAAACAAAAAATTACTTTCTTAAATATAAGGGATCGGCTAGAAACGACCAAAACTTAGTGGAGTAAATATACTCCACTAAGGGTTTACTCCGCCGGATACTCCACTATTTGTAAGGGATTGGTTAGAAATGCCCTTAGAGCATCTCTAGCCGATCCCGCAAACGGCCGGGCCAAAAAAGTCGTTTGAGGACTCCTGCAAAAATTATTTATGGAACGGCGACCCTCCGGCGGAATAGTTCCCGTAAACCCGTCCTGCAAATGTTTTAAGGGACGTGTTTGTGGGATCTATTCCGCGTCGGAGGGCTAGCCATCCTGCAAATACAATAATAAGCAAATATTCATCAAGTTCATCAAGACAAGTTCATCATCATATATATACATCACTAGTTGATCATCATACTAGTTCATCACATCCAAAATCATGCGCAAAAAACCAGGTATCAAGTTTAGGTTCATGAATGAGCGATAGAACAAGGTAAAAGATGCTCAAACAACATAGATCAATCAAGCAACATTCTCAGTATTGCGAAGAACGTCGCCACCAACACCGCCCCTAGCACCTCCATCAACAACATCCACATTGACCGGAGAGCTCGCACCACCATCTTCACGAACTTGAACCGGAGAGCTCACACCACCATCTTCATGAACTTGAACCAAAGAGCTTGCATCACCATCACCACCATTCACTTGGACCGAGGATTTGAGCACGACCACCATCACAACCATTCACTTGCCTTGCAAAAGAACCACCTTCCATGCCGAAGCCAACATCACCGCCACCACCACCCATGACGAGGTCACCACCACCTCCGATGGCGAAGCCACCTCCTCCACCCATGCGGAAGCCACCACCACCATTGCCGAAAGAAAAGCCCCCTCCAAAGCCAACACCACCACCGGCCATAAGATTTTGGAGCTCCATCTTCCTCCGGAGCATGATCTCCATTCTTTTCATCTCCCAAAATTCTCTTGCCATTGCATCCATGCATCATCATGAACCGGTCCTCCTTAGCGGTCCTCTCGTCCTTCCTCTTTTGCTGCTCTAGGAAGAGCTTGAGCTCCTTGAAGGCACACCTCTTTTGCCATTTCTCCTCCTTGTGCTTCTCTTTCTTCTCGGCTATAGAAACTTTTGCATTCCAATGCTTGGGGGTAGCATAGCCTCCTTCATCTTCGTCATCTCACCAATTTGATCTCTCAAAGTGATTGCCTCGGAAGTCCTCTTGACTCTTGCTTTCTCCTTCTTGTTTCCATCCGGCTTGCCCTTGTTTATTCCTCCTCTTGGTGTATCGTCACTATCATCATCATCCTCAACCTCCACTTTCATGCCTCTCTTTGGTGGGGATTCCTTGTCCCTCACCCTCCACTTTTCATTATCTCGGAGCCATTTCCAACAATGTTGTAGATTGAATGACCGGCCATTGGAGGCCGTGATTTACTTTAGTACTCGTTGGCGATGCGATCCTACACATAAACATTGAGAGAATTGTGAGCTCATAATCTTCCTATGCACACGGCTAGGGACTTAAAGATGAAGAAATGCTCACATAATCATCAATAGTGGAGACACTTGGTGGTGCATTCCGCACTTGCTCCAAGCATCCGGACTAACGGGAGCAAGCTTTGTTGATGGTGTCACAACAGCCTTGAAGGCCCTTCAAGCTCCGACCGGATGGGAATGGCATCATTTGATGAAATTTGTCTTCCATCCTTTGCCAATAGTTGTTATAAGTTTGATCCTTTCCGGTGATGGAGTCAAGAGAGATGCTTTCCCATGCTTTAACTAAGCACACATCCTCCGTCTCCATGTAGTTGCCGGTCCTCCCGAACCGAGTATCATAGTCGGGCTCCGGGATCTCTTGCATCATCATTTTCATTCTCATCGTGCACCTCTGCGTCGACCTCAACGTACGATTCATCGAAATCGCCAAGAGGGGCACTCAAATTCACGGTGCTCTCGGCCAACATCTTAGTATATGTGTAGGGCACATTTTGGATACAAAAATCGACGGCCAAAAGCTCAATCAACTGTTCCCAAAAGGCCGAAAACTAGTAAGAGAAATTTTGTTTACCTCCCGGCCGTTTCATCGAACACATTGTGAGCGTGCCCGGTGGCTTGGCCGTCAATGTGGATGCCAGGGACGGCTGGGAGGCGGAGGAGCCCGATCACTTTGACGCGATCGCCTTCTTCCTTGAAGGCTTCGCCCGTGCGCCAGCGGGGCCGGTCGAGGCGGTCTTCTTCCTCTTCCTCTTGGGCGGGGCGCGTGGAACCGGAGCGGGGGCGATGCTCGGTGCTGCCGTGCCGGGTGCGCCGCTTTGAATGAGATGGCTCCCTTGCCGCTTCCTCTTGAGGGTGGCAGCGGCGGCGGGAAGAGGTGGAGCCGTGAGATGCCCGGGCGGACGTTGAGTTCGATCCTTCGCACACGCACTTCTTTTTGAGGAATTTCTATCAGCTACACCACCATCACTTTGACGCAATGTATGTGCTCGTTTGGCGCAGCGCCGAATAACATTTTCCCTCTTGCTCTCTCCTCTCGTCCAGCCTCTCCAGCAACAGTGTCATCATCCAACCTCGTTCTGGCCTTCCGGGTGGTGATCAACCACTAACTAGCCTGCCACCGTCTTTTTCTTTTCCCCTGCAATGTAGCTAGTGCATGCACATGCATCGAACTGTATCGAAACCAAACCAACCCAACCCCGCCCAGACCAGGAGATTCGACAACAAGAGAGACAAACAGGTATCGTCGTTCCACTGCAACCACAAATAATGGAAGCCAATCCGCTTTCTTCGCCATGCCAGTCAGTCTCTGTCTCTGGTCGCGCTACAGTCATATCACAGTGCAGTCGGTGAGGGTGGTGTGATAGTGAAGCTCAAGTCAAGTCAACTCAAAGCGTGTGAGGGCGGTGATGGACGACACATCGGGCTCTGCTTTGCTTTGCACGGAAAAGCAGACCCAGACATGGCGAAAGCAGTGCACAGGAAGCAGCAGCAGGGGAATGGCTCTGCGGCCGGTCTGCTGCTTTGCACTGCAGCGGCGAGACCAAAGAGAGATGGCAAAAGCAGAGCATGGCAGGGGAACGACTCTGCTCTGCATGCTTTGAGCTGCAGTGGGTTGAAGCAGCAGTACAGTGCCACTCGCTGCTGGAGCTTATTCGTTCCAGGAAAGAAGAAGCTGCTCGAACATCAGAATCTCTCAATTGCCTAACCGTGGGAAACGGTATGGGATTCACGGAGAGCTATGCTGCAATCGTGGAAGCTTAGGAGGCTCCTTTTGCTCTGTTCTGTCCACTGCATTTGCATTTGTTAGGTGGGCTATGGAACTCGCAGCAGCTCAATTGACTACCTACCAAGCCCGAGAAAGGCCACAGGTTCCGTGTTTGGTGTGTGCGGCTCAGAGTCATCTTGTAGTTCAGATTTCCGACTAGAACACAGGTACAGTCAGAGATCTTATGCGAGGAGAGAGTGGATTAGCTACGCTAATGCTGTCTAACGCAGGGTCAGATTTATTCTGATGCCAGAGAGACGGGAAACTTGTGGCGCTACTGAGCATCGGAACCTACAGTGCAGCACAGAGCAGAGCAGATGAGTGGTGAGACGAGTCGTCACCGATCACACCACAGTTACAGTTCAGGGACCAGCCAGTGAGAGTGAAGCTCAAGTCAATCAAGTGACTCAAGGTGTGAGTGAGTGGTGATGGATCCGGTGAAGGAAGGGGTATGGAGCTAGAACATTGACGATGAAAGGCAGATGGCAGCCAAAGCGGTGCAGTGGACAGTGAGAGAGGGATGGCAAAAGGAAAGCGCGACATTGACAGGGGAATGCATGGCTCTGTTTTGTCCGCGCTGCACTGGTTGATTTGAACACTGCTGCATATCGTGCGTGCAGTGCCACCCTATCCACTGGATAGAGCGAGTCGGAGCATTTCTAGGTCAAGCTCCAACTGAGTACAGGAAAGGAAGAAAGAAAAATGTACGCGCGGGGAACGGGATTTGCAGTTGTAGGGAATGCAGCAGCCGACCCACAAGAACCCTTCCAGAACGTTTTGGAAGGTTCCTGAACGTTCCTAACTTATTTGGAAGCTTCCGCGGCCTTTTTGGTAATTTCTGGGACCTTACCGAACATTCTCTAGCATCATCGGGACAATCCCGGGATCTCCGGGAACACTTCTGAAAATATTCGGAACACTTAGAGCATCTCTAGCAGACCCCCTATTCTGCGAAACTGTAAACTCGCGCGGGGGCGTCTATACAGACTCAAAATCGCCGCGGCAAAACAGAAACTGTATCCAAACCCGTAAAATTTTAAAAACTTGTTTCGCGCGAGAAATTTAAGCAAAAGCTCGCCGGAGCTCGCTCGCATAGATAATTCTTCTTCAATTAGGGGCAGATCATTCGTACATAGCATGCATATATTCATAAAAGTTTGCTGGAGCTACGCCGAAACTAAGCTACCGTACTACTACACAGAATTGAGCTCACCGGAGCTCGTGCGGCAGGTGCCCAGCGGCGGCGCTCAATCGGAGTCGGAGGAGTCGAGGTCGATGTAGAACTTAGCCTGCTCCGCCTTCATCAAGCGCAGGTCAGCCTCCTTGGACGCGTGCGCCTGCAACGCGGCGACGCCCGTCTGGAGGAAGAGCTGCTCGTACTCGAGCTCGCGGCGGTGGCGCTCTTCCAACTCCTCCTGCTCCCTCGCCGACTGCTCGAGGACGACGCGCTCGAGGAGCTCCTCCTGTCTCGGGGGAAGGTAGTCCTCGGGCCCGAACACGCCTCGGCGCAGCGGGCTCGAGCTTGATGGCGTGTGGCGTGAGCTCCTCCTCCGGCTCCCTCTTCACCGGAGTGAGCTGTGAGCTTGATGCGCCCGCGAATGAGCTCCCCGCGGCAGAGGAGCCGAAGGAGGCGTGGCGGCGGCGGGCGAGCTCGCGCTCGAACTCGTCCAGCTAGCGGCGATCGAATGCCGGCTACCGCGGTTGAGCCACCGACGCGCGCCCCGCTTGCGCGCGGCGTCAGATCTGGCGCGGCGGGGGCGCTCCGCCTCGTCCCCGGAGCTGCCATAGCCGTCCATGGCTTTTGCAAGCTCGCCGACGCCGAGAAATCAGGCGGGACGGTGGGGAATCAGGTGGGTGGGGGGCGTGGCGGCGGGCGGCTGCAGGGGGATAGGGTTTCGACCCGTATCTGCCCCGCAAACCCGTAGTTATACGTCTTTGGGGATAACGTCTGCGGCCGCGGTAAAAAAACTTACGGGCTTTGTTCTGGCCAGAAAATTGGAACGAGCCCATATACTCGCCGGAATTATGCAGGTTCGCGCGTTATACGAGGTCTGCTAGAGATGCTCTTATGGAGTCCTTTCTCTCATTCTCTAGTATCTCCTAGTTATTTTACATAACGCTAGTTGTTAAGTGTGTGATCTTACAAGTTCAATAATATATGGAAATACCTAAAACACCTTCTGGTCAATAATTATCAGCGGGGTCTAGACAACCATAGTAATTTTCACATATCAATAGAGATCGTCATCGAGTGAACCTTCCATTGTCATGTACAATTTGTTCTACCTCACGACACGTTACAAAATCTGAGGCGAGACTTTTACGGTATCCCCATGATCAACTCTTTGATCACTATACCTAGTTATCCTTGTTGTCGATTTGTACTCTTTCCTCATTTCCGTATTTCGATGTCCCCGTGACTAACTTCTTAGTCATTGTCATTGGCTAAGTGATGATGCACATCGTAACACCGAGTGGGCCAGTGTGTATCTGTCCATCGTCAGAGGGGCAAATCTTGGTCTTGACATATTGAATACCACGATGTACTTTTTTGATATACCCACTTACGGAGTCACATTTGGCAACTCCAAAGTAACTATGTGGCATGTGGGTATACAATATTCTCATGGTCTAATAACGCAAGTAAATGTTAACACTATATATGAAAATATAAACAACTTATTGACAACATGATCTCACATAATTTCATAAGTTGGGTTTATCCAACACCATTGTTACTCTAATAATGATTTCTCGTTGTTGTTAGCATCCTCGTGACGATTACAATACCCATGGTTAGCAAAACAGAACCATAACAATACATAAGCTAGTCCAAAGGCCTGGAACAAAAATAGGAGATACTCAATTAACTTTACCAAGGTCACTTTTTAGGAGCATGCAATAATTAAGTAAAAGAGAAGGGGTTATTGCAACTATTCGCTACGGCCTGCTACAGTAACATAATTTTGAAATTAAATTAAATTAACTTTCCTAACTTCCTCTGCAAGAAGGTGCTCTACAGTGTAAATCTATCAACCCCTCTCCCCGTCCCCGGCTTCAGGTGTCTTCCAGGCCAAATAACCAGTATCTCCCATTCGCCGGGTTGTAAACCTCTCCCCACTCCGCTTCCAACACCTCATTGCAATGTCAACCAAGAGATCTATGTCCATCTCCAGAGCCACCTCCCTCTTTCCGACGGCGGCGACCTCCGCAACCCGCGCTGCATCCGCATCTCCTCCAGCACCAACTCCCTGCGCCGGCCGGTCCGCATACGACCGCTCTCCCGGCACCCCCGCAAAGGTGTCCGATGGGACCGAGAAGGACGATAGGACGCGCGTCTAGTATACCCACGGTCGTCGCGCTTAAACAGCGCCGCTGAAGTCCCCCATCTGCGCGCCCAAGCCACGCAGCGCCAGAACTACGAACAAGTTTAAGGTCTAAGGTATGACGAACCCTTGTTTTTCCGCATTCGTGCTCTCAAAAATTTATACTAAAAATTTATACTTATTATATCAATTATATTCACCATTAATTTTATTTTTATAATGTGCACCTGATAATAAAATAGATGTCAATTCTGTTAAATATTAATAATTGTGTTAGGTATGCTAAATTTGAGATATTTATTGTTAAAAATGTATATCTAATAAGCTAAATTTAAATCGGGTTTGTATATATAAGTCGTGTTTGCGGATGCATTGCGCCTTAAATATATATTTAAACCCAACCCCCATATTTGTTAGAAAACTAGAAAAATATGAAATCGATATTTTCTCACATTAACCCTTGTGTATATTTCTCTGCATTATTAAATGTTATGATAAAGATCTCTAAAACATATGGTCTCAGAAATATCCTCGTAGCGGTTTCTAGTTTAAAGTTAAATATGCATGAATAAAAAACTATAGTGTTATAAAATACTTTTACAAGGGGATTATCAATTTTTCATCAAATCATTGACATATTGTTATACCCGGTTTTAGGTCAAATATGTCTCACATGTTACAACGAATTTAATAATCTATTGGTACATGTGTGTGCTTTATATTAAACTTCTATGGATTTACTCCAGGATGTAACGACTTTAGTCTTTAAGGGATAAGCGATGCGCCTATTGACAACAAGGTGTCTCTGGTAACTTCGTCAATATCAAAAATTGTTGGCTCAGGGGGTGTTTGGTTTCAGGGACTTTTTTGTGTTGGGACTAAAAAAAGTCCCTAAAAGTCCCTAGCAAACCAAACAGGGAGGGACTTTTTTGGGACTTTTTGCTAAAAGTCCTTAGAAGCACCTCCTTGAGAGTCTTTTTCAAAAAGTCCTAGGGACTAGAAAAAGTCTTAGGACTAGAGAACCAAACACCACCTCAGTCTCTCGTACATACTCATGGGATACCATGTGTGTTCGTGCACTATAAAAGCAATCTCTACTCTATATTTAGGTTGGTCATAGTGGGAGTAACTTAGCTAGTAACATAGCGCATTTTTAGACAAGTTTGCTTATGGGTCATGTAGTTAGTGAGGAGAGAGGTATTTGGAGTAACATGATATGTTACTGTAACATAACGCAACCCAAAACAAAACGAGACTACAATCTAATAAATGCAATCATCTATGATACTACTTCTATGTTACTTTGCACTATGAAGCTGCTAACATACACTAGTGTCATATGCATGACACTAATCTAAGTTACTCCCCACCATGACTAGCTTTGGGGAGTCCGTACTTAATATCTTTAGGACTCCCCTCGATACCGCCAACCATCGATACCCCCCTCCCCCAGGTGCCCGATTTTTATTTCTACTTTTTTTTATAACCAACAAAATCGGCAGCCCACTGAGTTTTATTCAACCAAAAGAATGAAATCGGATTGTTTTCCTTCTTTACATAACATCGGTTTTTTTTTTCACATTACATGTATTCCATGTATAGGAGAAATCATATCACAATTCATAATCAAGTTGTAGCCTTTCCGTGTATACAACCTAGACCGTCCACATATCAAGTTGTAGTCTTTCCATGTATACTGCCGAAAGCTTCCCGATGGACGTCCCGTATCTACGAGCCAGATTTTGGCTCATTTGGTGAAGGCATCCCCATCCCTGGAAGCAAGTAACGATGATCGGTGGCAACGAAACCTTCATTCTTCATGAATAGATGGACCGTTGATCGGTGGCAACGAAGAGGACAAGTGGCAACAGTGCAACACGTATGTGGATCTCTAAGAAGAAGAAGAAACTATCTCCCTCTCTTGCTCTCTCCTCTCATCCAGCCGGCAGAATCCAGTTTCCAACCGAGAGCCGGTAATAGCGTCGGACCGCCGCCGCGTGCACAGTTACATCCAACTTTGACCCATTTACTGTTTCGACCCACCCTAGTTTGTAAAAAAATTCGGATCTGACCCATTTCGAGACGCCAGAAGTCCTGGTGTCTGGGTTGCGCTGAAAACGCCGGGGTCTGTGGCGTCTTGCCCAGGCCCACTTGTCCGTCCGATGTGACAATCTTGCGGTGGAAACAGTAAAAAAAGTCCACCTCGTGCGAGCCTCGGCCTTCCGGTTTCGGGAGGTGAACTAGTGATCAACGGGCCACCCTCTTTTCTCTTCCCCTGCAACGGTAGCTAGTGCATGCACATGCACTGAACTGTGTCGTCGAACGAAACGAAGCCAACAGGTGTCGTTCCGGTGCAACCACAAATAATGGAAGCCCATCTGCTTTCTTGGCCATGCCAGTAAGTCAGTCAGGTGAGCGGCGAAGAGAGTCGTCTCAATCTCTGGTCGCACTACAGTCATCGTACAAGGCGGTGTGAGAGTGAAGCTGGAGTCAACTCAACTCAACTCAATCAAGGACTCAAGGTGAGTGATGATGGATGAGGCCAGCAATCCAAAGGCAAGGTCTGGAGCTGCATGCAAGCTTGACGATGACACATCGGGCTTTCTGCGCTGCACGGAAAAGCAGAGGCACTGCAGCCGAACGAGACATGGCAAGAGCAGTGCACACAGAGGCAGCAGCAGCAGGGGAATGGCTCCGCGGCCGGTCTGCCCTGCCGCTTTGCACAGCAGCGGCGAGGCCAAAGAGAGATGGCAAAAGCAAAGCAGGGCAGGGGAATGGCTCTGCATGCTTTGAGCTTGAGCTGCAGTGGGTTGAAGCATGCAGCAGTACAGTGTCACTCACCGCCGGCCGGCGCTTATCCGTTCCAGGAAAGAAGCTGCTGGAGCAGAGAGGAAGCAAGTCGGAAGGCGATTTTATTTGGACAGAAAATGTGGAGCAGTGGGACGGTGATGACGATGCTGCTGCAGCCGTCCAGGAGGCGATCTGCATCAGTTAGGGGGTTCAGACTTCAGAACTTGACAACGGCTCAACTGAGGCCGCAGGGTACTGTATGACATAAAATTCCTACCCAATCTGAACCCTAGTACTAGCACTGTAGTCGCAATGTTTGGCTCGAGTGAGTGCTAAAGAGGGTCGTCACTGATCACACCAGAGTTAGTTACAGTCCCGGGAGCAGTCGCCAGTGAGAGTGAATCTGAAGTCAACTGACTGAAGCTGTGAGTGAGGGAGTGATGTGAGCTGCAACCTTGACGACGACACATCGGGCTCCGCTCTGCTTTGCACGGAAAAGGCCGATGGCAGCCAAAGCGGGCTCTGCCCTGCTTGCACTGCGGTGCAGTGGACAGTGAGAGAAAGGAAAGCGCGACATTGACAGGGGAATGCATGCATGGCTCTGCTTCGCTCGCTCGCGCTGCACTGCACCGGTTGGTTTCAACACTGCTGCTGCATCGTGCGTGCGTGCGTGCGTGCAGCGCAGCCCTATCCACTGCTCAAGCTCAAACTTAGCCGAGGAAAGAAAGAAAGAAACTGTACGCGCGGGGAATTGGATTCGCAGTTGCAGTCGCAGTCGATGGAATGCTGCAGCCGATCCTGGAAGTAGAAACAGTGCCACTGTTTAGTGCGGTTCAGAGCAGCTCGATTACCCAGCAACCCTGAGAAAGGCCGCCACAGAGTGCCATTTCCCGTGAGAGGTGACGCTCCTACCAAATCTAGCCGGCGGCGAGGAGATAAGCAGCAGTACGTACTGTACGTACTGTGGTGCAATGCTTGGCTTTTCTCAGACGTGGCTAGCACAGCCTCATCTACTGACATCTACTGTAAAACCACATAAAACTGGACATTTTTTCACCGGGCAGATGGGTTCCGATGCTCGGCGCAACGGCCGAACGAGGAGATGAGGAGAAAATCCATTCGTGGGACAGGCAGATCTCATCTCACTGATAGATGAATATAGTCGGCACCACTACAAATCAAGATCATCTCATCTTATCGGACCCTACACTAGTACTAGTACAGAGGTGACTGACGGACGGACACCTGACCTCCATTATCTAATGTAATCAACCACCCAAGGTTGTTGCAACAGCGGCCGCCGGCCCCATGGCGCCGCCTAATCAGATCCAGTCCGCTGATGATCCGCCGTCCCGTCACTGCGCGTGGGGCCCCATTCTACTCGAGCTTCGGTCTAACGGAGTGGAGTGGAGCGGAGTGAGGCCGACGCCGAGGCGGCCGCCGGCCCCATGGCGCCGCCTAATCAGATCCAGTCCGCTGATGATCCGCCGTCCCGTCACTGCGCGTGGGGCCCCATTCTACTCGAGCTTCGGTCTAACGGAGTGGAGTGGAGCGGAGTGAGGCCGACGCCGAGGCGGCCGGCCGGCGGGTTGCTACTTGCTTCATCAGCTCATCAGGAGCCGCCGACGCCGTCCCAGGCGAGCCCGAGGCGGCCGCCCTCCTGGAGCGCGCGGAGGAGCTGGGCGCCCTTGCGCCGCCCGCGCGCGCTGCACTCGCCCTGCATCGCGCCCACCACCGCCTTCACCACCTCCGGCGGCGGCGGGGACGCGCCGGCCGCCTCCTCGCCGCCGTAGATGGCCGCCAGCACGCCGATGGCGCACTCGCGCCCGCGCCCGGACATGCCCTCCACGGCGCGCGCCAGCACGGGCGCCGCCAGGGCCTCCCTGCGCACGGCCGCGGTGCCCCCGGCCGCCGTGCAGAGCAGCTCCAGCGCCGCCAGCGCGCGCTCCGCCGTCGCGCCCGCGGGGCCCGACGCCGCCACCGCCTCCACGGCCGCCGACGCCGCGCCCGCCTCCACCGCCGCCTCGCGGTTCCCCTCCTCCAGGAGCATCACCAGCAGCACCTTCGCCGCCAGCCTCGCCGTCGCCGGCTCCCGCACCGCGGCGACCACCCCGGCAACGACGGCAGGCGGCACCGTCTTTGAACTTTCTGTGGCCTCCATCTCCCGCTCCACCGCCCGCAGCGCCGCCACCACATCCCCCGCCGCGAACTTCTCCTCCGTGCTGCCCGCCACCGCGTGGCTGGCCGCCCCTGCCCCCGCCGCGGACGCCGACGAGGCCGCGTGCTGCGGGTGGTGCACCGGCAGCCGCCACTGCGTGAAGCTCTGCGACGCGGAGCTCGACGAGGACGAGGAAGAGGACGACGGCCCGGCGCCGTTGCTGCCGTTAGCATTACCCCCGTGCACCACCTGCTTCTGACGATGCCACTGCACAGGCGACGGCACCGCCGAGGCCGCGGCCGCCTCCACCAGCGCCGGCGACGCGTCGCCGCCCGGAGTGGCCGACCCACCACCACCACCACCCTTCACCCCACCGTTCCCCGCCGCGCCATTGTTGTTGGGCGTGGCCGTGGGGCTGAGCGCCGGGTGCGTGCAGGTGCTGAAGATGCCGCAGGAGAAGAGCGCCCGCGGCGTCGCCTTGATCTTCGCCCCCGCGCCACCGCCCCCGCCCCCGGCCGGCATCTCCCGGTGCGCGGCGCGGCTCATGTCCTCCCGCTCCGCGCGCGAGCAAGCGCAGCGGCAGCGGCAGCAGCAGCAGCGCCACGTAAATGCCAGCAGTGGAGGCGGGGCGGACACGCGCAGAGCTGCGCGGGGTGGGTTGTTACGTCTGTCGGCGTGAGGTGGAGGTAGCTCGCTCGCTCTCGGGTGATATGGAGGTGGCGAGCGCGGTGGTGGCCCAGGCGAGTTGAATGCGGCCTCGCGCTGCGCCTGTGCGCGCTGTCGAGCGAGGCGCAGGCGGGCACTTAACAGCGGGTGACCGAGGCGGGCGTCAGCCGGTGCCGGGTTAAAAGCTAGGAGAGCGGCGCGGTGAAAACGAGCGGCGCAACGCAGTGGCGAGGCCGGTCGGAGGAGCAGCGCGCGCGTTTTACCGGGCGGGGAGGGGAACAAACAAAGCGAGTAGGCAGCGACGGGGTTGCGGTGGCAGTGGCAGGCGGTGGGGAAGGGAACGAGCGATCCGATCGATCGATCGATCCGGGGAGCATGTGCGGTGGCGCAGTGGCGGAGCCCCACCGCGGTCCTGGCTGCGGGGCGGGGGCGGGCCATGGCGGGCGAGAGAGCTAGGTGCATGAGCCATGAGGGTAGCCGCACCTACCGGACGGGGCGCATATGCGGTGGCAGAGAGCTGGGAGAGGGTGACGGATGTGACACTGGGAGCAGGGCAGAGCAGAGGGGGATCCTCGTTCGTTCCATGGCGATGCGTGACTGCGCATGGCATGCGACGTCGGCGGGTACGTGGCCGTCGGGTCTCCGGAACCGTGCAATCATGCCATTCCTGGCACTGCTGCCGCTGCTACTGGTGCTGGTTGGTGACTTGGTGATGGCGAGGGAGAGTGGCTGGCTGGCTGCCTGCCTCAGTGGATGTAGATCGATCGGCCGATCTGCATTATTGGAGGAGGCAGTGCAGTGGTCGATCGGCCATCCGGTTGTGTGCAAGCCAATCAACGGTGTCGGGTGTGTGAGTCAGATTTTTCGGCCTCCTGCATGGCTGCACGTACGTGTGTATGCAGAGGTTTTCTCTTCATTTTCCGCAAGGAGATCACGGATGCAGCAGATTTAAGGACTTGCAGTTAGGCCAACTCCCCCCAAACGGACGTCCGTTTTGGGTGCGATTTGGGCGGCGTCCGGGGAACGGACCGTCGCTTCGAGCATCTGCGCCCAACACGCAGAAGGCGCGGGAGCACAAATGGTCCACCCCGGCTAGTCATTCTCCCTATCTTGTGGTATCAGGCAAGGAGACCCGCTATCTCCATATTTATTCTTGTTTGTGGCCGAGACACTCTCTTTGTGTAATGGACGATCCCTTCTGGAATTCAAGGTTAACACGCAGGCTTCGGGTATCTCACATCTTATGTTCACTGATGACTGTCTTTTATTTGTCAAGGGGTCCATTGATCAAGCATTGACAATTAAAAATATTATTTCCACTTATGAGAAGGGGGCGGGTCAGTTACTGAGTCCAGATAAATGTTCTATTATGTGTGGAAAGAAGTGTAGTATGGAAGCTCAAGTGGTTGTGATGGTAATTTTGTGCATCACTGCGGAGGGATTTGAGGACAAATACCTGGCTTCCGGTGTCACAAGGGAGAATGAAGGCTGGTAAATTCCAATCTACTAAAGAGAAAGCTCTCAAAATTTTATCGGATTGGATAGAAAAATATGGAGTGAATTGCAAAAAACCACCACATTTGGGGCATCATTTGCGGAAAACCACCAGGTCACTAATTTTTTACAAAAATCACCGCGGATTCGGTAAACATTTTGCAAATAGCACTGATCAGGTGATCTGGCTCATTTGATCACTTTCTGACAAGTGGGACCAGATTGTAAGAAGCTGACTTGGCAAAGTTTTGACAGACACACCCCTGAATTGTAAAAAGAAAAGCAATCAGACCCTCCTCCCTCCTGCCTCGATCCCGTCTGGATTCGGGAGAGGCCCCGAGCTGCCCAACCCCCGCGCCACTCCGTCGCGGTGGCGGATGACCGTGGTGCACCATGCCGCCACTGCTCCGCCACGGGCTAGCTCCACCGCGTTCTCCGTTAGCTCCGGTCGCTGCTGCGTTCAATTAGGCGGCTACCTCGTCGGCCCAACGCCTGTGCAAGCTCGTGGACTGTGCGGAGGCTGGGACCAGGGCGCCCGCGTTTATGGTGGAGCGCAGGTCAGGAGGGAGGAGGGAGCAGGAGGGGAGAAGGGCCAGACGAGTGGCGGAGGGAAGCTCGCCGGAGTAGCGACGTCGTTTTTCCCCGTCCACCCAGGCCCATCCCCAGCTCCCGCTCGAGGTGCAGCACGAGCACGAGCTTGTAATCTAGCCGGTGGCCAAAATTGATCCAACAGCTTGCGTGTAGGTGTGTGTGCGTGCGCATCTGGTCTAGAAAAATCAATCAACCTGCTGGCCGGATAGCTTGGCTAGCGTCTGAGCGCGGTGGGGGCTGTGGGCCTCCGCGGAATCCAGCGCTGTCGACATGGCCGTGGTTGGGCTGGCAGCGGTTGGGCAGGTAGGGGCGAGGTGCGCACACGGTTGCTGCAGGCGGACGAGGCCAGCATCTGGGCACGACGGCGCAGGACATCGACGGCGACGTCGTCAGGTTGGTGCAAGGCACGGCGGGTGGGCTTCCTGCGGCGGCGACGGGAGCCGGCGGGGGCGGCGCAGTTGGGTGAGCAGGGGATTGAGAGTAAGGGGTTGATTGCTTTTTACTTTTAGATCCAGGGGTCTGTATGGTATTTGTTTGCCAAGTCAGCTCTTGACAGCCGGGCCCCACTTGTCAGAAAGTGATCAAATGAGCCAAATCACCTGATCAGTGCGGTTTGCAAAATGTTTACCGAATCCGCAGTGATTTTTGCAAAAAAATAGTGACCTGGTGGTTTTCCGCAGATGAAGCCCCAAATGTGGTGGTTTTTTTCAATTCACTCAAAAATATGCTTCATATGGGGCGAAGGAAACCTTGATTAAATCTGTTCAACAGGCTCTGCCGATGTACGCCATGGGTATCTTTAAATTCCCGGCATCACTATGCGAGGAATTGTCGCAGATTATAAAGAATTTCCGGTGGGGCGATGAGGAGAATAGGAGGAAGACTCATTGGCTGGCTTGTGATAAAATGACTATGCCTAAAGGTGAGGGTGGTATGGGTTTCCGTGATCTTAGATTATTTAATCGGGCTCTCCTAGCTAAGAAGACTTGGAGACTGGTGGTTAACCCTGACTCACTATGCGCCAAAGTGATTAAGGCAAAATATTCCCCAGGGGCATATTCTGGATACTACTTTTCCACAGTCGGCTTCACTCACTTGGCAAGATATATTGCACTGCTTGAAATTACTTAAGGCCGGAGTTATTTAGAGAGTGTGTGATGGTTCTAATATTAATATCTGAAGAGATAACTGGCTTCCAAGAATGGCTGGCCTTAAAATTACTGCAAGGAAGAACTGGACCAGCATAAAATGGGTGTCTGGCTTGATTTTGAGTTGACCTAGGAGATGGGGAATTTGGTTAGGCACATGTTTTATCCATATGATGTGGAGGATATACTGAGGTTGCGTATTCAGTCTTCAGGGGATGGTGATTTTGTTGCATGACATTTTGAAAAATTGGGGATCTTCTCGGTTAAAAGTGCGTACAAGCTTGCGCTAAACCTAAAGGAGAAAAGAGAGGACATGGGGTAATATAGTGCTGATGCGCTGGGGGAGAGGAAAATTTGGGATGTTATCTGGAAGGCCAATGTTTCTCGGAAGATTTGTATTTTTGTGTGGCGAGTTGCTTCTAATAGCCTGGTTGTCCAGGTTAATAGAGTGGTGTGTTACCAAGTCACTCATAGTACGTGCTCTATTTGTGGAATGGAGGAGGAGAATACCTTTCATGCGCTCATCTTGTGTCCAAAGGCGGTTGCATTGCGCATGGCCTTAAGGGACATTCGGGTATTACCCGCGGAGGAGGTACTGACATATACGGGGACTAATTGGTTTCTTGTTCTCCTAAATCAACTGTGCCCTACTATGATGCGTGACCAGATTATATTCGTTTTCTGGAGAGCTGGGCATTTGAAAAACGATTTCATAGTTGGTAAAGGGAAGGAATCAAATTCAGCCTCTGCTAGTTTTGTGGATAATTACTGGACATCCTTTGTCGCATGGCATGCTTTGACACCGATGGACCCCAAGAATAAAGGAAAATGTCCGATTGGTGGGTCTAGATGTGCTCCTAGTACTTTAGAACCTAAGCTGGCTTGGGTTCCACCGTCAGCGGGGTATATCAAGATTAATGTCGGCACAAGCTTTGCGGAAAGTATCGGCGCATCAAGTGTAGGTGTGGAGGGACGCGTATGGGAAAGTCATTGTCTCTTCTTGGGATTTCCTTGGGCCGTGTCAGAGCGTGGAGGAAGCGGAGCTAAGGGCATGCATTGTGATCTCTATACAGGTATATCTCTGCACAATCCTATAATTTTAGAGACCGACTGTGCGCTTGTCGTTGCTAATCTTGCAAAGGAACCGTCGGGCAGATCACCATTGCTTGATTTGAAGAAGTGCAAAGTATATCAAAGCTGATAAATAATTTTCAAATTTTGAAGATTAACCGTTCGGCCAATGTAGTGGCCTATTTAATTGCAAGTATAGCTTTGATAATAGATTGGATGGTCTGCTTGTTAATAATGTACCGCCCTCTGTGGTGAATCATGCAATGAACGATCGTAATATCTCTTTCGATTAATTTATATAAGGCGGTATTACAAAATAGAACACTACCTTTAAAATAACAGGAGATTTTATATAAATTAACAAATTCATGTTAGATTATTTATGAACAACCTAGAGTGTACAATATACATTGCCTTTAAAAGAACAACCTACAATATAATAATAACTTATGGTTTAATACATCAAGTTAAATAAAGACAAAACAATGTATAGAAAACATGGTACTTTCATTAAATTAACAAATCTAATTCCTATTTATTTATAAACAACCTACAATGTATAATTATGCAGTTAAAAAATACAAATCAACAAATTGTTTATCCCCCCCCCCAGATTGCTAGAACCCTAATCCTAGAATCGCCAGCATGCATGCGAGCAAAGAAGGCTAGGGTTTCACATAGATACTTACTAGACGTCGCTGAATGCCGAGACCTGCCGGTGGCTTCCCGTCGGAGTTGCCTTGATAGCGTTGGCCTAAGTTCTCGTCGTGACGTACTCCAGATTCGGCTGCGGCGTCCTGGTGTGGGCCAGCTGGGTCAGGTTCAAGCTCCCACATAACTCCCACTAGTGCAAAACCGGGCTGTAGTCCTGGTTCGTAAGGCCCTTTTTAGTCCCCACCCTTTAGTACCGGTTCAGCACAAACCGCCAATAAAGGGCCACCCACGTGGCACGAGCCAGCGCCGGGGGCGGGGAGACCTTTAGTACCGGTTGGTAACACCAACCGGTACTACAAGGTTTGGGGGGTTTTGGGTTCAGGATTTCTTTTTCCTTTAATTTTGTGTTTTCCATTTAATTCTTTTTCATTTGCTGGTATTTTACGATACTACATATTGTACACGTTATGCACATATATAAATAGAATTTCTCGTAGAACCGATCATATGCATATATATATATATATCATCGAATGTCTCAAACCACCATTCACACATACACATGTATATATATACAATTTCTCCTACATGGAGACATTACTGCGGTAGCGGGTAATGGAATTCTCCCGTGGGCTCTATGACATGGTCGACCAAAAATCCCGCTATTTCCTCTGCAATTGCTCGTACGCGATCCGTTTGTAGGAGCTTGTCCCGCACCTCATCGAACTTTTAAGAAGGAGATCAATATGCATGTATTAGTCGTTTTGTGTGATTACATATCGATAATGATGTAAAAATTGTGAATAGTGTTCTGGCAAACGTACCCATAGTTGTCTATCAGATGTGCTCCTTTCGGACGCCATCATGTGAATGTTCTCGCAAACGTAGTATGCACATAAATCAGTCCCCGGCGCCTGCCTCATGGCCTTTACGAGAATAGAATTCAATCAGATGATAATTAATCAAGCATGATAATTAATAGTATTGAAACTAGAATTAAAGAGATGGTAGCTAGCTAGTAGTACTTAATTAATTACTTACCTTGGATCGAAACCAATACAAATTTTCTTTGAACGGGCCTGGAACATCTTTGATGAACCTTCGTCAAGCCCTGCCCGCCGGCAAACAAAATGAATAAAGGAGTTATTAATTAGTTGATATCAGCAAATGACGAACTAAAGAGGCCGACATATAGTTTAATAATGATTGGAATTACCTGTTGACTATCCCCTTCACGATTGAGTAGTCTTTAACTTCTTTAAGCAGTGAGTCCAGTACTTCAACTGTTCCTTCATCAACTTTAATGATTAATAAGATCCAGTGGTACCTGCATGCGCATACGTTTGCATGTAAATTAAGCGGGCATGTGCATAACACTCATCAACTAACCCTAAACCCTATACACTTATTAACATCTAGCTAGTAAACAAAACCAGAATTTGTAGTACAAGACAGTGTGACTCACTGGAAGTTGTAAGGAAGTAGTATATCTGGATTGGTATTGAGGCGCTTCAAGAACTCTAGCATGTTATTCTCTACTTCTTGTTTATACCATTTATAACCCACAAGTGTAGGGGATAATTGTAGCCTCTTTCGATAAGTGAGAGTGTCGAACCCAACGAGGAGCTAAAGGTAGAACAAATATTCTCTCAAGTCCTATCTGCCACTGATACGACTCTACGCACGCTTAGTGTTCGCTTTACCTAGAACAAGTATAAAACTAGAAGTACTTTGTAGGTGTTTTGGGAAAGGTTTGCAAGATAATAAAGAGCACGTAATAAAAACTAGGGGCTGTTTAGATAAAGACACAATAAAGTAAATATAGCGAGTGTGGAAAAGTGGTGGTAGGAGTTGTGAAATTGTCCCTAAGCAATTGACTACTTTACTAGACCGATAGCAAGTTTTATGTGGGAGAGGCCACTGCTAGCATGTCATCCTGACTTGGAATTCTATGCACTTATGATTGGAACTATTAGCAAGCGTCCGCAACTACTAACGTTCATTAAGGTAAAACCCAACCATAGCATTAAGTTACATTGGTCCCCCTTCAATCCCGTATGCATCAATTTCTATGCTAGGCTGAAGCTTCTGTCACTCTTGCCTTCCAATACATAGTCCTATCAACATACAACTAACCCTATCGTGTGATCCACGCACGCGCTCATATGATGGGCACCAAAGGACAACAACATAACCACAAGCAAATTAAATCAATCATAGTAATTCATCAACCGCCCATAAGACAACGAAAATCTACTCAGACATCATAGGATGGCAACACATCATTGGATAATAATATGAAGCATTAAGCACCATGTTCAAGTAGAGGGTACAGCGGGTTGCGGGAGAGTGGACCGCTGTAGATAGAGGGGGGAAGGTGATGGAGATGTTGGTGAAGATGGCGGAGGTGTTGGTGAAGATCGCGGTGATGATGATGGCCCCCGGCGGCGTTCCGGCGCCACCGGAAGCGAGGGGGAGAGAGCCCCCCTCCTTCTTCTTCTTCTTCCTTGACCTTCTCCCTAGATGGGAGAAGGGTTTCCCCTCTGGTCCATGGTCTCCATGGCGTGGAAGGGGCGAGAGCCCCTCCGAGATTGGATCTGTCTCTCTGTCTTTCTTTGTTTCTGCCCTCTCTTCTGCTGCCCTTTTACCGTTTCTTTTATATCCGGAGATCCGTAACTCCGATTGGGTTGAATCTTTCGCCCAGATTTTTCTCATAAAATTAGATTTGTTGCGGCAAAAGAAGAGTGTCAACCGCCTTACGGGGTGCCCACGAGGGTCCAGGGCGCGCCTACCCCTGCCGCGCCTGCCCCTGCCTCGTGGCCCCCTCGGGCACCGTCTCGCGTTGATTTTACTTCCCAAAAATCGTAAAAATTCCAAAATAATTCTCCGTCCATTTTTATCCCGTTTGGATTCCGTTTGATATGGGGTTTCTGTGAAACATAAAACATGCAACAAACAGGAACTGGCACTGGGCACTGGATCATTATGTTAGTCCCAAAAATAATATAAAAAGTTGCCAAAAGTATATGAAAGTTGTATAATATTGGCATGGAACAATCAAAAATTATAGATACGACGAAGACGTATCAACCATTCATAGCTCCATGTCTCTTCATTAATGGTATTTGGGTCAATGAACCCAATGCCATAGCGTCCACCTTTTCTCATTTCGTACATCTTCATCCTGCATAGTACCACAGAAAAGAATATAGTGACGATAATTATAGGTAATGATCAACGAGAGCACTACAGCTAGCATAAGACTTAAATTACAGAAAGAAATCACTTATAGACAATAGCAACTAATGATAGATTTGTCGAGTGCGTCTTGATTGAATAACTGAAACAGTTCTGTATACTCAATAGACAGAGCTGTCCCATGGAAGTAATTCTCTTCCTTGACTTTCACCATGAGGGACTCTCGATTGTGGGTCTTGCAAATTTCCATGTACCACTGATGCAATTCATACATTCTCGTTGAGAGCTTCTTGACCTCCTCAAGCTTGACCATAGGTTCGCCGCGGACATGTTTTCGTTTTACGTCCTCCTCTCTAATCGTATCCATGGGCTCAATCTCTAGGAGTTGTCCAACAGTGATACTCTCATGTGTTGGTACAACAAGAGGGGGGATCGATTGTTCCGCCTGTTCTCCCAGCCGGGGAACGGTTTTCCCGCATTTTTTGCCAGCTACTTGGCTCGAGCTCAAGCTCGAGCTCGACTCCTTCTGTAGTCGTGCTCGATGTGCCTTTCTGATTTGGCGCTCATAGTCTGAGTCAACAGGCTTGGGAGCTGGTTTTCTTGCCATACGAATAAAGTGGTCAACGACTTTCTCAAACACTTTCTCCTTTGGCGGCGGTGGCGGTTTTGGTCCAAAATGGGCGTCCACTTGGGCCTTCACTATGGCTGCGTTTTGCTCCTCGGTCATGTCGTAAGGCCTCTGAGGAAGAGGCGCGAGGCTTAGACCATATTGAAATCGCTTGCCTCCGCCTGTACCTCCTGTACTACCTTGACTTGTAGCGCTAAGCACCATAGCTGCGGCGGCTCTCTTCCGTTGTTGCTGAGTTGGCGGCAGAGACTGCTGGCGTGGCTGACTTGGAGGAGAAGTGGGCTGATGTGGTGCCGGACTTGGAGGAGGAGGAGTGGGCTGACGCGGTGCCGGACTCGGAGCAGGAGTGGCCTGACGCGGTGCCGGACTTGGAGGAGGAGGAGTGGCCTGACTCGTTGGCGAACTTGAAGGAGCAGGAATGTGCTGAGGCGGCGGCTGATGATCACTTGGAGGAGCGGGAGATTGCTGACGCGGTGGCAGACTTCGAGGAGGAGTCGGCTGACACGGTGTCAGTGGCCTTGGAAAGATGATGCAATTCTTTCTCCATAGGATGGTACGATATTTGGCCTCTCCCAGTGTGTGCTCCTCGTCACCTCCAGGAATGTCAAGCTCTAGCCCCGAATATTCGTCCACCACTTCATCAGCCTGAACACGAGCATAGCCAGCTGGAATCGGGTTGCAATGGAAGGTTGCTTCAGGGGAATTTGTATAAGCAACGGCGTCCACCAACTTCATGGATATGTTCTTCATTTTGAAGTGTAGCTCACAATTAGTGCTCTCCATGATGTCATACATAGGGTATCTATCTAGCAGTTGTGCCTTGCCCGGGGCGGAACCCACGCTGCTTCTCGGCACGGATGGGACGGTGCTATCCAATGCTGGATTATCCGCTAGCTGCTGCCACTGCTGAGACCCCCTTTCTTGGCTAAGTGAGTCGATTTGCTGCTGTTGCCGCTGGAATTGGAGTGCCAACTCCGCGTGCTTTGATTCTAGGCCTTTAAGGCGTTCTGCTTCCTGCTTCCTTTGCTCCTCCTCAAGCTTCCTCTTCTTCTCCTCCTCCATCTTCCTTCTCGCACGGCTTCTGTAGTCGGCGTTCCAATCCTCAAACCCCTCATACCACGGAACAACGCCTTTGCCTCGTGTTCTTCCTGGGTGTTCAGGATTTCCCAGGGCGCGCGTAAGCTCGTCGTTCTCTCTGTTGGGCGTGAACACCCCCGTTCGAGCCTCTTCTATTGCAACAAGTATCTTATCTTCGACTCCTTTAAGACTTGCCCTCTTCAAAACCTTGCCTGTCTTCGGGTCCAACGCCCCCCATGCGCATATAACCAAGTCCTGACCCTGGGGGGGGGGCAGCTCTTAGTAACTGGAGTGACCTCTGCATCCAGCATCTCTTGCTCAGACTTATCCCACTTAGGCATTGCCACCGCGTAGCCACCTGGCCCCAGCTTATGGAACTGCTCCTTTTTTGCGGCATTGGCCTTGTTTACTCTCGACCGTTCCTTAGATAATTCCGATTCCTTGAATTTCACGAAATTGTGCCAGTGCTCTCTTTGCTTCTCCAGTGTTCCCTTGAATTCTGGAGTCTTCTTTCCTCCTTTGACGTACTTGGCCCATATAGATTTCTTGTGGTTGTTGAATGCAACTGCCATCTTCCTAAGAGCAGCGGCCTTCACTTTCTGCACATCTGCATCTGTGAAATGATCTGATAGGGTGAAATGTTCCATGAGAGATTTCCAAAGCAGATCTTTTGCTCTATCGTCGACCCAAGTAAGATCTGGACGTTCCTTTGCTGGCTTTTTCCATTCTTGCATGGAGATCGGGAGTTGGTCCGTCACAAGAACTCCGCACTGACGAACGAACTTGTTCGCATTCTTCTTAGCAAGATTGGTTCGCCATCAGTTTTGATGGCATCGATGTTGTACTTTACGCCCTGCTTCAACTTTTTGTTTGGGCCTCGCACTGTTCTGCTGTCAGATTTGCTCGATCCGGAGGTCTGAAAGAAGAAAGATCGATTGGTTAATATATCTTCAAATCATTTAAAACATGTGATGATCACCAGATGCCTGCTTATATAAATATACCTCGCCGGTCTCTGTTATTTCAAGACCAACATTTTCTTCGTCATCATAATCATAGTTCTGGACTTCATCAATTCGGCCGTCACGATCGAATATCATATCACCCTCCCCGGTATTGTTCAGATATTGGAAGCCGTCATCTTCTTCATTCTGATCATCTGGCCGGCCAGGGGAGCGTATGATCTCGAACAGGGCCTCTTCTCCTTCTCTGCCGGTATTGTCCGCCATAGCTTTTATTTAACTAATCCAGAAGAAATATAAAACAATTTAGTATTCAAATTACAATGCATGCATGCAATCAATAAGGAAAAACTGAATCATAGTACATAATATGCATCATCGAATATAATCTCGAATACATCGTCTTGAATATTATTGAATAATATATATATATATATATAATCTCGAATGCATCGTCTTGAATAATATATATAATCTCGGATACATCGTCTCGAATATTATATATTGAATACATCACTAGCTAGCTAGCTAGCTAATAAAGATCGAATACTACAGAATAATCTAGTTCACTCGCGGTTCCTGAGGCGCGGGCGGTGGACACCCAAAGAGAAGGAACCATCACAGGATCATAGCTGGGGTGAGATCCCCGGAAGAACCTGACGTCCATAGCATCCATGTAGCGACGGATGTGCTCGTCGTCCTCCCTGACACGGCGACGTACCACCTTCGGCGGGGCCGGCTCCCTCCACACCGAAAGTGGCCCAGGCGAACGCCACCAAAGGAGCTCAGGGTCGACGATGGGACCCAGGGCCGGGTTCCTCACCAAGCGGCGCGCCCCTGATGGTAGCACCTCCCAGTGCCAGCCCAGCGGAGCCCAGTCCCGGACATGGGCCCTCTGAAGCAGGACGTCGTCGCAAACGGGTCGACGGCGAGGATGCGGGCCGGGCATCGTCGAGAACAAATACTATATGCAAACGTAACATTTTTTAAATGATTGGATTGTGATTTCTTATATACAAATTTAAAAAATGATATCGTTGCATATGTCAAAATTCTATATGCATCTATAACATCGATCATCGTCTAACAATTTGACATTAATCTAATTCATCTAGCTAAACTAACATTTCTAAAATTTCTAACATTTCTATATAACTAACATTTCTAACATTTTTATAACTAAAAAACAGAAAATTTTCTAACATTTCTATAAACATTTTCTACAACTAAAAAATATAAAAATTTGGTAAGGGGCAGGAGCTCACCGGCGAGGCGAGGCGAGGCGACGGGGGCGGCGACGGGGACGGCGATGGGCGGCGACGACGGGGATGGAGACGTGCGGCGACGGGCCGGGGCGGCTACGGGCGGCGACGGTGAGGGGGGCGGCGACAGGGGCGTCGATGGGGGCGGTGGCGACGGGGCAGAGGAGAAGAAGCAGAGGAAGAGATGAAAACTGACGTAATTCGTAAGTGTTGTTTATATAGGAGGGGCACCAACCGGTACTAAAGGTCAAATTTGGCCAACCCAAGCGGCGGGAAGCGCACCCCTTTAGTACCGGGTCGTGGCTGCAAACCGGTACTAAAGACCACCCCTTTAGTACCGGTTGGAGCCACAACCCGGTACTAAAGGGGGTGCGCTGCCACCCCACGGTGCACAAAGTTTAGTCCCACCTCGCCGAGCGAAGGGCAGCCGCACTGGTTTATAAACCCAGCCGCGGCTGCTCCTTCGAGCTCCTCTCTAAACCAGGCTTCTGGGCCAAAACTGCGTGTCTGCCCTGTGGGCCTACTTGGCCTTGCGGGCCTGCATCCTGGCCCAATTACAGGTTGGGTTTCTAGTCGTATGCAGGCCGTTGTGGCCGAGTAGGCGGGGGTTTTTTTTCTTTATTTATTTTCCTTTATTTATTTGTGAGTTGTTTTTTGCTGTATTTAGAGTTTCTTTGTGAATATTTTTGCTTTAGGTACAAAAATTACAAACTTTCTATTAGTGCCAGTAGTTTTCAAATTTGAATAGTTTAAATTTGAATTATTTGAAATTTGTGTGAATCACTGGTTTGTGAATAACTTTACTTTAAAAATAGATTTTTCAGTGATTCTTTTTTCTTATGTTTAATATTAGTGTGTTTTATCATTATATTCAATTTGGTAATACTTAGGTTATTTAAAAAAATGAAGTGCCTTTGTAATAGATGAGTTTTTTTTTCGAAACCCTGATACTTCGAAAGAGATTGTCCATTTTGTACATGAAGTGCATCCAGTTTTTGTCGTAACCCTCTCAACTTTTTGGCACATGCTATATGGGTGGAATGATGATACCATGCCAACTTTCAACATTTTCAGAGTTCATTTGTAGTGCTTTTCAATTTCAGGGTCATATAGCTCAAAAAATCAGTAAATGTATGAAAAATAACAAATGAAGTCAGAAAAGGTTGAAAATTGATGACGTGGCTTTGAATGGTGCATATTGAACGCACAAAAAGTCTGGAGTTGTAATAAGTTAAGAAAAATGAAATACCTTTGTAACAGATGAGTTTTCCTCCGGAACCCTGATACTTCGAAAGAGATTGTCCATTTTGTACACGAAGTGCATCCAGTTTTTTCCGTAACCCTCTCTACTTTTTTGCACATGATAGGTGGGTGAAATGATGATACCATGCCAACTTTCAACCTTTTCAGAGTTCATTTGCAGTGCTTTTCAATTTCAGGGTCATTTAGCTCAAAAAATCAGTAAATGCATGAAAAATAGCAAATGATGTCAGAAAGGGTTGAAAGTTGATGACGTGGCTTTGAATGGTGCATACTGAACGCACAAAAAATACACGTTTCAAATGCCAAAACGCATAAGTACCCTAACTATTACAAAGATTCCCTACGGTTTGTCCAAAGTGGGACTTTCCAGATATATAAGTCCAGAAACTCACTAGGGAAGAAAGTGATGACAGTGAAGCTGATCACATCCTAGAGTGGGATCTTTGAGTTGTGTGAAACTTTTTCTTCGCGTGTGTCCCTTTGCGCCGTAATCATGGAAAATCTTCATCATTTAACTGGATGCTCGGGTGGTCAATATTCACTCTGAATGGAGCAATTTCATCAAACTTTTCATAATCTTCTGACATGTCTGTCTTGTCATCCACTCCCACGATGTTTCTTTTCGCTGAAAGAACTATATGGCGCTTTGGCTCATCATACGATGTATTCGCTTCCTTATCTTTTCTTTTTCTCGGCTTGGTAGACATGTTCTTCACATAAAAAACCCGCGCCACATCATTGGCTAGGACGAATGGTTCGTCTGCGTACGCAAGATTGTTGAGATCCACTTTGTCATTCTGTACTGCGGGTCTTTCGTTACCCTGCCTCGTGTCATATTGACCCATTTGCACCGAATCAAAGGGACGTTCAAACCACGTCCACAGTCAAGTTCCCATATGTCCTCTATATAACCATAATATGTATCCTTTCCCGTCTTGGTTGCTGCATCAAAGCGGACACCACTATTTTGGTTGGTGCTCTTCTTATCTTGGGTGATCATGTAAAATGTATTCCCATTTATCTCGTACCATTTGAAAGTCATTATATTCGAAGATGGTAACTTGGACAACAAGTACATGTCATCTTCAATAGTGGCGTCATGCATAGCACGTGTCTGCAACCAACCGGCGAAAGTCCCCGTTTGTTCACATGTAATCCAACCGTCGGACTGCTTTGGGTGTTTGGAGCGTAGAAAATTCTTGTGTTCCTCCATATACGGAGCCACCAAGGCGGAATTCTGTAGAACTGTGTAGTGTGCTTGAGTGAGAGAATCCCCGTCCATACATATTATTTGATTCCCTCCTAGCGTGCCTTTCCCACCCAGTCTGCCCTTATGCCGCGATTCAGGAACACCAATCGGATTAAGGTCAGGAATAAAGTCAATGCAAAACTCAATGACCTCCTCATTTTCATGGCCCTTGGAGATGCTTCCTTCTGGCCTAGCACGGTTATGAACATATTTCTTTAAGACTCCCATGAACCTCTCAAAGGGGAACATATTGTGTAGAAATACAGGACCAAGAACGTTAATCTCTTCACATAGGTGAACTAGGACGTGCGTCATGATGTTGAAGAAGGATGGTGGGAACACCAACTCGAAACTGACAAGACATTGCACCAAATCATTCTCTAACCTTGGTATGATTTCTGGATCGATTACCTTCTGAGAGATTGCATTGAGGAATGCACATAGCTTCACAATGGCTAATCGAACGTTTTTCGGTAGAAGCCCCCTCAATGCAACCGGAAGCAGTTGCGTCATAATCACGTGGCAGTCATGAGACTTTAGGTTTTGGAACTTTTTCTCTGCCATATTTATTATTCCCTTTATATTCGACGAGAAGCCAGACGGTACCTTCATACTGAGCAGACATTCAAAGAAGATTTCCTTCTCTTCTTTGGTAAGAGCATAGTTGGCATGACCCTGATGTATGTCTTCTTTTCCGTGCATACGTTGCTGGTCCTCCCGTGCCTCCGGTGTATCTTTTGTCTTCCCATACACACCCAAGAAGCCAAGTAGGGTCACACAAAGATTCTTCGTCACGTGCATCACGTCGATTGCATAGCGGACCTCTAGGTCTTTCCAATAGGGCAGGTCCCAAAATATAGATTTCTTCTTCCACATGGGTGCGCGTCCGTCAGCGTCATTCGAAACAGGTTGTCCGCCAGGAACCTTTCCAAAGATTACCTTCAAATCCTTGACAATATCATGTACATCAGCACCAGTACGGTGGCGAGGCTTCGTCTGGTGATCCGCCTCACCTTTGAAATTCTTGGCTTTCTTTCTTACGGTATGCCTGCTCGGAAGAAATCGACGATGTCCCAGGTACACATTCTTCTTAAAATTATTCAAATATATACCGTCAGTATCATCCAAACAGTGCGTGCATGTGCAGTATCCCTTGTTTGTCTGTCCTAAAAGGTTACTGAGAACAGGCCAATCATTGATGGTCACGAACAACAACACCTTTAGGTCAAATTCTTCCTGTCTGTGCTCATACCACGCACGCACACCTGTTCCATACCACAGCTATAAGAGTTCTTCAACTAATGGCCTTAGGTACACATCAATGTCGTTGCTGGGTTGCTTAGAGCCTTGTATGAGCATTGGCATCATAATGAACTTCCGCTTCATGCACAACCAAGGAGGAAGGTTTGATACGTCTCCATCGTGTCTACTTTTCCAAACACTTTTGCCCTTGTTTTGGACTCTAACTTGCATGATTTGAATGGAACTAACCCGGACTGACGCTGTTTTCAGCAGAATTGCCATGGTGTTATTTATGTGCAGAAACAAAAGTTCTCGAAATGACTTGAAACTCCACGGAACTAATTTTTGGAAAATATTAAAAATATTGGCGAAAGAATCAAGGCCAGGGGGCCCACCACCTGTCCATGAGGGTGGGGGCGCGCCTGCCCCCCTGGGCGCGCCCCCTGCCTCGTGGGCCCCCTGGAGCTCCACCGACCTCAACTCCAACTCCATATATTCGTGTCCGGGGAGAAAAAAATCAAAGAGAAGGATTCATCGCATTTTACGATACGGAGCCGCCGCCAAGCCGTAAAACCTCTCGGGAGGGCTGATCCGGAGTCCGTTCGGGGCTCGGAGAGGGGAATCCGTCGCCGTCGTCATCACCAACCATCCTCCATCACCAATTTCATGATGCTCACCGCCGTGCGTGAGTAATTCCATCGTAGGCTTGTTGGACGGTGATGGGTTGGATGAGATTTATCATGTAATCGAGTTAGTTTTGTTAGGGTTTGATCCCTAGTACCCACTATGTTCTGAGATTGATGTTGCTATGACTTTGCTGTGCTTAATGCTTGTCACTAGGGCCCGAGTGCCATGATTTCAGATCTGAACCTATTATGTTTTCATGAATATATGTGAGTTCTTGATCCTATCTTGCAAGTCTATAGTCACCTACTATGTGTTATGATCCGGCAACCCCGAAGTGACAATAATCGGGACCACTCCCGGTGATGACCATAGTTTGAGGAGTTCATGTATTCACTATGTGTTAATGCTTTGGTCCGGTGCTCTATTAAAAGGAGGCCTTAATATCCCTTAGTTTCCGCTAGGACCCCGCTGCCACGGGAGGGTAGGACAAAAGATGACATGCAAGTTCTTTTCCATAAGCATGTATGACTATATTCGGAATACATGCCTACATTACATTGATGAATTGGAGCTAGTTCTGTGTCACCCTATGTTATGATTGTTACATGATGAACAACATCCGACATAATTCTCCATCACCGATCCAATGCCTATGAGCTTTTCACATATTGTCCTCCGCCTATTTACTTTTCCGTTGCTACTGTTACAATCACTACAAAACCCAAAAATATTACTTTTGCTATCGTTACCGTTACTTCCATACTACTTTGCTGCAGATACTAAGTTATCCAGGTGTGGTTGAATTGACAACTCAACTGCTAATACTTGAGAATATTCATTGGCTCCCCTTGTATCGAATCAATAAATTTGGGTTGAATACTCTACCCTCGAAAACTGTTGTGATCCTCTATACTTGTGGGTTATCAAGACTATTTTCTGGCGCCGTTGCCGGGGAGCATAGCTCTATTTTTTGAGTCACTTGGGATTTATATCTGCTGGTCACTATGAGGAACTTGAAAGACGAGAAAACAAAAATTTATCCCTCAACTACGAGGGGAGGTAAGGAACTGCCATCTAGCTCTGCACTTGATTCACCTTCTGTTTTGAGTAAGCTTGTGACACCTAAACATGCTTCTGCTATTAATTCTGATATGTCGCATGTTATTAATGATGCCACTTCTGCTATGCATGATACTTATGATGAAACTACTGTTGGGGAACGTAGCGGAAATTCAAAATTTTCTACACATCACCAAGATCAATCTATGGAGTAATCTAGAAACGAGGGGAAGGGGAGTGCATCTACATACCATTGTAGATCGCTAAGCGGAAGCGTTGCAAGAACGCGGATGAAGGAGTCGTACTTGTAGCGATTCAGATCGCGGTTGATTCCGATCTAAGCACCGAAGAACGGTGCCTCCGCGTTCAACACACGTGCAGCCCGGTGACGTCTCCCACGCCTTGATCCAGCAAGGAGAGAGGGAGAGGTTGGGGAAGACTCCGTCCAGCAGCAGCACGACGGCGTGGTGGTGATGGAGGAGCGTGGCAATCCTGCAGGGCTTCGCCAAGCACCGCGGGAGAGGAGGAGGACATGGAAGAGGGGGAGGGCTGCGCCAGAACTTGGGTGCTGCTGCCCTCCCACCCCCCACATATATATAGGGGCAAGGGAGAGGGGGGCCGGCCCCCTCAGATCCAATCTGAGGAGGGGGCGGCGGCCAGGGGGGGTTGCCTTGCCCCCCAAGGCAAGGGGGGCGCCTCCCCTTAGGGTCCCCCCAAACCCCCAGGCGCATGGGCCCTGGGAGGGAAGGCGCCCAGCCCACTAAGGGGCCGGTCCCTCTCCACATACAGCCCATAGGGCCCTTCGGGGCTGGTGGCCCCTCCCGGTGGACCCCCGGAACCCTCCGGTGGTCCCGGTACATTACCGGTGACGCCCGAAACTCTTCCGGTGGCCAAAACGGGACTTCCCATATATAAATCTTTACCTCCGGACCATTCCGGAACTGCTCGTGATGTCCGGGATCTCATCCGGGACTCCGAACAACATTCGGTAACCACGTATATCTATTCCCTATAGCCCTAGCGTCATCGAACCTTAAGTGTGTAGACCCTACGGGTTCGGGAACCATGCAGACATGACCGAGAAGTTCTCCGGCCAATAACCAACAGCGGGATCTGGATACCCATGTTGGCTCCCACATGTTCCACGATGATCTCATCGGATGAACCATGATGTCGGGGATTCAATCAATCCCGTATACAATTCCCTTTGTCAATCGGTATGTTACTTGCCCGAGGTTCGATCGTCGGTATCCCGATACCTTGTTCAATCTTGTTACCGGCAAGTCTCTTTACTCGTTCCGTAACACATCATCCCGTGGTCAACTCCTTGGTCACATTGTGCACATTATGATGATGTCCTACCGAGTGGGCCCAGAGATACCTCTCCGTTTACACGGAGTGACAAATCCCAGTCTCGATTCGTGCCAACCCAACAGACACTTTCGGAGATACCTGTAGTGCACCTTTATAGTCACCCAGTTACGTTGTTACGTTTGGTGCACCCAAAGCATTCCTACGGTATCCGGGAGTTGCACAATCTCATGGTCTAAGGAAATGATACTTGACATTAGAAAAGCTTTAGCAGACGAACTACACGATCTTGTGCTAGGCTTAGGATTGGGTCTTGTCCATCACATCATTCTCCTAATGATGTGATCCCGTTATCAACGACATCCAATGTCCATGGTCAGGAAACCGTAACCATCTATTGATCAACGAGCTAGTCAACTAGAGGCTTACTAGGGACATGGTGTTGTCTATGTACCCACACATGTATTTGAGTTTCCTATCAATACAATTCTAGCATGGATAATAAACGATTATCATGAACACGGAAATATAATAATAACCAATTTATTATTGCCTCTAGGGCATATTTCCAACAGTCTCCCACTTGCACTAGAGTCAATAATCTAGTTCACATCACCATGTGATTAACACTCACAGGTCACATCACCATGTGACCAACATCCAAAGAGTTTACTAGAGTCAACAATCTAGTTCACATCACTATGTGATCAACACTCAATGAGTTCTGGTTTGATCATGTTATGCTTGTGAGAGAGGTTATTAGTCAACGGGTCTAAACCTTTCAGATCCGTGTGTGCTTTACGAATATCGATGTCATCTTGTGGATGCTACCACGCGCTACTTGGAGCCATTTCAAATAACTGCTCTACTATACGAATCCGGTTTACTACTCAGAGTCATTCAGATTAGTGTCAAAGTTTGCATCGACGTAACCCTTTACGACGAACTCCTTTTCACCTCCATAATCGAGAAAATTCCTTAGTCCACTAGATACTAAGGATAAGTTCGACCGCTGTCATGTGATCCATTCCCGGATCACTATTGTACCCCTTGACCAACTCATGGCAAGGCACACTTCATGTGCGGTACACAGCGTAGCATACTGTAGAGCCTATGTCTAAATCATAGGGGACGACCTTCGTCCTTTCTCTCTCTTCTGCTGTGGTCAGGTCTTGAGTCTTACTCAATACTCACACCTTGTAACACAGCCAAGAACTCCTTCTTTGCTGATTTTGAACTCCTTCAAAAACTTGTCACGGCATGTATTCATTTGAAAGTACTATTAAGCGGTTTTTGATCTACCTTATAGATCTTGATGCTCAATGTTCAAGTAGCTTAATCCAAGTTTTCCATTGAAAAACACTTTTCAAATAACTCTGTATGCTTTCCAGAAATTCTACATCATCTCTGATCAACAATATGTCAACAACATATACTCATCCGAAATTCTATAGTGCTCCCACTCGCTTCTTTGGAAATACAAGTTTCTCATAAACTTTGTATAAACCCAAAATATTTGATCATCTCATCAAAGCGTACATTCCAACTCCGAGATGCTTACTCCGGTCCTTAGAAGGATTGCTGGAGCTGTGCATACTTGTTAGCATCTTTCAGGATTGACAAAACCTTCCTGTCGTATCACATACAACCTTTCCTCAAGAAAACCGTCGAGGAAACAATGTTTTGACATCCTATCTGCAAAATTTCATAAATAATGCAGTAACTGCTAATATAATTCCAACAGACTCTTAGCATCGCTACGAGTGAGAAAATCTCATCGTAGTCAACTCCTTGAACTTGTCGGAAAACAACTTAACGACAAGCCGAGCTTTCTTAATGGTGACACTTACCATCATTGTCTGTCTTCCTTTTAAAATCCATCTCCACCTAACAGCCTTACGACCATCAAGTACATGGATCCCCTCTCGGATTTTATGGCCTCAAGCCATTCGTCGGAATCCGGGCCCACCATCGCTTCTCCATAGCTCGTAGGTTCATTGTTGTCTAGCAACATGACTTCCAAGACAGGATTACGTACCACTCTGAAGTAGTACGCATCCTTATCGACCTACGAGGTTTGGTAGTGACTTGATCCGAAGTTTCATGATCACTATCATAAGCTTCCACTTCAATTGGCGTAGGTGCCACAGGAACAACTTCCTGTGCCCTGCTACACACTAGTTGAAGTGACGGTTCAATAACCTCATCAAGTCTCTACCATCCTCCCACTCAATTCTTTCGAGAGAAACTTTTCCTCGAGAAAGGACCCGTTTCTAGAAGAAATTACTTTTGCTTCCAGATCTGAAATAGGAGGTATACCCAACTGTTTTGGGTATTCTATGAAGATGCATTTATCCGCTTTGGGTTCGAGCTTATCAGCCTTTTCACATAAGCATCGCAGCCCCAAACTTTCAAGAAACGACAACTTAGGTTTCTCTAAACGGTGTCGTCTCAACGGAATTGCGTGGTGCCCTATTTAAAGTGAATGCGGTTGTCTCTAATGCCTAACCCATAAACGATAGTTGCAATTCGATAAGAGACATCATGGTATGCACCTTATCCAATAGGGTGCAGTTATGATGTTCGGACACACCATCACACTGTGGTGTTCCAGGCGGTATTGATTGTGAAACACTTTCCACAATTTCTTAATTGTGTGCCAAATTCGTAACTTAGATATCTCTATGATCATATCATAGACATTTTATCCTCTTGTCACGACGATCTTCAACTTCACTCTGAAATTACTAACCCTTCAATAATTCAGACTTGCGTTTCATCAAATAAATATTCTCAGCATCTACTCAAATCATCTGTGAAGTAAGAACATATCGATATCCACCGCGTGCCTCAGCACTCATTGGACTGCACACATCAAATGTATTACTTCCAACAAGTTGCTCTCTTGTTCCATCTTACTGAAAACGAGGCCTTTCAGTCATCTTGCCCATGTGGTATGATTTGCATGTCTCAAGTGATTCAAAATCAAGTGAGTCCAAACGATCCATCTGCATGGAGTTTCTTCATGCATATATACCAATAGACATGGTTCGCATGTCTCAATCTTTTCAAAAACGAGTGAGTCCAAAGATCCATCTACATGGAGCTTCTTCATGCGTTCTATACCAATATGACTCAAATGGCAGTGCCACAAGTATGTGGTATTATCATTACTCTTTTATATCTTTTGGCACGAACATGTGTATCACTGTGATCGAGATTCATTTTAGGTGCAAGACCATTGAAGGTATTATTCAAATAAACAGAGTAACCATTATTCTCCTTAAATGAATAACCGTATTGCGATAAACATAATCCAATCATGTTTATGCTCAACACAAACACCAAATAACAATTATTTAGGTTTAACACCAGTCTCGATGGTAGAGGGAGCATGCGATGCTTGATCACATCAACCTTGGAAACACTTCCAAGACATATCATCATCTCACCTTTAGCTAGTCTCCGTTTATTCCGCAGCTTTTATTTCGAGTTACCAACACTTAGCAACCGAACCAGTATCTAATACCCTGGTGCTGCTAGGAGTACTAGTACACATTCATATAATGTATATCCAATATACTTCTGTCGACCTTGCCTGCCTTCTCATCTACCAAGTATCTAGGGTAGTTCTGCTTCAGTGACCGTTCCCCTCATTACAGAAGCACTTAGTCTCGGGTTTGGGTTCAACCTTGGGATTCTTCACTAGAGCAGCAAATGATTTGCTGTTTCATGAAGTATCCCTTTTGCCCTTGCCCTTCTAGAAACTAGTGGTTTTACTAACCATCAACAATTGATGCTCCTTCTTGATTCCTACTTTCGCGGTGTCAAACATCGCGAGTTGCTCAAGGATCATCATGTCTATCCCTGATATGTTATAGTTCATCACGAAGCTCTAATAGCTTGGTGGCAGTGACTATGGAGAACCATCACTATCTCATTTGGAAGATTAACTCCCACTCGATTCAAGTGATTGTAGTACTCAGACAATCTGAGCACATGCTCAACGATTGAGTTTTTTCTCCCTAAGTTTGCAGGCTTAAGAAACTTGTCAGAGGTCTCATACCTCTTGACGTGGGCACTAGTCTGAAATCCCAATTTCAGTCTTCGGAACATCTCATATGTTCTGCGACGTTTCAAAAACGTTTTTGGTGCCACAATTCTAAACCGTTAGCATTACGCACTGAACTATTACGTAGTCATCAAAACGTGTATGTCAGATGTTTCGTAACATCTACAGACGACGCTCGAGGTTCAGCACACCGAGCGGTGCATTAAGGACATAAGCCTTCTGTGCGGCAATGAGGACAATCCTCAGTTTACGGACCCAGTCCGCATAATTGCTACTATCAACTTTCAACTAAATTTTCTCTAGGAACATATCTTAGTAGAACTAAAGCGCAAGTTACGACATTATTTGCAAATACCTTTTGACTATGTTCATGATAATTAAGTTCATCTGATTATTTAATGAACTCCCACTCAGATAGACATCCCTCTAGTCATCTAAGTGATACATGATCCGAGTCAAACTAGGCCGTGTCCGATCATCACGTGAGACGGACTAGTCATCATCGGTGAACATCTCCATGTTGATCGCATCTACTATACGACTCATGTTTGATCTTTCGATCTCTTGTGTTCCGAGGCCATGTCTGTACATGCTAGGCTCGTCAAGTCAACCTAAGTGTTTCGCATGTGTTTCGAGGCCATGTCTGTACATGCTAGGCTCGTCAACACCCGTTGTATTCGAACGTTAGAATCTATCACACCCGATCATCACGTGGTGCTTCGAAACAACGAACCTTCGCAACGGTGCACAGTTAGGGGGAACACGTCTCTTGAAATTTTAGTGAGGGATCATCTTATTTATGCTACCGTCGTTCTAAGCAAATAAGATGTAAACATGATAAACATCACATGCAAATCATAAAGTGACGTGATATGGCCAATATCATCTTGCGCCTTTCTCTATCTTCGAGGCGCGACATGATCACCTTCGTCACCGGCATGACACCATGATCTCCATCATCATGATCTCCATCATTGTGTCTTCATGAAGTTGTCTCGCCAACTATTACTTCTACTACTATGGCTAACGGTTAGCAATAAAGTAAAGTAATTACATGGCGTTTTCATTGACACGCAGGTCATACAATAAATTAAGACAACTCCTATGGCTCCTGCCGGTTGTCATACTCATCGACATGCAAGTCGTGATTCCTATTACAAGAACATGATCAATCTCATACATCACATATATCATTCATCACATCCTTTTGGCCATATCACATCACATAGCATACCCTGCAAAAACAAGTTAGACGTCCTCTAATTGTTGTTGCATGTTTTACGTGGCTGCTATGGGATTCTAGCAAGAACGTTTCTTACCTACGCAAAAGCCACAACGTGATATGCCAATTTCTATTTACCCTTCATAAGGACCCTTTTCATCGAATCCGATCCGACTAAAGTGGGAGAGACAGACACCCGCTAGCCACCTTATGCAACTAGTGCATGTCAGTCGGTGGAACCTGTCTCACGTAAGTGTACGTGTAAGGTCGGTCCGGGCCGCTTCATCCCACGATGCCGCCGAATCAAGATAAGACTAGTAACGGCAAGTAAATTGACAAAATCGACGCCCACAACTACTTTGTGTTCTACTCGTGCATAGAAACTACGCATAAACCTGGCTCATGATGCCACTGTTGGGGAACGTAGCAGAAATTCAAAATTTTCTACACATCACCAAGATCAATCTATGGAGTAATCTAGAAACGAGGGGAAGGGGAGTGCATCTACATACCATTGTAGATCGCTAAGCGGAAGCGTTGCAAGAACGCGGATGAAGGAGTCGTACTCGTAGCGATTCAGATCGCGATTGATTCCGATCTAAGCACCGAAGAACGGTGCCTCCGCGTTCAACACACGTGCAGCCCGGTGACGTCTCCCACGCCTTGATCCAGCAAGGAGAGAGGGAGAGGTTGGGGAAGACTCCGTCCAGCAGCAGCACGACGGCGTGGTGGTGATGGAGGAGCGAGGCAATCCTGGAGGGCTTCGCCAAGCACCGCGGGAGAGGAGGAGGACATGGAAGAGGGGGAGGGCTGCGCCAGAACTTGGGTGCTGCTGCCCTCCCATCCCCCACATATATATAGGGGCGAGGGAGAGGGGGGCCGGCCCCCTCAGATCCAATCTGAGGAGGGGGCGGCGGCCAGGGGGGGTTGCCTTGCCCCCCAAGGCAAGGGGGGCGCCTCCCCTTAGGGTCCCCCCAAACCCCCAGGCGCATGGGCCCTGGGAGGGAAGGCGCCCAGCCCACTAAGGGGCCGGTCCCTCTCCACATACAGCCCATAGGACCCTTCGGGGCTGGTGGCCCCTCCCGGTGGACCCCCGGAACCCTCCGGTGGTCCCGGTACATTACCGGTGACGCCCGAAACTCTTCCGGTGGCCAAAACGGGACTTCCCATATATAAATCTTTACCTCCGGACCATTCCGGAACTCCTCGTGACGTCCGGGATCTCATCCGGGACTCCGAACAACATTCGGTAACCACGTATATCTATTCCCTATAACCCTAGCGTCATCGAACCTTAAGTGTGTAGACCCTACGGGTTCGGGAACCATGCAGACATGACCGAGACGTTCTCCGGCCAATAACCAACAGCAGGATCTGGATACCCATGTTGGCTCCCACATGTTCCACGATGATCTCATCGGATGAACCACGATGTCGGGGATTCAATCAATCCCGTATACAATTCCCTTTGTCAATCGGTATGTTACTTGCCCGAGATTCGATCGTCGGTATCCCGATACCTTGTTCAATCTTGTTACCGGCAAGTCTCTTTACTCGTTCCGTAACACATCATCCCGTGATCAAATCCTTGGTCACATTGTGCACATTATGATGATGTCCTACCGAGTGGGCCCAAAGATACCTCTCCGTTTACACGGAGTGACAAATCCCAGTCTCGATTCGTGCCAACCCAACAGACACTTTCGGAGATACCTGTAGTGCACCTTTATAGTCACCCAGTTACGTTGTTACGTTTGGTGCACCCAAAGCATTCCTACGGTATCCGGGAGTTGCACAATCTCATGGTCTAAGGAAATGATACTTGACATTAGAAAAGCTTTAGCAGACGAACTACACGATCTTGTGCTAGGCTTAGGATTGGGTCTTGTCCATCACATCATTCTCCTAATGATGTGATCCCGTTATCAACGACATCCAATGTCCATGGTCAGGAAACCGTAACCATCTATTGATCAACGAGCTAGTCAACTAGAGGCTTACTAGGGACATGGTGTTGTCTATGTATCCACACATGTATTTGAGTTTCCTATCAATACAATTCTAGCATGGATAATAAACGATTATCATGAACACGGAAATATAATAATAACCAATTTATTATTGCCTCTAGGGCATATTTCCAACAACTACTTCTATGCTTGATACTACTGTGCCACTTGGTGAATTTCTTGATGGACAACTTGCTAGGGCTAGAGAGAATGAAATTATTGAAACTGATAATATTGATGATAGTGATGATGAAGACTCTCCCCCTAATAAATATGAATTACGTGTTGTGCCTGAGGGCTATGTTATGGATGAAGAAACTAAAAGAGACTTTCTTGCTTGCAATGATAGAAGTGATCTTAAGAAATTATTAGCTAAGCTTAAACAGAAAACTCTGAATGCTAGAATGAAATATGATCTTGCTTATGCTACTTCACCTATCTTCGTTACTGATAAGGATTATGAATTCTCTGTTGATCCTGATATAATTACTTTAGTTGAATCTGATCCTTTCTATGGCTATCAATATGAAACTGTTGTGGCACATCTTACTAAATTAAATGATATAGCCACCCTGTTCACTAATGATGAGAGAACTCATTACTTATATATCCTTAAAATATTTCCGTTCTCATTAAAGGGTGATGCTAAGATATGGTTTAATTCTCTTGATCCTGGTTGTGTGCGTAGTCCCCAGGATATGATTTATTACTTCTTTGCTAAATATTTCCCTGCTCATAAGAAACAAGCTGCTTTACGGGAAATATATAATTTTGTGCAAATTGAAGAAGAGAGTCTCCCACAAGCTTGGGGGAGGCTTCTCCAATTACTTAATGCTTTGCCTGATCATCCCCTCAAGAAAAATGAAATACTTGATATCTTTTATAATGGACTAACTGATGCTTCCAGAGACCACCTGGATAGTTGTGCTGGTTCTGTTTTCAGGGAAAGAACACCGGATGAAGCTGAAATTCTATTGAATAATATGTTGACCAATGAAAATAATTGGACACTTCCTGAGCCAACTCCTGAGCCTATTCCTAAACCAACTCCGAAGAAGAGGGGTGTTCTATTTCTCAGTCCTGAAGATATGCAAGAGGCAAAGAAATCTATGAAAGAAAAAGGTATTAAAGCTGAAGATGTTAAGAATTTACCTCCTATTGAAGAAATACATGGTCTTAATTTACCGCCTGTTGAAGAAATATATGATCTTAATCCATTACCTATTGAAGAAACTCATGGTCTTGATAACCCGACACAGGTAGTAAAGGTAAATTCTCTCTATAGATATGATAAAGCTGAAATCCCTCCTACTAAGTTTGCTAGCCAGTGTTTGGATGAGTTTGATAACTTTATGGTTAAGCAAGAAGATTTTAATGCTTATTTTGGTAGAGAATTAAAACAAAATGCTTATATGATTGAACACTTGGGTGACTATATGTCTAGAGTTAAAGGTGAACTTAAACTCATTAGTAAACATGCTTCTATGGTTGCCACTCAAGTAGAACAAGTACTTAAAGCTCAGAATGATTTGCTCAATGAATTAAATAGTAAGAATAATGATTATGTTGTTAGAGTGGCTACTAGAACCGGTAAAATGACCCAGGAACCTTTGTATCCTGAAGGCCATCCTAAGAGAATTGAGCAAGATTCTCAGAGAAATGATATTGATGCACCTAGTCCTTCTAAAAAGAAGAAAAAGAAAAATGATAGGACTTTGCATGCTGCTAGTGAACCTATTGCTGAAACACAATCTGGTAATGAACATGAACCTAGTGATAATGTTAATGATGATGTTCATGTTGATGCTCAACCTAGCAATGAGAATGATGTAGAAATTGAACCTGCTGTTGATCTTGATAACCCACAATCAAAGAATCAACGTTATGATAAGAGAGACTTTGTTGCTAGGAAGCACGGTAAAGAAAGAGAACCATGGGTTCAGAAACCCATGCCTTTTCCTCCCAAACCATCCAAGAAAAAGGATGATGAGGATTTTGAGCGCTTTGCTGAAATGATTAGACCAATCTTTTTGCGTATGCGTTTGACTGATATGCTCAAAATGAATCCTTATGCTAAGTATATGAAAGAAATTGTTACTAATAAAAGAAAGATACCGGAAGCTGAAATTTCCACCATGCTTGCTAATTATACTTTTAAGGGTGGAATACCTAAGAAACTTGGAGATCCAGGAGTACCAACTATACCATGCTCCATTAAAACAAACTATGTTAAAACTGCTTTATGTGATCTTGGAGCCGGTGTTAGTGTTATGCCTCTCTCTTTATATCGTAGACTTGATTTGAATAAGTTGACACCTACTGAAATATCTTTGCAAATGGCTAATAAATCAACTGCTATACCTGTCGGTATTTGTGAGGATCTGCCTGTTGTGGTTGCAAACGTTACTATTTTAACGGACTTTGTTATTCTTGATATTCCCGAGGACGATAGTATGTCTATTATTCTTGGAAGACCTTTTTTGAAAACTGCAGGGGCTGTTATTGATTGCAACAAAGGCAATGTCACTTTTCATGTTAATGGTAATGAGCACACGGTACACTTTCCGAGGAAACAACCTCAAGTTCATAGTATCAATTATATTGGAAAAATTCCATTGATTATTTTTTGGAGGTTTTGAATTTCCTCTACCTACTGTCAAGAAGAAATATGATATTCTTATTATTGGGGATGTGCATATTCCCGTTGAGGTAACATAGTGTCATTCGAAATTTCTCCGGTTCCATGTTAGTCGGAATGAGTTTGTTAACATGACCTGATCAACCTTGTTAGTGGGTTCCTTTTGATGATCATGAGATGGATGAATTTAGAAGCACAACCTTCTGTACCCTCTCTCTACTTTCTGTTATTTAGTTGAAATAAAGTAAAAAATAGTATTTTTCTGTCTGTTTCCTGAATTATCCGTGCAATATAAAAATACCCCGAAAAAAAAAGTTCTCCAAATGCCCCGAAATTGAAATATGATTTTTTTCTGGAATATTGGAGAATATCTAGCACTGAGAACACAGCAGGGGAAGCAAGCACCTGGCCACGAGGGTCCAGGGTGCGCCCACCCCTATAGGGTGCGCCCCCTGCCTCGTGGGCCCACGGTGGCTCCCCTCCACTTATTCCTGCACCCACACTCCTTCTTCCTCCCAAAAAAATCACCATCCAGCTCAAGCACGAGTTCTAGCTCATTTTGCTGCGATTTTCGATCTCCTTGCTCAAAGCACTTCTCACAAAATTCCTTGGGGGGATTGTTCCTTGGTATGTGACTCCTCCATTGGTCCAATTAGTTTTTGTTCTAGTGCTTTATTCATTGCAAATTTGTGCTGCCTAGGTGACCATGTTCTTGAGCTTGCATGCCAAATTTATATGGTTCCAAGTAGTTCTTGAAGGAAATATGCCCTAGAGGCAATAATAAAGTATTATATATTTCCTTATATCATGATAAATGTTTATTATTCATGCTAGAATTGTATTAACCGGAAACATAATACATGTGTGAATACATAGACAAACAGAGTGTCACTAGTATGCCTCTACTTGACTAGCTCGTTAATCAAAGATGGTTATGTTTTCTAGCCATAGACATGAGTTGTTATTTGATTAACGGGATCACCTCATTAGGAGAATGACGTGATTGACTTGACCCATTCCGTTAGCTTAGCACACGATCGTTTAGTATGTTGCTATTGCTTTCTTCATGACTTATACATGTTCCTATGACTATGAGATTATGCAACTCCCGTTTATCAGAGGAACACTTTGTGTGCTACCAAACGTCACAACGTAAATGGGTGATTATAAAGGTGCTCTACAGGTGTCCCCAAAGGTACTTGTTGGGTTAGCGTATTTCGAGATTAGGATTTGTCACTCCGATTGTCGGAGAGGTATCTCTGGGCCCACTCGGTAATGCACATCACTATAAGCCTTGCAAGCATTGTGACTAATGAGTTAGTTACGGGATGATGTATTACGGAACGAGTAAAGAGACTTACCGGTAACGAGATTGAACTAGGTATCGAGATACCGACGATCGAATCTCGGCCAAGTAACATACCGATGACAAAGGGAACAACGTATGTTGTGATGCGGTCTGACCGATAAAGATCTTCGTAGAATATGTGGGAGCCAATATGGGCATCCAGGTCCCGCTATTGGTTATTGACCGGAGAGGTGTCTCGGTCGTGTCTACATAGTTCTCGAACCCGAAGGGTCCGCACGCTTAAAGTTACGATGACAGTTATATTATGAGTTTATATGTTTTGATGTACCGAAGGTTGTTCGGAGTCCCGAATATGATCACGGACATGACGAGGAGTCTCGAAATGGTCGAGACATAAAGATTGATATATTGGACGACTATATTCGGACACCGGAAGTGTTCCGGAGAAGTTTCGGATTAAACCGGAGTGCCGGAGGGTTACCGGAACCCCCCGGGGAAGTATTGGGCCTTAGTGGGCCTAGAGGGGAGAGAGAGGGCAGCAGCCAGGAGGTGGCGCGCCCCCTCCCAGGAGGAATCCTAGTTGGACTAGGAGAGGGGGGCGCAGCCCCCTTTCCCTCTCCCTCCCCCTCTCTTTCCTTCCCCCCTTCTCTTCCTAGTTGGACTAGGAAAGGGGAGTCCTACTCCTACTAGGAGGAGGACTCCCCCCCTCTCCTTGGCGCGCCCAAGGCAGCCGGCCTCCCCCTTGCTCCTTTATATACGGGGGCAAGGGGGCACCTCTACACACAAGTTGATATACGATATTTTAGCCGTGTGCGGTGCCCCCCTCCACCATATTACACCTCGATAATATCGTTGCGGAGCTTAGGCGAAGCCCTGCGTCGGTAGAACATCATCATCGTCACCACGCTGTCGTGCTGATGAAACTCTCCCTCAACACTCGGCTGGATCGGAGTTCGAGGGACGTCATCGAGCTGAACGTGTGCTGAACTCAGGGGTGCCGTGCGTTCGGTACTTGATCGGTCGGATCGTGAAGACGTACGACTACATCAACCGCGTTGTGATAACGCTTCCGCTGTCGGTCTACGAGGGTACGTGGACAACACTCTCCCCTCTCGTTGCTATGCATCACCATGATCTTGCGTGTGCGTAGGAATTTTTTTTGAAATTACTACGTTCCCCAACAGTGGCATCCGAGCCTGGTTTTATGCGTTGATGCTATGCACGAGTAGAACACAAGTGAGTTGTGGGCGATATAAGTCATACTGCTTACCAGCATGTCATACTTTGGTTCAGCGGTATTGTGAGATGAAGCGGCCCGGACCGACATTACGCGTATGCTTACGCGAGACTGGTTTCATCGTTGCGAGCACTCGTTGCTTAAAGGTGACCGGCGGGTGTCTGTCTCTCTCACTTTAGTTGAACCGAGTGTGGCTATGCCCGGTCCTTGCGAAGGTTAAAACAGCACCAACTTGACAAACTATCGTTGTGGTTTTGATGCGTAGGTAAGATCGGTTCTTGCTAAGCCCGTAGCAGCCACGTAAAACTTGCAACAACAAAGTAGAGGACGTCTAACTTGTTTTTGCAGGGCATGTTGTGATGTGATATGGTCAAGACATGATGTGATATAATTTGTTGTATGAGATGATCATGTTTTGTAACCGAGTTATCGGCAACTGGCAGGAGCCATATGGTTGTCGCTTTATTGTATGAAATGCAATCGCCATGTAATTGTTTTACTTTATCACTAAGCGGTAGCGATAGTCGTAGAAGCAATTAGTTGGCGAGACGACAACGATACTACGATGGAGATCAAGGTGTCGCGCCGGTGACGATGGTGATCATGACGGTGCTTCGGAGATGGAGATCGCGAGCACGGTGCTTCGGAGATGGAGATCACAAGCACAAGATGATGATGGCCATATCATATCACTTATATTGATTGCATGTGATGTTAATCCTTTATGCATCTTATCTTGCTTTGATTGACGGTAGCATTATAAGATGATCTCTCACTAAAATTTCAAGATAAAAGTGTTCTCCCTGAGTATGCACCGTTGCGAAAGTTCTTTATGCTGAGACACCACGTGATGATCGGGTGTGATAGGCTCTACGTTCAAATACGACGGGTGCAAAACAGTTGCACACGCGGAATACTCAGGTTAAACTTGACGAGCCTAGCATATGCAGATATGGCCTCGGAACACGGAGACCGAAAGGTCGAGCGTGAATCATATAGTAGATATGATCAACATAGTGATGTTCACCATTGAAACTACTCCATCTCACGTGATGATCGGACATGGTTTAGTTGATATGGATCACGTGATCACTTAGAGGATTAGAGGGATGTCTATCTAAGTGTGAGTTCTTAAGTAATATGATTAATTGAACTTAAATTTATCATGAACTTAGCCCTAATAGTATTTTTTGCAAATTATGTTGTAGATCAATAGCTCGTGTTGTTGCTTCCCTGTGTTTATTTTTGATATGTTCCTAGAGAAAAATTATGTTGAAAGATGTTAGTAGCAAAGATGCGGATTGGATCCGTGATCTGAGGATTATCCTCATTGCTGCACAGAAAAATTATGTCCTTGATGCACCGCTAGGTGACAGACCTATTGCAGGAGCAGATGCAAACGTTATGAACGTTTGGCTAGCTCAATATGATGACTACTTGATAGTTTAGTGCACCATGCTTAACGGCTTAGAATCGGGACTTCAAAGACGTTTTGAACGTCATGGACCATATGAGATGTTCCAGGAGTTGAAGTTAATATTTCAAGCAAATACCCGAGTTGAGAGATATGAAGTCTCCAACAAGTTCTATAGCTAAAAGATGGAGGAGAATCGCTCAACTAGTGAGCATGTGCTCAGATTGTCTGGGTACTACAATCGCTTGAATCAAGTGGGAGTTAATCTTCCAGATAAAATAGTGATTGACATAATTCTCTAGTCACCATCACCAAGTTAGTAGAACTTCGTGATGAACTATAGTATGTAAGGGATGACGAAAGTAATTCCCGAGCTCTTCGCGATGCTGAAATCGACGAAGGTAGAAATCAAGAAAAACATCAAGTGTTGATGGTTGACGAGACCACTAGTTTCAAGAAAAGGGCAAAGGGAAGAAGGGGAACTTCAAGAAGAACGGCAAGCAAGTTGCTACTCAAGTGAAGAAGCCCAAGTCTGTACCTAAGCCTGAGACTAAGTGCTTCTACTGCAAAGGGACTGGTCACTGGAAGCGGAACTACCCCAAGTATTTGGTGGATAAGAAGGATGGCAAAGTGAACAAAGGTATATTGGATATACATGTTATTGATGTGTACTTTACTAGTGTTTATAGGAACCCCTTGGTATTTGATACTGGTTCAGTTGCTAAGAGTAGTAACTCGAAACGGGAGTTGCAGAATAAACAGAGACTAGTAAAAGGCGAGGTGACGATGTGTGTTGGAAGTAGTTCCAAGATTGATATGATCATCATCGCACACTCCCTGTACTTTCGGGATTAGTGTTGAAACTAAATAAGTGTTATTTGGTGTTTGCGTTGAGCATGAATATGATTTGATCATGTTTTTTGCAATACGGTTATTCATTTAAGTTAGAGAACAATTGTTGTTCTGTTTACATGAATAAAAACCTTCTATGGTCATACACACCAACGAAAATGGTTTGTTGGATCTCAATCGTAGTGATACACATAATCATAATATTGAAGCCAAAAGATGCAAAGTTAATAATGATAGTGCAACTTATTTGTGGCACTGCCGCTTAGGTCATATTGGTGTAAAGCGCATGAAGAAACTCCATACTGATGGGATTTTGGAATCACTTGATTATGAATCACTTGATGCTTGCGAACCATGCCTCATGGGCAAGATGACTAAAACGCCGTTCTCCGGAACTATGGAGAGAGCAACAGATTTGTTAGAAGTCATACATACAGATGTATGTGGTCCAATGAATATTGAGGCTCGTGGCGGATATCGTTATTTTCTCACCTTCACAGATGATTTGAGCAGATATGGGTATATCTACTTGATGAAACATAAGTCTGAAACATTTGAAAAGTTCAAAGAATTTCAGAGTGAAGTGGAAAATCATCGTGACAAGAAAATAAAGTTTCTATGATCTGATCGCGGAGACAAATATTTGAGTTACGAGTTTGGTCTTCAGTTAAAACAATGTGGAATAGTTTCACAAATTTATGCCACCTGGAACACCACAGCATAATGGTGTGTCCGAACGTCATAACCGTACTTTATTGGATATAGTGCAATCTATGATGTCTCTTACCAATTTACCACTATTGTTTTGGGGTTATGCATTAGAGACAGCTACATTCACGTTAAATAGGGCACCATCAAAATCCGTTGAGACGACGCCTTATGAACTGTGGTTTGGCAAGAAACCAAAGTTGTCGTTTCTTGAAGTTTGGGGTTGCGATGCTTATGTGAAAAAGTTTCATCCTGATAAGCTCAAACCCAAATCAGAGAAATGTGTCTTCATAGGATACCCAAAGTAGACAGTTGGGTACACCTTCTATCACAGATCCGAAGGCAAGACATTCGTTGCTAAGAATGGATCCTTTCTAGAGAAGGAGTTTCTCTCGAAAGAAGTGAGTGGGAGGAAAGTAGAACTTGATGAGGTAACTGTACCTGCTTCCTTATTGGAAAGTAGATCATCACAGAAACCAGTTTCTGCGACACCTACACCAATTAGTGAGGAAGTTAATGATAATGATCATGAAACTTCAGATCAAGTTATTACTGAACCTCGTAGGTCAACCAGATTAAGATCCGCACCAGAGTGGTACGGTAATCCTGTTCTGGAGGTTATGTTACTAGACCATGACGAACCTACGAACTATGAGGAAGCGATGATGAGCCTAGATTCCGCAAAATAGCTTAAGGCCATGAAATCTAAGATAAGATCCATATATGAGAACAAAGTATGGACTTTGATTGACTTGCCCAATGATCGGCGAGCCATTGAGATTAAATGGATCTTCAAGATGAAGACAGACGCAGATAGTAGTGTTACTATCTACAAAGCTAGAATTGTCGTAAAAGGTTTTCGACAAGTTCAAGGTGTTGACTACGATGAGAGAGTTTCTCAGTCGTGTCTATGCTTAAAGTCTGTCTGAATCATGTTAGCAATTGCCGCATTTTATGAAATCTGGCAAATGGATAAACAAAACTACATTCCTTAATGGATTTATTAAAGAAGAGTTGTATATGATGCAACCAGGAGGTTTTGTCAATCCTAAAAGTGCTAACAAAATATGCAAGATCCAGCGATCCATCTATGGACTGGTGCAAGCATCTCGGAGTTGGAATATACGCTTTGATATTGATCAAAGGATATAGTTTTATACAGACCTGCGGTGAAGCCTGTATTTACAAGAAAGTGAGTGGGAGCACTACAACATTTCTGATAAGTATATGTGAATGACATATTGTTGATCGGAAATAATGTAGAATTATTCTGCAAAGCTAAAGGAGTGTTTGAAAGGAGTTTTTCAAAGAAAGACCTCGGTGAAGCTGCTTACATATTGAGCATCAAGATCTATAGAGACAGATCAAGACGCTTGATAAGTTTTTTTCAATGAGTACATACCTTAACAATATTTTGAAGTAGTTCAAAATGGAACAGTCAAAGAAAGAGTTCTTGCCTGTGTTACAAGGTGTGAAATTGAGTAAAGACTCAAAGCCCGACCACGGCAGAAGATAGAAATGAAAGTCATTCCCTATGCCTTGGCCATAGGTTCTATAAAGTATGCCATGTTGTGTACCAGATCTATTGTATACCCTACACTGATTTTGGCAAGGGAGTACAATAGTGATCTAGGAGTAGATCACTGGACAGCGGTCAAAATTATCCTTAGTGGAATAAGGATATGTTTCTCGATTATGGAAGTGACAAAAGGTTCATCGTAAAGGGTTACGTCGATGCAAGTTTTGACACTAAATCTAGATGACTCTAAGTCTCGGTCTAGCTACATATTGAAAGTGGGAGCAATTATCTAGAGTAGCTCCGTGCAGAGCATTGTAGACATAGAAATTTGCAAAATACTTACGGATCTGAATGTGACAGACCCGTTGACTAAAATTATCTCACAATCAAAACATGATCACACCTTAGTACTCTTTGGGTGTTAATCACATAGCGATGTGAACTAGATTATTGACTCTAGTAAACCCTTTGAGTATTGGTCACATAGAGATGTGAACTATGGGTGTTAATCACATGGTGATGTGAATTATTGATGTTAAATCACATGGCAATGTGAACTAGATTATTGACTCTAGTGCAAGTGGGAGACTGAAGGAAATATGCCCTAGAGGCAATAATAAAGTATTATATATTTCCTTATATCATGATAAATGTTTATTATTCATGCTAGAATTGTATTAACCGGAAACATAATACATGTGTGAATACATAGACAAACAGAGTGTCACTAGTATGCCTCTACTTGACTAGCTCGTTAATCAAAGATGGTTATGTTTCCTAGCCATAGACATGAGTTGTTATTTGATTAACGGGATCACCTCATTAGGAGAATGACGTGATTGACTTGACCCATTCCGTTAGCTTAGCACACGATCGTTTAGTATGTTGCTATTGCTTTCTTCATGACTTATACATGTTCCTATGACTATGAGATTATGCAACTCCCGTTTACCGGAGGAACACTTTGTGTGCTACCAAACGTCACAACGTAAATGGGTGATTATAAAGGTGCTCTACAGGTGTCCCCAAAGGTACTTGTTGGGTTGGCGTATTTCGAGATTAGGATTTGTCACTCCGATTGTCGGAGAGGTATCTCTGGGCCCACTCGGTAATGCACATCACTATAAGCCTTGCAAGCATTGTGACTAATGAGTTAGTTACGGGATGATGTATTACGGAACGAGTAAAGAGACTTGCCGGTAACGAGATTGAACTAGGTATCGAGATACCGACGATCGAATCTCGGCCAAGTAACATACCGATGACAAAGGGAACAACGTATGTTGTTATGCGGTCTGACCGATAAAGATCTTCGTAGAATATGTGGGAGCCAATATGGGCATCCAGGTCCCGCTATTGGTTATTGACCGGAGAGGTGTCTCGGTCATGTCTACATAGTTCTCGAACCCGAAGGGTCCGCACGCTTAAAGTTACGATGACAGTTATATTATGAGTTTATATGTTTTGATGTACCGAAGGTTGTTCGGAGTCCCGAATATGATCACGGACATGACGAGGAGTCTCGAAATGGTCGAGACATAAAGATTGATATATTGGACGACTATATTCGGACACCGGAAGTGTTCCGGAGAAGTTTCGGATTAAACTGGAGTGCCGGAGGGTTACCGGAACCCCCCGGGGAAGTATTGGGCCTTAGTGGGCCTAGAGGGGAGAGAGAGGGCAGCAGCCAGGAGGTGGCGCGCCCCCTCCCAGGAGGAATCCTAGTTGGACTAGGAGAGGGGGGCGCAGCCCCCTTTCCCTCTCCCTTTCCCTCTCTTTCCTTCCCCCCTTCTCTTCCTAGTTGGACTAGGAAAGGGGAGTCCTACTCCTACTAGGAGGAGGACTCCCCCCTCTCCTTGGCGTGCCCAAGGCAGCCGGCCTCCCCCTTGCTCCTTTATATATGGAGGCAAGGGGGCACCTCTACACACAAGTTGATATACGATATTTTAGCTGTGTGCGGTGCCCCCCTCCACCATATTACACCTCGATAATATCGTTGCGGAGCTTAGGCGAAGCCCTGTGTCGGTAGAACATCATCATCGTCACCACGCCGTCGTGCTGACGAAACTCTCCCTCAACACTCGGCTGGATCGGAGTTCGAGGGACGTCATCGAGCTGAACGTGTGCTGAACTCGGAGGTGTCGTGCGTTCGGTACTTGATCGGTCGGATCGTGAAGACGTACGACTACATCAACCGCGTTGTTTGATTTATCTGTAGGCCAGTATCTCGTTCCGCTGGCAGCCATTCACGCCTACCGGAACCCTACGTCAGCCACAGAGCCAAAGCCGGAACCACAATTTGATCCTCCACGACAGTCTAACTACCAGTGGGATCTGGAGATGATTGCCAACCAGTGGCAATCAGGGGCTTCTTCATCGCAGTATGACCCCAGCTATAACTTTGGATATCCGCCAGGCCATCCGTGGCAATAAACCAACTTAGGCCAAAAGCCTAAGCTTGGGGGAGTATGTATTTCTCACCGACATTACATTTATGTTTACACACTCATTGCTAGTTGTCGCTGCTCATACTTTTTCATTGTAATATTCATGCTAGTTTATTTTTCTTTTTCCTGCTTTCTTCTTGTGTGTTTGATAAACTTTAAGAAAGAAAACCAAAAAAATTAGTTGTAGCTTTTAGTTAGTTTACCTTTCTTGTAGTAGTAGTAATTAAAAGGAAAACCCAAAAAGATTTCCTGTTCTTCTTTTGCTTGTTGGGAGCTTTCCCGTGTAAATAGTTTTATTTCTTTTCTTTTCTTTGGGGGTCAATAGGAGAAGACCATGATTAAATTGTTGAAGTGGCTCTTATATGCATTATTGTTGAATTACCCAAGAACCCATATTGCCTTGTCTTCTCCTGTTTATTGAATGCTCGAAGATTCCAGCTTAGTCCAATGCACGTGCACTCTTATTATTATTCACATCGTTCGGTCGTGCAAGTGAAAGGCAATTATGACGATATATGATGGACTGATTGAGATGAGAGAAGCTGGTATGAACTTGACCTCTCTTGTTTTTGTAAATATGATTAGTTCATCGTTCCTGATTCAGCCTATTATGAATAAACATGTTTGCAATCACAATTAGAGATCATAGTTGCTCGTGCCATGCTTGATTAGCTATGAGTTATAATGGTTTACCTTGCGTGCCAACATGCTATTAAAATGGTTGTGATGTGGTATGATGGGGTGGTATCCTCCTTTAAATGATTTAAGTGACTCGACTTGGCACATGTTCACACATGTAGTTGAAACAAATCAACATAGCCTTCATGATATTTATGTTCATGGTGGATTATATCCTACTCATGCTTGTACTCGGTGTTTATTAATTTTAATGCATGTTCATGACTGTTGTCGCTCTCTAGTTGGTCGCTTCCCAGTCTTTTGCTAGCCTCCACTTGTACTAAGCGGGAATACTGCTTGTGCATCCAATTCCTTAAACCCCAAAGTTATTCCATATGAGTCCACTATACCTTCCTATATGCGGTATCTACCTGCCGTTCCAAGTAAATTTGTATGTGCCAAACTCTAAACCTTCAAATGAAATTCTGTTTTGTATGCTCGAATAGCTCATGTATCAACTAGGGTTGTCCGTATCTTCCATGCTAGGCGGGTTATTCTCAAGAGGAGTGGACTCCACTCCTCACTCACGAGAAAATGGGTGGTCACCGGGATGCCCAGTCCCATGCTTTATGCAAACCAAATCAAAATAATTGCAAACAAAACTCCCCCTGGGACTGTTGTTAGTTGGAGGCACTCGTTGTTTCGAGCAAGCCATGGATTGATGCTTGTTGGTGGAGGGGGAGTATAAACTTTACCATTCTGTTTGGGAACCGCCTATAATGTGTGTAGCATGGAAGATATCGCCATCTCTTGGTTGTTATGTTGACAATGAAAGTATACCGCTCAAAATATTATTTATCTCTATTTTAAAATCGAGCTCTGGCACCTCTACAAATCCCTGCTTCCCTCTGTGAAGGGCCTATCTATTTACTTTTATGTTGAGTCATCACCCTCTTATTAAAAAGCACCAGCTGGAGAGCACTGCTGTCATTTGCATTCATTATTGTTAATTTATATTGGGTATGACTATGACTGGATCTCTTTTACCATGAATTACAATGTATAGTCAGTCCTTGATCTTTAAAGGTGCTCTGCATTTATGTTTTGCGGTCTCAGAAAGGGCCAGCGAGATACCATCTTGTTATATCATATCATGATTGTTTTGAGAAAGTGTTGTCATCCGAGATTTATTATTATTGCTCGCTAGTTGATTATGCCATTGATATGAGTAAACATGAGACCTAAGAGTTATTGTGAATGTCATTAGTCATAATCTTTGCTGAAAACTTGAATGCTGGATTTACATATTTACAACAACAAGAGCAAACAGAGTTTGTAAAAGTTTTTCTTTATCACTTTCAGTTTATCAACTGAATTGCTTGAGGACAAGCAAAAGCTTAAGCTTGGGGGAGTTGATACGTCTCCGTCGTATCTACTTTTCCAAACACTTTAGCCCTTGTTTTGGACTCTAACTTGCATGATTTGAATGGAACTAACCCGGACTGACGCTGTTTTCAGCAGAATTGCCATGGTGTTATTTATGTGCAGAAACAAAAGTTCTCGGAATGACCTGAAACTCCATGGAACTTATTTTTGGAAAATATTAAAAATATTGGCGAAAGAATCAAGGCCAGGGGGCCAACCACCTGTCCACGAGGGTGGGGGGCGCGCCTGCCCCCCTGGGCGCGCCCCCTGCCTCGTGGGCCCCTTGGAGCTCCACCGACCTCAACTCCAACTCCATATATTCGTGTTCAGGGAGAAACAAAATCAAAGAGAAGGATTCATCGTGTTTTACGATACGGAGCCGCCGCCAAGCCCTAAAACCTCTCGGGAGGGCTGATCTGGAGTCCATCCGGGGCTCCGGAGAGGGGAATCCGTCGCCGTCGTCATCACCAACCATCATCCATCACCAATTTCATGATGCTCACCGCCGTGCGTGAGTAATTCCATCGTAGGCTTGCTGGACGGTGATGGGTTGGATGAGATTTATCATGTAATCGAGTTAGTTTTGTTAGGGTTTGATCCCTAGTATCCACTATGTTCTGAGATTGATGTTGCTATGACTTTCTGTGCTTAATGCTTGTCACTAGGGCCCGAGTGCCATGATTTCAGATCTGAACCTATTTTGTTTTCATGAATATATGTGAGTTCTTGATCCTATCTTGCAAGTCTATAGTCACCTACTATGTGTTATGATCCGGCAACCCCGAAGTGACAATAATCGGGACCACTCCCGGTGATGACCATAGTTTGAGGAGTTCATGTATTCACTATGTGTTAATGCTTTGGTCCGGTACTCTATTAAAAGGAGGCCTTAATATCCCTTAGTTTCCGCTAGGACCCCGCTGCCACGGGAGGGTAGGACAAAAGATGACATGCAAGTTCTTTTCCATAAGCACGTATGACTATATTCGGAATACATGCCTACATTACATTGATGAATTGGAGCTAGTTTTGTGTCACCCTATGTTATGATTGTTACGTGATGAACCGCATCCAGCATAATTCTCCATCACCGATCCAATGCCTACGAGCTTTTCACATATTGTCCTCCGCTTATTTACTTTTTCGTTGCTACTGTTACAATCACTACAAAACCCAAAAATATTACTTTTGCTATCGTTACCGTTACTTCCATACTACTTTGGTACTAAATACTTTGCTGCAGATACTAAGTTATCCAGGTGTGGTTGAATTGACAACTCAACTGCTAATACTTGAGAATATTCTTTGGCTTCCCTTGTGTCGAATCAATAAATTTGGGTTGAATACTCTACCCTCGAAAACTGTTGCGATCCCCTATACTTGTGGGTTATTAAGGTTATACATACATAGAGTCACAGGCCACGTGCTATGGTTGCTGCTCTGCTCCCCGAAAGGATTAATGCCATCTGCGCTTAGACCAAACCATACGTTCCTTGCGTCACCTGCAAACTCCTTCTTGTACTTTCTCTTGATTTTTCTCCACTGCGACCCGTCAGCGGGTACTCTCAACTTCCCGTCTTTCTTACGGTCTTCTCTGTGCCATCGCATCGCCTTGGCATGCTCTTTGTTTAGGAACAAACGTTTCAACCGTGGTATTATAGGAGCATACCACATCACCTTGGCAGGAATCTGCTTCTTCCTGGGGCACTCGCCCTCGACATCACCAGGGTCATCGCGGCTGATCTTATAGCGCAATGCACCGCATACCGGGCACGCGTTCAAATCCGCGTACTCACCGCGGTAGAGGATGCAGTCATTAGGGCATGCATGTATCTTCTGCACTTCTAACCCTAGAGGGCAGACAACCTTCTTTGCTTCGTACGTACTCTCGGGCAATTCGTTGTCCTTTGGAAGCATCTTCTTTAACTTTACCAGCAACTTTCCAAATGCCTTGTCAGATACACCATTCTCTGCCTTCCATTGCAGTAATTCCAGTGTGGTGCCCAGCTTTTCCTTGTCAGCTTCGCAATTCGGGTACAACAATTTCTTGTGATCCTCTAACATGCGCTGCAACTTCGTCTTCTCCTTTTCACTTGCACAGTTTCTCTCTGCATCGGCAATGGCCCGACCTAGATCATCAGTTGGCTCATCTGATGCCTCTTCTTCAGCTTGTTCCCGCATTGCCGGCTCAGCTTCTTCCCGCATTGCCGGCTTAGCTTCTTCCCCCATTGTTGTATCATCGTATTCAGGGAACCCGCCATGGCCAGGATAGCTATCATCGTCCTCTTCTTGTTCATTTTCTTCCATCATAACCCCTCTTTCTCCGTGCTTGGTCCAAACATTATAGTGAGGCATGAAACCAGACTCAAACAGGTGGACGTGAATGGTTCTTGAGTTAGAGTAATTGTGATCATTCTTACAGCCAGCACATGGACAAGGCATAAAACCATCCGCCCGCTTGTTTGCCTGAGCCGCAATCAGAAAAGTATGCACGCCTTCAACGAACTCGGGAGAGCATCGGTCATCGTACATCCATTGCCGGCTCATCTTCATTACACAACACCGAATACACCAAATTAATACAAGTTCATACATAAAGTTCATACAACACTTATTCTCCAGCTAAAGCATTTAAATGCAACAACAAATGCGATCAATATCGCAACTAAGGTAGCAATTGATCCAACAGCATAATGATACCAAGCCTCACTATCAATGGCATATTTTCTAATCTTTCTAATATTCAAGCGCATTTTCTCCATCTTGATCTTGTGATCATCGACGACATCGGCAACATGCAACTCCAATTCCATCTTCTCCCCCTCAATTCTTTTCAATTTTTCTTTCAGATACCCGTTTTCTCTTTCAACTAAATTTAACCTCTCGACAATAGGGTTGGTTGGAATTTCCGGTTCACATACCTCCTAGATAAAAATATCTATGTCAACTTGATGGGCATAATTTGTCATAAACACGAAATGCAACAAAATAGTTATAAAAGAAAATATACCACATCCGAATCATAACCTGGACGAGGGCCGACGGGGACGGATATCAAAACCATGGACTATGAATAACAAACAACATACGGATAAGATAATTATACAAGTAACTATATATCTAAAGCACACAAACATGATTTTTTTATATAAAAAGGATAAGAACAAGAGGCTCACCCCACAAGGTGGTGCCGGCGACAGGATGGTGCGGACGATCTACGGTGGTTAGGCGGAGACGGAAACGCACTAAGTAAACCACACCTACATATGCAAACTAAGAGTTATTTTGAGCTCAAATTGCATATAAATCAAATAAACTACCACATATAATCCCTTCCAAATTACTAAAACCCACAAATTAATGACTATATAAAGCATTGCAAGAGCTAATCTAGCAATGAGAGATGAAAGGACAAAGTTGCTTACCTTTGTGATCACTTGAATGGATGTGGGCCTTCAAATCTTGACAAAATTTGGGCAAAATGTGTGATGAGCTCGAGGTAGAGAGGGGAAGAACAGAGAGGAGAGGGGAAAGGGGAAAACAGAGCGAGCTCGATCGCGGGTAGACGAAGGGTTTATATAGGACGATCTTTAGTACCGGTTCGTGCCACGAACCGGTACTAAAGGTGCTGGAGGGACCCCAGACTGACAACATCCTGCGACCAGTCTCTTTAGTACCGGTTCTGGTACGAACCGGTGCTAAAAGTTCGTCACGAACCGGTACTAATGAGAGCGGCCCGCCTAGCCGTTGGAACCGGCACTAATGGTCACATTAGTGCCGTCTCAAATACAAACCGGGACTAATGAGCTGAACATTTGACCCTTTTTCTACTAGTGTCCGCTGGTGGCCTATGGTCTCCGCCGCCACCAAAGCCTACTGCGCCGCCCCCTCGCCACTGCAAGGCTTCGCCGTCACCATATCAGAGAGAGGGGCGAGAGCAGGAGGGAAAGAATGGAGACGTGGGAGAAAGGGAAAGATGAAATGAAAGGAGATGGCGTCTTGTGTAGCGCTGTCTAACGCTAGCTAACATCATCGCTTGCGAAACAGTACACCATGTCAGAACCGAAGTGGGACCCACCTGTCATAATCGTCATCAAAAAGGCCAAAGCCGCTAACTGGTGTTTTTTTTTTTGCAAAATAAAGACTGAGAATTGGGTTTTATACCAAAACAGTAAGGTCATGTTTCATGCAAACCTAGCCCACATCGTGTTGGTTTTATTAACTCTTACCAGGAACGACGATGAGAGCGAGCGTAAATAAACGTGAGCAGTAGAGTACGTGCATGTCCGGCCAGTTGTTCATCTTCATTTAAAAGTCGTAGCAGCATGTCCTGGATGGATCGATGCTCATTAAATTCGACTCATGCCATATGCCATGGGCATCACCATCCCCACATGTACATGCGCGTGACATCCATAACTCCGCTGCCGCATCCATCCCCGGCCGCCGTCGTGTCACTTCACCAAGGTAGTACAAACGAGGAGCGAACTACCCAACCCAACCAAAGCCCATGCATGGCGCATCGGTGCATCATCGCACGGAGTTGTTGCGGGAGGGACCCGAGGCCACGTGACCGGCGCACGCCTGCCCACCCGCCCGACCCCCGTGGCGCGCGCGTGCGACGTTATGGGGTGCCTGCTCCGGACGTGACCGACGGGCACGCAACGGACGTGCCCAGCTCGCTCGTCCACACCCATATGGCCGTGTCCACTCATGGGCTGTCTCCGATCCACACATGCTCGTGGCGGATTTATCCACACATGCTCGTGGCGCGTTTGATTACCTGCATCGTTTTTTAACATTTTGCATACTTATTTCAGTAGGGCCTGGCTGAGCATATGCAGGCTAAAAACCAACATTTGCATGTTGATTGGTTGCCAGCATCATCTCTAATCTGAATGTGCTAAAACGAAAGGCTTGTTGTTTGGTTGCGGACTTGTTTGAGGGGAAACACAAGTCTGGTTGTTTGGTTGCATCCAGGACAGTTGTGTGGTAACCTCCTCCTCGATGTGGTGAGGTTACCAAAGACACACATGAACTACTAACAACTAAACTAGTAGCAACAAAAGAGTCTTAGGCACAAACATAAGTCTTAACCATGCAGAAGAAGTTTTAAACCAACACAGTATGACAAGTTCTAAACGAAACCCAAGTCTTAAAGCAAGAACTAACAAGGAACGGCCAACACGACCTCAGGCGGTCGCGACGAAGGCATTGCCGTGCTCCTTGCACTTGGTGACCACCTCCATGCCCTCGTCGTTGAAGACGATCACCTTCATGGTGTCGGGGGACACCAACTTGAACGTCAGCATGTACCCGATCATGATATGGTGAACGGCGGCGAAGGTGGCCTAACCCTGATTAAGGGTGACCCTGCCGTTGATCACCCTCACCGTCACCCTCCATGCGCAGCGGTGTTCGTCTTGAGCTTGAACTCTGTAGGGATGGCGGGGAAGTGCTTCGTGAAGTCCAGAGGCAATGGCAGACTCTCCAGCATTGGAGCAAGGATAACCTTGCGGAAGTGGTTTGGTTCTGCCTCCTGATGGAAGTGGCCATAGTTCCTCCGCTTGGAGCTTGGGTGATCCTGCACTGGCACTTCGACCAATGGAGGCACAACCTCATTGCCCTTCTCCATTGGTGGCACGACCTCCTTGCCCTTGTACATCTGCATTATGAACAGCTCACAGTTCAAAGGTCAGCATTCATTCATATCGGCCTAACGCTCCTATATTAACCCACCCCACTAACTCAGCAACGCACTCAAACCCCCTCTGTTTCATCACCTCTCATGTTCCACCTCTCTGTTTCACCACCTGCCCCTCGGCATGAACTCCAACTCCAACCCCAACCCTTTCCCCTGGGGCATTGGATGGAGGGCCTTCTTCCTTGGGTGCTCGCTCGGTGACCGCAAGAAGTTCGAGCAGACCATGAAAGTGTGCTCGAACTTGAGTTGCATCGATGACATGCACAAGGAGGCCGATGCTGTGGAGAAGGCTACGCCGGACGAGCTGAAGACGCTGGTTCCGGACCCGGCCAAGGGCGCGATGTTAGTGGACATCCTGCGCTGGGCCATGAATCAGGTAGACTCCGGCGACGCTCGACAACGGGTAAAATGGGCCAAGTACAATCAGTACAAGGCGCCTGACGACCAACGTGTGGTGGCGTACTGGAGTAGCACGTTCGGGTCGCCGGAGGCCGAGAACGACGAGGTGCAGATGCTGTCCAGGGCACCGGCGGCAGGCGACCATGCAAGACCCATTGTTCTTGACGAAGACGATGAGGAAGAAAAGAAGATGACTACCCCCCCCCCCCCCTCCCGCCGCCGCTCGACGCGACTCCAGGGTCGCCGCGGCTAGACAAGAAAGTTTGTACCCCAATCCCCACCCCCAATGTAGTCGAAAAATAACCTATGAACCCTAGTAGCCGTCGATGCATAATCGATATATGGCAATCCTCCACCCCCGATGTGTCCAATCCCCTCCCTAACTCTTCAATCGTGTGCTCTAATCTAATCTATCCCGAGTCGAAAGGATTGAATGTATAGAGATGACGAGGTCTTACCGCCATGGCTGATGCGCTCTGGTGGAGGTCTGGAGTCGCCCCGGTGGTCGCCGCCGCCGTCTTGGATCGCTTTGCACTAGAGCTCAGGTTGTCGCCACCGTCGCTGCCGCCGGTGTGAGTGGGGAAGAGGGAGGAGAGCGGTAAGGAAGGGAGGTGAGGGTAATTTATGACGACGCGTCTGGAAACAACGCGATGTCTCGGGACCGCAACCGCGCGTGCAACCGCCCACGCCCACGTGCCTAGGGTTGCACCGCGCGGGCCTGGCTCCGCAAAAACGGCCGATTGAAGCGTTTTGAATGCATGTCCACATATGCTTTAATGTTCGTGCTATGCAGGCCCAACGGTGAATGCGGATAACCGAACGGGCCTTTTTCTTCCCACGCGGGTCTGACTCAGGTATATGCAGCGGACCAAACGCCTGAGACTTTGAAACACAGTTGCCCCTACGCCAGCGCGCGCGCGCATACACGGAGGTCGTCCATGGATGATGGGTCGAGGCGAGCTGGGTATTCGAGATCTGAAGTCGTTTCGATCGATGCATGGCATGGGTGGTCCGGTCTCCGGTGCGGCCGGCGGGGCCCTGGGCTGGAGTAGGCTAGGTCTTGTCAAGCTCAGCTCGCCGTGGTCCTCTCATCCGTGGTGGCCGGGCTGTGGGGATATATGGTCCCGCCGGCGACGGATCGGGCCCTCCGCCTGCCGATCCGGTCGCCTGCGTGCCGGCCTAGCCTAGCCCTCCGTCTGTCGTCGGGACCCGCCTCATCAATCCGTCGTCCCTCCCCGATCCTCGTCGATATCATTCATGATCGCTCGGGCAGGACGGAGGGACGAACTGGACTGCTCGTCCGTCCGGTCTGGTCGAATTTAGTGCGTCACGTAACCATCGTGGGTGCTCGTGCAGGGTCCGACCGCCGTGCCTCACGCTGTCAATGCTCATCCGATGCAGGCGATACAGTGCATGGTTTGGGTTTTGGACACGAGTTATACTGCTGCCTCGTCACGATTTTATTGGATCCGTGGCACGGTATCGTGCCGCCGTAGAATCTGTGGCACGGTATTGCTCCGTTTATGGGGAGCAATATTTGCACCTGTTCACGTTGCCAGGGGATTGAACTGGACTGCAGGCAAGCTGTTCGCACCAAACAACTTCACTCTCCTGCTGGAACAAATATTGGCTTCGACAGCAACCCGACACGATATATGAATGCAAAAAACACCGCCAGAGCGTAACTAAAACAAAAGCCAATGCAGATAAAATCAAAACAAAAAAATCGATCACAAATAATCTAATAGATATAAAAAATTAATCCCATAAATGAAGAACGATGCGGTGAAGCGCATGTTAACCTCTAGTCATATCTAAGTGTAAGAAGAGGAGGGGGATGAGCGCAAAGTTTTGGCCACATGAAGCTTGCGGTTTTGGGAAATAGAAAATGCTATTAAAAAACATTCAATTTTTTCTTGGACAGATGCATATAGAGATTCTTTACATATCTATAACATTTCGTAAAATAATATGACGATTTGTAGGCTATGCAAAACAGACAAAGTTCCGGCACACAAACAATAAAAAGGTAGGCCCGTTTTTATACACATATTTTTCATTCTTTTTGTACACCACTGTATGAAAATATACTCACATACAAAATACTGCAAAATTATTAAAAAGATAATAATACTCATTTTTATGAATACATACACCTTTTTTTCAGAATCTGTTTTTAGGGGTATTTTTTCAGAACTTAGTGGAGGTGTCTGAAAGGAAGTGTCCGTTTTTTTTTTACAAAAAAGGGCTGTGATTTTTTTTCGAGGTGTACAAAAAAGGCTATGTGTGCCCGTCCTCGAAACGCATTATCGATTCTTTTTAACGAAACCTAGGTTTAGATAAGCCAAGGCCACTTACAAGCCAGTGGGCCAAAATTAACAAGACGGACATTCTTGCAGAAACTGGTTGCAGTTTACTCTTGTAAAGTAGTACTCCCTCCGTTCTGAATTATAAGATGTTCAAACTTTTTCTGATGTATATAGACGTATTTTAGTGTGTTTGCTCACTTATTTCGGTTCGTATGTAGTCCATAATGAAATATTGAAATTGTCTTATAATTCGGAACAGAGGCGATAGTTGGAGAGGGGATAGTATCAGATTTTTTAGTGGTCGGCTGCACACAAATGACAGGCCCACTAACTCCTTTCATTATCAGTTTTGGGAGGCATTGAGAATTTGGCAGCATCTCATTAGAGAATTGGATTATTTTCCAGAAGGCATTGTGATATCAGATAGTCATTTACTGATTTGAACCTCACTACATTGATATAGCCAGTCTGCGCCTAATAATCGAAGGAAATATTCAAACAGTGCGTTGTAAAGGCACTGCCTTGAACGATATAATTGCAGTTCAGACACTTGCTATTGCTGTGAAGAATGTTGGTGTCGCTTAAAATTCAGAGTGCATGAATGTGCCGCAGCTGTGCGTGTGACTGTAAGGTCTCCCAATTGGGCTCTCGAGGTGAAAGTGTGCTTGGCTATATTGAGTCCTTCTGCAGCATGCATATATAACTGTAGCTGCTTCTCTGCATCACATTTTCCTGATGCTGTACAAATCGTGTATCAATAAGTAGAAGTTCAGGGATGACAGTTTCATCTTCTCCAGTGGGTAATGCATGATATGCTCTTGGAATTTGCGGACTTATTTACACACGCCTTCTAGTTTGGCATTCAAATGCTATTGGTTGATTGGCTGAGTTGTGACTGCAGATTTGACTAGTTCGACACGTGGTGGCATTTGTCTTCTTTATAGCCTTATAGGATAAGATTGCTCAAGCCTTCTTGCCATCCACATTGCTTCATGTATGTCTCTGGGCTTATGACACTACAGATGATTCTGCGTATATTCATTCAAGCCAACTACAAAACTTGCTTGGCAGCGAGTTGCGGTCGAGAAGCTTTTGTTGCAAATTTGCGAGTTGTGGTCAGGATATTTCCTCTTGCACACCTTTTTACTCTTGCTTCTGGATCTAATCCACCCATCCCGTTTCTGTTTTCTTCGCAGGGCAGAGGAATCCACCCATCCAGTTTACATGTTATTCATCAGTCCATCGCCTGCACGCTAATTAGCTTTGCTTCCAGGCACAACGCAAGATGGATTCAGACAATAATACTTCACTTCAGAATATATATGTACGAGAATCGCTAGAGGTATGAACATGCAGGAAGCCGTAGTAGGCTGCCGCGTTGATCTTCCATAGACAAAAGTGACCATCTATAGTCATCGGCAAAAACAGATGCTTTACACTAGGACACATATTCGTGTACACTCTACACATGTAGATTGATAAACTAGCAGCGCAGACACTTCAGAGTTCAGACAACCATTGCACCCTTCAGCGGCGTCTTACAGTGTTAACTCAAAATGACACACTTGCATGATTCAGACTTCAGGAGCTTGTACAAAGGATATACGGAGTACTTCAGATCATATCAATAAACATAAGCAGTCGGTACTCCCTAATTGTATGATATGGAGAATGGTGTGCCTCAAGGCACATCCATTTTAGTTCACAAAAATGGCTAACGAATTTAGTTTTTAGGATGTCCACATTTAACTTATTTTCCACAAGAGAATTTTGATCCATGATTTGATAAAACGAAACCATGAACCTGTTGCAGCATATCCAGTTTTTCTGCCTTAACTCTGTTTTATGTTTCCAGCGATATGTGGCTGGTTCGATTTCAGCCTATAACAAGTTATCTATTAAAATGAACATTGCACACAGATACAACAGTACTTCATTACTCCTCCAAAGTACGAGTTCCACATTGTGACAACTATTTGATGGGATTTGACCTATGATTAAAGACCAGTGTTTTTAATGCTGTATTTATTTTTTAAGAATAACTTCATGGTCAGACTGGACATGCGTGTATTTAAGCGTCTGCGTTTGTACTATATTTCTCGGAAATGAAAATTGGTAGCATTGTAGTTGAGTACCTATAAGATTGTGATTGCAAATTACAGAGGTCTCCATAGAAACGCGCTATTCGGCATATGATGATAGCAAACTACTAAGATCTTATAGGTACCAATCATCTTGCTCGTCATCCTCATTTTCTGAATCTTCTTGCCCATAACGAGAGAGATGTTCAGAGTCTGAGTCCGACATCTGTGACTTAAGTGAGAACAGTATTTCAGTTATTCATGGTATGATGAATAGGTATGCAAAATGATATGACTCGTATTAGAGAATACTACTCCCTCCGTAAACTAATATAAGTCTTATATTAGTTTACAGAGGGAGTACTAAATTTCATTGCATCCAAAAGTTTAAGCTATCGAAAGCAAAGTAATACTAACACCATGTCTCAACACAAAGTTCTAATAATTGCATAGTTTGATTATCCCAAAAGTGTATATCTAATCATAGGATTAAGGATCAAACAAGCAGACCACAGAGCATGTTCCTTGTATTCCTTCTGAGATTAAAAGTAAGGGAGTTGGGACATGTTTGGTTGAAGGCTAAGTATGCCAGAATTTTTTTTAGCTAAGTGGCCTTACTTTAGCTTGCCAAGTGGTTTGATGTCGTGGCCTATTGTTGAAGGTCAAGCCACATGTCAATATGACGACCAGAGGGAAGTATATATAATGGATTAGGAAACTTGGACGCTGACACAAATTCGAGAAATGAAGGATTTGAGTTTAGGGGCCGAGATAGCAGAGAATTTTGGTTTCCTGGATTGGAACAAGGTGAGGTGAAAGGGTAAATGTCATCGTCTCTTTAAGGCCTTGTACAATCCACAAGCAAAATATAAAAAGGGGGGGGGGGGGGGGGGGGGGGGGGGTAATCATGGCAAACATAAGAACGTCAAATGATAAGCAAACAGATCGTTGCACACCAGGCGACTACGGGGACAAGTTCAATGGACATGATGAGTGCTAAGAGCAAGTATAATAGGGTGATGTAGGCGGGCTGTAAGGATTTAAATATTGTATTATTGCTTAGTTGAAAGAGAGAGAAGGGAAGCGGGATGTAGACTTACAGCTAGCTGTAGCACGAGCTCCAAGAAGGTTTGTGAGAGCGGAAGGTGGGCCATACGTTGACAAAGTAGTACTTTCTTATAGCCAACTATTATACGTGTTAGCTATTACATTGACTGTAAATGACATGGCAACATGTTATAGCCAGCAGCTGGCTATATTATTAACCATGCTCTAAGGGCAACTCTAGCCGATCCCTTAAAAACGGTTAACTCGAAATATTAACTGCGCCTAGCCAAGATTCTATCTGCTTAACTCGTCAAAATTTTGAGGAGTCAACTTCCTAAACGTTGCGCTCTCTCACACACATTTCTCAGGAAAACTCCCCCTCAACTCCTGCCCGCGGCACCACCTCTTGCCGCCTCCGTCGCCCAATGTCTCCGTCGCAGCCACCGTCAGCGTCGATTCCGATGGGAATGGAACCGCAGGCCGCCTCCACAACCCCGCCGGCCACTCCTGCTAGGGCTACACCGCCAGAGTCGACCCACACGCCGCTGCCCGGGCTAAGGAAGCGGTTGATAATTTACATTTAATTAATAATATTATAGAAGACATGCAGTTGCATAGGTTAATGACTAGTTTTATAAATACATATACACTGAGTTAGTAGGTTTTGATCTCCTGCCTTGATTTTGCATCTAATGTTTTACCTTGGGGTTTTGAATGTCTATAAAAATGTGACTTTTACAAGAGAGTAATCTTTACGCTGAAGGGCAATGGAGTTGATTAAAGCGGAACTCATATAGGGTGACTAACCACGAAAATGGCATAAACACACATCAAAGAAATAAAATAAATATGCATCAGTTGAATTCCTATGTCATATTTATATAAATTAATTGCAAAGGCATGTGCAAATGAAACCATAATGACTAGATTAAAAGTTACTGGGTTTTGGAGTTTCATACCTCTAGTTCTTCTCGTTCCTCTCTATGTCTCGACGGGTTTTCTCCGTATTTTTTCGATAGCCTATTCATCCATGCTTCCTGTGTTACACAAAATTTACACGATTAGGTCATTGTGGAAAGTAAACTAAGAAACGACAAACACCTACGTCCCGGGGCATGACTACGGGCGCTCCTTCTCATTTACTAAATCGACATAGTACAAATGTACAATTGACGACAAGTCCGTCGAGGCCGTCAGACGCATCTCTCGCACCACGGCTAGTCTGGTTATTCTTGCTAAGGGTGCCTAGACCACTCCCTTGTGATCTTGTGTCTAGCCTACTAGCTTTGTATAGTCTATTTTAGCTACCTCGTGGTGCCTTTATATAGCAAACCCGAGTTACATGTGTTCGACTTAAAACACTAACCCTCCGTATACATTCAAGCCCAACTATAGCCCTATATACACATATTCCACACCAATTCTTCTTTTAGAGAAAAGGCTATATGTGTAACTTTATTGTAAAGCTGACTAGTACAGTACATCGATACAGCCAAGGGATCGACTCCAATTTCTAACACCTTGTCATTAGAGTTAAGTAAGGCATAAGTCATATAAGATGACCGAGCACGTAAATGACATATAGACATACACCAAAGTGAAATACATGCTCACGCTTCGAATGCCCGGGTCATCAAGATCATTGCAATAGCATGTGCAAATGAAGCTATGGGTGATTACGTGTAATTACAAAGATGTAAATAAAAGGGCCTTTTGTAGTTGTGTACCTGTGATTCTTCTTGTCCTTGTTCCTCATTTGGTTCTTCTAGCTCAAATACTACTTTACGGATGTGAGAAACCTTATATGCATCCTCCCTGCGGGACCTACGGACCAGACCTGTAAGGTTTCTTATGCTTTCAGGCAAAGATGTGATGTTGGGACAGTCTCTGATGCGAAGTTCTCGTAGGGAACTGAGCTGTCCTAGCCATTGCGGCAATATATCTAGTCCTTCGCACTCGAGAAGCATTAGCACTCTCAGAGCAGTGAGGTTTTTCATACTTTCAGGCAAAAAAGTTAAATTGCAACAATCTTTTATGCCCAAGACCTGTAGAGAAGTGAGATGTCCCAGCCATTCTGGCATCTTCTCCAGCCAATGCAACGACGTCAAACTTAGCTTTTTGAGAGAGGTGAAGCAGCGAATGGCCTCTGGCAAGGCCATCAAGCCGTGACAGGAGGTCAATGAGAATTCTTCGAGAGTGAGGAATTGCTTTAGTCTATGCCACTTGCCCGGATAAAAGCTGCAATTTTTTATACCCATACGACAAGGAAGAATGGAAGACGAGAGTTTCCAAAATGTACTTCCTGCCAAAACCTTATCGCTATTGTCCAAGCACCAAAACATACTTCTGGGGGGGTATGGTCGGAACTTCAGCTTTGGGCAGTCCTTTAACTCTAAATTGTGCAAATTAGAGATTAAAAATTCACCATCTTCTTTGCCTGACAGTGTTGTCCGCCATTCCACCAAATTGTCCATCGACTGCAATTGTAACAATCTTAGTTTCTTACAAGTTCCACCCTTCCCATAGAATTTCCTGCCGACTTTCGTGATGTTCGGAATTTTCTGCAGATATAGACTTCTTAAATTTGGTAGCTGCCCAAACGGAGGAAGATTATCACATGCACCTAAATCAGAAAGACTCAGATATGTAATACAAGGGAGGTGGGAGGATATGTGCCACATCCAGTTAGGAAAACCCTTGCTCGAATATCCTTGTATCATAAGCTGTTCAAGATTTCGAGCTGGTATGAGCCTCTTCAGAACATATTCAGCCGAGGATGCATGAGCATTCATATTCTTCTGATTCCAGTGGAGAGCTAGCTGTCTAAGACATGATTTATCACGCAGCTTGATTCTCTCTGCATCTTCCGGTCTCTTGACACGTTGAAGAGATCCAATTAACAGCTCAGGGCAATTCACATCTCCAAGCTCAACTATACTGTCGTGTCCTCTTCCTGTGTTGCGTACTCTATGTACTTTGCGGCCTGGCAAATTTAGATGCTTCTTAATTTCCTGGGCCTTTTCATACACCCTAGGATGTCCTGACGTGACCACAAATTCGGTGAGACTAGTCATTTTACTGATGCTACCTGGCAAATGACGGAGAGCACCAGCAGAAATGTCCAATATTTGGAGATTAAGATCACCTAGTGAGGAGGGGAGCTCTAGCATCCCTAAACAATATGACAAATTGAGACACTTCAGATTAGTCATCTTGCAGATTGACTCGGGCAACTGTGCTAGCCTGGGACAACTTGTTAGGTTCAAGGATTCAAGATCTGAAAGGTCACCAAAGCATTCAGGGAGTACTACAAGGGCACGACAATCGGAAAGGTTTAGGTCTTTCAAATGCTTCAGTTGGCAAAATGATTCTGGTAGAACTGATATCTTGTAGCAATCAGAAAGGTTCAAGAACCTAAGATTTTGGAGATTCCCGAAATCTTGTGGAAGGTTTTTTAACTCATGACAACCTGATAGGTTTAAATGTTCTAAACACTCCAGGCTAAAATTGTCAGGAAGTTTGGTTAGCTTGGAACAACTTGACATGTTCAGGAATATGAGTTTACTAAGAAGATGAAAGTTGTCAGGGAGCTTACTGAATCTAGCATTGCCAGCTAGGTCCAAATAGCTGAGTTTGTGGAGGCTACAGATACTGTCAGGCAAGGTTTCAAGTGAGCAATTGGACAGAATTAGAGTTTCCATATTTTGAAGTGTATGGAAAGACTCAGGAAGTGATGTAATTGGCAAGCTAGAGGCATCGAGGTACCTAAGTAGCTTCAACTGAAGCACGGAAGATGGCAAAAGTATGCTGCTTGGAGTAGATTGCCCCACAACTAAACATCCACTTAGGTCCAAGACCCGTATATACTTCGTTCTGGAAAATGCCTTTTGGGAGAGCTGTTGTTTCTCTGAATGTCTTACATGGAAGGATCTGATGCTGCCTGGCAGATCATTGAAAACCTTATACTGATTCTGGTAGTTGATCAACTGTGCATGTCGGCAATAACGACGGTTTGCTTTCTTCCTACTCCTCGGCTCAGTAGCATTTAGAACAAGGGATTCATGTCCCAAAATTATTGTTGCAAGATCATGCACCAAATCATGCATGGTGAGCTCTCGAGGAGCATTGGCATGCACTGGACTTGACCTAATCTGCAGAGGGGATTACTATAAATTTAGTCTTGTAAAAGAAAATGTGAACCCCACAAGGTTATGCTGAGTTACCAAGTGAAAAATCTTTGTATGATAAAAATTAACAACTTATAAATTAGTGGCTGCAAGATAGTGACTAAACGCCCTGCAAAAAAAAGATAGTGACTAAACGAATGCACAAAATCTATGAGCCTCATCTAACATCTGTAATTGATAATTAATTCTTCTAATGGTCAATTAGCCTTCTAATACCTTCCTCCCTTTCAACTCGCCCTAATGGTTGATTAGTCAAGGTGAATCTGACTATTTAAAGTATGTTTATCTGTTGGCTGGTCGGCGTGATAACATAGGTACACTGAACGCCGTTCTCTTCCAAATATAATACTCCCTCCGTCCAGAAATTGTAGATACATCCATTTGAGCGACAGTTATTTTTGGACAGAGGTAGTACTAGTTTCGTTAAGAAGTTGCGTACAAACTTGATCTATGCTGGTGACCTGGTGTACAAAACAGAAGTAGTACTCTCTCTGCATTAATTCCAAAATACTTGTCTTTTGGGATAACCATGTATATCTTATTTTTCAAAATGATACATCACTATAAAAGTATATATCTGATTATTTAGCAGTATCAGGCTGATGTTCTCAATTTTAGCAATTCTTCTATATTGATAACCAAACCTTTTCAAAATATAACTTTATTAATACAGTGATAATTCTACTATATTATTTAAGAGGGGGTATATATCGCCATTAGGCCCCAGAAGTCTAAATTATTGTATCATCTCTACAACAGTTCTCATAAATGAGAAATTGTCTAGTGTACAGCCACGATTTGTGGATCTCACTATATTTATCTAATGTAAAGATACCAAAGAATCCAAAAGTTATATCCAATCTAACATATAATCTGGTATGATATATTCTGATTTGATTAATTCAAAATAAGAAAGTTCTCCAACAACACTATACTTTTTATTTGATTTTTAAATCAAAGAATAACAAAGAACCTGGAGCCAAAATATACTTGAAGGCACTAAATTCAACTGCAAGCTAATGAGATTAAACCCGTTTCAAACGTAAAAATTGAACTCTAAACAATCTTGAAATATTAGAAGTGTAGATATAGACACATTGAAACAAGAATCTTATAGCGAAAAAATTAAGGCAAAGACATAATCAGGTGCTGAAAGAGAGCATAATATATCCATATTTTCTGAATATCGAGATAAAAGGGTATATATCAGTAACATATAACTAAAAATGTGTATCGATCAATTTTATTTATTTGGAAAGCAAACCAAGAAATTACTCTACATACGCATGGCCAAACAAGAACTTCAGAAATAGTGTTCAACACTTACCACGGAGGACCTTGAGATTTGAAGAAAGGACATCCCCATAAGGTAGTTAATGCACCTTTTACCATCATCCCATCCATGAATGTATCCAAGAGCCTTCCATTGCTGAATTAGACGATCACTTTCTATAATGAAGCCCTTGGGAAAGGCCGCCAAGTATGTGAAGCACATTTTGAAGTCCAGCTTCATGTAGTAATAGCTCAGCATGAGGCGCTCCAATGTCTTCTTGTGGTCTCTATGACCCAAATCAATGTTTGTATCTCTTATTTTTTGCCATGCCTCCACAGTTCTTAACTCGGACATTACTTGCCCAAGGGCAATTGCCACGAGTGGTACACCCCAGCACTTCTCTGCAATTTCCCTTCCAATTTCTTCCAAGTCACTTTTATCATCATCAGGCCCAAATGCTGTTTGCTTCATTACTTCCCAGCATTCATCAGTTGACAAAACAAACAAGTTGATTTGATCAGAGTTGGGCACGGGACAAAATTTTCTTTGGTGTGCAAGAACACCAGTGCTCAATTTATTCACTACACTTTGGTTGCGCGTAGTTACAATAACCCTGCTACCCTTGCGGCCATGTTGTAACATCTGCTTCAGCCTTTCCAGCTTATCCCCATCCTCTTCCCAAAGATCATCCAAAACAATCAAGTACCTTCTACCAGCAAGTTCCTTTTTGAGATTTTCCTGCAAAAACTGCAAACTACAATTGTCAAGGTTGATGCTGCTATTTATGCTTTTGAGGATGGCACTCCCAATTTTGCGTAGATCAAACTCCTTAGACACATGAACCCAGGCTCGGACCTCGAAGTCATTGACCCTCTTGTCCACAAAGACTGATTCAGCCAATGTTGACTTTCCTAGACCACCAAGCCCGACAATCGGGATAATAGATATACCCTCTCTAGCGATAGCGCCCTTGTTTAGTAGCAGCCTGATTATTTTGTCCTTTTCCATATCCCTCCCCACCACTCCAGATCTCAAGCCTTCATCACAGATGCCTACAAAACTTTCATTGTTTATTATGCTCCCTTGTGCTTGTTCTTGATGTCTCACAAGATTGAGAGCCTGTCCCTCCTTTCCTATCTTTTCTATTTCCCCTCTCAATTTCTTCAGCTTGTGAGGCATGGTGATCCGCTGGAAAATTTGATTGTTCCTGGAAAAGAACAGTTTCAACTGCAAAAAAGTTGAAGTCAACATCATTCGCTAGGCGCATCTCTGTAAGTTATGATGTTAGTTACTAGCTACTCCTATATATCTACAACCGTATCTAGACAAATCTAAAGACAACTAATTTGGGACAGGGAGGTAGTATTTCTATGGGGATGGTCACAATTCAAGTTTAGTGAACCCCTACGGAACATAAAGGCAAACGAACTAGAGAAAGATAAGTTGAAATTAAGTCACTCTGCAGCTTAAGGGTCTAAAAAATACTCGCAATTTGGTGGATGGGAAAAGAACTTTCAAGCAATCGAGAAATAACAAAAAACGAGCTGGACACAAATTATGAACAACTGTTGAGATTCAAAGCGCCTCTTTTGCTTTGAGCATGGCATGTAACTACGAATCCATAATAATCCTAAAATGCAAGACAAAACTATTCCTAGACCACAACCTTACAACAGGAGAATGTAATAAGCGAGTATACCTTTGGTTGGCTCTTCTTTAAGAGCTCGGTGGCGTCCAGATCGTCCAGCACGTCCTCGGCGTCGTAGGCGACGGACTTGAATTTGGTGAGCCACCGCCCAACAACTTCCCCATCTCTTCCTCCTCGGCGCAGCCTATCATCCGCATCGTGCAACACGGCCTCCAGATCTTGCATCTTGTCCGCCATGACCTCAACATCGTCTTTGAACCTCCACTGCAGGGTGGCCTCCTCCGTGGCGAGTTCACCGAGCTTGCTCGCGATTTGCTTCCCCACGGCGCTCGCGATGATCTCCCCGAACCCGCTCATGCTCGCTCCCTGCCTCTCTCCCACAACAATAATATCTTCTGACTTCGTGGAAGCACAGGGAGGTAAGGAAGAGCAGTCACTATTATCTCCTTGAGGAGACGCGACCACGCGGGGGAGACGCGGTTGTTGACCAGTCAGGGCACTGGGAGGAGCCTACAGGCCACCCACTTGTGTTTGCCTTTTCCACTCTCCACCCACTCATACTTGATGTTTGAAGAGGCCTCATGTTTGAATGTGACGGCGCATATCCAGCCGTTTGCCCCCTCGGGCTTTAAATAGCGTCGCCTCAGGGTGCGCCGGCGGAAAAATCGCGGTCGGTTTTCCAGCCGCCGGACCAAGGTCGCCCCACGTGCTGTTTTTTAAAACCATACTCGGCCAAAATCCGGCCAAACATGATACTGAATTTGGTGAAATTTAATTTAAAAACATAATTCGGCCATCCATTGTTTTTTACATATTGAAAACATAATTTAAAAACGACTACATTACTGCGTCGTCGCCCCGCCTACAAGCCGAAAAGCTTGTCGAAAGCGCTGTAGTCGTCGCTGCCGTCCTCCTCCACGCCGCGGCCGTCCCTGCTACACCCCTGTCCTGGGTCGCCTTGGCGGACGGGTTTGATTGGCGGCGGTGCGTCATCGTCGCTGTCCTCGAGGACGATGAAATCGCCGTCGTGGCCGCGGCGCCGAGCAGCGATCTCCTCCAGGGCGCGGCGTTGGTGCTCCGTCTCCATCTTGGCGTAGTCCTCACGCGCCCACTTGAGGGCGGCCTCGTCGGCGGCGGCCATGTCGTCGTGCTCACTCTTCACGGCGACAATCCCCGGCTCTGTCTTTGGCCTGACGAGGCGGGAGGACGGAGCAGAGGAGCCACAACCGCCCTCGTTGATGACGAGAGCACCGCCGCGGGTGCGCCGGCCGAGCGGCATCTCCACGGGCTCGGCCTTGACGTTGACGAGCGCCGGTAAACCAGAGGAAAGGGAGGAGGAGGAGGAGGAAGAAGAAGAGGACCCGGCCGCCATGCGCCTCGGTAGCCACATGCCGCCGCTCTGGCGGGGAACCGAGGCCGGGGCGGGGGCCGCCAGGTACTCAAGCAGTGGCTCGTTGCCTCCCTCGAGGTGCTCGAGGACATAGCAAAGCGTGCGCCTGGGCACGCCCCACCATAGGTGGCGGCCCCTGACCGGCGCGTTGTTGGTGGAGGCGACCTGCTCCTTGTGGTGGCGTTGGAAGTACGCCGCCCAGCTGGCGTGGTTGTTGGCGGCCTACTCCGGGCGGCGGCGCACCTCCTCCGGTAGGGAGGCCCGAACACGCGCGATCTCGCCGTGGAAGCGGTCGGCGTTGGGTTGCGCGGGGGGGGGGGGGAGGGGGGAGGGGGGACGGGGACACCTCCAGCGTGAGCCTCTACCGCCCCGACAGGCACATGTCAGGCGGCGCCGGTAGTTGGCCTCGTGGAGGAGGTACACCGCCCACTCATGAAGGGTGCAACCGGCCGAAGTCGTTGGCCGCCGCACCGTCACAGGGGAATCGCTCTCCCATCAGCGGATGTAGACGCGGTGGCTGGAAGGGGAGAGAGAGACGAGAGGGGACTACGGGCGAGGAGAGTGCGGCCACCGGCGAGGGAGGGGGCGGCAGACGTGTGTGTACGCGTGGCGGGAGGGGAACGGCGTGTCGCCGCGCCATCGCTGCGCCGCTCGTGAGGAATCAATGGAAGACTGACCGACGACAGCCTTAGCATTGATTCCCCGCGGGAAAACGAGGCGATGGGGAAGGCGAGGCGCGGCTAGTCGCCGACTCGGCGGGCCCACCAGACTTTCGCGCCAAAAATGCTTCCTCCGGCGCCCCCCAGCGTGCCGGTTTCGGCCGGCGCCAATTTTCGACCCTAACCGGCGAAAAGTGGGCTTCTAAGGGCGCGACTGGGCCGATTTTTAGACGTCGGCGACAAAAAAGGGCCTTGGGGGGGGGGCGAGTGGAGATGCTCTTAACCTTGGCGAAAGGGAGAGACTCGGGGCTTCCTGCACCTTCTTCGTGAGGTTAAGACCATCTACATCCCTGATGGGTAAATCCGGTCCCCAAACACCCACGGACACGTCCAGGCGCGTCAGCTGACCATCACGTCTCAAATAGTGCAATCCACATCCAATACCTTAAATTAGAAACCGCAAATCCATATTATTACATGTAACGTAGCGATCTTTAAATGGAGCTCGTCTGATCGCCGTGGCCATGTCCGCCGGCCGGCTGTGCTCCAAAGAGTGTTGGTCCGGTCGCCGGCAAGATAGAGTAGGTCATGGGACACGAGCCGGCTCATAGGACTCAAGGTGCGGCCATCTCCTATGCCCTACTCTTTCCCGTCGGAGCCCGGAACCCGTTGGGTGCCGGTCGACGTCAGAATGGTGATGGATCCGTCCTGGGACGAGTCGGCGACATCCACCACGACGCAGTTGCGGCGCTCGGAGTGGTGCCAGAGAATGCGACTCCGCCTCGCCGACGTCCACTGCCTCAAGCGCCGCCGCCTCCTCCCACGCCCGCTGCCTCGCACGGCGGGCCATGGTTGTGTCGGACGATGCCCATGATGCGTCCATGACCTCGGCGCGCCAACGAAGGGGTTGCGCATTCGCCACTGCATTCGGACGCCAGACGGGCCGCGCCGCCTGCAGTGAGACAGCAACGGCTGCCCTAGCGTCGGATCCATGCGTCATTTGGATGGACGCAATAGATTCCTGACGGAAGGGGTCTGAGCGCTGCCGTGCACGGACGGGCCTACTCCCGGGAGCGGGGAGCGCAAGCCGCACGACCAACTCCTTGCGGCCGTGTAGGATAAGCTCGGGGTATCTGAAGGTGAAGGACTCGGATCGGCTACTCATCATGCCGGAGACAAGTTTGGGTGGCGGAGGGGAGTGGAAGGAAGTGGAGTGAAGTGGTTAGGGTTTGATCCAAGCGGACATGGAGGAATGTAGGCGAGGTCGGGTGAACCAACATGGGACGTTGCAGGCGCCTATATTCGTTTTATATTTGGACTGGATGATGATGGGTCGAGAGGAGTCAATGTAATGTCATATCTCCCTACTAGTTATAATGATGAAAATAGCACGATGATATAAAGCTCATCGGTAAGATTATCTTTTATGCCCAATAGTTGAACTTGCAAACAGAAATTGGGGATGATCACTTTTCTGTTGCATTTGATTTGCTTTAGTAACCAGACCTAGCTTTAGTCACATCATAGGTATCAATAAGCTAACAGATGCCAAAAATGGAAAAAGAAATATGATGTTATGGATGGCACCATCTATGGCTGTCAATAATTCTGATAATTAAAGCAAATATCTAGTGCAAACCTATCATGCAACTCTTTGGTTGAGGGGAGTGTAATAGCATACCATAGTTAACTGGGCAAAAAATGTGTGTATTTGCAAAGAACCTGAGATAATAACTTAATATAGGAACATCATCTATTACAAATCATTCATTTTAATTGGCACTAGGTTCAACACTGTAATCTAGTTAGGAGCTGTTTTAGATTAAATGGTTCAGAACTTCTGGTGGCATTGGATTTGACTGAAGATACAATTTCATTCTTATATTAACCATTATGCAGTTTGATTTTCATATCAAGTGGTGACCATGTTTTGGAGAATATCTATAAATGCAAGTCAAAGAAGAGTTATTTGGGGGTAATAAGCACTCACTTGTATGTGTGTGACAGAGTGCAGCGGTCAACAGCAAGATATGCATTGCTCTGCTCAGCAAGAATGATAACTGTCTTGAATATCCGTCCATATAGCAGCCTCCACTCCAAGGCCACACAATCTACAGCTCCACTAACATGCATGATCAGCACGACATTACCAAAGTTCTTTCTTCACTGATATTATCATATTCGTTTATATATTTGCGGGAATTTTATAAAGCAGTTACAAATAATTTTAAAAAAGTTTTTATCAACAATCCATATCCTCAGATTAATTGGACAATTTTTTAATTTTTTATTAGACAAAATAAAAATAAACAAAATATCATATTCGTTTATATATTTGCGGGAATTTTATAAAGCAGTTACAAATAATTTTAAAAAAGTTTTTATCAATAATCCATATCCTCAGATTAATTGGACAATTTTTTAAATTTTTTATTAGACAAAATAAAAATAAACAAAAAATATGGCCCTATGAAGTCTCGTCTCGAACTCAAGTCCTACCAAAGCAAACTCACACGCGCTAGCCAACTTTCCTTCAAGGAGGTTCAATAGTAGAAGACGCCACACGTAACTTATACCTTGGGTACCCTACCGCCATAGTCTATGGCGGTAGGGTACTTTCAACCACGAATGACCGTGACGGCACTGTCAAGTCTTACCGCCGCAGCCCTCGGCGGTAGGCTGTGTTACCCTACCACCAAGGACGATGACGGTAGAAAAAAGGTCAGATCATGAAATTTTTTCAAACTAGGGTCAGATCGTGCTAAAGTTTTCAGAAATGGTCAAAACAGTGAATTCGACCGGCCTTGGACTGGAGAAGGCTAGGTGTTGTCAAGCTTAGCTCGCCGTGGTCCTCTGCTCCGTGGTGGCCGGGCTGTGGGTATATGGTCCCGCCGGCGACGGATCGGGCCCTCCGCCTGCCGATCCGGTCGCCTGCGTGCCGGCCTAGCCTTAGCCTAGCTCCTCCGTCCGTTGTCGGGACCCGCCTCATCAATCCGTCGTCCCTCCCCGATCCTCGTCGATATCATGATCGCTGGGGCAGGACGGAGAGAGGGACGAACTGGACTGCTCGTCCGTCCGGTCTGGTCGAATTTAGTGCGTCACGTAACCATCGTGGGTGCTCGTGCAGGGTCCGACCGCCGTGCCTCACGCTGTCAATGCTCATCCGATGCAGGCGATACAGTGTATGCTTTGGGTTTTGGACACGAGTTATACTGCTGCCTCGTCAGGACTGTATCGTGTCGCCGTAGAATCAACTGTGCTTGCTCCGTTCATGGGGATCACTTTTTGCTCTTGAACTGGATTGCAGTCCAACAGATTTACCCTGATAAATCCCCAACGTTCCGATTTTAAACATCTCATTCCGAACGTTTTTTCATGATAACTTTAGTTGACGTGAGGTGACGAACATGGTAATTTTCTAACAAAAAAAGAACTGAAACAAAGTTGTCATGTTTTAACTAAATTTATCATGAAAAACGTTCGGGTTATGATGCTTAAAATCCAAACTTTCGAGATTTATTATTTCCCTTTTTTAATAGTTTGGATTGCTTACCTTATGTGTCACGTGGCGTGTCGAGTTGCTCCTAGGTTTTAGGTGTCCCGATCTAGAGCCCAGTCTCCCCTAGTTCTTCTTGGAGCTTTGGAGAAGCCCCCCGATCCGTGCCACGATGGCAATAGGTCCATCAAGCCACCACGCCTCTATTAGGGGTCCAAGCGGCAGCCCGCTTTGACCCACGAGACACACCAACCAGCTTAAAATTTGCTCTCAACACTCGCCTAAAATTAACACTACATTTGTATTATGCTACTATCCGCTATGTCACACTTGCATCCTACCGCATACAACCCCCCTCCCCCCTTCAACCCCTACATTACCTATTTTCCTCTTAAATCCAGAGCCAGAGAAACAGAGAGAAGTGTTGACGCGTTCTCGCTTCTGCTACTTGGGAGTAATGTTGCTCCGTGTCTGAAGCAGCACCGGTCACACTGCCACGCTCACGCTTGGCAGATTTGGAGCTTTGCGGGGCAAGAATAATATGACCACGATCTAGGAAGGGGGCAAGAAGAGGTTCCATGTGATACAGAGGGACTCCCGTTTCTTCATGAATTAGCAGGATGACTACTATTGCCTACTCAAGAATAAGAGACACAACAAACACACACCAATGTGATAGCATTTGGGAGATGAACGCATCAATAAAACACTTTTCATTGAAACCAAAATCCACTTAACTTTGTTCATTGATTCAATCGATCAAAGTGGAAAGGAGGTATTGGTCTTGAAGGTGCTATATGAAGTTCTTCGGTTTTATGTTGATTGTAATTTGTTAATAGGACTTGATCAACTTTATTAATGGGTTCCTTTTGAAAAACATATGATCGGTGAATCCTATGGCGGAAAGTTTGATGGTCCAAGTTGATACTGGTAATTGGGGAAATGGGACTGGTGGAAGCTACGCCTCGCCAACTCAGCGTCCCAAGCAGCAAACCTTGCGTGCTCCGCAACCTCCACCATTGCTTGGTGGTCGATGATATCCTGTGGACTGATGAAGTATGACACATAGGCTCCAAGTCATATAATCATATCTAAGTCTAAGAGGAGGAAGGTAATAAGCATGAAGTTTTGGCTAGGGAAGCTTAGTATTTAAAAAAAAGATATTTACAACTTCAAAGAACATTAAAAAATTTCTGCATGGATACATATAGGTGTCCTTTGCATATATGGTTTTTAGGGGATTGCATATATGCAAAGTTTCATTAAATACAATTATCTGTAGGCTATGCCAAAATGACAAAGTTCTGGCCCAAAACCAATAAAAGGGAGGTCAATTTTTATACATGTATTTTTATTTTTGTGTACACCACGTATGAAAATATACATCACTGTAAATTCATACAGTAATACTACAACTTTATATGTGTATGTACATATTTTTTAGAATTTTAGTAGGAGTCTAAAATGAAGTTTCCGATTTAACAACAAATAAAGGCTATATGGTGCCCATCCTCCGAAATGCATTATCGGGCGGGGAATGGAGTGCGAACTTGGGGTGCACTGGCACCATGGTACCCTTTTTTGAAAAATTAAAAAAACATATTTAGAATAAAAAAATAAAAAAATTCTGTGAAAACTTCTATGTGTTCACTATTGATCGATGACATTTTGTTTTGAAAAAATTAATTTTAAGATGTACAAGAAAACAAAATTCTGGCCGAAACAACAAAAAAGCGGCCCATTTTTTCCATTTGAAAATACATATTTTTCTTTTCTTTGTACGCCACACGTGAAAGTAAAATGTTATGAAATTCTGCACATGCGTAGTATACATTTTTTTTGTGTTTCTACAAAAAAAGTCAAATATTTTTGTGTTGCAGAAAATGTTTTTTTTTTAAAGGGCACCATGGTACCTGTGCACCATTTGTATTTTTCGGCTGGGAATGGGTATCTAGTCCTACTTTGTAGATAGGCGGGGACGCTTATACGTCCGTGGGCCAAAATTCTTGCAGAAGTAGTTGCAATTCAGTTGGACAGGGGACTGTATCAAAATTTTCAGTGATCCGTTATGTATAAATGACAGGTCCACTAACTCCTTTCACCATCAATCCCTCTATCCAATTGCTTGAGTTTTAGGAGGCATTGAGAACTAGGAGTGTCTCATTAGACAGTTGGATTATTTCACCAAAAGGCATTGAGAACTAGGAGTGTCTCATTAGACAATTGGATTATTTCACCAAAAGGCATTGTGATATCAGATAGTATTTTTCTGAAATCCAGTCTGATCGTGATTCAGACGAGGACGGGAATATGGCTGTGGTTGGTTTGGCTAATAAGTGATTTGGGTTGTGTGTTGATAGTTAGTCCAAAAGGTGTGGTTCTTTGAAAATATCCTCAAAACGTGGTGTAAACTGTTATAAGTTCCCCCGAGGTTGATGTTTTGTGCAATTCACTCTAATATCATAGCTAGTCGAAGGGAGTATTTAAAAGTGTGTTGTAAAGGCAACACGCTGATTGTCATAATTGCAGTTCGGAAACTTGGTGTTGCTCCAAAGAATGTTGCCGTTTGCCACTCTGACTTTGACTGGTTTGCAGTTAGTTAACCGACAGTTTGCTTGAAAGAGCAGACTCAGAGTGCAGGAATGTGCCACAGCTGCCAGTATCTACTAGTGTGGAGACCATAAGGTTTCCCAATTGGACTCTCGAGGTAAAAGTGTGATATGGCCATATTGAGTCCTCTGCAGCACGCATATGTAACTGTAGTTGCTACTCTGCATTGCATTTTCCTGATGCTGTACAAATTGTGTATCAGTAAGTACAACTTCAGGGATGCCATTTTCAACTTCTCCAATGCCAATACCGAGTTATAACTTCAGATTTAGCTAGTTAAATAGGTGATGGCATTTGTCTTTCTTTGTTAATAGCCTTGCCGCAAGATGGCATTCTATTTATAGGATAAGATTGTCCACATTTTGCTTGTTGTATGGCTCCAGGCTTTAGGAGGACACTGCAGGTGATGCTGGGTATATCCATTCAAGCCAACTATACAACTTCTCACATGATAGGCCCAAACTGATCAATATAACTGTATAAGCATATACATTTGTATGTCTGTTCTAACCATAAGCATATGGGTCAGCATAATCTTCTTCTCATATAGTAGCAAAAATGACATGATGATTGACAATGATTCTGGGGCCACAAAGGTTGAGCCTTGGCAGTGAGTTGTGGTCGAGAGGCTTTTGCTACATTATTGTACCGTCCAGATATTCAAGCAATGACTTGCTTGTCATGAAGCGTAGATATTCAAGGCAATCATATATACTAGCCTAGCAAGAAAGATAAAGGAAGGAGAAGGTAAAGCTTCAGTCAGCGGCAGTGACTAGTGGAGAAATAATACAACGCAATAATTAACTCTCCTCCTTTGGATGGCTGATGGACGATCAGGATTCGCCGATACCGCTTCTACCTTGCACCGTAACTGAACACTGAATGTTAACTGAAGAAGTTGTTCCATAAATATAGCTGGACATGCTGTTGATCCTGGCGGTGCGACGGGCTCACCGCCGCCAACAGAGGTCTGGCGAGGAGAATACTGAACACCACCGTGCCAAAACCGATCCGCGAGCTGCTCCCGTTGCGGTGGAGAGATCGACACCAGATGTCCCCCAAACGACGGCGTAGGTTTGCGAAGGTCCAAGATATTGCATCTTGCACTCTTTCTTGTTCTCGCTGCTGGATCTAATCCACCCATCCCATTTCTGTTTTCTTCGCAGGGCAGAGGAATTCACCCATTCAGTTTACATGTTATTCATCAGTGCATGGCCCGCACGCTAATTAGCTTTGCTTCCAGGCACAACGCAAGATGGATTCAGACAATAATACTTCACTTCAGAATATATATGCACGAGAATCGCTAGAGGTATGAACATGCAGGAAGCCGTAGTAGCCCGCCAGCGTTGATCTTCCACATACAAAAGTGATCATCTACAGTCACCGGCAAAAGCGGATGTTTTACACTAGGACACATATTTGGTCTACACACTTACTCCCTCCGTTCCAAAATAGATGACTCGACTTTGTACTAACTTTGTACTAAAGTTAGTACAAAGTCGAGTCATCTATTTTGGAACAGAGGGGGTAGATCGATAAACTAGCAGCGCAGACACTTCAGAGTTGAGACAATCATTGAACCCTTCAGCGGCACTCAAAATTCCACAGTTGCGTGATTCAGACTTCAGGAGGAGACGGTACATAGGATATACAGAGTACTTCAGATCATATCAATAAACATAAGCAGTCAGTACTCCCTAATTGTATGCCATGGAGAATGGTGTGCCTCAGGGCACTTCCATTTTAGTTCACAAAAATGGCCAACGAATTTAGTTTTTAGGACGTCCGCTTTTAACTTTATTTTCCACAAGAGGATTTTGATCCATGATTTGATAAACAAAACCATGAACCTGTTGCAGCATATCCTGTTTTTTGCCGTAACTCTGTTTCATGTTTCTGGCGATATGTGCTGGTTCGATTTCAGCCCATAACAAGTGATCTATCAAAACGAACATTGCGCACAGATACAACAGTACTTTCATACTTTGCATTGGTCAAGAATTGTGCTCCTCCAAATTAGGATTTGATCTATGATTAATGAGTAAAGACCAGTGCTTTTAATGTAGTATATCTTTTTTTAAGAATAACATTGTGGTCAGATTGTACATGCGTGTCTGTAAGCGCATGCGTTTGTACTATATTTCTTTAAAAGGAAATTTGCTAGCATTGTACTCCCTCCGTTCCTAAATATAAGTCTTTTTAAAGATTCTACCATGGACTACATACGGATGTATATAGACATATTTTAGAGTATAGATTCACTCATTTTGCTCCGTATGTAGTCCATAGTGAAATCTCTAAAAAGACTTTATTTAGGAACAGAGGGAGTAGTTGAGTACCTATAAGATTGTGATTGCAAATTACAGAGGTCTCCACAGCAACGCGCTACTCAGCATTTGATGATAGCAAACTACTAAAATCTTATAGATACCAAATTACCAATCTTCTTGCTCGTCATCCTCATTTTCTGAATCTTCTTGTCCATAATGAGAGAGATGTTCAGAGTCTGAGTTCGACATCTGTGACTTTAGTGAGAACAGTATTTCAGTTATTCATGATATGGCTCTATTACAGAATACTAATAAAATTCCTTGCATCATTAATTAGTGCATCCAAAAGTTTAAGCTATCGAAAGCAAAGTAATACTGCCACCATGTCTCAACACAAAGTTCTAACAATTGCATAGCTCGATTATGCCAAAATTGCATATCTAATCATAGGATTAAGGATCAAACAAGCAGATCACATAGCATGTTCTTTGTATTGTTTCTGAGATTAAAAGTAAGGGAGTGGGAACATGTTTGGTTGAAAGCTAAGAATGCCGAAGTATGCCAGCTAAGAATGGCAAAGTATGGCAGACGTTTTTTTAGCTAAGTGGCCTTACTTTAGCTTGCCAAGTGGGGTGATGTCGTGGCCTGCTGTTGAAGGTCAAGCCACATGTCAATATGAGGATCAGAGGGAAGTATATAGAATGGATTAGGAAACTTGGACACTGACACAAATTCTAGATGAATTCATTAAGGGAACGAGAAATGAATTGGTTTCCTGGATTGGAACAAGGCGAGGTGTAGGGGTGAACGTTAGGAACACTTTGCATCGTCTCTTTAAGGCCCCGTAGGGGGGGGGGGGGGGTAATAATGGCAAACGTAAGAACGTCAAAAGATAAGCAGACAGATCGTTGCACACCCAGCGACTCCGGGGACAAGTTCAAAGGACAAGATAAGCAGACAGATCGTTGCACACCCAGTGACTCCGGGGACAAGTTCAAAGGACATGATGAGTGCTCAGGGCAACTCTAGCCGATCCCTTAAAAATGGTTAATTCCTCAAAATATTCTCTTTTGAGGAGTTAACCACGCCTAGCAAACTTCTATCTCGCTAGCCAACTTCTATCAGGAACCCCCCTCCCCCCCCCCCCCCCCCGCAACTCCCACCCGCGGCGCCACCTCTTCCCGCCTCCGTCGCCCAATGTGTCCACCACAACCACCGTCAGCCCCGATTTCGACGGGAATGGAATCGCAAGCCGCCTCCACAACCCCGTCGGCCACACCTGCTAGTGCTACACTGCCAGCGTCGACCCACGCGCCGTCGCCCGGGTTAAGGAGGCGGTTGATAATTTACATTTAATTAATAATATTATAGAAGACATGCAGTTGCACATGTTAATGACTAGTTTTATAAATACTTTTACATTGAGTTAGTAGGTTTTGATCTCTCCTGCCTTGATTTTGCATCCAATGTTTTACCTTAGGGTTTTGAATGTCTACAAAAATGTGACTTTTACAAGAACGACTAAGCACAAAAATGGCGTAAACACACATCAAAGAAATAAAATAAATATGCATCGGTTGAATTCCTATGTCATATTTATATAAATCAATTGCAAAGGCATGTGCATATAAAACCATAATGACTAGATTAAAAGTTACTGGGCCTTTGAGTTTCATACCTCTAGTTCTTCTCGTTCCTCTTTATGTCTCGACCGGCCTTTTTGGTATCTTTTCGATACCCTATCCATCGATGCTTCCTGTGTTACACAAAATTTACACGATTAGGTCATTGTGGAAAGTAAACTAAGAAACGATAGGCATTTACATCCCGGGGCATGACTATAGGCGCTCCTTCTCATTTACTAAATCGACATAGTACAAATGTACAATCAACGGCAAGTCCGTCGAGGACGTCAGGCGCATCCCTTGAACATGGCCAGACCAATCATTTTTGCCCCACCCCCTCAACTCCCGCCCGCGACGCCACCTCTTCCCGCCTCCGTCGCCCAATGTGTCCGCCGCAACCACCGTCAGCCCCGATTTCGACGGGAATGGAACCGCAAGCCTCCTCCACAACCCCATCGGCCACTCCTCCTAGTGCTACACTGCCAGCGTCGACCCACGCGCCGTTGCCCGGGTTAAGGAGGCGGTTGATAATTTACATTTAATTAATAATATTATAGAAGACATGCAGTTGCACATGTTAATGACTAGTTTTATAAATACTTTTACATTGAGTTAGTAGGTTTTGATCTCTCCTGCCTTGATTTTGCATCCAATGTTTTACCTTAGGGTTTTGAATGTCTACAAAAATGCGACTTTTACAAGAACGACTAAGCACAAAAATGGCGTAAACACACATCAAAGAAATAAAATAAATATGCATCGGTTGAATTCCTATGTCATATTTATATAAATCAATTGCAAAGGCATGTGCATATAAAACCATAATGACTAGGTTAAAAGTTACTAGGCTTTTGAGTTTCATACCTCTAGTTCTTCTCGTTCCTCTCTATGTCTCGACGGGCCTTTTTGGTATCTTTTCGATAGCCTACCCATCGATGCTTCCTGTGTTACACAAAATTTACACGATTAGGTCATTGTGGAAAGTAAACTAAGAAACGATAGGCATCTACACCCCGGGGCATGACTATGGGCGCTCCTTCTCATTTACTAAATCGACATAGTACAAATGTACAATCAACGGCAAGTCCGTCGAGGACGTCAGGCGCATCTCTTGAACATGGCCACACCAATCATTTTTGCCCCACCCCCTCAACTCCCGCCCGCGACGCCACCTCTTCCCGCCTCCGTCGCCCAATCACTACTGGAATCAGCTAATTTGCCATCTGCCAGCTCTTTGTCGTCTGCTAGCTGACGGCAAAGAAGCTCTTTGCCATCAGCTACCCAAAAGCAGACGGCAAAGAAATGGCAGATGGCAAAGAAGCTCTTTGCCGTCCGCGAGCTCTTTGCTGTCCGCCAGCGGACGACAAAGAATCTTTGCCGTCCGCTGGCAGACGGCAAAGAGTGAGGTGGCCCCCACCCCCCGCCCGTTTGGAAAAACTTAACGGCCCACCTCTTTGCCGTCTGCCAGCGGACGGCAAAGAGGCAAAAGGGCGGACGGCAAAGAGAGGCGGACGGCAAAGAAGACACTACCTAACGGCCCGTATCCCCCCGCCCGTTACTCTGTTCTCTCCTCGCCGACGCGCCCCGCCACCACTTCCCACCCCACCGCCGCCGCCGCCGCCCGCCGCGCGTCGCCGCCCCCACCACTCGCCGCCGCCCGGTCGCCCCACCACCCCGCCGCCCCACCGCCCCCCGCCCCGTCGCCACTGCCGCCCGGCGCCGTCGCCCCACCACCCGTCGCCCCCGCCGCCCCGTCGCCCCGCCGCCCCGCCCCCCGCCGCCCCGCCGCCCCACCGCCCCGTCGCCCCCCCGCCCCGCCCCCCCCGCGCCTCGGCCCCGCGCCGCCCCGCGCCCCACCGCCCCGGGCCCGGCCCCCCGCAGCCCCAGGCCGCCCCCGCGCCCCGGCCACCTCCTCCACCGCCCCGCCCCCCTCCTCCACCGGCGACGGCCTCCACCGGCCCTGCCCCAGGTGAGCCCCCCTCCTTTTTTCTGTTTTTTTCCTTTTTAGTTTTAGTTTAGATTTAGTTTTAGGTTTAGATTTAGTTTAGTTCAGATTTAGTTTTAGTTTTAGTTTTAGATTTAGGTTTAGTTTTAGGTTTAGTTTTAGGTTTAGTTTAGTTTGAGGAAAGAAGAAGAAGAAGAGAAAAAGAGGAGAGGAGGAGAAGAAGAAGAGGAAAAAGGAAAGGAAGAAGAAGAGGAGGAGGAGAAGAAAAAAGAAGAAGAGGAAGAAGAAGAAGAAAAAAGAGGAGAGGAGGAGAAGAAGAAGAGGAAAAAGGAAAGGAGGAAGAAGAAGAAGAAGAAGAAGAAGAAGAAGGAAAAAAAAGGAAGAATAGGAAGAAGAAGAAAAGGAAAAAAGAGGAAAAAACCCCGACCCGACACGGCACCCCGACCCGACACGGCACCCCGACCCCGACCCGGCACCCCGACACGACACCCCGACCCCTAGACCCCGACCCCGACACCCCGACCCCGAGCCTGACCCGACACCCCGACCCCGACACCGAGACGGCACCCCGACCCCGACCCGAGACCCCGACCCCGACACCGACACGACACCCCGACACCGAGCCTGACCCGACACCCCGACCCCGACACCGACACGGCACCCCGACCCCGACCCGGCACCCCCCGACCCGACACCCCGACCCCGAGACCCCGACCCCGACCCCGACACGGCACCCCGACACCGACACGACACCCCGACCCCCGACACCTCCCGAAAAGGTGTTCTTTGGCCTTCCAGAAGCCGACGGGGTGATATATTTGTGAATTATTAGTTAGGCCATATATTTTTCGATTTTGTTATGAAAAACATCATATATAATTGTGTTGATCGGGTAGTTTTAAATGTGCAGTTGTTTCATCGCTGCGAGGTTTGGTGTTCGACGACCTCGCCGTGCGTTTGACGAGCTCTGCCCCTTCGTTCGTGGGTGAGCACAAATGACATGTCCTCCTCCCCCATTAATTATTTGATATATTCCGATGAAACTTGATAGCTAGCTATATATGTGTCTTGAATCATCAGTATGCGTAACCAATATGTGTCTCCCGTTCGAAAGCGTCATAGTTATAAATATGCATGCATTTGCATATTTATAACCTTGATTCTTTCGAATTGTCCAACGCTATCCATGGATAGCCCGAGTATGTTTAGATTGGGTTCGTTTTCCCATATGCTTTGCTCCGGATCCGACGCATAAATTTTGTCAGTGCCTCCCCTGTTGTTCTCCGGGTACACATCCTCTCTGTTTATTGCAGAGACGTGTATCAGGAGAACAGCGCGGAGGTGCTGCCGAAATTTTGCGTAGGATCCGGAGCATAGCATGGGAAAATGAACCCAATCTAAACATACTCGGGTGGGATTAGGACCTATCATTACCTATTAGAGTGTAGGTTGCATGGACGTAATAAAATTGACAAAGTAGATCAACTGATGAATATATACATGGTGAATTTTATATATATATATATATATATATATATATATATATATATATATATATATTTGTTGTATGTCTAGTAGCTCTGAAAGTCAAGATGAGTGATCGTGCGTGGATGTACACCGGTCACACTGGTCAGAACAAATGGAGCACTGAATGGTTCACAAAAACCAAGGGGTTTGTGCGAGCCGCATTTGCAAATGGCCAGAGGAAAACCTGGTGCCCCTGTTTACGGTGCGGCAATTGGGAAAAGAGGACAGAGGCTGAAATGGGCAAACACCTGCAGAAGAGTGGTTTTACGCCCGATTATACGGTGTGGACATTTCATGGTGAGTCTGCCCAACGTGACCGAGCTGAGGTGGATCGTCGTCGCACCGACGAGCATGGTACCGGGATGGAAAACATGGTGCAAGACTTCGATGATGCTCGGGATTCGGACGAGGAGATGGAGGAATCTGCAAAGGCCTTCAATGAAATGTTGGAGTCTTCAAAACGTCCGCTCCATGAGCACACTGAGCTTTGTCAGTTGGATGCCATCTCACAAGTAATGGCTCTGAAGGCTCAGTTCAACTTGGGCAGAGAATGCTACGATGCAATGATGACAGTATTTGGATGCTTTCTACCCAAAGGCCATGTAATGCCTGCAAACATGTACCAGTCGGACAAAATCCTCCGTGCACTGAAGATGCCCTATGATAAGATACATGCCTGTGAGAAAGGATGTGTCTTGTTTAGGCTTGACTATGCGAACTTGAACTATTGTCCCATTTGCAAGTCTTCCAGGTATGTTGTGGTAGACAACGGTATGGGTGAGAAGACACAGACCAAAATCCCCGTTAGTGTTCTTCGGTATATGCCAATCGTACCAAGACTTCAACGTCTTTTCATGGTCGAAGAGACGGCTAGACAGATGACATGGCACAAAACGGGCAAAAGAACCGAACTAGATGCAGATGGGAATCTGATGATTGTACACACATCGGATGGTGTTGCGTGGAAAAAGTTTGATGAATTACATGGTGACAAAGCGGCAGATCCGAGGCATCCTCGAGTCGGCATCAGCACGGATGGGTTCAGTGTGTTTGGTATGACGGCAGCCCAATACAGTCGTTGGCCCGTATTTGTCTTTCCACTCAATCTCCCCCCCGGACCGATTATGCAAAGAAAGAACATTTTCCTGACGTTGATAATTCCAGGGCCCAACTATCCGGGGGAAAATATGAATGTGTACATGCAACCGCTTAAGGACGAATTGCAAGAAGCCTGGGATAATGGGTTCAAGACATACGACGCCTATAGCAAACGGAACTTCATAATGCGTGTCTGGTACATGTACTCGACGCATGACTTGCCGGCGTATGCGCTATTCGTTGGCTGGTGTGTGCATGGAAGGTTCCCGTGCCCCACATGCAAGGGAGCTCTTGAGTTTCGTTGGCTTCAGGCCGGTCGCAAGTTTTCTTGCTTCGACATGCATAGACAGTTCCTGAATCCTCACCATAAGTTCACGAAAGACAAGAAGAACTTCATCAGAGGTAGAGTTGTCAAAAACTCTGCACCACCTGCATTGACAGGCCAACAGACCCTGGATCAGTTAAACGCTCTCGAGCTAGATCCAGAGCGTCCAGGGTACTTCAAGGGGTATAATTCTAAGCACGCCTGGACTCACAAAACATGCTTATGGGATCTGCCTTACTTCAAAGACCTCCTTTGCCCACACAACATCGACGTGATGCACACTGAGAAGAATATCGCCGAGGCACTTTTTGGTACATTGTTCGGCATAGATGGGAAGTCAAAGGATAATACTAAGGCTAGAGTCGATCTGGAGGCGCTATGTGATAGGCCGTTACAAAACATGAAAGAACCGAAAGGAAAGCAGAACTGGACAAAGCCAAAGGCATGGTTCAATCTTGGAAGGCCATCTATGAGGGAAATTATCTTGTGGGTGAAAATGCAGTTGATGTTCCCCGATGGGTATGCAGCGAATCTACAGAGGGGAGCCAGTCTTGATAAATTGAAGATATTTGGTCTCAAGAGTCATGATTGGCACATATGGATTGAGCGGGTAATGCCGGTGATGTTGCATGGCTTCATCCCTGAGGATGAATGGCTAGTACTGGCAGAACTCAGCTATTTCTTCCGTGTTCTTTGTGCGAAAGAACTATCGCCTGGCGTGCTAGAAGAAATGGAAGAGTTGGCGCCGGAGTTGATCTGCAAGTTAGAGAAGATCTTTCCACCGGGCTTCTTTAATCCAATGCAACATTTGATTTTGCATCTCCCGACCGAGGCAAGATTGGGGGGGCCCGTGCAAAATCGTTGGTGCTACCCAACTGAGAGGATGCAGAAGACGCTTCGACAAAAATGTAAAAATAAACGTAGAATTGAAGCATCGATGGCTGAGGCATTCATCACTGAGGAGGCGGCAAACTTCATGACAGCACACTACGAAGCCAAAAATCGTCATTTGCATAATCCGAAGCCTCGGTACAATGCTGACGACCCTAAAAAGGGTGGATCCAACCTCAGCCTATTCAAAGGGAATCTCGCACCAGCCAGTGTTTCAAATCCAGTATCTTTGGATAATGAACAATGGCGGACCATTTCGTTGTATATCTTCAACAACTTGATAGAAGTGCGGCCGTACATCGAGTAAGTTCTCGGTACATAGTTTCGCAACTTCTATTTCCTTTGAACTGCTCTTATTCCTGGATATTTCATACAGTCGATACATCGCCTTATTCTCGTATGGAGCGGTGATCCAAAAGGATTCTGTCGAAGAGTATGAGCTTCTCGCAAAGCAAGGAGGCGGCTATCCCGGTTTCATCTCTTGGTTCAAACAAACGGTAATTTCTATTAGACTTGTAGGCTAATTTGTAGGCGGCTATCCCGGTTTCATTCGCTAATTTGTGCGTAATGCAACAATCCTTTCATATTAAACTTGTAAGCTAATTCAGAGTCTATGGACGCCGAATTGAGACAAGTCGCTAATGGTTTTGACTATAAGGTTCGTTCATTTGACAAATACGACATCAACGGGTATCGCTTTCGTACCTATGGCAAAGAGCTATCTATGGCCGACCGAAAGTCTACAAATTGTTGTGTATCTGCTATCGGCGAAGGAGGTACCGAGTATTATGGGAGAGTTGAAGCCATTTATGAACTTCTATTCTATGGTGAAAACCCACCGAATGTCGTAGTCTTCAAATGTTATTGGTTTCAGCCGAAGGAGACTAGAAGGACTCATGAACATATAGGGCTAGTTGAAATCAACCAAAGCACCCATTTAGATGTTCCTGATGTCTATATTACGGCTCAACAGGCGACCCAAGTATTCTATCTACCGTGGGCCTGCCAAACTAATCCAAATCTGAAAGGTTGGGATGTCGTTTATGAAGTGCCGCCACGTGCTAGACTATCTCCCCCAAAGGAAGAGGATTATGAACCTCACATTAACCCAGACACATATGAAGGAGAATTCTTCCAAGAGACACGTCTTTCCAAAAAGCGTTTCAAGAACCGCTATACTTCACCCCAAAACATTGAAGTAGACAGCGACAGTGAATCCGACATCACCCCAGAGGAGGAACAAGAAGAGCCGGAACAAGAAGAGGTTACTGCTGCGGATGACCTGTCATTGCTTGACCGATTACGTCAAGGTGGCCTTCCACATGTTGATGCCACTGAACCCTATGAGCCCGTCATTGATTATAGTGATGATGATGATTATGCATTTATTGATGATACTGATCGAGATTATTAGTAGTGTCAGGTATTAATTTTTTTTTATGTTGTACTTGATGATGATACACTTAAGTGATACACATATTATTATTCATGTCGGTCTTTTTTTTATGTTGTACTAATTTCGTTTACTGTTTGTCATGGCAGGTGTTGAAAGATGGTGGGCGCTGGTCGGGAGCGCGCGAAGGCCCCTTCTTCGTCGGCGCGTGGTCTGAGGTCTTCCATTCCAGACGCACCTCTCCGCCGAGCGTTGCTGGACAGTATGGCCACACCGCCGGGCCCTTCTTCGTCGACCGCGGTGCCCAGCAGGGGACGAGGTAGGAAGAGAGGAGGTGGGGCACGTGGTCGTGGGAGAGGAGGTAGGGTGACTGCTAGGGCGCCTTCCTCGCCGCCACCCGCAGCTGTTTCACCCGAGCACGTGACTGCTAGGGTGGACTCGTCCGAGGAGGAGGCTACACGGACTCCGGTCCACGAGCCTCCGGTCCACGGGTCTTGGGCCCACGAGCCTCGGGTCGACTGGCCTTCGGCCCACGAGAGTTCGGCCCACGAGACCCCGGAGGAGCACACGTCCGGATGGGGTACCTGGCCGGATCAGCCCGAGGAGCCGAGTGGCCATGCTGATGATGGCGGGGAGCCGACTGGTCTTGAGGAGGAGGGGGGCACCGTCTACCAGCGTGGTGCTACACGGCTCCCGTCCGTGCCGGCGACCCGCGATCAGAGGTGGTTGATTTTCCCTGATGGGGAGAGGTACGTAAGTGCATTTAATATTTTTGTACCTTGTGCATTCACGTTTCTTCAAATAACTAATGCGTTGGCCTTGTCATGCTGCAGGGGTTGGGACCACCATCATAGTGTCCGCCGGCCCAACTCCGTCCTTGGAGTTCTTTGCCGGCAAAACTTCCTGGGGTTTGTCACGTTGCCTGGTGAGGGTCGGCTTCCAGAGCTTGGATTGAGCTGGGAGCACTACGTGGCTGCCCCGGCCCCGTCGGATGAGATTATCGACGGTGTCGTGTGCGACACGAGGGCAGACATGGTGATCAGAAAGTTCTGGGTAATTTCTCCTTTACACATTTAAAAATCTTCAACTAGCTAGTTATTAATTGTACTGATCAATATTGTCTCATTTGATTGCAGACATTCTACAGGTGTGAGGAGGGATACGAGGAGGACGCGGCACATGTTATCGAGAACGTCTGCAAGCGCCTACTCCAGAACTTACGGCACGAGGCTCGGGTGCAGGCTGTTCGAGACTACTACGCCTTGCGTGGTATCAAGAAGACCAAGCCGGCGTGCCGCGATAAGTTCCTGAGTAAGGAGCAGTACATGAAGGTAATTCTCAAGGCCTTCTACTTAAGTTCCTTCATTTAGTAATTCTTAGCCGTAGCGCTCAAGTTTCTATTTGCTAACTTAGGCGCCTCCGAGATGGTGTGCGGATCGGATGGATTGTTGGGAGGTGTTGGTCGATGAGTGGTGCTCAAAAGAATGGCTAGCCCTCCACAACGAGGCCAAGGACAAACGTGCCCAAATGGAAGGTGTGCCACACCATCAAGGCAGCTCCAACTTATATCAGTTCGGGCGCAACTGGGTATGTGGTTTGCTTCATGATTCATGCAATTCATTCATCATGCTAGCTTGAGCCCTTTAATTACTAATTTTCATTGTTTCTCTCTTTCAGGCACGCTACAATAAGGCGGATAAGGTGCCAGAGGTGTACGACCTGTATGCCATGGCCCACACTGCCTCTTTCAAGAAAGTCAAGGCTTTCTCTCAGTCTGACCTCGATGATGCAAACAACTTCACCAACATCTCCTCCCACAACAAGCTCGTGAGATATAGAGATGAGGGGAAGGCGAGGAAAGGGGAGGACTTTAACCCGAGCCAGGGTCCCATTGATCCAGAGCTGGTGATGATATCTGGTGGCGGGAGGTCCCATGGCTCCATAGCCATTGGAGATGGACTTATCCGTTGTCCTAGCACTCTCCCGGAGATCAAGGCGCGCCAGTCGAGCTCCGCTCCTGAGATAAGGCCTCGTGAACGGCCAGTGCAACTCGCCATCAAGGTTAGTGATACGTACTCAGTTATCTTTCTCCATTACATTGTGTGCGCTTCCATCAATGATTACAAATGGTCATGTGAGTGGTGTTGCAGGCTGCTATACAGAGTGAGAGAGATAGAACGGAGAAACTTCTGGCGGAGGCGGCGGAGAGGCAGCGGGAGTTGGAGGAGAGGACGACAAAGATGATGGAGGAGGAGAGGGCACGGAATGACATGCAGGCAAGGGCCATGTACGAGCTCCTTGTGGTAAGTTTCTTCTGCAGATTAGCCAAAACATTCATGTAGTGTTTGTCTCATTACTAACTAGCATGACTGAGTCGTCAAAACCAAATGTGCAGTCTGTGCGCGAGAAGACAGGTCAGACCGCTCCGCCGATGCCAGTGATTACTCCTGGGACCACGGTGAGTTTTATTTGAATGGACATTACTTGCTAGTCTTAACATTTGAGTGTCATCATGCTAACAAGACATTGGAAATGATCTTTGGTGCAGCGTAACTCCAGACAAGCATCGCACGATCCTTCTCCAGCTACCGACACGAGCCACCCCGCTCCTACACCTCCTGGATCTTGGTAAGTTTATCTAGTGTTTTGCTTAACACATGCATAAAGACCTAGACTTAGCTTTATTTCCTCCAATGCTTACCATAATGACCTAGACTTAGCTTCTTCTCCTCCAAAATGACTTAATAAGCTTACTGACCTCCAAAACCATCCATTTTACCTAAGTTAGCTCTAAAACGATCTGTACTTAGCTTACTTATGTCAAAAATTGCATAATTAGCTTAGTTAGCTCATAGACGATCCATTTTACTTAAGTTAGCTCTAAAATGACCCATTTTACCTAGGTTAGCTTATAAATGATCTAGTTCATCCAAGTTAGCTAAAAAATGACCCATTTTACCTAGATTAGCTCCTAAATGATCCATTTTACCTATGTTAGCTTTAAAATGACCCATTTCAACTAGGTTAACTCCAAAATGACCCATCTTACCTAGGTTATCTCATAAACGATCCATTTCAACTAATTTAGCTCATAAACGATCCATTTCACCAAGTTAGCTAAAAAACGATCCATTTCACCTAAATTAGCTCTTAAATGATCCATTTCACCTAAGTTAGCTCAAAAAGATCCATTTCAACTAAATTAGCTCATAAATGATCCATTTCACCTAAGTTAGCTAAAAACGATCCATTTCAACTAAGTTAGCTCATAAATGATCCATTTCACCTAAGTTAGCTAAAAAACGATCCATTTCACCTTAGTTACCTCAAAAACGATCCATTTGACCTTAGTTAGCTCATAAACGACCCATTTCAACTAAGTTAGCTCATAAATGATCCATTTCACCTTAGCTAGCTCATAAACGACCCATTTCAACTTAGTTAGCTCATATATGATCCATTTCACGTAAGTTAGCTCATAAATGACATACTCTTCTTGTTCTAATCTTCTTCTTGTTCTACTCTTCTTGTTCTAGTCTTCTTCTTGTTCTACTCTTCTTCTTCTAGTCTTCTTATTCTAGTCACCTATTTCTAACTTTCTTATTTTGCCATTTTGCAGATTTCATTATGTGCTGGATGGAGTGCTTGTTCTACTCTTCTTGTTCTACTCTTCTTATTCTAGTCACCTTAGCTATGGAGTGCTTGTTTATGTATGGATGGAACTTGTTTATGTATGAAATGATGGATGGAACTTGCTTATGTAATATGTATGGATGGAACTTGCTTATGTATTAATGGATTGAACTTGCTATGTATGATGGAACTATGTGATGAAGTTATGTGATGGAACTATGTATGATGGAACTATGCATGTTGGATATCTTATATGTTTGCTCTGTAATTGCCTTGTGAAATATATCTATATATGTCATATATATTTTCTGTGAAAATTGTGGGATTTAATAAAAAACAGAAAAAAGACCCAATATGCAGGCTCTTTGCCGTCTGCCACAGACGGCAACGGCCTCTTTGCCGTCTGCCGCGGACGGCAAAGAGGACACGTGGCATCCAGCTGTGCTTCCTGGGAGCTGACCCATTTGGTCAGTTTGCCTACAGTGGCTGACGGCAAAGAGTTTGCCGTCAGCGGCGGACGGCAAAGGCCTGCCATGTAGTGACGTGTAGATGACATCATACGGCGGACGGCAAAGACAGTAGAAACTTTGTCGTCCGTTGGCAGACGGCAAAGGCACTAGAAAGTTTGCCGTCCGCGGCGGACGGCAAAGGCCTGCCGTTAGCCACTTAACGGACTGAGAGCACATTATTGCCGTCCGCCCTCTTTGCCGTCCGCGGCAGACGGCAAAGAGCCTTTGCCGTCAGCCGCCAGGAAGCAGACGGCAAAGTAGCTGTTTACCGTAGCCTACTTTACCGGAGCCTTTTGCCGTCCGCGGCTGACGGCAAAGGCCTTTGCCGTCCGCCGTTCATGCCTTTGCCGTCCGCCATGGCAGACGACAAAATAGCTGATTCCTGTAGTGAATGTGTCCGCCGCAGCCACCGTCAGCCCCGATTTCGACGGGAATGGAACCGCAAGCCTCCTCCACAACCCCGTCGGCCACTCCTCCTAGTGCTACACTGCCAGCGTCGACCCACGCGCCGTCGCCCGGGTTAAGGAGGCGGTTCATAATTTACATTTAATTAATAATATTATAGAAGACATGCAGTTGCACATGTTAATGACTAGTTTTATAAATACTTTTACATTGAGTTAGTAGGTTTTGATCTCTCCTGCCTTGATTTTGCATCCAATGTTTTACCTTAGGGTTTTGAATGTCTACAAAAATGCGACTTTTACAAGAACGACTAAGCACAAAAATGGCGTAAACACACATCAAAGAAATAAAATAAATATGCATCGGTTGAATTCCTATATCATATTTATATAAATCAATTGCAAAGGCATGTGCATATAAAACCATAATGACTAGATTAAAAGTTACTGGGCTTTTGAGTTTCATACCTCTAGTTCTTCTCGTTCCTCTCTATGTCTCGACGGGCCTTTTTGGTATCTTTTCGATAGCCTATCCATCGATGCTTCCTGTGTTACACAAAATTTACACGATTAGGTCATTGTGGAAAGTAAACTAAGAAACGATAGGCATCTACATCCCGGGGCATGACTATAGGCGCTCCTTCTCATTTACTAAATCGACATAGTACAAATGTACAATCAACGGCAAGTCCGTCGAGGACGTCAGGCGCATCTCTTGAACACGGCCAGACCAATCATTTTTGCCCCACCCCCTCAACTCCCGCCCGCGACGCCACCTCTTCCCGCCTCCGTCGCCCAATGTGTCCGCCGCGGCCACCGTCAGCCCCGATTTCGACGGGAATGGAACCGCAAGCCTCCTCCACAACCCCGTCGGCCACTCCTCCTAGTGCTACACTGCCAGCGTCAACCCACGCACCCCGCCCGGGCTAAGGAAGCGGTTGATAATTTACATTTAATTAATAATATTATAGAAGACATGCAGTTGCATAGGTTAATGACTAGTTTTATAAATACATATACACTGACTTAGTAGGTTTTGATATCTCCTGCATTGATTTTGCATCCAATGTTTTACCTTAGGGTTTTGAATATCTATAAAAATGGGACTTTTACAAGAACGACTAAGCACAAAAATGGCATAAACACACATCAAAGAAATAAAATAAATATGCGTCGATTGAATTCCTATGTCATATTTATATAAATTAATTGCAAAGGCATGTGCAAGTGAAACCATAATGACTAGATTAAAAGTTACAGGGCTTTTGGAGTTTCATACCTCTAGTTCTTCTCGTTCCTCTATAAGTCTCGCGTTTCCTCCGAATAGTTTCAATAGCCTATCCATCCGTACTTCCTGTGTTACACAAAATTTAAAAGATTAGGTCATTGTGGAAAGTGAACTAAGTGATGATAAACATCTACATCCCAGGGCATGACTACGGGCGCTCCTTCTCATTTACTAAATCGACATACTATAAATGTGCAATCAACGACAAGTCCGTCAGACGCATCTCTCGCACACGGTCAGTCCGATCATTCTTGCCCCCCCCCCCTCAACTCCCGCCCGTGGCGCCACCTCTTCCCGCCTCCATCGCCCAGTGTGTCCACCGCAGTCACTGTCAACCCCGATTGCGATGGGAATGGAACCACAAGCCGCCTCCACAACCCTGTTGTCCACTCCTGCTAGTGCTACACTGCCACCGTCGACCCATGCGCCGCCGCCTGGACTAAGGAAGCGGTTGATAATTTACATTTAATTAATAATATTATAGAAGACATGCGGTTGCACAGGTTAATGACTAGTTTTATAAATGCGTATACACTGAATGAGTAGGTTTTGATCTCTCCTGCCTTGATTTTGCATCCAATGTTTTACCTTAGGGTTTTGAAGGTTTATAAAAATGCGAATTTTACAAGAAGGACTAAGCACAAAAGTGGCATAAACACACATCTAAGAAATAAAATAAATATGCATCGGTTGAATTCCTATGTCATATTAATATAAATTAATTGCAAAGGCATGTGCATATAAAACCATAATGACTAGATTAAAAGTTAATGGGCTTTTAGAGTTTCATACCTCTAGTTCTTCTCGTTCCTCTCTATGTCTCAACAGGCCTTCTCCGTATTTTTTCCATAGCCTATCCATCCATGATTCCTGTGTTACACAAAATTTACACGGTTAGGTCATTGTGGAAAGTAAACTAAGAAACAATAAACATCTACATCCCAGGGCATGACTATGGGCGCTCCTTCTCATTTACTAAATCGACATAGTACAAATGTGCAATCAATGGCAAGTCCGTCGAGGCCGTCAGACGCATCTCTCGCACACGGCCAATCCGGTCGTTCTTGCCCCCCCCCCACCCCCCCCCCCCCCTCAGCTCCCGCCCGTGGTGCCACCTCTTCCCTCCTCCGTCGCCCAATGTGTCCGCCGCAGTCACCGTCAGCCCCGATTTCGACAGGAATGGAACCGCGAGCCGCCTCCAGAACCACGTCGGCCACTCCTGCTAGCGCTACACTGCCACCGTCGACCCACGCGCCGCCGCTCGGGCTAAGGAAGCGGTTGATAATTTACATTTAATTAATAATATTATAGAAGACATTCAGTTGCACAGGTTAATGACTAGTTTTATACATACATATACACTGAGTTAGTAGGTTTTGATCTCTCCTGCCTTGATTTTGCATCCAATGTTTTCCCTTAGGGTTTTGAATGTCTATAAAAATGCGACTTTTACAAGAACGACTAAGCACAAAAATGGCATAAACACACATCAAAGAAATAAAATAAATATGCATCGGTTGAATTCCTATGTCATATTTATATAAATTAATTGCAAAGGCATGTGCATATAAAACCATATTGACTAGATTAAAAGTTACCGGGCTTTCGGAGTTTCATACCTTTAGTTCTTGTCGTTCCTCTCTATGTCTCGACGGGCCTTCTCCGTATTTTTTCGATAGCCTATCCATCGATGCTTCCTGTGTTACACAAAATTTACACGATTAGGTCACTGTGGAAAGTAAACTAAGAAACAATAAACATCTACATCCCGGGGCATGACTACGGGCACTCCTTCTCATTTACTAAATCGCCATAGTACAAATGTGCAATCAACGGCAATTAAAAGTCCGTCGAGGCCGTCAGACGCATCTCTCGCACACGGCCAGTCCGGTCATTCTTGCTAAGGCCTTGTGTATAATGCTAGGTGCTTAGGGTGGTGATTCGAAAAATAAGCCGGGTTTTTCTGAAGCACCAGTGCCTATTTTTACAGGACAGATGCCTAATTAAGCGTCTACTCTGTACAAATAAGCATAGGTGCTTAAGGAAAACCTGGTTTATTTCTCCAAGCACCTCTCCTAAGCACCTTGCATTGTACAAGGCCTAAGGGTGCCTAGAGCACTCCCTTCTGATCTTGTGTCTAGCTTACTAGCTTTCTCTAGTCTATTTTAGCTACCTCATGGTGCCTTTATATAGCAAACCCGAGTTACATGTGTTCGACTTAAAACACTAACCCTCCGTATACATCAAGCCCAACTATAGCCCTATACACATGTTCCACACCTTTCTCTAGTTTATTTTGGACTTAAAACACTTGGATCTCCTGGCTGCATGGATTGGAAATGGAAGAACTGACCAAAGGCTTTACATGGGCAATATCAGGGTCATGTCAAGAAGCCCACCATCATTCTTGAAGCAGTTGCATCACAGGATCTTTGGATTAAGCACGCTTTCTTTGGCATGCCCGGGTCTCACAATGACATCAATGTGTTGCAATGATCGTCGTTGTTTGTGAGGCTTACTGAAGGAAAAGCTCCTCCTTGCCACTATCCTGTCAATGAACATGAGTACAACATGGGCTACTATTTGGTTGACGGTAGCTATCCTCCATGGGCTACCTTTATCTGCACCATCTCAAACCCAGTTGCCTAGACAAAGTCTCACTTTGCCCAAAGACACGAAGCATATAGAAAGGATGTCGAGAGGGCATTTGGAGTTCTGCAGGCCCGCATTGCAGTTGTTCGTGGACCTGCTAAACAATGGTATCCGAAAACCTTATGGGAGGTGATGACATGTTGTGTGATCATGAACAACATGGTCGTCGAGGATGAGAGTGACAATGCTGCCGCGGCTCTGGAATTTGAGAACATGGGTGATCCTATCCAACTTCTGGACCAGAATCCAGCCACATTTGAAGAGTTTATTCAAATGCATCAACAAATTCGGATCGACCAACTCACGAGCAGCCGAAGGAAGATCTAATTGAGCATCAGTGGGCGGTGAAAGGGACAACAATGTTGAGATGTAAATACTTGAACTTTTTAAATTTGAACTAGTGGTGCATGCGGCTATTTGATCGTGCGGACTTGGAAAAAAATAAGGAGGGCCGGATGTATGCGGCTACAGTTGGATGGCGTCCTCCCGCATCTGTACATGCGTTGTACAAAGGGCAATTGACATGCGTCGTACAAAGGGCAATAGAGTTAAGTAAGGTGGAACTCATATAGGGCGACTAAGCACAAAAATGGCATAAACACACATTAAAGAAATAAAATAAATATGCATCCGTTGAATTCCTATGTCGTATTTAAATAATTGCAAAGGCATGTGCAAATGAAACCATATTTACTAGATTAGAAGTCACTGGGCATTTGGGGTTTCATACCTCTAGTTCTTCTCGTTCCTCTCTACGTCTCCATGGGTTTTCTCCATCTATTTTCAATAGCCTATCCATCCATGCTTCCTGTGTTACATGCAATTTACACGATTAGGTCATTGTGAAAAGTAAACTGAGAAACGATAAACACCCACATCCCGAGGCATGACCACAGGCAGTCCTTCTCATTTACTAAATCGACATGGTACAATCAACGACAAGTCCATCGAGGTCGTCAGACGCGTCTCGACCATCGCGCCATGGCTAGTCCGGTCATTCTTGCTAAAGGCGCCTAGACCGCCACCTTGTGGTTTTGTGTCTAGCCTACTAGCTTTGCCCAGTCTAATTTAGCTACCTCGTGGTGTCTTTATATAGCAAACCCGAATTACATGCGTTCAACTTAAACACTAACCCTCCACATACATCAGGCTCAACGATAGCCCTATACACATATTCCACACCAATTCTTTTTTTTTAGAGAAAAGGCTTTATGTCCAACTTTATTGTAAAGCTGAATAGTACTGGTACGTCGGTACAGTAATCAGGGGGTTGACACTAATTTCTAACATCCTCTACTTAAGAGTTAATTAAGGTAGAAGTCATATAAGGTGACCGAGCACGTAAATGACATATACACATACACCAAACTGAAATATATGTGCATGCTTTGAATGCCCAGGTCGTCAAGACTCAAGATCATTGCAATAGCATGTGCAAATGAAGCTATGGGTGATTACCTGTAATTACAAAGATGTAAATAAAAGGGCCTTTTGTAGTTGTGTACCTGTGATTCTTCTTGTCCTTGTTCTTCATTTGGTTCTTCTTCTGGTTCAAATATTACTTTACGGATGTGAGAAACCTTATATGCATTCTCTCTGCGGGACCTACGGACCAGAAGAGAAGAACCAGAAAGATACAGTTCCTCCAAGGCAGTAAGGTTTTGTATGCTGTCAGGAAAACATGTGATGTTGGGACAGTCTCTGATGTGAAGTTCTCGTAGGGAACTGAGCTGTCCTAGCCATTGCGGCAATGTATCTAGTCCTTTGCACTCGAGAAGCATTAGTACTCTCAGAGCAGTGAGGTTTCCCATACTTGCAGGCAATATTCTTAAATTGCGACAATCTTTTATGACCAAGACTTGTAGAGAAGTGAGATGTCTCAACCAATCCGGCAGTATCTCCAGGTCCTCCAATGACATCAAACTTAGCTTTTTGAGAGAGGTGAAGCAGCGAATGACATCTCGCAAGGCCCTCAAGCCGAGGCAGGAGGTCAATGAGAATTCTTCAAGAGTGGGGAATTGCTCTAGTCTACGCCACTTGCCTGGTTGAAAGAGGCAGTTTTTTATACCCATGCGACAAGGAAGAGAGGAAGATGAGAGTTCCCAAAATCCTAGTCTTGGTCCTACCAAAGCCTCGTTGCTATTGTCCAAGAACCAAAACATACTTCTTGGAGGATATGGTAGGAACTTTAACTTTGGGCAGTCCTTCAACTCTAGATTATGCAAATTAGGGATTAGAAATTCTCCATCTTCTTTGCCTGACAATGTTGTCCACCATTCGACCAAATTGTCCATCGACTTCAACTGCAGCAATCTTAATTTCGTACAAGTTCCACCCTCTCCATAAAATTCCTTGCCAATTTTCGTGACGTTGGGGATTTTCTGCAGATATAGACTTCTTAAATTTGGTAGCTGCCCAAACGGAGGAAGATTATCACATGCACCTAAATCGAAAAGACTCAGATAGGTAACAGAAGGGAGGTGGGAGGATATGTGCGACATCCAGTTAGGGAAACCCTTGCTCGTATACCCTTGTATCATAAACTGTTCAAGATTTCGAGCTGGTATGAGCCTCTCCAGAATAGATTCAGCCGAGCATTCATTAGCAATCATTTTCCGCTTGAGGGAAGCATTCATATACCTCTTGTTCCAGTGGAGAGCTAGCTGCCGAACACATGATTTATGACGCAGCTTGACTGTCTCTGCGTCTTTCAGTTTCTCCACACACTGAAGAGATCCAATTAACAGCTCACGGCAATTCACATGTGCAAGCTCCACTATACTGTTGCTCCCTGAAGGTCTCTGGCATACTCTATGTACCGTGCGGCCTGGCAATTTTAGGCGCTTCTTTATTTCCTGTGCCTCTCCAAACACCCTAGGATGCCCTGACGTGACCACAAATTGTGTGAGACTAGCCATTTCACTGATGCTATCTGGCAAGTGACGGAGAGCACCAGCAGAAATGTCCAATATTTGGAGATTAAGATCACCTACTGAGGAGGGGAGCTCTAGGATCCCTAAACAATATGACAAATTGAGACACTTCAGATTAGTCATCTTGCAGACTGACTCGGGCAACCGTGCTAGCCTGGGACAACTTGTTAGGTTCAAAGATTCAAGCTCTGAAAGGTCACCAAAACATTCAGGGAGTAATATAAGGGCACGACAATCTGAAAGGTTTAGGTCTTTCAAATGGTTCAATAGGCAAAATGATTCTGGTAGAACTGAAATCTTGTAGCAATCAGAAAGGTTCAAGAACCTAAGATTTTGAAGATTGCCGAAATCTTGTGGAAGGTTTTTTAACTCATGACAACCTGATAGATTTAAATGTTCTAAACACTCCAGGCTAAATTTGTCAGGAAGTTTGGTTAGCTTGGAACAACTTGACATGTTTAGGAATATGAGTTTCCTAAGAAGATTAAATTTGTCAGGAAGCTTACTAAGCCTTGCATTGCCAGCTAGATCCAAATAGCTAAGTTTGCTGAGGCTACAGATACTGTTAGACAAGGTTGCAAGTGAGCAATTGGACAGAATTAGAGTTTCCATATTTTGAAGTGTATGGAATGACTTAGGAAGTGATGTAATAGGCAAGGTAGAGGCATCGAGGTACCTAAGTAGCTTTAACTGAATAGTGGAAGATGGCAAAAGTTTTTTTCTCGGAGTTGATTGCCCCACAACTAAAGATCCACTTAGGTCCAAGACCCGTATATACTTGGTTCTAGAAAATGCCTTTTGCGGGAGCAGCTGTTTCTCTGAATGTCTTACATGCAAGGATCTGATGTTGCCTGGCAGATCATTGAAAACCTTATACTGATTCTGGTAGTTGATCAACTGTGCATGTCGGCAATAACGACGTTTTGCTTTCTTCCTACTCCTCGGTTCGGTAGCATTTAGAACAAGGCATTCATGTCCCAAAATTATCGTTGCAAGATCATGCACCAAATCATGCATGGTGAGCTCTCGAGGAGCATTGGCATGCACTGGACTTGACCTAATCTGCAGAGGGGAGTACTATAAATTTAGTCTTGTAAAAGAAGATGTAAACCCCACATGGTTATGCTTGGTTACCAGGTGAAGAATCCTTGTATGATAAACATTACTTATAAATTAGGGGCTGCAAGATAGTGACTAAACGAATGCACGAAATCTACGAGGCCCATCTAACACCCGTAACTGATAAGTAAATCTTCTAATGGTTAATTAGAAGGCTAATACCTTCCTCCCTTCCAACTCGACCTAACGGTTGATTAATCAAGTTGAATCTTGCTATTTAAAATATATTTTTCTGTTGGATGGCAGTGATAACATAAGGACATTGAACGTTCGGCATAAATCTATTGTGTCATCTCTACAGCAGCTCTAATAAATTGGAAGCGTCTATGGCCATGCATGATTTTCGAATATCACTGTATTTATCTAATTTAAAGATACCAAAGAATCCTAGAGTTATATCCAATCTAGTACATAATCTAGTATGATATATTATTATTAAAATCAAAATAAGAAAGTTCTCCAACAACATCATATTAAAATCAAAGAATAATAAAGAACCTAGAGCCAAAATATAATGTAAGCCATTAAATTCAAATGCAACAAAGTGAAACTAAACGCATTCCAAATTTAAATTTTGAAGTATGTTAAATTTTGAAATTTTAGAAGAGCGGGTATGGAAACATTTAACTAAGAATCTTGAAGTGAAAATAAATAAAGGCATAGACATAATCATGAACTGTAAGAGGGGATAATATATCCATATTTTCTGAATATCGAGTGTATAACAATCACATATAATTATAAATGTGTATCAATCGATTTTATTTACTAGGAAAGAAAACGGAGGAAGTATATTCGACACACCCAGCAAAACATGGGAAATACTGTTCAACACTTACCGCGGAAGATTTTGAAATTTGAAGAAAGGACATCCCCATAAGGTAGTTAATGCACCTTTTACCCTCGTCCCCTCCATGAATGTATCCAAGAGCCTTCCATTGCTGAATTAAACGATCACTGCCTATAACGAAGCCCTTGGGAAAGGCCGCCAAATATGCGAAGCACATTTTGAATTCCAGCTTCATGTAGTAATAGCTTAGCATGAGGCGTTCCAATGTGTCCTTGTGATCTCTGTGACCCAAATCAATGTTCGTATCCCTTATTTTTTGCCATGCCTCGACAGTCCTTACCTCGGACATTACTTGCCCAAGGGCAATTGCCACGAGTGGCACACCCCCACACTTCTCTGCAATTTTCCTCCCAATTTCTTCCAAGTTACTTTTGTCATCATCAGGCCCAAATGTTGTTTGCTTCATTACTTCCCAGCAGTCATCAGTTGACAAAACACACAAGTTGATTTGATCAGAGTTGGGAACAGGGCAAATTTTTCTTTGGTTTGCAAGAACACCGGTGTTCATTTTATTAACTACGCTTTGGTTACGCGTAGTTACAATAACTCTGCTACCCTTGCAGCCATGTTGTAACATCTGCTTCAGCCTTTCCAGCTTATCCCCATCCTCTTCCCAAAGATCATCCAAAACAATCAAGTACCTTCTACCAGCAAGTTCCTTTTTGAGATTTTCCTGTAAAACCTGCAAACTACAATTGTCAAGGTTGATACTGCTATTTATGCTTTTGAGGATGGCTCTCCCAATTTTGCCCAAATCAAACTCCTTAGACACATGAACCCAGGCTCGGACTTCGAAGTTGTTGGCCATCTTGTCTAGCACAAAGACTGATTCGGCCAATGTTGACTTCCCTAGACCACCAAGCCCGACAATCGGGACGATAGATATATCCTCTCTAGCGTTAGCGTCATAGTTTAGTAGCAGCCTGATTATTTTGTCCTTTTCCATATCCCTCCCCACCACTCCGGATTTCAAGCCTTCATCACTGCTGCCTACAAAAGTTTCATTGTTTCTGCTCCCTTCTGCCCGTTCTTGATTTCTGACAAGATTGAGATCATGGCCCTCCTTTCCTATTTTTTCTATTTCCCCCCTCAGGTTCTTCAGCTTGTGAGGCATGGTGACCCGCTGGAGAATTTGATTGTTCCAGGAAAAGAACAGCTTCAACTGTAAATAAATTGAAGCCAACATCATTCGGTAGGTCGTCCGCAAAAAAAAAAACATCATTCGGTGGGCACATCTTAAGTTAAGATAGAAGTTACTAGCTATGTATGGCCAATGGTGTGTACAAATAGGATAGTTTATTTCTGACGTAACTGAAATTTGCCATAGTTCCGTTATTTCCCCCAGCACTTGATGAAGATCTAATATCCACAACCACTTCACTCGCTTCACATATAACTCTGCCCCTCACCTCACAACAAGAACAATTAAAGTTTAGTGAACCCCTACGAAACATAAAGGCAAACGCACTAGACCAAGATAAGTTGACCTTAATAGTCACTCTGCAGCTGAAGGATCTCGGGAAAAATGCTCTACAATTTGGTGGATGAGAAAAGAAAATTTCAAGCAATCAAGAAATAGCAAAAGTGACATAAACACAAATTATGAACAATTGTTGAGATTCAAAGCTCCCCTTTTGCTTTGAGCATAGTATGAAACTATGAATCCATAATGGGAAAGTTGTGGATGTGCAGCCATGTAACTACACCTCTTATCTAGACTATCCATTTTTGCATGAAAATTCATGCGCGCAAACTTCTCTTTTTTCTTTCTTCTAAATCAGAAAATATTTGAACTTGAAAGTTTGCAAGTCGACATCACACAAGTAGTGCAGATTTTTTGGCGAGACAGAAATATATAAAATGATAAAACTCATTCAAAAATTATAATTTAACAATTTTCTGTTTCACAAAAAATAGAAACATTTAATCCACATAGTGATGCTTGAGTGGCGTTGACCTGCAAAGTCTCAAGGTCAAATTTTCTCTTTTTGAAAGAAACATAAAAACAAATAAATTTCTATGTGAAGACAACACAGATCTTGATGCAAAGTTGGATAGCCTAAATAGAAGGTGTAGCTACAGGATAGGATAGAAAATCCATAATAATCCTAAAATGCAAGGCTCTTGGGAAGTGAAAAAGTCCACATAAATCACTTGCTGGATGAGGGGATCTCAACCTGGACAACAACCTTACAACAGGAGAACGTAATAAGCGAGTACCTTTGGCTGGCTCTTCTTTAAGAGCTCGGTAGCCTCCAGATCATCCAGCACGTCCTCTACGTCGTAGGCGACGGACTTGAATTTTGTGAGCCATCGCCGAACAGCTTCTCCGTCTCCTCCTCGTCGGCGCAGCTTATCATCCGCATCACGCCAAACGGCCTCCAGATCTTGCATCTTGTCCACCATGACATCAACATCTTCTCTGAACCTCCACTGCAGGGTGGCCTCCTCCGTGACGAGTTCACCGAGCTTGCTCGCGATTTGCTTCCCCACGGCACTCGCGATTATCTCCCCGAACCCGCTCATGCCAGCTCTCCGCCTCTCTCCCACAACAACGTCGAGACTGAGTGGAAACACAGAGTTGGAAGGAAGACTGGAAGAGCAGCATGTCCTTAAGGGCATGCGACCATGCGCGGGAGACGCGGTTGTTGGCCCGTCGGGATGCTGGGAGGGGCCACGGTTACCTACTCTTGTCGTCTTGTTTGGTTTTTCCACGCGTCTTTCTTCTTTTATTTATCTATTGGTAACCACGGAGAAGGTGTCGGACGACCGGCTCGAAGGCCAGTAGTCCTCGACGACCGATCAGAAGCAGTGGAGCAGCTCATGGAAAACCAAAGTGTGTAGTAAAATTCATGTCTTCCTCCGTAGGCTGGCGCATCGATCCATTCCTGCCGGGACTGTTCGACATCACCGAAATATGGCTTCATCAGCTGCCTGTTGTTTCTGCCATGCTTACCCTCTGCTTGATTGTGCCATGGCTCGGACCGTATGGCCCTCGCTGGACGACGAGCTAGCTGAGCATATATCTATCAACCAGTGCAGGTGTGCAAATGAATGGGTTTTCTTACTAACTGAGTCATTATCACATGCATGCCAGTTTTGTCAAAATAGTGGTTGCCCTTAGACTGATTCTCTCTTTCGGTAGCAGACACCGAGATGGGCTAAGCTAGGAAACCTTATTCAAGATGATAGGAAAGATAAACAAAGCAAGGCGTGGGTCCAGAGCCAATTTCATATTCTCCGGTTCCATTCAAGATCAAACTCCCTTCGAAAGATGCCTGCATGTTAGGTACCGGCTCAGTTTCGTAAACAACAATTAAGAACAGGTATGGTTTGGAGAGGGATCATATCAGTAGCGATAGCGATTCCTTGCCGGTTTTTTATGTTGTGATGATGCAGGAGGGGTGCCTCATAAACTTGGGATTATTCCCTAAGAGCTTGTCCAGTACCACTGGTACCGATATGGAATTCAACCTCATTTAGAAAAATCAGTATATATTTAAGCAACAGATTTAGCAATGCACATTCAAATCTACTACTCATGGCCGTGGTGAATTTGAGGATCTTACTGGGCGGACCGAACTCTTCTACCGTCTTGAATTTCCTATATGGCGGCCGGCCAGTACCCCTTCGATCCATTGTACTAGAGCGATCCGAGAAGAATGCAGGGTCATACTCCGTCAACATTTGTGGTGATCACGAGTGGACCAACGCATCTGTGCCACTCAAGAGTTTTGGTGGGATTTTCCATGGAGGGCTAAATGTGCTTCTCTTTTCTAGATCCGGTTTTTTCAAAATAAAATATATCTTGAACCTTAAGAGTCTGAATTGCGATCAGGTTTTCCCTATACGAAGCGCACATGCGCTTCCCTTTAACTAGTGCTTCACCTGGAGCTACAATGCACACTATAAAAAGCACTAGCAACTCACGGTACTACCTCCGTCCTGGTTTATTGGTCCTCTTTGTATTTTGTGCCAAACTTTGACCTTAGATTTAACCAACAAAATTTTAATGCATATCACAAAAAATAATATTATTAAAAACTATGTCCAAATACGAATCCAACAATATAATTTTTTTATGACATGCACTAACATTTTCAAATTTAGCATAAAATACAAAGGAGACCGATAAACCAGAAAGGAGGTAGTACATTGCTAGCATGTACAGGGCAAGCCCCTTCCTATCAGTTTGCTTCAGTAGCACTAGCAAGTACATAGCTTCAATAAAAGCACTAGCAAGTACATCGCCATGTCGATCTTCACCATACCGCCATGCTTGTTTGATTTCCTTTTGCGAACTTGAGACCTCTATTGGTGTCCCTGGTGCAGCCTCAATTGTTTTAGGTGACAAGTGATACTCTTTTGAATTTATGTCTGAATAAAGACATGCCCAGTGCACAGAAGCTCCCACACAAGGTGGAGTCTGAAGAGGGATTATAGGAACATAGTCTTACCCCTGCAAAGTGCAATGCAGAGAGAGGCCGGTTCAAACTTAGAATCTCTTGGCATAAGTGGGGAGGACTTCACCATTGTGCTAGGCCTGCCCTCAATTTATGTCTGAATATGTACTGAAAATCCTCTGTTTTCCGACTGAAAATGCCCATGTAGTAATCCCCGCTAAATGGCTTAGCGCCGCTATTGCCCGATATAGCGTCTGCGGCATTTGAGATGAGCTGCTGCGAAATGAAATCTCCCGATCAAAAAGTTTGACTCGAAGTGAAATGTCTAAATGCAGTGGGCATCCAATGTGGTCTAATCTGCATGAAAAATACAAAGGCTCAATTTTTAAACTTATTTCACATACTTCCTTCACACAAAAGTGATTTCTTGCAACCTGGGGGTCTTTTGCAAAAGTAAACGGTCTCTTTGGGCTCTGGTTCTATATGTTTGGTCAACCAGGGGGTGTTTCAAAAAAATCACCATTTTCTCTCATTCGCCGCTGCCCGTACGGATGAGAGTCACGCAGCGGTTCCCCCATTGCCACCGCCACCGCGTCCACCGCTCCTTCCCACCACCGTGCATTCCCGCCAAATCGATCTACCACCAGAACAATCTCCCGCGACCACCTGTATCCCACTCCCGGCACTGCTTAAATACCGTCGTTCGGCGTCGTTCCACTGCCCCTCCACTCCACTCCATTTCTTCCACGCACTGTGAAATCCAGTTCAGCAGCCATGGTGAGGACGCTTTTCACCACCTGGATCTCTATAGGAGGTCGTTGCCCGAGGGCGTTGGTGCCCGGCCAGCGTGGGAGCAGGCTCCAACTCCGGCACGGGCTCCAAGTATGGCGCTTTGTCGGCTGCCTCAGGACGCTGTTCATCCGGCACTTGCGACCACACCAACTACTCCGAGCTCGAGCCCACGCCGTCCGAGTTGTCCCATAACTGCAGGGAGAATGAGGAGGATGCTGAGGCAGAGGTGGTCTTTGAGGCGATGCAGGCGCACCTCGACGTCAACACCAAGGAGGAGGAGGCCGAGGAACAGATACCGGCTCCAGCGTATGATGCTGTCGTGCTCAGTGCCTAGGCCGAGAAGGCCCTGCGCGCGGCGCAGCAGCAGCTCGACGAGGCGATGCTAGCTAAGTCTCTGTCTACGGCTCAGGCAGAGGCCGTCGTGCACAGGGCGGCTGAAGAAGAGGTCGCAGCTCTAGAGCAAAGGAGGGCGGCCACTCTGCATGCAGCGACGCCATCGAGGTGGAAGAGGATGGACCGAACAATGTCACCATATCCTACTCTGACGACGAAGACCACACCGACGACGGTACCATCATCCTTTCGGATGGTGAAGACAAGTAGTCGTCCATCTATTGTCGCTGTCGGCGCCGGCTGGCCATCTTATGTAGTCCCTATTAGTACCAAGGGATAATGTAATGTCAATTCTCTCTGCTAGCGTTGAACAAAGGGAACAAATCTATGAATGTTTTGTTAAGTTTATCCAAATGTGCTATCTCTGAATCTCTGAATCGCTTTATTTGACACCGCCATGATCTTTCTTTCCTGGGTCACTGAATCGTGGGCCCTTCTGTCACGTAGACAATGCCAGGTCAAAAGGCTGAGGCTCTGCCCATAAGAACAGACGCACACAGCTCAGATGGCTCGTATGATGCATACTCAACGGTGATTCTCGAGTTCGACTCCCACGGGCGACAGTATATGCTACACTTTTTTCCAATAAACCAGACACGGACAGGTGGGCCATGGGGATCCCACACATCAGTATCTTAGCCAGGTAAATATCAACTAGTTTGATCCGACAGCAAGGCTCCGTTTCAGGCAATGTTGAGTGTGGGCCGAGTAGAGGAGGGGAAAGTGAGAGATGTTTGTTGGGTGGGGGAAAACTGAGCAGAACTAAGCGACCATGAGCATGAAAATAGAAATACTTTAAAAATATCCTGAAGGATCATGATAACTTACTTGGTCAATTGACCGGTAAGATTGTTGGACTCACTAATGATGTGCAGGCTTTAGATGGAAGAACAAAAGGCATGGAGGCACTCGTTGCTAAAATTGCAGAGTCAAACTTTGATTCTAGCCAAGTTTGCAGGTAAACCGAAACCTAGCCCCTTTGAGGATGTCAAGATGATGACAAGTAGCGAAGTAAATGCAGAAGAGCTTGATAAGAGCCATGTGCTAGAGTATACATATACAGTTGCAGACTTCGTAAAGATGATAGCAATGAAACACCCACTACCTGAAGTATCAAATAATGAAGCATATAATGTCATTGTTGATCATGTTGCAGCTATGGTACGTGAGTTGGACGATGAAAGAAAGTAGCTATTCGGTAAGCTACCTACTAAACAAGAAGATATCACTGAGCCTACAATTGAGATTAAGATTGGTATGAATAAATTCAATGTTTCCGTCTTGTGGCCTCATCTGCCTCTTCCATGATCTTCCGACTCGGCATGTCTTCGTTTTTCGTTTTTCTGACGATCCCTAGAGGCGGTTAGTTTAGTCACCTATCTTTTGGGGCTAGCAGGACCACTGGTGAAACCAGAAAAAAAGTCTCCTTAACTCGCTTGGGCCTCGAGACTACAAGGTGGGGCCCAAAATTGGCTTGTCGCCGACAAGTCCCCCCCCCCCCAATCACTATTTGTAGTTAAGTCGCTTAACGGCCCTCTTCCTAAACATTATGTTTCCTCCAGTGAACTACGGGCCATGATGCCCCTTCGGATCCTTCAATGTTCGATCCTTTCTGGCTCCCGAGATGGTCCCGTCTTGCCTATGAAGTTTCTCTTCTAACCATGGTGAAGGCAGTATATGTCCATTTTGTTTTCATAGCCTCTAGGCATCCTTCTCCTCCCACATTGCTCTTGTGAGGTAGGTGCACTTTATGGATGGCCCCAAAGAAGACGGTCGCTAGGTTAGAGCGGAAGGGAAAGAACCCGCTAGCCGCTCAATTTTGGGCTTATCTGGAACTCCGGTGCACCGCAATGGCCGGAATCTTTGGTTTCACGGGAATGGCTAGACAATCTTCGCTCTAGGATTCTTACACAAAATTACCCTATCTTTTTGGTGGAGGGGCTCACAGTTCCCCATTCATCCCAGTATAAAACGGTATTTTTGGTCAAGCACTGTTGGAAATATACCCTGGAGGCAATAATATTGTATTATTATATTTCTGTTATTCATAATTAAGAGTTTATATTTCATGCTATAACTGCCATGATCCTGGAATATGCGATTTAGTGGAAAACTCATATGCACGTGTCAAATGGTAAACGGTAAACAACAGGTTCCCGATCTCGCCTCTAAGACTGGCTCAAGTGTTGTTGGTGATCACGTTTTCCGGATCTTAGGATATTGTTAAGTGTAACGATAGTCCTAAAACAACATTGAGGGTATGACGTTAGAAGAACGGTCATATTGAATCGACCCAATACTTGTCTGTTATACTTTGTGATTATATCGTCTGAAATCATCTGTTATAACACAGAGTGTTAGCATGTGTTTTAGTTCCTCGGACCATGAGAGTGTCTCGGTCACTCCCTACCAGGCGGTGGGCTTTGGGGTTGCTCAAACGTCATCTGTAACAAGGTGATCATAACGACAACTTTCAGGCTCACCGAAAAGTTTGACAAGTGACTGGATAGCTCGAGAGTGGGATTTGCTCCTCTAAAGATGGAGAGATATTCTTAGGGCCCTCTCGGTGTGATGGCATCCATCAACGACTGGCCAGACACAGGTGACTACGTCACGGGGATGCCGGAACACGTTAACGAGAAAGAAGAACAAAACCGGTAACGAGAGCAATAGTATAGTGAGCATGGTGATGACTCAGGAGGATACCGATGCACACCTGGTTTTGTAAAGTATCGCGAAGTAAAGAGAACATCACATGATAACCAAAGGTTCACTCGAAGATCATCCGTGTAATCATAGGGGCCGATATGGATGGTTTCGTTCATGTCAATGATTTACCGAACCTATGGGGTCACAAGCTTAAGGTAATCACGATCTACTAAGTGTTAGTGGTACGGGAGTAATGAGAATATATTTGTGGAATTTTTCATTAATATCCAGAATAGTTCCGAGAGGTTCCGGAAGCATTTCGGGGTCACCGAAAGGGTTTCGAATATCGGGTAATACCGGGTATTACCGATTAATTATATATAGGTGAAAAATGTTTGCAGGGATGTTAAATTATATATATAATGGTCTAGAAGTATTTAGAACATTTTATTTTTAATTTAAATATCAACGGGCCTTAAAAGACCAATAGGTGGAAAGCAACGTGGGCCACAAGGGCCCAAGTGGGGAGAGGCGCCCCTTCCCTAGGCTGAATAGAAGGGAAAAAAGGAGGGCTTCCCTCCTTGGTGGCAGCCCTCCTTCTCCCCTCTAACCGATATATAGTGGAGGTTTGGTTCCCAATAGTGAACATAAGTTTTGGAGCCTTCTCTAGTTGATCTAGTTCTAGTTCTTATTGATCCTAGTTGACTAATTAGAGTTAGCCCTAGCCACCTCTAATCCTCATAATTAGAAGCCCCGTATGGTTTTAATCTCCCCCCTCTAATTCTCCAGGGACGATTAGCTCTCGACGGCGAAGCGCTGCCGGATCGTGAAGACTGTACGCTTGCAACCAAATAGAGAGGTCGTGCTTTCGGTCTTCCGTTCGAGGGACCGTTCGAGGGTGGTTCGTGGGATCTTCATCAATGTTTGAGGGACTCCAAGTACGATCTACATTGACTCGTCTACTTTCGCTGCACTCCCGGAGTCGGTAATGATTGTTAATCCAAACCCTATATGCATCTTCATATAGTTCCTGGGTGCTCGTAGGGTGAATTTTTTTTTTGTTTTCTACTACGTTTCCCAACAAGCACATCCTCTGCGAGCTTGGCTTCCCCATTTTCGGCTTCATGTTTGCGATTTTGGATGTGTACGAGATGTTATGCATAACCCGACCCCAGGTCAATCTTAGATCTGACAATTTTTGTGTAGCTATGTGAGGCTTTCTTCACCACCCCTACCAGCGCCTTCTTGCTCTGGTACCTATATGAGCTCCGGTCCATCCCACGCTGATCAGGGCGGATGGGATGTTGCACGTTTATATGCAGAAACGTACATTTATCGAAGTTCAGTGCCAGGCCAACGCTTTGAGCGAAGGAGTAAAGCAAAGCCTTGAGCCTAATAACTTGTGTGATGTAATCCCGCAAAAGGGACATCATGTTATCAGCATACTAGAGCACGGGATAGGGGAGGATGGGCATGGGGGATGTTGGAGCCTTCGTTGGCGCCAATGTCCATCACAAGACGTTGAAGAATGTCAGCGACAAGGATGAAGAGTGTAGCGACCCGACCCGGTAAGGATCGAAGTCTCTGTGCTTACCGTGCTAGTCTCTGGATCGACTTGCTAGCACACACAGTACTCGATGAAATAATAGAAATAACACACATCTTTTTATAACATCGATAGTCCAGGAGCAATACACTTTATTACAAGGATATGGCATAAGGCCAAATAAACCAAATACTGCAGAAGCATAGAAGTTAATGAGTCCATCAACTCCACGAGAAAAAGCTGACTGTAGAAGATCAACCTATCGCACCTTAATCCTCGTCGGATATATCTGCAACGTGATAAGTTGCAGCCATATAGGTCAGTACATTGAATGTACTGGTAAGTCACATCATAAGAGTATAATGAAACTATCTGCACATGCAATTTGGCTGGTGGAAAGCTCTAAGTTTAATTTTGCATAAAGCTAATTTTTTTTCCTAGTACAAAAGATATTATTCTACCACTACAAAATAGCATATGATTGAGATGGTACCCCCATCACAATCTATTCTCAAAGTTTAATTAAACCCAAATGATTAAGTTAAGGATGATGAGATCTCCCCGCGTTTCCACTACTAGATGCTCAAGATTTCCATAACCGGGGACACGGCTAATCGATTAGGTTGACACTCTGCAGAGGTTGCGCACTTTTCCCCACAAGACTCGACCACCTCCATGATCGAAGATCGAGGCATAGTCTTTCGAAAGTATTCCCCTTTAACCCACGGATAGGTCGGTACACCTACATATTATACATCAGCTAGCCTATCCCGGAAGAGGTCACATTATCTACTCAACTAAACCAGAGCCCATAATGGCTTGTGGTTGCACACGTAAGCTTCTAGACATGAAAACATGTTTGATCCCTTTGATCCTCAGCAAACGGACCACTAGTGTGCACTCCCATGGATTCCCCATGAATGCTCCCACTGTACTTCGCCACCATTCAAACCAATTCCGCCCAGGTAGTTCATTCTTTATCTTAGGTCCTGTTTACTACGTACACTGTCACTCATACTTTATCATGAATCACTCCCCAATCCACGTCAACGTTACCAAAGCAATATGATATACAACGGTGGCGACAATGTTATAAGGTTCACACCTACCTCAATGAACTACTGGGTGTAAAGCATAGCCATCTGGCATAAATTCCTATCATGCAATCCTACCGCAAAGGACTAAGTGCATATAAAAACATAGGTAATGAAAACATGATCAAGATGTAAACTTGCCTTGGTACTGCTGGTTCAACTCTAGAGAATGATAGTACTCGTCTTCGCACTCTGGACAATCTATCGTCAAAGTAAATAAACATACATAAGCAATCATTTTCGAGATAAAATGCAACTTGCAAAGACTCAGAAAATCCAAATGAAATCCAACACACTTAACTTGCATGAAAATTTCTAAGTGCAAAAGCAACATGTAACATATGGTTCGAAATGTGATGTGAACTAAAGTGCATACAAGGCATAGTAGTAAAACTATCATGGACAGATCCTAATTGTGTGAAAAAATTGTCTCAATGGTCCAAGTTATAGGATTTGGCTATGTTGACAAAATGCAAAAAAATCAATTCAAACGGGACTAAGAATTAGGAGATATGGCAGAACCCATCTTTGCAAACTTTTGATAATTTCAAATTTGAATTGTTTTAAATTCAAGTTCAAACTGTATTCGGCCATATCTCCTAAACCTTAGTCCCGTTTGAATTGATTCTTTTTGCATTTTGTCACCGTAGCCAAATCCTATAACTTGGACCATTGTCACAATTTTTTCACAAAATTAGGATCTGTCCATGAAAGTTTTACTACTATGCCTTTTATGCACTTTAGTTCCCATCACATTGCAAACCATATGTCCACATGTTGTTTTTGTACTTAGAAATTTTCGTGCAAGTTAAGTGTGTTGGATTTTCCGAGTCTTTGCATGTTGCATGTTATTTTGATTCTTAGAAATGATTGCTTATGTATGTTTATTTACTTTGACGATAGATTGTCCAGAGTGGGAAGCCGAGTACTATCATTCTCTAGAGTTGAACCAGCGGTACGAAGGCAAGTTTACATCTTGATCATGTTTTCATTACCTATGTTTTTATATGCACTTAGTCATTTGCGGTAGGATTGCATGATAGCAATTTATGCCAAATGGCTATACTTTACACCCAGTAGTTCATTGAGGTAGGTCTGAACCTTACAACATTGTCGCCACCGTTGTATATCATATTGCTTCGGTAATGTAGACTGGATTGGGGAGTAATTCATGATAAAGTATGAGTGACAGTGTAGCAAACAGGACCTAAGATAATTAATGAACTACCTGGGCGGAATTGGTTTGAATGGTGGCGAAGTACAGTGGGAGCATTCATGGGGAACATATGGGAGTGCACACTAGTGGTCCGTCAGCTCAGGATCAAAGGGATCAAACATGTTTTCATGTATATAAGCTTACGTGTGCAGCCACAAGCCATTATAGGCTCTGGCTTAGTTGGGTAGATAGTGTGACCTCTTCCGGGATAGGCTAGCTGATGTAGAATATGTAGGTGTACCGGTCTATCCATGGGTTAAGGGGGGATACTTTCGAAATACTATGTCTCGATCTTCCGATCATGGAGGTGGTCGAGTCTTGTGGGGGAAAATGCACAACCTCTGAAGAGTGTCAACCTAATCGATTAGCTGTGTCCCCGGTTATGGACACATTAAGCATCTAGTAGTGGAAATGCTGAGATATCTCATCACCCTTAACTTAATCATTTGGGTTTAGTTAAACCTTGGGAATAGATTGTGATGGGGGTACCATCTCAATCATATGCTATTTTGCTATTTTGTAGTGGTAGAATAATATCTTTTGTACTAGGAAAAGATTAGCTTTATGCAAAATTTAACTTAGAGCTTTCCACCAGCCAAATTGCATGTACAAGTAGGATTACTATACTCTTATGATGTCACTTACCAGTACATTCAATGTACTGACCTATATGGCTGTAACTTATCACGTTGCAGATATATCTGACGAGGATTAAGGTGCGATAGGTCGATGTTCTACACTCAGCTTTTGCTCGTGGAGTTGATGGACTCATTTACTTCTATGCTTCCGCAGTATTTGGTTTATTTGGCCTTATGCTATATCCTTGCAATAAATTGTATTGCTCCTGGACTATCGATGTAATAAAGAGATGTGTGTTATTTCTGTTATTTCATCGAGTAATGTGTGTGCTAGCAAGTCGATCCAGGGACTAGCACGGTAAGCACAGAGACTTCGATCCTTACCGGGTCGGGTCGCTACAGAGAGGAAGGGTGACAAGGGGTCACCCTACTGAACCACATTTTTGCATGAGATCCACTTGCTAGGATGACATTGAGGATGATGGCCGAGCGGCTAGATGTGGTCTAAGATCCAATTGTTGAATTGTATATGTGGATTGACTAGCCCTTTTTATCAGTTCGAACTTTTGGTTGCGTTGGCTAGTGCATGAAGTTCAACATGGTATAGAGCCTAAGGACTTGAACTCAAGACCTTAGGCCATGATACCATGTTCAGCTTCATGCACTAGCCAACGTAACCAAAATTCCGAACTAGTGAGGACAGACGGGTAATATATTTCAACACCCCCTCACGTCTAGGCTTATTTAGTCTTTAGATGTGGGATTTATATAGGCCGCAAAATCATTTTCTTAATACTGCATTGGCAGGGTCTTGAACTCAACACCAATAACGTCGTTGGGGATGTAAACCTTTTGCATCGAGCACGGTCAAAAGCCAACCATGAGATGGAGTAGAAAGCTTTGTGAAAATCAAGATTGAACACGGCGGCGGGCATGCGTGCTTCTAGCAGCATTGAACCAACTCAGCCGCAAAGATGAAATTTTCAGAGATGCACCTCCCTTTGAGAAACCTCATATGTTCTGGATGAACCAAAGAGGAGTTTGGAGTCACTAGGTCAAGGCCTTAGTTTCGAAGAGAGATGTGTCTGAAGGACGATGAAGGACCGGTTGAATCCAAAGAGGTCTGCATGGTGATGAAAGAAATCACCGGCCAGTTGGACGAAGACAAGCTCCATGAGGGGCCAGTCGTGCTTGGTGAAGAGAGGGCAAAAACATTAGGACGAGAAGCTAATGACATGGCAACGTAGGGCAGATGCTTACATCAATGATTCAATGTGTAGAATGGGATCTTGAGATAGGACGAATGAATTTTACAAAAATAAATGGCATACTATCGATGTGACTATTTCACCATAAAGTGAGGAATGTAATCCTTATTTGGAAATATTAGCACATATGCCCGTGCGTTGCAACGGGAGAAAAGATAGTATGCATTTAAAGTAAGTGAGAATTATATGTGCAAGCAAAACCCTGTGTGCATGTGAAAAAGGAATATTTAGCTTCTCGGTTTCGCCGGGTATGAAGTAATCAATCCGCTATTTTTCCATTCATTGATCGAGGGCATTTAAGAGTTTTTACGTCCGTACACCAGAGAAGGCCCATAAATTATCCAATCTACTTTTCCTTTCCATCGAGGGGATTTTAAGGTATGAAGTTTCTGAATATTATAGGAAACATGAACCACTTTTTAAATCCTGAACAGTTTTTTGAAAATTATGTAAATATTTAGAAAATCGCAAACAAAATTTTAAACAGGAACATCTTTTAAAATTCACAAACATTTTTTGAAAACACCAACTTTTTTATAAAAACTTGAACATTATTTTAATTTGTGAACATTTTTTTAGAATGAGAACATGTGTTGAAAATTCATAACATATATCAAAAATGTGTATCTTTTAACATTATTTTGAATTATGAAAATTTCACTAAAACAATATTTTTTGAATTTGGAGCATTTTATAAAATGCCATTTTCTTTTTAGAAATCTCAAACAATTTTGAAAAAACAATAAAATTTTTTGAAAAAATGGGAAACTTTTTCCAAGTTCCGAATATTTTTCAAAATAGCAAACAAAATTGGAATTCTGAACATTTTTTATATTTTGATTTTTTATTGAAATTCTAAATTTTTTTTGAGAATTTTGAATTTATGAAATAAATTCTATAGGAAAAATAAACTTGGAAGGGAAAAAAGAGATAGGGGAAGAAGAATGAAAGTAGAAGTAAAACACAGAAATAAAGAAAAATGGGCCAGCGCCATTATTGGTTGTCCTGTGCGAAGCTCCGACTATTTATCGCCCTGCACGGAAAATAGAATTTTCCCAGTTGCGTGGGCAGAAAAATAAGTGGGCTGGCTTCCTTGGGCCACAGTGCGTGGCCCACGTACGAAATTCTGGAAAAGTCTTTTATTTCTAGCAGACGAACGCATAAGAATTTAGTACCACCTCGGATAGAAAAAAAATATTTTTGGCTGTGAACGGATGAAAAAATTGGCGAAACGCACCTTGTTTTATTAGTCGGTATAGATATAGATATGGATATGGATTTCAATGTACTAAAAATAGAGGGTTGACCTTCATCAATGTAAAGTGGGATGATTTCAAACAATGGCCTGAAAGTGAAGCCTTTTATCGACTCAATTGTAGAGCAAGTACCTTGAGATTTTAACGCCTGTGAATTCATTATTTCGGAAGGGAACCAAAATACTACTCCCTCCGTCTCAAAATGTAAGACGTTTATTTTCTCCGTCTCAAAATGTAAGACGTTTTTTCCAAAAAAAAACGTCTTACATTTTGAGACAGAGGGAGTACTTTCCATCATATATAAAAAGTTAATCCATAATTTGATTTGAAAAAAAGCGTGTTGTTTGATTATCTTCATCATGGTACGTTCAAAATATATGAACCTAAAATCAATTCTGCAAGAAACTTACAAGCATAGAACACAGGGCACAGTAGAAGATAATGAAAAATGATCTAGCTAAATCTGGAAGTACACATACCCGTCTTTATGAAACCCTCCCAGGAGTGTATCTTATGATATCTTCAAACCAAATAATTTTCACACCGCAAGAGATCACGATATCAAACTCTACCACGAGTGCATCAATATCCTTTGTTCTTTTTGAACCTGGTAATCATCAGACCGCAAGAGGCCACAATATCAACCCCTCGTCACACATACAGAAACTCAGTCAATTGTCAGGACAGCTATGAGTAGTAGTTGCACCAGCTTATTGAAAAGTAGGTGAAGCGAGAAATTTACATATAAAGCTACACGTATCTCTTCCTTATCTCTGAATATTCTGTTTTTCATCACCAAATATTTTGATGCATACACTTTTGTATACTACGATTTGATAGAAGTTCTACTTACTTTGTTATCCTATCAATATAAAATTATGTAATTGTAAATATTAATCAGTGAGACATGAAGATGCCATGGAACATTTAAGCAGTACTCTCTCACTAACATGTCGTCATCGTGACGTTACAAGAACATGTCATTATCATGTTTTTAAGTTCAATACTCCAAGGGAGATAAATCTTGCAGCCATAATGTCAGCCTGAAAAATAAAATGGAAAAGTGGTTGATATTTGTACAGAAGGTAGTCTAATCTGTACCTTGATGCTTTGTGCAACGATTTATCTGACACGCACCCTCAATAGAAGCTATAGTGATCTTCCACTTAAAAGAAGTTGGCATAATCTCAGTTGGTTACTTCTATATATTTCAGGTTTGAATAAGCACTTTCTGGGAGTCAGATGGAGATGCTAAAGAATTTGTCATCCAATATGTTATTCTGCAACAAAATGTAAAGAATTAGAAAGTAAAAGAATAATGAGGCAGAGCAACGAACTGGGTATAACAATTTCCATAAATGGTATATGCAGTTTAGTCAAACAACTCTTAAATCGTTAAATCGGCACAGCAAGGGAGTTTTTCTTGGGAGTGGCGCAATGTATGATGTAGAAATCATTCTGTACAAGTTTGTAAAATCACAAAAGACATATAATGTATTGGCCATAGTAATAAGAAATGTATGAGGTGCTCATCCTAGAATTCTTTCTTGTTCTGAAATAATCATTACCATTGGTGCAACCTATAATTAAACAGCAATAGCAGCCGTATCTGAAGCTGCAGGAACCTACTAGTATCAAAGCTACAAAAGGCCTGCATATGTTGTCTCATTATCATTTTGATCAAGTCTTCGTTGAATACAGTACTAAAATACCGAAAAATATCTGTATAAAAGTGTCCAGCAGCTAAAGGACACTTTGCCTTGACCACTCTGCAAAATAAGCTGGCTACCCATTTTGGCATACGGAACCTAAAATTAAAGGGAGAAAACAGGCCAATCTGGTAGTGCTGTAATTAGACATGGGAAGTCAGTCAGTTTGTTGGAGCAGTAATTATGAAATACACATGGAATTGTTCAGTGTCAGAAACACCGGAAATACTGTCAGTTACACCTCTACGGAAACATCACTAAACAGACCTTGAGCCGCCTCCTCTGGCGGCTGGCTCCTCTCTGTTCTCTTGCCCGTCCGTCCCTCACCCCATCTCCATATCGTGCCCATTCTCTCAGCGTCTGTGTACACGGCAAGAAGGTAATATATCAGTGTACAATAAGGCACAACAAGTCATTACGATTTGCAATGGAACAAAAGGGGCTAGTTTAATCTAAATAAACATCGGTAAACAAATTTTGAGGACTGAGAAGCCCATCAATACTGTAGCCAAAAATTGGCATTTCCTTTTGTCCATGTGTTTTCTCCTTATGCACATTTTTCTGCCTTTCCATCTGGCAAAAGAACATGGAACTCTGTTCCAGTGCATAAACTGGTTATTTGAGTAGTTCGGCGTTAATTTGATGTCAGTTGGAAATTACGTTTTTTTTCTTTCATGTAAGCTCTTAAACAATACTTCCTCCGTCCCATAATATAAGCAAATTAGGTTGCAGTGCTATACTTACGGGCGACTTGAGGATTCGAGGGAATCCAACATCTGCCGGTCGCTGCAACCGCTGCCGTGGGAGCCTTCCCGTTGCCTCCCTGGAATATCAAGATTGGAGAAGGCCGTGAGGGTGGTGGGACGTTGTGGATGGAGGCAGTGGCGCAACGGCGCAGCGGTTCTTGGTGTTAGGTTAGAGAGGAACGGGGGCGGCGTACGGTAGGGAAGGAGGTGGCGAGAACAGTCGTGCTGAGAAGATTTGATTTGTCGGGGTTACTTAGGTCAAAAGAAGATCCGACGGTGGTTGTTTATCGTTTGATTTGAGGGATCAGCCAAATCAATCGCTAAATGTTTCTGTCTTTTGTAGCATTTTCTACTACTTTTTCTTCTGGTCAATAATTTTTCCAATATTTTTTTTTTGTCTCTGTCTTCTTTTCTGGTGAGCCCGTTAATTACACAGATATACTATAATGCAGCTTTGGGTCCTTCATCTGCTGAAGAAAAACAGGATAATCAACCAGTCATATTCATATCCAAGCACACCTATTCTTTGGCCACACGCTCTGGAAGTTTTGGCTCTACCAGCCAGTTAGAGCAAAAAAAATTTTTGAAACGGAGGCAAAAGCTTTGCCTCGTTCATTAAATAAGAGAGAATAGAGTTTGTTACAAGTCACTCAATACATGGCATGAGATCACTCTCGCGAAATGATGGACCCTAACTTTTTGGCACCGGCGATGACCCAAAGGTTGGCCTCGGTCTCTATGGAGGCAAGCAAAATAGTTGGAGGAGCGCTCTTGTGCTTGAAGACCCTTGCGTTTCGCTCGTTCCAGACAGTCCACGAAACAAGCATGGTGAGGGACGCCTTAGCTTGGCGGTTTGGCGTGGCGTTGTCGCAGGTACTTGCCCACCAAGCCTCAACTGAGTCGAACAGGGGCCAACCGTTGGTGTGAAGACCGAGAATATGGTATTTGTCAATGATCAAAGACCAAAGCCTTCGTGTGTAGCGGCATTTGTAGAAGAGGTGAGGCCCACATTCCTGCACTCTCATGCAGAGAGGGCAGAGACCACAGTTGGGCCACCCACGTTTTGCCAAACGATCGGCAGTCCAAATTCTGTCTTGTAGCGCCAACCAAGTGAAGAACTTGACTTTTGGGGGGGGCCCAAGCCTTCCAAACCATTTTGTCCAAGGGTGTAAGAACCATCCCTAAGAATTGTGCCTTGTATGTGGATGCCGCCGAGTAGATTCCACTAGCCGTATGCTTCCACACAATGTCATCCTCGGTGAGATCATCAAGTTGGACCTCATGCAAAAGCGCCCAAAGAGTGAAGAACTACGTGATGAGCTCCGCGGAGATGATGGTGGGCGGTTTGATCTTGAGGATCCATGCATTGTGTGAGAGGGCCTCCCGAAACTTCCAATTCTTTCTCTTTGATGCTTTGTAAATGAGCGGGGGAATGTCTTTTGGCTTGCGCCCATGAAGCCACGGTGAGTCCCAAAAAGGGGTCTTTGCACCATTGCCAATGGTGATAGTAGTGGAAGCATAGAAAAAGCTTAGGTCCTCCTTGTCGCACGGGTTTCCCATCCCCGCCCACATCTTGGTGGGCTCCTTCCATTCATACCACGGCCATCGCAACTGGAGGGCACGTGTAAACTGCTGGGGAACGTAGCAATAATTCAAAATTTCCTACGTGTAACCAAGATCAATCTAGGAGATGCTAGCAACGAGAGAGAAGGAGTGCATCTTCATACCCTTGAAGATCGCTAAGCGGAAGCGTTACAAGAACGCGGTTGATGGAGTCGTACTCGCAGCGATTCAAATCGCGGAAGATCCGATCTAGCGCCGAACGGACGGCGCCTCCGCGTTCAACACACGTACAGCCCGGGGACGTCTCCTCCTTCTTGATCCAGCAAGGGGAGAGGAGAAGTTGAGGGAGAACTCCAGCAGCACGACGGCGTGGTGGCAATGGAGCTCGTGGTTCTCCGGCAGAGCTTCGCTAAGCACTACGGAGGAGGAGAAGGAGGTGTATGAGGAGGGAGGGCTGCGCCAGGGAAGAGGTGCGGCTGCCCTCCCACCCCTCCGCTATATATAGGGGCAAGGGGAGAGGGGGAGGCGCCCTAGGGTTTCCCCTAGGGGGCGGCGGCCAAGCAGATTGGATCTCCCTAGGGAAAATCCTAGGGAGACTTGCCCCCCAAGCCAAGCAGGTGGAGGCTTGCCTCCCAAGCCAGGTGGAGGCGCCCCACCTCCCCAAGTAACGTGGGAAAGGGTGTGGGGGGCGCACCACCCCTTAGTGGGCTGGTTTGCCCCTTCCCCTTTGGCCCATGAGGCCCTCCAACACTTGTCGGGGCTCCCGAAATACCTTTCGGTCATGCTGGCCATAGCCTGGTACCCCCAGAACACTTCCGGACTCCAATACCCTTCGTCCAATATATCGATCTTCACCGCCGAACCATTCCGGAACTCCTCGTGATGTCCGGGATCTCATCCCGGGACTCCGAACAACCTTCGGTAACCACATACTATTTCCCATAACAACTCTAGCGTCACCGAACCTTAAGTGTGTAGACCCTACGGGTTCGGGAACCATGCAGACATGACCGAGACACCTCTCCGGCCAATAACCAATAGCGGGATCTGGATACCCATATTGGCTCCCACATGTTCCACGATGATCTCATCGGATGAACCACGATGTCGGGGATTCAATCAATCCCGTATACAATTCCCTTTGTCTATCGTCATGTTGCTTGCCCGAGATTCGATCGTCGGTATCCCAATACCTCGTTCAATCTTGTTACCGGCAAGTCTCTTTACTCGTTCCGTAACGCATGATCCCGTGGCTAACTCCTTAGTCACATTGAGCTCATTATGATGATGCATTACCGAGTGGGCCCAGAGATACCTCTCTGTCATACGGAGTGACAAATCCCAGTCTCGATTCGTGCCAACCCAACAGACACTTTTGGAGATACCTGTAGTGCACCTTTATAGCCACCCAGTTACGTTGTGACGTTTGGTACACCCAAAGCATTCCTACGGTATCCGGGAGTTGCACAATCTCATGGTCTAAGGAAACGATATTTGACATTAGAAAAGCTCTTAGCAAACGAACTACACGATCTTGTGCTATGCTTAGGATTGGGTCTTGTCCATCACATCATTCTCCTAATGATGTGATCCCGTTATCAATGACATCCAATGTCCATGGTCAGGAAACCATAACCATCTATTGATCAACGAGCTAGTCAACTAGAGGCTTACTAGGGACATGTTGTGGTCCATGTATTCACACATGTATTACGGTTTCCAGTTAATACAATTATAGCATGAACAATAGACAATTATCATGAACAAGGAAATACAATAATAACCATTTTATTATTGCCTCTAGGGCATATTTCCAACATAAACTTGTTGGTGTTGAGAACCCCAAGTCCCCCATATTGAAGTGGCCGGCAAACAATATCCCAATTGACCTTGCATTTTGCTCCCGTTGTCTTGTCCGAACCGGACCAAAGGAAAGCTCTCTCAAGTTTGTTGACTTTGAGCAAGATGGTTGGTGGAATAACTAGCGGTGTGGTGGGGTTGTCACGCCCAATATGCGATACTATCCTAAAGAGACTCGAAGGTCCCACCAAGGATAGAACCGCATATTGACACGCTTTTGCAAGGTGGATATCATTACATCAAACCATTACATAAATAGTTGGGGATACATACAAAGGCACAAACGCCCCAAGAATACATCAACATCATTCAAGAGAACAACATCCGCCTACGGATGAAACACAAACAGGAACTCAAACAATATCCACCCTGCTAGCCCAGGCTGCCGACCCGGAACCTAACCCAAGATCGACGAAGAAGAAGAAGAACTCCAACACAAGTAAACATCGCTCTCACGTCATGATCATCGCATAGACTGTACCTGCAACTGTTGTTGTAGTATTCTGTGAGCCACGAGGACTCAGCAATCCCATTACCATGGGTACCAAGACTAGCAAAGTTTAATGGGTAAGGAAGGGGTAAAGTGGTGAGGTTGCAGCAGCGACTAAGCATGTATGGTGGCTAACTTACGAATACAAGAGTAAGATGAGAAGCTACGTAAACGGTCGCAAACTAGAAATGATCAAGAAGTGATCATGTACTACTACTTACGTCAAACATAACCCAAAAACCGTGTTCTCCTCTCGAACAACCACGAAAAGAGACAATCACGGTTACGCACGCGGTTGGTGTATGTCGCGGAATTGTCACGGCAGATGTCCTAGGGTGAGGACTTCGTCGTGAGGCTAGCGCATCTATGTAGTAGCTTGAGAGGGGTTGAGCGGAATCGAGAGACGCAACACAAGACGAGGATTTAGACAGCTCTGGGCCCCGGGAAACATCATCCGGTAATAACCCTACATGCTGTTTGAGGCTAGATCTCATTATCATCACGAGGGAGTCACCGTAAACCGGCTCTCCTCTAATTGTGTCTAGCCCTAGAGATTATTGATTGTTGCCTGTAGCTTGTCCCTCTTTGGGGAGCCCTGCCCCTCCTTATATATGTTGAAGGGGCGGGTTACATGTGGAGTCCTATTAGGATTAGGACTAGTCTATCTCTAATACAAACCGGATACAAGTCCAGGTCTTATCTCCTTGTAAGACAAATATTCCTCACGCCTTTCCTTGTAAACCGGACCACCATAGTATGAACCGGCCTTCTGGGCCTTGGGCCTTGTCACCGTCTGTCCCGCCCGCCGGGTTACCAGTGAATCATAATGTTCAGTCAGGTTGCTTGTAAACCGTCTGGTCTGTGCGGGTCGCCGGTGAATCGCCAAGTGTTTAGCGGGGTCTCAAATAAACCGCCAAGTCCGGCTGGGTTATACTTCCGGCCGCTTTACGCCGCGGGGTATATCCCCGACATTAGCCCCCAGTTTAATTTGGATTTATCCATGTTAAACTAATCCTGTAAAATAAACACAAGAACAAACTTGACAGATTATTCTCCGGGTTAAGAATTCTTGTAAACCGGCATCTGATCATCCTTAAGTCCTTGTCATTTCCTCCTTCTAGAAAATCCGGGTCAACAGGCCAGCTTCATACTCAATTTGCTGACATTGGTTTCTCACACAGAAATATTGTGAAGAATAATCCACTTGAGTCGGCTTCAAAAGCGCCGGTTTAAGAAATATTGGTTTTGAAATACTCATCTGATATTCAACCGGTTTGAAGATGTAGAACTTGCCGGTTTATCATTGCCAAAACTGCTGGGTTATAAAAACTGATAATTCCGGGTTATGATTGTTGCCAACGCCGATTCATGATTGTTGCAGACACCGGGTCATAATGATTGGTGATGCCGGGTCAATCTGGTTTGCTCAAAACTGAAAATCGGAAGATATTTCTCCCTTATATCCATATTACTTGTAGCCCCCAAGTCTTGAACAGAACAAAGTGATGATTTGAGACTTGTTTCCATATAACTACTGCTACTTTGAAGAAATCCATGTTGTTCATCTCTAGTAAAAACTGAATACTCCATATATGTAGCCCCCAAGTACCGGGTTGTCATGCTTGCAGCAACCTGGGACTTGTAATTGCTTATAAAAACTTCAATCAGTGTAGCCCCCAAGGGTCGGGTCATTATGCAATAATGAGCAGGGACTTTGTAAATATAATCATGTAGACTTGAGCAGTGATGTGTAGCCCCCAAGGGCCGGCTTAGTAAGATAATACTGAACCGGGACTTGATATATACTTCAATGAAAATAACATCTTATAATGTAGCTTCCATCGTAGGGCTTGAACCCACGTCCATAAGGTTAAGAGCTTTGTGCTTTACCAACTGAGCAGTGGATCCTTCAATATAATGGACGAAAACTTGTGTACCTCGAATTGTTGACAGGAGCAATTGGTAGCCCCCAATGGCCGGCTCATTATGATATGATGAGTCGGGTCTTCAATAAGACTAGTAAAAATGACTTTGCATTAGCCCCCAAGTGTCATGGTGCATGCTTGCAGCGACATGAGACTTGCGTGTAATCTCAATTTGAATAATGTAATCCCGAAGTGCCGGGTTGTAAGCCTGCAGCAACTCGGGACTATTCCTTCCATTGTAGAATAAATCATATCCTTTGATAAAATAATAGCCATTGCGCTAAAGCGACTTTGAAAACCTCAATAATACTGGTTATTAATAACCATAAAAAATCCAGCCATGTTGCCTATTCAAGATAATATAATCTGGTATGAAAACCTTATTCATTCAATATCATAATGAAAATTCAGCCAAGTTTGACTATTTGAATAATATAACCCAATGATCTACAAGTGCATGATTCCAATGGCGCAATCCAAATATATACTGGCAACTTACAGTCCAAAGCCAGGCCGAGTTAACAAACACCGGATAACTTCTCATCATATGCTGGCGACTTATCGTCGTAAAGCCAGGCCGGTTTAATAAACACCGGATAATTTATCATCATACTGGCGACTTATAGTCGAAAGCCAGGCCGGGTTAATAAACGCCGGTGATTTATAATCATGCTTTATTCAACCTGTTTCTCCGTACAACAAGTTTAAAGTGTCCTGGCGGTTTACCGCCGGACGGGTCATAATGCCCAACATATAACCCGGGTTTATAACCAAGGCTGCACTTAAGAATAATCAAATATGAAATATATCATACCTGTGACATTGAATCACATCGTTGGTTTACCAACTTTTTATAGTAAGGGTGATAACCCAAATTTTGAGTACTAATAACTCCTTCCATATTGTGCCGGTTTATGATAAAACCGTACCGGGTTGTGATAAACACCGGTTTATTCCATACTGGTAACTATGAGTCAAAACCAGACCGGGCCGGATTATAACTTGGTCATGTACTGACAACTTGTAGTTGACAGCCTAACCGGGTTGATAAACACCGGTTTGAAAACATCACAAATCTTAGCAAAAGAAAAGGAAACTTAGCAAAAGGCAAATAAAACCGTTGTAGTCGAGGCTTTTCACGGGCTGCCAGGCCCCAAATTTGATCAAGAGGTGTTGCTATGGTTCGGGTTCGACCAAGCCCCCAAGTGATGACGTGGCATTACGCCGATCAAAAGGCATTGCTATGGTTCGGGTTCGACCTAGCCCCCAAGTGATGCTGTGGTTTTACGCCGATCAAGAGGCGTAGCCATGGTTCGGGTTCGACCATGCTCCCAAGTGATGTTGTGGCATTACGCCGATCAAGAGGCGTGGCTATGGTTCGGATACGACCAAGCCCCCAAGTGATGCTGTGGCATTGCGCCGATCAAGAGGCGTGGCTATGGTTCGGTTACGACCAAGCCCCCAAGTGATGTTTTGGCATTGCGCCGATCAAGAGGTGTAGCTATGGTTCGGATACGACCAAGCCCCCAAGTGATATTGTATAAAGCCATGTTTGAACCGCGCATCATGGCAGCAGGTCCTCTTTGGCAACCTTTACCTTTTTGCAAGAGATAAATTCTTCTTGAACCGGGATTTTGAACCGGATATTGAGAGCTTCAAAGATTTGTGGGAGACATCTTTCCCTTGAACCGGATTTTAAACCGGAATCTTCATTTTCAGCCGGAAATTTTCTGATGGCCTTTAAACTCGAACTTGCGAGAAGTTAATTCCTTTTTGAACCGAACATTTTCAAACCGGATTTGAGAGCTTTAGAGCTTTGTGGGAGACAGATTTCCCTTGAACCGGATATTTGAGAGCTCCAGTTAGACTGACTTCCCTTGAGCCGGATTTTAAACCGGAATCCTTTCTGATGACCCGGAACTTCTTCATTGAGCCGGGATTTTGTAACTGTCATATACTTTCTAAGCCGGAAATTTTCTGACGGCCTTTAAATTTTCATCAATATAACAGTAGCCTCCGGGACCGGGTTATCTTTCCCTCCATCGTCCTGGGGTTCTTAAATTTGCTGAACTTGGCAAGATTTGCTGAGTCATGTCATCATAGCCCCCCGAGTCTCAAAGGTGACTCGAGGAGTTGGCTTGAAACTCTCCATATTGGACCGTGATATAAACGGGCATAACTTGTATATCATTGGTGTTGATAGCACGATGTAAATCCACAGAAGGCTGAGGTGACCGCGGCGGGTTATTAATGATCCCGGATGAGCCGTGCCAGCAACTCAGCCAATGGTTCCTTCCAACTGGCGATTTGAAGTTAACCAAACTGTAGTAGCGGCGACTTGTGCGCCTGCCCATTGAGCCACCCAGTGCAGACGGCGGTTGACAGTATATGATAATTTGCCTCTATTTTGTTGAAAGAAAACCGGGCTACCCAAGCAGTGACTTGCTCATACTCAATAAACAGCTCATGCAGACATGTGCGGCCCGGTATGTTGATGTAGACCAGGCCGCGAGAGACGGACGACAAGGACGACCGCAACATCGGAAGCAGCTCGGATAGATGAGTCGGCTGCCGTATTGTAAGCCGGTGCGGACGGGGAAGATCGGCACCGGTGTCGTAAACTGGCTCGGACGGGCAAGTTAATCGCGGGGCGCGGTCCCAGCAAGCTGATGTAAACCGGGCCACAGGGACGGCGACTTGCGCACATTCATTCACCGGGTGGTATGACACGGACGAAACGCCGGTGCAGAACGTTGCTAGCGTGTGCTCCGTGCCCGTAATATGACGCCTCATTTGTAATGAACAATCGTCCTGCGTCAAAAAATACCACATGCCAAAGTAATTGTTCACATAAAAATTAATATATGCTATGAAAACAAAATCGGACGGATATCACCTGATGTTTGTGAATGACAGATGATCTGTACGCCGCGTCAGAGGCATCTCGGTGGTTCAGGCAGACCGGCGACTCCCGATGACTCAACACGGCAGAGGCAGCTCAATGTGGCCCCGACGGTTTAACGCGGTGGCGACGGCGACATTGGGATGAAGCCTTTTCAGAATTGTTTCTATACTGACACCTTTTTTTGTTCGAGGGACATCCAACTTGCCGTACCACCAACAATGAGTAGTATCAGACCCTTCTTGATTAAAATAGCACAAGTGTCAACGTTGGTCTTGAGCCTTTGGAACTTGGCATTCAACTTGTGCAGCACCTTGCTAGGAGACTCCTCAAAAATCTGTGCAAACCAGAGTAACGCAGTAGTGAGGAGCGCTGCGGCGGCTCGGCGGGACAGCAGCAGTGGGCGGCTCGTGGCGGCGACTCAAAGCCTGGTCGGCGCGGCGGCTCTGCAGTGGCTCACGGCAGCGGCTGTGGACTCAGCAGGGACCGGGTCTTCGTGCAACCATGGCAGCAATTTTAGACAGCTCGACGGCGCGCGACAACGACGGTCGAGCAAGGAGAGGTTAACAGAGACGCAGTAAGGCGCGGCAGAAGCAACGCTCGCAGGCGGCAGGTCAAACTTGAAGCAGGACGACCACAGCGGCGGTTTGGAACACCGGTGGGGGCGGCTCGGAGGCTGCGACGGTTGTAGCAGAAGCATACTGGTGAAACGGTGGCTCAGTAGAGGCTCCGGCAGGACAAGGCGGCTCAATGCGGGACAGCCCGGAAGGCGACCGGGCGGCTCACGGCGCTGGGCGACTCAACGGGCGACGGGCTGCTCGCGCCGGGGCGGCTCAGTGGCTCGGCGATCGGCGGTTCGAACGACGAGGGCGCGACGGCGGCGACCGGCCCAGAGGTGACGGGAGGTCCTGGCGGGTCGGCGAAAGCGAATGCGCGGCCGGCTTCGACGAGGTTGGAACGAGGGAGGCGCCCGATTCAGTGGCGGCGACTCAGGGCCAGCAGAGCGGCGCATCCAACGAAGAGGGCTAGCGGAGCGAGCCGCGGCGACGGGTTGAATCAGGTCGCAAGAAATCAACTCCCATCGCGGCTCAGTAAACAGGCGTGGAGGCGCTGCGGCGACTCTGGCGGAGGATCGAATCCATGTCTGCTTTCCGTGTCGTGGCCGGCTTAATCGACTCTCGTCCGTGTCCTCCTTCCAGTCGTGGTTGGTTTGACTCTCCCTTTTTTTGACTTGATTGTTTCTCAGATCCGACTCATACTAGCAATACTTGATAGCTTTGTTTGTACGCCCATAGGAAACGGGGATCAAACTCTGTAGCTTGATATGACGAGTTACCAATACTTGATAATTTGTTATGGGCTATCTGACTAGCTCTGTCTCCATGCGGATGGGTTGATGATTCTGATGGATTTGATGTGTGCGCTTTCAGCGGCGTTGCTTCTGATTGTCCATCCGTCCTGGCGTGAAGACGGCCACAGCAGAGGAGAGCAGCCGCGGGTTAAGACCAACAGACACAGCTCCGCTCGAGGTAGAGGCGAGATGAGGGGGCAACTCGAGGCCGTGGAGGCCGAGTCAGGCGGCTTGGGAGGCCGCTGGGACAACGCAACGGCTGAGGGGAGTCGCGGCGGCTCAACGCGCTGAACACTCGAAGCAGGGCCGGTGTCCAATCCTTTTTCGGGTCGTGTTTGGGTTGACGCCCCGCCCCATTGCTGTGTATAGTTGAATCGGAAACTTGTCGGTCTCGGCGACTTGCACGCGTGCCGAACTAGCAGCGCCCGCTCCCAACATCGATCTGGCTTTCAGATCGTTTGTGCATTAAAGGAAAAATAGCACAAGCGGCTACAAGTTGATGCTCCAGGACTTGTACTGTGCCCAATCATACTCCAACGGAAGTTGACGGTCTTATCGACGTGGTGATTTGACAGCTTGATGGATTGCTAGATGCGCACAGCCCGCCGAGAAAAATTGACCGCATCCACCGGATTGCACAGTGACATGAAGATTAAAATCCTGTCGGCCCTTTGTAACCCTAAATTTCTTGAACCTTCAATCGTTACAGATCTCAAATTCGGACTGATGAACTTGAAGTTGATACAAATCCCTCCAAACCAGCTCATCCGGAAAATTGCAAAACTTCTTGATCCCTGGGAGAGGTCCCTCCAATAACTCAACACCACCGTGCGCGAGCCCCACGGTGGGCGCCAACTATCACGGAATTGTCACGGCAGATGTCCTAGGCTGAGGACTTAGTCGTGAGGCCAGCGCATCTATGTAGTAGCTTGAGAGGGGTTGAGTGGAATCGAGAGACGCAACACAAGACGAGGATTTAGACAGCTTCGGGCCCCGGGAAACATCATCCGGTAATAACCCTACATGCTGTTTGAGGCTAGATCTCATTATCATCACGAGGGAGTCGCCGTAAACCGGCTCTCCTTTAATTGTGTCTAGCCCTAGAGATTATTGATTGTTGCCTGTAGCTTGTCCCTCTTTGGGGAGCCCTGCCCCTTCTTATATATGTTAAGGGGCGGGTTACATGTGGAGTCCTATTAGGATTAGGACTAGTCTATCTCTAATACAAACCGGATACAAGTCCAGGTCTTAACTCCTTGTAAGACAAATATTCCTCACGCCTTTCCTTGTAAACCGGACCACCATAGTATGAATCGGCCTTCTGGGCCTTGGGCCTTGTCACCGTCTGTCCCGCCCGTCGGATTACCAGTGAATCATAACGTTCAGTCAGGTTGCTTGTAAACCGTCTGGTCTGTGCGGGTCGCCGGTGAATCACCAAGTGTTTAGCGGGGTCTCAAATAAACCGCCAAGTCCGGCCGGGTTATACTTCCGGCCGGTTTACGCCGCGGGGTATATCCCCGACAGTGTATTTTAGAAGAGTTTACTTCAAGTTTACTACAACCGGATATTAACAAATTCCCATCTACCACATAACCGCGGGCACCGGTCTTGAAAGTTTATACCCTGCAGGGGTGTCCCAGCTTAGCCCATCACAAGCTCTCACGGTCAACGAAGGATATTCCTTCTCCCGGGAAGACCCGATCAGTCTCGGAATCCCGGTTACAAGACATTTCGACAATGGTAAAACAAGACCAGCAAAGCCGCCCGATGTGTCGACAATCCAGATAGGAGTCGCACATATCTCGTTCTCAGGACACACCGGATAGGTCAAGCTACGAGTAAAACCAGCCCTCAAGTTGCCCCGAGGTGGCCCCGCAGGCTGCTCGGTTCGGACCAACACTGAAGGAAATATGCCCTAGAGGCAATAATAAAGTTATTATTTATTTCCTTATTTCATGATAAATGTTTATTATTCATGCTAGAATTGTATTAACCGGAAACATAATACATGTGCGAATACATAGACAAACATAGTGTCACTAGTATGCCTCTACTTGACTAGCTCGTTAATCAAAGATGGTTAAGTTTCCTAACCATAGACATGAGTTGTCATTTGATTAACGGGATCACATCATTAGGAGAATGATGTGATTGACTTGACCCATTCCGTTAGCTTAGCACTTGATCGTTTAGTATGTTGCAATTGCTTTCTTCATGACTTATACATGTTCCTATGACTATGAGATTATGCAACTCCCGTTTATCGGAGGAACACTTTGTGTGCTACCAAACGCCACAACGTAACTGGGTGATTATAAAGGTGCTCTACAGGTGTCTCCGAAGGTACTTGTTGGGTTGGCGTATTTCGAGATTAGGATTTGTCACTCCGATTGTCGGAGAGGTATCTCTGGGCCCACTCGGTAATGCACATCACTATAAGCCTTGCAAGCATTGTAACTAATGAGTTAGTTACGGGAAGATGTATTACGGAACGAGTAAAGAGACTTTCCAGTAACGAGATTGAACTAGGTATTGAGATACCGACGATCGAATCTCGGGCAAATAACATACCGATGACAAAGGGAACAAACGTATGTTGTTATGCGGTTTGACCGATAAAGATCTTCGTAGAATATGTGGGAGCCAATATGAGCATCCAGGTTCCGCTATTGGTTATTGACCGGAGACGTTTCTCGGTCATGTCTACATAGTTCTCGAACCCGTAGGGTCCGCACGCTTAAAGTTTCGGTGACGATTGTATTATGAGTTTATGTGATTTGATGTACCGAAGGTAGTTCAGAGTCCGGGATGAGATCGGGGACATGACGAGGAGTCTCGAAATGGTCGAGACGTAAAGATCGTTATATTGGACGACTATATTCGGACATCGGAAAGGTTCCGAGTGATTCGGGTATTTTCGGAGTACCGGGGAGTTACGGGAATTCACCGGGAGAAGTATTGGGCCTTATTGGGCCATACGGGAATAGAGGAGAGAGGCCAAAAGGAAGGAGGCGCACGCCCCCCCTCTGGTTCGAATTGGATAAGGGGTGCAGCCCCCTTTTCCTTCTCCCTCTCCCCCTCTTTCCTTCTCTCCTACTCCGGAAAGGAAAGGGGAATCCTACTAGGACTTGGGAGTCCTAGTAGGACTCCCCACACTTGGCGCGCCCCCTCTAGGGCCGGCCTCTCCCTCCCTCCTTTATATACGGGGGCAGGGGGCACCTCTAGACACAACAATTGATCTCTTAGCCGTGTGCGGTGCCCCCCTCCACCATATTCTACCTCGATCATATCGTAGCGGTGCTTAGGCGAAGCCCTGTGTCGGTAGCATCATCATCACCGTCACCACGCCGTCGTGCTGACGGAACTCTCCCGTGAAGCTCTGCTGGATCGTAGTTCGCGGGACGTCATCGAGCTGAACGTGTGCTGAACTCGGAGGTGTCGTACGTTCGGTACTTGGATCGGTCGGATCGTGAAGACGTACGACTACATCAACCGCGTTGTGCTAACGCTTCCGCTTTCGGTCTACAAGGGTACGTGGACAACACTCTCCCCTCTCGTTGCTATGCATCACCATGATCCTGTGTGTGCGTAGGAATTTTTTTGAAATTACTATGTTCCCCAGCAGTGGCATCCGAGCCTGATTTTATGCGTAGATGTTATATGCACGAGTAGAACACAAGTGAGTTGTGGGCGATACAAGTCATACTGCTTACCAGCATGTCATACTTTGGTTCCGCGGTATTGTTGGATGAAGCGGCCCGGACCGACATTACGCGTACGCTTACGCGAGACTGGTTCTACCGACGTGCTTTGCACACAGGTGGCTGGCAGGTGTCAGTTTCTCCAACTTTAGTTGAACCGAGTGCGGCTACGCCCGGTCCTTGAGAAGGTTAAAACAGCACTAACTTGACGAACTATTGTTGTGGTTTTGATGCGTAGGTAAGAACGGTTCTTGCTCAGCCCGTAGCAGCCACGTAAAACTTGCAACAACAAAGTAGAGGACGTCTAACTTGTTTTTGCAGGGCATGTTGTGATGTGATATGGTCAAGACATGATGCTATATTTTATTGTATGAGATGATCATGTTTTGTAACCGAGTTATCAGCAACTGGCAGGAGCCATATGGTTGTCGCTTTATTGTATGCAATGCAATCGCCCTGTAATGCTTTACTTTATCACTAAGCGGTAGCGATAGTCATAGAAGCATAAGTTGGTGAGACGACAGCGATGCTACGATGGAGATCAAGGTGTCGCGCCGGTGACGATGGTGATCATGACGGTGCTTCGGAGATGGAGATCACAAGCACAAGATGATGATGGCCATATCATATCACTTATATTGATTGCATGTGATGTTTATCTTTTATGTATCTTATCTTGCTTTGATTGACGGTAGCATTATAAGATGATCTCTCACTAAATTTCAAGATAAAAGTGTCCTCCCTGAGTATGCACCGTTGCGAAAGTTCTTCGTGCTGAGACACCACATGATGATCGGGTGTGATAGGCTCTACGTTCAAATAGAACGGGTGCAAAACAGTTGCACACACGGAATACTCAGGTTAAACTTGACGAGCCTAGCATATGCAGATATGGCCTCGGAACACTGAGACCGAAAGGTCGAGCGTGAATCATATAGTAGATATGATCAACATAGTGATGTTCACCATTGAAACTACTCCATCTCACGTGATGATCAGATATGGTTTAGTTGATTTGGATCACGTGATCACTTAGATGATTAGAGGGATGTCTATCTAAGTGGGAGTTCTTAAGTAATATGATTAATTGAACTTTAATTTATCATGAACTTAGTCCTGGTAGTATTAGCATATCTATGTTGCAGATCAATAGCTCGCGATGTTGCTCCCCGTTTTTTAATATCTTCGTAGAGAAAAACTATGTTGAAAGATGTTAGTAGCAATGATGCGGACTTGGTCCGTGATCTGAGGATTATCCTCATTGCTGCACAGAAGAATTATGTCCTTGATGCACCGCTAGGTGACAGAACTATTGCAGGAGCAGATGCAGATGTTTTGAACGTTTTGACAAAAGCTCGATATGATAACTACTTGATAGTATAATGCACCATGCTTTACGGCTTAGAACCGGGACTTCAAAAAATATTTGAACGCCACGGAGCATATAAGATGTTCCAAGAGTTGAAATTGGTATTTCATACTCATGCCCGTGTTAAGAGGTATGAGACCTCTGACATTACCTTGCCTACAAGATGGAGGAGAATAGCTCAACCAGTAAGCATGTGCTCAGATTGTCTGAGTACTACAATCACTTGAATCAAGTGGGAGTTAATCTTCCAGATAAGATAGTGATTGACAAAGTTCTCTAGTCACTATCACCAAGTTTCTAGAACTTCGTGATGAACTATAATATGCAAGGGATAACGGAAACGATTCCCAAGCTCTTCGTGATGCCGAAATCGACGAAGGTAGAAATCAAGAAAAACATCAAGTGTTGATGGTTAACAAGACCACTAGTTTCAAGAAAAGGGCAAAGGGAAGAAGGGGAACTTCAAGAAGAATGGCAAGAAAGTTGCTGCTCAAGTGAAGAAGCCCACGTCTGGACCTAAGCCTGAAACTAAGTGCTTCTACTGCAAAGGGACTAGTCACTGGAAGAGGAACTGCCCCAAGTATTTGGTGGATAAGAAAGATGGCAAAATGAACAAAGGTATATTTGATATACATGTTATTGATGTGTACTTTACTAGTGTTTATAGCAACCCCGCGGTATTTGATACTAGTTCAGTTGCTAAGAGTAGTAACTCGAAACAGGAGTTGCAGAATGAACATAAACTAGTTAAGAGTGAAGTGACGATGTGTGTTGGAAGCAGTTCCAAGATCGATATGATCATCATCGCACACTCCCTATACTTTCGGGATTATTGTTGAACCTAAATAAATGTTATTTGGTTTTGCGTTGAGCATGAATATGATTTGATCATGTTTATTGCAATACGGTTATTCATTTAAATTAGAGAATAATTGTTGTTCTGTTTACATGAATAAAACCTTCTATGGTCATACACCCAATGAAAATGGTTTGTTGGATCTCGATTGTAGTGATACACATATTCATAATATTGAAGCTAAAAGATGCAAAGTTAATAATGATAGTGCAACTTATTTGTGGCACTGCCGTTTAGGTCATATTGGTGTAAAGCGCATGAAGAAACTCCATGCTGATGGATTTTTGGAATCACTTGATGCTTGCGAACCATGCCTCATGGGCAAGATGACTAAGACTCCGTTCTCTGGAACAATGGAGCGAGCAACCGACTTATTAGAAATAATACATACTGATGTATGCAGTCCGATGAGTGTTAAGGCTCGCGGCGGGTATCGTTATTTTCTGACCTTCACAGATGATTTGAGCAGATATGGGTATATCTACTTGATGAAACATAAGTCTGAAACATTTGAAAAGTTCAAAGAATTTCAGAGTGAAGTGGAAAATCATCGTGACAAGAAAATAAAGTTTCTACGATCTGATCGCGGAGACAAATATTTGAGTTACAAGTTTGGACTTCAATTAAAACAATGTGGAATAGTTTCACAAATTCGTGCCACCTGAAACACCACAGCATAATGGTGTGTCCGAACGTCATAACCGTACTTTATTGGATATAGTGCAATCTATGATGTTTCTTACTGATTTACCACTATAGTTTTGGGGTTATGCATTAGAGACAGCTGCATTCACGTTAAAAAGGGCACCATCTAAATCCGTTGAGACGACACCATATGAACTGTGGTTTGGCAAGAAACAAAAGTTGTCATTTCTTAACGTTTGGGGTTGCGATGCTTACAAGAAAAAAGTTTCAACCTGATAAGCTCAAACCCAAATCGGAGAAATGTGTCTTCATAGGATACCCAAAGGAGATAGTTGGGTACACCTTCTATCACAAATCCGAAGGCAAGATATTCGTTGCTAAGAATGGATCCTTTCTAGAGAAGGAGTTTCTCTCGAAAGAAGTGAGTGGGAGGAAAGTAGAACTTGATGAGGTAACTGTACCTGCTCCCTTATTGGAAAGTAGTTCATCACAGAAATCTGTTCCTGTGACTACTACACCAACTAGTGAGGAAGCTAATGATGATGATCATGTAACTTCAGATCAAATTACTATCGAACCTCATAGGTAAACCAGAGTGAGATCCGCACCAGAGTGGTACGGTAATCCTGTTCTGGAGGTCATGTTACTTGACCATGACGAACCTACGAACTATGAGGAAGCGATGATGAGCCCAGATTCCGCAAAAATGGCTTGAAGCCATGAAATCTGAGATGGGATCCACGTATGAGAACAAAGTGTGGACTTTGGTTGACTTGCCCGATGATCGGCAAGCCATAGAAAATAAATGGATCTTCAAGAGGAAGACGGATTCTGATAGTAGTGTTACTATCCACAAATCTAGACTTGTCGAAAAAAAGGTTTTTGACAAAGTTTAAGGTGTTGACAACGATGAGATTTTCTCATTCGTAGCGATGCTTAAGTCTGTCCGAATCATGTTAGCAAATTGCCACATTTTATGAAATCTGGCAAATGGATGTCAAAACTACATTCCTTAATGGATTTCTTAAAGAAGAGTTGTATATGATGCAACTAGAAGGTTTTGTCGATCCTAAAGGTGCTAACAAAATGTGCAAGCTCCAGCGATCCATCTATGGACTGGTGCAAGCATCTCGGAGTTGGAATATACACTTTGATGAGTTGATCAAAGCATATAGTTTTATACAGACTTGCGGTGAAGCCTGTATTTACAAGAAAGTGAGTGGGAGCACTACAGCATTTCTGATAAATATATGTGAATGACATATTGTTGATCGAAAATAATGTAGAATTTTCTGGAAAGCATAAAGGAGTATTTGAAAGGAGTTTTTCAAAGAAGGACCTCGGTGAAGCTGCTTACATATTGAGCATCAAGATCTATAGAGATAGATCAAGACGCTTGATAAGTTTTTCCAATGAGTACATACCTTGACAAGATTTTGAAATAGTTCAAAATGGAACAGTCAAAGAAAGACTTCTTGCCTGTGTTACAAGGTGTGAAATTGAGTAAGACTCAAGGCCCGACCATGGCAGAAGATAGAAAGAGAATGAAAGTCATTCCCTATGCCTCAGTCATAGGTTCTATAAAGTATGCCATGCTGTGTACCAGATCTATTGTATACCCTACCACTGAGTTTGGCAAGGGAGTACAATAGTGATCTAGGAGTAAATCACTGGACAGCGGTCAAAATTATCCTTAGTGGAATAAGGATATGTTTCTCGATTATGGAAGTGACAAAAGGTTCGTCGTAAAGGGTTACGTCAATGCAAGTTTTGACACTGATCCAGATGACTCTAAGTCTCAATCTGGATACATATGGAAAGTGGGAGCTATTAGCTAGAGTAGCTCCGTGCAGAGCATTGTAGACATAGAAATTTGCAAAATACTTACGGATCTGAATGTGACAGACCCGTTGACTAAAATTATCTCACAAGCAAAACATGATCACACCTTAGTACTCTTTGGGTGTTAATCACATAGCGATGTGAACTAGATTACTGACTCTAGTAAACCCATTGGGTGTTGGTCACATATCGATGTGAACTATGGGTGTTAACCACATAAAGATGTGAACTATTGACGTTAAATCACATGGCGATGTGAACTAGATTATGGACTCTAGTGCAAGTGGGAGACTGAAGGAAATATGCCCTAGAGGCAATAATAAAGTTATTATTTATTTCCTTATTTCATGATAAATGTTTATTATTCATGCTAGAATTGTATTAACCGGAAACATAATACATGTGTGAATACATAGACAAACATAGTGTCACTAGTATGCCTCTACTTGACTAGCTCGTTAATCAAAGATGGTTAAGTTTCCTAACCATAGACATGAGTTGTCATTTGATTAAAGGGATCACATCATTAGGAGAATGATGTGATTGACTTGACCCATTCCGTTAGCTTAGCACTTGATCGTTTAGTATGTTGTTATTGCTTTCTTCATGACTTATACATGTTCCTATGACTATGAGATTATGCAACTCCCGTTTACCGAAGGAACACTTTGTGTGCTACCAAATGTCACAACGTAACTGGGTGATTATAAAGGTGCTCTACAGGTGTCTCCGAAGGTACTTGTTGGGTTGGCGTATTTCGAGATTAGGATTTGTCACTCCGATTGTCGGAGAGGTATCTCTGGGCCCACTCGGTAATGCACATCACTATAAGCCTTGCAAGCATTGTAACTAATGAGTTAGTTACGGGATGATGTATTACGGGACGAGTAAAGAGACTTGCCAGTAACGAGATTGAACTAGGTATTGAGATACCGACGATCGAATCTCGAGCAAGTAACATACCGATGACAAACGGAACAAACGTATGTTGTTATGCGGTTTGACCGATAAAGATCTTCGTAGAATATGTGGGAGCCAATATGAGCATCCAGGTTCCGCTATTGGTTATTGGCGGGAGACGTGTCTTGGTCATGTCTACATAGTTCTCGAACCCGTAGGGTCCGCACGCTTAAAGTTTCGATGACGATTGTATTATGAGTTTATGTGATTTGATGTACCGAAGGTAGTTCGGAGTCCGGGATGAGATCGGGGACATGACGAGGAGTCTCGAAATGGTCGAGACATAAAGATCGATATATTGGACGACTATATTCGGACATCGGAAAGGTTCCGAGTGATTCGGGTATTTTCGGAGTACCGGGCGGTTACGGGAATTCACCGAGAGAAGTATTGGGCCTTATTGGGCCATACGGGAATAGAGGAGAGAGGCCAAACGGAAGGAGGCGCCCCCCCTCTGGTCCGAATTGGACAAGGGGTGCAGCCCCTTTTTCCTTCTCCCTCTCCCCCTCTTTCCTTCTCTCCTACTCTGGAAAGGAAAGGGGAATCCTACTAGGACTTGGGAGTCCTAGTAGGACTCCCCACACTTGGCGCGCCCCCTCTAGGGCCGGCCTCTCCCTCCCTCCTTTATATACGGGGGCAGGGGGCACCTCTAGACACAACAATTGATCTCTTGATCTCTTAGCCGTGTGCGGTGCCCCCCTCCACCATATTCTACCTCGGTCATATCGTAGCGGTGCTTAGGCGAAGCCCTGTGTCGGTAGCATCATCATCACCGTCACCACGCCGTCGTGCTGACGGAACTCTCCCGTGAAGCTCTGCTGGATCGGAGTTCGCGGGACGTCATCGAGCTGAACGTGTGCTGAACTCGGAGGTGCCGTACGTTCGGTACTTGGATCGGTCGGATCGTGAAGACGTACGACTACATCAACCGCGTTGTGCTAACGCTTCCGCTTTCGATCTACAAGGGTACGAGGACAACACTCTCCCCTCTCGGTGCTATGCATCACCATGATCCTGTGTGTGCGTAGGAAATTTTTTGAAATTACTATGTTCCCCAACAAACACTTAGAGAAGCACTGGCCCGAGGGTGTTAAGATAAAGATGACCCTCGGGTTGGCCGACCCAAGGGAAGGGTAATAGGTTGTTAGGAAAAAGTAAAACCAAGGTTGGGCCTTGCTGGAGGAGTTTTATTCAAAGCAAACTGTCAAGGGGTTCCCATAACACCCAACCGCGTAAGGAACGCAAAATCAAGGAACATAACACTGGTATGACGGAAACTAGGGCGGCAAGAGTGGAACAAAACACCAGGCATAAGGCCGAGCCTTCCACCCTTACCAAGTGTATAGATGCATTAATTAAATATAAGAGATATTGTGATATCCCAACGAAGTTCATGATATCCATGTTCCAACATGGAACAACCTGCAACTGCACCTGCAACTAGCAATGCTATAAGAGGGGCTGAGCAAACCGGTAACATAGCCAAACAACGGTTTGCTAGGAAGGGTGAAAAGGTTAGAGGTTTCATGGCAATTTGGGAGGCTTGATAACAAGTGGTAGGTAACGCGACATAGCGATAGCATCAACACAACTAGCATAGCAATGATAGTAGTGAGATCAAAGGTGACGGTCAATTTGCCTGGAATCCCGCTAGGAAGAAGAACGAGTCCATGAAGAAGATGAAGCCACATATACGAACCAAGCGTAGACGAACGAATCCTCACGATCGCAACGAAACAGGAACTAACGGGAAGGAGCACAACCGGAAAGAAGCAAACAACATGGTAAACACACAACACATAAACATGACATGATGCTCAACCAAGTATGATGTATGACAAGTCTATTTGATGCTACTCATGGCAAGAGACGATGCATCCAAGAGCAACACAACAAGGCAAGTTTAAATGAGGCCGGAAACAACATACAACAATTCATGTAAGTCCTCATATGCAAATTTCGAAATTGGTCAAGATCTGATTACAACACAATGTTGAAGTTGTTAAACATCAAGTTAAAATGCACCAAGATGATCTACACTGTTTTGTAGTCAAGTTACATATAAAGTTTGTTTAATTCGGAGCTACGGCCTAGAAGATATGAGCAAAACAAGTCAAACATGGCATTGATGCAAAAAGCATTCAAACAACATCACAAACACTTCAAAAGAAGGATGCAACAAGGTAACATGAAACTACAGACAAAATTACGCAAGTTTCATATAGAGCATGCTCAAAACGGAGCCACGGTGAAGCATAACAAAACATGAACACTGAGCTATCTCTACAAACCACTAGAACATGCTCAAAAGGACATGGCAATATTGCAAATAATAACATATTCACAGACTTAGCAGAAAATCACTGAGCATGACAGAAATAACATCAGGTTGCAATGTTTAGAGCTATCAAACAATATGTTGCAGCAAGCTATCATGGCAAAATTGAGCATGGCATGCTACTACTAAAAGCACTTAACAAAACAACCTTACTGAACTAATTCCAAAGATCAACAGAAAAGATGGTAGCATCCATGAAATCATGGTAAGTGATATCACATATTCACACTTAATAATAGTACATGGTAGGAACAACGATAAGTAGGCATGTTGGTGAGCTTTTACCACTAATCACAAAGCATTTCATGGCATATGGAGTAACCAACAGTAAGATGACACAATTATGAAACTAAGAATAGCAAGAGCAAGTTCATAGGAGGCATGGATCACTAGTAAAACGCATGGAAGAACTAAACTTAATGTTAACAGGCTGACAGCAACATTAGGTAGCAATTTTTTAGCATGATAACAACAAGCTAAATCAATCCATAATTGCAACCAAAGGATTGGATGGATAGAGCATAACATGTAGATCAAAAAATCCTTAGTAAATATCTCTAGATTATGCATAGAATGACTTGTAGCAGCAGGTTTACATAGCATCATGATATAACAGATTCAGACTAGCAAAAACAGTAACAGCAAGTAGCCCAGTTCACAAGCTTGTTGCACTCACAACAAGGAACACAAAAATACATGAATTGCACCACTGTAAATATGGCATGAATATGCTCCTAAAAATGTATATATGAAGCACATAGGATGCACACACAAAATGCAACAAAAATAACAAATCAGGAAGTTCTGTTGAACTACAGCAGACAACATCATATAGCACTTTTGCAACGATGATAAGGGTATCCAGATGGACTCAAACGAGCATGCCATAATGGAATGAAATGAAGAGCATCTCACAGTGAACATTTTGACATATTACATGCACAGAACGGAGCAATATGCAAGGAGATAGAGCCACCCAAACATGCACACATATGATGATGTTTCAGGGACTTGGCAGAATTTATACCGACGAAAAACGGGACGACGTGAGGCAGGATGGGGAGATCCAGGGGGACGCGCGCCGTTTGGTTGGAGGAGGTGGTGGATCTGGTCCACCTGACCAGATCCAGGCGGCGGGGACCTCCGGCGAGGCTGACCGGAGACGGCGCGGCGGTGGAAGGCGAGCTCGCGCGCGGCGCGGCGAAGGCGGCGGGCCGGCGCGGTGGCGGAGCACGGTGGAGGCGGCGGCTGGAGAAGGGGCGCGGGCGGCGCGCTGGGCCGGCTTCGGCGCGGGAACGGCGCAGCGGGGCGGCGGCGGCGAGCAACACGGCGATAGCGCTGGTCGAAGGGCGGCGCGCGCACGGGCGACGGCGGACGGGCCCCGCGGGCCAGCTGCGGGCTCGCGGGGCGCAGTGGATCTGGCGACATGGCGACCGCGGGTTGGGCGCGGGGGCGATTGGACGTGTCCGGCCGCCGGGCGGACATGTCCGGCGGCGCGGAGGGGGAGTAGCTAGGGTTCATCCACGAAAAAATGGAGGGGAGGTCCTATTTATAGCTAGAGGGAGTTAGGAGAGTCCAAATGGGGAGCGGTTTTCGCCCACACGATCATGATCCAGCGACCGAGAGCATGGAGGGGGTTTGGATGGGCTAATGGGCTATGGTGAAGAGGGGCTGGGCTGCAAAGAGATAAGGGTTTCGAGGTTACACGGTTAACCGTTAGGGCGTCAAAGGACCTCTAAATGGAACGAAAATTGAGAGGCGGTCTACCTACTCTAAAACAACACCGGACGCCAAGTTTCAACCCATTCCGAGAACATTTTTTGGCCACTCATAAAATAATATTTTGGAGGTGCCGGGGGCGCGAGAGAGTGTCGGAACGCGAAACGGACAATGGGGAAAAAGACCGGATGCAAGTTTTGAAAAATATGAGGATGCAATGCAGATGATGACATGGCAAAATGCAACACACAAGCAAATGACATGGCAACGACGGCGAATAACTGGAAGACACATGGCGCATCAGATTCGGGGCGTTACAACTCTCCTCTACTAACAAGAGATCTCGTCCCGAGATCTTAGGACCGAGACGGAAGGAAAAGAGAATGGGGTGAAGTAAGAACAAAAGAGAGAAGATGAACCAAGTCGAGAGCACTCAGGTAGAAAAGAGGAATGACGATTATGACGAGAGCCAAAAGCTCGAGGAACAAGATAGACTCTGAAACCGCTCCGGTTAGAACAAGATAGAAAAGGAATAATAACGAAGGAATTTAGGCAGCACTCCGGCTGAACATGTAAAGAATAGAACATGAACTTGAGAAGATGGAATGATACTTGACGAGAGGAACAACACAGTGCCTCCGGAAGACTTGAAAGAGTGGAATGAGAAGAACGGGGAAGAAGATGACAACTTCTACCACGAATGAAATTGAAAGCAACCTTAGAAGGAAGGATTGAACGGAGTTGTTGAGAAAATTAACAACGAAAACAATAAGCTTGTTGTGGACTTATGGATAACATCTCAAAAATTATGAGGTGATAACCGACCATAATCGGAAAAGATTGAATAGATGAGAAGAACGAAGAAATGCAAAACTCCACTTTAAAAGAATACAGAGAATTAATTGCACCTCGGGAAGCAAGAAGAAGAAGATACTTGCGCTCCTCCAGCAAGAATCTTGATGAACACTTGAAGAAAGAATTAAATCATGAAGAACCACCATGAAGAACTCCGGTAGCAAAAGGATTATGAGATAGACTGAAGGATGAATAGAATATGATTTAAGCCTTGCGATGATTTAGATGGAGCTTCGTGTCGAGACAAGCGAGAAGCTTGGAACTCCGGAAGGGAAAAGATGAACAACTTATAACCAAGAGATTATTCATCAAGAACAATCTCCGAAAAGAAGAGATAAATCAACTTGATGAAAGAAGAATAAGAATTATGTTATGCTCATCCTCCACCAATTAAATTGATGAGAAGCAATGGAATGCATACAACTTATTCACATTGGGAAAAGATTAAGGGGACATATAGCACAACACTTGGGGAGGTCTTGAAGAACCACCGGTAGGATTGGAAAGAAACGAATGAATTGATATGATAACCACAGAAAAGAAATCTTGAACGAACCACCGTAAGAATTCAAAATTGAATGACGAAGGAGAATGAATCACCGGGAAGAATTGAAACGGATGATGAAACAGAATGGCTCTCCTGGAAACATTAAAAGGCGCACGAATATACTTGAAGGAATTCTTACACAAGAGAATGAAGAGATCATGAGCTGACTAGAGGATATTTGAATGATGCACCGGAAGACTATTGGGACGAACGAAGGGGCACGGATATAGAATAATTGGAGAACGAATCTGAAAACTTAGAACGAAGAAATCTTCTGAAATGATGGCCTCCGGATGATCGAGAGAGAAAGCAACTCCTGAAATACTCCGGATGGACGAAAAGAATTGCACAACTGGAAACAATTTGAGGATAGCAACAAGCTAGCACCACGAATCTCCGTGAGAACGGACAAGATTTAGAGGAAAAACTCTTCTTCGGTCTTCACATAATGAGAATGACGACGAGAAACACCTTGCAGAATTTGTTGAAACACTCCGGAAGAATGAAAAGAGGACAGATTGACCCGAACATGAAAGAATTTGAAAACGATCTTGGAGAAGGCATCTGAGTCATGGAATCCATACTTACGTCAAACTTCGAAAGAAAGGATTTGAGAAAAGCTCCGGGAAAATTAGAAGAGTCAGGTAAGATCCTGGAAAAAGACCTGTGGGTTAGGGCCCGCTGAAAAGAAACATCGTTGGGAGGGATTGAAGAATAGAAATGATGCACTGGAATAGCTGAAAGACTCGAATGAGGTGATAACCTCGAATTAATTGAATGCAGACATGAATCTTCTGAGATGTCTTCATCACTCCAGAACGATTAAATGACGAGAGGTGAACGAGCAACGGGAAACATTTGAGCTAAGGGAAAGAATATAATCACTACCGAAAATTGGAATTGAATCCACCGTAAAGAAAACGAGACGAATAATGATGAACTTGACGAGACTTCACCGGTTGAGACAATTGAGGAAAGATTGAAGAGGCTCCGCACGAATGAAATTGATGCTCGAATAGAGGCTCAGACTCCGGGAAGAAAAACGGGTGGGAGGGCGGGTAAAACAGAGGCAACTTAGAACGGGGAACCGACGAATAACTTGAAGAGAAAACACTGGTTGAAATAATTGAGGAAAGAATGCAAAGGCTTTGCACGAGTAGGGTGGATACTCGATTACGAACTCCGGCTCCGAGAAGAAGAAGGGTGGGCGGGTGGGAAAAGAAAGACAACTTCACACGGGGAACAACGTCGTTGAGAAAGAACTGAGGGCTGATCTTGCAAAAGATGAAGGGGATCGCATCAACTTGACGAGAAAAGCACCGTATGAAAAGAGCTGGCATCGCAACGAACGAGAACTAACCGCGAGATCCTAAAAAAAAATTGAAGGGGAAGAGGAGTAAGTCGAAACACCTACGTTAAGATTCCTCACCAGAGCGACGAAGGGGCAGAGGAGTAAAAAGAAGTCCTACTCTCCGATATAACTAGACTCCAAAAAGTTTTCTTCTAGACTCGACAGCGGCCAAGCTACACGATCAAACAAGGGGGGCTCCTAAGGTCGGTCGAGGCTCTGATACCAACTTGCCACGCCCAATATGCGATACTATCCTAAAGAGACTCGAAGGTCCCACCAAGGATAGAACCGCATATTGACACGCTTTTGCAAGGTGGATATCATTACATCAAACCATTACATAAATAGTTGGGGATACATACAAAGGCACAAACGCCCCAAGAATACATCAACATCATTCAAGAGAACAACATCCGCCTACGGGTGAAACACAAACAGGAACTCAAACAATATCCACTCTGCTAGCCCAGGCTGCCGACCCGGAACCTAACCCAAGATCGACGAAGAAGAAGAACTCCAACACAAGTAAACATCGCTCTCGCGTCATGATCATCGCATAACCTGTACCTGCAACTGTTGTTGTAGTAATCTGTGAGCCACGAGGACTCAGCAATCCCATTACCATGGGTATCAAGACTAGCAAAGCTTAATGGGTAAGGAAGGGGTAAAGTGGTGAGGTTGCAGCAGCGACTAAGCATGTATGGTGGCTATCTTATGAATACAAGAGTAAGATGAGAAGCTACGCAAACGGTCGCAAACTAGAAATGATCAAGAAGTGATCCTGTACTACTACTTATGTCAAACATAACCCAAAAACCGTGTTCTCCTCTCGAACAATCCCGAAAAGAGACAATCACGGTTACGCACGCGGTTGGTGTATTTTAGAAGAGTTTACTTCAAGTTTACTACAACCGGATATTAACAAATTCCCATCTGCCACATAACCGTGGGCACGGCTCTCGAAAGTTTATACCCTGCAGGGGTGTCCCAACTTAGCCCATCACAAGCTCTCACGGTCAACGAAGGATATTCCTTCTCCCGGGAAGACCCAATCAGTCTCGGAATCCCGGTTACAAGACATTTCGACAATGGTAAAACAAGACCAGCAAAGCCACCCGATGTGTCGACAATCCCGATAGGAGTCGCACGTATCTCGTTCTCAGGACACACCGGATAGGTCAAGCTACGAGTAAAACCAGCCCTCAAGTTGCCCCGAGGTGGCCCCGCAGGCTGCCCGGTTCGGACCAACACTTAGAGAAGCATTGGCCCAGGGGGGTTAAAATAAAGATGACCCTCGGGTTGGCCGACCCAAGGGAAGGGTAATAGGTTGTTAGGCAAAAGTAAAACCAAGGTTGGGCCTTGCTGGAGGAGTTTTATTCAAAGCAAACTGTCAAGGGGTTCCCATAACACCCAACCGCGTAAGGAACGCAAAATCAAGGAACATAACACCGGTATGACGGAAACTAGGGCGGCAAGAGTGGAACAAAACACCAGGCATAAGGCCGAGCCTTCCACCCTTACCAAGTGTATAGATGCATTAATTAAATATAAGAGATATTGTGATATCCCAACAAAGTTCATGATATCCATGTTCCAACATGGAACAACCTGCAACTGCACCTGCAACTAGCAACGCTATAAGAGGGGCTGAGCAAACCGGTAACATAGCCAAACAACGGTTTGCTAGGAAGGGTGAAAAGGTTAGAGGTTTCATGGCAATTTGGGAGGCTTGATAACAAGTGGTAGGTAACGCGACATAGCGATAGCATCAACACAACTAGCATAGCAATGATAGTAGTGAGATCAAAGGTGACGGTCAATTTGCCTGGAATCCCGCTAGGAAGAAGAACGAGTCCATGAAGAAGATGAAGCCACATATACGAACCAAGCGTAGACGAACGAATCCTCACGATCGCAACGAAACAGGAACTAACGGGAAGGAGCACAACCGGAAAGAAGCAAACAACATGGTAAACACACAACACATAAACATGACATGATGCTCAACCAAGTATGATGTATGACAAGTCTATTTGATGCTACTCATGGCAAGAGACGATGCATCCAAGAGCAACACAACAAGGCAAGTTTAAATGTGGCCGGAAACAACATACAACCATTCCGGTAAGTCCTCATATGCAAATTTCGAAATTGGTCAAGATCTGATTACAACACAATGTTGAAGTTGTTAAACATCAAGTTAAAATGCACCAAGATGATCTACACTGTTTTGTAGTCAAGTTACATATAAAGTTTGTTTAATTCGGAGCTATGGCCTAGAAGATATGATCAAAACAAGTTAAACATGGCATTGATGCAAAAAGCATTCAAACAACATCACAAACACTTCAAAACAAGGATGCAACAAGGTAACATTAAACTACACACAAAATTATGCAAGTTCCATATAGAGCATGCCCAAAACGGAGGCACGGTTCAACACACACACATGAAACAAGTTTGAAGGACAAACTGTCCAAAACAGCAACTAGGCATCTTGCAAGCATAAAAACAGCATGCTACAGCACCTCAGCATGAAAATAAAAGGCATGGACATGATGTACATGTGAAGCATTACAAAACATTAACACTGAGCTATGTCTACAAACCACAATAACATCCTCAAAAGGACACGGCAATATTGCAAATAATAACAGATTCACAGACAGCAGAAAAATCACTGAGCATAACAGAAATAACATCAGGTTGCAATGTTTAGAGCTATCAAAAAACATGTTACAGCAAGCTATCATGGCAAAATGGAGCATGGCATGCTAGTACTAGAAGCACTTAACAAAACCCCCTTACCGAACTAATTCGAAAGATCGAAAGAAAAGATGGTAGCATCCATGCAAACATGGTAAGTGATATCACAGATTCAGACTGAAAATAACAGTACATGGCAGGAACAATGATAAGTACGCATGTTGGTGAGCTTTTACCACTAAACAAAAAGCATTTCATGGTATATGAAGTAAACCAACAGTAAGATGACACAATTATGAAACTAAGCATGCCAAGATCAAGTTCATAGGGTGCATGGATCACTAGCAAAACACATGGAAAAACTGAACTTAATGTTAACAGGCTGACAGCAACATTATGTAGCAAGTTTGGAGCATGATAACAACAAGCTAAAGCAATCCATAATTGCAACAAAGGGTAAGCATGGATAGATCATAATATGTAGAGCAAAAAATCCTTAGTGAATATCTCCAGATTATGCATAGAATGACTTATAGCAGCAGGTTTACATAGCATCATGATATAACAGATTCAGACTAGCAAAAACAGTAACAGCAAGTAGCCCAGTTCACAAGCTTGTTACACTCACCACAAGGCACACAAAAATACATCGATTGCACCACTGTAAAGATGGCATGAATATGCTCCTAAAAGATGTAGACATCAAGCACATAGGATGCACACACAAAATGCAACAAAAATGACAAATCAGCAAGTTCTGTTGAACTACAGCAGACAACATCATGTAGCACTTTCGAAACGATGATAAGGGCATCAAGATGGACTCAAACAAGCATGCCACAATGGAATGAAATGAAGAGCATCTCACAGTGAACATTTTGACATATTACACACACAAAACGGAGCAATGTGCAAGGAAATAGAGTCACCCAAACATGCACACATATGATGATTTTTCAGGGACAGCAGAATTTATACCGACGAAAAACGGGACGACGTGAGGCGGGATGGGGAGATCCAAGGGGAGGCGCGCCGTTTGGTTTGAGGAGGTGGTGGATCTGGTCCACCTGACCAGATCCAGGCGGCGGGGACCTCCGGCAAGGCTGACCGGAGACGGCGCGGCGGCGGAAGGCAAGCTCGCGCGCGGCACGGCGGAGGCGGCGGGCCGGCGCGGTGGCAGAGCACGGCGGAGGCGGCGGCTGGAGAAGGGACGCGGGGCCGGCTTCGGTGCGGGAACGGCGAAGCGGCGCGATGGCCGGCGAGCAACACGGTGGCGGCGCTGGTCGAAGGGCGGCGCGGGCGCGGACCAGCGGGCGGCGGCGGTCGGGCCCCGCGGGCCGGTTGCGGGCTCGCGGGCCGCGGTAGGGCGCGGTGGATCTGGCAACGTGGCGGCCGCGGGTTGGGTGTCGTGGTTCTAAGTCTGACAGTAGAATGGGGGTAGGGATGTAAAGGCAAGGTCCTAGCTAGGGAGAAGCTGTACGCACGAGTTTTACGAGTTCAGGTCCTTCTCGGAGGAAGTAACAGCCCTACGTCTTGGAGCCCGGAGGCGGTCGACTGGATTATATGCGTGTGTGTTACAGGGGGTGCGAACCCTTGTGCCAGTGGAGGGGGTGGCTTATATAGAGTGCGCCAGGACCCCAGCCAGTCCACATTACAAGGAGTTCAATGTTCATAAAGTAGGAGCGTTACAGGTAACGTCTGCAGTAAAGTAATATAAATGACTATTAAGTCTAAGAGTAAATGCCCGACCGTTGCTGCGAGGAGTGGCTTTAGGTCTTCTGCACGTCGAGTGGTTTAGTGGTCGAGTGACATAAACAAGGGGGGTCTCTGAGTGAATGGTAGGTCGAGTGGATTGCACTCGACACATTTGTTGGGTCCCCTCTATTTACTCCTGAACCTCTTTGCTTCTAGGACAAGGACCTTAGGTAGGAGGTATAGGTCAGGCCTATTACCCTACCCCAGGTCTATGTCCTCATCATTAGCCCCCGAATGGATTGAGGTCCGAGTGAAAAGAAGGTTGAAGTTGACCTTGCTCTGGCTCTTGCTTTCTCCTCCAAATGGATGCCAGTTGTTGGGACTTCGGCTTCGTTTCAGTCGCCTTGATCGATTCAGAAATGATCGACTGGTTTTATAACGTCATCTGTCGAGTGTTATCTTTGACATAGAATCTTTGGCGTGATCGGTTGTAGAGGATCCCGGATTTCGCGGGATTCGAAATTTTGGTGGGAGCACGCCGTGGTAAGCGGAGTAGATAAGCATGACGTTTCGATTTCCGCGCCACCTTTTTCGCCACGTATCCCGTGTGCGACTGTTAAGGGATTTGATAGGATCGCCCGGACCCACGCGTCAGCCACTCGGAAGTAGGCCCTTAAAAGCGGCGAGGCCGAGGCGTCCACACTGTGCGTGCCCATTCTCCCTCTTCTTCCTCTTGCTCCTTTTCCTCGTTCGGCTTCTCCACCCTCGACGCCGCCGCTCTGCCGCCATGGGGAAGGAGAAAACGGCGGCGCTGAAACACGCGAAGAAGGCGACGGGGGCGGCAAAAAGCAAGAAGACGAATCGGGGATCTTCATCGCGCTCGGGGCTGCCGTCGGGTTGGATCCAGGGAGATTGGATCCGATCTTCACTTCAGTAGGAAGACTTGGACGATATGGCCGAGCTAGGGCTGATCGTCCACGAGTCTGCGCGGCTGCTGGAGGGGGAAACGGAGCCACAGCCGCGACCGGGTGAGTGTGTTCTGCTCGCTACTCATGTCGACCGCGGCTTCTCGCTTCCTCCGCACCCCTTCTTTCGAGGTTTCTTGATTTTTTAGGGGCTCAACTCCATCACTTCACTCCCAACACCATCACATATCTTGCCGCATTCGTTTCCATGTGCGAGAATTTCCTGGGGTGTCGACCGCACTGGGGTCTTTTCAAGCACATTTTCACTATCTGCTCCCAAACAGTGAAGAAAGCGAACTTGAACAACGAGAAAACCCATGTTATCCAGATGTGTGGGGGTCTGGGTATTCAGAAGAGGAAGAGGATTTCTTTCCCTCCGATGACTCTTCCTGAGTCCGTCAGGGGCTGGCAGTCGACCTGGTTCTATTGCCAGGATATTGCGACCCCAGGTCACTCGACTAGACTTCCCCCTTTCTCTTTTGATCGTGTTCAGACTCCATCTTCGTTGAAAGTGACCGCCGCGGAGAAGGCGGAGACGGGCATGTTGGTCGAGAGGGTAGTTCAATTGATCAACCAAGGCGTCACCGGCATGGATCTACTAGAGGTGTTCCTCAGTCGGCGCATTCAACCACTCCATGTGGATGTACTCCGGGGCTGGTGATACCGCTCGGGTTCATCCGGAGGAGGTGACGGCCAAAGCAGTGGCCGAGTGGCTGAGCGGCATCACCGGGAACAAGGACAACCCCAGGGACGCTAGGAGAGTCAAACCTTTCAGCGACAGCAACCAGCCAGACAAGGTTTGGCCATTACAACTGGTTGAATTTGGATGTGTTTTCTGACTATTTGTTGATCCGACTGATTTCCACTCGGCTCCTTGTTTTGTAGATTTATACAGAGATGTACTCAATGCCCAATGGCGAACAAGCTCTGGAGCAGTACCATGAAGGCGAGGACAGCGCGGAGGAGAGCGGCGAGTGGGAGTCACCAGCCGACGGTGATGAAGATGAGAACGATGAGTCGGACGACGAGGTGGTAGCCGACTCACCACCTCGTTCTGAACGTTGATCCAAGCAGCACCATGATCCCGCGGGCAGGCGCGGCAAGGCTGTGGCCTCGAGCGCTCCATCTCAAAAGCGCGCCCGGTCTTCGACTCCAGAATTGGCTGAGAAGGTCACCAAGCAGCCCAAGATCAATCCTTCGAAGGCTCGGAAGACCTTGCGTAGGATCAAGATGGACGTTCCTGTTGCTTCTGGGTAAATGTTCTCTCCGTATTTTCTTGTTCTGACCGATTCTCTTGTACTGACGGAGTGGATGATGAAACTTTACAGCCCGGCCTCGGCTGCGACTGATATGGATATCGACAAGACCCCAGACAATGAGGAAACCGACGACGCAGCTACCTCCAAAGCCAGTAAGTCTGCCCGACTCGAGTTTGCTTGGACGACTGGATTGTTTGTCAGCTATCTCCTTGACTTTATTTGTTTGTTGCAGCGCCACGGGACGTTGTTGTGCTCCCGGACGATGAAGAAGAAGTACCGCTGAGGGGAAGGAGGAGGAGGGACAAGGAACTAAGCGGGAAAGCGCCTGAGATGGCAGTCGAACGATGGTCAGATCCGGCACGTACCAACGTCACTTTCGCTATCCCGCTGTCGACTGATTGCCCATCAGGATCAGCTGCTCAGACTTCTGCTGTACCAATACAACCCCACGCATCAGACCCAGCGGTTGCTCCGACTGCTCTGCCATCATCGCTTTTCACTGCGTATCAAACCCCAGACGACCCACTGTCTGCCGCCAAGGAAGCTCTTCTTCAGTTGAACCTTGTGATGGGGCAGATGAAAGTGGTGCATGAGGCCAGTCAAGTGGCCTTCAACGCTGGAGCTGCTTTGCAGACCAATGTCCAGGTTAGTTGATTTCCGATTGATCATATTTCTCGTCCGATCACCCACTGGGGTGTGACTGTTTTGAATTTGCACGAGTCAATTTCAGTCGTCTTGGATTGAATCTTTGAACTAGTGGGGGCACTCTTAGTGCACCCACTGGGTGTAGTCCCCGAGACCATAGTTGACTGCGGGCAGTCGACTGTGGTCTGAGAATCTGAATTTTGTCACTCGGTCTGGACTGGCCAGGTCGAATGACACTAGAACCAGTGGGGGCACGCTAAGTGCACCCACTGGGTGTAGTCCCCGAGACCGTGGTTGACTGCGGGCAGTCGACTATGGTCTGAGAACTGCTTTTTTTTTACTCTCGCACTGGGCAGACCATGTCGAGTGTTTATTCAAACCAGTGGGGGCACGCCAAGTGCACCCACTGGGTGTAGTCCCGAGACTGCCGTTGAATGTTTGATTCGGCGGTAGTCTTAGAGTAGCTATCACTGTGATGTCTTTTAATCCTGGTCAACTGATATGGCTTAAACTGCAGAAATCTTGTGATCTTGGGGCTCAGCTTTCCGCAATGAACAAGTAGCAAATCAGCCTCAACCTTGATCTGGAATTGGCCCAGAAGAATCTCAAGACTGCTCGTGATGAAGTAGCTTCCATGGGAGGTAACCAATCGTCAACTGTCTTTCTCACTGCCGGCCCTTTTCCTTTCCATTTTTTGAACCGAGCGACTCCACTCGAGCAGATGTATGTAGTGAAAACCGTCAACTCCAAGCCCGTCTGAAGAATGTTATTTCTTTAGAGAAAATGAAGCAGGCTTTGGAGAAGAAGGATCTGGATCTTGCTGCTGCACAGAAGGAAGCGCGAGAGAAAACAGCGCTTGCTGACAAGAAGCTTGCTTCAGTCGGCAAGTTAGAAGAGGAGAACTCCAAACTAAAGGCCGTTGTCTCTGACGCCAATCGGGAGGTCGAGCGACTGAAGAAAGACAAGGACAAGTTGACTGACGAGCTTGGGAGCCTCAAGGCCAAGAAGGGCGAGTTGGAGTCTTATCTGGGCCAGCTTGCTGCAAAGCTGGTCCTAAAACTTGAAGGTACTGATGATTGACTGACTTATTACGGTCGATTGTCCAGCTTGATTATATCGTCGACTCATCATTTACTCGACTGTGCAGAGCTTTGCCAAGACTTTGAAGCGGAAACTGGGCGGGTCGAGACGGGTCTCGATCCCGTAAATTGTCCAGTCAAGGATGATGTTGCGATGAATGTGCTGCGGTTGGAATCTCGCATGGACAGCGCGGTTGCTTATCTTGCTCGCCTGAAGGCAGCGATGACTCGGGTTGATGCTGAACTCTGGCCTCAGGTGGAACTGTCTCAAGATCTCGAGTCTCTGATGGCTCGACTGAATCAAATACCTGACCGAGTGCAAGAGTGGAAGAAGTCATCTGCTCGTTGTGGCGCTGATGTCGCGTTGTCCTTGGTCCGAGTGCACTGCAAAGACGTCAAAGAAGACAAGATGGCGGAGCTCAAGGTTGCTAACACAAAGAAGCACACCTTCCAATCCTTCATGGACACTTTTCTTGACGCTGCCACTCGCATTGCAGATAGCATAGACCTTGGCAGTTTCTGCGACCCAGCCAGTCCTTCTCCTGACGCGTGACCGAAAAACATTATGCTCCACCTTTATTTGCCTCGGAATGCCGAGTGATTGTGTAATCGTTAAACTTCTTCGGGCTTGGTGCTCGAATACTTTTGATCCGTCGTCCGGAACTTTAGGATTTATCTGAACTTGGTTTATCTCTGAATATGCTTGTGTTTGCCTCCGAGTGGATTTTGCTCTTCAATTGGAATAATCTTTGTACTTGAGATGCAGCTATTGTACTTATGGCGCAGCTTCGAAGGAGAAGGTCGCAGTCAACCTGCACCTCGTCGTCCTTACGGATAGGGAAGGAGCACACGTTGTTCTTGTGGCGCTGCTCCGAAGGAGAAGGTTGCAGTCGACCTGCGCCTCGTCGTCCTTGCGGATAGGGATGGAGCGCACATTGTACTTGTGGCGCAGCTCCGAAGGAGAAGGTTGCAGTCGACCTGCACCTCGTCGTCCTTGCGGATAGGGATGGAGCGCACATTGTACTTGTGACGCAGCTCCGAAGGAGAAGGTTGCAGTCGACCTGTGCCTCGTCGTCCTTGCGGATAGGGATGGAGCGCACATTGTACTTGTGGCGCAGATCCAAAGGAGAAGGTTGCAGTCGACCTGCACCTCGTCGTCCTTGCAGACGGGGATGGACTTCGAACTTAGGCGAGTACTAGACTGCAGCTAAGCCCCCGAGTGGGAGGGTTGCTCACCACTCGGTAGGATTTTACAAACTTAGGCGAGTACTGGACTACAGCTAAGCCCCCGAGTGGGAGGGTTGCTCACCACTCGGTAGGATTTTTCAAACTTAAGCGAGTACTGGACTGCAACTAAGCCCCCGAGTGGGAGGGTTGCTCACCACTCGGTAGGATTTTTCAAACTTAGGCAAGTACTGGACTGCAGCTAAGCCCCCGAGTGGGAGGGTTGCTCACCACTCGGTAGGATTTTTCAAACTTAGGCGAGTACTGGACTGCAGCTAAGCCCCCGAGTGGGAGGGTTGCTCACCACTCGGTAGGATTTTTCAAACTTAGGGGAGTACTGGACTGCAGCTAAGCCCCCGAGTGGGAGGGTTGCTCACCACTCGGTAGGATTTTTCAAACTTAGGCGAGTACTGGACTGCAGCTAAGCCCCGGAGTGAGAGGCTTGCTCATTACTCGGTGGGATTTTTCAAACTTAGGCGATTACTGGACTGCAGCTAAGCCCCCGAGTGAGAAGGTTGCTCAACACTCGGTAGGATTTTTCAAACTTAGGCGAGTACTGGACTGCAGCTAAGCCCCCGAGTGGGAGGGTTGCTCACCACTCGGTAGGATTTTTCAAACTTAGCCGAGTACTGGACTGCAGCTAAGCCCCCGAGTGGGAGGGTTGCTCACCACTCGGTAGGATTTTTCAAACTTAGGCGAGTACTGGACTGCAGCTAAGCCCCCGAGTGAGAGGGTTGCTCACCACTCGGTGGGATTTTTCAAACTTAGGCGAAACGGATTCACGGCAAAGTCACCCACTGGGGGATTTCAGACGCAAACAAAAGTAACAACAACCATTTAGGAAGACTGTAAAGCTCTTGTCTTTGATAAACAAACTACAAAGGTATTTATTATTACATCTCATCCGAATGAGTACTTAAGTATAAAAGGGGCGGAGTAGCTCCGCGTTCCAAGCCCGTGGCTCGTCTTTCTGATGCTCGACATTGTAAAGATGGTATGCTCCATTATGGAGAACTCTGGTGACAATGAAGGGACCTTCCCAAGTAGGGGCGAGCTTGTGTGGTTTCTGCTGATCCACTCGAAGAACCAAGTCTCCCTCTTGAAAGGCTCGGCCCCTCACGTTTCTGGCGTGGAATCGACGCAAGTCTTGCTGATAAATGGTCGACCGGATTAAGGCCATCTCTCTTTCCTCCTCTAGGAGATCGGCTGCGTCCTGCCGGGCCTATTCTGCTTCATCTTCAGAGAAGAGCTCGACTCGGGGTGCATTGTGAAGCAAGTCACTCGGTAGAACAACTTTAGCTCCATAAACCAAGAAGAATGGAGTTCGGCCAGTCGACCGATTGGGAGTTGTCCTCAATCCCCAAAGAACTGACTGAAGTTAAGTTCATCAACCCGGGCGCCTGCTGCATGCTTGAGATCACGCATCAGTCGGGGTTTCAGTCCTTTGAGAATCAAGCCATTTGCTCTTTCTGCTTGTCCATTCGACTGGGGGTGGGCGACTGAAGCATAGTCGACTCGTGTGCCTTGGGAAGCACAGAAAGCTCTGAACTCATCAGAATCGAAGTTCGACCCGTTGTCAGTGATGATGCTGTGCGGAACTCCATATCTGAATGTCAATTCTCTGATGAAGCTGACGGCAGTACTGGCTTCAAGATTCTTGATAGGCTTGGCTTCAATCCACTTGGTAAACTTGTCGACTGCTACAAGCACATGAGTGAAGCCGCTCCTACCAGTCCTCAGGGGTCCGACCATATCCAATCCCCAAACGGCAAAGGGCCAGACGAGTGGAATAGTCTTTAGGGCTGACGTGGGCTTGTGGGACATATTGGAGTAAAACTGGCAGCCTTCACATTTGTCGACTATATCTTTCGCCATTTCGTTTGCTCGTGGCCAATAAAATCCGGCTCGGTATGCTTTGGCCACAATGGTCCGAGAGGACGCATGGTGACCACAGGTCCCCGAGTGGATGTCGTTGAGGATCACTTGACCTTCTTCTGGTGTGATGCATTTCTGGCTGACTCCGGTTACACTTTCCCTAAACAGTTGTCCTTTTATCACAGTAAAGGCTTTGGATCGACGGACGATCTGTCGAGCCTCTTCTTCATCCTCTGGGAGTTCTTTCCTAAGGATATACGCAATGTATGGCACTGTCCAGTCGGGAGTGATGACCAAAACCTCCATGATCAGGTCGACCACGGCTGGGACTTCGACTTCAGTCGGATCTGTGGCGCTCTTAGGCTGCGGGGGCTCTTCAGTGAAAGGATCTTCTTGAACTAAAGGTGTATGAATGTGTTCCAAAAACACGTTGCTGGGAATGGCTTCCCTCTTGGAACCTATCTTTGCTAGATCATCGGCTGCTTGATTTTTCAGTCGGGGTATATGATGGAGCTCTAACCCCTCAAATTTCTTTTCCAACTTCCTCACCGCATTGCAGTAACCAGTCATAGCTGGGCTTCTGACGTCCCACTCCTTCATCACTTGATTGACTACCAAATCTGAGTCTCCGTAGACCATGAGGCGACGGACGCCGAGTGAGATGGCCATACGTAACCCATATAAGAGTGCTTCATATTCTGCTTCGTTATTGGAGGAATCAAAGTGAATCTGGAGAACATATCTGAGCTTGTCTCCTCGGGGAGATACCAGTACCACCCCAGCACCGGAACCATTCAGCATCTTGGAACCGTCAAAGAACATGGTGCAGTGCTCCGAGTGGACTTGAGTCGGCAGTTGCTGTTCGATCCACTCGGCGAGGAAATCTGCTATTGCTTGGGACTTGATAGCTTTCTTTGCCTCAAACTTAATATCCAAGGGAGAAGTTCAATTGCCCACTTTGCCACTCGACCAGTTGCATCTTTGTTGTTCAGAATCTCTGCTAATGGAGCATCGCTGACGACTATAATGGAGTGGTCAGAGAAATAATGTGCAACCTTCTTCGTGGTCATATAAATCCCATAAACAAGCTTCTGATAATGTGGATATCTTTGCTTTGATGGAGTCAAAACTTCAGAAACATAATATACTGGGCGCTGAACTTTATAGGCTTTTCCTTCTTCTTCCCGCTCGACCGGAAGTACTGTACTGACGACTTGTCCAGTGGCTGCAATGTAAATCAGTAAAGGCTCTTTGCTGATTGGGGCAGCAAGCACCGGCTGGGTGAAAAGCAGGGCTTTGAGCTCTGCAAATGCTGTATCAGCTTCAGGAGTCCACTCGAACTTATCAGACTTCTTCATCAGTCGGTAAAGAGGCAATGCCTTTTCACCGAGGCGAGAAATGAATCGACTTAAGGCGGCCAAACAACCCGTAAGCTTCTGAACATCGTGCACACGCACAGGGCGTTTCATTTGGAGAATGGCACCGACTTTCTCTGGGTTAGTGTCGATCCCTCATTCGGAAACGAGAAAACCGAGTAATTTTCCGCCCGAAACTCCGAATGTGCACTTTGATGGATTAAGCTTGATATCATACCTTCTGAGGTTGGCAAAAGTTTCAGCTAGGTCAGCCAACAGGTCGGAACCTTTACGTGACTTGACCACAATGTCATCCATGTATGCTTCCACATTCCGACTGATTTGAGTGAGTAAACACTTCTGAATCATCCTCATGAATGTGGCTCCAACATTCTTCAGGCCGAATGGCATGGTGACATAACAGAAGCACCCAAATGGAGTGATGAAAGCTGTTTTTATCTCATCGGGTCCATACAGTCGGATATGATGATACCCGGAATAAGCGTCCAAAAAGGACAAGCGCTCACACCCTGCAGTCGAGTCGACTATTTGATCGATGCTGGGTAGAGGAAAGTGATCTTTCGGGCAGGCTCGATTGATATGCTTGAAGTCAATGCACATGCGAAGTGAGTCGTCCTTCTTGGGGACCATGACAACATTGGCTAACCACTCGGAGTGGTAAATCTCTCGGATAAACTCAGCTGCTAGGAGCCGAGCTACTTCTTCACCGATCGCTTTTCTCTTCTGTATGGCGGACCGTCGAAGATGTTCTTTGACTGGTTTCACTTTTGGGTTGACTCGCAAACGGTGCTCAGCCAGCCCCCTGGGAACACCCGGCATGTCAGAAGGTTTCCATGGAAAGATGTCCCAGTTCTCACGGAGGAACTGGATGAGTGCTTCTTCCTATTTGGAGTCGAGCGTTGTCGAAATGTGAGTCGGAGCAGCATTGGGATCAGTCGGGTGAATATGAATCGGCTTCGTTTCACCAGACGGCTGAAATGCTGAATCCGTGGCAGGCTTCTTTGCTTGCAACAAATCACTCGGATCTGCATTCTTTTGATACTCCTGCAATTCCACTACTGCCATTTGTGCATCGGCGATCTTTGAGCCCTTCTGGAAGCACTCTTCTGCCTTCTTTCGATTGCCAGTGATAGTGATCACTCCTTTGGGACCAGGCATCTTCAATTTGAGGTACACGTAGCATGGTCGAGCCATAAAACATGCATAAGCCGGCCTGCCCAGAATAGCATGATAAGCACTCTGGAAATCGACGACTTCAAACGTCAACTTTTCTTTGCGGTAATTCTTGGAATCACCGAAAACCACATCAAGGGCGATCTGGCCGAGTGATTCAGCCTTCTTGCCAGGAATAACTCCATGGAAACTCATATTGCTTTCACTGAGTCTGGACATCGGAATGCCCATTCCTTTCAGGGTCTTCGCATACAATATATTCAAGCCACTGCCACCACCCATCAGAACCTTAGTCAACCGAGTGCCTTCGACGACTGGGTCGACCACCAACGCTTGCCTCCCAGGGGTGGCTATGTGTGTTGGGTGATCAGACTGGTCGAATGTAATGGCAGTCTGAGACCATTTCAAATAACTGGGCGTCGCTGGGGTGACCATGTTCACTTCTCTGTTGATGACTTTCAGTCGACTTTTGCTCTCAACATCAGCAAAAATCATCAGAGTTGAATTTATGTGGGGGTAACCATCATCGTCTTCTTCCTTATCCTCAACCTTGTCTGATTCTTTCTCCTTCTCTTTGGGTTGTTTCTCTCGGAATTGCTGGATTAGGAGCCGACATTGTCGAGTGGTATGCTTCGAGTAAATGAGATTACCCTCCTCATCTTTTTTGCTGTGAATGTGGCACGGTAAATCCAACACATCATTTCCATCTTGATCTTTTACCTTCTTGGGGTTCCATGGCCCTTTGGGATTCCCCTTGAACTTTCCTTGAGTCACGGCTAAGGCTTCTCCGGGAGCAGCTGGCTCGGCTTTGCGCTTCTGCTTCCGACTGGAGTTCCCTCCCCCGGTTTCGTGGGCGATTGTTTTGTGCTTGCCACTACGGAGCTGGTCCTCCTCCTCACCATTAGCATACTTGGTGGAAATTTCCATCATTCGACTCAGAGACATATCTCCGGTCCGACCGAACTTCAGATTCAATTCCCGATACTTGACGCCTTCCTTGAAGGCACAAACTGCTTGGTGATCAGACACATTCTCCACCGTGTGGTGCAATGTGATCCGTCTCTGGATATAATCTCTCAAAGTTTCATTCGACTTCTGTACGCAAGACTGTAGCTCTGTCAGCCCTTCTGGTCGTTTGCATGTACCTTCAAATGTTCGGACAAACACCCGAGCGAGCTCTTCCCGGCTATAAATACTGCCAAGTGCTAGCTGATTCAACCATGCTCTGGCCGAGCCCTCTAACATCAGAGGAAGGTGTTTCATGGCCACTTCATCATTACCACCACCAATCTGCACAGCCACTCGGTAGTCCTCAAGCCAAGTGTCAGGCTTGGACTCACCAGTGAACTTGCTGACTCCAGTCGCCAACCTGAAGTTGGGAGGAATCACTGCTGCTCTGATGGCTCTGCTGGAACACTCGGGACCTATCGTGGAATTGTCACGACAGATGTCCTAATGAAAGGACTTAGTCGTGAGGCCAACGCATCTATGTGATAGCTTGAGAGGGGTTGAGTGGAATCGAGAGACGCGACACAAGACAGGGATTTAGACAGCTTCGGGCCCCGAGAAACATCATCCGGTAACAACCCTACATGCTGTTTGAGGCTAGGTCTGATTATCATCACGAGGGAGTCGCCGGTAAACTGGCTCTTTGTGTCTAGCCCTAGAGATTGTTTCTTCTTCCTGCTTGTCCCCCTTTGGGGAGCCCTGCCCCTCCTTATATATGTTGAAGGGGCGGGTTACATGTGGAGTCCTATTAGGATTAGGACTAGTCTATCTCTAATACAAACCGGATACAAGTCCAGGTCTTAACTCCTTGTAAAACAAAAATTCCTCACGCCTTTCCTCTTAAACCGGCCACCATAGTATGAACCGGCCTTCATGAACCGCCCGTTGGGCCACCGGGTCTTGTCGCTCCTCTGACCCGCCTGCCGGATTACCAATGAATCGTAAACCGCCAGGTCCAAACGGGTCGCCAGTGAATCGTTAAGTCTCAGCCGGGTCTCAAGTAAACCGCCAAGTCCGGCCGGGTTATACTTCCGGCCGGTTTACGCCGCAGGGTATATCCCCGACATTAGCCCCCAGTTTAATTTGGATTTATCCATGTTAAACTGATCCTGTAAAACAAACACAAGAACAAATTTGACAGATTATGCTCGGGTTAAGGATTCTTGTAAACCAGCATCTGATCATCCTTAAGTCCTTGTCATTTCCTCCTTCTAGAAAATCCGGGTCAACAAGCCAGCTTCATACTCAATTTGCTGACATTGGTTTCTCACAGAGAAATATTGTGAAGAGTAATCCACTTGAGTCGGCTTCCAAAGCGCCGGTTTAAGAAATATGGGTCTTGAAATACTTATCTGATATTCAGCCGGTTTGAAGATGTAAAACTTGCCGGTTTAATATTACCAAAATTGTCGGTTTATAAATATTGATGGCACTGGGTCATAATTGTTGTCGACACCGGGCCATGTAATTGATCTTCCTGATTTGCTCAAAACTGATAAACTAAAGACGTTCCTTCTTTATATGCATAATACCTGTAGCCCCCAAGTCTTAAGAGGAGAACATAGTGATAACTTAAGACTTGCTCCAATAAGTGTTTTCAACCATGAAGAAATCCGGTTTGTTCATCTCAATCATATAAACTGAATACTCCATATATGTAGCCCCAAGTGTCGGGTTGTCATGCTTGCAGCAACCTGGGACTTGTAATTGCTTATAAAAACTTCAATCAGTGTAGCCCCCAAGGGCCGGGTCATTATGCAATAATGAGCAGGAACTTTGTAAATATAATCATGTAGACTTGAGCAGTGATGTGTAGCCCCCAAGGGCCGGCTCCTTACAATGTGATGAGTCGTGTCTTCAATAAGACTAGTAAAAATGACTTTGCATTAGCCCCCAAGTGTCATGGTGCATGCTTGCAGTGACATGAGACTTGCATGTAATCTCAATTTGAATAATGTAGCCCCCAAGTGCCGGGTTGTAAGCCTGCAGCGACTCGGGACTATTCCTTCCATTGTAGAATAAATCATATCCTTTGATAAAATAATAGCCATTGCGCTAAAGCGACTTTGAAAACCTCAATAATACCGGTTATTAATAACCATAAAAATCCAGCCATGTTGGCTATTCAAGATAATATAATCCGGTATGAAAACCTTATTCATTCAATATCATAATGAAAATTCAGCCAAGTTTGGCTATTTGAATAATATAACCCAATGATTCATAAGCGCATGATTCCAATGGTGCAATCCAAATATACACTGGCGATTTATAGTCCAAAGCCAGACCGAGTTAGCAAACACCGGATAATTTCTCATCATATACTGGCGACTTATCGTCTTAAAGCCAGGCCGGTTTAATAAACACTGGATAATTTATCATCATGCTTTATTCAACCTGTTTCTGCATACAACAAATTTAAAGTGTCCTGGCGGTTTACCGCCGGACGGGTCATAATGCCCAACATATAACCCGGGTTTATAACCAAGGCTGCACTTAAGAATAATCAAATATGAAATATATCATACCTGTGACCTTTAGGCATAGTGTTGGCTGACCAACCTTGTAATGAGGGTAATAACCCTAATCTGGAGTAAAAGTAACTCCTGTTATATGATGCCGGTTTACAATAAAACCATTCCGGGTTGTGATAAACACCGGTTTATTCCATACTAGTGACTATGAGTCAAAACCAGACCGGGCTGATAGTCTCCGGATTATAACTTGACCATGTACTGACAACTTGTAGTTGACAGCCTAACCGGGTTGATAAACACCGGTTGGAAAACATCACAAATCTTATCAAAAGAAAGATGAACTTAGCAAAAGGCAAATAAAACCGTTGTAGTCGAGGCTTTTCACGGGCTGCCAGGCCCCAAATTTGATCAAGAGGTGTAGCTATGGTTCGGGTTCGACCAAGCCCCCAAGTGATGCTGTGGCATTACGCCGATCAAGAGGTGTAGCTATGGTTCGGGTTCGACCAAGCCCCCAAGTGATGTTGTGGCATTACGCTGATCAAGAGGTGTAGCTATGGTTCGGGTTCAACCAAGCCCCCAAGTGATGCTGTGGCATTACGCCGATCAAGAGGTGTAGCTATGGTTCGGGTTCGACCAAGCCCCCAAGTGATGTTGTGGCATTACGCCGATCAAGAGGCGTAGCTATGGTTCGGATACGACCAAGCCCCCAAGTCATGCTGTGGCATTGCGCCGATCAACTGTCGTGGAATTGTCACAGCAGATGTCCTAATGAAAGGACTTACTCGTGAGGCCAACGCATCTATTGTTGGGGAATGTAGCAATAATTCAAAATTTTCCTACGTGTCACCAAGATCAATCTAGGAGATGCTAGCAACGAGAGAGAGGGAGTGCATCTTCATACCCTTGAAGATCGCTAAGCGGAAGCGTTACAAGAACGCGGTTGATGGAGTCGTACTCGCGGCGATTCAAATCGCGGAAGATCCGATCTAGCGCCGAACGGACGGCGCCTCCGCGTTCAACACACGTACAGCCCGGGGACGTCTCCTCCATCTTGATCCAGCAAGGGGAGAGGAGAAGTTGAGGGAGAACTCCAGCAGCACGACGGCATGGTGGCAATGGAGCTCGTGGTTCTCCGGCAGAGCTTCGCTAAGCACTACGGAGGAGGAGGAGGAGGAGTTGGAGGGGCTACGCCAGGGATGTGGTATGGCTGCCCTCCCACCCCCTCACTATATATAGGGGGAAGGGGAGAGGGGGCCGGCCCCTCTAGATGGATCTAGAGGAGGAGGCAGCGGCCAGGGGAAACCCTAGATGGGTTTGGGCGCCCCCACCCCCTAGGAAACTTGCCCCCCGCGCCCCCACCTCTCCTGGTTACGTGAGAGGGGTTGGGAGGGGCGCACAGCCCCTTAGTGGGCTGGTTTTCCCCTTCCCCTTGGCCCATAAGGCCCCCCAACGCTTGCCGGGGCCTCCGAAACCCCTTTCGGACATGCTGGCCATAGCCTGGTACCCCCGGAACAATTCCGGAGTCCAATACACTTCGTCCAATATACCGATCTTCACCTCCGGACCATTCCGGAGCTCCTCGTCATGTCCGGGATCTCATACAGGACTCCGAACAACCTTCGGTAACCACATACTATTTCCGATAACAACTCTAGCGTCACCGAACCTTAAGTGTGTAGACCCTACGGGTTCGGGAACCATGTAGACATGACCGAGACGTTCTCCAGCCAATAACCAACAGCAGGATCTGGATACCCATGTTGGCTCCCACATGTTCCACGATGATCTCATCGGATGAACCACGATGTCGGGGATTCAATCAATCCCGTATACAATTCCATTTATCCATCGGTATGTTACTTTCCCGAGATTCGATCGTCGGTATCCCAATACCTCGTTCAATCTCGTTACCGGCAAGTCTCTTTACTCATTCCGTAACGCATGATCCCGTGGCTAACTCCTTAGTCACATTGAGCTCATTATGATGATGCATTACCGAGTGGGCCCAGAGATACCTCTCCGTCATACGGAGTGACAAATCACTGTCTCGATTCGTGCCAACCCAACAGACACTTTCGGAGATACCTGTAGTGCACCTTTATAGCCACCCAGTTACGTTGTGACGTTTGGTACACCCAAAGCATTCCTACGGTATCCGGGAGTTGCACAATCTCACGGTCTAAGGAAATGATACTTGACATTAGAAAAGCTCTTAGCAAACGAACTACACGATCTTGTGCTATGCTTAGGATTGGGTCTTGTCCATCACATCATTCTCCTAATGATGTGATCCCGTTATCAATGACATCCAATGTCCATGGTCAGGAAACCATAACCATCTATTGATCAACGAGCTAGTCAACTAGAGGCTTACTAGGGACATGTGTGGTCTATGTATTCACACATGTATTATGGTTTCCAGTTAATACAATTATAGCATGAACAATAGACAATTATCATGAACAAGGAAATATAATAATAACCATTTTATTATTGCCTCTAGGGCATATTTCCAACAGTCTCCCACTTGCACTAGAGTCAATAATATAGTTCACATCACTATGTGATTGTAATGAATCCAATACCCATGGGGTTTGTTCATATCTCGCTTGTGAGAGAGGTTATTAGTCAACGGGTCTGAACCTTTCAGATCCGTGTGTGCTTTACAAATCTCTATGTCATCTTGTAGATGCAGCTACCACGCGCTACTTGGAGCTATTCCAAATAACTGCTCGACTATACGAATCCGGTTTTCTACTCAGAGTCATCCAGATTAGTGTCAAAGTTTGCATCGACGTAACCCTTTACGACGAACTCTTTTACCACCTCCATAATCGAGAAAATTCCTTAGTCCACTAGTTACTAAGGATAAGTTCGACCGCTGTCATGTGATCCATTCCTGGATTACTATTGTACCCCTTGACGAACTCATGGCAAGGCACACTTCAGGTGCGGTACACAGCATAGCATACTGTAGAGCCTACGTCTAAAGCATAGGGGACGACCTTCGTCCTTTCTCTCTCTTCTGCCGTGGTCAGGTCTTGACTCTTACTCAATACTCACACCTTGTAACACAGCCAAGAACTCCTTCTTTGCTGATCTATTTTGAACTCCTTCAAAATCTTGTCACGGTATGTATTCATTTGAAAGTACTATTAAGCGTTTTTTATCTATCCTTATAGATCTTGATGCTCAATTTTCAAGTAGCTTAATCCAGGGTTTCCATTGAAAAACACTTTTCAAATAACCCTGTATGCTTTCCAGAAATTCTACATCATTTCTGATCAACAATATGTTAACAACATATACTCATCAAAAATTCTATAGTGCTCCCACTCACTTCTTTGGAAATACAAGTTTCTCATAAACTTTGTAAAAACCCAAAATCTTTGATCATCTCATCAAAGCGTACATTCCAACTCCGAGATGCTTACTCCAGTCCTTAGAAGGATTGCTGGAGCTTTGCATACTTGTTAGCATCTTTCAGGATTGACAAAACCTTCTGGTTGTATCACATACAACCTTTCCTCAAGAAAATCGTCGAGGAAACAAAGTTTTGACATCCAGCCTGCAAGATTTCATAAATAATGCAGTAACTGCTAATATGGTTCCAACGGACTCTTAGCATCGCTACGAGTGAGAAAGTCTCATCGCAGTCAACTCCTTGAACTTGTCGGAAAACAAACGACAAGTCGAGCTTTCTTAATGGTGACACTTACCATCATTGTTTGTCTTCCTTTTAAAATCCATCTGCTCCCAACAACCTTACGACCATCAAGTAGTTCTTCCAAAGTCTATACTTTGTTTTTATACATGGATCCTCTCTCGGATTTTATGGCCTCGAGCCATTCGTTGGAATCCGGGCCCACCATCGCTTCTCCATAGCTCGTAGGTTCATTATTGTCCAGCAACATGACTTCCAAGACAGGATTATGTACCACTCTGAAGTAGTACGCATCCTTGTCGACCTACGAGGTTTGGTAGTGACTTGGTCCGAAGTTTCATGATCACTATCATAAGCTTCCACTTCAATTGGTGTAGGTGCCACAGGAACAACTTCCTGTGCCCTGCTACACACTAGTTGAAGTCATGGTTCAATAACCTCATCAAGTCTCCACTATCCTCCCACTCAATTCTTTCGAGAGAAATTTTTCCTCGAGAAAGGACCCGTTACTAGAAACAATCACTTTTGCTTCCAGATCTGAAATAGGAGGTATACCCAACTGTTTTGGGTATTCTATGAAGATGCATTTATCCGCTTTGGGTTCGAGCTTATCAGCCTGAAACTTTTTCACATAAGCATCGCAGCCCCAAACTGTTAAGAAACGACAGCTTAGGTTTCTCTAAACCATAGTTCATACGGTGTCGTCTCAACGGAATTGCGTGGTGCCCTATTTAAAGTGAATGCGGTTGTCTCTAATGCCTAGCCCATAAATGATAGCGGTAATTCGATAAGAGACATCATGGTATGCACCATATCCAATAGGGTGCAGTTATGATGTTCGGACACACCATCAGACTATGGTGTTCCAGGCAGTATTAGTTGTGAAACAATTTCCACAATGTCTTAATTGTGTGCCAAACTCGTAACTCAGATATTCATCTCTATGATCATATCACAGACATTTTATCCTCTTGTCACGACGATCTTCAACTTCACTCTGAAATTACTTGAACCTTTCAATAATTCAGACTTGTGTTTCATCAAGTAAATATACTCAGCATCTACTCAAATCATATGTGAAGTAAGAACATAATGATATCCACTGCATGCCTCGGCACTCATTGGACTGCACACATCAAAATGTATTACTTCCAACAAGTTGCTTTCTTGTTCCATCTTACTGAAAACGAGGCCTTTCAGTCATCTTGCCCATGTGGTATGATTTGCATGTCTCAAGTGATTCAAAATCAAGCGAGTCCAAACGATCCATCTGTATGGAGTTTCTTCATGCATATCTACCAATAGACATGGTTCGCATGTCTCAATCTTTTCAAAAATGAGTGAGTCCAAAGATCCATCAACATGGAGCTTCTTCATGCGTATTATACCAATATGACTCAAATGGCAGTGCCATAAGTATGTGGTACTATCATTACTATCTTATATCTTTTGGCATGAACATGTGTATCACTACGATCGAGATTCAATAAACCATTCATTTTAGGTGCAAGACCATTGAAGGTATTACTCAAATAAACAGAGTAACCATTATTCTCCTTAAATGAATTACCGTATTGCGATAAACATAATCCAATCATGTCTATGCTCAACGCAAACACCAAATAACAATTATTTAGGTTTAACGCCAATCTCGATGGTAGAGGGAGCATGCGATGCTTGATCACATCAACCTTGGAAACACTTCCAACACATATCGTCATCTCACCTTTAGCTAGTCTCCGTTTATTCCGTAGCCTTTTATTTCGAGTTACCAACACTGAGCAACCGAACCGGTATCTAATACCCTGGTGCTACTAGGAGTACTAGTAAAGTACACATTAATATAATGTATATCCAATATACTTCTGTCGACCTTGCCTGCCTTCTCATCTACCAAGTATCTAGGGTAGTTCTGCTTCAGTGACCGTTCCCCTCATTACAGAAGCACTTATCCCTTGCCCTTCTTGAAACTAGTGGTTTTACTAACCATCAACAATTGATGCTCCTACTTGATTTCTACTTTCGCGGTGTCAAACATCGCGAGTTGCTCAAGGATCATCATGTCTATCCCTGATATGTTATAGTTCATCACGAAGCTCTAATAGCTTGGTGGCAGTGACTATGGAGAACCATCACTATCTCATCTGGAAGATTAACTCCCACTCGATTCAAGCGATTGTAGTACTCAGACAATCTGAGCACATGCTTAACGATTGAGCTTTTCTCCCTTAGTTTGCAGGCTTAAGAAACTTGTCAGAGGTCTCATACCTCTTGACGTGGGCACTAGTCTGAAATCCCAATTTCAGTCTTTGGAACATCTCATATGTTCTGCGACGTTTCAAAACCGTCTTTGGTGCCACAATTTTAAACCGTTAGCATTACGCACTAAACTATACGTAGTCATCAAAACGTGTATGTTAGATGTTTCGCAACATCTACAGACGACGCTCGAGGTTCAGCACACCAAGCGGTGCATTAAGGACATAAGCCTTCTGTGCAGCAATGAGGACAATCCTCAGTATACGGACCCAGTCCGCATAATTGCTACTGTCAACTTTCAACTAAATTTTCTCTAGGAACATATCTTAAATAGTAGAACTAAAGCGTAAGCTATGACATAATTTGCAAAGACCTTTTGACTATGTTCATGATAATTAAGTTCATCTGATTATTTAATGAACTCCCGCTTAGATAGACATCCCTCTATTCATCTAAGTGATACATGATCCGAGTCAACTAGGCCGTGTCCGATCATCACGTGAGACGGACTAGTCATCATCGGTGAACATCTTCATGTTGATCGTATCTACTATACGACTCATGTTCAATCTTTCGGTCTCTTGTGTTCCGAGGCCATTTCTGTACATGCTAGGCTCGTCAAGTCAACCTAAGTGTTTCGCATGTGTAAATCTGGCTTACACCCGTTGTATGCGAACGTTAGAATCTATCACACCCGATCATCACGTGGTGCTTCGAAACAACGAACCTTCGCAACGGTGCACTGTTAGGGGGAACACATCTCTTGAAATTTTAGTGAGGTATCATCTTATTTATGCTACCGTCGTTCTAAGCAAATAAGATGTAAACATGACAAACATCACATGCAAATCATAAAGTGACATGATATGGCCAGTATCATCTTGCGCCTTTTGATCTCCATCTTTGAGGCGCGGCATGATCACCTTCGTCACCGGCATGACACCATGATCTCCATCATCGTGTCTTCATGATGTTGTCTCGCCAACTATTACTTCTACTACTATGGCTAACGGTTAGCAATAAAGTAAAGTAATTACATGGTGTTTTTCATTGACACGCAGGTCATACAATAAATTAAGACAACTCATATGGCTCCTGCCGGTTGTCATACTCATCGACATACAAGTCGTGATTCCTATTACAAGAACATGATCAATCTCATACATCACATATATATAATTCATCACATCCTTTTGGCCATATCACATCACATAGCATACCCTGCAAAAACAAGTTAGACGTCCTCTAATTGTTGTTGCATGTTTTACGTGGCTGCTATGGGTTTCTAGCAAGAATGTTTCTTACCTACGCAAAAGCCACAACGGTGATATGCCAATTGCTATTTACCCTTCATAAGGACCCTCTTCATCGAATCCGATCCGACTAAAGTGGGAGAGACAGACACCCGCTAGCCACCTTATGCATCAAGTGCATGTCAGTCGGTGGAACCTGTCTCACGTAAGAGTACGTGTAAGGTCGGTCCGGGCCGCTTCATCCCACAAAGCCGCCGAATCAAGATAAGACTAGTAACGGTAAGAAAATTGAACAAATCATCGCCCACAACTACTTTGTGTTCGACTCGTGCATAGAATCTACGCATAGACCTAGCTCATGATGCCACTGTTGGGGAACGTAGCAATAATTAAAAAATTTCCTACGTGTCACCAAGATCAATCTAGGAGATGCTAGCAACGAGAGAGAGGGAGTGCATCTTCGTACCCTTGAAGATCACTAAGCGGAAGCGTTACAAGAACGCGGTTGATGGAGTCGTACTCGCGGCGATTCAAATCATGGAAGATCCGATCTAGCGCCGAACGGACGGCGCCTCCGCGTTCAACACACGTACAGCCCGGGGACGTCTCCTCCTTCTTGATACAGCAAGGGGAGAGGAGAAGTTGAGGGAGAACTCCAGCAGCACGACGTCATGGTGGCAATGGAGCTCATGGTTCTCCGGCAGAGCTTCGCTAAGCACTACGGAGGAGGAGGAGGAGTTGGAGGGGCTGCGCCAGGGATGTGGTATGGCTGCCCTCCCACCCCCTCACTATATATAGGGGGAAGGGGAGAGGGGGCCGGCCCCTCTAGATGGATCTAGAGGAGGAGGCGGCGGCCAGGGGAAACCCTAGATGGGTTTGGGCGCCCCCACCCCCTAGGAAACTTGCCCCCCAAGCCGGGAGGGGCGGCTGCCCTAGGGGTGGCGCCCCCACCTCTCCTGGTTACATGAGAGGGGTTGGGAGGGGTGCACAGCCCCTTAGTGGGCTGGTTTGCCCCTTCCCCTTGGCCCATAAGGCCCCCCAACGCTTGTCGGGGCCTCCGAAACCCCTTTCGGACATGCTGGCCATAGTCTGGTACCCCCGGAACAATTCCGGACTCCAATACCCTTCGTCCAATATACCGATCTTCACCTCCGGACCATTCCGGAGCTCCTCGTCATGTCCGGGATCTCATCCGGGACTCCGAACAACCTTCGGTAACCACATACTATTTCCCATAACAACTCTAGCGTCACCGAACCTTAAGTGTGTAGACCCTACGGGTTCGGGAACCATGTAGACATGACCGAGACATTCTCCGGCCAATAACCAACAGCAGGATCTGGATACCCATGTTGGCTCCCACATGTTCCACGAGGATCTCATTGGATGAACCACGATGTTGGGGATTCAATCAATCCCGTATACAATTCCCTTTGTCCATCGGTATGTTACTTGCCCGAGATTCGATCGTCGGTATCCCAAGACCTCGTTACCGGCAAGTCTCTTTACTCGTTCCGTAACGCATGATCCCGTGGCTAACTCCTTAGTCACATTGAGCTCATTATGATGATGCATTACCGAGTGGGCCCAGAGATACCTCTCCGTCATACGGAGTGACAAATCACTGTCTCGATTCGTGCCAACCCAACAGACACTTTCGGAGATACCTGTAGTGCACCTTTATAGCCACCCAGTTACGTTGTGACGTTTGGTACACCCAAAGCATTTCTACGGTATCCGGGAGTTGCACAATCTCACGGTCTAAGGAAATGATACTTGACATTAGAAAAGCTCTTAGCAAACGAACTACACGATCTTGTGCTATGCTTAGGATTGGGTCTTGTCCATCACATCATTCTCCTAATGATGTGATCCCGTTATCAATGACATCCAATGTCCATGGTCAGGAAACCATAACCATCTATTGATCAACGAGCTAGTCAACTAGAGGCTTACTAGGGACATGTTGTGGTCTATGTATTCACACATGTATTACGGTTTCCAGTTAATACAATTATAGCATGAACAATAGACAATTATCATGAACAAGGAAATATAATAATAACCATTTTATTATTGCCTCTAGGGCATATTTCCAACATCTATGTGCTAGCTTGAGAGGGGTTGAGCGGAATCGAGAGACGCGACACAAGACAGGGATTTAGACAGCTTCGGGCCCCGGGAAACATCGTCCGGTAACAACCCTACATGTTGTTTGAGGCTAGGTCTCATTATCATCACGAGGGAGTCGCCGGTAAACCGGCTCTTTGTGTCTAGCCCTAGAGATTGTTTCTTCTTCCTGCTTGTCCCCCTTTGGGGAGCCCTGCCCCTCCTTATATATGTTGAAGGGGCGGGTTACATGTGGAGTCCTATTAGGATTAGGACTAGTCTATCGTCCGGGTCTTAACTCCTTGTAAAACAAATATTTCTCACACCTTTCGTCTTAAACCGGCCCACCATAGTATGAACCGGCCTTCATGAACCGCCCGTTGGGCCACCGGGTCTTGTCGCTCCTCTGACCCGCCTGCCGGATTACCAATGAATCGTAAACCGCCAGGTCCAAACGGGTCGCCAGTGAATCGTTAAGTCTCAGCCGGGTCTCAACTAAACCGCCAAGTCCGGCCGGGTTATACTTCCGGCCGGTTTACGCCGCGGGGTATATCCCCGACAGGACCCGAAACATGCACCCTGCTGCCGGTTGGGTAATCTCTATCGTGGCCATCTCTGTGTGCTCTGTTCCTGTCAACCAGACCTTGAACGAGAATGGATCTCGCGTCAAAGCCCGGCTCCCGGGGGTCGACTGGAATCCTTCGCCCTCCATTGTGAGGGCGTCTGTCATCGTGTTGCCGAGGCGCGTATGACCCACTCCTTGGGGGAGGCGTGGGTACTCGACGATGATCATACTGGTCACGATTCCTGTACTGATCCTGTCGATCTCCACGTCCCTCACGCCTTGGAGGCGATCTTGGGCTGTGAGCCGACTGAACTGTGTCTGCCATCACAGATCTACTATGAATCCTATTCCGAGACTGTGACACTGCTGTGTTCTGCTCCCCTGCCGCCCGGAGCAAAGCCCGGATCTGCATCAAACCCCTACCAGCCTCCGACTGGGAAGGCTGAATCGACTCTGCTATTCGGGCAGCAGCCGTGAGATTCTGGATCGGAGTTCGATATACCTGGGTTGAAGGCGGAAAGAGTTGGCGTCAAATGGATTCAGGAACTCGCTGCCGAGCACGCTCGTCGAGTGCGTGCTGGAGATTCTCCAGTCGAGTGCGCTCAGCCAAGTTGGCCAGGCACACCTCCTCCAATGCCCGGGCCTCGGGGGTTTCTCCAACGATAGGAGTGTGAAGTGCATCCATGTTACGGCGGCGAAGCTCTTCCCTCAGCTGCGAAGAGAGGGGCTCGGGGCGGTACTCCTCGTGGGCACGCGACAGATCGCCTCCGCCATCACCACCGCCGTCGCGGGGGAAGCCAGGAGGACTGCGCGGTCCGTTGACCATCAGGACTTCCACCGCAGGGTCACTGCTGTCGCACTCGGATGCGGTCTCAGCGGAACCAGTCGAACAGGCCGTAGAGAGTTTCGTCGGGCTCGATTGCCGCGACTTGAGGGGTGGCCGACTGGCGAGCCACCGCGTGCCTCACCCACCACTTAAGCCTCGACCGACCGGAACGCTTATGCCGGCGGGCCGCGGGGAGTGAAGACGCCACAGGAGCCGACCGATACTGGGCCGACGGCTGCCGCAGGAGGACGCCGCGGACGCACACGCGAAAGTGCGTTGCCCCGCGGACGGGGAGCGCCTCGACGTCGAGTGGAGCCTCTTGGAGCCAAGCGGAGTCGTCGGCGACGAACACGAGCGCGCCGAGACGGATCTCACGGCCCTCAGTCAATCCTCCGCCTGAAACCATGCTGATGGGGATTTGAAAAATTGCAACTTCTCCAACAAGTCACTAAAACACCTGCCCCACGGTAGGCGCCAACTGTCGTGGTTCTAAGTCTGACAGTAGAATGGGGGTAGGGATGTAAAGGCAAGGTCCTAGCTATGGAGAAGCTGTACGCACGAGTTTTACGAGTTCATGCCCTTCTCGGGGGAAGTAACAGCCCTACGTCTCGGAGCCCGGAGGCGGTCGACTGGATTATATGCGTGTGTGTTACAGGGGGTGCGAACCCTTGTGCTAGTGGAGGGGGGTGGCTTATATAGAGTGCGCCAGGACCCCAGCCAGTCCACGTTACAAGGAGTTCAATGTTCATAAAGTAGGAGCGTTACAGGTAACGTCTGCAGTAAAGTAATATAAATGACTATTAAGTCTAAGAGTAAATGCCCGACTGTTGCTGCGCGGAGTGGCTTTAGGTCTTCTGCACGTCGAGTGGTTTAGTGGTCGAGTGACATAAACAAGGGGGGTCTCCGAGTGAATGGTAGGTCGAGTGGATTGCACTCGACACCTTTGTTGGGTCCCCTCTATTTACTCCTGAACCTCTTTGCTTCTAGGACAAGGACCTTAGGTAGGACGTATAGGTCAGGCCTATTACCCTACCCCAGGTCTATGTCCTCATCATTGGGCGCGGGGGCGGTTGGATGTGTCTGGCCGCAGGGCGGACATGTCCGGCGGCGCGGAGGGGAGAGTAGTTAGGGTTCATCCGCGAAAAAATGGAGGGGAGGTCCTATTTATAGCTAAAGGGAGCTAGGAGAGTCCAAATGGGGAGCGGTTTTCGCCCACACGATCACGATCCAACGACCGAGAGCATGGAGGGGGTTTGGATGGGCTAATGAGCTGTGGTGAAGGGGGGCTGGGCTGCAAAGAGAGAGGGGTTTCGGGGTTACACGGTTAACCGTTAGAGCGTCAAACGACCTCCAAATGGAACGAAAATTGACAGGCGGTCTACCTACTCTAAAACAACACCGCACGCCAAGTTTCAACCCATTCCGAGAACATTTTTCGGCCACTAATAAAATAATATTTCAGAGGTGCCGGGGGCGTGAGAGAGTGTCGGAACGCGAAACGGACAATGGGGAAAAAGACCGGATGCAAGTTTTGAAAAATATGAGGATGCAATGCATATGATGACATGGCAAAATGCAACACGCAAGCAAATGACATGGCAACGACGGCGAATAACTGGAAGACACCTGGCGCATCGGATTCGGGGCGTTACAGGAGTAGACCACTTGGGAGGTGATCACGGACTTGTCAAGAGTCGTTCGTCCGATGGTGGTGATGTTTTTGCCCTCATAAGTTGTTAGCTTGTTTGCGGCCTTGTCCACTAGAAATTGAAGATCCACCAACTTTAGTTGCCAAACTGAAAGAGGGAGCCCCAAGTATCGTAGAGGGAAGGAAGCCCTAGCAGCCGGCAACCTCTGGGTCAGACGTCCCAAATCGAGGTGGTTGCATCGGATGGGCACAAAAGAGCTCTTGTTGAAGTTAGTACACAGACCCGTGACCTCACCGAAGCCCCTCAAAATGTTTGCAAGGTTGTCGACGTCCCTTTTGATCGGAGCCAAGAAGACGGCCGCATCGTCTGCATAGAGGGAGGTCCTCATCATGGCTCCCCTACCCCTGATTTTGTGGAGGAGCCCCTTTCTCGTAGCCACCTCGAGAATTCTTTGGAGTGGATCAATGGCGATGACGAAAAGCAGCGGGGATACGGGGTCCCCTTGCCGAAGGCCCTGTCCATGCTTAATTGGGTCGCCGGCAATACCATTGAGGATGATCCTCGAGGAGAAGCTAAGAAGGGCTGCAATCCAGTCCCTAAACTTGCTAGGGGATCCTCGCCGTTGGAGAAGGTCGAGCAAGTACTCCCACTTCACGGTGTCGAAGGCCTTGCGGATGTCAAGCTTGAAGAGAAGTGAAGGGGTCAGTTTCATAAAATAGATTTGCTTCCGTGCACAACACAAGATGATCATTTTGCGAAAGTTTTCATAAAATACGACTTCAAATATATATGTAAGAGCGTAGGCGAAAGCATCATCATACAGGCGGTGATCTTTCATCATGAACCAAAAGGGACCATCTACAACGGCGAGGTCAAAAACGGATTGTTTTACAGTAGGACGCACATATTCCACTACACACGTAGATAGATAAACTAGCAGCAGCGCAGACACTTTCAGAGAGTTGAGACAACCATCGCACCCTTCAGCGGCGCCTTGCAGCGTTAACTCAAAATTCCACACTTGCGTGATTCAGACACAAGACTTCAGGAGGAGGAGAGGCCAGGACGGACAGACGCTTGTTTGTTCTGGCCGATCGGTTCCAGCTATCTTGGGGCTACAGGTAGATGAGATGATTTAAATCAGATCAACAAACGTGAAGGAACAGATAGATATGTCAGATAACTGTCGAACAAGAGGGCGAGGGCAGTCGGTACTCAAGCACTGTATGATATAAATTGTACTACAAATTACCAGATATAAATTGTAATTAAATATTTGATGAGATCTGAACTATGATTGAAGACCAGTGTTTTTAGTGCAGTATATATAATTTTTAAGAACATCATGGTCAGATTGTAAGTCTGTTCAAAAGGATATTTCAGAGGCTTTTTTCAAGTGAAATCACCACAAGCACACAATAAGGATGAAACTTAGATATACTCTTATTGTGGACCTGTGGTTTAGTAATCAGGAATACCAGCACGGCATGAAACTAAAGATATACTAAAACCATGACAAATACTGGAGCCACTAATTTCACGTGGCAGACTCTTTTTCTGACAAAATCTTCAAAAGCAAAAATGGATTAGTATTAGAGACATGACAGTATGCGTACCCATTCCAGCAGCATCAGAGCCTCTCATGATTCTCAGTTTCCGACAAGTAGTGGTAAACAAGCTGCAAATGATTGAAGGATAGTAAGCTTACATGAATAGCTAAATAATGCATGACGACTCATTCAAACAATTTATACGGCATAGGCTGTGCATAGGGAAAAATTAAATAGCATACACATTACAGAAAGATACACAAATGAAGGAGCAGGAGTAAAAAGGCCAAAACAGTGTATATACATTGTGTATTATCTCTTAATAAATGGATACCTCAATTCCCAAAAGATGTTTTTTCACAAAATCAATATGTACTGTTAATGTCAATAATGCTAGGAAAATAAGCCTGTCTACTAGGAACACTGATTCACAGAAGGGCAGTGTCCACCCATCACGCAGAGGCCGGAGGTAATATATCTTCCATTTTCCAAAATAAAAGAAGGGCAAGCAAAGCTTCAGGGATAATTAAGAAAACTTGATTACCCAACTAGCAAATTTTACTCATGGGGGCATCTCAAGTGCAGAGTTTGTGTTGCAAATTTTTGGCTACCTCCAGATATCATCTCCGAAAGTCCAGTGTCAAGGGTAAACCACTTGTGGTAAAAGTCTAGGGTACCATGTTGAAAGTTCTATTAAGTTCATGGCTCTACTATCAAGATCTCCAAAGTTCTACAAAAGTTACATAAACAATACCAAGTTCATGACTCTATTATCAAGATCTCCGAAGTTCTACCAAAGTTACATAAACAGACAACAGCAAAAGCAATACTGATGTCCAAGTGGACAAAAATACTGTATGAGAGAGAAGAATACCACAATAAGACATCATAAAAGCATACAAAGTTAAAGAGAAGAATACAACAATAAGCCGTCATAAAAGCATGTTAAGATGCATGGATCTCACAAAACCACAAAATTCAGGAACTTACTCCCAAGGAAGATCACCAACAAGCATCCAGTCAGCATCCTTGTCCTCATAGGTAAGTACATACTCTTGGTCCTGAAGAGCATCAGCCCTAGAACCATCAGTGAGCCTGTCTCTCGTCGATGTTTTGCAGGAACTGCTTTTGCCTGTAATGCCACAATTTTAAATATAAATATGCTTCCTTGAAACATACATCTATTTTAGAGGAATAGAAAACACCTGTAGTTGCCCTACAGTTCAGTCAAAAAACAAGTTCCAGAAGTAAGGCTAGAAAAAACAAGTTCATGATACTTATAGAGGCATAATGAAAAATCGACACAATGGAAAATACTGTAAACATTGCACATCTACAGAGTTAACTGAACACAGGTTGCCAAAAGTTGCTTCCTTTGCTCCTATACGCAAGGAATGTTGTTAATGGCATATACTACTGCTTTGCTTTTGTGTTGGTTCCTGCCATTTAGGAAAGACCAGACTAGCACTCAATTTGCAATCTATTTCTTTAATTTTTCTCACTTCTGAAAAGGATGTTAAGTTAACGTAGTTACTGGTCATTGACTAGGCTTGGAAACCATAGTTCGTCTAGTGGGATTCACAAGTAGTCATGCATCTATTATCTTCTCATCAAGAGCTTCAGTAACAATAAAATCCATCTGGAAATCTTATTCCCAACCTCCTATTTGCTCAGGCTAGATATTAACCTACTCCCTCCGTTCCGAATTACTTGTCTTAGATTTGTCTAGATACATCCGTATCTAGATTCATTTTAGTGCTAGATACATCCGTATCTAGACAAATCTAAGACAAGTAATTCAGAACGGAGGGAGTACTTAATAGTAGTAACTTGCATCAAGAAGAAACAACAAAGGAGGTGGATTAAATGAAAACAGCAACACCCACCAGTGATGAAGCAGCTGAACATCTTCTCCAGCTCCAGGGAAAGGTTGTCATAGCTGGAGTAGGTCTTAAGATCGACCTTCCTCAGGTATGGGGCCCCATCCATGCTGACCTTGACATAGCAGCATCCTGCCTCGCTTCTGCCTTCGTTCTCCGCCTTGGTCTTTGTGGCATTGGCGGCTAGCGTGTTCTTCCGGTAGCTCCGAACAGGCGGCCACCCAACAACTTGTGCCCTACAGAGTGCATAAGACTTGGGATTAGACCAGATCAAACAAAACATCAAGTGAAACACATGGTTTTAAACATGCAATCAATATTCGGATTATTAGCCACTCCCCCTTCCCCTTGTCAAATACAACTCAGTGAATTTAAGATAAGCAACCCACTAAGTCACTTGGGTGATAATTTCTCCTTAGGCGCATGTCTCAGCAACACAAAACGAGGGTCGGACTTTTTAGGTTAGGCCAGGTATTTTTCAGAGTACCAGTTTGTTAAAATTGGTCCACTTGAGCACGAAAATAAGAGAACCATCACTACTTGTGCCATAGATAGTGCATAACACTGACTGCCAGACCAGATCGAACCAAGTTAAGATAAGCAACAAACCCAGCTGAGCTAACAGAAGCCGGTTAAGTGGCAGTTTTAGCAGGGGACATCCTCTCGTCTCGTGTGTTTGATTCACAAGTACTCCCTCCGTAAACTAATATAAGAGCGTTTAGATCACTAAAGTAGTGATCTAAACGCTTAGTGATCTAAACGCTCTTATATTAATTTACGGAGGAAGTACTAGTACTGGTTGCTCAAATCTTGTACTCACATTTCAGCAAGAAAATCAAGCGAGGCATCACTATGATTGGACACTAGTGCTTATGAAGCAATCCAGAGGTAAATCAACCGCCGAAATCTAGCAGATGCGCACATATCCAAGGAGCTAGCTAAAACTGCAACAGCAAAGGAACCAAGCTCAAGCTGGAGCTCGAAATAAAATAAGAAGCTTACTTGGCAGCTGGTGGAGCTCCGGCTCCGGCGGCGGCGGCGGCTTCACCCTTCTGCTTGTCCTCCTCCCCGCCAGCCCCGGCAGCAGGGGCAGTACGGTCGAGGAGCGAGTCTGCGAACCCGCGCTTGGCGCCGCCCCTGTGCGGGACGGTAGCAGTAGCGGGAGCAGGTCCCAGCGTGAGCGCGGCGTCGACGGCGGCCTCCGGCTCGTCGCGGCCGGGAAGGCCGAGGCGGAGCGCGAGGTGCGGGCCGGCCTCGCCCGAGGCGGAGGAGGAGCAGGAGGAGGCGGAGGGCGCGGGCGCGGCGGGGCCGAGGCCGATGTAGTCGCGCGCTTCGAGATTGGGCGGCGGCATTGGAAGGAGGCGAAGGCCCGAGGAGGAGGAGGAGGAAGGGAAGGGGGAGGAGGAAAGGAGCTCTTTTTGTTTGCTGGCCTCGGAGAGGGAAGGGAAGGCGGGGCGTGATAAAGAAGAAGCAGAATGGGAGTGGTGGTGGTGGCCGACCGGGCGGGCGCCTCTTTATTCTGCTCCCCTTTCCTCGGGCCGGGTCGGGTTGCCCGGGCGCGCCTATTCGCTCCCGGTGGGGACATGGTGGGGCCGTGGGTAGGAAAACGTGTGCATCATCCTCTGTGTGGCCGCGGCGACCGTGTGTGTGTGGGACCGTGGGTGCTGCTCGTTCATCTCCCAAGTCAAAAGGTGAAGAAGTGGAACGGGGACTGGCTTTGGTTAGCATGGCTAGCAGCAGATATCTATGCTTGCTTGCTAAGCTAAGCCTAAGCATGAACGAGGGTCGAGGGCAGGTCTTGCAAAGTCACGCTGGCGTTGCTTCTAGAAGCGCACAGGCAGGCTTGCTTGACTTTGACTGTAGAAAAAAAAAGTGCGTAGGGTGGTGCGACTCTACTGTGGTTAGATGTGTGCGTCGCGGCTGAGTTACGTACGCCTGGCGGTTAGTAGTACACTCGTGGTAAGCATACGGATGTCGTTAGTAAAGCCGGTTTTCCTTTGCAGCGACAGGATCTCGAGGAGGATTACCCTTTTGAGTTTTATAATCATCGTCCCGGATTTCAGACACCTGCCGCTTCTGCGCCAGCCACTCTTCGTACGCACGCTTGCTCGCTTGCTTCACTTCACCCCCGCGCGGTGAGTGGGCCCTGCATAGCGTGGCCCCATTTGCACGTACGAACGGAAGCATTTCTTTTACCCTCTCGGTCGATCGGTTCTGGTCTCGCCCATAATTAGTACCGACTCGATCCATGGCTATGGCTGCTGGTCTTTGTTCCCTCCCGGTGGTGGGTGTACGCCGCACTTGTCTCGCGTCGTGGGAAACGGAGCGGAGCGGGCGGAAGGATAAAAGTAATGGCGGGTGGTGGCGGCCACGTACGGCGCGCTGGCGCTGGCCGGCCGGGGCGCAGGGGCACGGCACGGCAAAGGACGGACCGACCGACCGGCAGACACCCGGCCCGCGAGTCCACCCGACAGCGCCGCGCACACGTCGCTCTCCTCCGTCCTCCCAGACCCACCACCACCCTCCCGTGCCCAGCTGCCCCGCCCCCATCGCCGTGCCGTGCTCAGCGGCTCCACCACTCCCACGCCGAGTCGCTGGCGACGCCGACGGTCATCGCGGTCAGAGCCCGTCACCGGCACGCCACCCGCGTCGTCGCGGTCAGCGCCCGTCACCGGCGACGACGCCACCCCGCGTCGCCCGCAATAGTGGACGCCCGTTCCCGAGCGCGATCCCGCTCTGGCGCCATGCCATGATTGCCATCGCCATGCCGCCCCGCCCCATGCGCGTGCGCGGCGCGCGCGCTGGCCCCCGTGCGTTCGTGCCGGAGCGGCACTGCTCACCCCATGGGCGCCCCGCGCGCTCATGCATGCGCGCGTCGTGGCGAGCGTGCCGCGTGCTGCTGGTGCCCGTGCGCCGCGTCGGTCGTGCCGGCTGTTCGGGCGCGTGGTACTACTGTTGAGCCGGGTCGCGTGGCGGATTGTCATGAAGTTTCTGCGGGTGCGCCGGGACCGTGCGTGCGCCTTGATTGATTGCTGCGGTGGTGGTTGGTGCACCCACCGGAATAATGCCGACCGACCGTGTACGCAGTTGTATATGCTGCGTTTTCCACGGGCAGGCATTTCGACGTCTTTTCTTTGCTCCAACAAACAAACTCCAGTGTTGCAGGTGCAGCCGAAAATATGCTTCCGCGTACGTAGGCAATTTCCCTTTTTTGGCTGATCAATGGATTGAATCGCCACTGTTAGTGGTGGTCCTCGGAAGTGAAATTGTCTAGTGCTTGCTGCCACCAAACTCGCGACAAAGCTCGTACATTGCGCTCCCACATTTTCAGATAAACAAAGCATTGGTGATTCAGAACTAATGACGGTTACTAGTTCTGTTTGGAATAAATTGACTAAAATCCTCACGGATTTTGGTTTGTTCTGTTTAGATGTAGCGGGAGCAATTCTAGCATATGCTCCGAAATGAAAGCCTCAGCAGCTGATTTAGGCTTGGGCTTTTGCCTCTGCTTTTGCAGCTTTTTCATTTTGAACAAAAAGCGATAAAAGCTCTAAAGGCATTTATTTAGGAGCTTTCATGGCTTTTGATAAAAATGTAAAAGCTGCAAAAGTAGAAATAAAAGCCCGAACAAACAGGGCCGTAGAGGGTCCCTGATTTTTGTCGGAAATTGCGGAGGCAGTACAAGGTTCTCCAAAACTGCTGACTCCATAATTTCTCTGTTCTATTTCTCTCCCGTTGATGCACATTGACTCTGGTTTATCCTCAGTTTCGCATGGATATAATGGATCTTCTCACCGTTGACAATCACACACTTTAGCACGAGCTTAAACAAAAATATTTTTTTTAAATGATCATATCTATATAAAAGTTCACCGGAAGTATAAAGCAACTCAAAGATAATAAAAATTACATTGAGATTCGGACCACCGAACGACCATTACCACCACCGGAACGAGTCGCTGACGCGCAGCTGTTGCGGCTTCTCTACCGGAGCCGACTTGACCTTGTCGATGACAAACGAGAAGTCTTCGTGCACGTGCCCCTAAATACCAGCGCCCTGGACTTGCAGTTATCGCCATTGAACCCTTGCATAGATCGGAAACACGTGATACCAATTCTTCTCGCATGCATGATGAAAAACCCTTACCTCACCGCACCAAGGAGACAACAGGAATCTATGCCGAAGGTCCGTCGACTATGTTCAGACGGACGAACTAGAGGATGATTAGAGCCCAAAAGGCAAAGTCGAAGAAGAAGAACCGCCATCCGTCGGAGCGCCGCGCTTTATGTGAGAACAGTGACAAATTTATAGCCAACCTCCACGACATTCTTCTCATAGGCGGTTTCTGTGGGTCTTGTGCATTCTTCTCATAGGCGGTGTCTGTGGGTCTTGTGGGTAGTCTCGTTGATTAAAATAACCTGTTTTATGGGTGTGTTGCAATGGTTTTTGTTCGATTTTCCACATATTAACCGGAGAACTCTCATGTTGTTCTAGTTCATCATGAAAATCCACACGCAAAACTGACTCAACATCACATAGTAAAAAAAGTCTTATATTTAGTGACAAAGGTAATACTCCCTCCATTCCAAATATATGCGCCCGCGCTTCCTGAGGTTCAACTTTGACCATAAATTTAGCCAACGAGACCGACTGCGGCGGGAGAAAACATTATATAATCAGTTTTGCTATAACTCATCTAGATGAGATTTAATTTGGTCTCATTCACCTTTTATAGCCATTGAATGTGATGCTATAAGATGCGTGTGTGCTGACGTGGGTTGTATCCGTTCTTGTTTTCTAAGTGAATGAGACCAAATTACGTCTCATCTAGATGAGTTCTAGGTACTCCCTTATATAATTGAAAACTTCTTTTGAATACGAATCCACTGGTATACTTTTGCTCCACCGTAGTCGGCCGCATTGGTTAAATTTATGGTCAAAGTTGAAGCATGGGAATAGAGGAAGGGCTATATCTTGAAATGGAGAGAGTAGTAGATAGAAACGCTTCGAAAACAAAGCTTGTACTACTAATGAATCTTATTTTATGATAGACTCTTCAAACTTTCTTCAACGGGTTGAATACAGTGGGCGTGGGTACGTGTAAGTCGTCTGACATCTAAAGTTGGGTTAGTTGATCGTTTTGAACCCTTCAATGAAGATCCTATGGCGATTGGCCCTTCTTCTTTCCCGGACCGCCGCACGGGCCGCCGGCCAAACCGCCTGCGACCACCAACCACGGCTTCTCGCGCAGCCTCATCACCCCGCCCTCCCCAGAACTACCCCCACCGCCGGCCTTGTTGGCGCTCCCGGCCATCCCTCTAGGCCCGCCCGCGTCCAAGTTTTATCTCCGGTGAAGTTACATCACCACCGTTCTTTCGCCCCCACCCCATTCCCTAAGATGGCCGGAGGGAAGGAAGGAGCCCGTCGGACGAACTCTTGAAATCGACTGATCCCAAACCGAAGTCAGTCGAGTAACATTTAGCTAATGTTCAATACAATTCACTATCAGCTGGCAGGACACGCGCATCACACGAGGTTTTTCCACCATGTATGTATGTGGCCGGCGGGCCACTCGCAGCGCGCACGCTTGTGCGGAGTGGTGGGGGTATGGACGAGTCAGCACCCCATGCCGTGCGTCCTCCGTGCACGAGCCTGTCTGGTGTGGGCATGCCGTCTTGGTGCCATGCTCCCACCGGCGCGTCGCCTCGCCATGCCGCTATGGCCAGACACCCAATGGCCAGGACACGAACCAAACCGGCCCTTTGTTTCCGTCCAGTGCACGATCCCATCTGCTCGATCATGGGCGCGCGCGACGCACATCGGCACATGCAGCAGGTGAGGCGAGAGGCCGCCGGCTTTGGGCGAGTGTTGACCCGGATTGCATGGCGATTGTCACGAAATTTCTTCTGCCGATGATGCACCGCGTCCGTACATTGATTGCTTGCTCCAACGGTGGTGGTGGTGGTGGGTGCACCAGCCAGAATGATGCTCGGTATACACTATCGCTACGTTTTCCACGGGCATTTCGCATTCTTGGCACGGTGCGGCCGGCTACCGAACTCCGCTGTGCAACCGGGGGCACAGTTCCACGTACGCGGACATGAACAGCTCCGTTTTTGGCTGATCGATGAACCCAACCATCACCACTTGGTACCACTGCTTACTACAGTCTGTCAAATGTCCACTGCTACCACCAAACCAAACACGGGACAAAGGTCAAGTAAATGCGATCGCATCGCATATTCTCGATGTGAAACAGCAGCATTCAAACCAAGACCAACGCATCGGTTGCTCTGCTCGGAATTGATGGAGCGCGCGGTGGCCAGGCGACAGCGCATGCGGGCGGCGGGCCGGCGGCAGCACCTGCAACCCTCCCTCACGATCTACGACGGCCGGCCACTACGAGCGGCAAGGCTAGCTAGCGTGCGTGCGTGCGTGCGTTAATACTCCGCTGCTGCTGCTGTGTGTCTGTGACACCCAGGCCGTCCACGCGGGCATCATCACCGCCCCGCTCGGTCGCTCCGCCGGCCATGATGGCCGTGCCGTGCCGTGCGACGGGCGCGCTCGAGAGCACCGCATTAACTCGCCTGACGCGCCGCTCCAGCTACCTCCACTCCACTCCACTGCGCCTGCTCTGTTCATCCACTGCTCGCTGCCTCTGCCGCTGCCAGCATAATTGTGCACCGAGCGCAGCAGCCTATGTCGACGTAGTACGCTACTTCTGTCTAGCGGATGCATTTTAAGAGGAAACTGTACTGTACATCCCCATGACCGTGCCGTGCACGGTCATCGACCACACAAGGCCGTCAACCGAACCGTCCAAGCTGATCGAGCATCAGCGCTCCACTCGTCTGTGCTGATGATTTTGGCCACATCAGTAACCCACTATGAGCAGCCTAATTACGCGCGAGGTTTTCCAGGTGAAAAGCTTGATGGATCGATGGATCGTCGTCTCCGTTCCCCAGAAGCCGGAAACCTGGCGCGCGCACCTGTCTTGCCGCCCGGCCGGCAACCGAGAAGGACGGGGCCCGTGCAGCTGCAGCCATGATGACGATCCAACCCTGCCCCGCCATGTTCCTTTCCAACGCCCACATCCCGGCCCCGGCCTGGCCTGCGCGCCCACTGGCGCCAGGCACCGCGGAGTGAGGTCGACGGATCGGCGCGCGCTGTCCGGTCCGGCGAGGACAGAGGAACAAACTGGACGGACGGACGGGAGGGCCGTGCCCCGGCTCTGCTATCGACTCTCTGTCACCCCGTGCCGTGCCGTGCCGCGGTTCCGTGCGTGGCAACGGCGTGCGGTGTGGGAAGGAACCGGGGTCTGGCTGGCACTGGCACGGCAGCGGGGTGCACAGTGCGGTTGCGCCAAGTGGGTGGCCAAAGTCACTGTTGCTTTGACCATAAACGAGAACATAACCACGATTTGAACCCGTCTAGAAGAAGAAAAAAAACCGGATCTGACCTCTCGTGGTCACGCCAACATCCCTGGCGTTCACGTTACACGGGAAATGCCACGGACTGTGACGTTTGGGCCGGGCGTTTCCTCCATGGGCCTTGGCATCTCTGTCTGGGATAAAACTCCACGGGCCACGGCGTTTGGGCCAGAGAAAAACACCATGGGCCAAAGTGTTCGGCCTAGGAGCAAACACCATAGCAACACAGACGCCAGGGTTGTTGGCGTGACAAAAAAAAAACGATCAGACCCCGGTTCAAGCCAATGAGGCACTCTCAAGATGAGGTCAAATCGTGCAAAACTTTTGAAAGAGGGTCAAAACAGTGATTTCGACCAAATGCGTCGTGGCCGCTTCAAGTCAATGTACCTGCCAGTGTGCTAGGTGTACGTCAAAAGCTACGCGTCGACTCGTTTTGGTTCGACAAGTGCACAGTCTTTTTTACTGCAACCAGCAAAGCGGCCCTCGCAAATGTGAGGGCATCATATACTTACTTGTGTTACTTTTTAAATGTTTAATTATTTTCATAAAAAGTTAAATTATTTCAAAAAATTATTATGATTCTATAGCCACTACATATAAGACACCCTAAATAGAATATCACCCCAACAGACCGCATCTTCAACATGTTATATGAAAGTATATCGTTATGAAACTTTTCTTGAATATGTTATACATGTATTTTCTTTTTTGTGGGAAGTTATACATGTATTTCTGTATGTACAAAAAATTCTTTTTTTTCGCTATGGATTTTTTTTAATTAAAAAAGGGGCTCCCTGGAGCCGGTCCTCTATTGGGCATTTTTGCACACCCTTATTCTTTATTCAAAGGAGTTATATTCAGCTTCTATGCCGGAGGCGGAGGGAAAGATATTTGGTGCAGACCGCCCTGTCGAGCGGAAACTTGGCAATCCTCTAAGATATGTACTTAAATGTTCTTTTAAAAAATATTGCACATCCATAGTGCATCTGCATCCGTTAAGTATTTTGTGCAAAAGTTGAGTTGGGAAAATAATTCAGTAAAATTCATACAAAAGTATGTAACAAATTTCATGTTCATGTGCACTAGAAGAAAAAGGAAGAAATCACCTAAAATGTGTCGGCTTCCTATAGATTTTCTTACAAAACAAGTTTGCATGTCAACTTTTTTTCATTTTCTACAAATTTGAAGGCCCACAAGACATTAGACGCACATATACATGCCTTTCTTTTTCATTGATTGCACAGATTTAAAAAATATATAAAGAAACACTTGACTGTTCCACATTTCAAAACAACCACATCATACAGTAATAAAGATCGGTAAGCAGAGCAAGAATCGTTTTTTATCTAAGGAACATCATTCGTCATAACAAGGAGGTCGGTTCTCTCCCGCGAAAAACAAATAAACAAGGAGGTCGGTTCATTCTTTTTTTTTTTCCTTTTTCCTTTTTCCGAAAGCTTGCCACTTGATGAAGCTGGAGAGATGGATCCCGCTGAAATGGAATAAAGGGGTTACAATTTTGTCACGTGCGCTGCACGTGCCAACCAAACACCTGCTGTGATGTGGAGGGCGGGACAGACAGACAGACCAGGGACGGGGCCTTGGACTAGTGTAGGTGCCAGTTCTGAAGCTCGTGGATTAGGCCAATGGGCGCGCTTCGGCTGACGCCTCTGCTGCTCCTGGTGCTGCTCGCCGCCGCCGCGGGGAGGGCGGCCGGGGCGGGGCCGCGGCCGAGCGAGGTCGCCGTGGGCGCGCTCTTCACCTACGACTCCGTCATTGGCCGCGCGGCGCGGCTCGCCATCGAGCTCGCCGTCGACGACGTCAACGCGGACCGCACGGTGCTCGCCGCCACCCGGCTCAGCCTCGTCGCCCAGGACACCAACTGCAGCGGCTTCCTCGGGACCATCGAAGGTTTGCCCCCCCCCCCTCTCTCCCTCTGTCTCAGTTGCTCATGTTCATGTCGACCTCAAGAGCTGAAATTACAGTAATTTCGAGTGCAAAGATTCAGCTTCAGGCAGCAAAATGCAATGGTTTCGAATAGAGTGATCAGACCAATGAATGCTAATGTAGCCCTACTGATTTGTAAATTGTTGATCTGCAAACCCTTAGGAAAACCAAAGTGGTTGTCACTGCTTGATTCAGAATGCCAGAACTAAGTTGCACACTGGGAGTAGTAGTTGGTAGCCTTGATTAGTTGCTTTGCTCTCCACTTTTGCAGTACCACATCTTTTATTAGTAGTTATTACGTGTTCTCTTCATCCGTTTTTATCCCTGGAAATTCATTAGACAATTGCTTGCACAGTTTCAGTGACATTCCCTCTTGGGTCAGGTAACACAAATTTACAGGACCTAAATGTCGACAACCAAGAAATATCCATTTCAACTCCAGTGGATTATTGGTATAGTGTCTTTATCTGTTTGAACTAAGGTCAAGCTGCCCTCTTGCACATCATTTATACTAGCTTAATTGCAATAATTGCCTGCCTCGTGCCTCATGAGATGATTTGATAATGTTTAAACTGGAAACAGAGAGGCCAACTGTTCGCTTGACCTTATGATGACATTATCCTTTCTTAAGAGTTTTGATAAACCATACTGTCTTTTGGTAATACTAGAAGAGAAACAGACAAAAAGCATGCCGGTGCAGTGGTACCACAAATGGCAAAACTTATGAACTTCCTTTATAGTATTATTACGTATGGTGCAAGAAACGTGTCGCACCTACTTTGGGGAATCCGATTCTTCACTTTTTCTCATGCAAGGTCTCCTTTTCTTTTCTTTTGTGTCATGTGTGAGCATCAGAATAAACAGATTTATCAGATGCTGCTCCTCTTTGCTTGAAGCAGCACTAGTTTTCCTGTTTCTGCCAGACAATAAAGTTTGCTTACCATTTGTAGATCCTGACTTTTGAGCAGAATGAGCACTTACAGATGTGAAAACTTAACTTCGATTTATCAGATGTAGCTGCTGCTCTGTTGGATAGTCCACGAACTGATTCACAATTTTTTCTACTTGGTTGCAGCATTGGAGCTAATGGAGAAAAATGTAGTTGCTGTTATTGGCCCACAATCATCTGGAATAGGCCATGTCATCTCCCATGTTGTTAACGAGCTACATGTTCCTCTTCTATCATTTGCGGCCACTGATCCGACGCTTTCCGCGTCAGAGTATCCTTACTTCATAAGGACAACCATGAGTGACTACTTCCAGATGAACGCCGTTGCTAGCATTGTCGATTACTACCAGTGGAAAGAGGTGACCGCTATATTCGCCGACGATGATTATGGGCGAGGTGGCGTGTCGGCCCTCGGCGACGCACTTGCAACAAGGAGGGCAAAGATTTCACACAAAGCAGCCATTCCTCCAAATTCAAACACAGAGGTGATCAATGACGTGTTGTTCAGAGCAAATATGATGGAATCAAGGGTCATGGTTGTGCATGCCAATCCTGACACAGGGATGAGGATCTTTTCTGTTGCCAACAAGCTTCAGATGATGGCCAGTGGCTATGTCTGGATAGTAACTGACTGGCTAGCTGCTGTCCTGGATTCCTCGGCATCTAGAGATCTTAAAGGTATGAGTCATATTCAGGGACTGGTTGTTCTTCGCCAGCACACTCCTGAATCTGATGCCAAGGATAAGTTCACCACCAAATGGAACAATGCCGCTCGTAGCAGAGGCATTAATTCTGGCTTGAATTCGTATGGTTTTTATGCATACGACTCGGTCTGGGCTGTCGCTCGCGGCATCGACCAATTTCTTGATAATGGGCAGCAGGTCAACTTCTCTGCAGATCCAAGGCTGCACCGTTCAAAAGATAGTACTTTGCAGCTGTCAACTCTCAAGGTATTTGATGGTGGTGAGCAGATGCTGCAGCAGCTTCTGCTCACGAATTTCACAGGCCTAACTGGTCTGGTGCAATTTGGTCCGGACCGCAACCTGGTACGCCCAGCATATGATATCCTTAATGTGGGTGGTTCTGGTTCCCGGTTGATTGGCTACTGGTCCAACTACTCAGGCCTCTCTGTCGCTGCTCCTGAAACTTTGTATCAGAAGCCATCAAATGCTTCTTCAGTTGCCCAACGGCTCTACAATGTGGTCTGGCCAGGTGATTCCACCACTACACCTAAGGGGTGGGTTTTCCCGAACAATGGTCAGCCTCTGCGCGTCGGTGTTCCGATCAAGGCGAGCTTCAAGGAGTTAGTGGCAGGTGGCAGGGGCTCTGATAATGTGACTGGCTATTGCATCGATATATTCAACGCGGCTATCAGACTGCTTCCTTACCCGGTTCCTTGCCAGTTCATAACAATCGGGGATGGTAAAAAGAACCCTAACTACGACGACATTATTAGTATGGTTGCTGACAATGTATGCTCGATCTCATTCTTCCTTCCGGTGTATGTATTTAACCATTTTGTTATCAGTCCTCTGATCTGTTTCATTTTCACTAGTCCCTTGATGCAGCTGTAGGAGACTTTGCCATTGTGAGAAACAGAACAAAGATGGCAGAATTCACGCAGCCTTATATTGAGTCAGGGCTTGTGATAGTAGCACCGGTGCAAAGAGCACCTTCGAGTGCCTGGGCTTTCATGAAACCCTTTACATTGGAGATGTGGTGTGTAACATGCGCTCTTTTTATTTTCGTGGGGATTGTTGTTTGGATTCTTGAACATCGGACCAATGAGGAGTTTCGAGGCTCTCCGCGACGACAAATTATAACAATAATTTGGTAAGCTTCTGTTGCTACTTAGGGATGTATTCGATCCTATGCTACCAAGTCTGGCTTGAGTCTGAAATTTTCATGAGGCAGAGTGTAATGTACTACAATATTTGTGTTGTTGGTGATTTTGTAAATGTTATATGTTAGGAAATAATTGACTGACATTTCATTCTTATAATATTTCAGGTTTAGCTTCTCAACAATGTTCTTCTCACACAGTAAGTACACTAGATCCATCACATGATAGTATTCTTAACTCATCCATGGTGCTTTCCATGTTCTGGATGGAAACATGTTGACATGAAACTCACTTCAGGGCAGAACACGGGGAGCGCGCTTGGGCGGTTCGTGTTGATCATATGGTTGTTCGTTGTGCTGATAATCAATTCGAGCTATACTGCTAGCTTGACGTCAATCCTCACAGTCCAACAGCTATCTACAGGAATAACCGGGATCGACAATCTGATTTCAAGTGGTTTACCTATTGGATACCAGGCTGGAAAATTCACCAAAAACTACCTGATTGAAGAGCTCAGTATCCCCGAGTCTCGATTAGTAGCGCTGAATACGATCAAGGAGTATGCCGACGCCCTTAGACGCGGGTCAGGAGACGGAGGCGTCGCTGCAATCGTTGATGAGATGCCATATGTTGAGATCTTCCTGTCATACCACTGCGATTTCAGAATAGTGGGGCAGGAGTTCACCAAGGAGGGATGGGGCTTTGTACGTTCATCATCTTCCTTGCTCTAACCACTTTCTCTTGGTCACTCATCCACATTTCATCTCATTCTGAGGAAAATTATTTATTCTTCTCCATTATCTTCTTCTCCTTTGCAGGCATTCCAGAGAGACTCCCCCCTCGCCGCGGATTTATCGACGGCCATCCTTCAACTTTCAGAGAGTGGCCAGCTCCAGAGGATCCACGACGAGTGGTTCACCAGGCCGAGCTGCTCCACTGATGACACTGAGGTGGGAGCAACCAGCCTTGGCCTCCGAAGCTTCTGGGGCCTTTTCCTCGTGTGTGCCCTGATATGCCTCTTGGCTCTGCTGGTGTTCTTCATACGGGTCTGCTGGCAATATAGCCGCTACTCTAGCTCTGAAGCTGCCGGTGAGCCCGGTGCAGCCGATGCTGTCGGCCCCACCGCCGCTGCCGCCAATGCTGTCGAAAGGCAGCGGAGACCGTCACGCTTTGGCAGCTTCAGAGAGCTGGTAGAGTTTGTTGACAAGAAGGAGGCAGAAGTCAAGAGAGCGATGAAGCGGAGACCGAGCGAGAAAGATAACCAGGCCGCAGGATCCTCGGATACTCAGCCAGTGTCTTGAGCAGAGAACGTTCTCTCTGACTTCAGTCCTTCAGATGGCAAAACAGGGAAGGAAGCACGATACCGATAATATGTTGAATTGGGTTCTCGCCCAAAGAGAATAGTACGATGATCTAACTTGCTAAAGGCTTTGAAAGTGATCTAACTTGTTATTGTAGAATGATCTAAGAATCCTTTTTCATCAGGGTCACTAGAATTTTGTCTCTGATGTACACAGTTTGTACTACTAAACAATTCTCTTCCCAGTTGGCTTGTTTCTCAAGTTTTGAAAGTGGTTTGTTTCAGTTGCATCTCTTAACAAGCATCGATCTATTTGGCTGACTATGATTTATGTGTTGAGACCATGGTAGAACACAAATGGAAAGTAGACACAAAAACAGATTCAAGATGTAGGGTATAATTCTTCTCTTTGTTATTCAAATGTCCGGGAGAGAATAAATGCGCTGGACATGCCTGTGGTGGATGATTATATGCATTCTGATGCTTGAAATTTTCAACTGTATTGAGTTTCTGTGTTGGTGTATCTATCGACAGTCTAAGCAGATGTGCAGAAGGCAGAAAAGTAGCATGTAACCATTTAAATCAGGTTCGCTATTTTTTATTTCTTTCTATGAGCAGTTAACTGGAGTTTATGGAATACCTGAGACACAACTGAAATCCATTACTTAAGCTTGGTCACAGGTTTGATACTTACTATCCCTAGATTTAACTTTTTTTCAGGGAATCCTTAGGTTTAACTTGATTAGACAATAATCCTAGAATTGGAGCACCTAACTGCACATAACAGAGAGAGTGTTGAGTTCTTAGGGGCAATGGGTGAGGCCATTACCGGAGTCGAAGCGAGGTCCCTCGCCTGCTCGTCACAGGCGTGATGAAGGGTCGGTGTAGACGATCATGGCAGGTACCGGCATCCTTCAGGTCGCCCCGTCACTGTCAGATGACGATGTCATCGTCGCCCCGTCACTGTGAGGTGGCTGGCGGCGATGGAGATGGCCTTCCTGTCATCCAATCGCAGGTAGGTTAGGGTGCCCCTGATCAGGGCGCATTAGTTGGGTGAGGGGCGCGAGTGTTGATGTGTGGCTCCTCCCCTTACGTTATTGCTCCTGCTGTCTGGAGATCAATCCATCAATCATAGCTTTGAGTCATGGTCAAATGGACTTTGACACTTTGTAGTACTTAACAAAATCTTCTTGCACATCTGAAGATGCATGAGTGCATTACTACACTGTATTACAGATTACAGACTATGCCTAAATGGACATATGCTTACTGGCACCATCTATACAACAAGGTCATAAGTAGATTATTATTTTTAGTGCCTGCAAGGTTGTTATTTCAGAAAAAAAAAAGCTACTACATATTTTAGCACCTGCGAGGTCAAGATTTACATGCACAGAAAAAAAAGAGGCAATTCCTAAAATATATACAAGGCCTCAGGAATCTTCTGCAAACTCTTCTTCCAGCGAGCTCCGTATCTACAGTTCTTCAGGAATCTTCTGGAGATCCATTTTCAGCTGTCCTGCAACTTGTATATCTCATCAACATAGTCTTCGCTATCCCATAGGAAGGAACCAAATGCAATGGCTTCAAGCAGCAGTCTTTTCAGGGATGCCGGATCAAGTATCACCGCCTCGTCAATCTCCGTGGAGCCCATCTTTTCTCCAAAGAGTGCCCAGCTGTGCTTCTCGATGAGATTACAAGCCTCGTTTGTGCGCAGCTTCGCGCATAACTCCAAGGTCTTTGGGTCGAAGCCCATCATGTAACTCTTCAGGTCATGAGGATCAACGACAGACCGCGGTTTCGAGGAAGGCACCGTTTCCACAGAACCGTCAAAGGCCTCTTGCTGTTCCTTTTTACGGGTAGTTGCAAGTTGAGCATTGAGAAGCTGAATTGGCTGTAAACATTCTTCTGACCGAGCAAAAGTAAGGTCCAAGCGATGCCTTACAGCGACAGATTTGAGGAAGTACCCATACATTATTGAAGCAGAATAGATCCGAGCTAATTGCAGTCTTTTGACACGAAGTGTTGAGCGATTGATCTTGGGGCCATTCCTGTGCACCCATCTGATAATGCTAGTCAAGTGCTCCTTAATTTGACCTAGCACCTCAGGTCCATGAATGGATTCAAGATCTGCCTCCCTTGGTGGCCATATATGTAATCTTCTATTACTGATGATTTTTGATAGATTCGGAACCATCGGAACCTCAATCTTGGAATATTTATGAACAATCAACATGTACATGACGTCCTCAATAGCAGTCCTGCACTCCTGGTCCTTCATTTCAGCAATTCTCCTATTTGTAATGGTTCCAGACAATATACTTAGTTATCCAGGAAAATATAATACAGTAACAAAAGTGAAAAGAACAAAACAGAAAATCAGGTCGACGATATTTGCTATGTCAGGAATCCAACAACTGCACCAGCTACTTAATGGATTCAGTTAAATCAGACAGTCTCTAAAAAAAAGTTAAATCTGACACATGCAGGTCATGAATAAACACATGGCAAACATGGAAGAGAATCCCGGATTGAATATTAGGACCATACTTTCCTTATTCTTTCGTTTAGATATACTAACAATGATCCATATCTTGTCCACACTGATACTAGGGAACACGTTAGCCTGTCCAGGTTTATGTTCATAGACCTCTGGTGATACCCTTTCTTGTTTTGGATTTCAGCCTCACTTACAAGGTAAAACACTCATATTACGCTCCAGGTGCTATGAGGTCATGTTGAACTAATGTGTTTGTCATTCTTATAGAAGAGCACATTATGGTCTGTTTTCAGAAATGTTGGAAACATATACAGAAAAAAATGAAAACAAATCAAAAGCAGCAACATTAAACTCTTCAGAGGCTGAGAGCCTGCGACTAAATATTTCCAAAATGGACAGGCAGATATTACTAACCTGTGAAGACAGTCCTCGGAAGAACCGATACTATATTCCCAGCGGGTCAGCGTGTCTTTCCTTTGAATAGACAGACGCTGAAGTTGCTTTGCTGCAGCTACTAGGAAAATTTGAGGCTGGTTCTTCAATAAGCCACACAAGAAGCTCCCTTCCCATGTTTGGGGCTCAAGTGGTGCATTGACGCTATCAAATTCAGATTCATCACCCTTTGCACCAGTAACAGTAGTCAGTAGCTTTCTGGTGGTGCATTTGGATTTCCGGTTCAAGATATTTCCCTGCAATTTATAAAGTTGATAAGGCTGTGATCACAACTCCTGCACATATATATCTAATGACGATTTAAAACTAATGTAAGAGATGAATCAACTTGAATTCAGCAAGAATTATTAAATACATGCTTGGTTTTGATTCCCCAAATTCTCTTGCCAAAGAAGTTGCCAAACCCAGGAACCTCCAACTGGATTGACAATGCCCATAGGATAGTGGCAAAATTTTGCAACAAACGAAATCACCAGTCTTTGCTAAAGTTTGGCAGCTACCGGCCAACTTGGGGTAGCAAAACAAGCAAGCACAAAAAATTCATGTATGGCTGTGAGTTGGAGAGTGCAGAACTTAATAATTCGAGTAGATTTCGTACAAGTACAAGCTTTGGCCTCCAACTTAAGATAAGATCATTATTTACAGAATCGCAGCTTCAGTGAGGAACTGTATCACAAAAACTACAGAGGAACAGTTCACAGGATTAGATAGTCAGGTAATGTATAGCGACCGTTCTGCATATCTATGACTCTATCAGTTCAGGTGAAGAGTTCGTAGTCTATTTCAAGTGGGCTACTTGGGCAGTAAAATTTCCAGCAATTCCCGCTGTACTGGTGACTGGTGTATTGGGCCTGCTGGCATATCTGAACCAATCGCCAAGGGCACAGTGAATCGGCAACTTGTAACAAAATTCAAGAACCAAACTCCTCCCCAAATAAGGGGAAACAATTGTAAGCTGGCTCGGCACCTCAATTCAGATCATCCCTCCATCTGCCCAAGGTTAAATTAAAATCTATGGACGTTTTCAGCCGCATGAACCAGTAGCGCTAGTAAATACCCACTAAGAACTCACAAAGAGCACCAATCAATCAGTTTCCTCTGATTGAACCCAGGCTCGCCACACCGAAACCCCGCCGAGAACAGGAGGACAGAAATGAATAGGAGGTTGAAGAACAACCTGCTGCCAGCACGGGGACGCGGAGGAGAGGTACGAGGGCCGGCGGGAGCCGCGGCGGACGGCGGCCGGCCCGCGGTCGCCGATGGCGGCGCGGGGGGCGGGGCGGAGCGCGGCCATGCTGAGGACGGGAGCAGGTGGCGACGGTGAGCCGATTCTTTGAGGATAACGCCGTGTGCCGTCTGGGGGTAAAGTACACTCGCAGCCGTTCAACGTGTCGACGGTGCACATTGGTCCTCAAAATTCCACCCTCGGAAGATAATTTTCATCGTTTTATTTTTTGAGATAAAAAATAAATTCCACAGTTAGAAGAATACTCCCTCTGCTCATCATATCCCTACAAGCACCTCGAAAATACTGAGCCGGTATAATATTTTAAGATTAATGAAATCACCACAAGCGTCTTGTAGTCCGACGAGAACATTTCCAACTGAACGAACTCGCCGAAAAATCTGAATAAATTCAAAAAACTATAAGATGTTTTGGATATTTTAATATGGATTACATACGGATTTAAATAACTTAACAAAACATATTAAACTATGTTTATATACAGAAAAAAAAAGTTACTAGCAAGTGGGGCGTATGACCCTCTGTGACTATAATGCCGCGTGAAAGTTTAAGAAATAACTACATGGGTAGATCGGAATATTATTTGACTTTTTTGAAAACTTTTTTTTAATTCAGAATAATTATTTTTAATTCCAAAAATCATTTTAAAAACACGTTTAGAAAAATTTGAACAATATTTCAATTTTTGAATAAATTTAAAATACGGAAGATGTTCTGCATTTGTGAACAAATTTTGAAAAAGGGGAAAATCATTTTAATTCCCGAACAAATATTTTGGACACGGAACATTTATTAGAATTTGAGGATTTTTTTTGAAAGTGGGAACATTTTTTTAAAACAATCAAGTTTTGAAACACACAAAGATTTTTTATATCCCCGTACAATATTTGAATTTTGTGAACAAAAATTGATACAGGAATAATCTTTTAAAATTCTTATTTCTTAAAAGACGAACTTTTAAAAAATTACAAATACTTTACAAAAACACGATTTTGCGTTTGGTCAACTCTTTGACGCAGAGAGCGTCATATAGGATTTTTCGCCCATGAACCCGTCTCATTGTTATAAAGAAAAAACGAACCTGTCTCGTACCTTCTGGTTCGCTCAACCACACCGTAACCCGCCGCCCCGCGCGCTGCCGCGCATTGAGAGCATGGTTAATAGTATAGCCAGTTGCTGGCTATAAGCCAGTGCCATGTCATCTACAGCCCATCTTATAGCCAACATGTACAATAGTAGATCAAAAGAGTGTACTACTTTTTTATTATGTGGCCCACCTTTCATTCTCACAAAGTGCCTAGGAGCACGTGCTAGAGCTGGCTCTTCACGAAGAGCCCGCTTATCTTCTCTCCCCTCTTCTCTTTCCTCCAACTAAGCATAAATATACTAGTTTAATCCTTATAGCCCGCTGACTCAGCTCTATTGTACTTGCTCTGAGGCTGCACTCGACGACATCCATCGGGAGCTCCTGGGCAAGCCAGCCGAGGACCCGAGGTGCACGGCCTCAAGAAGTTCATTAATACTACATCCGTTTGAGCGTGATAGATATTTAAAGTAACCAATTAATTTAATGGCTCCTTACACTTGGTTAACTAACTTGAAAGGTAATTCTGATATTTAGATTAACCAATTATTTACAATGAGAACGAACATGTCACTTTCTCTTTTGTTAGTCTATGTGTGAAGATGCAATGGACAACAACACAAATCGAATGCACTGAGAAGCTGTTCTATGCCTTTATGATTGAAGTGTAGCACTTTGTACATGCACATTGTTTATAAATACATACATGGATAATGCTGTTAGGAATGTCTCGGTGAGAAAGAGAGAGATAGAATATCTCGGACGGAGCAAAATCTGGTCTTAACCATTGGCGATTATGATTTTTTTCTCCTTCCGTTACAATGCACGGGCCCTTTTGCTAGTAATAATAATAAAATACGGGCAAGTCCTTCAAGGAATCATCATCGTCTTCCTTCTGTATCCATCTGCGACGCGCAGCTCGATGTTAAAAACTCAAGAGCTTACACAAGCAGCGGTCAGAAAGTCATTGATGTAGACTAGAAGACGCGACCGACGCCGATTTGAAAAGATCACCGTTCGAGAGCACCGACAAGGGTCAGTCTATAATCCCAAGTCCAAACAGGCGAAGGTGGAGACACAAACCTCATAAGACCCCAACGGAGCCGTATCTGGCTAAGCTTCATCACAATGCAAAGATGTAACTGGAGAGAAATAGACCACGCCGCGATGTCGCCCCTCCGCCGTGAATAAACGCATGAGTCGAATTTGCCCAGCGATTGACACCATCGTCTGACTCGTCGACGCCCCTACAAGGAAGGGGAGGAATCATTGTACTCATCGTCACTGCTGCCCCATCTTCACCGACGTCCAAGAATTCAGAGACACCCACTAGACACGAACCGTGCGCACAGATCCGGGGCTCCCCGCCCAACTGTCGCCGGCTGGTGGAGAGGTGGAGAAAGCCGCAGCCGTCGCTTGGTCGCAAACTGGCTAACCTAACAAAAACGATTTGCTCACATGCACGTATACGGAGAGAGAGAGGTTTCTCTACGAGTTGGCTTATAAGAAATAAAATTCATCACTTGTTCCTCGCAAAAGAGAAAAAGAAAAAGACAGATGAAATTTGTCATCAATAGACCAAATCAATCAGACAAACAACTTTGAGGCCCTCCTGCGCCAATTCTCCTCCATCTTATTTATTCCAAAGGTGACGTAGAGGCTGAGGAACTCGCCGGAGGAGAGCACCGCGGCCCAGGAGCGGCACACAGCGTGGAAGCGCTGGATGGACTTGAAGGGCAGCCGCACGAGCACCTCCGCCGTCAGCTCGTCCGGCAGCACCGGCGCGCCGAACGATCCTGCCACCACGACCATCCTCCTCTTGCTGGTCGTCGTCCTAGACGACATGCATCCGCCTTGTAGGGTAACCTCAGACCGGGGATCGAGCGGTACAGGTACAGGTACAGCCGAGACGATCTATCTCAATCCTGAAGAGGCAAGATCTGTTATCTCAGATGCGAGCAAACGGACATCAAACGGGGAGGGAATAATCCGGGAAAACTAGCTAGAAACTCGTTACCGACCGAAGGGGTCACGAATCACGATCTTCTCGCCTTCGAGCTCGAGGTGGCCGCAGTCGCTCGCCACTCGCAGTCGCCGGCCTGGTTTGGTTCCGGGACGCCGGGGGACGAGCGCAAGGGGCTGGCGATGGGCCGATATATATCGAAGAATATCGAGCGAGAGGACGTGTTTTCTCTTTTTCTTATCTTATTATCGAGCAAATGCGTGTGTTTTGCATCGATCGGACGCAAGAAAACGATTTTTTTTACAATTATCTCCTTTGGCAAAATATCACATGGCAAAATATCATCAATTTCACATGGCAAATTACAATCTTCTATCGCTTCTGTAAATAGTTGCCATGGCAATATTTTTAATATGAATTTATGTGGCATGGAAAATTCTATTCTTTTTTATAGCTACCATCTTTGTTTCAGGAAATAGTTTGCCATGGCAAATCTCTACGTTTTTGCTTTTCCATGGCAACTTTACTTTTATTGAGATGGCCAATTTTACTTTATTTTACTATGGCACACTTTATAACATTCTCCATGGCAAATTTTACTTTCACATACATGGCACCTTCACTTTGTAGCATGTCAAGTGGCATTTTTTTTTCCTCTAATGTTCACATGTCAAGTTTTGTCTACACATGGCAAACTTAGAAACATTTTTTCTAAATTCACACGGCAAATTCACAACATTTTTTTATACTAAACATGGAAAATGTAGGTATTTTTTTGCAACACCCCCATGACAATCTTTATTTTTTTCTTACTTAACCATGGAAATTTAATTTTTTGATCATGGAAAATTTAGTTTATTGATTATGGCAATTTTGGTTTATTGATCATGGCAAATTTAGTTTACAAATCATGGCAAATTTAGTTTATTGATCATGGCAAATCTAGTTTTCAAATCATGGCAAATTTAGTTTGCACGATTTTTTGTCGTCGCAAGTTCTGATATGAATCTCCCATGGCAATTTTCTTGTTCATACTTGATTTTTCAACTTTTTTTTGTTTTTTCACACACGACAAATTCATCATACAAACACACGGCAATTCTTGATACGAATTTGCCATGGCAAGTTTTGATACGAATCTGCCATGGCAATTTCTCATTCATATTTTTGATTTTCAACTTTTTGTGTGTTTTACACACACGGCAAATTCATCATACCAAAACATGACAATACTTGATACAAATCTGTCATGCCAAGTTTTGATACAAATTTGGTTTATTGATCATGGAAAATTTTAGTTTATTGGTTCATGGCAAATTTAGTTTACAAATCATGGCAAGTTTAGTTTATTGATCATGGCAAATTTAGTTTTCAAATCATGGCACTTTAGCTTACATGAATTTTTCTGCCATGGCAAATTTCAATATGAATCTGCCATGGCAATTTTCTTGTTCATATTTGATTTTCATTTTTTTGTTTCTCTCACACACGGTAAATTCATCATACAAAACACGGCAATTCTTGATACGAATTTGCCATGGCAAGTTTCTTGTTCATACTTGAAATTTCAACTTTTTGTGTTTTTTCACACACGATAAATTCATCATACAAAACGCGGCAATTCGTTGATACCAATCTGCCATGGCAAATCTCTTTTGTCCATACTTGATTTTCATTTTTTTTGGATTTTCTCACACGGCCAAATTCTCCTTCAAAACACGGGAATTTTAATTAAACTTTCATGGCAATTTTAATTAAAAATGCCATCACATTTTTATCTTTTATTGTCCTGTCAAATTTTGTGTTCTTTTCACATGAATTTTTCAACTATTTGTGTTTTCTTCACATGGCAATATTGATTTTTTTGTCATGGCAGATTTGCCATATTTCATTTGGGGGGGGGGGGGGGTTAGATATGTGTTTATAAACCTTTGCCATTGTTAGGAAAACAATATAATGTGGCAAATAGTTTGGTCAAACTCGAATGGCAAATTTTCTGCTATTTTCAAAGCAGATAGCATCTTTTGTAGCTGAGCAAAATCGGGGCTTTTATTTGTCACAGAAAAAAACAAAATCTGGGCCTTTTCATTTAATTCTTTGTCAATGGGCTTTTTGTTCCTTTTTTCACAGGGGAAGGGTCTGCTGTGGAGGCGTGCGATATGGGTTCCCCCTGACAAAAGAATTCGTGCGGGGGGATCGATCCCCTCGTACCGAATGAGTCGTGTGGTATGGTGCTCCTCCTGCCACACGTGTGGACAGTTCTAATATTCACCCACACAGGATCGTGTGGGCTGCCTCCTGCGTATGCCACACAAGATCGTGTGGGCGAGTGTCCATTCTGCCACACGTGTGGCAGTTATCAGCGTCCTGTTTTTGACAATTATCTCCTTTTTTTTACAAATCGTCTCCTCCTTTATTCATTCAAAAATAATGTGGCATCGTTTACAAGGAAAGTGATAACCTCACCAGGGGCATTATATCCAACTAAACACTCGGAGGAGAAAATCTAGCCATCCTAACTAGTTCATCAGCTATTTGATTGCATCTCTATTACAATGATCAAATGTGACATGAGTGAAATCTAGTGACATGAAATAACAATCGTCAATGATGGCAGAAGCAACTGAAGAAGAATATCCATTGTTCAATGCAGTCACCACCTCCGTACTATCCGAGTTGAGCTCAATCTTACTGCATCCGACTATACAAGCAAGATTCAAACCAAACCCTTCCACAATGGCTTCAGCTGTGACCGAATCAAAACAAAGATCAATCTTCTCGTTGGCAGCAGCAATAAATTTACCATGATGATCTGGGATCACTGCTCCGTCCGTTCCCGCTAGGGTGTCACTATCAAACCCTGCATCAACATTTAATTTGAAATAGCCGTGTCTTGGTTTCTGCCAAGCAACCAATCAGATTCGAGCCTTTGGGCTATAAGAGATAATATAGTTAGCAGCTAGACCCCTCACTGCCATATTGATTCGAGCTGCACTCTGAATCTCTTCATCGTGTGTCGTCGTTCGTACCACAGGTACCATGTCGCCGTTGCCACTGTTTCCCTTAACTTAGGTAATCCAAGCACTTGGATCTGTTTGTTATGCAAGACACAACATATGTGACAGAACCAGTTCGCCCGCTCTTTCAACTTTCAACGCCTGTTTGATCATATCATTGAGCCCACGTGACTCCCATACTTCCATAGCTAGCTTGCATTCGAACAACAAGTGTCTTATGTTATCAGGCCCCTGATTGCATGTCGGGCAGCTTGGATTTACTCTCAAATGCTTCTTAGCTAGGATAGAACGACATGGGATAGCGCTTTGAATGGCCGCCAGATGAAAATCTTTATTTTTGCTGGGCACACTAAATTCCAGACCGAGTCCCATGCGCTAGAGTTATTCGAAGCTCCTGCCGACTGTTCCAACTTAAGCCCAAATTGGGCTTGCCACTCGGTATGATAAGCTGAACGGACTGTAAAGGCCCCTGTCTTTGTCATATATCATGCCAGGAAGTCTGTCATATCATGTAATGGGAGGGGGGTTGCCAAAATTCTTCGAGCATCCACTTGCCAAAAATGTTTGGTTCACCAGCTGTTCCACTCCTAGTCACCGGATCGATCAGGTCACTGACCTTGGATAGGAGGTGGTTTCCTCTAGGTGAAATCACCTTTCTTGTAGGACTTTGTCGTATCCATGGGTCTTCCCATATCCTGATATGCTCCCATCTCTTTTTTGTTTGATTGTTGATAAAGAAGTGACCTAGCTACTATTATCTCTCTAGCAGCTGCAGGCACAAGAACAAAACAATTCGCATTCTCTCCTATCACGTGAAAAATCAAATTTCAGTGAAAATCTGAAAACTCACCTCGTGGACCATCAAGATCCACAGGGAATGGCACAGATCTGAGGTCACTTGAACACGATTTTATAGACAACCCCTTCTTTTACAAGTCCTTGACGCTTCGACCACGATCGATTCGTCTTCAATCGTGGGTGTGATGGAGACTTGTCCTACGCCGGCCATGACCGTTGACCGGTCATCCGTCGGCCGCGAACTCTCTCCCTCCACCGTTCATGAAGAGCCCTCCACCGGCCATGATCCCTGCCCCTCTGCTGGTTTTGACTCGCCCTTCGGAAGACCCGTTGGTATCGCTTTTCCCATGATATCACCGCTCCTCCATCCGCTATCATGCCTCAACCTCCTTGTAGTTGTAGCCATGCACAGGTAAGCAACAGAGTACATCATTTGATTCAGGTACTGATTGTATTACTATGACATCATAGTTTTATTGCCTCAACCTCCTCGTAGCTCTCCACCTGATGGTAGTGCAGTAAGTAGGTGAATCATGGTAATTTTCCTTCTTCAATTGATACTTTTGAAGCATCTGAATTGGTCTTTCTGTTTGCCGCTTTGTTAGTATTGTGCAGCGTGTCCAACAGTGGCCGACAGTAAGACTATATTGCTATGTAAGTTGGACTTCATCTGTATAAAGAAATCCTATTTGAGAGCAGTAGACTATATTCCCAAAAGAAAAAGTATGGGATGGGTTCTCAATTTAAAAAAGAAGCACGGGATGCCTGCATACACACAAAAAAAGAACCAAGAAGAACCAAGGATAATAAAGGTAGTTGTCATACACACAAAATAGCTACTATATTATTTCATAGTTTGTATTTCCATTCTAACTGTTTTTTTTTCATGTTTCCTCGCAGGTTCTTTTCTTTTGATTCAAGGCAACTTCGTGTTTTTATTTTGGGTAGTACAAGATTAAATTCGAAGCTACTGGGAGCTTGACGTCATTTGTAGATGGTTTTGTGCTGATATTTTACTTGGACTACTATTTTTCTACGTTTCTAAATTTTGTACTTCACAGCTATTTCAAAATATTTCATGAGGACAGCTATGCTCCTCGGTCAGGAGCGCAACCTAGCCGCCGCCAGCGCCACAACCAGCCGCCCCTTCTCCCCTCGCCGCCGCCGGCAGGCGTCGCCGGGCAAAGCCCGTGCGGCTCGGCGGCGGCGAGGCCCTCTCCTCATCCCGTTTGGAGTGGCGCGGCACGGGCCGGCCGCTTCGAAGGAGCTCAGGTGCCTTGGCGTCCAGGGCGGCGCAGCGAGGCAGCATAGGTGGTGGGGCGAGCACGGCGGGGCTGCGCAGGTGGCGGGGCGGCGCGGTGCCCAGACACACGTCACGCGCGTGCAGGCGGGGCGGACAAGCTCGGATCTGACGCGCGTGGGCTCGCACGGCGGCGCGAGGTGATGCTTTGGCTTGGGCGGCGCTGCACTTGGTGGTTCGTCAAGGGAGCGGTGTGGATGCGCAAGGGACCTGGCTGCCCAGATTTGTCTGCAGCTCGGGTGGGAAGGATGTGCTCGTGCGGACAGGGGCTTCCGGCGGCTACCGGGAGAGGTGAGGCGTGCCGCGGGCGGCGGTTCGGCTACGAGGGGCGCGTATGGTGTGGCGCTCGCCGCGGGCGCGTGAAGGGCCTGGACGGCTGGGCGGCACGGTCGGCGCGGCTCAGAGGCGTCGCGGATCTGCTGTGCTAGGAGGCCGCAGAGGGTGAAGGTGGTCAGATCCAGCCGGATTTGACCTCGGTGGCTCGATGGAGGGCTTGCTGATGCATGATGTGGGGGCTCGAGAAGCTGACCCCGGCGAAAGCTTGTCTCCGGCGTGTCCGGAGCCGGCGATGGCGACACTCTCAAGCGCCATTTCCTTCTTGTTGGCATCGTCGAGGTACTCTTAGCTCCAATCTTCGCAGCTTCGGGGGAAACCCTAGATCCATGGGATCGGACGATGACAGTGCTCTAGCATCGTATCCCCTCTTGGGGGCTTCGTCGTTGGAGCTAGGCATCATCAAGCGGGACCGATGGAAGTTGGTGGTGTTGGAGTCGAGGCTTCTGCGGCAACGATGATGGGCGTGTGCGATGTCGGAGACGCGGCATTGGTTGCGGTAGTCGGCTCTTCTTCGGCATGTTAGTGGGACTATCTCGGGTTGTTTTGTTGCGGTGAAGTCGGAGCTTCGGTGGCGGAGCCCCTATGGCGACGATGACAGCCAGCAGGTGGTCTGTTTGGTGGTCTTCCGCGGCGCCAACCTTGCATAGTTCTCCTTCGGAGCTATCTTTCAGAGTCGGAGCTGTGTTGTCCTTGGCGCGGATGGCTGAGTTTGGCGCGGGGTTTCTTGTGTTTCACACAGCCTCTATGGTGTGGGTTGGGTCGACATTTGTCTTCGGAGAAGTCGGAGTCGCTTACTCGGAGATTAGGGAGGGCGATGAGGCCTGTTGGGGAGAAGTGATTACACTAGTGTGTGATGTTGACGAGACCCTCTATGTGAGGTGTGTGGTATTATGTGTGCCGCTAAGCGGTTTGTGACGGTTTTCGCCCGGTTTTTCGTTTATTAACCGGGAACTCTCTTCTGCTTTATTAATGAGACGAGGCAAAGCTTTTGCCTCCGTTTAAAAAAATAAATTGTACTTCTGAGAGTTGTCTCGTTATGTAGCCACTGCGGTTCCCTGTGGATCTAATGGTCCATGAGGCGAGTTTCCAGATTTTCGCTGAAATCCCGTTTTCACCTGTCGCCCATACTATTCATTACAAGAAAAGTATTACAACACAAACACAGAAAACACATAACTGCTAGACTATATTTAACTAGTGGCAATCGGTGTAAGTCTCGTGCTCTTTGGTGTATATTCAAACAAACTAAGGGAGCATTGCATTATACAGTTTGGACAAACAACCTAATGTGCACAAAAACGAAGTTGTATCAAATTGCTAGAGTATATTTAGCTAACGATGATCTAACTGGTGCAAACCCCATGAACTCTGCGCAGGAGGATAACTTGCCAGACTCTCCTCGTATAACAAAGGGACCAACGGCAAGATTTTGCTGTCCAGTGAATTTTCTCCATGCAGAGGAACAACACACTTTTTGAAAGATTGTTCGCCCCTCGTAATGTGTCCATCTTGATTCACTCCAAGGCGTGAAGATTGCCCTGGCGATGCGACCTGCAGCACCCCATAAAGATCATACAAGTTCTCAATCGTGCGCCTTGCCGGATCATAAAGACCCAGTTTTCTTCCCGTGTTGAGCAAGATTCTCCCGTCTCTGGGGTCGACAAGCAACGGCACCACAACGTTTTCTCCAAGGGAATAGCCTGACCAACCTACCAAATAGACTTTATATGCTCTGTCCCAGCGACCATGCTCCAGCTTCCAAATATCTAATTCTTCTGCGACAGGATCTGCAAGGACCGCACATAACATTCCCTAAGCTCGACCACAAATGCTTGGCAAGGGCTCGTGTCACTCCACATTGCGATGGGTGAAGGGCAAGGGACGAGATCAAACATCATTTTTGTGACGTCAAATGATACAATGACCCTCTTATGAATCTGCATCAACCTTGGTTCACTCATCCAGTATAAAACTCCTGCTACATAGGCAGGTGGCATGCTATTTATAGGCAGATGGGGTTCAAGGTTGTGCTGGATCGACGTGAGTCCAGTGACTGAGCATGTCAGGAAATACTGCTGAGATTCGAAGTCCTTCACGTGATAGAAAATCTGAACGACAACATGCTCCTGTTTCAACATGTTGAACCCCAGGCCAGCATTCTTGTTGCCAACTGCGAAAACGTGGTCTTCTAGTGTGCATACATTGCCACGCTTCATTGCGAGTACACGGCGGCGCACTTGGTGTGGCCACACTACTGCATGGTAGTTATGGTGTGGTAACCTGTGGAAGGATTGTACAAATAGTCCTCGGTCTCAGTGCTTATCAGGTTCATACCATGGCAAGGCTTAGAACAAACCACCTTTGTATCAAGCCAGGCGCCTTGGCTAGGACAGTCGCGAAGCAATTTCTTCGAGGGAGCAAAGCTGAAACCCAGTCCTCCTGGCCCCTTGCCAACAAGCATGACTTTTGGCTCCCTGTCCATGTTGTTATGCGCATGGTAAGAGCGAATGAAACTTCCACTCTCGATCAAACTAAGCCACTGCTTGCTTACAAGTTTGAACTGTGTGGCAAAATCACCTGGGAGTCGGAGTAGGATCTCCTTGATAACTTTAGCTAGGGGAGATGCAGATGATAACGCCATCTCTACGTTGGTTTTGTGTACCGGAGCAAGACTCTCTTTGAATAAACTGAATCTAGGAGCATACTGCTCATCGGTCTTATAAAATGGAGTCTCCGGTATTGCAAGAATGGTGTCGAGAGTTCTAGACAGCAGGTCATATGTGATCACCTTGCCATTGGAAGTTGCCAAGATCATCTTTTCCATCGGTCCACAGTCGCCAAAATAACCGATAGCTCTGATAATCTGCGGACCTAGCAAAGAGTCTCCTTCAAGGTGCCGCGACAAATCAATGCTATGCAATAAAGACCAATCACCAGAGCTGTAGTTCCAGATCTCCATCATACCATTGTTTTGAGCACGAAGGTCCCGGACCATACACAAGCGGCCAGCGAGGTCCACCAAGTGCACTTCGGGTTGTGGTTCCTCAAAAGGCGGCGACCGGACGCAGACGAAGGTCTCATCTTTGAGAGAAAATGATAATACGGCAGCGCTTGGCCCAGCACTTGGGTAAATATACAACTTTTACAGTAGTTGGCATTTTTTGGAGCCGTTCGTTTGTCTCGATCTAACGGCGCATACATACGTAGTACTCGAAAGTACGCGGATGAAAGTACTCGAAAGTACTCAAAAGTACTATTAGTCTAGGGGCATTTTAGTCCTAGGAAATATATGACAAGGTGGGGCCCTCTCGTCCAATGAAAAACCGCCGCCCCTCTCCTCCAATGCAAAACCGCCGCCCCTCTCGTCCAATGCAAAGCCGCCGCCGTGCTCCTTCCCCTCTTCCATCACCATTGAAACCGCGGCCATCTCCTAGCCTTCTCCTCCTTCTCGCGGCCGCAACTTTGCTCTTCTCATCTTCCACATCCACCCCCCTCTTCCATCCACGCAAGATCCTCGATGGAGCAGCAGATCGAGCACATCGGCGGCGGCGAGAACGCCGACTTCGTGGAGATCGCCGGCGGCGAGAACGCCGACTTCATGGAGATCGCCGGCGGCGACCAGGTCAAGATGGCCAGGTTGACGGAGATCCGTTCTTGGTTTCACAACATATTGCAGATGAACTGGACGACAATGGCCACTTTGAAGCAAATGACAGGAAGGAGAGGGCAAAGCTTTCCTCCCACCCGCACAACCGATGCACAAGGTCGAGATCCTCCTCTGGGCGATGGAGTAGGCCGATTCGTCCAGCCCGTGGACCAGGCGTAGGTAGTGGGCGTTCAGATCCAGGGTAGAGCATCCACTGGATCAGGAACCCACGGTGCACGAGGTGCCGTTGCAGATTGTGGAGCCTCCAACCGAGTCGGAGATGACTCTGAAGCGCAAGAGGAGGAGGACAGTGGTCGCGACATCGCTTCCCCGCCGTTCTCCACGCTTCCCTCGCCGCTCTCCTCATCTGAACGGCAGCCGTAGCTATGTTTAGGGTAAGATTGCTGAATTTCATTCATCATTACTTGCCACTTGCTTAATTTGATTCTCTGCAATATGTTCTTGCTACCTGTGTACTTGAATCCGTAGCCTCTGGATGGCAGCTTAGTTTGATCGATGAGGCTGTAATGAGTCTAGGCATATAGCATTGCTATGTTTACTTGCTACGTTTTGATGTGAATGAGTGGTATCCATGATAGGAAATTTTGTTTGTCACCTCAAGAGTTGTGTTCAAATTACGTGATGCAATCTGTGTAAATTGAACTTGCAATATTTTGGCTGCAAGAAGTGCCTCCAGAAAAGTTCAGCACACAGTTTAGAGTGATAGACTCTGGGTTGACACTGAAATATTTCAATACTGCAAGTTTAGTAGATAGTTGTAGGCATTGAAATATTTCAGTAGTGACAGGTTCACACTGAAATATTTGAGTAGTGCAATTGCAGTACACACGGGTACACACTGAAAAATTTCAGTAGTGCAATGCAATTTCAGTACACACGGGTAGACACTGAATATTTTAGTACTGCAGTTTCAGTACACGCACGCAACCCTAGAAATATTTTGGTGTAGCAGTTTCAGTACACGCGCATAGCCACTGAAATATTTCGGTGGTGTTGTATCAGTACAAGCACGTAGCCTCTGAAATATTTCGGTGGTGCACTTTCAGTAGACGCACGTACCCACTGAAATATTTCAGTGGTTCACTTTCAGTACACACACGTACGAAATGAAATATTTCAGTGGTGCTGTTTCAGTACACGCATGTAGCAACTGAAATATTTCAGTGGTGTTGTTTCAGTACACACACGTAGCCACTGAAATATTTCAGTAATGCACTTTCAGTACAGAGATGTAGACACTGAAATATTTCAGTAGTGCCATGTCGGTGATCTTGCATCCAAATATTTAGGGCTTCCTAATGATTCAGCAAAAAAATAGACATAAGCAGTGAAATAATTTTTGTAGGGATGTTGGCTTACTCATGTTGCCGTGCTGTACAACCGTTTGCTTCACTTCCTGTAAGTCCTTCTTGCATGTGCTATGGCCTACATGCTGTTTACTCTCATCACAGCAGTGATTTTGCATCTTGCAAAGGTCTTATTAATTCAACATTGACTTCTATGAACTTTGTATTCAAATTCGTATCCTTACAGTTGTTGTGACAGATTTCCTTGGCATCTTCAAATTACCGTACTGTCATTTTTCCAATACCAACTGTATTCAATCTGAAACTTTCAGTTACTTATATGCTACAGGTGGAATCATGGATAGGTTGCTGAAGATGCTGCGTCTCACAATAAAAGTCCCTTGCTCAACCTCAACATCACAAGCTTTTTTGCATTTCTAATTGTCTCACTATTTCATGTGATGTATTTGAATACCAGAAGTTGTTATGCATTACAAGTTCAATCTGGTAATCGCAGTACCTGCAGTCTGTGTGTTATCTGTTTTGTATGTGTGGGATCAAAATCTAATACGGTTCTGATTCCTGTTTTCATGGCCTTGATGCTAAGTTAAGTACATGCTGGTCAGAGTGATCGGAGGGAAGGGTGGCGCTAGTGGGAAATATTTTAGGGTTTTATCGTCGTGATAACCCTAGGAAATTAATAAAAACGTCGAAAATCAATGGAACTAGTCATGGATGCTTCTCATGTTGGTACAAGGGTGAAGAAAGAATACAAGTCCATTTGAAGCAAGTCGAGAAAAACCCGTCCTTCCACACGGACCCTTACCTCCTACCGGAACGGCCGCCGGTGAAGGATCAACAACGTGCGCTTCTCGCGTCACCTCCGAGAAGTATTCTAAGCATTTAATCGTATTAGAAAATCCATACAAATGCCGACAACCTTACCAAACTAGTCATGCTTCCTTCTCATGTTGATACAAAGAAGTGGAATTTTTTTGGGTCCATTTACATCATGTCCGGCAAGTATTTTAAGAAGTATAAATTCAAAAAAATATAAAACCTTGGAAACCTAGCTTTGTTTGTGCAAGAGATCATGTGTGCCAAATTTTGGGTGATTTGGAGGTGGTCGAAAAAATCACCGCATTCCGGAGGGACCATTTGGTCTAACTGAAGCCATTTTTTGAACAAAGGTGCTTTTTTCCACCACCTCCAAATCACTCAATTTCTCTATGACACGGTGACCCACATGTGCCAAACATGTCCATGAAAGAAAATTTGAGAAAAATATATTTTACAATGCCCCCTTGAGGTATAGACCGATGTTTTGATCAGTCAGTCTAGAGGGCAGTATAAATTCAAAAAAAAATGAAAAAAATATAAAACCTTGGAAACCTAGCTTTGTTTGTGCAAGATATCATGTGTGCCAAAATTGAGGTGATTTAGAGGTGGTCGAAAAAATCACCGCATTCCGGAGGGACCGTTTGGAACAAAGGTGATTTTTTCCACCACCTCCAAATCACCCAATTTCTCTATGACACGGTGACCCACATGTGCCAAACATGTCCATGAAAGAAAATTTGGAAAAAATATATTTTACAATGCCCCCTTGAGGTATAGACCGATGTTTTGATCAGTCAGTCTAGAGGGCAGTATAAATTCAAAAAAAAATCAAAAAAAAATATAAAACCTTGGAAACCTAGCTTTGTTTGTGCAAGAGATCATGTGTGCCAAAATTGAGGTGATTTTGAGGTGGTCGAAAAAATCACCGCATTCCAGAGGGACCATTTGGTCTAACTTAAGCCATTTTTTGAACAAAGGTGGTTTTTTCCACCATCTCCAAATCACCCAATTTCTCTATGACACGGTGACCCACATGTGCCAAACATGTCCATGAAAGAAAATTTGGAAAAAATATTTTACAATGCCCCCTTGAGGTATAGACCGATGTTTTGATCAGTCAGTCTAGAGGGCAGTATAAATTCAAAAAAATAAAAAAAATATATAAAACCTTGGAAACCTAGCTTTGTTTGTGCGAGGGATCCACATGTAAAAACCCCATACGCAAAAAAGAGGCCCAACCAAAGTGCCCGACGGAGTTTCGAACCTAGGGCATTAGTTTGTGATGGGGAGGGTGTTACCGCTGGGCTGATGATGCATTTTCATACAAATTACGTGCCCTCATATTTAAGAAATTCATTTACCATAAATATCATGTGAACCACTGCTGGTGTCCACGTGTCAGCAGTTTTAAGGGCGGCGCGGGGCATAGCGCACGCGAGGTGCACGGCGCGGGGCAAACCCCACGCGTCCACACTTTGGAAGGCCCTGGTAGGTGAGACAAATCACCCCCCTCGACCCCTCGGTAACTCCAAGAGGTAGCCGCATTCATTTTCTTCCCCAATTCGGGTAGAAAACCCTCGTCCTCTCCCACTCCAGCCATACCACCTCGTCCTCTCCCAAACCCTCCTGGCTTCCTCAGCAATCCACTCCTCCTCCTCACCTCGTCGACCGCCGATGAAGCGCGGCCGTGAAGATGCGGCCGACGAGCCGGAGGCAACCATCGGTGGAGAGCAGTCTGCTGCCGTGGGTGCCGCCGCGGTTGCAGCGGCTGAGTCCGCCGTAGCGGCGACCGCTGGCGGTGCAGCAACTGCTGTGCCTCCTCCCGCTGCCATCCCAGCCGTCGAGCTACCAGTCGGAGAGCGTGTGCATGAGAAGGTGGGGGAAGATCTGGACGAGGAGACGGCGAGGCTCCATGAGAGAATCAAGGAGGAGTTCTACGGGGGGGGGGGCACTGTGGATGAGATAGAGTTCGAGATGGCTGTGGATCCCAGGAAGGGCGGCGATTTCGACGAGGATGTCATCGACGAGCTGTCGGAGGTACTACTCTGGTTTTTTGAGATTTATTTTTCCTTCATGTACTCTGTTTTTTCATGGCATTGGGGTTTTTCTTGTTAAGTACATGAGAATCAAATTCATAAGGGCGTGCTAGTTGAAAGGATCTAGCATAGATTTTCTTGCATAATGAATGGTGGTTTTTGAATCTGAATCATTTTCTTAAAGTATTGATGAGGTATTTCTACTCATGTACTGGCCCCTCCATAATGTTTGCGTACATGTAGGATTGTAGGGATCTAGCATAGATTTTCTTGTTGGATGGTGATTTTAGAATCTGATTCATTTTCTGTTCGAATAGACAGAAGAAAAAAACCCACTAGTATAGCTAAAACTCCATCAAGCAGGCAGATGATGCATTTGCAATATAATGGCAATTTACTGAATTGACACAGAGTTGCCATACTGATCTCTTAAAACACCACCCATCGACTCATGTCCTTCTTAACTATCATATGATGCATCTACATTCAGTTTTAATCGGTAAGAATCCTGTTCTGACCACTTGATTATTTCTTTGACACCATTTCCTGTTTTGGTAATTGGTCTGCCTTGTTGCATGAGGACAGAACCAATACCTTGACCTGATGCATCTGTTTAAAAAGTAAATGGTAGGGTCAAATAAGGCAAAGCCATAACAAGAGCAGTGACCAGACAATTCTTCAATGTTGTGAAGGCCTCAATTTGAGCATCTGACCACTGGAATGAATCTTTTTTAGACAACATGCCCTAAATACTCAACTTGTATTTGTAAAACTAGAATTCAATTTCTGAATCTTTTTAGACCACTGGAATGAATCTTTTTTAGCATATATTTGTAAAACTAAAATTCAATTTCTGATTCGAATAAATAGACAAAAAAACACTTTGTTTTGCATGACAACATTTCCTGTTCCAAGTTAAGTTGCTCCAAAGTATTTTCCTCACCGGTATCACCAGAGTCACAAGATAAGGGATAAAGATAGTAGCCCATAGCTCCTTTGTAACTACCGACGACTAGACAGTTGGATTTAACCCTAACTAATTGCATATACCAATTGATGAGAGGCGTCGTAGCAAGGCATTGCATTCCACTGTGATAAAGCTTGGTCTATTTTGACATTTTGATTATGTCGTAAATCTAGTATCGACGCATCACTTGAAGAGCACACTGACATCAGTTTAATGTCAAATTAGTCGCACGAAATGACAAAACAATCTCTCTCTCTCTCTCTCTCTCTCTCTCTCTCTCTCTCAGATAGATGAAATTGAGCTGTATGGGCTGCAGCGTAGTTCTGCATTATGCGTTGACTTGTCAGTGTGCTCTTGGCATTTTCGTCCATACTAACAATGTTGGAGAATTAGTATTGCTGCTCTCAGAAAGAATTATGGTTTCTTGATTCCAGTAGATAGAAGAAACCCCCGAAGCCTTTTTTCTGATTCCAATCAGAATTACACCTGTAACAAGTATCAAGTATCATTAAACCAAGCCACATTATGAATTCTTTCATGTGTTAATTATGTACTTCTTGTGCACTAATCTATCAATGCAACTATTCCACCGTCCATATTTATGCATGTCAAATTATTTGGGTCAATTATGTATGTGCATATACGCCTTATTTCAAGCAAATAGATAGTTGTCATGTTACACGTCTGTACTTTTCATACATTCTAATTAAGAGCAATGTAGCAGAATAGATTAACTGAGTTCTTCTTTGTGTACTAATTCATAGGAGGATGACGATGATGTGGGGTATGACATGGACAGCAGGCACAACAAGAGCCGCTACATCGTGAGGCAGCTGATTGCTAGAAAATTCAAGTACCGTTTCTATGGAAAGCTTGGCTGCCCCTTCTGTGGCAAGGCGATCAAGGGCGGCATAGATGGCTTGATGCAGCATGCCGTCTCCACTGGCAACTCCTACAGTAGGAAGCAAAAGGCCAGTACTCTGGCAAAACATGTGGCCTACGGGCGCTTCCTCAAGATTGTCAAAGTCAATGAGCCCTACTACATCCCGCCGCGCCGCCGCTGAACAACGGAGACAAGTGATGTGCTACTAGACTGCTGCTGCTGCCCCAGGACCGCCGTGTCCTTTTATGTTATCGGTATTCGCTGGTCGACTCTAAAACTTATGGTCTATGGTGTGTAAGAACTTATGTCCTATGGTCTATGGTGGGTGTGAACTTATGGTGTGCGGTCTGCCGTTTAACTAAGTGTTTGCTGCTAATCTGCTTAAGTGTGGTCTAAGTTGTTATTAGTACTATTTTGCTGATGCATGTTAGGTATTGTACAATGGTAGATGCTAAGGGTGATGCTTAGAAAAATAAACCGGGTTTTTCTGAAGCACCATTGCCTATTCCTACAGGACAGACGCCTAGTTAAGTGTCTATCTTGTACAAATAAGCACCGGTGCTTAAGAAAAGCCTGGTTTATCTCTCTAAACACCTCGCCTAATCACCTTGCATTGTACAAGGCCATAGCAACTCAAGTATCGTACGGTGGTCTATGTTATGTTTGTTGTGTTATTCTTCCGTTCTAGAATCGTACGGTGATGCATGCTAGGAACTCTACTACAATGACTATGGTAGTTATACCTTGGCATGATTATGTTCAGTTTATAACTCAGGATGTTCCAGCCATATCTATGACCAGTTACAACTGAACTATGCATTAGTTTTTGCCAAAAGTAAAGCATGCAAATGATTGCCAATTCTACCTATTGCCATATGAAGCTTTGTACTGAGGATGCATTAGTTATTGCAATAAGTAGAGGATGCTCATGTTTCCCAGAAGTGCCTGTTTCCACTTTCTGGTAAGAACTGAACATGTATCAAATTATGCTAAAAGTAGACCATGAGCATGAACATGTATCAATTGCTGCTTCCTATTTGTGTTTGAATGGGCTCAACATATCTTGTGATGGTTTAGGGTCTCTGCGTGACTGTGATGATAACTCAAGATGTTCCAGCCATATCTATGACCAGTTATAACTCAACTATGCATTAGTTCTTGCCAAAAGTAAAGCATGCAAATGATTGCCAATATAACCGTATTGCCTGTTCAATTTTTGTACCGAGGATGCATTAGTTATAGCAGTAAGTAAAGGATGTTCATGATTGCCAAAAGTACATATATCCACTTTATGATAAGAACTGAACATGTATGAAATGATGCTAAAAGTAGAGCATGAGCAAGATCATGTATCAATTGATGCTACCTATTTAAGTTTGAATGGGCTCAACATTTGTTTGGCTATGGTCTTGATGTCAAATTTAAGTGGATCATTTAACATATGATCTACTTATGAGTTTAAGCACACAACCTATTTGGTCATGCATAAAATAAGCGCAGTTTAACAAGGGTATCCAATTGCTTAACCACGTGAAGTTGTGCAAACCCTATGAGGGTTCAACTACTAAAAGAGCGGCCGGCAACGATTAAAAAAAGCTACGATCAGGAAATACCTTCTCTCGGAGACGTCGGCGCCGAGTTGATGGCCGCGGATAGTGCGTGGCAAACTAGAAGTGCCCGTATAGCGCGGTAGACGGCGGCAAGGATATACGGCGGGTTCACGCGAGGACGGGGCGGCGAGAAGAACACTGAAGTCCGACCCCTCATGGCGGTGGGCGGTGGCCGGCAACTCCTGTAATCCGGTGAGCCCGGGTCTCCGATCTGATCTTGCAGCGGTCGTGGGAGCCGCGGATGGCACGACCGGGTGGTTAGAATGAGGCGCTGTAATCGCGGTATTTAGGGAGGGGTGGGCCGCGTTGAGTTATGTGAGATTTCAATAATATCACAATGATATCCCAAAATATCTAGAAGATATTGTCCTTGCTTTTTTAGTATTAACAATGGTTTCTTCGTGTCGCATATGCCCGAAAAACGCCATGCGTGACAAAACTTGCAATACATGTTGAAAATGGTCGACATTGTACTAATGAACGAAAAAATCACGCATGTGACGAAACTTCCAAAATTTGTTGAAGATGGTTGATTTGGAGATGTTCTACAATTTCACTGCAATATTACATATTTATTTTATAATTAAAATTCAATGATGCAAGGTTTTACATGTTTTTCAATTGTTTTCAAACTTAAACTTTTTACACATGTCCAAGAAAGGCAATGTGGCAAGGTTTTACATGTTTTTCATTGTTATCAAACTTAAACTTGTCACATAAGACACGTGTACCTAAAAAAGGAAGTGTTATTTTAGTATAAGTCAAAATGTCTCATAGGCAAAAAAAAGATTTCATAGAAAAAAAGCCCACCTACCTAACATGATATTTCACACACCACAGCCCGCATACGACTACAAACCTAGTGATATGGGCTAGGATGCAGCCCCGTGGTGGGACTAAACTCAGACGCACGCGCACCCAGCAGTGCACAGAGCGCGGTTGCCACGACGGACTGCAACTGCGCCCCACCACAACTACCCCCACGTCCTAGACGAACCGCCTCCCCCACGTCCCCATCCCAGGCGTGAAAAAGCCCCAAATCGACTACGTCACTGCCTCATTCCGAGAACCTCCATTGCCGCTTCCATCTCTTCTGCAAACAACCCACAAACATCTCTCTTCGAAGCCCGCAGTCGCAGGAGGAGGGCAATGGCGGAGGAAGCGTCTGCCAAGCGTCATTGTGGCCAGACGTCCCACCAGAGCGGCAACCTCGACGTCGTTCGCGTTCCCGGTCAGAAGCGCGAGTACACCGTAACCCTCACAGGGGTTGAGCTCCACGGCAAGGAGACGCTGGAGGTCGTCTGCACCAGCGAACCAGACAAGGCCGACGAGATGATCTCTAGGATCAGGAGGAGCGTCTGCGGCTCATACCCCCACATCATGGGCGTTGATGTGGAGTTTACCAAAGATGATGAACCTCCGCAGATGACAGCAGTTCTGCAGATCAGCGTGGAGGGTCTCTGCCTCGTGTACCACATCGCTGCGGCCACAAAATGGTGAAGTATCCTACTCATTCACCCTCTTCCATTCATCAATACTGCTCCCTCGAAATTTCATTAGACTAGTTTCATACTAGATGTACTAGTGTAGTTTGTGAAAATGGATGCACTAGTGCAGTTCCTCAAAGTAGATGCACTAGAATATATTTTGACCCTGATGCACTTGATTAGTATCTGAAACTGTTGCACAAGATTAATTTGTGAGGTTGATGTACCAGTGTAGTTTCTCATCTTGATTCATTAGTGTAGTTTCTGAACTTCATGTAGTGAAGTAGTTTCTGAACTTGGTCTGGTGTTATTTTCACCACCAAAAAAACTTAAGAACTTGGTGAAGCAGAGGTATATGTTATTTTATTCAAAATAATAAAACTAAACTGGCACTTAGAAAGCAAATAAATCATTGACTCAACTATATATTCTGAAAAGAAAAATAACATGGTGTACTTGATTTTAATTTCAGAACTTTGTGTACTAGTTTCTGAACTACATTCATCCATGACTTATACTGTATAAGCATCTACTCAATGTATTATTCACTTGTAAACCGTAAAAAATAGAAGATTAAATCTTGAAAAATAAACACTAGTACTCCATGTATTCATCACTTGTCTCTCCCCTAGCAGGCCAAAGCGCCTCAAAGAGCTCCTACAGGAGGAGAAGTTGTTCACCTTTGCCGGTTTCAGCATTAAAAATGACAGGGACAAGCTGAAGTTGTCTGGTTTGGAGATAAACCCCAACAAGCACATCGACATTCACCGCATTCCGGAGGAACCATTTGGTCTAACTTAAGCCATTTTTTGAACAAAGGTGATTTTTTCCACCACCTCCAAATCACCCAAATTTTCTTTTACACGGTGACCCACAGGTGCCAAACATGTCCATGAAAGAAAATTTGGAAAAAATATATTTTACAATGCCCCCTTGAGGTATAGATCGATGTTTTGACCAGTTAGTCTAGAGGGCAGTATAAATTCAAAAAAATTCAAAAAAATATAAAACCTTGGAAACCTAGCTTTGTTTGTGCAAGAGATCAGGTGTGCCAAAATTGAGGTGATTTGGAGGTGGTCGAAAAAATCACCGCATTCCGGAGGGACCATTTGGTCTAACTTAAGCCATTTTTTGAACAAAGGTGATTTTTTCCACCACCTCCAAATCACCCTAATTTTCTTTTACACAGTGACCCACATGTGCCAAACATGTCCATGAAAGAAAATTTGGAAAAAATATATTTTACAATGCCCCCTTGAGGTATAGACCGATGTTATGATCAGTCAGTCTAGAGGGAAGTATAAATTCAAAAAAAATCAAAAAAATATATAAAACCTTGGAAACCTAGCTTTGTTTGTGCAAGAGATCATGTGTGCCAAAATTAAGGTGATTTGGAGGTGGTCGAAAAAATCACCGCATTCCGGAGGGACCATTGAGGTGCAGGAGAGTTCGTGGCCGCAGAATATCACGTAGGCCTTTCTGGAGACAAGACAGCGACGGAATCCGAGGCAGATTAGCCTGCAGCAACCGGTTTCGGGCGGTCCTAATCTTCTGTGGCAGCGGGCCGAGGCGCTGGTGGGAGTGGAGCCGCAGAAGATCCAGGGCGGCTCGCAGACTCATCATGAGCCCATGATGCTGCAGGCCCATTGGAGTCAGGGGCTGTCTCCACGTCCGCCTGGCGAACGGCGGGGCGCCGCTTGTAGCACACGGGTTGGGCCGCAAAGCGCGTGCGTCCCTGACCGTTATCTGGTTGCCGCATGGCCGCCGGTTATTGGTGCGGGCCGGAGGGCGCGCCTCGCCCAGTCCGAGGTGGCCGCGTGTCGAGCGGCGGGTCGGAGGCGTGCGTGCAGCCGACCGCAGCTGGCGCGTCTGGTCGATCTGCCGCGGATCCGCAGCTGTCACCTGGCGCTGATCCCGGAGACGATTGCCTGGGCCTCTGCGACGGAAATCCCGAGGAGGATATGTTCCCCATGCCGCGGCACACGCGATATAACTCGCCCGGAACGATTTCTTCACCAGTTTCTTCGCCGTTTTCACAGTTTTGTTTGCCTGGCTCCCTTGTAGCATGGTGAGTTGTACATGCAGATACAAACACACTGTGATAAGAAGTCGCAAGCAGTTTTCCTTACACTCTACGTGGAGGATATGTAGGATGAGTATGATTCATCATCTGTATTCATCCTGTATATTCTTCAATTGGAGAGCATGGATGACTAATGTATTTTTCGAATTTATCAGGCTTTTATTTTGTTTTCAGGAGCGAAATATAATTCCTCCATTACATCTATTCCAAATTTTATCGTGCAACCTAAACAAACTAACACGCTGGCCACGAAGAAACCATGATTCTTGAGGTTGCACTTGAAAAACTCACATATAAAATGCAAAAAAATATATCCCAAACTAATACTGTTACGAGGGAGTGGACAACCAAATAGCTGAGTCATACAATATGAGTTAGTCACTAACTGACAGAATGAAGTATTTTAGAGAAAAGGTCACACGATACTAGACATAGACGACAATGCACACGCCAAAGGTTGATTGTCGACGTACTTGATGTCCGACCGTGCGCACAATGTTGTAGCTATCATAGTTCTGCTTTGAGATCCTGCACATAAGGATATTATTAATGCCATGGAATATATTTGGACACATTAAAACATTAAATTACGGCATATTAGGCACCTCTATCAATTTGGCGCACGTACGTCGATTGTGACCACCTGCCTCATGACAATAGCTACATCTACCCTTTGTTCTAGTTTTCTTCATCTTTGCCTGTAGCCTTTTCTTCGGAGCACCTCGGCCTGGCACATGCACGGGATCCAGAACCTTTTCGAAACCTTCACCATCAAGGTTAGCCGATTGTGGCATCAACGGGCCAAACCTAATGCTGTTACCCTGAGCATTAGTTGATCCCTTGCTATCAGCTTGTTCACTTGTTGATCCCTTGCAAACATCTTGTCCTTCCAAAACCCTTTTTAGATCCTGAAACGCCTCATCAGAGTGGCATGCCTTGAAACATGTTGCGTGACTAAAATTCTTAGCTTACGGTACCTTTGTAGGGCTGCAGAGTATGCATACATCTCGCTCTTTCTGGTCGGTGCGAATGCACATTTTGCACTCATTGTCCACCTAGTGGGAACACAACACCTGGGCAGTGTTTCTTCTTGTAAAATTCCCAATATGTAAAATATGTGGGAACATGGTGTGCCTGCGCATTCCAATTTGTGGCAAGAACAACTGATACTGCGAAGCATACCTTCCTTTGACTCCGTGCGCACTTCGATCTTTTTATCCATTCTTTCCTTCTTAGACACAACGTATGTGGTAACCTCTGCTGCATCAAGTACCTCTCTGATCTCATATTTTTTGACAGCATCTATGCTCCATAAGACCAACTTAAACACAGCAGGAGTGAAAACTTTCGCGGCGTTCTCAAGAACTGAAGCATTTTCCTCTGTGAACGGAACGGACTGTAAGACCTCGACGTCTTGGAGAGCCTCGTTCAAGCGTCGCGACGCGAGGCAACGCTCATAGTGCTCTAGCATTTGAAACAACGTCATCTTAGCCTCAAGATGCGTATGTAGCACCGAGTTTAAACTCTCACTCCGCTGATTGCTGCTCAATCCTAGAAAACAACGGCCCTCAAGATATGGAGCACACCACAGTTTTCTCATCTTATACATCTGATGCAACCAGGAGTCCTCACTTGTTACTTTATTCCGTTGTAAGAAGTGTAACCATTTTCTCTCACGCTCTTCAATGGAAGATGTATCATATATGAAAGATCGGAATTCCTCCTGTACCGCGTCATCATGCAGATGGCGTACAATGTTCTGCTGAATGTGCCATATACAGAGCCTATGGTTTGAGTCAGGCCACACCACCCTGATTGCTCTCTACATTGCAAGGTCCCCATTCGTGATCATAGATATAGGATGCTTCTGTCCCATAGCATCAGAAAAGGTCCGTAACATCCACTCGTATGCCTGGCTTGTTTCATGTGAAATGATACCACATGCAAAAATAACGGTGCTGCGGTGGTGATTCAACCCAACAAACGGCTCAAATGGCAGATTGTACTTATTGGTTCTGTATGTGCTATCAAAAACAATAACGTCTCCAAAAGCCACGTAGTCAAGTCGGGATTGACTATCACACAAGAACAGTCCCTTCAGATGGCCAGCTTCATCAACCAAGTACCTGAAGAAAAAAATCCGAATCTTGCTCTTGCCTCGCCACCATGTGATTGATCACCGTTTGAGCATCCCCGAAAGAAATTGTTTCTTGCTTGTTAGCATGGCAGAAATTGTAAATGTCCCTCATAATGCATCCAACCTCATCATATCCACCGTATTGCATGCACATAATATCCATAATATGGTGTTTTCTGATCCCAGATTTTTCCATGTCTGCAATGTCCGCTTTCTGCTCATCGCTAATTCTTCTGTGTGAACGCAAAAGACACGACAGATCCCGTGGGGCTAGAGGATGGTTGTGTTCATCGATGGAATCCTTGACAAACCACTGACATGTTTCCTCCTGTCTTGCAATCACCAATTTAGCTTTACACCCTACACGAGTTATACTCCGTGGCCTCCTCTTTCTATCTTCCATCTTCCTCTTCATGTGCTTCTCTTCACGAACCCCTTCACGACTACACACAAATTTCCTTAAAATTATATGGCAGTTGGATCCATCTCACTCGACATAGCTTCTCCGGACACTAAAACCTTTCTCAAGACCATATTTGTTATAGAATGTATAACCTTCATCCTCACTATTAAACATCTTGTTGGCAATATGATAGTACTCCATCATTGACTCGTGACTTACGTCCGCCATGTCTTCCTGCATCACAATTCGGACGAATAAAAATCTGAAAGGACAGACATAAATGCATGCAAAACCCAGTACGAAATCTTGCATGGAATTTTAAACTTTGCTCCTTGTACATGTTATGTCAAGCGATCATAAACGTCCATAAACTGGGTCCCCCGTAAACTAGTGAAGTGACCATGGATGATGAAAAATTCTAAATTGAATTGCATGCACTAGGGAAACCTAAATCGATGATGACTAAACAAATCTAAGTAGGAAGTGCAGGCTACGAATCAAAGTAAGTTGAGATTCGGGCGATTCATACCTTAAGATGCAAGTCCGGAAGCGATGAGATCAGCGGGGGGCTTTCTCCTATACCGCCGCCGCCGACACTGCCGCCGCAGATGTCACGCCTTATTCTTCTTCCTGCCGCCGACCACGTCTTTTATAGTGAAGGGGACCAGGAGGAGGACGAGAACGACGCCTACGACGGTGAATTGGTTCCTCTCGCCGGGCTCGTCGGACAGAAGGAAGAGGACGAGAACGACGCCGACGACGGTGAATTGGTTCCTCTCGCCGGGCTCGTCGGACAGAAGGAAGAGGACGAGAAGGAGGACTTGACCGAGCTACTAGATCTATATGTGGTTCTGGTCGTGGACGTGATCGGTTGATTTTTTTACCCTGGACCATTATGCCATTCTCTGATTAAACTAATTAAGTTAATTTATTCTTAATTCCTCACCAGATCGGACGGCTAATAAAAATTGAAGGGGTAAGTACTCGAAAGTACTCCCAGTACCGCCCCAATCACCGTAAAGGAGCTCGGGTAAATAAGCCAATGCAGAAATCCGTCTGCAAATACCGGTGGCAGAAATCCATCCGCAAATATCGGTGGTAGCTTACCTTGAGTCCATGTTGCTGTTATAATGGCGGTCTGAATAAAGTGGCAGAACCTGAATGGTACACCACCAACAGGTGGCCTCCAGCGATCTCCATGCTCGCCGCCGAGGACGTACACCTTGCACCCGATCCTCTGCTTCTCGTCCAGTTTCCCACAGGCCACCCTCAGCCTCACGACCTTGTACTCCTTGGTGCTGGCGTCAAACCCGAGGCCAGCAGTCGAGAAGATGGCGTGCTGGCAAGGCGGCAGCCGGGTGACCGCCCGTGTGGCCGCGTTGAAGACGTAATAGGCCGGCGCCACCGCGTCGTGCAGGGAGTAAATAGCATAAAACTATAACTTTTCGTGTTATGGTTTCAAAAAACTATCGAAAATTTGTTTGTAACTAATAACTATCACTTTTGGCATCGACTGTTTCAAAAAACCTAAAACGCACGTTGCTAAGAAACTAAACCGGTTTATGACAGGTCGGACACGCACCTAAACGAACTGTCAGTTTGACCATTTGTTTAACCGTTAGCTGACATGTGGGCCCACATGACAGTGTCTCTTCCTCATTTAAAAGCAATTGGGTCCCTGTAAATGTTTAAAAAATGCAATCGGGTCCCTGTAATCCTTTGAAAAAAAGCAACCGAGTCCCATATCCGGCAAGTCAATCCCGCCGGCCATCCCCGCCTCGATTCCGCCGGCCATCTCCATACCAGGTCGCCGCCGCACGCCATGGCGCTGCCTAGAAACGCTGCAGCGAGCCATGGGTCGCCGCCAACCTCTTCCTCTCCCACGGGGCCGGCGAGATCCGGCACAGGCAGCGCCGCCGCGCGCTGCTCCCTCCTCACCCGCTCCGGCCCTCCACCACCGTGCGGGAGGTCGTGCTCCGGCCAGAGAGGCACCGCCGCACGCCCTGAAGGGGCGCACCGCCGCCGTTCGGGAGGCCGTGCTCCGGGCAGAGCGGCGTCGCCGCGTGCTGCTCCCTCCTCACCCGCTCCGGCCCTCCACCAGCATCCGGGAGGCCGTGCTCCGGCCAGAGGGGAACCGCCGCGTTCCATGGAGGGGCGCACCGCCGCCGTTCGAGAGGCCGTGCTTCGGGCAGAGGGCGCCGCCGCGCGCCATGCGGGGGTCCGCGCCTGGAGGCCGAGGTCCGCGCGGAATTAGGCCGAGCGCCATGGTGGATGGCGGCTCTGGTAGGGGGGCAGTAGGAGGGACGACCGGGGGGAAGGGAAGATGGGACGGGGGAGGAGGAGGCCGGTGCATATCCGGTGTGTTCGAGCTGCCATGGCTCGTGCGGGGAGAGAAACGGGAGGAGAGGAGGAGAAGAAAGAGAAGAGGAAGGAAGAGATAACTGACATGTGGGCCCCGCATGCCAGTTAACGGTCAAACAAACGGTTCGGTTAGATGCGTGCCCGAGCTGTCATAAACTGATTTATTTTCTTAGCAACAGGCAATTTGGGTTTTTTGAGACAGCCGATGCCGATTTTGGTAGTTATTAGTCAAACAAATTTCTGGTAGTTTTTTAGAACCCTAACACGAAAAGTGGTAGTTTTATGCTATTCACTCACGTGCAGGAGAGCGGCGAAGGTGATAAGACCGCAAAGTCGCCGCGCACGTCGTCGAGAGTAAATAGCGGGCCATTGCTAGAGTCCGATGACGAGCCCAGGTACACCCCGGTGGAGTCGTATGCTGCTGACGGCGAGATGAATATGAGCTTAGGTTGCGGCGCCGCCTTGGCCTCCGCCTCGGCCTTGGCCATGTGCACTAGTAGAAAAAGGGTCAAATGTCAAGACATTAGTGCCGGTTTGCTTTTGAGCCGGCACTAATGTGTGCATTAGTGCCGGTTCCAACGGCTAGCCAGCCGCTTTCATTAGTACCGGTTTGTGGCCGACCTTTAGCACCGGTTCGTGCCACGGACCGGTACTAAAGTGAGTGGTGGCAGAATGTTGTCAGTCCGGGGCCCCTCCAGCACCTTTAGTACCGGTTCATGGCACGAACCGGTGCTAAAGGTCGTCCTACATAAGCCCTTCGTCCACCCGAGCTCGCTCTGTTCTTCCCCTTTCCCCTCTCCTCTTTGTTCTTCCCCTCTTCCTCTCGAGCTCATCACACATTTTGGCCAAAATTTGTCAAGATTTGAAGGCCCCCATCCATTCAAATGATCACAAAGGTTAGCAACTTTGTCCTTTCATCTCTCATTGCTAGATTAGCTCTTGCAATGCTTTGTATAGTGATTAATTTATGAGTTTAGTAATTTGGTAGAAAATATATGTGCTAGTATTTGATTTATATGCAATTTGTGGTCAAAACTAACACTTAGTTTGCATATGTAGGTGTGGTTTACTTAGTGCCTTCTAAATCTCCGTCGTAACCACAGTCGATCGCCCGCACCGTTCCGTCGCCGGCACCACCTTGCGGTGAGCCTCTTGTTCATGAATGTTTTACATTACCAAATTGATGTTTGTGTGATTTGGATATATAGTTACTCGTATAATTATCTTACCCGTACGTTGTTTGTTATACATAGTGCCATGGTTTTGATATCCGTCCCCGTCGGCCCTCGTCCTTGTTATGATTCGGATGTGGAATATTCTCTTATAAAACTAGTTGTTGCATTTCGTGTTTATGACAAATTATGCCCATCAAGTTGACATAGATATTTTTGTCTAGGAGGTTTGTGAACCGGAAATTGCAACCGACCCTATTGTCGAGAGGTTAAATTTAGTTGAAAGAGAAAACGAGTATTTGAAAGAAAAATTGAAAAGAATTGAGGGGGAGAAGATGGAATTGGAGTTGCATGTTGCCGATGTCGTCGATGATCACAAGATCAAGATGGAGAAAATGCGCTTGAAGATTAGAAAGATTAGAAAATATGCCATTGATAGTGAGGCTTGGTATCATTATGCTGTTGGATCAATTGTTACCTTAGTTGCGATCTTGATCGCATTTGTTGTTGCATTTAAATTCTTTAGTTAGAGAGTTATTTGTTTGTCGCATTTAAGTCTTGTATGAACTTTATGTATGAACTTGTATTAATTTGGTCTATTCGGTGTTGTGTAATGAAGATGAGCCGACAATGAATGTACGATGACCGATGCTCTCCCGAGTTCATTAATGGCGTGCAAACTTTTCTGCTTGCGGCTGAGGCAAACAAGCGGGCGGATGGTTTTATGCCTTGTCCATGTTTAGTCTGTAAGAATGATCACAATTACTCTACGTCAAGAACCATTCACGTCCACCTGTTTAAGTCCGGTTTCATGCCCCACTATAATGTTTGGACCAAGCACGGAGAAAGAGGGGTTATGATGGAAGACAATGAAGAAGAAGAGGACGACGACAACTATCCTGGCCATGGGTTCCCTGAATACGATGATACAACAATGGGGGAAGAAGCTGAGCCGGCAATGCGGGAAGAAGCTGGAGAAGAGGCATCAGATGAGCCCGCTGATGATCTAGGTCGGGCCATTGCCGATGCAAAGAGAAACTGCGCAAGTGATTTGGAGAAGAAGAAGTTGCAGCGCATGTTAGAGGATCACAAGAAATTGTTGTACCCGAATTGCGAAGCTGACAAGAAAAAGTTGGGCACCACACTAGAATTGCTGCAATGGAAGGCAGAGAATGGTGTATCTGACAAGGGATTTGGAAAGTTGCTGGTAATGATAAAGAATATGCTTCCAAAGGACAACGAATTGCCCGAGAGTACGTACGAAGCAAAGAAGGCTGTCTGCCCTCTAGGGTTAGAGGTGCAGAAGATACATGCATGCCCTAATGACTGCATCCTCTACCGTGGTGAGTACGAGGATTTGAACGCTTGCCCGGTATGCGGTGCATTGCGCTATAAGATCAGGCGCGATGACCCTGGTGATGTCGAGGGCGAGCGCCCCAGGAAGAAGATTCCTGCCAAGGTGATGTGGTATGCTCCTATAATACCACGGTTGAAACGTTTGTTCCAAAATAAAGAGCATGCCAAGGCGATGCGATGGCACAGAGAAGACCGTAAGAAAGACGGAAAGTTGAGAGTACCCGCTGACGGGTCGCAGTGGAGAAAAATTGAGAGAAAGTACGGGAAGGAGTTTGCAGATGACGCAAGGAACGTATGGTTTGGTCTAAGCACAGATGGCATTAATCCTTTTGGGGAGCAGAGCAGCAACCATAGCACCTGGCCTGTGACTCTATGTTTGTATAACCTTCCTCCTTGGTTGTGCATGAAGCGGAAGTTCATTATGATGCCAGTGCTCATCCAAGGCCCTAAGCAACCTGGCAACGACATTGATGTGTACCTAAGGCCATTAGTTGAAGAACTCTTACAGCTATGGAATGGAACAGGTGTACGTGCGTGGGATGAGCACATGGGGGAAGAATTTGACCTAAAGGCCTTGTTGTTCGTGACCATCAATGATTGGCCTGCTCTCAGTAACCTTTCAGGACAGACAAACAAGGGATACCGCGCATGCACGCACTGTTTGGATGATACCGACAGTATATATTTGGACAATTGTAGGAAGAATGTGTACCTGGGACATCGTCGATTTCTTCCGAGCAGGCATCCCGTAAGAAATAAAGGCAAGCATTTCAAAGGTGAGGCAGATCACCGGACGAAGCCTCGCCATCGTACTGGTGCTGATGTACATGATATGGTCAAGGATTTGAAGGTAGTCTTTGGAAAGGGTCCTGGCGGACAACCTGTTCCGAATGACGCTGACGGACGTGCACCCATGTGAAAGAAGAAATCTATATTTTGGGACCTGCCCTATTGGAAAGATCTAGAGGTCCGCTCTGCAATCGACGTGATGCACGTGACGAAGAATCTTTGCGTGACCCTGCTTGGCTTCTTGGGCGTGTATGGGACAAAAGATACACCTGAGGCACGGGAGGACCAGCAACGTATGCATGGAAAAGACGGCATACATCAGGGTCATGCCAGCTACGCTCTTACCAAAGAAGAGAAGGAAATCTTCTTTGAATGCCTGCTCAGTATTAAGGTACCGTCTGGCTTCTCGTCGAATATAAAGGGAATAATAAACATGGCAGAGAAAAATTTCCAGAACCTAAAGTCTCATGACTGCCACGTGATTATGACGCAACTGCTTCTGGTTGCATTGAGGGGGCTTCTACCGGATAACGTTCGATTAGCCATTGTGAAGCTATGTGCATTCCTCAATGCAATCTCTCAGAAGGTAATCGATCCAGAAATCATACCAAGGTTAGAGAATGATTTGGTGCAATGTCTTGTCAGTTTCAAGTTGGTGTTCCCACCATCCTTCTTCAACATCATGACACACGTCCTAGTTCACCTATGCGAAGAGATTAGCGTTTTGGGTCCTGTATTTCTACACAATATGTTCCCCTTTGAGAGGTTCATGGGAGTCTTAAAGAAATATGTTCATAACCGTGCTAGGCCAGAAGGAAGCATCTCCAAGGCCCATGAAAATGAGGAGGTCATGGAGTTTTGTATTGACTTTATTCCTGACCTTAAGCCGATTGGTGTTCCTGAATCGCGGCATAAGGGCAGACTGGATGGAAAAGGCACGCTAGGAAGGAATCAAAAAAATATGTATGGAAGGACATTCTCTCACTGAAGCACACTACACAGTTATACAGAATTCCGCCTTGGTGGCTCCGTATATGGACGAACACAAGAATTTTGTACGCTCCAAACACCCGGAGCGATCTGATGACTGGATTACACGTGAACAAACCAGGAGTTTCGCCGGCTGGTTGCAGACACGTACCATGCATGACGCCTCTATTGAAGATGACCTGTACTTGCTGTCCCAGTTACCATCTTCGAATATAATGACTTTCAAAGGGTACGAGATAAATGGTAATACATTTTACACGATCGCCCAAGATAAGAAGAGCACCAACCAAAATAGTGGTGTCCGCTTTGATGCAACAACCAAGACGGGAAAGGAAACATATTATGGTTACATAGAGGAGATATGGGAACTTGACTATGGACGTGATTTGAAGGTCCCTTTGTTTCGGTGCAAATGGGTCAATATGACACGATATGGGGTAACGGAAGACCCGCAGTATGGAATGACAACAGTGGATCTCAACAATCTTGCGTATGCAGACGAACCATTCGTCCTAGCTAATGATGTGGCACAGGTTTTCTATGTGAAGGATATGTCTACCAAGCCGAGAAAAAGAAAAGATAAGGAAGCGAATGCATCATACGATGAGCCAAAGCCCCACATAGTTCTTTCTAGGAAGAGAAACATCGTGGGAGTGGATAACAAGACAGACATGTCAGAAGATTATGAAAAGTTTGATGAAATTGCTCCATTCACAGTGAATATTGACCCGAGCATCCAGTTAAATGATGAAGATTTTCCATGGCTACGGCGCAAAGGGACATACGCGAAGAAAAAGTTTCACACCCAAAGATCTGGGATGTGATCGGCTTCACTATCATCACTTTCTTCTGTGTTTCACACCAGGAGGGAATCTCTGTAATAGTTAGGGTAGTTATGTGTTTTCGCATTTGAAACGCGAAGAAATTTTATGTGCAAACAAATTCTTTCATGCATTTACTGATATTTTTCAGCTAAATGACCCTGAAATTGAAAAGCATTTCAAATGAACTCAGAAAAGGTTGAAAGTTGGCATGGTATCATAATTTCACCCACATAGCATGTGCAAAAAAGTAGAGAGGGTTACCGCAAAAACTGGATGCACTTCGTGTATAAAATGGACAATCTCTTTCGAAGTATCAGGGTTTCGGACGAAAACTCATCCGTTACAAAGGGATTTCATTTTTTAAATAACCTAAGCATTACCAAATTGAATATAATGATAAAACACACTAATATTAAACATAAGAAAAAAGAATCACTGAAAATCTATTTTCAAAGTTAAGTTATTCACAAACTAGTGATTCACACAAATTTCAAATAATTCAAAATGTAAACTATTCAAATTTGTAAACACCGGCACTAACGGAAAGTTTGTAATTTTTTGTACCTAAAGCAAAAATATTCCCAAGGAAACTCTAAATACAGCAAAAAACAACTCAAAAATAAATAAAGCAAAAAAAATAAGAATATAAAAAAGCCCACCTACTGGGCCAGAGCGGCCTGCATACGACTAGAAACCCAACCTATAGTTGGGCCAGGATGCAGGCCCGCAAGCCCAGTAGGCCCACAGGCAGAGTAGGAGAGGTAGGCCCAGAAGGCCTGCTATTGAGAGGAGCTCAATGCAGTGCCCGCGTCGGGGCTTATAAACTGGTCCTGGTGCTCCTCAACTAGCGAGGTGGGACTAAACTTCTGCGCCCCTCGCCTGGCAGCGCACACCCTTTAGTACCGGTTGGGCCTTTAGTACCGGTTGGTGCCACCACCCGGTACTAAAGGTGGGCGCTTCCCGCCGCTTGGCCTGGCCAAAATCGACCTTTAGTACCGGTTGGTGGCTCCAACCGGTACTAAAGGACCATCCTATATAAGAAACAGTTACGAAAATTTCGTCAGTTTCCTCCCACTTCTCTCTGCTTCATCGCCGCAGCCCCGTCCTGCGCCGTCGCCGCCGCCGTCGCGCCGCCCCCGTCCTCGTCGCGCCGTCCGCGTCGCCGGCCCGTCCCCATCCCCGCACCGGCCCGCGTCCCCGTCCCCGCACCGGCCCGCGTCGCCGTCGCCGTCGCCTCGACCTCACCCGCGCTGTGAGCCTCTGTCCCCCCTCTCCTCTCCCTCCAATCGAAGCCGCCGCACGCGCCGCCGGCGCATTCACCTTGGCTCGCCGTCGCCGTCGCCTGCACACACAACACATACACACACATACACACACCCCATACACACACATACACAATTTTTGTTCTGTTTTTAGTTTTTAGTTTTTCTGTTTTTAGTTTTTAGTTTTTCTGTTATTAGTTATTAGTTATTAGTTTTTTCAGTTTTTTCTGTATTAATGTTATAGAAATGTTAGTTTTATAGAAATGTTAGTTTTTTCTGTATTAATGTTATAGAAATGTTTGTTATATAGAAATGTTAAAGAAAAATTAGTTATACAATTTTAGTTATAGAAATGTTAGAAATGTTAGTTTTAGATATGGTCGATGTTTTTTTAGTTTATTATATTTTTAGTTATAAAATTTAGAATTTGCATATAAGAAATCACAATCCAATCATTTAAAAAATGTTACTTTACTTTTGCGGCATATAGTATTTGTTGTCGACGATGCCCAGCCCGCATCCTCGCCGTCGACCCGTTCACGACGACGTCCTGCTTCAGAGGACCCAGGTCCGGGATTGGGCTCCGCCGGGCTGGAACTGGGAGGTGCTACCTGGAGGGGCACGACGCTTGGTGAGGAACCCGGCCTCGGGTCCCGTCGTCGACCCTGATCTCCTTTGGTGGCGTTCGCGTGGGCCACATTCGGTGCAGAGGGAGCCGGCCCTGTCGGAGGTGGTGTGTCGTCATGTCAGGGAGGAGGACGAGCACGTCCATCACTACATGGCTGCTATGGACGTCAGGTTCTCCAATACCTAGCAGGTTCTTTGGGCAGATGACCGAAGATATGATCCTGTGATGGTTCCTTGTCTTTGGGTGTCCACCGCCCGCGCCCCAGGAACCGCGAGTGGCCTAGATTCTTCTATAGTATTCGATCTTTATTAGCTACCTAGCCAGTGATGTATTCGAGATTATATATTATTTGAGACGATATATTCGAGATTATATATTATTCGAGACGATGTATTTGAGATTATATATTATTCGAGACGATGCATATTATGTACTATATGATTCAGTTTTTCCTTATTGATTGCATCCATGCATTGTAATTTGAATACTAAATTGTTTTATATTTCTTCTGTATTAGTTAAATAAAAGCTATGGCGGACAATACCGGCAGAGAGGGAGAAGAGGCCCTGTTCGAGATCATACGCAGCCCTAGCAGGCCAGATGATCTGAATGAAGCAAATGACGGCTCCCAATATCTGAACAATACCGGGGAGGGTGATGAAAAGATATTCGATCTCGACGACCGAGCTGATGAAGTCATGAACTATGATTATGATTATGATGACGCAGACAATGATTATGATGACGAATACAATGTTGATCTTGAAATAACAAAGACTATCGGCGAGGTATATTTATATAAGCAGGCATCTAGTGATCATCACATTTTTTTTATTTGAAGATATATTAACGAATCGATCTTTCTTCTTTCAGCCCCCCCCCCCCCGGATCGAGCAAATCTGCTTCTACAGACAGCAGGACAAAGCGCGGCCCGAGCAAAAAGTTGAAGGAGGGTGTAAAGTACAACATCGATTCCATCAAAGCTAGTGGCGAACCCCTCACGCCTAAGAACATTGCGAGCAAGTTCGTTCGTCAGTGCGGAGTTCTTGTGAAGGACCAACTCCCGATCTCCATTCAAGAATGGAAAGAGCCAAAACTAAACACCCAGATGTTACTTGGGTCGACGACAGAGCAAAACAAAAGCTTTGGGAATCTCTGATGGAACATTTCACCCTACCAGATTATTTCACTGATGCAGATGTGCAGAAAGTCAAGGACGCTGCTCTTAAGAAGATGGCAATTGCATTCAACACCCACAAGAAAACTGTATGGGCCAACTACCTCGCTGCAGAAAGGAAGACTCCAGAATTCAAGGGAACACTGGAGAAGCAAAGAGAACACTGGCCCGCTTTCGTGAAATTCAAGGAATCAGAATTATCTAAGGAATGGTCGAGAAAAAACAAGGCCAATGCCGCAAAAAAGACGCAGTTCCATAGGCTGGGTCCAGGTGGCTACGCGGTGGCAATGCCTAAGTGGGATATGTCTGAGCAAGAGATGGAGGATACAGGGGTCACTCCGGTTACTAGGAGCTGGCCCCCCAGGTGCAGAACTTGGTTCTATGCGCATGGGGGGGCGTTGGACCCGAAGACAGGCCTGGTTTCGAAGAAGGCAAGTCTAAAAGGAGCAGAACAAAAGTTACTTGACGCAATAGAAGATGCTCGAAAGGGGGTGTTCACGCCCAACAGAGAGAACGACGAGCTTACGCGCGCCCTGGGAAATCCTAAACACCCGGGAAGAACACGAGGCAAGGGCGTTATTCCCTGGTATGAGGGCTTTTCGGAATGGAACGACGACTACTGGACCTGTGCAAGAAAGAAGATGGAGGAGGAGAAGAAGAGGAAGCTGGAGGAGGAGCAGAGGAAGCAGGACGGGGAACGCCTTCAAGGCCTAGAAGCAAGGCACGCGGACTTGGCACTCAAATTCCAGCAGCAGCAGCAGCAGATCGACTCACTTAGCCAGGAAAGGGGGTCTCAGCAGCGGCAGCAGCAAGCGGATGATCATCCAGCATTGGATAGCACCGTCCCATCCATGCCGAGAAGCAGCGTTGGTTCCGCCCCGGGCGACGCACTGCTGGATACATACCCTGTGGATGACATCATAGAGAACACTAACTGTGAGCTACACTTCAAAATGAAGAACATATCCATGAAGGTGGCGAACGCCGTTGCTTTTACAATTACCCCCGAAGCAACCTTCCATTGCGCCCCGATTCCAGCGGGCTATGCTCGTGTCTTGGTTGATGAGGTGGTGGTCCCATATTCGGGGCTAGAGCTTGACATTCCTGGAGGTGACGACGAGCAAACACTGGGAGAGGCCATACATCATTTCATCCTATGGAAAAAGGATTGCATCATCTTTCGAAGTCCACCGACACCGCGTCTGCCGACTCCTCCTCGAAGTCCGCCACCGTGTCAGCAGACTCCCGCTCCTCCAAGTCCACGAACGCGTGAGCAGACTCCTGCTTCAAGTCCGGCACAGCGTCAGGCCACCCCTCCTGTTTCAAGTCTGACACCGTGTCAGGCCACACCTCCTGCTTCAAGTCCGGCACAGCGTCAGGCCACACCTCCTGCTTCAAGTCCGACACCGTGTCAGGCCAAGAAAATTGCATGATTTCCAACGAGAATGTATGAATTGCATGATTGGTACATGAAAATTACCAAGATTTCCAATCGAGAGTCCCTCATGGTGCAAGTCGAGGAAGATCATTACTTCCATAAGAAAGCTCTGGCCGTTGAGTATTCAGAACTATTTCAGTTATTCAATCAAGATGCACTCGACAAATCTATCGTCAGTTGCTATTGTGTGTAAGTGATTTCTTTCTGTAATTTAAGTCTCAAGATAGCTCTAGTGCTCATTGATTGATCATTAATTACCTGTAATTATATATCCTCACTATATATTCTTTTTTGTGGTATTATGCAGGATGAAGATGTATGAAATGAAAAAAGCTGGATGCTATGGCATTGAGTTCATTGACCCAAATACCGTTAATGAATACACATGGAAATTGGAATGGTGTAGACAAGATGTAGAGAAAAACATGGTAGAGTTCTTGAAGCGCCTCAATAGCAATGAATATATACTACTTCCTTACAACTTCGAGTGAGTCACACTGTCTTGTACTACAAATTCTGTTTTTGCTTACTAGCTACATGTTAATAAGTGTATAGGGTTTAGGGTTATAGTTGATTAGTGTTATGCACATGCCCGCTTAATTTATACATGCAAACGTATGCGCATGCAGCTTCCACTGGATCTTGTTAGACATTAAAGTTGACGAAGGAAAAGTTGAAGTACTGGACTCACTACTTAAAAAAAATAGTGACTACAACATCGTGAAGGGGATAGTCGACAGGTTATTTCAATCATTATTAACTATATCTCGGCCTATTTAGTTCGTCATTTCCTGATATGAACTATTTTTAATAACTCCTTTATTAATTTTCTTTGCCGGCGGGTAGGGCTTGTGCAAAGTACATCAAGGTGACTCCAGGAAAATGGCGACACAAGCTATGTTGGTATCGACCCAAGGTAAGTAATTAAGTAGTATTAGCTAGCTAGCTACCATCTCTTTAATTCTTGTTTCAATACCATTAATTAATTAACATGCTTGATTAATTATTATCTGATTAAATTCTATTGTCGTAAAGGCCCTGAAGCAGGCGCCGGGGACTGAGGTGTGTGCATACTACGTTTGCGAGAACATTCGCATGATGGCGTCCAAAAGGAGCAGATCTGATAGACAGGACTGGGTACGTTTACCAGAACACTATTCACAAATCTTACATGATTGTCGATATCTAGTCACACAACTAATACACATGCATATTGATCTCCTTCTTAACAGTTCAAAGAGGTGCGGGACAAGCTCCTATCAGAGACGCGCATACGAGCACTTCAAGAGGAAATAGCGGGATATTTGCTCGACCAGGTCATAGATCCCAAAGGAGAATACTATTACCCGCTACCGCCCCCATGAACCACTTGTCATCGTGCTCCGAAGGCACCAAGGCAACATGTAGGAGAAATTGTATATATATATATACATGTGTATGTGTGAATAATTAATGGTGGTTGTGAGACATTCGATTATATATATATGATCAGTTCTATGAGAAAATCTATTTATATATATGCATAACGTGTACAATATGTAGTATCGTAAAATACTAGCAAACAAAAAAGAATTAAATGGAAAACACAAAATTAATGAAAAATAAAAATTAAAACCAAAACCCCCCAAACATTTAGTACCGGTTGGTGCTACCAACCGGTAATAATGGTCTACCAGCACCCGGGCCTGGCTCGTGCCACGTGGTGGCACTTTAGCGCCGTTTCGTGCCGAACCGGTACTAAAGGGGGGGGCCTTTAGTCTCCACTCCATAGTGCCGGTTGCAGAACCGGCACTAAAGGCCCTTACGAACTGGTGATAAAGGCATGTTCTGCACTAGTGAATCCTTGTCGGAGAACCTCACCCTCTCCTCGAACATGGACATGCGAATGATGTTAGTGCAGATATGTCCCCACCGCGATGGATCGAGAATCCCTGGCCACTACTTCATTGCTCTATGCACCGTTAGGATCATGGTTTTGGTAAATGGGCAAGTTCTGGGGTGGTGGTAACAACCTATTTCCACCTTTAAAAGGTAGCTGGTTCAAGTTCTCCTTGCACTTTTTTAAAACTAATATAAGTTAAAGTGCTATCTATATCTATTTTGAAAAAAAATTAAATTCAGAACTGAATTATAAATTTTGAGCAAATTGTGGTAACCGTGGTAACCATGTTTACAAGGCCCCCTTGGTAAAAAATGCCCCATTCGGTAACCATGTTTACTAGTCCCCCTTGGTAAAAAAATGCCCCGTTCGGTAACCAAAACAGTGGTCAGGTTTCATGAGTCACTGGGTAGATTCGGGGCAGGTGGTGCCACAGACGAGGCGACCCGCACCCGCCGGAACCGCACGCCTCGCCGGCTGGAGCTCGCCAAAGGATGCGGTGGGGGGGGGGGGGGAGCATAGGCAATGGATCGAGTTGGGAGCGCCGGGGCGGGAGACAGAGGAGGGGTCGGATTTTTTTTGCGGGAAGGTGGGGTCAGTGGTTGACTCACTTGCATCCTCCATCCGTTTCTCGCTTTACCCCGACGATCCACAGCGTGGTAAATATTTTGCCTCCATTTCTTAAAAAACACATCATTACCTTGCAGCAACTAACATGAAGAGTGTCGCCGGTTTGTTCAAAAAACAATACTAGGGGGTAATAAAGAAGAGGGTCACCGGTGGCATGGTTCTGTGCCAGATAACTAAGGCTGGTCATAGTGGGGAGTAACTTAGACTAGTGTCATGCATATGACACTAGTCTAAGTTACTACCTTCATAATGCAAAGTAATATAATAGTAGTATCATAGATGACTTCATTGATTAGCTCGTAGACTCATTTTGTCTTGGAAAGCGCTATGTTACAGTAACATATTATGTTACCACCTCTTATTAATTACTTGTCACATAAGCAGAATTTTCTCGAAGTGCACTATGTTACTAGTTAAGTTACTCCCACTATGACTAGCCTAATACAGTAACTAGATCATGCTGTTTCGGCCCCTCTTCGACAGGCTGCATGGGTACATCACTTGCAAATTGCAATGCACTTGCGTCATATCGGTGTGGTTCGTCTTGCACGGAGCTTCAGTGGAAATGTCAAGTCATGTCTGGCCGACAGATGCTACGCTTTGTCATGCCTGTTCGGCAGGTGCTACGCACGACAGATCTTTCAAAGACTTCAAGCTGTGTCGGCTGGTGGTACTTGGCGGTATGGCGCTGAGGTGTACCGGCGGCGACCGCGACGTGCTCAGCAGTTCGCGCGTAGGGAGGTGGTGCCGTCGACGGTAGCTAGACCGGGCAAGGTTGATGCGTCAGTACAGCTCTGAAGATGGAGTGTTAAGTTTGGTTGGGGCATCAGGTCTTAGATGTTAAGTTTGGCTGCGAGGCTTGTTTGGTATTAGGCCCAGACTATTAGCATCCCTACATCAACTGGATAGGAGTAGCAATAGTTGTTGTCTAGACGGTGGCTTCAGACTTACTGTTATATCTTTTTGTAAGGTCTTTGTGAATAATTAATAAAGTGGCTGCATGCATCGCCCAGATAGTACAGAGGCCGGGGGTCCTTCTTCTTAAAAAAAAAAATATTGGTGTGGTTTGAATCGTGTTGAACAGAGCGGTGCCTAATCCGATAGCGACCCGTTCGTTCAAACCAAATTAAACTTGCCCCGTCGTACCGGGCGGCCGGCGGACGACGACGAGTAGGTTGACCGCCGAGTCGCCGGCTGAGATGGTGCCATCAGTCAGTGCAGTGCACCCCTCGTCACGCCACGACGTAGACTTACGCCCCCACCACCAAACGCATCTCCATCTCCGGTCTCCCCCATCTCATGCCCTCAGTCTTCACGCCTCGCGCCAGAAAAGTCGCGAGCCAGGCCAACACCCGTAGAGTATAGGGACGTTCGACGTAGTTTCCTGGAAATGTATGCCATGGCAACCGCCAACCAGTGGACATGAACGGCCGGCCCGACCCAAGGGAAACGACGCGGGCATTATTGGCTGGACTGTATGCATGGTTATCATCGCGTGGGCGTGGTGTGTTTGCGTCGTCGATCAGGCAGCCAGTAGTCCATAAAATACCCCTCGCCCGCCCCGTCCGGAACAAGCCCAAGGCCATCCACGGCACAACCGCCAACGGTGTTGGGCAGTTTCGCTTGGCTCCTCCTGTCTTGTAGCAGTTCGCGTGCACAAGAGGTCCCCATGTACCCGAAGCCGGAGGACGGTCCGGCGACGGGCTTCCCGATGAGCGCCGGCACGGCCCGCACGGGCGGCGGGCCGGGCGCTTACTACCAGGCGGCGCCGCCGACGGCGGCGTTCGCGATGCAGGCGGGGCAGGCGCCGCTGGCGGCGTGGTCGACGGGGCTGTGCGACTGCTTCGACGACTGCGGCAACTGCTGCATCACGTGCCTGTGCCCGTGCATCACGTTCGGGCAGGTGGCGGAGATCATCGACCGCGGGTCGACGTCGTGCGGGGCCAGCGGCGCGCTCTACGCGCTCATCATGCTGCTCACGGGCTGCCAGTGCGTCTACTCCTGCTTCTACCGCGCCAAGATGCGCGCGCACTACGGCCTCCAGGAGAGCCCCTGCGCCGACTGCTGCATCCACTGGTGCTGCGAGCCATGCGCGCTCTGCCAGGAGTACCGCGAGCTCAAGAAGAGAGGCTTCGACATGAACCTCGGTACTCACCTACTGCTAATGTTATCTCTCTATATGTCCATATGCATGTAACCTAATTGGATTAGTTATGTGCTAACCGGCGACATGAACCTCTGCATGCAGGATGGCACGCCAACATGGAGAGGCAAGGACGCACTCCGGCGACCATGCCACCCCTCATGCACCCAGGGATGACCCGTTGATCGATCTGTGCTTTTGTTCTCTAAGACACGCCTAAAGTGTGCGTCCTTGTGTAGTAGAAAGAAGTAATCTCTATGCTGTTCGGCGTCTTTGCGGTGCCGGTGTCTACTTACTTTGCAGGTTTCTGTATACAATACTGTGTAACACACGACTACTACTTTGTGTAATGTTACTGCAAACGTATTTTCCCTTTTTTATCTAGAATATGCATGAGTATGTCACCCGCAAAAAAAAATGCATGAGTATGCGTATTTTATATTAAGAGGAGAAAAGGGTAAGGGCACCTCTAACGGCGACCCGTAAATTTTCTCCCGCATCCGTCCGCGGATAGGGGCATCAGTCCACAGAGACGGATGCGGGAGGACGTCATCCAACGCTAGCCGTATACATCTTGCCAACATATCGAATTAACTGGACGAAATTCCTTCAAACAGATTAAAAACTAGATTTTATTTTTGAAGTTTGGATAAACCAAACACGGCCGGATTTCATATAAACAAGACTGATTTCATATAAACAAGACGGATTTCGTTACATTTATGTCAATTAAGCAGTACTAGTCCGGCTCTGGAGGTATAATTAATACCTAATCTAAATGGTTGTCGTCCCCTTGTACAACCATAAACCCAGAGAACCAAAGCTTCGCTTTTTCCAGCTCCGCCTCGGCGCTCTCCAGCTCTGCCTCCGTAACCTCCGCCTCCGGAGCCTCGGGAAGCGAAGCTGTCCGCCTCCGCGTCGCCGCCAAGCGGCCGACGATGTTCAACCCACAAAACTTGGCGTCAACGGGAGGGGAGGAGCGGTGGCCTTTTTGGGACCCGAGCGGCGGTGACCTACCGTGCACTACTCTTCCTCGCTGCCGGCGGCGCCCGCGGACATGACGGCTTCGTGGTCGTGGCGGCGGGGCGCGTCCTCGACGTTGTCCTCCTTGTCGTCGGTCTCGTCGAACAACGCATTGCCCGCCTCACTGTACTCCTTGGACGTGGCGGCCACCTCCGCCACCCGCTATTGGTACCGCCAGCTGGCGAGGCGGATCTTGCGGGCGAAGCGGTAGGACTGGAGCAGCGCCTCATACTCCGCCAGGCCCGCATCCGACGCGACCGCCCCGCAGGCGCCGAGCTGCTCTTCCGCCTGCAGGTGCTCCTGTAGGAGATGGTGGTTGTAGGCAGCGTCGGCCTGCGCCTCCCTGAACTGCTCCTCCCGCACCATGTTCATGTAAAGGGCATGGGGCCTCGCCGATGGTCATGGTGCAGTGCACCGGCAAGGGAGGCGCGGCGGAGGAGGAAGAGGAGGGTAGCGCCGGTGAGGTATTAGTTAGGATCATTAAATGTTGCAGCAGGAATCTCCTAAGTTTCTGTGGTATTTGCGTACTGTTTCTGAGACATATCTTTTCCTCAGTGTTCTTCTTCATCAAGATTATCTTGGGCTTATTATCGAAATGTTTGTAATGTGCTTGCCTCAGTGTGTAGGTGTATGCACTAACCAAAGAATGAGATACATTAAGGAGAGAGCAAAATAAGAAAAGTGACGCAGCCACGGTTTTGAAAGAAAATGACGAGATTATCACTCAGGTCATGGCTAAAGGTATGCAGAATTGTCGTTTTTGTGCCTGTTCTTTTATGCTTATGTGTGAACAATTGTTGACTTTGCATTACTCAAATTATTCCGTTATTATAATTGTGAAAATATGAAATTACCAGTTTTATCATTTGTACTATTGTCTTGTGACCATTTCATGTACTCTCTCCGATCTATATTACTTGTCGTAGATTTAGTACAACTTTACTAAAGCAGCGACTAATAGTATTGATCGGAGGGAGTATTAATATTATCATACAGTATGGTCCACCATGTTGAGTATTCTTTATCAGTGACGGTCATTGCAATTGTGACTCCAATGATCATGCACCGACATCAGAAAAGATATAATTGCCGACAGTTGCTACAGAACATAGATAATAATGACATAATAAACATTTCAAACATATCTTGTAAATCAGAGTCACATCTACAGCTTCGATATGGGGTCTCTCATCTCCAGTTTATTGTGGTATTTTCGTATTTGTAAGTTGTATGACCTTAACAAGGCCTTGGTTGAGTTTCTGCTTAGTTGGAGCCAAAGTCCTCCGCTACCCGCTGAGTTCCTGCTTTAGTTGGAGCTAATGTGTGTATTGTAACTTAGCTGATATTCGTTTCTTAACTACTTTAGTTTGTGTTAAACAATTGAGTCATATCTTGGCTGATTGATTTGGTTAGTATTCATTCCTATACGGCTGTCTAGATTGATCCTTAGGATCTCCTGTAATCTCATGTGATCTGTTGTAAATTTGGCAATCAAGGTTGCCCATGTATAAATACAAGGTAAAGCCCGTGGGGATGTTACGACAAACCAATCTCTCTGACTTGGTATCAGAGCAAAAATATCCAATCTTCCTCTACCACCATGACCGGCACCTCCGCTGCTTTCCTTTCCGACACCGCCGGCACTCTCGTCTCTGTCAACGCCGGCACCCTCGCCGTCAGCTCCAGCTCCTCCACCCCGGTCTCCGTCGACTCGCTCGGCAGCCTCATCATGCTGCGCCTCACGTGGGAAAATTTCCTGCTGTGGAAGACTCAGGCCGTCCCCGCGCTCGCTGCGAACGGCCTGTTCGGCTACGTCACCGGCACTGAGCAAGCGCCGCCGCACACCATCACAGAGGGCACTGGCGATGCAGCCATCGAGGTGGCCAACCCGGAGGTCCTTCGCTGGTACCAGCAGGATCAGCTTGTCATGATCGCTCTCCTCGGATCCATGACCGAGGACATCCTCGGTCAGATGACGCAACTGACCACCTCCGCCGCTATTTGGACTGCACCCCATGACATGTTTGCGTGGCAAAACCGTGCCCGCATCATGCAGCTAAGGTACCAGCTCTCGAACCTGAAGAAGAAAGACCTCTCTGCCTCGGACTACTATCGCAAGATGAAGGGATTCGCCGATGCGATGGCGTCCATCGGCAAGCCCCTTTCCGATGATGAAGTGCTCGGCTACATGTTGGCTGGGCTGGGCTCCGAGTTCGAGCCACTGGTCGCGTCGATCACGACGCGTGACGACCCTGTAAGTCTCAGCAGTTTTTATGCATTCCTCCTTAGCGCTGAGCTCCGCCTCGAGCAGCAAGCCTTGCATGGCGAGATACATCCTTCTGCCAACACTGTTGCACGTGGTCCTGATGGTCACCGTGGTGGACATGGTGCACGTGCTGGCCAAGGAGGACAAGGTGGCCAAGGCCGTGGCCAAGGCGGGCGTGGCCGCGGCAACGGTGGTAACAGCCGCTCCAACCTGAAGTGTCAGGTCTGCTCCAAGTACGGCCACGACGCGCTTCACTGCCGCAACTGCTTCAATCACGCGTACCAACCTGAGGACCAGCGTGAGCGCTTAGGCAACGTCGCCAACACCAGCTCCGGCGGATACATCGTCGACATGGACTGGTACGCTGACACGGGTGCTACGGATCACCTGACCAGTGACCTCGACCGCCTCGCCGTCCATGAGCACTACGGCGGCAAGGACAAGGTGCATGCCGCAAACAGGGCAGGTCTGTCTATTTCCCATATTCATTCCACGATTTCTGGTTCATCATCCAAGCCACTTTATCTTCATAATATTTTGCACGTTCCACATGTCAACAAGCATCTTCTTTCAGTGCACAAACTTGTTTCTGACAATGACGCTTTCGCTGAATTCCATCCTCATTTTCTCTCTCTTAAGGACCGAGCAACGAAGGCAGTTCTTCTTCGCGGTAGATGTCGCAATGGTCTCTACCTAGTTCCAAGCTTCAATAAATCATCTGTCGTCTATCCCGGTCCTCGAGTCCTCTCCGCTGTCAAGCTCTCTCCAGAACTATGGCATCGAAGATTAGGCCACCCCTCGAAAGTTGTCGTTGAGTCAGTCCTTAGATCAAATAAATTTGCTTGTGCACCCTCTCTTGAGTCTAGTATTTGTGATGCTTGTCAACGTTCAAAAGTTCATCAATTACCGTTTCGTGATTCCACTCATGTTACACATGAACCACTTGAACTTATTCATTCAGATGTATGGGGTCCTGCCATTACTTCAGTTGGTGGTTTCAAATATTATGTGAGTTTTTTTGGATGATTTTAGTCTTTTTACGTGGATACATCTCCTCAAACGTAAGTCTGATGTTGAACAAGCATTCTATACCTTCCAAAAACATGTTGAGCGCATGTTGAATGCAAAAATTAAAACTGTTCAAACAGACTGGGGTGGGGAGTACCGTCGCCTCAATCGGTATTTCCAGAAGAAGGGCATTACTCATCGAGTCTCCTGCCCCCACACGAGCCAGCAAAACGGCATTGCCGAGCGAAAGCATCGCCATATTGTCAAACGGGCATAGCACTCCTTGCTCATTCCTCACTTCCGGTTCGCTTTTGGGATGAGGCATTTCTTACCGCATGTTATCTCATTAATCGCATGCCCACACGAGTTCTTCAAAACTCCACACCCGTCTCTTGCCTTCGCAATGAAACGCCCGATTACACTTTCCTTCGTGCGTTCGGTTGTGCGTGCTGGCCCAACCTCCGACCGTACAATAATCGGAAACTTGAGTTCCGCTCGCGCCAATGTGTTTTCTTGGGCTATAGCTCCATGCACAAGGGATACAAGTGCTTAGATCGGTCCACAGGACGTATTTACATGTCACGGGATGTTGTTTTTGATGAGCTAGTATTCCCATTCGAGCAAACTTGTACGTCAGCCACCACACCCTCGTTACTACCCACGTCTGCTTCCATTTTTCCTATTGCCGAACCAGCCCTCGTGGATGACAGTATGCGGACGTATGACACTACGTTGCTCACTAATCTTTGTTCTAGCTCGTCTCCGTGCCATGCAGGAGCACAGCAATCGACGTCGGTCGAGTGCACGTCCCCATGCACGCCACTTCGCGGCCATGCAGCTGGCTCGCCGCGTGATCACGCTACGTCGCCTGGGCCTGGGTCACGCAGCCTGACCACCCCTGTGGCCCTGTGCGGCGTCTTGATCTGTCGCCCGCGGCGTCCGGTGCTGATCAGGACTCGCCCGTTGCCAGCCCTTCTTCGTCCGATGGACCATCTCCAACAGCATCGTCTCCTGCTGCTTCATCCACGAACGTGCCGACGTCTCCTCTCGTCGCTCCAACCAGTGCGCCAGCGACTTCTCTGGACGCTACAACCGGCACGCTGCATCCAATGACCACGCGGCTTCAGAACAATATCGTCAAGACATTGGTGCCGAGTGCTTTCCATGCCGAGCCGCCTCTTACCGCGACGCCTTGGCCTGATGAGCAGTGGCGCCCGGCAATGGAGGCCGAGTTCCTCGCCCTACAGCAGAATGAGACTTGGTCGCTGGTGCCTCGACCTCCCGGCAAGAATATCATCAGCTGTAAATGGGTTTTCAAGGTGAAGCACAAGGCAGATGGCTCCCTCGACAAGTTCAAGGCACGTCTTGTAGCCCGTGGTTTCACTCAGCAGTATGGGCTTGATTACTCGGACACTTTTTCTCCGGTGGTAAAACCTGCTACCGTGCGTCTGGTGCTGTCTCTTGGTGTCTCCCGTGGTTGGCATTTCCGTCAGGTGGACATCAGCAATGCATTTCTGCACGGAATACTCACTGATGAAGCCTATATGCAGCAGCCTCCTGGCTTCCACGATCCATCTCGGCCGGATTATGTCTGAAAGTTACACAAGGCGTTGTATGGACTGAAGCAGTCGCCCCGTGCCTGGTATGCTCGTCTCAGTGAGCGCCTTCAACAGCTCGGTTTCTCTTCTTCGGCGGCCGACACTTCACTGTTCATTCTTGTTGATGCCGGCGTCACCATCTACATGCTTGTTTATGTGGATGACATCGTCATTGTCAGCTCCTCTCAATCAGCTATGACAAACCTGCTTCAGCGACTTTCTGCCACGTTTCCTGTCAAGGACCTTGGATCACTTCATTATTTTCTTGGTATTGAAGTGCTTCCCAATTCCGGGGGAATAACTCTTACACAGAAAAGGTATGCTATGGATTTGTTGCAGCGTACTCACATGGCGAATTGCAAAGCAGTTTCAACACCAATGTGTACACATGAGAAGCTTACTCGTGACTCCGGACGTGGACTGAATGAAGCTGAAGCCTTCCGGTACAGAAGCACGGTGGGAGCCCTTCGGTACCTAACCTTGACACGGCCAGATCTTTCGTTTGCCGTAAACAAGGTCTGTCAATACTTATCATGTCCCACTGATGTTCATTGGAAAGCCGTCAAGCGCATTCTCAGGTTTGTCAAAGGAACGGTATCCACTGGTCTGACCATCCGTCGATCGCCATCAACTCTGCTAAGTGTATTTACAGATGCCGACTGGGCGGGCTGCGACGATGACAGGCGATCAACAGGCGGGTTCGCTGTATTTTTTGGATCTAACCTCATCTCTTTGAGCGCACAGAAGCAGCCTACAGTCTCGAGATCATCGACTGAGGCGGAGTATAAGGCGTTGGCAAACGGTACAGCCGAAGCAACATGGGTGCAGTCATTGCTAAAGGAGTTGCAAGTTCCTCAACCTCGAGCACCTGTTCTATGGTGTGATAATCTCGGTGCAACGTACCTCACAGCCAACCCAGTATTCCATGCACGCACCAAGCACATTAAGGTGGATTTCCATTTCGTGAGAGAGAAGGTTGCCATGGGAAATCTCGAGGTTTGTTTTGTTTCATTAGCTGATCAAGTCGCTGATGCATTTACTAAACCTCTCTCGAAGATCATGTTGACTCGATTGCGGTCCAACCTCAACCTTTGCATAGTCTGAGTTTGCGGGAGAATGTTAAACAATCGAGTCATATCTTGGCTGATTGATTTGGTTAGGATTCATTCCTATACGGCTGTGTAGATTGATCCTTATCGAAAAAGGCTTTCGTCCCCCTTTATATATAAAGCACCGATCAACAAGCACCTAGTACAAATGCACACCACCGCAACAAACGCACACACCCAGGGCAGGATACATAGGCGCTGAGCGCAACAACACCACCCCTAGCACTACCATCATGAAGAGATGAAGCTACATATGACGAACCATGTGCTCCAAGGCGGCGCCTTCAGAAAGGGTACGACACCGGAGCGCCGCCACCGCCCGATCCAAGGATCAGAGTTTCCCCTGGAGCCACATGACGGGCAATGAGAGCCGCGAGACGCCTTCAAGAAGGGAACGATCTTCGCCGCCGCCAGTCCGTTCGAAGATAGAACATGTTTTCACCTCGGCCAACACTCACCGCCACTGAACGCCACACCCCGGCAACCACGCCGCCCACACGGCCATGATTGACCGGGCAACACCAAGGCACGGGCTCTGCCCAAGAGCACTGCGCTACCACCACTAGTAGAAAAGGGGGGCTTTTGTCCCGGTTGGTAAGGGTCTTTAGTCCCGGTTTTTGAGCCGGGACTAAAGGGTCGTTACTAATGCCTCCCCCTTTAGTCCCGGTTCCGGGACTAAAGGCCGCGGCCACGTGGAGCTCCATCTTTAGTCCCGGTTGGTGTACCAACCGGGACTAAAGTAAAATTTTATGATTTTTTTTTGAAAAATTTTTTGCGAATTTTTTTATTTTCAAATTTCTGAATTATTTTAACCTCTAATCTCTAATCACCACCCCTCATCACTGCTCAATTTATCCTCTAATCTCTAATCACCCCTCATCATTTCAAATCATCTAACTTCCCGGACGGTCACCCATCCTCTCACTACTCCAGCCTGAGCACGCTTAACTTCCGGGTTCTATTCTCCCTCGTTTCCAAGTCTGCACTTGTTGTTTTCCTGACAATAGTAAGGTATCAATCCTATTAACCCTCAGGAATTTAGCTTGAGCATGAAGTGACACATTTCACTGTTTGAGTTTGAAACTATTGTTCTAAAAAACAATAATTATTTAGTAACACTAATATTTCTGGAATAATTAGTTTGACCACTGTTTGACCACATTTTGACCACAGTTTGACCAGATTTGACCAAAATTCAAAAAACTGAAATAATTATTTAGTAACACTAATATTCTAGAATAATTAGTTTGACCATTGTTTGACCACAGTTTGAATTTTTTTGCCTCTCCAGATCTTAAAAGCCCCGTAACTTTTTTTCTGTTAGGTTTTTGAGGATTTTGAAAATGTTTAACGGGGTTCCCCCGGTTAAAATCGGATGTAACTTTTCGAGTAGATGATTTTTCATATAATTTTTTTTTAATCCGAGTTCGTATGCAAAAGTTATGCCCATTTTACAAATTCCAGAGAGATTTTGCAAATAAAGTCGAAATTCATATTTGTAAATTTTCCCAACAACTAGACCACATATCACATGGGAAACTTATTTTATTTTATTTTTTTGACATTTCCATCATTTTCTTTTGTTTTTTCTAAAACTGAAAAGGCGGTCCAGGGGGGTAGACATTGCCACATTTTCTTTTATTTTTTCTAAAACTGAAAAGGCGGTCCACCGGGGGGGGTGTAGAGTTTGAAAATGGGCCCTTTAGTACCGGTTCGTGCCATGAACCGGTACTAATGCCTCCAAGCCCATTAGTACCGGTTGGTGGCACCAACCGGGACTAAAGGTCTAACCTTTAGTCCCGGTTGGTGCCACCAACCGGTACTAATGGGCATCGCACCCTTTAGTCCCGGTTCGTGGCACCAACCGGGACTAAAGGGCCCAGGTGAACCGGGACTAATGCGTGACTGAACCAGGACTAATGTGAATATTGCCCTGTGACGAAAGCCCTGTTTTGTACTAGTGCACCATCAGGACCGCCGCCCCGGCATCCAAGACCTTGACACCACCTCACCCGAAACTCGCCACCACCCCAACGAAAGAGACGAGCGGAAAGGTCCCACCTTTCGCACCCCTGGGCGGCCCCCAGCGCCGAGACCCAATAGGCCGGCTAGAACTAGCATCCACCGACCCGTCATGCTGCCCCGAGCGCGAGACGAGCTCGGTCCTGCAGCACTGAGAGGGGGACGAGGTCAGTCCTGCTGCACCGTGCGCAAGACGAGCTCGATCCTGCAGCACCGGGCGCGAGACGAGCGGTGGACCGCAGAGAGGAGAGGACCGGCCCTTTGATGGGAGTAGCGCCCGGGCGACGAGGAGATGGGGCGAAGGCCGAGACGGTCCGAACGCAGACGAGCCGACGTCGGAGAAGCCGGTCGCTGCCGCGGGCAGATCCGTCGAGCCACCGTGAAGCCGCCACGACACCGGGAGGCCACCACCGCCGGACCTCTCCATGCCGCCGCCGACGGCCGGAGCAGCGGCCACGCCCAACCACAGCCCTACCCGCGTTGCCCGGCGAGCTCCAAGCGCCGGAGCCGCCGGGCACGCACCACCGGTGCCACGCGCCGCCGGCCGACCCCCAACGCCAGATCCGGCCAGCACACATTGCCACCACCGCCACCAACCACGGCGCTGTTACCTCCATCGAACCGCACGGAGGTCCCAGCCGACCGCAGCCCAAGCCAACAGAAGCCCCCGGCACCAAGGAGCAACAGCCAGCCGCCGCCCCAGTCCGCACCAACCCCACCACCACCACGCCTCCCCTACCCCCGCAAGCAGCAGGGAGGAGACAGCCGTGGGCCTTGCTGCCCGCAGCCCCGGCCAGCCAACGGCCGTCGGCGCCAGACCCGGCCAGATCTGGATGCGAAGGACGCCGCCCCGCAGCCCCCGCACGTCGGCAAGGAGCTAGAGCGCCGCCACCCGCTGCCAAGCCGAGGGACGGCCGCCACCGCGCCGCCAGGCCCCGCGGCAGCCTGACGCCCCCGCGCGCCGTTCAGACCCGCGTCCTGCGCCGCACGCGCCAAGAGGGAAGAACGCCCCGCCGCCACCTATGCCGGTGGGGGGAGGAAGGCCGGAGGGGGAGGCCCGAGCTACGGCGGCTAGGGTTTGCCCCCGAGGACGCTCGCGGGAGCGGCTCGGGGGGTAGGCTCTATTTCGTTAGTTTTTCTTTTGAGATCCTTAGGATCTCCTGTAATCTCATGTGATCTGTTATAAACTTGGCAATCAAGGTTGCCCATGTATAAATACAAAGTAAAGCCCATGGGGATGATTACGGCAAACAATCTCTCTGACTGTTCGCATACTGGCTATGGCACCCATGTGATTGTTTTGGCCTTTTCAAGTGTGCCAGTGGCCTGGAAGACACGGCGATTTCTTTCTTTCCATAAGTTCCAGGCCATATACACCGCGAACCTAACCTGGGTTTTTTTAATCTCCTTGGGTACATTCGAGTTAAGCTTGAGCCACCACATTTTGATGGATGTTGCAGCGAGAGCAATATCAGCCATGCGTTGGTGAGACCTCGAGCAGAGAACCAAAGTTCCTTGGCATACGAACAACTGAGAAGGAGGTGCATCGATCGCAGTTTCCGGCGCTTGATCACAAAAAGGGCAGATAGGATTCTGAGGCCAGCCTCGACGTGCAAGCCTGTCTGCTGTCCAATTTCTATTCTGAAGCAGGAGCCAAGTGTAGAACTTAACCTCCCCCTCTGCCTTTGCCTTCCAAACCACTTCGAGCTGCGGTTGCGGGATACGGCCGATGAATTGAGCTTCAGGTCTACTCTCTTCTGATTTTTAACAGGAGTCAGCTGCTCGAAGGGAAGAAGCTTGGGCTGGAGTGGAGAGAACCTTGAACTCTCGTCTTCATGTCTACTCTCTTCTGATTTTTTTTGTTAGCAGTGGCGCAGAAAAATAACGAAGATAACTAGAACCACAACATGAGATTTAATTGTTATAAACGTAGTTGATTAGGGGCATCAGAAGGAATGGCCCCATTAGTAGCTATTTTTGTGCAGATGTTTATGCTTTTCAGCAATTAATAGTACATAGAAAGATGTCTGCTATCTTGTTTTAACGCAATCAGGGAGAAAGCCAGACACATTCAGCGACATAGTTTTACTTTTATCTGTTCTACTCAAATATTCAGGAAGCGGAAGCGAAAGCTGCTGCCTCAGAAGAAAAGGAGCGGCATTTCCCAAAAATAAATAAAAAAATAAATGAGAGACTGTCACAAAATTTTGTCCCGCATAACTGTTCTGGAGACTCAGGTTTGTGCGTCATTTTCTTCTGAGACTAAAAACATGTGACATTCCTATAAGTCTAACCATGGTCTTGGGGATTAGTTTCAAAGTTTTAGTGGGAAAGGTAGTTCTGTTGACATGAATGTTGGTCCTTATGCAGATTACAATTCTTAGGACAGAACACAGACAGCTGAGCCGATCTGTTGAAAAGGATAGACGAAGAGCATCTGAAAGTAGACAGTAGTACCTAGCAATTAAGGAGGAGGCGGCATTACAAGAAGGACAAGCCGAACAGCTTGAAGAAGAAGAAAATGAGCTTAGAGCTAGGCAGACAAATGAGCTGCAGGAAGCAGCAGAACACAGGGGGCTGCTTGAGAAGGTAATCAACTTATCTTGAATCATCTTCCGTAAGTAACTGGGTATACATGTTAATTAATCTGATTGCTTTGAGCACTGTACGGAGCAAGCATTTCTCCTGCCAAAATCGTTAATGTGCCCAGTGACACTTTCTTTAAAGTTAATCAAATATACTCACGTGACACAAATTTAAACTTTGGGTTTGTCTTATAATAGGATTTTGTAGGGTCAACAGTCATCTTTTACTTGTTTCTCCTACATGAACAAAATTAGTCATGTCAAAAGTCGCATGAAGTTCTCCATGAATTGTTTAATTAATGTCTCATGAAGTTGTGTCACTTCAATATAGGCGTTCTAGAAACTGACAGTAGCTGGTTATTCAATCTGGGTCGTCTGAAAGTATACCAGTTGGAGCCAAAAGCTGTTTTAGCTGATTTAATCAAGCATTATGGATGTCTGCATGTGTTTAATTGATTTTAGCACTTGGCCTGTGCAACACATCATTTCACACTGCCAAGTGAAAAATGGTGGAGCTACCAAGCTGCTGGCCACCCTGAACGTCCACTGTATTTGGCCTCAAAGAAGCCAGTTTGTTTTTGATTGTTTCCGTGAGGTGCCTGGTTACCCAACTTATGTTCAGCATCATCTAGAATGTTTATATGGACCATTTACTGCCTGTAAATGCCATCAAGACATCTCCAGTCCCATACCGGTGTTACTGCAAATTCACGTGTCATACTCGTTTATCTTAATGCCTGAAGAAGCTGATGCAATAACTTGGAATAGTTTCATGACTTAGTTTTAATCAAAAAGATGCTTTGCATGTACATGGTTTTATTATGACGTCGGGCCACCTCAAACGTTCATGATGTATGATTTATGTTTCATTTATAACCATTAACCATGGTCTAGGATATTGTATGTTTTACAACTTGTGTAAAGACGTCAGAGCATGAACTCTTGCCTTTGGGTGGGTGTTTTAGTTTTCATTTGTTCTTGCCAATAGTTGGGTTTACAGGTATTTGCATGGCAATGACTTGTTCTATTGTTGTGTCACTGCATTAATGCCACTACTGCATTACAGACCTCATTGGAATCTATTCGGAATTCCCTGGCAGAGGAGTTGGTAAAACTGACGGAACAAGTAAATCCTTGTGAACTACTTCCTCTGTTCACTTTTATAAGGCCTTGAAGACATTTCAGACAGGGTGCAAAGTAGCTCATTTTCAGTTGTCTGAAACGACTTATAAAAGTGAACGGAGGGAGTACCTACATTATATCCTTATCTATGTGGATGCTAGTTGAACTGATCCTTTTATATATGCAGTGTGAAAAGTTGCGGACTGAAGCTGCTGCTCTGTCTGGCCTAAGAGCTGACCTGGAAGCACTGAAACAGAGACACTTTCAAGCTCTAGAACTTACGGGAGAACGTGATGAAGAGGTATGGCTGCCATGCAAGCATATCATGACTTACCATCCATCGTTACTCTTTGTGTTAATGAGCTTATCACTAGATACGGAAATCAGCCAAGTCGAAAATCTTTCATCATATTTAGTTTCTGGACATAGAAGTTGGCCAGGTCGTCTTAGGAATGGACCTATGAATAAGTTTGACAATGAAGTAGTGTTTGAGTCAGTTAATTAAGTATACGACATATTATCAGTGCTACTTTCCTCTTAGAAACTGACCTATGTCGATGTTGACAATGAACTAGCGTTTGACTCTTAGCATAAGTTGCCCAATTGTTAAGTTGATCAAACTGGGTTTTGCTAGTGTATTGTTTTGTAAAATCTTACTTGCTATTTCATGCACACTTACTATATAAAAACACCGTGCTGCTTCTGCAGTTGGAAGAGTTACGAAATGGTATTGTTGACCTGAATGTCAGATCCGAGGAGATCGAGAGAGAGGAATTGAGATGAACTTGGGGAAGAAGTCGAGCTAAGAGGGCCAGCCGGCCTTGTATTACTATAAAGTGTATTAACTATATGTTGTAGGCAGTGGCTGAATTCAGAATAAGGGGATGGCTGTTATATAGCCCGACACAGCAAGAAGTAAAACAGTAATTAACTGTATCATATCCGGCGAGCAGTGCGAGCCGTCGATCCTCTTTTCACTTCCATCGTAAGCCGTCGGATAACTGAACGAAACAGTACGCTTGACGAACAGGGCTGATGCCTGACACTGAAGGATATGTACAGAGAACAAGTGGATCTTCTTGTTATCCAGGTTTGAATCATATCAGTCAGTTTAAACTCTCCTTTCCATCGTACGGACCTAATGAACCGTGTAGCCCTAAAACATCATATTTTCTTCTTCTTTTGTTCTTTTACCAGCTCCAGACATTGGGTGCTCGTGTATAGTGTGCTATTGACCAAAGACAAGAGTTTTGAAGGCTGAACAAGTCCCATCAAAACCGCAGCGAGTGTGGGAAGTTCATAGTCATGCGAGATATATTGATTTTGTGTACACCGTGACGGATCTTTGTTGTCGATTTCAGTAGGATATAGTGTGTTGTACACTTAGACTGAATAGCTTCACAGTTTTACACATTGCTTGCAAATGCTTCACAGTTTTACTCATCGTGATGGAACTTGCGAAATTCACGATACAACAGATTTTTTTTGCACCCAAGCCTTCCGGGGCCCTTGCAGATAGACGGAGAGCATCGTCAGCGTCACAGCAGGACGTCGACTGCAATGTTGTGGGTAACCACCACCACCAGCTGGGCGGTGATCGTGGAGTTTCTGCTCTTCCAAATACGCAAAGGGTGGCAATCGCCAACGTAGGCTGAAGGCGAGCAGAGGAAGGAGGGCCAGGGAGGCGAGCAGAGGTCTTCCACCGAGGATTATATCATGGAATCACATCGTCAATACACTGTACGAGGGGACCTCTGTTTGGTTGCAAGGTTTCCCGGGGGGATCCCCGCTGTTTCCCCGGGTCGAAGAACCACGAGCCAAGTTGGCCCAGGGAAATCGAGCTGGTCATTTGGACCGCATCCTTCGAGGGTAACACTGCCCGACCCACGTCTTTACCACGGGGAGGAAAGCCACGACTCGAGAGGTCGGGGAGGAAAGCCACGCCGCGAGCCTCAAGGGAGAGACGACCGAACGATGCGCCGTTGGCCAAGATCTGGTGCCCCACCTCCTCCGCCCAGGAGCTATTCCGCCGGCGACAGAAGTGATGCCCCCGAACCACCCCCCCCCCCCCTCCAGCGACGGCAACGGACCGCGGCCCTCCGCCTCGAAGCTCCGGCTCCGGCTCCGGCGACGGTTCCGTGGACGTATTCTATGTCATCTCATCAAGGGTTGGCCCCCTCCTTCGCTAAATCCTATTTGGCGCGTTTAGCGCCCGCTACAGGTCTTTCCACTGACGGGCGCATACCCCCCTCACCACGTTGGGCCGGCCCAGTTTTGACTTCTTTTTCTGTTTACTAAAACTGCAAAAAGGTGCGCCAATAAGACGCCACGACCAACCCACCACATCCTTTCACGTGATTGTTTGCTTGTTTTCCCTTCTTTTACTTCTTTTTCTTTTCCTTTTTTCTTTCTTTTTTTAAATTCGCTAATTTTTTTTCTTCACGAATATTTCTGCAAATCGATGAATTTTTCTTGAATTTTGATAATTTTTTCAAAAATTTGATGAACGTTTTTAAATCCGATGAACTTTTTTCAAGTTGATGAACTTTTTTTTGAATTTGGTGAACTTTTTCCGAATTCGGTGAACTTTTTTCCGAATTTGGTGAACTTTTTTCTGAATTCGGTGAACTTTTTCCGAATTTGATGAACTTTTTTCGAACTCGTTGAATTTTTTCGAATTGGGTGAACTTTTTCGGAATTCGATGAACTTTTTTCAAAGGACCAGAGTACATACTGTAGCAAACCAGTTCATTTTTCCAAGAAAACTAGTACGTACTGTAGCATTTTTTGAGCAAAGACAAAAAAAGTGATCGAGCGGGCAGCTTTTTTTAGGACGTCGATAACTGCCACACGTGTGGCAGGAAAGGAGACGCACCACACGACTCTAATGCAAATAGATTGCCACGTAAGTTAAAAGTTGCCATGTCTATTGCACATGAATTGCCATGATATTTACACTGAAGTTGCCATGATATATTTCAACTATTTTCTTTTACATTTAAAACTAAATTTTAACATATTATAAAACAGAGAATCAAGAAACTAGACTGGCCATGCATCATAAACTAAAATTGCCATGATACATGCACTTAAAATTGCCATGGTTCAATAAAAAAATATATTTTCATGGTCAAAATACTGGAATTGCCATCATAAAAAAACAAAAATTGCCATGATCTACAAACTAAAATTGCCACATGGCAACTTTAGTTTAAGCACTATGGCAACTATAGTGAAAACATCATGGCAACTTTTGGGCAAAAAAAAAATTTCGTCGAAACATATCAACATGGGGTCTAGTTTTGAAGATCTCGTCGAGACGGATTTAATGGTGAAAACGGATTTTTAGTTCGCTTTTTTATTTAGAAGATAAAATATTTTTAAGCCGAAAACCAAAATGATTTCTACTGATGTCACATATTCATACGTGGCAAAATGAGTGGTGATGGAGGCGTGTGGGCGACCTGCAAACATCCACACGTGTGGGCGTTAGTTTTTCCTTTTTTTATGAGCAAGCGACGCAGCTGGCGACAGAACGGCAGGAGCCCACTATCGAGCGGCGGCAGCAGCCAGCGAACGAGCAGCGGCAGCCAGCGAGCGTTGTTGGGCCAGGCCCATGCAAGCGAACGCCCCATCCACGGGCCCTACAGGCCTTTTTTCTGTGAAAAAGAAGAGGCCCATGTTAAGTTATGACTAGTAAAAAAGCCCAGTTTTTCTGTAACTTTTTTTAGCAACAGTTTTTCTGTAACTAATGAACTACTAGACTTCTGCACGGCAAAATTGCTATTGTCTTTTGCCATTGTATGAAAGAAATTGCCATTATCAAGTTTGTGCTTTCATAAATGGCGTAAAATGGAAGAAGTCATAGCAAATCTGCATCTTTACAATACGAAAAGTTGCCAACACTACGAAGTTCACAAAAAATGAAGAAGTTGCCGTGGCAAGTTTGCCAAGTTTTTGTACATCTTAGGTTGCCATGTTTTTGAACATCCTTTTGTTGCTATGGCAAGTTCGCCACATTTTTTGAACATCTTAGTGAAAGAAGTTTGCCATTTTTGTACAAACTTAATTACAAAAAAAAGTTAGCCATGTTTCTGCACATATTAACTTTGCCATGGCAAGTTTGCAAATGTTTTTGACATCTTAAATTGCATGGCAATTTGCCATGTTTTTAAACATCTATAATGTTGCCATGTTTTTGAACATCTTTAGTTGCCATGGCAAGTTTGCATGTTTTTCAACAAGTTAGTGAAAGAAGTTGTCATGTTTTTGAACAAAACTAATTAAAAGAACTTACCATGTTTTCGCACATATTAAAGTTTGCCATGGCGAGTTTGCCATGTTTTTGAACATTTTAAAATGCCATGGCAAGTTTCCCGTGTTTTTGAACATCTACAAGATCATGGCATGTATTTTATCATCTTAAGTTGTCATGGCAAAGTTTGCCATGTTTTTGAACACCTACAACTTTGCCATGGCAAGTTTACATGTTAATTAAAGAATTTTTCCATGGCATAAATGGAATTAAATTTGCCATGGAAAAAAATGGAGTACCTTTGCCAGGGAAATAAATTAAAAAAAATTACATGGCTATACAAGTATATTTACCGTGCTACATAGTTAAAATTGCCATGTTCTGGAAAATGTAAATTTGCCATCATATTTAAAACAAAAAATTGCCATGCTCTTTACAATAAAATTTGCCATGGCAACTTAAACTAAAAATTGCCATGGCAACTTAAACTAAAAATTGCCATGGCAACTTAAACAAAAATTTGCCATGATGTAGATATGTTTCCGCCTTGAAATTGCCATGGACCAAAAAAATGCAGAACATTTCCAACAAATTTTCATGGACTCTATAACAGACAGTGCTACTTGCAATGCTAGTCAATGATGGTTAGACCAAAGCCGAGTGCCTGAAATGCACTAGGAAGAACAGTTGGGAAATTGAAGACACCTGGAGATCACAACTCCAACACTAGAGAGATGGAAGACTCTTGCATCGGTGCCTACATACACTGGCCACTACAGAATTTGCCATAGCTGCAAAAAATTACACACCGTCCAGTGTCCACTGCATTTTAATGGCAAAAAATTTAGTAAAAAAATTGCCATGGCTGCAAACATACCTATTCACTGCAATTTCAGCCGAATGAAGCCGTCGTGTGGGGAGGAATGGAGCAGAAATCTCACCAGCTCTATGTCGATGGCGTCGCCCGTGATCCCTAATAAATGGCAATTTTGGATCATTTGTCATGGCAATTTTAGAGATCTCTAATTAGAGTTTTGAAATACATGGCAAAAATTTGAGAACATACATGGCAAAACGATCTATAAAAGAGTGAATGTCAATTTACCATGGTCTGAAAAAAATCATAGCAAAAACGTGGCAAATTTGCCATGGCAACTATTCACTTTTCAAAACATGGTAGCTACAATTTGTTGATGTCGAAAAATTGATGAGAATTTACTCTATTGCTGCACAAGTACAAAAAAACAACAATAATCAAACTAGACAATCAAAAAATACGAGACTTTCAAGCCATGATGCCAACTTCATGTTTACACAAAAGTTGCCATGGCAAAATCGCATGAATTTGCCGTCATTTATGAACATACATGGTAAGAACTAATCCAAAAAACATTGGTGTTTTCGTCATCAGGAGTCAAAGTAGTGTTGCTGTAGGCTAAAAATAGTAGGGATGTGGACTCATTTTTGCATCATCACAACTCAAATAAAAGTAGCTCTTCGCTTGCTGAAAGAATACTTCTCTTGTATGCTTTGTTTCTGAAGAGTAGTAACAGAGGATTCACAAACTAGGAGCAAATCTGCAACTAAATGACTACGATTATGGAGTACTGATGGAAGTGTAGAGCCATTTCAATGGGGGGTGGCGGGTGGTGGCAGAGGGGAAATAGTGGCAAAATACCTTCGGTCTCGTCGTCGTCGGTGGCTGCATTCACCCGGAGCGCGGCACACGAAAACCACGTGTAGATAGACGGCCCCGACGTCGGTCGCGTCAACACAGGCGAGCAGGCGGCGCTCGGTTCTCTTCCCGCGGCGGCACCTCGAGCCGGTCGGCGAGGAGCTTACAGAAGGAGGTTGACCCGGAGCGCGACGGAGGCCTGACGGTTATCGTCACGCGAAGACCTCGACGAGGGGGAGGTGGCCTCGACGCCCGCCACGGCGGAGCAGGTGAGCAGGCGTCGCCGCAGCGCTCGGCCTCCTCCAGGAGCGCACCTCTAGCCGGTGCCGGCGCGCGATGCAGATCTGCAAAGGAGCGGACATGGAGGCCCCCGAGGCCGGTCGCGTGTGAGATAGTCTCTCCGTCCGGTGGCGGCTGGAGAAGAGGGCGCACGGCGGAGGAGGTTGTTTTCGGGCGTCCGTGAGAGCATCTCCAGCCGCGCCCCCAGAACGGCCTCCCCAGACGGTTTATTCGCACCAGCGCCAAAAAAAAGCCCAGTCGCGTCCCCAGGACGCCGAATTCCGCCGGCTCGACCTGTTTTTGCGCCCGGCGCTCGCAGGCCGAACCCGGCGCACTGGGGGGCGCTCGGGGCTCCGGCGCAAGGAAAAAGCGTTCCTGGGGCCACATTAACAGGCGAAAAGTCAAGCCACCCGCCCAGATTCGCCTCCTACCCCCCGCGCTCGGCCGCCACCTTGCGCCACCCTGCCGATCCCGGCGCCGACCACCGCCCGTCGTAGCTAGGTAGACCATCCCCAGCCGGGAAAAAGAAGGGGTTTTGCCGAGGCAGCCTCTCCGCCGCCGCCCGGGCACCTTTTCCGGCGCTCCGGCGGGCTTGCGCCCACCTCGCCCACAAGGTGTTCGGTGAATTTCCCAGCCCGGCGATGGAATCCGAAGATGAGGAGGCGCTCGCGGCGTTGCTGGATGAGGAAGCCGAAGCCAACGTCCAGGAGCAGGAGCATCTCATGGTGCTCGCCGCCCTCGCCGGCCTGCTCGCGAGCAGTGAGAAGCCGCGGCGAGGTGGCTCGGCGCTTGGGCGGGTGAAAGCAAAGAACCGGCATCGTCTGGAAGGCTACTGCATGCTCTACTCCGACTACTTCGCCGACGCTTCATTGCACGGTGAGAAAACATTTCGGTGCCGTTATCGGATGAGCCGAACGCTTTTCCTTCGGATTGTGAATTCCATCCGGGAGTTCGACAACTACTTCAAGTGCAAGAAGGATTGCACCGGCACACTTGGATTCACCTCCATCTAGAAGTGCACGACAGCTATGAGGATGCTTGCATACGGAGCTCCCGGTGATTCACTCGACGACTATGGGCGCATGGCCGAGTCCACCAGCATAGAGTGTTTCTACAAGTTCTGTCGGGCAGTGGTGGCAGTGTTTGGACCGCAATACTTGAGAACACCCAATGCGGAAGACACTGCTCGGATCCTAGCAAAGAATGCAGCAAGAGGATTTTCTGGGATGCTTGGAAGCATCGACTGCATGCATTGGAAATGGAAGAATTGCCCATTTGCTTGGCAGGGGTTTTACAAAGGCGCCAAAGACGGTTGCAGTGTGGTGCTTGAAGCAGTGGCCACACATGACCTCTGGATTTGGCACTCTTTCTTTGGGATGCCAGGAACTCACAATGACATCAACGTCCTGCAGTGCTCCCCAGTCTTTGCCAAGCTTGTTGAAGGTCATTCTCCTCCGGTGAATTTCGAGGTCAATGGACGGCAGTACAACAAGGGGTACTGTCTAGCTGATGGCATCTATCCGAGATGGTCGACATTTGTGAAGACCATCTCAAACCCTGTGCCAGGAGGCAAGAACGCCTGGTTTGCGAAGATTCAGGAGGCTTGCAGGAAGGATGTCGAGCGGGCATTTGGTGTGCTCCAATCTCGGTTTGCTGTTGTCCGGTACCCCGCTCAGACCTGGTCGAAAGATCAAATGTGGGAGATCATGACTTGCTGTGTCATCTTGCACAACATGATCATTGAGAGCGAGCAGGAAGAGCCAGTGTTTGACACTGAACCATACTACAGGCAGGGTCCTCTAGCCGAAGTTGATCACCAGCTACCGACAACCTGGACTGCCTACCTCAGTATGCGTCAGGAGATCCGAGACCCACAGGTGCATCATCAGCTGCAGCAGGATCTGGTGGAGCACCTATAGAGGCTCAAGGGCGAGGCCGGGAATGACGTGCGATGAAACTTGAGTTTTTATTTGTTAAACTATATAATTTATAGTGAACTATTTGTTGAACAGGCCGAAACACGCCGAACCACCCCGAACTATGTGACGAAATAATTGATTTATATATTTGTATGCGAAAATTAACGCCGAAACACGCCGAACCGCACCGAATATGGGCCGATTCACGCAGATATCGGGCCGTTTTTGAGCCGAAAGCTGGGCTGAATTCGGCGCCTGGGGGCGACCGGGGGGCGACGGCTCGGTGCCGAACCGCCCCCAGCGCCGAGTTTATCGCCGGCGCACCCCAGGCCGCTCTTTTTCGGCGCCCTGGGGGGCCGAACGGCTGAAGATGCTATGAGAGAGTGGGGATCGTGGGGGATAAGGGGATAAGGTTAGCTGCTCTCAAGTCTTTTTGCTCAAGATTGGTGCAGCCCGATCTGACTGCGAGGGAGGGGCTGGGAACGTGGACGTTCGGGAGTTATCGATACCGTATATTTTTCTTCAGTTCGTACCTTCACCGTCCATGATTTGCACCACCAGTTTCATATGAATTTGTATTTTCTTGTGTGGTTCATGAACCACCAGTTCCATACGAGTTGTCTTTTCATGTGTGCTAGCTACGATTTGTTTCTGTGTACCATGCTTATGCTGCCCATACAAATTGTGAAATGTAGTCTGAAGCTTGATGCATATAGTTTCTCATGTATTTAATAAAACTTTGCACTTGTATGCACCAGACCTGTGGGTCAGTTGGTTCAGTTTCATAGTTGTGTATCTGTCCATAGTATTTTCATTGTTGACATCAGATTTCATATGTTATGAGGTACACAACACTGATTACTGATTAGATTTAGACACAAACAGATCAATATAGTTGTATGAATCAAGCTCTTGTGAGTAGGTGACATTTGTGAGCAACTATTCTGCACATTTTTTAGATAGAAATAGTAACTCGAGCACTGCTGGCCTGTTGCAGGCTTTCAACTCACTATATCATGTTGATCTTGTTGTCTTTATCGATCATTGAGAAGAAAGCAAGAAAGGTATGCTAAAGCTTATATATATTGGTTGGTATGAATTGAACCTCTAGTCAAGAAGAGATGTGTTTGGTGATGTTTATGTGCTGAGTTGTGCTACCGTTTACATGATGAATCTTTTGCTGCTGGTTCTTATTAGTTGAAATTGTATATGGATTGTCAATGCTTTTAATCCCAGTGCTTTTTATTGGTTTTTCAGTGTGCAATTTCTATCTCATATTGATAGTTGATAGAAGGGACCTTGTCACATTTGTAGGGAGCTTGCTGGTTAGAATATCAGCATATGTAGTCTTGGCACATTTGTCGTCTTCTGTAGTCCTTTAGGTTCCTATGCACACTGTAGTCTGTACTACCAACATTTAATAGGATGTACTTGCAATTCATTGATGTTGCTTTACACAAGTTTCATTTGCATTGGTCAATAGTAGTTCTCCGCTAGTGCGCAGAGAACTAAAGTATAAAAGAGGAGCTAGAACTTGTCATCCTGTATGTAGAACAGGGAACACTGTAGTACAGTTCTAGATGCATGGTTTGTAAGGCTGTTCTATCTAGCTACATGTATCTTGCTTATGAATTATTAAAATACCAGTAGTGTGTTTGGTTTGCCTGGCTGGTCAGCGATCATCGATATCTAGTGGGTGCTAATTTGTGAGTCTGACTGATAAATATTTTATCGTGTGTCAAATGCAGGTGCTCTGACATTAGAACCATTTTGCTTTGTCCGAAGACGTCGTGTTCAGTTGCTTGGTGCCTTTTGGTTCATTGGTTTTGGCACTCGAGGACTACATAGATTTTCTGAAGCAATCTGCAAAATTAGTTGAAGAGGTAAAGGAATCGAAGCAAGAGGACTTGTACTCGATTGGAAATTGTGTTTCTGCGCTAGAGATAATTGAAGAGCTATCTGTTTCAGCAAAAGCAAAGGCGCTGCGGCTTTTCAAATGCCCAATGAATAGAGAGATATTCATCAATACCAAGAACTTAGGCTTTTCTGGTTGAAGGAGGAGATTACTGCAATGGAGAGAACATAGGGTATTCATTCTATGCTAGCTAGACATCCAATGGTTTCTACTAGGCTTTCTTTGCTATGTATATACTAGCAGTTGTCTCTAGTTAACTCCCGTGACAAATATACTCCCATCGGCCTCTACTAGATAGTAACACCTGAACGTTCAGTGGATACTTAATTAGGTCTTCAAGCTAGTGGATCTATCCAAGGAAGCTTCCGAGCTCTGTACCGGAACTTGGCAGCACATGTCACCTTTTTGTAAATTCAGTTCAGTTTGTTCTGGATTCTGTTCATCCTTCTGTTGAGAATGTTAAACGGAAAGCAAAGCACATGTGAGATGCCTGAGTATTGAGGAGAAAAGGCATGTGTTTCTGCTTTGCCGGGAGAGGCATGTAGACACTCCAGACTTGGTTATATTCTCTGTGCAATCTCGGCAAGAAGCACCATGCACAACTACAACTTGAAACAAACAGTTTGAAATAGGAAGCTCCCAGTCATATCAAATTTTGGTTGATAATATTTCATCTTAATCCGTTTGTACTAAAAAATAGTCTATTGAAACTGTGAACTGGTGCTAACTTAATTTTTTTGTGTAGTTCAGTCAACATCAAGATGCAGTACCTGATGTCGATGAGGATGCGGAGTGGAGAAACGACTTGAGTAGGGCTAGTGATCGCCGCCTTGCAGTTCATCTAATTCGAAAGTATCTCTTGCCGTGGACATGGCAAGTGATAATTCATTTTGTTGTTGTCGTGAACAAATTTGAATGATGATGGCACATGAAAACGGTTTCGACCAACGCTCGATCTGAATGAGATGTGGACCGACCGGTATCTGAACCCTTGTGAAGTGATGGCTATTGGTCGTAATAATTCCAAAAAATCTAGTTTACATAAATTCTGAGATTTTATATGTGTTTGTTTTTTCAGAATTATTCGTGGAATTCTTATCTATGGTCCATTGTTATCTGTAGAATTTTGTATGAAGGATATGAAATTTTGTAGAAATATATTGTTATATGTGTAGCAAAGTCTGTTATGATATGTGTTAATTTGAGGGATTTCCTTCCCTCCCCCTTCTTGCCGTTTGGACACCTGGGCAGTGGGGAGATCTCCCACGTGGTGGGAGGGATATCATGAGCACAGGAAAATCCCCGTAGGGGTTGATTGCCCTGGTTTTTTCCTACCCAACAACCAAACAAGGCTAATTGACGCGTTCACCGCCGGGTTTTTTCTTTCGAGAATCGTTCACCGCCGGTTAAGCTGCTTGGCGCTCGCAGTCCCTCCTGCATGGTCCGGCCCAATAAAACCGACTGTGCCTTTCGTTCGCTCAGTTTTGTTTTCCTTTTTTTTGAGCTGCTTGTTCGTTGGATCAGTTGATCGGTCAACGTTCGCTAAAAAAAAGTTGATTGGTCAAACGTTGATGAGTAGACCTGGTTGATCGCGATTAGTTACTAGTTCATGAAAATGAAAATAATTTTGAAATTTGAAAAAAGTTCAAAGACTTCGAAAAAAGATTGTAATTTGGAAAAAGTTCACAAAATAATAAAAAATCCTTGATTTTAAAAAGGAAACAATTTTTAAAACAAAGTTCACCAATTTTGAAAGAAAAATATTCACAAAATTTAAATAACTTCATCAAATTTGAAAATAATTTGCTCAACTTTGAGAAAGATCATCGAATTTGGAAAAGGTTCATTTAAATTTGAAAAATTTCATTAAATTTGGAAAATAAATTAACCCAATTTGAAAAATGTGCATCATTTAAAAAACCATCAATTTCAGGAAAATGTGCGCCGATTTTGAAGAAATTTTCACGAAACTGAACAAAAATCATCGATTTTGAAAAAAAATCATGCATTTAAGAGAAGAAATAGAAACACAAAAATAGAAAAAGAAAAAAAGAAAGTGAATTAGGAAATTAAACATAAAATAGTGCATTTTTTCACTGTTGTATATTAATAATAAAAAGAATCTTGCACAGGATGTCGGGTTGCCCAGTTTGTTTGTGTGATCCGTAGTAAATCGTGAACGGCGCGGTTCAAATCCCGTAGGGCGCACGTTTTTTGCACTTTTAAAACAGAAGAGATAAGAGTGAATTGGCCGGTCCAGCGCAAGAGGGGGGGGGGGGCGCTGTGCGCTCGTTTGTAAAATATGTTGGAAATATGCCCTAGAGGCAATAATAAATGGTTATTATTATATTTCTTTGTTCATGATAATTGTCTATTGTTCATGCTATAATTGTGTTATCCGGAAATCGTAATACATGTGTGAATACATAGACCACAACGTGTCCCTAGTAAGCCTCTAGTTGACTAGCTCGTTGATCAACAGATAGTCATGGTTTCCTGACTATGGACATTGGATGTCATTGATAACGGGATCACATCATTAGGAGAATGATGTGATGGACAAGATCCAATCCTAAGCATAGCTCAAAGATCGTGTAGTTCGTTTGCTAGAGCTTTTCCAATGTCAAGTATCTTTTCCTTAGACCATGAGATCGTGCAACTCCCGGATACCGTAGGAGTTCTTTGGGTGTGCCAAACGTCACAACGTAACTGGGTGACTATAAAGGTACACTACGGGTATCTTCGAAAGTGTCTGTTGAGTTGGCACGGATCGAGACTGGGATTTGTCACTCCGTATGACGGAGAGGTATCTCTGGGCCCACTCGGTAATGCATCATCATAATGAGCTCAATGTGACTAAGGAGTTAGCCACGGGATCATGCATTACGGTACGAGTAAAGAGACTTGCCGGTAATGAGATTGAACAAGGTATTGGGATACCGACGATCGAATCTCGGGCAAGTAACATACCGATTGACAAAGGGAATTGTATACGGGATTGATTGAATCCTCGACATCGTGGTTCATCCGATGAGATCATCGTGGAACATGTGGGAGCCAACATGGGTATCCAGATCCCGCTGTTGGTTATTGACCGGAGAGGCGTCTCGGTCATGTCTGCATGTCTCCCGAACCCGTAGGGTCTACACACTTAAGGTTCGGTGACGCTAGGGTTGTAGAGATATTAGTATGCGGAAACCCGCAAGTTGTTCGGAGTCCCGGATGAGATCCCGGACGTCACGAGGAGTTCCGGAATGGTCCGGAGGTGAAGAATTATATATGGGAAGTCCAGTTTCGGCCACCGGAAAAGTTTCGGGGGTTATCGGTATTGTACCGGGACCACCGGAAGGGTCCCGGGGGTCCACCGGGTGGGGCCACCTATCCCGGAGGGCCCCATGGGCTGAAGTGGGAAGGGAACCAGCCCTTAGTGGGCTGGGGCGCCCCCCTTGGGCCTCCCCCTGCGCCTAGGGTTGGAAACCCTAGGGGTGGGGGGCGCCCCACTTGGCTTGGGGGGGAAGCCACCCCCCTTCCCCCTTGGCCGCCGCCCCCCCATGCAGATGGGTTCCAGGGCCGGCGCCCCCCCTCCAGGGGGCCTATAAATAGTGGGGGGGAGGGAGGGCAGCAACAGATCAGCCCCTGGCGCCTCCCTCTCCCCCTGCAACACCTCTCCCTCTCGCAGAAGCTTGGCGAAGCCCTGCCGAGATCCCGCTACTTCCACCACCACGCCGTTGTGCTGCTGGATCTCCATCAACCTCTCCTTCCCCCTTGCTGGATCAAGAAGGAGGAGACGTCGCTGCTCCGTACGTGTGTTGAACGCGGAGGTGCCGTCCGTTCGGCACTCGGTCATCGGTGATTTGGATCACGGCGAGTACGACTCCATCAACCCCGTTCATTGGAACGCTTCCGCTCGCGATCTACAAGGGTATGTAGATGCACTCCTTTCCCCTCGTTGCTAGTATACTCCATAGATGGATCTTGGTGATGCGTAGGAAATTTTAAAATTCTGCTTCGATCCCCAACAGTGGCATCATGAGCCCGGTTTATGCGTAGTTACTATGCACGAGTAGAACACAAAGCAGTTGTGGGCGTAGATGTTGCCAATTCTTCTTGCCGCTACTAGCCTTATCTTGTTTCGGCGGTATTGTGGGATGAAGCAGCCCGGACCGACCTTACACGTATGCTTACGTGAGACAGGTTCCACCGACTGACATGCACTAGTTGCATAAGGTGTCTAGCGGGTGTCTGTCTCTCCCACTTTAGTCGGAACGGATTCGATGAAAAGGGTCCTTATGAAGGGTAAATAGAAATTGGCATATCACGTTGTGGTTTTACGTAGGTAAGAAACGTTCTTGATAGAAACCTATACAAGCCACGTAAAAACTTGCAACAACAATTAGAGGACGTCTAACTTGTTTTTGCAGCATGTGCTATGTGATGTGATATGGCCAGAAGATGTGATGAATGATATATGTGATGTATGAGATTGATCATATTCTTGTAATAGGAATCACGACTTGCATGTCGATGACTATGACAACCGGCAGGAGCCATAGGAGTTGGTCTTTATTTTTTGTATGACCTGCGTGTCATTGAATAACGCCATGTAAATTACTTTACTTTATTGCTAAACGCGTTAGCCATAGAAGTAGAAGTAATCGTTGGCGTGACAACTTCATGAAGACACAATGATGGAGATCATGGTGTCATGCCGGTGACGAAGATGATCATGGTGCCCCGAAGATGGAGATCAAAGGAGCAAAATGATATTGGCCATATCATGTCACTATTTGATTGCATGTGATGTTTATCATGTTTTGCATCTTATTTGCTTAGAACGACGGTAGTAAGTAAGATGATCCCTTATAATAATTTCAAGAAAGTGTTCCCCCTAACTGTGCACCATTGCGAAGGTTCGTTGTTTCGAAGCACCACGTGATAATCGGGTGTGATAGATTCTAACGTTCGCATACAACGGATGTTGACGAGCCTAGCATGTACAGACATGGCCTCGGAACACACGCAATACACTTAGGTTGACTTGACGAGCCTAGCATGTACAGACATGGCCTCGGAACACGGAGGACCGAAAGGTCGAGCATGAGTCGTATAGATGATACAATCAACATGGAGATGTTCACCGACCTTGACTAGCCCGTCTCACGTGATGATCGGACACGGCCTAGTTAACTCGGATCATGTTTCACTTAGATGACTAGAGGGATGTTTATCTGAGTGGGAGTTCATTGAATAATTTGATTATATGAACTTAATTATCATGAACTTAGTCTAAAATCTTTACAATATGTCTTGTAGATCAAATGGCCCACGTTGTCCTCAACTTCAACGCGTTCCTAGAGAAAACCAAGCTGAAAGATGATGGCAGCAACTATACGGACTGGGTCCGGAACCTGAGGATCATCCTCATAGCTGCCAAGAAAGATTATGTCCTAGAAGCACCGCTAGGTGAAGCACCAATCCTAGAGAACCAAGACGTTATGAACGCTTGGCAATCACGTGCTGATGATTACTCCCTCGTTCAGTGCGGCATGCTTTACAGCTTAGAACCGGGTCTCCAAAAGCGTTTTGAGAAACATGGAGCATATGAGATGTTTGAAGAGCTGAAAATGGTTTTCCAAGCTCATGCCCGGGTCGAGAGATATGAAGTCTCCGACAAGTTCTTCAGCTGTAAAATGGAGGAAAATAGTTCTGTTAGTGAGCACATACTCAGAATGTCTGGGTTACACAACCGCTTGTCTCAGCTGGGAGTTAATCTCCCGGATGACGCGGTCATTGACAGAATCCTTCAGTCGCTTCCACCAAGCTACAAGAGCTTTGTGATGAACTTCAATATGCAAGGGATGGAAAAGACCATTCCTGAGGTATATTCGGTGGAGATCAAAAAGGAACATCAAGTGTTGATGGTGAATAAAACCACTAAGTTCAAGAAAGGCAAGGGCAAGAAGAACTTCAAGAAGGACGGCAAGGGAGTTGCCGCGCCCGGTAAGCCAGTTACTGGAAGAAGTCAAGGAATGGACCCAAGCCTGAGACTGAGTGCTTTTTTTGCAAGGGAAGTGGTCACTGGAAGCGGAACTGCCCCAAATACTTAGCGGACAAGAAGGCCGGCAACACCAAAGGTATATGTGATATACATGTAATTGATGTGTACCTTACCAGTACTCGTAGTAGCTCCTGGTTATTTGATACCGGTGCGGTTGCTCATATTTGTAACTCAAAACAGGAACTGCGGAATAAGCAGAGACTGGCGAAGGACGAGGTGACGATGCGCGTCGGGAATGGTTCCAAGGTCGATGTGATCGCCGTCGGCACGCTACCTCTGCATCTACCTACGGGATTAGTTTTAAACCTCAATAATTGTTATTTAGTGCCAGCTTTGAGCATGAACATTGTATCTGGATCTCGTTTAATTCGAGATGGCTACTCATTTAAATCCGAGAATAATGGTTGTTCTATTTATATGAGAGATATGTTTTATGGTCATGCCCCGCTGGTCAATGGTTTATTCTTGATGAATCTCGAATGTGATGTTACACATATTCATATGAATACCAAAAGATGTAAAGTTGATAACGATAGTCCCACATACTTGTGGCACTGCCGCCTTGGTCACATTGGTGTCAAGCACATGAAGAAGCTCCATGCAGATGGACTTTTGGAGTCTCTTGATTACGAATCATTTCACACGTGTGAACCATGCCTCATGGGTAAGATGACCAAGACTCCGTTCTCCGGAACAATGGAGCGAGCAACCAACTTATTGGAAATCATACATACCGATGTGTGCGGTCCAATGAGTGTTGAGGCTCGCGGAGGATATCGTTATGTTCTCACTCTCACTGATGACTTAAGTAGATATGGGTATGTCTACCTAATGAAACACAAGTTTGAAACCTTTGAAAAGTTCAAGGAATTTCAGAGTGAGGTTGAGAATCAATGTGACAGGAAAATAAAGTTCTTACGATCAGATCGTGGTGGAGAATATTTAAGTCACGAATTTGGTACGCACTTAAGGAAATGTGGAATCGTTTCACAACTCACGCCGCCTGGAACACCTCAGCGAAACAGTGTGTCCGAACGTCGTAATCGCACTCTATTGGATATGGTGCGATCTATGATGTCTCTTACCGATCTACCGCTCTCATTTTGGGGCTATGCTTTAGAGACTGCCGCATTCACTTTAAATAGGGCTCCGTCGAAATCCGTTGAGACGACACCGTATGAATTATGGTTTGGGAAGAAACCTAAGCTGTCGTTTCTAAAAGTTTGGGGATGCGATGCTTATGTCAAGAAACTTCAACCTGAAAAGCTCGAACCCAAGTCGGAAAAATGCGTCTTCATAGGATACCCCAAGGAAACTATTGGGTATACCTTCTACCTCAGATCCGAAGGCAAGATCTTTGTTGCCAAGAACGGGTCCTTTCTGGAGAAAGAGTTTCTCTCGAAAGAATTGAGTGGGAGGAAAGTGGAACTTGATGAGGTGATAGTCACCCCTTCCGAACCGGAAAGTAGCACAGCGCGGGAAGATGTTCCTGTGGTGCCTACACCGACTGGGGAGGAAGTTAATGATGATGATCATGAAGCTTCGGATCAAGTTACTGCTGAACTTCGTAGGTCCACAAGGACACGTTCCGCACCAGAGTGGTACGGCAACCCTGTCCTGGAAATCATGTTGTTAGACAACGGTGAACCTTCGAACTATGAAGAAGCGATGGCGGGCCCGGATTCTGACAAATGGCTAGAAGCCATGAAATCCGAGATAGGATCCATGTATGAAAACGAAGTATGGACTTTGACTGACTTGCCCGATGATCGGCGAGCCATAGAAAATAAATGGATCTTTAAGAAGAAGACAGACGCGGATGGTAATGTGACCAGCTATAAGGCTCGACTTGTCGCTAAGGGTTATCGACAAGTTCAAGGGGTTGACTACGATGAGACTTTCTCACCCGTAGCGAAGCTGAAGTCCGTCCGAATCATGTTAGCAATTGCCGCATACTATGATTATGAGATATGGCAGATGGACGTCAAAACGGCATTCCTTAATGGCTTCCTTAAGGAAGAATTGTATATGATGCAGCCAGAAGGTTTTGTCGATCCTAAGAATGCTAACAAGGTATGCAAGCTCCAGCGCTCCATCTATGGACTTGTGCAAGCATCTCGGAGTTGGAACATTCGTTTTGATGAGATGATCAAAGCGTTTGGGTTTACACAGACTTATGGAGAAGCCTGTGTTTACAAGAAAGTGAGTGGGAGCTCTGTAGCATTTCTCTTGTTATATGTGGATGACATACTATTGATGGGAAATGATATAGAATTCTTGGAAAGTATAAAGGCCTACTTGAATAAGTGTTTTTCAATGAAGGACCTTGGAGAAGCTGCTTATATATTAGGCATCAAGATCTATAGAGATAGATCCAGACGCCTCATTGGTCTTTCATAGAGTACGTACCTTGACAAGATATTGAAGAAGTTCAATATGGATCAGTCCAAGAAGGGGTTCTTGCTTGTATTGCAAGGTGTGCAATTGAGCACGGCTCAATGCCCGACCACGGCAGAAGATAGAGAAAAGATGAGTGTCATCCCCTATGCCTCGGCCATAGGGTCTATTATGTATGCCATGCTGTGTACCAGACCTGATGTAAACCTTGCCGTAAGTTTGGTAGGAAGGTACCAAAGTAATCCCGGCATGGAACACTGGACAGCGGTCAAGAATATCCTGAAGTACCTGAAGAGGACTAAGGATATGTTTCTCGTTTATGGAGGTGACGAAGAGCTCGTCGTAAAGGGTTACGTTGACGCTAGCTTCGACACAGATCTGGATGACTCGAAGTCACAAACCGGATAAGTGTATATTTTGAATGGAGGAGCAGTAAGCTGGTGCAGTTGCAAGCAAAGCGTCGTGGCGGGATCTACATGTGAAGCGGAGTACATGGCAGCCTCAGAGGCAGCGCAAGAAGCAATCTGGATGAAGGAGTTCATTACCGACCTAGGGGTGATTCCCAATGCGTCGGGCCCGATGACTCTCTTCTGTGACAACACTGGAGCTATTGCCCTTGCCAAGGAGCCCAGGTTTCACAGGAAGACCAGGCATATCAAGCGTCGCTTCAACTCCATTCGTGAAAGTGTTCAAAATGGAGACATAGATATTTGTAAAGTACATACGGACCTGAATGTAGCAGATCCGTTGACTAAACCTCTCCCTAGAGCAAAACATGATCAACACCAGGACGCTATGGGTGTTCGATTCATCACAATGTAACTAGATTATTGACTCTAGTGCAAGTGGGAGACTGTTGGAAATATGCCCTAGAGGCAATAATAAATGGTTATTATTATATTTCTTTGTTCATGATAATTGTCTATTGTTCATGCTATAATTGTGTTATCCGGAAATCGTAATACATGTGTGAATACATAGACCACAACGTGTCCCTAGTAAGCCTCTAGTTGACTAGCTCGTTGATCAACAGATAGTCATGGTTTCCTGACTATGGACATTGGATGTCATTGATAACGGGATCACATCATTAGGAGAATGATGTGATGGACAAGACCCAATCCTAAGCATAGCTCAAAGATCGTGTAGTTCGTTTGCTAGAGCTTTTCCAATGTCAAGTATCTTTTCCTTAGACCATGAGATCGTGCAACTCCCGGATACCGTAGGAGTGCTTTGGGTGTGCCAAACGTCACAACATAACTGGGTGACTATAAAGGTACACTACGGGTATCTCCGAAAGTGTCTGTTGAGTTGGCACGGATCGAGACTGGGATTTGTCACTCCGTATGACGGAGAGGTATCTCTGGGCCCACTCGGTAATGCATCATCATAATGAGCTCAATGTGACTAAGGAGTTAGCCACGGGATCATGCATTACGGTACGAGTAAAGAGACTTGCCGGTAACGAGATTGAACAAGGTATTGGGATACCGACGATCGAATCTCGGGCAAGTAACATACCGATTGACAAAGGGAATTGTATACGGGATTGATTGAATCCTCGACATCGTGGTTCATCCGATGAGATCATCGTGGAACATGTGGGAGCCAACATGGGTATCCAGATCCCGCTGTTGGTTATTGACCGGAGAGGCGTCTCGGTCATGTCTGCATGTCTCCCGAACCCGTAGGGTCTACACACTTAAGGTTCGGTGACGCTAGGGTTGTAGAGATATTAGTATGCGGAAACCCGAAAGTTGTTCGGAGTCCCGGATGAGATCCCAGACGTCACGAGGAGTTCCGGAATGGTCCGGAGTTGAAGAATTATATATAGGAAGTCCAGTTTCGGCCACCGGGAAAGTTTCGGGGGTTATCGGTATTGTACCGGGACCACCGGATGGGTCCCGGGGGTCCACCGGGTGGGGCCACCTATCCCGGAGGGCCCCATGGGCTGAAGTGGGAAGGGAACCAGCCCTTAGTGGGATGGGGCGCCCCTCCTTGGTCCTCCCCCTGCGCCTAGGGTTGGAAACCCTAGGGGTGGGGGCGCCCCACTTGGCTTGGGGGGGGGGAAGCCACCCCCCTTCCCCCTTGGCCGCCGCCCCCCATGCAGATGGGTTCCAGGGCCGGCGCCCCCCCTCCAGGGGGCCTATAAATAGTGGGGGGGGGGGGAGGGAGGGCAGCAACAGATCAGCCCCTGGCGCGTCCCTCTCCCCCTGCAACACCTCTCCCTCTCGCAGAAGCTTGGCGAAGCCCTGCCGAGATCCCGCTACTTCCACCACCACGCCGTCGTGCTGCTGGATCTCCATCAACCTCTCCTTCCCCCTTGCTGGATCAAGAAGGAGGAGACGTCGCTGCTCCGTACGTGTGTTGAACGCGGAGGTGCCGTCCGTTCGGCACTCGGTCATCGGTGATTTGGATCATGGCGAGTACGACTCCATCAACCCCGTTCATTGGAACGCTTCCGCTCGCGATCTACAAGGGTATGTAGATGCACTCCTTTCCCCTCGTTGCTAGTATACTCCATAGATGGATCTTGGTGATGCGTAGGAAATTTTAAAATTCTGCTTCGATCCCCAACAAAATACACCGTAACGGGTGAGGGAGTCCTGGATTAGGGGGTCCTCGGACAGCCGGACTATATCCTTTGGCCGGACTGTTGGACTATGAAGATACAAGCTTGAAGACTTCGTCCCGTGTCCGGATGGGACTCTCCTTGGCGTGGAAGACAAGCTTGGCAATACAGATATGTAGATCTCCTCCCTTGTAACCGACTCTGTGTAACCCTAACCCCCTCCCGTGTCTATATAAACCGGAGGGTTTTAGTCCGTAGGACAACAACAATGATACCATAGGCTAGCTTCTAGGGTTTAGCCTCTACGATCTCGTGGTAGATCAACTCTTGTAATACTCATATCATCGAGATCAATCAAGAAGGAAGTAGGGTATTACCTCCATCGAGAGGGCCCGAACCTGGGTAAACATTGTGTCCCCCGCCTCCTGTTACCATCCGCCTTAGACGCATAGTTCGGGACCCCCTACCCGAGATCCGCCTGTTTTGACACCGACATTGGTGCTTTCATTGAGAGTTCCACTGTGCCGTCACCATAAGGCTCGATGGCTCCTTCGATCATCGGCAACGATGCGATCCAGGGTGAGGTTTTCCTCCCCGAACAGATCTTCGTATTCGGCGGCTTCGTACTGCGGGCCAACTCGCTCGACCATCTAGAGCAGATCGATAGCTACGCCCCTGGCCATCAGGTCAGGTTTGGAAACTTGAACTATATTGCCGACATCCACGGAGACTTGATCTTCGACGGATTCGAGCCTATGTCAGGTGCGCCGCACAATCACAACGAGCATGATTTAGCTCTGCCGTCGGACAGTGTTCGGGAGATCACACCTGCAACCACTCCGGCCCTCAATCCGGAACAAATTGCGCCATCTGAGGACGGGTGGATGGACCCCGCCACGGAGGCCGCACACTCAGTGGCGATAGAGCCGAATACTGACTTCACCTCTTACAAGACCCGTGTTGCCGAACCGTGGGATTCGACCCCGGCCACGGACTCCGAGCCGCCTGCGTCCGTGCCCATCAAATCAGATTGGGCACCGATCATGGAGTTTACCTCCGCAGATATCTTTCAGCACTCGCCTTTTGGCGTCGTACTAAACTCGTTGAAGTCTCTCTCCCTGTCAGGAGACCCTTGGCCGAACTATGTCCGGCTAGAACGGGATGCGGACGACAAAGAAATTCGCGCCCCACCCACCACCCACTTAGTAGCCACTGTCGACGATTTAACCGACATGCTCGACTTCGGCTCCGAAGACATCGACGGTATGGACGATGATGCAGGAGACGAACAAGAACCACCGCCCACAGGGCGCTGGAATGCCACCTCATCGTATGATATATACATGGTGGACACCCCCAAAGAAGGCGATGGCGATAAGGCAACGGAGGATAATCCCTCCAAGAAGCAATCCAAGCACTGACCTCAGCGGCGCCGCTCTAACTCCCGCCATAGCAAAAGCAGCGATACCGGCACAAGAGACAATAACGCTCCAGATAGTGCCGAAGACGACGACAATCCCCTCCAGCCAGACCTCGAGCGGGAGGATGAACAAGCTAGCCCTCCGGAACAGGCAGCAAACGGAGAATCAGAGGATGAAAATTACATGCCTCTCTCCGAAGACGAAGTGCACCTCGGCGACGAAGAATTTGTTGTGCCTGAGGACCCCGTCGAGCAGGAGCGCTTCAAGCGCCGGCTTATAGCCACAACAAACAGCCTGAAGAAAAAGCAACAATAGCTTCGAGCTGATCAAGATCTGCTAGCGGACAGATGGACTGAAGTCCTGGCAGCCGAGGAATACGAACTCGAGCGCCCAACCAAGAGTTACCCAAAGCGTAGGTTGCTACCTGAACTCGAGGAGGAAGCATTGAAACCTACTTCACCAGCGTATGATGCGGCTGATCGGCCACCTCGTGGCCGAGACAGAGATGCATATCAGGCCGAAGTCCAGCCCGCACCCCACTGCCATTCAAACAAAAATACCAAGGCCCGGGGCAACACGCGGGACCTGCGAGACGTATTGGAAAACAAAGCAAAACATGCAAGATCGATCTACGGATCACGGGGTCTCGCCCCAACGTGTGACGATGATCGTCACGCCGGATACACTAAAAGCAAATCCGGCCGGGCCGAATATAGGAGACAAGACTCGTATGAACTGCGTCGTGATATAGCCCGGCACAGAGGCGCCGCACACCCCCTATGCTTCACTGATGAAGTAATGGATCACGAATTCCCAGAGGGTTTTAAACCCGTAAACATTGAATCATATGATGGTACAACAGCTGGGTTTGCCCGGCTCCCATGTTTTGGTACCTTACGTTCCGCAATATCGGCTAAGGTAGCGCTGGGAGAACTACTGCGATTGTGTCCCGGTTCTTCCGGACGAGCACCTCAGTAGAGAAAGCCGAAAACTGACTGTCATGATAAGGTGAGAGCTGGTCGCTGTTCGAGAGGTCTCAAGTCCTTAAAGACTTTTTCTGCTTCGGGCGAGGAGTCGGCCTTGCTCTACTTAGGCGTATATAGCGCCCCAAATTCAGCCTTCCGAATACTAGGGGCTTCGCCAAAATTTAAAATTGTAGACTTCTTGTCAGGACCGGTTTTTCGGGATATTAATTTCCCAGAAAATGGCCCTTGTGCTCACTAGCCCCAGGATTTACTGTTAGCTGATGAGGCACCAACTTGATACATAAATTCCAAGCAAAGTACAAAATATGTAGTACAAGACCATTGTGGCCTATGAGTACAAAAATTGGTTTCTAGTGGTTGAAGGCGGAAGCGGTTTGTGGTTCATCTGTGTCTATGGGACTCCATTTCCCACAGGAACAGCTGACCAGGATAACTCCTATCTTCGCTCGGCTGCTATCTTCTTTGCGTAGGTTCCGGGGCTGTCATCGCAACGCTCCTCTCCATGCGAGAAATCTGGCCAAGACAATAGCCAGGGACAAGCCAGTGAGTACTTTTGAATGTACTCGCAAACATTATGAACACGGGTATAATATAACAAGGGACAATCATGCTCCAAAGTATTCTATGATCATAACGTCAGTCACGAAATAAACAAAATTCATGATGCACACATGCAGGTTGTTCATATAAAATATGAATATGCAAATCGGGAGTAGAAATAGAATGCACCGATCGAGTGTCTGAAGCGACGCCTCGAAAGGATAATTAGATAAATCATGCCTCAGTCGGGTGTCTGAGCGACACCACATAAAGGGCTTATAAATAAAACAAATAACAAGCATGCCACAGTCGGGCGTCTATGCGACACCACATAAAGGGCTTATAAAGAATTTAAATAACAAGCATGCCACAGTCGGGCGTCTGAGCGACACCACATAAAGGGCTTATAGAATACATAAATAACAAGCATGCCGCAGTCGGGCGTCTGAGTGACACCACATAAAGGGCTTATATAAGAATAATCACAGTGAATATCCAGGAGGTAGAACCGTCCCAGGGATACTCAATAATTCAAATAATGTAAATGGTTAGTCCATAATAATAATAACCCTAATCATCGCAAGTCACAAGTCACGATCCAAGTTCTGGTTTAACAGTTTTCTCCTCCGAAGACCGACACTAGACCCATCTCAGACTGTAGTCCTTACCCATGGACACGGCTATTCGAATAGTTTTAACCTCTGCAGAGGGTGTACTCCTTACCCACGAGTAACGGATTCCTTTAGTCCATCGGGACTAATTCCATTTACGGTCTTTTAATTGAAAACACACCTGGCCCGCAAACACCAGCTTAACTTACCGGTGTCTGGAATCACCCACGACACCTGTCAAGCAAAACTCTAAGTGGGGAGGCTACAACCTCGACTTAGCATGGGATCAAATTTATATCGCGCGCTCTAAGGGGTGCCCCCTCTCGGTCCCAACCGGAAACACCCATGCCCCCGGACCAGGTGGCATGCCTACCGGATGCAGCCGGTATCTTCCACCATGGCCTCTCTGTACGGTGTGTGCTTGGAAGGGGTTGACAACTTACTGAACCGTACCCTACCTGCGGCAGGGACAAGTGGTAGTACAAAACAAGTATGGGGGTTACTGGAACAAGACTCGATCTACGGCCGACTCAGGAGGTTCAAGTATTCCCTGTATGATTAGCATAACAAATATATTTCAACTAACAGACAGAATCACCACTCATCATACCTCATCATGCCATACCGGACACACTCGTCTCGACGGGGAACTAGGGACAAGCTCGTGTTTACCCAAGACAGAGACTTTCCCGGCTTCCTTCTGGTATGCATGAAAAGCATACGAGGATGATTGCTATCACCAGCATATCCATTTCTAACAGCAAAGAATCTCCATTATGCACTCATGCGTATGATTGTATCGTCACATAAAATAACGAATGCTCCATGTCAAGGTGGTGTTGTAACCGTATTCAAACAACACCCAAAAATATTATGCCAGGGTTCAGAATGCTTGCCTTCAAGTTGTGGAGAGGCAGGGTGCATTCCAGAACTTTTGAAAGTTTTCTCCTCTCTCCAAATATCCTATTTTTGAAAATATTCAAATTAACACATAGTTTCAAAACAGTACAAAAAAGTTGTTTGGGAAATTTTCAAATAAATACTAAAATAAACTAGACAGAATTTGAGAAACAACAGAAAAAGAATCAAGTCATTTGGACTTATATTTAAAAAGTTATAGTCAGTCAAAGTTTAGTCAAAGTTCTGTTTTTAAATAAAACAGAAAAAAGAAAACGGTTCTAATAGAAATACGCTTTCGAGACGGAGGAGACGTACTTCTGGGTTTACGCTTTCATTTAAAACAGCGCGGGCCGTCGCTGTGTCACTGACAGTGGGTCCCTTGGGCCCACTGGTAAGGTTTGACCAGTCGCCTTTCCCTCCTCTGCCTCTGCCCGAGCGGAGGCGGGACTCTGGCGATCACCGTCGACGAACGGCGGCTCCCCGCGGGATTCTGAGGGCGGGGATGGATCCGCTGGTCCAGGGCGGTGCTCCCGGTGGTCGAGGAGGTGGCGGGGATGGAGGGAGTCGCCGGCGGCGAGCTCCGCGGCGGACGGCAGCTACGGGAGGTTTGGGGCTTTGGGCTACGGTGGTTCCCGAGCGAGTTTGGGGTGCTGGGCAGCTCCGCACGGCCAAGGGGAGTCGGACGGTGGCGCTGGAAGGACTAGGGAGGCCCTGCTTGCGACGAAATGGACCGGAGGGCGGCGGCGGCCGAACCTGCCGGAGATGGGGAAGACGGCCTCTTCCGGTCAATCCGCGGCTAGGGGAGCACTAGGGGGATGGCCTGAGGTCGTCTGAGGGTCTGGACGAGCTCGGGGACTCCTATTTATAGGTGGACGAGGTCGGTTCCCGCGACGGCCATGGATAAGAACGCCGGCGACCGCCGTTCTGTAGCTGCAGGGCGACGTGGCGGCGACGAGCGCTTGCGGACGAGCTTGCGGATGAGCTCGAGCTGTTCCAGGGGGCAGCTGGCGTGCGCGGGTGGCTTGGGCGGCACCGTCCATGGCAGAGGCCCGCTGCCGACGCCGGCGTGCCGCCAAGGGGCTCTGACGGCGGCGCTGTAGGGCGCGAGGGGAGGGCTTGGAGCGCTCTGGTGTGTGGACGAGGACGGCCGTGGCTCTGCAGGCGAGCAAGGGCCAGGGGCGGGATGCGGCGACCCGTGCGCACGCACGTGCAAAACGCGCGCTCTGGCCACGCCCAGAGCATGCACGCTACGTGTTCGACGCAATGCCAGGGCGTGCTAGAGGATTAGGATGAGGCTGGGGATTAGCAGGCCTGGGTTAGGGGTGGCTAGGAGACTAGTGGACATGCTGGTTTGTCCAGAGGAGCAAGATCACAGTGCAAACACAAAACTATGCCAAAGCTGTCCATGAACACACGGTGCTCGACAGAATGCCATGGGCATCTAGGCAACTCTTGGGGTGACCAAACTCTCCAGATCATATTCTCTTTAGATGATAAAGAGGGTGGCAAGGTTAGTTGGTCAAGACCAGAAACTTGTTAGTGCAAATATTTGAGAAAACCAATTTTGGGCAGAAACTAAAGGTTATTATCTCATGAACCAAAAGTACTCCAATGGGTCCATTCTCCTGGACTTAAGGGTTTGGTAGGGAGGACTATAAGCAAGAAGAAGAATCATGGGCAATAGAGCAATACAAAATGGAGTTGCAGTAGAAAAGGCCAATCTGGTCCAGAGAGCAAAAGAGGATGTTTTGCTCAAATTTTTCAAAGAGCACTCATGGGTTTTTGCATGAAGTTGAATTATATGCATCTACTGACATCTCCAAACACTTGGAAGAATTTTTAAAGAAATATTTAAATAGGTTGTAGTGCAAAAATACCTACTGGACCAGATTTGAAAATTTGGTGTAGAGCTCAAAATCTCCAATGACCAAAATATATTTTTTTGCATAAAAGTGATGTGGAAACATCATAGGACATCCCCAAATTTTGGTGAAAATTTTAAATGCATTTATCAAATGGTTGCAGTGCAAAAGAGGCTCCAAATTTATGAAAAATCATTTTAAAAGAACAAAGCTCAGGAAAAACAATTATGCAAATAAATCCACTGATAAAGAATTGTTTTGTTGAGAGAGTATACAAGTCCAATAATATTTTTGGAAAGTTTCCACTTGAGGTAAAAACCCACAATATTAAAGAGAAGAGGGGTTCTGAAATCAAAAGATAAATCCAGAAAATAAAAATTTTATTTCCTGGCAAAATTTTAATTAATAAAACAAGGTCAAAATTTTGGGGTGTTACACTTCTATGGCTAAGTGAGAGTGATAAAGCCTTATAGTCCGATTGCCTGGTTCGTTGTGCTGAACACCTCCCTCGAAGGACCCAAAATTGGGATAAAGAGTGCTCAGGTTTATCCCGAACACCTCAGTACTTTTTACATGGGGGCAGAACCGACGACTGGCCAACTCTTAGATTTTATAAACAGCCGCACAGAAGGTAATATTTTAAATTCACAAGCGTTGCATAGCGCAAATGAACTCATTTCATATTACAGGATCACACGAGTACATTCATTCGAATATTACATCCTTAGCACATTCCTCCGCCACAAGGCGAGAACCCTTCAGGACACTGTTATAATACATTTCGGGGTGGCGATGCTCCTTGCCTTCCGGCGGCCCCTCCTTCACCAGCTTCTCGGCGTCCAGCTTCGCCCAGTGCACCTTTGCCCGGGCAAAAGCCCTGCGCGCACCCTCGATGCAGACAGACCGCTTTATGACTTCAAGCCGTGGGCAGGCATTCACAAGCTGCCTCACCAGGCCGAAGTAGCTATCAGGCAGGGGATCGCCATGCCACATCAGGACTATAAGACCCTTTATGGCCCGTGCGGCCGCCTTGTGGAGCTCGACCAGTTGCTTCAGCTGGTCGCTCAAGGGCATGGGGTGTTCGGTCCCAGTATACTGAGACCAGAACAACTTCTCCGTCGAGCTCCCCTCCTCGGCCCGGTAGAACTCCGCGGCATCTGACACACTGCGGGGTAGATCTGCGAACGCTCCTGGAGAGCTCCGAACTCGGGTAAGTAAAAGGAAATTTTCTTTCACATGCTTGCTTTGCATAATGATTGCCTTACGCGCCGCTATCTTCTTAACCGCCTCAATTTCCTGGACGGCCTTTTGGGCTTCGGCCTTGGCATGTTGTGCGCTTTCGAGGGCCTTCGCAAGCTCGGACTCTCGCGTCTTAGAGTCAAGCTCCAAGGACTCGTGTTTTTTGACGAGAGCCTGGAGCTCTTGCTGCACCTCCCCCACCCGGGCCTCTTGCTTTTCTCGCTCAATGCGCTCCTTGGCCGCTTTGTCTTCGGCCTCGGATAGCGCCTTCTGCAGGGTCGCCACTTCGGTTGTGGCCCCTAGCAAAATTCATGACGATCCTATTATTCTAAAACCAAAATTTTATAATATACAGACGGGGTATAACTTACCTTTGTTCTCTTCGAGCTGCCTTTTGGCAAGGCCGAGCTCTTCCTTGGACCACTCAAGGTCCCGCTTCAGTGCGGCGACCTCCGCAGTACGTGCGGTAGCGGCCAGCAGTGAAGCCTGCATATGCACATAGACATATTTCGATTAGACTCCTGCGGTTATTATTTGATCCTCTATCCGGCCTTTCTTCGCAAACGCCAAACAGAGCATCAGGGGCTAGTGTCTATGCGGTAACATTCTCTTATAAACTGGTTACTTACCTCAAAGCCTGTTAGGAGGCTGGCACAGGCTTCAGTCAGTCCGCTCTTGGCGGACTGAACTTTCTGGACCACCGCACTCATAAATAGTGCGGTGTTCTTCGTCGATGGAAGCGCCGCGAAGCGCTTCCAGCAAGTTGTCTGATGCCTCTGGATGGACAGAGGCCATCGGCACAGGCGGCTTGCCCCTCTTAGCGAGGGGTTGCCTGACATAGTCTGGAACCACTGGAGGTTCCGGCGCAGTATTCGGTTGGGGGCCGAATTTGCTGCCCCCATCATCAGAGCCCATGGGAGTCTTGCTCCCTTTGCGCCCTCGGGCTCAAAAACGTCGGTGCAACCTATCAACGCATGATTCAGACATGCTTGGAGACACAGATTGGCAAAACAGTGGAGGCATACGTAGATGATGTGGTCATTAAAACCAGACACGTCGAATCCTTAATAGACGACTTGAGGCTCACGTTCGACAATCTCCGAACATATGACATTAAGCTCAACCCGGAAAAATGCGTCTCCGGCGTGCCCGCCGGAAAGCTCTTAGGCTTCATCGTCTCCAACAGAGGAATCGAAGCAAATCCGGCTAAAATCCGAGCTCTGTCACAGTTGGCCATCCCAACAGACCTCAAGCAAATCCAGAAACTAACTCGATGCGTGGCTGCCTTAAGCCGCTTCATCTCCCGATTAGGAGAAAAGGCATTGCCTCTTTATCGCCTTCTGCGACGCACCGCACACTTCGAGTGGATGGATGCGGCCACGGCCGGATTAGAAGAAATAAAAGCCATTTTGGCCACAAACCCAATCTTGGCCGCACCTAATGTCGGCGAACCAATGCTGCTATATATAGCGGAAACACACCAAGTTGTAAGCGCAGTGCTCGTCGTCGAACGAGAGATGGACGGACATAAGTTCCCGCTTCAAAAACCGGTATACTATGTATCCACTGTCCTCACTCCATGCAAATCACGGTACCCACATTATCAAAAGATAGCATATGCGGTCTTCATGGCATCCCAGAAACTATGACACTACTTTCAAGAGTGTTCAATTACGGTGGCCTCTGAAGTGCCACTCAACGACATAATAAACAACCGCGAGGCCACGGGCTGGATTGCTAAATGGGCTATTGAGCTCCTCCCGTTCGACATAATATACAAACCACGGCAAGCCATTAAGTCACAAGTACTGGCTGATTTCGTCGCCGAATGGACAGAAGCCGAACTCCCTAAAGAGTACGGCGCGTACTCCAACTGGATTATGCACTTTGACGGCTCTAAAATGTTGGTTGGTCTAGGCGCTAGCATCGTCCTGACGTCCCCCACCGGGGATACAGTCCAATACGCACTCCAAATACTGTACACAGACTCCAACAACGCGGCAGAATATGAGGCCCTGTTACATGGTCTCCGGATGGCAGTCTCCATGGGCATTCAATGCCTGGAGGTGCGTGGGGACTCGAACCATGCAATATCTCAAATAAATGGAGACTTCGACGCCAAGGATCCAAAAATGGCGGCTTATCGCAACGCCGTCCTCAAAATGTCAGCTCGGTTCGAAGGGCTTGAATTCCACCATGTGGCCCGGAAAAACAATCAGGCGGCAGATATCCTCGCCCGCATCGGCGCCAAGCGCGACCCTGTCCCGCCTAATATCTTCTTGGAAAAGCTGTTTAAGCCATCTGTGGTATGGGAAGGGGAGACCGGCAACAATAGTCCGGACCCGACCACAACAACAGAAACCGAACACTCTGACATAATCGGAGGCTCTGCCACCGAAATAACACCTTCCGCCCACGTAATAATGGCTGTCATCGCCCCGTGGACAGAACCATTCCTGGCCTACCTAACTAGGTAGGAACTACCCGAGGACCCAAACGAGGCGCGCTGCATTGTGCGACGGTCTAAAGCCTACAAGGTCCACGAGGGAGAGCTTTATAAGAAAAGCGCTACGGAGTCCTTCAAAGGTGCATCTCCGAAGAGGAAGGGCGGCAACTTTTGGCAGAAATTCATGCTGGACTTGGCAGCCACCACACCGCAGCTCGGGCCCTTGTAAGCAAGGCCTTCCGTACAGGTTTCTACTGGCCGGCGGCCCGAGCAGACGCACAGGACCTCGTTCAACGATGCGTCGGTTGCCAGCTTTTTGCAAACCAAAGCCATATGCCGCCTACCGCTCTCCGAACAATCCCCATTACTTGGCCCTTTGCGGTCTGGGGGCTTGATATGGTCGGACCCCTCAAAGGGGGAAGCCATAAGAAAAAAATACTTATTGGTCATGGTGGATAAATTCACCAAATGGATAGAAGCCAAACCAGTTAAAACGGCCGAATCCGGACCAGTGATAGACTTCATATCCGGGGTTGTACACCGTTATGGCGTCCCCCACAGCATCATCACTGATAACGGCTCGAACTTTACAGCCGACGAGGTAAAACTTTGGTGCAGCAACATGGGCATCAAGCTCGATTATGCTTCTGCCTATCACCCGCAAACTAACGGTCAAGTCGAACGAGCAAACGGTCTTATCATGAGTGGCATTAAACCCAGATTAGTGCGATCCTTGAAGGAATCCGATACGCACTGGGTAGAGGAGCTCGACTCCATACTATGGGGGCTGCGGACCACGCCGAATCGCACTACCGGATACACACCGTTTTTTATGGTGTACGGCGCAGAGGCGGTACTGCCCTGCGACATAATTCATGACTCGCCTCGAGTGCGCATGTATGAAGAGAAAGAGGCCGAGCTTGATCGGCAGGACAGTTTGGACGCCCTGGAGGAGGAGCGTGACGTGGAAAAAGCCCGTTCTGCATTCTATCAACAACAGGCTCGAAGGTATCAAAGCAGAGAAGTACGGGCCAAAACTTATAACGTTGGCAAACTCTTTCTACGCATACCGGAGAAGAAAAAGAACAAGCTCAAGCCCAAATGGGAAGGTCCCTTCGTTATCGACCAAGTTCTGACCGGTGGAGCGTACCGTCTGCGGGATGCATCGGACAATCGACTCGAGCCAAACCCATGGAACGCAGCCAGACTCCAAAGGTTCTACGCCTAGTGCCAGAATCCATGTTCGTCTCCTTACCTCCGTCAATTTTTTATATATCCGTTATCTGTCTTTTATTTCTTTCTTTCTTCCCTTTTTCTTCAAGGCCTTAAAAGGCTAAAATGTGTCTTGATTACACAATCTTGACGCGCTAGCCGCGCTCATTATACCTGGGGGCTTCTTATATAGAAGCTTAATATAACTATTTTCCGGGCTCTATGCCCCACACATGTGTTATTCTTCCACATGTACCTTTTTTTGCCATTATATGCATCGATATGACTTAAGTTTTGGCCAAGCTGGATTCCCTGGCTCTTGTCTTTATGCCCTACGTTCCGGTTAATTCGGCTAGGGCATAAGGGGAGCACCTCTGCGATTGTTACTGCCGGGTCAGCCGGATGTGTACCTCAGACTGGGTGAAGCCGAAAGCTAGCGTTCTTAAGGGAATACTCAGTCGGTGAACAAAAGATGATCCTTATTTATTGTAATACATGCCCCCAGATGTTTTTATCCTGCGTCTCTTTTCGCAGCTCGGACATGCACATTAGGGCATGCGTACCCAGGGAAAGGAACCCTTAACGGAACTATTCTCCCTGGAAGATGTTTCTTACTATCCATGTAATATAACATAGCTAGTTGGGTACTTATCTGTTCAAGCACTTATGACCCCTACGCCTTGTTTCCACGCGTACCCCGGTTTTTTCATAACTGAGCGGGTATTCGGATACACTCCGGACTGTTGGGTCCAGAGGTTGAAGCGAAAAGGTCCGCCATGACAAATAATTTACAATATGGCTAGGGACAATACATGTCACTTGAAGTACATAGTCACTTAGACTGACTAAATTCTTCTTCTATACCATCCAACAGGCTATCTAGCCTACAATCCTGTTGGGAATACTTTGTGGCTAATTCTACTTGGTCATACAGCAAACTGACGGGGATCTCTTTCCCATCAGGCCCCACAGGTCCGACCTCGGCCATGTGGTTCGGGTCAGCCTTGGTATATCGCGTCTTCACCATGGCCCAGGCTTCCCTCGCACCTTGCCGGCAGGCTAATATCTTCCATAATCGGAAGCGCCGCCACGCTCCCTTGAGCTTCTCTGTAAGCTCCCCCAGGCCTCTTGGCGGGGAGGCGGATGGCCACAAAGCTTGGGCAATGCCCGGCATCACCTGCTGAACTTGTTCGTGCAGTTGTGAGAGCTCTGGCAGAAGATCACCTGCAGACCCGGGCATTTCCTCTGCGGGACGACCCATCAGCATACCTACACATATAACTCTGTTAGCCGGTTTCTTCGCCGAACTCAATAAAAAGTTCGTTCGAGCACTTAAAATGCCGCGTCGAAGCCTCTCATTCTCCTTTACGGAGTCAGCAAGTTGGGCCCGAACATCTTTCAGTTCAACACTCAGTTGGATATTGGCATCTTGGAGATCGTTTTTCTCCTGCCTAACCTGCTTAAGCACGCGCTCGCCAGCCTTTAACTATCGTTGAGCATGTTGCTCATCCCCTTGCACTACATCCGGATTAACCCCGGCATCATCTGCAGAATCTATTGTTAGATTTGCATGCATGCCGCATACTAAACGGTACATGTCATTCTTTTTGATAGAGACAAGTGTTACCAGAGGGGGCCTTTTCGGACTCCTTCATTGTGGTAACTGCGGCCCGTAGCTGGGCTTTGCACTCTTCCAGCTCTTGAGACAATTGGGTATTCTTCTCCGTAAGAACCTGCACAAATAATGATCCTTAAATCAGTTGTGTCAACTGTTTCAAGTCTCAGGGGCTACTGATATACATAATTATTAAACTTCCTTACCCGTATATCCTTTACATACTGGTCCGTGGCTCTGGCAAGACCATTTTGAGTAGCTCGAATGTACGCGTCTCCTGAGTTGAAGGCATCGAACGCCTCTTGGGAGAAACAAGCGTCACGGAGTACGGCCCGGCGACGCCTGTGATTCATGGCGCTCTCCACTTCGGAATTTGTAGCGGATAGCCTATCCGCATCCTCTGTAGGAGGAACCTCTAGCGTTGCCTCATGTTAGCATCCGCCTTTATGTCCAGCTCTCGAGCCCGACTGGTGGAGGCGTGACCGGCAACCTCTCCGGATATAGTCCGCCGAGCGTTTTTCCTACTAGGAAACATGGATGTCATTATATTTTAAAAGACGACAACCACGGAGTGGGGTTCTGTTTCATACCTCTGTGACGGCGTCTCAGTCCTGACCGCCTTCCTTTTAAGCCTACCCGGCTTCGGTGCCCCTTGCGGGTGAGTCACTGCGGGTTCGGCATGGCATCCCGAGGGCCTTCCCTGTAAGACACCATATGTGCGGTAGGTGAAGTGCAGAAAAAGGGATCCTTTTCGGAAGTTGGGACTCCGGTTTTACTCACATACGATGCAGGGAGTAGTCCAGGATAATCGGCTATGATGGCCACCATGGCATCATCGCAGCTCAATTGATAGAACGTCCTGTCAATCAACTCCACAAATATGTCCGGATCCTCTTCGAGTCCGGGGTCGAGGGCCCGGTCAGGGTCCTCTGGTTGTGGAGGCGGGCTATGGACCTCCCTCACAGCTTTTCGCAGCTCCTGCTATGAAACAGCAAGGTAAGTATTTATGACAAAGAATGCGGGAAGGTCCGGAGTAAACTGTAGCAGCTCACCCAGCTTGGAGGGTTGTACATGGAGAATCCATCCCGTGGCTTGATACGGATGAACTCCTCTTCCTCTCCTTTGTATAGATTGGACATAATTTTTTCTAGGGCAGCGACTGAGTCCGGTCCCTTACGACCGCAGTGGGTGGCATCGTCTTCTACGTTGAAGTGCCACATGGGTTGCCCCCGATATTGAAGTGGCTGCACCCCCCGCATTATACATATTGACATAACTTCGATTACTGTCAATCCTGACTGGGCCAGCATCTGTATCCGACCCATCAGGTAAAGGACCTCCCCGTTATCTTCCTCCTGAGGGCTCCGAGGGCGCCAGCTGCGGCGTTTCTTCAGGGGAGCGTTGTCGAACTCAGGAAGGCCCATCCGAATAGGGTCCGGAAGGGGGACGTCCTCCATATAAAACCACTCTGAAGGCCAGTCTTCGGATGTCTTCTTCGGTGTACCGGACAGGTATCCGGTCCCGGCGATGCGCCATATTTCTGCTCCGCCCACTTGGTATATTGACCCCTCCTTTGTACGGGGTACGAGGCAGAATAGCCTCTTCCATAGCTCGAAATGAGCTTCGCAGCCTAGAAACAGCTCGCAAAGGGCGACATAGCCAGCAGTGTGTAATATGGAGGCGGGAGTAAAATTATGCAGCTGGAGGCCGTAGAACTCCAGGAGCCCGCGGAGGAACGGATAAATTGGAAATCCAAGCCCTCTTAATAAGTAAGGGACAAGGCATACCCGCCCCCCCATGGATGGGTTGGGAAAGCTCTCCGCTTGCTCCCCGCCATTGTAGGTGGCGAGCCCGGCTTGAAAGGGGACCATATACGCTGGGGGGAGAAATCCCTGGGTCTGTAACTCTACTAATTGGCTGTGGGGGACGGAACACTTCTTCCAATTTCCGGGCTTAGGGCTACGGGAGCGAGAGGAGGAGCTGCGATGGCCGGCCATGTTGGAATGGATTTTTCCGGTTGCGCTCTGATGGATACTCACTGTGGGAGGATGGTGTGATCTGGATCTGACAATCCCCGTCTCTTTAATAGGCGATTTACTCACACAGCTAGGGAGGCAAATGTAAAAATGCCCTGGCTTCTCGCATTCGCTCGATGCGTGGAAGATAGCCATTATTAGGCGCGGAAGCCAAGGAGTGCGACATTTATGGGAAGCCGGACACTACTCAACAGGTACTCAGAATTTGGAGAAGAACCCGCCTTACAATGCCGAAGACAATCTGCGCGCCGGACTCATCGTCATTGAAGCCTGGTTCGGGGGCTACTGAGGGAGTCCTGGATTAGGGGGTCCTCGGACAGCCGGACTATATCCTTTAGCCGGACTGTTGGACTATGAAGATACAAGATTGAAGACTTCGTCCCGTGTCCGGATGGGACTCTCCTTGGCATGGAAGGCAAGCTTGGCAATACGGATATGTAGATCTCCTCCTTTGTAACCGACTTTGTGTAACCCTAGCCCCCTCCGGTGTCTATATAAACCGGAGGGTTTAGTCCGTAGGACAACAACAATCATACCATAGGCTAGCTTCTAGGGTTTAGCCTCTACGATCTCGTAGTAGATCAACTGTTGTAATACTCATATCATCAAGATCAATCAAGCAGGAAGTAGGGTATTACCTCCATCGAGAGGGCCTGAACCTGGGTAAACATTGTGTCCCCCGCCTCCTGTTACCATCCGCCTTAGACGCATAGTTCGGGACCCCCTCCCGAGATCCGCCGGTTTTGACACGGACACCCGTCCCCAGTTATGTTTCGACGGGTGTCTCCTCGTATTCGGGTGTGAATGCCACGTGGCACCGCTCCGGAAACCCAAGGGTCCGACGGGCGTCCCCGCCGGTGACGCCGCTCTGGCTCGTCGCCCGAGGCCAGGCTCCGGCTATTTAAGGCGAACGAACGGCGTCTCGAAACCCTAGACACACCCTTTTCCTTGGTCTTTTCAGATCCACGCCACATATAGAGGCGCTCGCAGGCAGCGCGATCCCAGCAACGGAGACGGAGATGGAGATCCACTCCGGTGCGCCATGCACCAAGAGGGCGACGCCGTCCTCTAGTGGTTTGGCGGTAGCGGCTGGAAGCGGCGAGGACCGCATCAGCGACCTCCAGGATGCCATCCTCGGTGAGGTCATCTCCCGTCTCTCCACTAGGGAGGGCATCCGCACTCGGATGCTCGCACGTCGTTGGCATCCTGTTTGGCCGACCGCTCCTCTGAATCTTAACTGCCGTGAGATCCCTGTCGCTCGTCTTTTTAACGCCCTAGAAACAGTTCATGTCGAGATCATCAGTAGGGTCTCTGCCTACAGTGAGGAGCTTGCTCGCATACGATACATCGTAACTTGGCATCAGGGTAAAACAGTTCCTAGTGATGGTTCTTGCCTTCCAGAGTCCATCCTCTCCAGCCATGTGGGCGCAGTTCTCCGCCTTTGTATACCGGCGTGCTACCTCCAATGCAGACCCTCTACTGTCCACGCCTGGCTTGAGTCCCCCAGATTGAACAATCTCCAGGTGCTTGAGTTTTACTACCTGTTTCCACGATTTGTGAAAGAAACTGTCAAACTATCGCACACATGCTCTTCATCTACGCCCTCACTACCGAAGTCCGTCTTTCGGTTTTCCTATTCTCTGCGAACTGTGAGCTTCGCGTGTTGCCAGATACTAGACCATTATGTAGAGGTACTTGAACTACCACTGATCAAGAGACTTTCGCTTGTTGAGGTTGATATATCAGACTTCTTGTTGCAAAGCATGATCAACTCTAGTTGCCCTGCACTCGAGTGCCTGCTGCTTGTTTGCAATAGAGAAAGGCATCGGATCACAATAAATTCCCCTAACCTTGTAAGCATCGGCATCCGTGGTTAGAAAGGAAAATTCATCATTGAGGATGCCCCCTCACTTCAAAGGTTGATCCACAATCTCCTGAGCAATAACATGGAGGTATTCACCATCTCTGCACCCAAACTGGAGACATTGGGCAAATTCAGTATCTCGCTTGACCCCACATGTCTTATGGTACTGACATTTCACAATAATTCCAGCTGCATTTCCTTGAGAAGGTAGTTTCATCTCATCCAACCTTTTGTTCTGATAATTTTATGTTTTATTTTCCATGTTATGTGAAGGATTTGGCGACGGTCAGCCTATCTACAATGCGGCAATCTGTCAAAACCTTGTTTTTGGCCATGACTCATAAAGTGGACCTGGTCATTCACTTGCTTAAGTGCCTTCCAAATCTGGAGAACTTGTTTGTTCAGGTGATGATTCTCACGCCCGACGAACTGATTGGGACGGGGGTCATGGAATTTATCGTTCATTTTGTCCTTCCATTGATCTTGAGTATCTTTCAACCTTTATGTGTTTTTAGGGAGGAAACGTTCCTGATGGTGCAAGAAATATTTGGCGTCGCAAGCACCGTGCGTTTCTCAAAGAACGCATCATTCATTTAAACACAGTAACGCTAGAAGATTATGAAAAAAGCGGGAAGAACACTGAGTTTGTGAGGTTCTTTATTCTGAAGGCAACGGAGCTAGAGACCATGAGGATTAAGTTTTTCTTTCCCTCAGACTTCACGCAAGAATTTTACGAACAGCAACAGTAGTTGTTCTTGTGGGAGAATAAAGTTTCCAAACGCGCCCATCTCAAGTTATCAGCATGCTGCAATCATCTGTGCTGTGATTTGAAACACAGGCGTGTTGAATGCCTGGATTTGTCAGATCCGTTCACTTGTGCCTGCTGGACACAGGGCTGTAGTTAGTTCCTCAAGCTAGTACAGTTAGATGTTGTTGCGCCAATCTGATTCTGTGTTATGTCTAAACATGGCTGAAGCCTTTTGCACCGTTTTGTAAGCTTGTTATAACAATGATTTTGTGCTATGCACCCGCTATTCTGAAAATTTGATAGTTTTATGTCACTATCGTGATGCTACAAAAACATTCGTGTGCGGTTGTCGACTAGGGAACAAAAACATTTGGAAGAGAAGAGGCACTACCTTGCCTGTTCTGCAAGGAACGTGCATCTAGTGCATGTAAACCAGTGCGTCTGCAGTGACCAGACGACACTGCCTCCTTTCATGGCAGACTGTACGTTCACATGGCCGTGGCTATGCTTAATCTCAAACCGTGCTCCCAGCAACCTCAGACTGTACGTGCCTTTCGTGTAAACGCATGTCCGTGAACGAGTTTATGTCTGAGTACAAACAATCGAGTCGGCACTGGCGTGCGTCGGCTTCAGGACTAAGCGCGACTCTGTAGATTCTAGATTTTATGTGTATCAGTGCTAGTGCGGTGCTCCTGTCTGACATAGGACCGTGCCTTTGACAAGTCAGTGCCACGTCACCAGAGGCATGGTTCCCCATGCCTGCCAAAGCGACATCTGTGCCTTGCTAGATTACAGTAACCCATGTCTCGTGGAACGATCCAAGACGAAAGATTGCCGGATGCGCCTCGCTAGCAGCACGTTTCTTTGAAATATAAAAATATTCAGGAGATCAATATTTGATGTGAGTAGACCGTCACACACCCTCTGAAAGATTGCAAAAAATGAGATACATGCCTTTAGTCAAGTAACCATGTCCAAGCATAAACTTATACTAGACGAGTATCCCTTGCAACATTTCAAAAGAAGGCAACTGTTAATGATCATTCTTCGAGGATTGCCTTGATCATCAGGAGGTCATCAGTGTTCGCAAACCCTTGCCCCAAAAGATCACAGATGACGCTTTGCATCTTCTTTCTATTCTCCTTCAGCTTATGCACCTCCTCCTTCAGAAAATCCCTGTCCAACTTAATCTCACCCTTGTCGTCCTTAAGATTATGAATGGCACTTGTGAGAGACCTCTGAATGAGCTTGATGTCTTTATCAACGATACCCATCTGCTTCTTCTGCCTGTCAATCTTCATGGTAGTTACATTAGTTCTTTCCACAGCTGCAACGAGATTCTCGAGCTTAAGGTTCACTTGTTCATTATCCATTTTAAGCCTGCTTATCTCTTCATCCTTTGCTTGCCTATCATCATTGCTCTCATCTAATATCCCCCAGAGCTTGAGTAGGCACCTCTGCATAATGATAGGCCATGGGCGGTCAACCCATTCGACGACTCCATAGTTAACGCCTCTCTGCGAACAAAAAAGGAACAAAATAAACAGAGACTATTAATACACTGCTGCAGAAGCTCTGGGATATAATAAAGTTCACATATACTTGGTTTATAACCTCATTCAACTAACTATGAACCGTGTTTGTGCAATGTGGCACTTCAATGGTTAGGTACTCACAACACTAATTATGGTGCTTCGCCCACCCTGTCCGCGGAGTTATTTCATAATTTTACTTAGTTTCTTTTAAGCCAGCTTGAATTAATCTGGAGCTACCTTTGCAGACAACTTATTTAGAGAGTTTTTTTTGAAGAATATGCTGACTATTAAACAGAAGTCCCATTTGTAAACAAACATGAGAGTGTCTAGATCACTTCTTTTGTGTTCAATGATGTAAAATAAGTAGTGACCTTTACCCTTTTATGTAAAGTAAAAGGACTACACAATGTTTCCTACAATCAACCGGAAAACACAAGAAGAAATCAGTCTTCTTTGGTAGACTACAAGTCCTATATCCAAATGGTTTGATTCAACAAGAAAGTAACTCGGATTTTCGAAAGTGACTAACTTGCACAGCACAGCCGAAGAACCTCCTCCCCGTGTCACTTCCTTCAAAAGCCACACACCTGAGAGGCTTGGTATCGTGGAGAACACAGTAGAGAGGACGGTCGAGCCCTTGCTAATTTTTTTAAATAATACATTTTTAATTAAATTACACAAATATTACGCCAAAAAAATATTTTTCACAAATAATACACCGTCGGCCGTCAGCCGGCCGACTGGACCTAATCGGCCCACAGCAGGCCGATCGGCTTGCTGCTAGCCGACTGCTGGCCCGCCTGGCATGCGTCGGCCTCTGATTGGGCTGGCCACGTCGCGAGGGGGAGGGAGGGAGCTGTCGGCGCGGGCATGCCCCTGTCGGCCTACCGCGGGCCGATCGGCCAGCTGCTGGCCGACAGGGTGCTGCCCCACCTCGCGCGCGGCTGGCCGGCTGCTCCCTGCGGCCTTATCCTCCCCTTCCTCCCATTTCTTCTGTTCTTCTTCTTCTCTTACCTTCTCCTCTCTCTACACAAAAATTCCACCAATTTATACACCTAAATGAGCAAGTTTTTCGCGATTTTGGCACCGTGAATGGATTCAACTCAGTTAGGGCAGCCAAAAGAGGTCTCGATCTACTGATGGGGTAGCTCGTGGTGGTCGTGGTGAGCATTTTGGTGGAGGTGGTGGTGGTGAAGTTGGGGCAGTGTGGTGGTGGTGAAGTTGGGGCAGTGTGGTGGAGGTGAAGCTGTCGTTCGTCGTTCTTCGTTGGAGGCGGAGCACCGGCAGTTTGGTGGCCGCCGTTCGTCGTTCTTCGTTCGCACACACGCTTCAAGGGTATATTTCAGCAAACATTTTATTTTTCGTAGGTGCTCCGGTACTATTTGTTAATATGTTTTGATGTGAAATAAATTAGGTGTGCGATTATTGTTATTTGCCCCGGTAGTATACGTAAATATATTTAGATGTCAACTAATTAGTTGTGTTAAAATGTGTAGTTGCTCCGGTAATAATCCGTACTATATGTGGATGTCAAGTATTTAGGAGTGTCAGTATTTGTAGTAGTTCCGAAAAAAGGTCCGTAATATAGGTAGTCCAGTCAAATATATTAATCTGTCAATATTTGTAGTTGCTACGGCAAATATTCGTAATATACTTGTAGGTGTGTGAATTGTATTAGTTGCTCCGTTAATATTCTGTAAAATATAGCTAGGTAATATATAGACATGTCTAATATTTGTTAGTGGGATATTAAGTTGTTGCTTAATACTTGCATTTCATTGTTGAAAAAAAATAGGTGAGTCGAGATGTCCGATGTAGTGAAGTTCAGATTTTACTACGGTCCTGGTACTGTCCAAACAACTGAGATGGGAGCAGATCTGAGTGAATTTACTCACATAGAGGTGCCAATGAGCGCACCGCAAACATGGTCTGTTAGTCAGTTGAAAGAATGGATTGCGGCAAGTTTAGGTCTTGATACTGAAACACACACCGTCGGTGTTCATGCATTATGGACACGGTCAAGTTCAATAATTTACTTTTATTTGAGGCCAATAGAGGGAGACTCCGATTTGGTGCGGTGGTTACAAGGTTGTGAACGAAGGGGATGCAATCCTGTTGCTTTAGTGCTTCCCGTCGTGAAGGAGGTCACTGCACATGAAGGCGAGGGTGGCTACAAAGGACAGAGCAGTCAGGTAGAAGGAGGAAATGCTTATGGTTACGAACAAGGACAGAGCAGTCAGGTAGAAGGAGGAAATGCTTATGGTTATGAACCAGGGCAGAGTAGTCAGGTAGAAGGAGGAAATTCCGATGGTGATTACAATGGCGAGGTGGACGCTGACGAGGTAGATGGGCACATGCAGAACCAGATGGAAGAAGAAGACACCGATGTTGAAAGGGGTCATGCCGATGATTCTGACGAGTCAGATGAAGAAGAAAATGCAGAGGAGGTCCCGAATCCTGCATGGTGGATTCATGACTTATCATCTGCAATGACCGTGAATGATGGACATGATTCAGCCTGGCAATATCACCAGAACAATATTGCGACGGGTGCTATGTATCCGAACAAGCAAGCCTGAAGGATGCAATAATTAATTGGGCAATGTCCATGCAAAGGGTTTTCACAGCTTAGGTGTCCAGTCAGAAATTCCTGACAATGGTATGCAAGAACGCAGATTGTCCCGCCAGGGTGCACGGCTTTCTTCCTAAGTATGGCACAAGTTGGGTGATAAGTGACTTAGTTAATCACACTTGTCTTATTCCCTGCATCCCTCAAGATCATGCCAACCTTTCATCCACGCTTATTTCTCGATTGTTTTACGATGAGATAGTGCAGGGCAAAGCTATGGAAGTGAAGGCAGTCCAGACAAAAGTCTTCACCAGGTTCAAGTACAGAATTTCTTATGGCAAGGCTTGGAGGGCTAAGCATGCGGCGCTTGAGAGGAGATTTGGTTCTTATTTTGATGCATATGACTCTGTTGTCCACCTCCTCCACACCCTGCAGCAGCGGAATCCAGGCACCTATATCGATATCCAAGGCATGTTCATGCCAGAGTTCCCAACTGTGAGGGTGTTGCATCGTCTCTTCTTCTCTTTCGGTGTATGCATCGAAGCTTTCAAGCATTGCCGACCGGTGATATGTGTTGACGGTACTTTTCTCACAGGCAAGTACAAGGGTCAGATCCTGACAGCCATAGGTCAAGACGGCCAAAATCAAGTTGTCCCATTGGCATTTGCTTTTGTGGAGAGTGAGAACATTGAAAGTTGGACATGGTTCTTCAGGCAGTTGAAAATATCAGTTGTGAAGGAGAAGCCCAATGTGTGCATCCTTCATGATAGGCATGTAGGTATACTCAGTGCGATAAGGACACTGACAAACCCAGGCCCTGAGGAACAAGTTCCATGGCAGGACTTGCAGAGCCGTTGGTGCATGCGCCATCTGGGGGCTAATTTCTTCTCGCAGTTTAGAAATAAGAACCTGATGAATCTGTTCAAAAAACTCTGCAAGCAGAACCAGTTATGGAAGTACAATTTGATATGCGACAGACTTAATGTGTGCACGCAGAGACACGTGAGGGACAGGAAAGCTGCAAGAGATGCAGCGGTGAGGGCACATGTTGAAGCAGTAGCTGCACAATTGGCAACAGGAACAGCGGCCGTGGAGGAGGAGCCTGTTGGGCTATGTGACCTGCCAGGCTTTGACCCACCTGGTACTAGGAGAAGGCTCAGGAGGTCGATTAAAACCTTCGAGCAGTGGATAGAGCATGAGCCTCTGGAGAGGTGGTCTTTGCTACATGACACACATGGAGCAAGGTACGGTGTCATGACAACGAACCTCGCAGAAACATACAACTTTGTCCTCAGAGGAAACCGGGCATTGCCACTTACAGCCATCGTTGAGGGTATTTTCTATGGCACCGTCAAGTATTTCAGAGATAGACGTCAAAAAGCAGAGCAGCATATCTTGAACAACCCAAATACATGGTACTGTGAAAGAGTCACGAAGTACATGGACAACAAGATGCAAAAAGCTAGGTCACACACTGTAGTCGCCATCGGTAATCAAGAAAGAAGGTTTGAGGTCCGCTTAGCCAACAACAAATTCGGATGTGCAAATGAGTTGAGGACGCATGAGGTGAAAATTGGCAATGAAGCCTGGCCAACGTGTGAGTGCACAGGCAATAAACCGAAATTGCTTCACCTACCTTGCTCACATGTACTTGCTGCTTGCGGGCATCTTGGAATGGACGCAATATCGTTTGTGTCTCCATTTTTTCTGAAAGAGTCTGTCCTCAATACCTGGACAGGTGAGCTGATGGGTTTTCGATCAATGGGTAATTTCAACAGCGTCAACCCCGCCGAAAGGCGTTACATTCCAAACCCAAAGCATATGCGTACAAGTAGAGGCAGACGGCAGTGTCAGCGCATCCGGAATGATATGGATGAATCTGAAGCAGGAGGTCCGACTAGGCAATGCATTCTATGCAATGAATTTGGCCATAGGGACACTAATTGTCCCACTTTTGTCATTGGGCGTGGACGAGGCAACCGGGGAAGAAGAGGAGGTAGAGGCAGTAGAGGAGTAAGGGCGAGAGGAAGAAGCTAAGCTAGCAGTAGTATGTTCTGAATTTGTATTAAGTGTGGTGTGGCACTATGTTCTGAATTTGTATTAAGTGTGGCACTATGTTTTGAATTTGTATTAAGTGTGGCACTATGTTCTGAATTTTTATTAAGTGTGGCACTATGTTCTGAATTTGTAATAAGTGTGACACTATGTTCTGAATTTTTATTAAGTGTGACACTATGTTCCGAATTTGTATGCATGCGGCGCTTGAGAGGAGATTTGTATTAAGTGTGACACTATGTTCTGAATTTTGTATGTGCAGGAATGTCGGGATTGTGGTTGCTGAATGGGGACATTGATAGGGGTCATCGTGCTGCGATATGGTATGAGCGCAAGCTTGAGCCTCTGGTCACTCGCACTCCTAAGGAAAACTGGATGATACACTCAGGATGGCTTCAGCGGTACGTGCTTTATTAATTTGCACACTGACATGCATATTAATGGTTGAAATGGGAGACACTAACTGAAATGTTCTCTGATGAAGGTTGAAATGGGCCGGCCTTTTACCTTTCGCGCGTCTGGTTGAGTCTATCCCGGGTGAGAAACGCCTCGCCATCGATGGGTCTTTGCTGAGCTGCTTAGTGGACCGTTGGAGGCCAGAGACCCACACGTTTCACTTCAGATGGGGAGAGATGGCTCCTACTCTGGAGGATGTGTCACTTTTGCTCGGACTACCGTTGGCAGGTCATGCCGTAGGACCGTTGGACGCACCGGCTGGTTGGGAGCGAGCTCTTACACAAAATTTTCATGGTGTTTTTCCGGATGCTCCGGATCCGGTATGGGAGCATCACGGACCTAAGTACGAGTGGTTGCTAAATTTCCGGGTAATTTCCCCTACCTATTATCTTCAAGTTATCGTGCATACAGTTTTACAGAAAATAATTGTGGCTTACTAAAACTTTCTCTTCGCTTAATGCAGATCCAGAACTTCCGGGCGCCGTTGACTGCAGAACAGATCACTCGGAGCCTGGAGGCCTACTTAATGTGGCTTTTCGGCAAGGTGATGTTCACGGAGAACCATGTCACCACTATTAGCGCGCTCTACATCCCTATGGCACTCGAGATAGCGAGCGCTCAGACGGCGGATCAGATCAGACAGAGGAGTTGGGGTTCGGCGGTCTTAGCGGCTACATACCGAGGTATGTGCAACGGTTGCCAGCTTACATCGAGAAAGCCAGCCCTTCTTGGATGCCCTCTATTCCTACAGCTGTGGTCGTGGGAGAGGTTCTCTATAGGGCGACCAGATGTACATGTTCATGAGCCTATAGACGCCATGTTTGATGTTGACGGCATCGACATGCCTACTTTCGGTCTGTGTTGGACACGTCGCGAGGTATGCACCGTGTTGTAGTTTAATGCAACTTTGTTCTGCACAAGAGATAGTTCGATGCTAGCGGCTACTAACTTTTCTTCTCTGCAGAGACGCTTTGCTAGTGATCAGGCCAGGAAGGCATACACAGCATTGAACGAGCAGTTCGATGCGTACACCGGGGTCATCTGGCAGCCCTACACGGAAGCAGCCATACAAGCGAGATACCCTGGTGGTATGTCTGTGCTATGCACAAGGGACCGAGATTACTGGATGACAAAATCTAAGATCATCTTGGATGTCTTCATCGAGGAGATGGCACAACAGAGGTTTGTGAGGCAATTTGGTCTTCTGCAGTTGGAGCTACCTCCCCCTATAGAGAACCCGGTGCCAGCACACATCCACAGGTATTAACCAGTTTTTCAATGTTGCATTATATTTCATAGTACTCCATTCGAAGCTTTAGGTAATTGTTGAACACACACCACAATTTTAGGATGACAAGGAAGGGCATGACCAGGACAACTGCTGACTGGCTAGTTAGACTAGAGCCGTATGTTATAGAATGGGAGACAGCAAACACAAATCTATGGCACGAGAATCACAATTTCGATCTCGATGAATTCAATCTCTATTTGCGGCGCTACATGACCGGAACACGGTTACGCATCATTTAGTACTCCCACCCAGAGGAGATACCGGATCCTACTCCGTCGGATATGTACCCGAGCTATGATACTTTGGGCTCTAGGCAGTACGCAGTAAGATATATTTTCTTTACGTAATGTTGTCACATACTTTGACGTGCAAGAGACAGACATTATTAATCGTCATGGAAATTTGCAGGCTACCTTGACACGCGAACTCTACGACGACGTGACCACCTTTGGATGATCACTATCGTCTGGACCTCTTCTTCAGCATCGTCCAGTGCTACAGCCCTTCTTGGAAAGAATTCAGAATAAGATACGGACTATGTACGAGGCTACCACGTGCACCCGGAGAACCGATGTTGTTCAGCACCAGCAGGAGCAGCCGCGTCACTCCATGCACCGACATCAACCACGTCCACGTCTAGCACATCAGCCGACAACCAGGCCACCCCGTCCTGACCAACCTGGCAGTTCTACGTGGCACCCGCAGCACTATGGTCCCACGTCGAGCTTCGTGTTTTCTCCACAGCCACAGCAACACGGTCCCTCGTCGAGCTTCGTGTTATCTCCACAGCCACAGCAGCACGGTCCCTTGTCCAGTTTCGTGTTTGAGCTAGAGCAGCCGTCACAGCCAGCAGGTATGTGTCTTCATATTTATTGTTTTCAATATTAATGACGCGACCTCATTCTTCATGATGAAACGTTCCATCGCGTAGGAGCCTACGGATATCAGGCGTCTATGTCGGCATCACATGATACGTGGGGGAGTGATCAACATCCCGAGGAGAACATACAGGCTCAGATGTCGCAGCACACCCAGTGGATGAACATGTTTTCGACTACTCCACCAGGCCCCACACAGGATACACAGCATGACCATGGAGAGTCTGAGATTCCTCCTCGTCACATTAGGGCACCCGACAGGTTGGGATGGTCGCCGCTTCCAGATCCGCCTCCCCGCCAGGCCAGACGTCGTCACTGACACTTCTATCTATCAGTAGAGACATTACCATCTATTTCTGTGTGAGACTTATGTCTATTCTATGTATGAGACAAATGACTATGTACTTATGTATGAGACATATGCCTACTCTATTTTAGTACTCTGTTATCCGAACTACAAGATCATATTTAGATAGAACATAATACTCATACAATGAGACATTACAAACAACTAGATAGAACTACATCTAAATTAAATGGTACGTAACTGAACTCACAACATACAGCATAAAAACTACATGAAGTCATCATCGTCATCCTCGTTTGATGCAGAACTCTTGGCCTTCAACGATGAAGAACTCTTGCCCTTCGACGATGCAGAAACCTTGCCCTTCGATGATGAAGAACTCTTGCCCTTCGACGATGCAGAACCCGGAAGCGGCGGCATGAAGATATCATCTTCGTCCTCGCTCTCCTCAGTCCATAAACATGGATTATTTGCTGCAATCCTTCTGAAAGTTTCACTCTTCGGCACCACTACCTTCTTCCACCTGTCATGCAACCTAAGAAGTTCTTTACGTACCTCCTCACATAGGTCCTTTCAGGCCACCCAGACCTACGTAATTGGTGAGCCAACTCATTCATTATGGTGTCACTACCGGTGAGTTCGTCCCATGGAACTATCCTATTATCCATCCTGAAATCGGTAGCTAGCCTCAGAAGAGTCCTACTCATCCCAGGGTGAAAACTACGATCGAAAGGATAATGGGACATCTCAACTACACTACACTAGAATGCTTATCCACCTCCGTCTGAAGGGGGTTTTACAGGTAGAGAGGAGAAAATGGCGGGAAAGAACGACTGCGGTATGGTGGGAAAGGGTTGGCGGGAAATGGGTGGCGGGAAACGGGTGGCGGGAACATATGGCGGGAAAGGGTTGTGCGGAATACGTCATAGTTTTAAAAAAACCAGGGATCGTTCGGAAAAAATGGTGGCATGCACCAGTCGGCCCACAGTAGGCCAATTAGTCCTTGTCGGCCCCCTACAAGCCTATCAGCCAACTGCAGGCCGACTGGACCCTGTCGGCCAACTGCAGGCCGACTGGACTTGATCTAGTGGCCGACAGCCCAATCGGCCAGCAGCAAGCAGATGGGCCACCAGTCGGCCTGCTGTGGGCTGACTAGGCTCAGTCGGCCTGCAGCGGGCCGACGGTGTATTATTTTTGAAAATTATGTTTTCAGCGTAATTTTTTTGTAATTTAATAAAAAATGTATTATTTAAAAAAATTAGCCGAGCTCTTTGCCACAGAAATCATGGTCTTCGATGGTGTCAGGGTTCTCCTACAAGGACACATGAATTTTTAGAGCTCAGATCTTTTGTTTGGAAAACAAACCCCAGTTCAACGCTCCGCATGTAGCAGGAAATCACCTACATAGAAATCAAAATCCAGTTCAAGGAAGTTCAACCTTCCTTCCTCCCCTCTTGTCCGAACTTTTGTGTCGACATGGCCCGGAGGATGTGAGCAGATGCGATGCCGTAGGCGGCGTCGAATTCGAGAGGAGAGAGAGAGAGGGAGAGAGAGAGAGGGGGGAAGAGATATAGTGAGAGAGCGAGAGGGGAAATGAAAGCGAGGGACTTCGACATGGTCCGGCTCAACCAAATACTCCACCTACTCGCCAGACCCACCAACCCCCACCCCCCTCCCACGCCCCTTTTTTTTGCGCTGGGATAGCAAGGAGCCATTTACTATTGTCAGTAGTTTCAGCTTTGCGAGCGAGTACACAAAATTTCTTCCCTCTCCATAATTACTCCATAAATACATCGTTTTGTGCATCTTCCCTCCCGAGTCACTTGCTCTTCCGCTCCCCTTCTCTGGTTCCTTCTGTCTTTCTTGCTTCGTCTTCTTCACTCTACAGTCCACATAGATGGATCTACGATTCGCCCACTTGCTCTGAAATACAGTAAATTTTTCCCCTTTGCTTAATACTTATGTGTTGCGCACTGTCTTTTTTAGATGGATTCTTGTTGTATGTTACCCTATTAATTTTATTTTTTGAGTTAATATCCTACCCCTTTGAAGAGGTTCTATAGGGGAATAATCTTGGAGGAGAACAGTTGATTTTTTTCACCTAGTTCGCTGCAAGAGCTTGTAGATTTGAAGAGGTCTGTGCGTGTTCTTTCATTTTTTACAGAGACACTAACATCAATGGATATCACCATATCAGCATTCGCTCCACTCTGTCTTACTCATTGAAACAAGCGTGTATCAGTGATATACAGTCCTTTAATTCTTTGTACCATTAGCGGAGTGTTGAAATAAATTTTTCTTTAATAATTAATGAACCCGAGTCTTATATATTGTTACATCTCGCAGAAAAAGATGGCGTGTGATGTTTGCAGGAACCTCAACCGTCCCGGTGTTGAATCTGATGTTGCCCAATCTTTCTTGATTGTGTCTTTGCCTTGTTGTTATGAGTCATACCTGGTAAGTTTTGCTACCAAATCACGCGTGGCCAGTAAAAAACCTTCATCACTGTATTTGTTACAATTATCTTTATTCAGCAGTCAGCAACCACACGTATTCCTTCGGACCGAACTATACTGCGCATGCTTGTTTTTATTTTATAGGCCTTGATGTAATTAGAAGTTCAATTGTTTTGTATAGGTTTAATTAAATGTCATAGATGTTGCCTGTGCCCGTGCCTGAAAGCCAAGAAATTTCAAGGAAGAAATTCTTTCATGCATTTTTTCTTCTGAAAATCAGTAAAACATTTATATACCTTTGTCTTAATTTTACTTTTATGCAGTATGTCCCATGCTACTACCGGAACCAGGTCCTTTCTTTGATCTCTTTATGGAAAGATGAAGCTTTCGAGGATGGTTTTGAAGACGAAGATTTTGACCTTGTGTTTGGCACTACTGAGGAATTGTCTTACAGGATTAAGTTTACAAATGGCAACCACAGGTCTAAGTTTCATGGACCTGGATGGGAAAAGTTGATACGTGACTATGATCTGTTTTATGGTGATATTATACAATTGGATTTGCAAGCAAAAGATTTCTTCTTTCCCATTGACTTGATGTTGAGTGAATCTCGAGGAGGTCACAAAGCGTTTCCCAAACCTTCCGTTGGTATGTTCTGATCGCTTATCAATATTTTTTCTGGTTTAACATTTATCTATTATAATTTTACTGTGGTATGCCGTTGATATTTATGTGCTTAATCGCTCTGATATAATGTATTAAATCTTTCTTTGTACTCACAATGTAGTTTAAAACTGTAATTTCCCTTGTAAAAGCCAATATTCGTTTATTTTAGTTTTAACTGCTCTATTCATTGCTTCACACATAGTGGCTAATACATGGTTGTATTTATTTAGCCCTTGAAGGCCTCAATTTATCGGAAAGGAGCTACATAGACGAGACAGTCTACACCCGGGGCATAAAACTTTCCTATATCGACATGGCTTGCATGATTAAACTAGTCCTAAATGCTAAACACATCCCTGCCATTACCTTTGTGCACCGTCTATGTTTCACCAACGTTCACACAGACCATTTGGTATGTCGTTGTTTCTTTCCCTAAACCACAGTCAACATGCATGTCTTCGTAATATAATGCCAGAATAATTTGTTATTGTACAAAAAATCGCAGCTATTGTTACCAATGATCTTAGGATGAAGCTTGGATATTTGCCTCTCAAGGGCAGCATCAGGCTTGTACAAATTTTCAGCAGCGTTGATTTGCCTGGCACCTACTGTATACACAAAGATGGAAGGATGGCGATCACCGGGATTTCTGTTTTTGCATATGCAGCTAGGCTGATAGTTGATTGCGTTGTACTCATCAGTATCCAGTGGCACACTGTGCGCATGCAGGACTGCTCTCACTTGTGATCACCGGTCTTTACAAAAAAAAGAAATGACGCGATATGTGTACGGTGATGGAGGGATGGCATTACACCACATAAATTTTAACTACTATGGTATTAAGTTAAGTACCGTACGTGTGTTATTTCAAACTATGAGTGCAGTTCAAATCCTCATAGTACATACCTAATAGAACTTATCAGTTAAAATTCTTATTCAGACTATGGTACTGAAAGCAGATGCGATCCTAAACGTGGTTGTCGTCGCTGTTGTTGTTGTTGTGGGTGTGTCTCTCGGTTCGGCATGTTTGCTCAGAGAGGCACTTGAACCTAGTGCAAGTTCAGTCTTGTGTTAAGAAGACTCATGGTCATGCCTCTGTGCTATGATTAGCTTAGCTGACTTTGTGTAGTAAGAGAGGCACAAACGTGAAGTTTGTGAAGGCACGATCATATATTATAAGAGGGGATGGTCGTGCCTCCTAGTTGTCATTATTTCAGTTGAGTCGTGTACTCAGATAGGCACGTTGGTCGAGCAAGCGGAGGCACGGTCCCATATTAGGAAGAAGACTTGCGGTCGTGCGTCCCATGTCAAAAAGAAGAGTTGCAATCGTGCGTCCGTGTTCAGTATGTTTGTAGTGACACGCTGCTCGGAGAGGCATGTGCGTGAATCAAGTGGAGGCATGGAGTACGAGTTATTGCCACTGTCCGATGTCACTGTTCTCGCAACGACATCACTTAAAAAATACTACTTTTTTGATAAATGGTGTTTTGCAACACCTCCGTCCTCCAAACCGTCTTTCCAGATCCACCGCACCCGTCGCTCCTAGATGGAGTACGACGGTTCTAGTACCAAGAGGGCAAGGCTCGTGCCACCGACGAGGCATTCCTCTGGGTGTTTGGCGGTACCGGCGGGGACCGGTGAGGGTCCGCCCACCGGATCTGAGGAGCACGGGAAAAAAACTCGTTCGGACCGCATCAGCGATATCCCGGACGTCATCCTAGGTGAGATCATCTCTCATCTCCCCATCAGGGATAGCATCCGTACTCGCATCCTCGCTCGTCGATGGCGTCCTTTATGGCCCACCGCTCCTCTGAATCTCGACTGCCGTGAGATCCCTGCCGCTTGTCTTTTTAAGCCTCTAGAAACAGTTCATATCGAGAAAATCTCCGTGGCGCCTCCTACCTGGGAGCTCGCCCGCGAAAGGTACTTCGGAACTCGGTGCCCTCGCAAATCTGGCACTGACGATACGACCCTTCCGGAAGCCATCCTCTCCGCCCATGTGGGCGCAGTTCACCATCTCTGCATACCGGCGTGCTACCTCCAGTCCAGACCCTCCGCCGTCGACGCCTGGTTGAAATCATCCAAACTGAACAATCTCCAGGTGCTCGAGTTCTATTACATGTTCCCAGATTTCGTGAGAGAGTGTGTCGTACGACCACTCACACACCCATCATCTGCGCCTTTTGCACCGGCGTCCTTCTCTCCGTTTGCATCCTCCCTACACACCGCCACCTTTGCTCTTTGCCAAATACCAGACAGTTACGTTCAGGGTCTTAAACTACCACTGCTGAAGAGACTTTCACTTGTGGACGTTGGTATATCAGACATCTCGCTTGAAAGCATCATCCACTCTAGTTGCCCTGCACTCCGGTGCCTACTGCTTACTTGGAATATGGAAAGTCGCTGCATAAGAATAAACTCATGTAACCTTGTAAGCATTGGAATTCGCTGCAGACATGGCGAACTTGTTATAGAGGATGCCCCATCACTTCAGCGGTTGCTTAACGATATTCTCAGCAGTAACTTGTAGATAACTGTCATGTCTGCACCTAAACTAGAGACTGTGGGCAAATTCCATGATTTTTTCTCTCAATCCAAGGTCACGCGTAACCCTACAGTTATCCAGGTACCTAGTTTTCAGCTGCATTTGTTCGAGTAAACAAATTTCATGTAATAGAACCTTTTGTTCAATTTTTAAAATCGTTGTGCGTGCACCATGCAGGGTTTGCCAGCAGTCAGCCTGTCAACAGTGCTTCAAACGGCCAAGACTTTGCTCATCAAGATGTGTTTTGAAGTGGACGTGGCCGTTTCCCTGATGCAATGCTTTCAAAGCCTTGAGAACTTGTTTATCGAGGTGATGATTCTCACACATATTGAAAGCCCATAACATGCATACTGTACTACTTCTACTGTATGTCTTAAAAGGCTTGTCTTACATTCATCTGTAAATTGATACACCCGTGGCTAGACATGTTTTAGTATTACATACACCTGTATCTACAAAAAATCCAATAAATACCTTACACTGGATGCTCTTTCGACAGAATCTCTGTTTTTAGAGCTTAAGTATTTTCATTCTTCATGTACATCTAGGGAGGACTCTGTTGCGGAGAAACAAATACATGGCGTTGTAAGCACCGACCGTTTGTCAAACGAGATGACTTTCGTCTGAAGACAGTAACGCTGGATGACTATGAACCCTGCTTGGTAAACATTGAATTTGTGAGATTCTTTGTTCTGAGTGCAAGCAAGCTTGAGACCATGAGGCTTAACTACCGTTTCCACCAAGACTTCACGGAAGAATTTTATGAAAAGCATCAAAAGGATCTTCTGTGGCACAAAAAGGCTTCTGAACATGCTCGCCTTATATTATCACGAGCGTGCAAGCACCGGTTCTTTTATTTAAAACTCACGCATGTTGAATACCTAGATTTGATGGACCCATTCAGATGTGACTGCTGAACACAGAGCTGGAGTAAGTTGTCCAAGCTTGCAGGGTTACATGTTGTTGCGCCCTTTTGAACGTGGGTTTCGTCTGAACATGAACAGACAACCCTTGTAATATTTTGTATCGTCTGTAAGCTTGCCATAACAATCCTTGTTTATAAAGTGTTGTAACTGTGTAAACGAAAGTGTTGTAACTGTGCAAACGTCAATGTTTCAGCGGAAAGATTCTAAGTATTTTACCGTCACGACACTGACTCTTTGTTAGTATAGTACCATGTTCCCACTGATAATGAAATCGTCAGTGGGAACCTTTCCAATATCGAAGCAAGTCCGTGATTGGTAGGCCAATAAAACTGTGTGTCTCGTGACATGACGGCTATTCTTCGTCTTAAGGTCAGACTTTGTGTAGAAACTTCACAACCGTGCTTTTCTAACTGAGTATCAAGAAGGTTGGTACACGTGCATGTAGAGCCCTTACTTCGGCGCCTTCTACTCACACTTTTCTGCACCCAGAGAGGGTTTATGCTGAGTCAGGCCTGGAGAAACGCCACGCCCGTGCGTGTAGTGACTCCCCAACAGTGCCTCCGGCGCGTGCATCTACGTGCCTCCATAGCTGACATAAGCCGTGACTGTTAGGTGCCCGTGGAGCCAGACGCCCGCGGGTCCAGAGAGCTCACAACGGTGCCTCTCCAGCAGAGCATTCTCACCCATGCCTCCGCCACCACACTTTGGTGCATCCATTGGGCTGACACTCGTGCCTAAGAGGCTTCATTTCCGCGTCTCTGGTGTTTCAATACACGTGCCTCACATGACACTTGCTGTGACCCTTGTGATTGCAGAGAATACACACCCGTGCCTCCATAGCTGAGTATTCTGATCCATGCCTCTGCCACCGAAATTTTGTGCATTCAGAGGGTTGACAATCGTACGTTCCTGTAGAGGCTAGACTTCGGTGCCTCCGGAGCCTGCACCCTTGTGCCTCACGTGCCACGAGCCGTGGCTTTTACGTTCCGCTGGAAACACACTGCCGTGGATCCAGAGACTTCACAAACGTGTCTTTTCACCTGAGTGTTCGCAGCCATGCCTCTGCCACCACACTTTTGTGCATCCAGGGAGTTGATAGCTGGCTCTTTGGAGGCTTCAACGAGGTCCGTGCTTGTACAGACTGCAATTAGATGCCTCCACCGCCTGCACGCACGTGCCTCACATGACATTTGCCCCCGTGTCATGGCGCCACACCCCCGTGTCTCTACAGACCGCACAACCGTGCGTCTCTAACTGAGTATCGGACACATGCCTCTCCCACCAAACTTCTGTGTATCTGGACAGTTGATACCCGTGCCTCGTGAAGACGCACGTCTGTCGACACCATGACTATTCCACCACATGTGTCGAAATCTTCTAGATTAGGTACGTATATATATTATCGTCTTTATGGATCGTAAAACCCTAACCCTTTTCCCAGATCCACCGCACAGAGACCTGCAACGGAGGCGGCACGAGCTTGGCAATGGAGATGAAGAAGCGTGCCTCTAGTAACAACAAGACGAGGTTCGCGGCTGTACCCGTGCCCTCTAAGCTCGATAAGAGGAGCGGCTGTGGTTCACCCACTGGATCCGAGAACCATGTTGAGTCTGGTCCGGACCGCATCAGCGATCTTCCCGACGCCATCCTCGGCGAGATCATCTCTCGTCTGCCCATAAAGGAAGGCATGCGCACACAAGTGCTCGCATCTCGGTGGCGCCACATATGGCGCACTGCACCACTCGATCTCGACTTTTGTGTGATCCTTGATACTCGTTCTACCAGATCTCTGGAAAAAATCTGTTGCCAAATCATCTGTCTTCTCCCGGGCAAGCAAATCGTCCAGGAAACATACGTCGGAACTCAATGCCGACATCTTAGTTGCAACTGCCACGGAGAATCTGTGGCTGATGGCTTCAGTCTTCTTGTATCTATCCTCTCCGATCACAAGGGCCCGATTCGCCGCCTCTGCATCCCGACAAGCTACCTCCAGTGCGAACCTTGTGGCGTCGATGAGTTGTTCCTGTCTCGGAATCTGGACCAACTCCAGGTTTTAGAGTTCTATCATATATTCCCAAAGTTCTTCTACCCAGGGCCCAGGCAAGCACGCGGAATCCCTTCTTCTATGCCGTCGCCACCAGCATCCATCTCGAGATTTCACTCGTCTCTCCACACCATCACCTTCGCCATGTGCAAACTAGAAGACAATCTTGTAGAAATGCTTTGCCTCCCACTGCTCAGGAGACTTTCGCTGGTGGAGGTTTATATATCGGATGTCTCCTTGCGGAAGTTCATCCACCACGGTTGCCCTGCCTTGCAGTGCCTGCTGCTTGTTTGCAACAAGAAATTCTGCTGTCTACGAATGAACTCAGCTAGGCTTGTAAGCATTGGCATTCGTTCCGACGGAGGAAAACTGATCATTGAGGATGCGCCTTCCCTCCGGAGACTGCTACATGATTCTGTAGATGCACAACTACAGATAACAGTTTTGTCCGCACCTGTGTTGGACACACTGGGAAAAATTTCTGAATTACCCAACGAAACAAATATCGTCATTGGGACTACAGTTATTCAGGTACTGCCTCTGCACGTTACTTTGACCTGCATTATTCAAAAGCACTTGAGATTCACATCCACGAGCTAATAATATCACGTTATGTGCTCAATGAAGGGTCTCTACATAAGTAGCCTACATGCGGAGCTGGATTCCATCAAGACCTTGTTTATCTCACAGACATGCTTTAATCTGGATGAGATTGTTGACTTGCTGCGATGCTTTCAATGCTTGCAAAACTTGTTTATCGAGGTGACGAGTTCACACACGTTGAAAGCCCACGCATAATATGCATAATATACTGGCACTAACTCTTAAGTTTGCTCTTCTCGTGTGTTTAGGGGGGAGGATGGGATCAAAGAGGTATAACAAATGAATGGCGCCAAAAGCAGCGGGTGTTTCTCAATAATCACGACATTTGTTTGAGGACATTAACGCTAGAAGACTATGAAGTCACAGATGCAAACACTGAATTTGTGACATTCTTTATTCTCAATGCTAGGATGCTACTGACCATCAGGCTTAAGTTTGGCCTGCGCAGAGATTTCACTCGTGAATTTTACAAATGGCAAGAAGAGGTACTGCAGATGGACAAAAGGGCTTCTAATTGCGCAGAGCTTAAATTAACAACAACTTGCGAGCACATGCACATGGACTTAAAAAACACAGGTGTTGAATGTCTGGATTTGCCAGATCCATTCAACTGTGGATGCTGAAAACAGGTCTGAAGAGATGTACTTGCTATATTGAATGAGTGCATTGTGTAAACATGGTCAAGCAATTATGTACATGCTTTCTGTTTTCAATATCGATCATATGTTTCTGGACCCTATGATAAAAGAAATCAGCTCACACAGATGCTCAAAAATCAAACTAGTATCCTCTTGTATATCTCAGTTGCTTGGCATGAAATTCTGTCTTTTAAAAGCAACATGCGTCCACTGCAAACCTGCAACTGCTGCAACCGCGCCTCTCCGAAGGACGTCCGTGCACCCCACAGGAAACGAACGTGCATCAAGAGGTTGTGAAAATCATACGTCTATGTGAACACGTCTCTGAAAACATTTGGAATGCTGTGATAATGACTTAAGGTCAGCAACGAACCTCCAATCACTTTTTAGATGATGGGTTTCCATTCTCATTATCATATTGAACAAAACTCATGCATCCGAAGAATTCGTCAAAGCGAAAGATTACGTGCCCCTTTTAATTGCAGACACCATGTCCCTCCGAGAGACCGTGTCAGAAATGAACAATTCGGAAAACAGTAGCACGGTCTTGCGTCATTTAAACATACACCCGTGCCTCTCTCAGTGAACAAGCAACTTAAAATGTTACAAAAACTGAGGCACTTCACTGCATTTTCTCCTTGGATAACCGTGCGCACCGTGGCTTCACTCCATTGTCCCTCGGAGTGGCCGTGTCATGCGAAAACAACTAGGAGAACACAACTAGGAGTGGCCGTGTCATGCGAAAACAACTAGGAGAACACAAAAGACGTCTGTGCGTCGTCCGCATATACAACCGTGTGCCAACTGCCTAAAGACCACGCGTCTGTCAATGAACACGTCACTGAGAACATTTAGAATACAGAGGCCTTTCCGTGCGTCTCATTCTTATCCTTACAGGACTATGCGCACCGTGGCTTCACGTCCATGTCCCTCCAAGAGACCGTGCTAGGGAAAAATACTTCGGAAAACAGAAGCATGGTCGTGCGTCATGGACGTGCACAACCTGTCTCAGTGAACGCCTCACTGAGAAAATTTGGAAAACAGAAACAAAGCCGTGCCTTATTTGCATGTAAGTCCGTGCGTGTTGGGGCCGTCCGTGCGTGCCTCTATGCTCCTAATAAGCCTATAGTCTTGTCTTTGCCGCTGTATAGTAGCCCCATGTCAGTGAGCAGGCGCGTATTATAACTGTCTGTTCTATTTTGTGCCAACCCAGACCGCCCCCTCCCACTCACCCGCTGTAGCGTTCATCGTCTCTTCTCTCTCGATTCTCCCTCTAGATCCAGGGTTAGTCTATTTTCTCTTAATTTCTATGTGAATTTTTCGCTACGATCCGTTTTCCTCTCTGTTGGTTTCGTCTCTCCGTGATTGAAAGCGACGCATCTGCGCTGTTATGCTAGGAATTGCCTGGAAATTCGTTGTGATCTAGACCAAATCAACGCAGTACGAGGCCGAACCTGTACACGACCCGTGCCTCTTAGGGGTGGGGTTGATTTGAAGTTGGCGTTTGTGCTTGGGAACGCTACGAGCTGCAGCGACCTGCGGCGTCCAAGTCACAGGTGAGCGATGAACTTCGCCGAGGGAGGTTGGTAGTTTAAATTGAAGCCCGTTAGGTCTTGCAAACAACGGCGGTGTCCGGAAGTCCAAGCGAGTGGCCAGACGTTGGGCTCTATTGCTTAACCGGCCACAGGGTGCTGGAGGTCGGCGTTTGGGGTGCTGTTGACTGGGAGTCGGCGTCTGTGCTTGAAGATAGCGTTTGGGGTCCTGTACGCTGGAGGCAAGGTGAACGTTGATGGATTACCCGTTTCAAATACCACCTAGCCACACATGTTCCGGTGGTTGGCGTCGGCGACGGTGGCGTATGGTCGCGGATGACGTTGTTGCTGGGTGCAGCTCCGACCAATTTACATATAATTTTAATGTTACAAACACTCCTTTGAGCCGCCTGATGATAGAGTATTGTTTCTCCTTTTTGCCTGTCTTGTCTTGAAATATACATTTGCTAAAGTTGCTTTTAAAACCAAGCAGCAGAAATCCTTTCACTGATTGACATTGACAACCAAGATTGTGAATTGCTCTAAAAATAGTCAATACTGAATTGTGATGAATTAAGCAACCATTTTTGGAAAATAAAATGCTGATTTAATTAAATTCATATTTCCTCTGTTATTACATATCCTATATCTACTGTTCACCTTCTAATCAAAAGCTGTGCACATGTCTTTTTAGGAAATTGCTTGTGAACGACTATTTATGTAAAAATGCCGGTTTAGCCGAATAGTTTTTCAAGATAATAAAATTTTCCTTGTGTTGAGAATTTCATATAAACGTTGTTTTGCAACATATTCTAGGGGAAACCATGTGTTGTGATATATGTACCAACTTTGGTTGCTCCAGACTGGAGTCAGGCGTTCTTCACAGCGCGATAACAGTGCATCTTCCTCGATGCTTCAAGACATGCCTGGTAAGGAGAAATGTTTGCCACCCCATGCTGCCCATCAGTTACTACCAATTAGTGTATCTTTCTGATGAAGGAAATAAAAGTTTCTACCATATTGTTTGAATGGAATGCCTACATTTAAGCATTTAATGATATGTTTTTAATTTGTGATGTACCTTGTTTTATCAAATAGCAACCTGTTGAAAACAATTGGTACATATATGATAAGAGCTATCTGTCTTGCAGGCCCGTCGACAAGGCAGGCCAAAGTGGCCGACGGCACAGGGCCCCCAAATTTTTGGGGCCCACAAATCGCTAGATACTGTGTAGGCTTAATCAGAAAATGAACAAACTAGCAGCGAAACGAATGCCTAGCTATCCTGATGGACCGCTGCAGGCCTGCATCCTGCTCACTTCGCCCTTTCGCGATTTGGCTGTTCCCTCGATCACGTGCCAGCCTTGCCCTAGTGCGCCGCTGCGTAACGAGCGATTGATCAAGGGCGCCTGCGCCTGCCGCCGGCCAATTCCTTCCCATCTGCCGGTCGCCCGTCCCGTAAGTAGATTTTGTTTAATCTCCAGTTTCCGGTTTCTTCCTCAATTCAGCACGACACGGTCAGATCTTCTGATGGGATTTATTAGTCCATGCATCATATACTTGTTCTGCTGAATTTGTTTTCTTCATGTGAGTAGATGGCAGTTTTATATGTCGTCAATTTTTAGGCCTTTTGTGTTCTGCCAAGCCTTTGTAGATTGTTCCTATTTTCAACAATTTGTAACACACTAGTAGCATAGCTGATAATTAATCCTGTAGGATTCTTTGTTATACTTTAGATAGATTAATAATAATTTATAAATTACATTACGCTCTACAGCCCAAGGTTCTGACTTCACATGAATTGGTTTAACAGTTTTATGAAGGTAGGTGCTCATACATCATTTTATTAACACATGAAGCCTGTTTATTAATTTAGTGCTGCCTTTCCTCTTTTAGTACTCATGTTTGATCTATTTCTAAATATTGTATGGAGTAACACATATTTGTATGAAATTGACACATATTGAAAGTTATACGATAAAATGGAAGTATGGTTTGATTATATAAGTTCTTTACTTATAGGATTTTTGAAAATTTCCAGAACCCCATTTAGCATTTCGCACCGGGCCCCTGAAATCCTGGAGACGGCCCTGCTGTCTTGGTTATACATGCCTGGTAAGATTTTTTTTCTTGCGCAGCATGTGCCATGCTATTGCAGGCAGCAAGTCACTTCTTCAATCTATCAGTGGAAAGATGAAGCATTTCAAGAAGAAGGAAAACAAAGAAATCCAGTACTGATCACCAACGAGGATCTGTCATATGAGATCTACATCACCGATGAACCTAACCGGTCTAAAATTCATGGACCTAGCTGGGAAAAGTTAATTAGTGACTACGATCTTCATTATCGAGATCTAATCATCATAAACCTGGATACTGGGAGTCTGTCCATTGAGATAGATCTGAGACTCAGTGATTCTCGAGGAGGTCACAAGCCCCTCCCCAAACCATCACTAGGTAAGTGCACCAACTTCCATCCTGTTTTATCAACTACATTTATCAGCATACTTTGGTGCTCCTACCCCTATCCACTAAATTAATGACATACTTACAGTCAAAGTTATTTTGAAAACATTTTATGCAATTCTGTTGATTATCATCCCAACTTGATCACATGCATTGAATTTAACCATTCATTTTAAACTTAAATACCGAGTTCATCTGTTTAAACAAATTTGTTTGAAAATGAGTTTTTTTCCATGCAGCTCTTGATTTTCTAAATGACCCGGAGAGGGAGTACATTGGGAAAACAGTGTTCGGTCGAGGCATAAACCTCTCATACAGACAATTTGGACAGATGATATACTATGTGTTTGAGTCTGACGACTTCCCCACCATACCCTTTGTGCAGCGTCTAAACGTCACCAATGTCATAAATGGTCGTCTGGTTAGTCATTGAATATTTGTTTTGATCCACTGCCATGGTTTTGTTTGCTATTTTCGATGTTTTATGTCCTTGTACATTGATTTTATCTAGTAATATCGGTACAATCTGCAGAGAATCCCATCTGCCGTTGTGAGGCTTCTAAAGATGAACCTGGGATATCTACCTCAAAACGGTGGTATCAGCCTAACAGAGATGTATGATGCAATAGACATGAGCACAACGTCCTCCATACGAACCGACGGCAGAATGGAGGTGACCGGTTTTTCAGATTTTGCCTGGGAAGATCAGCTAAGGGTTGGTTCAATTGTCCTTGTCACAATTGAAAAGCGGTGGCCAACATTGGGAAACATGAAGCTGCTGCGGATGATAATCAATGACCTTTCCTGATAGAGCGTTGCCGGTGACTATACTTCCTAGTTCAGTAATTTATGTCTGTTTTTTGAACAGCCTGTACACATCAGTTTTGTTATTTAGTTATGTCATGGTATGTAACTGAGCATATAATTATGTCCAAGAGGACGGTGGTGAAAATTCCCTGTCAAAGAAGGTGAAACACTTACGTGGGTTAGTTTATTTATCTCTGATAATAATAAAAGGATTCGCTGAATAATAATGGAGGATGAATGGCTGTGGTGAAGTATGTTTCAGAATAGTTTAGTGACGTTGCTAGCTCCGCACGTCAGTAGTATACATATTTTTCACTATGGTGCTCCGCAGAATAGCGTCATGCTAAGTAGTTTGTTGCGATGAGCTCAAGCATACACCTCTGTCAATTGCACAACACTTCTCCTAAAAACCTAGCGCCTTCCCCTATGGCTCAGTCACCTTAAACATCCATGCCTTCACATAGGTTCATGTCCGTGCCTCACGTAGCATTGTACCTGTGCCTCTAGTTGTCCTACTCGCTATATAAGTGCGTTTCGTAGCTGCATGCCCACGCCCCTCGTTTCTTCTCATTGTTTCTGCCAATCTCGTACTTGCAACTATTTCAGACATGACCGTGCCTGTTGAGTTGACACATTCATGACTCTCAAGACCGTGCCTCGACATGAATAACGATCGTGCTTGTAACAGTGCAGCGTTACAGGTGATACATTCAGGACACATTAGGGACCACCTTGCCACTATTTAAGACATGACCGTGCCTGTTCCGTCGTCACATTCATGCCTCTCAAAGTTAATTGAAAAACATTCCGGAAAAACAGTAACAGACGCCTATTGCCAATCCTCACGTCACATACATTCGACGTTCATTCCTTCGTCACAAAAGTAATTGTCGTGCCTCTTCCACAGAACATATAAGTGTAAAACGATTATTCCTACACTTGTAAAACCCGGAATGCCCTGGATAAATGTCGAGTCCCACCTTGCGGCAAAACCATGGAGGCCGGTGCTTCTCAGAAACACATCTGTGGCTTTTTGCGCATGTAGTTGAGTGCGCGGCTATTTGTTTGTGCTTGTGCCTCACGTAGCACCATAGCACGAATTGACGTCCGTGAATCACGTAACTTCATTTTCGTGCCCGACGTAGCATCGTATCTATGCCCCTACCTGCGCCTCTTGTTGTATAAGTGCTTCTTGCAGCTGCATAGCCACGCCTATCGTTGCTTCTCGTTCTTTCTGTCCATCTCGTAGCGTCAGCTGCAACAGTGCCTCTGAAAAAACACAGCACTGCTCCTACCAGCGAATGTATCACTGAAAAATATTGCCACTCCCAATGAATGTACCACGCCCGTGTGTCTGAGAGTTAAACCAGCCACTTCAAGCATGCTACTCTTGGTCAGAGACTTGTGCCTCTACATACTGCCCCTGCATGCCTCACGAGATAAATTGTAAAAGTTAACATTTGACAGCAAACTACGCAAGACAACGATCATCTCCCCGACTTGCTGGAGATACGACGGTTGCTAAAAACATAACTGCTGATTTTATTTTTATTTTATAAAGAAAAACCACGATCAAAAACCCAGGATGTGCACAACCGCACCACCAGGGAGATGAAACCACGATCCAGAACCCACGATGTGCACAACCGCATCGACAGTGAGATCGTGCACTCCTTTGCCGCTTCCCCGCCCTTAAATTTAGACTTCCGCCGCGGCCTTCTTACACACAAACAACAGAAATCGCCATTGCGCTCCCACTCATTGTTCCCCATGAAAAACCAGGTTGCAGGAGGACCAACTGCTCCAGGCCATGGGATTCATCAAGGAATTCATGGAGGTGCAGGCCCACGGCAACACCAAGTTGCACGTGATCCACAGAAATGACTTGCACAAGGCGGCGACCACCATCGAGCAGTACGAGCGACACCTCGAATTCGAGCGCCACAAGATCGTCGGAGTTGATGTGGAGTACACCAACGACGTTGGCAAAGATCAGAAACCAGCCCTTGTCCAGCTCTCCGTCGACAAGGATCATCCGGTGTTGCTCTTCCAACTGAGCACCGCCGACAAGAACGGCACCAGGTTCGACAACTTCCTCGCCGACCCTAGATACACGTTTGCTGGCTTCTCCATCGACGGCGACATAGAGATGCTCGGGCGCGTCGGACTAGAGATCGCCCACTTCATCGACATCCAGAAGGAATGGAGGGTGCCTACAGCTACCAAGCCTCTGGACTCCCTTGGGGATGTCTCAGGCATCCTTGTCCACGACTACTACAACAACATGACGAAGAAGCTCACCAACGCGGAGCACCAGCGCTGGGTGCGCATGCCGCTGTCCATGAGGCACATCGAGTACGCGGCAAAAGATGCTTACGCTGCGTATGAGATATGGAGCCGCCTCACCATCATCCAGGAAGGCCTCCGCCGGGCAAAACTCGAGAAGGAGCAGACCAGAAAGCGCCCAAGGTCCTGGGACGACTACGACTACTGAAGCAGGTGCTCCCGGCCAAGAAAAGTAACTAGAAGATTCCTCATGCCATTCTAGATTTCCCGTTAGATTTGCTTTCTCCCAAAACTGCCATTTGCTTGTTCTAAATTTAGATTTGCTTGTGTTGCAGTTAACCATGTAGTTTGCTTCCAGTTTACATATCTTCTGAACAAGTTTATTTCCAGTGCAATGTTGCAGTTTTCTATTATTAGAATATATTGGCGTGAACTGAAAAATATAAACACAGTACAGATAACCTTGTAGTTTGCTTCCAATTTACATATCTTCTGAACAAGTTTATTTCCAGTGCAATGTTGCAGTTTTCTATTATTAGAATATATTGGTGTGAACTGAAAAATATAAACACAGTACAGATACTATACGATTAGCGTAACGCACAAAGCAGGTACACATAGCAATCCACAAAAATGACGAGCATGCAATGCACTAGTATCATCTCCCCGACTTGCTGGAGATACGACGGTTGCTAAAAACATAACTGCTGATTTTATTTTTATTTTTTATAAAGAAAAACCACGATCCAGAACCCACGATGTGCACAACCGCATCAACAGTGAGATCGTGCACTCCTTTGCCACTTCCCCGCCATTAAATTTAGACTCCCGCCGCGGCCTTCTCACACAGAAAGAACAGAAATCGCCATTGCGCTCCCACTCATTGTTCCCCACGAAAAACCAGGTTACAGGAGGACCAACTGCTCCAGGCCATGGGATTCACCTGGGAATTCATGGAGGTGCAGGCCCACGGCAACACAAAGTTGCACGTGATCCACACCAACGACTTGCACAAGGCGACGACCACCATTGAGCAGTACGAGCGACACCTCCAGTTCGAGCGCCACAAGATCGTCGGAGTTGATGTGAAGTACACCAACGACCATGGCGAAGATCAGAAACCCGCCCTCGTCCAGCTCTCCATTGGCAAGGATCATCCGGTGCTGCTCTTCCAACTGAGCGCGGCCGACAAGAACTGCACCAAGTTCGACAACTTCCTCGCGGACCCCAGGTATACGTTTGTTGGCTTCTCCATCGACGACGACATAGAGATGCTCGGCCGCGTCGGACTGGAGATCGCCCACTTCGTCGACACCCAGAAGGAATGGAGGGTGCCTACAGCTACCAAGCCTCTGGACTCCCTTCGGGAGGTATCAGGCATCCTTGTCCACGACGTAGAGCTCACCAACGCAGAACGCAGCCGCTGGGCGTGCATGCCCCTGTCCATGAGCCACATCGAGTACGCGGCAAAGGACGCTTACGCTGCGTACGAGATATGGAGCCGCCTCACCATCATCCAAGAAGGGTTTCGCCGGGCAAAACTCGACAAGGAGCAGACCAGGAAGCGCGCTAGGTCCTGTGGCGACTACGACTACTGAAGCGGGTGGTCTCTGCCAACAAAAGTATCTAGAACATTGCTCATGTCATTCTAGATTTCTCATTAGATTTGCTTTCCCTCAAGACTACCGTTTGCTTGTTATAAATTTAGGTTTGCTTGTGTCGCAGTTAACCTTGTAATTTGCTTGCAGTTTACATGTCTTTTGCACAAGTTTATTTCCAGTGCACCACAATAGGTACTTATGTGCCTATGTGCCTCTGATACCAAGGGGACCGTGCGTAACTTGGCTTCACGTCATTTTACGCAGCATTCTAGACGTCAACCAAAAGATTCACCTTCTCTCTGATATGTTCATTAATGAGGCCTAATGCCTTCAAAAACACATGGAGCTCATAGTACATGCCCCCCGCAATGAAAATGTGTCAGTGAAAGCTTCTTTAAAGCAGAGGCACACCTTCACGTCCTTGCATCACGATCCTTTTCGCATCTGTACCTCCCTTAGAATCACGTCTCCGTGCCTCCGGTTAGTTACGTGCATGCCTCTACGTCGGGTAAAACCGTACCTCTGTCGTGCGTAACATGTTAAGAAAGTTGCTGACAACAAAAACATCAGCAAACCAAGCATTACGTCCACCCCACTGGCACTAAACGTGACGTCATCGAAAACGCAGAGGCAGGAGCGTGCCTTACGACCAGCTTCCGACGTATCGGGTTTGTGAAGATTTGCTTCCTTCTTAATATGGGACGTGACTATCGCAGAGGCAAAGGCTCCATCCTTCACCTCCGTGCCTCGACAAGAACAACGATCGTGCTTGTAACAGTAAAGTGTATAGATGATACATTAAGGAGACATTAGGGACCACCTTGCACCTATTTCATACGTGACCATGCCCGTTCCATCGGCACATTCATGCCTCTCACAAAAGTAATCGACGTGCCTCTGCCACACAACATATAAGTGAAAAACAATTCTTTCTACACTTATAAAACCCGGAATGTCCTGGATAAATGTCAAATCCCATCTTGCGGTAAAACCATGCAAGACGGTGCTTCTCAGAAGCACATCTGTGGCTTTTTTGTGCATGTTGTTGAGTGCCTCTCTAGATTCTAACCATATTGAAACCATATTCAAATCTAACCACACTGAAATCTCTAGAATCAAATATGTGCCCTAGTTGAGACGTTTATTTTGTACTTGAAACTGCAATCTATAATAAGACAATACAGTGTAATAAAACATACGCCTTCCGACCCAAATATGTTACTTGAAACTGCAATTTGTAAAAAAACATACACCTTCCATCACAAATTAATTCGCTCAACCCTGTACTAACCAGTACAATGTGAATTGTACTGCAAAGTTGACACATTTATTTTGGGACGAGGTGGTACTACTACTTAAGAAGAAAACACGATTGCTTAACATGGAAACGAAACTGTCTCCGTTCTGACATCGACGATTGCTTGACATTGTTCAACCTTTACAGACACACAAAACATGAAAAGCATAAAAACCATGGAAAAGCAAACATCTACCAACAAAATTACACTACTCCCCGTCGTCGAAGATGTCCACTATCTCCATTCTGACATCGACGTCGTTGGCCTCCGCCTGCAGCTCCGCATCCAGCTCGTCGAAGAGCACATCGGTCTTCGCCTGTTCTTCCAGGAGGAAGCGCCGGTTGGACTCCACATACGCCTCATCTTGGATGGACTCCAGGATAGCGGTCTGCTCCGCCATCAAGGCCGACTCACCGAGATAGAACTCTGCCTCGTCTTCCTCGTCACCCCACTCCTCGTCGTCCTCGTCTTCCTCGTCACCAGCCTCCTCGTTGTCCTCGTCATCTCCCTCCTCGTCGTCCTCGTCGTCCTCATCCACGCCTTCCTCATCGTCCTCGTCATCCTTGTCCAAGCCTTCCTCGACGTCCTCGTCCAAGCCTTCCTCGTCGTCGCCGCCCCAACCAAAGTATTCACCTCATCGACCAGGTTATTGAGAGTAACTAACAAGGACCTCACAGCACTTGTCGTCGCTGCCCCGCTCACCATTCCCTTCTCTTTCGAGCCACAGCTGCTCCCCAATTCTACAGCAGGGGAGTTCTGTTCAAGACCATGACGCAGACTAACCCTACCTCCAACCGACTGTAAATCAGTATCAGCAAGACACACCCGCATCAAATTAGGAGTCAGCTGACCAAAATAATTCATGTTTCACAAACTAAATCAAAACAGCCGAAAGAAAGAAAAAACGAATGAAGGAGAAGCAGAAACATGGTGAACTTACACACGAGGAACCCTCGCGAGCCGGGATCTCCTCCCGCGACAGGGCACGGCCGTCCGGAGTAGTCTCCTTCTGCCCAGCCATGGCGGAGATGGTCAGTGAATAGTGATGAGCAAGAGGAATGGAAGGCCTGGCGGCGAACGAAGGGAGGAGTAGAATGTGGCTACGGTTTCGAGACTCCGTCCATCCGCCTTAAATAGCCGGAGCCTGGCCTCGGGTGACGAGCCAGAGCGGCGTCACCGGAGGAGATGCCCGTCAGACTGTTAGGTTTCTGGAGTGGCGCCACGTGCCGTTCACTCCCGAGGTACGAAGAGACGGCCGTCGAACTGTTGGGTTTCCGCGATAAACGCACGAATGTGACTCTTCGTAAATCATAACCATGCCTCTCCGCGCTGCACAGATGTGCCTGCCGTTGCGAACGGTTCAACAGAATCATTTGGAACACGAAAACAACATAACATGACTCTTCACAATACCACGCCGTCACTTCCTAGGACCCACCACCGTGCAAAGAATACACCACAGCAGCTTCTCTCGAACAAGCCATTCCGTGCCTCACCGAGTAAATAGTGAGTGTTCACACCTGAACCCTTTCCGCTGGGTTTCCGCAATTAAAGAAACGAATGTGACTGTGGGTAAGACCAAACGGTGCCTTTCCGCTGGGTTACCATCTGATCGAGTCAACGGAATTATTCGGAACAAAAACACAGACGAGCGTGACTCTATATAATAGGACACCATGCCCGTACCCTCTCCCATCTAATCGAGTCCACGCCTCTATCGAGTATTATATGAAACATATGGAAAGAAGCGTGACTGTGCTTTTGAAAACAAAGAAACAAGCTTTTAAAAACAGCGTCTCTCACATAGGCCATTCGGTGCCTCACAGGTTCAACAGTAAGTGTTGGTGTCTCAACCCATTCCGCTGGGTTAAAGAAACGAACTTGACTGTGCATAATGCAAAGCTATGCCTTTGTGTGCTCACCGGCCGTGCCTCTCATTCTGATCGAGTCGACGCAAGCACTCAGAACAGAAACACAGGGGAGCATGACTCCATATTATACGGCAACATGCCTCTTTGCGCTTCACGCCCGTGCCTGTGACCCTTAACATTACCACGAACGTCCACGCCATTGTCAGTACACAACTCATGTCGCTGGCTGGTACAGAACCGCGGCTGTATTCACTTCACCCCCGTGCTTCTAATAAAAGAAGCTTGACGCAACTCAGTATAGAACCGTAGCTTTTAAAAACAAGGAACTTGCGCTTTTAAACAACTCGACTCTCGAATCGGCCACTCACAAAGTAAACAACTAACGTTAACATCTAAACCCATTCTACTTTCTTTCCATGATAAACGTACGAACGTGACTATGCGAAAGATGAAACCATGCCCCCATGGGATTCACCTACGTACGTGCCTATTTTTCTGAACGAGTCAACGGAATCATTTCGAACACAAATACAGGCGAACGTGACTCTATATAAAACCACACCATGAATTTGTGGGGTGCAAGCCCGTGTCCGTGACCCGAAACACTGCAACACACAAAAGCCACGAACGTACACGCCTACATCAGTACGCAAGTCATTACAATACTAGGTTCTCAACCGTGGCTGCAGAGACTTCACGTCCCGTGCATCATAAGTAACGGCGCCTAATTACAATGATACTCGAAACCAAAATACATTTTGTTAACAAAGTACGTAGCTGACAGCGAAATTTCACAAGACAAGGTAACAAACTCCACTCCACTGCTTAACAACACCAGACACACACAACAGCCAGTGATGCTGCTGTATATCTAGTACCCACCGACCTTCTTGCTGGTTTGCTCCTGGCGCAGTTCATCAATCTCCTCCTTCAGCGCCTTCATATTCTCGTCACGTCGCTTCACAACTGCGGCCAAATCCTGCAATGACGGGTGTGCTCTTCAAGGAGATTGATCCTCACAGCCTTAATTTCTACGATCGTGGCATTGGCCTTCTCCAAATCTTCTCTTGTTTCCTGGTAGAACTACTGCCACTCGTAGGTGACCTCCAGCAACTCCTTGTACGTTCTGTTAACCTTTGCAATTGAAACCAATGCATTCATCCCATTGACCAGGTTAATGAGAGTAGCTCCAACTGACTGTAAATCAGTATCAGCAAGACACACCCGCATCAAATTAGGAGTCAGCTGACCACAATAATTCATGTCACACAAACTAAATCAAAGCAGCCGAAAGAAAGAAAAAATCAATGAAGGAGAAGCAGAAACAGGGTGAACTTACAGACGAGGAGCCCTCGCGAACCGGGATCTCCTCCCGCGACCGGGCATGGCAGTCCGGAGTAGTCTCCTTCTGCCCAGCCATGGCAGAGATGGTCAGTGAATAGAGATGAGCAAGAGGAATGGAAGGCCTGGCGGCGGACGAAGGGAGGAGTAGAATGTGGCTAGGGTTTCGAGACTCCGTCCGTCCGCCTTAAATAGCCGGAGCCTGGCCTCGGGCGACGAGCCAGAGCGGCGTCGCCGGAGGAGACGCCCATCGGACCATTAGGTTTCTGGAGCGACGCCACGTGGCGTTCACTCCTGAGGTACGTAGAGACAGCCGTCGAACCGTTGGGTTTCCGCAATAAACGCACGAATGTGACACTTGGTAAATCATAACCATGCCTCTTTGCGCTGCACGGATGTGCCTGCCGTTGCGAATGGTTCAACAAAATCATTTGGAACACGAAAACAACATAACGTGACTATTTACAATACCATGCCGTCACTTCCTGGGACCCACCACCGTGCAAAGAATACACCACAGCAGCTTCTCTCGAACAAGCCATTCCGTGCCTCACCGAGTAAACAGTGATGTTCACACCTGAACCCTTTCCGCTGGGTTTCCGCAATTAAAGAAACGAACGTGACTGTGGGTAAGACCAAACGTTGCCTTTCCGCTGGGTTTCCATCTGATCGAGTCAACGAAATTATTCGGAACACAAACACAAACGAGCGTGACTCTATATAATAACATACCATGCCCGTACCTCTCCCATCTAATCGAGTGAACGTGACTGTGCGTAATGAAAAGCTATCCCTCTATGGGCTCACCGGCCGTGCCTCTCCTTCTGATCGAGTCTTTATCGAGTAATATACGAAACGTCAACAAAGAAGCGTGACTGTGCTTTTGAAAACAAGGAAACAACCTTTTAAAACAGAGTCAACAATAAGTGTTGGCGTCTCAACTGATTCCGCTGGGTTAAAGAAACGAACGTGACTGTGCGTAATGAAAAGCTATGCCTCACCGGCCGTGCCTCTGCTTCTGATCGAGTCTTTATCGAGTAATATATGAAACATCAAAAAAGAAGCATGACTGTGCTTTTGAAAACTAGGAAACAAGCTCTTAAAAACAGAGACAGCAGTAAGTGTTGGCGTCTCAACCCATTCCGCTGGGTTAAAGAAACGAACGTGACTGTGCGTAATGAAAACCTATGCCTCACCGGTCGTGCCTCTCCTTCTGATCGAGTCGACGGAAGCACTCGGAACAAAAACAAAGGGGAGCGTGACTCCATATTATACGTCAACATGCCTCTTAGCACTTCACGCCCGTGCCTGTGACACTTAACAGTACCACGAACGTCCACGCCATTGTCAGTACACAACTCATGTCGCTGCCTGGTACTGAACCGCGGCTGGCTGTATTCACTTCATGCCCGTGCTTCTAATAAAAGAAGCGCGACACAACTCAGTATTAAAACCAGACGCACACAATAGCCAGGGAGGAACGCCAGCTCGTATTAAAACCGTGCTTCGCGTGACTACACTTCCACGCCTCTTACAGGGGATCATCTCCCAGGAAGACACGTCTGTAAACACACACAACCACTCTCGTGCCTATCCATGTAAACGAGCAACCGGAATCATATGGACCACAACTACGCACGTGTGGCAAAAACGTGCTCCCCGCGGCCCCACGAAGTGCCCCTGGTGGAAGCACAATCGTGCTCCTATTGCTAACAAGCGACATCCATGCCCAGAGCCTACTCATCTACATGTACCAACGAACGAAACAACACGACGACAATGCAACGCATAAATGCTTTACACATTCATGTAAGTTCAAAAGTCCACATGCCCCAACGCAACGAAAAACACACGCTTCAAGCTCTCTGCCTACACTCCAGCAACGTTCTTGATCGGCTGGTGGGCGAGCGCATCCTCAATCTACTTCTTCCTCGCCTCATGACCTTCCTTCACAGCAGCATACGAATCCTCAACCAGGCTCTTGTACTTGACGAGGACCTCAGCCTTCTCATCCATAAGCTGCTCCACTTCGCCCGACAGCTTCTGCACCAAAGCATGGCTCTGCTCATACAGATTCTTCCAGTGGGCGGCCTCCTGATCCTTCTGGTGGAGCTCTTTGAGAAGCTTCTCATTCTCACACAGAGATCGAAATATGAGACCAGTGGACTTCTCCACAGAGGCATTGCTCTACTGCACCAACTTCTCCAGCCGAGCGATGAACTGCTGCTGCTTAATTAGCTCATCGAGCACGTCGTCGCTGGCTAAGGAATTCGGTACTGCCATCTTGCCGAGATCGTCTCCATGGCGAATGCGCTTGTGGGAGGATTCGCCTCCACGCGAGAGATCGTTCGACACCTGGGCAACGGGGCAGGATATCCCTGCCGCCGCTACAGCGTAGCGGCGGCACCTCTCCCTTCTTTCCGCGGCTTTGTTCCTCGCTGCGTGGTTGCTTGAACACCCAGAACCCCTCTTACCTGCCATGGCGCAAGCAAGGAGCTACCAGCTAGAAAGAGGTGCCTGTCTCTGGAGAATTGTGGACGTGGAGTGTTCCATGAGTAGGTACCTTTTTATAACACATGCACACCAGTCAGACGGTTAAACAGAGTAACCGACGCCTCGAATTCTCACAATCTCTCTTAAATACCTCGAACTCTGCATGCCTGGGAAACACAAGTACTATCATTTCGTCTCCCCGTGCGTTCGTCCACACTACAACCACTCAACTTCTTTCAAATGGTCTGTATATATTCAACAAAAAACATCTCAAACACAGTTAACTTACTGTGTACGTCTTTCTGTATTCCAGAGAAATTACTGTCGAATTCATACTATTATCCATTGCATTTTTTTTGAAATGATATTTATATCAAAATCTTACTATATCCGCGAATTAACTTGCACGCTTCTCGAGGTGACACCTTAGTGAAAATGTCCGTAACACACGCAGGCACGAACATGACGCTCTTTAATAACAAACAGTGCCTCCCTGGAACGCACCACCGCGACTCTCCACAAAAAAGGAATGAGTTGACAAGGAAAATGTTTCCATACACAGCGTCAGTAGTGTGCCTGTTGCATTAGCAACACAGTGCCAACTCGGCTTCACTTCCACGCACCTCACAGTGACTCGCCAGAGAAAATGCATGTAACACACGCGTGGACAAACGTGACTCTGGCTAATAACAATACTTGCCTCCGCCGTTTTCACGTCCATTCCTCTCCAAGAGAACGAGTGAGCGGAATCATTTGGAAATACCAAAAGCATACAACCGTGGTAACTTGACTCTGACCAATGCATTAACATACTTCCCATGAATTCATGTCCATGCCTCTCCAAATGAACTGGCGAGCGGAATCGTTTGGAACACAAAGAACCATGAAACGTGACGCTCTTTAATAACAAACAGTGCCTCCCTGGAACGCACCACCGCGACTCTCCACAAAAAAGGAACGAGTTGACAAGGAAAACATTTCCATACACAGCGTCAGGAGTGTGCCTGTTGCATTAGCAACACAGTGCCAACTCAGCTTCACTTCCACGCACCTCACAGTGACTCGCCAGAGAAAATGCATGTAACACACGCGTGGACAAACGTGACTCTGGCTAATAACAATACTTGCCCCCGTCGTTTTCACGTCCATTCCTCTCCAAGAGAACGAGCGAGCGGAATCATTTGGAAATACCAAAAGCATACAACCGTGGTAACTTGACTCTATCCAATGCGTTAACATGCTTCCCATGAGTTCATGTCCATGCCTCTCCAAATGAACTGGTGAGCGGAATCGTTTGGAACACAAAGAACCATGAACGTAACTCTCAGTAACGCCAAGCCATGCCCCTGTGGATCAAACAACAACACTAAAATCAAAAAAATACTAACATCCCACCGACTAACAGTTAAGATGGCAAGCAAAAAACAAGCTCATGGAAGTACATAGAAAATTTCACCAATCTTGATGTCCAAACGGGCGGTCGAAGATTCGAGACGCTTCGCCATTTCCATAGGAGGGTGAGCGCTGGTGGCCTCACTTCCATGCGCCTGACCGTGGAACGTCATAGAAAATGTCTGTAACACGCGCAGGCACGAACGTGACTCTGGGTAACACCAAACCATGCCCACGTGGATGTCACCACACTAAAATAAAAAAACGCTCCCGCAGTTGAGCAAGCAAGGAAAAAACAAGCCCATCGAAGCCCACAGAAAGTTACACCAATCTTGATGTGAAACCGGACGGTCAAAGATTCGCGACGGTTCGACCATTTCCCTCTCTCCCTCCACGACATTCTTCCTTTTGCTTTCACACCGAAAATCTCGAACACTTCACCAGTTCCCCTCTCTCGAACACCCTCCTCTCTCCTTCTACCCGCATTGTCCAATCCAGCAGACCAACCAAAAATCCAAATCGTGTTCGCCTCACCCACCAGCCACCGTCCACTTCGAGATACAGACAGTCGGTGGGTGCCCGCGAAAGCATCAAAAACCTCTCCCGGCGGCGGCGGCGACTGACGACGACGACCCCTGCTCGCGGCGGAGGTACCAACAGAGAGCAAGGAGAAAAAGCAGCCGATGGATGCGACGAATCCCTCACAAGCAATCGAGGGTAAAAAAATATTAATCCATTACATTCCATTACCACAGTTCGATCAAAGCGATTTTCCCCCTTTTTGACGGACATGAACCCTAACCGCCACACAAAACCGCGTTTCCAAAAAGTCTGTTTAGACTTTTCTAGCAAAATTGAAATAAGGTAGACACGCGTGCAATAAGATACTACCCCTATCCGCCACCGAAATCTGCTCGCAAGATATTTGCCTAAAACGTACTGTGCATGCCAGAACTATCTAGGACACCGCTCTAGATTCAAACCATGAGAGCATCCTTAAATTCAAAACCTGGTATTTACAGGAGATTCTATATATCCGTTAATTGTATCTGTTTCAAATTATGTGCCTCTCTCATATCAACATTCGTGCTCCAATAATAGATCTAGTTGTGTGCTTATAGCGTGAAACAATCTGTGCCTCTCCGACAGTGCCGTTTTTTGTCCACGGGATGCATCTCCTCTTTTTGCTGTGAAATTAAATTTTGCTTCTACTGCTGCTAACGCCTGGGCATTTTTACGCAGCAAGGAATGGTAATAAGGAAAACAGGGTACCTGCAGAACAGCCTGCCGTGCAGCAAGGTACTATAAAAGGCTCACACAATCCATATAACAAAACTATGTAGCAGCAGCAGTAAGTTAACCACTTACGTCCATACAATCCTGGGAAATTACACTTCAATGAAATTTTTCACACACTATGTGTATTATTATTCATTCGAGAACATTTTATCTTACCCTCTAAACCTTACAATTATATTTACAGAATATCATTTGTAGTGTTTTTTTTCCTATAAAAAAGACTTACCCTCACTGATATGGACTTGACAGTAGCCATACTGCTCACACCTGACCCTAATTTCTATCACTGATTGGCCAAACTAAGAGTTAGGAGGAAGACTTGATATAACAAGAAAACAATGGATTGATCGCCTTTTTAGCTCAGGAAATGAAAGAAAAGGGCTATCTTATGAATCTATGTAGATTAAGTTTCAGATTCTTTTTGTGCAGTCGTAGAAGACATGGTTTTAAAACTAGATCTCATCTATTTCGGTTTTGCTACGTAATCCTTTTGTTACATAATCATCATGCAGGTGACGGAGGTGCAGGAGGAGATACTGAAACGATTTTGTCTGAACTTAATAGTGCATATCCAGAAAAACCACTCATCTCTCCTGACCCGTCAGAAAAAAGAACGAAGTGGAACATGGACAACGAAGCACCCGGGCAAGTGCCAGCACGAACTTTGAGCAGGGAGCTACAAAAAGAGAGGCCATCAGAAACAAAGACTGTCGTTCCTCCTAGAAAAAAAGACAAAAGATAAAGGACAAAACTCAACTCATCAGCGAGAGTGATACCTTGCAGCAGCAGCAGCCAAGACCTCTAATGGTGCTCCCGCCAGCAGTTACAGGGGTCAAGAATGAACTAACTAAAACCAAGAAGAAAAACAAAAGACAACGGTTGGAAGAAGACGAGGATGATGCCAGCAAAGAGTCAGAGCGTGATGCTGCCGACGACGACGATGGCACAAAACATGATGATGATCTCATTCGTGCAGAGGGCGATGACGCCGCAGGGGACAACGGTGGCGCCGCAGAGGACAGCAACAATGATGTAAAACACATTTTCTCTACAGATTTTTCCCACCGCTTTTCACAAATGAAAACCAAACCATCCTCTATAACAAAACACTCTTTTTCTACACAGGTAAAACCAAGACAGAAGCGGACAAAGAGGATAAAGACAAGTGGAAAAGAATTGGCAGCACCAACGGATGATGAACATGAGGCAACAACAAATAAGGACAAATGCGAAATCAAGGCAGGAGCAGCATTTGATCAGGTCAATAGAGCATGGAACTTACTAGAAGAACGTCACCGGCAAGATTTAGGACGGCCGGGTTTGGAAGCATAGAGGAATGCCAAATAAAGCGCTCCATCTGCAAACCGCTTGCAGCACACATCCACGACAACCTGGACACAGAAAGCATGACAATAACATTCGGTGATGCTGATCAGTTGAAAGAAATCAAGATTACCAAGGAAGCTATACACAAGGTGTTTGGATACCCAAACGGCACAGAAAAGTCAGCACCAAGGCCAGAGAAGAGCCCAACTTCAATGAAAGAACTGATCACAGAACTTGGCCTCAAGAAAATGGATTTCCATCACGACGATCTGTTTAAAGAACTACAAAAATTGGTGAAAGTAGATGACGAACAATCAAACAGGAAATCAGTTAAAATATTTTTCCTTATTTTTTTCCACAACGTTGTCTGTGGAACAACCTCCCCTACCTTCAGCAAACAAGCCATTATGGTCAAGGACTTGGACTATCCAGAAATGGCAAAGATGGATTTCTGCGAGGTAATCGTCGAAAGTATTAAGGAAGGAGCCAAGATATGGCAGAAGCACAGGTTGTTGCCTCAGGAAGAAAAGAACAAAAAGCATCTCAACGGTTTGGCACAGGGACCAGTAATAATGTACCTCGACTCCCTGCTGCTGCCGACCGACACAATAGAAATGCGCAAGATTGCAAAGACAATGGACAAGACATCATTACCGCGAGCAAACCACCTAAAAGAGAGTGACCTAAAGAAAATAGCTAGAGCAGACATGAAAAGGGACGGAAAAGCACGACCAGATGACTATGAATTTGGCAAGATAAAGGTATAGCCCTATTGAATATATATGCATTATCCCTTATAAAAACGGTTTCCAGTCTAACCAATTCCATTCTGCCGAAACAATGCAGACATCGAAAGGAACAGCAGAGAGGATCTTCTATGCCAGCACAGCAACACCTTCGTATTCAATACAGATGATACCAGCACAACAACAGGAGCACCAGCAGACGACCAAGCTACTACCACCTCCAACCAAGCGCCAAGACGAAGCACATGTCAGCACGAGTGGAAGCAAGGAACCAGTCACAGGCACCAGCACAGGATCATATGAAATATTTGGAAGGATAGAAGAAATGTTGAAACAAGTACTCGACGAAACAAAACAGATACCGGGATTAAAGACCAGGGCTGGACACCAATGCAGCGAACAAGAGGAGGAATTAGATGAAAACATGAAGAACTCAGTGGTGCAACACACAACGGCCCTGATTGATTCTCTCGAACAACTTAGAAAATTTCAGGACATTGTTTGCAGAGTGAGCTTACCAGAAGAGACGACGCTGAAGTTGCAGGATCGAGCAGACGCAGGAGCCACAGCTGCACTTGTACATTGCAACCACACGAAAGAAGTCGTAGCCAAAAAACAAGACCAACAAAACAAACATGGAAGGAAGAACAGAATAACAAAATTAGGAACACAGACCTCGAGAATTAGCCAGAGGGAGAAAAAAGAACATAACAAGGTGCAAAAAGAGCAAAGCAAGGAGCACGTATCAACCAATACAGCAAGTGCCGAAGGACAACAAGAACAAGGTAGAAAAGTAGCTGCAGAAGCAGAGAATCAAGATGAGAAACAGGTAAATGAGAACAAATACATCGTCCATGTGACTCGAAAGCGATGCTTTCAAACTTGAACTTAAAAAATCTGTCTTCGATTCTGTCAGGGACACGGCAAGAGAACGCCACCGAAACATAAAGGCCAACATCAGCATGTCGTCAAGAACACCGAGCAAGAGGATGGAAGCAATCGAACAAGCAACCCGACAACAGATGATGCTCCCTCAAGAGCGTCAACAGGAGCAGTACAAGAGACGAACAGGGTCGGAGGCAGCAAAGACGTGAGTATAAAAAATCAGTCTCTTCTTTATAAAAAGTCTCTTCTCTCTAAACTAGAAACGGTCTTGAGTTAACTGACAAATCTGCAACAAAATATACACTCAGCCGGACAAGTATCATATCAACGCTCCCGCAAACGAGGCACAGGCTAATCTAGCATCGACCGTTAACAGCACGGCACAAAAACAAGAAGAAGACAACAAAGAAGAGGTAAACCTTCCAAACCCACTTTGCTCAAATACCATCAACTCATATTGTTTCATCTATCAGGTATTACAAGCACAGCAAAGAGAAGAGGATGCCCATGCAAAACAGAAAGTTGATATAGAAGAGCTCTTCAGCACAAGAGCATTTCAGATGACCGATACAGGGGAGAAAGCCTCAGACACTGCACCTGGTGACACACCCAAGGCTGGTATAGAAAGCAAAGAAAAAGTGGACGCACAAACGGATATCCCAACCACCGACACAAAGGTAAAATTCAACAAGAACCATTTTTCCAAAATTTATAAGAAATGTACTGCTCGGCACAACCTGTCACGGTAATACATGAATTACAAGCAATGAATCATGCTTTTCCTTTTTCATGAAACGCAGGAAACAAACGAGGACGGTCATGCCGAAGAACAGCAAGGAGTACAAACAAAACAAACCAAAAAACAAGGGCAAATGGCGACTAAAATGGTACCCAGTACGCTGACCAAAGAGCAGTCTTCACATGACAAACACAACCGAGAAGACATGCCACCAGCATCGAAGACCAACGAGGTAAAGCTACACGCACCTGCTCCTACAACGTTAAAACAAAAAAGTTATGCATGCACAGATGAAGTCCAAACTTTATTTACATTTCTTGATTGAACAGAAGAATGAAACAAATGAAGCAGAAGATGTGCCTCAAGAAGCGATAGAAAGTGCTGCTACCGCTCGACAATGTACAAAAACTCCAGAAGACAGAGAAGAAGTGACAGGAACCGCAAAAGAGAGATTGAATGTAGAGGTCAAGCTACAAAACCTCTTTCTATAGCATATTAAAAAAATGCACCCACCAGAAAGAAACACAGACACATTTTAATTACTTTTTTGCGTTCTGACAGATGCAAGAAACAGAGGACAGCACCAATATTCAAGACCAACAAACACAACAACACAAGGGAATGGAACAAGCAGAAGATGTTCTTCCAACAACGGACAGCGTAACCGCCGTAGACCAAGCCAGAAAACCTTCATTGTCCGAGCAAGAAATAACAGGGATGCCAATGTCGACGCAAAAGATTGAAAAGGTGAAATGAGATAACCTGCTTTTAAGGAAATTAGATATTTGAGTGACCAAGACACAAATGCAATCTCATTTACCTACCTCTATGTCTCAACAGCCACAAGACAAAAACGACGACACGACGGATGAACAAAACGAAAAAGATCCAGAGGAGCTCCAAAAACCTCCACTCACCGAAGAAAAGCTCAAAGAGGCAGCACCGGCGGAAACGACTGAAAAGGTGAAGCTACAAAAAAACGTTCAAAGACACACTAAACATTTGAGTATTTTTCTTAGGCAACGGACACTAAACTACAATGAAAATAACGAGCATATTTAATTATTTTTTAACCACGCTTTTGCACGATAACGCAGAAACCTCAACAAGACACGCACGCAGACACAAGCAAAGAAGCAAAGGGCCACGGTGCATTGGAAAACCATGCACCAAACATTCCAGAGAGAGAGTCAGACAACAACAAGAAAAAGGTCGCACCATCAGACAAGAAACATTGTGCTGTAAAAGATGTTGCCGCCACAAACACGACGGTAAGCCAGGACGGCACTCAAACAGAACGTGAACCATTGATCATACAAAACCTGGCCATCGAAGAAGGCACAAAAGATGAAGGGATCGAATGCCTGTACAACAACGTCATGAACGCGAATAAGGACAAAGGGTAAGTTCATGTTACCACCAAAGAATTATATTCTTCCAATGATTTCCTCCCTTAAACATTTTACATGTATACCTGTAAATATATAAATATATATATATATATATATGTTGCAGGCACGAGATTTTTATAAATACAGAGACGTCAACAGTAACGGTCAGCCTCATGGCAGAAAGCTTCGAGACTGGAAAGGCAGTGCGCAGCGAAACCATGGCAGTCATGCTACAGATGTTGAAAAAGCAATTCAGGGGCACAAAGAGAAAGATTCTATCAACATACAACACTGTAAGTAAACCTCAAGTTTCAACAATGAACAACACTCTATCGATCAATCAACCTTTCTGTACAATTGAATTTACAAATCTCTTTTACGAACATTTGACAAAAAAGCAGGCATCAATACGCATGGCCAACCACAAAGATCCATTGGAGTTCAAAAATAAAGACGAAGCACACCTCAGAGACAAGACAATGCCTAAAAGGCTTAAAAGATTCCTTGATCTGGAAGAAGGAGAGCAACTACAAGATTTCGACATAGTAAGCACATATCATGTTACAGATAAGAAATACAATCTCGGCACTAGAATTCCGTCTAACGATCAACAAATCATGACTAAATCCAAGAAGGATCCCTTATTTATTTATTTTGCATTTTGCAGTTCTTTCTACCAGTTTGCATAGGCGGGCCTGTTCGAGAAGGAGCTGTGGGCCACTACTTCGTTGTTACAATAAACATGAAAAAAGAGCGCTTTGAACTCCTTGACTCTTTACCAGTTGAATATCAAGGCACAATGGATTACTTCAACACAGTAACAAGCAGAGTAAAGAGGATATGGAAGCAAATAAGCAAATTGCTCCAGCTGTCTCCAAGAAGTATTGACCATTTCGAAAAGGTCAAAATGCAGGTACCACTTCAGGGAGGAACGTAAGCACTACAAACCTTTCTCCTTTTCCTTACTCACTTTAACAATTAAATTATTAATGCAATCCATAAAAAACATAGGACGTTAGGACAACTTCACCTAAACTGCCCAACCATCTTTGGACAACGACAATAACCAATCATCCTTCTACCTGCAGACTCGACTGTGCGTTCTATATGTTCATGAACGCAAAGCACTACACCGACGGTGGAGAAACAGTGTACCTAACAGAAGAACAAGTCCCGGAGTTGAGGAAGGAAATTCTCTATCAAATAATCAGCCAATACAGAGATACGGCCGCATTGTCATTAATCAACTACACCAAAGGTTTCTCTTTCTGAAAACAACAAAGTAAAATTCTACTTATATAATTTTCAGAGACACACCAATAAGTTTTTATTTTTTATTTTAACAGATATGCTGAACTCTGAGGTCGATATGGAAGACAGTGAAATGCAACGAATACATTGTGACATAATTCAAGAAGAGATTCCTCCAACTCCCGAGCACATTGGGACGAGCGCTCAAGAGATAGAAGTTATTGACATTAAAGACACAAGCAGCGATGAGGAGAAACAAGATTATCATGTGAGCAGTAAGGATACCACCAAGGCGTCTGAAGAAGCACTCACGGAAGAACAAGCCCAGACCGATGCTGGTTTACAGAGGGAACAACACGCGCAGCCAGACACTGATTTACAAAAGGAAGACGAACGGAAAGATCCACCAATAGAACCAGACAGACCACGCCCAGATAAAAAGACAGAAGACATAACAGGCTCTCCTTTAGAAGGTGATAACAGGACAAAGAGCGTACCAACTCGCCAACAAGAGCTTTCCAAACAGAACAAGAACCCTGTTGACGAAGATCGCAAACCAGGAACATCACCTGAGGTGAAACATGCACAAGAAGAAAGAAAGCAGAAAGAGAAGGATTTAACAGAAAAGATACTTGAACAGAGGAAACGCGATGCTGCAGTCTCAGTAGAACCGAGCATCAAAAACAACAGCACACAGAAAGAAACACCAACACCTAGGCAGCCTAACGAGCAGGCGCAGTTAGGTCACGACAAGAAAAAGGCAAGGCATCTTGCAAGAGTACAGACAAGATCCCCAAAACCCTCAACAATTCAATCATCAGAGATCAGCTCAGCAAACATAATCTCAATTAAGAGGCCATTCAAACGACCAAGCAAGGAACCTGGGAAAGTCAAGGTTGCATCACTTGTTCCAGGAGATTTCATTTACAGAGAAAAGGCCATACAACTCTATAGATATCTGATGAGCCGACAAGGACAGAGAGAATGCGCAGGGTAAGCAGATTCTCCTAGTTCCATGGAAACAATTACAGAGAGCTACAGATTCTCTAACATCCAACTAACAATTCACTCACCTACTTCCAAACCCTCCTTGCAGACAAGTGCTATATAAATATAAAAGCTCAAACCGAGAAGACTGCATTTCAGCAAAATCCTTCATGGAACAAGCAGGAAAAGAAGAAACACAGATGGAGGGCTCCATGCTAAATGCGTTACTGAAGGAATGGACAGAACAAGAACAATTCAACCTAGATGACACAACTGTACTCCCTGCATGTTTCGCAAATGTATGCATACCTCACCCACAAAAACACCACCGCCATTACTACGATAGAATATTTAACTAAAACCACACACTCTCTTTCTTGAAGCTGGTGCTCGGTCTCAATTATGATAACGGAGAGCTATCGGAATTCAACGAGGACGAAGCACTAAAAGGATTTGAACTCCTCGTGGGAGGTAAAGACATCCTCCATTCGAAGATGGTAAGTTCAGTATTATTACTTAGCACATGGCCTATTCTCTTTGAGCTTCAACGATAAAATGAAATTCAATTTTTACATCAACAATAATCTCCTCTCTCAACGTAGATCATGATACCTCATCACACAAACAACCACTACACGCTCTATGTACTAAACAAGTACACAGATAGCATCGACATCCTTAACGCACTGAACTACGTAAACTACGCTGATTTGTCTTGGAGTCAACACCACGTGCATCGAGAAGAACTGGTACGTACTTTTTGTACATTGATTTGCTTTTTTCCTCATGATAGTATGATACACTTACTTTCCTCAATGCCGCACCCAAACAAAAAAACCATAATGCAATAACAGATGAGAAGGATGTCCGTGCTGATGAACAAGCACCACAGACTAAAACACAAGAACGAACCAGACTGGGAAAGGATAGCAGAAAGGCCTCACAGGGTCTGCACACCAAAGCAAGAAGGAACACAATGCGGTCACTTCACGGCCCAATTTGCGAAATACTATAATGGGAAAGAACTGGTCAAGGACAGAGAGGATTTTCATGTAAGTTACCACTACATACACATCAAATAACTTGATTTCTTTATTACCGTAATTAGTTTACTAACAATTGTGAAGAACACGTAATTATAAACCATACATTTTCACATGCCTGCAGCCCAGCAAGGTCGATGCCGAATGGAAACTGGAGTACGTATACACACTCATATTCGGTAAAACCAACCAAATAAAGGACCATCAACTTCCTGGAAAACTCAAAGATTACAAACCAGAGACTACAAACCTTTTTTCACCCATGAAAGGTAATATAACTATTTTCATTTTTACCATCAGTCAACATTACTAGAGCTTCAAATATTTCTTTTAGAAACAACAGCCATAATTTTTTATCTGCTTTGACAGAGCAAGACGAAAAAAACTAGCATCAACCAGAGAGCAGCAAGAAATACCCACAACACGGGCATTCGTTTCTACACGTGGATATGGCAAACGAGCTCTACAACATAGTCATGAGTGACACATGGCAGGATGAATTCAAACGGTAACTTGGTTCCTTTTACACCTCAAACTAGTTAAAGTTAGGCATCAATCACACAAATAAGAAAGGAAACTGGAAAGAACCTTAAATTCCTGTTTATCAGCTTACTTAGTTAATGACTTTCTCAACAAAAATTTCTTCTACTGCCCTGTATGTAAGCAGAAAAGTAGTATTCTTGAGAGATCAACCACAGAGCAAAAGCACAACTCTTACTGGATCAAAGCTAAAGGAAATATTTGGGCCTGCAAACAAGAAAAAACGTCAAGGAATGGAAGAGAAGGTGCTCGATGAGTTAGCAGAAGCATGGGAAAGCAGCAACCAAACTATACACAAAAGACATAGACTATTATTAGGCCCAAGCTTTGCAGAGGTAAATTTAAAAAAAAATCATAGTGATCATATAAACTCATCTTTTTCGAACTATTGTTTAATCTCTTGGTACCGATCTATTTTTTCTAACTCGTTTTTATCGTTTTTTATTTGTTGCCTGCAGCATATTCTGGGTTTAAAGGATAAAAGGAAATCTATGAAGAACTTCAGAGATGATTTCACACGAGAAAAGGATGTCTTGGTTCCTTTGTTCCTTAAGAAATGTCAATCAGAGAAGCTCAAAACAGCAAAAATGGTAATAGCGTTTTCCATACAACAAAATAAAAATAAGCATTTCAAACAGAATACTATATTCTAAACTCTCCTCTAACAATAAAACTTTTGTGCCACAGGTATTCATGGCATTTGAAAAGGAAGACCGATAGACACTATTCGTGCTCGACAGATATAGAAGGAAGCTTCAAATCATCGAACCTGAAGAAACCTCTCTTGAAGAATTGAAGAAGCAAGAAAACCTGAAAAATCAACGTGATCGACACATGCATGATGGCAAACTAATTAAGCAGATTGCTAACATGGAAAACAACGAAGCCATCAAAGAAAAGGAGCATAACAAATACCACAACCATAAAGACAAACTGGTAAGAATTGTAAATAACGCCATCTTTCAGTTTTACAAATTACACTACATGTCTCTCTAAAACAAAAACAAAATGCAATTCTCAGGTTCCCAGGTTTAAAGAAGTATACGAAATATTACTGGGTGAAAAATTCGAAAAGGAAAAGACTAGATGGGATGTTGAATTTTTACAGGGCGTTCCAAAGGTGAACAAAGGTGAAACCCCGTTTGCTGTCCTAAGGTTCGCGCATCTCTTTGATGGCAACCACTTCGTCGAAGAGATAGATAATTTCGACGTAAGTTTTCGCTTAAAACTCGCAATAAGTCTACTAGATATCATACAACTGCATGACCTAATACTGATGTGTTTTTTCTCCTTTTTTCACTGAACTTTTTATAGGATGGCACGGAACAATGGAAAGCACAACAACTGTGCAGGCTACTATTTAGCAATCAGAATACAATCGAACCCAGCGAAATGGGCGATGAGATTAGAAAGATCTACGACGACATCACGGAATAAAAAGTTGTTGATAAGCAAACGAGCCTAGCTCCATCGAAACATCAGAAGACGGTTTAACCGCACATCATACTGTAATAATGAAGCAACAGACTATTTTTATTGATGCAGTTCCTTGATTCTTCAGTAACCAAGCATTCGAACACAAGCCGGTGCCCCTAGACACTTCATAATTATCAATCCAGGCGGTTGATGACCATGCCCCATAAAGCCCCAAGTCCGTCCCTAGACATACGTGTGTCACGTCGACACGCCGTGACTCTACATACTACTCACGCGTGACCGCCGGTGACTTTGATGTTTCACAAACATTCCCCCTCTCTGCAACCGTGTGCTGCCGAAGGCCACCAACCTACAGCATGAATCTGGCGTGAGTACAAACGTGACTCTCTAAATGAGTATTCAAACAAATGCATGTGGTGCCACCCATTCGCGCCGTTAGAGACCTCACACCTGTGCATCCACAATGGTGCCTTCCTACGTCAGTATTAGCAAGCAAGCCTCTCCTACCACACCACCATGCATCCAGAGGGTTAAGGGCCAGTGATGCCTCTCAAAGCCCCACACCACTCCATGCCCGTGATGCCAGACACGCGTGACTCTCTAGAGGCTTCACAACCGTGACTCCCTAACTGCGTATTCGGAAGCATGCCTCTGGTATCACACTTTTGAACATCCACGGGATTGATAGCTGTTCGCAACAGCAAAAACCCCACTTCCGTGCCTCTTGGGTCTTCACCTTCGTGCCTTCCGTAACTGCATCCACGTGCCTAACATGTCACGCCCCGCGACTCTTACATGGTCGCGATACCACCCCCTTGTCTCTTCACAAACGTCACAATAGTGCATCTCTAACCGAGCATTCCAACACATGCCTCTGAGACCACACTATTGTGCACCCACAACGTTGATACCTGTGCATCGAGAAGTTGCAATCCCGTGCCTTGCGTACCTGGATCCAGGTGCCTCTCTCACATGACACTTGCCATGACTCTTACATGCCCCATGGTGTCGCACAACCTTGACTCTGCACACTTCCAAACCGTGACCCTGTAACTATGTATTCGGAGCTCAACTCTGCTACTCCGTCCACGTGCCTCTGGATGCTTGTGATGCCTTCATTTCTGTCGAGACTTCCATTCCGTGCCTCCGGCCCCTGTAGTAGCACACGCCGGTGGCTCTAGAGACTGCAAACCTGTGCCTCTCTAACTGCGTATTCCGACCCATGCCACTCCTGCCACTACTCAAGAAGCCGTGCTTGTGTGCACAACTAAACTGTACTAAGCGTAAAAAGATTGCTTTGTATTTTGTTGTTTTTAGAGTAAAAAGCAACATTACTACTTCAAAATCACATGATTGCTGAATAAACATAGTACTTAGCAAGCTAAATAACTTGCTCAATCACATAAACAAACTACAACTTGACATAAGGAAACTTGTTTAACCTGTTACAGATGACATTAGAAACTGCTTCGTTCTAACAGAAGTAAACTACGAACCTGATACAATAGAAAGGACAAGCATAAACACAAGCAACTCCACGACCAGTTTTCAATGTTTTCGTCATCACTAGTATCCGTAGTAAGGATCGTCATAATTCTTCTCTGCCTCTTTTGCACTCTCCAGACCTTCTCTGATGTTTTCAATTCTCTTCCACGACTCGTAGGTGGCAGGATTTGGCAGCATAGAGAACTGCAAAATAACGGGCTCCATCTGCAGACCACTTGCAGCACACATCTACGACAACCTGGACACAGAAAGCATGACAATAACCTTCGGTGATGGTACCGAAGACAAGGTGTTTAGTTGTTTGGATACCCAAGGAAGCTATACACAAGGTGTTTGGATACCCAAACGGCACAGAAAATTCAGCACCAAGGCCAGCGAAGAGCCCAACTTCAATGAAAGAACTGATGTCAGACCTTGGCTTCAAACATACAGATTTCAAGCCAAAAGAACTGTTCACGGAGCTAAAAAAATTGGTGGAACTAGATGACGAACAGTCAAACAGGAAATCAGTTAAAATATTTTTCCTTATTTTTTTCCACAACGTTGTCTGTGGGTCAAGCGCCGCTATCTTCGCCCGACAAGCTATAATGGTAGAGGACATGGACTATCCAGAGATGGCAAAGATGGATTTCTGCGAGGTAATCGTCGAATGTATTAAGGAAGGAGCCAAGATATGGCAGAAACACAGAAATTTGTCTCAGGAAGAGAAGAACAAAAAGCATCTCAATGGTTTGGCACAGGGGCCAGTAATCATGTACCTCGACTCCCTGCTGCTGCCAACCGACACAAAAGAAATGTGGAAGATTGCAAAGACAATGGACAAGACCTCATTACCACGAGCGAACCATCTCAAAGAGAGTGACCTAGCGAAAATAGCTAGAGCAGACATGAAAAGGGACGGAAAAGCACGACCAGATGACTATGAATTTGGCAAAATACAGGTATAGCTATACTGTACATAAATCAGTCCACTAGTAGAAAACGAAGCTTTATCACCGGTTCGTAAGGGCCTTTAGTGCCGGTTCTGCAACCAGCACTAAAGAGTGGAGACTAAAGCCCCCCCCTTTAGTACCGGTTCGGCACGAACCGCCACTAAAGGCCCACCACGTGGCGTGAGCTCGCGCCGTGGTATGGGGGACCGTTAGTACCGGTTGGTGTTACCAACCGGTACTAAAGGTTTTTTTCGAAAAAAATTCTAAAAATTTTGGAAAAAAATTTGAACTTTTTTTCGATTTTCAATTTTCTGAATTATTTGATGATTTAGTCTCTAATCACCCCTCTTAACTACTCAAGTGTGGATCACTCATTCCAAATCGTCTAACTTCCCGGCCGGTCACCCATCCTCTCACTCCCCCAGCCCGAGCACGCTTAACTTCGGAGTTGTATTCCCTCTACTTTCCAAGTCTGCACTTGTTGTTTTCCTGACAAATGTAAGCTGTCAATCCTATTAACCCTCAATAGTTTAGCTTGAGCATTAGCTCACACGTTTCACCGTTTGAGTTTGAAACTATTATTCTAAAAAACAGTAATTATTTAGTAACACTAATATTTCTTGAATAAGTTTGACCATATTTTGACCACAGTTTGACCAGATTTGACCAAAATTCAAAAAATGAAATAATTATTTAGTAACACTAATATCCTTGAATAATCATGTAGTAACATTAATACTTCTTGAATAAGTAGTTTGACCATAGTTTGACCAGATTCGGATGCGGATTTTCGTGCTGAATTTTTTGATATATTATACGTTTTTTTGTGACATCGTATGCAAAAGTTATAGCCGTTTTACATTTTCCCTACACTTTTTGCAAAACATTTCCAAATTGAAGTTTTCAAATTTTCCTAACTAGTAGATGTAGTAATATAACTACCTCTCGAAGGATTTTATTTTTTTGAAGTTTTTATCATTTTCTTTTGATTTTTTCAAAACTGAAATGGCGATACACGCGGGGGGGGGGGGGGGGGGGGGGGTAGAGTTTGAAAATTGCCCTATAGTCCCGGTTTGTGTCTCCAACCGGGACTATAGGTCAGACCCCTTTAGTCCCGGTTCATGGCACGAACCGGTACTAAAGGGGACTATAGGTCAGACCCCTTTAGCCCTTTAGTACCGGTTCGTGGCACGAACCGGTACTAAAGGTTCAACACGAACCGGCATTAATGCATAGCCGTTCGAACCGGCACTAATAGTACCATTAGTACCGGGCCAAAACCAAATCGGGACTAATGTGTCTCATATTAGGTCCTTTTTCTACTAGTGGTCCTTCCCTTTTTGAAAAGGGTTTCCATTCTAATCAACTACATTCCACCAAAACGATGCAGACATGGAAAGGAACAGCAGAGAGGGTCTTCTATGCCAACACAGCATCAACTTCGTCTTCAATTCACCAGATAGCAGGAGAACATCGCAAACAACAGCAACACCAGAACACGACCAAACTGCTACCACCTCCACCCAAACGCCGGCGCGAACCACGTGTCGGCACCAGTGGAAGCAGGGAACCAAACAAAAGCATCAGCACAGGAGCAGAAGAAAGATTCCAAAGGATAAACAAATTGTTGGAAAAAGTACTCCATGAAGCAGAACAGATACCCGCAGTATCCACCAGGGCTGAAAACCAATGCAACGAAAAGGAAAAGATATTGGATGAAAAAAACAAGAACCTAGTCGTGCAACAAACAATTGCCCTGATGGATTCATTAGAACAACTCAGACAATTTCAGGACATAGTTTGCATAAGGTACCTAACAGACAACGCGACCCTGCAGACACTAGAGCAAGCAGATCGAGCAGCCTCAAGTAGACTAGCCGATGCCAACCGCACGAATGAAATCGTAGCCACAACAGAACCAAGAGAAAGGAGAAAGAAAAGAAGAAGAAGAAGAAGAAGAAGACGAAGAGAGGAAGAGAAGAACAAAATCAAGGGACATAGGCATTGACAAGAACAAGATAAAGCGGCAAAAACAGGTAAGTAAATAGTAATGCATGGTGCCATACGCACCCTAAAGCAAACCCCTGTTTTCATACCTCAACTGAAAAGAACTGCCTCAATGCTTTCAGGAATGTACCAATAGCACGCCAGGCCAAGATGAACTCCAACAGCAGGATGGTGTCAACAACCCCAAAAACATGAATGAACGGAACAAACAAAGCAACCTCACAACAGACAATGCTACAACAACAACTACCCCAACACAAGCACAAGAAACGATCGATGCCAGAACCTGTGAAGAGGTCAGTATGAACATCCATTTTTCCTTTCAAAACTGGATAGAGTTATAAGTTAACTGACAAACCTCCAACAAAATATAGGCTCAGCTGAAGAACAATCAAGTCAGCAGCCCCGCCAACCAAATGCAAGAGGCTAACCCACAATCAACCGTTAGCATAACAAATGACAAAGAAGAAGAAAACAACGAAGAGGAGGTAAACTTCCATAGCCCACTATTACCCACACCGAAAACTCATAAATGGCAGGAAAGAAAGTGAACCGCAAACTCATATTGTTTGGTCTCCAGGTATCACAAGCACTGCAAGACCAAGAGACAACCCGTGTTGAAATTGAACCCCATAGTGAACCTCAAACAGACGAAGGCGTCACAGAACAGGAACTTTGTGTACAAGAGATTTCCAACGCCACAACATTGCAGATCACCATCACGAGTACAAAGGAGAAAGCGCAAGACATCCCAGCCGATGAGAAACAAGAGACTGTTATACCTGACAAAGAAACAGTAGATGCAGGCACAAATAACCCAGTCATCAACACGGAGGTAAAAATTCAACAACAACAACAACCACTTTTCAAAATATTTTTATGATGTCTGAACTACCTAATACACCCCGCCACGGCAATACAAAGATTATAAGGGATGACTCACCCTTTTCTTTGAACAAATGAAGGAAACAAACGAGTACGCTGATCTCAAAGATCAAGAACTTCAAACAACAACATCTGAAGAGGTGAGGTTACAAAGCTCAGACACAAATGAAGTTCAATCTATAATTTCAATTTTTATTAAACAGGAAGAGGAAGCAAGCAAAAGCACTGGCATAGACATTCAACAAGAAAAACTAGAGGACAACACGAGACAAGGAGAAGCCGTAGTACAAGCAGTAGACAGTCCTGCAACTCCAGAGATAGAGGTCTTATAAAAAAATTGTAACTGAACAGTCAGAAATGCACCCATTTCTTAAATATTTTTTGTGTTGGTGCAGGCACAAGAAGCTCAAGAAACCATCAACAATCAAGACCATCAAACACAACCAGAGGAACCCAATGAACAACCCGAACATTTTCTTCAAACGATAGACAATAATGCCACTTAAGACCAAGCCACAAAAAATTCACTCACCAAACAACAGGTACCAGAGACAGCGGCAGCGTCAACGACTGAAAAGGTAAACTTACGAAACCTACAACTATGAAATTATAAAATTGCTGCGTGCACAATCAAATAAACGCCAACCTACCACATTTGTATTCACTCCAATGGACTCTCACTTTGCCGCCTCTATGTTTGAACAGCTGCAAGAAAAAAACAAGGTCAGTGACGATGAACAGCAAAATAAAGAGCAAGAGAAGGACCCAAAACCACCACTGAACGAAGAATCAGCAGTAACAACAACAAATACAGAGGTGAAAACACATAATACCTCTTCATGAACTTATAGTTCAAAAACACGCATTTGACATTTCACTACTTTCCTGCATCGCAGAGAGAGGAGACCAATGAGCAAAACGAGGACACTGAAGAAGGGCAACATGTTCTTCAAAAGGCAGTCATCAATGTAAGAGAAGACCAAGCCCCAAAATATTCACTCACCGAAAAACACGCAGCAGAGACGGCAGCAGCAACAACGACTGAAAAGGTAAAGTTACATATGTTGATCCTATCAAAGTATAAAATAGCTATGTGGAACCTCAAATGCACTTCCACTTAGCCACCTGTGTGTTTCAAAAGCTCCAAGACAAAAACGACGGCAGCGGCGATGAACTACAAAAGAAAGAAGAAGAAGATGCCCAAAAACCTCCACTCAACGACGAACAAGCACAACATTCAGCAGCAACGATTGAGGAGGTAAAGTTACATAAGCTGATTCTACGAAAATATAAAGTAGTTCCATGAGAACTAAAATGCACTCAAACTTAGCCACCTTTATGATTGAACAGCTGCAAGACTAAAATCATGACAGTGACGATGAACACCAAAACAAAGAACGGGAGGATACCCAAGAAACTACACTCAACGGAGAACGGGTGGAACAGTCAGAATCACCAACGATAGCTCAACAGGTGAAGTTGCACAAAATATTTCCGCAAAATTACACAACTTAATCACAATCAAAATAGCTCAAACAACGCACCAAACGCTTCGCTATTTTCCCATAATAGCTGCTATAATTAAAATAAAGTAGCAAGTTAAATTATTTCAATGCTTTTTCAATGATAACACAGAAACACGAAGAAGGCGACCACGAAGATACAAGCAATGAAGCAGACACACACATTGTTCCAGAGAAAGAAGCAGAAACCATCGAAGAAAACCCTACACTGTCGTACGATGCCAATTCCCCTGGCAGAGAGGTCAGTGCCAACCAGGTCGAGACTGAAAAACAAGACGGAAAAGACCACCAGCAAGACACGACGGTTGACAAGGAAAAACATGATGCTAAGAAAGACACAGACGACTCAAATGAGGATGCAGCAAAAACTGAAAAAAGGGTACAATGCAAAAAGAAGAACATAACATGCCGCAAGAAGCAGAAGGAGAACAAGAAAGGAACAACACTGGACATGACATATCTTCTAGCATCGAAGCAGGCAAGACAATAGAAACTTAATTCCTATCTTGTGATCTTGTGACTTGGAAGTATTTACATTAAATTCAAAATCATCGTAGGCACAATGGAGAAAGGGGACAAAGATAGTGATTCCGTCAACAAAGCCATCGAAGACATGTACAACGTTGTATGCAAGCCATGGACACAGAGAGAAATGTAAGTTCATGCAACTAACACAAAACACATTATTACACACGATCATTTTGACTGTATCATGTGTAAACTAAAACATTTTTCTAAATATACTTTGCAGGGATGAGCTTTTCATTACAACGAACAAGTTTGATGTCAATCTAGGCCGTGTCGCCAAAAGCTTCAAGGTCGGTAAATCAGTATGCACCGAAGCAATCGAGCCCATGCTAACAATCTTGAGAAAACAACTAAATGGCACAGGGAGAAAGATTCTGTCGTTAAGCAACACTGTAAGTAAAGATCACGGCAAAAGAATCACGTTTAAAACAATATATATATATATATATATATATATATATATATATATATATATATATATGACTTTATAAATAGATAAACTTCCCCTATAACTGAACTGACAAATTCCCTTTGTGTATCTATGACAAAACAAGCAGCACTCGATAAAGGAAGCCGACGACGAAGATCCAATGTGCTACAGAAATAATGATCAAGAACACATTAGAAAAAAAATTACTACCTGCCAGGCTTACATCATTTTTCAACATGCAAGAAGAAGAAAAACTGCAAGATTATAACATGGTAAGCAGATCAGCTTGCGTATATGTTATGCAAAGTTCTCTTTTTATTTTATGTTTCTAAATATAAGAAGGTTTCCAAATATTTTCTTTTTATTTTTTGTTTTGTAGCTCCTTCTACCATGTTCATTGCGCGGGTTTGAGCAAGGCAAAAATACAAGTCATTACTTCACCATTACAGTTAACATGCAAAAACAGCGCTTTGAACTCCTTGACTCTTCAACTGCATATTCAGGCACAATAGAATTCTTCAACAATGTAACCAGCAAATTAATGAAAATATGGAAGCACGTAAGCACAGAGCTACAGCTTTCACAAAAAAGCATCGACCATTTCAAAAGGGTCAAACTGCAGGTGCCACTTCAAGGAGAAGACACGTAAGCACTTCCAACATTTCACTTCTTTATTTTTTTCAATGCAAGATTCAATACTACAATTACTGAAATAATTATGTTCTTTCGTGTTTTCAATACAACAATTACCACTACCATTGCTCCAACACTTCTCTTCCTTCCGTTTCTTGAATGCAACAATCTTACTAGTACCATTCCTCTACATGCAGAATGGACTGTGCATTCTATATGTACATGAACCTGAAGCACTACTCCAATGATGGAACAGCAGCAAACTTAGAGCCAGAACAAGTACTAGAGTTGAGGAAAAAAAATTCTATATCAACTAATCAGTCAACACAGAGGGAATACCAAACTGTCATTAATGAAGTGTACAACAGGTTAGTCTTTTCAGAAACAAATCATTACAATTTTGTCACACTAGAAGAAGTAATATTCTTTTTTAATTATTATTTTTTGATTCTAACAGATATGCTGAAGTATGAAGTCGATATGGGAGACAAAGAAATGCAACAGACAGAATGTTGCGTACTAGAAGAGTTTCCGCCAAATCCCGAGCCAAAAGAACATATTATGCATGCGAAAACCACAAAAGAGCATGAAGTTATTGATATATCCAGTAAACACAAAGATGTTATGGATGTCAGCAGACACGGCGTCGCCCAATAATCTTGCACAGACCACTAAGAAAAGGATCTACCAATAGAACCAGATCAACCACCACCAGACGACAAGATACCACACCATGCTGAAGAGCAAACGGACGAGCAAAATATCAACAGCAATACCCCGAACACAGATCAACTTGAACAAACAGGCACTGATTTAAAAGAGGATGGCACAAGAAACGACGTACCAAATACACAAGAACAGGTTTCCAAGCAGAAGAAACAACCTGTTCTTCTTCAAGAAGAAACAGGCTCGACAAGCAATCAGCAAGGCACCTCCAGCACCATCTCTCTAGAGTTCCTAAAACCCAAAACAATGGAAAAGCACGACGAAGTTGATGAATTTCTTTCAAGCCTTAACCCGCTCCAACTAGAGGAATACAATGAGCATGTAAAGATGGGCGTTGAATTCGATGTAATCAAAACATGGCTGAATGACCATGAAAGCTATGAATTCAACAAAGATCCCACGCCGTATCTGACAATCTTGCAGCAAGAATCAGGAGAACATTCAATGCCTCAATCATCTGAGAACAGCTCAGACAAGAAAATCTCGGTCAAGAAGAGACCGGTAAAGCCTTCAAGAAGGCTGCATGGAAAAATTCCTACTTTTGTCCCAGGAGGTTTCAAATTTATGAACAAAGCCAGAGCACTTCATGAATACCTATTCAGCAAAGAAGGACAGGACGAATGCGGAGAGTAAGTACTTTCTCTTGTCACAACAAAAAAACAAAGAAATGTTGCCCCATTTTAAACCAACCTAACCAATGTATAAACTTTTTCTGCTTGCAGTCTAAACGTATATATTAGCTCGAAGCGACGCGATTGGATTACAGGAAAACAAATAATGGAACAGCTACGGAAAGGAGATCATGGACAGATGGAGGGATCCATCGCAAACGCATTGTTCGAAGAATGGACAGTGCAGCAACAATACAACACAACCGATAAAGCCATACTTCCCGCAGAATTTGCAAACGTATGAAGTCCAATTTGACAAAAACACTTGCATCATTTCAGTGATTACAAAGATTGTACTAAAAAGTAGAAAAAAATTGGTCGCAGATCGTGCTCGGTGTTAAAATTGGAGGAAAAGGAGGACTAGAAGAATTCAATGAGGACGAAGCATTGAAACAGTTTGCACCCCTTGTAACAGGGAAGGAACTTTTAAAGAAAAAGCTGGTAAGTTAATAGAAATATACAAACATAATTCATTTTTCCTACAGATTGCACATTTACATGTCATTTAATTCTCCTGACAAGAATGAACTTTAACTCACTCTGTCTACAAACACCGCAAATTATGTTACCTCACAACACAGCTAAACACTACACACTGTATGTGCTCAACAAGTACACGAGCTCATTGACATACTTGACTCACTGAATTACATAGACAGAGACGGAAAAAATACATGGAAAACACACCATAAGGATCACCCAGAACTGGTACGGCAATTCAACCTTGTTTTCTAATTGGTTTTCCAATTCCTGCATTCCCTTGTTTAATGCCAAAACCCAATAATAACACCAAACCATAATCACAGATTAAAAGGATGCACGCACTCATGAAGAAGCATTATGGCAAAGCGGAGCTACGAGCCAACGGCGAACCGAACTGGTCGAGGATAGCAGAAACACCTACCAGAGTTTGCGTGCCAAAACAGCAGGGTACCCAATGCGGACACTTCATGGTTCAATTTGCAAAATACTGGAATGGCATTGATCTCATAAAAGATGATGTGGATTTCGATCTAAGTGAATAGTATGACAGCAACAATTTTAATTTTTACAAGCAGCACTACTTGAATACTTCAATTATCTCATGAAAGAAAAATAAAAGAATATCCAATGACCTCCATGCAGCAAAGCAACGTAGATGCCGAGTGGAAACCAGAGTTCCTTTTTACAGCCATATTTGGTGAAACAAATCAAGTAAAGTGCGAGGAACTACCTGGAAGAATCAAAGAATTCAAACCAGAAACTTCAAAGTTCTTTTCCACCAACAAAGGTAAGAAAATCATTTCTACTTATCTTTTTTTTGTAATAACCTACCCATCCCACGGTTCACCAATGTCTTTCGTATCACAAGAGCTTACATATTACATATCTGCTTCCGCTGACAAAAACAGATGAAACTAAAAGGGAAAAAAGACGAAGCACCAGTCCATACCCAAAACATTCTCATTGCTTCCAACACACAACGGAGGCGTCGGACCTCTTCCATCTAGTCACGAGCGACAGCTGGCAGGAGGAATACAAAAAGTGAGTTGTTTTCTATTGCACCTCAAAATAGTTGGATAGAGGCCAAAAATAATGTAAAAATCTGTTTCTCACTAACCGTGGCCTCCAAAATTATTTAATCTCCCTGTCGCAGCAAAACTATATTTAGGCGCATCCGCAGGGACAGTGAAAGCACGCAACTTACTGGAGCCCAATTGAAGGCAGTATTTGGTCCAAGACCAGCACAGACGAACATACCACATCATATGGAAAAGAGGGTCCTCGATGACATAGCAGAAATCTGGGAAAGCAGACAAGATTCAAAACAGAGTGACAGAGTAATATTAGGCCCAAACTTTGCAGAGGTAAACTTTTAAAAAGCAAAATCTTGTCTATATTGCAACACCTATTCTTTTTATATTGTTACACAACTCTTTTTTCTAACAGTTTATTTCATCATAAATATTGTTTGCAGCATATATTGGATTTAAAGAAACACAAAACTAGTATTACAAAATTTAAAAATGAATTACAAAAAACAAAGAATCAGCTGGTTCCCATGTATCTCAAGGAAAATCAACGCAAAAAGGTCTCAACAGCAAACATGGTAACAACCCTTTCCTCCATGACAAAATCACAAAATATGCGTTCTATTAAATTACTTTATATTAAACTATCATCTAAGCAACAAGTATTTTGTACGCAGATATTCATTCCAATGGAGAAGCATGACCGCTATGTACTATATGTGCTGGACAAATACAAACACAAAGTTCACATTATTGATCCTCGAGAAACGACTCCAGAGGAATTTGAGAAAGAAAAGATAGACATGGATAAATTGGATCTAAAAGAAGCATCTCAAGTTCTTCAGGAAAATGAATATGCTAAAAAAGAAAGTGAAAGACAGTTTCAGGAACATCATGTTCATAAGTCGGCAATTGTAAGCATTTATACATAACAATTTTTTCAGTTTTACAAGTTGCAATATTAAAACAATTAATTACAAAATGCAATATTCCCAGGTACCTAGGTTTAAAGAAGTCTTCAACACCATACTAGGACAAACAATGAATGCCAAGGGTACAAGATGGCAGATTCATACCGTGCAAGATGTTCCAGTGGTAGAAAAGGGAGAATCAACATTTGCTATTTTAAAGCTTGCATTCCTCTACAATGGTGAAAAGTTTGTCGAAGACATGGAAGATTTGACAGTAAGTTTATATAGATTTACTTATAAACAACTTATATGCACAAACTCTAATAATATACTTCCCTTCTCGGCAAAATTTCACAAGATGAGGTCGAAGACTGGAGGGCAGAGGCAATGTACATTCTCTTAAGTAGCGAGATGAATCAAGTCAAACCTAGTGAAATGGGTGACGAGATTAGCAAGATCTTGAGCAAAAATGAAGACTGAAACTTTTGATTTAGCCCGCGAGGCTAATTCTATCTAGACGTGACAAAAAAGTTTATCAATAACTCACATTTCTATGTAATGTAGTTAGAAATTGCGTGTTCATGTTGAAAAGAGAACTATTTCGACAACACTGCCTCTTACATCATCAGAGAGTGCCAGTAAACTATAAACAACAATGCCTCTTCTTATTTGTACGACAGCAGTGACTCCCAAAACGAACCCTTACGCGTGACTCTGGAAACCACCCTCCCGTGGCCTTGTGCCACCAAACCCTGAGTCACCATGCCTCCAGGCAATATCCACACACACATACCCTTACGCGTGACTCTGGAGACCACCCTCCCGTGCCTCCAGAGGTGACATGGCCTTGTGCCACCAAAGCCTGGGTCACCATGCATCCGGGCAATATCCACACACAAATACCAAGAACGCCTCAAACGTGGCTAGCTCCTACGCACACGTGACTTCACATGCTTCAAACCCGTGGCTCTGGAGGCAACATACCAATGACTTCACGTGACTTCACATGCTTCAAACCCGTGCCTCCGGAGGCAACATACCAATGCCTTCGTAGTATGCACACATGTGAATGCACGCACAAACCTAGCTCTTAAGCAGACGTGACTGCACATGCTTCAAACCCGTGCCTTTTGAAACAAAGCAGCTTGCCTTTTGCACAACCTGTTATATAAAAATTAAACAAGCAGGTTCCCTCGCACCGGAGGCGCCGTGTCACACCACGACGTACAACGCGCCGCACGAACCAGCACGCCGCATGACCAACACACACTTTGACATATGCCCCCCTTCAAGATGTTTATGAAAATTGAACGAGCCGAAGGCGAGCCGGAGGTTCCCTCGCGCCGGAGGCGCCGTGTCACACCATGACGTACAACGCGCCATACGAACCAGCACACCGCACGACCAACACACACTTCGACCTATGCCCCCCTTCAAGATGTTTATGAAAATTGAACGAGCCGAAGGCGAGCCGGAGGTTCCCTCACGCCGGAGGCGCCGTGTCACACCACGACGTATAACGCGCCGCATGAACCAGCACGTCGCACGACCAACACACACTTCGACCTATGCCCCCCTTCAAGATGTTTATGAAAATTGAACGAGCCGAAGGCGAGCCGGAGGTTCCCTCGCGCCGGAGGCGCCGTGTCACACCACGACGTACAACGCGCCATACGAACCAGCACGCCGCACGACCAACACACACTTCGACCTATGCCCCCCTTCAAGATGTTTATGAAAATTGAACGAGCCGAAGGCGAGCCGGAGGTTCCCTCACGCCGGAGGCGCCGTGTCACACCACGACGTACAACGCGCCGCATGAACCAGCACGTCGCACGACCAACACACACTTCGACCTATGCCCCTCTTCAAGATGTTTATGAAAATTGAACGAGCCGAAGGCGAGCCGGAGGTTCCCTCGCGCCGGAGGCACCGTGTCACACCACGACGTACAATGCGCCGCACGAACCAGCACGCCGCACGACCAACACACACTTCGACCTATGCCCCCCTTCAAGATGTTTATGAAAATTGAACGAGCCGTAGGCGAGCCGGAGGTTCCCTCGCGCCAGAGGCGCCGTGTCATACCACGACGTCCAACGCACCGCACGAACCAGCACGTCGCACGACCAACACACACTTCGACCTATGCCCCCCTTCAAGATGTTTATGAAAATTGAACGAGCCGAAAGCGAGCCGGAGGCGCTTTTCTTCAATTTAGTAAAGTTATACACCCGTGCATCTCTTAGTGTTCACCTGTGCCTATAAAGAAGTCACACGATTGAACGATTCTGGAGACTGCAGTTTTACATTAAAAAGTTGCTTTTTTTCTTTACTTGAAAGGTCATATTTGATAGTGTTGGTAGTCCCCGCCCGTAACTACCCCATAAATCTCCATTACCCGGAAATATAATGGGAACAAAAAGGGAAACGTGAAAGGGAAACAGGGAACCAACCGCGCGAGCTGGTATTTTCTTTGTGTTTTCGCGTGGAAAGGGAAAACGGAAAATTCTGGTAGTTCGAGGGTCAAACTGCAAACTGCACCAAACCACAAACCGGAAAGGAAAAACCGGGAACCAACCGCGCAACTGGTTTTCCCTTGCGGGAGCGCTCCGCGCACGACACTTGTCACGCGCGGAGTGCTCCCGAACCGCTCGTTACGAGTTGCTCTCCACAAAACCAGGGTACGGGCTTAGTTTTTTTTTAGACAAGGGTACGGGCGGTAGATCCTATTTGACGCCCGCAGGCGTCAAAAGGACGACCCTTCGCTGAAGCGAGTCACCACATGGGTCGGCCCACATACGGATTTGGTTCGCTGCTGTTTCCTTGTTTGTTGCGGTTTTTGTTTTTCGTTTTCTTCTATGGTTTTTTGCTTCCAGCTTTTTCACTGCTTTGATCAGTTTTCAACTGTTTTGTTCCTTTTTTATTTTTATGTTTTGGTTCCTTTTTTCCTTTCATTTTTTCTTTTACATTCCCTTTTTATTTTCTGTTTCTGTTCTTCTTCTCTGTATTGCATATCTATAACCTAAATAGTTCATCCCCACTATGTTATTTCTCTTGATATGCAGCCTATCCATATCATTAAGTAGGCCCACATGCAAAAATAGTTTTCCCCTGTCAATAGCCTTCGTTGATCCAGAATCCAAAAGCCACGTATCTCTGAAGCGCGTCATCCTTTTTTTAAATATAATAAACCTCCGTTCCAGCCTTCCAAGTCGGTGTCCATCTCCTCATATTCTCAACAGCACAACACCTCTAATCTTCTCCACCGTAATTAATCTCCCACCAACCTCCCATTATCCTCCGAGTAAGGAAACGAATTGAACCAGTAACCGATGTAGTTAATTACTGCCCGATTCAGCACCCTTCGATCTTCGGTTCCACCTTTGCTGTATATATACTGCGGCTCCCCAATGGGCCTGCCCTGGTTGTGTTCAAGCAGACACCTAGGAGAAGTAGGTCGGGGCTCCAAAGGATTCCACGCGAGCAATTCTTGCTGCAGCCCTTCTGCTTCTTATGGAGCACCACATTACGACCTCATCTTACAAGAGGTGGCGCTCCATCGGAAGCACCAGCAAGGCATACACTAGATTTACAAGACTATGGGGAAGAAGAAAAGATATTTGAGGATTCAAGTGGCCTTGAGAAAGTAAGCGGGCTACATGTCACGAGCAGAGGGTACGCCAGTCGCCAATGGCCCCTCGCCGCCGAACTCAACCACAAGTAGCTCCATGCACACCACGAGATTCACCACAAAGACCTGTGGTAGTTCTGGTAATCTCATAATTCTCCGAATCCATGTAGCTTTCCTTTCTCTTTGTCATGTCCATGACAGCCTATGTAAGATATTTGTAGATCCATTTATGCGGGATAGCAGGTGCAACCGTCATGTCACCATCTGGCCGATGCACTAATATATTGTGTTTTGCTAGATCTTTAGTAGGCTACAAAGTTTCTGTATTCTCGGGTGCATGCCCGTGTTGTTTTTTTGAAGGTCCATGCCCGTGTTGTGATGCAGGCATACAACCTTCCGTGCAGCCCGTCCCTCGACACACCGCACCTGTGTCGCTTGCATTGCTCTCATGTCCCAAGGTGCATGCCCAACATCGACTTTCCTACTGGTGGATCACAACGTTTTGTGCCATCTCAACCTCACCTGATCATCAGTAGCCTGTTTTGCCTGTACTATTTAAACGCTCACTGTTTCTTGCATAATATCGCTTTTGGACCTTTGGGAGTCCAGTCACTGTTGCATATATGTTTGGTTGGTTATGGGCATGTCCAACTGTTATAACACTGTCTGCCAACAATCTATTCTCCAATTTATTTGTGTACAAGTTCATTCATGAATGCCATAGGTACGTTTGCTGTTTGTGTCGTATTGTGTTTGCTTCTTAGTAGCTGACAAACACCTACAGAGATTTTGTTAGCAGACAGTGATTTTATTTGTGTTTGTATTTGCTTGCTGACCAAATATTGTGTTCACAAGAAAGCACTTAGTGTTTATTTTTGAGAGAGGAAAAAGCACTTAGTGTTTGTGTGTGTGTGTGTGTGTGTGTGTGTGTGTTTCTTGAACTCACATGTATACCTCACGGACACAAGCATGAAGTAGAATGAATATGCTTGCTGTGTTGTATGAGTGCAAATGATACATTGATTTGGTATCACCTCCCATTTTTTATTGTTGTGGGACGTCGGTATTTTCAAACTAAACATACTTTTTAGCTCCAAATGGAACCCATTCTTCGTATTTCTTTAGTTGTAAAAATATATTTATAGCAATGTGACATCTTTTCTAATTAGCTTTCAATGGCTCATACCTTTTTTCAAGCATACATCCCGCAGCAATGCACGGGGTGTTATCTAGTTATCTAAGAAGTTCACCACGTATTGCATAAAATTTCATCGTATTAAGAAAATGTTCATTGTATACTATGAAATAGTTCACCTCGCATTATAAAAATGTTCATTGTGTATTAAAAAAATGTTCATCATATATTATTAAATTGTTCAACATATATTAGAAAATTTTCATTGTGTATTTAAATTTTGTTCATTGTATATTAAGAAACTCTTCAACGTATACTACAAAATGTTTATTTTGTGTATTTTTTTGTTCAGTATGTTTTGCAAAAAAATAACCGTATTTTACATTTTGTTAAACGTATTTCATAAAAATGTTGAATGCTATTTTTTAATGATTTGCAGCTGTACTTGCAGCTTTAAGAATGGAGTTGTTGTTATAACATGTGAGCTCGCTAGCTGCGCTGGCTAGCGTCGCTAGAATCAATCTGTGGTCGGAGGTTCGATCCCGCGCACGCGCTTCTTTTTGTTTCCACTTTTCGCTTACTGCATAATAATTGGGCGGGCCCGTGCGCGTGTGGCTTCAGCGAAGCTGCGACGATCGGCCGTACGCGGGCGGCGTACAGGAGCTCTCGGTACGGGCTTAGCTGCTCCATGTTGGTAGGCTCCCTCAATGTCAAACAACGAAGAACTTTTGTCGTTGTACGCTGGCCCAAGAAAAAAAACTAAAATAGGCTCACAAGTCACCGGCCAACATTGGCCCATTGAACAAACAAACTCTGGTTCGGCCTGAAACAAAAACGACCTGGAACAACAAACGGTGATGTCATCTATACGTCACCTGAATGAAACCAATTTAAATATCATCCAGATGAGTTCTAGGCACTTCCTTTAGTTTGGTCCCAGTTACGCATGTTACCGTCCGATCAAAACTATACTGAGGTTCATGTTGTTTTGGTATCCATTGATTGATTTTTCCTGAGGTTCCTGTTGTGTCCACTTTTCGCTTACTGCATAATAATTGGGCGGGGCCGTGCGTGTGTGGCTTCAGCGAAGCTGCGACGGTCGGCCGCACACGGGCGGCATACAGGAGCTCTCGGTACGGGCTTAGCTGCTCCATGTTGGTAGGCTCCCTCAATGTCAAACAACGACGAACTTTTGTCGTTGTACACTGGCCCAAGAAAAAAAACTAAAATAGGCTCACAAATCACCGGCCAACATTGGCCCATTGAACAAATAAACTCTGGTTCGGCCTGAAACAAAAACGACTTGGAACAACAAACGGAGATGTCATCTATACGTCACCTGAATGAAACCAATTTAAATATCATCCAGATGAGTTCTAGGCACTTCCTTTAGTTTGGTCCCAGTTACGCGTGTTACCGTCCGATCAAAACTATACTGAGGTTCCTGTTGTTTTGGTATCCATTGATTGATTTTTCCAACGACACGGACATGGTCCGTTAACGCGGGAGCGCTATGTCTCGCAATAAGCGAGAGTGACGGTACTCTCGCAGCGAGCAACTACCGTATCGGGCCGAACCGTAAACGCATAACAATGGGCTTGGGAGTGATCCATCCTCGTACGTCCATATTTCTTCGAGGCACCGCTAGCCACTGTGCCAGCATCTTCGTCGTGCACAATATGTGGTGGCGACTTACTAGAAGAAGGAAAACGAGCCGGTTTTTCACACTGGTCCATTTCCTTTTTCCTGGGTTTTTCACACTGATCTTGTATTTTTTTTCATTTTAATATGTAAGTCAACAATATTTCTCTAATACACGTTTAACATTTTACTAATTCAATTTAATATTTTTTAATACCACTTTTGATTTTTTTCAAATGCATGATTAACATTTTTAAAAACAAGATTAACATGTTTAAATACAGGGTCAACATTTTTCCTATGCACATTAAATGTTTTCAAATGCTTGACCAACAATTTTCAAATACTAGATTAACATTTCTCAAATACTAGATTAACATTTCCTAATACATGGTCAACATTTTTTTCTAAGCATAATTAACATTTTTTTTCAAATTCTTGATTAACATTTTCTAAATGCAATATTAACATTTTCCAAATGCTTGATCAAAATTTTTAAAGTACTTGTTAAACATGTTTTCAAATGATTAACTAACATACTAACATACTTGAAAGAAAATCATCATTTTTAATACAAGTTTAACATTTTTTTTATACACATTTAACAATTTTCAAATGCTTGATCAAAAAATTTCAAGTAATTGTTAAACATGTTTTAAAATGATTGACTAACATCTATTTATACATGATAAAAATTTCATCATGTTTTTAATACATGCTGAACTTTCTTGCTATACACATTTAACATTTTTCAAATGCTTGACCAACATTTTTCAAATAGTTGTTAAAAAAATTAAATGCTTGATAAACAATTTTCAAATACAAGTTCAAAAATATTATACAAATTTTTTATATATTTTTGTATACGTGATAATCATTTTCTCTATACACATTTAACATTTTTTAAATGCTTGGTCAACATTTTTCAAATATTCAACATTTCTCTCTATACATCTAACATTTTTCAAATGTTTTCCAAATCTACATATACATATTTATTTAATTATTTATTTATTTTAATGTGTAAAAATAAAAATAAAGAAAAAACAAAAACTGAAAACGTAAAAAAAAAAGAGGTTGTGGGCTCCTCGCTCCTAGGCTTGCTCATCGTGTTCTCTCCCTTTCAGCGAGGCGCCCTCCGTTAACGTGCATTTGTCTCACTGGGTTATTCGCTTATGGTCTGCGTGCTTTCGAATGGGTCGTTTTTCATCTCTACGGGCGAAGCTGTGTTTTTTTCTTATTTATTAACGGAACAAGTAGAGGTGCCACGGTTGTGCTTCCTCCCATCGACCCAGTACATTTACATTTTCATTTTTCTTTTTTATGAATCCACTACATTTACATTCTCGCCCTTGACCTTGCCTCATCCTCGGCAATGGGGAGAGGTAGCATTACTCCTGACAGAAATATGTTTTTTATTGTCTAACTAGCAAATGGGCCCATGCGTTGCTATTATGAATCACCGGGATACACTATCATGCTCAATTTTGTGAAATCATGAACATTTTTTTAAACTCGTGAACGTTTTTCAAATTCATTACAAATTTTGGAACATTTTCTAAAATCAAGAAGATTATTTCAATCCATGAACATTTTATACCATTTTCAAATATTTTTTCAAAAATCGTGAATTTTCTAAACAATTTTCTTGAACTGCGAACATTTCTAGAATGGACGAACCTTGTTTTGCAAATTGGTGAAACAACTTTTGAAATTCACAAGCATTTTTTTATTTAACCAACATTTTTTGAAATGCATGATCACTTTTTGAATCAGCGAACATTTTATGAATGAATAAACTATTTTGTAAATCACGAGCTGTTTCTGAATTTTTTGGTTATTTTTCCTTTCATGAACATTTTTTTAATTGGTGAAATTTTATTCAATTTCATTAACATTTTTAATACACAAACAATTTTCAAAATCATGAACATCTTTTGATTACCCAAACATTTGTTTTCAAAATTTGAAACATCTTTTGATCCACAAACATTTTATGATTTATTAAACATTTTATTCCAAAATTATCTTTTTTTAATTATCAAATATTTTTTTGTAATCCCAAATTATTTAAAGTAGAAAAACAAAAACAGAAAAGGAAAAGAAAAACTAAAGAACGAAAATTAAAAACAGGTCGTCTTTCCATTGGTCATCCCAAACAGGCGCGCTGCATCTTCTCCAAACGAGTAGATCTCAGTATATGAGGTCCCTACTGCATGGGTCGGCCCAGGCGGGGGACTCCCCTATGTGAAACTTCCTTTTTCACTTATAGGTGGCATACATATAAACACCCCCACGGGCAGTTCCGAGTTTTGACCTAGACGCCGAGGCGACTAGGATTTTGACCTACTCCGCTAGTGGTCGCCGGTGAGTTTCCTTACGGATCCACGTCCTCTCCCTCCTCCTGGGCACCTCCGCCGGACTCTGGGGATGATCTTGGGGATGACCTGGTTCGTCTGCCCGGCCTTGGAGTTTTGCGTTGGGGGTTCTACGGTAGGGTAGATCAGATCTGTGGCTAGGTTTTACTATTGGTGCATGCTGGCGACGATGAACTCGAGTGGAACAGGGACAACAAGAGGGGAGGAGAAGGAAGATGTAGGCCTGGAGTCAGCCATGAAAAATATGAGGTTGTTGGACGGCGAGCTCGACGACGTCTATGTCGGGGTTGAGGAACTTGGACAGCTAGAAAAGGAGGCAAGATGGCTTGTAGTAGCGAAGGTCAATACGCCTAAGAAGTTCAGTAGTTCTGCGTTCAAGGAGACCATGAAATCAATTTGGAATCTGGCCCATACACCGGAGATCAGGGAAGTCAATGACAATCTGTTCACAATACAAGTATTTTGCCTGGAGGATTGGAAGCGTGTAATGCATCAGGGGCCATGCATCTTCCATGGCTCATGGTACTAATTGAAGAGTTTAATGGAAACAGATCTCCTGATACAGTTAAGCTGGAGAGAGCACGGGTCTGGGCCCAAATCCATAAAATCCCAGACCTTCATCGCAAGGAACCGATTGTAGATCAACTTGCGAGGAGAATAGGGATTGTAAGGAGCATGGAGATGATCCCTACAAGATACTTTGAGGTAAATTATATCAGGGTTCGAGTAAGCATTGATGTCTCACAACCTCTGATCCGTTGGATACCTCTGAACGTAGCCGGAGAAAGGAATTTTTGGAGGTATAAGTATGAGAAAATTGGATACTTCTGTGAGGTATGCGGGCTACTAGGTCATGCCATGGAGCGGTGTGGAGACGGTGTCCAACCACCGGAAGATAAACAATGGGGAAAATGGTTGGTTGCCAAGCGCAGGGAAGTGCGGGTACAAGAGAATGACTATGGGGGGAGATCTTTTCCCTCACGGGGTAGATTCGGGGATAGGGGTCCTGGCTCCCTAGGTGATATTGTTGGAAATACGCCCTAAAGGCAATAATATTGTATTATCATATTTTCATATTCATAATTACGTGTTTATATTTCATGCTATAATTGATGTGATCCTGGAATATGCAATTCGGTGGAAAACTCATATGCACATGAAAATGATAAACGGATAAAATAAAGGTTCCTAGTCTCGCTTCTAAGTCTAGCTCAAGTGTTATTGGTGATCACGTTTTTCGGATCTTAGGGTACCGTGAAGTGTAACGATGATCCTAAAACAACACTGAGATTATGATGTTAGAAGAATGATCATATTGAATCAACTCAATCTTGCTTGTTATGAATTGAGTTAATATCGTCCGCATTCAATTATAATAACACAGAGTGTTAACGTGTGATATTGCTCCTTAGACCACGAGAGTATCGTGGTCAATTCTTACCGTACGATGGGCTTTCGGGTTGCTCAAACGTCACCTGTAACACGGTGATAAAACGACAACTCACAGGTTCATCGAAAATTTTGATAAGTGACCGGATAGCTCGAGAGTGGGATTTGCTCCTCCGGCAATGGAGAGATATTCCTAGGGAACTCTCGGTGTGATGGCATCCATCATCGTCTTGCCAAACACAGGTGACAACGTCACGGGGATGCCGGAACACAATAACAAGAAAGAAGAACAAAATCGGTAACAAGGATTTCGGTATAGTGAGCATGGTGATGACTCAGTAGGATACCGATGCATCCCGGGTTTTGTGAAGTATCACAAAGCAAAGGGAACATCACATGATAACCAAAGGTTCACTCGAATATCATTCTTGTACGGATTGATATGGACGTCCACGGTTCTGAACATAAACAAGACATGACATAGGGTTTTTGTTGGGGAACGTAGCATGCAATTTCAAAAAAAATCCTACGAATATGCAAGATCTATCTAGGAGATGCATAGAAACGAGAGGGGGAGAGTGTGTGCACGTACCCTCGTAGACCGAAAGCGGAAGCGTTAGCTTAACACGGTTGATGTAGTCGAACGTCTTGGTGATCCAACCGATCAAGCACCGAACGTACGACACCTCCGAGTTCTGCACACGTTTAGCTCGATGACGTCCCTCGAACTCTTGATCCAGCAAAGTGTCGAGGAAGAGTTCCGTCAGCACTACAATGTGGTGACGGTGATGGTGATGTGATCCGCGCAGGGCTTCGCCTAAGCACTACGACAATATGACCGGAGGAGTAAACTGTGGAGGGGGGCACCGCACACGGCTAAGAGAACAATTGGTGTGCTTTGGGGTGCCCCCCTGCCCCCGTATATAAAGGAGGAGGGGAGGAGGCCGCCGGCCTTGGGGGCACGCCATGGGGGGGGGAGGGACCGACTAGGACTCATAGTCCAAGCCGCCCCCCTTCCTTCTCTTGGAGGTGGAAAGGGGGAAGGAGAGGGAGAGGGGAAAGGGAAAGGGGGGCCACGCCCCCTCCCCTTGTCCAATTCGGACTGCCCATGGGGGGCGCCACCCCTTGTGGGCTGCCCTCTCTCTCCCCTATGGCCCATAGTGGCCCATTACTTTCCCCGGGGGGTTCCGGTAACCCCTTGGTACTCCGATAAATATCTGAAACGCTCCGAAACCATTCCGGTGTCCGAATACTATCGTCCAATATATCAATCTTTACCTCTCGACCATTTCGAGACTCCTCGTCATGTTCATGCTCTCATCCAGTACTCCGAACAATCTTCGGTCACATAAACACATAACTCATAATACAAATCGTCATCGAACGTTAAGCGTGCGGACCCTACGGGTTCGAGAACTATGTAGACATGACCAAGACACATCTCCGATCAATAACCAACAGCGGAACCTGGATGCTCATATTGGTTCCTACATATTCTACGGAGATCTTTATCGGTCAAACCGCAATGACAACATACGTCATTCCCTTTGTCATCGGTATGTTACTTGCCCGAGATTCGATCATCGGTATCCTCATACCTAGTTCAATCTCGTTATCGGCAAGTCTCTTTACTCATTCCGTAATGCAGCATCCCGCATCTAAGTCATTAGTCACATTGCTTGCAAGGCTTATCGTGATGTGCATTACCGAGAGGGCCCAGAGATACCTCTCCGATACTCGGAGTGACAAATCCTAATCTCGATCTATGCCAACCCAACAAACACCTTCGGAGACACCTGTAGAGCATCTTTATAATCACCCAGTTACATTGTGACGTTTGATAGCACACAAGGTGTTCCTCCGGTATTCGGGAGTTGCATAATCTCATAGTCGAAGGAATGTGTAGAAGTCATGAAGAAAGCAATAGCAATAAAACTTAACGATCATTATGCTAAGCTAACGGATGGGTATTGTCCATCACATCATTCTCCTTATGATGTGATCTCGTTCATCAAATGACAACACATGTCTATAGTCAGGAAACTTAACCATCTTGGATGAATGAGCTAGTTAAGTAGAGGCATACTAGGGACACTTTGTTTTGTCTATGTATTCACACATGTATCAAGTTTTCGGTTAATACAATTCTAGCATGAATAATAAACATTTATCATGATATAAGGAAATATAAATAACAACTTTATTATTGCCTCTAGGGCATATTTCCTTCAGTCTCCAACTTGCACTAGAGTCAATAATCTAGATTACATTGTAATGATTCTAACACCCATGGAGTCTTGGTGTTGATCATGTTTTGCTCGTGGAAGAGGCTTAGTCAATGGGTCTGCAACATTCTCACCCGTATGTATTTTGCAAATATCTATGTCTCCCTCCTTGACTTGATCATGGATGGAGTTGAAGCGTCTCTTGATGTGTTTGGTTCTCTTGTGAAATCTGGATTCCTTCGCTAAGACAATTGCTCCAGTATTGTCACAAAAGATTTTCATTGGACCCGATGCACTAGGTATTACACCTAGATCGGATATGAACTCCTTCATCCAGACTCCTTCATTTGCTGCTTCCGAAGCAGCTATGTACTTTGCTTCACACATAGATCCTGCCACGACGCTCTGCTTGGAACTGCACCAACTGACAGCTCCACCATTCAATATAAATATGTATCCGGTTTGCGACTTAGAGTCATCCGGATCAGTGTCAAAGCTAGCATCGACGTAACCATTTACGGCGAACTCTTTGTCACCCTCGTAAACGAGAAACATATCCTTAGTCCTTTTCAGGTATTTAAGGATGTTCTTGACCGCTGTCCAGTGATCCACTCCTGGATTACTTTGGTACCTCCCTGCTAAACTTATAGCAAGGCACACATCAGGTCTGGTACACAGCATTGCATACATGATAGAACCTATGGCTGAGGAATAGGGAATGACTTTCATTTTCTCTCTATCTTCTGAAGTGGTCGGGCATTGAGTCTGACTCAACGTCACACCTTGTAACACAGGCAAGAACCCTTTCTTTGACTGATCCATTTTGAACTTCTTCAAAACTTTATGAAGGTATGTGCTTTGTGAAAGTCCAATTGAGCGTCTTGATCTATCTCTATAGATCTTGATGCCCAATATATAAGCAGCTTCACCGAGGTCTTTTATTGAAAAATTCTTATTCAAGTATCCTTTTATGCTATCCAGAAATTCTATATCATTTCTAATTAACAATATGTCATCCACATATAATATTAGAAATGCTACAGAGCTCCCACTCACTTTCTTGTAAATACAGGCTTCTCCAAAAGTCTGGATAAAACCATATGCTTTTATGACACTATCAAAGCGTATATTCCAACTCCTAGAGGCTAGCACCAGTCCATAAATGGATCACTGGAGCTTGCACACTTTGTTGGCGCCTTTAGGATCGACAAAACCTTCTGGTTGCATCATATACAACTCTTCGTTAAGAAATCCATTAAGGAATGCAGTTTTGACATCCATTTGCCAAATTTCATAATCATAAAATGCGGCAATTTCTAACATGATTCGGACAGATTTAAGCATCGCTACGGGTGATAAGGTCTCATCATAGTCAACTCCTTGAACTTGTTGAAAACCTTTCGCAACAAGTCGAGCTTTGTAGATAGTAACATCACCATCAGCGTCAGTCTCTTCTTGAAGATCCATTTATTTTCTATGGCTTGCCGGTCATCGGGCAAGTCAACCAAAGTCCATACTTTGTCCTCATACATGGATCCCATCTCAGATTTCATGGCCTCAAGCCATTTCGCGGAATCTGGGCTCATCATCGCTTCCTCATAGTTCGTAGATTCGTCATTGTCTAGTAACATGACTTCTGATACGTCTCCAACGTACCTACAATTTTTTATTGTTCCATGATGTTATATTATCAATCTTGGATGTTTTATAATCATTTTATAGTCATTTTTTGGTACTAACCTATTGACATAGTACCAAGTGTCAGTTGTTGTTTTCTGCAGGTTTTTTACATCGCAGGAAATCAATACCAAACGGAGTCCAAATACAACGAAACTTCACAGAGATTTTTATGGACCAGAAGACACCCAATGGGCCAAGGCATCGCCTGGGGGTGCTCCGAGGGGAGGACAACCCACCAGGGCACGCCAGGAGGCCCAGGCGCGCCCTGGTGGGTTGTGCCCACCTCGGGTGCCCCCCGGACTGCCTCTTTGCTGTATAAATACCCCAATATTCCAGAAACCCTAGGGGAGTTGAGGAAAATCAATTCCAGCAGCCGCAGAGTCCAGAACCACCAGATCCAATCTAGACACCATCGCGGAGGGGTTCACCACTTCCATTGGTGCCTCTCCGATGATGCGTGAGTAGTTCTTTGTAGACCTTCGGGTCCGTAGTTAGTAGCTAGATGGCTTCCTCTCTCTCGCTGAATTCTCAACACAATGGTCTCTTGGAGATCCATATGACGTAACTCTTTTTACGCTGTGTTTGTTTGGATCGGATGAACTTTGAATTTATGATCAGATCTATCTTTTTATATCCATGAAAGTTATTTGAGTTTCTTCGATCTCTTATATGCATGATTGCTTATAGCCTCGTATTTCTTCTCCGATATTTGGGTTTTGTTTGGCCAACTCGATCTATTTATCTTGCAATGGGAAGAGGTGCTTTGTAGTGGGTTTGATCTTACGGTGCTTGATCCCAGTGACTAAAGGGGAACCGACACGTATGTATCGTTGCTACTAAGGATAAAACGATGGGTCTATTTCTACATAAATACATCTTGTCTACATCATGTCATCGTTCTTATTGCATTACTCCGTTTCCCCATGAACTTAATACACTAGATGCATGCTGGATAGCGGTCGATGTGTGGAGTAATAGTAGTAGATGCAGGAAGGAGTCGGTCTACTAATCTTGGACGTGATGCCTATATAATGATCATTGCCTTGATATCGCCATGATTATTTGAAGTTCTATCAATTGCCCAACAGTAATTTTTTTACCCACCGTTTGCTATTTTTTCTCGAGAGAAGCCACTAGTGAAACCTACGGCCCCGGGGTCTTTTTCTCTTATATTTGCCTTTGTGATCTACTTTTCCTTTGCTTTTATTTTCAGATCTATTAAACCAAAAATACAAAAATACCTCGCTGCATTTTATTCTTATTTATTTTATTTGGCGTTTGATCTATCAATCTACTACAAATTATTCACGTCTGTTTGCCTATCTTGAGGCGCCGCTACCCGAAAGGGATTGACAACCCCTTTTACACGTCGGGTTGCGAGTATTTGTTATTTGTGTGCAGGGGTTGTTTACGTTGTGTTGCTTGGTTCTCCTACTGGTTCGATAACCTTGGTCTCATAACTGAGGGAAATATCTACCTCCGTTGTGCTGCATCATCCCTTCCTCTTTGGGGAAATACCGACGTAGCTTCAAGCCGCATCAACTTCCAGAACAGGATTACTGTACCACTCTGGTGCGGAACGTACTATGGTTGACCTACGAGGTTCGGTAGTAACTTGATCTGAAGTTTCATGATCATCATCATTAACTTCCTCACTGATTGGTGTAGGCATCACTGGAACTGATTTCTGTGATGAACTACTTTCCAACTCGAGAGAAGGTACAATTACCTCATCAAGTTCTACTTTCCTCCCACTCACTTCTTTCGAGAGAAACTCCTTCTCTAGAAAGGATCCATTCTTAGCAACAAATATCTTGCCTTCGGATCTGTGATAGAAGGTGTACCCAACAGTTTCTTTTGGGTATCCTATGAAGATGCATTTCTCCTATATGGGTTCGAGCTTATCAGGCTGAAGCTTTTTCACATCAGCATCGCAACCCCAAACTTTAAGAAACGATAGCTTAGCTTTCTTGCCAAACCATAGTTCATACGGTGTCGTCTCAACAGATTTAGATGGTGCCCTATTTAACGTGAATGCAGCTGTCTCTAATGCACAACCCAAAACGATAGTGGTAAATCGGTAAGGGACATCATAGATCACACCATATCTAATAAAGTACGGTTACGACGTTCGAACACACAATTACGCTGTGGTGTTCTAGGTGGCATGAGTTGCGAAACTATTCCACATTGTTTCAAATGAAGATCAAACTCGTAACTCAAATACTCGCCTCCGCGATCAGATCGTAGAAACTTTATTTTTTTGTTACAATGATTTTCCACTTCACTCTGAATTTCTTTGAACTTTTGAAATGTTTCAGACTTATGTTTCATTAAGTAGATATACCCATATCTGCTCAAATCATCCATGAAGGTTAGAAAATAATGATACCCGCTGCGAGCCTCAACACTCATCGGACCGCATACATCAGTATGTATTATTTCCAATAAGTCAGTGGCTCGCTCCATTGTTCCAGAGAACGGAGTCTTAGTCATCTTGCCCATGAGGCATGGTTCGCAAGCATCAAGTGATTCCAAAAGCCCATCTGCATGGAGTTTCTTCATGCGCTTTACACCAATATGACCTAAACGGCAGTGCCACAAATAAGTTGCACTATCATTATTAACTTTGCATCTTTTGGCATCAATATTATAAATATGTGTACCACTACGATTGGGATTCAACAAAAATAGACCACTCATCAAGGGTGCATGACCATAAAATATATTACTCATATAAATAGAACAACCATTATTCTCTGATTTAAATGAATAACCGTCTCGCATCAAACAAGATCCAGATATAATGTTCATGCTCAACGCTGGCACCAAATAATAATTATTCAGGTCTAAAACTAATCCCGAAGGTAGATGTAGAGGTAGCGTGCCGACGGCGATCACATCGACCTTGGAACCATTTCCGACGCGCATCGTCACCTCATCCTTAGCCAACCTTCGTTTAATCTGTAGCCGCTGTTTCGAGTTGCAAATATGAGCAACAGAACCAGTATCAAATACCCAGGCGCTACTACGAGCATTAGTAAGGTACACATCAATAACATGTATATCAAATATACCTTTCACTTTACCATCCTTCTTATCTGCCAAATACTTGGGGAAGTTCCGCTTCCAGTGACCAGTCCCTTTGCAGTAGAAGCACTCAGTTTCATGCTTAGGTCCAAACTTGGGCTTCTTCCCGGGAGCAGCAACTTGCTTGCTATTCTTCTTGAAGTTCCCCTTCTTACCTTTGCCCTTTTTCTTGAAACTAGCGGTCTTGTTAACCATCAACACTTGATGCTCCTTCTTGATTTCTACCTCCGCATCCTTAAGCATTGCGAAGAGCTCGGGAATCGTCTTGTTCATCCCTTGCATATTATAGTTCATCACGAAGCCTTCATAGCTTGGTGGCAGTGATTGAAGAACTCTGTCAATGACACTATTATCCGGAAGATTAACTCCCAGCTGAGTCAAGTGGTTATGGTACCCAGACATTCTGAGTATGTGTTCACTGACAGAACTGTTCTCCTCCATCTTGCAGCTATAGAACTTGTTGGAGACTTCATGTCTCTCAACTAGGGCATTTGCTTGAAATATTAACTTCAACTCCTGGAACATCTCATATGCTCCATGATGTTCAAAATGTCTTTGAAGTCCCAATTCTAAGCCGTAAAGCATGGCACACTGAACTATCGAGTAGTCATCATATTTAGCTTACCAGACGTTCATAACGTTCGGAGTTGCTCCTGCAGCAGGCCTTGCACCTAGCGGTGCATCAAGGACGTAATTCTTCTGTGCAACAATGATGATAATCCTCAAGTTACGGACCCAGTTCGTGTAGTTGCTACCATCATCTTTCAACTTAGCTTTCTCTAGGAACACATTAAAATTCAAGGAAACGGTAGCACGGGCCATTGATCTACAACATAGATATGCAAAAACTATCAGGACTAAGTTCATGATAAATTTAAGTTCAGTTAATCGTATTACTAAAGAAATCCCACTTAGATAGACATCCCTTGAGTCATCTAAATGATCACGTGATCCATATCAACTAAACCATGTCTGATCATCACGTGAGATGGAGTAGTTTTAAGAGATTTTCATTTCCGTGCCCCTGGTTCCTTAGCTCTACTCATTCATCCCCACTCTGTTAACTTGTGCTCACTTTTCTCCACTCCCTTGCCCGAAACCCTCATAACTGGTTATAACGGACGTTGCCGTCGGGCCAATGCCTTTGACCGTTAGCTGACGAGTGGGGCCGCATATATGTGGGCGCATGCAAGAACACGGTCGTGGGGTAGCACGTGTCCATGGACATGCCCGGAATGTCCCATCATATAAAGAGGGCAACCACCTCCATCGCCCCTACCATTTTCCCCCAAATCCACTCACTGCCGCATCGTCTTCCTCTGCACGTCGTTGTCGTCTCGCTCTCCTCCACTGCCTCCACCGCACCGTCTTGCTCTCCACCACCGCATCCTCTTCCTCACCTTCATCGCCTCCATCTGTCAGATGGCCGACGCTCGTGGCGACGCCGGCGCAGTGGCCGGAGATGTGGTGGAGCTGCAGGGTCAGGGCACGGTGACCGCGGATGTCGGCGGCGTCCACGGCGGTGCGGGGAAACTCGCAACCGCTGCGGATGTGGTGGGCTCCGCCTCATCGCTGCAGAAGGTGACGGCATCGAGCGGCGCAGTCCATCCCGATGCCCCCGTTGTGCCGCCTGCCGTGGAGGAGCGGGTATTTGCACTGGGCACCCATTTGCACTTGCTTAGCTTGTAGAGTTAGTTCGATTGTGATTCATACAGTAGTTCAGATGGTTAGAGTAGTTGGTTTGACGGATGGGCCGGGGTTTTTTGTATGGGTTGGGAGGATGGGAGTTTTTGGACTAGGGTTTGTTGGATAAATTGGTTGCAAAAATGCTAGCTAGATGTTGTGAACTATGATTTTAGGTGCTGCAATGATTGGGGTTTTCAAATTTGTTTGTAGATTTGGATAAATTCGTTGCAAAAATGCTAGATGTTGTGAACAGATTGGGGTTTTTAATGCTGTGATGCTTATTAGATTTGTTTTTAGTGCTCACATATTGGGGTTTTTAATGCTACTCAAGTTATTTGCTTCAAGTTATATTAGCTCCGTTGTTCACAATATGTCCACAATATGTAGTTATATTAGCTCTGTTGTTCAATGTGTGTGCATGACAATGGAAAATGCAAATAGGATCATAGTATATTAGCCCTATGATCAAGTGTGCATATCTAAATTTCAATATGTAGTTATATTAGCTCTTTTGTTCAATGTGTGTGCATGACAATGGAAAATGCAAATAGGATCATAGTATATTAGCCCTATGATCAATGTGTCATCTGTGCATATCTAAATTTTCAATTGGCTTATGTATTTACTAGTGATGGATGTAATTGTATATTCAGGAGGATGATGGTAGGGGGAAGAGGAGGAAGATAGACTATACTTTCGACGACCCGTACGATCCAGCGTATGGTGATGACGAAGAGTATGAGGTAAGCCTACTTGAAATTTAGATTGTTCATTTAGTTCGTTTGACATGGTGTATTCCCATGAATCTATAATGTACTAATGTAATTCATTCATGTGTGCAGTATGTCTCTGGGGAAGATGTGGATGTGGACCGCGGCAACTTCGCCTCCTTCAAAGAGAAGGAAGAGGAGAAGATCAGGATCAAGGGCGTGGATTACTACTACAAGAGCAAGATCAAAACTTGGCGCTGCCCCTACTGCACCACCAAGCCAAAGCCAAAGTCCGGCCGCTTCATTCACCTTCTAGCTCATGCAGAAGATGTGGCCATCCACGACGAGCACTACAAGATCATGGGGCAGCATGCTGCCCTAGCCAAAGTCCTGTCTCCCCCCTTCCCTGATGTTATGATGTGTTTTAAGTACTTTAGGTTGTTTGCTGAACTATGTGGGTGAACTATGTTTGTGAACAGGATGTGGGTTACCTTTTGGTGGTTGGATGAATTTTATATGCATGTGGCTATCTATGTTGGCTATTTTTGTGCTTTTAAATTTATCTGCTATGATTTGTTTCAGTGTTTTGAAAGTTCAGGTGCTGCAATGATCACACATATGCTGCAAATATGCTGCAATCCATCATTTTATCAAGGGTTCCCTTTTATCAAATATTCCAACAACAGAGCAAAAAACAATATTTTAATGAAGATGTATTATCAACTATCTATGTTTGTGTAGGAGATCATGTGTGCAAAATTTGAGGTGATTTAGAGGAGGTCAAAGAAATTTGAACTCTATGAAATCTTGTAGGTGATAGCTCATATGTGTGAAGGTTTTCTCATGAAAATGACCATAGGACAAGTTTATGATTTTTGGTTGGTAACATGTCACATAAGACAACATTAATATAAAACTACAGGACAAGTTCATTATTTTTGAATTAATCTTCATATTTTTACATTTTCTTTTGAAAACATATGCTTTAATATAAAAACTATTAAAAACATGTTTTGAAATATGAAAATGGAAAACTAACTTCAGATCCTTCTTATTCACTTTAAAATAAAGCTTTAGTGATTTTTTTTAAAAAATCAAAAAAAAGAAGGTAACACCACCTCCTCTCCTTGAACTCTATGAAATCATGTACATGATAGCTCATATGTGTGAGGGTTTTCTCATGAAAATGACCATAGAGCAAGTTTATGATTTTTGGTTGGTAACATGTCACATAAGACAACATTGTGAGCAGGTTTATTTTTTGATTTTTTTAAATTAATGGTGCTCATTTGACCTCGATCGTGCCAGCTAGAGTTTTTTCATGAAAATGACCATAGACCAAGTTTAGTATTTTTCCTCGTTAGTTTGTCTTATAAAACGACGAACGGCGAAGGTTTCATATTTTTTCGATTTTTTTTAAATTAGTTATGCTCAGTCAAAGCCTTCGAAACCCCGTTGACCATCTCAAAACCCCTCTAAACCCCGCGGGGTTTCGCCTAACCCTAGCTCCCAACGTCAGCCGTCCGATCATACCCTCGCGCCAAGCAACAGCCCTCAGATCTGGCCTTCTAGAAGGAACTAGGTGGGCTGGTTGTGTGCAGGCTCCGTGCCGTTGGATCACAAGGACGGCTCCGCATAGTTGGATCGTGGGGCGATCCGTGAGAGGCGATCCTATTGGTTGTGCTCGGCTGCTCACCCACCACTGACTCCGTGAAAAAAACGTTGTTATTGGGCCCAAAAGGAAACCAAGCTCTGGTTGGGCCGTCGAATTGCGTCATTTTTTTTGCATCGTTTGCTCTGTTTTTTGTGAACGTGCTGGCTCTGTATTTTTGCATCGTTTGATCTATTTTTGCATCGTTCTTTTTGTTCTATACAAATGTAAAATGACCAAATTTATAAGGGCTAAATTTATTTTATCATGTAAAATGGCCACAAACTATAAAAAATGGGTCATTTTGCATTTGTATAATGGCCACAAGCCCTCTATCTCTTTTTATCATGCAAAATGACCAAATTTTTAAGGGCCAAATTATTTTTATCATTCAAAATGGCCACAAGCTCTTCAGAAATTGTCTCTTTTTGTTCATATAATATAGGGTTTGACCATGGATTCCCACGCGTGTAGTTAGCTTGTTATTCTTCTTCTTTTCAAACCACTTTTTCCCACGCGTGTACACTCCCGATGCTGCGGTGGGTTTGAAAATGGGCTACTAACTTCACATTTGACCCCGTTATTGTCACGGCCAAATAACACGTAGCACTATGGCTATTTAAGCCACCCTCTGCCTCTACCATCCCTCATCCATCTGCCCTTCTTGCTCTTCGACCCCTTCTCCGTCTTCTGCACATCCCTCAGCCACGCAGTACACCGGACCAACCTACCGCTTCCCACCCACCCTGCCGGAGAGGCTCTTGCTACCTCTTGAGCACTGCGTTAGTTTTCCCTTGAAGAGGAAAGGGTGATGCATTAAAGTAGCGTAAGTATTTTTCTCAGTTTTTGATAAGCAAGGTATCAATCCAGTAGGAGGCCACGCACGAGTCCCTTGCATCTACACAAACAAATAAAACCTCGCAACCAATGCAATAAAGGGGTTGTCAATCCCTTCACGGTCACTTACGAAAGTAAGATCCGATAGATATGATAAGATAATATTTTTGGTTTTTTTATAATAAAGATGCAAAGTAAAATAAAAGGGCAATAAAAATAGTTAAGTGTTGGAAGATTAATATGATAAAAAATAGACCCCGGGGCCATAGGTTTCACTAGTGGCTTCTCTCAAGAGCATAAGTACTACGGTGGATGAACAAATTACTGTTGAGTAATTGGTATTTTTTTCTTTGTGAAACTAAATTGTTGCATCCTCGAATGTGTACCAGGCTCCTGCGTGCTGGTTGCATGCACGGTCTGCATCGAAGCAGCCCATCGGATAGAGTTCGAGAGCATCCACGGCCCGGGCACGTTCCCCTTCAGGTCGCGTGTCCGAGGAAGCTCCGGAACATCTGCGGGAGGACCAAGTACTGGAGCTCTACCGCCAAAGCCGAGGAGGTCATATGGAGCCGGAGGTCGGGCGCGCGCTTCGAGCCCGTCTTGAGGTTGATCGCGGCAAGAGGCGGGATTCGAGCCACCGCCGCGCCTCCCCGGAGACACCTGATGCTTCCCATCTCCGGGTTCCGGCACTACGAGCTCTACGATCACTCCACCTCGACTTGGCGTCTCACCCGGGAGCAGGCGGCCCGGCTCATTTATGCGCACGGGCCGTGTCTCATAGGGCTGTTCGTCACCAGTGACTACTATTCGGGTTGGTGGTCCGGCTCCGGCTGCGACGACGACGACGCTGACCCCGTGTTGTACAGAGGGTTCTCCAAGGACCCGGTGCAGCGGAGAGAGCGGCAGCTGGTGGATCCATACGCGGGCAATCATGCCGCGGTGTGCTACATGTATGAGTTCGTCGGCGACGAGCTTCACCTCAGGCTGCTCGACAACCAGGACTCGCACGGGCCCCGTCTCTGGGTCGAGTACGAGGCGATTGATAGGGTTGCCACTTTGAGCGTGGATCCGGTTGATCCCTCCAACTGGGCCTACTGAGCAGTGTGGAACGTGAATTAGCTCAGCTGTAAATGGCACCAAGCCTCTCATGTGTACATGTTGTTGCTTGTCTGTAATTATTAATCCTTTTCCTGCTCATCTGTCAACGTTCCGGGCTGCTACATCAATGCTCTACATCTTATGATTCTGCTCTGTTGCTTCCAAAATGTAGTGTATTTCTTTTCGAAGTCAAAAAGCATGTCTATGTTTGATCAACTTTGAGGAAAATCTGTCGACAACCACAAAACAGAATTAGTTTCATTAGATCCATCATGAAGTATAGTTCCTATATTTTACTATCTTCTTATGTCGATAGTTTATTTAGCAAATTGATCAACATAGATTTGTTTGACTTTTAAAAAACAAAATCCGTACTACATTATGAAATGGAGAAAGTACTCCTGCCGATCTAAAATACTTTAAGTTCTAGTTCGGTCCTAAGTCAAACATTTTTAAGTTTGACCGACTTTATAGAAAAAAGTTAATATCTATGACATCAAATATACATATCATCAAAGTATATGTTATGATGAATGTAATGAAGCTAATTTGGTGTTGTAGAGATTGCCATATTTTTGTATAAACTCGGTCAAATAAAAAAAAATGACTTAGCACGAACCTAGAACTTACAAGTATTTCTAAACAAAGGTAGTACAAAGCAGACTTCGTCTCAAACTGTCAGCATGCTACCCGCACAGTTGAAAAGGTATGGGCTTCGTGGGTATAGCCCTCAAGATCATCGTGGACCTCCCGCCCATCTTGGAAAATTGTGCATGATGGAGGTCCACTCGCAGCTCCTCGTAGCATCTCTAGTTGATAAGCAAAAGTTGTACCCTATATAGTTAAGAAAAAAGGTCTTATATTAAGTTACAGAGGGAGTATTTCGTAATTCGTATAGAAATTTTCATTTTGAGGATTAAGATCCATCTAACAGATTCCTTTTTTTAACTTCCTTAAAAAATAGTTATTCATCCCTCAAAACTCAACCACACCCACAAACTCATTTTTTTTCTTCGAGAAATGCACTTCTCAGTGAAAATAGTGGAGGCCGCTCCCTCCCACATTCATCACGCGGCGGTGGCTAGGCTTTTGGATCGGGGTTAGGCTGATACCATGTAAGAGGAATAGAAAGGAATTGGTGGAATCGATGATTGTATTGCCGAGCCTTGTGGTCATATATATAGGAGTACATGATCTACTTGAAGTACAAGACAAGGTAGAATAAGTCCTACGCTATCCTATATTTCCTAACTAATCATTATACTCAATAGGCGTCATTGACTTTTTGACACGCCGGATTGACTTTCAGTGAGGATTATGCGGTGCCAATTAACTAGGAGTTACTAAGTGTATTAAAAATGTCAAATAAATTGGAGTATATGACGGGGGTCAGATTCCAAAATAAGTTTTTCAAGAAGTTAGTGAGGGGATTAAGTTTCACGAAGGGTTATTTAGTAAAAATCTCTACTCCTATAAAATTCTCAGTTGGTGATGATGGTGTGCATGTCATCCATCATTTTAGACCATCGATCCTCATCCAATGTACAGTAGGCAACCCCACTTCTCTTCTGCAAAATACCCTTATCCTCTCAGCTCGGCCGAGTGATTCCCCTTGCTACAGTATATAAAGGTGAAAAGGAAGCGACCGAGAGGAGATTTCAGTTCTTCCGCCGGTGTTCTTGCCGCTCCTCTTTGCCTACGATGGTTGTCTGGTCTGGGGAGGTGTGGGGGAGCTCCGAGACTTTACCTGTGCGTAGATAGGGGTTGGTTGGGTGGCGCTCGGCTGGCGGCGGTACCGTCGCGTCCAATAAAGGGGTTTTGGCTCCTGCCCCATCTTGCCGGCAACGTAGAGGAGCATATGGGCCTGTGTGTGTCTGGTCGATGCTGATGATGCGGAGGTGACGACATTAAATCTTCCTTTTTGTCCTAGGTCCGTCCCTGCGTCGGTAGTTCTCGCACTCGAGCTGCCGACGGGATTATCAGTAGTTGTATAGGTGTTGCAACGGTGATCGCCACCTAAGGTTTGCTTCGCGGAGACCAGATTGTAGCTGGCTGGATGGGGGATCTGGTAGCCCTTCTCGCCGAAGAAGGGGATCCAAAGGCAGGGGAGCGCGGGGTGTGTCCCCGACCGATGGCTTTCATCAGTTTAGTGCCTCTGTTTGTGGTGGCTTCTGTTGCGTATCACATTGTAGATTCCTACAAGGCGATTCTCCTGCTCATGGATGGATTCATCGACAGTCATCACGGCGGTTGTCGGTGTCAAAACCGGCGGATCTCGGGTAGGGGGTCCCGAATTGTGCGTCTAAGGTCGATGGTAACGGGAGACAGGGGACACGATGTTTACCCAGGTTCGGGCCCTCTCTATGGAGGTAATACCCTACTTCCTGCTCGATTGACCTTGATGAATATGAGTATTTACAAGAGTTGATCTACCACGAGATCGTAATGGCTAAACCCTAAAAGCCTAGCATGTATGACTATGGTAATGAGTCTATCTTTACGGACTACGTCCTCCAGTTTATATAGACACCGGGAGGATCTAGGGTTACACAGGGTCGGTTACAAAGAAAGGAATCTACATATCCGGTCGCCAAGCTTGCCTTCCACGCCAAGGAGAGTCCCATCTGGACACGGGTGCAGTGTTCGGTCTTCGTATCTTCAGCCCATCAGTCCGGCCCATGGATAACTGGCCGGACGTCCGAGGACCCCTTAGTCTAGGACTCCCTCAGTAGCCCCTGAACCTGGCTTCAATGACGAGGAGTCCGGCGCGCAGATTTGTCTTCGGCATTGCAAGGCGGGTTCCCTTCTTTCCGAACTCCAAGATAGTCTCCGGACGTGATGATTGTATCCGGACCTGTAACACACACCGCACACAACCGCAGAGAGAATATAATACTCCACGAGTCCAATCCGCTGACAACTTATACGACGTGACATCACGTCCGCCCGGTCATAATTTTGAACCGTTTTGTGTCTGCCGTTCCACGTTTCAAGACGCGGTTGCCATTGGCACGTCTTGTCGAAGCAGAGATCGTGTCCCCTTATTGCGGGATTCTCATCAATACGGGTATGGGTAACCCAACCGTACCATTTACACAGTCCTTGGGAATAGGCGAGTTTTGAGGCGAGTGGGGAGGCGTTCAATATTCACGGCCTTTATAAGGGGATAAGGATTGTTCCTTCTTCTCCCACGCCTTCTCCTTCCTCTGCCCATCTATTCTTGAGCTCCAGCACCCAAGCTCTCATCTTCTTCCTACTCAAGCCAGCACTCAACCATCTCCGGATCTGGAGGTCAAGGCAAATGGATGGTCTCCTCCGTCAAGGAGAAGGACATTACCGAGCTTCAGGCGGCCGGGTACTTGGCGAAGGAAATCGCCCACCGTCTTCCAGCCCAGGGGCAAGTCGTCCCCACGCCGAAGCCCAACGAGAGGGTGGTGTTCATCCCTCATTTCCTCCGTGGGCTAGGGTTTCCACTCCACCCTTTCGTCTGCGGGCTGATGTACTATTATGGGATAAACTTCCATGATCTATCCCCGAACTCCTTCCTCAACATCTCGGCGTTCATCGTCGTGTGTGAGGCCTTCCTCCGCATCCAACCACACTTCGGGTTGTGGCTCAAAGTCTTCAATGTGAAGCCGAGGGTAGTGGACGGCCAGCACGCGGAGTGCGGAGGAGCCATGGTGAGTAAGATGGCCAATGTCTCCTGGCCAAAAGGCACTTTCGTGGAGACTGTCAAGGAATGGCAGAAACAATGGTTCTACATTACAGAACCCCGCGATACAAATTGGGCCGTAGCTGCCGAATTTAACTCCGGCGCACCCATGCGACTCACCTCCTAGGTCGAGAAGAGCCCGAACTGGTGTTCGCCAGACGAGCTGATAGCGCTGCAGACGCGCGTTCAAAGCATGGTGGACAAGAACGTCAAACTTGTCGATGTAATCCAAGTGATGCTGGTTTGCCGGATCCTCCCTTGCCAAAGCCGAAAGCGCCCCCTTGGGGAGTTTAATCCGAGGAGACACCAAACCCTGGAGAGGCTCTTCGGAACAACTCAAGAAGATGCCTGGAAGTTGCTCTTCAAGGGTGACGAGATACCGCCAGCCATGGATTCGGATCGTGGGCACGATATTAACCATCCCACCAGCGAGGTAAGTTTCTAACTCGTCCTCTACTTGTTTGCTTCAAGGAGGATATCTGAACATTTACTGTCATTGCCTCTTCAGGAATGGATGGAGAGGGCGAAGAAGATCCAGTGCCCGGCTCCGCTACCTGAAGAACCAGTCATTCCGCGTTTAGCAAAGATGCTGGTGTCGGCGCCCTATACAGCACCGGCGAAGAAGGCCAAGGGGAAGGCCAAGGAGGTCCAAAGTGGCCCCCGTCGCAAGAGCGCTTTGTACGTGACGTCCGAAGACAAGGCCTGCTCCTCCGCCGCCGAAGATGACGACGATGAGGAGGAGGAGGAGGAGGAGAACAACCCTCCCCCTGATGAGGGAAGGAAGAAGAGGGCGGCCTCCATGAACCTGGAGGCGGGGACGTCCAAGAAGGGGAAGGGTTCCTTCGCGGACAAAACTGCGTGGGAAGTCCACAGCAGTCCGGAGCGACACCCCTGTCGGTGTCAAAACCGGCGGATCTCGGGTAGGGGGTCCTGAACTGTGCGTCTAAGGCGGATGGTAAGAGGAGGCAGGGGACACAATGTTTACCCAGGTTCGGGCCCTCTCGATGGAGGTAATACCCTACTTCCTTCTTGATTGATCTTGATGATATGATTATTACAAGAGTTGATCTACCAAGAGATCGTGTAGGCTAAACCCTAGAAGCTAGCCTATGATTATGATTGTTGTTCTCCTACAGACTAAAACCCTCCGGTTTATATAGACACCGGAGGGGGCTAGGGTTACACAGAGTCGGTTACAAGGGAGGAGATCAGCATATCCGAATTGCCAAGCTTGCCTTCCACGCCAAGGAGAGTCCCATCCGGACACGGGACGAAGTCTTCAATCTTGTATCTTCATAGTCCAACAGTCCATCTAAAGTATATAGTCCGGTTGTCCGAGGACCCCCTAATCCAGGACTCCCTCAATAGCCCCTGAACTAGGCTTCAATGACGATGAGTCCGGCGCGCAGATTGTCTTCGGCATTGCAAGGCGGGTTCCTCCTCCGAATACTCCATAGAAGATTTTGAACACAAGGATCGTGTCCGGCTCTGTAAAATAAATTCCACATACCACCGTAGAGAGTATAATATTCCATAAATCTAATCTGCTGACATACTCTGCATGACATCACACCACGGCCCGGTCATTATTCGAACCGTTTTTCTCAACCAGCCACTGCACATATTGCGAGGCAGTTTTCTTGGCACGTCATGTTGAGGCAGAGATCATGTCCCCTTATCACGGGATTCTCATCAATACGGGTGTGGGTAACCCAGCCGCGCCATCAATTACGGCGCTTGGGGAATAAGCGAGTTTACCAGGCAGGTGGGGAGGCGCATAGTTTCTTCCGCCCTTATAAAGAGACAAGGATTCATCTTTTTCACCCACGCCCTCTTCCTCCTTGTTCATCCATTCTTGCGCACTCGAGCTCCAGCACCCAAGTTCGCATTTTCTCCTCAAAACCACTCCAAGCATGTCCGGAGCAGGAGGCAAGTGGATGGTCTCCTCCGTTACGGAGGAGGATATCACAAAGCTCCGGGGAGCCAGATACCTGGCGGCGGATATCGCGCACCGGCTACCAGATGTGGGGCAGATCGTCCCTACTCCAAAACCCCATGAGAGGGTGGTATTTCTTACCCACTTCGTCCGCGGACTGGGATTTCCCCTCCACCCGTTTGTCCGCGGGCTCATGTTCTACTACGGGCTGGACTTTCACGATCTGGCCCCCAATTTCATCCTCAACATCTCGGCGTTTATCGTCATGTGCGAGGCCTTCCTCCGCATCAAGCCCCACTTCGGCCTATGGCGGAAGACCTTCAACGTTAAACCGAAGGTGGTGGTCGGCCAGCAAGCGGAGTGCGGAGGCACCATGGTGGGAAAAATGCCCAACGTCACCTGGCTCGAAGGATCCTATGTGGAGACCATAAAGGGGTGGCAATCGGGGTGGTTCTACATCACCGAGCCGCGCAACACCAACTGGGTGGCGGCCCCCGAATTTCGATCCGGAATCCCCATGCGGCTCACCTCCTGGAAAGAGAAGGGCCTATCCTGGTGTTCATCGGTAGAGCTGACCGGACTCCAGACCTGCATCGAAAACATGATGAGCAAGAAAATCAAGCTTGTCAACGTGGTCCAAGTCATGGTCTTCCGCCGAATCCTCCCGTGTCAAAGACGGGCATTCAATTTGTGGGAGTTCGACCCGGCTGAGCACCAAGACGCTACGAGAGCTCTTCGACACGACGCACAAGGATGTCTGGAAGGTGCTGTTCAAGGGCGCCGAGGTACCTCCTCCCCTTACCGAGGACCGCGGACTCAGCGCCAAGCGCCCTGCCAATCCGGTAAGTCTTTTATATCTCATAAGATATTCTTTTCCCCAGTATAACCATGCGTGAGATCTAAGCCTCCACGCCATTTAACAGGACTGGGTAGCGACAGCGGAGCAGGTCGATTGTCCAGCCCCCCTGCCCGAAGATCCAGCAGATGCTCTCCTAACGGAGATGCTAGTTCCGGCGCCTTATGAGGTGCCGGAGAAGAAGGCCACGGGGACCAGGAAGGGTCTCCGGCGCAAGGTTATATCGGACTCATCGTCCGAAAACACCGAGGCGCACTCCTCCCACGAAAACGAGGAGGAGGAAGAAGAAAGTTCTCCCCCCCCCCCAGCCGGGGGGGACAGGAAAAGGAAGGCCGCCCCATCAGGGGAGGCCGAAGGGTCCAAGAAGGGAAGGACCCTCCTCCCGGACTGCTCCACGACGGCCGCTTTCAGCGACGAGGAGTGGTTACCCAGGGACAAGCCCCTGGCGAAGTCGTGAGTATCCGGATACCATAACAATTCTTGGTACATTTTATTGTACTGCTTCTTATCACGCCGAACATGATCATGCAGTCCATCCCGAGCCCATATCGACGTATCTTCGTCGGATGATTCTTTGGGCCCGTCATATATGAATAGCGATTCACTCCCGACCGCTTCCTCCCCCCGCCCTACGGACGACGCCGAGCTGTTGTCTCAAAGGGAACTGAACCTAGGGGAGACAGTTCCGGAGGCGCCCCAAGGCGACATTCCAGGCGCTGGGCGCGCGAGGGGCAAGACTCCCCTGCGCCCTAACGCTGGGGGCAGCAAGTCTAGCCCCAAGCCGAATACGGCGCCGGAACCTCCAATGGTTCCGGATTCTATCAGGCAACCCCTCGCTAAGGGGAGCAAGCCGTTTGTGCCGATGGCCTCTGTCCATCCAGAGGCATCGGACAACTTGCTGGAAGTGCTTCGCGGCGCTTCCATTGACGAAGAGCACCACACTATTATGAGTGTGGTAGTCAAGAAGGTTCAGTCCGCTAAGAGCGGACTGACTGAAGCCTGTGCCAGCCTCCTAACCGGCTTTGAGGTAAGTAATCAAATTGTAAGAAAATGTTACAGCATAGACAGTAGCCCCTGATGCTCTGTTTGGCGTTCGCGAAGGAAGGCCGAATATAGGATCAAATAATAATCGCAGGAGTCTAATCAGAATGTGTCTATGTGAATAAGCAGGCTTCACTGCTGGCCGCCGCCGCTCGTACTGCGGAGGTCGCGGCACTGAAGCGGGACCTTGAGCGGTCCAAGGAAGAGCTCGGCCTTACCAAGAGGCAGCTCAAAGAGAACAAAGGTAAGTGACACCCCGTCTGAATATTGATAAAGAAAAATTTGGTTTTGGAATAATAGGATCGTCATGAATTTTGCTAGGGGCCACGACCGAAGTGGTGGCCATGCAAAAGGCGCTATCCGAGGCCGAAGACAAAGCGGCCAAGGAGCGCATCGAGCGAGAGAAGCAAGAGGCCCGAGTAGGCGAGGTGCAGGAAGAGCTCCAGGCTCTCGTCAAGAAACACGAGTCCTTGGAGCTTGACTCTAAGATGCAAGGGTCCGAGCTTGCGAAGGCCCTCGAAAACGCACAACATGCCAAGGACGAAGCCCAAAAGGCCCTCCAGGAAATTGAGGCGATTAAGAAGATAGCGGCGAGTAAGGCATTCATTATGTAAAGCAAACATGTGAAGGAAACTTTCTTTTTACTTACCCGAGTTCGGAGCTCTCCAGGAGCGTTCGCAGATCTACCCCGCAGTGTGTCGGATGCCGCGGAGTTCTACCGGGCCGAGGAGGGGAGCTCGACGGAGAAGTTGTTCTGGTCTCAGTATACTGGGACCGAACACCCAATGCCCTTGAGCGACCAGTTGAAGCAACTGGTCGAGCTTCACAAGGCGGCCGAACAGGCCATGAAGGGTCTTGTAGTCCGGATGTGGCCTGGCGAGCCCCTGCCTGGTAGCTACTTCGGTCTGGTGAGGCGGCTTGTGAATGCCTGCCCCCGGTTTGAAGTCATAAAGCGGTCCGTTTGCATCGAGGGTGCGCGCAGGGCTTTTGCCCGGGCGAAGGTGCACTGGGCGAAGCTGGACGCCGAAAAGCTGGTGAAGGAGGGGACGCCGGAGGGCAAGGAGCATCGCCACACCGAGAAGTATTATGACAGTGTCCTGAAGGGTGCTGGCCTTGTGGCGGAGGAATGTGCTAAGGATGTAATATTTGAATGAATGTACTCATGTGATCCTGTAATATGAAACGAGTTCATTTGCGCTATGCAACGCTTGTTAATTTAAAATATTACCTTCTATGCGGCCGTTTATAAAATCTGAGAGTTGGCCAGTCGTCGGCTTCTGCCCCCATGTAACTAGTACTGAGGTGTTCGGGATAAACCTGAGCACTCTTTATCCCAATTTTGGGTCCTTCGAAGGAGTTGTTCAGCACAACGAACCAGGCAAACAGACTATAAAGCTTTATCACTCTCACTTAGCCATAGAAGTCTACAATTTTAAATTTTGGCGAAGCCCCTAGTATTCGGAAGGCCGAATTTGGGGCGCTATATATGCCTAAGTCGGGCAAGGCCGACTCCTCGCCCGAAGCGGAAAAAGTCTTTAAGGACTTGAGACCTCTCGAACAGCGACCAGCTCTCGCCTCATTGTCGGAGTAAATGGCCACGGGTAGCCTAACCGGCTGCCCCTGGTTCTTCTGAAAAAATTATCAGGCCTTCGGGCCTCCGAACATTCCAAGCATCGGGCCGCCTTCCCTGGCCGGCTACTCCTGGAGCCGACTTCCGGAAGGCGACCCAGCCTCAGCAACCACTCCCCAAGACAACTACCGGGCGGCCGACTCCAAGAAGTCGGCCAAAAGAGCGCCGACTCCAAGGAGCCGGCCGAGACCACAACCACCCAAGCTACACCCACATAACGGTGACAAGACGACGTGTGGCCACAGTGCGGCCCACTACCCCTGAGGCCCGAGGCAGGCGTGGCCACAGGAGGCCGTACGGGACGATTGTCTCCTGTGCGGCTCGGCACTGTAGCCATGCCAGCCTCAACGTCATCCACGACCGACTCCTGTACGGCCCGCGGGCAGCGGGTCCCTCCTGCCAGACAGAGGCACAAAGGCGGCCCGGCCTCCCCCAGTCGGCCAGGGGTGTAGCCGGCCCCCAGAGGCCGGCTACTCCTTTCCTCGAAGCAGGAGCCCCATTAAGGAGACGAGACGAGGTAAGGCTACAGTGAGAAGCCCCCGAGGCGGCCCACTATAGCCACGCTTACCTCGACGAAGCCCTCGTCATCAGAGGCGAGGCTACAGTGAGCAGCCGCTGACAAGATCCTAAGCGGTGGGGTCGGCCTGTCGACCGAGAAGCCGGCAGCCGGCGGGACCCACCAGTCGGCGGGACCCAACGGCCGGCGAAGAAGCCGGCGAGTGTAGACACTGACGGCTGGGACCAGTGCCCAGCCGGATTACCATTGTACCCCCGGGGGGTAGGCCTATATAAACCCCCCAGAGCACCCATGCAAAGGGTGGGCTGCTAAGCATTGCACACACACCACAGATAGAGAGAAGCAAGAGCTAGCCTTGTTCTTCTTCTCCCTTGATCCCAACAGCTCCAGGAGCGATTGTAGCTACCTATTCTCGATCTAGTGATCATGCGGAGACCCCGCAGAGCAGGACTAGGGGTGTTATCTCCTCGGAGAGCCCCGAACCTGGGTAAGATCCGCCGGCGTGCATGTCTTCGCCTCATCCCGTTTCCAGGCACCGGCGACGTCTTATTGGCTCCCACAATGACAAGCCATCCATTGGCATATGTCGCACCAACCACCCGACATTTGGCGCCCACCATGGGGCCAGGTGCACCGTCGTCCGGAGACCTGTTCTGGACGGGAACCCTCTTCCTCCCCCGCGAGCGCAGCCAGCCTGCTGCGCCCGATGGCGTTTGCCTCGACGCGCTGCAAGGCGTCGACGACGCCTGCGCTGCGAGCTGCCTCGCCGATCTGCTCGGCGAGACTCGCATCTCCGACGAGCCTGCGTCCGACGCAGGCACAGACTACCCCGAGAACCGCCTCGTCAGCCTCCTCGACCAGCTTCATGTCTCCAGCGAGCCCGCTACAGATGTGGAGTCGGTCGGCTCCACCGACCCGATGCTCATCGACTCCGACGCGGCGTCGCTCGACGCCTACCCCTCCGACGTGGTGGTCTTCGAAGATCCACTCCCTCGAGCTGACAGCGGCAGCAGCGCCGTCACCGAAGTGCTGGTCATCAGCCACGTCGCCAACTCGGGCGAGGACGCCCACGACGCCCTGCAAGCGCCGATGCACGACCTCTCCGTCCCCATCCCGGCCGATGCCGACGCTGAGACCCTGGAGGCACGCCGCCTCGCCCTCATCACGGAGGGCCGGAAGATAGCCTCCATGAGGCGCCTCACTGAGGCCCACCAGCGCGAAGTCGACCGCGCCGCCTTCGGTACGCCGCCGCCTAGCGGCCCGAGCCGAGCCGGCTTCGTCCAGAAGCGCGGCACGGCCGTCGCCAGCATGCTGGGGGCAGATCGCCCCGTCTACGCCACCCCGCTCGAGAATCTGCGAGCCGCTCAGGCGGCCGCAGAAGAGCTCAATGGGCTGGGAGCCGATGAGCTCCCCTACATGACGAGACGGATCCAGCAGCTGCTCGACGCGGCCGCAGAACGGCACGAAGCCGGCGCTCGTGCTGATAGTCATCCCCCGCGCCGAGAGCACGCCGCAACGTCCCGCTCGCCGACTGCGAGCGGCGCACGCCAGAAGAAAGACAAGGAGCCGGCTGCCAGCCGCAGCCGGACTCGCATCACCATCGAGCGCGACGCGGATGGCCGCCCTCGAGCTGTAGAGCACCAAGGAAACCTGCCTCCTCCCCCGCCTCAAAGAGAAAGACGTCTCACCCCGCCGCCTATCACGCACCCGACTCTTGGCGACCGACTCGGCCGCCGAGAAGGAGTCGGCGAGAACGACGCCCGCCACAGGATCGCCCGCCTTGCTCGATCCTTGGCGTTAGAAGAAGAAGACGATGTCGGCCCGCCATCCTTTGGCCCCCGCATCCGCGACGAGCCCTTCCCCAAAGGGTTCTCGCTCCCCAGAGACACGCCCAAGTACAACGGCTCAGTGAAGCCGGAAGACTGGCTCATCGACTACTCCACGGCCGTCAGCATAGCCAACGGCAATCGGCGCGTCGCCGTGAAGTACGTCCCCCTCATGCTGCAGGGCACTACGCGCACATGGCTCAACAGCCTCAAGCCCTACAGCATCAACAGTTGGCTGGACTTCACCGAAGTCTTCGTCCGTAACTTCACCAGCACCTACAAGCGGCCTCCCAAGCCTCGCCAACTCTCCCTCTGCGTCCAAGGGCCCAACGAGTCAACCCGCGACTACCTCACACGATGGGCCGAACTCCGCAACTCCTGCGAGGGGGTGCATGAGGTCCAAGCCATCGAGTACTTCACCGCCGGGTGCCGAGAGGGCACCCTCCTCAAGCATCGACTCCTCTGCGACGAGCCGGCCACCCTTGACGAGTTGCTGGTCATCGCGGACAAGTACGCCACGGCCGACTCCTCGATGAAGACCGAGCTGAGAGTAGACGCCTCTGGGAATGTGATTGCTCCGGCTCCCAAGACGCCGGCCGGCGACCCCAATCGGCGCCCCTACCAGAACGATCACAAGCGCAAGGCCCCCATGCCGACTTCCACCAGTCGGCAGGTGGCCACAGTTGAAGACGAGCAGCCTGAAGAATGGCCCGCTCCCAAGAAGAAGGGTGGAAGGCCGGCTTGGCAGCTGTCTTTCTCCTACGAGCAAACTCTCGACGCCCCCTGCAAGTTCCACAGCGGCGCGAAGCCGTCCAACCACACAACCCGGAAATGCCACTGGCTCACCCGCATCACCAAGGGCGAGGGAATGCTGCCGCCTCCGCCTCCCGGCCCGCCGCCTCCAGCCCCTCAGCAGTCGGCGGCTCGGCCGGCAGTCGGCGCCATCCAAGACGAATTCCCCGAAGAGCACGCCGCCTACGTCGTCTTCACTAGTCAAGCCGACGACAAGCGCAGCCGACGCCGACAGCACCAAGAAGTGAATGCAGTCGCCACCAGCGCCCCCGAGTTCATGCACTGGTCAGAAAAGCCAATCAGCTGGAGCCAGGCCGACCACCCAGAGGTGATGCCTTCGCCTGGTTCCTATGCAATGGTCTTGGACGTCACCCTCGCAACGGAGAGGCGAGCTGCCAGATTTTCCCGCGTCCTGATAGACGGCGGAAGCAGTATCAACATACTGTACCGCGACACCATGGAGAAGCTGAACATCAAAGCCAAGCAGCTCATGCCGAGCCGCACCGTCTTCCATGGTATCGTCCCCGGCCTGTCTTGCTCCCCGATCGGCAAGATCAAAATGGATGTTCTCTTCGGAGACAAAGACCATTTCCGCCAAGAAGCAATATGGTTCGAGGTAGTGGATTTGGAGAGCCCCTATCACGCACTGCTTGGCCGACCTGCTCTGGCCAAGTTCATGGCTGTGCCCCACTACGCCTACCTAAAGATAAAGATGCCGAGCTCGAAGGGGATCATCACAGTAGCCGGCGACTACAAGAAGTCCATCGAGTGCGCCATGGCCAGTAGCCGTCTGGCCGAGTCCCTCGTGGTGGCTGAAGAGAAGAAGATGTTGGAGCGGGTTGTGGCCATGGCCGGCAAACAGCCGGCTTTGTCCCCCAACCCCAAAGATTGTGATGCGCAGGGCTCTTTCCAGCCGGCCAAAGAGACAAAGAAGATACCTCTGGACCCGGAGAACCCGGAGAGGTTCGCTGTCATTGGGGCGAACTTGGACAGTAAATAGGAAGGCGAGCTCGTCGACTTCCTCCATGAGAATCGAGACATCTTTGCATGGTCCCCAAAGGACATGCCGGGTGTCCCGAAGGATTTCCCCGAGCACAAGCTACATGTCCGAGCTGATGCGAAGCCGGTCAAGCAACCCCTCCGCCGACTGTCAGAAGAGAAGCGAAGAATTGTGGGAGAAGAGATAGCCCGGCTCCTTGCCGCCGGCTTTATCATGGAAGTGTTCTTTCCAGAGTGGCTTGCCAACCCAGTTTTGGTTCTGAAGAAGAATAACAAGTGGCGCATGTGTATAGACTACACCAGTCTGAACAAGGCCTGCCCAAAGGATCCGTTCGCTCTGCCGCGGATTGACCAAGTGATAGACTCCACAGCCGGATGCGAGCTGCTAAGTTTTTTGGATGCGTACTCAGGGTACCATCAGATCAAGTTGGACCCAGCGGACTGCCTGAAGACTGCCTTCATCACACCCTTTGGAGCTTTCTGCTACCTGACTATGACATTCGGCTTGAGAAATGCCGGTGCCACTTTTCAGCGTTGCATGCAGAAATGTCTCTTGAAACAACTCGGCAGAAATGCCCACGTCTACGTAGACGACATTGTGGTGAAGACAGAGAAGCGCGGTACCTTGCTGGAAGACCTGAAAGAAACATTCGCCAACTTGCGCCGATTCCAGATCAAGCTCAACCCCGAGAAGTGCGTGTTCGGAGTGCCAGCCGGCCAGCTGCTAGGCTTCCTGGTCTCCGAACGCGGCATTGAGTGCAACCCCGTCAAGATCAAGGCCATCGAGAGGATGGAGATTCCCACCAAGCTGCCAGATGTGCAGAAGTTCACTGGCTGCTTAGCCTCCCTGAATCGTTTTATCAGCCGACTAGGAGAAAAGGCTCTCCCCTTGTACCGACTCATGAAGAAGTCCACTCACTTCGAGTGGAATGATCAAGCCGACCAAGCCTTCCATGAGTTGAAGAAAATGCTGACCACTCCGCCTGTCCTGGCAGCGCCGACTGAGAAGGAGCCCATGCTCCTCTACATCGCCACGATTAGTCGAGTCGTCAGCACTGTTGTTGTGGTCCAGCGCCCGGAGGAAGGCCGAGCCCAACTAGTCTAGAGGCCGGTGTACTATCTCAGCGAAGTGCTGTCCAGCTCAAAGCAAAACTACCCGCACTACCAGAAGATGTGCTATGGGGTGTACTTCGCTGCCAAGAAACTGAAGCCCTACTTCCAAGAGCACCCCATCACGGTCGTGTGCACTGCCCCGCTTGCCGAGATCATAGGCAGCCGGGATGCATCCGGCCGGGTGGCCAAATGGGCCATTGCATTGGCGCCCTACACGATTTTCTATCAACCCCGCACCGCCATCAAGTCGCAAGCATTGGCCGACTTCCTCGTCGACTGGGCCGAGACCCATTACTTACCGCCGGCTCCCGACTCTACCCATTGGCGGATGCACTTTAACGGGTCCAAGATGCGCACCGGCTTGGGAGCCGGCATCGTCCTCACCTCTCCCAAAGGCGACAAGCTCAAGTACACGCTGCAGATCCATTTCGCCTCCTCCAACAACGTGGCCGAGTACGAGGCGCTCGTACGTGGGCTCCGGCTAGCCAAAGAGCTTGGCATACGCCGGATCCTGTGCTACGGCGACTCAGACTTGGTGGTCCAGCAATCGTCTGGCGACTGGGACGCCAAGGACGCGAACATGGCGAGCTATCGATTCCTCGTCCAGTAGATCAGCGGATACTTCGAAGGGTGCGAGTTCCTTCACGTGCCAAGGGCCGACAACGACCAAGCAGATGCCCTAGCACGGATCGGCTCCACCCGACAGGCCATACCAACTGGCGTCTCCCTCCAGTGCCTCCTCAAGCCGTCCATCAAGCCGTCTCCAGAGTCGGATTCCATTTTCGTACCGCCTGCGCCAGATACAGCCGGATCCGACTGGAGAAACCCCGCAGGTGGCACGGGGACTTCGACAACTGGCCCGGGGACTGCCGTAGTCGCACCCGGCCCGGGGACTTCAGAACCTGGCTCGGGGACTGCAGCAGTCGGCCCGGGGACTGCAACGACACAAGAAGCAGTGGCCGACTCACCCAACCCACCCACCCGAGTCATGGTGGCCACATTAACAGAAGAAGAAGTCATAGCTCCCTCATGGGCCCAGCCCATCCTCAAGTTCCTAGTCAGCAGAGAGCTGCCGGCTGATGAGATCTCAGCAAGACTAGTGCAACGACGAGCCGCAGCATATACAATAATCAACAGAGAGCTTGTGAAGCGCAGCGTCACTGGAATCTTCCAGCGTTGCGTCGAGCCAGAAAAAGGAGTAGCAATCCTCAAAGGCATCCACCAAGGCGAATGCGGCCACCATGCAGCCTCAAGATCCCTTGTGGCCAAGGCTTTCCACCATGGTTTCTTCTGGCCGACTGCCTTGGAGGATGCTAAAGAAATAGTCAAGAGCTGCAGAGGATGCCAAGTTTTTAGTTCCAAGCAACATCTGCCGGCTTCTACACTCAAGACCATTCCCCTCACCTGGCCTTTTGCCGTCTGGGGACTGGACATGGTGGGCCCCTTCAAGACAGCCCGCGGCGGCCTGACACATCTACTTGTTGCTGTGGACAAGTTCACAAAGTGGATTGAAGCAAAGCCAATCAAGAAGCTCAATGGGCCGACTGCCGTAACATTCATCACCGACATCACTACTCGGTACGGCGTGCCGCACAGCATCATCACCGACAACGGCACGAACTTCGCCAAAGGAGCACTGGCACGTTTCTGCGCGACGCAGGGCATCCGACTGGACTTAGCGTCCGTTGCCCACCCGCAGTCAAACGGCCAGGTCGAGCGAGCAAATGGACTCATCCTCTCCGGCATCAAGCCCCGACTGGTTGTACCACTGGAGCGATCGGCCGGCTGCTAGCTCGAAGAGCTGCCGGCTGTCCTCTGGAGTCTGCACACTACACCCAACAAGTCAACCGGCTTCACTCCGTTTTTCCTCGTGTACGGTGCTGAGGCTGTCATCCCAACAGACATCGAGTTCGACTCGCCTCGGATCACCATGTACACGGAGGAGGAGGCCAAAGAAGCAAGAGAAGACGGCGTGGACCTACTGGAAGAAGGCCGGCTGTTAGCACTCAGCCGGTCCGCCATCTACCAGCAAGGGCTGCGCCGCTACTACAACCGCAAGGTCATGCCAAGATCCTTCCAAGAAGGCGACCTTGTGCTCCGGCTGATCCAGCGAACAGCCGGCCAGCACAAGCTCTCGGCCCCTTGGGAAGGCCCCTTCGTTGTCAGCAAGGCACTCGGCAACGACTCCTACTACTTGATCGATGCGCAAAAACCAAGAGCATGCAAGAGAGACGACTCTGGCAAGGAGTCGGAGCGGCCATGGAACGCGAACCTCCTGAGAAGATTTTACAGTTGAAAGCAGTATGTACCATGCTACCCTTTTGATATTAAGCACGAACCAACAGGCCCCCCGAACAGTACTCGGGGACTGCCTTTTATTTATCTATGAATGACGAGTGTCATATCCATGAATGTATTATTACATTTGATTTTTTTGGTCCGGCACCGGGTTCGACTAGTCGGCCCGGGGACTGGCCGCCTTGAGCTATATTAAAAGTTTTTTCTAAAGTCAGAAAAGTAGTGCGCCGGCTCCCGAGTCCTCTCTTGCTGAAAGTCGCAGCTCAAAGAACTGACTGTCCGACTAGCAAGAGGCAAGACAGAAAGGACGCCCACACGAAAAATGGCTAAGGAACAACGAACCTATATAGCACAGAGACGGCCTCCAAACATGCCTGCCGGCTGCCAAGAACAGCCGGCTTCCTAGAAAAACTTAGCTTTAGTCCAGCAAAGCTAGAGTACTTCCCCCCCAATCGGCCAAGCACTCCTCCGGCTACAGATTGCAGAGCAACTGTTGGACTGGAGAGGCGGCAACCAAGGGAGGGCGCCAAAGGAAAAAGCAGAAGGACAAAAAGTAAAGTACAGGGAAAGGCCAAATGCATAAGTTATATACACACATAAAGCCCCCAACAGGCTGGCAACAGACATTAGTTCGAATACACCCAGTGGGTGGAATTGTGCAGACTTAACCAAACATTGTTCCAAAAGTAACTAGACAGGGAAACAAAAGACGGCAGACTAAGGCGCGCTGCGGAGGCCGAGCTGGTCGGTGAAGGCGGCCTCGCCGGCTGAAGGAGTGGCCGCCTAGCGGGTCTCGGCTTGACCACCACCTACGGCAGGAGACGCACTCGCGCGCGACGTAGTGCTGGAGGCGCGGTCAGGCTGAGGCTGGCCGGCTGCTCCACCAGCCGGCTCGGCGTCTTCACCCTCCTCCTCCTCTTCTTCACCCTCGTCGCTGGAGTCGATCTCCTCCGCCGAGTCCTCGTCATCCGCCGAGTTCAGACCGAACCACTCCTCCAGCTGGGCGACACCATTGTCGTCCACCTCGGGGGCGAAGACGCTGGTGTCGGTGTAATCGGCGATCGCCGAAGCCCGCCGGATGATGGCCGGCCGCGCCGGCTCCAGCTCTGTGTCGGCTTGCTGCCGCCAGGTAGCCAGCTGATCCAGGCTCAGGCCGGGATACCAGGCCTTGATGAACTCCAGCGCCCGCCTGGCACCGGAGCAAGCCGCCGAGGCCTTCCAAGCTTCGAAGCGGCCGACTGCCACCTCCAGCCAGTCGGCAGTCCGACTGGGGGTGCGAGGAACCACTTGGCCGGGCCAGAGGGCGGCCAAGACCTGCGCCCCGGCACGTTGAAGACGGCGGAGCAGTCGGTGAGCCGGCTGGATACGGGCCTGGATCGCCAAGAGCTGCTCCTCCAGCGAACGGCCGGCGGTTGGCGAGATCTCAAAGCCAGCCTGCCTTCGCGCCTGGCGGCGAGCCTCGATGGTCGGGTTGGAAGCAGTAGAATAGCCAGGGAAATATTCTGCGCAAGCAAGAAGAAGGAAGGGAGAAAAGAGCACCAAATCAGAAAAAGAACCAAAGTGGCAGATGGCAAGAAAGGACGAAGAGCTAGGCGGCTTACCGTCAACCAGATCTTTGATCTGGCCATAGCCAGAGATCAAAGTCTGCCTGGCCTCGGCCCAGCCAGCCGCCTCCGTCTCGTACTCGGCCTGAAGGGCAGCTTCGCGGTCCTGCACCGCCTTCAGTGCCGCCTTGTGACTTTCCTCCTGGCCGGCCAACTTCTTGGCCAGGCGGTCGCGTTCCTGCACCAAGGCAGCGAGCTCGGCATCCTTGGCGCGAAGGGCAGTCTGAGACTCTCCCAGTTGTGCCCTCAGAGTGGCGTTGGCCGCTGCAGAGACGGCAGGAAAAGAAGAACAGTAAGAAATCGTCAAGGAAGATCCGACCCGACTGCTCAGCAGTCGGCTCGAATCTCGGGGACTACACCCAGTGGGTGCGGTGACGCGCCCCCGCATGAGATAAAGAACAAAGCACGTACCTCGGCTCTCAGTAAGGTCGGCGGTCTTCTGAGTCAGCTCCCGAGCCTGTGAGTTGAAGGCGGCCGCTCGAAGGTTGTGGTAGTCCTACAAGATGGACAGAAAATCGATGTAAGAACAAGAATAGCAAAGACAAATCCACCAAGAAGTTCCAAGCCGCCTGCTCAGCAGCCGACTCGGAACTCGGGGACTACACCCAGTGGGTGCGCTGACGCGCCCCCACGGAAGAGATCAAGATCAAAGAGAAATCAAGATCAAGAAGAAGCAAGATGGGAATACTAACCCGGATGGCCGCCCGCGTCGCGAGGAACTCGTTGGTGAACTGCCTCAGTGCCGCAGCTTGGCCCTGGAGCCGGGTCCGGACGTCCTGTGCAGCCACGTTCACCACGGCCGTCCCTTCGCCTGGCGTCCACCCCGAGGTAGCGCTGGCCGCCTCCGCATCTTGGGCCGACGAGCTGGAACCCACGGCCGGCTGTGGCTCCAACGCGGCCTTCTGCGGCTCCGACGCGGCCTTCCCCGCACGACGGCATGACGGAATCCGGACTGCCATCTCAGCCCTCACGGCCGGCTCGCCCCCCGCCGACTGTGCAGGCGGCGGATCAGGCCGGCCGCCTTGGGCCGCTCCAGTTGGCGGGGTCGGCACCGGCACCCTCTCCAAGATGATGACGTCGTCGCTTCCCCCCAGCCCTGGCCGGTCGCCGCTGGCTCCCTCTGGCGAGGGCTCCATGGGCCCCGGCGCCGCAACGCGCAGAGGGGTGACCATCAAGACCTCCCCCGCTGCTTCTGCTGCTGCAGCCTGTGCTTGGGCCCTGGCTGCAGCATCGGCGAGCGCCTTCGCCGCCTCCTCCTCCCGTGCTGCCTTGGCGGCGGCCGCCTTCCGTGCCTCCGCCTCCCGTGCCTCCTGCTCCTCCCGCGCCTCCCGCGCGTTCCGTTCCGTTGCCGCCTGAAGCTCGGCGCGAGGGTCCACGCGGCGGGTGGTGCTCCCAGACCCCCTCGGCGACTCGACGACGGAGGCAGCAGCCGCCCGCTCAAGCGACAACGGAGCTATGATCATTGAAGAAAAAGAGAAGGGCTCAGGAACCACCAGAGAAAAGAAAGAAAAAAAAGAGTATACGAAAGAAAGTGAACTTACGCCGACACGGTCTGCGGTTGCTTCACCGTCTTGCGGAAGCGAGCCGCCTTTGCGGCCGCCTCCTCCCGCCTGGTGGCTGCCGCCCCGCCCCTGGGTTTCTTCGTTCGGCTGCCGAACAAACCCTGGGCGGCGCGACGCTTTTGACCTCCCCCCGAGCAGGCAGCGCGGCGGAGGAACCCGCGCCGCGTCCAGATGCCGGCTGGCGGCGCGGGACGACTTCGGCCTCATCGTCGTCCGGCCAGTCGTCAAAGGGGACTCCGAGCCCGGAGCCGCCTGATTCGCCGTCGGCTTGGCCACCACCCGGCTCGACGTCGTCGTCCATACCGGCCGCCCCCAGGTCGGGGTCCTCCAGATCGTGTTCGGTCCGGTCGAGGACGAATCGGCGCTCCGCGTCTGACCCGCCGGCCGGCCGAAGCAGAGGGCTCTGTCGAAAAGCAAACCGGCTAAGTTAGAATCGGCTAAGAGGAACTCGGCAACAAAGCGAAGTGAGAGAAAAAGAGACAAGGAGAACATACCATAGGCGGCGGATTGGCTCGGCTATACGGTTCCTTGCCGAACTGCCACTCTTCGGTGAGTTTGCAGTTCGCAAGGTAGTTCACCATATAGGCGACCTCCTCGCGCGGCATCTCCTTGGTACACATTCGGCTCGGATCGAGCTGGCCGCTCATCTGACAGATCAGATGAGGCCGGCTCTGGAGCGGAAGAACCCGGCGCGTGACGAACGCGGCCAGAAGGTCGGGCCCCGTCAAGCCCTCTGCCTGGGTCAGCTCCCGCACTCGGGCGACGGCGGCGGACCCGGCCGGCGTCAGAGTCACGGCCCGGAAGGACCACTGGGGCCGCCTGCCCGCCGGTGGGCCGGCTACGTAAGCCGGCAGGTTGATGTAGTCGCCCCGCGGGGCGATGTTCCGTACATAGAAGTACAATTTTTTCAACTTCTTCACCGATTGGATCAGCGTGGTGACGGGGAAGGGGTTGTCGGCGACCGATCTCCGCGACGCGATGAAGGCGCCAGTATGAGCCGGCACGCCCCGCATGCGCGTGCCCAGCTTCGACTGGAAGAACTCCCCCCAGAGCTCAAGGGTGGGGAGGACGCCGAGGTAGCCCTCGCACAGGGTGACGAAGGCGGACAGCAGCACCACCGCGTTTGGGGTGAGATGGTGCGGCTGGAGCTGATAGAAGTCGAGCCAGGAGCGGAAGAAGGCGCTCGCTAGCAGGCCGATGCCGCACAAGAAATGCGAGCGGAAGACCACCCGCTCGCCCTCCCGCGGCTCCGGCGTGATTTCCCTCGCCGGTGCGAGACGGACCTCCACTTTGTCCGCGCCGGGCAGCCGCCACGTGTTGCGAAGGAACTCGACATGTTCTCCGTGGACATTGGAGCCATCCCAATCCCCGCCATACTGCTCCGTGGCGGGAGGCATGGCAGAAAACTAGCGCGGTGGCGGAGAAATGTGCGGTGGAAGAGCGCGGCGGCGAGGCGCTGCTGCAAGAAACGGCGGGCGAAGAAGACGGTGGAAGTAGGAGGAGCGTGCGAGGGCCTGCCGCCCTCCGCCTCCCCCTACTTATAGCTTCGCAAGGCGAGGCCGGAGAGGCCGAACGTGGGGGGAGTCGTGGGATTAACTGCACCCACTCCCCCCACGCCTCGCGATTATTGCGCATAAAGGCCAGCCGAAACTGCCGCAATGAGACGTGCGAGCGGTTTCGGGGTGCAGACGATCCGCGCCTGGGCCGGGCGCGGACGTGGCGGGCCCCCGCCCTGCGGCGACGTCCCGTCGCGCGCGTGGGCTGGCAAGCTTTCCGGCCAAGAGGGGCCACGTGGTTCGCAGACGGCCAGTGGCCGGCCCGCGGCCCGGTGCACGCACTGGCAAGCTCCCGCCCTCCGACCCCGGAAGTTTTCAACCAAGGCTGCGCGCTTAACCGAAGCCGGCTCCCAGCTGCCGCCTTGCCAAGAAAGGAAGCTGATCGAGCTTCTCAACCCCTACTCCACCTCGAAGCCCAATCAGCTTCGGGGACTACTGTCGGAGTAAATGGCCACGGGTAGCCTAACCGGCTGCCCCTGGTTCTTCTGAAAAAATTATCAGGCCTTCGGGCCTCCGAACATTCCAAGCATCGGGCCGCCTTCCCTGGCCGGCTACTCCTGGAGCCGACTTCCGGAAGGCGACCCAGCCTCAGCAACCACTCCCCAAGACAACTACCGGGCGGCCGACTCCAAGAAGTCGGCCAAGAAGAGCGCCGACTCCAAGGAGCCGGCCGAGACCACAATCACCCAAGCTACACCCACATAACGGTGACAAGACGAGGTGTGGCCACAGTGCGGCCCACTACCCCCGAGGCCCGAGGCAGGCGTGGCCACAGGAGGCCGTACGGGACGATTGTCTCCTGTGCGGCTCGGCACTGTAGCCATGCCAGCCTCAACGTCATCCACGACCGACTCCTGTACGGCCCGCGGGCAGCGGGTCCCTCCTGCCAGACAGAGGCGCAAAGGCGGCCCGGCCTCCCCCAGTCGGCCAGGGGTGTAGCCGGCCCCCAGAGGCCGGCTACTCCTTTCCTCGAAGCAGGAGCCCCATTAAGGAGACGAGACGAGGTAAGGCTACAGTGAGAAGCCCCCGAGGCGGCCCACTGTAGCCACGCTTACCTCGACGAAGCCCTCGTCATCAGAGGCGAGGCTACAGTGAGCAGCCGCCGACAAGATCCTAAGCGGTGGGGTCGGCCTGTCGACCCAGAAGCCGGCAGCCGGCGGGACCCACCAGTCGGCGGGACCCAACGGCCGGCGGAGAAGCCGACGAGTGTAGACACTGACGGCTGGGACCAGTGCCCAGCCGGATTACCATTGTACCCCCGGGGGGTAGGCCTATATAAACCCCCCGGAGCACCCATGCAAAGGGTGGGCTGCTAAGCATTGCACACACACCACAGATAGAGAGAAGCAAGAGCTAGCCTTGTTCTTCTTCTCCCTTGATCCCAACAGCTCCAGGAGCGATTGTAGCTACCTATTCTCGATCTAGTGATCATGCGGAGACCCCGCAGAGCAGGACTAGGGGTGTTATCTCCTCGGAGAGCCCCGAACCTGGGTAAGATCCGCCGGCGTGCATGTCTTCGCCTCATCCCGTTTCCAGGCACCGGCGACGTCTTATTGGCTCCCACAATGATAAGCCATCCATTGGCATATGTCGCACCAACCACCCGACACTCATCATGACAGTCAGTTTTCGGCTTTCTCTACTGAGGCGCTCGTCCGGAAGAACCGGGACACAATCGCAGTAGTTCTCCCAGTGCTACCTTAGCCGATATTGCGGAACGTAAGGTACCAAAACATGGGAGCCGGGCAAACCCAACTATTGACCCAAGACATGATTCGGAGCTGATGCATATAATGCTATAAGTTCGGGGTGCCGCACTGTCGAAAGTGTTCGGACTTTTCACCCCGTGTTATGGGGTATACTGAAGCCCCTGGCGCACTGGTCGTACCAGAGTGTACGGGTGCAATTTGTCGTAAAATAAGCAGACAAGGAAAAAGGAAATGCAATAATAGACTAACGATATGCATTGTTATTTAAATAATACGTCAAAGCATACAGATACAAGTAGTGCAATAAGCAAAAAATAGGACTATTTGACATGTCCTATCCAAGGGCAGGCTGCGTATTGGTATGTAAAACAGGTATTCGATCGTTATCAGAGACCACCTGGAGATTCCCTTGTACGTCAGAGCGCCTTACTTCCTTGGTATTTCCTTCCCGCAATGAGTCAACAATCAGACTACCGGAGAGGTCTTCCAGAGCGTAAGGTCCTGAAAGAGAAAAAATGATGAAGGTATACGTGCCCTGGGGCGGTTGAGCCGCATTGTGGGCCGTGCCATAGCCTTGCCTCCGCCTATGCCCATGGTATCTTGAGTGCGTAATTATGTACGCGTGGCACAAATTTCGCCGCTTGACTAGTACTATGGCGGAGGCCAAATTGCTATCCGAGCTCTGAACGTGCCTGGAGATCCTATTGCAGGTTACTCCGAACTCGCTTGAAGTGTCCGGGGGCCTTTTCGCCGAATTGGCGGTTGGCCTCAGAAGGCTGCTTTGTGCTTCCGCTGCGAGGGCTGCAGTGTGCTCCTCCGTGCGGAGCGAGCGTTCTATGTTTCCATTAACTGTTATAACTCCGCGAGGTCCTGGCATTTTCAGCTAAAGGTACGCATAGTGCGGTACCGCATTGAATCTAGCAAATGCGGTTCGTCCGAGTAGTGCGTGATAGCCACTATGGAAGGGGACGATATCGAAGATTAGTTCCTCGCTTCGGAAGTTGTCCGGAGATCCGAATACCACTTCCAGTGTGATTGAGCCCGTGCAACAGGCCTCTACACCTGGTATGACACCCTTGAAGGTGGTTTTTGTGGGTTTGATCCTCGAGGGGTCTATACCCATTTTGTGCACTGTATCCTGATAGAGCAGGTTCAGGCTGCTTCCACCGTCCATTAGGACTCGAGTGAGGTGAAATCCGTCGATGATGGGATCAAGAACCAATGCGGCAGAACCGCCATGACGGATACTAGTGGGGTGGTCCCTATGATCGAAAGTGATCGGACAAGAAGACCATGGGTTAAACTTTGGGGCGACTGGCTCCATCGCATAGACGTCCCTTAGTGCACGCTTCTGTCCCTCTTGGGAATATGGGTTGCGTATATCATGTTCACCGTTTTCACTTGGGGAGGAAATTTCTTCTGTCCTCCTGTGTTCGGCGGCCGGGGCTCCTCCTCATCGTCGCTATGCAGAACCTTTTCCTTGTTTTCGGTATTCAACTTGCCGGCCTGCTTGAACACCCAGCATTCTTTGTTGGTGTAATTGGCTGGCTTATCAGGGGTGCCATGAATTTGACACGAGCGATCGAGTATGCGGTCCAAATTGGACGGGCCCGGATTGCTTCTTTTGAACGGCTTCTTCCGCTGACCGGATTTAGAGCCACTGAATCCAGCATTGACTGACGTGTCTTCGGCGTTGTCGCCGTTAATGCGGCGCTTGTGTCTGTTGCGACGTGGTCTGCCGTTACTATCTTTGGCATCTGAATTGCCATGATTTCTTGATGTGTTGTTGCTGCGAGCTAGCCAGCTGTCCTCGCCCGCGCAAAAGCGGGTCATGAGTTTCGTGAGGGCTACCATAGACTTCGGCTTCTCTTGGCCGAGGTGCCGGGCGAGCCACTCGTCACGGATGTTATGCTTAAATGCCGCTAAGGCCTCTGCATCCGGTCAGTCGACAATTTGGTTCTTCTTAGTTAGGAACCGGGTCCAGAATTTCCTGGCTGATTCCCCTGGCTGCTGAGTTATATGGCTCAAGTCATCAGCATCCGGTGGTCGCACATAAGTGCCCTGGAAGTTGTCAAGGAATGCATCTTCCAAATCCTCCCAACTGCCAATGGAGTTTGCTGGCAAGCTATTCAGCCAATGCCGAGCTGGTCCTTTGAGTTTTAGTGGGAGGTACTTGATGGCGTGTATATCGTCACCGCGGGCCATGTGGATGTGGAGGAGGAAATCCTCGATCCATACCGCGGGGTCTGTTGTACCATCATATGACTCAATGTTCACGGGTTTAAATCCATCTGGGAATTCATGATCCATTACTTCATCACTGAAGCATAGGGGGTTTGCGGCACCTCTGTGTCGGGCTATGTCACGACGCAGCTCATACGAGTCTTGTCTGCTGTATTCAGCCCGGCCGGATTTGCTTTTAGTGTATCCGGCGTGACGATCATCGTCACACGTTGGGGCGCGCCCCCGTGATCTGTAGATCGATCTTGTATGTCCTGCTTTGTTTTCCAATAGGTTTCGCAGGTCCTGCGTGTTGCCCCGGGCCTTGGTGTTTTTGTTTGTCTGGCGACGGGGTGCGGGCTGGACTTCGGGCTGATATGCCCCTCTATCTCGGCCACGAGGTGGCCGATCAGCCGCATCATATGCTGGTAATGTAGGTTTTAATGCTTCCTCCTCGATTTGGGGTAGCAACCTGCGCTTTGGGTAACTCTTGGTTGGGCGCTCGAATTCGTATTCCTCGGCCGCCAGGACCTCAGTCCATCTATCCGCTAGCAGATCTTGATCAGCTCGAAGTTGTTGTTGCTTTTTCTTCAGGCTGTTTGCTGTGGCTATAAGCCGGCGCTTGAAGCGCTCTTGCTCGACGGGATCCTCAGGCACGATAAATTCTTCGTCGCCGAGGCTCACCTCGTCTTCGGAGAGAGGCATGTAGTTGTCATCCTCTGATTCTCCGTCCGCTGCCTGTTCCGGAGGGCTAGCTTGTTCATCCTCCCGCTCGAGGTCTGGCTGGAGGGGATTGTCTTCGTCTTCTGTGCTATCCGGAGCATTATTGTCTCTTGTGCCGGTACCGCTGCTTTTGCTACGGCGGGACTTAGAGCGGCGCCGTTGACGCCGGTGCTTGAATTGCTCCTTGGAAGGATTATCCTCCATTGCCTTATCGCCATCGCCTTCTTTGGGGGTGTCCACCATGTATATATCATATGATGAGGTGGCAGTCCAGCGCCCTGTGGGCGGTGGTTCTTGTTCGTCTCCTGCATCGTCGTCCATACCGTCGATGTCTTCGGAGCTGAAACTGAGCATGTCGGTTAAATCGTCGACAGTGGCTACTAAGTGGGTGGTGGGTGGGGAGCGAATTTCTTCGTCGTCCGCATCCCATTCTAGCCGGACATAGTTCGGCCAAGGGTCTCCTGACAAGGAGAGAGACCTCAATGAGTTTAGCACGTCGCCCAGTGGTGAGTGCTGAAAGATATCCGCGGAGGAAAACTCCATGATCGGTGCCCAATCAGATTCGATAGGCACGGACGCAGGCGGTTCGGAGCCCGTGGCCGGGGACGAATCCAAGTGTCCGGCAACACGAGTCTCATAGGAAGTGAAGTCAGCATTCGGCTCTATCGCAGCTGAGTGCGCGGCCTTCGTGGCGGGGTCCATCCACCCGTCCTCGGACGGCGCAATCTGTTCCGGATTGAGGGCCGGAGTAGTTGCAGGTGTGATCTCCCGAACACTGTCCGACGGCAGAGCAAAGTCATGCTCGTCGTGATTGTGCGGCGCACCTGACATGGGCTCAAATCCGTCGAAGATCAAGTCTCCGCGGATGTCGGCAGTATAGTTCAAGTTTCCAAACCTGACCTGACGGCCAGGGGCATAGCTCTCGATCTGCTCCAGATGGCCAAGCGAGTTGGCCCGCAGTACGAAGCCGCCGAATACGAAGATCTGTCCGGGGAGGAAAACCTCCCCCTGGATCGCATCGTTGTCGATGATCGAAGGAGCCATCAAGCCTTATGGTGACGGCGCAGTGGAACTCTCAATGAAAGCACCAATGTCGGTGTCAAAATCGGCGGATCTCGGGTACGGGGTCCCGAACTGTGCGTCTAAGGCGGATGGTAACAGGAGGCAGGGGACACAATGTTTACCCAGGTTCGGGCCCTCTCGATGGAGGTAATACCCTACTTCCTGCTTGATTGATCTTGATGATATGAGTATTACAAGAGTTGATCTACCACGAGATCGTGCAGGCTAAACCCTAGAAGCTAGCCTATGATTATGATTGTTGTTGTCCTATGGACTAAAACCCTCCGGTTTATATAGACACCGGAGGGGGCTAGGGTTACACAGAGTCGGTTACAAGGGAGGAGATCTACATATCTGAATTGCCAAGCTTGCCTTCCACAGCAAGGAGAGTCTCATCCGGACACGGGGCGAAGTCTTCAATCTTGTATCTTCATAGTCCAACAGTCCGGCTAAAGTATATAGTCCGGCTGTCCGAGGACCCCCTAATCCAGGACTCCCTCAACCCCCGCACCAAGCCTCAAGCTGCATCGTAAGTGCTACGACCCCCGCATTCCCGTATGTCCAGCCTCTTTGCTTCAATGTGTTGACATGGTTAATTATTCTTTTGCAGTCCGGCCCACAACAGCTCCCAGCGATCCTCATCAAGAGGTTCATTGGACTCAAAGGAGATGGCCAGCCAGTCTCCGCCAGCTGCTGACTCTCCCAAGGCCAAGGATGACACCGAGGTCCTTTCCCGAAGGGCCGCTCCTGTCCGGGGAGAGGCTCAGGCCGCTGTCAGGGAGGCGCTAGAAGGCGATACCTCTACCGCCTGACACATGGGGGAAGAGATCCCCATGGAGACGGGCGTGGAGGGCCGTATTCAGTTCGGCCCTCAGCCGGATATAATTCCAATGACCAACATCGCTCTGGAATCCGGCGAGCAACCTCCTTCGAAAGAGGGGGGTGCGCCAATTCCACCAGTGACCCTTGTCCAACCAGGGGCACCGGATAATCTGCTGGAAGCGCTACGAGGCGCTTCCATTGTGGATGAACACCGTGTTCTTATGAGCACGGTGATTGAAAGGGTTCATTCCGTCAAGAGCGGACTAACCGAAGCCTGCGGTAGCCTGCTGACAGGTTTCGAGGTAAGCGACACAAATAGCGAAAATCCCCATATAGACAGTAGCCCCTGAGACACTGTCCGGTGTTCGGAAAGAAAAGCCGGACAGAGGATCAATGTTTTATTGCAGGAAACTAACCAAATTTGTTTGGAATGAATGTGCAGGCGTCGCTGCTGGCCGCGGCCTCACATGCTGCCGAAGTCTCCGAACTTAAGCGGAGGCTGGAGCAGGCCGAGGAGGAGCTCGGCCAGGTGATGCGGCAGCTCCGGGAGAATCAAGGTATGTAATAACCCGGGAAATATTCGAAAAGAGTAGGATGATATATATTGACCAAAGTGTCATGATATGTACAGGAGCGACGACCGAGGTCGAGGCCCTGAAAAAGGCCCTGGGCAAAGCCGAGGGGAAGGCTGTCAAGGAGCAGGCTGCCCGTAAGAAGCTCAAGGCCCGGGTCAGCGAGGTCCAGCAGGAGCTCCAGGACGCGGTGAGGATGTGCGAGACCTTGGAGCGCGATGCGTCGGCTCGAGAGACCGAACTCGCCAAGGCTCGCCAGAGCACGGAGACGTCCCGGAATGAGGCCCAGGGCGCCCTCCAAGAGATCCAGGAGGCCAGGAAGATCGCCGCGGGTAAGGCATTCAGTATGCAAAGCAAATGTGTGAAAAGGAATTATCTTTTGCTAACCCGGATTCGGAGTTCTCCAGGGGCTTTTGCTGATCTACCGCGAAGTGTATCCGACGCCGCAGAGTTCTTTCGAGCCGAGGAAGGGAGCTCCATGGAGAAATTGTTTTGGTCGCAGTATCTTGTGCCAGAGCATCTCGTGCCCTTCACCGATCAGCTGAAACAGCTGGTGGAGCTGCATAGGGTTGCCGAACTAGCCATGAAGGATTTGATAATCCGGCTATGGCCAGCCGAAGCTATGCCTGGCAGCTACTTCGGACTCGTGAAGCGGCTGGTGAACGCTTGTCCTCGGCTGGACGTCGTCAAGCGATCGGCCTGTATTGAAGGTGCGTGCATGGCCTTCGCCCGTTGCAAGATGTGGTGGGCGAAGATGAACGCTGTTGAGCTGGCCAGGGGGCCGCCAGAGGGCAAGGAGCACCGCACACCCGAGCGCTATTTTGCGGATGTCCTAGAAGGGTCTCGCATTGTGGCAACGCAGTGTGGGCAGGACATTATTTTCGAATGAATACATTCGTGTTGTCTTTGCCTTGTATGATGAAACAAAGCCGGTTTGTAATATAATGCTTGTTATGTCATTTTTTCCTCCTGTGCGGCCGTGTTGTACGGAATTTGAGGGTTGGCCAGTCGTCGGCTTCTGCCCCCACGTAGGTAGTACGGGGTGTTCGGGATGGAATCTAAACAATCTTGATCCAATTGTATGGTCCTTGAAGGAGTTGTTTAGCGCAACGAACCAGGCAATCAGACTATGCGGTTTAAACGCCCTCACTTAGCCATAGGAGTTTTACAATAAAACATAGGCGCAGCCCCTAGTTTTCGAACCAGAGTGCTATGAGCGTCTGATCGGGAAGTACCGATCCTTCGCGTAATGCAGGAGAAATCTCCAACGATTTGTAACCTCCGAACAGTTGACCGGCTCTCGCTGCACCATGACAGTCAGTTTTCGGCTTTCTCTACTGAGGTGCTCCTTTGGATAAACCAGGGGACAATCGCAGTAGTTCTCCCTTTACTACCTTAGCCGATATAGCGGAATGTAAGGTAGCAAGCACAGGAGTCGGGCAACCCAACTATTGACCAAAGACATGATTCGGAGCCAATGCATATAATGCTAAATTCGGGGTGCCGAACTATACTATAAAGAGTGTTCGGACTTTGTTGCCGTATTGTGGGGCGCCGGGGAGCCCCTGGCAAATATGAAACGTACCAAAGTGTACGGGTGCTGGAAGATAAGTTATTAAAGGAAAACAGAAAGAAAGCAGAGGTGATATCTGGGGCCCTTAAACTGGAGCCGCGAACTGCTTCCATTATAATTGGGTTAATGCATCAAAGCACATTAATAGTGCGATAAGAACTGACTATTTAACATGCCATGACCAAAGGCGAGCTGCGTGTGGGTCCTGACAACAGGTAGTGTGGTCGTTGAATTGACCTCTAGAGCTTCCCATGTACGTCTTTGCTTCTTGACATCCTGGTGTTTTTATCCTTTGACAGGACCTGTAGTCGGGTCGTCAAAGAAGACCTATGTAAAATAAACCTGGGAAAGGAAAAAGGAAATAGTGACAGTATATGTGTGTCCGGGATCGGTCAAGCCAAACTGTGGATCACAAGCTAGTTATGCCTCCGTCGATGCCCATGGAATTTTGAGTGCGTAATTATGTACGCGTGGTACGAACGCCACTGCCTGATCGGGGCTGGGACGGAGGCCAAATTGCTAATCGAGCTCTTGATGAGCCGCGTTGTCCTGGTGCAGCATAGTCCGGACCCTCTTTACGATGTCCAGGGGCTCGGCAGCCGGATTACGGTTCTGCTTGAGAAGGCCGCTCTGTACTTCTGCTGCTAGGGCGGCGGTGTGCTCCTCTGTACGGAGGGAGCGTTCCGTGTTTCTGTTGATCGTTATGACGCCGCGTGGACCGGGCATCTTAAGCTTAAGATAAGCATAGTGCGGCACCGCATTGAACCGAGCGAATGCCGTCCGTCCGAGCAGTGCGTGATAACCACTGCGGAATGGGACGATGTCAAAGATTAACTCCTCGCTTCGGAAGTTGTCGGGGGATCCAAAGACAACCTCTAGTGTGATTGAGCCCGTACAGCGGGCCTCTACACCTGGTATGACTCCTTTGAAGGTAGTCTTCATTGGCTTGATCCTTGATGGATTAATGCCCATTTTGCACACTGTGTCTTGATAGAGCAGATTGAGGCTGCTACCACCGTCCATGAGGACTCGCGTTAGGTGGAATCCATCAATGATTGGGTCCAGGACTAGTGTGGCTGATCCGCCATGCTGGATACTGGTCGGATGATCCCGACGATCAAAAGTGATCGGGCATGATGACCATGGGTTGAATTTTGGGGCGACTGGCTCTATCGCATAAACGTCCCTTAGTGCGCGCTTGCGGTCCCTTTTGGGGATGTGTGTAGCATATATCATGTTCACCATTTTGACTTGAGGGGGAAACTTCTTCTGTCCCCCTGTGTTCGGTTGCCAGGGCTCCTCGTCGTCGCCCTCGCTTTGTGATCCCTTTTCCCTGTTCTCGGCGTTTAATTTGCCAGTCTATTTAAAAACCCAATAGTCTCTATTGGTATGATTGGCTGGTTTTTCTGGGGTGCCATGTATCTGGCACCGGCGATCGAGTATGCGGTCCAGGATGGATGGTCCCTGATTGTTTCTCTTGTATGGTTTCTTCTGCTGGTTGGACTTGGAGCCACTGAATCCGGCGTTGACTGTAGTGTCGTCGGTATTATCATCATTGCTTCGACGGTTGTGTCTGTTACGTCGGAGCTTGCCGTTGTTGTTCTTGACCTCAAAGGGGCCTGCCTCGCTGGCTGTGTTTTTGCTACGAGCCAACCAACTATCCTCACCCACGCAAAAGCGGGTCATGAGTGTCGTGAGGGCTGCCATAGATTTTGGCTTTTCTTGGCCGAGGTGGCGGGCAAGCTATTCGTCGCGGATGCTATGTTTAAAGGCCGCTAGGACTTCGGCATCCGGACAATCAACGATCTGGTTCTTTTTAGTTAGGAACCTAGTCCAGAACTTCCTGGCTGACTCCCTGGGCTGTTGAACTATGTGACTTAAGTCATCGGCATCTGGTGGCCGAACATATGTACCTTGGAAGTTGTCGTGGAAAGCTTCTTCCAGGTCCTCCCAGCTGCCAATAGAATTCTTAGGCAGACTGTTTAGCCAGTGCCGGGCCGGTCCTTTAAGTTTTAGTGCGAGGTATTTCATGGCGTGAAGATCATCCCTGCAGGCCATGTGGATGTGGAGAATAAAATCCTCGATCCATACGGCGGGATCGATGTTTACGGGTTTAAACCCTTCTCGGAATTCATGGTCCATTACTTCGTCAGTGAAGCAAAGAGGGTGTGCGGCGCCTTTATATCGGGCCGCATTGCGACGTAGCTCTGATGAAGTCCGTCTGCGGTTTTCGGCCCGGGCGTGACTAGGTTTGTCATGCCCGAATAGATAGCCATCCTCGCGCGTCAAGGCATGCCCTCGCGATCCGTAGATCAATCTTGTATGTTCTGCTCTACTGTCTAGGTCTTGACGGAGGTCATATGTATAGCCCCGAGTTGTCTTATCCCTGCCTTTACGGCGGGGTGGAACAGTATGATTTTCGGCTTGGGTTGCCGTTTTATCCCGACCGCGCGGTGGCCGATCCACCGCATTGTGTGATGCTAGTGCAGGGTCTGGCGCCGCATCGTCGAACTGAGGTAGCAATCTACGCTTCGGGTAACTTTTGGCTGGGCGTTTGAGGCTGTATTCCCTGGCTGCCAGAACATTGGTCCATCTGTCATTGAGCATGTCTTGATCAGCTTGAAGCTGTTGCTGCTTCTTTTTCAGGCTCCTCGCGGTTGGCTATTAGCTGAAGCTTAAAGCGCTCCTGCTCTAGAGGCTCCTCAGGCATGATGAAGTCTTCGTTGCCGAGGCTCGCCTCCTCCTCGGAGGGCGGACGGTAACTACCGTCCTCCGAGTCTTCTTCTATGGCCTGTTCGTCAAGGCTGGCATGCCCTGATTCCCGGTTGTCTTGTTCGGCACTTTGTTCATCGGGTTCTTCTGTGTCTTCGGCACCATCTGGAGTGTTGTCATCTCTAGTGCTGGTGTTGTTGTCCCTGCTGCGGCGAGATTTAGAGCAGCGCCACTGACGCCGGCGCTTTGGTTGTGTTTTAGGAGGGTCCTCCTTTGTTGGGTTTTCCTTGTCATCGCCGCTATTATTTTTTGGCGTGTCTACCATGTATACGTCATATGAGGAAGTGGCCGTCCATCGTCCAGTGAACGGCGGGTTTTGGGCCTCCTCGTCTCCAGCATCGTTGCCCATACCATCGATGTCTTCGGAGTCATAGTCAAGCGCGTCGGTTAAGTCTTCGACAGTGGCTATGAAGTGGGTGGTGGGTGGGAAGCGAAATTCTCCTTCATCATCAGCCTCCAGTTCGAACCGGACATAATTCGGCTGTGAGTCCCCCGCCAAGGACAGATTTTTTAACGAATTTAGCACATCGCCCAAGGGCGAGTGTTGGAAGATGTCTGCGGCGCTGAATTCAAAGATCGATAAACGATCAAGTTCAGCGTCCGTGGGCTCACATGGTTCGGAACTTATAACCAGAGATGAGTCCGGAATTCCGGTGACATGGATATTGTGTGAGGTTAAGTCCATGTGCGGCTCCAACGCCGGGGAATCTGTGGCCTCCGTGGTGGGGTTGAGCCTCCAATCCTTGGATGCCGCAGTGTGCTCTGGATCTAAGGACAAAGTGGTTACAGGAGCTATCTCTTGGATGCGGTCTGACGATAGATTTAGGTCATGTTCGTCAAGGTGACCAGGAGCAGTCGCCGCGGTCTCGAATCCGGCAAAGATCAAATCTCCACGGATGTCCGTGACGTAATCCAAGCTCCCAAATCTGACCTGGTGGCTAGGGGCGTAGCTATCGATCTGCTCCAGGTGGCCAAGCGAGTTGGCCCGCAATGCAAAGCCGCCGAACACGAAGATCTGTCCGGGGAGGAGGGTTTCCCCTTGGACAGCATTGTTGTTGACGCTTGAAGGGGCCATCAAACCTTTTGGGGACGGCACAGCGGAACTCTCAATGAAAGCACCAATGTCGGTGTCAAAACCGGCGGATCTCGGGTAAGGGGTCCCGAACTGTGCGTCTAAGGTCGATGGTAACAGGAGACAGGGGACACGATGTTTACCCAGGTTCGGGCCCTCTCTATGGAGGTAATACCCTACTTCCTGCTTGATTGATCTTGATGAATATGAGTATTTACAAGAGTTGATCTACCACGAGATCGTAATGGCTAAACCCTAAAAGCCTAGCCTGTATGACTATGGTAATGAGTCTATCTTTCCGGACTACGTCCTCCGGTTTATATAGACACCGGGAGGATCTAGGGTTACACAGGGTCGGTTACAAAGAAAGGAATCTACATATCCGGACGCCAAGCTTGCCTTCCACGCCAAGGAGAGTCCCATCCGGACACGGGTGCAGTCTTCGGTCTTCGTATCTTCAGCCCATCAGTTCGGCCCATGGATAGCTGGCCGGACGTCCGAGGACCCCTTAGTCCAGGACTCCCTCAGCGGTGGCAGCGGCCAGAGGCGTGCGGGCTCTCTTTGGGGCCTCCGGGGATGTGGTTCTATTCTTCTTTGTTTGGACGTCCTTTCTCCAAGTTTCCAGCTCCAGTTGGTTCTGGTGCCTTCGCGTGAGTGTGTGCATTTTCTATTTGTGCCCTTATGTTATGTTAATGAGACCTCCACGACATGCCTTATTAAAAAACAATGGAACATACATGGGCAGTGGCTGCTCCGCTCTGCATGTCATCGGCACTGTCTTCCCTACCGCCTCTCCTCCCTCCACTCTACCGCAGCAACCCAACACTCACTAGGTCCACCTCTCCCTCCGCCAGCCGTCCCCTCCTCTCCTTACCCCATCTTAGCCGACGCCATCTTTGGCAATTAACAAGCTGGCATGATGTTTACATGAGGGTGCACACTTCAGCCATTACACTGATACAACACATACATAAACTAGGGATGCGTTTGGTTACTGATACGTCCATTTTGCATCATGCTTTTATATCGATATTTATTGCATCATGGGCTGTTATTACACATTATGTCATAATACTTATGCCTATTCTCTCTTATTTTACAAGGTTTACATAAGGAGGGAGAATGCCGGCAGCTGGAATTCTGGGCTGGAAAAGGAGCAAACATTAGAGACCTATTCTGCACAACTCCAAAAGTCCTGAAACTCCATGAAAGTTATTTTCGAAAATAATAAAAAATACTGAGTGGAAGAAATACCAGAGGGGGCCCACACCCTGGCCACGAGGGTGGGGGCGCGCCCTACACCCCTGGGCGTGCCCCCTGCCTCGTGGGCCCCCTGGTGGCCCTCCGGTGTCCATTTTCTGCTATATGAAGTCTTTCCTCCGAAGAAAATTCATAGGAAAGCTTTCGGGACGAGACTCCGCCGCCACGAGGAAGAACCAATCTAGGGCTCTGGCGGAGCTGTTCTGCCGGGGGCACTTCCCTCCGGGAGGGGGAAATCATCGCCATAGTCATCACCAACGCTCTTCTCATCGGGAGAGGGCCAATCTCCATCAACATCTTCACCAGCACCATCTCCTCTCAAACCCTAGTTCATCTCTTGTATCCAATTCTTGTCTCATAGCCTGGGATTGGTACTTGTAGGTTGCTAGTAGTGTTGATTACTCCTTGTAGTTGATGCTAGTTGGTTTATTTGGTGGAAGATCATATGTTCATATCCTATATGCATATTAATACTCCTCTGATTATGAACATGAATATGCTTTGTGAGTAGTTACGTTTGTTCCTGAGGACATGGGAGAAGTCTTGCTATTAGTAGTCATGTGAATTTGGTTTTCGTTCGATATTTTGATGAGATGTATGTTGTCTCCCCTCTAGTGGTGTTATGTGAATGTCGACTACATGACACTTCACCATTATTTGGGCCTAGAGGAAGGCATTGGGAAGTAATAAGTAGATGATGGGTTGCTAGAGTGACAGAAGCTTAAACCCTAGTTTATGCGTTGCTTCGTAAGGGGCTGATTTGGATCCATATGTTTCATGCTATGGTTAGGTTTACCTTAATACTTCTTTTGTAGTTGCGGATGCTTGCAATAGGGCCTAATCATAAGTGGGATGCTTGTCCAAGTAAGGACAGCACCCAAGCACCGGTCCACCCACATATCAAATTATCAAAGTACCGAACGCGAATCATATGAACGTGATGAAAACTAGCTTGATGATAATTCCCATGTGTCCTCGGGAGCGCTTTTCTCTATATAAGAGTTTGTCCAGGCTTGTCCTTTGCTACAAAAAGGATTGGGCCACTTTTGTTACTTGTTGCTCATTACAAATAATCTTATCACAAAACTATATGTTACCTATAATTTCAGTGCTTGCAGAGAATACCTTGCTGAAAACCGCTTATCATTTCCTTCTGCTCCTCGTTGGGTTCGACACTCTTACTTATCGAAAGGACTACGATAGATCCCCTATACTTGTGGGTCATCAAGACTCTTTTCTGGCGCCATTGCCGAGGAGTGAAGCGCCTTTGGTAGGTGGAATTTGGTAAGGAAAAAATTTATATAATGTGCTGAAATTCACTGTCACTTGTTACTATGGAAAGTAATCCTCTGAGGGGCTTGTTCGGGGTATCTTCACCCCGACCAGTAGAGCAAAGAGTTGCTCCTCAACCTACTAAACCTACTGAAAATAAAAATGTCTACTTTGAAATTCCTTCGGGTATGGTAGAAAAACTGCTATCTAATCCTTTTGCAGGAGATGGAACATTACATCCTGATGAACACCTAATATATGTGGATGAAGTTTGTGGATTATTTAAGCTTGCAGGTATGCCCGATGATGTAATTAAGAAGAAGGTCTTCCCTTTATCTTTGAAGGGAGATGCGTTGACATGGTATAGGCTATGTGATGATATGGGATCATGGAACTACAAACGATTGAAATTGGAATTTCATCAGAAGTTTTATCCTATGCATCTTGTTCATCATGATCGTAATTATATATATAATTTTTGGCCTCGCGAAGGAGAAAGCATCGGTCAAGATTGGGGGAGGCTTAAATCAATGTTATATTCATGCCCCAATCATGAGCTCTCAAGAGAAATGATTATTCAAAAATTTTATGCTCGGCTTTCTGACAACAATCGCACCATGCTCGATACTTCTTGTGCTGGCTCTTTTATGAGAAGACTATTGAATTCAAATGGGATTTATTGGAAAGAATTAAACGCAACTCTGAAGATTGGGACCTCGACGAAGGTAAGGAGTCAGGTATGACGCCTAAGTTTGATTGTGTTAAATCGTTTATGGAGACCGATGTTTTCCGTAAATTTGGCACTAAATATGGACTTGACTCTGAGATAGTAGCTTCTTTCTGTGAATCTTTTGCTACTCATGTTGATCTCCCTAAGGAGAAGTGGTTTAAATATCATCCTCCCATAGAAGTAAAAGTAGATGCACCTATTAAAGTTGAAGAAAAGACTATCACTTATAATGATCCTATTGTTCCTACTTCTTATGTTGAGAAACCACCTTTCCCTGTTAGAATGCAGGATCATGTTAAAGCTTCAACTGTGGTTCGCAAAAGCAATATTAGAACTTATACACCTCCTGAGAAAGTTAAAGTTGAACCTAATATTGCTATCCTTAAAGATCTCTTGGCTGATAATATTGATGGGCATGTTATTTATTTCTGTAATGAAACTGCTAGAATTGCTAAACCTTGTGCTAAAGATAAACATAGATCTGTGGTAGGCATGCCTATTATTTCTGTTAAATAGGAGATCATTGTTATCATGGCTTATGTGATATGGGTGCTAGTGCTAGTGCAATACCTATTGACTTATACAAAGAAATTATGCATGATATTGCACCCGCTGAGTTAGAAGATATTGATGTTACAATTAAGCTTGCTAATAGAGATACTATTTCACCAATGGGAATTGTTAGAGATGTTGAAGTCTTGTGTGCGAAAACTAAATATCCTGCTGATTTTCTTGTTCTTGGTTCTCCACAAGATAGCTTTTGTCCCATTATATTTGGTAGACCCTTCTTGAACACTGTTAATGCTAAGATAGACTGCGAAAAGGATGTTGTTACTATTGGTCTAGGTGATATGTCTCATGAGTTTAATTGCTCTAAGTTTCACAGACAACACCGTGAAGAAGAATTGTCTAGTAAAGATGAAATTATTGGTCTTGCTTCTATTGTTGTACCTCCTAGTGATCCTTTAGAACAATATTTGCTAGACCATGAAAATGATATGTTTATGAATGAAAGAAGGGAAATAGATGAAGTGTTCTTTAAACAGGGTCCAATTATGAAAAAGAACTTGCCTGTTGAAATCCTAGGGGATCCTCCTCCACCCAAGGGTGATCCCGTGTTTGAGCTTAAACCATTGCCTGATACTCTTAAATATGCTTATCTTGATGAAAAGAAGATTTATCCTGTTATTATTAGTGTTAACCTTTCAGAGAAGGAGGAAGAAAAACTATTGAAAACTCTGAAGAAGCACCGTGCTGCTATTGGATATACTCTTGATGATCTTAAGGGCATTAGTCCCACTCTATGTCAACATAAAATAAATTTGGAGAAAGATGCCAAACCAGTTATTGATCATCAACGACGGCTGAATCCTAAGATGAAAGAAGTGGTACAAAAGGAAATACTAAAACTCCTTGAAGCAGGTATAATTTATCCCGTTGCTGATAGTCAGTGAGTAAGTCCTGTCCATTGTGTCCCTAAGAAGGGAGGTATTACTGTCGTTCCTAATGATAAAGATGAATTTTGATTCCGCAAAGAATTATTACAGGTTATAGGATGGTAATTGATTTCCGCAAATTAAATAAGGCTACTAAAAAAGATCATTACCCCTTACCTTTTATTGATCAAATGCTAGAAAGATTATCCAAACATACACATTTTTGCTTTCTAGATGGCTATTCTGGTTTCTCTCAAATACCTGTGTCAGCTGATGATCAATCTAAGACCACTTTTACTTGCCCTTTTGGTACTTTTGCTTATAGACGTATGCCTTTTGGTTTATGTAATGCACCTGCTACCTTTCAAAGATGCATGATGGCTATATTCTCTTATTTTTGTGAAAAGATTTGTGAGGTTTTCATGGACAATTTCTCTGTTTATGGATCCTCTTTTGATGATTACTTAAGAAACCTTGATCGAGTTTTGCAGAGATGTGAAGAAACTAACCTTGTCTTGAATTGGGAAAAGTGCCACTTTATGGTTAATGAAGGAATTGTCTTGGGGCATAAAATTTCTGAAAGAGGTATCGAAGTTGATAAAGCTAAAGTTGATGCCATTGAAAAGATGCCTTGTCCCAAGGACATCAAAGGTATAAGAAGTTTCCTTGGTCATGCCGGCTTTTATAGGAGGTTCATTAAGGACTTCTCAAAAATTTCTCGGCCTCTGACTAATTTATTACAAAAAGATATACCATTTGTCTTTGATGATGATTGTGTAGAAGCGTTTGAAATACTTAAGAAAGCATTGATCTCTGCACCTATTGTTCAGCCACCTGATTGGAATTTACCTTTTGAAATTATGTGTGATGCTAGTGATTATGCTATAGGTGCTGTTCTAGGGCAAAGAGTTGATAAGAAATTAAATGTTATTCAATATGCTAGTAAAACTCTAGAAAATTCCCAGAGAAGTTATGCTACTACTGAAAAAGAATTCTTAGTAGTTGTATTTGCTTGTGATAAGTTCAGACCTTATATTGTTGATTCTAAAGTAACTATTCACACTGATCATGCTGCTATTAAGTACCTTATGGAAAAGAAAGATGCTAAACCTAGACTTATTAGATGGGTTCTCTTGCTACAAGAATTTGATTTACATATTATTGATAGAAAGGGAGCTGAGAACCCCGTTGCAAACAACTTGTCTAGGTTAGAAAATGTTCTTGATGACCCACTACCTGTTGATGATAGCTTTCCTGATGAGCAATTAAATGTCATAAATTCTTCTCGTACTGCTCCATGGTATGCTGATTATGCCAATTACATTGTTTCTACATTTATACCACCTAGTTTCACATACCAACAAAAGAAAAAGTTTTTCTATGATTTGAGACATTACTTCTAGGATGACCCACATCTTTATAAAGAAGGAGTAGATGGTGTTATTAGACGTTGTGTACCTGAGCATGAACAGGAACAGATCCTATGCAAGTGTCACTCCGAGGCTTATGGAGGGCACCACGCTGGAGATATAACTGCACATAAGGTATTGCAATCCGGTTTTTATTGGCCTACTCTCTTCAAGGATGCCCGTAAGTTTGTCTTATCTTGTGATGAATGTCAAAGAATTGGTAATATTAGTAGACGTCAAGAAATGCCTATGAACTATTCACTTGTTATTGAACCATTTGATGTTTGGGGCTTTGATTATATGGGACCGTTTCCTGCCTCTAATGGGTATACACATATTCTACTTGCTATTGATTACGTTACTAAGTGGGTAGAAGCTATTCCAACTAGTAGTGATGATCATAACACATCTATTAAAATGCTTAAAGAAATTATTTTTCCGAGGTTTGGAGTCCCTAGATATTTAATGACTGATGGTGGTTCACATTTTATTCATGGTGCTTTCTGTAAAATGCTTGCTAAATATGATGTTAATCATAGAATTGCATCTCCTTATCACCCTCAGTCTAGTGGTCAAGTAGAATTGAGTAAGAGAGAGCTCAAATTAATTTTGCAAAAGACTGTTAATAGATCTAGAAAGAATTGGTCCAAGAAAGTTGATGATGCATTATGGGCCTATAGAACTGCATATAAAAATCCTATGGGTACATCTCTGTATAAAATGGTTTATGGAAAAGCATGTCACTTACCTCTCGAACTAGAACATAAGGCTTATTGGGCTATTAAGGAGCTCAATTACGATTTCAAACTTGCCGGTGAGAAGAGGTTATTTGACATTAGCTCACTTGATGAATGGACAACCCAAGCCTATGAGAATGCCAAATTGTTTAAAGAAAAAGTTAAAAGATGGCATGACAAGAGAATACAAAAGCGTGAGTTTAATGTAGGTGATTATGTATTGCTATACAACTCTCGTTTAAGATTTTTTGCAGGAAAACTGCTCTCTAAATGGGAAGGTCCTTACATTATCGAGGAGGTCTATCGTTCCGGTGCCATAAAAATCAACAACTTCGAAGGCACAAATCCGAAGGTGGTGAACGGTCAAAGAATAAAACATTATATCTCACGTAATACTATAAATGTTGAAACCAATGTTATTGAAACCGTAACCCCCGAGGAATGCATAAGGGACACTTTCCGGAATGTTTCAGACTCTGAAAAGGAATAGGTATGTGGTACGGTAAGTAAACCGACTCCAAAACAGTTCTAATGGCATTTTTTATCCGTTTTGGAATATTTAGAAAAATAGAAAAATAAGAAGCAGTCCGGGAAGGACACGAGGCCTCCACGAGGGTGGAGGGCGCGCCCTACCTCCCTGGGCGTGCCCCCTGCCTCGTGGGCACCTCGTGTGCTCTCCGGACTCCGTTTTCTTGCACGATACGTATTTTGGTCGGTAAAAATTCATTATATAATCTCCCAAAGGTTTTGACTCTTGTATCGTACAAAATATCTTCTGTTTTCATTTCGAGCTATTTTTCTGACAGATCTAGATCATCATGACGTCTCCAAGCGCCCCTAAGGACAAGTTCTTCGAGAAGGTCATCAACCCTTACCTCGTGGAGGTGCTGCGACATCCTCAAACCATTGAGATGCGTGATGGGTTGCTGCACATCCGCGATGTTGAGGAACCGAAGGGGACCGGAAGCGTGGAGATGAGGCTCGAAGCAATGGAGCAACAAGTTTTCAAGTGCCAGGGGATGGTGGAACATGGACTCAACTCCAATCACATGATGATCGCGGAGTTCACCAACAACCACAAGCTGGATGCCAAGAACATTGGGGATACCATCTTCAAGCTTCACGAGAAGATCGAGCACCTCCAAGCCCAAATCTATGACCTGCAAAACCAAAACTGTGAGTATGAATATAGATTCAAGAGGATGAGTTTGGCTGCAGATTTGAGGATCCCGGAGACTCGATCATCCTTCTATGATGGTGAGCCTATGCCTTGGAAGATGGATGACAAGCCCACATCATCATTCCCACCTTCTTCACCAGCAAAGGAGACATAATCACATGGGTATGGGCACTCCCCTTGACAACTGCTAAGCTTGGGGGAGATGCCCCGGTATCGTATCACCATCACACTCCTATCTTTACCGTTTTTGTTAGTTCGATCCTTTTAGTAGTATCTTGATCTAGTAGAATAAAGTTTTTGGTATGATCTAGTTTTGAGTTTTGCTTTATGATCCCTCTATGTAATCGAGTCCGTGAGCTATATAATAAAGATTAGTGTTGATTCAAGGGCTTGATTATCCTGCTATGATCTTGAGTGAATAAAAGAAAAGATAAAAGAATAAAAAGAAACGAAGAAATCATATTGATCTTATGGAGAGTAATGACTTCACATAGAAAGAGTATGATGATTAAAAGTTGTTGAGAGTTGACAAACATAGTTTTGGTCATTGTTGCAATTAATAGGAAGTAATAAAGAAAGAGAGGTTTCACATATAAATATACTATCTTGGACATCTTTTATGATTGGGAGCACTCATTAAAATATGACATGCTAAAGAGTTGATGTTGGACAAGGAAGACAACGTAATGGGTTATGTTTTCTTATATCTGAGATAAAGTATATTGTCATGGATCATCCAACATGTTGAGCCTGCCTTTCCTCCTCATGCTAGCCAAATTCCTTGCACCAAGTAGAGATACTACTTGTGCTTCCAAATATCCTTAAACCCAGTTTTGCCATGAGAGTCCACCATACCCACCTATGGATTGAGTAAGATCCTTCAAGTAAGTTGTCATCGGTGCAAGCAATAAAAATTGCTCTCTAAATATGTATGATTGATTAGTGTGGAGGAAATAAGCTTTATACGATCTTGTGATGTGGAAGAAATAAAAACGACGGACTGCATAATAAAGGTTCATATCACAAGTGGCAATATAAAGTGACGTTCTTTCGCATTAAGATTTTGTGCATCCAACCCTGAAAGCGCATGGCAACCTCTGCTTCCCTCTGCGAATGGCCTATCTTTTATTATTATCTTCTATCTTATGCAAGAGTCATGGTGATCTTCACCTTTCCTTTTTATATTTTATCCTTTGGCAAACACAGGGTGTTGGAAAGATCCTGACATGTATATCTAATTGGATGTAAGTTAGCATGAGTTATTATTGTTGACATTACCCTTGAGGTAAAAGGTTGGGAGGCGAAACTATAAGCCCCTATCTTTCTCTGTGTCCGATTAAAACTCCGTAACCACAAGTATTGCGTGAGTGTTAGCAATTGTGACGGGTTAAATGATAGTTGAGTATGTGGTCTTGCTAAAAAGCTCTGACATAGGCTCTTTCTGATGTTATGATAAATTGCAATTGCTTCAATGACTGAGATTATAGTTTGTTGGTTCTCAATGAAGTTTCTGATTCATACTTTGCATTGTGAATAGATTATTACTTGAGCACAAGAAATCATATGACAATATCCATATATGTTGCTGTTATAAGAATGATCATGATGCCCTCATGTCCGTATTTTATTTTATCAACATCTCTACCTCTAAACATGTGGATATATTTATCGTTATCGGCTTCCGCTTGAGGACAAGCGAGGTCTAAGCTTGGGGGAGTTGATACGTCCATTTTGCATCATGCTTTTATATCGATATTTATTGCATTATGGGCTGTTATTACACATTATGTCACAATAATTATGCCTATTCTCTCTTATTCTACAAGGTTTACATAAGGAGGGAGAATGCCGGCAGCTGGAATTCTGGGCTGGAAAAGGAGCAAATATTAGAGACCTATTCTGCACAACTCCAAAAGTCCTGAAACTCCACAAAAGTTATTTCTGGAAATAATAAAAAATACTGAGCGGAAGAAATACCAGAGGGGGCCCACACCCTGGCCACGAGGGTGGGGGCGCGCCCTACCCCCTGGGTGCGCCCCCTGCCTCGTGGGCCCCCTGGTGGCCCTCCTGTGTCCATTTTCTGCTATAGTCTTTCGTCCGAAGAAAAATCATAGGCAAGCTTTCGGGACGAGACTCTGCCGCCATGAGGCGGAACCTTGGTGGAACCAATCTAGGGCTCTGGCGGAGCTGTTCTGCCGAGGACACTTCCCTCCGGGAGGGGGAAATCATCGCCATCATCATCACCAACGCTCTTCTCATCGGGAGAGGGCCAATCTCCATCAACATCTTCACCAGCACCATCTCCTCTCAAACCCTAGTTCATCTCTTGTATCCAATTCTTGTCTCATAGCCTGGAATTGGTACTTGTAGGTTGCTAGTAGTGTTGATTACTCCTTGTAGTTGATGCTAGTTGGTTTATTTGGTGGAAGATCATATGTTCAGATCCTATATGCATATTAATACTCCTCTGATTATGAACATGAATATGCTTTGTGGGTAGTTACGTTTGTTCCTGAGGACATGGGAGAAGTCTTGCTATTAGTAGTCATGTGAATTTGGTATTCGTTCGATATTTTGATGAGATGTATGTTGTCTCCCCTCTAGTGGTGTTATGTGAACGTCGACTACATGACACTTCACCATTATTTGGGGCTAGAGGAAGGCATTGGGAAGTAATAAGTAGATGATGGGTTGCTAGAGTGACAGAAGCTTAAATCCTAGTTTATGTGTTGCTTCGTAAGGGGCTGATTTGGATCCATATGTTTCATGCTATGGTTAGGTTTACCTTAATACTTCTTTTGTAGTTGCGGATTCTTGCAATAGGGGTTAATCATAAGTGGGATGCTTGTCCAAGTAAGTACAGCACCCAAGCACCGGTCCACCCACATATCAAATTATCAAAGTACCGAACGCGAATCATATGAACGTGATGAAAACTAGCTTGACGATAATTCCCATGTGTCCTCGGGAGCGCTTTTCTCTATATAAGAGTTTGTCCAGGCTTGTCCTTTGCTACAAAAAGGATTGGGCCACCTTGCTGCACTTTATTTACTTTTGTTACTTGTTGCTCGTTACAAATTATCTTATCACAAAACTATCTGTTATCTATAATTTCAGTGCTTGCAGAGAATACCTTGCTGAAAACCGCTTATCATTTCCTTCTGCTCCTCGTTGGGTTCGACACTCTTACTTATCGAAAGGACTACGATAGATCCCCTATACTTGTGGGTCATCAGTTACCTACATTTTTTTGCCTCTTTGCATGCTTGTCCTAGTTGGGCCTGGTTGAGCATATGTAGGCAAAAAACCAACATCTGCATGTTGATTGGTTGCCCGCATTGCCTCAAAGCCCAGATGGGTGCATGTTGTTTGGTTGTCTGTGTTTGTTATTTAGGGGTGATTAGATGCAAAGCACAACTGTTTGGCTAGGTGCAAATACTTGGTCTGCCCACCCCTTTCAAATGTGGTGGACTTACCACCCATTTGACAGCACACAACACACACAACACACTATGACAAGAACAACAGAAGAAGAACATGAAGAACAATGATAACCCACAAGTATAGGGCGTCAATTGTAGCCTCTTTCAATAAGTAAGAGTGTCAAACCCAAAAAGGAGCTCAAGGTAGAACAAATATTCCCTCAAGTTCTATCAACCACCGATACAACTCTACGCACGCTTGACGTTCGCTTTACCTTGAACAAGTATGAAACTAGAAGTACTTTGTAGGTGTTGTTGGATAGGGTTGCAAGATAATAAAGAGCACGATAATAAAAACTAGGGGTTGTATAAATAAAGACACAATAAAGTAAATATAGCGAGTGTGGGAAAGTGGTGATAGGAGTTGCGAAATTATCCCTATGAAATTGACTACTTTACTAGACCGATAGCAAGTTTTATGTGGGAGAGGCCACTGCTAGCATGTCATCCCTGACTTGGAATTCTATGCACTTACGTTGGAACTGTTAGCAAGCGTCCGCAACTACTAATGTTCATTAAGGTAAAACCCAGCCATAGCATTAAGTTATATTGGTCCCCCTTCAATCCCATATGTATCAATTTCTATGCTAGGTTGAAGCTTCTGTCACTCTTGCCGTCCAATACATAGTCCTATCAACATACAACTAACCCTATGGTGTGATCCACGCGCGCGCTCATATGATGGGCACCAAAGGACAGCAACATAACCACAAGCAAATTAAATCAATCATAGCAATTCATCAACCACCGATAGGACAACGAAAATCTACTCAGACATCATAGGATGGCAACACATCATTGGATAATAATATGAAGCATAAAGCACCATCTTCAAGTAGAGGGTACAGCGGGTTGCGGGAGAGTGGACCGCTGTAGATAGAGGGGGAAAGGTGATGGAGATGTTGGTGAAGATGGCGAAGGTGTTGGTGAAGATCGCGGTGATGATGATGGTGGCCACGGCAGCGTTCCGGCGCCACTGGAAGAGAGGGGGAGAGGGGGCCCCTTCTTCTTCTTCCTTGACCTCCTCCCTAGATGGTAGAAGGGTTTCCCCTCTGGTCCTTGGCCTCCATGGCATGGGAGGGGCGAGAGCCCCTCCGAGATTGGATCTGTCTCTCTGTCTCGCTCTGTTTCTGCGCTCTCCGATTCTGCCCTTTCACCGTTTCGTATATATATGGAGATCCGTAACTCCGATTGGATTGAAACCTTCGCCGAGATTTTTTTCTGAAAATTAGCTTTCTTGCGGCAAAAGAATAGCAGCAACCGCCTTATGGGGGCCCACGAGGGGGGCAGGGGGGCCCACAAGGGGGGCAGGCGCGCCCCCTGCCTCGTGGCCACCTCGGGCACCGTCTCGCGTTGATTCTTCTTCCCATATTCTCCAAATATTCCAAAAATATTCTCTGTCCATTTTTATCCCGTTTGGATTTCGTTTGATATGGGTTTCTGCGAAACATAAAACATGCAACAAACAGGAACTGGCACTGGGCACTGGATCAATATGTTAGTCCCAAAAATAGTATAAAAAGTTGCCAAAAGTATATGAAAGTTGTATAATATTGGCATGGAACAATCAAAAATTATAGATACGACGGAGACGTATCAGCATCCCCAAGCTTAATTCCTGCTCGTCCTTGAGTAGGTAAATGATAAAAAAGATAATTTTTATGTGGAATGCTACCTAGCATAATCTTGATCATGTATCAAATCATGGCATGAATATTAATACATGAGTGATTCAAGGCAATAGTCTATCATTTGACATAAAAATAACAATACTTCAAGCCTACTAATAAAGCAATCATACCTTTTCAAAATAACATGGCCAAAGAAAGTTATCCCTACAAAATCATATTGTCTGGCTATGCTCCATCTTCACCACACAAAATATTCACATCATGCACAACCCCGATGACAATCCAAGCAATTGTTTCATACTTTTGACGTTCTCAAACCTTTTCAACTTTCACGCAATACATGAGCGTGAGCCATGGACATAGCACTATAGGTGGAATAGAATATGATGGTGGAGGTTGTGTGGAGAAGACAAAAAGGAGAAAGTCTCACATCGACGTGGCTAATCAACGGGCTATGGAGATGCCCATCAATTGATGTCAATGTGAGGAGTAGGGATTGCCATGCAACGGATGCACTAAGAGCTATAAGTGTATGAAAGCTCAAACTGGAAACTAAGTGGGTGTGCATCCAACTTGCTTGCTCATGAAGACCTCGGGCATTTGAGGAAGCCCATCATCGGAATATACAAGCCAAGTTCTATAATGAAAATTCCCACTAGTATATGTAAGCGATAATTCAAGAGACTCTCTATATGAAGAACATGGTGCTACTCTAAAGCACAAGTGTGGTAAAAGGATAGTAACATTGCCCCTTCTCTCTTTTTCTCTCATTTTTTTGTTTTCTCTTTTTTTCTTTTTTTTCTTTTTTTTGGGTGGGCTTCTTTGGCCTCTTTTTTGGGCTTCTTTGGCCTCTTTTATTTTGATAACCTCACATGGGACAATGTTCTAATAATGATGATCAACACACTTTTATTTACTTACAACTCAATATTACAACTCGATGTATAGAACAAAATATGACTCTATATGAATGCCTCCGGCGGTGTACCGGGATGTGCAATGATCTAGCATAGCAAAGATATCAAAAAACAGACAAGCCATGAAACATCATGCTAGCAATCTTACGATCATGCAAAGCAATATGACAATAAATGCTCAAGTCATGTATATGATGATTATGGAAGTTGCATGGCAATATAACTCGGAATGGCTATGGAAATGCCATGATAGGTAGGTATGGTGGCTGTTTTGAGGAAGATATAATGAGGCTTATGTGTGACAGAGCGTATCATATCACGTGGTCTGGATGCACCGGCGAAGTTTGCACCAACTCTCGAGGTGAGAAAGGGCAATGCACGGTACCGATGAGGCTAGCAATGATGGAAGGGTGAGAGTGCGTATAATCCATGGACTCAACATTAGTCATAAAGAACTCACATACTTATTGCAAAAATCTATTAGTCATCGAAACAAAGTACTATGCGCATGCTCCTAGGGGGATAGATTGGTAGGAAAAGACCATCGCTCGTCCCCGACCGCCACTCATAAGGAAGACAATCAATAAATAAATCATGCTCCGACTTCATCACATAACGGTTCACCATACGTGCATGCTATGGGAATCACAAACCTCAACACAATTATTTCTACTAATCCACAACTACCCACTCGAATGACTCTAATATCACCATCTTTATATCGCAAAACTATTCCAAGGAATCAAACATATCATATTCAGTGATCTACAAGTTTTATGTAGGATTTTATGACTAACCATGTGAATGACCAGTTCCTGTCATCTCTCTAAATAGATATAAGTGAAGCAAGAGAGTTTAATTCATTCTACAAAAGATATGCCCACGCTCTAATAAATATAAGTGAAGCAAAAGAGCATTCTACAAATGGCGGTTTTCTATGTGAAGAGAAACAGGCAATCCAAACTTCAAATGATATAAGTGAAGCACATGAAGCATTCTATAAAGCCATACTCAAAGGATATAAGTGAAGTGTAATGAGCATTCTATAAATCAACCAAGGACTACCTCATACCAGCATGGTTCATAAAATAAAAATGAAAACTAAATGCAAAAGATGCTCCAAGATTTGCACATATCGTATGAACGAAACGAATCCGAAAACATACCGATATTTGTTGAAGAAAGAGGGGATGCCTTCCGGGGCATCCCCAGGCTTGGACGCTTGAGTCTCCTTGAATATTTACTTGGGGTGCCTCGGGCATACCCAAGCTGACCTCTTGCCTCTCTTCCTTCTTCTCACATCGAGACCTTCTCGATCATCGAACACTTCATCCACACAAAATTTCAACAGAAAACTCGGTAAGATCCGTTAGTATAATAAAGCAAATCACTACTCTAAGTACTGTTGCAAACCAATTCATATTTTGTTTTGGCATTGTAGCTACTGAAATATAACTTTTTCATGGCTTAATCCACTGATAGAAATTGATAGTTTCATCAAAACAAGCAAACTATGCATCAAAAACAGAATCTGTCTCAAACAGAACAGTCTGTAATAATCTGAACATTCACCATACTTCTGATACTTGAAAATTTCTGCCAAAATTAGTAAAAATAAAAAATTTGTATAGAAAGACAGTGCAAAAGGTTTCAGAACCATTTGACGTTCCAGTAAAAAATGTAAAATCGCGCACTACAGCCAAAGTTTCTGTCCTGCACCGCACAAACCAACAAGCATTGTAGACATCCTAAAGGCAAACCTTGGCACATTATTTTTATAATACAATGGAATTGTACAAGGGGATAATTATTTTTGTTGAAAATTTTCTGTAATTAAGATTCACAAAGTTTCCATGGGCATGAACAAAGTTCAAGGACGTCCCCCACTTTCACAATGCTCGTCTATCTCACTTTCACTTTTCCTTTTGAAAAGTTTTGGCTTCCCCTCTTTATTTTTTTTGTTTTTAAACTATATAAAAGCACACAACAGAAATAAATGACTCTCTAAAACTTCCGAGTTTTCTCCCTAGCAGCGCTTTCTTTAAAGCCATTAAGCTAGGCATATAGTGCTCAAGTAATGAATCCACCCGGATCCCAAGGTATATCAAAGCCAATTTTAATTAAGAATGATTTGTAATTTAGTAGTGAGCACAAAGTAACATATATCATGCAACAACGAAGTATAAATCTCTTCCTATGCATCGGCACGTCATAAAAGAACAATTCATGCACACATAGTAGAGGCCAATGCATAGTATAAACAGTTTCTTGCAATTTTACCATGTTGGAAACATAGAGAGGTGGAGATATAGTTCCTATCTCATAATAATTGCAAGTAGGATCAGCAAGCACATGCTTATTATATCTATCAAAATCATCATGTGCAACTGTAAAAGGCAACCCATCAATATAATCCTTAATAAGGGCAAACTTCCCCGATATAGTCTAGTTTGGAGAATTCAAAAAGATAATAGGACTATCATGTGTGGGTGCAATAGCAACAATTTCATGTTTAACATAAGGAACTATAGCAAGTTCATCTCCATAAGCATCATTCATATTGGCATCTTGTCCACAAGCATAGCAAGCATCATCAAAAAGGGATATTTCAAGAGAATCAACGGGATCATAACAATCATCATAGCAATCATCCTTCGGTAAGAACGAAGGGAAATTAAAAAATGTATGAGTTAAAGAGTTACTCTCATTAGAAGGTGGGCACGGGTAGCTAATCCGCTCTTCCTCCTTTTGTTCTTCGCTCTCCTCATCATCTTTTTCATCCAATGAGCTCACAGTTTCATCAATTTCTTCTTCCATAGACTCCTGCAAAATATTAGTCTCTTCTTGGACAGCGGAGACTTTCTCAATAAATGCATCAATATCATAATTGAATTCATAATTGGCATAGCAATATTTAAGGATAGCTAAATTTTCAGGTCTATAAATAGCATCATAAATATTTTCAAACTCTTTGAACATAGATTCAATTTCATAAGCACCCATAAAAGCAACGAATTCTTCTATTTGTTCCACATTATAGTAATCATATATACCTCTAGCATGAGAAGCCAAGGTTTCATAATCATTAAATTTGCATGAAAAGGGAAGGTGTGGAGCCTTCGTCCTAGAGCAACAAGTATAATCATATCTCAAGCATACTTGCCGAGCATACCACTTCAACATATAAATTTGATCCCATAATAGTTTCCCTTTTTGAGTCAAGCGATAATCCCTAAGTATTCACGTTGGTCCAACGTGTCTCCCATTACATAATTGAATGAGGTTTCCTCAGGATTATCAAAGTGGTACATAATATTTTTCACATAATGATCATCGAGGGTTTTAGGAGGTTCCCATCTCCATGAGCAGCAAGTACACCTAATTTTTTTGGTATTTCGTGTTCCATATCCATAACTAAAGATAGAGAACAACTTACAACAGTAAATAAAAATTACTTAGTGATAAAGCAACAAGCACACACGAGAATATTCACCCCACGCTATAACTCACCGGCAACGGCGCCAGAAAAAGGTCTTGATAACCCACAAGTATAGGGGATCAATTGTAGCCTCTTTCGATAAGTAAGAGTGTCAAACCCAACGAGGAGCTAAAGGTAGAACAAATATTCCCTCAAGTTCTATCAACCACCGATACAACTCTACGCACGCTTGACGTTCGCTTTACCTTGAACAAGTATGAAACTAGAAGTACTTTGTAGGTGTTGTTGGATAGGGTTGCAAGATAATAAAGAGCACGTAAATAAAAACTAGGGGCTGTATAAATAAACACACAATAAAGTAAATACAGCGAGTGTGGGAAAGTGGTGATAGGAGTTGCAAATTGTCCCTAAGCAATTGACTACTTTACTAGACCAATAGCAAGTTTTATGTGGGAGAGGCCACTGCTAGCATGTCATCCCTGACTTGGAATTCTATGCACTTATGATTGGAACTATTAGCAAGCGTCAGCAACTACTAACGTTCATTAAGGTAAAACCCAACCATAGCATTAAGTTATATTGGTCCCCCTTCAATCCCATATGTATCAATTTCTATGCTAGGTTGAAGCTTCTGTCACTCTTGCCCTCCAATACATAGTCCTATCAACATACAACTAACCCTATGGTGTGATCCATGCGCGCGCTCATATGATGGGAACCAAAGGACAGCAACATAACCACAAGCAAATTAAATCAATCATAGCAATTCATCAACCACCGATAGGACAACAAAAATCTACTCAGACATCATAGGATGGCAACACATCATTGGATAATAATATGAAGCATAAAGCACCATGTTCAAGTAGAGGTACAGCGGGTTGCGGGAGAGTGGACCGCTGTAGATAGAGGGGGGAAGGTGATGGAGATGTTGGTGAAGATGGCGGAGGTGTTGGTGAAGATCGCGGTGATGATGATGGTGGCCACGGCAGCGTTCTGGCGCCACCGGAAGAGAGGGGGAGAGGGGCCCCCTTCTTCTTATTCTTCCTTGACCTCCTCCCTGGATGGGAGAAGGGTTTCCCCTCTGGTCCTTGGCCTCCATGGCATGGGAGGGGCGAGAGCCCCTCCGAGATTGGATCTGTCTCTCCGTCTCTCTCTGTTTCTGCGCTCTCCGATTCTGCCCTTTCACCGTTTCGTATATATATGGAGATCCGTAACTCCGATTGGATTGAAACCTTCGCTGAGATTTTTTTTCTGAAAATTAGCTTTCTTGCGGTAAAAGAATAGCAACAACCGCCTTACGGGGGGCCCACAAGGGGGGCAGGCGCACCCCCTGCCTCGTGGCCACCTCAGGCACCGTCTCGCGTTGATTCTTCTTCCCATATTCTCCTAATATTCCAAAAATATTCTCCGTCCTTTTTTATCCCGTTTGGATTCCGTTTGGTATGGGGTTTCTGCGAAACATAAAACATGCAACAAACAGGAACTGGCACTGGGCACTGGATCAATATGTTAGTCCCAAAAATAGTATAAAAAGTTGCCAAAAGTATATGAAAGTTGTATAATATTGGCATGGAACAATCAAAAATTATAGATACGACGGAGACATATCAAACAACTAGGCATAAGCAGCAGAAGAACACTACTAGGCATAAGTTGAAACAACAGGGCATCCCATGACCCTGCTGGACCCCACAGTGTTGGTCCCTGGGCAAAATGTAGACATGTTCACAGCAAACTACTTCAGTTCATACTTGACAGATAGACTACCTGGCATAAGGGATGTCGCTGACGCAGATGTTGTTGGAGCACAGGACCGTGCAGATGTTCAGTGTGTTGGCGTTGAAGATCTGCACCTTCAGCCCCAACCCGGAGAGCCTGAATACTAGGAGGTCGCGGGGGGTGATCTTGTGCCGGCGGCAGAAGTACTCCCAGCGCGCTTGAGCACCATGTTCCCCTTGAAAATCTGCACCTGGACCTAGAACTTGCACAACTTATTGGTGGAGAGGCTGACGACGCGAGGAGGGCTGGTGACCAGCAATTACTTCATTGTCGGCCTGAAGGCAGGCGAGACGACGAGCATGGCGATGTCCTCCTGGTCCTGGATATGCATGTAGAACCTGATAGGTTCATGTGCACCCTCCTCATGGTCGGTCCCTGGCCTCTTGCCAGCACCGAGCAGCAAGCTCATGTAGTCCATTGATAACCCACAAGTATAGGGGATCGCAACAGTTTTCGAGGGTAAAGTATTCAACCCAAATTTACTGATTCGACACAAGGGGGGCCAAAAGAATGTTCGGGAGTATTAGCAGTTGAGTTGTCAATTCAACCAGACCTGAAAGACTTAATATCTGCAGCAAAGTAGTATGGAAGTAGCGGTAACAGTGACAATAGTAACAGTAGCAGTTTTGTAGTGATTGTAATGGTGGCACGACAAAAGTAACTTAGCAAAGATCAATATGTGAAAAGCTCGTAGGCATCGGATCGACAATGATAATTGTGTTGGATGATATTCATCATGTAGCAGTCATAACCTAGGGCGACACAAAACTAGCTCCAATTCATCAATATAATGTAGGTATGTATTCCGTATATAGTCATACATGCTTATGGAAAAGAACTTGCATGACGTCTTTTGTCCTACCCTCCCGTGGCAACGGGGTCCTAATGGAAAGTAAGGGATATTAAGGCATCCTTTTAATAGAGAACCGGAACAAAGCATTAGCACATAGTGAATACATGAACTCCTCAAACTATGGTAATCACCAAAAAGAATCCCAATTATTGTCACCTTGGGGTATGCGGATCATAACTCGTAATAGGTGTCTACAACTTGCAAGATAGGATCAAGAAAACAGATATATTCATGAAAACATAATAGGCTCAGATATGAAATCATGGCACTCAGGCCCTAGTGACAAGCATTAAGCATAGCAAAGTCATAGCAACATCAATCTCAGAACATAGTGGATACTAGGGATCAAACCCTAACAAAACTAACTCGATTACATGATAAATCTCATCTAACCCATCACCATCCAGCAAGCCTACGAAGGAATTACTCACTCCCGGCGGTGAGCATCATGGAATTGGTGATGGAGGAAGGTTGATGATGATGACGGCAACAGATTCCACCCTCCGGAGCACCGAACAGACTCAAGATCAGCCCTCCCGATGAAGACCGGGAGGTGGAGGCAGCTCCGTATCGTATCTCTTTGTTTTTTTTCTCCGCGAATAGGTATATATGGAGTTGGAATTAGGGTTGCTGGAGCTCCAGGGGCCCCACAAGCCTGGGGGCGCCCCTAGGCTTGTGGTCCATGGGTGGCCCCCCTCTGGTATGTTTTTCCAATAGTATTTTTTATATATTCCAGAAATATTCTCCGTAAATTTTCAGGTCAATCCGAGAACTTTTATTTCTGCACAAAAATAACACCATGGCAATTCTGTTGAAAACAGCGTCAGTCCGGGTTAGCTCCATTCCAATCGTGCAAATTAGAGTGCAAAACAAGGGAAAAGAGTTTGGAAAAGTAGATACGATGGAGACGTATCATCCATGTTGGGTAGTAGAAAACAAAAAAAATCGCACCTACGAACACCCAAGATCAATATGAAGATGCATAACGGGTTGGGATCACGATCGTTACCGTCACCGAGTTGGAGCGGAAGAAGAACATGTCGGTGTAGATCGTACTTGGAGTCCCTCGAATCGTCGATGAACAATCCCTTGAACCTTCCACGAACATTCCCTTGAACCAAAGACCGAAAGCACAACCTCTCTACTTGGCTGCAACCGTGCAGCCTTCACGAACCTGAGCGCTTCGCCGTCCAGAGCTAATCGTTGCCAAAGAATTAGAGAACCACATTGAGCTTCTAATTATGAGGATTAGAGGTACTAGACCAAGCTCTAATTAGTCAACTAGGACCAACTAGAACTAGGGCTAGATGAACTAGAGGAGGCTCCAAAACTTGTGTGTAGAAAAGGGCCAACACCTCATGTATATATATAGGGTTTTTTTGCGGGAACATGTATATATAGGTTAGAGGGGAGAGGAGGGGCTTCCGCCATGGAGGGAAGGCCCCTCCTTAGTGCGCCAGCCAGGGGGAGGAGTTGGACTCCTCCGCTACTAGGATCCCCCCCCCCTACACACACACAAGGAAAGGGGACGCCTCCTCCAGTTGGGCCCTTGCGGCCCAAGTTGCCTTCCTTCTCTTGGTCTTTTAAGACCCGTTGATATTTAATTTAATATAAAAGCCTTCTAATAATTACTAGACCCTTATATATATATATATGTAATTTAACATCACCGAAAACATTATCCACTTATATATTATTTATCAAAAATACCCGTATTACACGATACTCTCTGAGACCCTTCCGATGACCCCGAAACGCTTCCGGATCCTCTCGAAACTATTTTGAATATTTATGAAAAAAATCCATAAATATATTCTCCTTACTCCCATCCTACTAACACTTAGCAGATCGTGATAGCCTTAAGCTTGTGACCCCGTAGGTTCGGTAACTCATAGACATGAATGAAACCCCTTCAACAATGACCGATAATGGAACCGTGGACGTCCATATCGATCCCTATGAGCACATGAATGATACTCGAGTGAAACTTCGGTTATCATGTGATGTTCCCTTTGCTTCACAATACTTTACAATATCCGGGGTGCATCAGTATCCTCCTAAGTCATACACATTCTCATTATACTGTTGATCCTATTACTGGTATTGTTCTTCTTTCTCGTTGAAATGTTCCGGCATCCCCGTGACATAGTCACCTGTGTCTGGCCAGACAATGATGGATGTCGTCACACTGAGAGGGCCCTAAGAATATCTCTCCATCTTCGGAGGAGCAAATCCCACTCTCGAGCTATCCAGTCCCTTGTCAAACTTTCCAATGAACCCGTAAGTTGTCGTCATGATCACCTAGTTACAGATGATGTTTGAGCAACCCCAAATTAAGTCCACCGTATGGTACGAAGTGACTAAGATACTCTCATGGTCTGAGGAACTAAAACCCATGCTAACACTCTATGTTATAACAATTGATTACAGGCGATATTATCTCAAAGTATAACAAACAAGATTGGGTCGATTCAATATGATCGTTCTTCTAACGGCATACTCTCAATGTTGTTTGAGGGTTATCATTACACTTAATGATATCCTGAGATACGGAAAATATGATCACCAACAACACTTGAGCCGGTCTTAGAGGCAAGACCAGGAACCTTTATTTTACCGTTTATCATATCGCACGTGCATATGAGTTTTCCACTGAATTGCATATTCCAGAATTATAGCAGTTATAGCATGAAATACAAACTCTTAATTATGAAATTGGAATATAATAATACAATATTGTTCCCTCTACGGCATATTTCCAACACATTCTTCCAACGTCATATTCTCAAAGTTGTTTTAGGACTAGTGTTACACTTAACGATATCCTAAGATCCAGAAAACGTGATCACTAACAACACTTGAGCTAGTCCAGAGGCAAGACTAGGAACCTTTTATTTATCAGTTTATTATTCTACACGTGCATATGAGTTTTCCACTGAATCGCATATTCTAGAATCATAGGAGTTATAGCATTGTATATGAACTCTTAATTATAAACCCGAAAATACAATAATACAATATTATTGTCTCTAGGGCATATTTCCAACAACGACCATGCGATATGCGGATCTCACTGTGAACCTCCAGTTCTCAAAATTCCATGATCCTCCTATGTTCCATGTGCTCAAAGGAATTAGTAAGATGGTAGAGGCATCAGTAGGGAAAAAAAACTTGATTAATGACCTCAACATTCCATCTTGGATTAGCACTGTCTATGAGCTCCGAAACCATCATTGGCGGATTTTGAATCTGTGGGATGATAGGACGCATCATCTCTCTTGTAGGCAACCAATTATCTTGCCAGATATGTGTTGTGGATCTGTTCCCAGTACTCCATCGTTTGATGCATTTTGATGTAAACTTGGGCATTCCTTGGACCAGGCTTTACAAAGTCCAAACATGAACCCGACCCGCCCCGGTCGCAAACAATTAAATAGTGCACATTTCTATTAAATAATCTATATCTATATCTATCTATACTTATACTAATTAGGGACTCCCTAGAAATTACCATGTTAATTACAACTTACGAGCCGTTAATCTGGTGGGACCAAGATATTAGGGCCGTGATCGACCCATATAATCCTTGGCAGAAAAAAAAACTCTACGGTAGATTTTGTGACCAAATATTAAAAAAATTATTAGACATAAATTTTATATTATATCTTCTATTAAAAGTTCCCTCTCTGGTCGAGTATTTACTAGGCATAATTGTTTTCCTTAACCTTAAAATGATTCATCCCAATTTTCCACATGACATGATTTGGTAGGTAAAGTACTTTCATGGAATTTGTAATAATTTTTTAACATTTGGTCCTACATATTGATCTCTGCGATAGTGAAGGTGGAGGTGGACAATGTATCTACACAATAATTTCCAGACTCAACTACCTTTCAATCTAAATATTATCTCTGTCAGTTTACTAAATGCATGAAGTAATTTTCTTAGTGTTAAACTTTATATTTTAGACTTCAGTCTATAATTTTTATGTCCGTTTTAGTACCTGTATTTCTCTTATGTTATTTTTTCTCTTAATTTGTTGGTATTTCATATCAAATAATGAGATATTTATACAATTGATTGCGTACAACATAGAAGCTTAAATTAACATTGTGCTTCAGTAGCCTTACAACTATTGGGGCTGCAATAACATTCATATCAGGTTCTATTTTCCTCCGTTAGAAATATTATGTCAGTCATCTAATGAATTTGTTAAAGATTGTATGTGAACCTTACTTTGCCAAGATTATATTACTTCCTCCGTTCCATAATGTAGTGCATATATTTTTTCTTTGAAAAGTCAAACCTCACAAACTGTGACCAAGTTTTTTGAGAGAAACATTTACATATGGGTTTCCAAACATATATCATTAGATTCATTCTAAAAAGTACTTTCATATTTTATATATTTGGTATTGTAGATATAAATAGTTTCCTCTATAAACCTTAGTCAATGTTTGCAAAGTTTAACTTCAAAAAAAAGCACTACAATAGGAATAGAGGGAGTATGTTTTTTTAAGCAAGGTATTGTTTGTTCAAGGATGACATAACCATAGTTTTATCTCTCCGATTACATTCATCTATAGTCAGACACTATAACATTTTCTCTTAATAGATAGATATCTCCTTGGAGATTATTTTGCTATCACATTATGCATATATAAATTTAGGCTTTGTTGGTTTTGTGAGGTAATACAGATGGTAGAGACAGTGTTATAGGCCATATTTTTACAGACGTGCAGATCGGATCGGCCGGGTCAAGAGCCGTTGGATCCTACACGTGGCAGCTGTCCGATTTGGGCCCCGTCCGCCTAAGCGTTTCTCAAAGGAATAATTTTCTACAAAATTTTCAAAGGAATATGCACTACGGATATAAAATAGGTAGCCCGTGCAGACGCACGGGTTCACGACTAGTACTATTATAATCCTTTTTGATGTATATAAATATAGGCACATACTATTTTGCGCATAGGTCGCTAGAAGCGACCAAACGCATACGCCCCGCTCCCCGCTACATACAGTTGGGCCGGAACAACTAGCTCCTTTCCCGTTTTGCAGTGGTTCTAGAACCTTCCCAGACCGGGTTTTCTTCTTCTTTTGTTTTTTCTGCTTTTTTATTTTTGTTCTTTCCCTTTTTTTATTTTCTTTTAGTTTTTGACTTTTGTTTCTCTTTTCTTTTTCTATTTCTGCTTTTAATATTTTTAAATTTTCTATTTCATTTGTGAACCTCTTTCAAATTGTTGAACATCTTTTGAATCATGGAAATTTTTTGAATTCACGAACATTTTTTTGAAATCATGAAATTTTTTTACAAAATAGTTTTTTGAAATTGTGAACATTTGTTTGAATCGGCAAACATTTCTTGAAATTGGGATCTTTTTTAAAATTCATGGAGATTTCTTGTGTGAGTCTCCATCTCCTCTTTCTACGCAACATAAAAGATATTGTAATTTTTTGTCCACAACAAGAAAATAACATATTTTATAATTATAATAGAACTCATCTGGAATATAGGTAAGCATGTAGTATATTTGGTCATATCCGAGGTGAATAGGGCTGCATCGTATGTATAAAAAAACTAAGTTTCTTTCTAAGGAAGAAAGAATTATATTTGTTATGTTACCTGACAAAACCGATAAAAAGGAAAACTTTATTTCTAAGGAAAAATGTATTATGAGAACAATTTACCCCTAAAAGAAACAACAACAAACTATTTTAAAAATATTGTACAATTGTACCTAACATGCACAAATCATAAAGTCTTTTTATATTTGGGAATTAGAATATACTACAAAACTACACACAAAATATATATATAACTTGCACTCTTCCGTACTGTGAAAAAAGAGTTATAAAGTAGTGAAACTTCAATAATAGTTATTATACAAAAATTAATTCAATTAAAAGTTCCAAACATCAAATTAAGTGCCTGTTCGGCGGGCCTCCGCTCGCAGCTCAACTCCTGGAGCGGCTGGATTAGCTTAGGAGTGGCACCGAACGCGTTGGCTCCATGATCTCCCAAAGTGGAGCGGAGCAGCTTGTAGGCCATTTTTTCGGAGTTGCAAAAGTGCCGCTCCGCGCGCTCCGCATCTAGATGGAGCCGGGAGTTGAAAAGTGGGGAGTGGAGGCGTGCCGAACAGACTCTTAATAGTGTCGCATGATTGCAACATCAACACTCTGCCGCATGCACAAATATAAGGCCAAAATCCAACGCCAAAAAGTCGACTAAGCAACAGACAAAAAGCAGGAGCCAGAAACATTAGCACAAAAATATAATTTTTTGTTAATAAAGAAATACATATACTAGAAACACAAAAACATATGTTGTTCTAAGGTAGAGTAAACTAAGGGCATTGATGTTACCCTAAAAGAAGAAAGAACATGAAAAACAATAAAAACATATGTGGTTCTAAGGTAGAATGAATTATGGGCAATAGAAGAAAACAAATGAAAAAAATACAAAAACTAAGAAGATTATTTTCATAAGGATGAATGAATTATGGTAGTTGTTTCACCTTAAAACACCAAGTAAAATAGTAGTAGAAAATTAAGATTATACAACTATGCCTAACATGGAAAATCAAAAAGAAGTATTGTCAAACTCTTTCCTCCCATGCATGAATTTGAATATAATGAAAACACATAGATTGCAAAAAAAAACTAGCACTCTTTCATATAGTGCGAGAGCAAATGTAAACTAGTGCAACTTTAGTTATATTTTATAATTTGTGTTCATTGATTACAAAAATAAATTCTATTTTAAGAAAGACAAGAAAGAGCTTTATTTGTCATGTTACCTTACATTAAAAATAAACAACGACTTAATCAAAGGAAAACTTTAGTTCTAAGGAAGAATGAATTATGAGAATTGTTTACGCCTGAAAGAAAGATTGTGCAACTATTTTTTAAAATATTGTACAACCATACCTAACATCAATAAAGCATAAGGACTTCTGTCGATGTCCTTTTCTTTTATGCGGGGGTTAGAATATGCTGCAAACTTGCACAGTTTATAGTACTTGCAATGTTAGAATATAATTTACACATATAGTGCATAGCACTACATATACATTACGCACAAAAATTCGAAAAATGAAGTTTTCCATGAAAAAAACTAGTGGGACTGGTATTATACCCTTATAGAAGAAAGAAAATGAAAAATAAAATAAAATAAATTATGAAAAAAATAGTGGTAGTATATATATGCAAGTTAGTGGCGCTGGTTTAACTACCTCCTCAATTCTTGGCGCTGGTTTAACTACCTCCTCCTCAATTCTTGCCGAATGGTTACAAAAAAATGCAAATAAAATGCATAAAACTTGCACTGATCATATACAAGAACAATCATATAATAATGTAACTTGCATATATATGACAAATTTATACTACCACCGCTTGTAGTTACCACCTAGCTAGCTGCCCTCCACGTATCCTCTCCCCTCAAATGTAGCATCAAGCTAACCGGGTCCATGGATAAGGTTAACGGGTGCTAGTAATCCAATAGGCAACAACTAATTCAGTTTTTTTAATTAAATAATCCGGCAAGCTAGTGGCGCTGGTTTAACTACCTCCTCAATTCTTGGCGACGGTACATTGAAAAACTTGGTGATCATTCTTGTTACGTGGAGGGCAGTTTCGTAGTCATAGTAGATACTTTTTTTGGGGTCGGTTGGAGCAGATAACTAGTTTTAGTTTAAAAAGGCAGTATGAGAACGTTATATCTTTTCTAGATTTTGTACACTCATGTGTACTTGTAGTATGAAGTATTAACATGTAATTATTGAAGTATGGAGTATGGAGTATGGAGTATTGACATATTTTACATGAAATATCTTAGCATATGAAGTATTACCCCTACAAAGGTAGTATTATGTAGGAGTATGTGGTATACTTCTTTTTTGAAGTATCTAGGGAAGTGTACATACTTCTCTCAGTTGTAGTATGGAGTATATTTCTAAAATTTAGTATGGAGTATGTGTGTGCGTGTGTTTTTGAAATAGGAGTATATAATTTTTTTACTTCTGAAAATTCATATTTACTTTTCTTTGAACCAAACTATTGAGTAGTATATTCATCCAAACAAGAGTATATGCAGAAAGTAGGGCGGAGAATATGAAGAAAGAACGTAGTATGGAATATATTCATCCAAACAAGAGTATGGAATTTAGTATGGAGTAGGGCCGAAGGAGTCCGCGCTCTTCCTCGCCAGCATCTGCGCGCTCTCCATCACTGAGGGCGCCAACGAACATGTTGTGCTGAGCAAGGAGCGCTCCCAGGCACGCATCGCTGCAGAAGGGGAGGACTGCGACACGTCCTGGTTCCTGGACACGGGAGCCAGCAACCACATGTCCGGACGCAGGGAAATCTTCTCCGACCTCGACACCGGCGTGCACGGCTCGGTCAAGCTGGGCGACGGCTCGGCGGTGCAAATCGAGGGGAGGGGAACGATCCTCTTCGAGAGCCGCACGGGAGAGCACCTCGTTCTGTCAGAGGTCTACTTCATCCCGAGGCTGCAGAGCAACATCATCAGCGTCGGCCAACTGGACGAGAACGACTACGACACCCGCATCAACCACGGCGTCCTGGAGCTGCGAGACCCGGACGGGCGGCTGATCGCGCGAGCTCCGCGCACACAGGGGCGTTTGTACGTTCTGCGCCTGAACCTGGCGCGCCCAGTGTGTCTGGCGGTGCACGGCGGCGAGGACGCGTGGCGGTGGCACGCGCGATACGGCCACATCGGCTTCTAGACCCTGCGACACCTCGCCCGCGAGGAAATGGTGTGTGGCCTGCCTCCTATCGACGAGGCGGACCGCGTCTGCGAGGCGTGTCTCGCCGGCAAGTAGCGACGCGCGTCGTTCCCGCACCAGGCACTGAACCGTGCGGAGACGGTGCTTGAGCTGGTGCATGCGGACATCTGCGGCCCAATCTCTCCCCCTACGCCGGGGGGAAACGCTACTTCGTGCTGCTGGTTGATGACAAGAGCAGGTTCATGGGGCTGCGGCTCCTCGCTACCAAGGACGAAGCAGAAACGGTACTGAAGCAGTTCCAGGCGGCCACAGAGCTTGAGTCAGGGCGTCGTCTGAAGGCGCTGCGCACGGACCGCGGAGGCGAGTTCACCTCCACCAGCCTCGGGAAGTACTTCGCGGATCAGGGGGTGAAGAGACAACTTACGGCTCCTTACTCGCCCCAGCAAAACGGCGTGGTCGAGCGGCGAAATCAGACCGTCGTCGGCATGGCGCGCACTCTCCTAAAGGCGAAGGGTGTCCCTGGGCGTTTTTGGGGAGAGGCGGTCACCACGGCTGTGTACCTGCTCAACCGCTCCATGACCAAGAGCGTGGCGAAGATGACGCCGTACGAAGCGTGGTGCGGCAAGCGACCTGCCGTCCATCATCTCCGGGCGTTCGGGTGCATCGCCCACGTCAAGACAACGCGCCCAAATGCAAAGAAACTGGATGACAGGAGCCAACCGATGGTGCTGCTCGGGTATGAACCCGGCACCGCGGCGTACCGGGTGTATCATCCGGCGACAGGGAAGGTGCACGTCTCCAGAGATATCATCTTCGACGAGCAGGCCGCTTGGGACTGGAGCAAGCCCGAGGGAGCGGAAGAGCCAGCACCTGTTCAGGGCTCGTTCGTCATCGAGGAGGCGTACTGGCCAGCGGTCACCATGGACACTTTCGACGCGGTGCCCACGACGCCGATGCCGTCCGCGTCACCCTGTACGGCTGCTGCAACGCCCACGCCCTCGAGCATGCAAACGTCATCGACACCCCAGTCCACTGAGCAGGGCTGGGAGACGAGTGTTGGACAGGCTGCAGCGGTCAACGTGCATCCTATGCGCACCCGCGCCAAGGAGGGCATAGTGCAGCCGAACACGCAGCTGGCTGACTACGTCCTGTTCGCCGAGGAAGAAGTGCAGCACTCCTGTCTGCTAGCTGCAGAAGAACCAGCGTCGTATGACGAGGCCAAATCTGTGAAGGGGTGGTGCGACGCCATGGAAGAGGAGATGCAGAGCATCGTCGACAACCGCACCTGGGAGCTATGCCAGCTCCCGCCTGGGCACCGTGCCATCGGCCTAAAGTGGGTGTACAAACTGAAGAAGGACGCCCAAGGCGCCGTGGTCAAGCACAAGGCGAGGTTGGTTGCAAAGGGATATGTCCAGCGGCAAGGGATCGACTATGAGGAAGTGTTCGCGCCGGTCGCCCGGATGGACTCTGTGCGCTTGCTGATCGCCCTCGCCGCGCACCACGACCTGCAGGTGCACCACATGGACGTGAAGTCAGCGTTCTTGAACGGCGACCTGCTCGAGGAGGTATATGTGCAGCAACCGCCAGGATACGTGCAGACCGGAGAAGAAGGCAAGGTGTTGCACCTCCGCAAGGCCCTGTACGGTCTGCGCCAAGCTCCGAGGGCGTGGAACGCGAAGCTGGATGACAGTCTGATCACACTCGGCTTCGAGCGCTGTCCGTCAGAGCACGCCGTGTACCGGCGGGGCACGGGAAGTTCACTGCTGCTCGTCGGGGTTTATGTGGATGATCTCATCATCACTGGCGTGAGCATGAATGAGATCACAAGTTTCAAACAGCAGATGACCAAGCTTTTCCGCATGAGTGACCTGGGCAAGCTCAGCTTCTACCTTGACATTGAAATACACCAGGAGCGTGACCGGATCACACTCTGTCAGACGGCATATGCCAAGCGACTGTTGGAGCGGGCTGGGCTGGCAGACTGCAACTCCCTCAGCACACCAATTCAACCAAGACTGAAGCTGAGCAAGGATGGCGTAGGAGATGCAGTGGACGTCACGTACTACGGGAGCATCATCGGAGGCTTGCGGTACCTGACGCACACAAGGCCTGACATAAGTTTCGCAGTGGGTTATCTAAGCAGGTTCATGGAGACCCCTGCTGCAGATCACTACGCTGCGGTGAAGAACCTGCTGCGCTATATAGCAGGAACGCTGGAGTATGGATGCGAGTTCAGGCGCGGGAATGGCGAGCCGAAGCTGATAGGATTCAGTGATGCAGATCATGCCGGGGATATAGTTGATCGGAAGAGCACCACGGGCACCATCTTCTTCCTCGGTGAGAGCCCTGTAAGCTGGCAGTCGCAGAAGCAACGAGTGGTGGCCATCTCTTCGTGTGAGGCTGAGTATGTTGCAGCCACCACTGCTGCGTGTCAAGGAATTTGGCTGGCACGTCTACTTGGAGAGATGTTGAACAAGGAGACTGTGCCGCCAAAACTGTTCGTTGATAACAAATCGGCGATCTCTTTGTCAAATAACCCTGTCTTCCATGAGCGGAGCAAGCACATCGACATTCGGTACCACTTCATTCGGGAGTGCGTGGAGGAAGGAAAGATCGACATCGACTACGTTCGAACCAATGATCAACTTGCTGACCAAGGGACTTGGGCGTTTGGCGTTCCAGGAGCTGAGGAGGAGGATCGGCATGACTGAAGTCTTTAGGAAATAAAACCACACCGACAAGATTAGGGGGTGATTTGTTGGCAACTTAATCTAGTCGTTGATAGCTGTAGCTTTGCTTTCCTTGTTTCCTTTATTTCAGTTAAGTTCAGTTAGGCATGAGCCGCGCCTGTGCGTGGCGTGCAGGTAGGGCTAGGACCCGGTCTTGGTGCTCGTGGGATGGCGCGAGCATGAGCCAGATGGTGGCGCCGAGGTAGGATCTCTACCGGCCACCGTTTTCTTCTCTGTAACAGAATAAGAAGCGAATTATAAAACACAGAAAAGTCGCAAGGCTTACGCGACGTAAAAAACCTGGTGTTCATCTCTGTCAGAGTGAGTTCGTGAGAGAGAGGGATTCCTGACAGTGAATCCTGGGGAGGAGCAGTAGCAAGAGACCACAGAGGACATGTATGCGTTGCGGTCGGCCGGCGCCTGGGACAGTGTAATCCAGTTGAGGAGGCAGAAGCTGCGGCTGCAGTATTGGGGGCCGAGCTGTATGTTGGTCCACTCGAGTTGGAACTTGACTATTCTACTGTGATCCACCTGAAGCAACCAGGGATATGCAGGTCTGTCTGCTTTGATTTAATCGCGGACATCAAGTCAAGACTCTGCCTTCTCCCGCTCTGAAGTTAAGAGATGAACAAAAAACAAATTAGCCCATGAGATTGCAGCAACGGCGAGACACACAAGCGATTTCATGATGATTGAGGACGTCCCTGAGACTGTCAGACATATAGTGTTGGAGGAATGTAATACCACCATGGCGTGATGTGCCATTGGTTCTCAAAAAAAAAAAGCTCTTGGTGCCGGGGTGGTCGCCCGCACTGTCGATGTGCCGCTGCCGCGTGAGGAAGTTCAACGGCACAATCCCCGGCCGTTCAATCTCGCTGCTGTGGGCGTGCCCCGCTCCAACTCCATCGCCTCTGCTTCACTGGTAAAACAATGCGACCTGAGGAACCACGGGGGTCGAGGACGTTCAGCTCCGCAGTCCAACTCGGCATGATTCACGTCATCGATAGCCTCCATGTAGCAGCCCAGTATGTATTTTATCATCAGTTCGTAAAGGAAAGCTGAATCAGTGCAGTGTGCGTGTTAAAAAATTAATTCAGTTTTATATTGTATGGTGGTTCATTGTATAGAAAATTTGTAATAGTTCCTGCTTTTCAGTCCATCTACTTCCCCGTCACAAGTCTAATTAGTAGAAATTCAAATATGAAAATAACATCCATCTTGTTCTGGTAATCATCTTCAACCAATTTCGTATGTATCAGACTTGCATATGTTGATTAGTAGGGTAGATCTCTGTTGTATAACAAGCTAGATGTTGATTTTCAGTCATCTTGAGTCTGTTGCCTATATCACTTCAGATCCTTTTTCTTGTTGGTCCAGTGCATGTCCCGCAATGAGCCAGGACAGGGAAGTTGTTGGACACTGTCGTCTTCGTCGGCCGTCATGCTATGAGTGGCTATGGCCATTGGTCACCGTTGGTCGTCGGCGTTCTTCTTCGCCACCTCCTGAAGGTCAGCTTCTGGTACACGGGAATGAAACACCAGACAAAGCAAAATTGAGTGATCACCGGGATGGAACAGCCACAGCCGTAAGTACAATTCTCTCTGTCTTCTCAAAGATTGAGTGCGTTTGTGCTGTTACGTCTCTCTCTACCAATTGGTGTGATTAAATTTATATTTTGATCGTTGGATCCTCGTTTGTTAAATCTACCATGCACAAAGTTTAGAAAAGAGGCCCGAACGAATTGGGTGCACTCTACATTTTTGTTCTTATGCTTGGTAAACCTTGTTCAGTTTGCATTGGAGAACTTGTGCTATTTCCTGTTGCTCTCAAGCTATATTTTATATGCCTAAAAAGAACTTAAACCATCCTTTTTGAAGTTTCTTTGTTGTCAAAATAGAAGCTAAATAGTTTGGAAATATGCAGTAATAACATTTCTTATGGAGCAGTACAGATATTTAGAACTTTAATGTAGTTACAAAACATGAATCCTCATTCCCAAAAACCTGCAAAAAAAACATCAATTTATATATTGACATCTACTGCCGGTCCTTTTCTTGTGTATGTTCAGTTCGACATATGGTGATTCTTCAGGGCGCGTATGGAAGGCCGAGAAGTTCTATTGCTCGTATACGCCAAGTTCAGAGAAGTTGCCGCCAATGGCGCTGGAGCAGCGGTCAAAACTAAACTCGGTTTCAGTTTGTGCATGAGTTTTTTACATCAACTTGTGCATATGTGTTAATTGGTGGCTGGTGTGTGTGTGCAGGCAGGGGCGGAGCTTTGTAGGGGCAGACCTGGGCCATGGCCCGCCCATGATTTTTTTTTTGCATCAGTTCGACAAAAAAGTGTACAATAGTTCAAACTCTGAGAGCTATTAAGTTTTATTTTTTTTAGAATGGGAGTTGTATGTTTACTCTCTACCTGTACAGTGCATTTTGTATTCCTGGTCGTTTTAGTTTTTTTTGTGTTAATAAAAATGAATTTATGTATTTGTTAATCATTCCTCCACTTCCACTAGAAGAAAAGTGATTTAGACTCTTTATTGCAATAGTTGACTATCTTAGTTCAACGAGTTAACCGTCTCGATTCACTTTTCTTGCTTCCAGGGCCAACCACGGTCGCCGCTCCTCGACCCTATTCCCGTTCGTCTGATGGTGCTCTTGTTTCAGGGCCGGGGGAGAAGGCAGAACCTCTGGGTGCATGATGGAAAAAATTGCAAGTTCTTGTTTAGATGTTTAGGATACCCTTCTCTTATTTCATTTATGTTCAGGATAGCAGGTGCATGATGGAAAATTGTGTATCATGTAGTTCTTGTTTAGATGTCGTGCAAGTTCAAAAATTGTCGATTTTTCCATTGGAGAGAACCCGTTGGTTGCATTGTTTTTCCAGTGTGACGCCCCTTGGTATGTTTGGAGTATTGTTATTGTTGCTTTGCATGCGAATGAATTAGCTTGTCCTGCTAAGATGAGGATGTTTGTGTCCGAGTCTTGAATTTTAAGAGGTCAGGGGAGATGAATAATTTCTGTCATATGAAAGGACAAAAAGATTTGAATTAAAAATATTGATCAGTATGAGTTAAAAACAGCGATCAGTTCAGAATAAAAAGAAATGGTCAGTTTGAATTAAAAAAGAAACACACATAGAAAATCAAATTGTAAAAAGTTCAAACAAAAAAGAAACCCCACAGAAATTCAAATGATAAATGTACAAGTCGTAAAATGAGAGAAGTCCATAACATCATTGCAAAAAAATGTTGAGTTAAAAGAAAACATGTAAAAACATTTTCTTTTTTAACAGAATAGCATTCAGTTCAACGATATAAAGCATGTAAGTTCGGGGTCGATAATATATTAAGCCGTTGAAAAGTTACGAGCAAAACTCTAATGAATAAACATAGTAAAGTCAAGTATGTGAAAACACACATTCAGCACAAATCCATACGAAGATCAGTTCGAGTACTATGTTTCCAACACAGAAAAAATAGCACGCCACCGCCACGACCTCCGAGCGCCGCCACCTACCTCCGCCGCCGGTCTTCACGCACAACTGTCCCACTGCTGCTTCGCGCGCCAACTCTGTCCTGAGGCTAGCCACGGTGGTGGATCATCGATGGGAGGTGACCAGTACAACTTATATACGGCCTTGAGTTCACAAATCTTATAGTAATCTTTGTAGTACTATTCGTAACACTTCGTAAAAGCAAGAGTAGCCTTTTTTTTGTGAGGAACAATTCAAACGAATATGTTGTATCAGTTCTTATGATAGATAGAATGAATTTGTTATGGCCATCTCCCATCTCGTCCTGTGTCCTCGAAGTTCCTCCAAGCAGATCACTTCCGATCCGCCGTCGCGGCTGGTGGCGCCATGCAGACGGCTCCTCCAGCGAGTCGCTGGCATGGTCCGGCTTGCACGCATCTGGTCATGGAGGGGTGGCGGCGCAAGCCCCTAATCACGTCCTAAGATGAGGGTGCCCCCTGCTTCAACTCCTATGGCAGTGACAGATCTGGGCACGTGGGTGTTGCCAGACGGGGTTACAATCCCATGCCTTGTCCAGGTCACCTCCCATCGCCCGATCTGAATCGAGTTTGTCCGGCTGCGCTCCAGCATGCCTACGAACTCGGCCAGATAGGCTGGTGCGCCATGGTTGCTGCCAGATCCGGTATACGTGGATCCAGCCAGTGGGCGTGCAGGCTCGCCGGAGCTGAGGTGATAGTCGGCGGTGAGATGCTTCACCGTCGTTGTTCGTCCATGTGATGATCACTCCGGCTATGGCAGGATCGTCGTGGATTGTGCTGAACACCGAAAGGTCTTTGCGAGGGTTACTCTCTCCAGATTCGATGGTTGCCTTTCACGATGAGATATAATCTATGGATGATGGCCTGACGCAGAGGGTATGGTTGTGTAGCAGCGTGGTCGGTTTTGTAGCCCAGCGCATGGAGCTGCTAGAATCGCGGAAAGTGGTGGCGACAACATATAATTGACTCCGATGGTGGTGCTTCCTAAGTACCCAGTCTCGAGCTCCGGGGTGAAAACCTAGGTCTGACCTGAGCTGGTTATACTTGGCAATGGCGATGTTGTTGCATCGTTACCTTGTTGAAGGCATTGCTCGGGTATGCTCGGATTGGTTTTTCAGGGTGAAAACCTAGACTCTAACCTTTATTGGTTGGATCCGGCGATGGTGACGTTCGAGCGTCATTCCCTTCTTGAAGGCATTGTTGTGGAAGAACCTCATGGTCCTTGTGGTGACATGAGTTAATTGGTGCGGATATGGTCATCATTGTAGTTTGTTGGTCGCGGAGTTGATCGCTTCGGAGCTTTTTTTTCTCGCTTAGGCATAACTTTGGTCTTGTATGACTTTGTTATTTGCCGGCGATTTTTTATGTGTGTGTTGGTGTTTGACTGTGTGCATCTTAGCTATGCAGAGGCCGGGTGCATGCTCATTCTGGTTGTATTCTCTTGATACTTCATTTTGAGTAATAAAATTCACCCTTTGTCAAAAAAAGATAGAATGAAGTTCACTAGCCAAACGGTTAGAGAAGTCTACCTTATAATTTGCAATCTCAAAGATAATGATCAGTTTGAATTAAAAAATCGGTTTACATTAAAAACAATGATCAGGTCAAATTAAAAACAATGATCAGTTGGATTAAAAAATTCTAAATTAAAAACAATGATCAATTTGAATTAAAAAATAAATGATCAGTTCGAACAAGAAACAATTATCAGTTTGAATTAAAACAAGAAAGAAAAAACGTTTCCAATAAATAGAAATGCGGAAATTCAAAAAATCCACGAAAACTCATATGTTAAAAGTTCAAGTCGCAAAACGAGAGAAGTACAAAATACCGTTGCAAAATATTTTCTTTTTGAAAAAATATCATTCAGTTCAACGATATAAACCATAAAAGTTCAAGGACGATGATAAACCGTTGAAAAGTTATGAGGTTAACCATACCAAAAAAGCAGAGTAAAGTCCCATCTGTGAAAATACCGCAGTACAAAAAAACACATATATCAATACGAGTACTCTGTTTTTCAGACAGAAAAATAACACGATGAGAGAAATTCAAACTGGTAAAAGTTCAAATGGTAAAATGAGAGAAGTCCAGCATATCGTTGCAAAACAATGTTGAGTTCAAAAGAAAACACAAAACATTTTCATTTTATTAAAAAAATCATTCAGTTAAATTTGCCCCATTTTCGATTTCAGTACTGTGAAAAAATACCTTAGTACAAACACGTACATACATCAGTACAAGTACTCTGTTTTTTAAACAAGAAAAAACAACACGATGGGTTTCACCTTATTCAAAATTACTCTTAAACGGTTGCGAAGTAGATAAAACGTTCAACATGACTAAGTTTTGCATTTTCAATAGCTATCCAATGGTATAATATTTGCCCCATTTCAACAAACTTTTTTAAAAAATCACGTTCAAAATTAAATTTGACCGTATTCGAATTCATTTCTAAATCGTAAGGAATTAGGAAAACATTTCTATACAAAAAAGTTGCGCATTTTCCAGAGCTTTCCAACGCCGTATCATTTGCATTAATCCGACAAACCGTTTGCAAAAAAGTGTGAAAATACGTTTCGCCCAGAATTTCACCCTTTTTCAAATTACTTTTAGTTGTATATAATTTGAAAAAACAGTAGATATATGGAAGATGCGGATTTTTACCAGCTTTCCAACGCCGTCTTATTTCCTCAATTCCGACAAACCATTTGAAAATTGAGTCCAAAATACGATTCGCGTTTTCGGTTTTAAAAAAATGGTTTTTTCAAAACTGCTCTTAAACCGTGATAATTTTGCCAAAAAAATCTATATATTTGTAATATAGGTGTCAAGAGCTTTCCAATGATATATTACACGCCCCATTTCGATGAAAAGACTATCAGTTGGACGAGATGAAAATCATCAGTACAACCGTCTGAAACCATCAGTTCAAGTAGGGTAACAGAATAATATTCTGTTACGCGAAACAGAATAGCCCATATATATATAGTGTTACTATTCATCACCCAGGGTGCAGAATAAGTTATTCTTCACCCGAGGTAATCTTACGATCATTTCATAATTAAATTACGTTTGGAATTCAAATAGTTACATTCTTATTGATTCACTACATAAAATTTGGCATACAAAATAAAAATATATGGCATAAGACAAGAAATTTTGCAGTTTATGTGTATTTTACACTATGTTTTTACGTTTGTAATTTTATATAACATAAAATATTTTTTACGACGATTATATTTTTTTTACGGTCTTTTTTTACGTCAGAAATAAGACAAACCTTACGAAACGTAAAATTACGGTGTATTGATGGTAAAATAAAGGGGATGAAGAATAACTATTCCTCACCCAGGGTGACGGTTATATATATATATATATATATATATATATATATATATATATATATATGATTGTGATAACTGTCAATCGTGTGCCAGATTGCTAAAACGACCGCACAACCCCGCCGCACCAAACACCTCGCTTCTTTTCCCGATTCCCTGGGCCATCCCGAACCCCCGCACGAACCCCTCCCTTCTTCTCCCGATTTTCTGGGCCACCCCGATTCCCCCGCGGGGGCGGACCCCTCCCGATTTTCTGGGCCTCTTCGCTTCTTCTCGCGATTCGCTGGGCCATCCCGACCCACCCCTCCCTATTTTCTCGGCCTCTCCACTTCTGCGCCCACACTCCTTGCAGTTTGAAAAAAGGAAGCGGCCTCTGCACTTCTGCACACACACTGCTTGTAGCTTGAAAAAAGGAAAAGAAATACGGTTGGAGTGGGATCGAACCCATAACCTCCAACAGTACATTGAGCTACAACAACCAGCAAGACTAGGCCACCTTATGTGATTGTGTACAACTTGCACACTACTTGTATTCCTGACACGAGATCGAACGACGAAAGAGAGCGATCAATAACCGAAAATCCAAACCGACAGACTCACTTGACCAGGTTTTTGAAAATAATTATGTATGTTTTACACCGGTTCAGATGGTTCACAAACTCGGGTGTCCGCTTCGCTCCTTTTCAGATGCAAAATCACCACAGTGTTTGTACTTAAATTATCAGATATGAGGTTCGTATATTATCATACTATTTACATAGAAGTTGTCAGGGGTATGTTTTTCAACTACTTTTTTCTCTCTTGATCAAATGTTACCGCGGTGTTTGTACTTAATTTTTCGGGTATGAGGTTCGTATATTACCATGATATTTACATAGAATTTCCCGTGCTATATTTTTCAGTAACTTTTTTCTCCTTGGTCAAAAATGTTTCCGTGGTGTTTGTACTTAAATTATCAGGTATGCAATTCTTATATTACCTTGCTATTTACATGAAAATTACCGGGCTATGTTTTTCAACAATTGTTTCCCCCTTCGTCAAAGTTATTACCATGTTTATATGTAAGTTATCAGGTGAGCCGCGCGTATATTAGCACACTATTTTCACATAAGTTATCGAGGTATATTTTTGAACAACTTTTTCTCCCCTTGGTCAATGTTACCATGGTGTTTTGTTCGTAAATTATCGAGTATGCGGGAGGTACATTAGCATACTTTTACACATAAGCTAGCGACGATATGTTTTCCAACAACAAGTTACCGAGCTAATTTCACATAAGTTACCGAGCTTATATTATTCAACAACTTTTTCTCCCGGTCAAGAAGTTACCGCGGTGTTTGTACGTAAGTTATAAAGTATGTGTTTCATATATTATCATGACATGTTTTCAACAAATCTTCCCTCCTGGTCAAAAAAGTTATCACGGTGGTTGCATGTAAGTTATCGCGTATACGGGTCGTTTAGTACCATATTATTTTCACATAATTTACCAAGGTATGTTTTCAACAACTTTTTCTTCCGGTCAAACAAGTTACCGCGGTGTTTCTATGTAAGTTATTGAGTATGCGGTTCGTATAGTACCATGCTATTTTCACATAATTTATCAATGGTGTGTTTTTCAACAATTTTCTTTATTCTTGGTCAAATTTATCGTGGTGTTTGTACATAAGTTATCGTGTATGCGGTTTATATATCACCATGTTATTTTCACGTAAGTTATTCATGGTATATTTTCAACAATTTTTTCTATGGTTTAAAGTTATCGTGATATTTGTGCATAAGTTACCACGTCCAAGATGCGTATGTTAGCATGCTATTTACACAGACGTAACCGGGGTATATTTTCAACAATTTGTTTCTCCGGGGTTAAAGCTACTGCACGTGGGCTACATAAGTTACCACACCTGTGGTATGTAAGTTATCATGGAATTTTCATTGAAGTTACCGCAGGGGAATGTTTTTCAACAACTTTTTCCCTTTGATCAATGATAGCGGTGTTTATAGGTAAGTTATCAGATTTACGGTGTGTATATTACCATGCTATTTGCACAGAGGTTACCAAGGATATGTTTTCAACAGCCTTTCCCTTGGGTCAAATATTTTCTCTTCGGTCAAAAATTACCGCGATGTTTGTACGTAAGTTATCACGTTACTGTGTGTATATTATCATGCTATTTACGCATAAGTTATACAAACACCGCGATGTTCAAATAGCATGGTAATATTATCATGCTATTTTCTACAGATGTGCACGAGTTACCACGATTGTTTTCTACAGAATGAGTATGTTAGTATGTTTTAATAACTTTTTCCACAAGTTGCTCAAGTTCTTACTATAGAAAAGAAAACAAAATAGTATTTTTACATGCTGTAGAAATTATTGCCCCTGACTAATTTGGTTCATACAAGAGTAATATATACATCCCCATTCAAGAATCGGCGATGGATGGACAAACAAGTTTTATACTGACTTAGGAACAAATCCATCTCTCTCTCTTTTTTTGCTCTCAGCAAATGTTCAACTATTACCTAGAAAAAGTACATGTATAGCTTCTCATCAGAAGAAACATTCTAAATTGTCGTTACTAACCACCAGAGAAACCTCAGAATGGGTATCATTCTCAATCACCACCGTCCTCTTTGGTTTAGCATCTGCAGTTAACAACCATACTTAATTAACAATCATAGGTTTGCAGTAACTGTTGAAAGGCAACGAGGCTAACTATTCTTCAGATACATTGCGCTGAAGCAAGCAGACATACATTGGAAGAGACCATTCTCAGTGCAGTGGTTAGCACATTGGTAATGGTGGTTAGTGGTATACTGGGAAGATAAGTGGTAATGGTGGAGGAGGTACATGCATGCGTTTCTGTTGGTCCTCTCCATGGCCCCTGAATCATCCATGAGAGCAGCTATGGTGTCTGAAGTATCATCTCCTTGACAGATTCTTTTCTTTTGCAATCACCAGCTGCATCTGCTATGCATGTTTGACTGCTGTTCACTTGCATCTTTAGTAAATTTTTGTTTGGGTCTAAATTCAGCAACTCGTGCACATCTTTCATACCAGAAAAAGTGCCAGACAGATCTTCTATATACACTTGCACAGTTGCTCCAACCCCACTCGTGCAAACCACTAAACTACTACTGCTCCTTGGAGCCTCACGCCCCCTAGTCCGGCCCTGGAGGAGGTGTTGCAATCATGGGCTTCGAGGATGACGACTAGGCAGCGGCGGACGCCAGGGAGGCGCCAGAGGTCGCGACCTTGGGGCGGAGGGGGTCCAGTGGATGGGTTGTGTTTCCGGCGGCAGCTTGCTCGGATCCATGGGCGGCACCATGGGAGCTCCCGTGAGCAGAAAGAAAGAGATGATAGAGAGGGAGGAAGGAATATATACTACTTTTTTGGTAGTATATATCGTATTTTAAGTATGCTCCTTTTTACGTATAAATATATACGTATTTCACAAATATATTAAAAACATGGGCCAACTTGCAATTTTTTCATGTAACTCACTTTGAAGTATCTTATATATAATATATGAACATACTTAAAATGATAAAGTAGAATATATACTACCACATGGTAGTATATGAGACATGTGGGGTAACTACCCCAGATGGTAGGATGGATTTTCCATATATATATATATATATATATATATATATGTCCACAATATACCCACCGTTCATATAGTATTGCAACGCATGTGACCACCACGGGCTATTTGTCTTATAGAGAACCTGCAGCAAATTAACGATCTAAGCCTTTGTATGTGGACTTGTGGGCTGCTGCAGGCCAGGCCTACCCAGCCTCTTCGACGTTTATACATACTCGCTATTTTTTTAAATAATACATTTTTTTATTAAATTACACAAATATTACGCCGAAAAAATATTTTTCACAAATAATACACCGTCGGCCGTCAGCCGGCCGACTGGACCTAATCGGCCCACAGCAGGCCGATCGGCTTGCTGCTGGCCGACTGCTGGCCCGCCTGGCACGCGTCGGCCTCGGATTGGGCTGGCCACGTCGCGCGGGGGAGGGAGGGAGCTGTCGGCGCGGGCGTGCCCCTGTCGGCCTACCGCGGGCCGATCGGCCAGCTGCTGGCCGACAGGGTGCGGCCCCACCTCGCGCGCGGCTGGCCGGCTGCTCCCTGCGGCCTTATCACCCCCTTCCTCCCTTCTTCTTCTGTTCTTCTTCTGTTCTTACCTTCTCCTCTCTCTACACAAAAATGCCACCAATTTATACACCTAAATGAGCAAGTTTTTCGCGATTTTGGCATCGTGAATGGATTCAACTCAGTTAGGGCAGCCAAAAAAGGTCTCGATCTACTGATGGGGTAGCTCGTGGTGAGCATTTTGGTGGAGGTGGTGGTGGTGAAGTTGGGGCAGTGTGGTGGTGGTGAAGTTGGGGCAGTGTGGTGGAGGTGAAGCTGTCGTTCGTCGTTCTTCGTTGGAGGCGGAGCACCGGCAGTTTGGTGGCCGCCGTTCGTCGTTCTTCGTTCGCACGCACGCTTCAAGGGTATATTTCAGCAAACATTTTATTTTTCATAGGTGCTCCGGTAGTATTTGTTAATATGTTTCGATGTGAAATAAATTAGGTGTGCGATTATTGTTATTTGCCCCGGTAGTATACGTAAATATATTTAGATGTCAACTAATTAGTTGTGTAAAAATGTGTAGTTGCTCCGGTAATATTCCGTACTATATGTGGATGTCAAGTATTTAGGAGTGTCAGTATTTGTAGTAGTTCCGAAAAAAGGTCCGTAATATAGGCAGTCCAGTCAAATATATTAATCTGTCAATATTTGTAGTTGCTACGGCAAATATTCGTAATGTACTTGTAGGTGTGTGAATTGTATTAGTTGCTCCGTTAATATTCTGTAATATATAGCTAGGTAATATATAGACATGTCTAATATTTGTTAGTGGGGATATTAAGTTGTTGCTTAATACTTGTATTTCGTTGTTGAAAAAAAAATAGGTGAGTCGAGATGTCCGATGTAGTGAAGTTCAGATTTTACTACGGTCCTGGTACTGTCCAAACAACTGAGATGGGAGCAGATCTGAGTGAATTTACTCACATAGAGGTGCCAATGAGCGCACCACAAACATGGTCTGTCAGTCAGTTGAAAGAATGGATTGCGGCAAGTTTAGGTCTTGATACTGAAACACACACCGTCGGTGTTCATGCATTGTGGACACGGTCAAGTTCAATAATTTACTTTTATTTGAGGCCAATAGAGGGAGACTCCGATTGGGTGCGGTGGTTACAAGGTTGTGAACGAAGGGGATGCAATCCTGTTGCTTTAGTGCTTTCCGTCGTGAAGGAGGTCACTGCACATGAAGGCGAGGGTGGCTACGAAGGACAGAGCAGTCAGGTAGAAGGATGTGACGCCCGGATAATTAAGCTACAGTAACCCTCTACAAATAATGCCACGTCACCTCGGTTATTGTTGTTAATCTCACGTTAGTTCGAAACCGATTCTAATTCAAATCCAAAATCAAGCAAACAATAAGAGTTTTCAAATATTAAAATTAAATTGTTCGGAGTGAACCAAATATTGCATAGATAATTATGGTGGAGAAACCACACCTTTATAAAATGTTTAAATAATATGAGATGAATAAAACAGCAGCAAAATAATTATTAAAAAAAACCTTTTGTAATTAATAAAATGTCAAACTAATTTATTGAGGACTGGACTTTTGAGTAGGGACTAATTTGAAATACTAATTTATAAACAAAGTATATATTTTACTAAAACTAAAATAATAGGATGCAAAACTATAACAGAAAAGGAAAATAAATAAAAGATTAAAAAAAAGAGAAAAAAGAAAAAGCAAAGAGAGAGAGAGAGCAACCCCCCTCCCTGGACCGAACCCACCTGGGCCGGCCCACCTAACCCACCCGAGCCAGCCCAGTGCCCCCTCGCAGCGGTCTCTTCCCCCCCCCCCCCCCCCGCCCTGTTCCTCGGTCTCAGACCGCAACAGGGGCGTCGCCGCCGAACCACCTCGCCGGCCACGCTGCTACAGGCGCCGCGGGGAGGATAAGGACGCCAGCGACGGCCCCCCTGCCTCCTCCGAGAGATCTTTTTCCCCCCCTTCCCCACGAGCTGCTGCTTGCCCTCTCCGCCTCTCTCATTCCCCACCTCACCTGAAGCGCTCGCCGCCGCCGCCGCTCGATTCCGTGGCCACCGTGCCTCCCGCGCCTCGATCTGGAGCTCACCGTCTTCCTCGTCATCGTCTACGTCGCCTACGCCATCGGGACCGAGCCGAGCGCCTCTACTCCGACCGGAACGAGCTCGTCTTCAACCTTCGGATCGCCGGCGTTCGTCGCCGATTCCGGCTACCTCGCGCCCTCCCCGAGCTCACTGCCACTCCCTACGGCTCCGCTGTGAGCTCTCGCTTCTCCTCCCCCTCTCCGTTAGCTCGCCCACGTTCCGTAGCCGCCGTTGCCATCACCGCCCGAAGCCCACTCCGCAACGGAGCTCGTCACCGTCGTCCTCGTCGATGTCGTGCTCACCCGAGCTCGCCACCGTGCTCTAGGCCTCGCCAGGACCCCGTAGAGCCTCCCCAGTAGTCCCGCCGTGCCCTCTAGCCGCAATTCGCGCGAGGGCCGAAGTCCGGCGTCCGCCTCGCCGCCCGCCGTTGACGTTCCCGACCACCGCAGCCTCTACCACCACCCCAGATCGCCTCGCCGTCGTCTTCTCGTTCGAACGAGTCCAGCCGCGTCCGATTTGAGCCACCGTAGCGCAAATCCGACGGCCTCCCGTGCGCGCCGCCGTGCGTTTTGGTCGCCGGCGTTGCTCCGGCCGCCGTGCTGACCTGGCGCCAACGTGGCCCTATGGGGGCCACCCCAGTGAGGCTGCCAGGGGGGCCCGGCGCCCCAGTTGACCGCGTTGACTCTGGTCAACGCAGTTACTGTGCACTGACAGGTGGGCCCCGTCTGTTAATTAGGCTAATTAAACATTTTTATAAATAAAATTAACTTATTAGATTAAGCACTCACTGACATATGGGGCCCCCCCTCTAATTAGACTGTTAGTTTAGTTTAAATTACTGTTAGACTAACAGAGGCTGACATGTGGGTCCCACTGGACCCACCTGTCTGGTTTGACTGGTCAGCCGACCTGTTGACCTGCTGACGTCAGCGTTACCTCATGTTGACGTCATAATTCATTTTTGCTAAATTCAAGTAATTCCAGAAATTCAAATAATCTTTGAAAATTCATATCTTTTAAACCGTAACTCGGATGAAAATGTTTTCTACATGAAAGTTGCTCAGAACGACGAGACGAATCCGGATACGCGGTCCGTTCGTCCACCCTACCTCCCTAACCTATCGAACTCGCAACTTTCCCCCTCCGGTCCGTTTGTCCGAAACGCGAAACAGCGGGAATACTTTCCCGGATGTTCCCCCCCTTCACCGGTACCACCTACTGTCGCGTTAGGACACACCTAGCACTGCTCATTGTCATGTCACGCATCGTCATGTTTATGTTTGCATTGTATTTACTGTTTCTTCCCCCTCTTCTCTCCGGTAGACTACGAGACCGACACTGCTGCTGCCCAGTTCGACTACGGAGTTGACGACCCCTCCTACTTGCCAGAGCAACCAGGCAAGCCCCCCCCCCCCCCTTGATCACCAGATATCGCCTAGTCTTCTCTATACTGCTTGCATTAGAGTAGTGTAGCATGTTACTGCTTTCCGTTAATCCTATCCTGATGCATAGCCTGACATTGTTGCTACAGTTGTTACCCTTACCTGCTATCCTACTGCTTAGCATAGGATGCTAGTGTTCCATCAGTGGCCCTACACTCTTGTCCGTCTGCCATGCTATACTACTGGGCCGTGATCACTTCGGGAGGTGATCACGGGTATATACTATATACATTATATACATGACACATGTGGTGATTAAAGTCGGGTCGGCTCGTTGAGTACCCGCAAGTGATTCTGATGAGGGGGCTGAAAGGACAGGTGGCTCCACCCCGGTAGAGGTGGGCCTGGGTTCCTGACAGCCCCCGACTGTTACTTTATGGCGGAGCGACAGGGCAGGTTGAGACCACCTAGGAGAGAGGTGGGCCTGGCCCTGGTCGGCGTTCGCGGATAAATAACACGCTTAACGAGTTCTGGGTATTTGATCTGAGTCTGGCCATTTGGTCTATACGCACTAACCATCTACGCGGGAGTAGTTATGGGTATCCCGACGTCGTGGTATCAGCCGAAGCTCTTTTGACGTCAGCGACTGAGTGGCGCGCGCCGCATTGGACCGTAAGCTCGCGCTTGTATTAAGGGGGCTAGGTCTGCTTCCGGCCGCGTACGCAACGTGCAGGTGTGCATAGGGCGATGGGCCCAGACCCCTGCGCGCATAGGTTTAGACCGGCGTGCTGACCTCTCTGTTGAGCCTAGGTGGGGCTGCGGCGTGTTGATCTTACGTGGCCGGGCATGACCCAGAAAAGTGTGTCCGGCCAAATGGGATCGAGCGTGTTGGGTTATGTGGTGCACCCCTGCAGGGAAGTTTATCTATTCGAATAGCCGTGTCCCTCGGTAAAAGGACGACCCGGAGTTGTACCTTGACCTTATGACAACTAGAACTGGATACTGAATAAAATACACCCTTCCAAGTGCCAGATACAACCCGGTGATCGCTCTCTAACAGGGCGACGAGGAGGGGATCGCCGGGTAGGATTATGCTATGCGATGCTACTTGGAGGGCTTCAATCTACTCTCTTCTACATGCTGCAAGATGGAGATGACCAGAAGCGTAGTCTTCGACTGGACTAGCTATCCCCCTCTTAGTCTGGCATTCTGCAGTTCAGTCCACTGATATGGCCCCTTTACACATATCCACATGCATATGTAGTGTAGCTCCTTGCTTGCGAGTACTTTGGATGAGTACTCACGGTTGCTTTTCTCCCTCTTTTCCCCTCTCTATACCTGATTGTCGCAACCAGATGCTGGAGTCCAGGAGCTAGAGATCCCGAGGATGATTCTACATGGAGTTCGGCTTCGAGGAGTAGTTAAGAGGTCCCAGGCAGGAGGCCTTGCCTTTTCGATCGTTGTTACTTTTGTGCTAGCCTTCTTAAGGCAAACTTGTTTAACTTATGTCTGTACTCAGATATTGTTGCTTCCGCTGACTCGTCTGTGATCGAGCACTTGTATTCGAGCCCTCGAGGCCCCTGGCTTGTATTATGATGCTTGTATGACTTATTTATGTTTTAGAGTTGTGTTGTGATATCTTCCCGTGAGTCCCTGATCTTGGTCGTACACATTTGCGTGCATGATTAGTGTACGGTCAAATCGGGGGCGTCACAAGTTGGTATCAGAGCCGACTACCTGTAGGAATCCCCCTTTCCAACTCCTTGGCCGAAGTTGAGTCTAGTCATTGTAAAACTTTTACTAACATGGCTGTGTGGCTTACGGGCCCACGTCGCCATTGGGTGGTATTAGGATCTTTTACTCCTTGTCTATACTCCGGGGCTATGATCTCTTTTCTATTCGGGTTAAGTAAATTTTGCTAAATCTAACATTAGGATCTCGTTATCACTTTCACCCGGAGAGCCCCTTATTACTGATGATCGTCTGCTGCATGTGAAGACCCTGAAGTTACTCTCCGCTGATAACCCGAGAACTGTTCATCGCTTTTGCAATTCCCTTTCGTCGATAAACTCCTATGGATAACCACGTATACTCGCCATTCATACAATGTTTCCCAGTTGATCTTGTTATTACAAGATACCCCGAAATTCTCTCTGTTGTTCCGAGAATCCTTTGAGCTTACTGCCTTGCTGTTCTTTGTCACCTGAATACCCCTACGGATAATTCTCGCACTTACCGAGTATCCGGACATCCCCAGTTGATTCAAGTATTCCACAATAGTCTTCAAAATACTATTCGATCTTTCAAAAATCCTCAGGAGTCTATTGCTCTTGAAATTCTTGTTTGCTTGCATTATGGTGAATCCCATAAGTCTCGTAATCTTATTGGCATCTCTTATCATTATCATTTTGAGTCCGTTGATTCAATTTGTTGCGAGTGCTCGCAATCCTCAATCATATCCTAGAATTCATCCTTCCGGCTCAGACGTCGTTTTAAACGTGAGCTGGATCTCGACCTATCAAATCACCATCGATTGTACCCCTAAGCCTACTCAACTTATCCATCCTTGATCAGAGCGTTGCTTCTGACCCCCTGATTTGGAAATCTAATTCTTTTGCATTTGAACTTTGAGTTAGTCAGTTGTTTCTATAATCAGATCTCCTTGCATTCTTCTTCCTGGTTGAGTACCGATGCTCACATCAGATCCCTTGTGGACCATCGGTTCCTTTGTTGGATTTTATCCGACAGTGTCCTTCATATTGAATAACCTTGTGAGCCTTCCCATGGGTATATAATGCCTTTGGTAAATTGTATCCTCTACTTTGTGAACCATGCTCTACTTTTGAGCTTGTGTTATTTACTCCTGAAGTTTGTAGTATATCTTACTACGATGCCCCGATGGGTTGAACCTATGCCTTCCTTAATCTGTGTGAACCCAAAAGATTTCGCGGGACATACTTATCTGGTATTGCACCAGGTAAAACTTTCGACAACTAATGTCATTATCAAAATACGAGAGGCGAATGGAAGGTTATGCAATGAAGAAGTGGGAGTCGACCTTGAATCTTTGTGTTCATGCCCATGGACACGATGTAGATCCTATCATGGAAGCTTCTTATAATAATAACTTTTTCCTTGATATAATATCATCTGGTATATGTGAATTGATCCTTTGGAATCGTGGTTCTGACCATGATTGATCTCCTTTGATTCCATTTCTCAGACGAGATGAAGTACTTGTCTTCTACGGCTCAATACCCACTCCAACCTCTACTTTGATCTGTCGTCGAGTATTACCCCCTAGTATCTCGAGAGTATCACGGAACTGCATAACTTCTTATGAGTTCTCCATCAAGTATTACATTCTCACTGATTCCAAATTTTCACGGGCTCCGAGTTATTAAACACTCAAGGACATCGATAACTTAATCGAGTCCGCATCACGATTAAACAACTCTTAGTAATCTCCTTTGTTACGAGTTCGTACTCGATCACGTCATCCCTAGCCTGCTCGGCTATGTCATTATCTTGACGATTTTAACTGTGCTACCTGGTCTTTATTCCCGGAGCACCACTTTCGACGATGAGCTAAGCTTACGTCGATTTTCCTCGTCATATCATTTCGCCTTGAACAGCAAGCTTGATTTCGAGTTTGTGTCGTACCCCTGGTTCCAATAACTTTTCGCTTCATCATTCCTTTGACTTGATGTCATCGCCGATCGATTACCTCTTCATAAATTCTCGCTACAAATGTGTCGTGAACGTCATCAACATTCTGAGCTCTTCCAAGATATCTATCGAATTCTGGATGGGAAATATCATCCTTACCCTCAATGATTTGTTTTATCATCGACCATTTTATTGCCTTCCATTCAACACAAACTTGTTCGTGTTTTGTGTTGTACCTTGATTTCCTTGCTATCTAGCTTATGATATGTTCTACCTTGGAGTATTACCATCTTTTATGTCAAGTATGTCGTAAGAATTTCACCACCTCGTATGACATCTTGGTACAGTGATACTTCTCCCCATCACCATTCTTTCTTGGTCCCCGTGTTGTTTCTAAAAGGAATACCGACCAATGGTTTGTGATGTGTAAATTCTAAACTTCTAGCAACCCTATTGCTTTGAAGTTATTGGTCTATAGTTTCATTCTACGTCTACTGCTTAATGAATCATCATTCGAACATTGATTGTGCTACCTAGCCCATATTTCGGGTGCACATTTCAACCAATGTTTTAACTGTGTATGTTTTCCTCGAGCATACATCATTAAGTCATTTGATCTAGCTAATGTTATCTCCTTGTTCACATAGTGGTGGAAATCCATCTTTTGGAAATCTCAATGGATTGTCGCTGAGTCAATCAGTCACCTCCTCACCTCTCCTTGATGTAATGATGAACCCTTGTCCGGAACTCGCTTCCATAGTTCATCTCCCGAGAATCTTCGATGGTGTTTCGACAATTTGTGTTGCACCTTTCTTCTCAGGCATCCTGAGTCTGAGTTATCCTGACACAAATCAGATCTGAATCTCGGTCAGATATGATGGTTGGAACATATTTCCAAGAGTTATAACATTGGCCTATTTATGACCCGGTAAGGTGATGACATGCCAGACACACCTGGCTGGAGGACCTATTGTTATAAGCTTTCCTTTCAGCAAGGTTATCTATTCTCCCATGAGGAAATTGTAAGACTTATTCTATAAGTTGTTCCTGATGGATCCTTTTTGTTTCCAAATTCTGATCTTCACCTGTTGACCATGTCAATGCTATCTCAAACAATGTCTATGGTACTCCGATTTTCAACAGGAACATTTGAAGCCCAATGCTAAATGTTTCCTGCTCAATTATCCAAACACCGTTGTATGGGTAATGTCATGAAATTTCTCTCCCCTACCTAAAGAGTTTTCTACATTATATCCTGTCATGAATATAATGCTCAGCTTGTCCTTGGGAAGGATATACCATTGAGCTATGTGTTTAAACACATTTTCCTTTCCATTCTTCTGTTTAATCTGATAATCATATTTTCCTTTCCATTGTTTGGTTTAACCTTTCTGGTGATCTATATGACCTAAGCAGTAATATTCTCCTGCTTATGTGAACACCTCGGTGTACAACTCTGTCAGTAAGACCCTCTTACTATTGTTGGTGACATTTCGGTAACCACCGATGGACGAGAACCTTGCCTAATGGTCCGCCTTGTTTCAACGAGCAGGAAAATGGTTCTCTTCATCCCTCGCCCTTGGTACCGATGATGTTGCTGACATATAACTGACAGGCTAACCTCTGACTTGCCTTGCTATCATGATCGTGCAAGATGTCACCGCCCTTCTACTTTAACCACATGGTGGGCCCATAACCCACAGTTCCACAGGATCGAAACCTGACTCTCCTATACACCCCCTGTTTCCAAAGTTATTCCTCGCGCGTGGCCTCATATGTAATTCACGAGCCACCTTCCGAGATATCATCAATTCTGGTATCAGACGCAATACTTATTCTTGTTGCTCGGAACCCCTTTCACCTTCTGATTAGGCCATCCAACGATTGCCTGCCATTGGAAACTTCTCATGGTACCTTCTTAATTTACTCTCAATATTTTCTTAAGTAGCTATTCGAGAGTTACTTTCTACCACATTCCCTGAGTTATCTGCCAGATAGTCAACCTTGTAAGGCCCGTTCTTCCGAAGTTACCCCTTGTTCTTTTCGTAAGTACGATGGAGTTCCTGAAGAAAGGACGACAACTTCATCATGATGCATTCATGCATAGGTATGAAGAAATCAACGCTATGGATCGACCTCTTCGAGAAGAGCAACCAAGACCGAGAAGATTCGTTATAATTTCGTAACCAGACATTTACCCCTTACTCCCCTTCTTAAATCTCGGGACGAGATTTCTTGTAGTGGAGGAGAATTGTGACGCCCGGATAATTAAGCTACAGTAACCCTCTACTAATAATGCCACGTCACCTCGTTTATTGTTGTTAATCTCACGTTAGTTCGAAACTGATTCTAATTCAAATCCAAAATCAAGCAAACAATAAAAGTTTTCAAATATTAAAATTAAATTGTTCGGAGTGAACCAAATATTGCATAGATAACTATGGTGGAGAAACCACACCTTTATAAAATGTTTAAATAATATGAGATGAATAAAACAGCAGCAAAATAATTATTAAAAAAACCTTTTGTAATTAATAAAATGTCAAACTAATTTATTGAGGACTGGACTTTTGAGTAGGGACTAATTTGAAATACTAATTTATAAACAAAGTATATATTTTACTAAAACTAAAATAATAGGATGCAAAACTATAACAGAAAAGGAAAATAAATAAAAGGGTAAAAGATTAAAAAAAGAGAAAAAAGAAAAAGCCAAGAGAGAGAGAGAGAGAGCAACCCCCCTCCCTGGACCGAACCCACCTGGGCCGGCCCACCTAACCCACCCGAGCCAGCCCAGTGCCCCCTCGCAGCGGTCTCCCCCCCCCCCCCCCCCCCCGCCCTGTTCCTCGGTCTCAGACCGCAACAGGGGCGTCGCCGCCGAACCACCTCGCCGGCCACGCTGCTACAGGCGCCACGGGGAGGATAAGGACGCCAGCGACGGCCCCCCTGCCTCCTCCGAGAGATCTTTTTTCCCCCTTCCCCACGAGCTGCTGCTTGCCCTCTCCGCCTCTCTCATTCCCCACCTCACCTGAAGCGCTCGCCGCCGCCGCCGCTCGATTCCGTGGCCACCGTGCCTCCCGCGCCTCGATCTGGAGCTCACCGTCTTCCTCGTCATCGTCTACGTCGCCTACGCCATCGGGACCGAGCCGAGCGCCTCTACTCCGACCGGAACGAGCTCGTCTTCAACCTTCGGATCGTCGGCGTTCGTCGCCAATTCCGGCTACCTCGCGCCCTCCCCGAGCTCACTGCCACTCCCTACGGCTCCGCTGTGAGCTCCCGCTTCTCCTCCCCCTCTCCGTTAGCTCGCCCACGTTCCGTAGCCGCCGTTGCCATCGCCGCCCGAAGCCCACTCCGCAACGGAGCTCGTCACCGTCGTCCTCGTCGATGTCGTGCTCACCCGAGCTCGCCATCGTGCTCTAGGCCTCGCCAGGACCCCGTAGAGCCTCCCCAGTAGTCCCGCCGTGCCCTCTAGCCGCAGTTCGCGCGAGGGCCGAAGTCCGGCGTCCGCCTCGCCGCCCGCCGTCGACGTTCCCGACCACCGCAGCCTCTACCACCACCCCAGATCGCCTCGCCGTCGTCTTCTCGTTCGAACCAGTCCAGCCGCGTCCGATTTGAGCCACCGTAGCGCAAATCCGACGGCCTCCCGTGCGCGCCGCCGTGCGTTTTGGTCGCCGGTGTTGCTCCGGCCGCCGTGCTGACCTGGCGCCAACGTGGCCCTATGGGGGCCACCCCAGTGAGGCTGCCAGGGGGGCCTGGCGCCCCAGTTGACCGCGTTGACTCGTCTCAACGCAGTTACTGTGCACTGACAGGTGGGCCCCGTCTATTAATTAGGCTAATTAAACATTTTTATAAATAAAATTAACTTATTAGATTAAGCACTCACTGACATATGGGGCCCACCCCTCTAATTAGCCTGTTAGTTTAGTTTAAATTACTGTTAGACTAACAGAGGCTGACATGTGGGTCCCACTGGACCCACCTGTCTGGTTTGACTGGTCAGCCGACCTGTTGACCTGCTGACGTCAGCGTTACCTCATGCTGACGTCATAATTCATTTTTGCTAAATTCAAGTAATTCCAGAAATTCAAATAATCTTTGAAAATTCATATCTTTTAAACCGTAACTCGGATGAAAATGTTTTCTACATGAAAGTTGCTCAGAATGACGAGACGAATCCGGATGCGCAGTCCGTTCGTCCACCCCACCTCCCTAACCTATCGAACTCGCAACTTTCCCCCTCCGGTCCGTTTGTCCGAAACGCGAAACAGCGGGAATACTTTCCCGGATGTCCCCCCCCCCTTCACCGGTACCACCTACTGTCGCGTTAGGACACACCTAGCACTGCTCATTGTCATGTCACGCATCGTCATGTTTATATTTGCATTGTATTTACTGTTTCTTCCCCCTCTTCTCTCCGGTAGACTACGAGACCGACATTGCTGCTGCCCAGTTCGACTACGGAGTTGACGACCCCTCCTACTTGCCAGAGCAACCAGGCAAGCCCCCCCCCTTGATCACCAGATATCGCCTAGTCTTCTCTATACTGCTTGCATTAGAGTAGTGTAGCATGTTACTGCTTTCCGTTAATCCTATCCTGATGCATAGCCTGACATTGTTGCTATAGTTGTTACCCTTACCTGCTATCCTACTGCTTAGCATAGGATGCTAGTGTTCCATCAGTGGCCCTACACTCTTGTCCGTCCGCCATGCTATAGTACCGGGCCGTGATCACTTCGGGAGGTGATCACGGGTATATACTATATACATTATATACATGACACATGTGGTGATTAAAGTCGGGTCGGCTCGTTGAGTACCCGCAAGTGATTCTGATTAGGGGGCTGAAAGGACAGGTGGCTCCACCCCGGTAGAGGTGGGCCTGGGTTCCTGACGGCCCCCGACTGTTACTTTATGGCGGAGCGACAGGGCAGGTTGAGACCACCTAGGAGAGAGGTGGGCCTGGCCCTGGTCGGCGTTCGCGGATAAATAACACGCTTAACGAGTTCTGGGTATTTGATCTGAGTCTGGCCATTTGGTCTATACGCACTAACCATCTACGCGGGAGTAGTTATGGGTATCCCGACGTCGTGGTATCAGCCGAAGCTCTTTTGACGTCAGCGACTGAGTGGCGCGCGCCGCATTGGACCGTAAGCTCGCGCTTGTATTAAGGGGGCTAGGTCTGCTTCCGGCCGCGTACGCAACGTGCAGGTGTGCATAGGGCGATGGGCCCAGACCCCTGCGCGCATAGGTTTAGACCGGCGTGCTGACCTCTCTGTTAAGCCTAGGTGGGGCTGCGGCGTGTTGATCTTACGAGGCCGGGCATGACCCAGAAAAGTGTGTCCGGCCAAATGGGATCGAGCGTGTTGGGTTATGTGGTGCACCCCTGCAGGGAAGTTTATCTATTCGAATAGCCGTGTCCCTCGGTAAAAGGATGACCCGGAGTTGTACCTTGACCTTATGACAACTAGAACTGGATACTGAATAAAATACACCCTTCCAAGTGCCAGATACAACCCGGTGATCGCTCTCTAACAGGGCGACGAGGAGGGGATCGCCGGGTAGGATTATGCTATGCGATGCTACTTGGAGGGCTTCAATCTACTCTCTTCTACATGCTGCAAGATGGAGATGACCAGAAGCGTAGTCTTCGACTGGACTAGCTATCCCCCTCTTAGTCTGGCATTCTGCAGTTCAGTCCACTGATATGGCCCCTTTACACATATCCACATGCATATGTAGTGTAGCTCCTTGCTTGCGAGTACTTTGGATGAGTACTCACAGTTGCTTTTCTCCCTCTTTTCCCCTCTCTATACCTGATTGTCGCAACCAGATGCTGGAGTCCAGGAGCTAGAGATCCCGAGGATGATTCTACATGGAGTTCGGCTTCGAGGAGTAGTTAAGAGGTCCCAGGCAGGAGGCCTTGCCTTTTCGATCGTTGTTACTTTTGTGCTAGCCTTCTTAAGGCAAACTTGTTTAACTTATGTCTGTACTCAGATATTGTTGCTTCCGCTGACTCGTCTGTGATCGAGCACTTGTATTCGAGCCCTCGAGGCCCCTGGCTTGTATTATGATGCTTGTATGACTTATTTATGTTTTAGAGTTGTGTTGTGATATCTTCCCGTGAGTCCCTGATCTTGGTCGTACACATTTGCGTGCATGATTAGTGTACGGTCAAATCGGGGGCGTCACAAAGGAGGAAATGCTTATGGTTACGAACAAGGACAGAGCAGTCAGGTAGAAGGAGGAAATGCTTATGGTTATGAACCAGGGCAGAGTAGTCAGGTAGAAGGAGGAAATGCCGATGGTGATTACAATGGCGAGGTGGACGCTGACGAGGTAGATGGGCACATGCAGAACCAGATGGAAGAAGAAGACACCGATGTTGAAAGGGGTCATGCCGATGATTCTGACGAGTCAGATGAAGAAGAAAATGCAGAGGAGGTCCCGAATCCTGCATGGTGGAATCATGACTTCTCATCTGCAATGACCGTGAATGATGTTCATGATTCAGCCTGGCAATATCACCAGAACAATATTGCGACGGGTGCTATGTATCCGAACAAGCAAGCCCTGAAGGATGCAATAATTAATTGGGCAATGTCCACGCAAAGGGTTTTCACAGCTCAGGTGTCCCGTCAGAAATTCCTGACAATGGTATGCAAGAACGCAGATTGTCCCGCCAGGGTGCACGGCTTTCTCCCTAAGTATGGCACAAGTTGGGTGATAAGTGACTTAGTTAATCACACTTGTCTTATTCCCTGCATCCCTCAAGATCATGCCAACCTTTCATCCATGCTTATTGCTCGATTGTTTTACGATGAGATAGTGCAGGGCAAAGCTATGGAAGTGAAGGCAGTCCAGACAAAAGTCTTCGCCAGGTTCAAGTACAGAATTTCTTATGGCAAGGCTTGGAGGGCTAAGCATGCGGCGCTTGAGAGGAGATTTGGTTCTTATTTTGATGCATATGACTCTGTTGTCCACCTCCTCCACACCCTGCAGCTGCGGAATCCAGGCACCTATATCGATATCCAAGACATGTTCATGCCAGAGTTCCCAACTGTGAGGGTGTTGCATCGTCTCTTCTTCTCTTTCGGTGTATGCATCGAAGCTTTCAAGCATTGCCGACCGGTGATATGTGTTGACGGTACTTTTCTCACAGGCAAGTACAAGGGTCAGATCCTGACAGCCATAGGTCAAGACGGCCAAAATCAAGTCGTCCCACTGGCATTTGCTTTTGTGGAGAGTGAGAACATTGAAAGTTGGACATGGTTCTTCAGGCAGTTGAAAATATCAGTTGTGAAGGAGAAGCCCAATGTGTGCATCCTTCATGACAGGCATGTAGGTATACTCAGTGCGATAAGGACACTGACAAACCCAGGCCCTAAGGAACAAGTTCCATGGCAGGACTTGCAGAGTCGTTGGTGCATGCGCCATCTGGGGGCTAATTTCTTCTCGCAGTTTAGAAATAAGAACCTGATGAATCTGTTCAAAAAACTCTGCAAGCAGAACCAGTTATGGAAGTACAATTTGATACGCGACAGACTTAATGTGTGCACGCAGAGACACGTGAGGGACAGGAAAGCTGCAAGAGATGCAGCGGTGAGGGCACATGTTGAAGCAGTAGCTGCACAGTTGGCAACAGGAACAACGGCCGTGGAGGAGGAGCCTGTTGGGCTATGTGACCTGCCAGGCTTTGACCCACCTGGTACTAGGAGAAGGCTCGGGAGGTCGATTAAAACCTTCGAGCAGTGGATAGAGCATGAGCCTCTGGAGAGGTGGTCTTTGCTACATGACACACATGGAGCAAGGTACGGTGTCATGACAACGAACCTCGCGGAAACATACAACTTTGTCCTCAGAGGAAACCGGGCATTGCCACTTACAGCCATCGTTGAGGGTATTTTCTATGGCACCGTCAAGTATTTCAGAGATAGACGTCAAAAAGCAGAGCAGCATATCTTGAACAACCCAAATACACGGTACTGTGAAAGAGTCACGAAGTACATGGACAACAAGATGCAAAAAGCTAGGTCACACACTGTAGTCGCCATCGGTAATCAAGAAAGAAGGTTTGAGGTCCGCTTAGCCAACAACAAATTCGGATGTGCAAATGAGTTGAGGACGCATGAGGTGAAAATTGGCAATGAAGCCTGGCCAACGTGTGAGTGCACATGCAATAAACCGAAATTGCTTCACCTACCTTGCTCACATGTACTTGCTGCTTGCCGGCAGCTTGGAATGGACGCAATATCGTTTGTGTCTCCATTTTTTCTGAAAGAGTCTGTCCTCAATACCTGGACAGGTGAGCTGATGGGTTTTCGATCGATGGGTAATTTCAACAGCGTCAACCCCGCCGAAAGGCGTTACATTCCAAACCCAGAGCATATGCGTACAAGTAGAGGCAGACGGCAGTGTCAGCGCACCCGGAATGATATGGATGAATCTGAAGCAGGAGGTCCGACTAGGCAATGCATTCTATGCAATGAATTTGGCCATAGGGACACTAATTGTCCCACTTTCGTCATTGGGCGTGGACGAGGCAACCGGGGAAGAAGAGGAGGTAGAGGCAGTAGAGGAGTAAGGGCGAGAGGAAGAAGCTAAGCTAGCAGTAGTATGTTCTGAATTTGTATTAAGTGTGGTGTGGCACTATGTTCTGAATTTGTATTAAGTGTGGCACTATGTTCTGAATTTGTATTAAGTGTGGCACTATGTTCTGAATTTTTATTAAGTGTGGCACTATGTTCTGAATTTGTAATAAGTGTGACACTATGTTCTGAATTTTTATTAAGTGTGACACTATGTTCTGAATTTGTATGCATGCGGCGCTTGAGAGGAGATTTGTATTAAGTGTGGCACTATGTTCTGAATTTTGTATGTGCAGGAATGTCGGGATTGTGGTTGCTGAATGGGGACATTGATAGGGGTCATCGTGCTGCGATATGGTATGAGCGCAAGCTTGAGCCTCTGGTCACTCGCACTCCTAAGGAAAACTGGATGATACACTCAGGATGGCTTCAGCGGTACGTGCTTTATTAATTTGCACACTGACATGCATATTAATGGTTGAAATGGGAGACACTAACTGAAATGTTCTCTGATGAAGGTTGAAATGGGCCGGCCTTTTACCTTTCGCGCGTCTTGTTGAGTCTATCCTGGGTGAGAAACGCCTCGCCATCGATGGGTCCTTGCTGAGCTGCTTAGTGGACCGTTGGAGGCCAGAGACCCACACGTTTCACTTCAGATGGGGAGAGATGGCTCCTACTCTGGAGGATGTGTCACTTTTGCTCGGACTACCGTTGGCAGGTCATGCCGTAGGACCGTTGGACGCACCGGCTGGTTGGGAGCGAGCTCTTACACAACGTTTTCATGGTGTTTTTCCGGATGCTCTGGATCCGGTATGGGAGCATCACGGACCTAAGTATGAGTGGTTGCTAAATTTCCGGGTAATTTTCCCTACCTATTATCTTCAAGTTATCGTGCATACAGTTTTACAGAAAATAATTGCGGCTTACTAAAACTTTCTCTTCGCTTAATGCAGATCCAGAACTTCCGGGTGCCGTTGACTGCGGAACAGATCACTCGGAGCCTGGAGGCCTACTTAATGTGGCTTTTCGGCAAGGTGATGTTCACGGAGAACCATGTCACCACTATTAGCGCGCTCTACATCCCTATGGCACTTGAGATAGCGAGCGCTCAGACGGCGGATCAGATCAGACAGAGGAGTTGGGGTTCGTCGGTCTTAGCGGCTACATACCGAGGTATGTGCAACGGTTGCCAGCTTACATCGAGAAAGCCAGCCCTTCTTGGAAGCCCTCTATTCCTACAGCTGTGGTCGTGGGAGAGGTTCTCTATAGGGCGACCAGATGTACGTGTTCATGAGCCTATAGACGCCATGTTTGATGTTGACGGCATCGACATGCCTACTTTCGGTCTGTGTTGGACACGTCGCGAGGTATGCACCGTGTTGTAGTTTAATGCAACTTTTTTCTGCACAAGAGATAGTTCGATGCTAGCGGCTACTAACTTTTCTTCTCTGCAGAGACGCTTTGCTAGTGATCAGACCAGGAAGGCATACACAGCATTGAATGAGCAGTTCGATGCGTACACCGGGGTCATCTGGCAGCCCTACACGGAAGCAGCCATACAAGCGAGATACCCTGGTGGTATGTCTGTGCTATGCACAAGGGACCGAGATTACTGGATGACAAAATCTAAGATCATCTTCAATGTCTTCGTCGAGGAGATGGCACAACAGAGGGTTATGAGGCAATTTGGTCTTCTGCAGTTGGAGCTACCTCCCCCTATAGAGAACCCGGTGCCAGCACACATCCACAGGTATTAACCAGTTTTTCAATGTTGCATTATCTTTCATAGTACTCCATTCAAAGCTTTAGGTAATTGTTGAACACACACCACAATTTTAGGACGACAAGGAAGGGCATGACCAGGACAACTGCTGACTGGCTAGTTAGACTAGAGTCGTATGTTATAGAATGGGAGACAGCAAACACAAATCTATGGCACGAGAATCACAATTTCGATCTCGATGAATTCAATCTCTATTTGCGGCGCTACATGACCGGAAAACGGTTACGCATCGTTGAGTACTCCCACCCAGAGGAGATACCGGATCCTACTCCGTCGGATATGTACCCGAGCTATGATACTTCGGGCTCTAGGCAGTACGCGGTAAGATATATTTTCTTTACGTAATGTTGTCACATACTTTGACGTGCAAGAGACAGACATTATTAATCGTCATGGAAATTTGCAGGCTACCTTGACATGCGAACTCTACGACGACGTGACCACCTTTGGACGATCACTATCGTCTGGACCTCTTCTTCACCATCGTCCAGTGCTACAGCCCTTCTTGGAAAGAATTTAGAATAAGATACGGACTGTGTACGAGGCTATCACGTGCACCCGGAGAACCGATGTTGTTCAGCACCAGCAGGAGCAGCCGCGTCACTCCATGCACCGACATCAACCACGTCCACGTCTAGCACATCAGCCGACAACCAGGCCACCCCGTCCTGACCAACCTGGCAGTTCTACGTGGCACCCGCAGCACTATGGTCCCACATCGAGCTTCGTGTTTTCTCCACAGCCACAGCAACACGGTCCCTCGTCGAGCTTCGTGTTATCTCCACAGCCACAGCAGCACGCTCCCTCGTCCAGTTTCGTGTTTGAGCCAGAGCAGCCGTCACAGCCAGCAGGTATGTGTCTTCATATTTATTGTTTTCAATATTAATTGACGCGACCTCATTCTTCATGATGAAACGTTCCATCGCGTAGGAGCCTACGGATATCAGGCGTCTATGTCGGCATCACATGATACGTGGGGGAGTGATCAACATCCCGAGGAGAACATACAGGCTCAGATGTCGCAGCACACCCAGTGGATGAACATGTTTTCAACTCCTCCACCAGGCCCCACACAGGATACACAGCATGACCAGGGAGAGTCTGAGATTCCTCCTCGTCACATTAGGGCACCCGACAGGTTGGGATGGTCGCCGCTTCCAGATCCGCCTCCCCGCCAGGCCAGACGTCGTCAGTGACGCTTCTATCTATCAGTAGAGACATTACCATCTATTTCTGTGTGAGACTTATGTCTATTCTATGTATGAGACAAATGACTATGTACTTATGTATGAGACATATGCCTACTCTATTTTAGTACTCTGTTATCCGAACTACAAGATCATATTTAGATAGAACATAATACTCATACAACGAGACATTACAAACAACTAGATAGAACTACATCTAAATTAAATGGTACGTAACTGAACTCACAACATACAGCATAAAAACTACATGAAGTCATCATCGTCATCCTCGATCGATGCAGAACTCTTGCCCTTCGACGATGAAGAACTCTTGCCCTTCGACGATGCAGAAACCTTGCCCTTCGATGATGAAGAACTCTTGCCCTTCGACGATGCAGAACCCGGAAGCGGCGGCATGAAGATATCATCTTCGTCCTCGCTCTCCTCAGTCCATAAACATGGATTATTTGCTGCAATCCTTCTGAAAGTTTCACTCTTCGGCACCACTACCTTCTTCCACCTGTCATGCAACCTAAGAAATTCTTTACGTACCTCCTCACATAGGTCCTTTCAGGCCACCCAGACCTACGTAATTGGTGAGCCAACTCATTCATTATGGTGTCACTACCGGTGAGTTCGTCCCATGGAACTATCCTATTATCCATCCTGAAATCGGTAGCTAGCCTCAGAAGAGTCCTGCTCATCCCAGGGTGAAAACTACGATCGAAAGGATAATGGGACATCTCAACTACACTACACTGGAATGCTTATCCACCTCCGTCTGAAGGGGGTTTTATAGGTAGAGAGGAGAAAATGGCGGGAAAGAACGACTGCGGTATGGTGGGAAAGGGTTGGCGGGAAATGGGTGGCGGGAAACGGGTGGCGGGAAATAGTTGGCGCGAACATATGGCGGGAAAGGGTTGTGCGGAATACGTCATAGTTAAAAAAAACGGGGATCGTTCGGGAAAAAAAATGGTGGCATGCACCAGTCGGCCCACAGCAGGCCAATTAGTCCTTGTCGGCCCACTGCAGGCCTATCGGCCGACTGCAGGCCGACTGGACCCTGTCGGCCAACTGCAGGCCGACTGGACTTGATCTGGTGGCCGACAGCCCAATCGGCCAGCAGCAAGCAGATGGGCCACCAGTCGGCCTGCTGTGGGCTGACTAGGCTCAGTCGGCCTGCAGCGGGCCGACAGTGTATTATTTTTAAAAATTATTTTTTCAGCGTAATATTTCTGTAATTTAATAAAAAATGTATTATTTAAAAAAAATAGCTACATACTCTGGGCTGCTCTAGTCAGTCCCAAGTCCCATTATGGGCCAAGCCTTTGTACTCTACGTGATTGCCAGAGGAAAGGAAAAAATAATCTGACTGACGCAAAGTTTACTTTCAGGTATCGGAAGAATAGCAAATGCGAGAAACTTTTGGCAATGTTTGTCACTAAAAAAATCAGAATTTTTTTAATTCGTTTTCAATATTTTTTTCAATTTTACTGTTCATCCGAGTTCATTTGTGCTCGGGACTACAAGAGTACTTTCGCTAGTATAGAGTACATTTTACCCGGCGGGCACCATCAGTGTAGGGCAAGTTCATTTCCAAGAGTCTAATACCAACAAACAACAAGAGCAAAACTCCCAACTCTACGGCCTGCAGTAAAACAACAAGTGGCTGGTTATTAGTTTATAGTTCTTGTTGGCGGCCTGCTCTAAAACAACAACCAGTGGAGTATATGTTTCTTGGCTTAGCACGGCAGGAATTAGTCTTGCACAGCGGCAGTTATTGGCTCATTACCTCTTAATTTGTTCTTAAAGGTAATGTAGATGCGAGGATTTGTATGCTACTTACAAGTACAGCGGCATCGATCATACATCCAAGTCATTGCCGGCGGACAAGAAGGAGATATGACGACGGGCAGGGAGAAGAGGTGGAGCCTGGCCGGCGCGACGGCGCTCGTCACCGGCGGCAGCAAAGGAATAGGGTACGTAATATACGTTCCTCTTGAGTTTTAGAGTGCGTTACTTACTCGCTAGCCATCGTGCTCGACTCATGTGTAGGCGCGCCATTGTGGAGGAGCTTGCCGGCTTCGGGGCGCGGGTGCACACGTGCTCCCGCAACGCGGCTGAGCTTGAAGAGTGCCGCCGGCAGTGGGAGGAGGAGGAGCTGTCTGTCACCGTCTCCGTGTGCGATGTCTCCGTACGCGCTGCGAGGGAGAAGCTCATGGAGACGGTCAGGGAATCCTTCCACGGCAAGCTTGACATATTGGTACTCGCCACTCGATTAGTTATTTGGTCCGATCAATATACAAACAGTTTTTTTCTAATATAAAAACATGCAACCTGTTTGGAACTCCATTGATTTAAAATATACTCCCTCCGTTTCATAATTATTATCCTGGTTTTGGACTTTTGGTTCATAAAACCACAACAATAGTTATGGAACAGAGCGAAAACTAAAGCCACGACAATAATTATGGAGCGGAGGGACATAGAAATCGATTCGTTAAGACCTCTCCAAAAGCAATACGTACATTAATATGTTGTTTCTTAGACTAGACATGTCAGATGTTAGCTAAGGTGGCTGCTCCATTTGTAGCCGCTTGTAGCATGCTAGACCAGAGACATCAAATAAATTACTCATATTGTTAGTGGTCCATTTCAAGAGTTTGACCATCAATTGCCCTACAAACATCTGATTTATGCAATATGGGATCTTAATTCATAAGTAGGGGTTATTAATGTGAAGCAAACAACCTCGATTGTGTACTCCCTCCGTAAACAAAATATAATAGCATTTAGATCACTACTTTAGTGATCTAGATGCTCTTATATTTCTTTACAATGGGACTACTGAATAAATAAATTAGTTCTTGCCGTTTAAAGTTTCCTCTTCACAAATGAAAACACATCAACCAAGGGAATAACACAAAATCTCAAAACAGATTCATGAAAACTATGGAAGATTCTCTTACAGTGAACACTGACATATAGGTGAACAATGCGGGGCAATTGTTTTTCAAAGTGGCTACAGAGTTGACCGAGAACAACTACTCGCATTTGATGGAGACTAACTTAGCGTCGAGCTTCCACCTCAGTCAGCTCGCACACCCTCTCCTACTCAACGCCTCCATATGCGGAGGAGGCAGCATCATCAACATCTCCTCCATTGCTGGCTCAGTTGGATTCCCATGCTTCACACTTTATAGCATCACAAAAGGTAGATATACACCTGACAAGATATCCATATGCTTATGAAAAGGTTTTTCAATCATCCTAAAAGCCCCTGACAATTTTTTTTCATTTTCCTCTTTATACGTGTTGACTCACATGCAGGAGGAATGAACCAACTTACAAGGAGCCTCGCCACTGAATGGGCTAGAGACAATATTCGTGTGAATGGTGTTGCTCCATCCATGATCATGACTGACATGATTAAAGATGTATGTGTCAAAATTGTATTGTGACTATTTCTTTTTTGCGAACTTTGTTCCAACGTAAAAATTGTTCAGAAAATACGCAATAATTACTGGGATTATTCAGATAACAAAACACAATTTATTGTTAAATCTTCCATAATTACATTTTTTTATTTGGGGTACTCCTTACATAAAAACAACGGGGAACTAACAACGATTTTGGTTGTTCTCGATCAAACAGATAGAGCCGGATGCCCTGGAGAAAGAGTACTCGCGGATCCCATTGGGGCGTAGTGGCAAGCCAACAGAGGTCGCGTCGATGGTGTCCTTCCTCTGTATGCCCACAGCATCCTATATCACCGGCCAAGTTATTTGTATTGACGGTGGTCGATCCATTTGTTAGAGCTTAGCTGGTGATGCTTGTACGATAATAATGTTTCAATGACCATGTAAGAAAACCTATAAAAAGCATACACACATGTGTAATTTAGCATTTTTTGTAACATATAGATGGCTCTTCGCCATCGATCATGCTATTGGAAGGGTTCGGCCGGAACATGCATGTGATGTACCTCCATCCAAATAGAAAAAATAGTATTTGTCTAGATCGAGATAAGAAATAATTTTAGTCACTCGTCTCTAGAACATATCATCACATACGATTCATAAAGGGAATTATACACGATTTTTCGCAAACATATTTAACTTCGCAGTGACTGGGTCATCTGTGGTACAGTTTTAAGAAAAGTAAAAGTAGCATGTGATTCTTTCATATCACATATGGTTCTTTAGAAACAACCTGCGATACTCTTTGTTAGAATTGGTAAAAAAATTGCTAGCCACAGAAAATGCTTGTGAGAAGTATTTGAAACACAACCACCACATATTGTTGATCGCCAAATGGAGTGAGCAATAGATTCCGGCCTCTTTTGATCTTTTGAATCATGTAGCCATTATGGATATTGATGAGATTTTGAATATCCATGTAAGTTTGTCACTATCTAGAGAAACTTACATAATCACAACTAAGTCTATTAACCATCATAGATGAGTCATATTCAACCAACATGGAGGTATCCAAATACTGGAGAGTGTTCTAATGGCCCAACTTGATATCCATGATTTTCCTTCTTCCACGTCAAAATAACAACCAAGAACCTGGTTGCCTACACACAAGGTCTCACCATAATGGTCACGGGTAATAAAACCCACAGAGCATTGCCTCTTGTTCTCCAGGAACATACATCCATATTTTATTTTGAGCACTGATTCGGTACAACCACCTCACTGAACGTATAAAGGGCAATATGGGCCTTTGGCAAATCGTACACTTTCATATGTATGGTGGGTCATCCGTCGGAACGTATACACCGTACAGCGGGAGCTATATTTCACATTCAGCGAGATGGAAGGATTTCTCGCTGACGTGGATATAGTAACCGGCCGGCACATTATGGCACACTTATTAATTAAAAGAAATATAAAATTTAAAGGGAGAAGGAGGGATCAATCTCGGGTCTCCTTGTTGCTAACCGGCGCTGCGAGCCACTGAGCCACTTCCGGCTTTGTGGTATAAAAACTAGAGCATGACTTACTTGAGAGTAAAAAGTCGGGTTTTCACTTGTTTTTACCGGGTTTTCTTTGTTTCTATTTTTTCTTTGTATTTTTCATCGGGGTTTCTTCATTTCTTTCTCTATTTTCACTAGTTTTTTCTCCTCTTTCTTTTTATTTGGTTTTCTTTCTTTCTCGGTTTTCATCGGGTGTGTGGATTAATTTGGGCTATATGGAACTGCCGGCATGATGTGATTTTTAAAAGACAAACCATCAAAAAAATTGTAGGTTATCTACAGAGCAACTGGTTGGATACGTACGTGATCGTCACTCAGCCATGCGGAACCCAAAGAGCATATAGGTTTTGAGTGCAACCGTTAGGAGACGTAGCATGAAATAGTTACAGGCGGTCCAACAAATAGCATAGGTGTTTAGTCATCTGGTCCTATTTATGTCGATTGTGGCGAATTTTGTTTCGTTGCTACTCGTTTTGCGAGCTTGTACCAAACTAGGTACTTGTTGACTGCTTGCTTTAATAATATGCCCGCATGCATCACTCTGATGCAGAGGCCATGGGCAATCCTCTTTTTCAAAAAAATGGTCTTTTTTTTTCTTTCTCGTTTTTCATGGGATTTTTTTCTCTCTAGGCTTTCACTTTTTAATACACATTTTGGTACATATGTAATACATTTTCCTAATACACATTTAACATTTTTAAATATATGGTTAATTTTAAATAAATGGTCAACAATTTTATACACATTTAACATTTTTTAAATGCCTGATTGACATTTTTTAAATACGTGTTTAACCCTTTTTGATATACTTGGATTAACATTTTTTGTAACATAGAATATCTGGAAATATAAATAAAGTACAAAACAAAAAAACCAGGAAAAACAAGAATATGGCCTGCCGCCAGCGGCGCGATGGGCCGGCCCAATATATGCCACACCTTAAGTGAGATTTCCTCTCTTCTCGCTTTAGGCAAGATATTAGTGCTCGTGTCAAATAGACGAGAGGCCGGCCGACTGGACCGGCCCATTGTCGCGCGCTGAAACAGGGAAAATTTTCCTGAAAAAGGAATGACAGTGTGAGGGATCGAACCCTATAACTCCCACTGCTGACTATTCATCGCAGGCCACACAAGGTAATAAGCATCAGCGTCTATTGTCTAACTAGGAAACGCGGCCTACAACAATTATCGTTGAGCAATCGGTTTGCTATAGCGAACCTGTATTTTTCTTACTATAACTTTGTGTGTTCATCATTTTTGGTATAACTCTTTTGTTTCTTTTCTAAAAAAATCTCATGCTATCAAAATTTGTTCAAATTTTAAAACATATTTGAATTTTTAAAAATAATACAAATATTTGTAATTTTTGAAATTGTACATAAATTTTAAAAATAATGACCATGTCTTGCAAAATTGCTGAGAATTTCAAAAGACAAATATTTCTAAAAACACAATTAGAAAAAAGAACATTTTTCAAAAATCTCAAAAAAATGAAAACCCTAACAAATTTGGAATTTTCAAAACAAATATTACCAAATATTAGAAACGAATTTGTCTTAAATTCCCAGATCATTTTTTATTTATGTAGATTTTCTTAAATGGGAATATTTTTAAAATTCCTAACAAATTTTGGAAACATGAACATTATTAGAATTTGTCAACAAATATTAAAAAGGGAATAGTTTTTGAATTTCTAAACAAATTTTGCAAGCGACAACATTTTTTGAATTCGTGAACTTTTTCCAAATCCACGAGCGCTTGGGCCGGCCGAACAAGCGCCCAACGAGAGCGATCTCGTTGCCTAGTTTCGCCAAGGCCTAAGGATTTTTCTCTTTTTTGTTTTCTTCTTCTTGGCTAAATTATTTATCCTTTTCGAACTTTATTATTTTTTAAACCAGTTCAAAATTTTAAAATATTGTTTCGAATACCAAAATAATAGTTTTAAGTAACTGTTTTAAATTATTATTTAAATTATTTAATCCTTCAAATGATTATTAAATGCTTTAAAAAATCTATTTTCAATTTTATCCCTTTGTATTTATTAGTTATGCGTAAAATAACAGTTTTAAGTACTGATATGTCTCCAGTATATATATATTTTTTGTTGTTTCATGTTACAATATTATTAATCATTGATGCTTTATATGCATTTATATGTTATTTTATATTATTTTTTGGGCTAATCTATTAACCAGTGCCTAGTGTCAGTTCGTGTTTTTAGCTTCTTTTTGACTTTTCAGAAAATCAATACCAAACAAAGTCCAAACACGATGAAAGTTTACGGTGATTTTTTTCTGGACCAGAAGGGACCCTACAAGGTTAGGGAGGAGGCTAGAAGGGCTACGAGAGAACCACGAGCTCACAGGGCGCGACCTACCTCACGCAACTCCGTTTGATCTAATTTTGCTTCTATAAATTCCAACATATTCCCAAAACACCAGAGAGCCACGAAACACTTTTTTCATCACCGCAATCTTCTATTCTTCCACGATCCCATCTAGAGACATTTCTCGGTACTCTGCCGGAGGGCGAATCGATCACGGAGGGCTTCTACATCATCCTTGCTGCCTTCCGATGATGCATGAGTAGTTCACCACAGACTTACGGGTACGTAGCTAGTATCTATATAACTTCTTCTCTCTCTTTGATATTCAATACAATGTTCTCCTCGATTTTCTTGGAGTTCTATCCGATGTAATCTTTTTTTGCGGTGTGTTTGTTGAGATAAGATAAATTATGAGTTTATGAGTTTATGATCATATTATTTATTGAAATTAATTGAGTTTTTTATGAAGTTTATTATGCATTTTTTATAGCTTTGTATTTCTCTCTGATCTATCTGTTTGGTTTGGACAACTAGATTGATTTATCTTCAGTGGGAGAGGTGCTTTGTAATGGGTTTAATTTTGCGGTGTCTACACCTAGTGACATTAGGGGTAGCGAGGCGCATATTATATTGTTGCTATTAAGGGTAAAACGGCGGGGTTAAATCATATTGCTTGAGTTTATTTAGTCTACATCATGTCATCTTGCTTAATGCGAGTCATGAATTTAATATCATAGATACATGCTGGATAGCGATTGATTGGTGAAGTAATAGTAATAGATGCAAGAAGGAGTCAGTCTACTTGTCACAGGCGTGATGCCCTATATACATGATCATTGCCATGAATACGTCATAACTATGTGTTTTTCTATTAATTATCCGACAATAATTTGTCTACCCACCATATGATATTGTTTAGAGATAGAAGTCTCTAGAGAAAAACTATGGCCCCCGGGTCTACTTTAATCATATTAAGAAAACTAAAAATACTTTGCTACAATTATTTTACTTTTATTTTGTTTTGAAATTTATCTATCTACCACTACAACATTTAATCATTACAAGTAACGAGTTCAAGGGGATTGGCAACCCTCTTGTCCGTGTTAGGTGCAAGTATTTGATTTTGTGTGTCCAGGTGCCGTTCACGGGGATTTAGTTGGTGCTCCTATTGGTCCGATAACCTTGGTTCTCACTGAGGAAAATACTTATCTCTATTGTACTGCTTCACCCCTCCTCTTCGAAGAAAAACCCAACGCAGTTTACAAGTAGCAAGTACCTGTTTAAATTTTGACTTTAAATATTTTTTTGCTTCAAACATGGCATTGGTGCCTACCATGGGCATATGCCCACTTGCTAGAAAAAATTGAATTCAATTTAAGAATGTCCAAGAAAACAGGGTGTCTGGTAGTGTCAGAATGCTCCGTTTGAAAACACGTTGTTTCTCGACATCCGTCAAATGACCCCAATTTTTTATTGGCTTGTATGACCAATTCAAGGCACCATGCTATCCCTTCCCTAACCTCCTCTCATAGCTCCCTTTCTCCACGCGGGCACGCGCTCGAGCGCGAGCACAGCCGAGCATCACCATGGCCTCACACCGCCCACAACCGTCCGCCTTGCCTCGACGGGCCACTCCGTTGTGGCCATGAACCCCTTCGACTCCTTCCTCTCTGTTCCCGCCGTCCTCGCAGCCGCACCACCACAATACACATCGGTCATCGTCGACCCTTCGTGCACGCCCGCTCACCCGGCAGCGCCGAGCTCCGAGTGACCTTGGCCGCCACTTGGGATAAGCCCTGGATACTTTCCCACACCATCGGCAGCTCCCTGCCCCGAGCAGCTTCGGCCGCCCCACGGCCCTGGTGAGCCTCTCTGTCGTCATTCGCGGCACTCGTAGATATAGTTTTATTCTAGACCCTCTTCCTTCCCTAAAAGCCTAATAAATCAAAACAAGAGAAAATCATAAGTGAAAGCTCGAGTCGAAGAGTGAAGGTCGCTCGGTAACTCGAGTCGATTTGTCCCATCCATTCTTGCCCGAAACAAGTGGGCTATTCATTCCAGTGTCACCTTTGTTCAATCGAGTCCATGTTCTCTATTTTCAAAAACTCATCCATTCACCGACCAGTGAACCAGAGGTTTAAAGCTTGGAATTGAGCTTTCTAGCTTTCTTTAGTACAATCTTTTAGCGAGAGCAACCCCGGGTTCGTTCCTAAGACTACATTCACAACTTTCTCTGTTCATGTTCCGGCATAGGAGTTCTAGTGGTAGGATATGGGACAGAGCTTTAAGGATTGCAGTAAACCTCATATGCGCGTGGCTCATCATAAGACCTTAGCCTGATGTCCTACCCAAAGACTTCAAAGGTAGGCATAGGACAACCTTTCCGAGTTCTACCTTCCTAACCTATAACTTGGTTTGCTTGCCTGCTTCCTATCTGACCCATCAATCAAAGAAATGTTCTAGTTCCGCGATACGAGCTTCACCGTCGCTATGAGACAATAGATTTCTTGGTTGGGGGTCCCTTTATCAAAGGCTCTCTTCCCTACTGATCATACAACAAATGAAGGTGGTTAGAAAGATGGCACATCGATCTTCTACACATCCTGTTCGTGTTGCGGAACACAGAAAATCCACCTTCCTTGGAAAAGAAAATCCTAACTCCGAAGTAGCAAAGGAGACTTGGGTGGCGCCTTCTGAAGAGCCCTTCATTTTGTGACTCAGATAGGCTAGGATTCGTGTATGAGCCGAAAGGGTTCGTAGAACTGACTCAGACAAACTTCACCGCCACCGGCCAAAGGAAAATCAATTTGGGCGAAACGCACTCGGCCGGGCCATGGGAAAATCAAATTGGGAAAAAGGCACTCCGTTGGTCAGTCCGCTGCAGGCTCTGCGTTGCGCAGCTTGCGCTCGGCTGTTTGCAACACGCTTGATGTTGCAAACACGTGCACGGCGGGGAGGATGGTGTGCACCACACGATAAAGCACCAAGCGGATGGTCGCAGAGGCAGTCGATGCGCGCCAATGATTAGTCGGTCGAGCCAAGTCAAAACTGGAGCACAAAGAGACAAATTGTCGAGTCTAACACCAAACCACCAGAGCAAAAATCTAATTGACGGCCTGCTCCATAATACGTAGTATAATACGTCATTAGTTTAATATATGTTCTTGGCCTGGCACGGCAGAACTAGTCTTGCACAGCTAATTTAAGACTCGTTACCTCAACAATGTAGACGTGATCAGAATATATGTACGCACACACAAGCATCCTACACTCAATTCGCCACCGGCGGAGGAGGAGGAGATATGACGACGAGCAGGGAGAAGAGGTGGAGCCTGGCCGGCGCGACGGCGCTCGTCACCGGCGGCAGCAAAGGAATAGGGTACGTAATACACACGTGGGTGCACGTACGGTACGTTTCCCTTGAGTTTTCGAAAGCCGTCATGCTCGATTCATGCGTACATAGGCGTGCCATCGTGGAGGAGCTTGCCGGCTTCGGGGCGCGGGTGCACACGTGCTCCCGCAACGCGGCGGAGCTGGAAGAGTGCCGCCGGCAGTGGGAGGAGGAGAAGCTGGCGGTCACCGTCTCCGTGTGCGATGTCTCTGTGCGTGCTGAGAGGGTGAAGCTCATGGAGACGGCCAGGGAGTCCTTCGACGGCAAGCTGGACATACTGGTAAGGTCTAGCCGAATTACCGTTCGTTGCTGTCAAAACATACTCATGTATGCAAAAACAAAACAAAAAACTTCATCATTTGGTCCAGGTTTATTTTGGTTAATATATAGAGCACTCCAAATGATCCACCTTGTGTCGTTTCTTAGATTCACCATGCCAGATTTTTTGCTAAGGTGATATTGAATGGATGAAGAAAGTGTATTGTATTTCATGCTAAATACAGTCTGTACATACCATGTGGTAAGCGTGGTAAAATCAATTTCAAACAGACAGAAAAAAATACAGTATGTACATGAACTCACATTTATAGTTGCTGTTTAAGACAAGACCTCAGCCAACAAATTACCTGATTAATATCTTATTGGTGTGATATAAATTGTATTTTTAGTTAGGTATTTCTCAGCACGAAGCTAACAACCTCAATTTTGTGTATTAAATAAAAACAAATATTAATAATATTACCTATTGCTGGTTAAAGTCTTCACTTAATAAATGGAATATCTCAAGTGAAGGAGTAACTGAAAATCCCAAAAAAGATCCACGAAACCTATGAAACTTTCTTAACCCATTCATATCGACAACATAGGTGAACAATGCGGGGCAATTGGTTTTGAAAGCGGCTACAGAGTGGACGGCGGACGACTATGCACAATTGATGGAGACTAACTTAGAGTCTAGCTTCCACCTTAGTCAGCTCGCGCATCCTCTACTCATCAACGCCTCTATACTTGGAGGAGGTAGCATCGTCAATATCTCCTCTGTTGGAGGTATATTTGGCTACCCAGGCCTCGCACTTTATGGCATCACAAAAGGTACATATGCATCTGACAAGATAAACAAGCTTATGGAATACTCCATGCAAATAAATGTGGCCTAACCTCTTGTTTGGGTTTTGTTTCTCATTTATACATGCTGGCTCACATGCAGGGGGAATGAACCAATTTACAAGGAGCCTCGCCACTGAGTGGGCTAGAGACAATATTCGTGTGAACTCCGTTGCCCCAGGCATTGTGTCGACAGACATGATCAAAGATGTAGGTTTGAAATCGCATTGTGACTCCATTTAGTTTTTGGCTAGCCCTGTTTCAAGTATATGATGTCCTAAAAATACTCAACAATTAAACTGATTTATCGTTAAAACATTTCATACTTATCTAACTTTTATTTTGGTACTGGCATATATACTTATGTTGTTGTGGATGCAACAGTTAGAGCCGGATGCACTCGAGCAAGCATGCTCGCGGATCCCGATGGGGCGGAGCGGCAAGCCAACGGAGGTCGCTTCTGTGGTGTCCTTCCTCTGTATGCCCACGGCGTCCTATATCACCGGCCAGGTTATTTGTATCGACGGCGGTCGAACCATTTATTAGAGTCTAGCTGCTAGTGCTACTACTCCGATTGGGAAAAATAAATTAATTAATCAGGATATACCTACATCACGTTTGTTGATGTTTGGTTTCATTACAAATATAGGAGTATGTTGTTCTATAACCATGTATGGATTAAGAAATGGGAAAATGCATTGCAGCTCTCGGGTGCCACACACCCTATAAGAAAATAGCATTAAAGAAATATCAGGAAATTTCAAAAAAAAAATGAAATTTTGGGATATGAAACTTGAGTGACCGTTGTATACCTATGTTCATTTTCATGGGGAATGGGTGTCTGTGGTATCCGTGGGGTAGGAATTACGGCCCGACATACGTTACATTCAGTTTTTTTTTCTACACATACGAATTTTTTGTCTTTTTTACTGGCATTACCATGGGCACCTATTCCCCACGAAACTGAACACGTGTGCACAACGGGTACCCAAGTTTCATATCCTAAAATTTCAGAATTTTTTTGAATTTTCCTAATATATTTTCTAGTGCTATATTCATATAGGAGTGTGTGGCACCCGAGAGTTACAAATTCTCATCTGTAAGATATGCCTATAAGAACTATACACTCTAGTTATGCTCAGACGTAAAGTTTGCATCTTTGTTATGACATACGGTCGCATTGATATCGATCGTGATCATTCAAGGACTCGTTGCAACTCGTTAATATCATCGATTGTTTTGTAGAAACAACCCATGATATTGATTTTTAGAACTGGTACCTTTTCCTGGCTAGGCACGGGAAATGCTTTAGTCATGTGAAACAACCTGAACGATAATCCATATCCTCACTCATGCATTCACAAAACAATAACGGGCATTTCACAAGTATCCATTTAAATAAAAAGCTAGTAATTTCACAAATCATCATTTCAAGGAACTGGTGCTAGAGCAGTGGTTGAAATATGTCAGACACGGGTTTCAAATCCAGCAACACAACTATGTTATTGCCATCATGACCTGAGCAGATTACAGTTTCAAACCAAGGCATGCCTAGGAAGCAAAACTCTACAATTATGAATTCCTGAATTAAAATAAATATTATACTAGAGTGTCAACTTTGATGGTGCTAGTTTTAGAAAAGCACATCAATATAGCCTTAAAAGAGAAAAAATAAATAAATAATGGAGCAAATGTGTCTCAATGGTTGCATCCGATGCATCACATCAAACAAACTAAGAAATAATCTTATAAATTTGTAGAAGCTATTGTTTTTTCTATGGTTTTCTTTGTTCTTTGCCATTTTTCCTTGGTTTTTCTTACTTCATTATTATGCTTTTGATTTCCTTGTTTTTTCGTCGGTTTTTCTTTTTTTTCTTCTATATACTTTGGTTTTCTTTGTTTCTTTCTGTGGCTTTTTTGGTATCTTTTCTTTTCATTTTGTTTCTTTGTTGGTTTTTTGTTTTTTGTTTTTTCAACACTTGTTCAAATATGTGTTAAACAATTTTAAATACATGTTGAATCATTTTTCAACAATAAACACCATTTTTTGAACCATGCAAACATTTTTTTTGCATTGTAGACACATTTTTTGAAAAATGTAATGAACACTTTTTTTGAAACTTCTTATGATTTTGAAAAAAGTTACCTACTATTTTTACTGGTCAAAACTTATTTTTGCATTAATACATTTTTAACATTTTATATTATTTTTAAATGTCATATGCATTTATTTTGAAATATGCAACATTTTATAATTGTCACAAAAAAATTCATACATATGATTAAAAAATCATTTTTACATTCATATTTATTCATTTTTCGTGTACAACAGAAACATTTTTCTATACATGTTTCACATTCTTCAAATGCAAGATTAATACAAAATATAAAGAAATGCAAAAAAAAAAATGTGAAGAAGAAAAAAACATGCGTGACATGTCCATGACATCACCACGGCGTGGTAGCAGCTTACTGGGCCGGGCCAGTTCCGGCTCCCTGCAGCGAGCCATTCCTCCTAGGGGTGGTTACTGCAAGAGCCGCCCTCCTATATCACCATCAAACCTATATCTCACTTATAACGAAACCTATCATACCCTCTACTCCAAAAAAATCTCTTTGTGTTTTAATTGGGCCAGGCCAATTCTTCTCTCCTGTCCCACTCGTGTGCTATGTGGTCGCTTGCCTCACTCGATGTGGCTCGCTGTTAATGGTTCGGTCTGGTTTTTGTGTTTCTTTTTCATTTCATTTTATTTTTTCTTTTGGATTTCTTAGGCTTTTCAACGGTTTTTGTTGTTTGTTTCTCAATTTTCACAAAAGAAAATCGTACTTCTTTTCTTCCATTTCTTTCGTTTCTTTTTCTTGGTTTTCACTGGTTTTTATTCCTTTCTTTTATTTATTTTCTTTGTTTTTTCTTTCACTTTGTTTGTATCCTTTTCGGGTTGCATTGGTTTCCTTAGTTTTTTTTCATTGTTTTTTATGTCTCTTTTCGTATAAAATAGGGGAAAATTATACCTGTTAATATTTTATTCAAATACAAGAAAATTTATCTATGTATACATTGAACATTTTTGAGACATATATTTTTATGTCAATATTTTATCTTACACATTCTACATTTCTTGTATTTGTATACATAAGAAACATTTTTATCCACACATATAATTTTTTTATAAATACGAGATTAGCTTATTTGAAATATATATTTTAATCTCTACTTTGTTGCGTACATATTATACAATTTTCGTATACATTAGGAACATATATTTACACATTTTTAACGTTTTATTAATGCAGGATCAACATTTTTTTCATACACATTGTATAATTTTTAAATACATTTTCCTTATACATGAAAAACATTTTGACTACACACTTTTAACATTTATTAAAAGGTTGATTAATATTTTTATATATTAACATGTTTTAGATGTTTGATTAACATTTTTTAAATGAATGGTCAACTTCTTTCATACACATTGTATATTTTTTGTATATTTTTTCCATATACATGAGAAAATTCTTTTTATACTCATTTAACTTTTTCAAATGGTTTATTAACATTTTTACAAATATATTATGTAAGGTGTATTTGGTAATATATATTTTGATTCTTTGGGAAGTATAAACAGAATTCAAAAAAAAAAGGAAAAATAGAGCACTGCAATATTCGATCCTGCACCCCATCGATTGGGATAGACAGTTCCACCCACAATTAGAGCTCCTGTGTGATTTGTTGCAGAAATCGAGCAATGCGTTTTACACTCCTTGCAGCCCACCTGGCCCATGAACACGGTGTTGCGCGGGCGAGCATTGTTCCCAACTCTTATTTCGCGCCTTCAGCGCTCGTTACAGTGCTTTTTGCAACTTGGCACACTCCCTTCCCTGTCGTCCTGCGCTCGGCCTATTAACCTTTTACCTTCTTTTCTTCTAAACTTCAAAAACTAGGAGTGCATGTCATGGCAGTGATAACCACTATGACAGCAAACTTTCTTTTTCCCACTCACTTCTTTTTCTCTACTTGTGGCAAATGTAACGTTAAAAAAATTATGGTTTTTTTTATCATATTTTGTTCTGGCGCGCTGTTTTACAATTTTTTATTTTTTTACTGTTCTTCCTTTCATTTTTTCTTCCCTCTTAATATACAAAATTTATTCAAACTCGTGACCTTTTCAAAATAATGAATTTTATTAAAAAACGTCAACTACTTTTCAATTTAGTGAACTTTTTTGCATTCGATTTAATTTCTAAAATTGGTGAACATTTTTTTATCTAAATTGATGAATTTTATCATATCCTTAAACCTTTTTCAAAATCCAGTGAGCATTTATAAATTTCATCAGTTCTTTTCTCAAAATTGATGAACTTTTTTCAAATTTATCTTTTCAAATTTGTTAGCTATTTTTCTAAATTAGTGAACTTTTCTAAATTAGTGAACTTTCCAAAAAAAAATCTAAATTAATGAAATTTTTTGAATTTGCAATTTTTTATTCAAATCAGTGGCTTTTTTCAAATTTCCAAGCTTTTCTTGAATTTGTAAGCTTTTTCAAATCGATGAACTTTTTTCAAACTCAAGAACTTTTTCAATTTTGTGCTTTTCCAAATTGTTGAAATTTTTTCAAAATCATGATGAAAATCGTATTCATGAAATTTTTTGAAGTTTCTTTTCAAATCCGTGAACTTATTTGAATTCGAAAGCTTTTCTGGATTTTCTTAAGATTTGTTCTTGTTGTTTTAGAATTTATTTGCTTTTTTCACAAGTCAATCATTCACCAGTCAACTAGTTAACTGTCGACTGATCAACCATTGACCCAAAGCGAATGAGCTGCGCGCCTGCCGGGTGATCGCGCCACGCTCTGATGGGTCGGCTCATATATGCAGGTGTGTGTGCGTCGGAACCCATAACCTGCGCAGAAGGCGTCGATTAGGAGATCTTAGCGTTGTTTCCACTTCACATCAGTACAGTCGTGTCCCAATATGATGCATTTTTTTTCTAGAAGACCGGGTCGGCCCTTCGGGCGCAACTAGAAGCATGTTTTCTTATAACGCGCAACGCAAAAAATGCCAAGAAACAGTGCGTTCTCTTGATGTCAATGAACCCGGGACCTTGCACCATAATTGCCTGGCTCAGGCCAGTACAACATCTAACTTTTCTTGATTGATACAAATTGCAAAAGTATTTAATAACAAACTGCAGCACCGGCAATTCAAAAATATTTTTTAAAATTTTCAACAAAAATATCCTAAAAAATAGAACAATTTTTGGAATTCCGAATATTGGACAAACACAAACAAATTTTAAAAAATGAAAAAATTTATGAATTCCCCGAACAGTTTTTCAAAATTCCAAACTTTTTTCAAGAACACGAAAAAAAATTGAAAACGACGAACAATTTTCTAGAAAGGAACCATTTTTTAAAAACATAAAAAAACTTTGAAAATCAGGAAAATATGAAATGCTGAATTTTAAAAAAAATTGAATTTATGGGAAATCTGAACCACTTTGAAACATAAACAAATTAGAAAAACATTAACGAAAATTTAAAATTCTGAAGAAACTTTGAAATTTATGACTTTCTAAAAAAATAGAAACAGAAAAAACAAGATGAAAAATAATTTTAAAAGAAAGGAAAATTAAAAAAATGAGACAAAAACAAGTTCAAGGAACCTTCTATGATGTTCCCAAAAACAAAAAGTAAAAAACAGACAGAAACTCCTAGCATGTTCCTAAACTGGGAGAACGTAACAGCTAACATTGCCCCGCCCACTATCAGTCCCTATCATGGTGTCCTGTGCGAAAGCACGACACACTGCCGCATTAAGCGGCATATAGGGTTCTAGAGATGACAAGTATGACAACCATGCATGCTAGATAAGCATCACCTCACCTGCCCTTGGTTGTTGGCACTGAACTAATCCCATGTTTGTTCGCAAAGACACACATTCTTTTCTGCCTGCTTCACTATGTGCACAACATATGTGATTATGTTAATTAATTTTTTAGTCTTTCCCTCTATGTGCACATGCTAGGAGTTGGTCAAATGCCAGAGGCAAGGTTGATTTATTCATCTTAAATCATCAAAAGGAGGCAATCAAGTACTGTAGTTAGTTTTCTTCTTCTTACACCCATGTTTAAATCACCATGCTTTTGTAAATAAGAAAGGGCTAAAAACTGCATAGCATTGGGCAGTCTCTTACTCTTTTAGCACCGATGGCGACTCGCCTCCAAAGGTGCCACTTTTCAGCATAAAGACATAAAAAAATAAGTGGCCACTAATCGCATGACCCATGAGGATGACATGAAATGAAAAGAATCGAGAAACGAATCAACCGTGAACAAATTAAGCGATATGGGCAAAGTGTCAAAATCAAAACGGGCCGGATTAGTTAGAGCAAGAAAGCAGGTTTCAACTTGGTGTTGACTAAAGCCAACGACGACATTACAGATCTCTGTGGTGGGAGTGGGACCCACCAATGGAAGCTGACAGACCATTGCATTTTGCAGTGTGCACATTTCAATGGTGGTCCTCTAGGACTTACACAATGCTCCAGTCATGAGGGCTTCTTTAACCGCGAGGAGATGAGCCCGCCGTCGCCACTGGCCATGCAGGCTTTGCCTGCCGGTTTTCTCCGACAACGACGAGGTGAGAGGGGAGGGAAGGAGAGGAAGGTGATGGCGGCCGCTTCTGGGCCGTCAGCATATATATTCATCTAAGTATGCATTGATCCTTACGTCTAGATACATTCGTCTGAGCGTTAATTAATATGAAACGGAGGGAGTAGTATATGCATTGATCCTGATTCGGAAATGTCACAACGCACTGGATTGGAGTAACAGGCTGACAGCTATGAGCAAATCTAGGTCAACTTGAAGGGTGGCCGATGTTTGTGTATGTCCCACATTGGGGATCTGGAAGCAAGTTTGGCACCAGGATCTTGAGAGGTGACAATCATGCTCCCTGATGCTTGCCCTGGCTTGGTTGGTGGCACTGAACTGATCACATGCGTTGTTCGCACATGACAACATTCTTTTCTGCCCTGCTTTTTTATGTGCACATGCAAGCGCGATTATGTTTACTGGTACGGTCTTAGGCCCAACCAAAAACATGTTGATTTGTCAAAAGCCAGAGACAGGGTAGGTTCATCTTTATGCGTGAAGATTATAATTTTGCTCAAACCCATGTTTAAAACATCATATGTATATATAGTTTTGTACACAGCAGCGCTGTGGTGGCCTATTTTCGCACCGACGACCCAGCTCCAAAAGTGACACTTTTCTCGATAAAGACATAAATGAATTATCAGTGGTGACTAATCGCGTGACCCGTGAGGACGACGTGAAATGAAATGAAAAAGAAGCCGAGATACGAGTCGGCTGCGAACAAAGCGGTATGGACAAACATGTCAAAGTTAATTAAAACAGGTGCTTTTCAAACGTAGGGGGTACGGTGGGTGAAAGTCACGTCACCCCGGCCCCAACAACGGCCGGGCCGGATTAGTTAGAGCACTACGCTTTCACTGATTAGTTAGGGCACTTAGCTTTCACTGGATGTTGATTTTGAAGCCAACAACGGCATTATCATCTCTATGGTGGGACCCACCAGGGGAAGATGGCCATCGTTTGTTGCAATTCGCACATCTCAAGATGCTTATATTATTGGAACAAGGGAGAGCATGGAATATCTGTGTCGTTCGTCCGTGTCAATGAGTGAATGAATGAAGCTGCACTATATTTTGGGTACGGTTTTTGTACACTCAGCAAGCAAACCTTGGTTGGTGTTAGGAGGTGTACCATGCATGCATATAGTGCAGTGGTGCACATGTGCTAGTACTAAGATTCTTCATAATGCCAAATAGTGTTTGTTATGATGAACTCTCTCTGTCCGGATATGTTTGTCGTTGTCAAACAAATGAATGTATCTAAATGTATTTTAAATGCTCGTCGAAGAAATAAATGTATCCAGATGTATTTTAGTTTTAGATACATTCATTTCTCCGACAAGTACTTTCGGACCAATGGAATATTTCACTTTGGTGATGTGATGTATGTACATCAGAGGAGAGGTGATAGAACATGTTAGTTGCTGGTGTTCGTTAGGCTGCTCTAGCTACCCACCCTGGTTGTTTATCTAACGATTAGCAATTCTATTTTGGTGCCATCGGCGCCGAGATCAGTCCACTAAAAGAACAGGTTAGCTGAAACGACGTGATTAGGTTAGGTTGTTGTTACAGTTTTTAATATGGTTACACACATGGAGAGAGCATTGGATCACGTGGGGGCGTGCAATGCAAGCCTGCCCATCGACCGTCGGTCACGGTCACTATTCCTTCATTCCACCGGTCACTCCACGTGCTGAGAGTCTCGTGAAAGCTGGCAACGCCAAGCACAGCCACACACGCGTACACGTCACCGACTGCCACACCTTGGCCGCCGGATGTGCAGCGGATGGCTGAGATGCGTCCTCGTCGGAGAACACGCGGGTTGACGTGGCAGCCACTTCAACGCCGTCGCGTACCAGATCGGCATGCAGGTGGGAGCCACTGATTGAGTGATTGATAGCTCGGGCCCGCACGTCATGGACCACCTACTCGCCGGGCGACGTTTTTTTTTCGGGCGACGTTGACAGTTAAACTGGCCACGTGAGACACCAACGCCACCGGTTTTTAATTTGGAGATTATGTCATGTGCAAATAGCCCCCTGGAGTACCGTGATTTAGTAGTACGGTACTCGGTGAAATAATTCTTAGGTTGCACTCAGAGTCTCAAAGGAACATTGGCTTCTGGTGAATGGTGATAGGGGCACGAGCTCGGGTCGACATTAGCATGACAAACCGTTCAGGTGCATGATTAGTCTAGCGATCACCGTGTGCCGCCCTAGACAAAGGTTAATTGCTCACGGTTTCCGGAGAGATACTTCTCGGAAAAAGTCTATGCTAGAGATTTGCGTTCGCCTTCGCAGTCAACTCCAAATGGCGCGTCAAGACCCGGTCATATAAAATTAGCCACGATATAGGTAGCATTTTGATATCGGAGTAATTCCATGGGTCTACATAGTATGATGTCACTTGGAAACTTCTGAGCCGTCTACGATGTTAGAATTCTGTTTCCCTTGCTTTTTAAGAGGAAATATATAAGGGATGTTATAGAATTGGCACCATGATGACAAAGCAAAACATGATTAAGGCATGTCTACGTCTCTGCATGCCGACTAAGAGAGCTTTATATCAATGTTTGAGATTTATCGTTGTTTGACTAAGACGTAACGTAAGAGAGCCTTATATCAATGCTTGTAGAAATCGACTGAGAGCTCAATCCATTAAGATTTAGCAAAATTGTATAATTAAGCAATGGTTTTAACTTGTCAGGCAAGATATCAATGTTTTGATGATTCAAGACGGATGTAGTCTTGTCCATGAGTATTTTACGGGTGAGAGTTTTTTTTTCCGAGAGTACGCCAATGACGTACCTTAACTTTATAGAAGGGAGAATAACAATGTACAAGAAGCCTGAGGATGGAAACAAACCTCCATCTTAGACACTCACCCAATAACACCCCACACTCTAGCCTAAACCTACATTCTCACAGAACGTGCTAAAACCTCCTCCACCCAGTCTTGCCGCCCTCCACTCCTTCAATTCCGCAATGATGGCAAGAGCCAAGTTAGGCGCCTGCAACTGTTGGTTAGTCCCGTGGAAAACTCTCGCGTTGCATTGCTTCCAGAGGGCCCAAATTGCCGCGATGACGAGCGTGTCAAAGCCATGCTTACCTTCCCTACTTAAGTTTCCTCGACGCTCTAGCCACCAATCCAGCAAGTGATCCTGAGGCTCCGGGATGTTGCCCTGCAAACCCAAAGCATCAAAGATGTTGTGCCACACTTCCCTAGCGTACACACACTGCACCAAAATGTGCTCCGCATTGTCCTCCTCTTGAAGACAGGTGTAGCATGCCGAAGGTAGATCTTGCAGGTTGTGTCTCGCTCTCCTATCCGACGTCCAAATTCGAGGTTGCACCGCCAGCCAAGCAAAGATCTTACACTTTAGAAGAGCCCAACTTCTTCAAATGCATGAGGCATATGGCACCCTCTCCGTTCCGAGGCATAGGTGATGATATGTAGAGCGTGATGTGTAGTTACCGGACGGGTCCGCCGGCCACGAGAAAGAATCTTCCCTGGAATGGTCACGAATGACCGTGCTCATCGCCATATTGAGGTGCAAGAGTTGCAAATGGCCCCGAAGTTTAGCTCGCCTGACAAATCCAACAACCACCTGCCGTTGTCCAGTCCTTCCTGAACCGTTCTTCGGTTGATAGTCCATGTGTCCACTTGTGCATGTATGTATGGTGCTATGTCTTTTACCGAGAAGCCATGTATCCATCTATCCCTCCACAACAAGACCTTATTTCCTCTCCCAACTGCTATGTGTACTAGGCTATCAAAAACCGCATGGGCTTCCCGATCCTCTTGTAAGTGCATCTAGTGCCCCTTAGTGATTTTGGTGTATTGAAGACTTATAGGTTAAGGGACTAATGCATTTGTGAGTGTACACAGATCTATAAGTCTATGAGGAGTTTGATAATTACAGAGAAAGTCGACCCCTAAAAATGAAGTTCTTCGACTGAAGACTTTGGATTTCTGAAGACTTTCTGAAGACTTTGAAGGTGAAGAAATTGGTGTGACCTTGAAGACTTATTATTCATTTGAGGAATATGAAGCGTGAAAGACTTTTGTTTTCGTAGTTTCATTTTCTCTTTCTTGAGTCATAGGAAACACCGTACTGTTAAAGGGGGTCGAGGAAATACTAAGGAAAAATTTCCATGTGATGGTCAACTCAAAATCCTACACCTACCAATCCCTTCGAGTGAAGCCATTGGAAATCTCATACAGTTCAGTCATATTCTTCAGTGACAGAGACGAAGTTCTTCTGGTCTCTGAGGAATTTGTTCTGACTGAGGAGTTAGGAATTCGCCAGTGCGGATTGCCTACACACTGAGGAACATGATAGCCCTGAGGAATTTGAACCTCAAATTTCCGACCGTTGCTGTGCTATGCGCCAGCTGTCCCAAAATATCTACCCACCTAACGGTCATATCATTAAAGGGCATTTATGTCTTATCATGCGGGCTGCTCCCTAGGCTATAAATAGCCGCCCCCTACAACCACTAGCTGGTTGGCTGCTCCGAGAGAAACTGACACTTGTCATTTGAGAGCATCCCATCCTTCGAGGACTTTGAGCGAGAATCATCAAGTGAGGAAAAACCCCAAACCCAAACACCTACAAAGCCAAAGTGATTGAGCATCACTGAAGAGATTGATCCTACGTGGATCCGACGCTTGTTACCTTTGAAGACTGTGCTTCTTTCAGACGGTTAGGCGTCATGGTCTAGAGCATCCAAGAGGAAATTGTGGATCGCCGAGTGACCGAGTTTGTGAAGGTTCGGAAGTCACCTCAAGACTTACCACGAGTGATTGGATGAGGTCTGTGTGACCTTAGTTCAAGGAGAATATGGTGAGGACTGTGTGTCCGGAACTGGGTGTCCTCAGGTTTAAATACCTAGCCGCTCCAACCAGACGTACAACTGAGACAACAGTTGGAACTGGTCTACCAAATCATTGTCTTCACCAAGCCAACTGGTTCTATTTCCTCAACTCTTTCATTTCCTCATTCCCGTGTTGTGCAATTGTTCATATCTGTGTTTGAAGACTTTGACTGAAGACTTTCTCAATTTCCTCAGTTCAATTTCCTCAGTCTGTTTGTCTTCATCTTGTGTTATCCTGTGTTTACGCTTTCTGTACTCTGTGCTTGTTTTCATTTCATCATGATGACTATGCTTGTGTTCTGCTATGCATACTTTTGAGTACTTATTCCGCTGCAAGTAGTTCTTCGCTAAGGAATTTCCTCACCCACAAATTCCTCAGTGAAGAATTTATAAAAATCGCCTATTCACCCCCCTCTAGTCGATATAACGCACTTTCAATTGGTATCAGAGCAAGGTACTCCCTTGTTCTGTGTGATTTTGGTTTAACCGCCTGGAGTTTTAGTTATGTCGACCACAGGTATGAAGAAAGTGACATGTCCCATCTTTGACGGTCATGATTATCCCAAGTGGAAGGCCATGATGAAGAAGCGCCTCATGGCGATGAACAGCAAACTGTGGACCGTCACTGAGATTGGTCTTACCGATCTGTGCAAGACGGCGGAAGCTGATGACATTCGCAAGTACACTCTTCTCAACCTCACGGCGAAGGGCGTCATCTGCTCCTGTCTGTCTCAAAATCAGTTCAGGAACGTTATGCATCTCGATCATGCGAAGCTTATCTGGGACCGTCTCTCTGATGTCTATGAAGGTCATCGAACCCGTCATGATCCTTGGTTTGAGGACTTCAAGGAATCTCTCAAATTAATGACATTCGAACCAGAATCATCATCCTCCTCACCATGCCTTATGGCAGATGGTGAAAAGGTAACTGAATGCTATCTGTCTGAATCTAGTGATGATGAATCTGATGATGAATTAGGACCCAGTTATGTCAAGCTTGTTTCCCTTGCCGCTAAACAACAAAGAGCTTTGGAAAAGGTTCAAAACATGCTTAGTAAGAGCGATGATATGTTGGGTGAAGAAATGGATTAGTCAAAAGCTTTGGCTGAAAGTCTTCAGAGACTTCATACTAAGTATGACACCCTTCAAGATCAACATAACACTCTCTTATCTGATCATGAGAAGCTTTCTTATGAATTTCTTCAAACAAAGCAAGATCTTGAGAAGCTAAGAGTGAGTTATGAAGATCTTCAGAAGGAGCGCGATTCTTTACTTGCTCAACAAATCAGCGCTGCTCAGGAAGAATTTGTTCCTCCATGTTTGAAATGCATTGAACGTGAATCTGCTAATTCTTCACCTAAATGTTCAAATGCTCCTAATGCTACAAATTCCTCAACTGTCTCTGCAATCATTAATTCCTCATCTAAGGACATTGCTAGTATCACTAACGATGCAGGGCTGAAGGAATTGTACATGACAGGCATGTACAAAAGTCTCAAAGGGCATCAGACTCTTTGTGATGTGCTTAAAAAGCAGATCCTCAACAGAAACCCTAGGAAAGAGGGTATTGCCTTTGAGAGAAAACTCAATGCTGATGGTACATATTGGAAGCCTGAGAAGTACCCCAAAACCTCATGGGTTGCTGCAAAGGGACCTCCAGTTGATCCATCTAACTTATCTGGCTTTACATGTGAATCTCCTCATTCTTCTGATGAGTCATTTGACTCCAACTATAAACTGTTCAAAAATCAGAATGGTGAAGTATTTGCTAGATATGTTGGCACTAACTGCAGGAACGGTTCTCCTATGAAGAAAATCTGGGTTCCCAAAAGATGCCTTGAAAGTCTTCAGGTGAATGTCCTCATGACACCACCTGTGATGAATAGGAACCCCAGATCAAATTCTTCATATGGACCAAATTCTTCATATGGATCCAAGTCCTCATACGGACCAAATTCCTCACACAGATCAAATTCCTCAAGAGGATCAAAGTCCTCATATGAACATCATCGTACTAACAACTCTGTTTCGCAGGGAGGAGCCAAGGGCTATGAATATGAGCATTATTCTTCTAATCATTATGTTCATAAGTCCTCGAAGAATTTCTCTGCTTATTCATATGCTTACCGTAACTTCTCTTATGTGAAACGAAACGGATTGGCTTCTATGCCACCTTTATCATATGGAGCTCGCAGAGTGATGAACTCTTTGCCACCCCTTCAGATGTGGGTGGTGAAGAAAAAGAACTAATCTCTTCTGCAGGGTCAGGTCTCCAGACGTACTTGAACGTCTGAAGAATTTGCTGGAGACCTGAAATTTGCCTGAAAGGACGCAGGCTAATCATGAAGAAATGAACTTTCATTTCTCACGTCCTCATACTGCTTTATCTGTTCTATTGCTTGATGAAATTGATCTGATGAATTGATGTCATATTCTTCATTGATGAAGTATATGAAGTTCGTAAGCTGCACTAATTCATCTGCAGGATGATCAACCCAAAGCCACTGAGTGGGTCCTCGATAGTGGATGTACAAATCACATGACTGGTGACAAGAATCTATTGATTGATGCTCCCTTATCACCATTGCATCTAAAGCATATCATCTTCGCTGACAAAGGCAAAAGTCAGGTATTGGGTCTAGGTAAGGTTGCGATCACAAAGGATCGACACATGGACAAAGTCATGCTTGTCGAGTCCTTAGGATACAACCTCATGTTTGTCTCAATGCTTTGTGATCTTGATATGGTAGTTGTCTTTGGCAAGTATCGTTGTGTTGTGGTTATGGAAGCTGACAATTCCAAAGTCTTCGAAGGCTTTAGGAGAGGAGACTTGTATATTGTTGATTTCTCTACAGGACCGCAAACAGCCGTGTGCCTACTTGCAAAAGCTTCAGAAGGATGGCTATGGCATCGACGACTTGGTCATGCAGGCATGAGGGATTTGCACACGCTTGCGAAGAAGAAGCATGTCATTGGCATTGAGAATGTCAAATTCCTCAAGGATCACCTATGTGGAGCTTGTGAAGCTGGAAAGATGACCAAGGCTAAGCATCCAGCGAAGACTATCATGGCCACTACTCGACCATTCGAATTGCTTCACATGGACCTCTTTGGTCCTAACCATTACTCAGCTGTCACAAATGACGCATCTCTCTATGGGCTTGTTATTGTTGATGATTACTCTCGTTACACATGGGTACACATTGTTACTTACAAACATGAAGTGCAGGAAGTCTTCAAACGATTTTCCTCGAGGGCTTCAACCAACTTTGGTGTGAAGATCAAGCACATCAGAAGTGACAATGGAACCGAGTTCAAGAATTCTGGTCTTGATGACTATCTTGATGAACTTGGTATTACTCATGAGTTATCTGCTCCTTACACTCCTCAGCAAAATGGCATCATGGAGCGCAAGAACAGAACTCTTGTTGAGATGGCTCGCACTATGCTTGATGAGTACAAGACGCCTCGTCACTTCTGGATTGAGGCAATTTATACTGCGTGCCACATCATCAACAGAGTATATCTTCACAAATTCTTCAAGAAGACTGCCTATGAACTCCTCACTGACAAGAAACCCAATGTGAGTTATTTCAAAGTCTTCGGTGCTAAATGTTGGATTAGAGATCCTTATCACAATGCTAAATTTGCACCGAAAGCACATGAAGGTTTTATGCTTGGTTACGGAAAGGACTCGCACACCTACAGAGTCTTCAACACCGTTCTTCACAAGGTTGTTGAAACTTTAGATGTGCGGTTCGATGAAACTAATGGCTCGCAAAGAGAGCACCTACCCTCTGTGATAGATGAACCAGCACCTGAGGAAACTATCAAGTTCAAGGCTACTGAGGATGTCATTCCTACCGAAGAATCTGCTGAAGAATTCATTCCAGAACGTGAAGAACGTCGAGCTAATGCACCTGAAGAAATTGCAGAAGAAAATGGTGCTGAAGAAAATGCTGATCAAATTCCTCGACGACAACCTACTCATCCTCGTGTTGCAAAAGAAGTGCAAGTTAAGAAGATCATCGATGACATTGAAGCACCAGGTCCTCTCACACGCTCAAAAGCTTCACATTTATCTAACTTTTGTGGGCACTATGCTTTTGTCTCTATCTCAGAGCCCACTAAGGTAGATGAAGCATTTCTGGAGCCTGAGTGGATTCAGGCCATGCAAGAAGAATTACATCAGTTCGAGCTCAACAACGTTTGGGAACTGGTCAATCGTCCAGATCCTCGCAAACACAATATCATTGGCACAAAGTGGATCTACCGCAACAAGAAAGATGAAAATGGCCTTGTGGTGAGGAATAAGGCACGGCTAGTAGCTCAAGGCTACACACAGGTTGAAGGAATTGATTTCGATGAAACTTTTGCACCTGTTGCTAGACTTGAAGCTATTCACATATTACTTGCTTATGCTAACCATCATGATATCACTTTATATCAAATGGATGTGAAAAGTGCATTCCTCAATGGTAAGCTTGAGGAAGAAGTATATGTTGCTCAACCCCCAGGTTTTGAAGATCCTAAGCATCCTGACAAAGTCTTCAGACTAAATAAGGCCCTCTATGGCCTCAAGCAGGCCCCTTGGGCGTGGTATGATACTTTGAAGGAATTCCTCATGAAGAAAGGCTTCAAACCCGGTTCACTCGACCCTACTCTTTTCACTAAATCATATGATGATGAATTGTTTGTATGCCAAATATATGTTGATGACATCATCTTTGGCTGTACTGACCAACGTTATAGTGATGAATTTGCCTATATGATGAGTGAAGAATATCAAATGTCTATGATGGGAGAGTTGAAATTCTTCTTAGGTCTTCAAATTCGTCAACAGCGCAATGGCATATTCATATCTCAGGAGAAATACCTCAAGGATGTACTGAGGAAATTCGGCATGCAAGATTGCAAAGGCGTCAAAATTCCTATGCCCACAAATGGCCATCTGTGCACTGATGACAATGGTATTGACTTCGATCAAAAGGTATACCGCTCCATGATTGGTTCTTTATTGTACTTATGTGCATCTAGGCCAGATATTATGCTTAGTGTTTGCATGTGTGCCCGATTTCAAGCTACACCGAAGGAATCACACCATAAGGCTGTGAAGCATATTCTTCGATATCTAGCTCACACACCAACACTAGGATTATGGTACCCCAAGGGCTCGACTTTTGATCTCGTTGGATATTCTGACTCTGACTATGCTGGTGATCGTGTGGATCGCAAGTCAACATCTGGTACATGTCATTTCCTCGGACGATCTTTGGTCTGTTGGTCCTCGAAGAAACAGAACTGCGTATCACTGTCTACTGCTGAAGCTGAGTACATTGCTGCTGGTTCTTGCTGTGCTCAATTGCTGTGGATGAAGCAAACTCTCAAGGACTACGGCGTCAACGTGAAGAATGTGCCTCTCTTCTGTGACAATGAGAGTGCCATCAAGATTGCTCACAACCCAGTTCAGCACTCAAAGACAAAGCACATTCAGATTCGTCATCATTTTCTTCGCGATCATGTGTTCAAGGGCGACATTTCTATTGAGCATGTGAAGACTAAAGAACAGCTAGCCGATCTCTTCACAAAGCCCTTGGATGAGAAGAGATTTAGCAAGTTGCGGTGTGAGCTAAATATCTTAGAATCTTCGAGTGTTCTTTGAAAAGGACACTCATCCTAACACTTATGCAAAATTGATGACTTAGATGTGCAACACATGAAGAAACGTTTTTCTTCAATCAATGAAGAATAACACTCTAAGTGTGAAGAAATTAATGAAGAATTTGATTCTCAGAACCCTACGACAATTGTACGCGGTGTCTGAAATCATCATTCTTATACGGTGGGTCACGCCACCACAAAAGTTGAAAATCTTCAATTTGAGTTTTTCCTCAGTTTTGAAATTCCTCAGTTGTTCATATTCTTCAACTTTGCAAAATCTTCACTGTTTCCGTCATTTCTCTTCATTGGCTATATATATATGAGTTTATGTCCTCTACAACATTCACTTATGGCTAATTCTTCAAGTTGGTTTTTCTGCTAAGTGAATGTGATTGGACCCTTCCCCCTCTATGATATACTCAACCCAATCTATTCACAAATTCTTCATGTGCGTTCTATTTGAAACTCATTCAAAATCTTCACTGCGTCCTTGTCACCTGAAGAATTTGCGAACAGAACTTTTAACTTACCTTATCCAAATTTTCGGCTTTGCCGCTCAAACTGTTCCGTTTCCCACGATATATTTATCTATTCACCCACGATCTAACACGATCTCCACTTCTAAGTACGTGGGTGACACATGTCATGCGAATGAGAAGGGTCAGGGGCACGTTCGTCCAATTTCTTCAGGAGAACCGTTTTTCACCGTGGCTATAAATACCCCCTCTCCCCTTCCTCACTTCTTTTACTCCGCTCGACCTCTCTCCAAGCTCGAGCTTCTCAAACCCTAGCGCCGCCGCTACATCATCGTCACCGGTGAGGAAGAGCTTCACTGCCTCGACCTCGTCGCCGCCGTACTCACGTCGGCCGCGGAAATCTTCACTCCGCCGCCGCCGTAGCCGTCTTCCTCCGCCAAGTTAGGGCGTGGAAGATCTGCACGGACGAGCTTCACTTCTCCACATCCCAGTTCGTCGTGTTCTTCGTTCAGGGTAATTAAAAGTTACTTTTACTGCCCACTTTGATTCAAATGTTTACTACAAAATCTTCAAAGGTGTTTTTCTTCAAATCCTCACACACTAAACACCTCACATGTCATCTTCTCTTGATTCGTTTCTCTAAGCATCACTTTTCTTCAAGATTCCTCAATTGTGTGGATCTTCGATTTATACAACTCTGGAACCTAAGACAAAGAATACTTAGTGAAATTCTTCAAGACTCATCTGGTCAAATTCCTCAAACTTGTTCTTATTGAAAAACCTTCTGAGAACGCATATGACCTCTCCAAATTCCTCGCAACTATACTCTGTTCACAGGTACTCATGTCCGCTGCTGAATCACTAGGTTCTCATCAACTTAACTCATTTGCAGCGTTCCTTGAAGAAAAATGTTGCATACTTCTTCAGAGAGTTCAATTGTTCAAATTCCTCAACTAAAGAAAATGGCTAATGAAAAGAGGCCACAGAAAGGAGGAAAGAGGCCTGAGGTCAATACTGCCTTTGAAATCCCTGAGGACATTTATGCTGGGTACTGCACACCCCCTGAGGAAGATAAAAATCAGCGCAAGGTGCGCATTCAGAGGATAGAAAGGAGATGGGCAAAAGAGTGGAGGGAGTACAGGTATGTGACTCCAAAATACATGAAGAAATTCATTGTTACTCCTCCATGCTCAAGACCTCCATTGGCACCTGGCCAAGAGGCAGATCCCACTAGCATCAAGCGCGGTGAGGATTTTCCTGAAGAATGGGCCAAGCGCCAGGCCAAGTTGGCCAAACAGGCAAAAGATGCAGTGAGGAAATTCAACGAAGATTCCACTGCTGCTGCTACTGAGGCCTCTGTAAGGCCGAAGAAATCCATGGCAAAGAAGCTTGCGCACAAGCCAAGTGCCTCTTCTTCAATGCCCTCACAGCCAATTTCCTCAGCTAAGCCCTCACGGCCAATTCCTCAAGCCACTCCTGCTCCGACAAAATCCTCAGCACCTGTGCATCTTGCCACGTGCCAAAGGACTACAGGCATCTCCATTGCCTCAGGAGCTTCAGCTAGTTCCTTAGCTGCACCATATTCTTCAACAGGACCCTCTCTGCTGAAGACTAAGACCACCGCAGGACGAGGCTCTCGCCCAAGTCCTCAGAAGAAGCAGGTCGCCTTCCAAGTACCGTCTGAAGATGATGAAGCCGATGATGAAGAACTTGCTAAGATCATCAGAGACAGGCAAGTCAGGGCCGCTAGAGCCAAGGGCACAGAAGTGCCACTGCTTTTGGATCCAAAGCTGATCCTCGACTATATTGATCTCTGGCACAAGGACCCAAACACTCCTATGCCTGATTTCAAGTTGACACCTGGCCAAAGTCACATGCTGACCCATTTCATCAATGAAGAAAAATGGAAATATGAGAAGGCCGGGCAACTCAAGAAAGCACAGTACAGGAAGGAGAAGTTTCTGAAGAACAACGTTGTCTCTATGACAACTGATAAACTCGTAAAGCTCCAGTCTCAAATCAAAGTCCTCGGCGATGATTTCAACGCTTACTATGCTGATTGGAAAGGAGCCAAGGTCAGGTTCGTCAATCTGACGAAGACACTCACTTCAAGTGGCGCTGCCCCTGTGCATATTGAAGTCACTCCGGCTGAAGCATCTGCTCAGCAAACTGAAGAACATGCCAGCACCGCTGATGACAATCAGGCTGCTGAAGATAATGTGAGTTCCAGGGCTGATGACTGCATTCCAGCCGTTGATGAAATTCCCAGGGCACCCACTTGTGGTGCGCCTGAAGAAAATGAAGAGGTCAGGGCAACTGCATCAGTTGTGCCTGAAGAAACTGCACCAAATTCCTCTGCTCCACCTGCGCCTATTCCAACTCCAATCCTTCCATCTGCATCAGATGTGAAGAAGACCAAGGCTGCAGAGCGTGCAGCAGTGAAGAAAAGGAAAGCATCAGCTTCTTCAGATTCTTCTGCTCCGAAGAAAATGAAGCCTATGACTAGCTCTTTTGCAAACCCGATTGATGCTGTTCCAATCTGAACCATGCCATCAAAGGAACTTGTTCCTTTTGATGAAGAATATGTGATCCCTAGCGGATCTAATGAAGAAACTCCTTCTGCTGCTACGTCAGAGCAGATGGATGAAGAAATTGAAGTGGATGAAATCCCTTCAACCCCAGTTGTTTCCTCGCCTGTGCCTCAGTTTACTGCTGAAGAGGCCGGCGTTGAAGAAATTGAAGATGAAGATGTGGACATTGGGTGTACCACACCTGTGATGAATGATGACTTTTGGGAAAGTCAGCACCCCAATTCTCCACTCTTCACTCCACTGCAGCAAATTCCTCAGTCCCCAGTCACTACAGTTCAAATGGGATCTGATGAAGCTCATGAAGACATTCCAGCCGCTAGTGCTGAAGAAACTGAAAATGAAGAATTCAAGAACCAGGCTGCCACTGAAGAGGAACCAGAAATTCCTCAGCCTGAAGAACCTGAGATTGCGATTCCTGAGGTTGTGATGCAACTCACTGACACTCCTCTGCCCAAACCAAAGGATCCATTCTCCAGGAAGCAAAAATTCAAGACTGATGCCTTCTTTGGCGAGCATGTATTCTTCACTGATTACAACCCTTATGACTCTGCTCGCATAAGGAAGAGGCGTTTCTGGACTGCCAGCCAGGCACATTTCTATTCCTCAGTGCTGTTCGACAAAGACAAAGTCTTCGATCATGAGCACATTCCTCACGTGGACATGGAATCTCTGCATGCTTCGAGCCAGTCCTCAGTGTTCTTCACGATGCTGGACTGTTAAATTTCTACACTGAAATCTGTGATTGGAATGAAGAACTTATTCTTCAATTCTATGCAACGCTGCACATCACCAGAAATTCTGAAGATGTGAATTCATGGGTGCTGGACTGGATGTCTGAAAACACTCACTACAAGGCACCAGCTACTGAATTGCTTCGTGCCTTACCTCTCAGTCCGCCCCTTGAAGGTGCTTGTTGCGTCTACAATGAACCTAAGCTAACCGATCACTACATGCAAGTGCTGATGAAGCCTTTGAAGCCAGGTCAGACCTCAAGAACAAAATTCCTGGTGAAGGAATTGTTGTATGTGCCTCGGACTGTCTATCGCATTCTGACGAAGACATTGAGTCCAATCAAGGGCCACGACTCAAATGAAGAAGAAGTCATTGGCATCATGAAGAATCTGCTTTTCAATATCATTCATGGCATTCCCATCAACTTCCATGATTTCTTCATGAGGACTCTGGCTAATGTCGCCATGTCACCATTTGAGTTGAAGCCTTATGCACCTTGGATTATGAGATTCATCAGGACAAGGTCTTCACTCAACTATAAAGCTGATACACTGAACCATTGCAGCTACTTGCCCCCAATTGAAGTCCTCAAACGGACATTTTCCTCAGTTGATGAAAAGGGCAAGGCTACTGCTGTAATTAATGAAGGCATTCGTCCATTGGATGGACAATTTCGCAAGGCTGCATCCTACTCCACCAATGATGACTCTGCCACCCATGATTCTGCCGCCAACGCACCCAAGCAAAATCCTCAAGGCACAGCACCCAGGGTGATGACTGATCGTGAGCTTCTCCTCAGTCTTCACCAGAAGGTTGATCGCAATCATAAATGGGTCAAGCGTCAGTTTGGTTCAATTCTTCACAACATGACTGCTACCCACAATGCAGTGAAGAAAAACCACTACTACCTTCATGAAATCCTCAACCTGTTCTGTCTCAAGTCTATAGTGAAGAAGATCTGAAGACAATGGGTCTCAAGGACGATCTTGACCGGGCTGCACCTCCTCCGAAGAAGTACAAGAAGGTCAAGGTTCCTTCCTTGATGGCCAGCTCCTATTCTTCATCACGTGACACTGATGAACATGAAGATTTGGACGACACTGCGGCAGGCCCTACTCCAACAACCGACCCCAACAACGCTGACGCTCCTTCACCACCTTGATATTCTTCAGGGGCGTTAGTCCTCATTTTCGACCCTTTTGGTCATTTGATGACAAAGGGGGAGAAATTTGAGTTAGTCTTCAAGCGGGTCTATCTTAAATGGGCGTTTTTTAAGTTGCAACTCTCGTTCTTTTGAAGACTTTGCTGGATCGAGTTGTAAACTTAAACTCTATGGTGACCTGATACTTTTGTTGTTTCTTCTGCATTCCTCGTTAATGTTATTGCACGCATGCTGAATTACATCAGTCACCATATTTCATCATGCATTTCAAATTCTTCATATATTATGTCAAATGCGTGTATGAATTACAAGATATAGGGGGAGATCTCCATGATTCAACTCTTCAAGTGTGCATTGCTTCAAAAGCAAATTCCTCACTATGCACATCTTCAGGGGGAGTTCTTCTATATCTTGCAATCAAATTCCTCAATATCAGTATTTACACTTCATATGTTTATCCCCGTTGAAAACTTAACCTATATTGTCATCAATCACCAAAAAGGGGGAGATTGTAAGTGCATCTAGTGCCCCTTAGTGATTTTGGTGTATTGAAGACTTATAGGTTAAGGGACTAATGCGTTTGTGAGTGTACATAGATCTATAAGTCAATGAGGAGTTTGATAATTACAGAGAAAGTCGACCCCTAAAAATGAAGTTCTTCGACTGAAGACTTTAGATTTCTGAAGACTTTCTGAAGACTTTGAAGGTGAAGAAATTGGTGTGACCTTGAAGACTTGGTATTCATTTGAGGAATATGAAGCGTGAAATACTTTTGTTTTCATAGTTTTATTTTCTCTTTCTTGAGTCATAGGAAACACCGTACTGTTAAAGGGGGTCGAGGAAATACTAAGGAAAAATTTCCATGTGATGGTCAACTCAAAATCCTACACCTACCAATCCCTTCGAGTGAAGCCATTGGAAATCTCATACAGTTCAGTCATATTCTTCAGTGACAGAGACGAAGTTCTTCTGGTCTCTGAGGAATTTGTTCTGACTGAGGAGTTAGGAATTCGCCAGTGCGGATTGCCTACACACTGAGGAACATGATAGCCCTGAGGAATTTGAACCTCAAATTTCCGACCGTTGCTGTGCTATGCGCCAGCTGTCCCAAAATATCTACCCACCTAACGGTCATATCATTGAAGGGCATTTATGTCTTATCATGCGGGCTGCTCCCTAGGCTATAAATAGCCGCCCCCTACAACCACTAGCTGGTTGGCTGCTCCGAGAGAAACTGACACTTGTCATTTGAGAGCATCCCATCCTTCGAGGACTTTGAGCGAGAATCATCAAGTGAGGAAAAACCCCAAACCCAAACACCTACAAAGCCAAAGTGATTGAGCATCACTGAAGAGATTGATCCTACGTGGATCCGACGCTTGTTACCTTTGAAGACTGTGCTTCTTTCAGACGGTTAGGCGTCATGGTCTAGAGCATCCAAGAGGAAATTGTGGATCGCCGAGTGACCGAGTTTGTGAAGGTTCGGAAGTCACCTCAAGACTTACCACGAGTGATTGGACGAGGTCTGTGTGACCTTAGTTCAAGGAGAATACGGTGAGGATTGTGTGTCCGGGACTGGGTGTCCTCAGGTTTAAATACCTAGCCGCTCCAACCAGACGTACAACTGAGACAACAGTTGGAACTGGTCTACCAAATCATTGTCTTCACCAAGCCAACTGGTTCTATTTCCTCAACTCTTTCATTTCCTCATTCCTGTGTTGCGCAATTGTTCATATCTGTGTTTGAAGACTTTGACTGAAGACTTTCTCAATTTCCTCAGTCTGTTTGTCTTCATCCTGTGTTTACGCTTTCTGTACTCTGTGCTTGTTTTCATTTCATCATGATGACTATGCTTGTGTTCTGCTATGCATACTTTTGAGTACTTATTCCGCTGCAAGTAGTTCTTCGCTAAGGAATTTCCTCACCTACAAATTCCTCAGTGAAGAATTTATAAAAATCGCCTATTCACCCCCCCTCTAGTCGATATAACGCACTTTCACCTCTACCATCGGCAAACCTTGCCACGGCCTCTCCGGGTCTGTCCCCCGTAACCACTCCCAACGCACTCTCAGAGCCAGACCTTGGAGCCATAGATTCCGCACCCCCAGTCTGCCAAGCCAAGTTGGCTTGCAAACCAGATTCGAAGCAACCAAACACTGACCTCCATTAGCTTTGTTTTTGCCGGCCCAAAAGAATCCACGCATCCATTGGTCAATTTCTTCGAACACCCAAAGAGGAGCATCTTCGATCATGAAATGGTGTATGGGCTTGGCCGCGATCACCGATTTGACTAGGACAAGCCTTCCCGGACGGTGCAGTACGGGTGAGAGTGACTTTTTGATCACACGATAATATATTGAGTGATTTTGAAATAGTACTATAAAAGCTTGAAGTCATTTATGAAAGAGACTTCAAATGATATATTTTTTCCGGGAGAACTCCAAAATGATATTTTTGATACATTGAAGAAAATAAATCCACTAACCTAACTACCATTCCTTCAATAATTAAGGACATTTTGTAGGATTATGTTGGAGTTTCCACTTTCAATATTAGAAGCTTCTATTGAGACTCATCGTTGCATCAACGCTTATACAACAGCATACAACCCCCGACACCCCCCCAACGCACACACCCAAGCATGTATCATGGCGTACCATACCCGGGCTCGATGAAGCCTTCGGCAGGGCCACAAGAGGGATCATTGACGGTGAGCTGTTGATTGCCATTGTCATCGACACGAAGCTGCAGGTCGTCAACCTCTTGACTAGTAAACTGGTGGCTTTCAAATCAAACGTAGTGGGTGAAAGTCATGTCACCCCCCAACGACGGCCGGGCCGGATTAGTTAGAGCACTAAGCTGTCACTGAGTGTTGATTAGTTAGAGCACAAAGCTTTCATTGGGCGTTGATTAAAGCCAACGACGTTGTCGGCTCTCAATGGTGGTAGTTCCAACAACTCGGTACGGGTATGTATTGGAAGAAGAAAAATAGAGAGCATCGAAGAATATCTATGTTCGTCCATATCAATCAAAATCAATGGATGAAGCTAGCTCCACTGTATTTTGGGTACGGTTTCTGTACACTCATCAAGCAACCGTTGGTTGGTGTTAGGCGGTGTACCATGTATACATAGTGCATAGTGCAGTGGTGCACAGCTGCACATGTACTAAGATTCTTCATAATGCCAGTGGTGTTTGTTATAAATGTTATATAATTTATCTTGGTGAGGTTGGCAGAGGTGATGAGAAATGTTAGTTGGTGTTACACACATGCATACTCATAATTTAATGACCAGCAATTCTATTTTGCTGCCATACACGGCCAGATCAAACAACTCGAAAAACAAGTTAGCTGAAAACAACATGATTAGCAAAGTTGTTACATTTTCTATTGGTTACACATATGGAGAGAGCAATGGAGCACGTGGGGCCTGTCGGTCGCTATTCCTTCCTTCCTTCCTTCCACCGGTCACTCCACGTGCTCTTGTAAATCCTAGCAGCAGAAGCACAACGACACGCGCGTACCGTCACTGCATGGCTGGCCACACACACTTCGGCCGTTGGATACGATGGCCCGGCGTAACGGATGGCCGGGATGCGTCCTCTTGGACGAACTCGTGGCTCGCATGGCAGCCACCTCAACGCCGCTGCGAAGCCGGTGCGGACCTGTCTCGGGCCCGCACGTCATGGAGCACCCACTGTCAGGCGACGCTGAGAGCGACTTCAGTAACTCATGTAAAACCTTCCCGTAGAAATGGCTTACAGGAAGTCTGTATAATTTAGAGGAAGCTGGCGAGGTTTTTCTTAGTTCACGTAAAACATCTTTCTCTAAAATTTGTTTTTTCTGTTCCACATTAAACAAGCCTATGGCCCGCAAGTCAGGTTACGGGCAATGTTGCCCGTCACCATTGCTGGGTGACATGCTGCGACGGTGTGTTGTGGTGCGGCGGCGCGGGAAGGCGTGACGGCAAGTGGTGGTGTGACGGCGAGGCGTTGCGGGTGGAGGTGAGACGGTGGGGCGGCGTGGCAGGAGGCATGGTGGCGCGGGCCTATATTGGCGCTGGCGCAGTAGCATGGTCAGGTGGGGCGGTGCGGGCCTGCAGTGATGTGAGCCGGCGGCCCGGAGTTTCGACAACATGGGAGCAGGGATTGCGCGAGGGTTCCTTCCGTGATCTATCAGACGGTCTCTGTCGGTGTCAAAACCGGCGGATCTCGGGTAGGGGGTCCCGAACTGTGCGTCTAAAGTCGATGATAATAGGAGACAGGGGACACGATGTTTACCCAGGTTCGGGCCCTCTCTATGGAGGTAATACCCTACTTCCTGCTTGATTGATCTTGATGAATATGAGTATTACAAGAGTTGATCTACCACGAGATCGTAATGGCTAAACCCTAGATGTCTAGCATGTATGATGATTATGATTGTCTCTACGGACTAAACCCTCTGGTTTATATAGACACCGGAGGGGACTAGAGTTCTACAAAGTCGGTTACAGAGAAAAGAATCTTCATATCCGAACGCCAAGCTTGCCATCCACGCCAAGGAGAGTCCCATCCGGACACGGGAGAGAGTCTTCTGTCTTGTATCTTCATGGCCCATCAGTCCGGCCCACGTCACACAGGTCGGACGCCCGAGGACCCCTTAATCCAGGACTCCCTCAGTAGCCCCTGAACCAGGCTTCAATGACGATATGTCCGACGTGCAGATTGTCTTCGGCATTGCAAGGCGGGTTCCTCCTCCGCATACTCAAAACAGCCTTCGAACACAGAAAACGTGTCCGGCTCTGCAAAACAAGTTCCACAAGCAACCGCAGAGAGTATAATATTTCACGAGTCGAATCTACTGACAACTTTGTAGCATGACATCATGTCCCGACGTGGTCATTATTTCAAACCGTTCTTTAGCCTCCCGCTCCACGTTACGAGACGGGGCTTCTACTGACATATCTTGCCAAAGCAGAGGTCGTGCCCCCTTATTACGGGATTCTCATCAATACGGTCGTGGGTAATCCAACCGTCTTGCCCGCACGATCCCTTGGGAATAGGCTTGTTTTAAGGACTGTGGGGAGGCGTTTTGATATTCACCGCCTTTATAAAGGGTACAGACACGTCTTTCTCTCCCACGCATGTTTCTTCCTCAGCCTTCCCAACCCCAAGCTCCAGCGCCCAGGTCTCGATTTCTTTCGCTGCTACCAAGCCTCCTAGTCATGTCCGGATTCGGTTCTCAAGGCAGGTGGGCAGCCTCCTCAGTCACCGAGGAGGATATCGCGAGGCTCCGGGAGGCGAGGTACCTGACTGCGGAGATCCCCCACAGGCTCCCTGCCAAGGGACAGGTTATCCCTACACCGGAATCCAGCGAGAGGGTTGTATTTGTCCCTCACTTCCTCCGCGGGCTAGGGTTCGCTCTCCACCCCTTCGTTCGCGCCCTCATGTTCTATTACGGGCTAGATTTTCATGACCTAGCTCCGGACTCCTTTCTTCACATCTCGACGTTTATCGTCATGCGTGAAGCCTTCCTCCGCATCCCCCCTCACTTCGGTCTATGGCTCAAGACCTTCAGCGTAAAGCCGGAGGTGGTCGGTGGGGAGCAGGTGGAGTGCGGCGGCGCTACGGTGAGCAAGCTTACCAATACTACTTGGCCGAAGGGTACCTTCAAAGAGGCCTCGGATTTATGGCAGCGGGAGTGGTTCTATATTACCAAACCCCGCGACACCAAATGGGCAGCCACGCCTGCGTTCCGATCCGGCCCTCCGTCGCAGCTCGCCTCATGGGTAAACAAGGGACTGGACTGGGGATCAACTGATGAGGTGCAAACACTGCAAAATTGTATTCGAAGCGTCCTCGAGAAGGACACCAGCCTCATTAATGTGATCCAAGTGATGCTAGCCCGCCGGATCCTCCCGTGCCAGCGACGGCCTCTCCGTATGTGGGAGTTCAATCCGGAAGGACCGCGGACCCTTCGACAATTCTTCGGCACAACACATAGAGGAATGTGGAAATTATTCTTCAAGACTCGAAAGCAGTGGCCGGATACATCCGAAGACATTGGCCTCGACTGCAACCATCCGGATACCTCCGTAAGTTTTCAATTTCTGAACGCAACTTGGTTTTGTTGTCTCATAGTAATGTACTAAGAAACCTATCTTCGAGCAGGGCTGGATAAAGAAGGCGGAGCGAATTCGGTGTTCGGCTCCACTTCCCGAAGACTCAGCCAATCCTATGTTGATGAGGATGTTGGCTCCGGTGCCGTACCTAGTGCCGACGAAGGAGAGCAAAGAGGCCGAAGGTGACTTCCACTCAAAAGATACAATGGACGTTACATCCGGGGAGACTGAGACTCCCCCTTCCGAAGACAAAGGCGAAGGAAATGAAGAAGGTGATACCCCTTCTCCCCACGGGAAGAAAAGGTCTGCCTCCGAAGACTTGGAGGAAAAGGCACCTAAGAGAGGGAAGACATCCCTGTCCGATGGATCGGGCTCGGAAGCCGATGCTACCGCTGGGCACCTTCATAGGGGGAAGCCCCTCGCCGAATCGTAAGTGAACAAGAATGCTCCACACATATCTCGTTCTTTTTCCGGTTGTAAGGGTAGCATCTAAATTATATAGTCCGGCCCGCTCACTTCCTCAACAGTCCTCCTCATCGGGGGACTTACTTCCGGAGATGATGGAAAGCGAGACGCCCCCGCAAGCATCCTCGCCTTTTAGGGCAGATGACTCCGAAGTGTCATCCCAGAGGATCTCTCCTGACCAACAAGCAGCGCGGGGGACCATTAAAAAGGGGCCCGAGGGTGATACTTCAACCGTCAAGGGTCCAGGGGGCTCAACCCCCACGGGGATCAACAACGAAGGACCCGAGCTATCCGGTTTACAGCCGAAGATGTCTCTAGGGTCGAGTAAGCGGACCCCTTTGAGGGGAGTCCGTACTCCTGCAGCAATCTCCAAGAATCCGGAGGCGCCGGATACTCTGATGGGCACATTGCAGAGTGCGTCCATCTCAGAGGAACACCATACCTAAATGGGCACAGTGGTTGAGAGGATTTTGTCCGCGAAAAGCGAATTGAATGAAGCCTTCATGGGCCTGCTAAGTGGCTTCGAGGTATGCAATATCGTGTTTCCAATTGGTCTTGTCATGAAAAAATGTACCTATGCATAGATACACTACTGGAATCCACTTCTTTGCCGTCAGCCACAAGAAAATGGACGGCAAAGATGTGGCTGATGGCAAACAAAGTCTTTGCCATCAGCCAGTTCTTTGCCGTCCGCTAGCAGACGGCAAAGAGGTGGGTGGGTCCAGTTATTGTTTAACCAACTCAAGCCCACCAGCCCCACCTCTTTGCCGTCCGCAAGCGGACGACAAAGAAACTTTGCCGACCATTGGCTGACGGCAAAGAGGCGGGTACGTTAACGGCCGTCCCGCCCCCTCTCTTCTCTCCACTCTCTTATTCCTCCCCACCCACACCCGCGCCGCCGCCGACCCCGTCTGTCGTAGCCGGCCGCCCCGCACCCCTCCCCTGCGCCCCCGACCTCCACCGCACCCCCGCCGCCCCTTCCACGTCGCCCCGCCCCCCGCCCCCTCCCCTCCATCGCCATCCCCCACCCACACCGCCCCACGCCGCCACCGCCGCCCCCGTCCGGCGTAGCCGGCCGCCCCGCACCACTCCCCGACCTCCACCGCGGCCCAACCGCCTCTTCCACGTCGGGCAGCCGCGCCGCGGCCGTCCCTGCCCCGTCCCGCCGCGGCCGTCCTCGCCCCGTCGCCGTCCCCGCCCCGTCCCGCCGCGGCCGTCCGGCCTCCCCCTCCACCGGGTCACCGCCTCCTCCAGCGGCCGCCGCAGCCGTCCGACCTCCCCCTCCACCAGGTGAGCTCCTCCCCTTTTTTTGTTTAATTAGTTTCTTTTTGTTCTTTTAGTTTAGTTTCTGTTTTAGTTATAGTTTTAGTTTAGTTTTAGTTTTAGTTTAGTTTTAGTTTAGATTAGTTTTAGTTTTAGTTTATTTTAGATTAGTTTTAGTTTTAGTTTATTTTAGTTTAGTTTATTTTAGATTAGTTTTAGTTTTAGTTTAGAAGAAGTAGAAGGAGGGAGGAACAGGAGGAGGGAGAAGAAGAAAGAAGAAAAGAAGAAGAAGAGGAAAAAGGAGAAGAAGAAGAAGAAGAAGAAGAAGAAGAAGAAGAAGAGGAGGAGGAGGAGGAGGAGGAGGAGAAGAAAGAAGAAAGAAGAAGAAGAAGAAGAAGAAGAAGAAGAAGAAGAAGAAGAAAGAGGAGAGGAGGAGAAGAAGAAGAAGAGAAGAAGAAAAGGAATAAAGAGACCCCGACCCGACCCCCGACACCCCGACACCTCGGCACGACACCCCGACCCCCGACACCCCGACACCTCGGCACAACACCCCGACCCCGACCCCTGACACCCTGACACCACACCCCGACCCCGACCCCCGACCAACCGACACCCTAACACCACACCCCGACCCCGACCACGACACCCTGACACCCCGACCCTGACACGACACCCCGACACCCTGACACCACACCCCGACCCCGACCACGACCACCGACACCCTGACACCACACCCACCCTTACCCCGACCCCCGACACCCTGACACCACACCCCGACCCCGACCCTGACACCTTGACACCCCGACCCCGACACGACACCCCGGCGCGACACCCCGACCCCGACACCCTGACACCACACCCTGACCCCATATACATTTGTGTTGATCGGGTGTATTTTTATTATGGTCATGATTATGATACACTTAAATTATATACATATTATTATGTTCATGTCAGGTATCCAATTTTTTTATGTTGTACTAATTTCGTTTACTTTTTGTCATTGCATGTGTTGACAGGATGGTGGGCAAGGGTCCAGAGCGCCCCGATCCTCCTGCGAGCGCTAGTGGGAGGGGTGGTTCCATTATTCCAGCCCAGCCCCTCCGAAGAGCGCTGCTAGAAAGTATGCAGACAACTGCGGCGGGCGCTTCTTCTTTGGCTGGGAGAGGTCGCTGGAGGACGAAGAAGCCTGCTAGAGGTGGACGTGGCAGCGGGAGAGGTAGGAAGGGTGTTACGCCTTCCTCGCTGCCACCCTCAGCTGGTTCACCCGACCACAGGAGTGCTCCGTCTGACGTGGACCCGTCTCGGACTCCGGTCCATGAGCCTCCGGTCGCTGATCCTTCCCCCCACCAGACTCGGGTCGCCGATCCTTCGCCCCACGTGAGTCCGGTCCCAGAGTCTTTGTCTCAGAAGACTCTGGTCACGGGGTCTTCGTCCCAGAAGACTCCGGTCACGGGGTCTTCGGCCCACGAGACTGCGGAGGCTAGTGGCTCGGAGGATGGTAGCGAGGACACCTTTTCAGAAGATAGCTACAGCGACGATGAGCTGGTTGAGAAGGGCAAGAAGGTCTACAAGCGTGGCTGTACAAAGCTCCCGCCCGTGTCGACGACCCCCGACCAGAGGTGGTTGATTGCGCCTAAAGGGTTGAAGTAAGTGCATTTACTATTTTTTAACCTTTTGCCTTCATGTTCCTTCAAATTAATATCTAATGCGTTGGCCTTGTCATACTGCAGGGGCTGGGTACGCCCCCGTGGTTCCCGTAGGCCCAACCAGGTCCTTGGTGTGCTTTGCCGGCAGCACTTCCCTGGGTGGGTCACGTTGCCAGGTGAGGGTCAGGTTCCACAGCTAGCACTGACCTGGGAGCTGTACTCGGTTGCCCCGGCCCCGCCGGAGGAGAGGGTCGACGGTGTCTTGTGTGAGACGGTGGCCGATATTGTGTTCCGTCGGTTTTGGGTAATTTCTCCTTTACGGAATTAAAAATCAACACTACCTAGTGATTGTATTAATCAGTGTTGCCTTGTTTGATTGCAGACCTTCTACAGGGTTTCAGAGGGAGAGCAGGAGGCCGCGTGTATGGTTGTCGAAAACGAGTGCAAGCGCCTACTTCAGAACTTAAGGCACGAGGCTCGGGTGCAGGCCGTTTGAGACTACTACGCCTCGAAGGGTATTAGGAGGGGCAAGCAGAAGTGTCGCGGCAACTTTCTGAGTAAGGAGAAGTACATGCAGGTAATTACCTATTCTTAAGGCCTTGAACTTAGTTTTCTTGATTTGATTCGTAGGCATAGCGCTGAAATTTCTCTTGACTCACTTAGGTACCCCCGAGATGGTGTGTGGATAAGATGGACTGTTGGGAGGCGTTGGTGGATGCGTGGTGCTCTGCCCAATGGAAAGTCGAACACCAAAGGGCCAAGGATAAGCGCGACCAAATGGAAGGTGTGCCACACCATCAAGGGAGCTCCAACCTGTTTGAGTACGGGGATAACTGGGTATGTGGTTTGCTACATGATTCATGCAATTCATTCTTCATGCTAGCATTTATCCCTTCCAAAATGACTTAATTAATATGCTTAGTTAGTTAAAAAATGGCATAACTACCTTGGATAGTTCATTTATGACATATTTAGCTCTAAAATGACATAATAACCTTAGATAGCTCTATAAAATGACTTAATATGCTATAGTTAGCTCTAAAATGACATAATAACCTTGGATAGCTCAATAATGACATAATTAGCATACTTTGGTCAAAAATGGCATAATAATCTTGGTTACCTCGAAAATGACCTAAACTTAGCTTATTTTCCTCGAAAATGACATAATAACCTTTCTTAGCTCCAAAATGACCTATTTACATAGCAATATCATTCTTCATGCTAGCTTGAGCCCTTAACTAATATTTTGTTCCTCTCTCTCTGGCGCACCACCACAAGAAGCCTGTGCCAGGTCTGTTCGACCTCTATGGCATGGCCCATATGGCCCCGTACAAGAAGGCCAAGCCATTCACGGAGTCTGACCTAGATGATCCAGAGAGCTTCACCAACAAGACCTCCCACCACAAGCTTGTGAAGTACAGACACGAGGGGAAGGCGAGGAAAGGGGAGGACTTTAACCCGAGCCAGGATCCTTTTGATACAGAGCTGGTGATGATATCTGGTGGCGGGAGGTCCCATGGCTCTCGAGCCATTGGTGATGGACTGATACATTGTCCTAAGACTCTCCCGCAGATCAAGAAGCGCCTGAGTAGCTCTGATCCTGAGATAATGCCTCGTGCACGGCCCGCGGAGATCTCCATGGCGGTTAGTTATACGAACTCTCTCACCTTTCCTCCATTACATGTGCGTCCGTCGATGATTACAATGCTAACGAGGAGTGGTGTGTTGCAGGCTATTGTTGAGAAAGAGAGATTGAAGACGAAGGAGCTTGCGGAGGAGGCAAAAAGGGAGGCACAAAGGGAGGCGGCGGAGAGGGAGAGGGAGATGGAGGAGAGGACGGCTAAGCTGTTGGAGGAGGAGAGGAACCGGAACGACAGTGCTAACCGGGCCCTATACGAGCTCATCGTGGTACGTTTCTCGTGCATATTAGCCCAATCATGCACGTAATGTTCGCATTACTATCTAATATGACTGACTCGTGAGAACCAAATGTGCAGAGCTTGTGCGAGAAAAACAGTCAGGCCCCTCCGCCGATGCCCCAGATTGCTCCGGCGACCACGGTGAGTTTGATTTGAATGGTCGTTGCTTACTACTATTCACATTTTAGTTTGCGAACTTGCTAACGAGACATTATGGGAAATGATCTTTGGTGCAGCATGGCTCCCGACAAGCATCGAACACTCCTTCTGCCAATGCCGGAACCCCGACCGGTCCTTCACCTCCGTCTGGCACTGGCGCAGCCCCGACCATTCCTACACCTCCGTGATAACGGTATTTTTCTTCTTAATTAGCGTGTTTAGTCCATTTATGACATAATTTAGCCTATTTAGTCCACAAATGACATAATAAGATGAAGAAAATCAAGGAAGAGGAAGGAAAGAAGGAATAGGAAGAAAAGAAGAAGAAGAAGAAGAAGAAGAAGAAGAAGGAGAAGAAGACTAGAAGAAGAAGAAGAAGAAGAAGAAGAAGAAGAAAAAGAAGTTAGCTCTAATTTATATCAAAATGGCATAATATGCTTAGTTAGGTCAAAATGGCATAATTAGCTAGGTAAGCTCAAAAATGGCATTTTTCTTCTTATTTAGCCTATTTAGTCCATTTATGACATAATTTAGCCTATTTAGTCCACAAATGACATAATAAGATGAAGAAAATCAAGGAAGAGGAAGAAAAGAAGGAATAGGAAGAAAAGAAGAAGAAGAAGAAGAAAAAGAAGGAGAAGAAAAGAAGAACTTCTTCTTCTTCTAGTCTTCTTCTTCTTCTTCTAGTTTTCTTCTTCTTCTCCAAAATGAAGTAAGCTCTAAGTTATATCTCATAATATGCTTAGTTAGGTCAAAAATGGCATAATTAGCTAGGTAAGCTAAAAATGACATTTTTCTTCTTATTTAGCCTATTTAGTCCATTTATGACACAATTTAGCCTATTTAGTCCACAGATGACATAATAAGATGAAGAAAATCCAGGAAGAGGAAGAAAAGAAGAAATAGGAAGAAAAGAAGAAGAAGAAAAAGAAGAAGAAGAAAAGAAGAAGAAGAAGTTCTTCTTCTAGTCTTCTTCTTCTTCTTCTTCTAGTTTTCTTCTTTTCTCCAAAATGAAGTTAGCTCTAAGTTATATAAAAAATGGCATAATATGCTTAGTTCACTCAAAAATAGCACAATTAGCTAGGTTAGCTCCATTTTACCTAAGTATGCTTACTTCTTCTTCTTCTTCATTTTCTTCTTCTTCTTCTGATTCTAGTCTTCTTCTTCTAACTTTCTTGTGTCCCATTTTGCAGATTTAATTCACTATATAGAAGCTTGCATGGATGGAGTGCTTGTTTCCCTTTTCTTTTTTTCGTTTGTGTCGATGAAAAATGTGGAACTTGTCGTGGGTTTGTCACGGCAGATGTCCTAGAGAAAGGACTTAGTCGTGGAGCCATCGCTACGGGTTAGCTTAAAGGGGTTAAAGCGGACAAGGGACGCAAGAGAGTTTTATACTAGTTCGGCCCCTTACGATGAAGGTAAAAGCCTACGTCTAGTTGTGATGGAATTGATGGGGTTTCGATGACCAGGGAGCGAATACGCTTTGCCTGAGTCTCGAGTTGTTGTCTGTTGTCCTTGAACCGCCGCCAGGTCGTCCCCTTATATACATGGGTTGACGCCCGTCGGTTTACAGACTCCGAGGCCCGCTCATAATCGTGTCCGGCTCGGTCTCTGCTACTTCTATCTTACAACACAAGTTTACATATCAATGCCGGTTTGTGTCTACAGGCCTTAAACCGGCTTTGGGCCCTGGGCCTTCATGAAGCGTCACCGTCTGTCTTCATAGGCTTCAGATACAGATGAACTACTTATGGGGTTAACCCGGCCACTCCTGGCCGGTTTACGCCCAGTGGTAATATCCCCCAGATTGATTTGAACTGGTTCATGTCAATCCTCAATACTTAAGAAATTTGCTTCTTCAACATCTTCACATAATCTTGTAAACCGTCGTGACATCATCTTCTAGGATCATGGTAAACCGCCGTGACGTCACCTGCTATTTAAAACTGTGTATAATCCACCTTCATTAATGAGCCTCCGACAATCGAGGCGACAGCTCCGCCTCATATCCAAAAATTCGGTTCCTCGATTTTCGCGCTTGTCGGTTATCTCCCTTATAAATAGGGCCAGGGGGTCTTTCCATTTCCCCCCTCGTGCCTCTTCGCGTCATCGTCATCCTCGCGACGCCCGAGCCTTCGACCTCAGCCGCCGTCGTCAACCTTCGACTGCTGCACCAACCTTGGCTGCTGCATCGACCTGAACGTACCAGAGCTCCTCCGCGCGCCGCCGCTGCTCTACAGCCTCCGTAAGTCTCCCCTTTCTCTTACCATAGATCTGCACTTAGGGTTTCTGTCGTTCATTAGTGTTCTTCGCCGCCCTTCTTTATCCTTACTTATATCCATGGATTAGATCCAAAAAACACATAGATCTCGCGCGGTAGTAGTTTTAGCACCTGTTTGATATCCAACTCATCTCGTTTAAGTAGAAAATCCCATTTGAACCTTCATCAACTGCTTCCGTACCAATATTTAGGTCTGAATATATTTTCATTTTCTGACATGCGGTAGATCCAAAATTACAATGCCAACTTGTGTAACCTGTTTTTCCCTTCACTTATACATCTTTAATACCAGATTGGGCGGTTTAACTTCACATACAAAATGATGACCCAGTAGATACCATTAGTCCCCTGTTGAACCGCCAATGCTTTCATCATTGTACTGTTTCCATTGTCAGACTCCGGTTTACGAATAACCAATTCCGGTTTATCAATATGCTTGTATCCTTATACTACTGTATAATTGTCCACTGTAAATCTTAAACCGGCAATAATCATGTTTCAGATTTCCATTGCCATGGCCAAGCAAGTGTATGAATGCAATTGGGCTCCTTCTCGAGTAACCGAGGAACAATTAAACAATCTTGTTAAAACGGGCACTTTAGCCAAGAAAGATGTCATCCACTGGAGGGTCCCTGGCCCGGAAAGTCCTCCTACACCCAAGGACGGAGAGGTAGTCATGTTTGCTGATCATCTCGGACAAGGTTTTAGCCCTCCCGGTTCAAAAAATTTCCGGGATGTAATGGCCAATTTTCAGCTGCGCCCTCAAGACATCGGTCCCAATTCTGTGACCAACATCTGCCACTTCCAAGTCTTTTGTGAGGTTTATCTGCAAGAGGAACCTTCAGTCGAACTGTTTAGGGATTTCTTTCACTTAAACCGTCACACAGAGTTCTCAGATGGACCCAATACGGAGCTGGGCGGAATGGCGGTTCAGAAAAGGAAGGAAGTCACCTTCCCTCACCCCAAACTCCACAGTCACCCCAAAGAGTGGAACCAGACTTGGTTTTACTGCATTGATACATCTCCATCTGATGAAAATCCTTTGCCCGGTTACCACCCTGAACGTCTTAGGAACACACATCCTTTTCCTCAGAGATTGACAGCAAGAGAAAGGGCAAACTATGCTCCCCAATTATCAAAGCTTAGAGCCTTCATGGCGAACGGTTTAACATGAGTTGATCTTGCTCGTTGCTGGATAAGCTGGAGTATTCTGCCCTTAAGCCGGCGCCCCGGTTTGATGTGTGAGTACACGGGGAGTTTGAAGGATGCTCAGCGGCACATTGACGTTCAGCTTACAGATGCAGAAGTCACTGAAGCTGTAAAGAAGATACTGAACGAACCGGAGGTTGTCTGTGCCCAAACCGGACTACTCCCTTTCTGCACCTTCAACAAACCACCAGCTGTAAGAATCATATAATCTTTTTATCTGAAGTAGCTTCTGTCCAAATATTCTCTGAAAGTGTGATTTTTTTCTGACAGGGTGACGATCCGTTCTGGAACAAGAAACCATCCCAAGATAAACCGGGGAAGCCGCAAGATAAACCGGTCAAGCCAGTTCGTCCAAAGACCAAGGTTGTTAAAAAACCTGCCAAGAGAAGTACCACTGCATCCTCCGATCTACCAGCTGATGACGATGTGCGTAATCCGGAACCAGAGGTAGAACTTGACTCTCTTGGTTCATTTTTCGTACATCTCATTGACAATGATTATTATCAGGACGACACTGAAGGCAGTCATGCTGAGGACGTAGAGGTAACCATTCTTTCCTCCGATTCAGATCCTCTGCCAACGTCAAAAATCCGTCAAGCAAACCGGAAAGTAAAATTTTCTCACCCTCTTGCTTACTTGGACCCAAACTTTCTTTTGAAGACGCAGCAGCACGAGGCTCGCCGTACAACCCGGCACAGCGGCCAAGTAGTTACCTCCGCCGGTTTACCGAACAGTCCGGTTCAGAAATGCCGATCAGAGGTCTCTTATCCCATTGATAATTCATGCCCAAAAGTAGGTTGTTTTCGCCAGCCTCTTAACCCGTCTGATTCAAATTATCAGGGTACTTCTCACTCATCCTCTGGCGAGTCATCGGCCACACAACTTCCACCCCTCAAAACAGTTCCTGGGTGAGCTATGCACGTATCTTTATTCTTGATGTGTTATCTTTACATACTGTACTGATCCTTATGTCTATCTTTTCTCAGCGCCAAGCCAAGACCTAGCAAGAAAGCTCGGTTAAGCAAACCGGCTGATGATAATGTAGCTGCTGAACCGGAAACAACTCCAGATCTGGAAGAAACCGACGCTGACGCCATGCTTCACGATCCGCCGCCTCAAGACCATGACTTCCTTGCTGAACAAGTGCAAGTTGACACTACAAGCCATGCAGACTGGCCAACCAGCCCTGTCCGAACTGATGACAAACCGGCCAGTCCGGTTAAGGGTACCGACAATCCGCCAACTCCAGCGAAGGCTGCTGATGACCAAGATGATGACATTATGATTACTGGCACTGGCCACACCACTCCTGGCAACCCTGTCGCTTTGTCAAAGCATACTTCCAAGGACGAGCTTTCTGCTATCGGCAAAGGCAAATGGAATGCCAATTTATCAAGCTACGCCAATCTCAATGCTCAAGACATTCACTCTGGCTTCTTGAACCGTCTGTATACCAGCCGTGACTATGAAGCTAGTTTGGTAAACTTGATGAAGGAGCGATATGAGGTAACTACTATTTTTCTCTTTTGTCCAATTGCAGTTTATCAAATCCTAGTAGCTCCCAAGTGACGGTTTATGATACCAATCTAAACTGGGACTTTTACCATAACTTAACTTTGCATATTTAGCTTCCAGGGACCGGATTACCTTTTTAAGATGAACCGGTTCCTTAAAATTTGCCATACTGCTCTTTCACCGGTATAGCCCCCAAGGGCCGGTTTAATTTTATAAAGATGAACCGGGACTGTAGAAGAATTCTCATACCAACAGTTTTTGAACAAACACACATTAGCCCCCAAGTGCCAAGATTAATACTTGTATTGTGCTTGGGACTTGTAGAAATTTCTGATAAGGAGCAAATATGCATTAGCCCCCAAGTATCAAGGGGATAACTAGTTATGTGCTTGGTACTTCAAATATGTACTGTCAACTCATTGTGTACCTGTCTCTTTATAGGCTGAACTGAGCAAGAAGGAAAGCCAAACCGCTGATCTGCAAGAGAACATCAAGTCCCAACAGGCCGAAACTTGAAAATCAAAAGATGAGCTGACGAGCGCTTTAGCCGCTATGGAAAAGCTAAAGGAGAGCTTTGCCAAGGAGCAGGCGGATTGGAACACAAAGAAATCCGCTTTGCGGAAAAGAGCTGAAGACGCAGAAGCAGCTCTCAAACCGATGGTAGACGAGCTGACTGGTGTAAAGCGGCAAGTACATGCGATGACCGTTGCTGTGTTTGGTAAGCATCTTTTCCTTAATACTTTCAACATATCTTCCCATGCGTTGCCGGTTTACAGATGTTTGCAATGATGCAGGAAATCGCATTAGTCATCTGGGCTCTGATGTTCAGAAGAAGCTGAAGGCTGCCTACACGCTGATAGAACAACTGTATACCGGCGCTCAACGAATTATCTGCACCGCTTCTCACAATAAGCCGCCCCCGATGTTAATCAAGGATACCTTAGACAGGCTATCTATGTTGCCTGCCCGGGTAGAAGAGATAAAGAGGTCTGCTGCAAGGGCTGGCGCTCTGACCGCTCTAACCCGGGTAAAGGCGTGGGTGCCTGATCTTGATCCGGTGGACGTGGCTAAAGGCTTCCCAAGCTTAAAAGAAGACGGATTAGAATTTGGCCAGGAGGATCTCCGCGCCATAAACCGGGAAGTACGTCCACTGGATTGTCAATTGGCTGAAGAAGTTGATCTCTCACACTATCAGGCGAGTTATGATGATAAGAACAGACGGGTTGCGGCGCCAGTTCCAGAAGCGCAAAATCTGATCCCTCCAATCCGTAAGCACACTTATGCCCCTGATATTGAACCGTCAACCCTTATAAGCAACGAAGCTGTGTTCCAAGCTTTAACTGGGATCGACTGGACAACTGTTGACTTCCAGCCGTTGGGTAGAGACGAAGAAGATGAACCGGTGCAAGATGATCCGCAGCCGTCAGGTCAAGCTGATAAGCAATCATAATCCGGGGGCCGGTTTAGTCTTCCACTTGCTGCAATGCTTATTGAGAAACAATTATCCCTTTGGGCACTGAAACGCCTTGTAATAGGCTAGTTAAAACACTTGGTCTGTTATGCCTTTGTGCATATTTATCTGCGACTGATGCATGTTAATCCGCCATGCTTAAGATATGATGTTCATAATCCATAGCTATTTATTCAAGCTGTTCCTGCAGATAAGAAGTTAAAAGCGCCCTGGCGGTTTACCACCGGGCAGGTCATGATACCCAAATATATATATGACTAAGGTTTATAACCAAGGTTGTAAAAGATAACCAAATATGGAAATACATGATACCTGTTACCTTTAGGCATAGTGTTGGCTGACCAACCTTGTAATGAGGGTAATAACCCTAATCCGGAGTAAAAGTAACTCCTGTTATATGATGCCGGTTTACAATAAAACCGTTCCGGGTTGTGATAAACACCGGTTTACTCCATACTGGTGACTATGAGTCAAAACCAGACCGGGCTGATAGTCTCTGGATTATAACTTGATCATGTACTGACAACTTGTAGTTGATAGTCTAACCGGGTTGATAAACACCGGTTTGAAAACATCACAAATCTTATGAAAACAAAGAAAACTCAGCAAAAGGCAAATAAAAACCGTTGTAGTCGAGGTTTTTCACGGGCTGCCAGGCCCCAAATTTGATCAAGAGGTGTAGCTATGGTTCGGGTTCGACCAAGCCCCCAAGTGATGCTGTGGCATTACGCCGATCAAGAGGTGTAGCTATGGTTCGGGTTCGACCAAGCCCCCAAGTGATGTTGTGGCATTGCGCCGATCAAGAGGTGTAGCTATGGTTCGGATACGACCAAGCCCCCAAGTGATGTTGTGGCATTACGCCGATCAAGAGGTGTAGCTATGGTTCGGGTTCGACCAAGCCCCCAAGTGATGCTGTGGCATTGCGCCGATCAAGAGGTGTAGCTATGGTTCGGATACGACCAAGCCCCCAAGTGATCTAATATCAAGCTTTGAGAAGCTAAATCAAGGGGTAAACCGGACGCCGCTTTGTAAACTCCATGTAACCACACATGACGTAAGAAAACAACAGATACCCCGCTTTAGCTGAGGTTCCGGTTTATTATATTGATCATAATATATACAATGTCATAATATGTACATAAGCAGAGCCTGTAGCTCAAGTATAGTAGGGCCGAAGATGAGCAATATTCCACGGCCGGTTGGTCTCCTCCTCCGATTTACGTGAGTCTTTGCGCTCTCGAACATCGATTAGGTAGTATGACCCGTTGTGCAGATTCTTGCTGACCACAAAAGGTCCTTCCCAAGGGGGGGATAGCTTGTGCATACCCATCTGATCCTGGATGAGTCGAAGCACCAAATCTCCTTCTTGAAAGGTTCTGGTTCTAACCTGGCGGCTATGATAACGACGCAGATCTTGCTGATAAATCGCCGAACGGGCTGCCGCCATGTCACGCTCCTCATCTAACAGGTCAAGAGCTTCCTGCCGTGCCTTCTCGTTGTCAGCTTCAAGGTATGCCGCTACACGAGGCGAGTCATGACGGATGGCACTAGGAAGAACCGCTTCCGCTCCATAAACCATGAAGAACGGTGTATATCCTGTCGATCTGTTGGGTGTGGTATTGATGCTCCATAACACTGAAGGTAGCTCCTCAACCCAACAACCCGGCGTCCGTTGCAAAGGAACCATAAGCCGGGGTTTGATGCCTCTCAAGATCTCTTGATTGGCCCTCTCCGCTTGACCATTGGACTGGGGGTGAGCCACTGATCACACGTCAAGCCGGATGTGCTCACATTGACAGAACTCCTTCATGGCACCCTTTGACAGATTGGTACCATTGTCTGTTATAATGTTGTGTGGAAAGCCAAACTAGAAGATCACCTTTTTGATGAATTGAACCGCCGTGGCTGCGTCACACTTACTAACTGGCTCTGCCTCCACCCACTTTGTGAACTTATCAACCGCCACCAAAAGGTGGGTCTTCTTGTCCTTGGACCTCTTGAAAGGCCCAACCATATCCATCCCCCAAGTTGCAAACGGCCAGGTGATTGGAATCATCCTCAATTCTTGAGCCGGTACATGAGCGCGCCTTGAGAATTTTTGACAGCCATCACATCTTTTGACCGAGTCCTCGGCATCAGCATGAGCTGTCAACCAATAGAAACCGTGACGAAACGCCTTGGCCACCAAAGATTTTGAACCGGCGTGGTGACCACAATCTCCTTCATGGATCTCACGCAAAATTTCACGGCCTTCCTCAGGAGACACACAGCGTTGAAACGCCCCTATTACACTGCAATGATGTAACTCTCCATTGATAATAGTCATGGACTTGGACCGCCAGGTTATCTGCCTGGCCAAAGTTTCATCCTCTGGTAACTCGCCCCGGTTTATATACGCCAGATATGGAACCGTCCAATTCGGGATAACATGAAGAGCCGCCACCAACTGGGCCTCCGGATCAGGAACAGCCAAATCCTCTTCACCAGGGAGCTTGACGGACGGATTATGCAAAACATCCAGGAAGACATTAGGTGGAACCGGTTTACGTTGGGAAACCAGGCGGCTTAAAGCGTCCGCCGCTTCATTCTTCCGCCGGTCCACGTGATCCACCTGATAACCTTTAAAGTGACCTGCAACAATATCCACCTCACGACGATATGCTGCCATTAGTGGGTCCTTGGAATCCCAAGTGCCGGACACTTGTTGAGCCACCAGATCCGAGTCACCGAAGCACTTAACTCAGCTTAGGTTCATCTCCTTAGCCATCCGAAGACCATGGAGTAAAGCCTCATATTCAGCTGCATTGTTAGTGCAAGGGAACATTAAACGGAGAACATAACAAAACTTATCACCTCGTGGGGAAGTTAATACGACTCCAGCCCCCGAGCCCTCCAATTGCCTGGACCCATCAAAATGAATAGTCCAATAAGTGTGATCCGGCTTCTCCTCTGGCGCTTGTAATTCTGTCCAATCATTGATGAAATCCACAAGTGCCTGAGATTTGATCGCCGTTCGGGGTATGTATTTCAACCCGTGAGGCCCGAGCTCGATAGCCCACTTAGCAATCCGACCAGTTGCTTCCCTGTTCTGGATTATATCCCCAAAAGGAGCAGAGCTGACCACCGTGATGGGATGACCTTGGAAATACTGCTTAAGCTTCCGGCTTGCCATGAAAACCCCATACACCATTTTTTGCCAATGCGGGTACCTCTGCTTGGACTCAATAAGTACCTCACTGATATAGTAAACCGGTCGTTGAACCGGATATTCCTTTCTTGCCTCCTTGCGCTCCACCACAATAGCCACACTAACAGCCCGAGCATTAGCTGCCACATATAGCAGCAATGGTTCTTTATCCACTGGAGCAGCGAGAATCGGCGGGTTAGCCAGCTGCCGCTTTAAGTCCTCAAATGCTTCATTAGCAGCGTCACTCCAGACGAAGTTATCCGTTTTCTTCAGCATCTGATATAAAGGGATGGCCTTCTCGCCAAGGCGACTGACAAACTGGCTCAATGCGGCAATCCGGCCTGCCAGGCGTTGAACATCATTGATACACTTTGGTTTAGCCAAGGAGGTGATGGCTTTGATTTTTTCCGGATTAGCTTCAATGCCCCTGTTAGACACCAAAAAGCCCAAGAGCTTGCCTGCAGGTACACCAAAGACACACTTGGCCGGATCCGCAGGTTATCAAAGGTTTCCTTTAAGTTATCAATCAATGTCTCCTTCTTCCTTGATTTTACCACAATATCATCCACATAGGCGTGAACATTGCGGCCGATCTGTTTGTGCAGACAATTCTGCACACACCTTTGATAAGTCGCCTAGGCACTCTTGAGCCCAAAGGGCATGGACACATAGCAGAAGGCTCCAAAGGGAGTTATGAAGGCTATCTTCTCCTGGTCCTTAACTGCCATTTTGATCTGATGATAACCAGAATATGCATCCAAAAAACTTAAACGCTCACAACCCGCCGTAGCATCAATAATTTGATCAATACGGGGAAGGGCAAAAGGATCTGTTGGACAAGCTTTGTTGAGATCTGTGTAGTCCACACACATACGCCAAGTGCCATTCTTCTTGAGGACCGGCACCGGATTAGCCAACCACTCAGGATGGAATACTTCAACAATAAATCCAGCCGCCAAGAGCCTGGCTACTTCTTCTCCAATAGCTTTGCGTCTTTCTTCATTGAACCGGCGGAGAAACTGCTTGACCGGTTTATACTTGGGATCAACATTGAGAGTGTGCTCAGCGAGTTCTCTCGGTACACCTGGCATGTCAGAAGGCTTCCATGCAAAGATGTCCCAATTCTCACGGATGAACTCGATGAGCGCGCTTTCCTATTTCGGATCCAAGTTAGCGCTGATGCTGAACTGCTTGGATGAATCGCCAGGCACGAAGTCAACAAGCTTAGTTTCATCAGCCGATTTAAACTTCAGGGCCGGATCATGCTCTATAGTTGGTTTCTTCAACGAAGTCATATCTGCCGGATCAACATTGTCCTTGTAAAACTTCAACTCTTCTATTGCACAAACCGACTCAGCATAAGCCGCATCACCTTCTTCACACTCCAGAGCAATCTTGCGGCTCCCATGCACGGTTATAGTTCCCTTGTGACCCGGCATCTTGAGCTGTAGATAGACATAACAAGGCCGTGCCATAAACTTAGCATAAGCTGGCCGTCCAAATAGGGCATGATACGGGCTTCTGATTTTCACTACTTCAAAGGTCAAGGTCTCTGATCTTGAATCATGCTCATCTCCAAAAGCCACCTCCAGAGCTATCTTACCAACAGGATATGCCGACTTACCAGGCACCACACCATGGAACACCGTATTGGACGGTTTAAGATTTTTATCTGTTAACCCCATGCGACGGAAAGTTTCATAATAAAGGATATTGATACTACTCCCTCCATCCATGGGTACCTTAGTGAACTTATAACCTCCCACCTGAGGTGCCACCACCAGAGCCAGATGACCCGGATTGTCAACCCGGGGCGGACGATCTTCTCTACTCCACACAATTGGCTGCTCGGACCAGCGCAAATAACGGGGCACCGCCGGTTCAACGGCATTCACCGCCCTTTTATGAAGCTTCTGATCACGCTTGTCCAAGCTAGTGGTGAAGACATGATACTGTCCGCTATTCAACTGCTTCGGGTTGCTCTGGTAACCCGACAGCTGCTGCTGCTGTTGATTGCCCTGATGATTATAGCTGCCTTGGTTACCCTGATTACCTTGATTGTTATGTCCACCCTGATTACCGTGGAAGCCTGAACCAGAATTTCCTCCACCATAACCCGGCCCATGAGACCCGGGGCCCGAACCGCCTCCTGGTCCATGATCATACCGGAAAGAATCAGAATTTTTGAACTCTTGCATGATGTAACAATCTTTCCAGAGGTGTGTGGACGGTTCCTCCTTCGTCCCATGCTTTGGACAGGGCTGATTCAACAGATAAGACAAACGGTCCGGATTAGGACTTGGCCTTCCACCGCGCTGGGGAGGTTTACCCTTACGCCGCTGGCCCTTATCCTGTGTATTAGTGTTAGCCACAAAGTCTAAACCGTGGTCCGCTTTACGCTTGCCGCCGTTTCCATGGCCCGCCGGGTTGTGGTGTTGCCCCTTGGCGTTGCCGCTCTTCTTTCCCTTCCCTGTCTTATCATCATCAGACTCGGGATCCTTGGTACTATCAGAGTCGGCATACTTCACCAGTGCAGCCATGAGGGTTCCCATGTCATTACAATGACGTTTGAGCCGTCCCAACTTCAACTTCAGGGGTTCAAACCGGCAATTGCCTTCCAATGTTAAAACTGCGGTGTCGGCGTTGATGCGGTCTGATGAATGCAAAATCTCCGAAACCCGGCGCACCCAATGGGTTGTTGACTCTCCTTCCTCCTGGACACAAGCTGTTAAGTCCACAATCGACATGGGCTGCTTGCATGTGTCCTTGAAATTCTGAATAAACCGGGCTCTCAACTCGGCCCATGACCTGATAGAATTAGCCGGTAAGCTCTTTAGCCAAGTGCGGGCCGTCCCTTCTAGCATCATGGTGAAGTACTTCGCACATGCCGCATCATCCACGTCCAGCATCTCCATGGCCATCTCATAGCTTTCGACCCATGTTTCAGGGGATAAATCGGCGGTGTAATTCGGCACCTTACGCGGGCCCTTGAAATCCTTGGGCAGGCGCACATTGCGTAACGCTGGGACAAGACATGGCACTCCCAAAGAACTAGAGGTAACTCCTGGTTCCACCGATGTGGTTGGACGAACCGGAGTAAGCTGACGGGCTTCATGCTGCGCCGTTAACTCGGCCTCTCTGCGTGCCCGAGCCCGGTCCACCACCTCCTGAGCATCACCAGCACCACTCGTCGGGTTATTGCCACGGGGCGGATCACGGTTCCGCGCATTGCTTGACACTGTCGGTTCATCCATACGCCTGCTATAACTCCGGCTTGGACGGGGAGTGGAATGAATCCGATCGCGACTATATGAATAAGCCTCTTGTTGAATCAAGGCTGTCTGAAGAAGCTCCTTAACCCGACGCGTCTCGATCAACGCTGGAGAATCGCCTTCGATCGGGATGGCCGCCAGCCGTGAAGCAGCAGCGACAATGTTGTCCATCGGGTTAGAATAGTGACCCGGTGGCGTGGGGACATGCAGTGCCACAATGTTGTTCTGATGAGGCGGATCCACGAAACGTGGCTGAACCGGTGCCCCTGCTCCAGGTGCCTCCGCCTGGTTTACCACCGGCGGATTACTGGTCCCTGCTCCTGGGGTGTTAAAGAGATTTCTAGCGTCATAAACCGGCGGCAGGCGAGATCGGTGCCTCCTCTTCAGGACTTCGTTCGACGCACTCTGATCCAGCATAATCCGGTAAGCTTGTGCATCCAAAGCGGCCCGCTCCGCGGCTATCCTGGTATCCTCAGCTGCTAAGTCGGCTTTGGCCTGGTTGATCTAATCTTTCACTTTCGCGATTTCCGCATTGTGTGCATCCCGATCCACCGGGTTAACCTCCGCCATCAGCGTTGCCAACGCGTCAAACAAATCAGATAGAACCTGAGCTGGCGGTCGCACAGGGCCTCCTGCCCCGGCCGCCGCCGCCGCCGCTGATCCGGAAATCATCGCTGCTGCGGTCGAAGAGTAGAGCGCCGGTTGCGTGCCAGCCATGAAGATCGCAACCCGGTTTGGCAGATCAAAGGGGTCCGGAATACTGTCGCCATCGGAACAGCCCCCAATCCGGCCATCTTGTAACTGATATAACGACTCGGTCTCTCCGGTCGATGACTCGTCACCGGAATAGACGACGGTCTCACCACCAGATTCCGATCTACCCTCAGATTCCCCTCCATGGATAACTCCCACGAAGGCACGCTTCATGACATGCTTGACCCGGGCAGATCTCGCACGCTGAGCCGTTTCGACGAGGTTGGTGCAGATGTCCGACTTAGGGCCCGGTTCGCCGATCTTGCCAATGAAAACGTGTATGCCACCAAAGGGGACTCGGTACCCGTACTCGATTGAGCCGGCCTCGGGGCCCCAGCCTGCATCGTTGATGTAGAGCTTGCCGCGATGACTCTTGGTCATTCGGCCCACAGCGTAACCCTTGAGTCCTTCGAAGTTGCCCTCCAAGAACTTGAAACCATCGCGCGATAGCCCCACGGTGGGCGCCAACTGTCGTGGGTTTGTCACGGCAGATGTCCTAGAGAAAGGACTTAGTCATGGAGCCATCGCTACGGGTTAGCTTAAAGGGGTTAAAGCGGACACGGGACGCAAGAGAGTTTTATACTAGTTCGGCCCCTTACGATGAAGGTAAAAGCCTACGTCTAGTTGTGATGGAATTGATGGGGTTTCGATGACCAGGGAGCGAATACGCTTTGCCTGAGTCTTGAGTTGTTGTCTGTTGTCCTTGAACTGCCGCCGGGTCGTCCCCTTATATACATGGGTTGACGCCCGTCGGTTTACAGACTCCGAGGCCGGCTCATAATTGTGTCCGGCTCGGTCTCTGCTACTTCTATCTTACAACACAAGTTTACATATCAATGCCGGTTTGTGTCTACAGGCCTTAAACCGGCTTTGGGCCCTGGGCCTTCATGAAGCGTCACCGTCTGTCTTCATAGGCTTCAGATACAGATGAACTACTTATGAGGTTAACCCGGCCACTCCTGGCCGGTTTACGCCCAGTGGTAATATCCCCAACAGAACTTGTTATATGGATGCATGGAACAATGTGTTGGATGAACATTGTGATGTTACTGTAATATGTATGGATGGAACTCTGTTTCTTATTATGTATGTATGTTGTCATGGATGGAGCTATGTGTTGGATACATCATATGTCTGCTGTGCATGTGAAAAAAATATGTATATCTATGTGTGAATTCCTGTGAAATTAAATGGATTCAAATAAAAACAGGGGATATGTAGCCTCTTTGCCGTCTGCTAGCAGACAGCAAAGAGCTTTGCCGTCCGCTAGCAGACGGCAAAGAGGACACGTGGCAGCTACCTGTAAAACCTGGGAACACTGGCTGCCTATTTGGTCACTTTGCCGTCTACCAGCGGACGGTAAAGATTCAAATCACTTTGCCGTCTGCCAGCAGACGGCATAGCTGGCCACGTGGCAGCTTCTCAGCACTGCCTAGCTGAGCTCTTTGCCGTCTGTCAGCGGACGGCAAAGAGCTTTGACTCTTTGTCGTCCGCTGGCAGACGGCAAAGAGCGTCGTTAACCCCCTAACGGCTCTCACGCCACCGCACTGCCGTCCGTTGTCTTTGTCGTCTGCTGGCCTAGGATGGCGGACGGCAAAGAAGGCCTTTGCTGGCACGTGTTCAGACGGACAGTTTGCCGTCTGCTGGCGGACGGCAAAGACGTTTGCCGTCCGTGATCCATGCCTTTGCCGTCCGCCATGGCGGACGGCAAAGAAGCTGATTCCAGTAGTGATAGTAGCCCCTGAGGCTCTGATCGATTCCCACAAGGAAGCGATCAGAGGATCAAAAAGATATGCTCAGGTGGTAACACAAAAAATTTGAAATAGGTAGTTAGGTCGATGGAGAGCGCTCAAGCTGCGAAAGTTGCAGATTTAAAGCAGAAACTGGAGGTGGCGGATGAAGACGTCACTCTTATTAACAGGCGGCTCGACGAGGCACAAGGTATATGTTGGGACAGCTTGTTTATGCATACATACTAGTATGAGCACGAAGCTAAAGATCGTATACTGTGATATGCGTAACTTGTAGATGGTGCTGCCGTGGTTGAGATTCTCCGGGCTGAACTTGCCCGGGCCAAGGAGCAGGCCAGAGTGAGCAATGCTGCTGCCAAAAAGGTGGTTGCTGATTAAAAGGCCGAACAGGCCACGCGCCTCCAGTGCGAGGAGAGAATATCTTCCATAGAGCGAGAGCTAAAGGATGCCACTGGCAAATGCCAAACACTCGAGGAGGAGAACAAGGCCAAAGTAGCCGAACTCGACAAGACCTTACAAGAGGCGAGAAAAGCACGGTCCGAGTCTAGAGCGGCTTGGGAGGAGATCCGGCAAGCTGGGGAGATAGCGGCCGGTAAGCCCTTTGTATTACAGACTAAATTCGGCGATCCGAAGTATGCCCTGCTTAATCAAATGTGGAGTTCTCCAAACGCATTCTTGGACTTGCCGAAGAGTGCCTCCGATGCGACGCAGTTTTTCCAAGTGCAAGAAGGATATGCAACGGAGAAGCTTTTCTAGTCGCAATTCAGCATGTCAAAGCGTCCGCTGTTGCTGAACGAACAAGTGGCCCATTGGGCCGAACTCCACAAGATATCCGGATCTGCCATGAAGGACGTCGTGGTCCGGCTGTGGCCGACTGAGCCAATTCCGAATAGTTATTTCGGTTTGGTGCAGCGACTTGTTGATGCGGTGCCGCGTATCGACGCCGTTAAGCAATCAACGTGCATTGAAGGTGCATGGATGGCCTTTGCCCGCGTCAAGACGTACTGGGCGAAGATGAAGGCCACCGATATTGCAGCAAAGAGTCCACCCGGGGGCAAGGACCATCACACGCTGAAGCATTATTTTGAGGATGTCCTAGAGGGCGCCCGCTTGTTAGAGGGTCAGTGCTCGAAGGGTATGATATTCGAGTGAATGTACCGAAATTGTAAAAACAATATTATGATAAATTAAGGCTATGTTTTTATACTTTTGCCTGAAAGTTTTTGATTCCTCCTGTGCGGCCGTTTTTTGTATAATCTGAAAGTTTACCAGTCGTCGGCTTCGGCCCCCTCGCATATAATACGGGGGTGTTCGGAAAAGCACTTGATCACTCTTGACCCAACGTCTTGGTCCGTGAAGGAGGTGTCAATGCGGCGAACTAGGCGATCAGACTATAGGGCTTTAACTTAGCCATAGGAGTTTGACGGTGGGTCTACGATATAGCCCCTGGTATGTACATGGTTATCGGAATACGGTGCGTTACATAGTTGACCAGAAGAACGGTCCTTCGTGTAATACAGAAGGAATCGCAAAAGATTCTGATAAGTCATCGAGTGGTTGACCAGCTCTCGCCGCATCATGACAGTCTGTTTTCGACTTTCTCTACTGAGGTGCTTAACCAGGTGAACCGGAAACACAATTGCAGTAGTTCTCCCTTTACTACCCTAGCCGATAGGATGGAACATAAGGTAGTAAGCACAGGAGCCGGGCAACCCAACTACTGACCAAAGACATGATTCGGAGCTGATGCATATAAGGCCAAACTCGTGACGCCGAAGTGTGCTATAAAGCTGTTCGGACTTGTCGGCAACTCATATGTTGCCATATCGAGCCCCTGGCAATTTGTGCCGAGGTGCGCGTGAAACAACCGAAGAAGCAAAATTCAGTTCTAGAAAAAGCGAATTCTGAATACGGATTATGTTCACTGGAATCTGATTGATACGTCAAACGCAATCTTACAGATTATAACGCCACTACCCGGGCTATTTGACATGACAGGGGTCGAAGGCTGAGGAAAAAGGCGCTTTACAGGTTTGAAATAAAGAGAGCGGTCTACAAAAAATTATTTGGACCTCCTGTCACACGTCTGCGCTGCCTTTGCCTCGGCGAAAGGATTCCTTAGCAGGAATAGCCTTTGGTTATTTATACGAAGCCGAACTCAGAAAGAGTCCGTGTAAGTCCGTAGGATGACCAGGCTTTGAGTCACCTGTGGTAAAAGATAAAAAAATAGTTAGAAAAGGAAAAAAGGCTATGGGAGTGCGAACCGTATTGTAGGCCTGTCCGGATTGTGCCTCTGCCGATGACCAGGGTATTTTAAGTGCGTAGTTATGTATGCGTGATACAAACTTCTCAGATATATGAGGCGAACGACGGAGGCCGAACTGCTAATCCAGCTCTGAGATTGATCGGTCCTGTTTAATAGAGACCGGCGGCTTGATGGCCGATGAGATACACGGCTTGATGAGGCCGCTTTGTACTTCGGCTACAGTAGCCGTAGCATGCTCCTCTGTACGGAGGGAGTGTTCCGTATTTCCGTTTATCGTGATGATGCCGCGTGGACCGGGCATCTTAAGCTTTAGATAGGCGTAGTGTGGGACCGCATTAAAACGAGCAAAAGCGGTACGCCCGAGCAGTGCATGGTAGCTACTGCGGAACGGGACAATATCGAAAGTCAAGCCTTCGCTTTGAAAGTTGTTCGGCGAGCCGAAAACGACTTCCAATGTGATTGAGCCCATGCAGTGAGCTTCTACGTCATGTACTGCTCCCTTGAAGGTAGTTGTGGTGGGCTTGATTCTTGAAGGATCAATGCCCATTTTGCGGACAGTGTCTTGGTAGAGTAGATTAAGACTACTGCCGCCGTCCATAAGGACTTTCGCAAGATGGAGCCCATTGATAATTGGGTCGAGGACCAGAGTTGCCGAACCTTCATGACGGATACTGGCTGGGTGGTCCTTGCAATCAAAAGTGATCGGGCAGGCCGCCCATTGGTTAAATTTTGGGGCGACCGGCTCTATGGCGTAGGCGTCCTGTAGTGCGGGCTTGCGCTCCCCTGTAGGGATGTCGTCACGTATACCATGTTTACTATTTTTACTTCCGGGGGAAATTGCTTCTGTCCCCCGCTGTTCGGTTGGCAAGTCTCTTCGTCATCGCTTTCACTGGGCGGCCCCTTCCCCTTGTGTTCGGTATTGAGCTTGCCGGCTTGTTTAAATACCCAACAGCTTCTGTTGGTATGATTGACTAGTTTATCGGGGGTGCCATGAATCTGGCAGGGCCGATCCAGTATCTTGTCTAAATTGGATGGTCCGTCTCTGTTTGCCTTGAATGGCTTTTTTCGTTGACCGGGTTTGGAGCCGCTGAATCCGGCGTTGACCGCCTTGTCTTGCGTTCCTTCATTATTATTTCGATGCTTGTGTTTATTGCGTCGTGGCTTGCCGTTGCCGTCCCGGACTTCGGAAGTGCCCAGATCACTGGTGTTGTTTCTTCTACGAGCGAGCCAGGCTATCTTCTCCCGCACAAAAGCGGGTCATCAGTGCGGTAAGGGCTGCCATGGATTTCAGTTTTTCTTGGCCGAGGTGGCGGATGAGCCACTCATCTCGGACGCTATGTTTAAAGGCCGCGAGGGCTTCAGCGTCCGGACAATCGACAATTTGGTTCTTTTTAATTAAGAACCTAGTACAGAGCTTCCTGGCTGACTCCCCGGGCTGTTGGATGATGTGACTAAGGTCATCGGCATCCGTAGGCCGGACGTATGTACCTTGGAAGTTATCATGGAAGGCGTCTTCCAAGTCTTCCCAGCTGCCAATGGAGTTCTCTGGGAGGCTGTTTAGCCAGTGCCGCGCTGGTCCCTTTAGTTTTAATGGGAGGTATTTGATGGCATGGAGATCATCACCGCGGGCCATGTGGATATGGAGAAGAAAATCTTTGATCCATACTGCGGGATCTGTTGTTCCATCGTATGATTCGATATTCATGGGTTTAAACCCTTCCGGGAATTCGTGCTCCATTACCTCATCTGTGAAGCATAAGGGGTGAGCGGCGCCTCTGTAGCGGGCGGCGTCACGACGGAGTTCGGCGGACGTCCCTATGAGGTTTTCACCCCGAGGGAGGTTGTGTTGGTCGCGCCGGGCCTGATAGCCGTCCTGTTGTGTTGGGGCATGTCCCTTTGACCCATAAATTGATCTAGCTATGCCTGCCCTAGCGTCCAGGTCCTGCCGTAGGTCATAGATGTAATCCTGGGCCACTGTCTCCCTTCTGTTACGGCGGGGTAATGCGGGCTAGTGTTTGGCTTGTGGAGCCGTTTTGTCACGGCCACGCGGTGGCCGGTCTGGTTTATCATCTGTGTTGTGCACTGGCACGATGGGTTCGCGCGCCTCGATGTCGAATTGGGGTAGCAGCTTGCGCTTCGGGTAGCTTTTTGCGGGGCGCTCAAGGCCGTACTCCTCAGCTTCCAGGACCTGGGTCCATCTATCGTTGAGTGTATCCTGTTCGGCTTGAAGCCGTTGCTGCTTCCTTTTCAGGCTCCTCGCGGTTGCGATGAGCTGTTGCTTAAAGCGTTCTTGCTCGAGGGGTTCTTTTGGCATGATAAAGTCTTCGTTGCCGAGGCTTATTTCGTCTTCGGAGGGTGGCATATAACTGCTGTCCTCCGAGTCATCATTCCCAACTAGCTCGTGGGGGTTACTCTGCCCTTCCTCCCTATCTTCCTGTTCGGAAGCTGGTTCGATGAGGGTGTCTGGGTCTTCGACTTTCTCCAGAGTATTATTTTCTCCGGCGCCGGTATAGCTTTCTTTGTCACGACGTGATTTTGAACGGCGCCACTCATGCCGCCGTTTCGGTGGTTTATCAGTGTTATTGTCCTTGACTGGATCCGTACCGCCGTCATCGCCATCATCTTTTGATGTATCCACCATATATATATCATACGTGGAGGTGGCCGCCCAGCGTCCAGTATGCAGTGGGCTTTGGGCCTGCTCCTCTCCGGCATCGTCGTCCATACCGTCGATGTCTTCGGAGCCGTAATCGAGCATGTCGGTTAGGTCCTCGACAGTGGCTATGAAGTGGGTGGTGGGTGGGACGCAAAATTCCCCGCTCTCAGCCCCTAGTCCGGGCTGGGCATAGTTCGTACGTTGCTCCTCTGTAATGACAAGGGATCGCATTAGGTCCAGAGCCTCGCTTAAAGGCGAGGTTTTTCCAGGGAGGAGAGAGTCCGTGGAGTACGGCAGGAGAGAGACTCCCTGGCCGAACTCACACGATGCTGACTCCGAGAGTTCGGAGCCAGGGTCCGGCTTCATGATGGTTGCCAGCGACACTACTTTGTTCGGCTCTCTCGTACTGGGTTTAGTGGCCGCAGATAGTCCGGCGGGCTCAGGAAGCCCGTCTTCGGACCCGGCGACGCGCTCTGGATCTAAGGCCAGAGCAGAGGTTGGGGTCGCGAATCCTTGGAAGATCAAGTCTCCTCGGATATCAGCGACATAGTACAGATTTCCAAAGCTAATCTGGTGACCTGGGGCGTAGCTGTCGATCTGCTCTAGATGGCCACGTGAGTTGGCCCGCAGTGCGAAGCCGCCGAACACAAAGATCTGGCCGGGGAGGTAAACCTCCCTCAGGGCAGCGTTGTTGTAGATGATTGACGGAGCCATCAAACCTTCTAGCGACGACACAGAGGAACTCTCAATGAAAGCACCAATGTCGGTGTCAAAACCGGCGGATCTCAGGTAGGGGGTCCCGAACTGTGCGTCTAAGGTCGATGGTAACAGGAGACAGGGGACACGATGTTTACCCAGGTGCGGGCCCTCTCTTTGGAGGTAATACCCTACTTCCTGCTTGATTGATCTTTATGAATATGAGTATTACAAGAGTTGATCTACCACGAGATCGTAATGGCTAAACCCTAGATGTCCAGCATGTATGATGATTATGATTGTCTCTACGGACTAAATCCTCCGGTTTATATAGACACCGGAGGGGACTAGGGTTGTACAAAGTCGGTTACAGAGAAAGGAATCTTCATATCCGAACGCCAATCTTGCCATCCACGCCAAGGAGAGTCCCATCCGGACACGGGAGAGAGTCTTCTGTCTTGTATCTTCATGGCCCATCAGTCCAGCCCACGTCACACAGGCCGGACGCCCGAGGACCCCTTAATCCAGGACTCCCTCAGTCTCCTATCTGCCAAATTATATGAAAAGAATTATCTTCATGTAAGCATGAGAGGAACTGAGGAAAATTATATAGGATCTCACAGAAACGGGGGCGTACCGAAGATGTTGAAAGTTTGCTTTTGTTAACTTTCGAATTCCATGCGTCCCAGCAGCTTGGGGGGGTGGATAGATTGCACTTTTTTGCAAGAGAAGTTCTGATCTACTCATTTTTAATCATGACAATACAACGAACGCCAGAAATAATAATAATTACATCCAGACTCGTAGACCACCTAGCGACGACTACAAGTACTGAAGCGAGCCGACGGCATGCCGCTGTCGTCGCCCCTTCCTTGCGGAGTCGGGCAAAACTTGTTGTAGTAGATTGCCGGGAAGTTGTCGTGTTATGAGCTCATAGGACCAGCATCAGAACATCAACCGCCGCCATTAAAGATTAGCGTAGATCAGAAGGATCCAACAAGAAAACACGCGAACATAGACGAACTATTCAGAAGTTTTCTCGCAAAAAAACATAGATGAACTGCCACCAGATCCAAGCAAATCCACCAAAGACAGATCCGTCGGAGACACATCTCCATACGCCCACCAATGATGCTAGACTCACCACCGGGATGTGGGCTAGGCGGAGAGCTTATTCCATCTTTAGGGAGCCATCACCGTCTCGTCTTTCTGAGCAGGACACAAACCCTAAGAAAACTCAAAGGAACATCTAAAAACGGAGCCCTCCCTCCAGCAAGGGCTAGGATGCACCAACACAGCCATGTCCCTAAGAGCATCTACATCCGGACTTGGCAAATCCGACCCCTCAAATGCACGCGGACGCACCCGGGCGCGTCGACGGACAGTGACCGGTCACGCCTCAAAAAATGCATTCCACATCCGGATTCCTCAGAGTGTTGGTCCGGTCGCCAACAAGGTAGAGTAGGGCATGGGACACGAGCCGGCTCACGGGGCTCAAGGCGCCGCCGTCTCCCATGCCCTACTCTTCCTCATCGGAGCCCGGAACCCGAACGGTGCTAGTAGACGTCAGATCAATGAAGGATCCGTCCTAGGACGAGCAGCGGACGTCGACGACGATTATGGATGGCACCCGCAGGGTATGAGTGCGGGTGAAGCTACCCCATACCCTTACCCGTCCATTCTGAACTTACCCATCACCAATACCCATACCCGTCAAGGGTACAATTGTTTCCTATACCCGTCACCTGACAGGGTATATGGGTACCCGCGGGTAAAAATACTTGTGTTTACAACACATCAATTAAGTAGAAAATAGTTGTAAAAAGCAACATGTAATCATAAATTATTAATAGCAACACATTTTAAACAACAATGTACAACAACATATTGTAACGACAACACATTCTCATAAACAAAAATACTTGCCTATAAAGTGACACATAAAAATGTTAAACAACAACACAAATCATAAATAACAACACATAGGCATACACTTTAAGTTCACAAAATCATGATAAATTATAGAGATAATGTGACTACACATTAGAGTTTTTACCTAGCGCGATTAGGAGGGGAAAATTAATGCATTGGGATATTAACAGAAACCCACTTATAAACATTTTAGATGGGTACATGGGTATGCGGGCATGGGTTATACGATCCCATACCCGTACCCTCTCTACCCGATAGGTATGATATTTTCCCATTTAAGTACCCATGGGTAAATTTTTGACTCATACCCTTACCCTAAAAGGGTTTTTACCCGTAGGGTACGTGGGTAATGGGTACCCATTGCCATCCCTAACGACGATGCAGTTGCGGCCCCGGGACTGATGTGCCATACGGGGCACCGGAGAATGGACTCCGCCTCAGCGACGTCCACCGCCACGAGGGCTGCCGCCGTCTCCTGCGCCCGGTGCCTTGCACGGCAGGCACACCGTAACATGGCCTCATCGGACGAGGCCCATGGTGCGTCCGCATGCTCAGAGCGCCAACAGAGGGGTTGCGCGTCCGCCAGTGCGTTCGGACGCCAGACGGACCGCACGGCCTCCGGCGAGGCAGCTACGGCTGGCCTAGCGCCGGATCCATGCGCCATTTGGGCAGACGCAATGGATTCCCGACGGAAGGAGTCTGAGCGCTGCCTCGCACGGGCCTCCTCCCGGGAGTGACGGAGCGCAAGCAGGACGGCCATCTCCTCCTTGGGGCCGCGTGGGATGAGCTCAGGGTCGACGGATCTGGAGGTGAAGAACTCGGATTCGCTGCCCGCCATGCCGGAGACGGCCGGAAGGAGCTGGAGACGAGTTTGGGTGGCGGAGGGGAGTGAAGGGGAAGGGAGTGAAGTGGCTAGGGTTTGCTCCGGCGAGCGGATGGGGAGGGATTTATGTGGGGTTGGGTGGGCCAGCATGGGGCGGGTCCGTCATGGCGGGCATGCCCGGGCGCCCCCATATCCGCCCCATATTTGGGCTGGATATGAGGGGTGCCAGTCAGCCCAGCGTTTGAGGCCCGTTTGAGGCGCCCGTCTGGGTCAAATTTTCACGACCGGGCGGGCAGCCCGGGCGTTTGAGGCCGATTTGGGGTGCCCAGCTGTAGATGCTCTATGGCCACCGGAGAAGAGACAAACCGACGACGACGGCGGCTGGAGGCATAGGAACCCTAGGTTTTTTTGGGGAGGAGGCGGCTGCGTGAGGCATTGTGTGCTACTAGAGGAGATTAAATCTTAGGTTGTACTTAAAGGAACATTGGCTTCTGATGACATTGGTGTGATAGCCTTGCAAACCGTGCAGTGTGTGATTAGTTTGTGTGCTGTCCCAGAAGGTTATACTTTCATTGTTTTGTGCGAGATACTCCTAGGAATAATAAGTCTATGGAGATCCGCGTTTAACTTCACAGTCAACTCCTAATAGCGCGTCAAGACCCGGTCATATAAAATTCATCATGTTATACCTGGTACGGGTAGCATCTTGATGCCGGACAGTAATTCTCCAAAACCTCTCTCTTATTTTACTTTTCTAAACTTTCTAAGGGATTAAACGTTTGCTCATCTATCTATGAAATTTCTTATTACTTAATTCCTTACAAAACTTATTTTTTTCGATTCTTCAAAATCTTTGCTTAAACAACTGAAATAAATTCAGTCAAAAAGTCAATACTTTCTAGATTTGACCAAGTTTATATACAAAAATATTAATGTAAACAATAAAGCAATTTCAATATACCCATCATTAGATATATGTTTCATAATCTATTTATTCAATATTGTGGTTTTTTATGTTTCCTTCTATATATTTGGTCAAACTCATAAAGAATTGACTTTTTGACTGAATTTATACGCCATTTGGGGACGGAGGTAGTATCAAAATAAACATAGACAATTCAAACTCATCACGTCATAATTCAACTAACAACATAAATAAAGTTCAACCAATTCATCGAACAACTAAACACAACCATAATTTATGCCAAAAGACAACGAATGAACAAGTCCATTTCAAAAACCACCAACACATGGTGACCGAAAACCATCCTAGTTCACATGAGCCTCATGCACTTGGGCCAGTATCGGTAGAACTACCATAATTTCTCCTCTGTTTGGCCAGTCCCGGCCCGACCGTGGCATCGAGAGAGATGTTAACCCAAGCTTCACACAAAGCTTTGTCCTTCTGCGTCTTGTAGTTGCACGACCTACTCTTCCTTTGGTGTGTTTGTGTCTCCTCGGCCTCCTCCACAACCTCGGCATTTCTCATCATCTCTTGGGTATGCGAGAGTTCAAACCCTCCAAATCGATCATGGCACTAGGAGGTGGGCACAAGAGAAAATATCAGGTGAGTGCTTTTCAAAAAAAAGCTCCAAGAGTCTGGTAATTGCACGTGTAACCCTTGAATCACAGATCCAATGGTCCATTCGAGCACCTGATATTTTCTCGTGGACATAGAGTATCGTCTGAAACAGAAAGACATAACAACCAATGGTGACTACTCGGGATTCCCCGAGGACAACATGAAATTGAAACAATTGATGCAGATAATAAGATATTAAAAATGTGTAGGTGTCGATCACCGAACCTCGTTAACAAGTATATCGTCACCGTTAATCGTAGCATGCTCTTTTCATAACATAGTGGGTGAAAGCCACGCATGTCAATGTAGTACTCTTTCTTGGTTAAGTCACGCGGCTGCATCCTCCCCTAAAAAAGCCTAGGGTTTCCTTGCCTCCCGCCGGGGCTGGCACCGGTCCGCCTCATTGTCGGTGGGCCATGTCGGTAAAACTTTCAATGGGTTTTGACTAAAGCAAACGACATCATGTCTTAACTTGGTAGACCCATGGAAGATGATCGATCATTTGCACGTCGCAACGGTGGTAGCTGGATCTACAACTGAGCTACTTGTTTCACTGGAAGAGAAAGAGGGAGAATGTGGCATTTTGGCGTACTCTCGGTTTTGTACTGCACCCAAGAACCATTTGTCCAGCAGATGTTGGACAGTCTACCGGGAATTCCTCTACCATGTATATAGTGCACGAGGTGCTGTGGTGCGCTTGTACTAAGATTCTTCACAATTAATGGCAATAACGTTGCTCTGTTAGCGATGTACATGTCGCAAGTAGATCGAGGTGGTGAGAAATGTTAGTCGGTGCTAAGCTATATAGGAGGAGTATATGTCGCAGTTGACAATTTAACGAGTGCTTTGATTTTGCTGCCATTCATCAACAATGAATCGATTCCCACAGTGAGAAACAACAACAACAATGAATCGATCCACTAAAAACCAGTTGTAGCGAACCAACCCGTGGTTAAATGGTTAAGTTGGATAATGGTATTCCCAGCCCACTAGAATTCAAGTCCTGCCGCTCGCATTTATTCTGGATTTATCTCAGGATTTTCGGTGATGTGAGTTCAGTGGGAGGAGACGTTCCATCGACCACGAGACGCCTACAATGACTTTGTAAAATCTCAAAATGATATGCCGGCTCAGTCTCTTAAAGATGCTCATAGAGATAGAATGTGCGTGTGCATTCATAGGGGTAAGTGTATGCGCGTATATGTGAGTGCTTGTGTCTGTGCTGATTTAAAAAAAAAGCTGAAAGAGCATGCATGATCAGGTCGTTGCATTGTCACGAAAAAACATAAAATGGTTAGTCGATCATTGAAACGTGGGGCAAGCCTGTCATACGTCGGTCACTACTCTTTCCTTCCACCGGTCACGCCACGTGGTGATCGTACAACTAGCTACACCTACACCCACACCGTTTGTTCACTACACCACACACATAAACAGCTGGCTGCGGATCGGACGGCCGCGATCTGTCGTCGTCGGAGAGCACACGCGCCGCCGTTGCAACCACTCCACCGGCGCGTACGTCTCCGGCCAGGCCAATACGGCGGGTCACGGACACGAGCATGGGTTGCCATGAATGCCGTCGCACTGCACGGCTAGTTTAGCAATCAGATCGCCGTGCGCTGTCCTGGACGACAAGGTTATTCACTACACGTAGTCTTTCATGAGATGAGATATTTTTGGGAGGAAGTCTATAGAGTTTTGCTTTCTCCTTGTGTAGTCGATTGAAAATGGCGTGTCAAGACCTGGTCATATAAAATTAGTCTATGGATCAGTAGAGATGACGACACTAGCGGACTTTTATTGGGTTATTATCCATGATAGTAATAGAATCACAGGTGTTCTCTTTGTAAAGAGAAAAAAATATATATACTCCTAAGCAGTGGTTCTAACTTCCCGTGGGTTTTCTTTTCAAAAGGCTGGGACCATATATTAAACAACACAAGCCATTAAAAACATTCATACATAAATTAAAATACATTCAAATTCTTGAAGGTGCCGAAGTTTTCTTTCTCCTGCACCCACCGACGGTACTCGGTGAGCAAAACTCATTGCGTCTTTGAGCCTCCATCTTAGCGGAGCAAACTTGTTTTAAGTAGATGAGTTTGTAAAATCAACGGCTAGGAAGTCCTCGATGTGTACCATAAGACACTAGTGCTGCGTTATGCGTAGTAGATCGCCGCCCCATCAAAGAAAATGATGGACAGAGGCTGTAGAACGCCTCGGTACCGGCCAAACGGACTCGAGGAACACAAATCTCATGCGCTCACCGATGAGAATGAGTCTGGATCGACAACCTTTGTCGGTCGGAACTGGAGGAAGAGTACCAAGACGTACAACCACGTTGCCCGCTCTACAGACCTAGACAAACTTGTAGAAGAAAACATAAGACCCGAAGAACCAGGTCCAAGAACGCAACATCTTTCAAATGCCTCCAGGCGATACAAACAAGCATCATCGGAAAGAGAAAGAGGCGGGGAGACTTTATTCCACAATGACGACAACATCGTCTCACCACTGTCGAATGGAGACCTACCTAATGTCAAGAGAGAAAAACTACAACCCCCACCGGTAGGTCGGGGACTCCCCGCACATCCTCACCGACGGATCCAATGGAGGAGGAGGAGGCCGGCGATGACGACGCGGGAGGAACCCTAGAACCCTAGATCGCTTGGGGTTGGTGGGCCTGTGGTTCATCAACTAGTGTGACTTCTTTGTGGGTTGGTTAGCTAAGATGAACATAGTTTCATCCACCAGTGTGTCCTCTATTTTATCTGATCACATAATTGATTAATCTTCAAATAATACCACAAATGGCTCAAATATCATTTATTAAAGAGACTTCAAATAGGGAGGGTCATTTTGGCTCCGGGGAGCATATGCTCCCAAATGAATAGTAAATTCAAAATAAAAGTAAATACATTAAATTTTATAGATATTCATGTTAGTGTAACAAGCGTGTATGTCAATTTTCATATGAAACAGGATATCAGTGCTTCATCATGATAAAAATAAAATTAAGTGTAACATTTGGTGTTTGATTTTTTTCATAGGTCAGAATGCTAAAGCTTTCCACATAAAAATTTGCAAGTAGCATGAACACATCTAATTTTTTTAACACCTGAAAACACATTTTTTACGTGAAAAATATCGTGCAACAATTGATCAATTGTTGGCCTCTATAATTTATAGGAGTATTATATAGTTGTATTCGATTTTTAGGCTTAAGCCTTTGGTGGTCATGTGAATGCACATGAATACCCATAGGATCGTCCAAACAGTGGGTCGACATCCTCCCGAGTCCCTACTCTTCAAGTAAACATCAAATAAACTTGTCGATCTCATACCAAAACTGTAAAATTAAGACTCCACTACGAACCTGACGTCAGATTTTCGACTATGGCAAATCGAAAGTTTTTCATGGCAAATTATGTTCTTCAAGGATGACAAATTTAGTTGGCGAACATGGCAAATTCGTTTCAGTTCATTCTATTGTCAGAAAATTGTCGTGCTTATAAACTAAATTTGTCATCATCGCGTCATTATAAATTGCCATTAAAAATGTCAGATTTGCCATGCCTAAAAATCTGACATCACATATTGTTTCGGTAAAACTATTATGTCTTATATAATTTACCCTCTTGTACCCAAATCACTCTGAATAATTGCATCTTACATTTTTTGAGCTGCATAATTGCATCCTTTGGCACACACAAAGCAAGAGGGCCCCTTTAAAGAACTGGACGAAAGAACACCGTGGTGGCAGGAGCAAAACAGCCATCGCCGTCCGTCCGTCCGTAAAACCGCGAGGAAACGAGAAAAGGTCACAGCTTGAGACGCAACCTCCGACGGCGACGGCCGCCATTTGTTTACTCGCTCCTCCGCTCCGCCCCTTTTCCCCTTCCCCTCCCTATCCACCACCCTCCAGCCACCGCCGCACCAACTCCTCTCTCTCTCTCTCCTGTCCCCCTCGATTGGTTGCGCCACCAACCTGACCGCACCAAGCTGAGCCAAGCACGCCCGAGCAAAGCGCGGAGAGAGAGGACAGCTCGAGGACCGGGAGGAGCCTCCCGACAGCCGCGCGCCGCCGGCCCGTCGGTCCGGCGTCCAGATCCCGCCCAGTTCGGAGGTACCCCCACCCGTCCAGCCCCCCCTCCCCCTGTTCTGTTCTGGTCTGTGGCTTTGCGGCGGAAATCGCCTGTGCCCGAATTCGGGGGGCGTTGTTGGTGAAATTGTGCTGCCGTGCTCGGATCGGAGGTTCCAGTTCATGCTCGTCGTTCTGAACTTCTGCTGCCCCTGATTTTTGCTGTTGCTGTGCGGTGGAATCCGGGCTGGCCATTTGGATCAGAAATCGAATCTTTGGGTGCCGATCCTGTTTCTTGAATTCTGGGCTTACTTACTGGCTGGTTGTTGTGTGGGGAGATATCTCCTCTCCGTGATCCTTTTTGGTGCCCTTGCAGATCTTGCTGTACTGAATTGCAGCTGCAGAAGTGGTTATAATTGCTGTACTGAATTCTACTTTCAGCCGGCCGAGCTAAGACAATTCTTCAACTCGTTGTATTTGCAGGTACAATTTTTCCCTGCGTGTCCGCATGAGCAGAAGAGACAGTCGGAGAAGTGATCTTGGACTAAACTTCTGAGAAATTTAGGAGGCATACATGCATAATGATGTTGGGATGGTGTCCAGTAGAAGGAATTCCACAGGGGCGTTCCACCGCGACGGCCCACCCAAGGACTGGTCCCAGTTTGCCGACCCCTCGCCCTCTCCTAAACTGCTCTACTCGCAGTCCTATGTCGTCATGAGGGGGCTGCTGGCTTCGCTGGCATCTCTGGACTTCGCCCTGTGGTCAAGCACGATGAAGTCCGCATGGCGATCGCCCGAGAGGTCGAAGTCTAAGGGGCCAGGCTGCAAGAGAGTTGCGTTTCGGCTCTTTGTTTGTTTCATGGTCGGCATCTTCATCGGGTTCACGCCCTTCTTCTCGGTCGATGTCTCTCAGAAGATAGTCTCGAGGCTCCCGTTCGACGATGGGGTGGATGATAAGGTTAAGGAGTTGGATGCAATCGTAGTGCAGAAAGAGGTCGAGGTGGTTGATGAGCCCGAGGTTGAGCAGTTGAGCCCTCCGGTTCCTGCAATGTTGGATGATGAGGTGGATTTCGTCGAAGCTGCGAAACCTGCTATTACTGATTTGGTCATCCCTGTGAGGAAGCTTCTGATAGTGGTGACAATCACTTCTGCTCGGCCACAACAGGCGTATTACTTGAATCGTCTAGCTCATGTTCTGAAAGGTGTACCACCTCCTCTCTTATGGTTAGTGGTGGAATGGCCTGTTACTACCTTTGAAACAGCAGAAATCCTCAGGTCTTCTGGGGTTATGTACAGGCATATTGTCTGCAGGAAAAATCTTACAAGTGTACGGAAGATTGCTGTCTGTCAAAGGAACAATGCAATCTATCATATCAAAAAGCATCACCTTGATGGTATAGTGCACTTTGCTGATGAAGAACGATCATACATGGGTGATGTATTTGAAGAAATGCGGAAAATCAGGTGACATTTCTCTACCAAAACTTTATTTGATGTACTGGTATATTTGATGAATTATGAATGCATGGTAAATCCTCTTGATGGTCCAAATGTTTTGTTGAAACTTTTTGTTGTATAACTAACTCTGTTGGTGACAAGTTGTAGATTCTGGTTTCTTTGCTCATTTTAGACTTACTATTCTATACTCCCTCCGTCTCGAATTGCCTGTCGCATAAATGGATAGAAATGGATGTATCTAGAACTAAAAATACGTCTAGATACATCTATTTCTGCGACAAGTAATTCCGGACGGAGGGAATATTATATTGCATGAATGAGTTGTTACATCTTCCTTGCTTATGACGCAAGTCAGTACTATGTTGAGTGTTACATGATCCTTGCGCATGAAATTAGTAAGCAGAGACAGCACCTAGTAAATGCTGTCTTCTCAAGGAATCTATGGCTATCTATATAAATATGTAGTTTCTTCAGTTGGATGCCACTTGGATTTTGGTAGCAGCCAATGAAGCAAGTTTCATAATCTCATACACATGGCTAGGATTTCTGGAAATCAGCACTAACTGGCTTTGTAAACCATGGCTAAAACTGAAAGGCGTCTATTTGCTTTTGCTCCTAGAATTGTGTGACTTGTGCACTGTGACAGGAACCTTCTCTGCACTAGAAAAATCCACTTGTAAATTTCCCTTTTCTTTTTGCAACAAATCATAAGATTTTCATACTTTTCAATTGTTGGACCTAGCTTATACTGGTGAGTACCAGCGTCACAAAAATATTTCCTACCTACATGATGCTGAATGAGTGATACTCAACCAGCCGTGGGAAGGTTCTTAGTTTCCTATCAGAGCCTTTGTTCATGGTAAACAAATATTGGGGATTCCAGATTCCAGCCAGCACCTTGCCAATTATTTTCAAACAGTTCCTTTCCTGAATGTGGTCTTCACTGGCAAAAGAATATTACAGAGTACTATTATCTGTTGTTTTCAGTTTATCTTAGTGATGACTGATGATATAACTCAACAATTTACCAAATTGGGTGCTCAAACTTGAGAAGTTATGCAGCATGGTGGCAATTTTGCAAGAAAAAGAACTGATTGCAAATAGTCTTTTTATTAAGAAAACGGACATGTCGTGAGTAGAATTCAAAGATAAAGCCTGTGAAATAGGAATTTGGTTTAAGAGGTAAAACAATATCATGGACTTTGTTGCCTTAAAACTGCCTACCAGAGATTTCAGATCAAAGAAATCTGTAGTAATCTTTCTTTCTCTTATGAGTTTGTTCTTTTGTATGCAGGCGCGTTGGTGCATGGCCTGTAGCGAACCATGATGCAAGTAAGTACAGGGTGGTTGTAGAAGGGCCTACGTGTAAAGGAAACCGAATCACTGGATGGAACACAATTCCGAAGAAGGGTGCACCCCGTCGATTCCCAATTGGTTTTTCTGGGTTTGCTTTCAACAGTACAATGCTTTGGGATCCTCAAAGGTGGAACCGCCCAGCTATGGATTCTGTTATAGTCCACTCTGGTGGTAGAGGTGGTCTGCAGGTGAGTTTGTCCCTAACACAAACTTCATATATTCAAGCATATCACTATGTTTTAATGGAACTTCCTTTCTGCAAAATCCTACTGCAGCCTAGTTGAATTTCTATCTGTAGATCTCCATGGAGCAAACTGCACAGTACCTATCAAAATTTTTTGGGTAACACTGTAATGAAGTAAAATATCATAAAAGATTGATTAGGGAAATAAATGATAATTGCGATCAAGACAAAACCAGCCGCGGGATATCTTAAGCAACTATAGCCGCTAGTATGTCTCGAAGAAAATGCAGCATTATGGCTATTTTTGTGACCTGATATGAAGCCATACAACAGATAACTCATAAAAATTTACATGGGTAACAGAATTCATGTAACATAACATCAAATTATTTTACTGACCTGACTATGTGTCATTGCAGGAGTCACGATTTGTCGAGAAGCTTGTTAAAAACGAGCGTCAAATAGAAGGCCTTCCAGACAACTGCAACCGAGTTATGGTCTGGAACTTCGCCCTGGAACCTCCCCAGCTCAACTACCCCGCCGGCTGGTCACTGTGGAACCACCTTGAAGTTGTCAAAGACCTGTAACATAGAGATCCTGCCACCGGAAGTCCTCTGCTCCTACAGGCCGTTTCTCTCGGCAAGCCGGAAGGATGATAAGCCTTGCGGCGGTGCAGAGGTTCTGAATCTCGACTTGGCGATGCCCTCTAGCGGCGCTGCTAACCGATTGCCCTCCTCCTAAACAGCCCGCGCGACGGGACCCGCAAAGTCGTAGTGTCAGTCATACTAGTAGCAGTGCCAATCAGAACTGCCTGACCAACTTTTTTCCTATTTTGTGTGCTCGCTGTATTCTTTTTGTGCCCCTTCGTGTCCCCTCCGTATTCGCCGGTGCATACTGCCCTGTAGTTTTTTTTCCCCACGGCCTTTCTGTGTTTATGATACGTTTACAGATGTAAAAAACTGCAGCCATTGCGGCTGTTGAACAGTGAATGCAATACCACAGATTTGTAACTGTTGACCCAGTAATGAACTCGTCTAGGCTGTAAGCTGTGTCGAATTCCTTTTGGTGTCTTAACTGTAATCGTACATGACGCTGTGAAATTGTACATGAAACCTGTAAAGAATTTCTTTCGATTGCCTGGCGAGGTCATAGCCGTCCCAACCTTTAACCAAACATGTTAGTGCAAATGATGAGCAAACATGGCATGTGATTCGAACATTACTGGCTACGCACAAGTAGTTGATCTCTTTGTTGCAGAATTTTGTGATCAACCTGTTTGGTGCATGCGCTCCTGTAAACATAGGAGTCCTGTGACGACGTTCCTTCTTTTTATTTAATCATTCATAAATAAAGAATTTTGCGGCACTAGTTTGGAAATGGTGGTAGAAATCCAGTATACGTGTATACATTTTGGCATTGGCCATCAGGCGTACAAGTCCATATAAAATTTTAAGTGAGTGTTGACATCAAAGTCGATATGTCCGAGTGGTTAAGGAGACAGACTCGAAATCTGTTGGGCTTTGCCTGCGCAGGTTCGAATCCTGCTGTCGACGATTCACTTTTTTTTTCTTTCTTTTGCAGTAACCTTTATTGTCAACTGTCCCTTTAAAAAGAAAAATTTGAAGTGTTTTTTTTTCGGAAACTGTAAGATTTTGTTGGTGCAATCTTTGTAACTATCTTCATGTGCAATGAATTCCCATAAAAAAATGTTCATGTACCGAACAATGTGTCGAGTAAAAATACAGGGTCTTGTAAGGAACAGTGTGTCGTCGAATCCTGCTGTTGGCGATTCAACCTTTTTTTTTTTTTGCTTCTGCTTCTTTGTGGATTTTGTCATGTGCTACTGTCAGATTTTTTTGATGAAATGAACGGTGCGTTACGTCAGTTAATGTGCAGTGCAGTAGCTGGAGTAAGATATAGGCCATTGGCTTCCTGAGATTGGGCTACCAATGACCCTCAACTATCTAAGTTGCACGTTTGGAAATCATAGTGGAGACTTGCCTCAAAGGTAGGTACTTCAGCTGTCTCCCGAATTTATTGGGATGGGCAGCAGCTGAAGCTGAAGCTCTCCTTTAGGAGAGGTTTTCACTGACAGGGTCATGGAGCTATGGTTTCAGGCAGTGGACATTGCCTCTTCTTTGTCTTAACCGAGGAATAGCGTCGTTTGGAAGCTGGATGACTCTGGGGCCTATACTTCACAATCTTTATACGCTGTCATCAACTTTAGGGGTTCGGGATTTACCCTGTTTTTTGTTTATTATTGTTCCTGCTGTTTGGCAATTACAAGCCCCTCCTTAGGATGCATGTTTTTCTTTGGTTTCGTTATTACTTGCCCATAACAAAACTGCTGACACGTGATGACCTTTTAAAACGACAACACATACCTAATCACAGCTGCCCGTTATGTTCTGAAACTGAAAACAGAGAACACTTGCTCTTTTCCTGTGGCATTGCTCGCCTTTATTGGAACTAGAAACCTCGCACGCCATATGGTCAGCCCTAGCGAACATGTTCGCTGCCCAATCCCGTTCTCGTGTGAACAACTGCCGCATCTCCCTCTCCAATGCACAGAAAGGCTCTCTGAGCGCCTCTGCATACTTTGGGCAGATGAGAGCGCTCTCGGATGAGCTAGCTGCCGCCGGGAGTCTCATAACTGAAGGATATCTTCTTTCTTTCATCATTGCAGGGCTTGACATGGATTACCAACCCTTGATCTCTGATGTTTTCCAAGTTTTCCAACACTTTCAAGCACTTGTTGAACGTCAATTCGATAGCAAAATTCTTGCGGTCCAATCTGATTGGGACAGTGAGTATGAGAAACTAGATTTGTTTTTTCAAACCTTTGGTATTTCTCATCATGTGTCATGTCCCCATGTGCATCAGCAGAATGGCTCAGCTGAGCGCAAACATAGGCACATAGCTGAGGTAGGCCTAGCCCTCCTTGCTGGCGCTTCCATGCCTCTCAAATTTTGGGATGAGGCCTTTCTTACCGCATTCCATCTCATTAACATGCTTCCTAGTCGTGTTCTACAAAATGATACACCCATGCATAGACTACTCAATACTCGACCAGATTATCACTCTCTTCGCGTGTTTGGATGTGCTTGTTGGCCCAATTTGCGTCCCTACAACAACTGCAAACTTCTGTTCCGTTCCAAACAATGCGTTTTTCTTGGCTATAGTGCTAAGCACAAAGGCGTTAAATGCTTAGATGTTCCTACTAGTCGAGTATATATCTCTCGTGATGTCGTCTTTGATGAAATCGTCTTTCCTTTCGCTCATTTACACCCTAATGCCGGTGCCTTGCTTCGCAAAGAAATCCTTCTTTTACCCTCTCATTTGACCGGTTTTCAGCATAGGGATGGCAATTGTACTGATCATATGACTAATGCTTTAACCCTGAAAAAGAGCATTGTGGTGATGCAGGGTCAAATCAGGAGGTAGCAGAAAAAAATTGAGGACAAACGGTGAAGAAAACAGTCCAAACGGCCTCAATTTCATGTGTCCGCTACGTGCCAACCCTGCAGCCGGATCCTCCTCGGGATCGGCAACTGCAGATCTGACAGCATCCGCCCCGGGACCGATGCAGCGGCCAAAGGCGCCACTCCTTCCATCTGCGCACACGTCGCCTTGCGGGGACAGGCGAACCGACCGGTTCGATGCGATCCCACGTGTGGCAAATTTTCGTGTTTTGACCCTTTTCTGAGACCTATTCGAGATCTGACCCTAGTTTGAATTTTTTTTGAGATCTGACCCTTTTGCTACCGCCAGGGTCCATGGCGGTAGGGTGTAACAGCCTACCGCCAGGGACCTTGGCGGTAGGAAACATCCCTACCGCCAAATAGACTGGCGGTAGCCTGTACACCCCTACCGCCAAGGTGCTCAGCGGTAGGCACAAGCACGCACTGTGTTCAATACTTAGGAGGATTTTGGGGTAGGGCATGCAACCCTACCGCCAGGGGCCTTGGCGGTAGGCTGTTATGCCCTAGCGCAATGTGTTGGAAATATGCCCTAGAGGCAATAATAAATAGGTTATTATTATATTTCCTTGTTCATGATAATCGTTTATTATCCATGCTAGAATTGTATTGATAGGAAACTCAGATACATGTGTGGATACATAGACAACACCATGTCCCTAGTAAGCCTCTAGGAGACTAGCTCGTTGATCAATAGATGGTTACGGTTTCCTGACCATGGACATTGGATGTCGTTGATAACGGGATCATATCATTAGGAGAATGATGTGATGGACAAGACCCAATCCTAAGCCTAGCACAAGATCGTGTAGTTCGTTTGCTCAGAGCTTTTCTAATGTCAAGTATCACTTCCTTAGACCATGAGATTGTGCAACTCCCGGATACCGTAGGAATGCTTTGGGTGTACCAAACGTCACAACGTAACTGGGTGGCTATAAAGGTGCACTACGGGTATCTCCGAAAGTGTCTGTTGGGTTGGCACGAATCGAGACTGGGATTTGTCACTCCGTGTAAACGGAGAGGTATCTCTGGGCCCACTCGGTAGGACATCATCATTATGTGCACAATGTGACCAAGGAGTTGATCACGGGATGATGTGAGTTACGGAACGAGTAAAGAGACTTGCCGGTAACGAGATTGAACAAGGTATAGGGATACCGACGATCGAATCTCGGGCAAGTAACATACCGATGGACAAAGGGAATTGCATACGGGATTGATTGAATCCCCGACATCGTGGTTCATCCGATGAGATCATCGTGGAACATGTGGGAGCCAACATGGGTATCCAGATCCCGCTGTTGGTTATTGACCGGAGAACGTCTCGGTCATGTCTGCATGGTTCCCGAACCCGTAGGGTCTACACGCTTAAGGTTCGATGACGCTAGGGTTATAGGGAAAGCATGTACGTGGTTACCGAATGTTGTTCGGAGTCCCGGATGAGATCCCGGACGTCACGAGGAGTTCCGGAATGGTCCGGAGGTAAAGATTTATATATGGGAAGTCCTGTTTTGGTCACCGGAAAAGTTTCGGGTGAAATCGGTAATGTACCGGGACCACCGGGAGGGTCCCGGGGGTCCACCAAGTGGGGTCACCAGCCCCAGAAGGCTGCGTGGGCCAAGTGTGGGAGGGGACCAGCCCCAGGTGGGCTGGTGCGCCCCCCCACCAAGGCCCAAGGCGCATGGGAGAGTGGGAGGGGGCAAACCCTAGGTCCAGATGGGCCTTAGGGCCCATCTAGTGGGGCGCCTCCCCCTCTCCTCCCCTTGGCCGCCCCCCTTGATGGGATCTAGGGCTGGCCGCCTCCTCTTGGGGGTGGAAACCCTAAGGGGGGCGCAGCCCCCTTCCCCCCTATATATACTTGAGGTTTGGGCTGCCATACACACACGAGAAAGTCTCCTTTTGGTGCTGCCCTACCCCTCTCCCTCCTCCTCCTCTCCCGCGGTGCTTGGCGAAGCCCTGCGGGATTGCCACGCTCCTCCACCACCACCATGCCGTCGTGTTGCTGCTGGATGGAGTCTTCCCCAACCTCTCCCTCTCTCCTTGCTGGATCAAGGCGTGGGAGACGTCACCGGGCTGCACGTGTGTTGAACGCGGAGGCACCGTTCTTTCGGTGCTTAGATCGGAATCAACCGCGATCTGAATCGCTACGAGTACGACTCCCTCATCCGCGTTCTTGCAACGCTTCCGCATCGCGATCTACAAGGGTATGTAGATTCACTCCCCTTCCCCTCGTTGCTAGATTACTCCATAGATTGATCTTGGTGATGCGTAGAAAATTTTGAATTTCTGCTACGTTCCCCTACACAATGGACCCTGGCGGTAGCAAAAGGGTCAGATCTCGATTTTTTTTAAACAAGGGTCAGATCTCGAATAGGTTTCAGAAAAGGGTCAAAACATGAAATTTAGCCCCGCGTGTCTATGCGAGGCGCGCCAACCACCAATCACGCGCGGGCGCTGATCCTCGGCTGGATGCGTAGGCGTGTGCGCCGGGTTTAGCAGCTAGAGCGCCAAGATCTTCTGTGCCGCCCGCCTCCACGTCACGCCTTGGCCTGACCACAGAAGATCCAACATCTGCCACCAACAACAAATCTGCTCCGGGATCGCCGAGAACTCCTGTAGCAGACCAGTCTTCAGGATCGTCTGTGATAGTTTCTGATGCAGTGGTGCAGCAAGTTCAAACCCCGCCGTGTGCAAGGTTAAGAGCGGGTGTAATTCAACATGTTAATTATAAAGTTAAGTTTGGTTTAACCTGCTTCACAGGAGAACCTAGTACGTTTCAGGAAGCATGCAAAGATGCAAGGTGGAGAAAAGCTATGGAAGAAGAATTCCAAGCACTTCAGGAAAATAAAACCTGGCATCTAGTTCCTTCAGAACAAGGTAAAATTTTGATTGATTGCAAATGGGTATTCAGAATAAAGAAAAAGTCAGATGGTACCTTAGACAGATATAAGGCTAGACTTGTTGCAAAGGGATTCAAACAGAGATATGACATAGACTATGAAGATACGTTCAGTCCCGTTGTTAAAGCCGCCACTATACGTCTTGTTTTGTCTATTGCTGTATCCAGAGGATGGTGCCTTAGACAGCTAGATGTGCAGAATGCGTTCCTTCATGGTGTCCTGGAAGAGGAAGTTTACATGAAACAACCTCCTGGTTTTGAGGACAAAAGCAAACCTTTTCACATATGCAGGCTAGATAAGTCTCTTTATGGACTGAAACCGGCTCCTAGGGCATGGTATTCCCGGTTGAGTTCAAAGTTACAAGCGCTTGGTTTTGTTCCTTCAAAGTCTGACACATCCTTGTTTATTTATAATAAGTCACATACTTCTATTTTTGTGCTTATTTATGTTGATGGCATTATTGTTACAAGCTCATCAAATGAAGCAGTGACAACCTTGTTGAAGGATTTAAATTCAGAGTTTGCTCTTAAGGACTTAGGAGACTTGCACTTCTTTCTTGGCATAGAAGTTAAGAGAAAGAAGGAAGGTGGTCTTCATCTGTCACAAGAAAAATATGCAACTGATATTTTGAACAGAGCTGGCTTGCAGGGTAGTAACTCCATTATCTAGCACAGAAAAGTTGTCTCTTGCAGAAGGAGAACTCCTGGATCAGGAGAATGGCACCAGGTACAGAGGTTTGGTTGGTGCACTTCAGTATTTGACCTTGACTAGACTTGATATTTCTTTTGCTGTGAACAAAGTTTGTAATTTCTTCATGCACCTACAACATCACATTGGACAGCTGCCAAACGCATACTAAGATATGTGAAGGGTACACTAGGGCTTGGTTTGACTTTCTGTAAGTCACCGTCCACATTGGTTAGTGCTTTCTCTGACTCTGGTTGGGCAGGCTGTTTGGATGATAGAAGGTCTACAGGAGGATTTGCCATATTCCTTGGACCCAATTTAATTTTATGGTGTGCAAGGAAACAAGCTACAGTGTCAAGATCAAGTACTGAAGCAGAGTATAAAGCGTTGGCAAATGCAACGGCAGAAATTATATGGGTTAAGTCCATGCTTAAAGAGCTTGGAATACATCATTCTCCACCTCCATGTCTTTGGTGTGATAATCTAGGTGCCACGTATCTTTCAGCTAATCCCGTTTTTCATGCACGGACTAAGCATATTGAGATTGATTATCATTTTGTGAGGGAAAGAGTTGCAAGCAAAGAACTGGAGATACGGTTTGTACATTCAAAAGATCAAGTTGCTGATGGTTTTACAAAGGCGCTACCTACAAGGGCGCTTGAAGAATTCAAGCGTAATCTTAACTTAGTAAAGTTATGATTATGGGAGGGTGTTAAACGTATAGGTTCAGGAGATGTGGCGCAACGGTTTATCTGGCTGATATTGTTGTAACTAGAGATAGTTTAGATATTTTCTTATCTCTATCTTATACCTCCTGTAATCTCCTATACGGTTGATCTCCAACAACCTTTTCTTGTAACCTAAACCACAATATCAATATATAACATGTGGGTGCTCATGTATGGTTATTGAGACGCTTTGATACAATCTCACATTCCTCGCCCTTCGTGCTACCCAATTTCACACTAAGAATCTCTTAAGTCATGTTTATATACACTTGCTCATTTGCTTGTGTGTTAATTCATTCTTCAATCAGTCTTCAGATTAGTTGAAGAAAATTATATTGTTAGTATTCATTTATCTTTCTTTCTTCTTCGGTGTTATTCTGAATAATCAATGTCTCTCTTCTCAGTTTTTTCAGTGTCTCTTTTTACCATGTCAGTCACTGAAGAAAAGTATACTCATAGTCCCCATTCGTTGTTTCATCAGAGTCCTTTTGAGCAATCTTTCCTTCTTTTTTCTTTCATTCACTTTCGTTAGTCTTGTGGCTGTTCTCCCTTTCTTTGTTTAGTCCTTCTCATTTTTCTCATACTGTTTATTGAAAACTTTTCGTTTACTTCTTTCTTTTTCTTGTCATTGTTCTCCTTTCATTCTTCAATTTTCATTTTACCTTCAATCCCTTTATTCTTAGTTCAGGCATTTATTCCAGTATAATTCTTTAGCCATTTGTTTATTCAGTTTGTTCATTCTTCATTTTATTTTCCTTCAACATTTTGTTTTCTTCAGTCGATGTTTTTTTTTCACTTTAGTAACTTTCTTTGGCATTTTGCTTGCTTCTTCACCGTCTTCTAATTATTTAGTCATCTTCTTGAGTTTTCAGTTTATCTCTCCTTTTGTTTTTTCTCATTTTTATTAATTATTCAGTTTTTATTGACTCTTTCATTTAGCTTTTTCTCAATTTCATCAGTTTTCGTCCGTACTTTTAGGGTTCGGTGTCATTTTGTTCAGTTCCGTGTTTAGTTTCAGTGTTAGGTGCCATTTTCTTCAGTTCGGGTTATCTTTTCGTTAGTATCTAGATTTTAAGCCCCTTTGTTTTTCTGTTTTTCTTAGTAAATGTTCAGTCAATCTTTACATCAGTAAAATCTGTTTCTTAGTCATTATTTTTTTCCTTCAATAAGTTATTTCATTTTTTAGTTCTGAACTACTTTCATTCTTCAGTCCAAGTTTTACAATGACTCTATTTCTATAACTTCCTGTTCACTTTTCTTCAAAAGCAAACTAGAATTCTGGGATTTTTAGCTTAAGAGTTTGTTGATAAAAAACAAGAATATGCAGATGGCTGATGGTAAATAGTTTTTTTCTTGGGATTAGAGAGTTATATCTGCAGTCAGTGGTTTTGCATCAGTAATTTTCAGTGTTATAAGGTGGCATTTTCTTCAGTTTTTTGAGTTACCACATAGGTAGGTTAGTTATCTAGTTTAGCATGTTTTCAGACAATTTTCATTTCTATTTCCTTTTTAGTTTCGCAGCTTTCAATTCTTCATTTTCAGATCAAATAACGCGCTAGAAATGGATTGAATGGGGTGTCACTGGCATCCTAAGTCAATATTCAGTTTATGAGTTATCAAATTGTGTTTTCAGTCTATATTCGTTTAGCATTTCAGTACAAGACCGATGACAGCGGTGTCACTTCCACTGGCTGTAGCAGCCAAGGAGGAGCTGCCTGTTGCCGGCGGGGCTCAAGCGGTGTTACTTTTTAGTGGCTGTAGCAGCAAAAACCAAAGCCCTATATATTCTGATGGCTAAACTGGTAAGTATCTCATCAACGAAATACTTTATCCACGTATCTCGTCATCATGGTGCGTATGTGTGTGTTTAATAATGTGAGGCTAAGGTCAACCATCCACCTAAATTTTTGGTACGCGTACAGCATTTTAGTCTTTATAGTGCACACTAAGTTTCTTTGTCAGTAATTTGTCAAAAAAAAAAGTTTCTTTGTCAGTAACCAATTAGCCAAGAGAAACAGACATGCAAGGAGGGGAACGAGAGCATGCATGCAGCTAACAGTAATTGTTATTCTCTATTTATCATTTTAGTTATTTAGTTTTCAGTGTCATTTGATAAAAATTTTTCTCGAATACGCACGAGAGTGCGTATTATGCATTAAAGAGGGAGTGGGGTAAAGAGCCCCTCCACGTTGGTGTTACATGATCAAATTACATGGAACCCAACTCCACACAAGAAACATCTAAGCCTATCCTCTCCCTGCAGCCCACGTTGTCAACTCTCCTAGGAAAGAGGCTATGCCTCCTTTCAGCAGCCCCGCTTGCTTCCACGCCCGTCCCTCGTCATCTATCCTACCAATTACATGACATATCGAAGGTGTTGCTCCGTCCAAGACAAATTGCGTTGCCGTGTTTCCATATCTCCCACATTACAAGAGTGAGGACTGCCCGAATGTCCTTCCCGCTGCGCCCGGACCCGGTCTTGCTCTCACACCATGCGTGAAGTGCGTCGGACGGTGATGGAATCCAGTCCTGCTTGCCCATGGCCTGGCATATGATCGTCCAGATCTGCCGGGTGAATACACAGGTGAGAAGCAGACGGTTGATTGTTTCCTCTCCTTGGTCACATAACGGGCATGCCTCCTGGTGATCCAATCCTCTGCGAGCTAGTTGATCAGACGTCCAGCATCGGTTGCGTAGGGCGAGCCAAAGGAAGAAGCGGCATTGCATGGGCGCCTTGGATTTCCACGTAAATTCCGCAGTTGGCGCAACTTCCCGGCTCCAGAACTTAGCCGCGTAGGCAGATTTGGTCGAGAAGCAGCCGTTCGCCTCCCAAGCCCAGGAGACCGAGTCTTGTGCTCCCTCTTGAAGGGACTCGTCATGGACTGCAGTCCAGAGGCCAAGGTATTCTTGGAGCAGGGTCGGGGTGAGCTCCGGTCCAATATCACGTGCCCAACTTCCCTCCGAGAGAGCCTGATGTACCGTTTGCGTTGCTCTTGTCTTGCTACGCACTTTCTTGCCCACGCGGGTGCACAGACCAAGTCCCAAGCCACCTTGCATTGTCCTCCGTTAGCCCTATCCTTGGCACACCAGAGGAAGTAATTGCATTATCAGTATGTGGTCCGTCAGTATCCAAAATTTATTAGAGCTCGTTGGAAGTTTCTGAAGACAACGGTCAACAAATTATTTCGAGTTCATGCATGAGATGCATCCTAGAGTTCTTCAGTACTTCATTCTTCCTGAGTATTCGTTGAACAAAGAGAGAAGATCAGTTTTCTTCTTTCTTCTTCAGTTAGTCTATGTCCATTCATTCAGCCATCAACTCTTCAGTTTCCATTTATGTGCTTTTTGTTGTCAGTCTTAGATCAAGGTGGTGACTCGTGAGGGTTATAGGAGTTTGTCAGTCTTGTCTGCCATGTATTTTTATTCATTTTTTACCAGAAAAAGTATTTTCATTCATTTCAAATTGCCACTGATTTCCAGTTTGCCCCTCGGGGTTCAGTTATTCTACGGAAGATACATAGTTCAGTTATTCGACACTTTTGTGTTTCCATATGCCTAGTGTAGCTCTTTGATAGTTCATTTGGGAGTCAGCTTTCCTTTCTTCATTTTCTCTATGACCTGGCTAAGCTATCAGTCAGTGGGCTAGAGTCTAGTTCTTAGTAGTCTTTCATTCCTCCCTTCTTAGGGTTTGGCGCAGCGGTTCTGATCACCATCAAGAACAACACTCTGAATGAACTGAATATGATGATTGTCTTCGACACCATCTAAGTAGCAGATTGTTCTTGTCTGTGTGGGACGGTAATAGGCTTTTGCAAGGGCTGAGTGCAAACATTTGCTTAAAGGTCTAAGACGGGAAGGTAGAATTCGACATGAAACTGGATGGAAAACAGACTTTTTCCAGACTGAGCATTGACTGAAATTACAACAATACATGTGTCACAAACTGACTGGACATAAAAAACGACCTAAAACCAAATGGAAAAACACATAACTGATAACTAGACACTCCCAGGCCACTCTTTTCCTTGGCTCATCTGTTCAAGACTGCCTCTACTCAAGTAGTTAAATATTCAAGCGTATAAGTGTCTGACAAACAAAAATAACAGAGTATCTTCCAAATCTTGTGCAGGAACAGAGGGACGGTTCAGCTAACGGCTTAGGCTAGTTTCACTGCCTAAAAATGACACGAAATCACGTACGCTTTCTTTGCGACACGAAATCACGTACTGTATTTATATGATGTAAATTCTTAGTTCTTAAGAACGAAAATTATATACATGAAGAGAATCAACAATATAAAGTGGACAAAGAGGAAACAGAGCAAAAACAGTCTATAATATTCTATTCTACTACATCATGTTCTAGCAATGGTTCCTGGATCACTTGTACAGATCATCTTCATCCTCATCAGCTGCCGCGGTGGTGTCAGCAGCAGCTTCTGCCGCCTGTGGCTGCGCCGGGAAGCGGAACTCCATGCCGAACCCCCTAGACTGCTGCAGCGTCTGCGCGAAGGCCTGGTACTTCCTGATGTCGGCATCGCTCACGCTCCTCCTCGCGTACTTCATCGACTCCTCGAAGTGAGCCGCCTTAATCTCTGCCATCTCCTCATCTTTCTGGCCGCCGTCCACATCCATGGTGTCTTTCCCCATCCTCTGCCTCTCCATGTCCTTTTCAATGTCCTCCCTAATGGCGTACTTGCACGCTCTCTGGCAGATCTCCGTGATGTCGGCACCGCTGAAGCTGGCGGTGAACCTTGCCAGCGCGCCGAGGTCAACGTCCTTGGCCACGGGAGACTTCCTGAGGCAGGCCTTGAAGATCTGGTGCCGCGAGGCCTCATCTGGCAAGGGGATGTAGATGAGCTGGTCCAGGCGGCCAGGACGGAGCAACGCCGAGTCAATTATGTCCGGCCTATTTGTGGCGCCGATGATGAAGACCGTCTTCTTGGCGTTCATGCCGTCAATCTCGGTGAGAAGCTGGTTCAAGACCCTGTCCGCCGCGCCGCCGGCGTCGCCCATCCTGCCGCCCCTCTGGGTTGCGATGGAGTCGAGCTCGTCAAAGAACAGGACGCACGGCGCAGACTGACGCGCCTTGTCGAAGATCTCGCGCACGTTGGCCTCGCTCTCGCCGAACCACATGGTGAGAAGCTCTGGCCCCTTGATGCTGATGAAGTTGGCCTGGCACTCGTTGGCGATCGCCTTCGCCAGCAAGGTCTTGCCGCATCCTGGTGGCCCGTAAAAGAGGACGCCCTTGGACGGCGACATGCCAAACTTCTCGAATTTCTCCGGGTGCTCGACCGGGTACTGGACGGTCTCTTGCAGCTCCCTCTTGACGCCGTCGAGGCCGCCAATATCGGTCCAGCTGACGTTGGGCACCTCCACGACGGTTTCACGAAGCGCAGACGGGTTCGTGCCGACGAGAGCCGTTTTAAGGTGGTCATTGGTGACGGCCATGGAGTTCAAGATCTCGGCATCAATGGTGTCGTCCTCTAAGTCGATCACGTCCATCTTCTCCCTGATGCACTGCAGCGCCGCCTCGGTGCAGAGCGCGGCCAAGTCGGCGCCCACGTAGCCATGTGTATCCTTGGCAATCAGCTCAAGGTTGACGTCCTCATCCAGCTTCATGCTCTTGGTGTGGATGCGGAGCACTTCGAGACGCCCGACCTTGTCCGGCACGCCGATGTCGATCTCGCGATCAAACCTTCCGAAGCGCCTCAAGGCAGGGTCGATGCTGTTGGGACGGTTCGTCGCGCCCATGACGATGACGTGCGCGCGGGCCTTCATGCCATCCATCAGTGTCAGCAGCTGGGAGACGATGCGCCTCTCGACCTCGCCGTGAGTCTTCTCCCTGTTCGGAGCAATGGAGTCGATCTCGTCGATGAAGATGATAGAGGGCGCATTCTTCTCAGCCTCCTCGAAGGCCTTCCTCAGGTTGCTCTCGCTCTCTCCGGCCATCTTCGACATTATCTCTGGCCCATTGATAAGGAAGAAGAAGGCCCCGGTCTCGTTGGCCACCGCACGGGCGATCAACGTCTTGCCGGACCCTGGAGGGCCGTACAGGAGGATGCCCTTGGGAGGCTTGACGCCAATGCTCTTGAAGATCTGCGGATGCCTGAGTGGCAGCTCGACGAGCTCCCTGATCAGAGTCAGTGGTTTCCCCATGCCACCCACGTCATCGTAGCCGACGTCGTCAAGCCTCTCCTCGTCCTCCCGCTTGACCGGCTCACCCTCGCAGAATATCTCCGTGTTGGGCGCCACGACGCAGTAGTCCACCGCGGGGTCGATCTCCATGACCTTGAACTCGACGCTCCGCATGCCGCCGCGCACGAGGAAGAGGTCGCCCTTGTGGACCGGGCGGAAGGCGTCCACGAAGTAGGGCTTGAGGTAGGCGTCGAAGAGGTTGCCCGTGATGCCCTCGACGGTGTCGTCCAGAGGGAGGATGTGCACGCGCTTGCCGAACTTGGCGTCGTGGCACAGGTGCACGGACACGACGTCGGCGATGCGCACACGCAGGTTGGAGCGGGCCACCTTGTTGATCCTGAGCTTGTGCCCCTCGCAGGTGTCGTCGGCCAGTGCCATGCAGACCGTGTTGTGGCGACGTTTGCCCTTGAGTAGCACGATGTCGCCCTGGAATATGGAGAGCTTCTCCATTGTGGCCGGGTGGAGGTTGCACACGGAGTTGTCGTCGTTGGTGGCGGCCTCCTCCACCACCAGCCGGTTCGCCGCCTTCTTTGACGTCGCCGCGCTCGCCATCGCCTTCAACTCTCGTTGATCGACTTGCTGCGTGGTCTCTCGTGTATTACTACTCTCGTTGGATGTTGTCGAGCGCTGATTTGCGTTGGTGTTGTGGTGAGGTGAGGTGGAGACGTGGGGTTTGCACCCTTTATTGAAGGCACGGCCGACTCCGGTTGGAAGGCCGTGATCGTTCGCGTCATATTCGTACTCTTTGCCCGTGGTCCGTGCCGTAATAGGACGCTAACTCTTTTCCTACTACCTTGGCACGATCGGGTCGAAAGAACCCTTCGAACTCGGAATATTTGCACCTGGCTGCGCTAACAATGGCGTGTCCGTGCTGGAGGAGACTGCGGTCGTTCGTGCGATACGAGACGGACAGCACCGAGCCGCTCAGTCGCCGGCTGTCGGGTGCCAAGGAGGAGGCGGTCTCCGACGGCGAGGCACTCGGGGGACTCATCGAGCGCGTGGCGTCCCTCCAGCGCGCCCTCGAGTCGGCGGTGCTGCAGCGTAACGTGGCCGTGGCACTGATGCACGAGGCCCAGCGGCACGCGGAGGAGGCCGAGGCTGCGGTCGGGGCCGCTGCGAGGGCCGGCGAGCTTGCCGCGGCGGAAGTGCGCGAGAAGACGGAGCAGAGCGCGGCGACGGACGCGCGCATCAGGGAGCTCGAGAGGGAGATGCTAGTGCTACGTGATGGCGAACAATGGGCGCTGGAGGCCGCCGCCGCGGAGACGCGGGAGAAGGAGGGGGAGCCATGCATGGGAGGGGCGTGCGCGTCAGGAAGCTCGTGGAGGAGATGCTACCTGATGAGCAATGGGTGGCAGACGTGAACGATTCGTCCTGAGCTTTGCCATTGCGGCATCGACATGTTTCGATTTTTCTTCACACTAGATGACTCGCCAATGGCGCAAAGGCCGGTAGCAAGCCAAGTATTTTAAGAGTGATGATAGAAAAACTCAGACACAGATCTAAATAATGAGTACTTACTGCTTGTTAATGTCTCTGTTCATGATTACTGTTTCTCCGAACAGTCTGTGCTAGATGATAGTGCTATGTCCCTTGAGTGGAAGGTGGACGCTGCCAGGTAGGGCATGCCCCTTCTTTGCTTAGCATATTTGCTGTTGTTGGTGAGTACTCGATGTTTGAAACAGAGAAAGTAGTAAAAACAGATAATTATAGATAAGGGGGCATTATGCATATTAATAGATCGGTGAGGAACAACAACAGAGGTTATATAGGTAAAAGCATAGGCTGTTCAAAAGCAACAGATAGCATTGTCGAAAAACAGAGGAAGGTTCCATCCTATTACATAGCTTGTTTAGTAGTCCTTAGAATGCTAGATGATATTTAGATACGACTTCCGATGCTGTCGATGGTTCATCTAAAGACAATGCATGATGAGAACCAGGCGCTGCTTTGTGGTGACCTTGAAACGAAAGGCACATATGTCTCCTTCATGGATTTTTGCAAGACGGCGGAACTCAGACCAGTTGGTTGTTACGATGGCTCTCTTATCGGTTCCTAGCATGATGCGACAATTGGCGTGTAGAACACTGTTTGCAAGCCTGACCTTGAGCGCATCATAATCTGGGTCAATGTAATCTTTTAGTTTGCTTTCAGTGTAGTTGACCTGAAAATACTGATGAGAAAAAAGGAATTAATTGAATGGACTGGAGAGTGTCTTGTCACTCTTACACTGAGAAGGTTTAAATATGGATAGTGAGAACATTTATCAGTAAATAATGGTAGGAAGCAAAAGAAGGATGCAGAGCATGCTACATTCCTTCCTACGTGGAGTATAAGATGTAAATTGGTTGTTTCTGTATGTATGGTACTCTAGTGAAGGAGAACAATAGGAAGGAAGAAAACATGTATATCAGACTGTATGAATATTAGTTTCTAAAGTTAAATGTAGAAAGTTGATGAGAATTGTTGTGCTGGTGCTAATAGCAGTGTATGCAGTTTTGTTGTTGTTATTTTGCAATAAAGTCAATTTGGTGAATCAAAAGCATACTGCAGGTTGTACTTCTGATGATTAGTCAGGTAAGTAGTTTAGTTGCGAGGCATAAGTAAAGATAATTCTTTTTTCAATGAAGTGGAAGAAAGGAGTTCACCATCCGTTGGCCTGGCTTTGTGAATGTTTTGTTGATGGTGCAGACATAGTATTTGATATCTGGTTTTTTGCGGCGGAACATGGCAAGCAACTTGTTCACATGGTGCTGATAGAGCTTCACTTCATTGCCCCAGTGACAGTACCTTTCGAGTTCTCCGCGGTATTGGATAGCAAGGGGTGGTCCTGAATTTAGTTTCGTTTTGGTAAGATCGAAATGAAGCAGCACATGTAAAAAGGCTGAATACTAATTATTGTTAGGAGACTAAGCATTCATCAAGAGAAAAGTAAAATTAAGCTTTAAACCTATGGTACGAAGAATATAGTAAGCAAGAGAATATCAGAACAGGATAATAAGCATTGTAGCCTAGCATTGGCTCACCGCGAATGATATACTCCAGATGCTCATATTCTTCATCCTGCATAAGTATCGTGAGAATTGTTAGTGTGAAAAATCAGAAACTTGTTTGCTGGCAGTAACAATTGTGGGCGTACAATTGAATTATGCACTTTAAAAGAGCAGTAAAATGGCATTTAAAATAAAATGACCTAATAGTTTTTATGATCCGCTATACTTCTCCGACGCCAATTTTCTGCCTTAGAACGAAAAAAAAACATATATCAGGCCGATCAACTTAACTAACTTGCTTAGTCTTTTAAAGTTAGGCCGAGTCTTGTACCTACTGCCAGATGGAAAGACCAAGACATGAAGGCAGTGGTATTAGGTAGTCATTGCTGAATGTCCCATCATTATCAAACATGATTTCATCATTTAACTGTACTAAGTGTGCGTCAGTTAATATGGATCGAACGAAGTAGTACAATTTGTACTGTACTTCATTTGATGGCAGTCTATCAGTTAATATGTCATTCATCTTCAAAGCCAACACCCACATCTCTTGGTCCATCACAGTGTAAGAGAACTGCCCTGGTTATCACTCATCAGAACGACCGTCCAAGGAACAGATCATCCAACATCAGCGACAAAATTGAGCAGGCTACAATAGAGGTAAGGGTAGGCTCTAAGGGCAACTCCAACGCTGACACCGACTTTTTCAGCTCTGTTTAGTCCCACAAGCCAAGGCTGTCTTGATTGCTCAAGACATGATTGTTTCAGCCAGTCATCGCCCCTCTTTTTGGTCCAAAAATGAGGTTGCCTCTGCACACCAAGCAACATGACCATGATACCCCATTACATGTGTGCACACATCCATCTATCAAGTTCAGGAGCTGCTCATACCTGGAGTTGACCAACCAATTCCCCCCCCCCCCCCCTCCCCCCCCCCCTCCCCGGGTGCGGACGGCACGTCAGACAAACACCATACGGTTCCCAGCCAACGCCACACCCGAATCCAACAGACAGCGGTCGCTGGCAGCCGTGCGGAACTGACGCGGCGGCCAACCGGACGATTGGCCAGCGATCCGGCAACGAGAGCTCGCCTGATTCGGCTTAGGGTTTGGGTTCAGGGGTGTGAACATAATCGAACATAAAGCTCTATGTTTTCCTCGATGATTTTTTGAAAGAAAATACAATATGCCTTTATTTACCATTGATTGATCCGCTGACGCTGCCCCATATGAATGGATCAATCTTGTGGATTAATGGTACTTTTGTCTATTTTTTTACAGAGCAAGATGATGTGCCAGGAAAGCTAAAAGTGGTATTTCACAGAGAATAATAATGTAAAGACAATATCGGAGGGAGCTACTGGGTGGGACACTAAAAAACTAAAATATATACACCATCTTTAGAAGGCGCTCTTGAGTACGGATTTGCAACAATCAATTCATTAATGAAAGGTTGAACCATCTAAAAGCATACGGAAAAATAAAACTAACATGTCCAGAGTTCCTCCGGTATGTGTGTGCTTGACAGCCTCATGTGTAGTCTTGCCCTTGCATAAATATGATTCCAGCAATCAATCGCAGAACATGATTGCTTCCTATAGCTGAATCAATCAGCCATTCCTTCAGGCTGGAGATTGCACCTTCCTTCAAAGTCGCACAAAGTAATGAATATAAGCATTTCAGTATATCAAAGAAATCTGGGGAAAAACTAACTGGGGTGACACACATCACCACTCATTTTCTTATTTTTACCTACAGGAATAAAATGTTGTTGTGGCATGCAACAAATAAGTAAACTGTTTCAATCAAGTGAAATACATTATAAGTACAATATCATTTTCTTCAATGGAACTTTGGTAGCTACACCCAAGCTTTCACTTTCCTGGAATGAATGACTACCTTTGATAGGATCAATTTCCAATGATCCTTCCAGCTTGCACGCCCCAAATATAAAGCATGCTTGTTTGGTAGCTCCTTCTCAGGCAAGCAGCACACACCTAACACGGAGTGTATACATACCTTAGATTAGAGCAGAAATTATAAGGGAGCAGTCTGTATAAATCTGGTATGGAGCTTCCTTTACTTGGTGTGTGGTGTGCTGCACCAGAACAATCAATCAATTGATCTAGTAGCTAGCTTGTACGCGTGTTGGCCAAAGGCATGGTCAAGTAGCAAATCAAATTGGTGTATGAAAACTCATCTACTTAGGCAACTGATCTGATCTACTCAAGTCGGCATGTGGCGCACACCTAACAGATTTTATACGTATACATCAGAATTTCTAGCAGAAATAGTAATGGAGCAGTCCACATACAGTTTTGTTGCGGATCTTCCTTTGTTTTCTCGGCGTCGCAATCCCTGATGAAATTTGATGGAAATGGTGACCGGTTAATTAATGGTTTTGGCAAGCAAGGCTTGCACTCGTCTTCCAAGCATGTACATGACGCGAGAAAAAAGATGTGACATGAGAGCACCTTGGTCAGAGAGGGCGCCACCATGGTTGCAGCGGTGTTCACCTCCATGTCGTCAAGCGACAGTGAAGATTGGTGCAGCCATGAAGAGGAGGGTTGGGAGGGAGCGTCATTGGTCGAGGAGTCGACACCGGAGTGCAGCTATATCCCCCGAGGAGGCCGACCAAGCCCAGCTGGTGAAGGAAATATGCCCTAGAGGCAATAATAAAGTTATTATTTATTTCCTTATTCTTATGATAAATGTTTATTATTCATTCTAGAATTGTATTAACCGGAAACGTAATACATGTGTGAATACATAGACAAACAGAGTGTCACTAGTATGCCTCTACTTGACTAGCTCGTTGATCAAATATGGTTATGTTTCCTAGCCATAGACATGAGTTGTCATTTGATTAACGGGATCACATCATTAGGAGAATGATGTGATTGACTTGACCCATTCCGTTAGCTTAGCACTTGATCGTTTAGTATGTTGCTATTGGTTTCTTCATGACTTATACATGTTCCTATGACTATGAGATTATGCAACTCCCGTTTACCGGAGGAACACTTTGTGTGCTACCAAACGTCACAACGTAACTGGATGATTATAAAGGTGCTCTACAGGTGTCTCCGAAGGTACTTGTTGGGTTGGCGTATTTCGAGATTAGGATTTGTCACTCCGATTGTCGGAGAGGTATCTCTGGGCCAACTCGGTAATGCACATCACTTAAGCCTTGCAAGCATTGCAACTAATGAGTTAGTTGCGGGATGATGTATTATGTAACGAGTAAAGAGACTTGCCGGTAACGAGATTGAACTAGGTATTGAGATACCGACGATCGAATCTCGGGCAAGTAACATACCGATGACAAAGGGAACAACGTATGTTGTTATGCGGTTTGACCGATAAAGATCTTCGTAGAATATGTGGGAGCCAATATGAGCATCCAGGTTCCGCTATTGGTTATTGACCGGAGACGTGTCTCGGTCATGTCTACATAGTTCTCGAACCCATAGGGTCCGCACGCTTAAAGTTCGATGACGATTTGTATTATGAGTTTATGTGTTTTGATGTACCGAAGGTAGTTTGGAGTCCCGGATGAGATCGGGGACATGACGAGGAGTCTCGAAATGGTCGAGACGTAAAGATCGATATATTGGACGACTATATTCGGACATCGGAAAGGTTCCGAGTGATTCGGGTATTTTTCGGAGTACCGGAGAGTTACGGGAATTCGCCGGGGAGTATATGGGCCTTATTGGGCTTTAGGGGAAAGAGAGAGGGGAGGCTGTGCGCCCCCCAATGCTTAGTCCGAATTGGACTAGGGGAGGGGCGGCGCCCCCTCCTTCCTTCTCTTCTCTTTTCCCTTTCCTTCTCTCCTACTCCTAATACTTGGAAGGGCTCCTAGTTCTACTAGGAAAGGGGGAATCCTACTCCCGGTGGGAGTAGGACTCCCCTAGGGCGCGCCATAGAGAGGGCCGGCCCTCCCCCTCCTCCACTCCTTTATATACGGGGAGGGGGGCACCCCTTGGAGACACAACAATTGATCCCTTGGATCTCTTAGCCGTGTGCGGTGCCCCCCTCCATCATAATCCACCTCGATAATATCGTAGCGGTGCTTAGGCGAAGCCCTGCGTCGGTAGAACATCATCATCGTCACCACGCCGTCGTGCTGATGGAACTCTCCCTCAAAGCTCGGCTGGATCGGAGTTCGAGGGACGTCATCGAGTTGAACGTGTGCTGAAATCGGAGGTGCCGTGCGTTCGGTACTTGATCGGTTGGATCGTGAAGACGTACGACTACATCAACCGCGTTGTGCTAATACTTCCGCTTATGGTCTACATGGGTACGTGGACACACTCTCCCCTCTAGTTGCTATGCATCACCATGATCTTGCGTGTGCGTAGGATTTTTTTTGAAATTACTACGTTCCCCAACAGCTGGAACCAGGCCTAGGGTTTGCGAGCGACAGCCTCTGCAACACAAATGGAAAGAATAGAGGAAGAACAGCTCAGGCATAGAATGCATGAAAATATATTAGTTAACCTATGGCAGTACATATAGTTAAGAGTTGAATTGCTACCTGCCAAATTTGTAATCTTGAATATAAAATTTTCAGAAGAAGAAATGGTAATGTGGTTCAATTTTCAGAAGAAACATGGAGATCGCAAGGCTGGTTTGAAGAAACTAAGGCTCAATGATCCATGGAACTTTAATGATGGTGAAGAATCTAAACTGAAATAGCATACCAGACGCACAAACAATCACAAAGAGATCAATTGCTGACGTCATATATTTACCAGTAACCACAAATCATGAAATCAATGTCAGAGGACAAAATTTTTTCACAAGCTAGGGAAATAATGCTCTTCACCAAAACCTTGCCATAACTTATTCCTCTTATGTCTTTCTCAGAGCCACACATTGCAAATTCAGAGAAATTTGAGAGAAATAAAAGAAAGCTTCATGAAAGGGAGGAGTGGGCAGGCATATGACCATGACCGCCTAAGTTTGGAACACCACGTCAGGTTCCTTTGCTCTAACCCCGTGACCTGCCAGCATCCGACGCCACCGAATTCGACCACTGCACACCAGAACACCAAAATTATAATGTGAGACGACATGCCAGGAGACCAAAAAATGGTTTCTAACGCTCCAAAATAGAATCATGATAAGTAGTAAAGTACCTAATATCTGTAATAATCCATCACTCCAAAATAAGATCATGATAATTAGTTCACAGTAAAAGCTAGACCCTTTCAAACAAAAGACCAGGTTCTGAAAGAAAGGCCATCCCTTCATATCTTTGCATTGTCCCCTGAAAATAGAGAATGAGAGTTAATATAGATCAAAATATTGTCAATTCATTACCTACTAATCGCCAACATATGCTTATAATATTTGAGGCTCTAAAGCCAAAAAAGGCGAGAGAACATCTTACACACACATGAAAAGAGGAACAAAAAGGAGAGGAAAAGCAGCCAAAGTATACGTACAACTTCAATCCAATGGTCTGATTGAGTTCCTGGCCAAATCCTTCATTCATCCTCATCTGCCTTAGATAGCTGCAACCAATGAAGTTAGATCAATTGTCCTTTACAAGCTATGTAATCCAAAAACATTATCACAAGATGGAGCAACTTGTGGTTGGTGGCATCGACGCCGGTGAAGCACGAAAGGAAGCAATGGCCATATCAACATGTTCAGTTAAAAGCACCAGACCTAATTATGCACATTATTTCCTTGAAGCATCACATATAGAGTTATTTTCTATAGTAAGCAAGGTCTCAAATATGCACCTCTCTTTTTTGCATCTGTATCTACCACCTCTCGATCGACCATCAACCAAAATTGGTAAAAAAAGAAAGATAGACTCAGCACATTGCACACCAAGAAACATAAACTTAAGCATGCATTGAGAAGAAAAATCGAAGAACAAGCCGGAAAGAGTTACTTGCTTCTTGGAATAGTAGTTGAGTACCATAATAAAGGACACCTCTGCAAACAAAAGAAAGATGCACACACATCAGCATCTTCCCTGAGTAGTCTTTCCATTCGGGCATTTACACAAACATATATTGTGCGCACTTGCAACCTCTCAATATGGGTCAAAAAAATGTTACAGATCAGGGGCGCTGCTAGGAGTAGATCATCCACACGGACATCCGTTGTTGTCGTGAACTTCTGATGGTGACAGGCGGCCTAGCACGTGGGAAAGGGATCTGGCAACACGTAGAGCAGTAAGATGCCTGCTGTTGCTAGGACGGACGCGGGAGAGGAAGAGACGAGCGACGGCGATCATGCATGGGGGGCAGAGGAGGAGAGAAGTGGAGGGGAGGAGGAGGCGGCACAGTGGCGCAGATCTTGGGGAGCTCGGGGGCGTGCGACGGGCGGAGAGAGAGGGGTTAGCGAGAGAGAGAGAGAGAGAGGAGGGCGACGAGGAGGGGGAGGCGAGTGGGACGGGAGGCGGCGAGGGTTTCTCCACGGGAGCGGTTGCGATTTATACCCCTGCACGTAAAAAGACCAAAATGCCCTCGGCGGGGCACAACATTTACAGGCGGTGGCAGCAGTACTGTTCATCGCGAATTAGGGGCGACGTGGAGGGCTTGGTCCTGCCTAGCAGTTCTTAAGGGTTTATATGTTCAATGAGTTGTCTAGCATCTCTCATATGGATATTGGATCTGATTTTGAAGAGAGAATATCAGGTGGTTTTCAAAGTGTCGCCGGTCTTTGGGTGAAATAAGAGAAATGCTGCTATCAATATAATTTCTGCAGCTACGTTGTGGAGTATCTGTAAAAACTGAAATGGCACATCTGGTCTCTGGCATGCAGATCATATGGCGGCCGGCGACTGTGCCGATTGGTGAAGAGATGGCGTTCTTTGTTGTCCGACAAGCAGGCTGAGCTACCTGGACCAGGGGAGAATATCCCAGCGCTCACCTGCTGCTCAAGAAAAGGAGGACTACCAACGATCTGGGCAAAAAACACATATTTGACCTGTGGACGAAAACAATTCAAAATTTGAACTGCTTTCAAAAAAATTCATGCTGCTGATCCTTTCATGTGGCGCCCGACAGCCAGGCGCCGCACCCTACTGTGTTGCGCCTTTGCCTTAGGCGTCGCACCCCCGGCCAGCGTGGCAGCCCGGGGCCAGGCGCGGCCCCACAGCCAGCAGTGCAACACCTAACCGCTAGGCGCCACACCGTGTAATGTGCATCGCCTATCGCTTGGACGCCACACTTGTAATGTGCAGCGCCCGGCCCTTAGGCGCTGCACTGTCTGTTTGTCACTTAGGCTGGCCCCACCCCCTCACCCCACCCACCCCCACCCCACCCCACCCACAACCTGAAGCTAAGCGCCCCCCCTCTCTCCCCCTCTCCCCCCTTTCAAATCCTTCTCAAATCTTGCAAATCCGGAGTATTTGTCCGTGGATTTCGAAGCCAACCCCTCCCTTAAGGTAATCTCATCCGATCCCCTCTTTTTCATCCATAGGAATTGTCACATTTACTCAAATCTTGCTAGTTTGGGGAAACCCTAGTTTTGGCTTGGATTTGGAAATTTGTGTTGAAACATGTTATGTTTCTTTGCTAATTTGGTAGGGTTAGGCTTCATACTATGCTAGGGTTAGGGTTATGTGTGTTTTTATGTTGGGGTTAGGGTTAGGGTTATGCTATTGTTAGGGTTGTGGTTATTGTTAAGTGGGGGTTAGGGTTATTGTTTCATATTTATGTTAGGGCTTATGTATTTTGTGCAAATATTTGGTTAAGTAGTTACTTGGTATATGTGTGTTTTTATTATTGTAGGGATGGGAAGAACATGTGTTTATGTTCATCATGTGGATAAAGAGGCCTTTTTGAAAGGCAATGTTGAGCCGGATCCGAATGAGCTTGACATGGTGTTTGAGAGTAGTCCTAGCTATGCGGATGTCTTGGAACATGTGAGGAAGGATTTGAATTGGATGGACCCAAGTGACGTTGCTGAGTTCGAGGGAAGGCATAATGTTGGTTTTGGAATGCACATCCGTTGGAAGACAATGCGTGTGAACTCCGAGCAACATTGGGTTGCATACAAGGAGACGGTTGCCGAATCTCTAGACAAGGCTCTGAGTTATTTGCCTCCAAGAAGGTTGAGTCTAGTTTGCATTTGGACTTGAACTGGAACCCCTCCCCGTTGGTTGATAGTACTCCCCCACCCATGAATCAAGATCAAATGAGTGAACCACATTTGACGCAACAAGTTTGGCCAACATCGAGCCCGATTTCAAACAACCAAAATGAAGCTTTTCAAGAGGATAATGATGAGTACGAGGAGGATGACAACGAAGTTGATCTCCATGACAACAATGTCGGTGATCTTGACCAATATCATGTGCAAGAGACAATGGACCATTCCATCCCTTTTCCCGTTCATATGCATCGGACTCGGATGATGATGCTCCCGATGAAGAAGTTGATGAGGAGGGGTTCACACCGAAGGAGGCCGAAGAATTTAAGAAGGTATTCCGGCGGGATGACAAGACACCATTGTTCAAGGATCTTAGTCTCGCGGATGAAGCCGTTGTAGATGGTGGCAAATGTATATCTCTTGGAGCTAGGCCAAGTTCTCACCGTGATTTGGAAGATGGCAAGAACGGGATATTTCCCGGTTGTGAGTTTGATTCCTTCTTGGAATTGAAGATGTGGCTCGACAACTACTCGGTTACGCATTATCGTCCACATAGAGTGGCCAACTCGGACGTCAATGTGCGTTACACGGTTAAATGTGAAGTGCCAAGATGTCCATGGATTGCGCGTGCAAGGCCATGGAAAGGAGGTCCCAGTTGGCGCATAGTGAGTTGTCTACCAAATCACATGTGTCGGCACAAGAATGCGGATGGCGAGCTTGTGTACCAACAACACAGACAACTCACGTCCGAGTTCATCGCTTACAGGCTTTCCAACCAAATATCCACACTTCCAACAATGAGCACTAAGAGTGTCATTGACCTTGTGAAATCCATCTTTCATTACAAGGTCAAGTACGACAAGGCATGGAAGGCGAAGCAAGCCGCATTCAAGATGTTATATGGCAATTGGGAGGAATCATACAACTGGCTCCCTAGGTTGTTGTTAGCTATGGCCGCCACAAACCCAGGCATGCTTCACGTGGTCGAGCCTCATGGGCACTAAACATTGATTCACAACGGGAGGACCGTCTGAGTATTTGGCCGTGCATTTTGGGCCTTTGAGCAATGCATGAGGGCTTTTGAGCATTGTCGGCCCGTCATCGCCATTGATGGCACGTTCTTGACCGGACAATACAAGGGCACTATTTTGGTTGCAATAGCAAGTGATGCCAATAACCGGGTGTTGCCTTTGGCTTTCGCTTTGGTTGAGGTGGAGAACAATGATAACTGGGAGTGGTTCTTGCGTCAATTGAGAACAAGGGTATTACTGGCTGAAAGGGAAATTTGTGTCATATCGGATCGCCATCCAGGAATTCTAAACGCGGTGGTGGTTGACATTCCCGGTCATGAAAAGTTTCACCATCGATGGTGCATGAGGCACTTTTGTGCAAACTTTTATAGGGCATGTGGTATCAAGGAGTTGGACGATGATCTTCAAGATTGTTGTCTCGCTTTCTCCGACAGGCGGTTCACCAACTTGTACAATGCATTGCTCACACACAAGAAACTTTACCCCGATGGTCTTGACTTTCTCAATAGGAACATTGTAGAAACAGATAAGTGGGCACGTGCTTTCGATGAAGATGGCCGGAGGTATGGTCAAATGACAAGCAACATGGCAGAATGCTTCAATAAGGTGCTCAAGGGTGTACGTGCATTACCCGTGACGACAATAGTTCAATACACATTTGACAATATGAACGCGTACTTTTTAAAGTACTCAATGGAGACGAATAAGCAGATTGCTGGTGAGAACAAAGAAAGGCACAAGTACAATTTCCCACCAAAGGTTGAACAATGGTTGGAATTTCAATCACGGAAGGCGGACTCCCAAGAAGCTGTACTATATGACAACAACGATTGGATGTTTGAAGTGAAAGAGCCTGGAGGAACCACAAACGATGGCCACCAACACGGAGGCCGGGCTTTCAAGGTCTCCCTAACACGGTGTGATTGTACTTGCATGAGGCCATCGTTGCTTCATCTCCCATGCTCGCACTTGTTGTACGCATCCCGTGTTAGGAATGTGGACGTCAATCACCCTCTTATCACGAGTTCTCAATCATGACGGTAAAGAATACATGGGCTCCCCGGTTTCAGCCATACTTGGACCAATCACCATGGTCGGAGTATCATGGAGTTCAACTATGGCCGGACCCGGAATTGAAGGTCATTAGACGGGGAAGACGTAAGACAAAGCGTCTTAGAGGTGACATGGACGGATGTGGCCGTGGTGGCAACAAAGAGGGAGTCCACTAGGTCTTAGAAGTGGTCGTGGTGATGGTCTTGGCCATGGTGGTGGTAGAGGCCGTGGTGATGGTCTAGGCCGTGGTGATGGTCTTGGTCGTGGTGGTGGTAGAGGCCGTGGTGATGGTCTTGGCCGTGGTGGTGGTCTAGGTCGTGGTGATGGCCTAGGCCTTGGTGGTGGCTATGGCCGTGGTGGTGATCTTGGCCTTGGCGGCGGCCGTAGTGGAGGAATGTTTTCTTGGCTCAATGGACCATTGCCGTATGTGACTTGCTATTATCTTGTTATTTGGCTCAATGTTTGTGTTGTCATGTTGCATTGTGTGACTAACTATTATGTTGCCATTTTCATAGGTATGGCGTCATCCCAACCCAACAAAGCAACAATCACTACTAGGGAAAACCCTAGTAGTAGCGCGGGTTTAATGCCCACTAGTAGCGCTGGCAGCCGCGCTACCAATAAGGCGCTACAGCTATTACTTAGCAGTAGCGCGTGCGACAAGCGCTACTGCTAAGACACATAGCGGCAGCGCTTGTTCTATCCCGCGCTGCTGCTAATCTAGCTAGTTGTAGCGTGTTTACTATCCATCGCTACTAGTACTCTTTTTTTCATTTTAGTGTATTTATACGCCGTTATACAAATTTTGGTACAATACCAATTACGAGGTCTATATCATTATGTCCATAACAGTGTGTCAAATGAAGGTGGATTAGGTTCAAGTGGAGGCAATATGTGGTGCATGTCAAAAGTATACTACTAATCCAAACTTGATCTAGTTTGGACTAGTAGTACTTTCGATGTGCACCACATGTTGCCTCCACTTGAATCTAATCCGCCAGCACAAGCTATTTAATCATCATCATAGTCATTACCACCAACAGTATTTATTTAATCACCATAATCATAGTGTAGCACATCATCATCTTCAAACTCATTCTAGCTAGCTAATCACCACCAACACTAGATGCGGTAGCTATCTAATCACCACCAACACTAGCTAATAATAATCATCATAGTCATTACCACCAACACTAGCTATTTAATCATCATAGTCATAGTGTAGCACATCATCATCTTCAAACTCATTTCTAGCTAGCTAATCACTCCTGCTGCTCTCTCTCAGGTAAAATAACATAAAACATGTGTAGCTCTCCTCCTTCATCAAGTTGGAGCATGCAGATGAACCTGTCTCCTAATCATGGGTTGCGCTTCTGATTGCTGCCCCCTAGTACTTCTCTGCGCTCCTCCATCACAAATTTGGTCCAGTCTTTCACTATTAAGACTTCCTCGCTCTTACAAATCCTGAATGCACTAAAGTGCATTGTATGATATATTGGCCGTAAGCTAACAGTACTCATGGTACCATTAGTCTCGATCCCATGAGGCACAACATTCATCGGGAGTCCCTGTTGAAGAACATCGTATAGTAACATACTTAGCAATGAACTTTAGCTTAAAAAATAATATATGCAAAAGATGCACTGAGGACAAATAGTAAAAATCTTACCATCTTTCCTAAATAGATGTGACCGTAGTTCATTACGAACACTATTGGTCGCACGTTTTCAGTACTAACATTTCTAAGTGCAGGAAGAAAATTTGTCTTGACAGTATCAAGATCCTCAAGCCATGAAACATAATGACTTAGCTCCTCGCAGTTTAGTTCAGCCCCGGGACAGTAGTAGGTCCTGTCTACCAAGCGCTGGACATGTTTGCTTGAACCGAAATAAGCTGACAATAGAAATTAGTTGTCAACTATTTTTGAATAAACAATATCAAAGACATAAATATGGTTGAGAAACTCACATAATGGTATAACTGGAGGCGTCTGCACATCGACCCAGATGTCGGTATTACCTTCAATATCATCTTCCGGACGAATATCAAAGGTGATAACCATATCAGGCTCAAATGCATAAGTCTTGCATAGTGCTCGCCAAGTTTTGCATCCAAAATAGGTGTAGTCGTCTGCGTTGTATAATTTTGCGTGGAAAATATAACCATGCTCGGTCTTCAAGTAAACTTTCTTTACCTCCATAGTACGACTGAAACCTATCTTATCCAAGACAAAAACTCTTGCATGGCAGGGGATATGCTAGTAGAATAGTAAGAAAATAAATAAATTTGAAGTTGAAGCAAATGAAGCATATGTGGTGCTTAATTACGAAAAAAGACTTGTCGTTGTGACTTACTGTATCCACTTCGAAGTTCACGTCCAGCTTGATGCTGCAGCACCTATCATCGTCTAGGAAGATTCCGTCGCACAGGCCGCGCTCGTCTTCGCAGTATTTGCAAATACCGAAATCCTGTTCGTTGTCAGACATTTCCTATGTTCATAGTTGAAACATTAATTGAAAATCGATCGAAGACAACTCCAGGATACTCAAAATATCTTATAGGACTCATATTGACATGAGCATTCAATAAGCAAAACCAAATCGTAAAATACATAAGTATTCAAATTAGCATGCATTCAATAAGCAAAAGTAAATCATCTCATGCGTCCGTACATCATCGAATATTATCACTAATACATCCCGAATAGTATCATACATATAACATCACTAATACAACTAAAACCCTAGCGCACGACGGGTATCAGCGCGGGCGGTGGACACCCAAAGAGAAGGAAGCATCACAGGATCATAGCTCTAGTGAGATGCCTGGAGAACCTGCCACGTATTGGAGAACCTGTGCTCCAACGCAAACAAGTAGCAACGGACGTGCGCGTCCTCCTCACTGACACGGTGATGCACCACCTCCGTGGGGTCCTCTAGCCTCTGGACCATCACTGGCCCACGCGACCGCCACCAAAGAAGGTTCGGGTCAACGACAGGCTGGCTCCTGACCAACCTGCGCCCCCCGGTAGGTAGCGCCTCCCAGTACCACCCCGGCGGAGCCCAGTCCCGGACATGGCCCATCTGGTGATGCAGGTGTCCTCCGCCGACTCGACGACAAGGATGCGGGATAGGCATCGTCGACGTTGATGCGCGAAAAATTGCTTTAACTAAAAAAATAACAACAAATGTGACATGTTCAACTAGTTCTATTAATTCAACTAGTTCTTACAATTAAATATAGTCAATTAATTCTATACCTAATAAAATGAATAATGACATAAAAAAGGCCTATGCTTTGCAGGAACGTTGACTCCTTCCCGGTGCGGCAAATCCCGGGCACTCGATATGTCCTAGTTTGTAGCACAAGTCATGCCGAAATTCACGAAAAATTTCGGCATGACTTTTGCTAAAAAGTGGACAAATCGAGAACCTGAAATTTGCCAGAACGGAAATGAATCAACATTCCGGCAAAACATAGGCCACTCGGCTTCATTTCCTGGAAACAACAAAGCCACTTGGGCACAATCGAACCACTTCAATAATGGAATATGCAAATGAACATCAATGACATATATCATATAACAAAAATATGCAAATGAAATTACTGTTTAGGCATTTTCATAAATATTTGCCCTAGCTAATTTCCTAAAAAAATTGCTAATCATTTTTCCTAAATGCTAAAAATGCCTACTGCCCTAAACAAATCTAGGGTTCATATGAACACCTAGGGTTCATATGAACATCAACACAACATCAACACATATATAAATTGCCCTAGCAGAGAGAAAGGAGGGTAGGAGAGAGGAGAGGCAGAGCCTTACGGTGACTGCGGCGAGGGAGGGGCAGGCGGCGTCGAGGTCGGGGTCGGAGCTCGGGCGCGCGGCAGAGGGCGGCGTCGAGGTCAGGGTCGGGGGTGGCGTCGAATCCGGGGTCGGGGCAGCGTTGAGGCGGGAGAGCGACGGGAGAGCGCGCGGCGCCGACGGGCGACGGCGACAACGGAGGAGTTGCGATTTGGGGGAAGTGGCCGTTGGGAAAAACGAATCGAGCGGTTTAGTCAGAAGTAGCAGTAGCGCGTTCCAGGAAGTGCGCTACTACTAACATAGCTACAGCGCGTTCCTGGATACGCGCTACTGCTATACCATTCTCTTTTTTCCCCTTTTTCATTTATTTTTCTTTACATTTTTTCCTTTCACCTTTTTGTATTTCTTTCATTTTCATTTACTTTTCTATTTGCTTTCCATTTAATTTTATTTACTTTAGTAGCGCCTCTCAGCGTAAACGCGCTGCTACAAAGCAAATAGCGGTAGCGCGGTTCGGTGAAGATCGCTACTACTATGTGCAGCCTATCGGCTAAGCCGTGCGAATTTTAGTAGTAGCGCTTTTGTACTCGGGCGCGCTATTGCTATAACTGTATCTGTAGCGCCGTTTACAACACCACGCTGCTGCTAATTAGCACCAACGTGCGTTTTTAGCCCGCGCTACTGCTAATGTTCTGTGTATAAGGTTTTCCCTAGTAGTGAATGAAGGGTGTGGAGGACACGGAGGGGGAGGTGAGATGTCCGGGTGGTGGGAGGAGGAAGAAGAAGAAGAAGAGAGGAGGAAGAAGAAGGGACAAGGACCGTGACCTTCTTATGAACCAAGAGGACATGCCGAACAAGTGGGAGGACGCATCTTTGGACAAGGTGAAGGAGAAAGATGTCAACATCCCGCCATGTTGGTGTGGAGGTGTTTGCAAAGTGAAGGTGTCCATCGACCGAAAGAAGTGTTGGACGGAAGGGAGGAGATATTTTGTATGCCCCAACTATGCTTATGATCATGCGCTTCCAACTAACGCCTATGACCAACCACCGGTAAGCTAGAGAAGTAAAATGTTATTCTCAAATGTGTGTCAGCACTAACAAAAATGTTGTATGCAGTCACCGCCTCCCCTATGCAAGTACTTCACATGGATAGATCATGAAGTGCCAGAAGATGTCCAAAAGGACCAATATCAAGATTGTCTTAGGCGCTAGCGACGGTTCGAAGAATTGTTTTGAAGAGGCTTGGAGGAAGAGCGTCGTCAAAAGGAGAGGATGGAGCAGAAGAAACGAGAGGAGGAGAGGGAACGCCAAGCGAAACTTGCTCGTGAGGAGGACAGGGCAAGGAAGCTTGCAAAGGCTCGCGAGGTTCAAGAGGAGGATGAGGCACATGACAAGAAGGGGAAATGGCCTCGCTCGACTCAGTAGGGACTTTGCTTTAGTGCACTCGTCATGGAACCGGATGCATCCATGCCGTATTTGTCATGAACTATCTTCTAGGGAAAGAAGCTATTTGTCGTCAACTATGTCGCAGTAGGCCTAAATTTGTCATTTGTAATGAATAAGTCGTGAACTTGTGAGGTTATGTGATATGTTGGTGAACTCTTAGTAGTGTGCTACTTGTGTTTGCGAAGTTGTAGTAATGTTTGAATTGTCCTAAGTGATGAACTCATTGGCATATTACTTGTGTTTGTTCAAATTGCTGTGTAGTTCAAGTTATTGTAAGTGTTGTGATGTTCAAGTGAATTGAAAGTGCTACCAAAAGTGCTTCTGTTTCTGCAGTTTTGCAGCTAACAGCACTGGAGCGCCCATGCCTCAGGCGTTGCACTATACCATGCAGCGCCCAACAGTTAGGCGTCACATAGTATAGTGCAGCGCCTTACACTAAGGCGTTGCACACTAAGGCGTTGCACACTAAGGCGTTGCACACTAACTTAGAATTTTTTTGGCAAGAAATGTTGTTGCAAAGCTTCTGTTGCTCTCTGGATCCACATCCAGATGTGCAACGCCTGAGGCCTCGGCGCTGCACTATACTGTGTGACGCCTGACCGTTGGGCGCTACACAGTACAGTGTAGCGCCTGACACCTGGGCGCTGCACTGCTGTTAACTGCAAAACTGCAGAAACAGAAGCTCTTTTGGCAACAATTTCAATTCAAAATTATAGTGCAGTGCTGTAAATTGCAGAAACTGAACAAACACAAGTAATAACTTCAACATAACATCATTTAGGACAATTCAAACAGTACTACAAGTTCGCAAACACAAGTACCACACTACTAAGTGTTCACCAACACATCACATAACCTCACAAGTTCATCAACCTGATGAAACGGCGACAAGTTCAGTTTCATAATAAAAACGACAAGCACTAATGCCTTGCGCGCATGCTCCTGGTGCCACGCCTGCTGGCGATCTTCTTCCTCCTGCCAGGACGAGCCTCCTCTGCCTCCACTTCCTCCTCTGCCTCATTATCCAAGCTCGCCATCCGTGAGCTCCCTGCGACCACCTTTGTGTTGCCTCTGTTGTCAAAGTCGGTGGGCGTATACCGGCGTATGGGCTGCCTACGCTTGAACATGTATGCGGACCGAACTTGTGCGTCCGCCAAAGTAATGTCATCATCAATCTCATCAGCCTATCACACAATCAAACAATATGGTAAAGACCGGCGTCGTAATCAAGTGAGAATTACATCTAAAAGATTAGTCATACCTCTTGGGTGACCGCACCCTCATCATCCAGATAAGCATGTGAGGAACTCACATCGTCCCCCTCATGGTGAGATAAGGGGTCTGATGGTGTACCCGACCTAGAGGCAGATGGTTCATCATATTCTGGGTCACGGCAACCGAGAAGGTTCGATAACCGCCTTAACTTCTGGGCCTGGCGCTGTAACATGAACAAGTGTATAAGATACCAAACTCCGCAAGATATGTAACATGGACACATGAGTGTGTTATGTACCTTGAGAAATTTCCGTAGTGGACCTTCATCATTGCCTTCTCCAACCAGTGTCTTCTCTAGAATAGACTGGCTTTCATCAGCTGATCTCTTGATCTGGTTGCGCTGCGGATGAGAACGAAGTAACACATTAGCCATTCAAACATGTGTAATACGGCCAATGGGAAAGTAAAGAAGGGAACACTTTACCACATAGTTAATCACCGGAACAACAGGGACTCCCTAGCCCTTCCCTGACATCTTTGTTGTACTTCCCCTTCGATAGATCCTTAAAGTTTATGGGTTCTTCAAGAATACCCTCATTGTATGCCGGCGGGCATATCTCAACTCGAGTATTTTCAAGAATCCATCGTAGGTAGTTATCGAAAGCAAGTGAGCTATGCTCACGAAGCTGGGCGCGTGCACTGTTACGAGCTTGCTCCACACAAAGATGGAAGCGGGTAACATACGAAGCATGATGCTTGTCCCAGTCCTTTATCTTCCGCTGCTTTCTCCTGTCCAACCTGCATGGTAGAAAACCAAACATTAGCACAATCAAGGAGTGGCGATGCTTTGTCAATACGGTTCATGCTCTCTTACCTATGAAGTGCTTTGTCCGTGTCCACCCAATCCGGCGGGTGAGGCTGGAACAGACCAAACTGACGATACACGCGATGTGGCAATTGAAGCTCAACCGCCCAGTTGCATATCAGTGGGCACTGCATGAGCCAAAGATCCCTATCCCGCAAGCACATCGGGTTGATGGCAAACTATGGAGTGTAGCCTACTTTTTCATTGGCGCCATATGGCTGCCATTGCACCTATGAAATAGGACAACAACGCAACATTGATGACAATTATTCAGGCAAGCATGAGAAATGACTGAAGTAATGTCCTCATTACCTGCTCAGGCGTAATCGTGTCCAACTCGGCAATGTACTTTTGGTACATGAGATTGACATCGTTCGTCATCTCGGAAACCACATCCCACTTGTAAGCCCAAGTGGGGCGCCGTAATTCGTCATCTTCATCCCAAGGATTAAACTTGACGCTCTTTGGGCGTCCAATAGGCACACGCTCCTAGCTCCATACAGAAAGTAGAAGCAGAATACCACCAATGTCTGCCCTATCCGTGATCCTGCAACACGCATCGTCCAGCTACATATGAAAGAAAACAATGTTAACTTGACAGCAAGGTTGCATTGCTAATGAAGAAATGAGTTGATAACAAAACAAACCAACTACCTATCGGTACAAGTATGAAAGAGTCGCCGAACCCCAGCTCCATCTGCTATCGAAGACGGCCAATGCCTTCAGTCACATCCATGGAGCGTTCTTGCCCGTGGAGTCAGGAAACAAAATCCTCGAGACAACGTACCACATGTAGACACGAGCATGTGCCTGTATCACATCATCAGTGGCATCCGCAGGGCAATGGGCAAAGTGTTGGGGAACGTAGCATGCAATTTCAAAAAAATTCCTACGATCACGCAAGATCTATCTAGGAGATGCATAGCAACGAGACAGGGAGAGTGTGTCCACGTACCCTCGTAGACCGAAAGTGGAAGTGTTAGATTAACGCGGTTGATGTAGTCGAACATCTTCACGATCCAACCGATCCAAGTACCGAACGTACGGCACCTTCGTGTTCAGCACACGTTCAGCTCGATGACGTCCCTCGAATTCTTAATCTAATAGAGGGTCGAGGGAGAGTTCCATTGGCACGACAGTGTGGCGACGGTGATGGTGATGTGATCCGCGCAGGGCTTCGCCTAAGCACTACGATACTATGACCGGGGGAGTAAACTGTGGAGGGGGGCACCGCACACGGCTAAGAGATTTCTTGGTGTGCCTTTGGGGTGCCACCCACCCACGTATATAAAGGAGGGGGAGAGAGGCCGGCGGCCAGGAGGGGCGCGCCATGGGGGGAGTCCTACTTGGACTCCTAGTCCAAGTAGGATTCGGCCCCCCTTTTCCTTTCTTCCACCGGATGGAATAGGAAGGAGAAGGAGAGGGAAAGGGAAGGGGGGAGCCGCCCCCTCCTCCTTGTCCTTTTTGGACTCCCTAGGAGGGGGGCGCGCAGCCAACCCCCGCGGACTTCCCTCTCTCTCCCTTAGGCCCATGTTGGCCCAACACTTCCCCGGGGGGTTCCGGTAACCCCTCGGTACTCCGGTAAAATACCCGAATTACTCGGAACCATTCTGATGACCGAATACTACCTTCCAATATATGAACCTTTACTTCTCGACCATTTTGAGACTCCTCGTCATGTCAGTGATCTCATCTAGGACTCCGAACAAACTTCGGTCACCAAAACACATAACTCATAATACAAATCGTCATCGAACGTTAAGCGTGCGGACCCTACGGGTTCGAGAACTATGTAGACATGACCGAGACACATCTCCGGTCAATAACCAATAGCGGAACCTGGATGCTCATATTGGTTCCTACATATTCTACGAAGATCTTTATCGGTCAAACCCCATAACAACATACATCATTCCCTTTGTCATCGGTATGTTACTTGCCCGAGATTCGATCCTCGGTATCCTCATACCTAGTTCAATCTTGTTACCGGCAAGTCTCTTTACTCGTTCAGTAATGCATCATCCCATAGCTAACTCATTAGTGATATTGCTTGCAAGGCTTATAGTGATATGCATTACCGAGAGGGCCCAGAGATACCTCTCCGATACACGGAATGACAAATCCTAATCTTGATCTATGCCAACTCAACAAACACCTTCGGACATGCCTGTAGAGCATCTTTATAATCACCCAGTTACGTTGTGAAGTTTGATAGCACACAAAGTGTTCCTCCGGTATTCGGGAGTTGCATAATCCCATAGTCAGAGGGATATGTATAAGTCATGAAGAAAGCAATAGCAATAAAACTAAACGATCATTATGCTAGGCTAACGGATGGGTCTTGTCCATCACATCATTATCTAATGATGTGATCCCGTTCATCAAATGACAACACATGTCTATGGTTTAGGAAACTTAACCATCTTTAATTAATGAGCTAGTCAAGTAGAGGCATACTACGGACACTCTATTTTGTCTATGTATTCACACATGTACTAAGGTTCCGGTTAATACAGTTCTAGCATGAATAATAAACATTTATCATGATATAAGGAAATATAAATAACAACTTCATTATTGCCTCTAGGGCATATTTCATTCAGTGTCCCACTTGCACTAGAGTCAATAATCTAGATTACATAGTAATGATTCTAACACCCATGGAGTCTTGGTGCTGATCATGTTTTTCTCGTGGAAGAGGCTTAGTCAACGGGTCTGCAACATTCAGATCCGTATGTATTTTTCAAATCTCTATGTCTCCCTCCTTGACTTGATCGCGGATGGAATTGAAGCGTCTTTTGATGTGTTTGGTTCTCTTGTGAAATCTGGATTCCTTCGCCAAGGCAATTGCTCCAGTATTGTCACAAAAGATTTTCATTGGACCCGATGCACTAGGTATAACACCTAGATCAGATATGAACTCCTTCATCCAGACTCCTTCATTTGCTGCTTCCGAAGCAACTATGTACTCCGCTTCACACGTAGATCCCGCCACGATGCTCTGCTTGGAGCTGCACCAACTTACAGCTCCACCATTCAATATAAATACGTATCCGGTTTGTGACTTAGAGTCATCCGGATCAGTGCCAAATCTTGCATCGACGTAACCATTTACGACAAGCTCTTTGTCACCTCCATAAACGAGAAACATATCCTTAGTCCTTTTTAGGTATTTCAGGATGTTCTTGACCGATGTCCAGTGATCCACTCCTGGATTACTTTGGTACCTCCCTGCTAAACTTATAGCAAGGCACACATCAGGTCTGGTACACAATATTGCATACATGATAGAACCTATGGCTGAGGCATAGGGAATGACTTTTATTTTCTCTCTATCTTCTGCAGTGGTCGGGCATTGAGTCTGACTCAACTTCACACCTTGTAACACAGGTAAGAACCCTTTCTTTGACTGATCCATTTTGAACTTCTTCAAAACTTTATCAAGGTATGTGCTTCGTGAAAGTCCAATTAAGCGTCTTGATCTATCTCTATAGATCTTGATGCCCAATATATAAGCAGCTTCACCGAGGTCTTTTATTGAAAAATTCTTATTCAAGTATCCTTTTATGCTATCCAGAAATTCTGTATTATTTCCAATCAACAATATGTCATCCACATATAATATTAGAAATGCTACAGAGCTCCTACTCACTTTCTTGTAAATACAGGCTTCTCCAAAAGTCTGTATAAAACCATATGCTTTGATCACAATATCAAAGCGTATATTCCAACTCCGAGAGGCTTGCACCAGTCCATAAATGGATCGCTGGAGCTTGCACACTCTGTTAGCACCTTTAGGATCGACAAAACCTTCTGGTTGCATCATATACAACTCTTCTTTGAGATATCCATTAAGGAATGCAATTTTGACATCCATTTGCCAAATTTCATAATCATAAAATGCAGCAATTGCTAACATGATTCAGACAGACTTAAGCATCGCTACGGGTGAGAAGGTCTCATCATAGTCAACTCATTGAACTTGTCGAAAACCTTTCGCAACAAGTCGAGCTTTGTAGACAATAACATTACCGTCAGCGTCAGTCTTCTTCTTGAAGATCCATTTATTCTCTATGGCTTGCCGATCATCGGGCAAGTCAACCAAAGTCCACACTTTGTTCTCATACATGGAACCCATCTCAGATTTCATGGCCTCAAGCCATTTCGCGGAATCTGGGCTCATCATCGCTTCCTCATAGTTCGTAGGTTCGTCATGGTCAAGTAACATGACCTCCAGAACAGGATTACCGTACCAATCTGGTGCGGACCGTACTCTGGTTGACCTACGAGGTTCAGTAGTAATTTGATCTGAAGTTTCACGATCATCATCATTAGCTTCCTCACTAATTGGTGTAGGAATCACTAGAACTGATTTCTGTGATGAACTACTTTCCAATTCGGGAGAAGGTACAATTACCTCATCAAGTTCTACTTTCCTCCCACTCACTTCTTTCGAGAGAAACTCCTTCTCTAGAAAGGATCCATTCTTAGCAACGAATATCTTGCCTTCGGATCTGTGATAGAAGGTGTACCCAACAGCTTCCTTTGGGTATCCTATGAAGACACATTTCTCCGATTTAGGTTCGAGCTTATCAGGTTGAAGTTTTTTCACATAAGCATCGCAGCCCCAAACTTTAAGAAACGACAGCTTAGGTTTCTTGCTAAAGCACAGTTCATATGGTGTCGTCTCAACGGATTTAGATGGTGCCCTATTTAACGTGAATACAGCCGTCTCTAAAGCGTAACCCCAAAACGATAGCAGTAAGAGACATCATAGATCGCACCATATCTAATAAAGTACGGTTACGATGTTAAGACACACCATTACGCTGTGGTGTTCCAGGTGGCGTGAGTTGCGAAACTATTCCACATTGTTTCAAATGAAGACCAAACTCATAACTCAAATATTCACCTCCATGATCAGATCGTAGAAACTTTATTTTCTTGTTACGATGATTTTCCACTTCACTCTGAATTTTTTTGAACTTTTCAAATGTTTCAGACTTATGTTTCATTAGGTAGATATATCCATATCTGCTCAAATCATCTGTGAAGGTCAGAAAATAACGATACCCGCCGCGAGCCTCAACACTCATCGGACCGCATACATCAATATGTATTATTTCCAATAAGTCAGTTGTTCGCTCCATTGTTCCGGAGAACGGAGTCTTAGTCATCTTGCCCATGAGGCATGGTTCGCAAGCATCAAGTGATTCATAATCAAGTGATTCCAAAAGCCCATCAACATGGAGTTTCTTCATGCGCTTTACACCAATATGACCTAAACGACAGTGCCACGAATAAGTTGCACTATCATTATTAACTTTGCATCTTTTGGCTTCAATATTATGAATATGTGTATCACTTCAATCGAGATTCAACAAAAATAGACCACTCATCAAGGGTGCATGGCCACAAAAGATATTACTCATATAAATAGATCAACCATTATTCTTTGATTTAAATGAATAAGCGTCTCACATCAAACAAGATCCAGATATAATGTTCATGCTCAACGCTGGCACCAAATAACAATTATTCAGGTCTAAAACTAATCCCGAAGGTAGATGCAGAGGTAGCGTGCCGACGGCGATCACATCGACTTTGGAACCATTTCCCACACGCATCGTCACCTCGTCCTTTGCCAATCTTCGTTTAATCCGTAGCCCCTGTTTCGAGTTGCAAATATGAGCAACAGAACCAGTATCAAATACCCAGGCGCTACTACGAGCATTAGTAAGGTACACATCAATAACATGTATATCAAATATACCTTTCACTTTGCCATCCTTATTATCCGCCAAATACTTGGGGCAGTTCTGCTTCCAGTGACCAGTCCCTTTGTAGTAGAAGCACTCAGTCTCAGGCCTAGGTCCAGACTTGGGCTTCTTCCCTTGAGCAGCAACTTGCTTGCTGTTCTTCTTGAAGTTCCCCTTCTTCCCTTTGCCCTTTTTCTTGAAACTAGTGGTCTTGTTAACCATCAACACTTGATGCTCCTTCTTGATTTCTACCTCCGCAGCCTTTAGCATCGCGAAGAGCTCGGGAATTGTGTTTTCCATCCCTTGCATATTATAGTTCATCACGAAGCCTTTATAGCTTGGTGGCAGTGATTCAAGAACTCTGCCGATGACACTATTATCAAGGAGATTAACTCCCAGCTGAGTCAAGTGGTTGTGGTTACCCAGACATTCTGAGTATGTGTTCACTGACAGAACTATTCTCCTCCATTTTACAGCTATAGAACTTGTTGGAGACTTCATATCTCTCAACTCGGCCATTTGCTTGAAATATTAACTTCAAATCCTGGAACATCTCATATGCTCCATGACGTTCAAAACATCTTTGAAGTCCCGATTCTAAGCCGTAAAGGATGGCACACTAAACTATCGAGTAGTCATCAGCTTTGCTCTGCCAGATGTTCCTAACGTCCGGAGTTGCTCCTGTAGCGGGTCTTGCACCTAGCGGTGCTTCCAGGACGTAATTCTTCTGTGCAGCAATGAGGATAATCCTCAAGTTACGGACCCAGTCCGTGTAGTTGCTACCATCATCTTTCAACTTAGCTTTCTCTAGGAATGCATTAAAATTCAAGGGAACGGTAGCATGGGCCATTGATCTACAATAACATAGATATGCAAAAAACTATCAGGTACTAAGTTCATGATAAATTAAAGTTCAATTAATCATATTACTTAAGAACTCCCACTTAGATAGACATCCCTCCAGTCATCTAAATGATCACGTGATCCATATCAACTAAACCATGTCCCATCATCACGTGAGATGGAGTAGTTTTCAATGGTGAACATCACTATATTGATCATATCTACTATATGATTCACGTTCGACCTTTCGGTCTCAGTGTTCCGAGGCCATATCTGCATATGCTAGGCTCGTCAAGTTTAACCCGAGTATTCTGCACGTGCAAAACTAGCTTGCACCCGTTGTATGTGAACGTAGAGCTTATCACACCCGATCATCACGTGGTGTCTCGGCACGACGAACTGTAGCAACGGTGCATACTCAGGGAGAACACTTGTACCTTGAAATTTAGTGAGGGATCATCTTATAATGCTACCGCCCTACTAAGCAAAATAAGATGCATAAAGGATAAACATCACATGCAATCAAAATTTGTGACATGATATGGCCATCATCATCTTGTGCCTTTGATCTCCACCTCCAAAGCACCGTCATGATCTCCATCGTCACCGTCTTGGCATCTTGATCTCCATCGTAGCGTCGTTGTTGTCTCGCCAACTATTGCTTCCACGACTATCGCTACCGCTTAGTGATAAAGTAAAGCAATTACATGGCGATTGCATTTCATACAATAAAGCGACAACCATAAGGCTCCTGCCAGTTGCCGATGACGTCCCTCGAACTCTTGATCCAGTAGAGGGTCGAGGGAGAGTTCCGTCAACACGACGGCGTGGCGACGGTAATGATGATGTGATCCGCGCAGGGCTTCGCCTAAGCACTACGACGCTATGACTGAAGGAGTAAACTGTGGAGGGGGGCACCGCACACGGCTAAGAGATTTCTTGGTGTGCCTTTGTGGTGCCCCACACCCACGTATATAAAGGAGGGGGGAGAGAGGCCGGCAGCCAGGAGGGGCGCACCATGGGGGGTCCTACTTGGACTCCTAGTACAAGTAGGATTCGGCCCCCCCTTTTCCTTTCTTCCACCGGAGGGAATAGGAAGGAGAGGGAGAGGGAAAGGGAAGGGTGGAGTCGCCCCCTCCTCCTTGTCCTATTAGGACTCCCTAGGAGGGGGGCGCGCGGCCAACCCCCGCGGGCTTCCCTCTCTCTCCCTTAGGCCCATGTTGGCCCAACACTTCCCCGGGGGGTTCCGGTAACCCCTCGGTACTCCGGTAAAATACCCGAATTACTCGGAACCATTCCGATGACCGAATACTACCTTCCAATAGATGAATCTTTACCTCTCGACCATTTTGAGACTCCTCGTCATGTCCGTTATCTCATCCGGGACTCCGAACAAACTTTGGTCACCAAAACACATAACTCATAATACAAATCGTCATCGAACGTTAAGCGTGTGGACCCTACGGGTTCGAGAACTATGTAGACATGATCGAGACACATCTCCGGTCAATAACCAATAGCGGAACCTGGATGCTCATATTGGTTCATACATATTCTATGAAGATCTTTATCGGTCAAACCGCATAACAACATATGTCATCCTTTGTCATCGGTATGTTACTTGCCCGAGATTCGATCGTCGGTATCCTCATACCTAGTTCAATCTTGTTACCGGCAAGTCTCGTTACTCGTTCTGTAATGCATCATCCCGTAACTAACTCATTAGTTATATTGCATGCAAGGCTTATAGTGATGTGCATTACCGAGAGGGCCCAGAGATACCTCTCCAATACACGGAGTGACAAATCCTAATCTTGATCTATGCCAACTCAACAAACACCTTCGGAGACACCTGTAGAGCATATTTATAATCACCCAGTTACGTTGTGACGTTTGATAGCACACAAAGTGTTCCTCCGGTATTCGGGAGTTGCATAATCTCATAGTCAGAGGAATATGTATAAGTCATGAAGAAAGCAATAGCAATAAAACTAAACGATCATTATGCTAAGCTAGCAGATGGGTCTTGTCCATCACATCATTCTCTAATGATGTGATCCCATTCATCAAATGACAACACATGTCTATGGTTTAGGAAACTTAACCATCTTTGATTAACGAGCTAGTCAAGTAGAGGCATACTAGGGACACTATGTTTTGTCTATGTATTCACACATGTACTAAGTTTCCGGTTAATACAATTCTAGCATGAATAATAAACATTTATCATGATATAAGGAAATATAAGTAACAACTTTATTATTGCCTCTAGGGCATATTTCCTTCACAAAGTTCCTTTGAATCCACGTGAAAGCAGCTCCGGCTGCTTTCCTTTCCTTCTTCTTCTTCTCCCCTCCCTCCTCTACATCAGCCTCAGCCTCGGTAGGAGCCATATCGATAAGAGCAGTCATCTGTTGGCACCACCCATCAAAATCGGTGCTCATACAGAGGGGCCTCCCGTTGATAGCAAGACCGGTGATTAAGGAGACATCCTCGAGCGTCACGGTCATCTCCCCAGTCCGAAGATGGAAACTGTGCATCTCTGGCCTCCACCGATCAGCAAGAGCGGACACCAGTGGAGCGTTGAGGTTCGGTGTGGACCGGCTGACCAACTGAATCCACGGGAGGAGTCCTGCCTGCTGGATGTACGGTGTGTACCGCTCATCGTATGTCATGGCAGGACCAGAGACCCCGTGATATCGAATCTTCAGAGGTTCAAGCTTCTGCAAAAAACAAGTAATGACAAATCTTAGGGCACGTCAATTTCAACTAAAGGCAAATTTGCTAAATATTTAGATTAATCATTATTACCAGCCCCTTCTCGCGCATCATGTAGGCCCGGTGTTGTGTGTCATATGCATCGTCGAGAAGCCAAACCATCCTTACAAAGTTTAAACAATAAACATATATGAGTTCATCTCAAATATCGGTATACACTAAACATCTCATATGTGTTCATCTAAACATGTCATATGTATTCATCGATAAGAATCTCAACATCTCCTTCTCACACAATGAATAAATGATTGTAAGTTCTCATATATATCTCGTATGTCATATGTGTTCAAATAAACTCAACATCTCATATTTCAAATAAAATCAACATCTAAGATATATATATATATATATATATATATATATATCTAAAAAAACTCAACATCTCATATATAGCTACAAAACTCAACATCTCATAATTATCTACAAGACTAGGCATCTCATATATATCTAAAAAAATAAACAATCTAGGTTTCACTAACAAGAATCATATAGTACCACTATGACTACACATCCTCCATCACAACACCCAATCTTGGACAAATAAAGATCCAAACCAAGCAAATCAAGGGTTCCACCCAATCTTGGACAAATCTCTAAAATGACAACAGATTTACGGAGGAAAAAAAGGAATGGAGGAGTTTACCTAGTAGGAGGGATTGGAGATCGAATCCATGGCTTAAATCTTTAGATCTGAGAGGGGTGGGGGGATCCGAAGGGGGCGCCGCCGCTGCTCTCTGTTCCAGAGAACAACTCCCTGGAGAGAGGGAAGAACTGCCTGGGAGGGCTAGCCGGATGCGGCTTAAGTCAGAGTGCAGCGCCCAAGCGATAGGCGCTGCACATTACACTGTGTGGCGCCCAGCGGTTAGGCGCTGCACTACTGGCTGTGGGGCCGCATCTGGCCCCGGGCTGCCACGCTGGCCGGGAGTGCGACGCCTAAGGCAAGGGCGCTGCACAGTAGGGTGCGGCGCCTGGCCGTCGGCCGTCACTCGAAAGGGTCAGCAGCGTGAATTTTTTTTTAAGCAGTTCAAATTTTGAATTGTTTTCGTCCACAGATCAAATATGTGTTTTTTTGCCAATGATCTGGTACCTGCTGAAGATTGCCTACTGAACTTCTCTCACGCATGATTATCAACTAGATCGGAAGCACGCCTTGGCGTGCGTTGCCCGTCCAAGCGTCGTGACCCGGTGTGTATAAATCTTGTTTGTACATCCAAAGAAAATTACAACACTCGTGTATAAATCTTGTACACCCAACGAAAATTACAACACTCTTTTAGGACTAATGAGATTAGTATAGATCACAAACAGTAGAGATATACTAAAAACATGGTAAGATGAGGATACTTGGTCAATAGGATAATTAATTTTGCAAGCACATGACAAAATTTGTTCCAAAAAGCCAGATTGGCAGTGCCAGATAAGACATCTGGTTTGCATCAAGTTCAGTACAAACCAAAAAGATTCAGGAACCATGCATCATCTATAACATAATATAATTAAAATAGGAATTCTTTTACCTATAGTCCATATCATTATTTGTAAGAGATACACAAAACAAATAGTCCCATATCAGAACACTAAGTTGCGCGACAAAATAAAAGAAGATTCATGTACATATCAGAGCTAAGATTCTCCAAATTACATCAGATTTGAAGCACCACAATGGGCTAATAATCACTGTCAATGTAAGGTACTGCATGCCTTTCTTTTGCTTCATGTGAAATGAATTTCTCTATTAAATACTCACGGTTCATATCAATGTCCAACTTTGAAAGTGAAAGGTTTCAGTTCCCATCGAAACCACTCCATTAGTAATTCGGTGCATATATTTTCTCTTCACTTTGTCATAGTAGAGAAATTTATTGCCCCGTTCTGATTTTAATACTCCGCTGCATAAGTTAATGACAATATAAGTGCCGAAGATAATGAAAATGTTTGCTTCCTATAAGCTTATAGGAGTGACAACTTAAACATGCGGTGCCCTATCTTGAGTGTATTATATCAGTAGGCTTGCAAAGATAGGATGACTTGCATGAGAAAATAGAAGTTAGCTCCATAAAAGGCTGGTGGATGTACATATAACTATGATTTTGTAGCTGTCACTCTGCATTTGACAACATAGAAGTTAGCTCCATAAACATTTTCTTGTCGTGCATATAGGGAACCTTGAAACCAGACAATTCTTCCCACCTAAAGGATGATAAAAAAACTGAATGCAGGCAATTATTCCTTCCTAAAGGATGATAAAATAAATAAATGATGGCATGCTGCATTGTACCACTTTGAAATATACATACGAAGAAAGGGACACACTTGTACCAAACTTTATCACGCGTCATTAATCATAATCAGTACTTATTATTTTCCCAAACCAAGACTAATTGGCCATAACTTGAAACACCACGTATCCATTTGTGTGGTGGCAGCCTGAGCTCCTCCTGCCGAGCGCCAAGGAGGAAGGGATCAAGCAGAATTGGTGAGTGAGTGACTCTCATAATGCAAAATCGGTGAAACTAAAAACACATGCTATAGTTTGAAGTAAAGAAGTAGCATATGCATTGGAGATGTCATTGTTTAATTTACTGAAGTGGCTTCAAATTAAAAAAAACATAGAAGTGGCACACTCCAAACCAATAAGACTGAAATAATCTAAGAATATTATCATTACAGAGGAACAGTTTCTAAACTTGCTGCCTTTAGCTGGTCGCACAGGGCAAAGATAATCCCAGTTCTTTACCACCACCACTTAACAAAAATAGCATAAAAGGGCAAAGTTATCAGGGTACCGAGACTTTCTATAATATGTATCTGAAGCTAACCATGCTGACCATTGAGGGCATCCTAAAGATTTTAGTAACACCACGAAGCACAGAACATGTCAATGATTGTCAGGTGAACGGCAATACCACAGGTAACATATATGATAGTAAAAATGTAGATGTACAAACCCTAGCTGACCATATAAAAAAAGCAGAGGAGATGTACGACAGACCTATTAGGTCCACCAATCCATCGATACCCAGCAAAGATACTTGGGCTCGTGACGACGACAGTCGTGGAGGAGAGAACGATGGCACCAACGAAAGGGCACGCTCCAACTTCAGAACACGGCTCCACCGTCGACCTTGATGAGCACCATGACATCACAAACAAAATCATACAAACAGAAAGGCAACCAAGGAAGCAAGCACACAAGCTTATAAATCAGGGCAACCAAAAATGCTACAACTACAGGTGCAAAAGCAGATCTCATGAGAGATTATTAGGCAACATCAAAGTTATATAGCATACTGTGATTACAATCAATAAAGTTATATAGCATATTCTCTTTCAACATCGAAATTGTATTTTTCATCCACCTAATAGAATATCATAACAGAAATAAGGGAACTTAAGTGGAAGGAGCATATAGTTCAAAGTTCAATAGCAAGGCGTTGTTTATTATCGCTTTCATTCATCAAATAATGAAAAGAGCATCAGTTAGATGATACTCCCTCCGTTCCATAATGTAGTGCCTATAGATTTTTGTAAAATTCAAACATTACCAATGTTTAATACAATACTTATTTTGCTATTTCTCGCAATGTAAGATGTAGCAAAGTTTGGTGAGGTTAGGCCTGAATATCAACAACAGAAAAGTAAGCAAGAACAAATACGTCTTAGCTCGAGCTCAAGCTATTTGGGTAAGATAATAAGAACCAGTTCATCGACATATTTTGGATAGCTATAAAACACATTAAACTTCACATTAAGATTGTGAGATATACCTCAGGTGAGTAGATCCATTGATCGGCCCCCTTGGAAACATCACCAAACTTTTGCAGAAGTGGAGGAGTTTCAAAATAATTGGATCTTTCTCACTACCTCCTCCATTGATAAAAGAGAAGAAGAAATTACATGGTAAAATTATACAGTCATCTGCCACAAAATGGAAAAATACAAACCATTAGCAAGTCTGGATTACACGATTGTGGAAATTCATGTGCCTGTGTGAGGAAAAGTTACTTCCTTCTTGGAAAAACTGTACTAAAAATAGGAAAAGTGTACAAAATAAGTAAGAGCTTGTGTTTGCCTCTGTTTTTCTACTACTGAGGTAAAAGAAGTGATGCATGTGCACCAAGTAATACATCAATACCAGCATCTAATTCCTCTTGTTTAACTGCGAGTCCTGAAAAAACAGTAGAAGCATCACATTGATTTAATTGTTGGTGGTTTTAGCTAGGAGGGCTAATTGAAAAATACGACTGTGTTCATTAATACAACTATCTAAAACTAATCATATAGATCTATAATGGAACACAACTTCATAGTCTTTGTGGCTTCATATAAAGTGGGTGTTCACATGGTCATATTACAGAATGAGTAAAAATTATAGGTTGGTATAATCATAACTTGTGACTGAGTGCCTTAAGAAGTTATTTTCATTACTGTAAAACAAGATAATGTTTAGGGATACTTTTAGATGTGGTCCCAAAATATCAGTAAAAGTAGCGAATATTTTGTATTGCCTTTTAACCATGGCCTACCGGGAAAAAGTGACAATAGTCACGCAGTCACATGGAGATAACTCTAAATTCCACAACATATAATTAGCATGCTGATAGTGTTATTATCATGTGAAAAAGATCATAAATTGACATATACATTTGCTGCTAACCATGGCATGTCTACTTCTATGTGAGTATTAATACATTCGAGTGTGGATTATTAGTAAGCAAGTTAAATACTTTCAGCGCATTAATCTGAATCACATACTTACACAAGGACTCTGTAGGTTCCTTTCCTAACATTTAGAATGTCGACAATTTGCCCTTTTAAACTATAATAAAAACTCAGAGAAGCAAGTTTCCTTCCCCTTCTATTATTAATTACTTCGAATTTGTTCCTTCAGATTAGTGTTAAAGTATGTCAAGATTTAACTGACGCGAAGTAAAATTGTCAATGAAGGTAAAAGTGGCTGAATGAATGAAAGTAGCTAGGTTTTGCAAGCATAAAGTTCCTTGCCAGGAAATTAAACCCACAATACTTGGGCATTTGTTGGCACTTATCGAATATTAACAGAAGTTCCTCACAGAGATACTACAGTAGTAATCCTAAAACAGTTTCTGCCAAATAAATTCTAAACCTCAGCTAGCAACATATTTGTGAAGTGCAACTGAAAGCTTGTTTAGAAAAATAAATCCCTAGAAGAATCAACTCGTAGGTGTGCAATTCAAATTTACTACACGTCCCCTTTATAATCCAACCACAGAAAAAATCAAAGCATGGTAATAAATGAAAGGAAGTACTATCTCACAGACTGCATTTTTACAAACCTATAATTTCATTTGTGTTTTACAAACTGAAACCCCGGTACAAAAATATTTTAAGGGAACATTATGTTAATTTCATTGCAGTGAGAAGGGACATAACATAAGCATATATCAAATCTATCTCTTTGTGTTTTAGCAGTCACACGCATATGTAACAAACACAACAGAAAATTAACACCAGAAGAAGAATCAATCTACCTTGAAGATACATCATCATTGGTTAATAAGAGCCGACTGGTGAGGAAGACGAAGCAGGTGAGCATCCTCTTGCTGGCCAAGATGGCGATCAACATAGTCCGAGCCCAACATAACAAATTCTTCTCCTGCAGTTCCAAGATGATGGATGGAGCAGCGGTCAGAGAGAGGAGAGAACCTGCAGTAGACCATGGAGGAGAAGGGGGGTGATGGGGGAGCACCTGCAGAGGACGTAGGAGGAGTGACGGGGGAGTGGGGCTGGACCTGGACGGTGGGGCAGCGGAGGCGTCGGCTGGCAAGGCGCGCCGCGGCGGCAGGCTGGCGGTGGTGTAGGCAGGCCGCGGCCCCGTCCAGATCGAGGGGGGCGAGGCCTCCCTCCCTTGCCCGCGGCCCCGTCCCGGTCGGCTGCGCGTCGTGGCCCCGGAAGACGGCACGGGCGTGCGGTGCAGCGGCGGCCGGCTGGGCGACGGAGATGATGGCGGCGTGTGGCTGGACCTGGACAGCGGCGGAGCAGGGAGGCGCGGGCGGCTCTAGGGTTTGGAGGGAGGGAGAGAGGCAAGGCGGGAGGAAGAGGAGACGGTGCGGCGCGAGTGGGGGAGGAGCGACGACCCCGCGGCGGCGCGGTCTGAGGGGCGTCGGCGGCGGGGTTTGGGGGGGAGAGAGGGAGCGGCTCGACTGAGGAAGAGGAAGGGGGCGGCGCGAGTGCGGCTGTGCGGGAGGAGAGACGGCGGCTAGGTTTCCTCGCCACATGAGCGGCCCCCTTTTATACCACATGACGCGAAATGACGAAAATGCCCTTGTGGGGGCGCTGGAATTACGCGCGGTGGCACGAAACGGGAGTAACTGTTCATTGTAGCAGTAGCTCCGGGTCGATCCGACGGCGCAGGTGATCCGGGAGCTCGATCTGACGGTTCAAAACGCATCAAGTAAACGATCCGACGGCCGAAAGTCGCTCAGCTCTGAGAGAGCCCATGTTCTCCCAAGTAACATATATCTGGATGTTATGTTGGCCTGCGTGCCACCAATGCTTAGGTTACACCTTTTGCTGCTCTAGCAGTGTTGCTGTAATGCGGAACCTTATAACTTTTGTTCTGTGTTTCATGTTCGAAGAAAAGTATTGGGGTTTATAAATATATTTTGAATCTGTTGGCTTCTGGCGAAATGCATGGAGTAGCACAATTTAACAGCTTTGTGTGAGATTTGCACCAGACTTTGACCTCAAGTTATTCCCCAAATAGAAGTGCACTCATTTTTTTAATACATGTTTAACATTTTTCAAATATATGTTTTGATGTCTATTTTTTTCATACACATTGTACATTTTTGGTATACATATAAAATATTTTTACACACATTTAATAATTTTCAAATACATGATTAACACCTTTTCAAGTACATGTTTCTAAGCATTTTTTCGTATATGTGTTAAACATTTTTCAAACACACATTGAAATATATTTTCAAACTATTCACACATTTCTTAATATTGTATAGACATTTTTTAAATGTCAAAAACATGGTTTAGAAAAACATGTTAAAATGTAACATACATTATTTTTGAGTTACAGGAACTTCTTTTTGCATTTTAAAATGTCAAGTATATTTTTCTGAAACGTGTGAACGTTTTTAAAATGTTATGAACATTTTTTGAATACATTTTTAACATTACACTAACAACATTTTTACACTGTTGTCAACATTTTTCTAATTTGTGGTGAATATTTTTTGAATACTTAAGTACATTAAGTTTTTTTGGAATATATGTATTTATAATATTTTTTGAAAATGATTTTTTTGAAAATTTGAACAATAATTGGTGTACCCGCGTGATTATGGGTTGGCCCATTCAGGGCATCCATGTAAAACCTCAATTGAACCTTTCCCGACACCCTCTAGGATTGATTCTTCGCCAGTGTGGACATTGTCATCAATGTCGTTGTCCGAACACCCATAGGCAAGCACTCGAACAACCGTGACACACTTCATCAGTGGGCTTGCACTTATCTCTTCCGATGCTCTCATCCTCAGTTTAAACCATTGAAGATGCTCCTCAACAACTTTTGCAATGGTGAGTAAGAGAATTCGGTACATCCAAAAAAATTGGTGAAAATACTTCTCATAATAGGTTGAATTGGGTGCAAAGTAATCCTTCGTAAGCTTGTCATGACCTACTGTTCTATACCGAATGATGCACAAACGGGCGAACTATGATCCTAGTCTTGGTCGCCAGAAGTCCTCGTGAACGATTATGTCGATGGCTATTTCAAAATCATAATCGTCTTCTCAAGATTCATCAAAGAATATTTTCCATAACCTATTCGTCTACACTATGGAATATTCGATATTAAAATTTGATTGCAAAAACAGTAAAATGAAATGAAAAGGCCAAGAAAATGCACCTAGGCCATTCATCGAACACTTTTGCAAGCGGAAAAGGTGACAGCCACCGCCGGTGGCGTTGAGGCGACAACGAGGTTGTGGGTGGATGATGGGGTGCTGGGGATGGCCTGCGGGCTCAGAGGAAGAGGACTCTCCTCCAAGCCATGCTCGCCCGTCGCCGACCAAGCTCGTCCCAACTGATCTCTGATTTTTTGGAATTTCCCAGCGTGGTTGCGATTCCGGCGCCGCCTAGCTCATCCACAGGTGTTGTACACCATATCATGGTCCGTCGGTTCCGATTTGGACGAAACAAAGCTTGGCGGTGGCCTTTTCATCCTCGAGAGCACGGCCGCAAAGATATGGACCGATTCTGGTAGCGGTGTCGTAGCGGAGCTAATCTAACTTGGCCCGAGAGGTCCGCGAGTGTGCACGATGGCTGCTAGGAGGAAGGAAATCGGCGTAGACAACACCGGGATGGAGGGCGTCAAGCGATATGGAGGCGCCGCACAAGAGGGTATTTTCCTGAGAAGTTGCTTTGACCGCTCAAATTTAAAGTACCGACGACAAATCACCTTTTTTTTAGGAGTTAAACCGGCCGAGGGTTGAGCTAGGTGCGGCTTAACTCATCAAAAGGGAATATTCTAAGGAGTTAAGCACTTTTGAGGGTTGGGCTGGAGATGCTCTAACACCGCATCACAAACTTATTCTCTACATGACAACTTACTGGCATCACATCTTTAGACCCATGGATTTAACCAAAAGTAACAGGTCAGGTAACCTGGAACCAGCCGACGGAAAACAACCATTTCCTTTACCAACTATACAATCGAACCCCACAATTGCTGCTCTAATATGTCATTGCCTCATGGTACGCGGATGACACAAATCAAGGTACGCATAGCCATGACAGTAATAGGACGAGGAACAATGTCTAGGAGTATGGCAACATCAAGTTGAGGTGATGGGTGCGATTAATTAAGAAAATTCTAGCCGAGCGTAATGTAGACTTGTGGCACAGTGTAGATTGAAGGGTGAAATTCATTTTATGCAATGAATAGTTCGAGCTTTTGTTTGCCTTGCTCACGGCAAAATTAGAGCTTTTCATTGAAGTGCCACTACACAATGCAATGACAGGGTACATAGTTTCTAACATTTACATACTTATAAAACTTTTGTCAGAGCAGTCGATATGTCCGAGTGGTTAAGGAGACAGACTCGAAATCTGTTGGGCTTTGCCTGCGCAGGTTCGAATCCTGCTGTCGACGAATTTTTCCTTTTTTTTCTTTGTGGGGACATTTGTTGTCAACTGCCCCATTCGTTTGAGATTTGAGGGAATATTTTTGTATGCTGCGATAATATTTTGTTGACGCAATCATTGCAAAATTGCAACAATGTTCATGAACAGGGCATCGGCTCCCTGAACTGACTGCCATTGCCCCTCAACTTTTTTTTTTGAAATTTTGCCCCTCAACTATTTGCTACTAAGTTGCAGTTTCCCAAGTTTCTTGGTTTCTGAAGCTGCCCGAAACGATTGACTTCTGGCGAAAGGCGATATGCATGGAGTATCACAGTTTAACAGTTTTGTGTGATTTGTAGCAGACTTTGAACTGAAAGTTGTCCCCCAAACAGAAGCTCAGTACATGCATGTGTGGCTGTGTTGGTGCTAGTGTTTGATACAGTTGATCGTTACTTTCTTCTTTTACACACTTCTTTTGGGGTATGAACAGGCAAATTTGAGGCATATATAACACTTCGTCGCAAACTTATTCTCTATATGACGACTCAAACCTGACATCACCGAAGATAACAGGTCGGGTAAACCGGAACTATACAATCATATTCATATCCCGTAATCGCCACCATAATATGTCGCCTCATGGTACATTAGTCAGACGCGCCACCGCCTCGAAAACCCTAATTCGGTAGCTTCTTGTGAAGGTCTGGTCAGCTTGTGCTATTCAGTGTTTCTGTTATGCACCGCTGCACAAAAATTCTTCTGCCTTGTCAACAAAAATTCCTCTACCATCCTTTTGGTTCCCATTTCTGTTCAAAATCTGATGGCCCCTGAACCGCCTTTTCCTGATACTGTCGGCTTTACAGCATTGAGATGTCGGACAGTGAGCTTCTGGTATCCGGTGAGACCTGTGTGCTGTCACTGGAATTATTGGCTCCAGAGCCATCCGCGGCAATGGAATCCAAAAGTAGCCAGTGCTGACCTCTGCAGGATCTAAGCAAAGAACGGAGCATATCTGAACTTATTTCTTCAAATACCACACTACTGTTCCGATCACTGCCATAACAAACGGCAATGGGAGCAGCAGCCAAGATGAGCATCAACTCAGGGTCGCTGAAGAAAGCAAAAGGCAGGTCGCGCACCTGTTTCTTAACTCGTCAGAATTGCCCAACAATGCCCAGCAATTTAAGAAAAGACATGGCTACACAAAACAAATGTTTACCATGTGAAGCATTGTGGGGCTCCTAACCCATTGAATAACTGCTTGATTCCCCGGTATGGAACAAAGAAAAGTAGCCGATAAGCAGTAATCTGACCTGAAAAAAGGAGCACACTCTTACAACATGAATTATATGAAAATGCTTGACTAAAATTTGACTAAAACTACGCCATTAGTACTGCTCCCTTTCACTGGGCAACCTGAAGAGAAAAGAAAAGGAGCCACTGCAGTAAACATCATAGCCGACCATCGAATAGAACACACACTATGCCAGCGCCAGAAATTTGCTTCATGCACATATCGGTTTTTGTAGAATGGGTTGATACAATGCAAAGTGTTCTGGTTAGAAATGACTTAAAAAGAGTGCACAAATATCAGTACCCACTTTATTTTTCTACTCACTAGGAATATCAGTCTGAACTTCGTTATTTATGCCTCCAATGATAAAAAAAAAACCACAGCCTAATCAGTGCAAGACTACAGGTAATATGAGCTCCAGATGTTAGTTGCTGCCAGCAGCCAAGGAAGAAGTGATTTACGCACGGGAAAATCTTGAAACCTGAAAGTAACTACCACAATACTTGAGTGAAACAATCTACTTCAACAAAAAATCACCACTTCAAAAGCACCATGGATAGGGCCCTTCAGGGACGGACATCCGAGAAAGAACCATACATATATCACGCTAACTACTGAGAATACATGGAAAATATGCTTGTAAATGCAATAGCCTACACACTACCTGATCGTTTGGTACTCTCCATTTATTCGTGCAATGACTTAGAATAAAACTGATCAAATGAAAGAATCCATGACCTAGCCTGAAAAGAGTTCATAACCAGTAAGAATACAAACTAGCATAGGTGGAAAAATGGATTGCTAAGATCCTCGATACTCCCATATTAGAATGTTATCAGAAGATTTTTATGGATGATTAATTGTCTACTGACACTAAATAGTTAAAGATCCTTTTTTGTGTCTTCCAAGGCTACAGTTTGCAGTTAATTAGGAAATTCATCTACTCAGAGTCAAACAATGCATGCAAAACAACAAATAAGAAGCCAATGACAACCATACCCAGCCTTGGACACATCTTCTTACATGTCCTACGGTCCTGCCCGCTTCTCCTATGGCTGTAAATAGTCAAAGATCCTTTTTTGTGTGTTCCTAGGCTACATTTTGCAGTTCGGAAATTCATCTACTCAAGAGTCAAACGATGCATGCAAAAAAAAAAAAACAATAAGGCAATAACAATAATACCCCTGCTCACTTCTCCTATGGACATGATTGACCCCCTACAAGAGTTGTGTTCCAGCATTGTTGTAACTTTAAGTTTGGCATGTTCGACTATTTTTTGCCGAAAGGCATCTTGAACATTACGCGGTTCCACTGTCCAATCAGCATTGGGGCAACAGTGTGACTTTGGAAGAAGGCCTAGCTTTTGCACCGACGAGAAGACGCAAGGATTGGCATTGGAATGAGAATCAAGGAGAGTTGTTTTGCCTGGGATGCTGACACGGCAACCGAGCTGATCTGGTGCAGGAGCAGTTCCCAATTGTTTAACTTGAGATACACCTGCGAATCTAGCTACCATAGCTGGAAACGTCAGATCAACTAGATCTTAATTCTACCTACAGATATGAGCAGCTGGAGGCTTCACACGGAGAGATGCTGCTTGATCGGCCGGCCTTCCTGGGTTTTTGAGCTGCCCATGAAAGCTCACAGCTAGATAGATCTTCCATCCATCTGATGTGTACTGCTACGGATCTGACACTGCTAGCTAACCATCTCTGAGGTCAACTTGATCGTGTGCAGCAGTGCTGTGCTGTGCTGTTAATCAACTCAACTAGGACACACCTGGCATTTTTGACAGCTCCATTGGAATCTGCCGACGCCACCCAAGGTCTGCTTCTCCTGGTCAACAGGTTACCACCCGTGTGGCATTAACTTTCAGTTACATGCATGGCCCTGTGATCTAGGCGAAGATGCTGTGCACGGAGAACAATGGAACCTGCAAAATGTCAATGAAATCAGCAGAGAAACGCAGTGGATTGTACTGCCTTTTTTTTCACTTATGTGATTACTTCTCCCTCTTTCGTCTGTCAGAACACAGCTGGTGAGGAGCTGACTTGAGAATTAACAAATGTCAGAACACAGTGGACGGTGCGTGACAGTGTCAGAAGCTTCTGCAACTCGGATCTAGCAAAACGTAGCCAGTACCAAGGTTACCACACACTATAAATGGCCAGCATTGCTTCCCATTCTGCACAAAACCCGCAAGCCAACACAAACAGCTCTCTCTGGTCGGTATTTAGGTCCAGCGTTCTCATCCTACGATGAGATCGCTGCTCGTTGTAGTTCTTCCCCTCCTGATTCTTGTGCTTGCTGCCCACGTATCCCAAGCTGATGACAAGGGCTCTGCGGGCGGAAATGGGAAGGGCTCCCATGGCGGTGGTGACCATAAATCAAATGGTGTAGGGCCAGTGAAAAATCCACATTGCCCCAAGCCAGGACGTGGTCCGAATCCCCACGACAAAGATGGTCCAAGCAATCAAGGTCGAGGACCACCAAACGAGGACTGCGACGATGCAGAGACAACACCGTCATCGCCTGATGGAGCTGGGCCTTCCCCAGACCAAGGTAATGGTACCCCATCGCCACCGGCATCCCCGTCTTATTCTCCACCCATGGCTCCAACCGACCAGAGTAATACTCAGCCACCTCCATCCCCATTAGATTCTAGTCCTACTACACCACCTCCCTACGAACCTAGCGCTCAATCACCTCCACCGTCATCATCATCTAGTCCTCCACCACAAGCTCCAGCCACCCCACAAACACCTCCTTCTAGCCCCGCTGTTACACCTCCAACCTACGAACCTAACGATCAGCCGCCACCACCTTCATTCAATCCTCCATCCAGTCCACCTGCAGCACCTTCGGCGGACCCGACTAATGAGCAGCCCCCACCATCACCCTCATCTAGCCCTTCACCAGTAGCTCCTGCTACACCACCTCCCTACCAGCCTAGCCCTCAATCCCCTCCACCGCTATTATCATCTAGCCCCCCACCACAAGCTCCGCAAACACCTCCATCTAGTCCCCCTGTTACACCTCCAACATACGGACCTAACGACCAACCGCCACCACCTCTGTTGAATCCTCCATCCATTAACCAACCACCTCCATCTAGCCCACCCACAACACCTCCGGTGGACCCGACTAATGAGCAGCCTCCACCGTCGCCGTCATCTAGCCCCCCACCAATAGATCCCAGTACACCTCCACCATACCAACCTAGTGACCAATCCCCTCCACCACCATCATCATCTAGCCCCTCACCGTTGCCTCCAGCCACCCCACAAACACCTCCATTTAGTCCTGCTATTGCACCCCCTAGCTACGAACCAAACGATCAACCGCCACCACCACAATTGAATCCTCCATCCATTCCCCCACCACCACCATCTAGCCCACCCGCAACACCTCCAATGGCCCCGACTGATGAGCAGCCTCCTCCACCGTCTCCACCATTTAGTCCCCCACCAATAGATCATACCACACCTCCACCCTACCAACCTAGCGATCAATCTCCTCCACCGCCATCATCATTTAGCCCCCCACCGCTACCTCCAGCCACCCCACAAACACCTCCATCCAGTCCTTCTATTGCACCTCCAAGCTACGAACCAACCGATCAACCGCCACCGCCGCCATTCAATCCTCCATCCATTCCCCCACCACCACCATCTAGCCCACCCGCAACACCTCCAATGGCCCCGATTGATGAGCAGCCTCCTCCACCATCACCATCATTTAGTTCCCCACCAATAGATCCTACTACACCTCCACATTACCAACCTAGCGATCAATCCCCTCCACCGCCATCATCATCTAGCCCTCCACCGCTAGCTCCAGCCACCCCACAAACACCTTCATCTAGCCCCCCTAACAATCAACCACCACCACCTCCATTGAATCCTCCATGTTCTCCCCCACCACCTCCAACTAGCCCACTTGCAGCACCTCCGGTAGACCCAACTAATGAGGTGCCTCCTCCACCCTTGTCGTCATCTAGCCCCCCACCGGTAGCTCCTACTACACCTCCATCCTACCAGCCTAGCGATCAATCCCCTCCACCGCCATCATCATCTAGCCCCCCACCACTAGCACCAGCCACCCCACAAGCACCTCCATCCAATCCCCCTGTTACACCTCCAACCTATGAACCTAATGATCAACCGCTACCGTCACCACCGAACCCTCCATCCATTCCCTCACCGCCTCCATCTAGCCCACCCACAACACCTCCAATGGCCCCAACTAATGAGCAGCCTCCACCATCACCGCCATTTAGCCCCCCACCAATAGCTCCAGCTACACCACAAACACCTCCATCTAGTCCCCCTCATGCACCTCCAACCAATGAACCTAACAATCAACCGCCGCCGCCACCATTGAATCCTCCATCCATTCCCCCACCGCCTGCATCTAACCCACCGGCGACACCTCCAAACGCCCCGACTAATGAGCAGCCTCCTCCACAATCACCGTTATTTAGCCCCCCACCAATAGCTCCAGCCACCCCACAATCACCTCCAACTAGTCCCCTTGTTCCACCTCCAACATACGAACCTAACCATCAGTCGCCACCGCCATCCTTGAACCCCCCATCCATTCCTCCACCACCTCCATCTAGCCCACCCGCAACACCTCCAATGGCCCCGACTAATGAGCAACCTCCTCCACCATCACCATCATTTAGCCCCTCACCAATAGCTCCTACCACTCCTCCATCCTACCAACCTAGCGATCAATCTCCTCCACCGCCGCCATCATCTAGCCCTCCACCACTAGCTCCATCCACCCCACAAACACCTCCATTTAGCCCCCCTATTACACCTCCAACATACGAACCTAACAATCAACCACCACCGCCTCCATTGAATCCTCCATCCATTTCCCCACCACCTCCATCTAGCCCACCTGCAACACCTCCAATGCCCCCTACTACTGAGCAACCTCCGCCACCATCGCCAGCATCACCATTAAGTCCACCTGCCACACCTCCAACGTACCAAGTTAACCAACCACCACCACCTAGTCCCTCGGCAACAATGTCACCACCTGGCCCCCCTACTGGTACTAATGGATGGGTGCAAGTTCACAACTTCCGTGACACCTTATATTGGCAAATCGCGCGCTTTGCGGTGTTAATTTACAAGTTGGCACACAAGACGGAGATGACCCTTGTCGATGTGTTGTATGTGAGCATGCAACCTTCTGGAAAAGGCAACAACTACTTTCTTGAGATAAAAGTTGCAGATAAAAATAACAAGGTTGGCAAGTATCAAGTCCTCGTATGGGGTGTACCTGGGTCAACAGCTCAACCATGGCAACTACTGTCGTTTAAATTAATAGGATACTAAGCACATGGTAAAAAGAACAATCTAGCTAGTGGCAATGTGTGGTGTTTCTAGGGAAGAGATATAGAGATTTTTGTGGTCAAGGTGTGCCTGCATCTCTGTAGATTAGTTAATCTTTGTAGCACTTAGGGGCTTGATATACCAATATATGATTCTGATTTCAATGATAAATTTTTGTTGTGTTCTTATTCAAAATTGCCTCAAATTTATGAAATATGGTTGGAGATATAATCACATAAGTAGAAGCGTAAGCACGCTTCGCTGCGCCGTTTGTTTGATGGTTGCCCTCTAGTTCCTGTTAAAGTTGTTTGTTTAGTTCACTATTCACCTGGACGTCTGGACGTCCAGATCCTTGCCCCTCCTCACCATTTTCAATACCAGAAGAAAATTGCACAAGCTCAACTATTAACAGATCGTAGCATAGAAGCAAATCGTTACAACCACTAAAAGGGAAGCTTCCCCTGCTTCTCCAGCTAGGGTGGTATGAGATGCAACAGAGGAAAAAGTTGGCACAATGCCAGCCAAGAGCGACCAAAAGCATAAGAGATGTTGAGTCAACTGCCAGAACATGAACCATGCATGTGCAAGTGTGCAAAGAGGTTGCATTGCCACGATCTGTTAACGAACCGTGAGTGCAATTGCACTAAGTAACAGGACATAGATTCAGTTACAACAAGAGAACACAAATAATTATCGACAGGTTGACTCAAGCAGGACCGGGTATATGCACAAAATTAGAGTGTTAAGAGGTTGCATTTCCATGACTTTTAGAAATGTAAGTGCAAGTACCTTACTAAGTATCATTGGAACTTGTACTCAGTTACATCAGCCTAGCCACTCGCAGACATAAGTTTAGAAAAAAAAAAGGAGAGCTGAATAAGTAATCAGCAGCAGGACATGGAAAATTATGGTTGTCACCCTACATAGTTAAGAAGCAACTATTTTCAGTTTAAATAAGAAACAGCCTGTTGGCTGTTGCAGCTAATCTTGATAGTAAGTAATGAAAACATCCCATAGGAAAATGAGATGTAAAAAGGAGTATTGAAAACTCAAAACAGAATTCAGCGATACACCTTCTCATCAATCAAAACAAAACTATGACAAATAACTCAGGGTGGTGTCAAAACAGGATCAGCAGATGCGGCGAGGATTGGTAAATCTTTCACATCATCTCTGTAAAAAAAGTACTGCCCCGCATTCTCATAGCTAGCATCGATCAGCCAGTCGCTAAAGAATGCATGCGCAGGCAACGCCTCTCCTTAAGGATGCCGCTTGGCAGAAAAGGAACACCCATGCATCAAATCGGCAAGATTGACAAGGAAGGTATTATTGTTCATGTTATGTTGGCAGGCCATTATGGACCATTAAATCATCTCATTGCTATATGAAAAGTTTGTCTTCCCTGACATACGTAACATTTAAAACTCAAGCACCAACAGTGGAGTCATTTGCATGCATCACTCTAATGCAAACTGGAGATTCTAAATTGAGAACTTAAACTGGGAGCTATCGCTAGGGAAGATATGTAAAGGCTCAAAGAATCAAGCGATCATGAAACAAAGGGATGTACATTGAAAACATTGGCCAATATCAACAGAAACTCACATTTCCAAGTAGCTCCACATTTCACTATGGTAGAAAGTGCAACCCGATGGATTGATGACTTCAAAGTTCACTTGGTAATATCTATTGAAAGTCCTCTGCCTTGTCGGAGCACTACAACCCAGCAGTCCAGTAAAAAATATCTATGATCCCATTTCTAGCATTTATTCCAAGTAGGTTGCAGAGAAATAATATAGTCGTGAGAAGCTCCTACCAAGGAAACAAACAGAAAAATATGCTCCCAGATGATATATTTAACATGCATAATTGTTTGAGTGAATCAGATATAAGACCTAGTCATCTTAAGTGTAATTGCTTAATATTTATTTACTGGAATGAGAAGACACCCATTACTGAAAAATTATCCACTCAGATGCACCAATGGAGATGGAGAAAAGTAACACAAATTACCTTCTGTGCAATCTGAGATTGGCATAGAGAACTTTGCCAGCTTTCTTGATCAATATTTTCACAAGCTTGCCCTTGCGATATGCTTCCAGCACCTTACCTGAATCCAGATTGGCACCTTCAAGAACCCATCACTCGGCTCCAGGATTACAGCATACCTGCGAAATAGCCATGGGCTTTGCTCTATCACATGTTCCCCGTGTCCAAGGTAAAAAAGAAAAACTGAATAACAAACACATTTGCTTAAACGACCCTGAATCGGACGTGTTGTGCAAGGTTCCATGGAGATCACATCTGAGAGAACAGGCTAGGGTGCCTGAATCTTTTCACTATCTTCACCCTCATCAGCGCCAGCCACCGGGTGCACTGTTGGAACTCAGGATCATCCTCATCTATCACCAAGACGTCGAATTCCTCCTCTTCAAGGTCCAACTTCTCAAACAGCACATCAAACCCGGTAATTCTGCTGGCCAATGCATTGTCGGGCGTCGTCTATCCCGCATCTCCTGCCACAACCTTCACTACGACAGAATCACACGCCACTGCTATCACCAGAACTAAACCGAAACCCTAATCCTAGCGACACCACGAAGGCCGGAAACCAAGGCTAGGCTTGCCCCTAGATCAACCCAAGTATATATATGCAGGTTAGGAGAGGAAAATGGATCGGAGACGGATTGAACTCCCTTTAGTTCGCAAGGAACCCTAGTAGTCCAGGGGAAGCAGTGACATATATGCAACTGTTTAAGTGTCTTCCAGTCTCAGATTTAACAGTGTGGTGCATAGATGCTCCAGTAGGAATCATGATACACCGAGTTAAACCGGAGATTAATGGAATCTGGAAACTAAAAAAATAAATGAGCAATAAACAGGTCAAAATTCACTACCATAGAGCCAAAACACTGGATGTATTTTGAACAAAATGCAATTTCCAAATCTCCAGTTTCAATTCCTTACTTTGCATCTTATCTGCAACAAATGCATGGGTAGTTGAGAAATTCGAAGAAAACTAATGATGCATCATTTGCTCTAGCCCTGGCTATTCTATACCGAACACATGATATTCCAAAATGAAATTAATTAAGCAGGAGAACTGCATCTCAAGTTAAGATCTTAAACATGAAGTTCATCTTTCTTGCCATGGTACCAGGTACAAGATCATCAAGTCAAGTAATAACATTTTAGTGTGCATATTATATGTGGGGCAAAGGTGATAACATATGTAGTATATCACAACAAAGGTTGGTGCTGTGCAGGATAATCATGGTAGAAGCTCAAAAGAACAGCAGTATTCAGGAGCTATTAAAAAGTGGGTTATTAGTGTCCACAACTTCTGAAGTCCTACATCAATGTACTACTTTAAATCAAAGATATGTTCGGTGCTCCGGAAAACAAGTAGTATTTAGTTTTCTTCATATTTCCAGTATTCTGCATTGTATGACGGCAACTACTACCTATTTGATGAGTGATTAGTTAAGCTCTTGCCGAAGGTTTTATTACATGGATGGAACTCTCAAGTTCAGTCTGACTTGTGATATATATACCGGTGAAATTTTACCACCCTGAGAGACAAAAGGCAGGTTCAGTTCACAGTACAGTTAGCAAGGTTAACTTGTATCACATGGCATTCATTCTCATATTTTCGAGGGGTAGTAGTTCATACATAAACTTAACGGACAAGGTTGAAAGTTTGAAACACTTGCTCATATATCATATCTCCCAGGAGGTCAAAGAACATCCAACATGCAGTAAAATTACTAATTAACTAGCCATGATATGTTGATATATGGAAATTATTTTCGTCCAGTATGTAATACAGAAACTAATTATTCTCTGTATATCAAATAAATATATTATAAATGCCCAATGACCAACAAGACTAGCTAGTAGAGTTTTAAACACACACCCTTTAAGGCCTTATTCTTTGAAGCAATACACCGGAGAAAAAAAAGAAGAACATGAAAATTTGAAGTCGAGAGAGTTCACCGTTTCCTCTTCTCTAACATCCTTATTGCTGGGCAGTGCAAAAGGTGATTTCAATGTATTTCTATCTTGTGACTTATATCTGGAGAACATTCCAAAAATATAGTTTTTTGCATCTTGTATATGAAACTAGAGATGAACAAGAGTACCAGCATCGTTGTTACTTTCAGTTTGCATGTTCGACTATTTTTTGCTGAAAGGCATCTTGCACGATTAAGTTTCCACTCTGTCAAATTAGCACCGCGGAAACAATGTGACTGTGGAAGTAGGTCTACCTTTTGCACCGATGAGAAGAAACGAGGATCAGCATCAAAATGAGAATCAAGGAGAGTTGTCTTGCTTGGAATGCTCACACGGCAACCGAGCTGATCTGGTGCAGGAGCAGTTTCCAATTTTTTTCATTAAGTTAATATATGTACCAACCTCACATAATTTTCAGGTCATGAATTCTTACCAAGATAGCTGTGGTGTCGATTCTACCACCGATATGCAACCTTGCGTGTGTGGTCACACATACCACCTGTGAATCTAATAATCTACGACGTCAGATCAACTGGATCCTAACTCTACCTAGAGATAAGAGCAGCTGGGAGCTTCACATGGAGAGATGCAACTTTTGATCGGTGGGCTTCCTGGGTTTCAGTGCAGCCCATGAAAGCTCACAGCAAGATAGATCTCCCGCCCATTTGATGTATGCTTCTACAGATCTGACACTGCTAGCTAACTACTCACAGGCATCATGGATTCAGTTAACTGAAAACTAAATTCAGTTAACTGAAAATTACATGAAATTCAGCACTAAAGTTCTCTTGCTTTGCTGCTTTGTTTCCTGCCTATTAACACTAGCTTACATAGCTCTACGACTGTCGAAATGTGTTGATCAATGAGAATCAATGAGAGTTGCTCGGCATGCTGACACAGCCACCGAGCTCATCTAATGCTGGAGCAGTTTCCAATTTTTAAGTAGAGATACTTGTTGCCTCCTGGTATAATATACTGTATGTACCTATCTCACATAATTTTCAGGTCACGAGTTCTTACTAAGCTGTGACGTTGATTCTACCACCCATATGCAACCTTGTGTGCGTGGTCACACGTACCACCTGTGAATCAAGTAATCGACAACGTCAGGTCAACTGGATCCTAAGTCTACCTATGAGCAGCTGGGAGCTTCACATGGAGAGATGCAACTTTTGACCGGCCGGGCTTCCTGGGTTTCAGTGTGCTGCTGCAGATCTGAAATTGCTAGCTAACTATCTCTGAGGTCAACTAGATCATGTGCAGCGGTGCTGTGCTATGCTGCTAACCAACTCAACTAGGGCACATGGCAGTTTTTGCCTGCTCCATTTGGAATCTGCCCACGCCTCCCAAGCTCTGCTACTCCTTGTCAACCCATTACTACCCAATGTGGCATTAATTAGTTTCATGCATGGCCCTGCAATCTAGGATAAGATGCTGTGCACGGAGAACCATGGAACCTGTAAAATGTCAACGAAATTAGCAGAGAAACCCAGTGGGTTATACTGCTGGTTTTCACTTCTGATGATTCTTTCTCCCTCTTTTATCTGACAGGAAACAAATGCAGGCCGGTGCGTGAGGAGCTGACCTAAGAATTAACAAATGCAGGCCGGTGCAGTGCGTGACAGTGTCAGAAGTTTCTGTGAGTCAGATCTAGCGAAACATAGCCATTACCAAGGTTAACACCACTATAAATGGCTAGCATTGCTGCCCATTCTGGACAAACCCATAAGCCACTCAAAAACAGCTCTCTGGTAGGTGTTTACGCTTAGCGTTTTCATCCTACAATGAGATCGCTGCCCATTGTAGTTTTATCCCTCCTGATTCTTGTCCTTGCTGCCCATGTATCCCAAGCCGATGACAAGGGCTCTCCAAGCGGAAATGGGAAGGGTTCCCATGAAGGTGACGGTGATGATCATAAATCAAATGGCGTAGGGCCGGTGAAAAAGCCAAAATGCCATAAGCCCGGACGTGGTCCGAAAAACCATGACAATGATGGTCGAGGACCACCGGAAAAGGATTGCGATGATGAAGAAACAACACCGTCATCACCGGGGCCTTCCCCAGACCAAGGTAACGGTTCGCCATCACCACCGCCATCCCCTTCTTATTCTCCACCCATGAATACCCAGTCACCTCCACCTCCATTAGAAACTAGTCCTACCACACCTCCACCCTACCAACCCAGCAATCAATCCCCTCCGCCACCATCATCATCAAGCCCACCACCAACACCTCCATCTAGCCCCCCTGTTACACCTCCAACCTACGAACCTAATGATCAATCGCCACCGCCTCCAATGAATCCTCCACCCATTACCCCACCACCTCCATCTAGTCCACCTGTGGCACCTCCAATGAGCCCGACTAATCAGCCTCCTCCACCGTCATCATCATCTAGCCCCCCACCACTAGCTCCAGCCACTCCACCAACATCTCCATCAAGTCCCCCTGTTATGCCTCCATCCTACGAACCTAACGATCAATCGCCACCGCCTCCATTGAATCCTCCGTCCATTCCCCCGCCACCAGCTAGCCCACCTGCCTCACCTCCAATGAACCCGACTAATGATCAACCTCCTCCACCATCTCCGTTATCTAGCCCCCCACCAGTAGCTCCAGCCACCCCACCAACACCTCCATCTAGTCCCCCTGTTACGCCTCCATCACCAACACCTCCATCTAGTCCCCCTGTTACGCCTCCATCACCAACACCTCCATCTAGTCCCCCTGTAACGCCTCCATCCTACGAACCGAACGATCAATCGCCACCGCCTCCATTGAGTCCTTCGACCATTCCCCCACCACCTCCAACTAGCCCTCCTGCAGTACCTCCAATGAACCCAACTAATGAACAACCTCCTCCACCATCGTCATCATCTAGCCGCCCACCAATAGCTCCAACTACTCAACCATCTCCCTCTAGCCCACCTGCTACACCTCCAACAGACTCAACTGATGAGGAAACTCCTACATCACCACCATCATCTAGTCCACCAGTAACTCTATTAAGTCCTCCACCACCATCATCGAGTACACCACCGGCTCCATACATTGCCACACCACCTTTGTCTAGTCCCCCTGCTACACCTCCAACATACCAAGCTAACGACCAGTCCCCTCCACCTCCACCATCATATAGTCCGCCGCCATCAGCTTTAGCTAGTCCTCAACCACCTCCACCACTGAGTCCACCAACAATAGTTCCAACCACTAGCCCACCTCCTCCAGCTACTTCGCAATCCCCTATGTCTAGTCCACCAGCAACACCTCCAACGGACTCAACTGATGAGGAAACTCCTACATCACCACCATCATCTAGTCCACCAGTAGCTCTATCAAGTCCTCCACCACCATCATCAAGCACACCACCGACTCCATCTATTGCCACACCACCTTTGTCTAGTCCCCCCGCTACACCTCCAACGTACCAAGCTGATGATCAATCCCCTCCACCTCCACAATCATACAGTCCGCCACCGACAACTTTAGCTAGTCCTCCACCATCACCATTGAGTCCACCAGCAATAGCACCAACCACTAGTGCACCTCCTCCATCTACTTCCCCATCGCCTATGTCTAGTCCACCAGCAACACCTCCAATAGACTCAACTGATGAGCAAACTCCACCACCACCATCATCTAGTCCACCAGTAGCTCTATCAAGTCCTCCACCACCATCATCAAGTACACCACCGGCTCCATCCATTGCCATGCCACCTTTGTCTAGCCCCCCTGCTACACCTCCAACGTACCAAGCTGATGACCAGTCCCCTCCACCTCCACCATCATACAATCCACCACCGACAGCTTTAGCTAGTCCTCCACCACCATCATTGAGTCCACCAGCAATAGCACCAACCACTAGCGCACCTCCTCCATCTACTTCCCCATCGCCTATGTCTAGTCCACCAGCAACACCTCCGACCAACCAAGGTAACCACCCACCGCCATCATCACCATTAAGTCCGCCTACCACACCTCCGACGTACCAAGTTAACCAACCACCGCCGCCACCACAATTTAGTGCTCCTGCCACACCTCCGACCTATCAAGGTAATGCCCAACCACCGGCATCGGCAACAACACCGCCACTTGGTGCCCCTTCTGGCAATGGATGGGTGCAAGTTCAAAACTTTCATGACGCCATGTACTGGCAAATCGGGCGCTTTGTGGTGTACAAGTTGGTAAACAAGAAGGACAACTCCCTTGTGGATGTGCTCTATGTGAGCATGCAACCTGCAGGAAAGGGCAACAACTACTTTCTTGTGATAAAAGTAGCAGATGAATATAAGAAGGTCGGCAAGTATCATGTGCTCCTATGGGGTGTGCCTGGGTCAGCAGATGAAGCATGGAAAGTATATTGGCTCAAATTTGTAGGAAACTAAGCACATGGTGCAAACAGGATCATCTAGCTATCGACCATGCATGGCATTTGTAGGGAGAAGATATATGTCAATGTCCGCCTGCATAGATTAGTTGATTTTTGTAGCTTTGAGGGGCTTGATATCCAACTATATGTTCTAATTTCAGTGATAAATTTATGTTGTGTTCTCATTAAAACTGCCTCAAATTTACAAAATATGGGTGGAGATATAATCATATAACTCGAAGCATATGCGCTTCACTGTACTTAGTTTGATGGTTGCCTTGTAATTCTTATTAAAGTTTTTTGCTTACCTGTAGTTCATTGTTCACCTTTCACCTGGACGTACAGATCCTTGCCCTTCGTCACCAATTTCAAAGCAAAAAAGAAAATTGAATTGAACAAGCTCAAATATTAACAACACGTAGCATACGACAGGCAAATCTTTACAAACACCAAAAAGGAAGCTTCCCCTGCAACAGAGGTAAAAGCTAGCACAATGCAAGCCAACAGAGACCAAAAGAAAAAGATAAGTTGAGTCAACTGCCGGATGTAGTTTAGAGAGCAACCATGCAGATGCAAGTGTGCAAAGAGGTTGCATTGACATGATCCATTGAAGAACCACAAGTGCAAGTGCACTAAATAACGGAACACGAATTCAGTTACACCAAGACACAAATAATTATTGATAGGTTACCAAATAGCACGAAGCAAGCAGGACCAGGTATATGCACAAAATTAAGAGTGACAAGAGGTTCTATTGGCGAGAGCATGCGTTTATAATATACCAGGGATTATCAGTACAGTTCTATAGAACAATTTCTATTTGGCCTTGTAGCCTTATATAGGGTGAGAGACCAGTATAAGATACTCCCTCCGTTCCCAAATATTTGTCTTTCTAGAGATTTCAACAAGTGACTACATACGAAGCAAAATGAGTGAATCTACACTCTAAAATATGTCTACATACATCCGTATGTTGTAGTCCATTTGAAATGTCTAGAAAGATAAATGTTTGGGAACGGAGGGAGTACTTCACATGGACATGAGAGACAATTCCAGGAAGATCAAGTGAGGTGCACAAGAAGTGAGCCAATCTGTGATAGCGACTATCTGACATCACATAATAAAGCAACCACTGGATCCATGATGATCTCAACAAAATGTACATGTCTTGCTTGCAGAAGATGTAACGCATTACCTCCGAAAGATGCATGGTTTCAGCCGTGAATGGTTGGCTCAGATTCTTGCTGAGTGAGATCCGACGAAGGTTTTGGCAGAGTGGATATTCTAGATGATCTCTTGTCAAGAAGTGCCTTTATCCTCAAAGACATATAAGTGGAGTGCTGCAACGACAATCAATAATATAGTAAGCCTTAACGAGTAACAATGCTGAATGAATCAATGGGAGTAACAGCCTGCGAGACTTATCAACATAAAGTTATAATGTGGGAAGACGCCTTAGATATTGGGAAGAAAGGAGTAATGTAGAGGACTCTAGCGTTTTGGTACTGTAGCAAAATGATACTGTACCACCCGATTTACTGCAGCGTCCATTTTCTTGCTCGGTTTTGTTTCGAACATTGTATGAGAATATGATTATATACACCAAAAAAAATTTGAATACAAATTGAACATTTTTGTAATATACATCGAACAATTGTTAAATACAGTGATTTTCTTTTGTAAAAACACTGAACAAATTTCAAAGAGACAATGAGCATTTTGTAGTATACTTGAAAATTTTCTTGACATACGGTGAACAAATTTCAAATACACAATGAACATTTTGTAGTATACATTGAATAATTTCTTAATATACGATGATCATTTTCGTAATACAGGATGAATATTTTTATAATGCATGATGAATTTTTCCATAATATACTGTGAACATTTTCTTAATATTCGATGAACTTCTTATATGATACACAAAAAAGAGAAATAAAAAGAAAAGGAAACAGAAACAGAAACAGAAATAAAGAAACATAAAAGAAAAAACAAAAGGAAAAATGAACCAAAACAGATTTTTTTTTAATGGAACAAAACCTTTGAAAACCGGACAAAATAATGAAAAAAAACACAGAAGAAAAATGAAAAAAAAACGCAGGAAACAGCAGTGAACAAAAACATCACGCGAATCCATACGCAGTCAGTCCAACTGGAGCTCGCTTCAGCAGCAGGGGCAAGGTTGGTAAATCTTTCACAGCATCTCTCTGACAAAAGTATCGACGCCGCATTCTCACAGCTAGCATCAATCAGCCAGTCACTAAAGAACACATACGCGGGCAACGCCTCTCCTGAAGGATGTCGCTTGGTAGAAAAGGAACACCCATGCATCAAATCGGCAAGATTGACATTGAAATTATTATTGTTCATGTTATGTTGGCAGGCCATTACGCACTGTTAAGTAATCTCACTGCTATATGAAAAGTTCGTCTTCTCTGCCATCTGTAACATTATAATATGTTGTATATTTAAAACTCAAGCAACAGCAGTGGAGTCATTTGCATGCATCACCCTAATGCAAACTGGAGGTTTTAAATTGAGAACTTGAACTGGAACCTACCACTAGGGAAGGTACGTAAAGGCTCAAAGAATCAAGCGATCGTGAAACAAAGGGGTGTACATAGAAAACATTGGCCAATATCAACAGAAACTCACATTTCCAAGTAGCTCCACGTTTCACTATGGTAGAAAGTGCAACCCAATGCATTGAAGGCTTCAAAGTTCACTCAGTAATTCCCCGCAAAAAAAAGTCGCTCAGTAATATCTATTCAAAGTCCTCTGCCTTGTCAGAGCACTACAGCCCAGCAGTCAAGTAAAAATATCTATGATCGATATACCAAGATGAATTACTTAGGCAGTTTCTAGTCCACACACATGATCCCATTTCTAGCATTTATTCCAAGTAGGTTGCAAAGAAAGTATAGTCGTGAGAAGCTCCTTCCTACTAAGGAACACAAAAAGGAAATATTCTCCCAGATGATATATTCAACATGAATAATGGTTTGAGTGAATTGGATATAAGGCCTCGTCATCTCAAATGCAATTGCTTAATATTTACTATTTACTGGAATGCGAAGACACCCCCATTACTTAAAAATGGTCCACTTAGATGCACTAATGTATAGGAAAGAGCATTAAGCAATGGAGATGGAGAAAAGTAACACAAATTACCTTCTGTGCAATCTGAGATGTGGCGCGGAAGTGGGTTCTACACAGGCAAGGAAATGCAAGACCACTCTGCAAATACGTAAGATATCAAACCATGGCACAGAACTGGTTTCCCAAATAATAAGCTTTGCATTGTTTGTTTGTATGGGCTGAAAAATATATATACGGTCCAGACCATAGTTCAGGCAAATGCTACAATATGATGCTAGTTCACTTTGGGTAGGCCGGGCTATCTTTGCTCTTCTCTTCACTCTAATATACAATACACACGGTCGTGCGTATTCTAGAAAAAACCTAGATGATAACAGAACCTACAGAACAAAAGTTTTCTTCTCTCTAATATATGATACGCACCACTCATGCTTATTCTAGTAAAAAACCTAGATGATAATAGAACCTTAAGAACAAAAATTGAAGCAATTAGCTAAACTCTCTCCGAATGTTTTGTTACATGGATGACACTCTCAAGTTCAGTTTGGCTTGTGATATATACAGTGCCATACTAGTGAAACTTTACCATCCCGAGAGACAAAAGGCAGGTTCAGTTAACGGTTCAGTTAGAAAGGTTAAGTTTATCACATGGCATCCATTCTCATATCTTCAAAGAGCAGTAGTCCATATATAAACTTAATGGACAATATTGGAACACTTTTTCATATAATATCTCCCAGAAGATTGGAAAAGCATCCAACATGTAGTAAAATTACCAATTAGCCATGACATGTTCATATATGGAAATTATTTTCTCCCAGCATGTAGTACATAAACTAAGTATTCTCTGATGAATATCAAATAAACAGTAGAAATGCCGAATGGCGACCACAAGACTAGTAGCTGTGTGGATGAAAAAAAAGGTGATTTTGGAGCATTTGAAGTCGTGAATTATTACTAGGGGAAAACCCTCGACTCTGCAGCAATTTTACACTGACCTCCTTTAAGGCCTTATTCTTTAAATCAATACACTGGGGGAAAACCCTCAACTCTGCAGCAATTTAAAGAAGAATATCTAACAGCATAACTTACAGATGTTGCACAAAGCAGAACATCTACATTTATGTTTCACAAACTATTCCAAAAGACATAAGCAGGAATGAGCAGAAACTAGCCACTCCGAATGAAAATTACGAAGGAGCATACCAGAACACGGGAGCTTCCTGACCCAACAGGATTTGCCAGGTGCATGAGCAAAACACAAATGTTAACTACCCATGGTGCTCCATAGTCACAAAAGGCATGAAGTTTCAGTATGTTACACATCAAAGCACGAAAATTGCAGCCCAAATTATTTTCTTAACAGTAATGTATCTTATCACTATGCTTTAAACATGAAAAATTCTTAAGTTGAGAGAGTTCACCGTTTCCACTTCTCTAACATCCTTATTACTGGGCAATGCAAAAGGTGATTTCAATGTCTTTCTATCCTGTGACTTATATCTGGAGAACATTTCAAGATTTTAGATTTTTGCATCTTGTATATGGAACTAGAGATGAACGAGAGTACCAGCATCGCTGTTACTTTCAGTTTGCATGTTCAACTATTTTTTGCTGAAAGTTCCACTCTGTCAAATTAGCACTGGGGCAACAATGTGACACTGGAAGTAGGTCTAGCTTTTGACCAATGAGAAGAAACTGGGATCAGCATCAAAATGAGAATCAAGGAGAGTTGTCTTGCTTGGAATGCTGAGAGCTGATCTGGTGCAGGAGCAGTTTCCAATTTTTTTTAATTAAGTTGAGATACTTGTTGCCTCCTGATATAATATAAGTACCAATCTCACATAATTTTCAGGTCATGAGTTCTTACCAAGATAGCTGTGGTGTCCATTCTACTACCCATATGCAGCCTCGTATGCGTGGTCACACGTACCACCTGTGAATCTAGTAATCGACAACGTCAGATCAACTGGATCTAAGTCTACCTAGAGATATGAGCGGCTGGAAGCTTCACATGGAGAGATGACTTTTGATCGGCCGGGCTTCCTCTGTGTTTCAGTGCTGCCCATGAAAGCTCACAGCTAGATAGCTCTCCCGTCCATTAGATGTGTACTGCACTGCTGCTACAGATCTGACACTGCTAGCTAACTATATCTGAAGTCAACTAGATCGTGTGCAGCGGTGCTGTCCTATGCTGCCAACCAACTCAACTAGGGCACCTGGCAGTTTTTGCCTGCTCCATTTGGAATCTACCCACGCCTCCCAAGCTCTGCTACTCCTGGTCAACCCGTTACTACCCAGTGTGGCATTAATTAGTTCCATGCAAGGCCCTGCGATCTAGGCTAAGATGCTGTGCACGGAGAACCATGGAACCTGTAAAATGTCAACGAAATTAGCAGAGAAACCCAGTGGGTTATACTTCTGGTTTTCACTTCTCATGATTCTTTCTCCCTCTTCTATCTGACAGGAAACAAATGCAGGACGGTACATGAGGAGCTGACCTAAGAATTAACAAATGCAGGCCGGTGCAGTGCGTGACAGTGTCAGAAGCTTCTGCGAATCAGATCTAGCAAAACATAGCCATTACCAAGGTTAACACCACTATAAATGGCTAGCATTGCTGCCCAGTCTGGACAAACCCATAAGCCACTCAAAAACAACTCTCTGGTAGGTGTTTACGCTTAGCGTTTTCATCCTACAATGAGATCGCTGCCCATTGTAGTTTTATCCCTCCTGATTCTTGTCCTTGCTGCCCATGTATCCCAAGCCGATGACAAGGGCTCTCCAGGCGGAAATGGGGAGGGTTCCCATGAAGGTGACGGTGATGATCATAAATCAAATGGCGTAGGGCCGGTGAAAAAGCCAAAATGCCATAAGCCCGGACGTGGTCCGAAAAACCATGACAATGATGGTCGAGGACCACCGGAAAAGGATTGCGATGATGAAGAGACGACACCGTCATCACCGGGGCCTTCCCCAAACCAAGGTAATGGTTCACCATCACCACCGCCATCCCCTTCTTATTCTCCACCCACGAATACCCAGTCACCTCCACCTCCATCAGAAACTAGTCCTACTACACCTCCACCCTACCAACCCAGCAATCAATCCCCTCCGCCACCATCATCATCAAGCCCACCACCAACACCTCCATCTAGCCCCCCTGTTAAACCTCCAACCTACGAACCTAATGATCAATCGCCACCGCCTCTAATGAATCCTCCACCCATTACCCAACCACCTCCATCTAGTCCACCTGCGGCACCTCCAATGAGCCCGACTAATCAGCCTCCTCCACCGTCATCATCATCTAGCCCCCCACCACTAGCTCCAGCCACTCCACCAACACCTCCATCTAGTCCCCCTGTTATGCCTCCATCCTACGAACCTAACGATCAATCGCCACCGCCTCCATTGAATCCTCCGTCCATTCCCCCGCCACCATCTAGCCCACCTGCCTCACCTCCAATGAACCCGACTAATGATCAACCTCCTCCACCATCTCCGTCATCTAGCCCCCCACCAGTAGCTCCAGCCACCCCACCAACACCTCCATCTAGTCCCCTTGTTACGCCTCCATCTTACGAACCTAACGATCAATCACCACCGCCTCCATTGAGTCCTTCGACCATTCCCCCACCACCTCCAACTAGCCCTCCTACGGTACCTCCAATGAACCCTACTAATGAACAACCTCCTCCACCATCGCCGGCATCTAACCCCCCACCACTAGCCCCAGCAACACCTCCATCTAGTCCCCCTGTTACACCTCCAACCTACGAACCTAACGATCAATCGCCACCACCTCCATCTAGCCCACTTGCTGCACCTCCAATGAACCCGACTAATGACCAGCCTCCTCCACCATTGCCATCATCTAGCCCCCCAACACTAGCTCCAATCACCCCACCAACATCTCCATCTAGTCCCCCTGGTACACCTCCAACCTATGAACCTAATGATCAATTGCCACCGCCTCCATTAAATCCTCCGTCCATTCCCCCACAACCATCTAGCCCACCTGCCTCACCTCCAATGAACCCCACTAATGATCAACCTCCTCCACCATCTCCGTCATCTAGCCCCCCACCAGTAGCTCCAGCCACCCCACCAACACCTCTATCTAGTCCCCCTGTTACGCCTCCATCCTACGAACCTAACGATCAATCACCACCGCCTCCATTGAATCCTCCACCCATTCCCTCACCAGTTCCATCAAGCCCACCCGTGGCACCTCCTATGAACCCGACTAATGATCAGTCTCCACCATCGTCATCATCTAGCCCCCCACAAATAGCTCCAATGACTCCACCACCTCCCACTCGCCCACCTGCCACGCCTCCAACAGACTCAACTAATGAGCAAAGTCCTCCACCAACACCATCATCTAGTCCACCAGGAGCTCTATCAAGTCCTCCACCACCGTCATCTAGTCCAGCAATGGCTCCATCCATTGCCACGCCACCTTTGTCTAGTCCCCCTGCTACACCTCCAACATACCAAGCTAATGACCAGCCCCCTCCACCACCACCATCATATAGTACACCGCCGACAACTTTAGCTAGTCCTCCACCACCACCATTGAGTCCACCAGCAATATCTCCAACCACTAGCCCACCTCCTACATCTACTTCCCCATCGCCTATGTCTAGTCCACCAGCAACACCGCCGACCAACCAAGGTAACCACCCACCGTCACCATTAAGTCCGCCTACCACACCTCCGATGTACCAAGTTAACCAACCACCGCCGCCACCACAATTAAGTGCCCCTGCCACACCTCCGACCTATCAAGGTAATGCCCAACCACCACCATCGCCACTTGGTGCCCCTACTGGCAATGGATGGGTGCAAGTTCAGAACTTTCATGACGCCATGTACTGGCAAATCGGGCGCTTTGCGGTGTACAAGTTGGTAAACAAGAAGAACAATTCCCTTGTTGATGTGCTCTATGTGAGCATGCAACCTGCAGGAAATGGCAACAACTACTTTCTTGTGATAAAAGTAGCAGATGAATATAAGAAGGTCGGCAAGTATCATGTGCTTCTATGGGGTGTGCCCGGGTCAGCAGATCAAGCATGGAAACCATATTGGCTCAAATTTGTAGGAAACTAAGCACATGGCGAAAACAAGATCATCTAGCTGGCGACCATGCATGGCATTTCTAGGGAGAAGATATATAGACATTTTGTGATCAATGTGCGCTTGCATGGATTAGTTGATCTTTGTAGATTTGAACGGCTTGATATCCAACTATATATTCTGATTTCAATAATAAATTTATGTTGTGTTCTCAATATAATTGCCTCAAATTTACAAAATATGGGTGGAGTTATAATCATATAACACAAAGCATAAGCGCTTCACTGTACTGTTTGTTTGATGGTTGCCCTGTAATTCCTATTAAAGTTGCTTATTTGTAGTTCACTGTTTGCCGTTCACCTGGGCATCCAGATCCTTGACCTTCGTCACCAATTTCAAAGCAAGAAGATAATTGAACAAGCTCAAATATAAACAATGCGTGGCATACAAAGAGCAAATCCTTACAACCACCAAAAGAGAAGCTTCCCCTGCATCTCCAGCAAAATGGTGTGAGATGCAACGGAGGAAAAAGCTAGCATAATGCCAGCCAACAGAGACCAAAAGCAAAAAAGAAGTTAAGTCAACTGCCGATGTAGTTTAACCAGCAACCATGCATATGCAAGTGTGCAAAGAGGTTGCATTGACATGAACTGTTGAAGAACCACAAGTGCAAGTGCACTAAATGACAGAACCCAAACTCAATTACAGCAAGAAAATAAAAATAATTATTGACAGGTTATGACCGAATATGATGAAGCAAGCAGGACCAGGTATATGCACAAAATTAAGAGTGACAAGAGGTTCTATTGGCGAGAACATATGTTTATAATATACCAGGGATTAGTAGTACAGTTGTATAGAGCAATTTCTATTTGACCTTGTAGCCATATATAGGGTGAGGGACCAGTATGAGATACTTCACAGGGACATGAGAGACAATTCTAGGAAGATCAAGTGGGGTGTACAGGAAGTGAGCCGACCTGTGATAGTAACTATCCGACATCACATAACAAAGCAACCACTAGATCAATGATGATCTCAACAAAATGCATGTGTCTTGCTTGCAGAAGATGTAACGCATTACCTCCGAAAGATGCATGGTTTCAGCCATAAATGGTTGGCTCAGATTCTTGCTGAGTGAGATCCGATGAAGGTTTTAGTAGAGTGGATATTTTACATGATCTCTTGCCAATAAGTGCCTTTATTCCCAAAGACACATAGGTGGAGTGCTGCAACCACAATCAATAATATAGTAAGCCTTAAGAAGTAATATGCTGAATGAATCAGTGGGAGTAACTGTTGAATTGTACATGTACACGTGTGTGTAATATGTCGTACAGGAGCTGGTCTACCCTCTCCTAGAATATAGTATCGGTAGTGGGTGCGTGAGTGGTGTTGTGGGAGTCTGTTACTCCCCTAAATGTAATCATCTTGTTGTAACAACCTGAGCGGAATATACTCCACCATCACATAGTCCACCAGTAGCTCTATCAGGTCCGATGAAGGTTTTAGTAGAGTTGATATTTTACATGATCTCTTGCCAATAAGTGCCTTTATTCCCAAAGACATATAGGTGGAGTGCTGCAACCACAATCAATAATATAGCAAGTCTTAAGAAGTAACAATGCTGAATGAATTGGTTTCAAAAAAAAATGCTGAATGAACCAATGGGAGTAACTGTTGAATTGTACATGTACGTGTGTGTAATATATGTTGCACAGGAGCGTGAGCGGTGTTGTGGGAGTCTGTTACTCCCCTATATGTAATCATCTTGTTGTAACAACCTGAGTGGAAATGTGGAATATACAGCACAATTCTCTAACTGTAACAGCCTAGGAGACTTATCAACAGAAAGCTATAATCTGAGAAAGAAAGAAAAAATAATTAAATTACTCTATTGTAGTGTTGTGCAGAGAATGCATTTAACAAGGCATGGTGGAGAATTGGCCAAGTAAATATAGGAGCAATAGCCTAGATTGATATAAAACGGATGTCCAGAATAAAATGCTCTAGAACTTCATAATTACTCACTTGAAGCCATAAAACGAGGTCTTGGCAACCGAGAATAATCTGTTGCCTGTACAGGGTCACGAGTAATGACCTGAGACTTGGCCATGGCGGCCTAGGCAGCCGAGAAGAATCCCCTGCCGGTGCCGCAGGAACGTGCGCCAGCATCCTCATCCATTTGGCTCGGCGGTCATGCCGCGGCAATTCGTCGAACAGGTGGTGCGCGTCCTCCTTAGTGAGCGTCCCGGAGCTCGCGCGCGCGCGCCCTGGCGGCTGCGCAGGCGGCGTAGCGCTCCCAGCTGCGTGAGGGCGGTCAGGTGGGGGATGGGCAGGTGGAGGAATGGCTAGGGCGGAGGCGGAGGCGGAGGGAGGAGCGGCGAGACATTGACGGGTGCGCGAAGTCACTCCCGTCCTATGTCGTTTGTAGCAGTATATCATTTACGGTTTACTTCCTCTCTCACTACTACAACGAATTAAATCGAATTTCTTTTAAATCAAATTTATCTTCAACTATAAGAACGTTTTAGAAGAATGCAACATTTATCGGAAAACCACTGAAATATAGTGGTAGTACGAGTACTTTATGAACCATAACTTCTTAAAGTTTGAGGAGTTATATAGTGGTCGCACCTAATCGAACCCCTATATTTTTAACTCTTAAGAAAATTGTCTAATTTTTTTTATCCTTTGTCGCCTACATTTAAAATAGTTGCATGATTTCCATCAATCATTTGAATGATACAAATTGATAATATGCACCAATTCAACATAAAAACACGCATATAGTTCATTCAGTCTCGCGCCCGGCAGCAGGACCGAGCAAGTCTCGCGCCCGACAGCAGGATCATGCTCGTCTCGCGCCCAGCAGCAGGACCGAGCTCGTCTCGCACCCGGTGCCGTAGGACGGGGCGATGGAGGCTAGTTTTGGCCGGCCTATTGGGTCTCGGCACTGGGGGCAGCCCAGGGGTGCGAAAGGAGGGTCCTTTCCGCTCGTGTCTTTGGTTGGGGTAGCGGCGGATCTCGGGTGAGATGGTGTCAAGGTCTTGGATGTCGGGGCGGCGGCCTTGGTGGTGGGTTCGCGAGGCTCATGGGCAGAGCCCGTGGCTTGGTGCTGCCCGGTTGCAACGGCCGTGTGGGCGGCGTGGTAGCCAGGGTGTGGCGTTCGGTGGTGGTGATTGGTGACCGGGGTGAAAACCCGCTCTATCTTCGGACGGACCGGCGGCGGCGAAGCTCGTTCCCTTCTTGAAGGCGTCGTCGCGGCTCTCATTGCCCGTCGTGTTGCTCCAGGGGAAACTCTGATCCTCGGATCGGGCGGTGGCGGCGCTCCGGTGTCGTCCCTTTCCTGAAGGCGCCGCCTTGGAGCCCACGGTTCGTCATATGCGGCTTCACCTATTCGCGTAGTGCTAGGGATGGTGTTGCTGCGCTCAGCGCCTATGTATCATGCCTTGGGTGGGTGTGTGCGTCTGTTGTGGGGGTGTGCGTTTGTACCGGATGCTGTTGATCATTTCTTTATATATAAAGCGGAGCGAAAGCCTTTTTCGATATAGTTCATTCAGTCAAACAATCCAAAATTAAAACATGCATATACTTCATCCAAAAGCCACCAAATGGATCGAGTTTGATCAAAAAACCACAGCATAGCATGTCTTCATGTCTTCATGCCATGGGCAGAGCCTCTCAAATTCATACTACACAAACTCAAGCACTTTCGTGCTCACCACTACCATGGCCACCACCACCACCATGGCCGCCATCCACCACAACCATGGCCACCACTATCACCACCATGGCCAACAAAGCCGACCTCCGATTGGGCCAAGATCTCCCCGCAGTGAGTTCCTGACACTTTCTTGTCGTGGCATCCATCGTGCTCGGGTACATGAACATGATAGCACAATCTTCTGCCTTCTTCCCTTTTGCAAGCCTCTCCTCCTCGAGTGTAATCTTACGCTCCTCTGTTTTCATCTTCCTCGTTTGGGCCGCCAACTTTGCTCTCCACTTCTCATCCTCCGTGTACTTGAGAGCTTGTTCCACCTGGCCTTCTCTTACTTGCGTTCACCTCCCAAATCTTTCTTGGTCTCAATCGTAGCACAAAGCTCATATTTGTAGGTATCGACGCCTCGATGCTTCTTCCTCTATTCTACACTCTTTTGCCCAACCTTTTGTAAGGATGGAAAATTCCATCCTCTTTGTCATTAGCTTCAAAAGATATGCTAATTTGTGACCTCTTCGGTGTGGTTTCGAAGTTTCCTCGGATCCACTTCTCATTGCCAACTAGTTCCTTATAGCAATGGTGTCATGTGAATGCCCTGCCGCCGCCTTTCTTGTTGTGTTGCTTGTATAGGTCTTGGATGAGAGGTCCACAATCTGTGATTTGCACCCCACTCAGTAATGCATGATTTACTTGATCAACACAAACCAGACCATCAGTTGCATTGCTCTTGGATCACACCCCACCGGTGGGAAAGAGAGCCTTGAGTGCAGCAGGAGTGGATGGCCGCATTGTTGCATTAGTAGTCTTCAATCCTACTAAAAAAATCTCCTTCATTTGATTTGTACCAACCGAGGCATCAGGCGAGAAATCCATCCAAGCAAAGCACAATGCAATGTCTCATCTTGGCTATAGTTCATTGTCCTTGCCCTCTTTGTGCTTGCTCGTGTCTCCACGGGATCACTGTCCTCCTCCACTCCGGAATCATCATCAAGTCTGCTCTCTTCTTCTTGATCATTCCTCGCATAGTCATAATCTAGACCGTCGAGGCCGAGTATGTGTAATTCATCCAATTGAGACAAGAAAAGTTGTAGCATTATGCTCCTCCACACTAGAATCAACAACAACAAGCACGTCACAAAATCGTCGCTGCAAACCATCATCAGTCATCAATATCCATAGCAAAAGCTACAATCAACAACTTTTTTTACCTCTAGAGCATATCTTCGAACACTTGGTGGCGGCCATGGACCTCAACCTCGACTGTATTGCCGAACGTGCCGGAGAAGGAGTTGATGGGTGGCTGGAGAAGGCGCGCGAGGCACAGGATAGGGAGAAGGCATTGCATGGACGCTTTCTTCCTTTTCTTGGACGATGCTCGGCAAAAAAGATTTTCTAAAATATGGAAAATGATGAAATCAGAAAATATTTTTGAATTTGAAAAGAAGTTCACAATTTTCATTTTTTAATAAATTTGAAAATTCAGAATTTTAAAAATGCCCACTAAATTTTAAAAAGTTCATGAATTTTTTAAAAAACTGTGAATTCGAAAAAACAAAGATTCCCAAAAAACTCACAAATTTGAAATATATTCATGATTTTCTAAAAATTATTAATGAATTTGAAACAAAAAGGTAAATAAAAAATATTAAAAGAGAAAAATGTACAAAAAGTAGAGTAAAGACCCGATCAAAAACAAAAAAACAAAAAATAAATAAAAGTGAGAAGACCCACCTAAAGGCTTTACAAAACCGGAATGAGTGGTGCAGCTCGGCGGCAAAATGCACACAAATGACCTTGAGACAAAACTAATTCACAAAATGAGCGGTGGATGAAACTTATTCACCCAGCTGACCCTTTTGTGTAGTGCCCGACACGTCGGCGCTACACTAAACTGTGTACGTAGCGCCGAACTCACAGGCGCTACACTTCTGTCCAGCATGACACCTCAGGACCCACACTTGATTGTGCAACGCCTAACAAATAGGCGTCACACTTGATTGTGCAACGCCTAACAAATAGGCGTCATACTGCAATGTGCAACGCCTAACCCAAAGACGCTACACATGAACTTAGTAAAAGCAGTGGACAAAAAGTTTTCATAGTGCAGCGCCTAGCACCAAGGCGCTGCACCTGAAGACTAGGCGTTGCACTATGAAAGCCTCCCCACCAAGCCTAGCTGCGCGAGGCCACACGTATACAACTAGCTGGCGAGGCTACACATAAACAACTCTGAATGTTCATACTTGGTGGTTGCGTTGGGCGCCGGGCCTAGGTACGAGTACTAGAACTTAATTCGTAGCAAATGATGAAGTGCTAATTGTGCGACTCTTCCGGTACGTACATGATGGGACTGGGTTAATAGTTTTCTTCCGGTACCGCACGCAGTGTTTGGATCAGTGCCTCACATTTATTGCACATATTTTCCTTGAGTTTTCTCCCGATACAAAGATGGATATCAAAACATACATGTCCCGATAATATTCCTTGTGCATTAGCAAAACACACAAAATATTTTTAATTGCACAATTAGCGTTGGATCAAGAATTTTGTAACCAATATTTCCACGCCAAAAATCAACATGTTATCGGATGATAACCCGCGGCCAGTACCACCAGCGGGCGGAGCGTTAGGACAAGGGTGCCGCGGAGGAAGAAGACGGTGGCGCTGGCTCGTCGGAGGAGGCGTCCTCCATTTGCACGTCTTGCTGGCCTGCCAATCGGCGGCAATGGCAGCCATGGCCTTCTTCTGCTCCAATGTCAGCCCGTACCAGAGAGCTTTGGCGGCGACGGGATGCATGTCGGGGAGTGGTGCGGTGAGGGATGACTGTTGCACCGGTGGGTGGTAGAGGACGGACGGGTGGCGCCGGAGGAGACGCCTCGGCAACCGCGTGCTATCAATGAGGGCGGCAGACGGATGGACGGGTGGCCATCGTGTCGTTTGAACACGCGGCAGTCACCAACACCGGGAAGCGGCGCGGGCGGCGCTCTCTCGACCGACGCGCCGCTTCAATGCCGGCGCCAGTAAGCGGTCGCGTCCACTCTGGCCGGCATGAATGCGGGCGTTGACGCTCTGGAGCAGTGCTGACCGAAAACGCGCGGGAGAAGGGAGGAATTTTTGGTGGGTCAGGATGATCAGAACCGGGCTTGGGATCGATCTGGACTCCGACAAACCTCTTCCACTTTTATCTCTGTTTTACGAGAGAAATCGCGTCCGGTTACTCTGTGGACCGATACAAATTAGAGTTGGATGAATTCCGTGGTCCGGACTATACAGTCTAAACAGTTACGGGAGATTTGTGAATTGCCGTTGGAGTTGACTTGTGGGCGTATGGTACATGCAGGCGCACGCTTGTGGATCCATGCAACAGTAGCACTGTCTACTCTCTCCGGCCTTCCTAAACTAATGGTGGATAATGGAAAAGGTGACTGTGATGAGCCGCAATTCTTTACTGCAATTCTTTACTGGTGTCGGGTGGTTGCATGCACGCATTCATGCAATAATGCTTGCAGGCTTTCACGCTGACGCACACGAATCACATCAATCTATCTATCGCTCCATCGCAGAGGTACGTACGGCCGAGACGTCTACGGATTAAGTTTTTGTCCATGTGTAACGCCTTTGCATTAGGCGTCACACATTGCAGCATAACGCCTATCTATTAGGCCGTTGCACGATTAAAGATGGGTCCCAGGCAGATACCGGGGTGCCAGGCGTTGCACAATGTAGTGTAACGCCGACGCGTCAGGCGCTATAAAAAAGGGCCAGTTGAATGAATAAGTTTTGCTCATGGTTCATTTCGTGAATTAGTTTCATCTCGAGGTCATTTATGTGCATTTTGCCCAGGCCCACTAAATTCGACCGCTCGGCAGCAGTGGGCGCCTCGTACCGGGCACGACAATGTCTCGCCTAGATTAGCCTCACGTCAATAAAAAAACTACGACTATGGGCGGGCCCAGCGCGAACTACAGTTCTTCAGTGCTTTTTTTTCTCCCGTTTGCTTTTCATACTTTTGCATTAGTTTTTGCTACATATTCTAAATTTTCTAATATTTAAAAATATTCAAAAAATATATATAGAAAAACGCACAAAAATGAAAAATGTTAGATGTATTTTTTTAATAAAGTTAAATGTGTATAGAAAAAAAGCTACTCTATAAGAAAATTGTAAAATATTAATCATGTATTTGAAAAAAATTGTTAAACATGTACATAAAATTGTTCCTGTTGTATAAAATAATGTTTAAAAATTTTGGGACAACATCAAAGAATATTAAAAAAAGGCAGCCCGGAGCATGTAGCTCCTGCTTGCGCATGGTCCGGAGAAGGGTCCGATCACTTCAGATCGATTGTATGGAGCCTTTTCCTACATTTTTGTAAGAAGCGGTTTCCAGGAGTTGAACCAGTGACCTCATGGCGCCAAGGCTACATCAAAGAATATATATGGAAAAAATATTAATCATGTATTTGAAAAATGTTAAACATATATATTTTTGGTGTATACAAAAAATGTACAATGTGTATGTAAAAATAGACATAAAAATATTAGTTTCCAAAAATGTTAATCATATACTCCCTCCGTCCCAAAATTCTTGTCTTAGATTTGTCTAAATACGGATGTATCTAAAACATCCGTATTTAGACCAATCTAAAACAAGAATTTTGGGACGGAGGGAGTATTTGAAAATGTTAAATATGAATAAAATTGTTCCTTATGTATAAACAAATGTACAATGTATTTGAAAAAATGTAGATATAAAATAATATAGTTTAAAAAAATGCCAATCATCTATTAGATAATGTTAAACGTGTACATAAAAAAATTCCAAACGTATATTAAAAATTACAAATGTGTATGAAAAAGTAAAACTTCCAAAAAGATAAACATGTATTTAAATTTTTTTATTACCATAAAAAGTTCATCATGTATTTTAATAAATATTGTACTTTATTCAAAAAAATATTAAAAACATGTATTAAAAGAAAATGTACGTTTTATATTTGAAAAATGTTCAATGTGCTTCAAAAAATCGTGCCACGTGTACACTGAAAATTTATATGGTGTACTGAAAAAAGGAGACACTTGTTTAACAAAAAAGAAACCGATCTAAATCAACAAAGGAACAGAGAAAAAACATAGAAACTCAATAAAACTGAAAAATGCAAAAAAAGAAAAGAAAATGGAAAGCAACGAAAATGAATGCAAAAAATGGAAACGATGTAACCCAAGAAGGAAACAAAGGAAAGAAAGAAACCTGGAAAAGAAACAAAGAGAAGCGAAGAAAAACAAAGTAAGAAAAGCAAAAAACAGTGAAAATCAAGAAAAAACAAAGAAAACACAAGAAAAAGAAAACCTGGTAAAAAATCATGAAGAGATGAAGAAAGCATGTGAAAAAACATAGAAAGACAAAAAATACCATGAAGAAACAAGGAAAACTTAAAAATAGGAAACAAAAGAAAAATAAATAAACTGAAAAAACCCGAACCGAACGAACGAAGAGTAGCGATCGAAGGAGAAAGCCAGTGAACTTACAAAAAGAAGACCAAATCGAACCGTTCAAGTAAATGATGCGAGATTAAAATAGTTGAAGCGAGATATAGTTCTCGCGCCTCATACAAATTGCATTGTATACGGATTTCATGCTTTAAGTGCCAAATATTATGTTTCTCCATATGGATATATTAGTAGCACATAGGTATGAGAGCCCGCGTTTGACACCCCATGCATCAAAATGGTAGGCAAACGCATAGAGCTTCCATGACTAGGCCGGCCTATGTTAGCGGTATGTACTATAGATTATGTTACCAAGTTGGTAAAAGCAATTCCGACGTATCATGCTGACGGTGCTACTTTCGTAAAGATGATTAAAGATATCATCCTCCTCAGGTTTAGAGTGCCTAAAGTTCTTATTACTGATGGTGGATCTCATTTTATACAAGGGGTTTTTAGGAGTATCCTACGTAAGGATGGAGTTACACCTCGCGTAGCATCTTCCTACCATCCACAAATGAGTGGGTAGGTGGAGTTGTCAACCCGAGAGTTAAAACAATGCGTTAGAAGACGGTGCAAAAAGTCAAGGACGAATTGGGCACGAAAGCTCAACGACGCGCTTTGGGCACATCGCAATGACTACAAAAATTCTATGAGTATGATGCCACATAAAATGATCTATGGTAAGGCATGTCATTTACCTTTAGAACTAGAGCATAATTTTTTGGGCGATTGTTAGATGTACATGCTCCAGATGAATTTAGAAATGAAGCTTATGAAATTGCTCGTCTGTTATAAGAAAAGGTTAGGATGCGGCATGATAGAAGGATCTTGAAACAAAAGTTTCACGCTGGAGACAAAGTTCTCCTATTAACTCCCATTTTAAGTTATTTCTAGGAAAGTTTAGGTCCAAGTGAGAAGAACTCTATAAGACCGAAGAAGTTTATAATTTAGGAGCTGTATGGTTGAAGGGGGATAGGAATACTCTGCGGATCGTAAACGGACAACGCTTGAAGCTCTACCTCGCAGATGAACAATAAGAGAGATAGGAAATAAACTTCATAACGACTGAAGAGGCTATGCCACTCGAGAAGGCGAGAGGCAATTCGGTAAACTATAATCATTAATAAAACTCTAGTCTTCACTTATAGACTAGGAGTGAATTCAATAGGAGTTACTGAAGACCTACCATTTGAAGTGGTTCTAATTTGGAAGGTAGACCTATGAAATATTTGTCTTTTGGGTGCTTTGGATCTAACCCCACAAGAAGAAGAGAAAAGGACCTCAAGATTTTTTTTAAAGAAAGGCAATTCTGGACAAAGGATGGCGCAAGGTACGCGTACCTCTGCTCATACCATGTGAACGAGCAAAGTCCAAAGAAACCGGGGCAATTGACGACATTCGGTACAAGAGCTCACACTCTTACTAGATCTCGTACCGCTCGGAGGAGACAAACAGAAAGTCTCATTTTCGAAGACGGCGCAAGGTACGAGCTACTGTGCTTGTACCATTGCTCATACCGCCGGGCAATGCCAAGTTACAGAAGGTCTGATTTTCAAGACAGCCTAGGGTACAATAGGCTGAGCTCGTAACAATGGTCGTACCCATCCTCGACTTTATCGACAGGTTTGAAAATAATATTCAGGTTTTATAAATTATTCATTTTTTAAAAAAAATTCTGGTTTTCAAAACATATTCATAAATTCAAACATAATAGTAGCAGTATTGAAAATTGCTTGGAAATTTTCAAGAAATGTTTGTGCATTTCAATAAAAATTCAGAATTTCATAAACATGTCTCATTTTCAAATTTTCCATATAAATTGAAAAAATGTTCACATTTTCAAAGAACTTTCATGGTTTTAAAAAATTGCTCAGATATAAAAAATTGTACTTTTTTTTTAATTTGTAACATTCAAAAAATGTTAATATTTTTTAAAACTGGTCATGAATTTCAAAAATTGTTCATGCTTTTTTAAAATGAAATAAAATAGAAAACCTAAAAAAAGGGTCACTTTATTGTACGGTTTGCTACAATAGCTGATCCACATAAGTACGGGAGCATCCTATTTGACACTTTGTGCATGAAAGTGCTCAAATGTTGGGCAAATGCACAGACCGTCCACAACTAGTCCGGCCGTTATGTACTGTAGAGATGAGTCCAAACGATTTTGTTTTGTATTTTAAACATTCTTCTCAAAATTTTAAAATGTTCTCTAATTTATTCAGAATTACAAAATGTTAGTATATTTTAAAAGGTCCCAATTTTTTAAAATATTCTTGAACTTCAAAAATAGTTCTCAAAGTTAAGATTTTTTTTCTCAAAAAATATCGTATTTACTATTTTTGTAGAAAAAATAAGGAAAAATTAAATGAAAATGGAAAACAAAAAGTTTAAAAACTGCAAGAAAATCGGTGGGAAGGAAATAATGTCGAAAATGAAAGAATCAGAAAAACTAGCAGACCCAGCTACTTCACACCCTATGCGAATGGGCAACAATTTCACGCAACTAGGATACCACGTGTGTTGCTGCGGGAATTACTTGATGAAAATTGGGTTTAACATGAGAATGAAAATTAAAAACACATATAACTATATATATATATATATATATATATATATATATATATATATATATATATATGTGATTATGCATAGTAGTAACAATATTTATGTAATATAAGTAGAATAATTGAATGAAAAATATTTTCTCACGCACGGTTGAATGTTGTGGTGGGTGTTTTTCCATGCATGATTGCATGTTAAGATGGGCCTTATCACGTTCATAATTGTATGAAATGCCCATGAGCAATAGATCAAAAACTAGATGTCAGTTGGCTTACCCTAAAAAAAAAAGATGTCAGCTGGCTTGGTTAAAGGTGAAGAGGAATTTCAAATGAGGGGTATCCAGAAATTGGAGTTCACTTTTTCTTTCGGGGATACATGCCTTTGAGATTTTGCGAGTGGTAGTAATGCAGAATAAGATTGCTGGATCTAAAACCGCCGAACAGACTCGCCTTTGAAGCTCGGCAATGATGAAGTTGAACCGACATAGTTTCGGACAACACGACGAGCCAGATAGAGCACGATACGGTGCGACGCCACATGGATGTCGACCGAAGGTTGGTCATCCCCAGAGGAGAGGCTGCCATTGGCGGCAGCAGTTGTCCATGTCGATGGCTATGCCGATGCAAACCGATCTTTCGATGGAAGTACATATATGTCTTTTTTTGCTTGTCTACAGATATTTATGTTTTTTAATATATTTGTAAAAGCTTAGGCACGCCATTTTTGGACAGAAATAAAAGTGGACCAAAAGTAGAAGGGGGCATTTTCCACGTGACACGGCATGCAGCTCATGTGCTGTGCACAGGTCGGCCCTGCGCCGTTCACGCGCAGACGCACAGCCTGTGATTGTGAAAGAGTAAGTAATAAAACTGAAAAAGTGAAACGCGACAATCGTGAGCTGTGGACTGCGCCAGGCGACCACGGTTTGGTTTGGTTTGAACGACGACGACGGACGACGGCCCTTTCCTTCCTTCCTTGGTCTCTACTCCAAGTCGCTTTCCAACTCCGATCCCTTCTCTCTCCGACAGTCGGTCCACCGCTGGCAGTCGCTGACGGGTGGTCCCCGTGGACTCGTGTCCTTGCCTGCAGGCCGCTAAAGCCGAAGCACGGGGCGCGTCCGGCCAAGCTATAGCTGCTTCTGGAAAAACTGCTGCCTCGCGTCCGCATGGCGCCCGGCGGCACGATGCCCCCGTGCGCGCCCCACCTCATGTTCCGCCGCCCGGACCTCGCCGCGCCTGCGCCTCACGCCGCCGTCATGCCGCCGCCTGCTGCCACTGTCACGGACAAGGAGGAGGAGGAGGATGGTGTGGAGCGCCGACTGAGGCTGTCCGACCTTGAGTGGCTGGCCGACCTAGGCGAGGGCGCGAGCGGCCTCGTGACCAAGGTGCGCCTCTGCGGCAGCACCGCCGGCCCCGCGTTCGCGCTCAAGGTCGCGCACTACCCCGACGACACCGACGCGGGGAGGGAGCAGGACGAGGTGCTCCGCCGCGCGTGCGGGGCCGGGCCGCCGTCGCCGTACGTCGTGCGCTGCCACGCCGTCCTCCGGGGCGCCGGGGGCGAGCCCGCGTGCCTCCTCGAGCTCATGGACGCCGGGTCGCTCCACGACGTCCTCCGCCGCCGGGGCGGCCGCGGCGGCCTCCCGGAGCCCGCGCTCGCCGAGGTGGCCGCGCGCTGCGCCCTCGGGCTCGCGCACCTGCACGCGCGCGGCGTCGTGCACCTCGACATCAAGCCCGACAACCTGCTCGCCAGCGCCCGCGGGGACGTCAAGATCGCCGACTTCGGCGTCTCGCGGATCTTCTCCCCCGACGGTCACCGCTCTCCCCGGGTCTCCGTCGCCGTCGGGACCACCGCATACATGAGCCCCGAGCGGTTCGCGCCCAACGCCCAGGCCGGCCCGCGTGGGGCCTGCGCCGCCGACGTCTGGAGCCTGGGCGTCACCGTCCTGGAGCTCTTTTTGGGCCACCGCCCTGTCCTGCCTGCCGAACGGACGCCGTCCTGGAAGATGCTCAAGGAGGCCATCTGCTACGGCGATCCTCCGTCGGTGCCGGAGAGCGCGGCGGCGTCGGTGGAGCTGCGCGGGTTCGTGGAGGCGTGCGTGGTCAAGGATCCTCGGAGGCGCGCCACGGTGCAGCAGCTGCTCGCGCACCCGTTCGTGGCCGGCCGGGACGTCGAGGCGTCGCGCCGCGTGCTACGAGAGATCATCGTGGAGACCATGTAAGATATCGGGACAGAGACAAAATCAACTGTATTCTTGAGATGAACTCTACTACTGTAGTTCTTTTTGAGTTATTTGTAGCTATAGATTATGGTGAGGATTTCTTTCATCAACCTGAACTTTTAGACAAGTTAGGTACTCTTTTTAACTATTCTTATTAGTATCATGGTTTTTTGTTTGTCTCTCTTTTTGGATTTGACAATCCCAAAAGTAGTTTTGGTCTAATTCAAATTTCCTGATTTATCAAATGGTGGAACATTTTTTGAAATGCATGGTCATTTTTTGATCAATGAACATTTTATGGATGAATAAATTATTTTGTTGATTTGACAATACACTAACAGTTTTTGAATTTTCAGGACATTTTTTCATTCATGAACATTTATTGAATTGGCGAAGTTTTGTTCAATTTTATTAACATTTTTATAATACACGAACTTTTTTAAAAATCATGAGCATTTTTTGATTTCCTGAATAATTGTTTTCAAAATTCGATTTTTTCCAATAAGCAAGCATTTTTTTACAAAATTGTGAACATTTATTGTATCCGCAAACATTTTATGATTTATTAAATATTTTATTTCAATATTCCCATTTTATTTCATTTTTGGAAATTTATTGAAGTCCCGAACTATTTAAAGTAGGAACAAAGAAAAAGGAAAAAATAGAAACGAAATTTGAAAAACAGGCCGCCTAGACATGGGTCGACCCAAACGGCACGTTGCGTCTTCTCCCAGCGAGTAGAGCGCAGTATAGGAGGTCCCTACTGCATTGGCCGGCCCAGGCCGGGGATTCCCCTGTGTAAAACATTTTTTTATCACTTATAGGTGGCATTGATGGGTTATATTTTGCAACTTTCGGGCAAATTCTATGGTGCACTGACGGAAGCAATAGCCCTTTATTATTAGGTATAGGGGTATAGACTTAAATTTTGGATTTAAGAATTATAGACAAAGGAAAAATCAATTATATGTTGGGGGTAGATAGTGTCGGAAATGGATATGAAGCGAATATGGAGTGGTACGGAGACATAAGCAATTATTTGTCTGTAATCCCTTAAAATATGCGAAAAAATAAAATAAAACAAAAAACTAGTCATGAGTGGTTAGCACATGTCAAAGTTATATAAAAATGAATGTAGATAGTAGCACATGTCAAAGTTATATAATGCAATATCGAATGTTTCCTTTTTTTAGAATCAACCGGGGCTCGTGGCATATATCAAAGTTATATAATGCATGTCAAAGTTATTATTTTAAAACAAATAAAGGCTCGAGACTCCATATTAGATTATATATTGATACATAGTCCAATGTTTCGAGCGAGTAAGGTAAGAGGTGCATGTCTATTGAAATTTGATAGAACCAAGAAGAGAGATGAAACCAAGAAAACCACATATGTGTTTTAATGTAATTTGAATTGAATGATGTAACTTGGGACCAAGCAGCTGATTGTATTTCTCCATTAAAGAACTTAAAAAAGAACAATGCAAAAATTTGAGGACAAATGCCTCAGAGATTATTGTATATTCTAGAACTTTGTATTTTGAACGTTGATATTTATCCAGTTTATTTACTTATACCTAAAATAGACAACAATGTGTCTAAGAAAAGACACAAACATGCACATATATTTGTAATTCATCAAAATGTCACAAAATAACTTGTTAAGACATGCAATTTTGTTCATTTTTACTTTTGTCCAGTCTACCGTCTTAGAACTAAAACAACTAGGTTGCACTATTTGCAATTTATGATTTAAACTCGAATCAAGTAGTATCCATGGGCCAAATAAAATTATATTAGTTAAAAAATGAGAATTATATAATAAAATATTATACTTGAATATCAATGGTTAGTGGTTAAAATTAAATTTTGAAAGAATGAGTTATATATATATATATATATTTAAATAAGTAAAACTATTTAGTATAAGTACATAATAATAGTCTGTTATTAACTATAGACTGAGCGAGAGAGAGTGATTTCTTTTGGATATGACTGCAAATAGAGCAAATAGTGGAAGAATAAAAAGCTTGATCTCGACAATGGACAACTACAACGAGACCCAGAGGAGGCAAAATCAAATCTGTTTTTTACAAAAATATTTTTAACAACTCTTCGATAGACTTAAACACACAACTTCATGGCGTGGAGATGGCTGACATTACAATAAAGGCGGTGCTTGTGCTAGAGTTGATACACTAAAAAAATCTCAGGCAAAGGTGATGGTGAAAAAGAGTCCAAAAAAAACTGTCTTAACAGGATAAATTCTGAGGTTTTCATGATATTATTATTTTTGCTAACTTTTATAATGACCGACAATTTAATAAAGTTACTAGTTTAACAAATACATTAGATCACTAGATTTTCTTCTTGTACTGGTGTTGATGATCTGTTACTATTATTATTGCTAGATGTTAGGTTTCAGAAGATACACACGGCAGTATCTAGTGGAGTCGTCAATTAATGTCATCAAATATTTCTTTTCACCTTTTGTCAAAACACCATTCATTTCACATAGATCTGAATGTATGAGCTCGAGTGGTGCAAGATTTCTCGTTTCCACAGTCGTGTGAGACTTACGAGGTTGCTTAGCTTGCACACACACTTAACACTTAGATCCCTTGACAGTGGTGAAACTAGGGATTAAGTTCAACTTCGCTAGTCGCGACATGCAACCAAAGTTAACATGACAAAGACGCGAATGCCACACATTTGATTCACTATTGTTGCAAATATGATTAACAACTTTAGTGCAAACGTCTGATAAATATAAACGAAACAGGCCTCCTGACTCATAGCCTTTACCAACGAAGGTTCCATACTTGGATATTACAAATTTATTCGACTCAAAGACAAGCTTGTAGCCATCTCTACGCAGAAGAGATCCGCTAACAAGATTTTTATTGATGGAGGGGACATAATGCATGTTCTTCAGCCGCACGATCTTCCCCGAAGTAAACTTCAGATCGACCGTGCCAACACCACGAACAGAAGCACTTGAACCGTTGCCCATCAGCATGGTTGAAGTCCTTGCGGTCTGATAAGACGAAAACATGGAAATATCACCGCATACATGCACATTAGCACCCGTGTCAATCAACCAATCAGGAGAATGACATACTGAAAGAATAGTGGGAAATATACCATACCCAGCATCCTTTATGTCAGTGTCTCCAATGACAACATTAGCGGTCTTGCTGCCTTTCCCAGGATGACGCTTGTCATAGCGATTAGGGCAACTAGGAGCCCAATGATCAGGATCCCCACACACATGACAAGCACCTTTCTTCTTGTCATTCTTCTTCTTGAAGTTCGTGTGTTGCACAGCCTTGTTCTTCCCATCAAACTTTGCTTTACCATCAAACTTGCCCTTGTTCTTGAACTTGTGGGGCTGGAAGTTTTTCTTCTGTACCAGATTGGCACTAGATCCTCCCTCCATACCTCGAGCACGTGTGTCCTTTGCTCTCGCCTTTTCTTCCACATCAAGAGTGCCAGTGAGATCCGGAACGGAAAACTCCTGCCTCTTATGCTTCAGTAAGGTAGCAAAGTTCCTCCATGAAGGAGGAAGCTTATTGATGATACCTCCGGCAACAAACTTGTCCGGTAGCATACAACTGAAGTGCTCAAGTTCTCTAGCAAATGACTGTATCTCATGAGCTTGCTCAACCACGGAGCGCTCTTCAGTCATCCTGTAATCATAGAATTGCTCCATGATGTACAGCTCAGTGCCAGCATCCGAGACCCCAAAGTTGGCCTCGAGTGCATCCCACATATCTTTTCCATTATCAATTGACGCATAAGCATCAACTATGTTCTCACCAAGAACACTCAAGAGAGCAGCCTTAAAGAGAGTATCCATTTTCTGAAAAGTTTGTGCCTGTTGAGCATCAAGCTCTCCTTCAGGTTTGCCAAGAGTGGCGTCATAGCAACTCATGGTTTGAAACCATAAGACTGCTCTCACGCGCCACCTCTTATAGTGGATACCCTCAAACATAGGAGCTCTCATGGAAGCAGCAAAACCACTTGGTGTAAATTGCCTATAATAAGGTTTTTGGATTGTTGGAAATATGAGCAATTTACCAAATAATTTTGCTAACGGAAATACTAGATAAAGCATGAGTAATATAGCAAATATAAAGTAAGTCATGCAATCTGACAGAGAGAAGGTAAACATCGTCTGCATATATGAACTTGAGCTAGACACATCTTGAACAGACACTAGATGAAGTTGCTTATACGACATAGAACCTAACATATGTAGGGCAGAAACTAGAGCCAAGAACTATAACAGGACTCCTAACAGAAAGAACAAGAACACGTACGGGACAGCAGCAGCAGAAGTACTGGACTTGGGGTCGACATCCTCTCGAGCCATGTCGTCGATGAGGTTGTCGACGTCGGGGAAGAAGTCGTCGTCGGGGAAGTAGTCGTCGGAGTCCGTGATGAAGAAGTCAGTAGTCGCGCGGAGCGCTCCTCAAAAACCTTATCACCCTTCTCCTGTACAGGAATCAAAGTGGTGTGGTTTCGGAGGCCTACTGTCCCGACTCGCGGTGCACGCCGCAAGCCGGGATGAGGAAGACTGCAGCAGCTCAGAGAAAGGAACCGGTGGCGAGAGGAAGAAGAAGTTCTGGTGCGTCTCTCTGAGAGGAGCGACCTCCCTTTTATAGGCGCAAGAGAAGGAGGCGAGAGGCTGTGTCGGGAGCTGAAGGGAACGAGGGAGATGAAACGAACGGACAGCAGCCGAAGGGTGCAGCGTTCGTATTCAATATCCACTAACTTTCCAGCTCCCGAGTGACCTTTCGTATACCCGTAGTGCGTGGCAAAAATTTAGACATCGGCTCGGCTCATTCCCGCAACCCGCGGCGCGTCGTGACGAGGCGTGGCGTGGCGTGGCGTGGCGTGGCGAGGCGGGCAGCGGAGGAGGAGCGCGCGTGGATGTCCCTCTTGTTCTCATGCTCATACATGTGGGAAAAGAACCTCCCTTATAAAGAGGTCCAACTCCCTCTAAACTAGCAATGTGGGCCTCTAGGATTTATTAGGAATTTCTGAAATTGTTATTGGACTAGGCCCATAAATAGATAAAATTCCAGCAATCCCCCACCAGATCCTAGAGGCACATAGAATTTGCCTTTAGTTCCAAAACACTGTTTTATATACCGGTACTGCAGTGGAGACTGTTAAGTTGAACTTCCACCTAGAACTCTATGCTACACTAGTAAGCAACTTGAACAGTGGACTGGGCCTTGAACTGCAAGTTTTCTGCGAATCTAGCTTCACATAAAGCCTTGACCGATACGTGGCTACCGCGGGTCTTCCCCGCGGGTGGAGCTTATGCGTCATACTCCGTGACCTTTCATGAGTTTACTAGAGAGAACCCTACTCTCATAGATTGCGACGTTTGACAATCAGACTCATATAGGTGTGTTCTTCAAAAGATGTTCTGCAGGACAACATCTCTGCCTAAATGAGCCACTTAGAACACATTAAGATATACATCAACCTGCCATACAGTTTTAGGAGAGTATTGCATCTTCATGGAGTGGTATTGTTAATAGTAAGGATACTCTCCTCTCAGTTGATCAACAGCTTGTCTTCCACATCTAATTCATGGGATCTCCGGTCACAAAGAATAGGTTACCACTGTGAACAACTCATATTGTGGGTCTCATACCCATCTCCTCGATGCATTATCTATCACATTACGCGATAGACCCTTAGTAAAAGGATCTGCCAGATTTTTAGACGTTTGGATATAATCCAATGCAATAACTCCGGAGTTTCTCATTTTCCTGACAGACTTTAACCTTCTATGAACGTGTCTTGATGACTTCATGTTATCCTTTGAGCTGCTCACTTTCGTGATCACAGTTTGATTGTCGCAGTTCATAAGGATACCCGGTACAGGTTTCTCAACAACCGGCAAGTCATTCAAGAGCCGACGAAGCCAATCTGCTTTGACCGTAGCTGTATCTAGTGCTGTGAGTTCTGCTTCCATTGTTGACCTCGTTAAGATGGTCTGCTTGCAAGACTTCCAAGAAACAGCGCCACCTCCATGAGTGAATACATAACCGCTCGTGGCCTTTATCTCATCAGCATCTGAGATCCAGTTTGAGTCACTATACCCTTCAAGCACCTTTGGGTGCCCAGTGTAGTGAATTCCATAATTCGCAGTGCCTTTCAAATAACGCAAAACTCTCTCTAGAGCTTTCCAATGCACATCTCCTGGTTTTGAGACAAACCGACTCAGTTTGCTAACAGCAAAAGAGATGTCAGGTCTTGTAGCACTGGCTAAGTACATAAGCAAGCCAATAATCTGAGAATATTTCAATTGATCTCTAGCAATTCTTCGATTCTTTCGACGTAACACACTCGCATCATATGGTGTTGGAGAGGACTTGCAGTCACTATAGCCAAAGCGACTCAAGATCTTTTCCACATAGTGAGATTGAAGCAATGTAATCCCACCATCATCGTCTCTCAACAACTTGATGTTCAAAATGACATCAACCACTCCTAAATCCTTCATCTCAAAACAACGAGATAGGAAATCCTTGACCTCCTTAATAACATTCAGATTTGTTTCGAAAATCAGTATGTCATCAACATACAAGCAAAGAATAACTCCGTCGCCCCCACCATGGCGATAGTACACACATTTATCAGCTTCGTTTACAACGAAGCCTGCAGTGGTTAAAGTTCTTCCAAACTTCTCATGCCACTGTTTGGGTGATTGCTTGAGTCCATACAAAGACTTCAGCAACTTGCACACTTTTCCTTCCTGACCATCTAGTACAAACCCATCTGGTTGTTCCATATAAATTTCCTCGTCCAACTCTCCATTTAGGAAAGCAGTCTTAACATCCATTTGATGAAAAAGAAGACCATGTGAGGCAGCTAGTGAAAGTAGAACTCGAATAGTGGTCAGTCGAGCCGCAGGTGAGTAAGTATCAAAGAAGTCTTCACCTTCCTTTTGGGTATAACCCTTAGCCACGAGCCGAGCCTTGTACTTTTCAATAGTACCATCAGGCCTAAGCTTCTTCTTGAATACCCATTTGCATCCTATAGGTTTGCACCCATAAGGACGATCAGTTATCTCCCAAGTTTCATTCGCCAAGATGGAATCCATCTCGCTATGAACCGCTTCCTTCCAGTAGTCAGCATCTTCAGATGCATATGCCTCTGAAATAGAACTGGGAGTGTCATCTATGAGATACACAAGAAAATCATCACCAAAGGACTTTGCAATCCTCTGTCTCTTGCTCCTAGTAGGAACTTCATTGTTCTCCTCCACAGAATTTTCAAAGTGTTCCATCGAAATGGCAGGTTCGGTAATTGTAACTAGTTCTTGATTCGATGAACTAGGCATCTCCTGATTAGACGAGGTAGCCATATCCTTCACGGAAAGATATCTTCAAAGAAAGTCGCATCATTCGACTCCATGATCGTACCGACATGCATGTTAGGTACCTCAGATTTTACAACCAAGAATCTATAGCCAATGCTATGAAAAGCATATCCCAGGAAAACACAATCCACAGTCTTTGGTCCAAGCTTCCGCTTCTCTGAAATTGGAACATTGACTTTCGCCAAACAACCCCATGTTCGCAGATAAGAGAGTTTTAACCTTTTCTTCTCCCATTCCTCGAATGGAGTTATCTCTTTGTTCTTTGTGGGGACTCGGTTCAGGACATGACATACCTTCAATATCGCCTCCCCCACCATGCCTTGGAGAGACCCGATGTGTCTAACATGGCGTTAACCAAATCAGTTAGAGTACGGTTCTTTCTTTCGGCCACCCCATTTGACTGAGGTGAGTAGGGAGGCGTCCTCTCATGGATTATACCATGTTCCGCACAAAAAGCATCAAATTCATTGGAAAAATACTCTCCACCACGGTCGGACCTAAGCCTCTTGATTTTTCGATCAAGTTGGTTTTCCACTTCAGCTTTATAGATCTTGAAAACGTTCAAAGCCTCATCCTTAGATTTCAGAAGATACACACGGCAGTATCTAGTGGAGTCGTCAATTAATGTCATGAAATATTTCTTTTCACCTTTTGTGAAAACACCATTCATCTCACGTAGATCTGAATGTATGAGCTCGAGTGGTGCAAGATTTCTCATTTCCACAGTCGTGTGAGAGTTACGAGGTTGCTTAGCTTGCACACACACTTGACACTTAGATCCCTTGACAGTGGTGAAACTAGGGATTAAGTTCAACTTCGCTAGTCGCGACATGCAACCAAAGTTAACATGACAAAGACGTGAATGCCACACATTTGATTCACTATTGTTGCAAATATGATTAACAACTTTAGTGCAAACGTCTGATAAATATAAACGAAACAGGCCTCCTGACTCATAGCCTTTACCAACGAAGGTTCCATACTTGGATATTACAAATTTATTCGACTCAAAGACAAGCTTGTAGCCATCTCTACACAGAAGAGATCCGCTAACAAGATTTTTATTGACGGAGGGGACATAATGCACGTTCTTCAGCCGCACGATCTTCCCCGAAGTAAACTTCAGATCGACCGTGCCAACACCACGAACAGAAGCACTTGAACCGTTGCCCATCAGCACGGTTGAAGTCCCTGCGGTCTGATAAGACGAAAACATGGAAATATCACCGCATACATGCATATTAGCACCCGTGTCAATCAACCAATCAGGAGAATGACATACTGAAAGAATAGTGGGAAATATACCATACCCAGCATCCTTTATGTCAGTGTCTCCAATGACAACATTAGCGGTCTTGCCGCCTTTCCCAGGATGACGCTTGTCATAGCGATTAGGGCAACTAGGAGCCCAATGATCAGGATCCCCACACACATGACAAGCACCTTTCTTCTTGTCATTCTTCTTCTTGAAGTTCGTGTGTTGCACAGCCTTGTTCTTCCCATCAAACTTTGCTTTACCATCAAACTTTCCCTTGTTCTTGAACTTGTGGGGCTGGAAGTTCTTCTTCTGTACCAGATTGGCACTAGATCCTCCCTCAATACCTCGAGCACGTGTGTCCTTTGCTCTCGCCTTTTCTTCCACATCAAGAGTGCCAGTGAGATCCGGAACGGAAAACTCCTGCCTCTTATGCTTCAGTAAGGTAGCAAAGTTCCTCCATGAAGGAGGAAGCTTATTGATGATACCTCCGGCAACAAACTTGTCCGGTAGCATACAACTGAAGTGCTCAAGTTCTCTAGCAAATGACTGTATCTCATGAGCTTGCTCAACCACGGAGCGCTCTTCAGTCATCCTGTAATCATAGAATTGCTCCATGATGTACAGCTCAGTGCCAGCATCCGAGACCCCAAAGTTGGCCTCGAGTGCATCCCACATATCTTTTCCATTATCAATTGACGCATAAGCATCAACTATGTTCTCACCAAGAACACTCAAGAGAGCAGCCTTAAAGAGAGTATCCATTTTCTGAAAAGCTTGTGCCTGTTGAGCATCAAGCTCTCCTTCAGGTTTGCCAAGAGTGGCGTCATAGAAACTCATGGTTTGAAACCATAAGACTGCTCTCACGCGCCACCTCTTATAGTGGATACCCTCAAACATAGGAGCTCTCATGGAAGCAGCAAAACCACTTGGTGTAAATTGCCTATAATAAGGTTTTTGGATTGTTGGAAATATGAGCAATTTACCAAATAATTTTGCTAACGGAAATACTAGATAAAGCATGAGTAATATAGCAAATATAAAGTAAGTCATGCAATCTGACAGAGAGAAGGTAAACAGCGTCTGCATATATGAACTTGAGCTAGACACATCTTGAACAGACACTAGATGAAGTTGCTTATATGACATAGAACCTAACATATGTAGGGCAGAAACTAGAGCCAAGAACTGTAACAGGACTCCTAACAGAAAGAACAAGAACACGTACGGGACAGCAGCAGCAGAAGTACTGGACTTGGGGTCGACATCCTCTCGAGCCATGTCGTCGATGAGGTTGTCGACGTCGGGGAAGAAGTCGTCGTCGGGGAAGTAGTCGTCGGAGTCCGTGATGAAGAAGTCAGTAGTCGCGCGGAGCGCTCCCCAAAAACCTTATCACCCTTCTCCCGTACAGGACTCAAAGTGGTGCGGTTTCGGAGGCCTACTGTCACGACTCGCGGTGCACGCCGCAAGCCGGGATGAGGAAGACTGCAGCAGCTCAGATAAAGGAACCGGTGGCGAGAGGAAGAAGTTCTGGTGCGTCTCTCTGAGAGGAGCGACCTCCCTTTTATAGGCGCAAGAGAAGGAGGCGAGAGGCTGCGTCGGGAGCTGAAGGGAACGAGGGAGATGAAACGAACGGACAGCAGCCGAAGGGTGCAGCGTTCGTATTCAATATCCACTACAGCAAAAACTTTCCAGCTCCCGAGTGACCTTTCGTATACCCGTAGTGCGTGGCAAAAATTTAGACATCGGCTCGGCTCATTCCCGCAACTCGCGGCGCGTCGCGTCGCGTCGCGTCGTGCCGAGGCGTGGCGGGCAGCGGAGGAGGAGCGCGCGTGGATGTCCCTCTTGTTCTCATGCTCATACATGTGGGGAAAGAACCTCCCTTATAAAGAGGTCCAACTCCCTCTAAACTAGCAATGTGGGACTAAACTTTAGTAGTGTCCCTTGCCTTGCACGAATGGGCTAAGTGGGCCTCTAGGATTTATTAGGAATTTCTGAAATTGTTATTGGACTAGGCCCATAAATAGATAAAATTCCAGCACTTATGATTTGTTCTAATGTGCTTATAGTACTATTAACTTGTGATGCTATATTTCTATGTTGTAATACTTCTGTCCTGGTTTATTGGCCCCCTTCACATTTTGTTCTAAATTTTGACCTTAGATTTAACTAACAAAATGTTAATGCATGTAATCAAAAATAATATTATTGAAAACTATGTTCAAATACGAATCCAACGATATAATTTTTGATGACATGCATTATTATTTTCTCAGTTAAATCTATGGTCAAAGTTTGGCACAAAATATTAAGGGGACCAATAAACCAGGACGGAGGTAGTAGTTTGTAGGCATTAATATTGATATTACTATATTTATCCGTAACAATATCTAGAGAAATGCTTCATAATTTGACCTTGTATGATGCTAAGTAATCTTGCTTTCGCTTCTAACTTTTTGTGTGGACTAACCATTGTTTTCTGTGAAGTGAGTTTTAAGACATTCACCATTCTTGTGGCGCTGGACGTTGGCATCAATTAGCCCAAGAGAACGATGTGTGCTGGGACTTTGGTGCCACACTCATTTCGAGTCTCTCTTACGTCACATGGAAAGATGTGAAGCTGATTTTGACCGAACAACATGAAAAGGATTAAGCATGCGATGGTCTGAAGTCACGATAGTTTAACTGATGTGCACATGAAAGAAAATACCATTGTTATAGTGACATTATGCACATAGTTTCTTTTAAGTTAGTTATGGAAGATATGATCGAAATTTTTGATCCTATCAAGAATAGAGTTTGTTGCAAGGGGGTGTGCTTCCTCATTTACTCATAAAATGATTCTGGTTATATTTGTAGATATAGCTTTTCATGGTTAAATATTGCATTTGTGAGAAACAACAGTGGCATTCAACCATATTGCCCATCAAATACAAGGATAAGTCCAGTATCACCTTTCGGATGACCGTTGTTCTCGTATCTTTAGGACAGCGATATCCAGGCGACTCTGAGCTCGCCATGCATGTCAAGGTCAATCTCACCATATCTTTTGAGAGCTTGACTAGTCGTCTCACCGCTATCCATTCACACAACGCTCACAATGGTGGCCGACGGCACGTGGGGCGACACGTCTAGGGAGCTCCTAGGGTTCATCAGGTCAACGTCTCTCGATGAGCTGCACCGCGCGGCGGTGACTGAGACTGTCGGAAGGCTCAACGTCTTGCCACAGAATTCATCGAGGTGGGCCAGCTAGGCACTGTGGACGTTGATGCACAGTCCTATACATGGATGGTAGTAGTGCGCTTCCAGGCGCGCCATGACCACATTGGATTTTGTGGCAGATCGACCCTTCTTATTTGCAGCTGTCAAGGAGAGGACATATATAGTGTTGTTCCTTGGTCATCTGGTTAATCCGCTCGATAACTAAATTAACAACCGATCACTCCATAAAGTTTGGAATCATTTGAGTGCGGCGTTCGTTAGGACGGGTGGAGCCCGTTTTTGAAATAAATATAAAATATAAATATAAAAGTTACAAAAAATAAAAAAAATCTACAAATACATATACATGTTCTTTAAAGTATCCGTGAAGTTTCGATTATACAAATACATATACATCTTCTTTTAGGCTACACAGAACAAATCTGGCCCAAATACAACAAATAAAAGGCCCACTTTAATCTATGTATTTATATTTTTTTGTACACCGCATATGAGCATATATATTGTTGCAATTTTTTACATGTATACTACAAATATATGTTTATGTGTTTATTTTTTTCTAAATTTTTTGAGCTGTGGAAATAGTGTTTCTTTTTGAAAAGAAAGCGGGCTCAGCACGTCTCTCATATGCACTTTTGGAGAATCCTTGGGTTGTTAAATAGTCAACTGAACAAATGTTTTTTTTTGCATGGTGACAACTGAACATTTTATTAATTACTACGTTTTCATCACATACAAGTGCATACAGTACAAAACACTTCACATTTCTATCTAGAAATGTCTACCAGAATGTGCCTTGCACATCCTTTTGAGGCGGCAGTGCATCTTGTCTGCATCTCTATTGTGGTGGACACTATAATTAGATACTCTGAAGTAATCTAAAAAATATAAAATCAAGAAGCATTTAGTACAACACACGATCATGTTAGTACCGCACATGATTCATGTCGATTTAAAATGCATTATAAACACAACAAAGTTTACAATTACGTTCAACTAACAGAAGATCCCCAAATAGCATGGGTTTTCAAACAAACACCATATGCCGGTCTAAGCAGAAGCATATTCAGACTATTAGATGAGCTAGTCCAGTCTAAATAGAAACATATTCAGAATCTATCCGAAGGTAAATTTGTATCGATACATAATGAGCTCCCAATTTAAAGATGTAAAAAAAATCCCAATTTAAAGAAACTCCCAGAAAGGAAAAAAATTCTATGAGACTGGGTCTCACAGGTCTCACAGGCAAGGACGTAAGGCCCATCCCGATTGACGCCACGTGGCGATGCCAATCTTAAAGCATGTAGACCCACTTTGCCTTTTTTTTAACACAATACAGACGCAAGCGTTCATATACACGCGCATACACTTATCCTATGAACGCACACACGCACACCCTACCCCTATGAGCACCTCCGAAAGACGAATAAATGCGAGCACCAGGATTTGAATCCTGATGGGCTGAGAATACCACAGTCCCTCCAACCATCCAATCACAGGTTGGTTCGCGACCCACTTTGCCATTCCCGATTCCTGCTTCCAATTCCAAACACGTACGTATCCAGTGCTGCTGCTGTACATACGTACGTAACTCCCGCCGCATAAGCAGGGTTCGCTGTTTCTTTTGCTGCCGTGTCGTCCATGGCGGCGCCGAATAACCTCACCGCCGGCGGCCGTATGATACCACGCGACCAAGACCTGTCGTCTATGGCGGCGCCGACCGCGCCGACCGATCTCGTCCCGCCGTTGAGTCAGCGTGGGGCTCGTCGATGGCCGCCGGCGGTCGCGCCTGTGGCGATTTCTCGTCCATGACCGGCCGCTCCAGAGGACCTCGACGGACTGCTTGTCCACGGTGGCCACATTGGACGTTGCTGGCCTACATCGGGTTCATGCTGCCGGCCACGCACGAAGATGGTGCATGGCCGGACCAACTCCTCATCGACCGCGGCGCCGAGAGATGCATCAAGCTGCTCCTGTCGCTTACGCTCTACCTGGACGTCATGAGCATGTTCGTGTCATCCCTGCTGTGCTGCAACTACTGCGGGCTGCTGAGCGCACCTAAGCCTTCTTGGCTTGATTGCAGGCATATAGCCTGCACATCCTTAGTTCATGGTGCCCATGGATCCCTGTAGGCATGTACAATCATTATCAGTTCATGTACAATCTGGATGAACATATACTGCTCCATGCACATTTGGTTGTTCTCCTCTAATTAATCTGAACCTATGCTTTGAATTTTGATGTAAGTATGCATTAATGACAAGCCGGCCGTTGTCTGAAGCATATGTTTACTGCAATTAACCCCTGAGCTGTGCAAAATGCGTACAATGGTTTGAGAAGCATGCATGAGAAGATACATATATTTTTCGTCGATGGGTATTGCTAGCATGACGGTCCATCTAACATCCACCAAAAAATTAGTATTTCTGTCTACATGTCTATAAGGAGAAATCCACACAATATGAAAGAAACACACACATGAGCTCATTGCTGCAAGTAAATTGCACAGATTGATTCAGAAGCATGAGAAGACACACATACGTTCATGTCAATGTGTTTTGTTCCCCTGATGGTCCATGGAGGTGACGGGCTAAGAATGTATACATACCCACACATCCAAACAACTTGCAAGAACAAGATATCTCCAAAGTTGTTGGGTTAAAATCCACCATGGCTTCACCATCCTCTCGGTAAAAGGATTTAACTATTTTTTGAATTGTCAACGGGGGGAAGAAATCCTCCCCACCTGAATTGTATTCATTTGTTGTCTATAGGCTCTGCAGCCTAATACAAGATAGGGTTCAAGAGAACCAGAGGGAGAAATAAGAGAAAACAACACACAGACAACACATGGCGAGGGGGGACGCTACACAACAAGGGGCACCACGGGCGCTCGAACTGCAGCAGCGAGCCAAGACTAAACCATGACACTGCACCGTCGACGCAATCGAAAAGCACCGGGCAACCAAGACTGCACAACGCCGAGACACCACCTGTGTCATGGGGTACATTCGAACGGTCACGCCGGGCCGAGACGACGCCACGGAACCTGTGTGCCACCGGCGTAGTCGAAGGGCATCACCAAGCATAGAACTCCACAGAGCACACCCCAAACATCACAAAGATCGAGGGATGAAGACAACGCCATCAAGATGGAAACGACGGGAAGCGTCGCCGCTGTCTCGGCCAGCAGCAGGCCGACCAAGGATTTCTCCCCATCCCCGGTCACATCCACCACGCGATAAGTCACAGAGCAGCCGCCAATAGCGCCGGGTAGTGCTGAAATGGACGGCCCCAGATCCAGATGAATCCAACCGGCGGAGCGACGCCGACAGGCACCCTTGACGCCGAGGGCACCAGTGAGGACCACCGGTGCGGTGCCCCCAGCGGGTAAAGCCACGAACAACGGCAACCCACCGGGGGAACTGGGAGGTGGAGGGCTCTAGAGTCGCAGGAGCCACGACACCACCTTCGTTGGCGAGCACCGCGTAGAAGCACGACGACGACGGAGCAGGGGGCGCTGGAGGAGGGAGACGTTGCGGCAGAACCGCAGTCGGCGACGGCGAGTGATTGAGGGCGGGAGGCGGCGGAGCCCGACCCAAGGACGCGGAGCAGGGGGCGAGGCGCAGCGCCAGGAGCAGCAGGACTCCGCCGATGCAGCCACGAATCGGCCACCATGGGGGAGGAGCTTCGCCAGATTGGATCTAGGCGGGCTGAGCCGAGCGCGCGGGGAAGACATCAGGGCGCCGCCGCCGCCCCGAAACCGGCCAGGGAGGGGACAAGCGCCGTCGGAGTGGACGAGGGAGGAGGCGCTGGAGAGGGGGGCGCGGTGGTGGAGCGGCTCCGGCCAGATCGAGGGTTGGGGGAGGGATTCTGGCACGGAGATGGGAACGAGACCGCCCCGCCGCCACCTTCCTTGGGCGCGACTCGGCTTCGCGCGGCCGGCCCTCCGGCGACGGCGCTGCGGGGAGCGGCGGTGTAGGCGGAGCTTGGGCGGCGGCGCTGGTTCCCCCGTGTCGCCAGACGCGGGCGACGCGAGGGGCTTTGCCTGTAAAATGATTTAACTATGTAAGTGTTGATTGTGCTTTCATTAGACAACAGAGTGCATGACCAAGTAAACTGCCTCTGAAATTCCTTTTCAAAATAAGTATAGAGTGACCTCGTGTACGATGCAGCTGCCGGCATTGTTCATCCCTTCACTCCTCTGAGTTGATGGCATGTCTGCACTAAATGAATCTCGCCTATATACGGTTGCCCACTTCTCACGAAATTTGAACATATTGTTAATCCAGAAATTATCCTCGAGGCTATATTTAACCAATAAATCATGCCATCTTAATTCAAAATGTGCAACTGACCTTTCTTCATATACACACTCCTCGAGTTCCGAAAGAAATTCTGGATCGTTGACGATAACATGACTTAGATGTTTAACAGCATTTTGGTATAGATGCCATAGACAAAGGCGATGGATTGTGCTTGGGAATAACTCTCCAATTGCATTGATACTCGCAACACACTGATCAGTGAAAAATTGTTACATTTTTTATATTAAAAGATACTCCCTCCGTTCCTAAATCCTAATTCTAGTGTGGGTTTCGCTGAGCTGCAATGCCAACGCATGCATGCGCTGGCGCATGTCCTTTGGACCATTATAGCCCTCCAGCAACTCTGACCAGCCCATGTGCAAAGCGTCTCAGCCACACACTCTCCTGCATGTAAAGGTTTCTGTCCCACGTCCATGTCCAGCCAAGGGGCTACTTTGGTCTAAACCACCAAATGCGCACTATAATTCGGAATATGGGCAAAAAACTTACACGCACTATAAAGTGGAATGAAGGGAGTATGTTTATATTGTATTATTTACCTTAGTTGCACAATTTTCTTCTCCTTTATCAACGTCAACAAACTCAAGTCGATATCATCAGTAAACTTATTTCTCGGCGTCATAGGCTCACAGCTCGACTCGCCCATCGCCATGTTTGTCGATTTACATAATACCATATTTTCCTCCTGGCGTTTGAACAACATAATTCAACATCATTAATTTACATACTTTCAAGTTGATGAGTTCTTCAACTAATGCTTTATATAACAGTGGATAGCATCGAATGTATGAACCAAGCTAGCACAGAACTATGCACATGTATATTCTGAATACTTATGTACCCATGCATCTCACACGCACGGTAATAGGAGAAGTCGTAGACCGACAGGTCGCCGTCGCCGCCGCCGCCGGCGGCCTGACTGAATGCATGACGAAGCTGTTGGACGTGTCTTGACGCGTGGCCGTGGTTGAGGAGTTTGTCCGGCTGCCCAGAACGATGTCTTGACGCCCGGCCACCATCTGTTCTTGTTGGCTTCGGAGTTGCATAATAACCTTCATAGTTCAAGAGTTTCAGTATAAACAATCAGAAAGTTGCCAAAGCAGTGGATAGTGCAATCACTCAGCCATCCTAGCTTGGCCCCATGGATCACTCACCGGGACAGGAAGAGTTCTAGACGGATGTGGCGCCTTAGCTAACATTGGAACCACCGGCCGGGAGTCCGTCGCCGTGGACGACGACTGCGGCATCACATAGCAGGTGGATGCATCTTGCTGCACGGTAGACATTGCACGTCTGCCGACGACTAGATCGTTCGGCATGGCCATGGACGAGAGGACGTCGTAGCACCGTGCCACACGGCCACCGGTGACGAGATCGTGCGGCGCAGCCATGGTTGGGGAGTCGTGGTAGCATGAAGCGACGTGGCCGCCAGCGACGAGATCGGTTGGCGCCGCCATGAACGACAGGTCTTGGTCGCGTGGTATCATACCGGCGAGGTTATTCGGCGTCACCATAGACGACGGCAGCAGAAGAAACAACGAACCCTAGCTCATGCGGCGGGAGTTACGTCCGTATGTACAGCAGCAGCACTGGATACGTATGGGTTTGGAATTGGAAACTGGAATCGGGAATGGCAAAGTGGGTCTACGTGCTTTAAGATTGGCATCGTCACGTGGCATCAATTGGGATGGGTTTCATGTCCTTGCCTGTGAGACCCGGCCCCATAGAATTTTTTTCTATATCTTCTCGGCCCTATCCTACAGTATCTATCACACGATCTGGTTTCGGCACATGTACTTTTTGCCACGTGGCACCCAATTAACTTCCTTTAGACGGAAGATAAGCTGAAAGCATGATCCAGCTCGCCAAGATGACACAAGTTTTTTCTTTCTTTCTTTCTTTCTTTCTTTCAAAGGACATATTCATTAGAAAACAGAACAGAGATGTAAAACTTTTCCTGTTCGTCCAAAAGGTCTCCAATAAGATGGCCCATAATGTTCTGTGAATCACCATCTCCATCCAAATGGGTCAATTTCTAAATTGGAATAACCAACCAATAAGTTCAATGATCCATCATCCCAAAACCTTTCGACATTTTCTGGGCTTAAAGGCAATGCACGCATGTATATATTCATGTAGAAACTTTACTCTGTATTCGACTCAAGGGTTCTAGTCCTGAACCAAACAATGCAACAAGTAGCAAGCTTTCCACTATGTGAAGAAAAGAAAGAGTTGAGGCTCATATGTGAGTCAAGTATCCTATAGGTACAAGATCTTGAGATTGCTGAGCTTGCAACACTTCTTTGTGAGCGGATCAACCCTGACGTCTGCGATCTCGCGACGCCAGTTAAGCTCATCTTCTCCAACTTGGCGCCCCACGGCTACCTTGGCAATCCCCATGTCGGTACGACCGAGGTGATTCAGCTCACTTAGCCCAACAGCAGCCGCCGCCAGTGTGGCGACCTGTGCATAACGGCAAGCAAAAGCTCATGGCAGGCACACGCGTAACTTGTGAACTCTGATGAGAGAGGAAGTTCCTATAGTCCTATTTGCAGCCTCAACGAAGAGCCAGTAATTTTTCTTTGTACAGAACAGGCAGAAGATACCACCCATATTTAGATTATGAAAAAGTAACAAAACCTGAATACAGCAGAGAGACAAACAGCTAGAACCATGTGACAAGCAACCACTTTATACGAAATGCACATCAGGCAAGTATGCAGGGTTTGTCCTGGGTTGCAGGATTGCAGACAACATAATCGAATTGACCAGCCTTGGGCCAGCTGAACAGACACAACTGCGCGACTAATGTGTATTGGTTGATCGATGATAGGTGTTGGAGATGCCCTAGGGAACATGCTCCTAAAATGAGTTTTCGCTACTTTCTGCGAAGCAATATAACAGACACAACTGCGTGACTAATGTGTATTGTTTGATCGATGATAGGTTCAAGATAGGTTTTGTGTTGTGATAGACAAGTGTTACCCTCCCTTTAGTGTTTTTCGACTGCAATAGCCTCAGTGCAAGAAGCTTTAGGCAAGCATTACAAGTTTCATACAACGGCGAAGAAACAAAAGAAGGGAACTTTAAGGCAGGTGGAATGTGTATTACACAAGGAAAAGTAGGAGATCATCTTTATAACAACTCTAGACTAGAGGTAGTACATCTGTAGGACCAAAACCGAACATCTTAGGCACACCGCCCCCTCCTGCCTCATGGAGAAGGATGATGAACACCCGTTGGTCATGTGCACCCGCGCCAACGAAAAGTAGGAGCAGCGCCTTGCTAGACAAGACCTGCCTGAGCATCAATCTGGACGTGATGTGCCTGGAAGAATTGACATACATACATCTACTCGGAAAAATATTGTCAGTGCAACAACAGCGGCAAACTACTACGATCACGGTCGAAACAAAATGATTCAGATTTTGGTTGTAGGCTGTGTCTTAGAAGAAACTGGTATGCAATGTCTCGCTCTGGTACTCCTGCAAATACGCGCCATGGTACGCATGTAATTTGTCTATGGGTAAATCAGTGAGGACAAAACAAATGTAATTCAGCCACAGCGGCAAGATGCTAGCTTCAATAATATTGCAAGCATAGGTGGACAGCAAATTGTGTACTAAAGGTATATATTAGCTGACCGCAGACAAGCTAACAGAGTGACATCAATGGCTGTTACACGAAAGCAAATAGATTAGTTACTAGGTTCATTAATACAGCTAAACCATTCCCATTGGAGGGCCAGTGACAGACCACTCATGGCTAACCAACATTGTTCGAAGCAACAAAAGGGCGTGCACCCAGACACCAACAGAAAAACAAACGGGTTTGCTATTTCACATCTAGAAGTGAAATAGTTATCTCACATCTAACTTGTGCACCATACGATTAGAGGATGAATTTTCGTGCAAATAATTGTCTGATTAGGCTATCGTTGTGCATCCCGTTCGCTTTGTCCCGCGTAGGGGAGCGTTTTTGGGCCTTTAGTTTTTCGTTTGTCCGTCGTCGGGCCACACTTTTGGGCCAGTTTCTCATGTGGGTTGCACATGTGTGGAACAGGAAGAGATGCATCCTTTCGTCTCTGTACAAAAAATCGCGTGAGCCATCCATCATTTGTTTCCCATTCTCTCTTCTCACTCTCATTTCCCTTTTCCTCTACCCAAAAGAATTTTATTTATTTGTTTGTTTTAAATCCATGAACCTTTTTAGATTCATTAAATTTTATTTTTTATTTTGTTGTTTTTTCCTTTTCCATTTTTATTAATTTGTTTTACATTCAGTGACTTTATTTAACCGATTTGCTAATTCTCATCTTGACCATGGGTTGTTTTGTCGCACGTGTTTTGTGTCGCATCGTGCGTCCGGTGTCCACTTGTCAGCCTGTTCACGAGTGCGTCTTTTGTTGGTTCGTCTTCGCATCGTGATCTATGGTCCATTTCGATTTTGTTTATTCCTATTTTGGTATGCATTGTGTAAATTGGAGAGCCAAACTGGTGGGCGGGGGGGGGGGGGGGGGGGGGCGTTCCGGATGTTTTTTGTTTATATTTTCTATTTCCATTACTTTTTTCATCTTTATTTTTGTTTTAAATTCATGAACTTTTCCATTCTACTACCTGTTCGCTTTAAATGTCGTGTAAAACTTGATCACAAGTTGTTCTGTCATCCGCCGTGCGTTTTGTGTCTGCTTGTGGACTTGTTCGCCCGTGCGTATTTTGTTGGGCCATTTTCGCAGCGCGATCGGGTCCCGTTTCGGATTAGTTTTAATAATTCTCATCTAGATGAGAGTTAAAAATGTCTCATTTGACTCATATATCGTTAGATACATGTGCTTCTGAGTCGTGTCTGTTGTCATTGCGTCGTTTTTTTCTATTCGTCCGTCACGAAGCAGTGAGGCCTGATAGGACTTTTTTGATTGGGCCGTTTTTATATTTGGTGTATTGGTTTTTTTTGTGGGATGCAACTTGTTTGTGGAGGGCTACATTTCTTTTTATTTCCAGTTTTTTGGTTATTTTGATCCGACTATGTAGTTAGAAGATAGAGTAACTATTTTTTTATTTTGGATTTGCTAAATTTCATCTACATGGGGTTTAGTGATGTTTCATCTAAGTTTGTAACCGTCCAATTTGTTTGCTTTTCATGTTCGCACAAACTCATTCATGCAAGCTTGTTCTTTTTTTTGTCATGCGTCTTTCCGTTTGTTTTTGTGTTGACATGGTCTCGTGTTTATTTTTCACATGGCCGATATATGTTTTTTTTGTGTCCATGTGGCATGGTGAAGAATTTGTAGAGTCTACCCAAGACGAGAGCCTTTTATATAATGGGAGCATATGCATGGTTCTTTTTGTCTAGATAAAGGGTAGAAATGTGTAGAGTTTAGTTAAGTGGGAGAAGTGCTTGAAAGCTTTTTTGTCCATATAACCATTTAGTCGCAACTGTGATCATAGTTTCGTAGTTGTTCCAATTGCAAGCCCACCATTAACTCGCAACTAGGCTCATAGTTGTCCGATTTGAAAGCCCACCCTCGACTCCCGACTGGAGCATGTGTTTTGTTTTCCAGCCCAGTTGCGAGTCCACACTTGACTGGCAAATGAGCCCATAGTTTGTTTTCATCCCAGTTGCCCCTTCACTTGCAATTAGGCTCGTAGTTTTGTAGTTGTCCCAGTTGGAAGTCCACTATCAACTCACAATTAAGCTCATCCTTATCCGAGTTGCAACACAACCCTCGACTCGCAACTGGAGGCTGTGGTTTGTTTTTCATCCCAGTTGCAAGTACACCATCGGCTCGCAACCGGGCTCATAGTTTGTAGTTGTCCTAATTGCAAGTCCACCATCGACCCGCAACTCATTTCGTGGTTTTGTGTAGTTGTTTCAGTTGTGAGTCCACCCTCGACTTGCAACTCATATATTAGTTTTTTGTAGTTGTCCAAGTTGCAAGTTCACACTCGACTCGCAACTAGGCATGTAGTTTCTTTCATTCTAATTGCAAGCCCACCCTTGACCCGCAACTCGGCATGTACTTTGTCTTTCATCTTGGTTGCAGGTCCACCCTTGAATCGCAATTGGGTTTGTAGTTTGGTTTCATCCCAGTTGCAAGTTGACTATTGACTCGCAACTGGGCTCATAGTTTTATAGTTGTGCCAGTTGCAAGTCCACACTCAACTCGCAACTGGGTTTGTAGTTGCCCCAGTTGCAAGCCCATTCTTGACTCGCAACCGGAGTCTGTCTTTTGTTTTTATCCCAATAGCAAGTATGCCCTTGACTCACAACTGAGTCCATAGTTTGTTTCATCCCAATTGCATGTCAGCCCAGGACTCGTAACTAGGTCGTTGCAAGTTCATCCACCACTCGCAAATGGGCTCATAGTTGCCCCAATTACAAGTCTACCCTCGACTTGCATCTGGGAATGTGTTTTTTTATCTCAGTCGCAAGTCCACGCTCGACTCACAACTAGCCTCGTAGTTTGTTATTGTCGTAGTTGCAAGTCCACCCTTGACTCGCAAATGGTGTCGTAGTTTTCTGTAGTCGTCCCAGTTGTAAATCCACCCTTAACTCGCAACTAGACATGTAGTTTGTTTCATCCCAGTTGCAAGTCCACGCTTGAATCGCAAATGGGCTTGTAGTTTCATAGTTGTCCCAGTTGCAAGTCCACCCTCGACTTGCAACTGGGCCCATAGTTTTGTTGTATACCCGTTGCAAGTCCACCCTTGACTTGCAACTCGTATCGTAGTTTTGTGTAATTGTCCCAGTTTCAAGTCCACCCTCGACTCGCAACTTGTATTGTAGTTTTGTGTGGTTGTCCCAGTTGCAAGTCCACCATCGACTCGTAATTAGGCATGTTGTTTGTTTCATACAGTTGCAAGCTCACCCTTGACTTGAAACTAGGCATGTGTTTTGTTTTACATCCTAGTTGCAGGTCCTCCCTTGACTCGCAATTGGGCCTGCATTTTTTTTCATCCCAGTTGCAAGTCGATCCTCAACTCGTAACTAGGCTTTTAGTTTTGTAGTTATTTTAGTTGCAAGTACATCGTCGACTTGCAATTAAGATCATAGTTTTGTCAGTTGCAAGCCCATAATCGACTCGCAACTTGAGCCCGTGTTTTTTGCTTTTCATCACAGTTTCAAGTCTACCCTTAACTCACAATTGGGCACATAGTTTGTTTCATCCCATTTGTAAGTCGAACCTTCACTCGTCACTGGGCTCGTAGTTTCATAGTTATCCTAGTTGCAAGTCCACCCTCGACTCGCAAGTGGGATCATAGTTGTCATAGTTGCAAGTCTACCATCTACTTGTAACTAGGCATGTGTTTAGTTTTTCATCCCAGTTACAAGTCCACACTTCACTCGCAACTGGGTTTTGTAACACCCTGAGGATCATGCTACAGTAACTCTCTGTGATTAAGCTAATCATGTTGCTAAACAGGGCATGATCACATTTGGAATCACATTTCTTTTCAAACTCCTAATTCAAACTTCAATTAAAATTAAAGTGGAAAATAAAAGTTTTCAAAAATTTAAACAAAAATGTTCGGTGGGTGCCAAATAATACACTGGTAATTATGGTGGAGAAAACACATTTTTATAAAATACCTAAATACTTTTAAATGAAATAAAACAGAAAAGAAAATAAATAAATAAAAGGAAAATACAACAGAAAACAGAACAGACAAAGAAAAAGAAAAAAAGGAGAAGGCCCCCCCCCACAGCACCCCTGGCCCAACTAGGCCGACCCCCGGCCCAGCCCACCTCTCCCGCTCGCCCCCTTCCCTGTTCCCCCGACCGGGGTCGGAATAGGGGCAGTCCCCGCCGCACCCCCTCGCCGGCGACGGGGAGGATAAGGTCGCCAGCTCCCCCCCGCCTCCTCGGGCCTCTCTCCCACTCACCCCCGCTCACCTCTCGGCCCCTGCGCCTCTCACTTCTCCCCCCCAGATCCGCGCCACTCCTTCCTTCCCCACGCCCGACGCGGTCGCCGCCGTTCACCGTCGTTCACACGGCCACCGTACCCACCTCGCCGCCCCAAGGTGTCTCCAAGGACCGCCGTCGCCCGCTGCTTCGTCTGGTGCAGCCCGTTGGAGACCAGAGCCCCTGCAACGACCTCCCCGAGCTCGCCTTCAACTTCGGACGCCGGCGACCCCCTTCTCCCCCGGCGCCGATCTGCTGCTCCTAAGCCCCTCACCGGCCTCCGTGTGCCGCGCGGTGAGCCTCTCCCCCTCCTCCCCTGTCCTTTCTCTCTCGCGCGCCCCCTAGCGGCTTCCCCACGCGCGCCCGAACGCCGCGCCGCGGAGCTCGTCGCCGGCGGGTCTCCGGTGACCATTTGGTCATGGGCGTAGGCCCGTTAGCTCGACCGCATCGTGCCGCACCCGCCTAGCTAGTTAGTTCGGCCGCTCGCGCGCTCTAACGCCGCACCCGCCCCAGCCCGAAGCACTTCGCCGCCGGCGAGCTCGTAGCGCTCGCCCCCGCCCGTTCCAGCCGCTCCGGCCACCACCGTTGGACGCGCGGCGCCGAGCCGCGTCGAACGCGCCCAACCACGACCCCGCAGACCCCCTGTGCGCGAAACCCGCGCCCCTCCCGAGCCGCGCCGCCGCGTTTGGCTCGTCGGAGTTGCTCCGGCGCCGGCCGCCGACGTGGCTGGCCTGGGCCCCCCCCAGTGCCACCGCCAGTGGGCCCCGTGGGCCCCGTTGACTGGGTCCACCCAGTCAACGTGCTGACTGGGCAGGCCCAGTCACTGTCATGCGGGCCCCGCCGCAAAAATTAAAAACAAAAAGAAAAAGAAAAATGTTTTATAAATAAAAATAATTAGATTAACTAATCACTCACTGACATATGGGGCCCACCCCTCTAATTAGACTGTTAGTTTAGTTTAAATTAATATTAGACTAACAGAGGCTGACATGTGGGTCCCACTGGACCCACCTGTCTGGTTTGACTGGTCAGCCGACCTGTTGACCTGCTGACGTCAGCATTGTCTCATGCTGACGTCATAATTCATTTTTGCTTAATTCACATAATTCCAGAAATTCAAATAAACTTTGAAAATTCATATCTTTTAAACCGTAACTCGGATGAAAATGTTTTCTATATGAAAGTTGTTCAGAACGACGAGACGAATCCGAATACTCAGTCCGTTCGTCCACCACACCTCCCTAACCTATCAAACTAGCAACTTTCCCCCTCCGGTCCGTCTGACCGAAAACGCGAAACATCGGGAATACCTCCCGGTTGTTTCCCCCCTTCACCGGTACCATCTACTGTCGCGTTAGGTCACACCTAGCACCGCTCATTTTCATGTCACGCATCGTCATGCTTATGTTTGCATCGTATTTACTGTTTCTCCCCCCTCTTCTCTCCGGTAGACTACGAGACCGACACTGCTGCTGCCCAGTTCGACTACGGAGTCGACGACCCCTCCTACTTGCCAGAGCAACCAGGCAAGCCCCCCCTTGATCACCAGATATCGCCTACTCTTCTCTATTCTGCTTGCATTAGAGTAGTGTAGCATGTTACTGCTTTCGATATCCTATCCTGATGCATAGCCTATCCTTGCTACTACTGTTGTTACCTTTACCTGCAATCCTACATGCTTAGTATAGGATGCTAGTTTTCCATCAGTGGCCCTACATTCTTGTCCGTCTGCTGTGCTATACTGTCGGGCCGTGATCACCTGGGCGGTGATCACGGGTATATACTTATATACTATTTACAAGACACATGAGATGACTAAAGTCGGGTCGGCTCGTAGGAGTACCCGCGAGTGGATCTTTGTGGCGGAGCGACAGGGCAGGTTGAGACTGCCTAGGTGAGAGGTGGGCCTGGCCCTGGTCGGCGTTCGCGGTTACTTAACACGCTTAACGAGATCTTGGTATTTGATCTGAGTCTGGCCATTTGGTCTATACGCACTAACCATCTACGTGGGAGTAGTTATGGGTATCCCGACGTCGTGGTATCAGCCGAAGCTCTTTTGACGTCAGCAACTGAGTGGCGCGCGCCGCATTGGACCGTAAGCTCGCGCTTGTATTAAGGGGGCTAGGTCTGCTTCCGGCCGCGTACGCAACGTGCAGGTGTGCATAGGGCGATGGGCCCAGACCCCTGCGCGCATAGGTTTAGACCGGCGTGCTGACCTCTCTGTTGAGCCTAGGTGGGGCTGCGACGTGTTGATCTTACGAGGCCGGGCATGACCCAGAAAAGTGTGTCCGGCCAAATGGGATCGAGCGTGTTGGGTTATGTGGTGCACCCCTGCAGGGAAGTTTATCTATTCGAATAGCCGTGTCCCTCGGTAAAAGGACGACCCGGAGTTGTACCTTGACCTTATGACAACTAGAACTGGATACCGAATAAAACACACCCTTCCAAGTGCCAGATACAACCCAGTGATCGCTCTCTAACAGGGCGACGAGGAGGGGATCGCCGGGTAGGATTATGCTATGCGATGCTACTTGGAGGACTTCAATCTACTCTCTTCTACCTGCTGCAAGATGGAGATGGCCAGAAGCGTAGTCTTCGACAGGACTACCTATCCCCCCTTTTTATTCTGGCATTCTGCAGTTCAGCCCACTGATATGCCCCTTTACACATATACCCATGCATATGTAGTATAGCTCCTTGCTTGCGAGTACTTTGGATGAGTACTCACGGTTGCTTCTCTCCCTCTTTTCCCCTTTCCTATCTATCTGGTTGTCGCAACCAGATGTTGGAGTCCAGGAGCCAGACGCCACCGTCGACGACGACACCTACGACACTGGAGGTGCCTACTACTACGTGCAGGCCACTGACGACGACTAGGAGTAGTTAGGAGGTCCCAGGCAGGAGGCCTTGCCTCTTCGATCGTTGCTACTTTTGTGCTAGCCTTCTTAAGGCAAACTTGTTTAACTTATGTCTGTACTCAGATATTGTTGCTTCCGCTGACTCGTCTGTGATCGAGCACTTGTATTCGAGCCCTCGAGGCCCCTGGCTTGTATTATGATGCTTGTATGACTTATTTATGTTTTAGAGTTGTGTTGTGATATCTTCCCGTGAGTCCCTGATCTTGGTCGTACACATTTGCGTGCATGATTAGTGTACGGTCAAATCGGGGGCGTCACAGTTCATAATTTGTTATTATTCCAGTTGCAAGTCCACTGTTGACTCACAAATGGTTATCCTAGTTTTATGTACTTATTTCAGTTGCATGTCCGCCCTTGACTCGTAGCAGGACCATAATTTGTTTCATCCTAGTTGCAAGTTCATCCTTAACTCGCAACGGGGCTCGTAGGTTCGTAGTTGTCTTAGTTGCAATTCCATCCTTGACTTGCAATTGGGCCCCTAGTTTTGTTGTCCCAATCGCAAGTCCATCCTCTACTCGCAACTTGTATCGTAGTTTTGTGTAGTTTTTTTAGTTACAAGTCCAACCTCGACTCGCAACTCATATCGTAGTTTTATGTAGTTGTCCCAGTTGCAAGTCCACCCTCGACTCAGAACGAGGCAAGTAGTTGTTTCATCCCATTGCAAGCCCACTCTTGACTCGCAACTCGCCTCGATCCATGTGCATTTTCACACTTGACCCGAAACTTATCTGACCCAATTTCATGTCCACCCTCCACATGCAATTTGATCATTTTAGTTTTTCCATTTTCTGATTTTTTTTCGACAACATGACTTTTAAAATGTTCATCGCGTTTAAAAAATGCATCATGTATTTACAAAATGTTCATAGTGTATTTTCAAAAAATCATCTTGTCCATAATTTTTGCTTGTGTGTGTGTGTGTTTTTTTTCTACTTTTTTGATTTTTTTTCTCAACCGTGCGACTTTTAAAATGTTCACCACATTTAAAAAAGCATGACATATTTTTATAAAATGTTGATCAAGTAACTTAAAAAATAATCGTACATAAATATTTTTCTGTGTATGTGTTTTTTTTCTCTTTTTTGATTTTTTTCTCCACCGTCCGAATCTTAAAATGTTCACCAGGATTAAAAAAAATCATCACGTATTTATAAATTTTTCATCATGTCTTTATACAATGTTCATTGTGTATTTTCAAAAATTATATTCACCTTATCCATAAATATTTTCGTGTGTGTTATATTTTTCATTTTTCAATTTTGCCAAACAAACACTTGATTGATGCATGCAAGTTGCTTTCTTATGTGCTACTAGAAAAGGAACAAACCATAAAGGTGAAAGTGACATGCAGAGAGAGGTTTTACATTAGCGGGTTTCTTTTCTACATGATGTACCAGACTCATCCACATCACCTGCCTACACGCCTCCAGCAGAAACGCATTATTAGACCTACAAATACTGACTTTTTTGCGGATGCTCACGTGCTAGAGAAAAACAAGTCAGCAAGCACGCACAAGGAAATCGAGGCCCAGGTCCGTGAACAGGGTGCGCTGACGAGAAACACACAGACAACAAAAATCGAGATTGTTCTAAAAAAAAATTGAGACAAACAAACAAACAACGGACAAGGAGTGGGCTTGTTTATGTGCTGATATGAGATGATGTCATACTTAGATGTGAGATATTATCTCACATCTAGATGAGATATAGTCAGACCCAAAAACAAACTGAGGTGTATGCCTTATCCGGCACACCGCTTCAGAACTACTCGTACAAGGTTTACCATATACCCAACGACTGATGTGTACTAAGTCGCTAGTGCCATGCTGATTACGCCAAGTCTTTAGGGAGCATCTGCTTTCCATTCCGCAAAACATGGAATGTAAGGCAGACCTCCCGGGAAATCTCCAGAAGCAGAAATAACATGCACTCTCTGGTTGGTCATATCATATGACAATGTCTTCTCCTCGCTGTCAGTTAGGAAAACCAAATCACGTTCTGGATGAATTGCAAACATCGTGAAGATATCATGTTTACGACATTCCCTTCCGAACAGTTCCAAGCAGTTAACAGTACACTTGAGGGTCCATTGTCCACTATCATGATCGTCAAGAACCCAAATAGAGAGTTGGCGGATATTTGTACGCCAAGCATACAAGTGTCCCTGGGACCTCCCAATGAAAAGATTTTCATAGCCCTCTGTCATGGCAGGTGGCATTTTAATTTCCCTCTAAGCACTCCCCTCCATGTCCACTGTGACTATTGAAAAATGAGTATAGAAGTGGATAGTGCCATTCGGGAAGACGCATTCTGAATCACCAAAAGAACGCGTTATGAGAACCCGTGGATCATCGCAATGGTCATCCCACTGACCCTGTATGGAAGTCCATCCTCCAGTTTGTGATGAGTAGATCATTGCCACGGGCACGGGCGGGTCATACTTTGCGAACAGGGGCACAAATACCATAAAGCGGGAAGGAATGGCTGGGTCAAAGCACAAAGAGTATTTGCCTATATGCGAAAGGTCATCCAATTCTATAGGAGGCAGCAAAACCCACTCCTGGGTAGCGGGATTGCACACAACATAATGGAATTGATCAGCCTCAGGCCAGCTGAACCACCGACAAAGGAACCTTTTTCCTCGTGGAAACGAATTCCAACCGCATTGCATTGGATGGGGGGATTTCCAGCATTTGCAAAGGAGAAGGCTGGTGCTGCATTGCTGGACGCGGAAGTACTTGTAGGTGCCGCGCAAGAACGGGAGATCGGGGTCGACCAATGGAGCACCTTTCCCGGACAAATTGTGGAAATTGCAACTGAGGCTCAACTGGAAGGAGTCGGGGGGCGCAGTCTGCGGATCCTTTAAGCTGAAGTCGTAGTCCGAGTGGAAGAAGAATCCGGAGAGCGTCTGCGGGGACCTCTTGCGGACGCCGCGGTCGGAGCAGAGGGCGAGCCATGGTTTGGACACGCACTTGAAGCGGCATAGCGACCTGTAGGGCACCCGCTAGAGGATCTCCATGAGGACGTCCTCGGGGAAGCAGCTCACCTCGGCCTGCTCGTGTTTCTGCTTCTTCTTATTCTCCTCCTAAAAATGGCAGAGACGTACGGTTCGTTTAGGCTCCCAGTACCATCTGGCAGATCGATTGTTGGAAAGAGGATGGGCGCGAACCTCAGATTCTACGGAGACGACGGCGAGGCCGGGCAGCAACGGCGGCGGCGGCGGCGGGGAAGAACTTGATGGATCCTCCTCGTCGCGGCCTCCGTCTCCGTGGGCGGTTGCCGGATCACCGTGCCCGTGCTCGCCTCCGCCTTCTCTTCCCGGCGGCATGGCCTTCACCGGATCGCCTGGCCTAGGGTTTGGGTTGATTTGGGAAGGGGAACGGAGGAGTTGGGTTGTGTCGTCGACCTCACAGATCACTGCGCTGGAGAAGTTCAGTCGAGAAAAGAAGAAGAGGAATGGGATCACTTTCTCTTGGACCGGTGAGCTCGGCCCAATTACCTCTGGGCTTCAAGTGTTTGGACAGCTTGCTAGGAACAATGTTTTGTCTAAAAAAAATGAGGAACAATGTTGTTGCTCAAAAAAAAAAATGTTAGGAACAATGTTTCTTTTTTATGTCTCAAAAAAAAGGAACAATCCTTTTTTTCCTCGAACAAGAGGCAAAAATGATATTTCCCCCTCGAGAAAAAAATCAAATAAAAAACAAAGGGACAATTTCTTTATACTGAACAGAGATAAAGACAAAATGCTTCACAAAGGGCCTTTCAGCAATGCAGCATCGTACATACGCACAACTGCCCAATGTGTGTTGATTGATGGATGATTGGTTCAAGCATGTTTCGTGTCGTGATGATCGATGACTGCTTCTCCCTTTATTTCACTATATATACTGCATGCACAATAATATACCTAAACCACACCATAGGAACGGAGGGAGTATATCTGAGGGATTAAGTTGTTTACCTATGGTGTGGTTTAGGCGTTTGCTTCACCTACACTTGAAGACTCTAAATGAGGGGAGGCCAAATCATATCGGCAGTTTCATTAGAGAGAAGATTTGGTAACAAATACTAGTGTGTCCGCTGTTGCAAACAACAGATTTCATGTGGGGACGGAGGACATGTTAACTTCTTCCTGGGCATACAAGTTCTTCGTCCGTGGAGCACTTTTACTCCTCACTCAGTGTGCTGCATAACCCCTCTCTTGGGATTGGAATGTCTCAGTACACTGATCATCTATGTGTACATGTCGACTTTTTCGGAATTTTATGATGCTGCACCAAAAAGTATTTTTAATATATTTTTCAGAGATCCAGGCTCACAAGAGCCCGAAAATCCAAATTATGTTTAGACTTTATACCAAGGTTATATTATGATACCAGGGTCTACATGTGTGTACTAAAATAATAGGATTGCAATGCTATGATTGAGTAAAGATGAGAGGTGCATGTCATGGTTAGTTTTCGGGGGTGAACTGCCCAATAGATCGAACTGAAAAAGATGACGCACAATTTTTTCCTGTATGTTTACTGCAAGTGCTACTATAATGTACAAGTATGACATGCAGACTGCGGATGAAACCAAGAAAAATACTACGCCCATTTTGATGAGACTTAGTAAGTTGAATGATGTTATTTTAGCCTCCCAAATGCTTATATCCTAATGTCTTCTTTTAGGCCTTGTACAATGCAAGGTGTTTAGAGAGGTGCTTGATAAAATACGAGTTTTTTTAAACATCAGTGCTTATTTCTATAAAAGGGGTGCCTAATTAAGTGTTTACCCTCTACAAATAAGTAGTGGTGCTTAAGAAAATGCTGGTTTATTTCTCTAAGCACCTTGCATTGTACAAGGCCTTAACATGCCACATCAAATCTTTTGTCTACCTGAGGCATAGTTAATAAGGGGAGATAATTGCAGTGTTTCTTATCTACAAGACCATCTCTACAGGGAGTCAAATATGTTTTTTTTGTTAAGTTGCATAATGTTATTGTGGTTTTTTAAGAGGCAAAAGACTTGCCATTTCATTGATTAAGAGAGATTAAGAATTGCCCGATCAATTTACGAAAAACCAGGCTAAAACTGATACAACTCAGCCCATAAAATGGACACCACCGGCCAACCTGGCCACATGCCAACAGATGGCCACACGCACCAGCGAATGGCAGCTTTGACTTTGACGACGATCTTTGCGAGGGAAATATGCAAGGCTTGCTCCGACCGAGTCCTCCGCAAACGACCACCGAGTGTCTGTCATCGTCACCACCTGGACACAATCCACCGCAGCTCTGACTCCACAACAACCAAGCAACTACGGAAGAGCACATCGGACACACTGGATAAACCGACTGCCAGAGTCCGAGCCATGACCTCAGCTCAGCTTGACGCCATCATCGTTGGCAAACAGACGTTGACGCCCCTGACCTCGATGAACCAGCCACGAAGAACCACTGGTCTCCTAGTTGTAGTCCGCTTCAAGACAATGGCCCCAAGGAGGAGAAAGGCGCCAGGACGCCTCCATCGCCCGGACCAGATGATCCGAGGTTTCCCTCCGGAGCCAAGGTCGTGGGGAGAGGGGTGAGCACACCTCCACAGCGACGCTTCCAGAAAAGATCGCGACACCCACGGGTGCCGCCTCCACCGGTTCCGAAGAAGAGGATTATTGTGGTTTCGATCATATATTGAGAGAACGAGCTATAACCACAATAAAGTAAAAAAACACATTGGAATATTATGCCACTCCTTGACCAAAGCACCATAGCCTTAGTGTTAGATGGCATCATACATCAAGTTAAGTTCAATCTCTATAGTAACTTGGGCAAATGTTTTTAACAATTCTGGGATGCCAGTGTCTCTCGGTATCTGCCTTCCATATGGGGCAAGGTGCGAACCTCAAAGAGTACTCGGATGACTCGTGTCGATTCCAAAGTTGAAGAAATAATGCCCAAATCTCCATCTGCATCCAAATTCAAGTAAATTTCACTGGAGTTGTTGATGCTTTTTAGGTTCCGATACGTAAGAGCAATTTTCCATTGACCATACTTGATAATTTCAGAAATAAAAACAAAGATGCCTGGAACTCCCGCAAAAAAAGGAAGTAGAACATTGCTGCGACCCACACTCCCAAAAGACATATAAAGCGAGGACAACATTGAATTAAGCATACGGCCTCCACATTTCACAATGTAAATCCAAATTTTGCACACACACAAAAAATGAGCAGATGAATGTTCGAGTACCATGCATCTCTAAATATCAGAGTTAGTGAAATTCAAAATGTTGTGTTTCAACTATGATGGTTAATTAGTTATGTTAGATTTCATAATTTTATTTAAAGATTCACAACATATAATTAATCACAAATTTGCTTCAAAAATGAACCATTTGTATTGTACATATACTTTTAGATTTGTGAACACAAATGGAACATTTTCCAAAATATCTTATAAGTTGGGCTTGCCATATGTAGCACTTTTAGTGGTTGAATTGAAAAATACAACACTTTTATTAAAACTGGAAAATACTAGTGTGCGCATTCCATTTTATTTATGCTTGGTTCTTCGATACTGGACAAATAGTTTTAGACAGTCTGATAATCTTTTGTAAGTATTTTATTCTATTAAATTATATTTTGGTGTCTAATAGTAGAAATGAAAGCTTTGTTGAATTTCAGTTCAAACAACTTTAACTAAATTTATTTATTTCAAAACCGTGAGGGATTGTAGTTTTTATTTGGATATACATTTAGTGAACTCCTGTTGGATGATATGATGATTTTGTATGTTTACTACAGAAAAAAGATATTCAATTTGTTTTTGTGATCCACACTAGACAAAATATTTAAAAAATTTGAATATCAAGACGTGACATGAAAGCATGTCTGCCCTGGATCCACCGCGACGACGCCTCCCCCTGGATCCACCGCCTCTGTCCGCCGTCGCCCCGGCCCCTGCGCGCCTCCCGCCGCAGGCCCCCATCCCCCGAGGCGCCTCTCGCCGCCGTCACCGCGTTCCCGGCGTGCCTCCCACCGCCGGCCCCCATTGCCCGACGTGCCTCTCGCCGCCGTCGCCCCGGCCACGGCGTGCCTCCCACCGCTGACCCCCATCCCGCGACGCGCCTCTCGCCGTCGTCGCCCCGGCCCGGCGCGCAATTACTTGGACGGCGCCTCCCTCCCCTGGATCCACGGCGGCAGCGGCCTCCCTCCTCCTGGAACCACGCCGGCGAACTCCCTCCCCCTTGATCCACGGCGGTGGCGGCCTCCTCTGCTTCCGACGCGAACATTCTACTGCATGCCATAACCTCGTCCAGTGCCGTCCACCTCCTCTCCATCTTGAAGTTCGATTTGATTCTGCCCAACATGTGTGATGCTCGCGCACGCCTCGACCCACCGGTACCAGCGACGGCCACCGCTTTTACCTTCCTCCGCAGGTGTGTTTGAACTGCAGCATCCCGCCCTTGGCTCCTCAAGATCCATACACCAGCCGGCTTGGTTCCGGTTGCCGGCCCAGCCGCGCAAGTGAAAGCACGGCACTGGCACCGGAAGCTTGCTCGGGCGTCGTATAGTTGCATAGAAGCTGCAGAGCAAGTCTTCTTGCCACTACTGAACGAGGCGTCACCGGACCTTGATGCTTGTCCTTCATGCTCCAGCCACCAATAGCCAATAGTTGGGCTTCAGGGACGGGCGATGCTCATGGTTTCCCTGAGGATCTTGTGCTTCAGTCCTACAGCTACAGGTCCTCTACAACTACAGGGCGGGGGAGCTCCTAGACTCCGACGATGTCACCGTTGTGTCGACTTCACCTACGCGGCTACGTGGATGATCGTGCTGGCCGGCGCTTGGAGGCGGAGAACTGCCGTTGCAGCGTCTAACGCCGGCGTGGTGTTTTTTCCTGTTAATAATTAGATAATTAACAGGAGGAAGGAGAACCACTCGATTGGAATGAACGGCAGATTTAGGAGCTACAGCACCTATGCAGTAATAACCATACTGCAGACGAGCCGAACCCGTCTTGAACTACTCTGTTTATTTATCCTCTCAGTTTTTATTTATTTCTGGTGCTTTTGGGAGTAATTCGTCAATTTTGTTTTTGGATGGATGTAATTTACAGTAGATAGAGATGGTTCTCTATAGTTAAATGTCTACATGTTCATTCATATGCTCAAGAAAAATAGTATGGCTGCACATGGTCAACTATTCTTCACCATTTTGTGCAGTAATTAGTATGGCTGACCATTTTCAGCGGTAATTAGCATGCTGCAGTCCACTGTGTCGATTTTCAGCAGGCCAACTTCAGTTATGCGTGTCGACATGTCGTGCGTGTGCAGACATCTTCAGTTAAGTATGCAGTGTTGCTCAACATGTGTGGACTGCAGTGCCGCGTGCTCCTGTGTGTTGCTGTTAGGTGCACCATGCCAGCCAGCTCAAATCCCCAAAACATGAGGAGCGCCGCCGCCAGGAGCATGCTCGCGCAGCTGCCTGTCAAAGCTGACGAGGTCACAAATACATGCGTCGAGAAGTTCCTATAGAGCTGTAGTATTATTCTTCAGAGTTCAGATAACTGAATTTTGGGCTGCTGCTAGAACCTGATGGCCTCGAGCTTGTAAAAGGATATTCAGAAGTTTCTGTAAACAAAAGTTCAAAATTCAAAAGAAAGAGTGTTATGTACTCCTGCGTCTGTCCTAAGTCTGGTGTCTCATATGTCTCTGTGTGGGCACTTCGTGTGTGTCGTGTGGTCCCATGTGTGCGTGCTCTATTATGTGTGTCGAGTGTGCTCTCATATATACTCCCGTTTGTGTTTGTGTTTGTATGTTCTAAAAGCCTATATAATATTTTCTTCAGTCTTCATGTCTTGGTGTTAAACATCTTTTTCTTTTCACAAGCGGGAAAAAAAGATTCATTAAATTCACAAAAATGTTATGTATGTGCAATAAAACAAAAGTATACAAGCGATAACAAATTACATTTTAAAAAGGGTCCGCTGAAATACATATTCTCGATTTTGGAAAGTTCATATTTCACTGTTCCCGAGCAGTGCAACACAAAGGAGCTCATTCAAAAACAAACTAACAAAAATGAAAAAAGAAATCAAGGCCCGTCTTATAAGAAACTTTTCTCATTTCTAAAAAAATCTAAGAAGGTCAAATAAAATAACATAGCAGTTCAATATCCATAATTTATTAGAATTTTCTCTTTTCTAAAAAATAAAAGCAAGAATAAAAAACCAATTTTCCCATTTAAAAAAAAAACCATGAAGTTCATTTTTTTTTCTAGAAAAGAGAACAATATGATGTGTATCAAAACCTAGCATTTTCCCCATAAAAACAATAAGTGAGGTTGGGGAGTTACGGGCCTGGTCTCCATCCATCGCGTGCGGCTTGCCCTTACGTCTCTAATCGAACTTCCGTAGCTCCTCTCTCTCTGCTGCCGCACACACGACATCCAGGTTTTGTATGCATGTGTGATGATGAATTGGTCGACCAGTACACTACACCCATGCAAATATATGTGTTTCTATCTACTTTGTATAAATCAAAATTTTAGATTTTTCTACTTATGTGGATACATTACTTGAGAAATTCGTATGATAATGGAGAAGAAAGTTCTCACATCCTTCTGTATCTACCGAGTTTGGAAGGTCAGAGACTAAAACCAACAAAGTTCAGCGTTCAGTTGTAAGTGAAAACCAGCTGCTCAGTGCGATGAAGCCTAGTCCAAAATTCAAGACACAGTGTTTATGCCTTGTAAGTAAAAAAATGGAACTTATGTCTTTTTTCTTGTTCGATTGTTTCTATATTTAGCTTATGAAAAACTTGACTTGATGTCCTTTCAAAAAAATTTGAGAAGTCCAAATTGTAAAAAACATAAAGTTTAAATTGGAAAAAAAGTATTTCCCTATTTCTAAAAAAATGAAACAAAGAATTTCAAATTTTAAAATAAAATAGAACAACTTGATGTTTATAAATAAAGGATTTCCCCATTTATAACAACAAAACCAAATAGTTAAATTAAAAAAATTAGACATAAAGAAGTACAAATTTAAATAAGGAAGAACCTAGAAGTTCTAGTTTAAATAACAAAGTTGTTCAACGAAAAGACTACGAAAAAATTGATTTTCTTTGTTTTTGGGAAAAACATTGAAGTTCAAATTAAAATAACGAAGCGGTTCAACATTTACTAAAAACATGGATTTTTAAACGGTACTAAAGAATAAACCAAGAAGTCTAAATTGAAAAAACCAAGAAGCTCAATTTTGAAAAATAGAATTGTTCAATGTATATGAAACACCTAGATTTTCCTCTTTACTAAATAATAACCTAAGAAGTTTGATTTAAAAAAGGAGCAGTTCACTATTTATTACAAAAGCTCGAATTTTCCTGTTACTAACGAATAAAACAAGAAGTTCAGGTCGAAATAATGAAGAAGTTCGTCATTTATTAAAAAACTCCAGTTTTTCCTATTTCAAAAAATACACAAAGAGGTTTAAAAAATTGAAAAATGGAGCGGTTTGATCTCTATAAATAATTCAGATTTTTTTTCCATTTCTTAGTTTTTCTATTGCATTTTAAAAAAATTGGAGCAATTTGATTTTAAAAATAAAATCAATAATTTCATATTTAAGAAAGGGAATAGTTTGATGTATACAACAAACTCAAATTCTTCTTGTTTCCGTGCAAAATTAATGTATGAAGTTCAATTTAACAAAGGTTGTATGATGTTTACTTAAAAATCATTTTTTCTTTTATAAGAATAAAACTAAGAAGTTTAAATTAAGAAACAAAGAAGTTCAAAGATTATAAAAATCTTGGAATTACATGCTCAATTTTGATGAAGTTCAAAAAACTCGATTTTCCTCGTTACTAAAGAAAAAAACTAAGAAGTTTAAATTAAAATAACAGAGAAGTTCAAAGTTTGTAAAAACCTCTCATTCTCGTTACTAAAGAATCAAACTAATAAGTTTTAATTAAAATAAGGGAACAACTAAAAAAATATAAAAAGATTTTCCCCATTTTTTAGAAAGCTAGGATTTTCCCCGATACTAAAGATTAAATCATGAAGTTCAAAAAGAGAAAAAAGACAAATTCGATGTTTATTTTAAAATCAAACACAATTCTTTACTCAAAAAATAAAATATGTGAAGTTCAAATTAAAATAACTGAGAAGTTCAAAGTATATTAAACCCTAGGATTTATAAACTCAAAAAACAAAAACATAAAACAATGCCATTTTGGGCATTTTTCCCAAATACTAAAGATTAAAATCAAGAAGTTCAATTCCAAAAAATAGAGTAGTTAAATTTATTTTAAAAAACTCAGGTTTTCTAGTTACTAGAGAATAAAACCAAGAAGTTTAATTGGAAAAAGTAGAGAAATTTGATCTTTATTTGAAAAGTTGGATTTTTCCAACTACTAAAGAATAAACCAATAAGTTCAATTCCAAATAACAAAGAAGTTCGATGTTTCTAAAAAACCTCCAATTTTCACATTTCAAAAAATACACAATGAAGTTCAAATAAAAAAGGTAGAGCGGTTTGATGTCTATACAAAACTCAGATATTTTCATGTAATTGAGAGAAGTTCGGATTGATAACTGCCAGAAGTTCAAGTAATACACTGTGTGCATTTTGAATGAAAAAAAAGAATGAAAAAGTAAAGGTTAAAAGTTTTCTTGCTAGAAGTTCAAGTGCTCGGCCCGAGAAAGTTCAAAAATTCTTGTGGGGGAGGTTGAACAAAAAACATGACAGAAGTTCAAGGTGAAAACAGCGGGAAGTTCAACTACTACATGTAATACGAATATGTTTCAGATGAGAATAAAAGAATACAAACCACCCTGCACGGTTCAAAAATTATATTACGAGACTCCGAACTTCATTAGCTTTCCAAGTGTATATTATATGCTACATTCCGATGAGCAGTTTAAAATTTTCATGTATACCGTTTAAAACATGTTTATATATATATATATATATATATATATATATATATATATATATATATTCAAAAATTCTTTTAAACCGTCGCGAGCATAAAAATTGATCAGCATGGGAAAGTTGCGTGTTTTCAACAGCTTTCTATCGGTATATCATTTACTCAATTCCGGTAAGTGGTTTGGGAGTTACACGCAAAAAACAGCACGTCAAAAACATAGTGAAGTTCAAACAGACATGCCCGAGAAGTTCAACTACTTCACGCAGTGCATTTCCGTTCGCGATGAACGCAAAAATCATGATCTCGCCATTTTAATTTACTTCAAAACGGCAAGATTATCATTTGTGTAAGTTCAAGTCCTCGGTCGGAGAAAGTTAAAAAAATTATTATGTGAGAGGTTTGTACAAAAGGAATATCATTTGTGTAACACTGACGAATGGATGAGAAAATTACAAACAAAAATACGGCACAGAAGTTCAACGTGAAACAACAGGAAGTTCAACTACTACGCTGAATGAATTTCAGATGAAAAACTTTTAAAATTGTCGCGAGTATGAAAAAATGATCAACACGAGAAAGTTGCGTGTTTACAGCAGCTTTCCATCGGTATATCACTTACTCATTCCGGTGAGTGGATGGAAAGCTACGAGCTGTGGATGAAGATCTACAAGCAAAAAAAGCACGTGAAAAACAGAGTGAAGTTCAAGTAGATATGCCGAGAAGTTAAAGTTCTTCACGCGGTGCATTTTTTAAGAATCTGTTTCGCGATAAAGTCAGAACGAATGATCCCGCCGTTTTCCAAATTACTTGAGAACGGATAGGAATTACAGATAACCATCAATATGAAAAAGTTTTGCATTTTCCGTAGCTTTTCATCGATATATTATTTGCCCCATTCCGATAATATTTGTAGAAATTATGGCAAAAATACATTTTTAGCCATTTTCAAAATTGACTTAAAACCGTAAAGAATTGGGAGAAACAATATATACCAAAAAGTTTTGCATTTCCTCAAGATTTCCAACGCCATATCATTTGCTGCATTCGGACATACAGTTAAAAAATTAGCTCGAAAATACGAACTCGGTGGTACTTACACCGTTTTCTAAATTACTCTTAAACCATTCAAAATTAGACAAAACTTTCAACATGAAAAAGTAGCGTATTTTCATAAGATTTCCAACGCCATATCATTTGCCTCGATTAACTTAGCCGTTTAGAAATGGCATCAAAAATACCAACTCAGCTGTTCGGTTTGCGAAATTTTACGATTTTCCAAATACTCTTTAACCATAAGGAATTAGAGAAAACTTTCAACATGTGGAAGGAGCGGTTTGACAGTAGATTTCCAAGGCCATATTATTTGCCTCCGTCCGATAAACGGTTTAGAAATGCGATCAAAAATATGACTCACGTTTTTTGTATGAAGAAAAAACGGTTTTCAAAACTGCTCTTAAACCGCTTAGATTTTGTCAAAAGTTCAACTTGGGTCATGATACTGGTGTCCATAGCTTTCCAACGGTATATCGCAAGCCCCATTTGGACAATGTTGGCGGAAGTTCAACCTAGCACTGGGAGAAGTTCAGGTCGAACAACTCAGGCAGTAAAATTGCAAAAAACGCAATTTCATCACGACCCGAGAGCAAAATCCGCCAACGAGCGAGATTCCTATTTAAAACGGGTATTTAGTTGCTAAAAAACGCTTCTAGATTACACTAACATCATATATAACACAACTAACCAGAATAATTCGCGCGGGGAGACACGGTTAAGAAGATAGCCCGAAGGTCAGGTTCGTACAGAGGGAAGTTCAGGCGCGTTACTCGGACAGTTCAGGTTGTGATCAGAATATTATTCTGATCCCGTAAACAGAATAGTTTCCTACAAGCAGTGGTAGTTACCACCACTTGCTTTTTGTATGTTGTATGTAGTATCTATCGAAACCGAGAGTACGTACGTGTAGTATGTAGTATATAACAATGATTAGGTAGTATATATACTAATTTTTAAGTAGTATGTACCATGTTTTGAGTATGCTCTTTTTACGTACAAATATATACGTATTTCACAAATATTACAAAAACTATGAGCTCATATGCAATTTTTTCATGCAACTTGCTTTGAAATATCTTAGATATAGTATATGAACATATTTAAAATAATAAAATAGTATATATAGTACCACATGGTAGTATATGAGATATGTGGGGTAACTACCACCGGGTGGTAAGATGGATTTTCCATGTTCACGAGGCTCAAGCAATATAATGAATTATTTCATCAAATCTCTCTCTCCTTTCTAACTTGGTATCAGCCTTACCTCGATCCTAAACCCTAGCCGCCGCTTCCGCACCCGCGCGCCGCCCCCGGGGCGGTCGGCCTCCATGACCGCCGCCGGGGGCCGCGCCGCCCGTACCTAGGGTTCGTCTGCCGGTTGTGTTGACCGGCTGCCCTGGAGAGTCTTTTTCCCGAGCCATTGCTCCAGGTTTTCGCCCTTTCGCTGGTCGTTTTGATCGGCGTTTTATTTTTGGTTTTCCGATCTATGCTTGATCGGTTTGCGTCGCCCGCCGCTGCCATCGACCCCCGTGCGCCTCTACTCCGACACCGTCACGACCGGCCGGCTCCTTCACCGACCCGGCGGCCCCGCGCGACATGCGGCCCCTCATGGCCGTCGTGTGCGCACTGGCCCGCCCGTCGATCTACGGCGACCGTCTCCGCCCTCTCCGACCGGGACACCTGCATCGCCTCCACCCGGCGGCCTCGCGCCATGCGGCGGCCAATCATAGCCGCAGCTCACGCGCCAGCCCGCCAATCAATCCACACCACCCGCCTCCGCCGCGTCTGCACGGCGGCCTTGTCCCCGGCTGCGTCAGGCCCATCGGCTACCTCGAGCTCAGGTGCCGCTGCTTCGTTGGTCGCTCGGGCGCCACTGCTCCATTGGTTGCTCGGTCCTCGCTGCCCGGGCACCAGCGCTGCTTTGGCGGCCCGGGTGCCGGTGCTGACGCGCTTGTCCGCACGTCGTCACATGCCGTCCATCGCCGCAGGGTTCATCTCGGACTCCACCGCCACCCCGCCTCCACCGAGTGGCGTCCCCGACCTCGCTCGCGATGGATTGATCACCCGCCCGCCGCCGCGATCCAACTCATCTACGCTGTGTGACCGACCTGGCCCGTCGGTTGCGTACGCCTCCGCAGGCCCCGTGAAGACCGTCCCGAGTTCAGCGTGCCCCTCTACCGATCGAGCAACGTGCTGCCGCTGCGTCGCCCCGTCGGGCCGCAGCACTGCCGCCCCGTGGTTCTTCTCCCGGCTTCACCGAGCCGCGTCACCGTTGCCTCGCCCCTTCGGGCCGTAGTGCCGCGGCCCGCGGTCCCCCGCCGCCCCGAGGTCGTTCGTTCCAGGCCGTCCCGTGGCTGCACCGACCCTCGCGCCACCGCTGCGTCGCCCCGTTGGGCCGTAGCGAGCGTGGCACGCGGCCCACACCGCCGTCCTGAGTCGTTTCCGTGGTTGCACCGACCCGGGTTTCGTTGTTGTGCCGCCCCTTTGGGCCGTCACGTTGTGGCCCGCGATCCCCGCCGCCGCCCCGAGGTTTTCCCGGTGTCGCCCCGACCCACCTACCGTCGCTGCGTCGCCCTTCGGGCCGTAGCGTCGCGGCCCGCGGTCCACTTCGCCGTCCCCGCACGTCGACTTCCCGTGGTATGCGCTACGCCGTCTCCCTTGGCGCGGGAACGCCACCGTCCGCGTCGGTCTTCGTCACGCTATCGGGTTCTTCGCCTCCTTCGAGCATCGCCGCCGCGCTCCTAACCTAGCCGTCGCCGCTGCCGCTACCCCTGTAGCCGCCTCAGCCGCCCGTCCAACCCCTTCATCTTTGTCCAGCACCAGGTTGTCGCCAGCCTAGCCGTCATCTACCCTGACCACTTCGTCTACTCCGACCACCATTCGTGACATCGGCGCCCATGTCGATTGGCGCCACAACCGTCATCGAGTCTTCTTCTCTGCTGGCCCCTCCGACTTCTCCGACATGGCGTACAGCTCGTGCATGTCCCTCGTCTACGCATGCCTGGTGCTGGCAAGACCGATGCGTGCCTTCATCCACGACGTGTCCCCGGGCCTGGCAAGCCTGGTGCAGTGCTTCGTCAACTTCGTCTTCGTCCGTCTACGCATGCTCGGTGCTGGCAACACCGACGTGTGCCTTCGTCTACGACATGCCCCCGGGTTTGGCACACCCGACGCGACGCATCGTCAACACCGTCTTCTTCCCAGCGCACCACTGCTTCGACACCACTGCGCCCATGACTAACTCGGCGCTTCCTTGCGCCCGCGGCTCCACGGCGACTTCATCGACACCGGCTACCCCGACTCGACATCGACCACGACATTTTTTGCAAGGCTACCTCGACCATGGCTCCACTACCTACACTCTCGGCTACCATGATGATACGTCTCCAACGTATCTATAATTTTTGATTGTTCCATGCTATTATATTATCTGTTTGGATGTTTAATGGGCTTTATTATGCACTTTTATGAACTAAAACCACGACAAGTAAATCGGAAAGGAGGGAGTATTATTTTTGGGACTAACCTACTAACCGGAGGCCCAGTGCAAATTGCTGTTTTTTGCCTATTTTAGTGTTTCACAGAAAAGGAATATCAAACGGAATCCAAACGGAATGAAACCTTCGGGAGAGTTATTTTTGGAACAAACATGATCCAGGAGACTTGGAGTGGACGTCAAGGGAGCAACGAGGCGGCCACGAGGCAGGGAGGCGCTGAGGGAGTCCTGGATTAGGGGGTCCTCGGACAGCCGGACTATATACTTTGGCCGGACTGTTGGACTATGAAGATATAAGATTGAAGACTTTGTCCCGTGTCTGGGTGGGACTCTCCTTTGCGTGGAAGGCAAGCTTGGCAATTCGGATATGTAGATCTCCTCCCTTGTAACCGACTCTGTGTAACCCTAGCCCCCTCCAGTGTCTATATAAACCGGAGGGTTTAGTCCGTAGGACAAGAACAATCATAATCATAGGCTAGCTTCTAGGGTTTAGCCTCTACGATCTCGTGGTAGATCAACCCTTGTAATACTCATATCATCAAGATCAATCAAGCAGGAAGTAGGGTATTACCTCCATCGAGAGGGCCCGAACCTGGGTAAACATTGTGTCCCCCGCCTCCTGTTACCATCCGCCTTAGACGCACAGTTCGGGACCCCCTACCTGAGATCCGCCGGTTTTGACACCGACATTGGTGCTTTCATTGAGAGTTCTACTGTGCCGTCACGATAAAGGCTTGATGGCCCCTTCGATCATCGGCAACGATGCGATCCATGGTGAGATTTTCCTTCCCGGACAGGTCTTCGTATTCGGTAGCTTCGCACTGCGGGCCAACTCGCTTGGCCATCTGGAGCAGATCGAGAGCTACGCCCCTGGCCATCAGGTCAGGTTTGGAAGCTTGAACTATACCGCCGACATCCGCGGAGACTTGATCTTCGACGGATTCGAGCGCATGTCAAGTGCGCCGCACAGTCACGATGAGCACGACTTAGCTCTGCCGTCGGACGGTGTTCGGGAGATCACACATGTGGCCACTCCGGCCCTCAATCCGGAGCGGATCGCGCCGTCCGAAGACGGGTGGATGGACCCCGCCACGGAGGCCGCACACTCAGCAGCGATAGAGCCGAATACTGACTTCACGTCCTATGAAACCTGTGTTACCGGACACTTGGATTCGTCCCTGGCCACGGGCTCCGAACCTCCTGCGTCCGTGCCTATCGAATCTGATTGGGCACCGATCATGGAGTTTTCCTCCGCGGATATCTTTCAGCACTCGCCCCTGAGCGACGTGCTAAATTCATTAAGGTCTCTCTCCTTGTGAGGAGACCCTTGGCCGAACTATGTCCGGCTTGAGTGGGAAGCGGACGACAAAGAAATTCGTTCCCCACCCACCACCCACTTAATAGCCACTGTCGACGACTTAATCGACATCCTCGATTTCGGCTCCGAAGACATCGACGGTATGGACGACGATACAGGAGAAGAACAGGAACCACCGTCCACAGGGCGCTGGACTGCCACCTCATCATATGATATATACATGGTGGACACCCCCAAAGGAAGCGATGGCAATAAGGCAACGGAGGATAATCCCTCCGAGAAGCAACCTAAGCACCAGCGTCATCGGCGCCGCTCTAAGCCCCACCGTAGCAAAAGCAGCGATACCGGCACAAGAGACAACAACGCTGCGGATAGTGCCGAAGACGAAGACAATCCCCTCCAGCCAGGTTTTGAGCTAGAGGATGGGCAAGCTAGCCCTAAGGAATAGGTAGCAGACGGAGAATCAGAGGATGACAATTACATGCCCCTCTCCGAAGACGGGGTGAACCTCGGCGACGAAGAATTTATCGTGCCCGAGGATCCCGTCGAGCAGGAGCGCTTCAAGCGCCGACTTATAGCCACAGCAAAAAGCCTGAAGAAAAAGCAACAACAGCTTCAAGCTGACCAAGATCTGCTAGCGGATAGATGGACCGAGGTCCTGGCAGCCGAGGAATACGAACTCGAGCGCCCAACCAAGAGTTACCCAAAGCGCAGGTTGCTACCCCAACTCGAGGAGGAAGCATTAAAACCAACACTACCAGCGTATGATGCGGCTGATTGATAACCCACAAGTATAGGGGATCGCAACAGTTTTCGAGGGTAGAGTATTCAACCCAAATTTATTGATTCGACACAAGGGGAGCCAAAGAATATTCTCAAGTATTAGCAGGAGTTGTCAATTCAACCACACCTGGATAACTTAGTATCTGCAGCAAAGTATTTAGTAGCAAAGTAATATGGAAGTAACGGTAACAGTAGCAAAAGTAATATTTTTGGGTTTTGTAGTGATTGTAATAGTAGCAATGGAAAAGTAAATAAGCGAAGAACAATATGTGAAAACTTCGTAGGCATTGGATCGGTCATGGAGAATTATGCCGGATGTGGTTCATCATGTAACAGTCATAACATAGGGTGACACAGAACTAGCTCCAATTCATCAATATAATGTAGGCATGTATTCTGAATATAGTCATACGTGCTTATAGAAAAGAACTTGCATGACATCTTTTGTCCTACCCTCCTATGGCAGCGGGGTCCTAATGGAAACTAAGGGATATTAAGGCCTCCTTTTAATAGAGTACCGGACCAAAGCATTAACACATAGTGAATACATGAACTCCTCAAACTACGATCATCACCGGGAGTGGTCCCGATTATTGTCACTTCGGGGTTGCCGGATCATAACACATAGTAGGTGACTATAGACATGCAAGATAGGATCAAGAACTCACATATATTCATGAAAACATAATAGGTTCAGATATGAAATCATGGCACTCGGGCCCTAGTGACAAGCATTAAGCATATATAGCAAAGTCATAGCAACATCAATCTCAGAACATAGTGGATACTAGGGATCAAACCCTAAAAAAAACTAACTCGATTACATGATAAATCTCATCCAACCCATCACCGTCCAGCAAGCCTACGATGGAATTACTCACGCATGGCGGTGAGCATCATGAAATTGGTGATGGAGGATGGTTGATGATGACGACGGCGACGGATTCCCCTCTCCGGAGCCCCGAACGGACTCCAGATCAGCCCTCCCGAGAAGTTTTATGGCTTGGCGGCGGCTCTGTATCGTAAAACGCGATGAATCCTTCTCTCTGATTTTTTTCTCCCCAAACACGAATATATGGAGTTGGAGATGAGGTCGGTGGAGCGTCAGGGGGCCCACGAGGCAGGGGCACGCCCGGGGGGGGGGGGGGCAGGCGCGCCCCCACCCTCGTGGACAGGTGGAGGCCCCCCTGACGTGGATTCTTCTTCCAGTATTTTTAATATTTTCCAAAAATAAGTTCCGTGGAGTTTCAGGTCATTCCGAGAACTTTTGTTTCTGCACATAAATAACACCATGGCAATTCTGCTGAAAACAGCGTCAGTCCGGGTTAGTTCCATTCAAATCATGCAAGTTAGAGTACAAAACAAGGGCAAAAGTGTTTGGAAAAGTAGATACGACGGAGACGTATCCACTCCCCAAGCTTAAACCTTTGCTTGTCCTCAAGCAATTCAGTTGACAAACTGAAAGTGATAAAGAAAAACTTTTACAAACTCTATTTGCTCTTGTTGTTGTAAACATGTAAAGCCAGCATTCAAGTTTTCAGCAAATATTATGACTAACCACATTCACAATAACACTTAGGTCTCATGTTTACTCATGTCAATGGCATAATCAACTAGCGAGCAATAATAATAAATCTCAGATGACAACACTTTCTCATAACAATCACAATATGATATAACAAGATGGTATCTCGCTAGCCCTTTCTGAGACCGCAAAACATAAATGCAGAGCACCTTTAAAGATCAAGGACTGACTAGACATTGTAATTCATGGTAAAAGAGATCCAGTCATTGTCATACCCAATATAAATTAATAGTAATGGATGCAAATGACAGCAGTGCTCTCCAGCTGGTGCTTATGATAAGCGGGTGATGACTCAACATAAAAAGTAAATAGATATGCCCTTCGCAGAGGGAAGCAGGGATTTGTAGAGGTGCCAGAGCTCGGTTTTAAAGCAGAGATAAATAATATTTTGAGCGGCATACTTTCATTGTCAACATAACAACCAAGAGATGGCGATATCTTCCATGCTACACAAATTATAGGCGGTTCCCAAACAGAATGGTAAAGTTTATACCCCCCTCCACCACAAGCATCAATCCATGGCTTGCTCGAAACAATGAGTGCCTCCAACTAACAACAGTCCCGGGGGAGTTTTGTTTGCAATTATTTTGATTTAGTTTGCATAAAGCATGGGACTGGGCATCCCTGTGACCAGCCATTTTCTCGTGAGTGAGGAGCGGAGTCCACTCCTCTTGAGAATAACCCGCCTAGCATGGAAGATACGGATAGCCCTAGTTGATACATGAGCTATTCGAGCATACAAAACAGAATTTCATTTGAAGGTTTAGAGTTTGGCACATATAAATTTACTTGGAACAGCAGGTAGATACCGCATATAGGAAGGTATAGTGGACTCATATGGAATAACTTTGGGGTTTAATGGATTGGATGCACAAGCAGTATTCCCGCTTAGTACAAGTGAAGGCTAGAAAAAGACTGGGAAGCGACCAACTAGAGAGCGACAACAGTCATGAACATGCATTAAAATTAATAAACATTGAGTGCAAGCATGAGTAGGATATAATCCACCATGAACATAAATATCGTGAAGGCTATGTTGATTTGTTTCAACTACATGTGTGAACATGTGCCAAGTCGAGTCACTTAAATCATTCAAAGGAGGATACCACCCCATCATACCACATCACAACCATTTTAATAGCATGTTGGCACGCAAGGTAAACCATTATAACTCATAGCTAATCAAGCATGGCACAAGCAACTATAATTTCTAATTGTCATTGCAAACATGTTCATTCATAATAGGCTGAATCAGGAACGATAAACTAATCATATTTACAAAAACAAGAGAGGTCAAGTTCATACCAGTTTCTCCCATCTCAATCATTCCATCATATATCGTCATAATTGCCTTTCACTTGCACGACCGAACGATGTGAATAATAATAAGAGTGCACGTGCATTGGACTAAGCTGGAATCTGCGAGAATTCAATAAACAGGAGAAGACAAGGCAATATGGGCTCTTGGTTTAATCAACAATAATGCATATAAGAGCCACTTCAGCAATTTAATCATGGTCTTCTCCTATCGACCCCAAAGAAAAGAAAAGAAATAAAACTATTTACACGGGAAAGCTTCCAACAAGCAAAAAGAAGAACATGAAATCTTTTTGGGTTTTCTTTTAATTATTACTACTACAACAAGAAAGATAAACTAGCTTAAGGCTACACTAATTTTTTTTGTTTTTCTTAAGATTTAACAAACACACAAGAAGGAAGCAAGAAAAATAAAATAAACTAGCATGGATATTACAGTAAAAAAGTATGAGCACCGACATCTAGCAATGAGTGTGTGAACATAAATGTAATGTCGGCGAGAAATACGTACTCCCCCAAGCTTAGGCTTTTGGCCTAAGTTGGTTTATTGCCACAGATGGCCTGGCGGATATCCATAGTTGTAGCCGGGGTTGTACTGAGATGCAGCGGCTATTGCATCGTGGGCTGCAGCTTGGAGGCGAGCTGCCCTCGTCCTCCTTTCGTACTCATTTGCCTCCTCTCTGGTTATAAAATATCTTCCTTTTCCCTGAAAGTCAAAGAGAGCAGGAGCAGGGAGAACAATATTGACAGGGTGACGCCTGTCAAAGATTAGTCGGTACTGGAGAGGTGGTTCATTCCTCTCGACAAACTGGTGGTGAACCATAGCATTAAAGTCTAGATAAGTAGGAGGCAATTCAATATCATCATCACGTATGGTTACACCAAGAAAATCAGCTAAGCGGGTTGCATAAATTCCACCAAAGAAATCTCCATTAAATCTATTATGATGCAACCTACGTGCAACAATGGCTCCCAAATTATAAGATTTGTCTCCCAACACAGCACTCCTAAGAATACTGAGGTCAGGGACACACATATGACATGCTTCATCTTTACCATTTATGCACCTACCTATAAAGAGAGCAAAATAATGTATAGCAGGAAAATGAATGCTCCCTATGGTAGCTTGTGCTATATCTCTAGATTCCCCCACAGTTATACTAGCAAGAAAATCTCTAAATTCAGATTTGCGAGGTTCACTAGCACTACCCCATTGTGGAAGTTTGCAAGCAGTGGTAAAATCCTCTAAGTCCATAGTATAAGATTTTTCATAAAGATCAAACATGACAGTTTTAGAATTGCGTGAAGATGAAAATTCAAAACTCCTCACAAAGGAACTAGTGAGATAGTGGTACTGGCGGCACTTTCCCTCCTCGAAGCTCACAAGATCAGCGTTATGCAAATATGCGTTAAATTCTTCCTTGATTCCCGCTCGATCCATAAAGTCCTCTGAAGGCCATTCACATGGCCGCACTGGAGCGTTCCTTGGTGGCTCATCGTCAGCATCACGCATTGCAAGCCTGGGTCCTTGCTTCCTTGAAGAACCACCTTGGTACATTTTCCTAAGCATATTTCTTCCTCTAAAAAATTTCTGAAATTTTTAGTAACTTCAAATAAAAGTGAACCAAGCTCAACAAAATTGATAGCAACTACTCCTACAAGTGCCTAGAGACTATATCATGCATTAGAACTACTTGGGACCATATAAATTTAACATGCAAGCTCAAGAACATGGTCACCTAGGCAGCACAAATTTGCAATGAATAAGGCACTAGAACAAAAACTAATTGGACCAATGGAGGAGTCACATACCAAGGAACAATCCCCCCAAGCAGTTTTGTGAGAGGTGCTTTGAGCAAGGAGATCGAAAATCGCAGCAAAATGAGCTAGAACTCGTGCTTGAGCTGGATGGTGATTTTTTTGGGAGGAAGAAGAAGTGTGTGGGTGCAGGAATAAGTGGAGGGGAGCCACCGTGGGCCCACGAGGCAGGGGGCGCGCCCTGTAGGGGTGGGCGCGCCCTGGACCCTCGTGGCCAGGTGCTTGCTCCCCTGCTTTGTTCTCAGTGCCAGATATCCTCAAATATTCCAGAAAAAATCATATTTTAATTTCAGGGCATTTGGAGAACTTTTATTTTCGGGGTATTTTTATATTGCACGGATAATTCAGAAAACTGACAGAAAAGTACTATTTTTACTTTATTTCAACTAAATAACAGAAAGTAAAAGGAGGGTACAGAAGGTTGTGCCTTCTAGTTTCATCCATCTCATGCTCATCAAAAGGAATCCACTAACAAGGTTAATCAGGTCTTGTTAACAAACTCATTCCGAGTAACATGGAACCGGAGAAATTTTTAATAACACTATGTTACCTCAACGGGGATATGCACATCCCCAATAATAAGAATATCATATTTCTTCTTGACAGTAGGAAGAGGAAATTCAAAACCTCCAAAAATAATCGATGGAAATTTTCCAATAGAATTTATACTGTGAACTTGAGGTTGTTTCCTCGGAAAGTGTACCGTATGCTCATTGCCATTAACATGAAAAGTGACATTGCCTTTGTTGCAATCAATAACAGCCCCTGCATTATTCAAAAAGGGTCTTCCAAGAATAATAGACATACTATCGTCCTCGGGAATATCAAGAATAACAAAGTTCGTTAAAATAGTAACGTTTGCAACCACAACAGGCACATCATCACAAATACCGACATGTATAGCAGTTGATTTATCAGCCATTTGCAAAGATATTTCAGTAGGTGTCAACTTATTCAAATCAAGTCTACGATATAAAGAGAGAGGCATAACACTAACACCGGCTCCAAGATCACATAAAGCAGTTTTAACATAGTTTCTTTTAATGGAGCATGGTATAGTGGGTACTCTTGGATCTCCAAGTTTCTTTGGTATTCCACCCTTAAAGGTATAATTAGCAAGCATGGTGTAAATTTCAGCTTCCGGTATCTTTCTTTTATTAGTAACAATTTCTTTCATATACTTAGCATAAGGATTCATTTTGAGCATATCAGTTAATCGCATACGCAAAAAGATAGGTCTAATCATTTCAGCAAAGCGCTCAAAATCCTCGTCATCCTTTTTCTTGGATGGTTTGGGAGGAAAAGGCATGGGTTTCTGAACCCATGGCTCCCTTCCTTTGCCGTGCTTCCTAGCAACAAAGTCTCTCTTATCATAAAGTTGATTCTTTGATTGTGGGTTATCAAGATCAATAGCAGGTTCAATTTCTACATCATTGTCATTGCTAGGTTGAGAATCAACATGAACATCATCATTAACATTATCACTAGGTTCATGTTCATTACCAGATTGTGTTTCAGCATCAGAAATAGAAATATCATTTGGATTCTCAGGTGGTTCAGTAATAGGTTCACTAGAAGCATACAAAGTCCTATCATTTTTCTTTTTCTTCTTTTTAGAAGGACTGGGTGCATCTATATTATTTCTCTGAGAATCTTGCTCAATTCTCTTAGGATGGCCTTCAGGATACAAAGGTTCCTGAGTCATTTTACCAGTTCTAGTAGCCACTCTAACAGCAAAATCATTATTCTTACTATTCAATTCATTGAGCAAATCATTCTGAGCCTTAAGTACTTGTTCTACTTGAGTGGTAACCATAGAAGTATGTTTAATAATGAGTTTAAGTTCACCTTTAACTCTAGACATATAATCACCCAAGTGTCCAAGCATATTTGAATTGTATTTCAATTGTCTACTAACATAAGCATTGAAGTTTTCTTGTTTAACAATAAAATTGTCAAACTCATCTAAGCATTGTCTAGGAGACTTATAACGAGGAATATCACCTTCATCAAATCTATAGAGAGAATTTACCTTTACTACCTGTGTCGGGTTATCAAGACCATGTGTTTCTTCCATAGGTAATGGATTAAGATCATATGTTTCTTCAACCGGCGGTAAATTCTTAACATCTTCAGCTTTAATACCCTTTTCTTTCATAGATTTCTTTGCCTCTTGCATATCTTCAGGACTGAGAAATAGAACACCCCTCTTCTTCGGAGTTGGTTTAGGAATAGGCTCAGGAATTGGCTGAGGAAGTGTCCAATTACTTTCAATTGTCAACATCCGGTGTTCTTTCCCTGAAAACAGAACCAGCACAACTATCCAGGTAATCTCTGGAAGCATCGGTTAGTCCATTATAAAAGATATCAAGTATTTCATTTTTTTTGAGAGGATGATCAGGCAAAGCATTAAGTAATTGGAGAAGCCTCCCCCAAGCTTGTGGGAGACTCTCTTCTTCAATTTGCACAAAATTATATATTTCCCTTAAAGCAGCTTGTTTCTTATGAGCAGGGAAATATTTAGCAGAGAAGTAATAAATCATATCCTGGGGACTACACACACAACCAGGATCAAGAGAATTAAACCATATCTTAGCATCACCCTTTAATGAGAACGGAAATATTTTAAGGATATAAAGGTAGCGAGATTTCTCATCATTAGTGAACAGGGTGGCTATATCATTTAATTTAGTAAGATGTGCCACAACAGTTTCAGATTCATAGCCATAAAAAGGATCAGATTCAACCAAAGTAATTATATCAGGATCAACAGAGAATTCATAATCCTTATCAGTAAAATAGATAGGTGAAGTAGCAAAAGCTGGGCCAGGTTTCATTCTAGCATTAAGAGATTGCTGCTTCCATTTAGCTAATAACTTCTTAAGATCATATCTATCATTGCAAGCTAAAATAGCTCTAGCAGCTTCTTCATCCATAACATAACCCTCAGGAACAACATGTAATTCATATTTATTAGGGGGAGAGTCTTCATCATCACTTTCATCAATATTATCAGTTTCAACAATTTCATTCTCTCTAGCCCTAGCAAGTTGTTCATCAAGAAATTCACCAAGTGGCACAGTAGTATCAAGCATAGAAGTAGTTTCATCATAAGTATCATGCATAGCAGAAGTGGCATCATCAATAACATGCGACATATCAGAATGAATAGCAGAAGCAAGTTTAGGTGTCGCAAGCTTACTCAAAACAGAAGGTGAATCAAGTGCAGAGCTAGATGGATAAATTTTTGTTTTCTCGTCTTTCAAGTTCTTCATAGTGACCAGCAGATATAAATCCCAAGTGACTCAAACAATAGAGCTATGATCCCCGGCAACGGCGCCAGAAAATAGTCTTGATAACCCACAAGTATAGGGGATCGCAACAGTTTTCGAGGGTAGAGTATTCAACCCAAATTTATTGATTCGACAGAAGGGGAGCCAAAGAATATTCTCAAGTATTAGCAGTTGAGTTGTTAATTCAACCACACCTGGATAACTTAGTATCCGCAGCAAAGTATTTAGTAGCAAAGTAATATGGAAGTAACGGTAACCGTAGCAAAAGTAATATTTTTGGGTTTTGTAGTGATTGTAATAGTAGCAACGGAAAAGTAAATAAGCGAAGAACAATATGTGAAAAGTTCATAGGCATTGGATCGGTGATGGAGAATTATGCCGGATGCGGTTCATCATGTAACAGTCATAACATAGGGTGACACAGAACTAGCTCCAATTCATCAATGTAATGTAGGCATGTATTCCGAATATAGTCATACGTGCTTATGGAAAAGAACTTTCATGACATCTTTTGTCCTACCCTCCCGTGGCAGCGGGGTCCTAATGGAAACTAAGGGATATTAAGGCCTCCTTTTAATAGAGTACCGGACCAAAGCATTAACACATAGTGAATACATGAACTCCTCAAACTACGGTCATCACCGGGAGTGGTCCCGATTATTGTCACTTCGGGGTTGCCGGATCATAACACATAGTAGGTGACTATAGACTTGCAAGATAGGATCAAGAACGCACATATATTCATGAAAACATAATAGGTTCAGATCTGAAATCATGGCACTCGGGCCCTAGTGACAAGCATTAAGCATAGCAAAGTCATAGCAACATCAATCTTAGAACATAGTGGATACTAGGGATCAAACCCTAACAAAACTAACTCGATTACATGATAAATCTCATCCAACCCATCACCGTCCAGCAAGCCTACGATGGAATTACTCACGCACGGCGGTGAGCATCATGAAATTGGTGATGGAGGATGGTTGATGATGACGACGGCGACGGATTCCCCTCTCCGGAGCCCCGAACGGACTCCAGATCAGCCCTCCCGAGAGGTTTTAGGGCTTGGCGGTGGCTCCGTATCGTAAAACACGATGAATCCTTCTCTCTGATTTTTTTCTCCGCGAACACGAATATATGGAGTTGGAGTTGAGGTCGTGGAGCCTCAAGGGGCCCACTTGGCAGGGGGCGCGCCCAGGGGGGAGGCGCGCCCCCACCCTCGTGGACAGGTGGAGGCCCCCCTGACGTGGATTCTTCTTCCAGTATTTTTAATATTTTCCAAAAATAAGTTCCGTGGAGTTTCAGGTCATTCCGAGAACTTTTGTTTCTGCACATAAATAACACCATGGCAATTCTGCTGAAAACAGCGTCAGTCCGGGTTAGTTCCATTCAAATCATGCAAGTTAGAGTCCAAAACAAGGGAAAAAGTGTTTGGAAAAGTAGATACGATGGAGACGTATCACTGGTCGGCCACCTCGTGGCCGAGACAGAGCGGCATATCAGCCCGAAGTCCAGCCCGCACCCCGTCGCCAGTCAAACAAAAACACCAAGGCCCGGGGCAACATGCAGGACCCGCGAGACGTATTGGACAACAAAACGGGACATAAAAGATCGATCTACGGATCATGGGGGCGCGCACCAACGCGTGACGATGACCGTCGCGCCGGATATACTAAAAGCAAATCCGGCCGGGCCGAACAGAGCAGACAAGACTCATATGAACTGCGTTGTGATATAGCCAGGTACAGAGGCACCGCACACCCTCTATGCTTCACTGATGAAGTAATGGATCATGAATTCCTAGAAGGGTTTAAACCCGTGAGCATTGAATCATACGATGGTACAACAGACCCCGCGGTATGGATAGAGGATTTCTTGCTCCACATTCACATGGCCCGCGGGGATGATCTACACGCCATCAAGTATCTCCCGCTAAAACTCAAAGGGTCGGCTCGGCATTGGCTGAATAGCTTGCCGGCAAACTCCATCGGAAGTTGGGAGAACCTGGCAGACGCATTCCTGGACAACTTCCAGGGCACTTATGTGTGACCACCGGATGCTGATGATTTAAGTCACATAACACAACGGCCCGGATAGTCAGCCAGGAAATTTTGGACTCGGTTCCTAACTAAAAAGAACCAAATTGTCGACTATCCGGATGCCGAAGCCCTAGCGGCCTTTAAACATAACATCCGTGAAGAGTGGCTCGCCTGACAGCTCGGCCAAGAGAAGCCAAAATCCATGGCAGCCCTCACGACACTCATGACCCACTTTTGCGCGGGCGAAGATAGCTGGTTGGCCCGTAGCAACAACACAGCTAGCAACCCTGGCACATCAGAGGCCAGAGATAGCAACGGCAAACCCCGACACAACAAACACAAGCGCCGCAAAAATGGTGAAAACGCCAAAGATACGGCAGTCAATACCGGATTCAGTGGCTCTAAGTCCGGTCAGCGGAAAGGGCCACTCAAAATGACAATTCGGGTTCGTCCAGTCTGGACCGCATACTCGACCGCCAATGCCAAATTCATGGTGCCCCAGGAACACCAGCCAATCATACCAACAGAGAATGCTGGGTCTTCAAACAAACTGGCAGGTCAGGCACCAAAAACAAAGATAAGGGGTCTCAAAGCGATGATGGCGACGAGGAACCCAGATCACCGGATACAGGAGGGCAAAAGAAATTTCCCCCGCAAATCCAAACGGTGAACGTGATAAACGACACCCACACTCCCAACCCGGACCGGATGCGCACCTTTAGGGATGTCGACTTAACGGAACCAGTCGTCCACAATATAAACTAGGGCCGATAACCTTCAACCGCACGGATCGTCCGGTTAACACCAACCAGGGCAATCCAGCCGCACTAGTCCCGACCCAATAATTGACGGGTTCCACCTCACACGAGTCCTTATGGACGGAGGCAGCAGTCTAAACCTGCTTTACCAGGACACAGTGCGCAAGATGGGCATCGATCATTCTGTGATCAAGCCCACTGAAGCCACCTTCAGAGGTATTATACCAGGTGTGGAGGCCAGCTGTACAGGCTCCATCGCCCTTGAGGTAGTCTTCGGATCACCAGACAATTACCGTGCCGAAGAGTTAATCTTCGACATCGTCCCCTTTCGCAGTGATTGTCAGGCACTGCTCGGACGAACCGCGTTCGCTCGATTCAACGCGGTGCCACATTACACCTACCGTAAGCTCAAGATGCCTGGTCCGCACAGCGTCATCACGGTTAATGGCAAGGCCGAACTTTCCCTCGGCACCAAGGAGTATACCGCTGCTTTAACAGCAGAAGCAACGAGTGGCACCTTTCAATCGAACCTCGAGTCGACGGCCAGGCTCCCGGACACCGCCAAAGGACTCCGGACTACTTTGCGGTGGGATAGTCCGGCTCGTCTAGAGCTTAATTAAACACTCCAACGAAGGCCAGGACAGGCCACATACCGCGGCTCAACCGCTCTGCGGCACACAAACACTTCTTACATTTTCTTTGCAGGTTCACCTTCGCGCAGACCAGGACCAGTGATATGGAAGCAGCTCGAACGCGCAGGGGAATCCTTAGATATTTGTTGTGGCGACCATCCGACTATACTCCGGATCCGCACACGGCCTCTTCCCCCCTGGTCTCAGCAGGTTCCACAGTCATATTTCTTTTTTTTACCTGTACTCATACGCATCAACGTACTATTCAAATACAACATATGGATTTATATGACGCTTATCTGCTGTTATTTCTTATTGAAATTCTTTTGTCAAGTGGCATCCGTACACCGTGATATGCCTCAAATATGCCAGGGGCTTCGTTTTACCCATAATACGGCAATAAAGTCCGAACACCTTCATGGAAGTTCGGCACCCCGAACTTATAGCATTATATGCATCAGCTCCGAATCATGTCTTGGGTCAAATGTTGGGTTTGCCCGGCTCCCATGTTTTGCTGCCTTACGTTCCGCTATATCGGCTAAGGCGGCACAGGCAGAACTACTGCGATTGTGTCCTGGTTCTTCCGGACGAGCACCTCAGTAGAGAAAGCCGAAAACTGACTGTCATGATACGGCGAGAGCTGATCAGCTGTTCGAGAGGTTGTAAAATCCTTAAGGATTTCTCCCGCATAATGCCATAACCAATGCAGCGTGCGATGGATCGGTTTTTCTTCCGATCAGGTGCTTATAGAGCCCCTCGTACGGTCTTCCGAACACCAGGGGCTGCGCCTACCTTCCTTTTCTAAAGCTCCTATGGCTAAGTGAGAGTGATAAAGCCCTATAGTCCGATTGCCTGGTTCGTTGTGCTGAACACCTCCTTCGAAGGACCCAAAACTGGGATAAAGAGTGATCAGGTTTATCCCGAACACCCCCGTACTTCCTACGTGGGGGCAGAAGTCGACGACTGGCCAACTCTCAGGATTAATATATAAAACAGTCGCGCAGGATGATAAACTTTTATATAGCAGGCAATAAATAATAGAAATGACCTTGATCAACATTACAAAGGACAACATGATTGTATTCATGAAAACATAATGTCCTTGGTGCATTGCTCGGCCGCAAGGCAGGATCCCTTCAGGACACTTTCATAATATAATTCGGGCTTTCGGTGCTCCTTTCCCTCTGGCGGTCCCTCGGTCATCAGCTTTTCAGCATCCATCTTCCCCCAGTGCACCTTTGCGCAAGCGAAGGCCATTCGCGGACCCTCTATACAGAACGACCGCTTGATGACGTCAAGTCGAGGGCAGGCACTCACCAGCCGCTTCACGAGCCCGAAGTAGCTGCTTAGAATCGGCTCGGCGGGCCACAGCCGGATAATCAAATCCTTCATGGCTAGTTCGGCCGCCCTATGCAGTTCGATCAGCTGTTTCAGTTGATCGGCAAAAGGCACCGGATAATTCGGTGCCAGATACTGCGACCAGAAGAGCTTATCCGCAGTGTTCATTTCTTCGGCTCAGTAGAATTGGGCGGCATCCGATATGCTGCGGGGCAGTTCCGCAAATACCCCTGGAGAAATCCGAACTCAAAATTAGAAACATGATTTTCTCCTCAAATACTTGCTTTACATGGAAAAAAGCCTTACCCGCCGCGATCTTCCTCGCCTCTTGGATCTCCTGCAGGGCGCCTTGGGTTTCCCCCCGGGCATCGCGTGGCCTGATGAGCCCTGGTGAGTTTGGATTCTTTCTCCGTTAAACTCTCTCCATGGTCTCGCATTTCTTCACGGCCTCTTGAAGCTCTTGCTCAGCTTCCATAACCCTGGCCTCGTGCTTCTCACGAAGAGCCTGTTCTGCGGCTGCCTTTTCCTCGGCCTCGGCAACAACCTTCTTCAGAGCCTCGACTTCGGTCATCGCCCCTGGCGCAAATTATGACACATATTTTATCATACTGGAAATTCGTTCACACTGAATGCGAACAAGGCTTGCGCATACCTTGTTTATCTTCCAACTGCCTTTTGAACTGGCCAAGTTCTTCTTTGGCCCGCTCCAGACTTTGATTCAGTCGGGAGACCTCCACAGTATGAGAGGCAGCAGCCACAACAGACGCCTGCTTATAAAAGAAGAGAGATAGATGTCATCAAGTGAGTCTTCCTGCGAACATAAATTTGATCCTCTGTCCGGTTCTTTCTTTCACCAAACAGTGTATCAGGGGCTACTATCCATACTATGACACTCTTCGAAACCTCATAAAACATACCTCAAAGCCTCTTATAAGGCTGATACAGGCTTCATTCAGTCCACTCTCAGCAGACTGAATCTTCTCAATCACCGCACCCATAAGGGCACGGTGTTCATCGACGATGGAGGCGCTCTTCAGCGCCGCCAACAAAGCATCCGGCACCTCTGGTTGGACAGAGGTTGCTGGTGGAACAGGCATGCCCCCTCCAGCCGAGGGAGGCCGCCTGCTTGATTCTGGAGCCGTATTGGTCTCCGGAACTGCGTCCGGCTGGGGGCCGAATTCAAGATGGCCCCCGCCGTCGACTCCCATGGGAATCTTCTCCCCCATGTCTCCGGCCCCTGAAGTTTGACCTCCAGGCGCCGCCTTCACGATCTTTCCCCCCCTCCTTGGCCGGGGTCCTTCTGGGACGAAGCCTCGGTGTTATTCACATATTCGGGGGAAGGGGCCTTCGGGGGCGTCCCGCTCTCCATAGCATCCGAGCTCAGCAAATCCTCTGATGAGGATTGTTCGGTGCAGGACCTCGCCGGACTACAAAAAATATGGCTCAGGTTGAAATATTATGCCATGATGAGTCTAGACGCATAAATGCTACCTCTTGAGCATTGTGTTGGTTTTCCCTTGAAGAGGAAAGGGTGATGCAGCAAAGTAGCGTAAGTATTTCCCTCAGTTTTTGAGAACCAAGGTATCAATCCAGTAGGAGGCCACGCACGAGTCCCTCGCACCTACACAAACAAATAAATCCTCACAACCAACGCGATAAGGGGTTGTCAATCCCTACACGGTCACTTACGAGAGTGAGATCTGATAGATATGATAAGATAATATTTTTGGTATTTTTGTGATAAAGATGCAAAGTAAAATAAAATAAAAATAAAAGGCAACGAAAATAGCTAAGTGTTGGAAGATTAATATGATGGAAAATAGACCCGGGGGCCATAGGTTTCACTAGTGGCTTCTCTCAAGAGCATAAGTATTTTACGGTGGGTGAACAAATTACTGTTGAGCAATTGACATAATTGAGCATAGTTATGAGAATATCTAGGTATGATCATGTATATAGGCATCACGTCCGAAACAAGTAGACCGACTCCTGCCTGCATCTACTACTATTACTCCACACATCGACCGCTATCCAGCATGCATCTAGAGTATTAAGTTCATAAGAACAGAGTAACGCTTTAAGTAAGATGACATGATGTAGAGGGATAAACTCATGCAATATGATATAAACCCATCTTGTTATCCTCAATGGCAACAATACAATACGTGCCTTGCTGCCCCTACTGTCACTGGGAAAGGACACCGCAAGCTTGAACCCAAAGCTAAGCACTTCTCCCATTGCAAGAAAGATCAATCTGGTAGGCCAAACCAAACTGATAATTCGAAGAGACTTGCAAAGATAACCAATCATACATAAAAGAATTCAGAGAATATTCAAATATTGTTCATAGATAAACTTGATCATAAACCCACAATTCATCGGTCTCAACAAACACACCGCAAAAGAAGATTACATCGAATAGATCTCCACGAGAGAGGGGGAGAACATTGTATTGAGATCCAAAAAGAGAGAAGAAGCCATCTAGCTAATAACCATGGACCCGAAGGTCTGAGGTAAACTACTCACACTTCATCGGAAGGGCTATGGTGTTGATGTAGAAGCCCTCCGTGATTGATGCCCCCTCTGGCGGAGCTCCGGAAAAGGCCCCAAGATGGGATCTCACAGGTACAGAAGGTTGCGGCGGTGGAATTAGGTTTTTGGCTCCGTGTCTGGTAGTTTGGGGGGACGTAGGTATATATAGGAGGAAGAAGTACGTCGGTGGAGCAACGTGGGGCCCACGAGGGTGGAGGGCGCGCCCAGGGGGTAGGTGCGCCCCCTACCTCATGCCTTCCTGGTTGATGTCTTGACGTAGGGTCCAATTCCTCTGGATCACGTTCGTTCCAAAAATCACGTTCCCGAAGGTTTCATTCCGTTTGGACTCCGATTTATATTCTTTTTCTGCGAAACTCTGAAATAGGAAAAAAATAGCAATTCTGGGCCGGGCCTCCGGTTAATAGGTTAGTCCCAAAAATAATATAAAAGTGTATAATAAAGCCCAATAATGTCCGAAACAGAATATAATATAGCATGGAACAATAAAAAATTATAGATATGTTGGAGACGTATCAAGCATCCCCAAGCTTAATTCCTACTCGTCCTCGAGTAGGTAAATGATAAAAACTGAATTTTTGATGTGGAATGCTACTTGGCATAATTTCAATGTAATTCTCTTAATAGTGGTATGAATATTCAGATCCGAAAGATTCAAGACAAAAGTTTAATATTTACATAAAAATAATAATACTTCAAGCATACTAACTAAGCAATTATGTCTTCTCAAAATAACATGGCCAAAGAAAGTTATCCCTACAAAATCATATAGTCTGGCTATGCTCTATCTTAACCACACAAAATATTTAAATCATGCACAACCCCGATGACAAGCCAAACAATTGTTTCATACTTTTGACGTTCTCAAACTTTTTCGATCTTCACGCAATACATGAGCGTGAGCCATGGACATAGCACTATATGTGGAATAGAATGGTGGTTGTGGAGAGGACAAAAAAAGAGAAGATAGTCTCACATCAACTAGGCATATCAACGGGCTATGGAGATGCCCATTAATAGATATCAATGTGAGTGAGTAGGGATTGCCATGCAACAGATGCACTAGAGCTATAAGTATATGAAAGCTCAACAAAAGAAACTAAGTGGGTGTGCATCCAACTTGCTTGTTCACGAAGACCTAGGGCATTTTGAGGAAGCCCATCATTGGAATATACAAGCCAAGTTCTATAATGAAAATTTTCCCACTAGTATAAGAAAGTGATATCATAGGAGACTGTCTATCATGAAGATCATAGTGCTACTTTGAAGCACAAGTGTGATAAAAGGATAGTAACATTGTCCCTTCTCTCTTTTTCTCTCATTTTTTATTTGGGCCTTTTCTATTTTTTTATGGCCTCTTTTTTTTCGTCCGGAGTCTCATCCCGACTTGTGGGGGAATCGTAGTCTACATCATCCTTTCCTCACTTGGGACAATGCTCTAAAAAATGATGATCATCGCACTTTTATTTACTTACAACTCAACATTTACAACTCAATACTTAGAACAAAATATGACTCTATGTGAATGCCTCCGGCGGTGTACCGGGATATGCAATGAATCAAGAGTGACATGTATGAAAGAATTATGAACGGTGGCTTTGCCACAAATACAATGTCAACTACATGATCATGCAAAGCAATATGACAATGATGGAGCGTGTCATAATAAACGGAACGGTGGTAAGTTGCATGGCAATATATCTCGGAATGGCTATGGAAATGCCATGATAGGTAGGTATGGTGGCTGTTTTGAGGAAGGTATATGGTGGGTGTATGATACTGGCGAAAAGTGCACGGTATTAGAGAGGCTAGCAATGGTGGAAGGAAGAAAGTGCGTATAATCCATGGACTCAACATTAGTCATAAAGAACTCATATACTTATTGCAAAAATCTACAAGTTATCAAAGCAAAGTATTACGCGCATGCTCCTAGGGGGATAAATTGGTAGGAAGAGACCATCGCTCGTCCCCGACCGCCACTCATAAGGAAGACAATCAATAAATAAATCATGCTCCGACTTCATCACAGAACGGTTCACCATACGTGCATGCTACGGGAATCACAAACTTCAACACAAGTATTTCTCAAATTCAAAACTACTCAACTAGCATGACTCTAATATCACCATCTTCATATCTCAAAACAATTTTCAAGAATCAAACTTCTCATAGTATTCAACACACTCATAAGAATTTTTTTACTAATCTTGGATGCCTATTTCTTTAGGACTAATTTCTCAATTCAAGAAAATTACCATGCTGTTTTGTAGGACTCTCAAAATAATCTAAGTGAAGCATGAGAGAACAATAGTTTCTATAAAACAAAACCACCACCGTGCTCTAAAAGATATAAGTGAAGCACTAGAGCAAAAAGTATATAACTCAAAAGATATAAGTGAAGCACATAGAGTATTCTAACAATTTCCGAATCATGTATGTCTCTCTCAAAAGGTGTGTACAGAAAAGATGATTGTGGCAAAATAACAAATAAAGACTCAAATCATACAAGACGCTCCAAGCAAAACACATATCATGTGGTGAATAAAAATATAGCTCCAAGTAAAGTTACCGATGGAAGTAGACGAAAGAGGGGATGCCTTCCGGGGGATCCCCAAGCTTTGGCTTTCTGGTGTCCTTAGATTATCTTGGGGTGCCATGGGAATCCCCAAGCTTAAGCTCTTGCCACTCCTTGTTCCATAATCCATCAAATCTTTTACCCAAAACTTGAAAACTTCACAACACGAAACTTAACAGAAAATCTCGTGAGCTCCGTTAGCAAAAGAAAACAAAACACCACTTCAAGGTACTGTAATGAACTCATTCTTTATTTATATCGGTGTTAAACCTACTGTATTCCAACTTCTCTATGGTTTATAAACTATTTTACTAGCCATATACTCATCAAAATAAGCAAACAACACAAGAAAAACAGAATCTGTCAAAAACAGAACAGTCTGTAGTAATCTGTGACTAACGCAAACTTCTGGAACTCAAAAATTTCAGCCAAAATAGGACGACCTAGACAATTTGTTTATTGATCAGCATCAATTGGAATCAATATTTTATCACGTTCTGGTGATTTTTAACAATTATTTTCGTGAACAGAAAGTTTCTGGAATTTTCAGCAAGATCAAATAACTATCATCCAAGAAGATCCTATAGGTTAAACTTGGCGCAAACACTAATGAAAACATAAAAACACATCTAACCAGAGGCTAGCTCAAAGATTTATTCCTAAACAGAAGCAAAAAACAAAAAAACTAAAAATAAAATTGGGTTGCTTCCCAACAAGCGCTATCATTTAACGCCCCTAGCTAGGCATAAAAGCAAGGATAGATCTAGGTGTTGCCATCTTTGGTAGGCAATACATAAGTGGCTCTCATGATAGATTCATATGGTAATTTTATTTTCTCTCTAGGAAAGTGTTCCATGCCTTTCCTTAACGGAAATTGGAATCTAATATTTCCCTCCTTCATATCAATAATTGCACCAATCGTTCTAAGGAAAGGTCTACCAAGAATAATAGGACATGATGGATTGCAATCTATATCAAGAACAATAAAATCTACGGGCACATAGTTCCTATTTGAAACAATAAGAACATCATTAATTATTCCCATAGGTTTCTTAATAGTGGAATCCGCAAGGTGCAAGTTTAAAGAACAATCATGAAAATCACGGAAACCTAGCAAATCACATAAAGTTTTTGGAATCGTGGAAACACTAGCACCCAAATCACACAAAGCATAACATTCATGATCTTTAATTTTAATTTTAATAGTAGGTTCCCACTCATCATAAAGTTTTCTAGGGATAGAAACTTCCAACTCAAGTTTTTCTTCATAAGATTGCATCAAAGCATCAATGATATGTTTGGTAAAGGCTTTATTTTGACTATAAGCATGTGGAGAATTTAGCACGGATTCCAACAAGGAAATACAATCTATCAAAGAGCAATTATTATAATTAAATTCCTTGAAATCCAAAATAGTGGGTTCATTAATATCTAGAGTTTTGATCTCTTCAATCCCACTTTTACCAATTTTTGCATCAAAATCTAAAGACTCTGAATTTTTGGAACGCCTTCTAGGTAAAGGTGGATCATATTCAGTACCATCATTATCAAGATTCATATTGCAAAACAAAGATTTAATAGGGGACACATCAATAACTTTTAGATCTTCATCGTTATTTTCATAAAAATTAGAAGAACACGCTTTAACAAAGCAATCTTTCTTAGCACGCATCCTAGCGGTTCTTTCTTTGCACTCATCAATGGAAATTATCATGTCTTTGAGAGACTCATTGATATCATGCTTAGGTGGAATAGATCTAAGTTTCAAAGAATCAACATCAAGAGAAATTCTATCAACGTTCCTAGACAATTCATCAACTTTAAGCAATTTTTCTTCAAGCAAAGCATTGACATTCTTTTGCGAATTCATAAACTCCTTAACACTAGTCTCAAATTCAGAAGGCATCTTATTAAAATTTCCATAAGAATTGTTGTAGGAATTACCATAATTATTAGAGGAATTACTAGGATACGGCCTAGGATTAAAGTTTCCTCTATACGCGTTGTTACCAAAATTATTCCTACCAACAAAATTCACATCCATAGATTCATTATTATTCTCAATCAAAGTAGACAAAGGCATGCCCTTAGGATCAGAAGAAACATTTTTACTAGCAAATAATTTCATAAGTTCATCCATCTTTCCACTCAAAACATTAATTTCTTCTATCGCATGCACTTTTTTATTAGTAGATCTTTCAGTGTGCCATTGAGAATAATTAACCATAATATTATCTAGGAGTTTAGTAGCTTCTCCTAAAGTGATTTCCATAAAAGTGCCTCTCGCGGCCGAATCTAAAAGATTTCTAGAAGCAAAATTCAATGCAGCATAATTTTTTTGTATAATCATCCACAAATTCAAACCATGTGTAGGGCAATTACGTATCATTAATTCATCCTCTCCCAAGCTTGTGCAACATGTTCATGATCAAGTTGCTTAAAATTCATAATATCGTTTCTAAGAGAGATGATCTTAGCGGGAGGAAAATACTTAGAGATAAAAGCATCTTTGCACTTATTCCAAGAATCAATACTATTTTTAGGCAAAGACGAAAACCAAGCTTTAGCATGATCTCTAAGCGAAAAAGGAAATAGCTTCAATTTAACAATATCATTGTCAACATCTTTCTTCTTTTGCATATCACACAAATCAACGAAGCTATTTAGATGGGTAGCGGCATCTTCACTGGGAAGGCCGGCGAACTGATCTTTCATGACAAGATTCAACAAAGCAGCATTAATTTCACAAGATTCAGTATCGGTGAGAGGAGCAATCGGAGTTCTAAGGAAATCATTGTTGTTGGTATTGTTAAAGTCACACAATTTGGGATTATCTTGAGCCATCGTGACAAGCAAGCAATCCAACACACGAGCAAACAAGAATCAACCGAAAAAGAGGCGAACGGAAAAAGAGAGGGCGAATAAAACGGCAAGGGTGAAGTGGGGGAGAGGAAAACGAGAGGCAAATGGCAAATAATGTAATGCGGGAGATAAGGGTTTGTGATGGGTACTTGGTATGTTGACTTTTGCGTAGACTCCCCGGCAACGACGCCAGAAATCCTTCTTGCTACCTCTTGAGCACTGCGTTGGTTTTCCCTTGAAGAGGAAAGGGTGATGCAGCAAAGTAGCGTAAGTATTTCCCTTAGTTTTTGAGAACCAAGGTATCAATCCAGTAGGAGGCCACGCACGAGTCCCTCGCACCTACACAAACAAATAAATCCTCGCAACCAACGCAATAAAGGGGTTGTCAATCCCTTCATAGTCACTTACGAGAGTGAGATCTGATAGATATGATAAGATAATATGTTTGGTATTTTTATGATAAAGATGCAAAGTAAAATAAAAGGCAATAAAAATAGCTAAGTGTTGGAAGATTAATATGATGGAAAATAGAACCGGGGGCCATAGGTTTCACTAGTGGCTTCTCTCGAGAGCATAAGTATTACGGTGGGTGAACAAATTACTGTTGAGCATTGACAGAATTGAGCATAGTTATGAGAATATATAGGTATGATCATGTATATAGGCATCACGTCCGAAACAAGTAGACCGACTGCTGCCTGCATCTACTACTATTACTCCACACATCGACCGCTATCCAGCATGCATCTAGAGTATTAAGTTCATAAGAACAGAGTAACGCTTTAAGTAAGATGACATGATGTAGAGGGATAAACTCATGCAATATGATATAAACCCCATTTTGTTATCCTCGACGGCAACAATAAAATACGTGCCTTGCTGCCCCTACTGTCACTTGGAAAGGACATCGCAAGATTGAACCCAAAGCTAAGCACTTCTCCCATTGCAAGAAACATCAATCTAGTAGGCCAAACCAAACTGATAATTCGAAGAGACTTGCAAAGATAACCAATCATACATAAAAGAATTCAGAGAAGATTCAAATACTGTTCATAGATAAACTTGATCATAAACCCACAATTCATCGGTCTCAACAAACACACCGCAAAAGAAGATTACATCGACTAGATCTCCACGAGAGAGGGGGAGAACATTGTATTGAGATCCAAAAAGAGAGAAGAAGCCATCTAGCTAATAACTATGGACCCGAAGGTCTGAGGTAAACTACTCACACATCATCGGAAAGGCTATGGTGTTGATGTAGAAGCCCTCCGTGATCGATGCCCCCTCCGGCGGAGCTCCGGAAAAGGCCCCAAGATGGGATCTCACGGGTACAGAAGGTTGCGGTGGTGGAATTAGGTTTTTGGCTCCGTGTCTGGTAGTTTGGGGGGACGTAGGTATATATAGGAGGAAGAAGTACGTCGGTGGAGCAACGTGAGGCCCACGAGGGTGGAGGGCGCGTCCAGGGTGGTAGGCGCGCCCCCCTACCTCGTGCCTTCCTCGTTGATGTCTTGACGTAGGGTCCAAGTCCTCTGGATCACGTTCGTTCGAAAATCACGTTCCCAAAGGTTTCATTCCGTTTGGACTTCGTTTGATATTCTTTTTCTGCGAAACTCTGAAATAGGCAAAAAAACAGCAATTCTGGGCTGGGCCTCCGGTTAATAGGTTAGTCCCAAAAATAATATAAAAGTGTATAATAAAGCCCAATAATGTCCAAAATAGAATATAATATAGCATGGAACAATCAAAAATTATAGATACGTTGGAGACGTATCAAGGACGAGCAGGAGTTAAGCTTGCGGATGCTTGATACGTCTCCAACATATCTATAATTTTTTATTGTTCCATGCTATTATATTATCTGTTTTGGATGTTTAATGGGCTTTATTATGCACTTTTATATTATTTTTGGGACTAACCTTCTAACCGGAGGCCCAGTGCAAATTGTTTTTTTTGCCTATTTTAGTGTTTCGCAGAAAAGGAATATCAAACGGAATCCAAACGGAATGAAACCTTCGGGAGAGTTATTTTTGGAACAAACGTGATCCAGGAGACTTGGAGTGGACGTCAAGGGAGCAACAAGGCGGCCATGAGGCAGGGAGGCGCGCCTAGGGGGGTAAGTGCGCCCCCACCCTCGTGGGCCCCTCGTGGCTCCACCGACCTACTTCCTTCGCCTATATATATACTCATATACCCCGAGAACATCCGAGAGCACCACGAAACTCTATTTCCACCGCTGCAACCTTCTGTACCCGTGAGATCCCATCTTGGGGACTTTTCCGGCGCTCCGCCGGAGGGGGAATCGATCACGGAGGGCTTCTACATCAACACCATAGCCTCTCCGATGATGTGTGAGTAGTTTACCACAGACCTTCGGGTCCATAGTTATTAGCTAGATGGCTTCTTCTCTCTCTTTGGATCTCAATACAAATTTCTCCTCGATTCTCTTGGAGATCTATTCAATGTAATTCTTTTTGCGGTGTGTTTGTCGAGATCCGATGAATTGTGGGTTTATGATTAAGATTATCTATGCACAATATTTGGTTCTTCTCTAAATTCTTATATGTATGATTTGATATCTTTGCAAGTCTCTTCGAATTATCAGTTTGGTTTGGCCTACTAGATTGATCTTTCTTGCAATGGCAGCAGTGCTTAGCTTTGGGTTTAATCTTGCGGTGTCCTTTCCTAGTGACAGCAGGGGCAGCAAGGCACGCATTGTATTGTTGCCATCGAGGATAAAAAGATGGGGTTTATATCATATTGCTTGAGTTTATCCCTCTACATCATGTCATCTTACCTAATGCGTTACTCCGTTCTTATGAACTTAATACTCTAGATGCATGCTGGATAGCGGTCGATGTGTGGAGTAATAGTAGTAGATGCAGAATCGTTTCAGTCTACTTATCGCGGACGCGATGCCTATATACATGATCATGCCTAGATATTCTCATAACTATGCGCTTTTCTATCAATTGCTCGACAGTAATTTGTTCACCCACCGTAGAATTTGCTATCTTGAGAGAAGCCACTAGTGAAACCTATGGCCCCCGGGTCTATTTTCCATCATATAAGTTTCCGATCTATTTTATTTTGCAATCTTTACTTTCCAATCTATATCATAAAAATACCAAAAATATTTATCTTATTATCTCTATCAGTTCTCACTTTTGCAAGTGGCCATGAAGGGATTGACAACCCCTTTATCGCGCTGGTTGCAAGGTTCTTATTTGTTTGTGTAGGTACAAGGCGACTTGCGTGTAACCTCCTACTGGATTGATACCTTGGTTCTCAAAAACTGTGGGAAATACTTATGCTACTTTGCTGCATCACCCTTTCCTCTTCAAGGGAAAACCAAAGCATGCTCAAGAAGTACGTAGCACACGACAAACGGCACAAAGGGCTACCGCCTTGCTTGAGCAACCTCGTTGGTTGCCACTCCAGCCACGACTCCATGATGCATCGGCCGTTACGATTGTGGGAGGGTGTCCGTCGGCTTGCCTTCGGATTCTTCTCCAGCCTCACCGTCTGCGTCGCTAGCGTTGTGACTGCAGGGGGTGTTGAGTATATTGATTATTAGGAAAGATGGGATAGACTAGGATTTGTTCTGGCTTGTCTTGTACTCCAAGTAGATCATTGTATTCCTATATATATGCCCACGAGGCTCAAGCAATACAATGAATTATTCCACCAAATCCCTCTCTCCCTTCTAACAATCCTGCCCTCTCCCGCACGTCCTGCCATGCAGGACTGCTGTTGTACTCTCCTTCTTCCCCCTCTGTACTTCTGTTGTAACAGTATATAGACCCATAGAGGCTAAGCAATATAGAGTGTGAGAGTTACATAATCTAACTCACGACTACACCACCCCAAAGCTTGCCGCGGCTAGATTCTGGGCGTCCGTAAGGAGCTCCACTAGCAACACACCACAACCCACTGATCCCAACCCCACCAAGCGCATGCCAGCCTGCGCGTGCGCAACCGACGACGTTCGCCACCGCTAGCTAGATACATAAGGCCGAGCGCAACCGACACCGTGAAGTCACCGCGTCCCCGACGCGCGCCTGCACCAGCTGCGTCACCGTGCCCCCTCAACGAGGGTTGGGCCCCGCAATGCCGCCATCGTGTGAGGGAGGACAGAAGGCCTCGTTGCCGCCGATGCCGGCCGAGCTTAGAGCATCTCTAGCAGACCCGCAAAATCCCGACCCGCATAAGCCGTTTACAGTTCGTGGAAAAGGGTATATGCGGGCCGGCGCGGGCGAGGTCAGACTCAGACCCGCAAAACGGACCCATAAAAAGGATATTCGCTGAATATGCTCTTTTACGGGTCGACTACGCGGGGTCTGCTCGGGCACCGCCGCGTTGACCCACAAACCGAAGACGCCCAATGATAGAATTTGACATCGATTTCGACAAATGAGTTCAAATTCAAACAATAGAATACAGTTCACACGCAAATAAAAACTTAGTTTTGTAGGACAAACGCAAAAGGGGGTCTTGCAAAAGTGACGACCATGTCCGGCATCATCTTGGTCGATCTTCACTCCGCGCCATCGAGTCCATGGAGGTCATCGGAACCACCAAGTCCACCTCCGGCGCTTGTTCCAACTCCCGCACTGAAATCATCGGCTGGTGCACTGAACGCATCGGCGACATTGGTTCCAAACCCCGTTGAGAAAACATCTCCGGCACTGTAACAAGCACTTGTCGACGCAACCATTCTCCTCTTCAAGATTTCTTCGGCAAGCAACTTGGACATGGCTTTGTTTTCAACGGCACGTGCTCTTCTCTCCTCAATGGCCGCTTTGTGCAACGCCTCGTCCTTAAGCAACTGCCATTTTTCTTGCTTCTCCTTTGCCTTCTTCTCGGCCAACTCTTTCTTAATCTCCAACGTCTTCGCTAACATCAACTCATTTGATTGCACCATGGCATCAATCTTGTCCTACAAGCTCGACGCTTCATGCTTCCTCTTCACCTTCTCCTTAGTCTTCTTGTCGCCATCGGGCTTGTTCAAGTTTCTTGGGCCATCATCATCCTCATCTTCATCCATGTTTGTAAGTGAACCTCTCTTCGGTGGGGATTCTTTGTCAATCAACTTCCACTTCTCGCACTCTTTGAACAAGTCCCAACAATGCTCTAGTTTGAAGAATTTGCCTTCCGAAGCTTCCATGTCTTTGTATCTTTGTTGGGCAATTTTGTCCTACACAATTAAAACAATGTCAAATTATGCAATCACTTTAAATGCTACAAATGATTTGCATCACTTGGAACGTGAACTCACATAGTCGGATTCCACGGTTCCACTCGGGGGGGGGGGGGGGGGCATTGCGAACTTGTTCCAAGCAAGCAGCCCAATGGCTACAAATCGGCTTGATCACCTCCCAACGACCTTGGAGTGACCGAAAGGTGTGTGGAGTCCTATTGGGATACTTTGCCATCATGCGGAAGTATTGATCTTCGATCCTTTGCCAATACCTCTTGGCGGTTTGAGAAGTACCAGTGCAAGCATCAAGAGACACCGCACTCCAGGCCTTGTTCAAGATTTGATCTTCGACCTCTGGCTTTTTCTTGTGCGCGATTGCTCATACTTTCCTCATCTATCTCCTCCACTTCTTCACCACCGTGATCATCCACGCCGCCCTCCGTTTCATTGTAATCGAATGCAGCGAACGGGGCTTGATCGATGTCAACGGCGTTGGTGTCCAACAAGTTCACGAACTCGGCAGTGGCATTGTTCAAACCACCGCTATAGTGAACGACAACAAGTCACGAGCTACCACAAATGGAGAAAAGCAAAGAAATTTGAAGGGACCGAAGAGGCATACCTTCCGGCCATTTCGTCAAACACCTTGCTTGCGGTGGAAGCAGCGCCGTTGAGCGGCATCGCCGGGGAACCTCTTGCCGGGGCGGAGGGAGTGGATGAAGGAGCCAGCTTCTTTGTAGCCGGAATCTTCTTCTGCTATACGCCCGAGACCTTGCTGACCTTCTCCGCCGCCGGCCGGGATCACGCAGCGGCGTTGGCGCCCGGAGCGCGGGCCTTCCCGACGGGGGCAGCTGGATCCCCACCTTGCCATGCCGCTTGCGGGCAGGCGCAGTGGTGCCTTGGGCGACGGCGGGGCCAACATGGCCGGCGACGAGATCCGCCGGAGGCGATTGAGCGTGCACGACCTCGACGGTGACGGGGGACGGCAGGGAGTCATCCATGGCGGCGAAGGACTGCCGGGGAAGATGCACCGGAGCGGGCGGTGGCGGGGGCAATGGTGGCGGAGGGTGGTGGGAGCGGGAACGGCCGCGCGGAAATTTCCCTCGCGCCAAATGTCGCTGCGGTTAGGGGCCGAGCTCGGGTCGGCCTCCCACCCCGTGAATCTAGAGGTCGGGGGAGATCTTTTGCCGCGCCCCACAAAAAAGTTTACGGGTCGGACGCGTTTGCGGTGTCTGGTCGGGCAGGATTTTCCGCGTCGACTCGTATTTTCGTAGTTATTTTGCAGGTCGCAGCGGGATGCGGGGTCTGCTAGCACTACTAGGGAAAACCCTAGCAGTAGCGTGTGTTTAAAGCCTATCAGTAGCGCGGGGTGCGGCGCTACTAGTAAGGCGCTACAGCTAAAGGTTAGCAGTAGCGTGGGTTGGACCGCGCTACTGCTATATCGACTTAGTAGCAGCGCTTTGCACTATGAGCGCTACTGGTAATTAGTAGTAGCGCTTCTTCTAGCACGCGCTACTACTATTATTCCGTATTTCTTTTTTATTTAATGTTGTATTCATACACCTTTATACAAGTTTTCATACCGCAACAATTTAGAGAATGATTTTACATCATAATGAGTTATTACATCACTGGGAGAAAGAACCGTGGACTAGTTTCAAGTGGATGGACATCCACTTGAAACTAATCCGCGGTTCGTTCACCCAATGATATAATATATCATCATCATCATCATCATCATCATCATATCATTAACAACTTATCATCAGAATACATCATTGTCATATAACACCTCCTCATGATCATCGTTTTCATCAATGAGACATCACATACAAGTTGGTCACTAGACATAATCACAACTACTCATCATCATCAACTCTCATAAACATATTGTACCTCATAGGACCTACTACATTCTCGTAGGACCTACTATATTATCTTAGGTAAAATAGCATAAAACAAGATAGCCCCTGACTCTCCATTATGGAGAATGTAGATTATCCTATCTCCAATTCTTGCCTTTCGCACAATGTTGCTTCCAAGAACCTCCTTACGACTGTCCATACATTTTTTCCATTCTTTGATTATCATGTGTTCACCGGTTTTAGAAACCCGGTATGGACAAGTGAGATTCGTAGGATGGCCTGGCTGTATGTTTAAAACATCAAGGCGACCATTCTGATACATCAAATGAGGCACACAATCCATCGGGATTTTCTGTTGAAAAACATAGTAATAACTTCATAGTTAGCAATGATGTACTAGTTTTAGAAGTATGCAAAAGATGCACGGATGTCGTAATAGTAAAAAATCTTACCAGGGAATCTCCTTGGAAGTTACCGTGGTTCAACACGTGCACTAGTGGCACGTATTGACCATAATTTGGAGGAGTTCAATAAAAGGCATTGTAATTCTCAAGATCAGTACAATATGCGACCAGATGACTTTTCTCTTGATAAGTTAACTCAGAGCCATCCGTGTAGTTGGTTCTGTCTACCATCTTCCGCACATTCTTTGAAGAATGAAAGTAAGCTATCAATGGAAATAAGCTGTCAACTATTTTGAAATAAACAATATAAATTACTTAATAACTATGTTTGAGGAACTCACATAGCGGTAGAATTGGAAGCGTATCAACAAGGACCCAAATGTCCAAATTGTCTTGGTCGATGTCAGGATCACCAAGATCCATGGTGACAAACATACCCTCTTCAAAATCATACATCTTGCAAAGTGCTTCCCAACCCGGGCAACCAAAATGGGATACGCTCTCAGAATTGTATAGATTTACCTCAAAATCCATACCATGATGGGTCCTTAGGTTAATTTTCTTTGTTTCATTCATCTCATGATCTTCAAAACCCATCCTCTCCAAGACATAGCGTCTTGCATGGCATGAGATAAGCTAGTCGAATTGTAAAAGACGAAAATTACACGTTGAAGTAGTAGAAGTCGAGCTTAATTACGAAAAAAACACTTTGCGTCGTAGCTTACCGTATCACAATCGAAGGCCTCCTCGAGCTTAATGTTGAAGCGCCGACCTTCGTCCAGGTGAGGCCTGTCGCAGAAACCCCGGTTGTCGCCGCACCAGGAGCACTCCCCGGGACCTTCTTCGTCCGACGACATTTCCTATGTTCATAATTCAAAGATAAAACTTGTACAATTAAAACTCTCAGCCTGTTCATTATTCATCACGGGTTGACTATTGGTCTGTCGAGTCTTTTCTTGAAAACTCTCAGCTCACGTGGTGTATATATTTGACCGTCGGTGATGATAGCTCCTCCTTTCGTTCCCGAGTGCATTACACCAAATTGTCTAGCACACGGGAACGAAGGAGAAGCTACCCCCACGACAACAGTCGGGATTCTTCGCCCTCTCATATATGGTGGAGACTCCCCCTCACTGATTCCTCTCTGACATTTGCGACCGTCGGTGATGGTCGTTACTCCTCCTTCCCCTAGTGCATAACAAAGGTCTAGCACCCGGAGAAGAAGGAGAAACGACCCCCACGACAACAGTCGGGATTCTTCGGCCTCGACAGACTTAAAGTCAACCCGAAATATCGTTTAATTATCTTTCTAGAAAATCCAGGCCACTCGATATTTCCTACATATTCTAGCACAGGTCATGCCAAAATTCATGGAAAATTCCGACATGACCTTTGCTAAAACAGGACATATCGAGCGCCTGAAATTTGCCGGAACGGAAATTAATCAACACTCCGGCAAAACATAGGTCACTCGGAGGTGTAACCTGAACATGATCGGCCACTTGGGCAACCACATATCCTATTTGAGCAACACAAGATATACATGTTTTTATCTACATCATATCTTATAGGACTCATATTGACATGGAGATTTGGCTGGTCTCACCTCCAGGTCGGAGGGGGTCGGTGACGGGGACGACGATGGGGATGATGGAGGGGCTCCTTGATTTCTACAAAAAAAAACCCTATAAGTTATCACTAATACATCCCGAATAGTATCATACTACATATAACATCACTAATACAACTAAAACCCTAGCAAACAACGGGTATCGACGACGAGGATGCGGGATAGACATCGGCGACGTCGATGCGGGAATAATTGCTTAAACTAAAAAAATAACAAAAAATGTGACATGTTCAACTAGTTCTATTAATTCAACTAGTTCTTACTAAATATAAACTTACTATAAATAGAAATAAACTAGTTCTTTCTAAAAATAAACTAGTTCAACTAGTTATATTAATTTTCTTACTAAAAATACATTAGTTCTATTAATTCAACTAGTTCTTACTAAAACTAAACTAGTTCAACTAGTTTATTAATTTACTTACTAATTATTTTAAACACTTACTAAAAACAGTAAAAAAACTACATTATACAATAGTAAAAAACTACAGTGAAAACAGAAAAAAAAAGATGGAGGGAGGAGGGGAAGGGAGGAGGAAGGAGAGAGGAGGAGGGGGAGGAGGCCGGTGGGATCGGAGGAGGGAGGGGACGGGGGGAGGAGGGGGAGGGGGCGGCCAGAGGAGGAGGAGGGAGGGGGAGAGGTGGAGGGGGAGGGGGCGGCTGGAGGAGGAGGAGGAGGGAGGGGCGGCCGGAGGAGGAGGAGGGAGGGGCGGCTGGAGGAGGAGGAGGGAGAGGGGCGGTGGGAGGAGGGCGGCCGGAGGAGGAGGGAGGGGAGGAGGGAGTACCTCGGCAAGGAGCAGTGCGGCGGCGGCAGACGACGTACGGGTTCGGCGCGGGCGAGAGCGAGTGAGAGGGAGTGAGTGTGAGAGGGTGAACCGCTCCAGTATAAGGTAAGTAAGTAGTAGCGTGTTTCAGATAAACGGGCTACTGCTACGGGCCGTAGCAGTAGCGCTGGTCAGTGGTACGCGTTACTGCTAAGTGGGTTAGCCATCTGCGCCCAGTTCAAATATAGCAGCGGCGCGGTTTCGCAGAACTCGCTACTGCTAAAGTAGTAGCAGTAGCGCGGTCTATTTAAAAACGCTACTACTAAGTAGCAGTAGCGCCCTGTTTTGTCCAGCGCTACTGCTAAGATGCTGTGTATAAGATTTTTCCTAGTAGTGTAGAGATGCTCTTAGACCGGTGCCACCCGCTGGCGTCGAGGAGGAGGAGAGGAGAAGAGAAGAGGGAAGGCCAGGACTAGTGTTTTGCCCCACCACCGCTCGTGGGAGCGACCGGGGCGAGAGATATTTTTTCTGAATGGTTCATAAGTACTCCCTCTGTCCTAAAATTCTTGTTTTAAATTTGTCTAGATACGGATGTATCTAATACTAAAATGTGACTTGATACATTTGTATTTAGACAAATCTAAGACAAGAATTTTGAGACGGAGCTTCCAAAAGGCAACATGATATACTCATCAGATTTCACTCCAGATACTATATTTCTCGTCAAGTGAGAAACAAGAAAGAAATATCTAAAAGCGATGGAGTGCGTAACACAGAAGCTATATAAAAAGGGGATTTCGAGCTTAATTGGTCCTCGATCAGACGAGTGAGTCAGGGAGACAGCATCAAAGAGCTGCCAAAGTGCCAAAAGACGGTATTGTATTGTACACACTCTGGAACAAACGCATGGTTCTCCTCTCCTACGATCTATCGCAATATTACATTTACTTCGATTATCCTTTTTCTAAAGCTACCACGACTTTGCCTACAGCTTGTTAACCTCCTGCCAGGCACACGCGACCCTGCATGATTAAAAGATGGTCATTGCTCTCCCAAATTTAAGGCATCTTCAACGCCATCCATTAAAATGATTAAGCAAAACGTCCATCCAACCTATTCATCAAATGTCCGTCCCTGGTATGGCCGCCTCCATTTAATATGCATATGTTGATCACTACAAATTTATAACATATGTAAAATAAGTGCAAACATATGCAATCAAAACTAAGAAGCGCCGGATGTTCATAATTTTTTTTATATGTGGCCGATCCCAAAAATTGTCAGTTCGGCTGCCCATGCAAAACACATTTTTTTGCCTCCCAGACCGGCTGCCCGTGCCAAGTTCTTCACTGTGCGGCCGACTCTTCCAAATTGGCCACCAAGCACTTCATCATCCTAGCATGGTAGTCTTGCAGGATCGTTGCCACATCGGGATCCAAGTCCGACATCTTCGTGGTCAACATCTTGGTGTCGTCCAAAGCGGACGCGAGCTCAATCTTCTTTTCTCGAAGCTTAATCATTTTCTCTTGCACCACGATGAACTTGTCAAACTTCTCGGCCTTCTTTACCTTCTTCACCTCATTCCGCTTGATGCATGCCTCCTCTTTCTTCGCCATGATGTCCTCCCCCTTCTTGCTTCTCCTTCTCCTCCTCCCATTTCCTCCACCACCGGTTTCTAGCCATAGTTTTGGACGGAGCAAGGCCTCCTTTCATTGGATGACCACTTTCACCTACATCGGACATGGCACCGGTCTTCAAGAAATGGTCAACAACATTGAGAAAATTGGGGTGTGCATTCAACTTCAACCAACAATGCATGAAGAGGAAGTACTTCCTCTCCGCCTTCAAGAACAATGTGACCACACGGCCAGCCTAGATAAATGAAGGCACGATCAACAAGTTGCATATCCAGATGAATGACCAACACAAATAGAGCGACAACAAACTTACGATCTTTTCAAATGTTGTATCACTTGGCCACCGGATTTGCAATTGCTAGTAGTAGCCACAATACTTGCTCGTGGCCTGTTGAATGACGCACCATCAATTAGTGAGCGACTTTGGATTGCGCTCACGGATCACTCCCGTGCGATACATATCATAGTGCTTGTGCAGTTGTGCTCATGGAACTAATCATGCACATTTTTCCAAACGATGGTGCCCCTTTGCTCGTGTTATGAATCTGAATAATTCTTGTGTCCAACCACGCATCAACCAACAATTCATCCTCCTTCAAGCTGAAACTTCTTCCCTTTTTTTTGGGTTCGCACCCGACGCCTACATGTCCTCTGGATGACCATCTAACTGGTCGCCATTTCGCTGCTAGGTCTGCGTCTGCCAGGTGTCCGGGATCTAGGTGTGCGTCTGTTGGGTGCCCGTCGGCTCTGGCTGGGAGTTTTCCACTTACCCGTCTTCACGGGCGGCACCGTCGTGGATCATGTTCATCAGTGCCTGGTTGAGACATTTCGGAAAACATAGACTGGGCACCGACAGGCGCGGAAGCCGACATCCACGAACGGACGGTGAGGTCAATGTTGTACGACACGTGATGGTCAGCGGTGATGGTAGGCACAGACTGCTGTCGGACCGAGCTGTGAGGTGACAAAGATGTATGGCGGCTTTATGGTTGTATACATCATGTTGATGCAGAGGCCAGGGGCTTCAACCTCCTTTTCAAAAAAAAGAACTGTGGACGGCGAAACAGGCGGGTACTATGTTGGGTGGAGGTGGCGATCAAAACGGAGACAGTGGAAAAAAGGTGTGCTTTCGCACAAAAACAATGTGTATCCATCCAAATGTGCGGCCTCTAGCTGGGTCACGGGTATTGGAGTCTGACATGGCAGCTGTGCAGATGTCCGTAAACCTCCCCTAGCTTTACTTACATTTTGCGAGAATTCAAACGTGCATACCAATCCGTGAACATTTGATGCATGGCGTTGGAGGGCACAAAGTGTTTGAATGACGCAGTTCGGATATTTAGCGGTGTTTAGATGGACGACGTTAGAGCTGCCTTAGCTCTCGGGTCTCTGCACCAATTTGCACATGGCGCTCACATCAAGCTAGGCATATCGACAGTAGACAAAAGAGAAAGCTAGGTGAGTTCATGGTCCCGGGCATCAAGGTTAGGTATAACCTGGTATATCAGCACCACATAGGAAAACGACGAGAGATGATGCGGAAAAGAAGCGGGTACCTCGCCAGCGCCCGGAGGCATTGCAGTTGATGTGCTAACCAAGCCAACAAGTCATCAGGGGTCTGGAATCTTCCTTTTATGGATGCTCACATCACAGATATGTAACACTACAGAACTTCAAATGCAAGGTTGATTATTTAGGGCATCTCCAACACTTTGCTACGGCATCCGTCTGCGCACAGGAGGACCAATTCATGGCGGATGCAGGAGGCGACCATCGAACGCTACCCACATACATTTCAACTACTGTTTGAACTAACCGGACGAAATTCATGCAAACACGGTGGATTTCATTAAAGTTTGGATATACTTTAGATAAACGGACGATTTAGTAAAAACTATATTAAAAAATACCTAAACCTGATACCGGACGACAACCTTGTACGTGTGGCCGCCCTGTCCTGACGCATTGCCGTCGGCGGCAGCGTCATCGTCGTTGTCCCTCTGGTGGTGCAAGGCTGCCTGAGGACCGCAGTAGCCTTGTCTGGCGGCTGCCTGCCGCTCGCGGAGGATCCGCTCCGCCTCCTGTTGCGCGGTGGAGAGGGCCGCCTTAGCCACTGCCGATGGCGGCGGCAGAGCCCTGGCGGCGGCCTTGCCCTTACCGGCATTAGCGAAGCAGTCACTAAGCGACCACTCCTCGTCGATCTTGGCGAGCTCGCTGTCAAGGCGACGGCGACGCCATGCGGCCGTCTCTGCCGTGGTGACGGATCGGTTGAGCGCCCACGCGACGGCGAGGTCAAGGTCTTTGCAGACCCATTCCGACGCCACATCTGTCTTGGCGAACACAGAGCGGTGACCGGCATTGCACTGGTCATACCTCACCTGTAGCCTCGCCACACGCTCCGCCTCGGATACGACGGCCCTCAAGCCGGAGGCACAGCCATAGTCGTCTCCTCTGAGGTAGTGGAGGAGGCGGCCACGTGCCTTCGTGATCGCGGGCGGCAGCTCCTCCTTTATCCGGCGGCAGTGACAGCGTGGTGGTGACGAGGGCCCGTTAACCTGCACGTACCAGTTGTGTGGCGGGGACGACGCTGGCTCGTCCTTGACATGGCAGAGGCGCTGGGGAAATGGGCTCCTTCTTCACGCGGCCTCCAATGTGCAGGCCACGGTTGCGCGGCAGGGACACTAGTTCGTCCTTCACCCGTCGGAGTGGGGATGGTGGCTCCCACTTCACGCGGACGCGCGTCGGTAACGGTGGCTCCTCCTTCATGCGCGCCGGGCCTATCTGATGGAGCGAGCACTCCATCATGACACTACTAGGAAAAGGCCTACTAGTGGCGCACCAGTTTTGCCTACTAATGGCGCACTACTGGTGCGCCACTAGTACCACGCCACTAGTATTAAATACTAATGGCGCACCACTGGTGCGCCATTAGTATCTAGTATACTAATGGCGCATCACGCCGTGCGCCATTAGTATAGACCAACATGCGCCATTAGTGTGCCTCCCAGGGGGCGATATTTACACATGTGCTTTGCCATACTAATGGCGCACTGTGGGGTGATGCGCCATTAGTATCCTTTGGCATACTAATGGCGCACGTTGGGGTGATGCGCCATTAGTATGAATATTAGGGATTATTTTTTTTCTTTTCTGATATTTCCACAGGTTACAAAATATATTATTGAACATAATATAGACAGCACCACACAGCAACAGCAGATTCATTGAATACAATAGAAGATTAGTCTCCGAATACAATTCATTATATTAGTCTCCGAATTCAAAAGACCGAACAAAGATAGAACATTACAAGTCTCGAGACCGCGAGTAGCGAGTTTGTCTTCACATTACAAGTCGATATCGATCATCTAAACTACCATCACATAGAAGAGAGTTGCGGTCATCACGATGAGCATCATCACGATGAAACTGGTCTTCATCCGGTTCCTCCAACGCCCCCTCCTCTCTCCCGCTAGATAACACGTGTATCTAGATTCCGCCTCCGCCCTAGTGGTGTACCCTTTGTAACTGTTACCGCTGAAACGGTGAACCTGTCTCCGACACTCCTCCCAGTCGTCGTAGACTCCGGGAACCTTACCCTTGTACACGACATACGACGGCATCTCTATGCACTAGCCAAACAACAGACAATACATAAGCAATATATAAGTATGCAACAAAAGGATCGGAAGAGAAAAGCAAGACATTAATAGCATGATTCATGGTCCTACTAATAAATAGCATCGATTACATCTAAGTTGAACGACTGTCCAAACCAAAGAGATATACAAGTTCATTAAAGTTTAATTACAACATGAGCTAATCGATGTTTCAGAACTACACATAGCATCACTACTTTCAACTCGACTCATGGGACCGGAGCATGGATGAAGCCGCCGTTTGTCATGATGGTCATGAAGTCGCGGGCGTTGTCAGCCTGCATTTGTAGCGTTGTGTCTATCTCACTGTTGGACGGTTGATATTTGAGGAAGAACTGCCCCGAGGTACGAAGGACATCTTGATGGATGATTTCTGCAAACTCCGACTGGATGCGAAAGAATTCTTGTCGGATGTCCGCGTCCTGGATTACCGCCAAGCTTGCGGCCCAATCTTTGAAATTATTTGGTAGCAGAAGGTGATTATGGTCCTGTACGATCGCCCGCATGTGATGGAGGGCGTAGTAGGCATCCTTCTGACCGCCAGGCGGCTGCTTGACGCAGGGGAACGTCGTATTGTGGGTGAAGTGCCTGCCGTACCTACGAGCTAGCCTCTTAAAGGTGCCTCCAGATGCGGCGTAGCCGGGGAGAGCATCATCAAGAACTTTCTTGATATTTGTGTAGTCTATCTTGGAGTCACGGTCCGGGTCAAAATACGTGGCCATGGAATATTTCGGGCTTAAGAGGATGAGTGTGCAATGTGTGTCACTGCACAGAACACGGAATGCTAGAAAAAAAGAACGATCGAAATCTAAGAAATCATATGTTACGGGGCGGTTAGGGGATGACTTACTCGGGAAAGTAAGGCACGAGGAAGTTATCCTTATCTGGGTTTGCCAGAATGACGCCTTCGAGGTGTGAACTCGCGACTTGCCGGTCCCCAGCGCTGCCCAAGATCTTGGCACGCATGTAGAAGGGGTCGACTATCACAATGTACGGGGTTTTGTCTCTAATGATCCGCATCTCCATACTCAGCGAAAACAGCCGAACGAAGGTGTAGTGCAGCAGATGAAGGTTAAACATAGCAAAGATGTCATCAAACCGCAGGACGATCGTACCCCCGACGGCGCTATCCACAAAGCCCTTGCCCTCTGGCACCTTGGCTACGAAAACCGGGTATGCCACATCATTCTCTCTGAGACGCCGCTTCTCCAAAGAAAGAACACTGTCATGCAGACTCCGCATAGCACCGGTTGCAGCATTGAGCATATTTGTTGGTAGCATCGCCCTACCCGCCACATGCACCCTCCTTGAGATATCCTTAGGTGAAGGTGGCCCGTCCTGAGCACGGATCGTACTCGGTGCCGGCTGGCTCGCACCGGCGCCCTTGTTAGTCTTTCGTTTCCGTCCCTTCTTCCTGATCTGCTGTAATGGGATCGAGTTCTGCTCACAGACCGCCTTCTTGAGCGTGTTGGGGCTGATAATATTTCGCACCTCAGCTCTCTGAGGCTCGGTGAAGGCGGCAGCTGGAGGCGTCTCCTGAGAACTGAACGCCAGACGACGCCTGTTGCAATTGGGTTTCTCCGCCGTACCAGCTAGATCGCAGTCGTCTTTTTCAGGGTTGGGTTCTTGAGAAGGAGGCCCGCAGAAATCGTCACCGTACCCATGTTCGGCAAAGTACTTATCGACGTTGGTAAATGTACCGTCGTCGTTGTCGTCGTCGTCCGGATTCTGTGCCATATACATGTACGGATCCTGTGCCATAGGGATGTCCAGCATGTCCGGTAGCGTTGCGGCGTTCTTGCCATGGCTTGGCGCTGGCACGACTGGCAGTCTTGTCTATGGGGTGGTGTCCCCCGCCCCCAAACGAATCTGGCTCTTCGGCCAAAGCAGGGGCCAGCTTACGCAAGCGTTGAGGGTCATCACATCATCTTCGTCGGCCCCAGCGGGTCGAATCGGAGGTAACAACTCGTCGCAGCCTGGCAGCACCCGAACCAGTTCAACCCTATACAAGGTGGGTGGCATCGGATTACCGTGGAACACGCGGTTGCCCGGTTGAACGATTCTGCCCTTGGCAACATCGACCAACTCGCCGCCCACGAAGTGCAGGAGAGTGCAAGGAACGTCGGCGGCGCCCTGCGAAAACATGTAGGGCGTCAGGGATACCCAGTCAAAGGCAAGGAGATGAAGTCATCGGCCGAGAGGCTTAGTTACCGTGATGCCGTCGAGCTCGGCTAATGTCGAGGCACCGCCAACGGCGGGCGTGCAACTGACGGAGGGGCCGCTTGCTGGCGAGGTGCCGGCCGGCATACACCCGGGTGCATTAAGCTCCAATGCCCGTGCCGGCGCCGGAGACACCAATGGCGTCGTCTGCGCGTTGTGCGAGTTGCTGGCCGTGAAGCTGGGAACCGGGGGAGGCCCCTGTTGGCCGCCCGCAATCCACGTCGTCAGCCCCTGAATCAAGGTAGGCACCATGGCGGTGAGCGTCGTTCCCAGTTGTTGTTGCACTTGCTCTTGGACAATCTCCGGAATCCGTGCCACTTGTGCCTTGAGTTCTTGAACCTCGCGCGACTGGCTTTCCGAGCTGGTCTTTTTCTCCTTTCGCCCACCAGCGGTATAGTATGATGACCATTTTGTGGACAAGCCTTTGCCGTCCACACGACCAGCTGACGACGGCTTACTGAGCTTATCCTTGTTTTTCATTACGTTCAACGCCCTATTTAAAGGGGTGTCAAAAGGGGAGCTCTAAGACGACCCCGCGCTACTGCTTTCAGCCTCCTGCGGAAGGAATGTGAACCATTTAGAAATTTGGCTTCATTAATTAGAATGCAACCATATGGAGCTAATTACGCGGGGGTGTATTCCTTACCAGAACAAGCTCAAGCGCCCTGGTCTTCGGATCCGTGGTAAGCTCCTTTGTTACCGGGTCCTCCTTGTACCGGGCCCTGACAAAGTTCCTGGTCTGCTTGTCACGGAATTTCTCGAAGCGGGGCGGTAGGCCTTGCTCAGCACGCTCCGCGTCCTCCTTGTCCCATATAGTCTCCGCCACTCTGTAACCGTCGGGACCGAGTTGGTGGACCCCTAAGTTCAACTGCCGCATTTCTTTCCCCCACTGACTTGATTCGGAGGTTGCGCTGCTCTCGCACTTGATCTTGAACTCCTTGTAGTCATCTTCGCTGATCAAAGGATATTTCGCCTTGATCTTCTCATAACTATCACCTTTTTCAATCATTGCCTTCACCGTGCTTCTCCAAGTAGACAGGGCCGTGCTCATCCTCGTGAGGGCGGCACTGTTCACTTTATTCCCTGAGAGGCGTGTGTTTGCAAAGTCAGCGGGGAACTTGTATCGTTCGTGCAGCTTCGTGAAGAGGAGGCTGCACAAATTCCCTCGGTCCTTATGCCTTAGGTTCTCGGTGTTGATCGAGACGGTGCTCCGGAGAATGCACCCGAGCTGAACCGAGTACCCCTTGACTACTTGTTTGGGCGTCATTGGATGCCCATCGGAGTTCACTTCAGTAAATTCCTCCTTGACGGTGCCGAGCACGCTCAGGCGCCGGTCCTTCCGTTGCCTCTTCGGTTGGCTGCCATCTGTGCGTGCGCCGCCATCATCAGTGGTGGCATCCTCGGTGGCACCATCAGTGGTGTCATCCCCGACGCCACTAGGGGTTGTGTAGTCAGGATCGGTGTCTTCCGCGACGTCCTCATAGCGGTGAGGTTCTTCCTCCATCTCCTGGGACAGCTCCCAGAATTGCTTGCCCGAACCGCCGGCCTCATCGTTGTGGGCCATGTTTCGCTCTAAATAGGAAAAAAGTTTGGTAAAAAGTTGGTTATTGTCAAGGAACAAGATCTCTAAGTTGACCAAATAACCTAATTCTCGAGGAATGTCGCCAAAAAGTTGGTTATTGTCAAGGAAAAATTGAGAGATGTTTGTGAGATTGCCTAGGTGTTTTGGGATGGAACCTGTTAGTGTGTTGTTGCTAAGGTCCAAGTCCACGTTCTCAAGGTCTAAGATAATTTAATCAGGGCAGTGGCAGTGGATTCGTGCACAAGCTAAGCTAGCTAAGACAGTAGCTTCCTTGCAACCCACAAAAGACAAAGGAAAAGGGGTGAAAAGGGGGAGATGGTTAGCTTTGATGAGCAGGCAGCATCTTCCTAACCCCCTTCTTCTTGTCTCCTCTCACTATCTCTCTCACACACATGGAAAGCAAGGGTGTCTGAGTGTGTGAAAAAATACTAAACTAATCCAACCACTAAAGCATGATTTTTTTTGTTTCGGTTGAGAATCGGGCACCTTCTAGGTCAAGAAAATTGGGCATGACCTTTGCTAATTTTCTTGACCTAGGAGTCCCCCATTCTCAACCGAAACGGAAATTAATCAACATTTCAGGAGAAAGGGGTCATTTCAGAAAATCACAAGTAGCAGCAGCATCACATATTTGTGATAATCTCGGTAGAAACACACCAAGCAAGTATTATCAACAGAAAGAAGCTGCCCAGAACTGTTACTGACCAGGCCACCAATGAATAATGAACACTGGTGATGAAATACAGCAAATGCAATGGTTCAGCATAACACCAAGACATGGACTGCCTCTATGTTGAGAAGCCAGTGACAGTCAGCAGACAGCAATGCAGCGAATTTCAGAAAGTTCAGTTTGTAGCAGTTGTCAAACAAATGTATCAGTCCACTCCATCAAAGTATACTAGATTGTGTCATTAGCATGACAGGGAGTAAGCAAAGTACAGTATGACATTAGATGGAGCAAACTGGAGATTTGGTTGGGCATTTAGGCTTAAACTCTGAGATTTTCTTACCAACAGTATGGATGAAGCAAAGAAACCACTCATTGATATTTCAGATTAACAAACAAGAAAATGAATCACAAAGGCACAAAATGGAGATCTGAAAGACAACTTTCATTCAGATTGCTGATGACAACAAGATGGTAAGGGAAACAAAGGTGAACCTCTCTCTTCTTGCACTCCTTTTAGTTGTCAAACTGCTGCTGGCACTTGCTCTTGTCCTGGTTGGTCCCCAGACCTGGAGACACGACACATCATCAGAGATTTCATCAAATACACACGAAACAATAGACAGCTCATTCTCTGATCACTAACAAAGGTAGCATAATTCAATATGTACATGAACAAGTTTCATCAATATGTACTGTATTTCATTGTGGAGTGATATACAGTATGTTACAGCAAAGAAACAGCTTAATCCATGCCTCAGCTTATCAACAGTCATTACTTGTCAAATACAGAAGAAGGAACAATTTATTTGTGACATAGTTACAAATGATGACAGAATAAAGCAACACCCTGCACTAGCCTAAAAACAAGTGAAGTTTCACCCATATAAGAACAAGTGAATTCTAGTCACATTGACACTCCTGGTTTTCTACAAACACCAAGTACTAGGGCACACAAAAGTTCTGAAATTTGTGTGCCTAACTGAATTAACTGAATTTTCAGTAACCGAATAAACTGAATTTTCAAAACTGCAAGAAGCCATTTTAAAAAAATCCTCTCATCTCATATGAGGAGTGTTAATCCTAAGACTAATAGTTTGTTGTGCAGTACAGCTACAGTGATTCCCTGTCCATTTGTCCCTCCCCAACTAGATACTAGAGTAGCACTGTTGATGCCCTGTTCTTGCTGAACTTTATGACAGTATATACAACAACTTATACTCTTAAGCCAAAACAACTTTGTAAAAGCCAGATGCAACTTGTTGAGCTAATTTTGTGCAGAACTCCTTGAGGAACTAACAGCAAGGAGTGGCTAGAACTACAAACAGTGGCTAGAACTGCAGATTTACAAATTAAAGGACACAAACTCAAGCAAGCTTCCTGAACAATACCCTGACAGAAAACATAGGACAAGCAATGAATTTCTACAACTAGCAGAAATCATGTGCAGCTGCAGTGACTATCATTTGTATCCTTGTTGCTAAAACTTGCCAAGTTTATGTCTAGGTAAGGAGTAGAAAGAAGAGGAGCTCATTTGACAGTGCTGCCTTGATTCAAAGGAGCCTAAACTCCACAAATAGCAATTCATTTGTATTTGACATAAACAAGCCAATTCATTTGTATTCTCTTCTCTTCTCTGAATGCACTCCTCTCTCCACAAATTCAGAATCAACACTATAGTAGTAGCAGGTATCTTCTTGGCTTGTTGGCTTGTATGGAAGCTTGTGTTATTGCTTACTAAGGTACTGAACTGATCAGAACTTCAGAATAGTGAGCTTTACATACTAATTTCAGAGGGATTTGAACCTAATTTGACCTAAATTCGAGAGGGATTTGACCTAAACCTAGCAAAAGAGAGAAGAACAGGGCATGGCCGGGAGGGAAGAGAGGAGGAAGAGAGGCAGAGGGAGGAGGGCAATGAAGATTACCTGACCACGATGAGGTGGTGGCCGGAGCGGAGACGACGGAGGGCGGAGACGGCGAGCTTGGGGGAGGCGGGGATAGACGGCGGGGAGGTCGCGAGGTGCTCGGGCCTCTTCTCCTGGTGGACGCGGGGGCGTCGTCGGGGACAAAGACGTCGACGATGTGGATGTTGCCGCCGCGGGAGGCGATGCAGTCGGAGATCCGGGACGATGAACTGCGCACGGAGGCCAGGGGAGTCAGTCAGGGGGAGGGGGGCTTACGGGCGGAGGAGGAGGGGGGCTTACGGGCGGCGGCGTAGTAGGGGAGGCGGCGCAGTAGGGGCGGCGGTCCTCTTGGGCAGGCCGCGCGGTGTTGGACGGCGAGCACGAGCTTGACGCAGGCGGGGCCGTGGGGGAAGGGGGGACGGCGAGGGCGCGGGAGGAGGGGGCGCTTGGGCGGGAGGACGTCGAGGGCGCAGGCGCGGGCGGAGGGGGGACGACGAGGAAGGCGACGCTCGGCTCGGGGAGGGGGCGTTGGGGGCGGTGGTGGTCGGGTGCGGCGGGGGCAGCGAGCACGGCCAGGGACGGCGAGCACGGGGGCGGTGGTGGTCGGTGGTGGTCGGGCGCAGGTGAGATGAGGCAGGGGAGGGATTAGAGAGAAATGTGAGAGATTGGGGATTTTACTGTGGGGGGAAGCTTACTAATGGCGCACCAGTATGTTTTTTTGATAGCAATGGCGCACCCACGATCGGTGCGCCATTAGTAATCTTTTTTTATATAGCAATGGCGCACCAGCCAGAGGTGCGCCATTAGTAATCTTTTTTTTATGTAGCAATGGCGCACCAGCCAGAGGTGCGCCATAAGTAATTTTTATTATTATTATTTTTTGTTGCATCTAATATTTTTTTAGAAAATGAATATGAATATGAAACAGTAATATTTTTTATAAAAACAGTAATAATTTTTTTAAAAAATATCATCAAATTTGTTATTTGAAAATATTTATGAATATGAAAAAATATCATCAAATTTATTATTTGAAAATATCATCAAATTTGTTATTTGAAAATATAATCAATTTTTTTGCAATTTTAGTTGCATTCATTTGTGACGGTGGAGCGGGCCGGGGAGGGTGCGGGGGAGGGGTGCGGTGGGTCGTCGGCGGCGGTGGAGCGGGGGAGGGTGCGGTGGGTCGTCGGCAGCGGTGGAGCGGGGGAGGGTGCGGGGGGTCGGCGGTGGCGGCCGGTGGAGCGGGGGAGAGGGTGCGGGGGCTGCTCGGCGGCGAGGGGGACCGGATCTGGCGAGGTGGGATAGCGATCGAGATGGAGGGGGATCGAGATCGAGTGTCCATGAAATTTCAAAATATTCATGAGTTCAAAAAGTGCCCATGAAATACAATCGAGAAATGAAGGCTACAATTTAAATACAATCGATCTTAGCTAGCTATCTGTTCACAATCTTCTTGCCCTTATTTTTCGTAAATGGAGTTCTTCTCTTGAACGGACGTCCTTTAGGTAGGGTGGTCCTGCTTCTTCTTGTGGTGTATGCTGATACTTCATCGTCGTCGTCATGTTCCATCTTCGGGTCGCCGTACTTGTCGAAGTCTTGCTCATTGGCGAGTCCATCCATTCCGATGATCTTCCTTTTGCCTCTCCTCACGACAACACGACTGGGCTTTGACGGGTCGGTAATGAAGAAGCATTGGTCCACTTGGGAAGCCAGTACCCATGGCTCATTTTTCGCGGTGACGTTCGCGCCTGCGGTCTTGGATTTGGCTTCGGGTATAACCATGGTGGTGAAATACCGGTCTTCTTTTATGACGCTCTTGGCCCATCTGACATGGAACATCGGGATCTTCTCTCCAGCGTAGCTCAGCTCCCAGATCTCCTCGATCCTTCCGTAGTATCTGTCCTTGTCGTTACCGGTGTAGGATTCCATCGTTACCCCGGAGTTCTGATAACCATCGCTCTTCATGTCCTTGTCCTCGGTGTAGAATGTGTAGCCGTTGATATCGTACGCGTCATACGTCATCAGGTTGTGCTCGGCGCCCTGTGACAAGGTGAATATGAGTTGTTCTTCCGCGGAAGAATCCTCATGTAAAGGGTACGACAGAAGCTTCTGCTTGAACCAACGCGTGAAACATGAGTTGTGCTCTTTGATTATATCTCCGTCCGTCCTCTGTTGGCCACGGTCATTGTATGTCTTCTCAATAAAGGTTTTGTGATCTACCACCCAAGGATCGACCACGTCTATGTGTTGTAGCACGACTAGGTTTGCTCTTTGAAAGTCGGCGAGTCAACCCTCGAAGTCGACATGCATTTCGCGGCGACCCTCACGGTGACCCCATCCAGCGAGCCTGCCGAGGTGCCTGTTGACGGGCAGACCAACGGGGTTCTCGATGCCTAGATAATTCGTGCAGTAGGAGATGCACTCTTCGGTCAGAAAGCCCGTGGCTATGCTTCCCTCTGGACGTGACATGTTGCGAACGTATCCTTTGATGACACCATTCATCCTTTCGAACGGCATCATGCTGTGCAGGAACGTCGGCCCGAGTTGGATGATATCCTCCACGATATGGACCAGCAGATGCACCATAACGTCGAAGAATGCGGGCGGGAAGTACATCTCAAGCTCGCATAGTATCACCACGATCGCTTCCTGTAGCCTTCTGAGTTGCCTCACGCCAACCGACTTCCGAGAGATGACATCGAAAAAGTTGCATAGGCCAAATAGTGTTTCACGGACGTGCGCGTCCATGATCCCACGGATTGCAACTGGAAGTATCTGCGTCATCAGCACGTGACAGTCGTGAGACTTCATCCCGCTGAACTTCTGCTTCGCTGAGTCTAGGTATCTGCTTATCTTCCCCGCGTAACCCTAAGGAAGTTTTACTCCTATGAGGCAGGTGAAAAACAGATCAATCTCCTCCTGACTTAGAGTGAAGCACGCGAGAGGGAAGTCATTTCCGGTCTTCTTGCCCTTTTTTCCTTTGCGACGACTTTCCGTGTCCTGCTTCGCCTCATCATCATCATCATTAGCGTGAAGCTCCTCCCTTATGCCCATTGATTTCAAGTCTGCCCTTGCTTTCGGCCCATCTTTGGTCCTCTCTGGCATGTTGAGCAGGGTACCAAGCAGACTCTCGCACACATTCTTCGTGATATGCATGACATCAAGGCTGTGAGGCACACGGTGGATCTTCCAGTACGGCAAGTCCCAGAAAACAGACCTCGTTTTCCATACCTTCAGCAGCGGCTCTGGCGCCTTTTGCTTCTTTCCCGGCTCTGGCGCCTTTTGCTTCTTTCCCGACAGTGGGCAATCTTTCTAATTTTTCAACAGCTCGTCTATTTCCTCGTCGCTCCTCGTACGCGGGCGTCTTCCACAGCGTGTCTAGCTCCTCTTTTAGCGGCCCCAGATACAGATTGATGTCGTTCCCTGGTTGTTTCGGCCCTTCAATTAGCATACTCATGTGAATGTACTTCCTCTTCATGCACAACCAGGGGGGAAGGTTGTACATCCACACAAACACAGGCCAGGTGCTATGTGTGCTTCTCTGGCTGCCAAATGGATTGACTCCATCGGTGCTCGCACCCAGCACGATGTTCCTTGGATCCTTCCCAAATTCTGGGTGTTTAAAGTTCAACGCTTGCCACTAGCTCCCATCCTTAGGGTGACTCAGCATCTTGTCTTTTTTATTTATCTCCGGATCATTTGTGTCATCTTCTCGATTCTTCTCCTCCCTATCCACGTGCCAACGCAGGAGCTTTGCTACCTTAGGGTCCGCGAAATACCGCTGCAGACGAGGAGTGATCGGAAAGTACCACACCACTTTTCGAGGAGCTTTCTTCCTCTTCTTGTATCGAGTGACGCCGCACACCGGACATATGGTAGACTCTGCGTGCTCGTCCCGATAAATGATGCAATTGTTCATGCACACATGGTATTTCATGTGCGGTAAATCCAGAGGACACACGATTTTCTTCGCCTCCTCGAAACTGGTCGGGCACTTCTTCCCCTTGGGAAGACGTTCGTGCCAGAATGACATGTTCTCGTCGAAGCATGCGTCGGTCATTTTGTGTTTTACCTTCATCTCCAGAGCCATGAGCGTTACTTTCAGGCGGGTATCCTCGGGCCTGCATCCTTCATACAATGGAGTAACCGCGTCTATCTCCAGTTGATCCAGCTTGGCTTTCTCTCGGGCGGCAGCTCTTGCGTTATCCGTCTGGTTGAGAAGCAGCTCTTGAATATGAGGGTCCAAAACCCAGCCCATCGATGGTCCATCGTCGTCTGCTCCGCCGGCATCTTCATCTTCATGATCATGCCCTTCGTCTGCTCCGGCATCTTCCTCATCATCATGTCCGGCATCTTCTACATGATGACTGTGTACAGCATCACTGTCGTGATCATGTCCTGGAGATTCTTCGTCTTCTCGCCCGCCCGAGCCGCGGTGGTTGTCTTGCTGCCCTTCCTCATTTCTTGCCCGGCCCCCATGGACGACTTCATAGTCATCTTCATCACCTTGCCACCGATAGCCATCCATGAAACCATGCAAGAGCAGGTGGTCCTGCACCGGCCCGGGATCCGGGTCCGCAATAAGGCTCTTCAGCTTGCATCTTCGACACGGACATCTTATCTCCGTCTCGTTCTTTTGAAGCATCTCGGCCTTCGCGGAGCTCAAAAACCTATTCACGATGCCTTCGGTCATCGTGCGGACCATGGTCGCCTGCGGGGTAGAGCAAAACGATATTTTAGAACCAAGAAAAAATTTGGCATGACTTTCCCTAAAAATAGGACCAAAAAGAATGCATAGTGCCAAAATTCTCGCCGAAACGGAAATGAATCAACATTCCGGCAAAATATTGGCAACTATCGCATTTCAAATACTGGTACCTGCAAACACAAACATATATGCAACACCACAAACATATGCAACACCACAAACATACATAGATCTAGCTAGGCCATAAAAAGTGCATGTGCACGTTGTTGGAGGGAGAACAACATAAAGATAGCTAGGTAATTTAACCACTTAATTTGGATGAATCTATGGTGCAAATGAGGTGAGGAGGAGGAGGCAGCGGAGACAAGCTTGGAGGAGGAGGTGGAGAGAATGAAGTGGGGAAAGTGAGTGGGTAGGTGTGGCTGTCCAAAATATCTAGCTGGTCCCAGGTTACTAATGGCGCACCACCTACATGTTGGGAATCGTAGCATAATTTTAAAATTTTCCTACGCTCACCAAGATGCATCTATGGAGTGTACTAGCAACGAGGGGAAAGGATTGCATCTACATACCCTTGTAGATCGCGAGCGGAAGCGTTCTAATGAACGTGGATGACGGAGTCGTACTCGCCGTGATCCAAATCACCGATGACCGAGTGCCGAACGGACGGCACCTCCGCGTTCAACACACGTACGGTGCAGCGACGTCTCCTCCTTCTTGATCCAGCAAGGGGGACGGAGAGGTTGATGGAGATCCAGCAACACGACGGCGTGGTGGTGGATGTAGCGGGTCTCGGCAGGGCTTCGCCGAGCTTCTGCGAGACGGAGAGGTGTAGCAGGGGGAGAGGGAGGCGCCCAAGGCTGTAGGTTGCTGCCCTCCCTCCCCCCTTTATATAGGCCCCCTGGGAGGGGGGGCGGCGGCCAAAGCCCATCTAGGGCAAGGGGCGGCGGCCAGGGGGGTGCCTTGCCCCCCAAGGCAAGTGGGAAACCCCCCCACCCTAGGGTTTGCAACCCTAGGCGCAGGGGGAAAGGCCCATGGGGGGCGCCCAGCCCACTAGGGGCTGGTTCCCTTCCCACTTCAGCCCACGGGGCCCTCCGGGATAGGTGGCCCCACCCGGTGGACCCCCGGGACCCTTCCGGTGGTCCCGGTACAATACCGGTAACCCCCGAAACTTTCCCGGTGGCCGAAACTTGACTTCCTATATATAATTCTTCACCTCCGGACCATTCCGGAACCTCTCGTGACGTCCGGGATCTCATCCGGGACTCCGAACAACTTTCGGGTTTCCGCATACACATATCTCTACAACCCTAGCGTCACCGAACCTTAAGTGTGTAGACCCTACGGGTTCGGAAGACATGCAGACATGACCGAGACGCCTCTCCAGTCAATAACCAACAGCGGGATCTGGATACCCATGTTGGCTCCCACATGTTCCACGATGATCTCATTGGATGAACCACGGTGTCGAGGATTCAATCAATCCCGTATGCAATTCCCTTTGTCAATCGCTATGTTACTTGCCCGAGATTCGATCGTCGGTATCCCAATACCTTGTTCAATCTCGTTACCGGCAAGTCTCTTTACTCGTACCGCAATGCATGATCCCGTGACTAACGCCTTAGTCACATAGAGCTCATTATGATGATGCATTACCGAGTGGGCCCAGAGATACCTCTCCGTCACACGGAGTGACAAATCCCAGTCTCGATCCGTGCCAACCCAACAGACACTTTCGGAGATACCCGTAGTGCACCTTTATAGTCACCCAGTTACGTTGTGACGTTTGGCACACCCAAAGCACTCCTATGGTATCCGGGAGTTGCACGATCTCATGGTCTAAGGAAAAGATACTTGACATTGGAAAAGCTCTAGCAAACGAAACTACACGAACTTTTATGCTATGCTTAGGATTGGGTCTTGTCCATCACATCATTCTCCTAATGATGTGATCGCGTTATCAATGACATCCAATGTCCATAGTCAGGAAACCATGACTATCAGTTGATCAACGAGCTAGTCAACTAGAGGCTTACTAGGGACACGTTGTGGTCTATGTATTCACACATGTATTCACACATGTATTACGATTTCCGGACAATACAATTATAGCATGAATAACAGACAATTACCATGAACAAAGAAATATAATAATAACCATTTATTATTGCCTCTAGGGCATATTTCCAACAATCTCCCACTTGCACTAGAGTCAATAATCTAGTTACATTGTGATGAATCGAACACCCATTGCGTCCTGGTGTTGATCATGTTTTGCCCTAGGGAGAGGTTTAGTCAACGGATCTGCTACATTCAGGTCCGTATGTACTTTACAAATATCTATGTCTCCATTTTGAACACTTTCACGAATGGAGTTGAAGCGACGCTTGATATGTCTGGTCTTTCTGTGAAACCTGGGCTCCTTTGCAAGGGCAATAGCTCCAGTGTTGTCACAAAAGAGTGTCATCGGGCCCGACGCATTGGGAATCACCCCTAGGTCGGTAATGAACTCCTTCACCCAGACTGCTTCCTGTGCTGCCTCCGAGGCTGCCATGTACTCCGCTTCACATGTAGATCCCGCCACGACGCTTTGCTTGCAACTGCACCAGCTTACTGCTCCTCCATTCAAAATATACACGTATCCGGTTTGTGACTTCGAGTCATCCAGATCTGTGTCGAAGCTAGCGTCGACGTAACCCTTTACGACGAGCTCTTCGTCACCTCCATAAACGAGAAACATATCCTTAGTCCTCTTCAGGTACTTCAGGATATTCTTGACCGCTGTCCAGTGTTCCATGCCGGGATTACTTTGGTACCTTCCTACCAAACTTACGGCAAGGTTTACATCAGGTCTGGTACACAACATGGCATACATAATAGACCATATGGCCGAGGCATAGGGGATGACACTCATCTTTTCTATATCTTCTGCCGTGGTCGGGCATTGAGCCGTGCTCAATTGCACACCTTGCAATACAGGCAAGAACCCCTTCTTGGACTGATCCATACTGAACTTCTTCAATATCTTGTCAAGGTATGTACTCTGTGAAAGACCAATGAGGCGTCTTGATCTATCTCTATAGATCTTGATGCCTAATATATAAGCAGCTTCTCCAAGGTCCTTCATTGAAAAACACTTATTCAAATAGGCCTTTATACTCTCCAAGAATTCTACATCATTTCCCATCAATAGTATGTCATCCACATATAATATGAGAAATGCTACAGAGCTCCCACTCACTTTCTTGTAAACACAGGCTTCTCCATAAGTCTGTGTAAACCCAAACGCTTTGATCATCTCATCAAAGCGAATGTTCCAACTCCGAGATGCTTGCACCAGCCCATAGATTGAGCGCTGGAGCTTGCATACTTTGTTAGCATTCTTAGGATCGATAAAACCTTCCGGCTGCATCATATACAACTCTTCCTTAAGGAAGCCGTTAAGGAATGCCGTTTTGACGTCCATCTGCCATATCTCATAATCATAGTATGCAGCAATTGCTAACATGATTCGGACGGACTTCAGCTTCGCTATGGGTGAGAAAGTCTCATCGTAGTCAACCCCTTGAACTTGTCGATAACCCTTAGCGACAAGTCGAGCTTTGTAGATGGTCACATTACCATCCGCGTCCGTCTTCTTCTTAAAGATCCATTTGTTTTCTATGGCTCGCCGATCATCGGGCAAGTCAGCCAAAGACCATACTTCATTTTCATACATGGATCCTATCTCGGATTTCATGGCTTCTAGCCATTTGTCGGAATCCGGGCCCGCCATCGCTACTTCATAGTTCGAAGGTTCACCGTTGTCTAACAACATGATTTCCAGGACAGGGTTGCCGTACCACTCTGGTGCGGAACGTGTCCTTGTGGACCTACGAAGTTCAGTAACTTGATCCGAAGCTTCATGATCATCATCATTAACTTCCTCCCCAGTCGGTGTAGGCACCACAGGAACATTTTCCCGCGCTGCGCTACTTTCCGGTTCGGAAGGGGTGACTATCACCTCATCAAGTTCCACTTTTCTCCCACTCAATTCTTTCGAGAGAAACTCCTTCTCCAGAAAGGACCCGTTCTTGGCAACGAAGATCTTGCCTTCGGATCTGAGGTAGAAGGTATACCCAATGGTTTCCTTAGGGTATCCTATGAAGACGCATTTTTCCGATTTGGGTCGAGCTTTTCAGGTTGAAATTTCTTGACATAAGCATCGCATCCCCAAACTTTTAGAAACGACAGCTTAGGTTTCTTCCCAAACCATAATTCATACGGTGTCGTCTCAACGGATTTAGACGGAGCCCTATTTAAAGTGAATGCGGCAGTCTCTAAAGCATAGCCCCAAAATGAGAGCGGTAAATCGGTAAGAGACATCATAGATCGCACCATATCCAATAGAGTGCGATTACGACGTTCGGACACACCATTTCTCTGAGGTGTTCCAGGCGGCATGAGTTGTGAAACTATTCCACATTTCCTTAAGTGTGCACCAAACTCGTGACTTAAATATTCTCCACCATGATCTGATCGTAAGAATTTTATTTTTCTGTCACGTTGATTCTCAACCTCACTCTGAAATTCCTTGAACTTTTCAAAGGTTTCAGACTTGTGTTTCATTAGGTAGACATACCCATATCTACTTAAATCATTAGTGAGAGTGAGAACATAATGATATCCTCCGCGAGCCTCAATACTCATTGGACCGCACACATCGGTATGTATGATTTCCAATAAGTTGGTTGCTCGCTCCATTGTTCTGGAGAATGGAGTCTTGGTCATCTTACCCATGAGGCATGGTTCGCACGTGTCAAATGATTTGTAATCAAGAGACTCCAAAAGTCCATCTGCATGGAGCTTCTTCATGCGCTTGACACCAATGTGACCAAGGCGGCAGTGCCACAAGTATGTGGGACTATCGTTATCAACTTTACATCTTTTGGTATTCACATTATGAACATGTGTAACATCACGTTCGAGATTCATCAAAAATAAACCATTGACCAGCGGGGCATGACCATAAAACATATCTCTCAAATAAATAGAACAACCATTATTCTCGGATTTAAATGAGTAGCCATCTCGAATTGAACGAGATCCAGATACAATGTTCATGCTCAAAGCTGGCACTAAATAACAATTATTGAGGTTTAAAACTAATCCCGTGGGTAGATGCAGAGGTAGCGTGCCGACGGCGATCACATCGACCTTGGAACCATTCCCGACGCGCATCGTCACCTCGTCCTTCGCCAGTCTCCGTTTATTCCGTAGTTCCTGTTTTGAGTTACAAATATGAGCAACCGCACCGGTATCAAATACCCAGGAGCTACTACGAGTACTGGTAAGGTACACATCAATTACATGTATATCACATATACCTTTGGTGTTGCCGGCCTTCTTCTTGTCCGCTAAGTATTTGGGGCAGTTCCGCTTCCAGTGACCACTTCCCTTGCAATAAAAGCACTCAGTCTCGGGCTTGGGTCCATTTCTTGGCTTCTTCCCGGTAACTGGTTTACCGGGCGCGGCAACTCCCTTGCCGTCCTTCTTGAAGTTCTTCTTACCCTTGCCCTTCTTGAACTTAGTGGTTTTATTCAGCATCAACACTTGATGTTCTTTTCTGATCTCCCCTTCCGCTGATTTCAGCATTGAATATACCTCAGGAATGGTTTTTTCCATCCCCTGCATATTGTAGTTCATCACAAAGCTCTTGTAGCTTGGTGGAAGCGACTGGAGGATTCTGTCAATGACCGCGTCATCTGGAAGATTAACTCCCAGCTGAGACAAGCGGTTATGCAACCCAGACATTCTGAGTATGTGCTCACTAACAGAACTGTTCTCCTCCATTTTACAGCTGAAGAACTTGTCGGAGACATCATATCTCTCGACCCGGGCATGAGCTTGGAAGACCAATTTCAGCTCCTCGAACATCTCATATGCTCCATGTTTCTCAAAACGCTTTTGGAGACCCGGTTCTAAGCCGTAAAGCATGCCGCACTGAACGAGGGAGTAATCATCAGCACGCAGCTGCCAAGCGTTCATAACGTCTTGGTTCTGTGGGATTGGTGCATCACCTAGCGGTGCTTCTAAGACATAATCTTTCTTGGCTACTATGAGGATGAGCCTCAGGTTCCGGACCCAGTCCGTATAGTTGCTGCCATCATCTTTCAGCTTGGTTTTCTCTAGGAACGCGTTGAAATTGAGGACAACGTGGGCCATTTGATCTACAAGACATAGTGTAAAGATTTTTAGACTAAGTTCATGATAATTAAGTTCATCTAATCAAATTATATAATGAACTCCCACTCAGATAGACATCCCTCTAGTCATCTAAGTGAAACATGATCCGAGTTAACTAGGCCGTGTCCGATCATCACGTGAGACGGACTAGTCAAGATCGGTGAACATCTCCATGTTGATCGTATCTTCTATACGACTCATGCTCGACCTTTCGGTCCTCCGTGTTCCGAGGCCATGTCTGTACATGCTAGGCTCGTCAAGTCAACCTAAGTGTATTGCGTGTGTTCCGAGGCCATGTCTGTACATGCTAGGCTCGTCAACACCCGTTGTATTCGAACGTTAGAATCTATCACACCCGATCATCACGTGGTGCTTCGAAACAACGAACCTTCGCAACGGTGCATAGTTAGGGTGAACACTTTCTTGAAATTATTATAAGGGATCATCTTACTTACTACCGTCGTTCTAAGCAAATAAGATGCAAAAACATGATAAACATCACATGCAATCAAATAGTGACATGATATGGCCAATATCATCATGCTCCTTTGATCTCCATCTTCGGGGCACCATGATCATCTTCGTCACCGGCATGACACCATGATCTCCATCATTGTGTCTTCATGAAGTCGTCACGCCAACGATTACTTCTACTTCTATGGCTAACGCGTTTAGCAACAAAGTAAAGTAATTTACATGGCGTTATTCAATGACACGCAGGTCATGCATAATAATAAAGACAACTCCTATGGCTCCTGCCGGTTGTCATACTCATCGACATGCAAGTCGTGATTCCTATTACAAGAATATGATCAATCTCATACATCACATATATCATTCATCACATCTTCTGGCCATATCACATCACATAGCACTTGCTGCAAAAACAAGTTAGACGTCCTCTAATTGTTGTTGCAAGTTTTTACGTGGTTTGTAGGTTTCTAGCAAGAACGTTTTCTTACCTACGTATGGCCACAACGTGATTTGCCAATTTCTATTTACCCTTTATAAGGACCCTTTTCATCGAATCCGTTCCGACTAAAGTAGGAGAGACAGACACCCGCTAGCCACCTTATGCAACTAGTGCATGTCAATCGGTGGAACCTGTCTCACGTAAGCGTACGTGTAAGGTCGGTCCAGGCCGCTTCATCCTACAATGCCGCCGAAACAAGAAAAGACTAGTAGCGGCAAGAAGAATTGGCAAACTCAACGCCCACAACTGCTTTGTGTTCTACTCGTGCATAGTAACTACGCATAGGCCTGGCTCATGATGCCACTGTTGGGAATCGTAGCATAATTTTAAAATTTTCCTACGCTCACCAAGATGCATCTATGGAGTGTACTAGCAACGAGGGGAAAGGAGTGCATCTACATACCCTTGTAGATCGCGAGCGGAAGCGTTCCAATGAACGTGGATGACGGAGTCGTACTCGCCGTGATCCAAATCACCGATGACCGAGTGCCGAACGGACGGCACCTCCGCGTTCAACACACGTACGGTGCAGCGACGTCTCCTCCTTCTTGATCCAGCAAGGGGGAAGGAGAGGTTGATGGAGATCCAGCAGCACGACGGCGTGGTGGTGGATGTAGCGGGTCTCGGCAGGGCTTCGCCGAGCTTCTGCGAGACGGAGAGGTGTAGCAGGGGGAGAGGGAGGCGCCCAAGGCTGTAGGTTGCTGCCCTCCCTCCCCCCCTTTATATAGGCCCCCTGGGAGGGGGCGGCAGCCAAAGCCCATCTAGGGCAAGGGGCGGCGGCCAGGGGGGTGCCTTGCCCCCCAAGGCAAGTGGGAAACCCCCCCACCCTAGGGTTTGCAACCCTAGGCGCAGGGGGAAAGGCCCATGGGGGGGCGCCCAGCCCACTAGGGGCTCGTTCCCTTCCCACTTCAGCCCACGAGGCCCTCCGGGATAGGTGGCCCCACCCGATGGACCCCCGGGACCCTTCCGGTGGTCCCGGTACAATACCGGTAACCCCCGAAACTTTCCCGGTGGCCGAAACTTGACTTCCTATATATAATTCTTCACCTCCGGACCATTCCGGAACCTCTCGTGACGTCCGGGATCTCATCCGGGACTCCGAACAACTTTCGGGTTTCCGCATACACATATCTCTACAACCCTAGCATCACCGAACCTTAAGTGTGTAGACCCTACGGGTTCGGGAGACATGCAGACATGACCGAGACGCCTCTCCGGTCAATAACCAACAGTGGGATCTGGATACCCATGTTGGCTCCCACATGTTCCACGATGATCTCATCGGATGAGCCACGGTGTCGAGGATTCAATCAATCCCGTATGCAATTCCCTTTGTCAATCGGTATGTTACTTGCCCGAGATTCGATCGTCGATATCCCAATACCTTGTTCAATCTCGTTACCGGCAAGTCTCTTTACTCGTACCGCAATGCATGATCCCGTGACTAACGCCTTAGTCACATAGAGCTCATTATGATGATGCATTACCGAGTGGGCCCAGAGATACCTCTCCGTCACACGGAGTGACAAATCCCAGTCTCGATCCGTGCCAACCCAACAGACACTTTCGGAGATACCCGTAGTGCACCTTTATAGTCACCCAGTTACGTTGTGACGTTTGGCACACCCAAAGCACTCCTACGGTATCCGGGAGTTGCACGATCTCATGGTCTAAGGAAAAGATACTTGACATTGGAAAAGCTCTAGCAAACGAAACTACACGATCTTTTATGCTATGCTTAGGATTGGGTCTTGTCCATCACATCATTCTCCTAATGATGTGATCCCGTTATCAATGACATCCAATGTCCATAGTCAGGAAACCATGACTATCAGTTGATCAACGAGCTAGTCAACTAGAGGCTTACTAGGGACACGTTGTGGTCTATGTATTCACACATGTATTACGATTTCCGGACAATACAATTATAGCATGAATAACAAACAACTACCATGAACAAAGAAATATAATAATAACCATTTATTATTGCCTCTAGGGCATATTTCCAACACTACAAATGCGCCATTAGTAACCCTGGTTACTAATGGCGCACCTGCTGGTGGTGCGCCATTAGTAGTTTTGCAAAAAAAAAGTATACACTAATGGCGCACCAGGGCACAGTGCGCCATTACTAGTTTAAACTAGTAATGGCGCACTATACACTGGTGCGCCATTAGTAGTTTTGCAAAAAAAATAAAAAAATTAGTAGTGGCGCACTATGAGGCTGGTGCGCCTTTACTAGTTAGAACTAGTAATGGCGCACTGTGCCCTGGTGCGCCATTAGTATGTTTGGAAAAATAAAATAAAAAATTTGTTACTAGTGGCGCACCGTGTGTCTGGTGCGCCATTAGTGTCTTTCACACTAATGGCGCACCAGCACATGGTGCGCCACTGCTATATAGTAGTGGCGCACCACATGTCTGGTGCGCCATTAGTGGCCATTTCATCTATAGCCCTTTTCCTAGTAGTGTGATCTCCATTTGATGGATGAATTCTTCGTCCATCAGAGCGGCCTCCTCAATGAGACGGGCCCGCTGCTGCAGCTGCTACTCCTCGTCACTGGAGGAGATGACTATCTCCTCCTTGTCGGAGTAGTCAGCTGATATGGATGCCGATGGGCCCGGCGAGCGAGGGCGGCGGCGCCAAGATACGCCTGATGAGGAACTTCCACCACCTCCTCCTGCTGGCACGGAGAACCATGATTTCAGAATCGCCGTTGGGCTGGGGGACAGTGACGGAGAGGGGGAGAGGGTGGTGCTCGGGGAGGGTGAGTGCGGCTATGTGCGTCGCCGGGGCACGGCTTAAATAGTCGTGTCCAGGCCAGGGAAAGGGTGATTAGCCCGCTTCAATGTGGTGCAGCGGTCGAAGTTGGTTTCTCGGGACGTGTCGTCCGCATTGAAGCAGCGACCTCCGAGAGGTCATGTCTGTCTGCGCCACCTTCCCGTCCATTCAAATTGCGGGCATCAAGGCCAGCCGCTGCATACTCTAGGTCGGCATGAATGCGACGTGGCAAGCGGCACGGGAGTTCAGTGGAAACTGGAAAGCGCGGGAGAGGCAAATGTGACTGTTTGGTGGGCCAGAGTAGTTAGGAGCGGGCGTGGCAGCGGTTCGGACGACCGCAAAGCCCCCCCCCTCACTTTGTCTATGTTGGCGGGAAAAAGCATGTCCGGACCACTCGGCGGACCGATACAGGTCCGGGCTAGATAGCACAACACGCCCGGACCGCTCGATCCAAACGTATGCGGGCGGTTTCAGGGTCGGCGTTGGAGATGCCCTTACACCAGGAGGGACAACAAAAAGGATAAAACCATGCTGTAAATAGTGGTTAGTTCAAATTGGATTGTGAAATAGACCACTCCCCTCATTTCAAAGCAATTGTCATTAAATCTAAGTTTGTCAAGAGGAAAACAACCGGTAAATATGGCACTTGTGCGGTGAAACTCGATATGCACAAGGCATATGACCGGGTGGAGTGGACTTTCTTGGAGGCGATTCTATTACAATTGGGATTTATGGAACATTGGGTGGCCCTCATCATGGAGTGTGTTAAATCGGTAAAATACCAGGTACGGGTGAATAACGAGTTAACTGGCTTTTTTGTTCCTTCCAGGGGCCTAAGGCAGGGCGATCCTCTTTCACCGTACTTATTCTTGCTATGTGCTGAGGGTTTATCAAGTCTAATTATGCACGAGGAGGAGGTTGGAAATTTATTGGGAGTCAAAGTGTGTCGTGATGCCCCCTCGGTCTCTCACCTTCTTTTTGCGGATGACTCGCTAATCCTCATGCGAGCCGATGCCACCAATGCAACCAGCCTCCGAAGGGCGCTTGACGATTACTGCGCTGCTTCTGGCCAGATGGTGAGTGAGGTCAAATCCAGTATTTTTTTCAGTCCATGCACTCCTGTTGATACAAGAGTGGAAGTGTGCACCTCACTTAATATAATGGCAGAAGCACTCACGGATAAATATTTGGGGTTGCCCCCAATTGTGGGAGTGGACAGATCAGATTGCTTTCAACATCTCATAGATAGAGTTTTAAGCAGAATTAGAGGGTGGAAGGAGAAACTACTATCTATTGGTGGGAGAGAGGTCTTACTAAAGGCTGTAGTACAAGCTATTCCCTCATACGCAATGTCAGTTTTCAAACTTCCAAAACAAGTGTGCAACAGTATAACCACCGCCATGTCGAAATATTGGTGGGGAGATGAGGATTTGAAAAAACATATGCATTGGTTTTCTTGGTGGAAGATGTGCGTCCCGAAAGAGAAGGGTGGTATGGGCTTCCGGGACTTGCATTGCTTTAATTTGGCTCTTTTGGCAAAACAGTGTTGGAGGCTTTTGTGTGAACCGGAATCATTATGTGCCAGAGCATTGAAAGCAAAGTATTTCCCCAATGGTGACCTTCTGAACTGTACGTTGAAGAAGGGTAGTTCATATACCTGGCAGAGTCTCTGGAGTGGAATTCAGTCCTTGAGAGAGGACACATTTGGAGAGTAGGAGATGGATCACATATTAATATCTGGGAGGACCCTTGGATTCCCAGCAGCCCGACCCGCAAAGTTTTTACACCAAGGGGAAATATAGTGATCACAAGAGTTTCTGAACTCATTGATTCGGAAAACAGAGTGTGGGATGAACAATTGCTAAACGATCTTTTTTGGCCATTTGATGTGCAGCGTATTATGAATATTCCTCTAGCTTTGGGAATGATGGAAGATTTTGTATCATGGCACTTCAATAGAAGTGGAATTTTCTCAGTAAGATCGGCTTACCATGAAGAGTGGGAGCACCAGCATGGACGAAAGTTGAGGACGACAAACTCATTACAAGCCTCAAGTACTAGTCCAGTCTCGCGTACCATTTGGAAATTGCGTGTGCCATCAAAAATCAAAATCCATGTTTGGAGGACTTTGCTTGGAGCTATTCCTTGCCGTGGTGTTTTAGCGAACAGACATATGACTACAAGTTCCCAGTGTCCCCTTTGTAGTTCGGACTGTGAAAGCATTAGGCATGCTATGTTTCTGTGCCCGAGGGTGCAGGAAATTTGGCATATTCTTGGACTACAGGAGCTGGTGAATGAAATCTGCACAATAGAGAGAGATGGAGGTTCGGCGCTGGCCGATCTCCTATTATCCAAAAGTACCATATGTCCACTAGTGGCCGATGTCCAGCGCAATGATCTAGTGGCCACAACAATCTGGTATGTATGGTGGGAACGACGCAAATACACACACGGTGAGAACATCTATGAGTCAGGAAGGTCGGCCCAAGCTATATCAACTTTAGCGCAGAACTTTTCACGAGCAAGGTTGAAGCAAACTAAAATTAAAAGACATGGCTGGTCCAAGCCACCTGAGGGCGTCATCAAACTTAATGTCGATGCAGCTTTTGATCGGGACACTGGTATAGGGGGTACGGGAGCAGTGTTGCGTGATGAGGCCGGTTTCTTTGTCGCTGCTTCCTGCAGTGATATACCCTTTGTGGAAGACGCAGCGACGGCAGAGGCTAGAGGACTACGAGATGACCTCCTACTAGCGAATGAAGTTGGTTGCAACAAAATCTATGTCGAAGCGGACTGTCTGGAGGTAATCGAGATCATGCTGAGTGGCGGGAATTCATTAGGACCAGCAGCGGCAATATATGAAGAATGCATTTTTCTTATCCAGCAGCGGCAATATAGTTTTTAGCCATTGCCCTCGGGAAGCCAATATGGCGGCGGATCTGCTAGCTAAGAACTCGGAGGTGTCTCGAACAATTGTTTGGAAATCGGAGCCCCCGGGTTTCTTAGTGGATGTTTTAACAAACGATGTATCTTTATTCTCACATGAAATATAAACCGCCATGATGGCATTTCCCTCAAAAAAAAAGTTTGTCCTAAGTAAAATTGTCTAAATTTGACCTTGCTTGTAGCAAATAATGTACCAATATATACAACACAAAAAGTTATATTAGATCAATAATGAAACTTATGTTTATATTCTCTCTGTTTTTTAGTCTTGTAAAAATATGTTGATACGTTCTTCTAGAAAAAACTTTAGAGAAGTTTGAGTTAGGACAAGAATCTCATGATATATTTTGATTTTATTATATGTTTCACATGAGGCAAAGGAAGATCAGGGAGGATGTATCATGTGATGATACATTCCAAAAAAATTACTTAAAAATAGGCGTCAATCACCTTAGCCATGTTGAATTGCACGCACCACGCTTCAGCCGTTTCCAGCTAAAAAATCCAGGACCTCAAATCTTACAGCCTCTCCACATGGTATATAGATCATGCTATGTATAGTCCAAGCCACCAGGTGATGGTAACCTGAAGTACATGAGAGATGTGTATATGAGACAAATCTTTTCTATTCTTTCATTTTCACAAAGAAGTAAAGAACATGTCTAGCATCCAGATCCAAGGAATAAAGGGAACAAAGGAAAAGTGGGAAAGATGATAAAGGGGGGGGGGGGGGGGGGGGGGGGAAGAGAGAAGGGAATAGGACATGTACTAATTATCTTTTGCATGGTAAGGGTGCAGGGGTACGCGGTGCATTTGCAAATGCGCTAGCCTGCCAGTAGTACTACATAAGACACGTTTCCACCATGACCTCTTAGCACGCATGCTTGCAAACGGATGCTCAAGGTAACAATATTCTGGGACTCCAGCAGTCCGAATTGACGTCTCCAGCAGTCCGATTGCTACCCTTGTGTAAGGTAATTTCCTTTACTCCTAAACTAAATCTAATCTTGGTAGTACAACAATCTCTATTTCTCTCTCTTTTTTTAGTTGGAAAGTGCAACAATCTAGTATGAGCTGATTTGCTCGTGATGTTCTTCTATTGGTGGTGGATTATTTAAATACTAGTGACTGCAGCATAACATCATTGGTACTCTCTCCGTTCCTAAACACAAGTCTTTTTAGAGGTTTCAATATAGACTACATACGGAGCAAAATGAGTGAATCTACACTCTAAAATACGTCTATATTCATCCATATGTAGCTTATATTAAAATTTCTAAAAAGACTTATATTTAAGAACGGAGGAAGTACTTGGTAGTACTGTACGTATTCTTTTTGCATGTGTGTTTCTCAGCAACTTTAACTTGTGTTGATGTTGGAATATGACATATGTGTGTTTATGTTAAGCAGACCATGGCCACCGGAAATTGCACGGCTAAAGCAGATGACTTCTCTAAGCACATAGATGGGCAGTTGCTGCGAGTGAACGCTCTGCTGGTGGCGAGCACCATCATGATAGGAGTTATGGTCGGGATGGGTGCCTATGGTCAGCGCTACCGCCACCATCCATTGACCGGCTTCCTCTTCCTTGGTGCCAACATCGTGTTCCTGCCCCTCCTCTCCTATGTTGTCTCTACCATCGGTAATGAAGACCCCGTCGCTCTTTATTCATCTGATCTAGACATCATAACAGGGCGGTGTGACCCACAGGACCACATCATCTCTGTCTTGATGTGGGCTAGTCTTGTTCAGATTGCTGCCGTCAACACCACTGCAGTAGTTGCTGGTGATGATGACAAGAAAGGCCGAAACATTGGCCCTCCTGCCACGGTACTGCTTATTCAAGCAATATGGACTTCCTACCTTACCATTGACTTCTTGGGAAAGGGTTATTATTCAATGCAAAAATGGTCCTTAAAAGCGGTGGCGCCTGAAGACGTATTGATCCTTCTTCCACCGTTTGCTCTTACTGTTGCCAAACTACTTATCAAATATTATGCTTGGTACAGTGCAAGAGGGTCATTAGCGTTTGGGCGCAATTCTCACCTCATTGTTGGATACATGGAGCAGCTAAAAGATGAAAGCCCACATGCTGAGCTGGCCCTTCCTCCACTCATAGTTACAGGAGAGGACACAACATTGGTACAGAAGGAGCCTCATGGTTATAGTCTCAAATGGTTATCCAACCAAGCTGACAGGACAAGGATAGACAACAACGGCTTAGTGACCATTGACAAAGTTTGGCGGTTGGAGGATGACATATTTCTGAAGTCTTCAGTGAAGCAGTTGAAAGATTTATGTTTTTCATTTGCGTTGTTCAAGCTCCTAAGATGTCGATTTGCAAGCCATACAATTGCTGAGACTAGTTTCATCAAGGCCCATAACTTATTGCCACACGTGTTGCTCCAAGATGGTGATGATGAAAGAGCAATTGAGGTGATCGCAGATGAGCTTTGTTTCCTTCATGATTATTATTATTCATCTCTCCCAACCTCATACTCAAGGAGTTGGCTGCCCATTTTAAGCATATCTATTTCACTCCTAAGCATGGGTTGGAGCTTATTCTATATATTGGAGATAACTTTTGCGAATGTGGGCTATGCTTCATGGGATTCATGGGAATGGAATGACCACCGACAGATTCACTGTTACATGTATTGTGATACTTGGATCTGGTTAAAATATGGAAGTACTTACTTCGATGATGCACCGGTGTTTTTACTTGCGGCACTAGTTGTGCTTGCCGAGGTGCGGGACATTGCTTCTTACATCTGCTCTAACTGGACTAAAGTAGTCATGATCTGCCACTATGTTAGGCATGCTTCTTCTTGGCAACAATCACCTTGGAAGAAGAAGTTACTGGTCGTCTGTTGCGCTGCAAATGTAGGCTGCTAAAGCATTGGGAGGACAAAATGAACCAGTGCTCAGTATTTGCGCTCCACCCAAGCACAACTCCAGTGGCTCTTCTCCGGCGCTTAATCCCTCTTCTTTACAGGAAGAAGGTACCAAGAGCGGTGAAGACCGCTATCCTCAAGCCATTGAGAAGCCCCAGTTATCGCCCAAGCAATGGCGTGGCATCCCTATGCACAAGTCTACATCTACAGGCCGGCAACAACCCCCTCTCGGCGTCCAGTGGCGTGAAAGGTGTAGCCTCTACCATGCTCGTGGTCCACATTGCCACGAGCATCCTGGAAGAGAGATCGGAGCCGCACCAGCCCGAGTCTGCTCATGAGACGGTTGCCACACACTTGTCACACTACTGTGCCTACTTGGTGGCCTACGCCCCCGAGCTACTCCCCGACGACAACCAGTGGTGCAAGAGCTTGTACAAGGCCGTCCAGAAGGAAGCCAAACATGCAATCGTGGTCGCTTGCCGCGTCGGGGTGGCGTTGAATCCTGAAGGGCTGACACAGGCACTGAGCGCAGGGTCTGAGGTGCAACATGACCTGCTCAAGAATGGTGTAGAGCTCGGGAGGAAGCTGCTCAAGAATGGTGCGGAGCTCGGGAAGAAGCTGGTGGAACTGGCAGAGGGTGAAGGAGAAGAGGTGGCCTGGGAGGTCCTCGCCAACTTCTGGTCCGAGATGATTCTTTATGCCGCTCCGTCAGACAACGTCGATGCTCACGCGGAGGCCGTTGCGCGGGGCGGCGAGCTGATAACGCTCATTTGGGCATTGCTCACCCACCTTGGGGTCGTCAGCCGGCCAGAGGCCGCTCCTGGCATGCCTAACGCTCCTAGTGATGTTTGACTTTGTGTTTGAATTCACTTATTTTTGAATTTTTGTGATTGATCTTGATTGGTGTGGTGTGCTGAGTGCTAGCTATTCTAAGAAACATTTTAATATGGATTTTTTATTTTATTTTTGGTTTTTGTTATTCATCCGAGCTCATTTGAGCTGGGAGCAAAAGAGGACCTTAGTGTAATATTTCACTTTTCCCGAGTGCAAGTTCAGAAGATATTTTGATCTTCATTACTATTAAATGCTCTGAAAAGGACACATAATTTCCTGCTCCTCAACATTTGTTGCATGGATTCATGCTTAACATTTGTGCAACTCTTCAATCTCTTTTTGTTTTTTGAGAAAACTTCAGATCTATTCATCTTCAATCATGGCATTACAACGAACACCAGACATAATAAAAATTACATCCAGATTCATAGACCACTTAGTGACGACTACAAGCACTGAAGCGAGCCGAAGACGCACCGCCGTCATCGCCCTTCCTCGCCGAAGTAGGGCACAACTTGTTTTAGTAGACAGTCGGAAAGTCGTTGTGCTAAGGCCCTGTAGGACCAGCGCACCAAAACAGCAACCGCCTTCAATGAAGAATAACATAGATCGAAAGGATCCAACCCGAAGACACATGAACATAGACGAACAACAGCCAGATCCGAGCAAATCTACTGAGGATAGATTCATCGGAGACACACCTCCACACACACCCACCAACGATATTAGACGCACCATCGGAACGGGTGCTAGGCGGGGAGACCTTTGTTCCATCTTCAGAAAGCCGCCGCCGTGTCGCCTTTCTGAGCAGTACGCAAACCCTAACAAATCTCAAAGGAACGACTAACGACGGAGCCCTCCCGCCGGCCCTTGCGAGGATCCACCGCGCCCCCATGGCCCTAGGGCCACCGGAGATGAGGCGGACCTACGGCGGAGCTGGCGAGAGGCACAAACACTAGTTTTTTTTGGAGGAGGGCGTGGCGGCTGCGTGGAAAGTGTTTGTCTCGAGGGACTACTTCTGACGACTCTTCAATCTCAACATAGAAGCCATACTTGGTATTTCTCCGTTCATAAGTATTAAATATTTTGGATATTTTAATATGTACATATGCCGACAAAAATAAGTGAACAAACGCATTAAAACATGTCTATGTGTTCGATCAAAAAATAGTTAGGGCATTTTACAATTGTGAACAGAGGGCAAGGATCAGCACAACTGTAGTACACATCAATATTGACTAATCCACGTAATTAACTATGTTTTTCCAAAACTAATTAACTCTAAGATAAACACCTAACTACGGCCAACAGGCTCTAGCTAAAGAGATCAAAACTATATTAACTAGACGATGTCCCGCGCGTTACAGCGTAATTAGATATCTGATTTCTAAATGTTATACACAAATTCAAGCGTAAGGTTTAAACCATGCAAGGATTTATGTTGAAACAAATAAATCAAGAACAATTAATATAAAAATTGAACATGTCATAAATTAAATGTTCTGGCATTTAAAATCCACTATGGATGTTGCAAGCTAGAGATACTCTCTTAGGGTATCTCCAATGCTGACCTGCAAATTTGCTCCGACGTTTGTCCGCGGACAAGGGGACCAGTCTGTGGACACTGATACCGGAGGTCACCATCCAATGATATCATGTATATGTCCGTCAGTATACATTACTAGGGAAAACCCTAGCAGTAGCGCGGGTATTTTGCCTATCAGTAGCGCGGGATGCCGCGCTACTGATAAGGCGCTACAGCTAACATGTAGCAGTAGCGCGTGTCATCCAACGCTACTGCTATACATGGCTAGCAGTAGCGAGCTTTAGTGCAAAGCGCTGCTGCTAATATCTGCAGCGCTTTTTAGCAGGAAGCGCTACTGCTAACTTTATTCCCCTCGCTACTACTAGTTTTATTAGTTTCTCTTTTTTTCTGCATATTTGTTTTGTATTTGAACAGGATTTATACAATAATATTTAGCATATCATACACATACAAATGTAATCATAGCATATACATACAAATAGTCTCATCAAATCATGTCATCATCATAATCATCATCCAACACAAAGTGGTCTCTCGTCATCATCTCGAGAATAGCGATACAAGTCTCGATTACTTGCAACAACTACATCGTCATCCATCTAAACAATGATATACGCGAGAAGAGCTATCACTATGAGTGAGAGCGGAACTATGCAGTACATGAGTTCGTATCCCTCTCTCGCATTAGCGTGAACCTAAACTAACTACTGGCTATCGCTCGGAAACCGGAAACCGGTACACCTGGGCCTGACACTCCGGCCACTCGTCGTATATTCCTGGCGTAGCACTTCTTCGCCATCGATGAACTATGCACCTGCATCGTCACATGAGTCGATGATATGCAACATATATAGTTGAGCAACAGAAAGAGACAGACTTGGCAAAAATAGAAGCAACATATCATAAGCATAAATAACAAAGTTCATCATACCCAAAATGCCCTAACTAGAGTGATCTTCGCTAGTCGAGGAGGACGGTTTAATTACATCACAAATAAAGTTTCGTTGTGGATAACTCAAAGTTTCGTCATACAGAAAGTATGGACTAAACGGACACATTGTCATATATCGACAATCACTCCAACATGTCGTGCCATCCATCCAAGTCAGGGAGATAGTCCCTGAGCTTAGTGAAAGGCTTCAGGTCGAGACGCTGAGCGGCTATGCGTGTTCGGACGTCTTCCCGCGACATTTGTCCTTCTTCATAGAACATCCCTATTTTTTCGACGACCTCCTTCATGATGATTTGGGCAAGTTCGCGTTGGATGTGATAGAACTCAGCTCGAAGTCGATGATCCTCGATATCTCCTAAGTTCTTTGCCCATTGCAGAATATGGGCATCGCCGGATCTAGGTGACATGCGAAGGTTCTGGTGATCCCGTCTGTACTCCAACATGTGGTGTAGGACATAGAATCCATCATTAAGAGAATCACTCGGTTGCTGGATGCAGCAGAAGTCGGTCTTATGGCCGAAGGCGGGCCTGCCGTCCCTTTTCTTCTTGTCCTTGACCTCTCCACCCCGTGCGTCGTAGTAAAACATAGCACTGTCGAGAACAGACTTGATGTGGGTGTAATCCTTTTTGTTAATGTTCTTCGACGAGTCCAAGTAAAGAGCGTGGGAGTATCGGGGGTAGAGGATGATGAGGACGGCGCGCCCGCCGCTGCGCAAAATAAGTACACCTCAAATTAATTAGCCTCCATCATGCAAATGAATGATTGAAATCGAAGGAAGGATATCCGTGCGGATGACTTACAGGGGATGATAAGGCATGAGAATCGCCTCCTTGTCCTTATTGGCGAGCATGAAATTGGCGATGTATTCCCTCGCATATTCATGGTGCTATGCGCAGACTCCCAAGAAGCCCTCGTGCATGAAGTACGGGTCAGCGACACAGATATGAGGTGTCTGCTCAACCCCGATGAGGTAGTTCATGCGCAAGGCATAAAGGCGGACAAACGTAAAATCCAGCTTCTTCAAGTGAAACATGTCGAAGATGTAATCGAATCGAAGGAAGAACTTCTCCGTGGGGAATGTGTCGACATACGACAATTGTTGCGGCACGTTAACCACGTAGAGTGGGTATCCTGGATTTTTCGAGGCGATGAGGCCTTTCTCTATCCGCAGCACATCGTCATGAAGTCTCCTTAGATCGCCGAATCTGGCCCCTAGCGCTGCTTTAGGTGGGATTGGTTCACCGGGGATATGCCATTTTGCCGCACCGGGGATATCTATACGGTCTTGAACCCGAGGCTGCTGAGGCGGCTGGATCATAGAAGCAGCTTTGTTGCCTTTGCTCCGTCTCTTCCTAGGCTTCTTTGCTACCAGAAGGTCGTCTATAATACGTTCAGCCTCCGGAGGCGGCAATTCAGGCACCGACTCATGGCGCTCAAACCCTGAGTAGGCGCCAGTATTGAGATACTGTTGAATGTCATCGTCATCCTCATCCTCATCTATGGCGACGTCACCAGCGAACAATGGAGCCTCTTCCTCACCCCGTCCGCTATCACCCAGCACGACAGCCGACGCTAATTGGGTAGGTGGGGTGTTAATGTTCATACCTAACTGCGTGCTCGTGGGTGTGCTCCCGGCCGCCTCCAGACGAAGCAGACTCTTTGTCCACAACAGGACCCACCCATTGCAATCACCAAGCCGCCACGGGGTCTCGTCGTCATCCCCCCTAGTACCGGAGTAGCCAAATTCTCATGGCCCGGTTTGACACTGGCCACGGAAACCTTGAAGATGTCCGGGGGGATCGGCCGGCCGTGGAACAATGGTTCCTTCGGCTTCATTATCGTCGCCTTCCCACATCCACCTTCTGGTCACCGATGGTGTACAATATGGTGCACGGGGTTACGTCGGCCTGCAAAGACATGTCTGCGACGTGTGACATCCAAAAGGCAACGGAAACGGGAGATTATACATTTATTGAAGAGGGCCGATGTGACAGATACCGTGAGGGCGTCGAGCTCAGCCAAATACGAAGCACCGCCGAGCAGTCCGGTGCCGGAGCAGGTGCGGGAGCTGGTGCAGGTGCTGGTGCTGGTGCAACGCTAGTCGAGCTGCTCCCGAAGAAGTCAGCAAGGGGAAAGTCCGCTGCATTTTTTCTGGATTTTGCCTGCTCCAATTGAAAACGGCTGAAACCAAGACAGTAGACATATCTGCAACCACCTATTTTGCGGCAGCTACCGCTATTGCGACTGTCTCAGATGATTTCTTCTCAACCACAATCTCAACCTTCTTGTCGATGTTTTGTTCAGTTAACCTCCGTCTTTCCTTTCTCTCCTCCATGGTCTCACGGTAGTACTTCTTCCACGTGGCGCCGTCTCCGACACCGTGCACGCGTCCATACGACGGCCGAGTCTCCATCGGGAGTCCTTTCAATATGTTCAACGCCCGGTTGAATGGAGTGTCCCACTTGGGCCTCGCCAACGCCACAGACGGCGAGTCGCTTTCGGCCGCAATCCTGTGCTGCTCTCTCTACAAAAGGAATAAGGATTGTTTACAAATATGACTAACATGCAGTCGAATTGATCAGAAACTAAAATTACCAGCAGTCTCATGAACTCCGTCGTGACCAGGTCCGTCTCGAAAACCTTCTTGACTGAGTCCCAATGGTGTCGTGCCCTGAGGACGTCACGCTCCTGCGGGACGGTGAAGTCCGCCAAGGGGTCTGGGATGCCTAGACTCTCGCATTCCGCGTCCTCCTTGGCCCATATGGACCTCTTCCCGCCGTAACCACGGCTTCCAAGGTGATGGCACCCCATGTTCCTCTGTTGAATCCCCTTCATGTATTTCAAAAAAAATTGGCAGCTTCGGCCTCGCAAGCCGCCGTGAATATTTTAAAGTGCTCTTCCGTGATCGTTGGGTTATCCTTTACAATCTTGGAGTAGGGTTCCTTTTTGTTGACGATCCGATGTTTTACCTTGCTTTCCAGGCGGCCAACGCGTCTCTAAACATGGTCATGGCGTGTTTGTTTATCTTCTTCATTGTCAGGTCCTTATCTGGATCTTTATAATCCTTTTCATTCCGGCCCGGGAACAAGAATATCTGGTGCAGCTTCTTTAGGAGGGAGGGTCTCATATTATCTATCTTCTGTAGTTTCTCATCGTTGATGGTGGCGGTTGTTCGTACGATGCAGCCTATTTGATTGTCGTAGCACGATCGCGCTTCCTCAGGCGCTATTGGCTCAAAAATGCCGTCATCCATCTCCGTGACCACCAGTCTAGTACTCATGAGCTGGTTTGGGCGCCGTGACCTCTTTGCTTTCGGTTCTAGACCGGCTCCGCTAGTCTCGACGCCGGTCTCAGTCTCATCGCCGGTCTGCATGTCGGTATCAGTCCCTGATGCGACAAGTGGGCCCAGGAACAACATCCGTTGATCGTCGGCAAGGCTCAAAAATTTGTCTGCCGCCAGGTAGACGTCGTCGCAATCACCAGAACCCTGTCCTTCATCGTTGCTAGCCATGTTTCCTACGATTAAATCTAGTCAATTAATTATAGACCTAATAAAATCAATAATGACATTAAAAAGGCCTATGTTTTGCAAGAACGTTGACTCCTTCCCGGTGCGGCAAATCCCGGGCACTCGATATGTCCTAGTTTGTAGCACAAGTCATGCCGAAATTCACGGAAAATTTCGGCATGACCTTTGCTAAAAAGTGGACAAATCGAGCACCTGAAATTTGCCGGAACGGAAATGAATCAACATTTCGGCAAAACATAGGCCACTCAGCTTCATTCCCTGGAAACAACAAAAGGCCACTTGGGCACAATCGAACCACTTCAATGAAAAGATATAACATGACCACTTCAATGAAAAGATATAATCAACAATAAAAGTCTAGGAAGGGATCATCTTTAAAATAAAACTTGCCTAAATTCTTTTCCTAGAAAAATAGTGGTCTTTTCAAAAATCAAAAACCTTTGCAAAATGATCTTACTAAACACTTCTCTGCCTAGGACAGAACCCGGATTCTGTTCTAGCTATTCCTCTCTCTCTCTCTCACACACACACACATTATTTTCTCTAACCCTTCTCTGCCTAGGACAGAACCCAATTAAATTGCAAAGGAACTCCATTTCTCTAACCTTCTGACCTAATGCTCTAAAATAATTTTTTCCTCTAACCTAGCTTGTTAACCTAACGAACCTAATTAACCTAGATATTTAACCTAGCTAGTTAGTTAACCTAGCTTGTTAACCTAGTTAGCCTAGATAATTAAACTAGTTAACCTAGCTAGTTCTCTGTCAAAGCCCTAAATAATTTTTTCTTAACCTAGATAATTAACCTAATTAAACTAGTTAACCTAACTAGTTCTCTGTCAAAGGCCTAACTAAATTTTTGCACTAACCTAGATAATTAACCTAATTAAACTAGTTAACCTAGCTAGTTAGTATGTCCAATGTTTGTGCTATGCATGAGAGAGAGAGAGAGGAGGGGTGCTTACAGAGGATGGCTCCGGTGGTGGCGAGGGAGGCAGGGGCGTCTCCGGTGACGGCGAGGGAGGCAGGGGCGTCGAGGGTGGCTCCGGTGGCGCCGAGGGCGGCTCCGGTGGCGTTGATGAGGCCGCGTGGCTCCGGTGGCGTTGGGGGCGGCTCTGGTGGCGTCGACGGTGCGCGGCTCTGGTGGCTCCGGGGGCGGCGGCATGAGACGGCGGCGAAGTGGGGCGACGGCGAATTGGGGACACGGCGGCGAAGTGGGGCGAGGGATTTGAGGGAGAAGTGGTGGCTGGGGGGAGGGAAAACCGCTGGTTAAGTGAAACATAGCGGTAACGCGTTACAGAAAACGCGCTACTGCTAAGTCTTTCTCCCTTTTTCCTTTCTCATTTATTTTTCTTTACATTTTATTTTTTCCTTTCTCCTTTTTCTATTTCTTTCATTTTCATTTACTTTTCTATTTGTTTTTTGATTTATTTTCTTTTTATTAGCAGTAGCGCCTTTCTACGTAAACGCGCTGCTACAATAAACTTAGCGGTAACGCGGTTTCTATCAGAATGCTACAACTATGTGTAGCCTATCGGCTTAGTAGTAGGAAATTTAGTAGTAGCGCGTTTAAAGTTAGACGCGCTACTGCTGCGTTTGTATCTGTAGCGCGTTTACCCTGCACGCGCTACTGCTATTTAGCACTAGCGCCCTTTTTTAACAGGCGCTACTGCTAAAGTTCTGTGTATAAGGTTTTCCCTAGTAGTGATAGGGTAATTTGAAATTAAAATAAAAGTCCGATCAATAGCGCGCGCCGGATCACACCAGCGCCGGATCACATGCCCGATCACATCCAAAAAGAGGCAAGTATGCTTAATTTTTTACACACCCGATGACAAAAGAATATCCGTCCGGTAGTCCGTGCAAAAAATGAGATTTTTTACCCTGCCAGACAGCAATCCGACCCTCCTCCATGCTAAAGGTGTCGTCGCCGCCGCGTATGCAACCTCCATCTATGCCGTCTCCTCCTCCTCCTCCTTGTCCGCTCCCTCCAGCTCCTATGTTGCCATCCTTGCCTACATCATCCATGCCTTTAGCATCCATCCCTCTGTTGCCCATGCCTACATCCTCATTGTCCTTATCATCCATGCCTTTGCCTTCCTTACCTCTATCACCCATGTCCTTGTCATCCATGTCTTTATCACTCATATTTTCGTCATCATTTTCTTTATCATTCATGTCGGTATGCTGCCAACGAAAACACATAGACCATGTGATGCGTCTTCAACGTATCTATAATTCTTCATTGTTTCATGCAATTATATTATCAATTTTAGATACTTTATCTGCAATTTTATATCATTTTTATGAACTAACCTATTAACCTAGTGCCCAGTGTCAGTTGTTGTTTTCTGCATGTTTTTGTTTTTCAGAAAATCAATACCAAACGAAGTCCAAACACGATGAAACTTTACGGTAATTTTTTCTGGACCAGAAGAGACCCTAGAATGTTCGGGAGGAGGCCAGAAGATCTACGGGAGAGCCACGAGGTCACATGGCGCGCCCCCCAGGGGGCGCGCCACCTGAGCTCATGGGTCCCACGCAGCTCCGTTTGACCTAATTCCACTTCCATAAATTCCCATAAATCATCAAACCAACAGCGGGAGCCCCGAGACACTCTTTTCGCCGCCACAAGTCTTTGTTCTTCCACGATCCCATCTGGAGGCCTTTTCCGGTACTCTGCCGGAGGGTAATCTATCACGGAGGGCTTCTACATCAACCTTACTACCCTTCTGATGATGCATGAGTAGTCTACTACAAACCTACATGTCCATAGTGATTAGCTAGATGGTTTCTTCTTTCTCTTCGATCTTCAATATGTTCTGCATGATCTCCATCAAGATCTATTGGATGTAATACTCTTTTGTGGTGTGTTTATTGGGATCCAATGAATTGTGGGTTTATAATCAGATTATTCATTGAAAATAATTGAGTCTTTTCTGAACTTTATTATGCATGAGTGTTATAGCTTTGTATTTCTCTCTGGTCTATCTGTTTAGTTTGGCCAACTAGATTGATTTATCTTCAGTGGGGGAGGTGTTTTGTAGTGGGTTCAATATTGTGGAGTCCTCACCTAGTGACAGAAAGGGTAGAGAGGCACGTATTTGTTGCCACTAAGTGTAAACGATGGGATTCAATCATATTGCTTGGTTTTATTCTATCTACATTATGTCATCTTGCGTAAAGCATTACTCTGTTTGTCATGAACTTAATACTCTAGATGCATACTCGATAGCGGTCGATGAGTGGAGTAATAGTAGTAGATGCAGGAAGGAGTCGGTTTACTTGTCACGGACCTAATGCCTATATACATGATCATTGCCATGAATAGCATCATAACTATGCGCTTTTCTATCAATTGTCCAACAGTAATTTGTCTACCCACCTTATGTTATCTTTATGAGACAGAAGTCTCTGGTGAAAACTATGGCCCCGGGGTCTACTTTAATCATATTACTAAAACCAAATTCACCTAGCTGCAGAGTTACTTCTTTTATTTTACTTTGTAATTTATCTATCTACCATTATTAGATTTAACCCTTGCAAGTAACGAGTTCATGGGGGTTGACAACCCTCTTGCCCGCGTTGGGTGCAAGTATTTGCTCTTGTGTGTGTAGGTGTTGCTGATGGGTATTTGTGTGGTTCTCCTATTGGTTCAATAACCTTGGTTCTCACTGAAGGAAATACTTATCCGCTACTATATTGGTTCACCCTTCCTCTTCGGGGAAAATCCTAACACGGCTCACAAGTAGTACCATGTTACAGATGGATATCACACAAAATAATTATACATTACTCTGCTTAAATAATTTAAATTATTTTTCAGTTCAGATTCATGTACCTAACTCGGTCGTTCAAAAGCTCTAAGTGAGTATATCATCATAGATCAAATATCTCCTAACTAAATCCAGGAATATGTGATTGCTTCTACTTGTTGTAACTAAACATTTGATTGCTTCTGTCTGTGATGTAAGGATATCACATAATTCTTCATCTATGCAAGTTTGTTTAAATTCATTACTCCAATCGTCCACTAATCCTTCAAATGTTGTGACTAATTACGCCCTGATAAATCCACCCTCATAGATCAAATATCTTCTAACAAAATCAAAAATAACTCCAAACTCAAACCAAAATATCTCCTAACTAAATCCAAAATATGTCACAACTAAATTGAACCTACACTTTCTTTGAATCCAAATCTGCTGACAACTTTCTCATGCCACATAACCCTAACTAAATCCGAATTACACTTTCTTTCAATCGAAATCTAGTCACAAATTTCTCATATCACATATCCTAAACCCTAACCAAATCTGACCCTATCGGTACTATGCAGAAAGGACTGGCCAAGATTAGAGATGGCTAGGCACTTACATCTCAGAGGTCGATGTGAAGATCCGACGCGATAAAGTTGATGGACGGCGATGGGGATGATCTGGCGTCGTGTTGGGGAAGGAGGGGATTAGACGGCTCCTCGAAAGATATGGCGCCGCATAACCCGAGGGGGGTCGCGTGCGAGGGAGGGGGTAATGGGTGTGGGAGGGTGGAGGAGGAGGAGGAGGGAGTGCCACGACAAGTGCGATCGGCGGCGATTGAGGGTGGCGATGTGTTCGCCAGAGACTAGGGCTCGTATAGAGACGAGGAACCGCTCGAACCTAAATTCAAATGACCACGCACGATGTCATTTAATTATTTAAGTGCTATGTAGTAATTAAGTTAATTCAAATTTTTAGGATGATAATACCCCTTGATCGAATTGGGCCAATTAAGCTTAAATATTTTTTTAGGTTGAAAATACCCTTGGGTTTTAATAAGGCATAATTAATCTCATCCGTTGGATCGTCAATATAATGCACTCCTTCTTGTGTATTGCAATGCACCGTAAAATTTTCCTTTTTCTAAGGACCTGGAGCATTTTAAAAAGTAATAGATCGCCGGTGACTCCACCCGGATCCTTCTACATCTGGAATGAAGAGCAAGTGGTAGAGGCATGCTGGTAGCTTTTATGCATGCTCAATCAACACTGACACCCTTGGATGGAGGTCAAAGAAGGCACGATATATTTCTTATAAAAAAACGACAACATCAACCATATGACAAAATTCATATCAACTTTTGATCCAATATTTGAGAAACATGTGTGAATGAATTTATGTCAAGCTAAGAAATATTTGAGGAGACTTTGAATGTCAAAGAAGCACTAGCAAAATATGCACAAGCCACTAGACAATTGATCAACCCGCAGAAGTGTTCTATCCTCTTTGGTGAGCATTGTCGTGTGGATGACCGGGAAGCTGTTATTCCGGTTTTGGAGGCGCAACAACATAGTTTTGAGGAATGCTACCTAAGTCTTCCTACTCCAAGGGGGCGCATGTCTAAGGATAGGTTCCAAAACTTGCAGCAAAAGTACATCAAGAGAATGATTGATTGTGATGGTTGTCAGCTTGCTCAGAGTGGAAGAGAAGTCCTCATAAAATCAATCGCCCAAGCGATCACCACATATGTTATGAGTGTGTTTAAACTACCGGCATCCACTTGTGAGGACCTCATGAGAATGATACGGAATTTCTGTTGGGGAGTTGAGAAGGGGAAGGGAAAGATGCATTGGCGTGCTTGGATCCATTTGATAAAACCAAAGGCGCAAGGGGGACTTGGCTTCCGCGACCTACGCCTTTTTTACCAAGCTTTGCTCGCTCGCCAATCATGGCGGCTCTTGACCAATCCGGAGAGCCTGTGTGCTCGTCTTTTGAAAGCGAGGTACTACCCGAATGGAAGCTTGGAAGATACGATTTTCTCAGGAGGAGCTTCTGCGACTTGGCAGGCAGTTGAACATGGGCTGCAACTTCTCAAGTCTGGCTTAGTATGGCGCGTGGGGAACGGCAGGTCCATTAGAATTTGGTGAGACCGATGGATTCCACGGAATGGGGAAGGACGACCGGTGACACCACAAGGCCGAAGCCGTCTCCGCAGGGTGTCTGAGTTGTTGGATAATCATGGTGGCTGGCGTATGGACGTTATTCATGACACGTTCCTTCTGGTGGATGTAGAAGAGATTGCCAAAATTCGAACTTCACCTCGTATGGGTGAGGATCTTCTTGCGTGGGGACCGGAGCGGAATGGTTGCTTCACGGTACGGAGTGCTTACCGACTTGCTCTGGAGGATCATCTTCGGTTCTCTTCAGTCGCGGCGAGCAGGGCACCGGATGGGCGACGAGCCGTCTGGGCTTCTATATGGAGGTGCCCTGCTCCTCCTAAGATTCGCACTTTCACTTGGCGTTTGATCACAGATTGTCTATCTACGTGGGTTAATAAAAAACGGCGTGGTTTGGAAGTCTTTGACGACTGCCCCCTCTGCGCGATGGAGCTGGAGGACATGTTTCATGCATTTTGTAGATGTCCTAGAGCGGTGGCACTTTGGCAAGCGATGACAGAACAGTGGCGGATCCCCCTGCCGGCGTCGTTTCAGCGGGCGGGCTATGAGTGGCTTGCCCAAACGCTTTGCGACCTGCGGGACACGGAGAGATTGGAGCTCATGATGACACTATGGTGTTGCTGGCACGTTCGCAACGAGATAACACACCATAAGCAGCCGCCCCCAGTTGAAGCATCCAAGAGGTATCTTCTAAGCTACGTGGACTCACTAATTGGTGTGCAGAACAACCCAGGTGCTGATCCAGTTAAAGGAAAGCAAGTTGTGATGTGGTGACTCCCAACAAGCCATTACCGCATGCTCAGCCCATCAATGGTGCCCCACCCAGGTGGTCTCCTCCGACTCAAGGATGCACAAAATTGAATGTTGACGGATCGTTCTGCGCCACATCGGGAACTGCGGGGGCGGGCATGATTCTGCGCGGCTCCACCAGCGACATCATTTTCTCATCTTGTAGAGAGTTGCGCACATGTACAGAACCATTGGAGGCTGAGCTCTTAGCTTGCATGGAGGGCATCAACCTCGCCCTGCAATGGACGGAGATGCCGATAGAAGTAGAGACGGACTACCTTGTCGCTCTTAACATGATTAATGGCCCGGACAAGGATCGGTCTCGTTATACCATGTTGGTTGATCAAATTCAAAGGCTTTTGAGGGAAGGGAGGATGTTCAAGCTATCTCATGTTCGTAGGGAACAGAATGGTGCAAGCCATTATCTAGCCTCCTTTGGACGGACAGAAGGACGCACTGTGGTGTGGGGGTTCGGGACCAGGAGACGTCCCTGATATTTGTAAGAATGACTTATGTCCTGATTGATGAGATAATATCTTCCTTTCGCCTGAAAAAAACACATGGTGATGAACATGACTTTTCGTTCCTCTTCTTCTCTTTTAGTTTTTCCCTTTCACTTTTCCATCTCATGAAAATAGAGTGCAACTTTTCTTAAGTCTCAAATCTGTGACATTGGCATGTAGTATTTGCTTTCTTAACATGTCGGCAATGAAAATTGATTTCTGCCATTTTCTCCTTCCTTTTCCGAAGAAGGGATGTGTGACTGTATTCTGTCGGTGAAATACACTTGTACACCGAACATGCCAAACAGATAACTGGGTACAAGAATTTGCTATACAGTTTTTTTTTCAAAAGGGGAGCACACTCATATTATTAATAATTCAACAAAGGTCTGGCAACAACATACGTCAGTCAACCCAAAGCCACCAGCCATGCCTACAAACTTGACAATGAGGAATGCCCTCACGCCTCACCATCTAGAGCCAGAGCCACCGCCGATCCGCTCGCATGACGTACCAAGAGCAAACACCCGGTGCAATAGAGCCAAAGCGTACACCACCTGCACACACTTCAGAAAGCCTCCACCACCATAGTATCGTTGACCCATCTTCAGCAAAAAAATCCACATCATCCTTGTCAGGTCGGCCAGCGTCGATGCCGCCACGGTGCCAAACGGCACCACCACCCTGTACGCGTCCATCAAGACGCATCCGCCGTTGAGACTCCGCTGCACCATGCCGCCGAGACCCGCCGGGCGTCCACGCCGTAGATACGACACAGCTCCACCTCTGGACCCTCCAGTCAGCACTTGCTCCAAGAACGATACCCCCAAGAGGGGAGTGACGATAGACACCACTATCATCCGATCTGGGATACCCAGATCTAGGGTTTCTCCCGGAGCAAACGACCCTTCCTGGCGAGTCTACGTGGTGATCCAACACCACTATGCCTTCGTGATCTCTCCAGCAAATATGAGCTCCAAGATAGTGCCTCCAAGAAGGTAGACGATGCCACATGCCGCCATTGTCCAGTCCGGCAGCCAAACCTGAGGTTTCCATCGGCGCTGGATGGGACCGTCACCGTGACGATGCCCCCTCCAAGGAGGTTAGCAACGCCCGTAGACGTCGGCGCACCATCTGCGCCAGCAGATCTGGGCAAAGAATTTCTCCTCGGCGGTAGTCCCTCGAACCAAAAGAGAAGGAAGCAGAACCGCTTGTCGGAGATTTTTTTTTTAGCATCAAACCAAGCTTTTATTCATCGAAAACCACAGTATGTGGGATACATCTCTCGTTATGGGATTGGCCAAGCCACACATGGCGTCCTCTACCCAACGAAATAGAATGCTTGGCTAACCTATGAGCTTCAACATTAATGACACGACTTTCGAAAGTAAAAGAACAACTAAAAGAAACAGCTAAGTTGTTTATTTCCTGAACAATGGCTCCATTGGGTCTGCGGCTCGCCCCATTAATAGCTCCCACGACTTGTTTTGCATCAGACGCCACTATTACCGCACGAAGATTGAGATCCTGCGCCAGTGCTAATGCTTCCCTGCATGCTATTGTTTCCAAGATAGAAGGGTCATCAACTCCCCCGACGACATGGGCTGAACCGCTCGTCGGAGATGCCCACCAACGTACTCCCTCCGTTCCTAAATATAAGTCTTTTTAGAGATTCCACTACGGACTACATACAGATATATATAGACATGTTTTAGAGTGTAGATTCACTCATTTTACTTTGTATGTAGTCCGTAGTGAAATTTCTAAAAAGACTTAGATTTAGGAACGGAGGGAGTAGAAGGAAAGGCCGCGCATGCGAAACAAGTCCGGGCACATGGCCTGAACCCGTCCAACCCGACCCAACTATTGGAGCCGCCACTGGTGGGGCGAGGATCCGGGCGCGCCGGCCCTATATCCGCTGCCACTGCCTGCGGCCCGTCACACCCTTAATTGAATGATGCATGCAAACCGTAACCAAACTCTTGCAAACTGTAAACAAACTCTTCCTCTGATGATGTATTTAAGGCATGCAAGCCAGACTAAGGACGGGGCACGGCTATATAATCTGTCACGCTCGACACTGTGGCCGCAGCGTCGACGAGGACACGATGGAGCCGCTTCTTCTGCTCACCGTTCTCCTCCTTGCGCACGCGGTGGCTTGCATGGTGTGCACGGCCGTCGCCCGTCGGCGGCGCTCGCGGTGCTACCTGGTGGACTACGCGTGCCATAAGCCGTCTGACGACCGCAAGGTGAGCACGGAGATGGCCGGCAGGGTGATCGAGCGTAACAATCTCCTCGGCCTCCCCGACTACCGTTTCCTCCTCCGCGTCATCGTCCGCTCCGGCATCGGCGAGGAGAGCTACTGCCCGCGCAACATCCTCGAGTGCCGCGAGCACGCGCCCACCCACCGGGACGCGCTGGACGAGATGGACGCCTTCTTCGACGATGCCATCGCCGAGCTCTTCCGCAGGAGCGGCTTTGGCCCCCGCGACGTCGACGTGCTCGTCGTCAACGTCTGCATGTTCTCCCCGGCGCCGTCGCTCGCCTGCAGGATCGTGCACCGCTTCGGCATGCGCGAGGACGTCGCGGCCTACAACCTCTCCGGCATGGGGTGCAGCGCCGGCCTGATCTCGCTGGATCTCGCGCGCAACGTGCTGCGGACGCGGCCGACGTCGCTGGCTCTCGTGGTGTCGTCCGAGTCCATCGCGCCCAACTGGTACACCGGCGCCGACAGGTCCATGATGCTGGGCAACTGCCTCTTCCGCTGCGGCGGCTCCGCCGTGCTGCTCACCAACGACCCGTCTCTCCGCGGGCGTGCAAAGATGGTGCTCCGCCATCTCGTGCGCACAAACACCGCCGCCGACGACGAGGCGCACACTTGCGCCCTGCAGCGCGAGGACGGCAACGGGCGCGTAGGGATCAGCCTCAGCAAGGCTTTGCCCAAGGCCGCCGTCCGGGCCTTGACCCTGAACCTGCGGCGCCTCGCCCCGCGCGTGCTCCCCGTGTCCGAGATCATGCGGTTCGCTGCCCGCCACGCGTCCAAGAAGCTTCTATCTCGCATGCACGTGAACACAGACGGACGTCCCGGCCCCATGATCAACCTTAAGACCGGCGTGGAGCACTTCTGCGTTCACCCCGGCGGCGCCAAGGTCATCGAGGCAGTGAAGCACAGCCTTGGGCTCCACGCCGACGACGTGGAGCCTTCACAGATGACGCTGCACCGGTGGGGGAATACGTCGGCGAGCAGCCTGTGGTACGTTCTGTCGTATATGGAGGCCAAGGGGAGGCTAAAGAGAGGGGACAGAGCGCTCATGCTCACCTTCGGGTCGGGATTCAAGTGCAACAGTTGCCTGTGGGAGGTGACCGGCTACATGGCCGATAAGGGCGCGTGGGCAGACTGCATCGATGAATACCCGTCGGAGATCATCACCAACCCCTACCTGGACAAGTACAGCTGGGTTAACGAAGTCCAAGGCGACATCGTCGTGTTTTAGCTCTCTGCATGCTACTGTTTATTGTCTTGTGTTACGTTAGTACATGCAGGTTCAAGTATCGTAAGGTGTGTGTGCGCGCACGCCAGGCACAGCAAAAGAGCGTTGTTACAGCACGTCGCGTATTTGTATGGTAGCCGAAGGCGTTAAGTCAGTTCCACTGATATAAGGCATGGTAGAGTGATTTGATAAGACAGTCTCATCTTAAGGCCGTCAAGCCATTTACATATGACAATAAAAAGAAGTAATGTACAACGCGCTACCTCTTAGCCTAATCTCTAGATATCCCTAAATATATGGTGAGAGATATTGTATTAGATATCCCTAAATATATGATGAGAGATATTATGTTAAGAGATCATCTAAATAAGAGAAGATACAACGTCTAGGGCACATCTAGATGTGCCATAGTTATTGCACATCTAAGTAACTTAATCAAGCATAAAAAGAAAAAAAAAGAGGAAAGAAAATACCCACACGAATCTTCGTATAAGATCAGTGATATAGGACTTGGATGTGCAATACTTATGGCACATCTGGATGTGCTTTAGCAAAGAAGATAAGTCTTTTCTTATGATTTCTCTCTCTCCATCTCATTATTTATCTTATGTGGCACCCCTACGATAGTGCCATTGTACATGCCCTAAGTTATGTATGCTGATCACTTGAGCCACGATACTCTTGGTCCTTCATCCTTGGGAAGGCGGGACTGGGGATAGTGGTTTGCTCTGTCGGTTTTGAATTCATATTGTTGTGAAGATCATAGCAGATCCTTATGCATCAGCTCATATATGAGTACTAGAAGGCACAATATTCATCAAGGGCCGTAGCACACATGACAATTTTATTTTATATTCAATACATGCATGATCAAAGTACTAAATCAAAGAAAGTTCCCATAATAAAGAAGATTGACATACAAAAGGCCCTTGATATGGTATTTGGGCATATTAGGGCATCTCCAACGGCAGCCCACAAATTTTCTTCCGCATCTGTCCACGGACATGGAGCCCTCGTAGATGACGCTACACCGGTGGGGGAACACGTCGGCGAGCAGCCTGTGGTACGTTATGTCATACATGGAGGCCCAGGGGAGGCTAAAGAGAGGGGACATGGCGCTCATGCTCACCTTCGGGTTGGGATTCAAGTGCAACAGTTGCCTGTGGGAGGTGATCGATGACATGGCCGACAAGGGCGCGTGGGCAGACTGCATTGATGTATACCCGCCGGAGAGCGGCACGAACCCCTACCTGGACAAGTACAGCTGGGTCAACGAAGTCCAAGGTGACACCGCGGTGTTTTAGCTAGTATGATTTGTGTTGCGTTAGTTCTACAGGTTGTGCCATGCACAGAAACAGTGTGTTGCATTATCATTTGCAGCATGCATGTCGTGTCTTTGTATCGTAGCCGAATAAGTTGGGTGGCTCGGTAATAAGTTGAGCCACGCTACTATCTCGGTCCATTTATCCTTGGGATGGCGAGACTGAGGATAGCAGTGTCTCCTGTCAGGTTTGAATCTACTATATTATTGTTGCGAAGATCATATCGTCAAGATTGCAGATCATCATGCCTCAGCTCATATCTGAGTACTAGAATGCATTCATCAAGGGCCATAGCATACTAGATCAAAGCACTAAAGCAATATAAAAATCTCATAACACGAAAGATTGACATATATACCAAAGACCTTTGATACGTCATTTGGGGAGTTCGTACTTGAGTAAAGTGCATATTACCCTGGGGTATTTAATTCAAAAACGAAACAATTTCGGATCTCACCAAAATATGTATATTTCTAAATTTTCGCATATTCGGACCCTATAATGCCATGTTATCTCCCAAAACCGCCTAAATCACAACAAAATCGCTCAAGGGATGTATTTATCCGGTTTTGGAGATTCGAGGATCAAAATTGTAGCAAAATCGACTGGAGGGAGAGGGGGAGGTGAGAAAAATGAACTACTTTCTGTAGGGGTTGGGTGATGCGACGCTTTGTTCCACGACAAAATCGACTGAGCCAGCTCCAGTACTCGCACTAAGCCAGCAGACGGCCCTGGACGGCGAGCTAGATGACGCAGTGCACGACCTCGCTTTCCTCCCCTACCGCACGAGTACTGCCCCACGGGACCGCACGCCTAATGAGGAGTGTGTACCTTCTCTGTCCTCTAGCTTTTCTTTGTCATTTTGTGTTTGCTTTCACCCAACCGAAGAGACTGGGCACCGAGGCACGATGCAGTGCAACAACGATCGACTGTTGTGAAAACGGACGGGGCGGCGTAGTGCGGCAACCAGTTGGCAGCGACGGGTCGATGCTTCCAGTTGTCCATGATGGGTGGCGAGGCAGCGTTGTCAATGGAATATGGACACGGAAGGAAGGGACTAGCAAAGGGAAAAAGGGGAGACATATATATTTTAAAATTTCAGTAGACTTTTAGAATAGCTTGTAATATGAAATAATGTTTTTACTAACACTAGCAGGTGGCCCTTGCAAATGTGAGGGCATCATCCGCATTGCATCATAAGTGTTAAATATTTATTTTCTATCTCATTTTGAAATTACTCTACTTCTATTTATCCATTTTATTGCATAATGCACAACATTTTAGACATTTATTATTTTTATAGGTGTATCTTTGATCGCCATTTTATCTATAATTGCACATTTTCATGGTTTATTCTATCCAGCCTTTTTGCATGGTTTCTTGTGTATACAATTGCACATTTTATATACAAAAATAACCAGCACACCATCAAGCTTGTTGTTCCAATAATCATAGATCATTTTGTACTCGCCGATCAATGCTTATGTTGGTGTCTAATCACTCATCAGTTATTTTTCTTTACATATTGGCCCTAAGGATTTTGTACATCACCAGTATTGCTAATCGTCGACATATCATAAGATAGAAAGAGGAATATTTTTATTTGCTAGGATTTCTTATAAGGTTTCAATCATATATCTATTCGTTGTATTAGATCAACATTGTTGTATTTGTGCCCCTCGGTAAATCGCCGTACCGTGAAAAAATACCAAGTTAGTTGAATTTTTTGAAGTTAAACGCTCAATGTATAGTAAAGTACAAAGGATCTAAGAAATGTTATGAGAGTTGGTTCTAGCGCATTGGTAGTAGCCTAGTCTCATGCGTAGACAATATTCCATTTGGCTGGTATCACTTTTACGCCAAATAAAAGCTCTTGTTCTATATATATATATACTATTCTTAAAGAATTTGAATTCAAAATTCAACTACAAATTTTGTTCGAAATATTTTCGGTATTTCTTGGTAACCGTGGTAACCACGTTTACCGGTCCCCCTCGGTAAAAACGCCCCATTCTGTAACCAAAATCTTGCTAGAAACCATGTTATGCATCAACTCAATCAAATCTTACCAAAATCACGTCATGCATTAACTCAATCAAATCAAATAAAATCTTACCAAACCTCAACTAAACCAAACATTCCTTGTCGCCCATATCCAAATCAGATCTTACCAAAAACTCAACTAAATCAAAACATTTTCCTTGCATTCTCCCACCCATACTCAAATAAAATAAATCTTACCGAAATCTAGAATATAGTGGGTGTAATGTATACATCGGACACGATTGATGTTGAACCACTAAATATGTATACCCCGTTGCAACTCAAGGAAAATTAGCTAGTTTAACTAATAATTGACATGCGAACTTATTAATATTTTGTTTGTGTGAAATATTTCTATGTGCAAGTATGATGATATATCTAATCTGAACTTTTTTAGATACAAAGATCTACCGCTATGATCCATTTAGATACATTTATGAAGATCCAACATATGTGGTATGATTAGGTATGACTATGTAGATCTAACAAAACAATCTAATAAACAAATTATTTATTTATAAAAATATATGTTCCTACTTAATAATAAATCATTGAAAACATGTACGAACTCTGCCCAAATGGAGGCACACCCAGCGCACGAGAGCCATGAGCTGCCTCATGTCGTGGTGGAACCATGTGTGGCACACACACATAGCATAACAACCCAAGAAAACATGTACAAACTATTGGTGCAATTATTTACATTACACTCATAGTCCATCACATATTGTTTACTTCAGTAGCTATAGTTTTGGCAATGGTCGCCTTGTAACATGTATATGTTCACAACCATTTATGTATTTATTTTATTTACAACAGTAGGTATACAAAAATTCGATATGGCTCATACTACCGTATAGTCCTATTATCTCAGCGGTTCGTCCTCCTCGAGATGTGCGGGTCTTCACGTATTTCTTGCTGTATAGTGCTTCTCCATTCATTTCTGCACAGTGCTGAGGTAGTTTGTCTCTTGTCATTGATGAGGCCCAGCTAGTTTGGTCCAGTACGTCAACATTTTCCTGGACCAGTAAACTGTAGCACCATGTCCGGGCCTTCGCGTTACCAAAACGGGCCCACTGTGCACATGGCGATGATGGCTACCGTCTTTACCGTGGCAGCTACCCGTTATGCACTTGTTCAAATTTTGAACATTCAAACTTTCTGGAGCCACCTCGCGCACGACAGCCGCGTGGCACTGCTTCAGTTCCACTGTCTAGCGGGTAGTCGGTTTGACTTTGTTTCCGTAGGAAACACTTTTTGTTAAGATCTAACAAGACATGGACGGCTCAGTCTTAAACGTGCAGGCAGCTACAAATTAACAGGTTTACACTTTTTGTTACAAGTACAACAGGATATTTAGTAAAGCTATGCAGTCTCAGCATTAGCCCCTTGCCCGGCCGGTCTGTCTGCACGCGTTCTTCCTATGTCCAACCACGCCGCAGTTGCTGCACATTGCCTCCTTCCTAGGATTTTTTGGGGTGTCTCCTTGCTGTGGGCAAGTTGTTCGTTTGTGCCCCTTAATCTCCTCTTCGCCATGCCTTCGTAAGGTGCTATGTTCCTAGCATTCGTTGGCCTTCCCGGATTTCTCTTCTTCGCCGGCGGTTCCAAACCTGCTAAAGGATGGCTATGCTCGGAATTCACTTCATCAGCCTCTGGATTACATGTTCTCTGTCTCGCGGCTCCGTCTGGTTGGCCTTTGTTCTGCACACGGTCCTCCAGTCTTAATCCATCCTTCGCAAACGGTGTCATCACCAGCAGTGCTTGATTCAACAGACCCATCAGAATTTTGTAAGCTTCCACACTTGTGTCTCCGAGCCTCACTAACTCCAGTGCCTGCGCGTACATTCTGTTATTTCTGAAAGTTAGCGTAGCAGAGCTAATCTGATCTCGCTCGTAGTGCTGTAGGCGCTCTAGTAGTATTTCACGAGCATCCTTTGTCCATCTCTTCACTATGTGCTTCTCTGGGATCTCAGTCATCCCCAAAAAATCCATCACCTGAGAAACAGAGCAAAACAAATGATCACGAAATGATACCACTAACATACTGGTTGCTACTTACAAAAATTCATTAGGAAAACACGAAAAGGCAGAGGAAACAACTTTCAGGATGTGACAACAAAGTATAACCATGTGTTCGAAAAGCCCGCACCCACACTCGAAATGTGAACCATTGTCATGCATCTTAACCATGAATACTACTCTACTCCACTTCTCTCTCTTCGCAGGCCGAACTGCTCAAACATGGCCCTAGTGTACACCTTGCTTGCATCCAACACAATCGACGAGTTGGTCCGCAGTACTAACCCAGGCTGCTCCACTTCTCTCTCTTCGCAGGCCGAACTGCTCAAACATGGCCCTAGTGTACACGTTGCTTGCATCCAACTCAATCGACGAGTTGGCCAGCAGTACTAACCCAGGCTGCTCAGATTTTACATTTAGGTTACCCATTTCTATTTTTGGTTAAGTATATCCAACAACAAGAAATCAACTTACGATTTTTGTTCTCTTCTCCTCGTAGCTCTCATTAGATGATGGGTCAAACTGCAGCCCCATGTATTGCCTGACAAACTTATGCATTGGTGAACCTGGTGGCGTATAATTCTTAAGCGTATGGTTTGCACTCTCACTCTGCTGGGTGCCAGACATTTTGCGCAGAAAACCCCTTTGAAGTACGGCTTAACCCATTTCTCTCGTATTTCAAATAGCTGAGTCATGTACGAGTGGGTCTTCAGGTTGTATTTCTTGATCAAATGTGCCCAAGCTTCTTCTAACTCATCCACCATTAACATGGTCTTGACAACCTTGTGGAACTCTTGCCTGAATTCAGTTCTCTTGCCATACAAAGCACCAAGACTTTCTTTTGCTTTCTTTAGGACGTGCCATTTGCAACACCGGTGGACTGTATCCGGAAGTGTCGTTTTTATAGCTACTTCCATAGCTCTGCAATGATCTGCAACACAAAATGTCATATGTCAGTTCGACTAGCAATTTAGTAAGGCCTCCACCACAAAAAAACATATAAGTCATGAACAAGACATTTTAGGGACACACACTCGTCAATACGGTTCTCGGTGCCACACCACCCATCATCCTAAGGAACTCCGTGAAAACCCACTCAAAGCTTTCTACTTCTTCATCCCTAAGCAGCACCCCTCCCAGCAAGATGCTCTGAAAATGATTGTTAACCCGAACAAACAGCCCAAATGGCATGTCATACATGTTTGTCCGGTATGTGGTGTCGAAGGTGACAACATCACCAAAGAACTTGTACTTTAGCCAACTATGCCCTGTTGTCCACATTAGATTTTTCATCCTGCTCTCGCCATTAGCCTGAACCCGGAACAAAATATCAGGGTCCTTTGCACCTACTTCCTCGAACACTTCAATTGTTTTCTTCACATCGTCATCTGGCTCGTCCCAACCTATTTGCCCGCACAAGTTCCAAAGCACCCTCTTCGTGAAAGGCACATTTTCAATCGTCCCGAAGAACCCTCCAATTGTGATGTACACTTTGCTGATGTTGATGTTATTCTTCTGCAGGTTCCTCGCCAGATCCCTTGTGTAAACATCAATGTGCTTGTGGGACGGCCAATGCAGCATCTCACCACAGTTAGGGGTCATGACATGGTTGTGCTTTACTCGATGCTCCGTTATGTACCACCCATTACCCGATGTCCTCAACAGCCTGGTCATCGCTGGACACTCGCACCGACATGACCGTGTATTCTCACGGAGATGTTTTCCCTGTGAAACAACAGTTTTATCAAGAAATAAAAACAAGTGAGGAATCACACAAAGATTGATTGGTCTTTTTAATTCTTCCGGAGATATACTCTTTTTTACTTACTGAGCATCCACAAACAATCTCCTGCACGGTCTTCCTTTTTACTTAATGAGTTTGCACGTCAAGTTTTCATTTCCCCCTTTCTTTTTTCCTGATTTTCCCCAATCCTAACATTGACCTATGACTCTGTCAGAGAACAACACCATCTCCCTATTAAGCATTTTTTTACTTTTTATTTCATGATTTATACGGACCATCACTAATGCTGTTTGCTACACAATTGTTTTCATAACTTGATTCCCTTCATGCAGACATGCATTTCTTCCTCTTTTTCATAACAAATTTTCTACAGGGGACAAAATCTTCAGAGAAAGGGCGGAGGGGTGAAGATGCGTACCTTCGAATCCACCCCGGCGCCTTCGGATGTGGCTTGACCGCCGACTCGCCGACTCCGCTGGAGCGCTGTTGCCGCTGCCCTCCGCCCCGGCATCACCGCAACTATCCTGAACGGCCACTGACGAATCTGGCAGGCCAGCCCCACACCTCGCTCCCCTCATTATGCGCAGAGCCCACAGACGGAGCGCCGCCACTGAAGATCGGCGAACTGCGCTAAAAAGCAACAGAACGAGCGGTGTCAATTTTGCCTACCAGATTAGGAGCGATCCAAAACAGGGCCGGCTCGAAACAAGAGAGGGGCTGGGGAGCAGGGTGGCGCACCTGCAGACTGGATCCGGGGGGAAGTCGACGACGCCCCCGCCTATGCTCCCCGTCAGTACGGCCGCCACTTCCGCCAGCGCTCGAGCAGTGAGCCCCTCCATGCCCTTATTTGCATCAAACACTTTTTTCTTTTTGTTTTTCCGCCTGCGCACAGGGGTAGGAGAAGACCCAAGGACACACCGCCATTAATGCGCCATAGCATAAACACGAGAGGCAAAGAATCTGGACCATGGTCCAGAATCCCGCACACACCTGTACCGGCGGTCCAAGTCTGTCTACTCCGTAACATGCAACGTGGGCTCTCCTTGTATTCATACGATGTACCCCGCTTTGTATCTGTACGCCGCGTGGTGGCAGAAGGTTTACACGATTTTCCAGCGCTCGCCATGTGCGCATTAAGTGTCTGCGCCACCTACCGATCAGGGCATCTCAACGGCTGAGATAATGCTATTATATGGTTGTATGAGGCATATCGCTGCTCTCAGGTAAATCGTCATATGTTGTTTATTTGACAACCCAATCGCTAGAGTACTATTGTCGGTTAAGAAAATATTGTTTACTTAATAAACCAATCGTCAAATATGTTGTCTTTTATGAGAAATTTCTGGTTCGTATGTCTTTTTTTTTTACTCAAAGTAACCCATCAACTACTTTATTATTGTAAGATGTTCTAGGAAATAGCCGTTGATGTCTTTGATCTCAAACTGCCACAACAACACCCGGTGACCTGGTCTGACTTGCTCGACTCATCTTTTCTCAGCAAGGAACGGGCGGCAATCGCCGTCTCTGTAATGCGTGCGATCTGGAATAACATAAACAAGTATACACATGATAAGATTAAGGAGCAGTTCGGTAATCCTCCGGCTCCATGAAATCTGAGGAGCTGCGGAGCACCACTTACCCAACTCTGTATTTTTTAACTGCTGCTCCACCAGCTCCCGGAGTGGAGTTGTGGAGTGGAGTTCCTCCGAACTGATTACGTATATGGAGCTGATCTAGGAGTTGATTCAAGCTATTGATATCCCGGGGAACTGTCCAATACTGATCCTAGAACCTCGAGAAGATGGAGGGCACCAGTGATTGGGTGGACGAAGAGCAACTCTGATGGAGCGGTTGATGTGGCCGCGGGACGCAAAACGGGTGTTATGGCCCGAGATCAAATGGGAATGTTTGCCTCTGTCAGCTTCTTGAAAAAGCCTAGGGTTGTCCATCCCTATACAATTGAACTTTTAGCAGTCCGGGATACAGTGCTGCTTGCAGTGGATAAGGCATGGCAAAATGTTGTGCTGGAAACAGACTACAAGACTCTTTTGTGATGTCTGGAAGAATGATGTTTTTCACTTAGTGGGCAGCCATATCGTCATAGTGATCCATTTATACCTCATGATTTCAGGGATTCAATTTTCAGTACGCTATAAGAGACGCAATGACGTTGCTCATCATTGTGTGAAGGAAGGTTTATCCTGCACAGCTGTCTTTTCCTCCTCCACAAAAAAGCTAGGGTTTCTGCCTCCCGCCGGCGCCGCCACAGGTCCGCCTCCTCTTCGGTGGCCCTAGGACCATGGGGGCGTGGTGGATCTCGGTAAGGGCCGGCGGGAGGGCTCCGTTTTTAGTCGTTTCTTTCAGTTTTGTTAGGGTTTGTGTCCTGTTCAGAAAGACGAGACGGCGGCCTCCCTGAAGATGGAATAAAGGTCTCCCCGCCTAGCCCCTGTTTTGGCGGTGCGTCTAGCACGGTTGGTGGGCGTGTGGAGATGTGTCTCCGGCGGATTTATTTTTGATGGATTTGCTCGGATCTCGTCGTTGTTCATCTACGTTCATATGTCTTTGGATTGGATCTTTCTAATCTATGTTATTCTTCATCTGCGGCGGTTGCTGTTCTGGTGCGCTGGTCCTACGGGGCCTTAGCACGATGACTTCCTGACTGTCTACTACAACAAGTTGTGCCCGACTCCGGTGATGAAGGGGCGATGGCCGCGGCGCGCCTTCGGCTCGCTTCAGTGCTGGTACTCGTTGCTAGGTGGTCTACGGATCTGGATGTAATTTCTATTATTTCTGATATTCGTTGCACCGCCATGATTGAAAATGAATAGATCGGAAATTTTCTCGCAAAAAAAGAAGAAGGAAGGTTTATCCATTGTCTCATGTGCTTTCTCTTATGATGTAATCCCTGATTTTTGGATTGCCCAAGCGCAATCTGATATGGAAAACGCTTAAAACCATCCGACTGATTTCTGGCTGTCGTAAACCGCTTCGTGAAGCGTCCGATCGACTCGATCGTGCGGTGCTCGCCTCTCGCACAACTCGCATCAGCCACCAACCACCAAACTTTATATCCTCTTTCGCGAACAAAGCCACCCGTTTCTTCTCCTTGTCTCCTAATAAAACGTGATCCACTTTCTTCGTCTCTAACCTTTTGTTCTTTTCCTCGTGAACCTCTGCTGCCCAAGCTCCTAAAGAATATAGGATGCAAAGCCGGCGGCCATGTTGGAATGCAACACATCGGATGTTGTGATGAAAGACTCGACGCTGTAGAGATGCTCCGGCGCTGCGACGCAACACCCGTCGACGGTTGCCAGTGTTGTGAATTGCGATGCAGCATCCGGCGGTTCTGCCGGCGCTGGGACGTGGCGCTCGTGGTCGGCCGCCAGGGCTACAATGCAGACCTCGCCAGGGTTGCGCTGCTATACGGCCCGTGGTGGTTGCCTGTGCTGCGATGCAGCGTTTGACTGTGCTATGACGCGCCGGTCGTCGGCTGCCGGTCCTGCAACGCAACTCTCGCCGGCGCTGCCGGTGCTTTCGGCTGCCCAATGATGCTCCATCGCAGCTGGGACGAGCCCCAGGTAATGCTTCGACGACCATGACAACATGAACGACCGTGGAATGCTTTGATGACCACGACGACGAGCGTGCTTCAATGACCGTGGTAATGCTTTCATGACCATGACAACTTTTATGGCCATGAGAATGCTTCAATGACTAGAGCGACGAGGCATGGCATGACTGTCGTCGTCACGGCCGTGACCCAGCCCGCGGACCCGAGCTCGGCGTATGTCGCCGGTGTGCATCGTGGAGAGATTCCAGGGGTGCATGGCCTTGCCGTAAGTTGAGGACCAGGATATGTGTGTGAGTCATTATCTTGTACTGCCTATTTAAATCAAGAAAAGGAATGAGAAAAGCAGCTATGTCGTGATGGCCGAGTCTTGTGCATCGTGGAGAGATTCCAGGGGTGCATGGCCTTGCCGTAAGTTGAGGACCAGGATATGTGTGTGAGTCATTATCTTGTACTGCTTATTTAAATCAAGAAAAGGAATGAGAAAAGCAGCTATGAGGGCTGGAGTAACAATGTAGCCACGGTGTGATCACCAAGGGAGCCTCTTGGCAAAGCTTGTGTGTTCTTCCTTGGTGCATGTGTGCGTGGGTGTGCGTGGAGTTTCTTCTTGTGTGAGGCAAGAGGTAGAAGAAGAGCGGCGTCGCGCGAGGCGGCGCCAACAATGACCGTATTGACGACCTCAGCCATGCAAGGAGGCATGCTCCAATAGTCATGGTGATGCTTCGACAACCACGATGCCATCAACTACTGCGGAAATGCTTCGACGGACACGACGGGGCGTGCTTCAATGGTCGTGCCAATGCTTCCATGACCTTGATGACTTTGACTGCCACAATAATGCTTCAACAACCAGGGCGACGAGGCAATGCCATGACGGCGTGGACGACCGTGACCATGCAATGAGCCAATGAGGATGTTCCAATGGTCGCGGCGATGCTTCGACGACCAGGACGACGTCAACGATTGAGGAGATTCTTCAATGACCACGAGGACAGGCGTGTTCACTGACCGTGGCAACGCTTCCATGACCGTGACGACTTCAACGGCCATGGCAATGCTTCAACGACTAGAGCGGCGGGGCATGCCATGACGTCGTTTGACGAGTGTGACCATGCAGGCATGCTTCAAGGTCGTGGCATGCGTCGACAACCACAACAACATAGACGACTGTGGAAATGCTTCGACAACCATGATGACGAGGCGTGCCATCACAGCGTCGACGTTCACGGCAATGCAACGAGTCATGCTTCAATGAGCTTTATTGAGCATCCCCGGTGTTGTTATGGAGCATCGACGGGTTGCCGGAGCATCATCGGTGCTGCGATGGAGCATCGTCGAGCAGTCGTAACCTCGCGGGTGGTGCAATGGAGCATCAACGATCGCCGGAGCATCACTGGTTATGCGATGGAGCATGGTCAGGTCGCCGGAGCATCACCAGTGCTGCAATGGAGCATCGACGGATCGACGGAGCATCGTCGGTGCTGCAACGGATCATTTTGCCGGGGTGCCGGAGCATCACCAAACCTTTGATGGAACATCAACGGGTCGCCGAAGCATTGCCGGTGCTGCGACGGGACGCCGGAGCATCGCTGATGCTTCCGGAGATGGTCGCAACAGCGTCGGCGCTGCAGTCGTGGCCAGTGCTGACGAGCTCGCCGGCGCTTTGCTTTCAGATGACCGGCGACACATGTGATTCAACGTGAATGTTGCATCTGGTGCAAGCAAAAGTTCGTGGTCCATGCCGGCCAACTGCGGCTTGTCGCGTGGGAAAGGCCGCTGCGTTGCATACGATGGCTGGCTGGAGTGGCGCCGTAAGATGCATGGGCGTATTGTGGTGTAAGTGATGGCTGGTCCAGGGATTAAGCGGCTCAAATCGATGCAAATGAACGGCTGGCAAGGCGGCTGATCTTTTCGTAAGATCAGCCGGCTTACGCCTAGCAACGGCCATCTGATATTGTTCACCTAAGCGATGAATAATATGCTTTGAAGGGCGGTTATAAGAAAAATTAAAATGTCGGAGCAACTAGTTAACGAGCGGTTCGGGAGCGCTTCGCGCGTGACAAGTGTCGCGCGCGGAGCGCTCCCGCAAGGGAAAACCAGTTGCGCGGTTGGTTCCCGGTTTTCCCTTTCCGGTTTGTGGTTTGGTGCGTTTTGCAGTTTGACCCTCGAACTATCAGAATTTTCCGTTTTTTCCTTTCCGCGCGAAAACACAGAAAAATACCAACTCGCGCGGTTGGTTCCCTGTTTCCCTTTCCCGTTTCCCTTTTTGTTCCCATTATATTTCCAGGTAATGGAAATTTATGGGGTAGTTACGCGCGGGGACTACCAACACTATCAAATGTGACCTTTCAAGTAAAGAAAAAAAGCAACTTTTTAATGTAAAACAGCAGTCTCCAGAATCGTTCAATCGTGTGACTTCTTTATAGGCACAGGTGAACACTAGGAGAGGCACGGGTGTATAATAACTTTACTAAATTGAAGAAAAGTGCCTCCGGCTCGCCTTCGGCTCGTTCAATTTTCATAAACATCTTGAAGGGGGGGGGCATAGGTCGAAGTGTGTGTTGGTCGTGCTGCGTGCTGGTTCGTGCGGCGCGTTGTACGTCGTGGTGTGACACGGCGCCTCCGGCGCGAGGGAACCTCCGGCTCGCCTTCGGCTCGTTCAATTTTCATAAACATCTTGAAGGGGGGGGGGGCATAGGTCAAAGTGTGTGTTGGTCGTGCAGCATGCTGGTTCGTGCGGCCCGTGGTACGTCGTGGTGTGACACGGCGCCTCCGGCGCGAGGGAACCTCCGGCTCGCCTTCAGCTCGTTCAATTTTCATAAACATGTTGAAGGGGGGGGGCATAGGTCAAAGTGTGTGTTGGTCGTGCTGCGTGCTGGTTCATGCGGCGCGTTGTACGTCGTGGTGTGACACGGCGCCTCCGGCGCGAGGGAACCTCCGGCTCGCCTTCGACTCGTTCAATTTTCATAAACATCTTGAAGGGGGTGGGCATAGGTCGAAGTGTGTGTTGGTCGTGCAGCGTGCTGGTTCGTGCGGCGCGTTGTACATCGTGGTGTGACACGGCGCCTCCGGCGCGTGGGAACCTCCGGCTCGCCTTCGGCTCGTTCAATTTTCATAAACATCTTGAAGGGAGGGGGGGCATAGGTCGAAGTGTGTGTTGGTCGTGCAGCGTGCTGGTTCGTGCGGCGCGTTGTACGTCGTGGTGTGACATGGCGCCTCCGGCGCGAGGGAACCTCCGGCTCGCCATCGGCTCGTTCAATTTTCATAAACATCTTGAAGGGGGGGGGCATAGGTCGAAGTGTGTGTTGGTCGTGCTGCGTGCTGGTTCGTGCGACGCGTTGTACGTCGTGGTGTGACACGGCGCCTCCGGCGCGAGGGAACCTCCGGCTCGCCTTTGGCTCGTTCAATTTTCATAAACATCATGAAGGGGAGGGCATAGGTCGAAGTGTGTGTTGGTCGTGTAGCGTGCTGGTTCGTGCGGCGCGTTGTACGTCGTGGTGTGACACGGCGCCTCCGGCGCGAGGGAACCTCCGGCTCGTTCAATTTTCATAAACATCTTGAAGGAGGGGGGCATAGGTCGAAGTGTGTGTTGGTCGTGCAGCATGCTGGTTTGTGCGGCGCGTTGTACGTCGTGGTGTGACACGGCGCCTCCCGCGCGAGGGAACCTCCGGCTCGCCTTCGGCTAGTTCAATTTTTATAAACATCTTGAAGGGGGGGTGGGCATAGGTCGAAGTGTGTGTTGGTCGTGCGGTGTGCTGGTTCGTGCGGCGCGTTGTACGTCGTGGTGTGGCACGGCGCCTCCGGCGCGAGGGAACCTGCTTGTATAATTTTTATATAGCAGGTTGTGCAAAAGGCAAGCTGCTTTGTTTCGAAAGGCACGGGTTTGAAGCATGTGCAATCACGTCTGCTTACGAGCTAGGTTTGTGCGTGCATTCACATGTGTGTATCCTACGAAGGCATTGGTATGTTGTCTCCGGAGGCACGGGTTTGAAGCATGTGAAGTCACGTTAAGTCATTGGTATGTTGCCTCCAGAGGCACGGGTTTGAAGCATGTGAAGTCACGTGTGCGTAGGAGCTAGTCACGGTTGAGGCGTTCTTGGTATTTGTGTGTGGATATTGCCCGGATGCATGGTGACCCAGGCTTTGGTGGCACAAGGCCATGTCACCTCTGGAGGCACGGGAGGGTGGTCTCCAGAGTTGTGACGCCCGGATAATTAAGCTACAGTAATCTCTACTAATGATGCCATGTCACCTCGATTACTGTTGCTAATCTCGCGTTAGTTCAGAACCGATCCAAATTCAGATTTGGATTAAGTCTAACGGTAAATGTTTTCAAACATTAAAACTAAAATGTTTGGCATGTGGCAAATAATCCATACTAATTATTGGTGGAGAAACCACACTTCTGTAGAATATTCAATTGCACTATAATAAGTAAATCAGCGGCAAAACTATTATTTAAATGCTCTTAAAAATAATGATAAACAAATACAAACTACTATATTAAATGTGTCAAAATGTTTGTGGCAGTGGCATGATTACCTCTACTAAATTAGGTACAATTTTTGTATTTTACTAGAACTAAAATAAATAGAAACTAAGTTAAAAAGGACAAAATAGAAAAACACACACACACACAAAGAAACACCCCCCCGGTTGGGCCTTGGCCCAGTTGGCCGAGCAGCCGAGCGGCTTGCCGGCCCACCCCCGCACGCTCCTAGCCTACTTGGCCTCCCTCCCCCCCACCAGAAACCCTAGCCCGTCGCACCCCCCCACTACGCTCTTCCCCCGATCCGATCTGCCCCGACCGATACCCCATTCCCTCTCGTTCTCCAGCACCAGGCCCCTGCGCCCCATCCCCTGCCGCGCCGGAGCCCCACCGCCGCCGCCGTCCCCGCGCCCGCACCCGGGGATCCGCCGCCTATCGTCGTCCTCGTGCCACCGTTACGCAGAAGCTCCTGCCATGGCCGCACCCGCCTGGTCCTCCGCGTCCGTGCCGTGCCAAGCCGCCTCCTCGCCGCAGAGGGACGGACCCTGGAGGCCTCGTTGCGGATCCGGCCTCCCTCGCCATGCTCCCCTCGCCGGAGTCCCCTCATCGCCCGACGCCCCCTGCTCCAACACCGTCGGCCGCCGCCGCTAACCTCGTCGTCAATCCGCTCGACCCCGACCTCCACCGGCTCCATCGAACACCCTGCTGCTTCCGCTGTGAGCCTCCGGCCCTCCACGGCCTTTTTCCCCTCCTCCCCGTGCTCTCCAGCGCCGTTTGCCGCTAGCTCCGCCGTAGTCGTCGCCCCCGGCGCTGTTTCAGCCGCTCCTAGCTACAGACGAAGGCAACTCGACGCGGCGCCTCACACTTATCCGTTTTGCACACGGGCTGCCCGTTTTGGTCGCCGGAGCAGCCGGCTCCGCACGCGCCGCCGTCCTCTGAACTTACCCACAGGCACACGCGCACGCACACACGCACGTTCTAATAGTGGGTTGACCCACTGACGTGTGGGCCCGCCCGGTTTAACCAATCCCCTAACCACGTAATTAGATAGAACCTAATAAAACTGTTAGTTGAATAACTGGAAATGACATGTGGACCCTTTTCTTTTAAAAGCCTGTTTAAAATTATCTAAGTCAATGACATGTGGCCCCCACCTAATCTGTTAAAATTAATTAAACAATTAATTTACACTGTCTCTATGACAGTTGGGTCCCACAAGCCAGTTTGACCAGTCAACACTCAATATGTTGACCGCTAACTGGACTGCTGACTCAGCCCCTGGACCCCACTATCAGCCTCTGTTGACTGGGCAGTTGACTCAGTCAACTAGCCGCACGTGTCAGCCCCACTAGCACCTCTTTGGGTACACTTCTGTGTACCCATAGCATTTATTATTTAAATGAATTTCAAATTAAATTAAATCCAAGAAATCTAGAAAATGATTAAATCTTTATAAATTAATATAAAATAATCTGTAACTCGGATGAAAATACTTTGCACATGAAAGTTGCTTAGAACGACAAGACGAATCCGAGTACGCAAAGCGTTTGTCCACCACACATCCCTAGCATAGCAAACACGCAACTTTTCCCCTCCGATTCATCTGTTCCGAAAACGTCAAACACCGGGAATACTTTCCCGGATGTTTCCCCCCTTCGCCAGTAGCACCTACTACTATGTTAGGTCACCTCTAGCACCGCGTAATGCCATGTTATGCTCTGTGATGCTTTGATTGCTCTGTTATTTATTGTGTTCCCCCTCCGTTACTTCTTTCCGGTAGACCCTGAGACCGCTGCCGGTACCCCTGTGATCGACTACATCGACGACGAACCCTTCTTGCCAGAGCAACCAGGCAAGCCCCCCCCCCTTGATCACCATATATCGCCTATTCTTCTCTATACTGCTTGCATTAGAAGAGTGTAGCATGTTACTGCTTTCGGTTAATCCTATTCTGCTGCATAGCCTGTCATTGTTGCTACAGTTGTTACCCTTACCTGCTACCCTACTGCTTAGTATAGGATGCTAGTGTTCCATCAGTGGCCCTACACTCTTGTCCGTCTGCCATGCTATACTGCTGGGCCGTGATCACTTCGGGAGGTGATCACGGGTATATACTATATACTTTATCTACATGACACATGTGGTGACTAAATTCGGGTCAGCTCATTGAGTACCCGCAAGTGATTATGATGAGGGGGCTAAAAGGACAGGTGGCTCCATCCCGGTAGAGGTGGGCCTGGGTTCCCGACGGTCCCGACTGTTACTTTGTGGCGGAGCGACAGGGCAGGTTGAGACCACCTAGGAGAGAGGTGGGCCTGGCCCTGGTCGGTGTCTGCGGTTACTTCAAAATAACTCGCTTAACGAGTTCTTGGTATTTGATCTGAGTCTGGCCATTTGGTCTATACGCACTAACCAACTACGCGGGAACAGTTATGGGCACTCGACGTCGTGGTATCAGCCGAAGCCTTCGTGACGTCAGTGACTGGGCGGCGCGTGCCAGATTGGACCGCGTAGTGTGACTTCCTTTGTAATGGAGATTGCTAGGTCTGCTTCCGGCCGCCCTCGCAACGTGCAGGTGTGCAATGGGCGATGGGCCCAGACCCCTGCGCCATAGGATTTAGACTGGCGTGCTGACCTCTCTGTTGTGCCTAGGTGGGGTTGCGACGTGTTGATCTTCCGAGGCCGGGCATGACCCAGGAAAGTGTGTCCGGCCAAATGGGATCGAGCGTGTTGGGTTATGTGGTGCACCCCTACCGGGAAGTTTATCTATTCGAATAGCCGTGTCCCTCGGGAAAAGGACGACCCGGAGTTGTACCTTGACCTTATGACAACTAGAACTGGATACTTAATAAAACACAACCTTTCATGTGCCAGATATAACCCGGTGATCGCTCTCTAACAGGGCGACGAGGAGAGGACCGTTGGGTTAGGATTATGCTATGCGATGCTACTTGGTGAACTTACCATCTACTCTCTTCTACATGCTGCAAGATGTAGCTGGCCAGAAGCGTAGTCTTCGAAAGGATTAGCTATCCCCCTCTTATTCTAGCATTCTGCAGTTCAGTCCACCGATATGGCCCTTTACACATATACCCATGCATATGTAGTGTAGCTCCTTGCTTGCGAGTACTTTGGATGAGTACTCACGGTTGCTTTTCTCCCTCTTTTCCCCCTTTCCTTTCTACCTAGTTGTCGCAACCAGATGCTAGAGCCCAGGATCCAGACGCCACCGCCGACGACGACTCCTACTACACCCGAGGTGCCTACTACTACGTGGATCCCGCTGACGACGACCAGGAGTAGTTTAGGAGGATCCCAGGCAGGAGGCCTGCGCCTCTTTCGATCTGTATCCCAGTTTGTGCTAGCCTTCTTAAGGCAAACTTGTTTGACTTATGTCTATACTCAGATATTATTGCTTCCGCTGACTCGTCTATGATCGAGCACTTGTATTCGAGCCCTCTGGCTTGTATTATGATGCTTGTATGACTTATTTATGTTGTAGAGTTGTGTTGTGATATCTTCCCGTGAGTCCCTGATCTTGATCGTACACGTTTGCGTGCATGATTAGTGTACGGTCAAATCGGGGGCGTCACAAGTTGGTATCAGAGCCGACTGCCTATAGGAATCCCCCTTCCACACTCCTTGGCCGAAGTCGAGTCTAGACATTACAAAACTTTTACTAACATGGCTGTGTGCCTTACGGGCTCATGTCGCCATTGGGTGGTAATATGATCTTTTACTCCTCGATCTTTACTCTGGGACTCTAATCTCTCTTCTATTCGGGTTAAAATGAATTTACTAACTCTGACTCTAGGTTCTCGTAACTACTTCCTCCCGGAGATCCCTTATCACAGATGATCGCCTGCTGCACTAGAAGATTCCGGAGTTACCCTGTGATGTTCTCTCGAGACTTTGTGCCCATCGTTTTTGCAATTCCCTATCACCGAAATATCCCTATGGATAAATACATACATCTGTCGTTCTTACTTTTGTTCCCAGTTGATCTTGTCATTACAAGATACCCTGAAATTCCCTCTATTGATCCGTGAATACTTTGTGCCTACTGCCTTGCAGTTCTTGCCACATGAATACCCTCTACGGATAATTCCTCGCACTTACCGAGTATCCGCTCTTCCCCCGTTGTTTATATGATTTACAAGACACATTGAAATACTATCTGATCTTTTGATAATCCTCTGCCCGCTATTACTCGGCAAATACTTGTCTGCTTGCATTATGGTTGTGTTCCGTATGACTAGCAATATTCATTAGTATCCTTTGTCATTATCATTAGAGTCCCTTGATTCAATATGTTGCGAATTCTCGCAGTCCTCAGTCAGATCCTAGAATTCATCCTTCCGGCTCAGACGTCATATTAAACTTGAGTCGGATCTCGACCAATGAAATTTCCATCGATTGTACCCTTAAGCCTACTCAACCTATCCATCCTTGATCAGAGTGTTTGCTTCTGATCCCTTGATTTGGAGCTCATAATTCCTTTGCATTGGAGCTTTGAATTAGTCGGTTGTTTTGATAATCCGATCTCCTTGCTTTCTTTCTTCTGCTGGTTGAGTACCGATGATCACATCAGGTCTCTTGTGGACCACCAGAACCTTTATGGGATTTTATCCGACGACGTCCTTCATATTCAATAACTTTGTGAGTCTTTTCCCGGATACATAATGCCTTTGGTAAATTGTATCATCTGCTTTGTCAACCATGCTCTACTTTTGAGCTGGTGATAATTACTCTCGAAGCTGGTGGCATATGTTTCTAAGTTGCCCTGATGGGTTGAACCTATGCCTTCCTTAATCTGTGTGAACCCGAAAGTTTTCCAAGGTTCATACTCCTCTGGTAATTCACCAGGTAGGTCTTCGCACTCAAATTATTTTTAATAGAGCAGTGAATGAAAGGTTATGCATTGCAGAAGTGGGAGTCGACCTTGAACTTTGTGTTCATGCCCATGGACACGATGTAGATCTTATCATTAAAAGCTTCTCTTAAATTAATTATTCCCTTGGTATAAGTTCATCTTATATCTGGGATCTGGCCTTTTGCAATTGTGTTCCGACCATGTTCTCCTTTAAATACCATTTCTCGTACAAGTTAAGCACTTGTCTTCTGCAGAGCAATACCCCAGTCCAACCTCTACTTTGGTTTGTCGGCGGTATTACCGCCCTGGTGTCTCGAGATTATCAGGAGCAACATAACTTCTTATGATTTCTTCATCAACTAATATTCTTGCCGATTCCATTTTTCCAACGGGTTCTGAGTTGTTAGAACCCCTCAAGGACACTGACAACTGAATCGAGTCCGCACCGCGATTAAAAAACTCTTGGTAACCTTCATTACCTACGAGTTTGTACCCGATCACGTCATTCCTAGCCTGTTTGGCTATATCATTATCGTGCTAAATTTTAACTGTGCTACATGGTCCTTCTTCCCGGAGCACAATTTTTGACGATGAGCTAAGCTTACATCGATCTTCCTCATCATATCATTTCGCTTTGGACAACAAGTTTTGTTTGGAGTCTGTGTCGTACCCTTGGTTCCATTAACCAGTCGCTTCATCATTCATTTGACTTGATGTCATCGCCGATCGATTACATCTTCATGAAATCTCTCGACACATGTGTCATGATCATCATCAGGATTCTGAGCTCTTCCAGGATATCAATTTAATTCATGATGAGAAATATCATCCTTGCCTCGATGATTTGTGTTATCATCGACCACTTTGTTGTCTTCCCTCCAACACAAACTTGCTCGTGTTTTGTATTATACCTTGAGATCCGTGCTATCCAGCAATTATTCTTCTTTACCTTGCAGTATTACCATCTTTTATGTCAAGAATGTCGTGGGAATTTCACCACCCCTTAAGAAATTCTTGTTGCAGTGATGCTTCTCGCCATCACCATTCTTTTCTTGGCCCGTGTTGAATGAACTTTGTTGTGAGAATTTAATATCTCTAGCAACCCTATTGTTTCGAAGTGAATGGTCAATAGTTTCGCTATCGAATCAGCATTCTAACTTTGATCGCCCTACTTGGTCCATATTTCCAGGTGCTTTTTCGTTCAATATTTAATTGTGGATGTTCTCATCGAACATACCTCATTATATACTTCGGTGTGTCCGATGCTATCACCTCATTCATTTAATTGTGGAAATCCATCTTTTTTTTGTAAACCTTGATGAATTGCCGCTGTGTCCATCAGCCACCTCCTCATCCTCTCCATGATTTACTGTTGAACTCTTGTTTCGGAACTCGTTTTCATAGTACATTTCCCGAGAATCTTACAATGTCGTCTCGTCAATTTGTTTTGCACCTTTTCTTCTCAGGCATCCTGAGTCTGAGGTATCCTAACACTGATCAGATCTGAAACTCGGTCAGATAAGATGGTTGGAATATATTTCCAAGATTTATACCATTTGTCTTTATGTGACCCGGTAAGGTGATGTCGTGCCTAGCACACCTGGCCGGAGGCCCTATTGTTATAGTTTCCTTTTCAGCAAGGCTATCCTTTCTTCCATGAGGAAATTGTAAGACTTATTCTATAAGTTGTTCCTGATGGATCCTTTTTGTTTCCAAAGTCCGATCTTCACCTGTTGACCATGTCAATGCTATCTCGAAGCATGTCTATGGTACTCCGATTTTTCAACAAGAATATTTGAAGCCCAATGCTAAATGTTTCTTGCTCAATTATCCAAACACCGCTGTATGGATAATGTCATGAAAATTTCTCTCCCCTCACCAAGAGGCTTTTCTACTTAATATCATGTCATGGTTATCATGCTCTGCTTGTCCTTGGGAAGGATATACCCTTGAAATATGTGTTTAAACACATTTTCCTTTCCATTGTTTGGTTTAACCTTTCTTGTGATCTATATGATCTAAGCAGTAATATTCTCCTGCTTTTGTAAACACCTCGGTGTACAATTCTGTCAGAAAGACCCTGTTACTTTTGTTGATGACATTCTGGTAACCACCGATGGATGAGAACTTTGCCTACTGGTCCGCGTCGTTCAACGAGTAGGAAAATGGTTTGCTTCATCCCTCACCCATAGTACCGACGTTGTTGCCGACATAACTGATAGGCTACCCTCTGACATGCCTTGCTTGCATGATCACGCAAGACGTCTCCGCCCTTCCTACTTTTAACCCACATGTTGGGCCCATAACCCAAAGTTCCATAGGATCAAAACCTGACTCTTTTGTATACCCCGGTCTACAAAGTTATTTCTCGAGCCTGGCTACGAATGTAATTGACGGGTCACCTTCCTAGTGATATATTCTGGTATTAGACGCAATACTTATTCTCGTTGCCCTGAAACCCATTCACCTTCTGATTAGGCATCGAACGATTGCCTATCCGTTTGAAACTTCTCATGGTACCTTCTTACTTTGCTCTCGATATCTTCTAAAGTTTCAATTCGAGAGATACTTATGTTTCTTCCCCTAAGTTAACCGTCTGATGCTCGATCTTGTTAGAATCCGTCCTTATAGAGTTTATCCTTCTTACCGTTTCGTAAATACGGTGAAGTTCCAGAAGGAAGGATGACAACTTCATCATGATGCATTGATGCATAGGAAAGGAGACATCAACGCTATGGATCGACCTCTTCGAGAAGAGCAACCAAGACCGGGAACACTCGCTAGAATTTCGTAGCCAGAACCTCCCCCTTACCCACCTCTTAAATCTCGGGACGAGATTTCTTGTAGTGGAGGAGAATTGTGACGCCCGGATAATTAAGCTACAGTAATCTCTGCTAATGATGCCATGTCACCTCGATTACTGTTGCTAATCTCGTGTTAGTTCAGAGCCGATCCAAATTCAGATTTCGATTAAGTCTAACGGTAAATGTTTTCAAACATTAAAACTAAAATGTTTGGCATGTGGCAAATAATCCATACTAATTATTGGTGGAGAAACCACACTTCCGTAGAATATTCAATTGCACTATAATAAGTAAATCAGCGGCAAAACTATTATTTAAATGCTCTTAAAAATAATGATAAACAAATACAAACTACTATATTAAATGTGTCAAAATGTTTGTGGCAGTGGCATAATTACCTCTACTAAATTAGGTACAATTTTTGTATTTTACTAAAACTAAAATAAATAGAAACTAAGTTAAAAAGGATAAAATAGAAACACACACACAAAAAGAAACACCCCCCCCGATTGGGCCTTGGCCCAGTTGGCCGAGCGGCCGAGCGGCTTGCCGGCTCACCCCCGCACGCTCCTAGCCTACTTGGCGTCCCTCCCCCCACCAGAAACCCTAGCCCGTCGCACCCCCACTACGCTCTTCCCCCGATCCGACCTAGATCGGGGTTGACCCCAACTGCCCCGACCGATACTCCAGTCCCTCTCGTTCTCCAGCACCTGGCCCCTGCGCCCCATCCCCTGCCGCGCCGGAGCCCCACCGCCGCCGCCGTCCCCGCGCCCGCACCCGGGGATCCGCCGCCTATCGTCGTCCTCGTGCCACCGTTACGCAGAAGCTCCTGCCATGGCCGCACCCGCCTGGTCCTCCGCGTCCGTGCCGTGCCAAGCCACCTCCTCGCCGGAGAGGGACGGACCCTGGAGGCCTCGTCGCGGATCCGGCCTCCCTCGCCATGCTCCCCTCGCCGGAGTCCCCTCATCGCCCGGCGCCCCCTGCTCCGACACCGTCGGCCGCCGCCGCTAACCTCGTCGTCGATCCGCTCGACCCCGACCTCCACCGGCTCCATCGAACACCTTGTTGCTTCCGCTGTGAGCCTCCGCCCCTCCACGGCCTTTTTCCCCTCCTCCCGTGCCCTCCAGCGCCGTTTGCTGCTAGCTCCGCCGTAGTCGTCGCCCCCGGCACTGTTTCAGCCGCTCCTAGCTACAGACGAAGGCAGCTCGACGCGGCGCCTGACGCTTATCCGTTTGGCACCCGGGCTGCCCCTTTTGGTCGCCGGAGCAGCCGGCTCCGCACGCGCCGCCGTCCTCTGAACTCACCCACGGGCACACGCGCACGCACACATGCACGTTCTAATAGTGGGTTGACCCACTGACGTGTGGGCCCGCCCGGTTTAACCAATCCCCTAACCACGTAATTAGATAGAACCTAATAAAACTGTTAGTTGAATAACTGGAAATGACATGTGGACCCTTTTCTTTTAAAAGCCTGTTTAAAATTATCTAAGTCAATGACAAGTGGCCCCCACCTAATCTGTTAAAATTAATTAAACAATTAATTTACACTGTCTCTATGATAGCTGGGTCCCACCAGCCAGTTTGACCAGTCAACAGTCAATATGTTGACCACTAACTGGACTGCTGACTCAGCCCCTGGACCCCACTACCAGCCTCTGCTGACTGGGCAGTTGACTCAGTCAACTAGCCCCACCTGTCAGCCTCACTAGCACCTCTTTGGGTACACTTATGTGTACCCATAGCATTTATTATTTAAATGAATTTCGAATTAAATTAAATGCAGGAAATCTAGAAAATGATTTAATCTTTATAAATTAATATAAAATAATCAGTAACTCGAATGAAAATACTTTGTACATGAAAGTTGCTTAGAACGACGAGAAGAATCCGAGTACGCAAACCGTTTGTCCACCACACATCCCTAGCATAGCAAACACGCAACTTTTCCCCTCCGATTCATCTGTTTCGAAAACGTCAAACACCGGGAATACTTTCCCGGATGTTTCCCCCCTTCGCCAGTAGCACCTACTACTACGTTAGGTCACCTCTAGCAGTGCGTAATGCCATGTTATGCTTTTTGATGCTTTGATTGCTCTGTTATTTATTGTGTTCCCCCTCCGTTACTTCTTTCCGGTAGACCCTGAGATCGCTTCCGGTACCCCTGTGATCGACTACATCGACGACGAACCCTTCTTGCCAGAGCAACCAGATATCGCCTATTCTTCTCTATACTGCTTGGATTAGAAGAGTGTAGCATGTTACTGCTTTCGGTTAATCCTATTCTGCTGCATAGCCTGTCATTGTTGCTACAGTTGTTACCCTTACCTGCTACCCTACTGCTTAGTATAGGATGATAGTGTTCCATCAGTGGCCCTACACTCTTGTCCATCTGCCATGCTATACTGCTGGGCCGTGATCACTTTGGGAGGTGATCACGGGTATATACTATATACTTTATATACATGACACATGTGGTGACTAAAGTCGGGTCAGCTCGTTGAGTACCCGCAAGTGATTATGATGAGGGGGCTGAAAGGACAGGTGGCTCCATCCCGGTAGAGGTGGGCCTTATGATGAGGGGGCTGAAAGGACAGGTGGCTCCATCCCGGTAGAGGTGGGCCTGGGTTCTCGACAGCCCCCGACTGTTACTTTGTGGCGGAGCGACAGGGCAGGTTGAGACCACCTAGGAGAGAGGTGGGCCTGGCCCTGGTCGGCGTCCACGGTTACTTCAAAATAACACGCGTAACGAGTTCTTGGTATTTGATCTGAGTCTGGCCATTTGGTCTATACGCACTAACCAACTACGCGGGAACAGTTATGGGTACTCGACATCGTGGTATCAGCCGAAGCCTTCGTGACGTCAGCGACTGGGCGACGCGCGCCAGATTGGACCGCGTAACGTGACTTCCTTTGTAATGGAGGTTGCTAGGTCTGCTTCCGGCCGCCCTCGCAACGTGCAGGTGTGCAATGGGCGATGGGCCCAGACCCCTGCGCCATAGGATTTAGACCGGCGTGCTAACCTCTCTGTTGTGCCTAGGTGGGGCTGCAACGTGTTGATCTTCCGAGGCCGGGCATGACCCAGGAAAGTGTGTCCGGCCAAATGGGATCGAGCGTGTTGGGTTATGTGGTGCACCCCTGTAGGGAAGTTTATCTATTCGATTAGCCGTGTCCCTCGGTAAAAGGACGACCGGAGTTGTACCTTGACCTTATGACAACTAGAACTGGATACTTAATAAAACACACCCTTCCAAGTTCCAGATATAAACCGGTGATCGCTCTCTAACAGGGCGACGAGGAGAGGATCGTTGGGTTAGGATTATGCTATGCGATGCTACTTGGTGAACCTACCATCTACTCTCTTCTACATGCTGCAAGATGTAGGTGGCCAGAAGCGTAGTCTTCGACTGGATTAGCTATCCCCCTCTTATTCTGGCATTCTGCAGTTCAGTCCACCGATATGGCCCTTTACACATATACCCATGCATATGTAGTGTAGCTCCTTGCTTGCGAGTACTTTGGATGAGTACTCACGGTTGCTTTTCTCCCTCTTTTCCCCCTTTCCTTTCTACCTGGTTGTCCCAACCAGATGCTGGAGCCCAGGAGCCAGACGCCACCGTCGCCGACGACTCCTACTACACCGGAGGTGCCTACTACTATGTGCAGCCCGCTGACGACGACCAGGAGTAGTTTAGGAGGATCCCAGGCAGGAGGCCTGCGCCTCTTTCGATCTGTATCCCAGTTTGTGCTAGCCTTCTTAAGGAAAACTTGTTTAACTTATGTCTGTACTCAGATATTGTTGCTTCCGCTGACTCGTCTATGATCGAGCACTTGTATTCGAGCCCTCGAGGCCCCTGGCTTGTATTATGATGCTTGTATGACTTATTTATGTTTTAGAGTTGTGTTGTGATATCTTCCCGTGAGTCCCTGATCTTGATCGTACACGTTTGCGTGCATGATTAGTGTACGGTCAAATCGGGGGCGTCACAAGAGTCACGCGTAAGGGTATGTGTGTGTGGATATTGCCCGGAGGCATGGTGACCCAGGGTTTGGTGGCACAAGGCCACGGGAGGGTGGTTTCCAGAGTCACGCGTAAGGGTTCGTTTTGGGAGTCACTGCTGTCGTACAAATAAGAAGAGGCATTGTCGTTTATAGTTTACTGGCTCTCTCTGATGATGTAAGAGGCACTGTTGTCGAAATAGTTCTCTTTTCAACATGAACACGCAATTTCTAACTACATTACATAGAAATGTGAGTTATTGATAAACTTTTTTGTCACATTTAGATAGAATTAGCCTCGCGGGCTAAATCAAAAGTTTTAGTTTTCATTTTTGCTCAAGCTCTTGCTAATCTCGTCACCCATTTCACTAGCTTTGACTTGATTCATCTCGCTACTTAAGAGAATGTACATTGCCTCTGCCCTCCAGTCTTCGACCTCATCCTGTGAAATTTTGCGGAGAAGGGAAGTATATTATTAGAGTTTGTGCATATAAGTTGTTTATAAGTAAATCTATATAAACTTGCTGTCAAATCTTCCAGGTCTTCGACAAACTTTTCACCATTGTAGAGGAATGCAAGCTTTAAAACAGCAAATGTTGATTCTCCCTTTTCTACCACTGGAACATCTTGCATGGTATGAATCTGCCATCTTGTACCCTTGGCATTCATTGTTTATCCTAGTATGGTGTTGAAGACTTCTTTAAACCTAGGTACCTAGGAATATTGCATTTTGTAATTAATTGTTTAAATATTGCAACTTGTAAAACTGAAAAAATTGTTATGTATAAATGCTTACGATTGCCGACTTATGAACATGATATTCCTGAAACTGTCTTTCTCTTTCTTTTTTAGCATCTTCATTTTCCTGAAGAACTCGAGATGCTTCTTTTAGATCCAATTTATCCATGTCTATCTTTTCTTTCTCAAATTCCTCTGGTGTCGTTTCTCGAGGATCAATAATGTGAACTTTGTGTTTGTATTTGTCCAGCACAACGGTCATGCTTCTCCATTGGAATGAATATCTGCGTACAAAATACTTGCTGCTTAGATGACAGTTTAATATAAAGTAATTTAATAGAACGCATATTTTGTGATTTTGTCATGGAGGAAAGGGTTGTTACCATGTTTTCTGTTGAGAGCTTTTTCCGATGATTTTCCTTGAGATACATGGGAACCAGCTGATTCTTTGTTTTTTGCAATTTATTTTTAAATTTTGCATTCCAGTTCTGTGTTCCTTTAAATCCAATATATGTTGCAAACAATAATTACGATGAAAAAAACTGTTAGAAAAAAGAGCTGTGCAACAATATAAAAAGAGTAGGTGTTGCAATATAGACAATATTTTGCTTCTTAAAAGTTTACCTCTACAAAGTTTGGGCCTAACATTACTCTATCGCTCTCTTTTGAATCTTGTCTGCTTTCCCAGATTTCTGCTATGTCATCGAGCACCCTCTTTTCCATATGATGTGGTATGTTCGTCTGTGCTGGTCTTGGACCAAATACTGCCTTCAGTTGGGCTCCAGTAAGTTGCGTGCTTTCACTGTCCCTGCGAATGCGCCTAAATATAGTTTTGCCGCGACAGGGAGATTAAATAATTTTGGAGGTCACGGTCAGTGGGAAACAGATTTTTACATTATTTTTGGCCTCTGTCCAACTATTTTGAGGTGCAATAGAAAACAACTCACTTTTTGTATTCCTCCTGCCAGCTGTCGCTCATGACTAGATGGAAGAGGTCGGACGCCTCCGTTGTGTGTTGGAAGCAATGATAATGTTTTGGGTATGGACTGGTGCTTCGTCTTTTTTCCCTTTTTGTTTCATCTGTTTCTGTCAGTGGAAGCAGATATGTAATATGTAAGCTCTTGTGATACGAAAGACATTGGTGAACCGTGGGATGGTAGGTTATTACAAAAAAAAAGATAAGTAGAAATGATTTTCTTACCTTTGTTGGTGGAAAAGATCTTTGTAGTTTCTGGTTTGAATTCTTTGATTCTTCTAGGTAGTTTCTCGCACTTTACTTGGTTTGTTTCACCAAATATGGCTGTAAAAAGGAACTCTGGTTTTCACTCGGCATCTACGTTGCTTTCCTGCATGGAGGTCATTGGATATTCTTTTATTTTTCTTTCATGAGATAATTGAAGTATTCAAGTAGTGCAACTTGTAAAAATTAAAATTGTTGCTCTCGTACTATTCACTTACATTGAAATCCTCATTATCTTTTATGAGATCAATGCCATTCCAGTATTTTGCAAATTGAACCATGAAGTGTCCGCATTGGGTACCCTGCTGTTTTGGCACGCAAACTCTGTTCGGTGTTTCTCCTATCCTCGACCAGTTCGGTTCGCCGTTGGCTCGTAGCTCCGATTCGCCGTAATGCTTCTTCATGAGTGCGTGCATCCTTTTAATCTGTGATTACGGTTTGGTGTTATTGTTGGGTTTTGGCATTAAACAAGGGAATGCAGGAATTGGAAAACCAATTAGAACACAAGGTTGAATTGACGTACCAGTTCTGGGTGATCCTTATGGTGTGTTTTCCATGTATTCCGTCTCCGTCTCTGTAATTCAGTGAGTCAAGTATGCCGATGGAGCTCGTGTACTTGTTGAGCACGTACAATGTGTAGTGTTTAGCTGTGTTGTGAGGTGTCATAATCTGCGGTGTTTGGAGACGGAGTGAGTTAAAGTTCATTCTTGTCAGGAGAATTAAATGACATGTAAATGTGCAATCTGTAGGAAAAATGAATTATGTTTGTATATTTCTATTAACTTACCGGCTTTTTCTTTAAAAGTTCCTTCCCTGTTACAAGGGGTGCAAACTGTTTCAATGCTTCGTCCTCATTGAATTCTGCTAGTCCTCCTTTTCCTCCAATTTTAACACCGAGCACGATCTGCGACCAAATATTTTTCTACTTTTTAGTACAATCTTTGTAATCACTGAAATGATGCAAGTGTTTTTGTCAAATTGGACTTCATACGTTTGCATTCTACGGGAAGTATGGCTTTATCGGTTGTGTTGTATTGTTGCTGCACTGTCCATTCTTCGAACAATGCGTTTGCGATGGATCCCTCCATCTGTCCATGATCTCCTTTCCGTAGCTGTTCCATCATTTGTTTTCCTGTAATCCAATCGGGTCGCTTCGAGCTAATATATACGTTTAGACTGCAAGCAGAAAAACTTTATACATTAGTTAGGTTGGTTTAAAAAGGGGCAACATTTCTTTGTTTTTTTGTTGTGACAAGAGAAAGTATTTACTCTCCGCATTCTTCATGTCCTTCTTTGCTGAATAGGTATTCATGAAGTGCTCTGGCTTTGTTCATAAATTTGAAATCTCCTGGGACAAAAGTAGGAATTTTTCCATGCAGCTTTATTGAAGGCTTTACCGGTCTCTTCTTGACCGAGATTCTCTTGTCTGAGCTGTTCTCAGATGATTGAGGCATTGAATGTTCTCCTGATTCTTGCTGCAAGATTGTCAGATACGGCCTGGGATCTTTGTTGAATTCATAGCTTTCATGGTCATTCAGCCATGTTTTGATTACATCGAATTCAACGCCCATCTTTACATGCTCGTTGTATTCCTCTAGTTGGAGCGGGTTAAGGCTTGAAAGAAATTCATCAACTTCGTTGTGCTTTTCCATTGTTTTGGGTTTTAGGAACTCTAGAGAGATGGTGCTGGAGGTGCCTTGGTGATTGCTTGTCGAGCCTGTTTCTTCTTGAAGAAGAACAGGTTGTTTCTTCTACTCGGAAACCTGTTCTTGTGTATTTGGTACGTCGTTGCTTGTGCCATCCTCTTTTAAATCAGTGCCTGTTTGTTCAAGTTGCTCTGTGCTCGGGGTATTGCTGTTGATATTTTGCTCGTCTGTTTGCTCTTCAGCATGGTGTGGTATCTTGTCGTCTGGTGGTGGTTGATCTGGTTCTATTGGTGGATCCTTTTCTTCGTGGTCTGTGCAAGGTTCTTGGGCGACGGCGTGTCTGCTGACATCTATAACCTCTTTGTGTTTACTGGATATATCAATAACTTCATGCTCTTTTGTGGTTGTCGCATGCATAATATGTTCTTTTGGCTCGGGATTTGGCGGAAACTCTTCTAGTACGCAACATTCTGTCTGTTGCATTTCTTTGTCTCCCATATCGACTTCATACTTCAGCATATCGTTTAGAATCAAAAAATAATAATTAAAAAAAGAACATTACTTCTTATAGTGTGACAAAATTGTAAGGATTAGTTTCTGAAAAGACTAACCTGTTGTACACTTGATTAATGACAGTTTGGTATTCCCTCTGTGTTGACTGATTAGTTGATATAGAATTTTTTTCCTCAACTCTGGTACTTGTTCTGGCTCTAAGGTTGCTGCTGTTCCATCATTGGAGTAGTGCTCCAGGTTCATGCACATATAGAATGCGCAGTCCATTCTGCATGTAGAGGAATGGTACTAGTAAGATTGTTGCATTCAACAAACGGAAAGAAGAGAAGTGTTGGAGCAATGGTAGTGGTAATTGTTGCATTGAAAAGACGAAAGAACATGATTATTTCAGTAATTGTAGTAGTGAATCTTGCATTGAAAAAAAGAAAGAAGTGAAATGTTGGAAGTGCTTACGTGTCTTCTCCTTGAAGTGGCACCTGCAGTTTGACCCTTTTGAAATGGTCGATGCTTTTTTGTGAAAGTTGTAGCTCTGTGCTTACGTGCTTCCATATTTTCATTAATTTGCTGGTTACATTCTTAAAGAATTCTATTGTGCCTGGATATGCAGTTGAAGAGCCAAGGAGTTCAAAGCGTTGTTTTTGCATGTTAACTGTAATGGTGAAGTAATGACTTGTATTTTCGTCTTGTTCAAACCCGCGCAACGAACATGGTGGAAGGAACTGCAAAATAAATAATAAAAAGAAAATATTTGGAAATCTTCTTATATTTAGAAACATAAAATAAAAAGAGAACTTTTGCATAATTACACGCAAGCTGATCTGCTTACCATGTTATAATCTTGCAGTTTTTCTTCTTCTTGCATGTTGAAAAATGATCTAAGCCTGGCAGGTAGTAATTTTTTTCTAATGTGTTCTTGATCATTATTTCTGTAGCACATTGGATCTTCATCGTTGGCTTCCTTTATCGAGTGCTGCTTGTTTTGTCACAGATACACAAAGGGAATTTGTAATTTCAGTTATAGGGGAAGTTTATCTATTTATAAAGTTATATATATTGTTTTAAACTTGATTCTTTTGCCGTGATCTTTACTTACAGTGTTTCTTAACGACATAATCTTTCTCCCTGTGCCATTTAGTTGTTTTCTCAAGATTCTTAGCATGGGCTCGATGGCTTCGGTGCGTACTGATTTACCGACCTTGAAGCTTTCGGCGACATGGCCTAGATTGACATAAAACTTGTTCGTTGTAATGAAAAGCTCATCCTGCAAAGTATATTTAGAAAAATGTTTTAGTTTACACATGATATAGTCAAAATGATCGTGTGTAATAATGTGTTTTGTGTTAGTTGCATGGACTTACATTTCTCTCTGTGTCCATGGCTTGCATACAGCGTTGTACAGGTCTTCGATGGCTTTGTTGACGGAGTCACTATCTTTGTCCCCTTTCTCCATTGTGCCTGCGATGATTTTGAATTTAATGTAAATAATTCCAAGTCACAAGATCACAAGATAGCAATTAAGTTTCTATTGTCTTGCCTGCTTCGATGCTAGAAGATATGTCATGTCCAGTGTTGTTCCTTTCTTGTTCTCCTTCTGCTTCTTGAGGCATGTTATGTTCTTCTTTTTGCATTGTACCCTTTTGTTCAGTTTTTGCTGCATCCTCATTTGAGTCATCTGTGTCTTTCTTAGCATCATGTTTTTCCTTGTCAACCATCATGTCTTGCTGGTGGTCTTTTCCGTCTTGTTTTTCAGTCTCGACCTGGTTGGCACTGACCTCTCTGCCAGGGGAATTGGCATCGTACGACGGTGTAGGGTTTTCTTCGATGGTTTCTGCTTCTTTCTCTGGAACAATGTGTGTGTCTGCTTCATTGCTTGTATCTCCGTGGTCGCCCTCTTCGTGTTTCTGCGTTATCATTGAAAAAGCATTGAAATAATTTAACTTGCTACTTTATTTTAATTATAGTAGCTATTATGGGAAAATAGCGAAGCGTTTGGTGCGTTGTTTGAGATATTTTGATTGTGATTAAGTCGTGTAATTTTGTGGAAATATTTTGTGCAACTTCACCTGTTGAGCTGTCGTTGGTGATGCTGACTGTTCCACCCGTTCTTCGTCGAGTGTAGTTTCTTGGGTATCCTCCTGTTCTTTGTTTTGGTGTTCATCGTCACTATCATTGTTTTTGTCTTGCAGCTGTTCAATCATAAAGGTGGCTAAGTTTGAGTGCATTTTAGTTCTCATGGAACTACTTTATATTTTCATAGAATCAGCTTATGTAACTTTACCTCCTCAATCGTTGCTGCTGAATGTTGTGCTTGTTCTTCGTTGAGTGCAGGTTTTTGGGCATCTTCTTCTTCTTTCTTTTGTAGTTCATCGTCGCTGCCGTCATTTTTGTCTTGTAGCTTTTGAAACACAGATGTGGCTAAGTGGCAGTGCATTTGAGGTTCCACATAGCTATTTTATACTTTGATAGGATCAACGTATGTAACTTTACCTTTTCAGTCGTTGTTGCTGCTGCCCTCTCTGCTGCGTGTTTTTCGGTGAGTGAATATTTTGGGGCTTGGTCTTCTGTTACGTTGATGACTGCCTTTTGAAGAACATGTTGCCCTTCTTCAGTGTCCTCCTTTTGCTCATTGGTCTCCTCTCTCTGCGATGCAGGAAAGTAGTGAAATGTCAAATGCATGTTTTTGAACTATAAGTTCATGAAGGGTATTATGTGTTTTCACCTATGTATTTGTTGTTGTTACTGCTGATTTTTCGTTCAGTCGTGGTTTTGGGTCCTTCTCTTGCTCTTTATTTTGCTGTTCATCGTCACTGACCTTGTTTTTTTCTTCCAGCTGTTCAAACATAGAGGCGGCAAAGTGAGAGTCCATTGGAGTGAATACAAATGTGGTAGGTTTGAGTTTATTTGATTGTGCGCGCAGCAATTTTATAATTTCATAGTTGCAGGTTTCGTAAGTTTACCTTTTCAGTCATTGACGCTGCCCCTGTCTGTGGTATCTATTGTTTGGTGAGTGAATTTTTTGTGGCTTGGTCTTCAGTGGCATTATTGTCTATCGTTTGAAGAACATGTTCGGGTTGTTCATTGGGCTCCTCTGGTTGTGTTTGAGGGTCTTGATTGTTGATGGTTTCTTGAGCTTCTTGTGCCTGCACCAACACAAAAAATATTTAAGAAATGGGTGCATTTCTGACTGTTCAGTTACAATTTTTTATAAGACCTCTATCTCTGGAGTTGCAGGACTGTCTACTGCTTGTACTACGGCTTCTCCTTGTCTCGTGTTGTCCTCTAGTTTTTCTTGTTGAATGTTTATGCCAGTGCTTTTGCATGCTTCCTCTTCCTGTTTAATAAAAATTGAAATTATAGATTGAACTTCATTTGTGTCTGAGCTTTGTAACCTCACCTCTTCAGATGTTGTTGTTTGAAGTTCTTGATCTTCGAGATCAGCGTACTCGTTTGTTTCCTGCATTTGTTCAAAGAAAAGGGTGAGACATCCCTTATAATCTTTGTATTGCCGTGGCGGGGTGTATTAGGTAGTTTAGACATCATATAAATATTTTGAAAAGTGGTTGTTGTTGTTGAATTTTTACCTCCGTGTTGATGACTGGGTTATTTGTGCCTGCATCTACTGTTTCTTTGTCAGGTATAACAGTCTCTTGTTTCTCATCGGCTGGGATGTCTTGCGCTTTCTCCTTTGTACTCGTGATGGTGATCTGCAATGTTGTGGCGCTGGAAATCTCTTGTACACAAAGTTCCTTTTCTTCTGTGGCGCCTTCGTCTGTTTGAGGTTCACTATGGGGTTCAATTTCAACCCGGGTTGTCTCTTGGTCTTGCAGTGCTTGTGATACCTGGAGATCAAACAATATGAGTTTGCGGTTCACTTTCTTTCCTGCCATTTATGAGTTTTCGGTGTGGGTAATAGTGGGCTATGGAAGTTTACCTCCTCTTCATTGTTTTCTTCTTCTTTGTCGTTTGTTATGCTAATGGTTGTTTGTGGGTTAGCCTCTTGCATTTGGTTGGCGGGGCTGCTGACTTGATTGTTCTTCAGCTGAGCCTATATTTTGTTGGAGGTTTGTCAGTTAACTTATAACTCTATCCAGTTTTGAAAGGAAAAATGGATGTTCATACTGACCTCTTCACAGGTTCTGACGTCGATCGTATCTCGTGCTTGTGTCGGGGTAGTTGTTGTTGTAGCATTGTCTGTTGTGAGGTTGCTTTGTTTGTTCCGTTCATTCGTGTTTTTGGGGTTGTTGACACCATCCTACTGTTGGAGTTCATCTTGGCCTGGCGTGCTATTGGTACGTTCCTGAAAGCATCGAGGCAGTTCTTTTCAGTTGAGGTATGAAAACAGGGGTTTGCTTTAGGGTGCGTATGGCACCATGCATTACTATTTACTTACCTATTTTTGCCACTTTATCTTGTTCTTGTAAATGCCTATGTCCCTTGATTTTGTTCTTCACTTCCTCTCTTCGTCTTCTTCTTTTTTTTTCTCCTTTCTCTTGGTTCTGTTGTGGCTACGATTTCATTCGTGCGGTTGGCATCGGCTAGTCTACTTGAGGCTGCTGGATCTGCTTGCTCTAGTGTCTGCAGGGTCGCGTTGTCTGTTAGGTACCTTGTGCAAACTATGTCCTGAAATTGTCTGAGTTGTTCTAATGAATCCATCAGGGCAATTGTTTGTTGCACGACTAGGTTCTTGTTTTTTTCATCCAATATCTTTTCCTTTTCGTTGCATTGGTGTTCAACCCTGGTGGTTACTGCGGGTATCTGTTCTGCTTCATGGAGTACTTTTTCCAACAATTTGTTTATCCTTTGGAATCTTTCTTCTGCTCCTGTGCTGATGCTTTTGTTTGGTTCCCTGCTTCGACTGGTGCCGACACGTGGTTCGTGCCGGCGTTTGGGTGGAGGTGGTAGCAGTTTGGTCGTGTTCTGGTGTTGCTGTTGTTTGCGATGTTCTACTGCTATCTGGTGAATTGAAGACGAAGTTGATGTTGTGTTGGCATAGAACATCCTCTCTGCTGTTCCTTGCCATGTCTGCATCGTTTTGGTGTAATGTAGTTGATTAGAATGGAAACCGTTTTCAAAAAGGGAAGGACTGATTTATGTACAATATAGCTATACCTGTATTTTGCCAAATTCATAGTCATCTGGTCGTGCTTGTCCGTCCCTTTTCATGTGTGCTCTAGCTATTTTCGCTAGGTCACTCTCTTTGAGATGGTTTGCTCGTGGTAATGAGGTCTTGTCCATTGTCTTTGCAATCTTCCGCATTTCTTTTGTGTCGGTTGGCAGCAGCAGGGAGTCGAGGTACATGATTACTGGCCCCTGTGCCAAACCATTGACATGCTTTTTGTTCTTTTCTTCCTGAGGCAAATTTCGGTGTTTCTGCCATATCTTGGCTCTTTCCTTAATACATTCGACGATTACCTCGCAGAAATCCATCTTTGCCATCTCTGGATAGTCCATGTCCTCTACCATTATAGCTTGTTGGGCGAAGATAGCGGCGCTTGACCCGCAGACAACGTTGTGGAAAAAAATAAGGAAAAATATTTTAACTGATTTCCTGTTTGACCGTTCGTCATCTAGTTCCACCAATTTTTTTAGCTCCATGAACAGTTCTTTTGGCTTGAAATTCGTATGTTTGAAACCAAGGTCTGACATCAGTTCTTTCATTGAACTTGGGCTCTTCACTCGCCTTGGTGTTGACTTTTCCGTGCCGTTTGGGTATCCAAACACCTTGTGTATAGCTTCCTTGGTAATCATGATTTTCTTGTCTTCGTTACCATCACCGAAGGTTATTGTCATGCTTTCTCTGTCCAAGTTGTCGTAGATGTGAGCTGTAAGTGGTCTGCAGATGGAGCCCGATATTTTGCAGTTCTCTATGCTGCCAAATCCTGTCGTCCTAATATCTTGCTTGTGACGGTCTTTAAGTAAATTCCATGCTTTCTTGACATGAGCGAATGCTGCCCCTGCCTTGATTTGGCATTTCTCTTCGTCAACTGTTGGTGCTGCCAATTCTTTTCCGCTTTGCTCTCTCCTCTTTCTGTCCCTCTGTCCTGATTTGTTCTGTAACAGAAGACAAAAAGAAAGGGTTTCGTTAGAAAGGAACGTTAGATCCTGAGTGCTAAATAGTGGTATTCAAAATTAGTACATAAGTGTGTTTTTACATCGTCGTCATGTTCTGCATCGCTGTCATGCTCTTCGGCATCATCGCCGTCTGTAGGAATGAAATCTGCATCATGTTCCCTTTCATCGTCGTCATCATTGGTATCTGAACCTTTGCTGTTGGTATCGTCTTGTTCTTTTCTACCCTTTGTCGTTTGTTTTTCTTCTTGCGTTCACCTTGTTTCTTCGTGGCGGTTGGTGCTGTTGGCGGGAGTACCATTAGAGGTAATGGCTGATGCTGCAATGTACTAGTGTCGACGATGTTTTTAGCATTGTCCTTTTGCTTTTGCCTTTTTGCTCCAGGAGTAAAAACAATGCTTGTATCTGATTTTCTCTTTTTTTTGCTTGTTGCTAGATGTTTAATCCTGTTGAGCCTGGTGTAAGTTATCATTTCTTCCGCAGGTGGTTTGTTCCTCATGTTTTGTTCTATGTCCTTTTCTGATGAATGAGGAGACGTGCTGCCTGTTTCTGCGCTTTGAATATCACCGTCTTCGTGTTCTGTATAATGACCAGGTAACAAAAAAGGATGTTCCTTTTGTCCGAAAATAGTTGATACACATTTAAAATATATATCTTCCATGATTATGCATAAGGAATGTGAAACTCCCAAAGGGGATTTTTAGTTTTCTTTTCTTGGGTTAAGATAGGTTATTACTATTGTTACCGATTGAGCTAATCAGGGGATGGAAGAAAATATTAATTATGGTTATGAGTACAACTGGGGTAGTGAAGTTAGGGTGAAGCATTTTCTGAGACAAAAATGCACTCTGCAGGTGATATTTCATAATGGGAGGAATATCATCAATGATAGTTCAAGATTTATTGGGTAAGTTAAACTGTTTTTGAATTAAAAATAAGATAGTGTGCGAACATTTTTAATGTATTCTATAAAGAAATATATAAAAAGTGGCAGGTAGTTTTATTTGTAGACATAGTTAAGTTATTGTTGTCAAGGATAGTAGTTAAGTTATTAATATCTCAATATAGTTTTTTGTAGATGGACAGTGGAGACTTTTTGCTCAAACCTTTGATAGGAGCTTGCTATATTTCATGCTCTTCAGCAGGGTCTTCGTCAGTATTTTGCTGGGTTTTAGCTTCTTTGTGAGGATTTGTCATTGCTGCATAAAAAATGGGCAGGTGTTAGAAGCAGAGTCGAGTGTCACAGGAAAAAAACCTGCATGGTGTGAAAACAAATTTGCATGGATAGAGAGGCACGGGTTGTTTACCATAGAAGCACAGGGTACACCTATTCTTTGTTTACGGTATTTCACACCAGAGGCACTTAATTTGAAAAATGGTTACATTGACGGGACAAGGGATGTAGAAAATCTCGTACGGTTATCAGTTTTGGCCTCTCAGGATGCTTGCGGGGTTTGGATCTATCGACGTATTCTAGTTACTGATGTTTCAGGTTTTTTACCTTTGAGCACAAATCGTATGGCGAAAATCCCAGGGCGGAGAGCAGTAGCATTTCTATTAAATCTCATCTCTGCGTTAGTTCAATTTGTTAGGCAAATTGATTTAGGTTATTAGAAAACTCCTTGGTAGCGGTGGCTAGGGTTGCTGTTCCTGGAAGTGGAAAAATCACTACGATCTACCCAGTGGAATGGAGTGGGATAGAATGATAATTACCTTCAATTACTTGTGCGGTGTTTTTCGCTTCCATCCACTTATTGTGTGGTTGCTCCTTTTTTGTTGCGATTTCCGCCGCCGCTGTTGAAGTCCTCGCCATCGGTCGCCGCAGCCGGCGGGGTTATTGGTGTTGTCGCGGGCAGAGTGTGGTTGTTTGTATGTCGGATTTGAGTGTGGTTGGCGAACGCCATGGCGGTTGTCCGGTGACGCGAACTCGATTTCGAGTTTGTGTTTGTGTGCAGAAGGAAGGAGGAGAGCGTGCGGGAGTGATGAAGGTTTCGAGATTTACTTTGCGGAAGGGGAAGCAAGCTAGTAGAAGAGGGAGGGGGAGATGGAAACCATCGAACCGTCTCTAATCTTCAATCGTTCGTTTGGGCATCAAGATTCGTTATGCTTGGCCTGGGTTTTTTTGTGTGCTACAATATTTTTTTAGAGTTGAGACTGTTAGTGCTGAAGTGGAGCCTCTCTACAGGCATGTGGATGCAGGCACACGAGGCACATAAGTGCAGGTTCTACATGCACGTGGGTGCAGGCACAGGAGGCACGGAAGTGTGGGTCCTACAGGCAGTTAGAGAACCACGGGACAGGCCAGTGTCGCGTGAGGCACGTGGATGTAAGCACCGGAGGCACGAAAATGCAGCTAACATAGGCACGGACATGCTGCTTCCGGAGGCACGGGTATCAACCCTGTGGATGCAGTACAAGAGTGCGGTGGCAGAGGCATGTGTTAGAATGCTCGGTTAAAGAGGCATGGTTGTGAAGTTTCAGGAGTGACGCGGGCGTGGCAGTGGGACCATGTAAGAGTCACGGCGCATGTTACGTTGGGCACGTTGGTTCAGGCACGGAAGGCAGAAAAGGTGAATCCACAACAGGCACGTACGTGTGTTTTGTCAAGTCACGGGTGTGCACTCTCTGGATGCACAAACGTGTGGCGGCAGAGGCATGAGTCCGACTACTCGGTTACAGAACCACGTTCGTGAAGTCACGTGAGGTGTGGCATTACGGGGCACGTAAGAGTCTGGGCGAGTGACACGTGAGGCACGTGGGTGCAGGTACGTGTAGGCACAGAAATGAAGGCACCACGTTTGTGAAGTCACGTGGTAGTGCTGAAGTGGAGCCTCTCTACAGGCATGTGGCTGCAGGCACACGAGGCACGGAAGTGCAGGTTCTACAGGCATGTTGACGCAGGCATAGGAGGCCAGTGTCGTGTGAGGCGCGTGGATGTAAGTAGCGGAGCCACGGAAATGAAGCAAACACAGTCACGGGCATGCTGCTTCTCGAGGCACGGGTATCAACCCTGTGGATGCAGTACAAGAGTGCGTTGGGAGAGGCATGTGTTAGAATGCTCGGTTAAAGAGGCATGGCTGTGAAGTCTCACAAACACAAAGGCACGTTGGTTCAGGCACGGAAGGCAGAAAAGGTGAATCCACAACAGGCACGTACGTGTGTTTTCTCAAGTCACGGGTGTGCACTCTCTGGATGCACAAACGTGTGGCGGCAGAGGCATCGGTCCGAGTACTCGGTTACAGAACCACATTCGTGAAGTCACGTGAGGTGTGGCATTACGGGGCACGTAAGAGTCTGGGCGAGTGACACGTGAGGCACGTGGGTGTAGGTACGTGTAGGCATGGAAATGAAGGCATCACGTTTGTGAAGTCACGTGGTAGTGCTGAAGTGGAGCCTCTCTACAGGCATGTGGATGCAGGCACACGAGGCACGGAAATGCAGGTTGTACAGGCATGTTCACGCAGGCACAGGAGGCCAGTGTCGTGTGAGGCGCGTGGATGTAAGCAGCGGAGGCACGGAAATGAAGCCAACACAGGCACGGGCATGCTGCTTCTCGAGGCACGGGTATCAACCCTGTGGATGTAGTACACGAGTGCGTTGGGAGAGGCATGTGTTAGAATGCTCGGTTAAAGAGGCATGGCTGTGAAGTCTCACAAACACAAAGGCACGTTGGTTCAAGCACGGAAGGCAGAAAAGGTGAATCCACAACAGGCACGTACGTGTGTTTTGTCAAGTCACAGGTGTGCACTCTCTGGATGCACAAACGTGTGGCGGCAGAGGCATGGGTCCGACTACTCGGTTACAGAACCACATTCGTGAAGTCACGTGAGGTGTGGCATTACGGGGCACGTAAGAGTCTGGGCGAGTGACACGTGAGGCACGTGGGTGCAGGTACGTGTAGGCACAGAAATGAAGGCACCACGTTTGTGAAGTCACGTGGTAGTGCTGAAGTGGAGCCTCTCTACAGGCATGTGGATGCAGGCACACGAGGCACGGAAGTGCAGGTTCTACAGGCACGTTGACACAGGCACAGGAGGCCAGTGTTGTGTGAGGCGCGTGGATGTAAGCAGCGGAGGCACGGAAATGAAGCCAACACAGGCACGGGCATGCTGCTTCTCGAGGCACGGGTATCAACCCTGTGGATGTAGTACAAGAGTGCGTTGGGAGAGGCATGTGTTAGAATGCTCGGTTAAAGAGGCATGGCTGTGAAGTCTCGGGAGTGACGCGGGCGTGGCAGTGGGACCATGTAAGAGTCACGGCGCATGTTTTGTTAGGCACGTGAGGCACGTTGGTTCAGTCACGGAAGGCAGAAAAGGTGAATCCACAACTGGCACGTACATGGGTTTTCTCAAGTCATGGGTGTGCACTCTATGGATGCACAAAAGTGTGTCAGTAGAGGCATGGGTCCTCCTAATCGGTTAGAGAACCACGGTTGTGAAGTGACGTGGGTGTGGCACGACGGGCCCCGTAGGAGTCACGGCAAGTGTCACGCGAGGCACGTGGATGTACGCACATGAGGCAGGGCTTTGATTGTACAGGAGGCACGGATTCTGGTATAGGAGGCACTGAAGTAAAAACACTGCTGTGACGGACATGAGGCACTTAACTTGAAAATAGTTACAATCAAGGGACAACGGGCAAAGAAAATCTGGTGTAATTACCAAGTTTGAGCTCTCAGTATGCTCGCAGTATTTGAATCGTTTGAGGTATTATAGTTAGTGATGTGGCAGGTTTAGTACTTTGAAGCACATATCGTGTGGTGAAAATTCCGTAGCGGGGAGCAGTAGCGTTTCTATTAAATGTCGTGTGTACGGTACTTCAATTTTTTAGACAAGTTGATTTTGGATAGTGCAAAAGTCGGCTTTTTTTGGTGGCTAGGGTTGTTGTCCCTGGAAATGGAATGCAATGGGATAGATTGTTATTTACATTCGATTGCTTGTGTTCGGCTTCTCGCTTCCATCGGTCTATTCTGTCTGTTCGTCTTTTTTTTTTGTGATCTCCGCCGGCGGTGTTGAAGTCCTTGCTTCGTCGCCGTCGGGTGGGTACTTTGTGTTGTTGGGCGCACCGTTTGACGGTGTGTATCTCGAAGTGGGAGGGTGGTTGGCGAAGCGTGGTGGCGGTTGTTTTGCGAGGGGAACTCTACTTGGAATTTGGGCCCGTGTACTGAACCTAGGAGGAGACCTTGTGTGAGTGTCGAATTAATGTTTCGAGATTTTGCTGTGGAAGAGAGGAAGGAAGAGAGTAGTGGAGGTGGGAGAGATGGAAATGATGGAACCGTCTGCAATCTTCGACGGTCTGATTTTAGTGTCAAGATTCGTGTGGCCTGGCTTTTTTTTGTTCGCTATAGCATCTTAATAGACGTGTGAGGCACGGAACACCAGGCTCTACAGGCACCGAAGTTTGAATTATAGAGGCACTGGTATCAACTCTGTGGATGCACAAGTGTGTGGTGGCAGGGGCATGCATCTGAAGACTTACTCAGAGAGTCACGGTTGTGAAGTCTTTAGAGTTACGAGCGTGTGCCACCACGGGCACGTGAGAGTGATGCGTCAGGAAGTTTGGTAGTAGAGGCATCGGTGCGAATAGTACTCAGAGAGTATCGGTTGTGGGTCCACATGTGTGAAGTCTGTGCAGCATTGGTCGTGTGGTTGTAGCGGCGTGCGTCGGGAAAGGTGGGAGCAATAACATTTGTTACGTGCTTAATCAGACGATTTGACGGTTGCTTTTTCCCGGCAACCGCGAGAACTACCACTCGGCGGTTGCCTTGACGCACAGCAACAACGAGCGCATGTCTTCTGCCCTCACTACCATGACGAGGCCGCGTCCAACCGCCTCCTCCACGACCCAGACCTTGGCACAAAAGGGCAACTGCGCTTCCATAGCCGCTCAATCCCAAAAACACTATTGTCGTTCCATCTCAACTAGCATCTCCTCACAATCTCTGTGTCAAGGCGGCCATCGCTGGAGGAGGATAATGGCGGAGGAACCATCTGCCAAGCGTCCCCGTGGTGAGACGTCCGACCAGAGCACCGAGGTCGACGACGTTCAGGTCCCCGGTCAGAAGCACGACTACAAAGTGCACCTCAAGGAGGTTGACATCCACGGCAAGGAAAAGCTGGATGTCGTATGCACCAGCAATCCTGAGGAAGCCGACAAGATGATCAGCAGGATCCTGAAGAGGGTCTGCGGCTTCTACCCTCAGTACATCGGCGTTGATGTCGAGTATACCAGGGAGGACGAACCTCCGTAGAGGGCAGCGGTTCTACAGTTATGCGTGGAGGAACTCTGTTTGGTATATCACATCACCACAACAACAAAATGGTGAACCATCCTACAGTTTCAACCTCTCCATGCTTCTGTTTAATTAGCTTTTCACCCTGAAATTTGATTAAATTGATTTATTGACTTGATGTATCAGTGAAGTTTCTGAAGTAGATGCAGTAGAATAGATTTTGAACTTGACTCACCAGATCAGTTTATGTATTTGATGCACTAGATTAATTTATGGATTTGATGTACGAGATTATTTTTTGAACTTGATGTTCTAGTGTACTTTCTGTTCTAGTGTAGTTTCTATATTTCATGTTCTAGTGTAGTTCAGTTTCTTGAATTGATGTGTTAACGTGGCTAAGAAGTAGATAGGTAATTGATTCAAGTGTAAATACCAAAAATAAAAATAACATGTTGTGCTTGTATTTTATTTCTGAACTCTGCATAGCAGTGTCTAAACTTTTTTCGTCCATGAATTATACGTACTATATAAGCATGTACTTGATCGATACTCGATGGATCCACCTTAAATGTGTCATCGCCCTGCAGGCCCAAGAGTCTGCGCCCGTTCCTGAAAGAGGACAGGTTCTACACCTTTGTCGGCTTCAGTATTGAAGGTGACAAAGAGATGCTGCGAAGTTCTGGTTTGGAGATCAACCCCGACAAGTACATCGACATCCAGCGCAAATGGAGAGTTCCTTTCATGGGAAGAAAGAGGTACCACTCTTTGGCTGATGTTGCAGGGAGCGTGATCCACCCATTCTACAAACAGATGAAGGATAAGATTGATAGGGTTGAAGACCATAAACTGTGGGGGATCAGTCCACTGCCAAATTACCTCATTGAGTATGCAACGATAGATGCGTACGCCACCTACTAGTCGTGGAAGAGAATTGAAAACATCAGAGAAGGTCTGGAGAGTGCAAAAGAGGCAGAGAAGAATTATGACGATCCTTACTACGGATACTAGTGATGACGAAAACATAGAAAACTGGTCGTGGGGTTGCTTGTGTTTATGCTTGTCCTTTCTATTGTATCAGGTTCGTAGTTTACTTCTGTTAGAACGAAGCAGTTTCTAATGTCATCTGTATCAGGTTAAACAAGTTTCCTTATGTCATGTTGTAGTTTGTTTATGTGATTGAGCAAGTTATTTAGCTTGCTAAGTACTATGTTTATTCAGCAATCATGTGATTTTGAAGTAGTAATGTTGCTTTTTACTCTAAAAACAACAAAATACAAAGCAGTCTTTTTACGTTGAGTACAGTTTAGTTGTGCACACAAGCGCGGCTTCTTGAGGAATGGCAGGAGTGGTATTGGTCGGAATACGCAGTTAGAGAGGCACAGGTTTGCAGTCTCTAGAGCCACCGGTGTGTGTTACTACAGGGGCCGGAGGCACAGAATGGAAGTCTCTACAGAAATGAAGGCATCACAAGCATCCAGAGGCACGTGGACGGAGTAGCAGAGTTGAGCTCCGAATACATAGTTACAGGGTCACGGTTTGGAAGTGTGCAGAGTCAAGGTTGTGCGACACCATGGGGCATGTAAGAGTCATGGCAAGTGTCATGTGAGAGAGGCACCTGGATCCAGGTACGCAAGGCACGGGATTGCGACTTCTCGATGCACGGGTATCAACGTTGTGGGTGCACAATAGTGTGGTCTCAAAGGCATGTGTTGGAATGATCGGTTAGAGATGCACTGTTGTGACGTTTGTGAAGAGACATGGGCGTGGTACCGCGACCATGTAAGAGTCGTGGGGCGTGACACGTTAGGCACGTGGATGCAGTTACGGAAGGCACGGAGGTGAAGACCCAAGAGGCACGGAAGTGGGGTTTTTGTTGTTGCGAACAGCTATCAATCCTGTGGATGTTCAAAAGTGTGATACCAGAGGCATGCTTCCGAATACGCAGTTAGGGAGTCACGGTTGTGAAGCCTCTAGAGAGTCACGCTTGTCTGGCATCACGGGCATGGAGTGGTGTGGGGCTTTGAGAGGCATCACTGGCCCTTAACCCTCTGGATGCATGGTGGTGTGGTAGGAGAGGCTTGCTTGCTAATACTGAGGTAGGAAGGCACCATTGTGGATGCACAGGTGTGAGGTCTCTAACGGCGCGAGTGGGTGGCACCACATGCATTTGTTTGAATACTCATTTAGAGAGTCACGTTTGTACTCACGCCAGATTCATGTTGTAGGTTGGTGGCATTCGGCAGCACACGGTTGCAGAGAGGGGGAATGTTTGTGAAACATCAAAGTCACCGGCGGTCACACGTGAGTAGTATGTAGAGTCACGGCGTGTCGACGTGATGCACGTATGTCTAGGGACGGACTTGGGGCTTTATGGGGCATGGTCATTAACCGCCTGGATTGATAGTTGTGAAGTGTGTAGGGGCACCGGCTTGTGTTCGAATCCTTGGTTACTGAAGAATCAAGGAACTACATCAATAAAAATAGTGTGTTGCTTCATTATTACAGTATGATGTGCGGTTAAACCGTCTTCTGATGTTTCGATGGAGCTAGGCTCGTTCTCTTAGCAACAACTTTTTATTCCGTGATGTCGTCGTAGATCTTTCTAATCTCATCGCCCATTTCGCTGGGTTCGATTGTATTCTGATCACTAAATAGTAGCTTGCACAGTTGTTGTGCTTTCCATTGTTCTGTGCCATCCTATAAAAACTTCAGTAAAAAAAGGAGAAAAAACACATCAGTATTAGGTCATGCAGTTGTATGATATCTTGTAGATTTATTGCGAGTTTTAAGCAAAAACTTACGTCGAAATTATCTATCTCTTCGATGAAGTGGTTGCCATCAAAGAGATGCGCGAACCTTAGAACAGAAAACGGGGTTTCACCTTTGTTCACCTTTGGAACGCCCTGTAAAAATTCAACATCCCATCTAGTCTTTTCTTTTTCGAATTTTTCACCCAGTAATATTTCGTATACTTGTATAAACCTGGGAACCTGGGAATTGCATTTTGTTTTTTTAGAGAGACATGTAGTGTAATTTGTAAAACTGAAAGATGGCGTTATTTACAATTCTTACCAGTTTGTCTTTATGGTTGTGGTATTTGTTATGCTCCTTTTCTTTGATGGCTTCGTTGTTTTCCATGTTAGTAATCTGCTTAATTAGTTGGGATAATTAGATTTATGCCCCTAGTTGTGTCCCACTCGTCTGTTTTACCCCTAATTTCCAAAAGTCACCGGTTCTGTCCAAGTCACTTTGCTCCTCTTACGCTTTTGCCCTTTGACCGTTTGACCATCAGTTTGAAAACTTCATAACTAATTCATACTAAATCAGAAAAATGCAAATAAGATACCAAAATGTTCAGAAAAACATCACCTATATGTCAGTGTCATTTGCATTCATGAAAAAAGTGTTGGAAAGTGCACATCCAAGTTTTAGCTCTTTTGATACCACCATGAATAGTAAAATCTAAAAAATTCAAAAAAATCAAAAAAATATGGTGGCAAAGAACGACAAATGTTCTAAGTGCTTGTCAAGTTTCAAGTTACGTGTTGTTCACAATTGTTAATAAAATAATTACGGTAATAAAGAAATCAAGTTATTTGACGTGTACGTAGTGGTAACTTACATGAAAATCCTCTCTGTCCTTGACCAGTTCTTTCCCATTATAGTATTTCGCAAATTGGGCCGTGAAGTGACCGCATTGTGTTCCTTCTTGCTTTGGTGTGCAGACCCTGTGAGGCCTTTCTGCTATCCTTTCCCAGTCTGGTTCGTTCTTGTGTTTTAGTCCGTGGTGCTTGTTCATCAGCACGGACATCCTTCTCATCTGTTATTGCATTATGGTTTTGTTGTTTGGGTGCGGCATTGAGGAAAGTAAGAGTACCATACTATCATGAGGAAAAGAGCAAATCAATGTAGAAAAAGTACGTACCAGTTCTTCTCGATGCACGTGGTGTTGACTCCAAGACAAATCGGCGTAGTTTACGTAGTTCAGTGAGTCAAGGATGTCGATGCTATCTCTGTACTTGTTCGGTACATAGAGCGTGTAGTGGTTGTTTGTGTGATGAGGTATCATGATCTACGTTGAGAGAGGAGATCATTGTTGATGTAAAAATTGAATTTCATTTTATCGTTGAAGCTCAAAGAGAATAGGTCATGTGCTAAGTAATAATACTGAACTTACCATCTTCGAATGGAGGATGTCTTTACCTCCCACGAGGAGTTCAAATCCTTTTAGTGCTTCGTCCTCATTGAATTCTGATAGCTCTCCGTTATCATAATTGAGACCGAGCACCGGCTTCAAGAAAGAGAGTGTGTGGTTTTAGTTAAATATTCTATCGTAGTAATGGTGGTGATGTTTTTGTGGGTGAGGTATGCATACATTTGCGAAACCTGCAGGGAGTACAGTTGTGTCGTCTGGGTTGAATTGTTCTTGTTCTGTCCATTCCTCCAGTAACGCGTTTAGCATGGAGCCCTACATCTGTGTTTCTTCTTTTCCTGCTTGTTCCATGAAGGATTTTGCTGAAATGCAGTCTTCTCGGTTTGAGCTTTTATATTTATATAGCACTTGTCTGCAAGGAGGGTTTGGAAGTAGGTGAGTGAATTGTTAGTTGGATGTTAGAGAATCTGTAGCTCTTTGTAATTGTTTCCATGGAACTAGGAGAATCTGCTTACCCTGCGCATTCTCTCTGTCCTTGTCGGCTCATCAGATATCTATAGAGTTGTATGGCCTTTTCTCTGTAAATGAAATCTCCTGGAACAAGTGATGCAACCTTGACTTTCCCAGGTTCCTTGCTTGGTCGTTCGAATGGCCTCTTAATTGAGATTATGTTTGCTGAGCTGATCTCTGATGATTGAATCATTGAGGGTTTTGGGGATCTTGTCTGTACTCTTGCAAGATGCCTTTCCTTTTTCTTGTCGTGACCTAACTGCGCCTGCTCGTTAGGCTGCCTAGGTGTTGGTGTTTCCTTTTGTGTGCTGTTGTTTTTGATGCTCGGTTCTACTGAGATTGCAGCATCGCGTTTCCTCTGTTGAAGTATCTTTTCTGTTAAATCCTTCTCTTTCTGCTTCTTTTCTTCTTGTGCATGTTTCACCTCGGGTGATGTTCCTGGTTTGCGATCTTCGTCAACAGGGTTCTTGTGCTGTTTGGAAAGCTCTTGTTGGCGAGTTGGTACGCTCTTTGTCCTGTTATCACCTTCTAAAGGAGAGCCTGTTATGTGTTCTGTCTTTTTATCTGGGGGTGGTCTGCCTGGTTCTATCGGTGGATCTTTCCATTCGTCTTCCTTTTGTAAATCAGTGTCTGGCTGCGCCTGTTGTTCCCTCTATAAACCAGCATCTGTGTGGGCTTGTTCTTCCGTGAGTGCTTGTTCTTCCGTGAGTGCTTCTTCCATGAGTTGTATCCTTGCTGCTCACTTGATAGTCTTGTTTCTCCTCATCGCTGCTTGTGTCATTAATGCCAATAACTTGTATCTCTTGAGCGCTCGTCCCAATATGCTCTGGAGTTGGAGGAATCTCTTCTTGAATTATGTCACAATGTATTCGTTGCATTTCACTGTCTTCCATAGCGACCTCAGAGTTCAGCATATCTGTTAAAATAAAAAATAAAAACTTATTGGTGTGTCTCTGAAAATTATATAAGTAGAATTTTACTTTGTTGTCTTCAGAAAGAGAAACCTTTGGTGTAGTTGATTAATGACAGTGCGGCCGTATCTCTGTATTGGCTGATTATTTGATATAGAATTCTCTTCCTCAACTCCGGGACTTGTTCTTCTGTTAGGTACACTGTTTCTCCACCGTCGGTGTAGTGCTTTGCGTTCATGAACATATAGAACGCACAGTCGAGTCTGCAGGTAGAAGGATGATTGGTTATTGTCGTTGTCCAAAGATGGTTGGGCAGTTTAGGTGAAGTTGTCCTAACATCCTATGTTTTTTATGGATTGCATTAATAATTTAATTGTTACAGTGAGTAAGGAAAAGGAGAAAGGTTTGTAGTGCTTACGTTCCTCCCTGAAGTGGCACCTGCATTTTGACCTTTTCGAAATGGTCAATACTACTTGGAGACAGCTGGAGCAATTTGCTTACTTGCTTCCATATCCTCTTTACTCCGCTTGTTACTGTGTTGAAGTAATCCATTGTGCCTTGATATTCAACTGCTAAAGAGTCAAGGAGTTCAAAGCGCTATTTTTTCATGTTTATTGTGACAACGAAGTAGTGGCCCATAGCTCCTTCTCGAACAGGCCCACCTATGGAAACTGGTAGAAAGAACTGCAAAATGGAAAATAAATAAATAAGGGATCCTTCTTGGATTTAGTTATGATTTGTTGATCGTTAGACGGAATTGTAGTGCCGAGATTGTATTTCTTATCTGTAACATGAGATGTGCTTACTATGTCGAAATCTTGTAGTTTCTCTCCTTCTTCCAGATCAAGGAATCTTTTGAGCCTTTTAGGTATTGTCTTGTCTCTGACGTGTGCTTCGTCTTTATTTTTGAACTCCAATGGATCTTCGTGGTTGGCCATGCATATTGATGCCTGCTTTTTTTGTCACATGTGCGTAAAAGAGATTTGTAAATTCAATTGTACAGAAAGGTTGATTGATCGATAGAGTGATGTTCATTGTTGAAACTTGAGGTTTACTTACGGTGTTGTATGTTGATAGAATCTGTCTCTTTGTGCCCCTGAATTGCTTTTTCAACATCTGTAGCATGACTGCCATGGTTTCGCTGTGCACTGCTTTCCAGTCTCGAAGCTTTCTGCCATGAGGCGGACCGTTACTGTTGACGTCTCTGTATTTATAAAAATCTCATGCCTGCAATATATATATATATATATATTTACAGGTATACATGTAAAATGTTTAAGGGAGAAAATCATTGGAAGAATATAATTCGTTGGTGGTAACATGAACTTACCCTTTGTCCTTATTCGCTGTCATGACGTTGTTGTACAGGCGTTCGATCCCTTCATCTTTTGTGCCTTCTTCGATGGCCAGGTTTTGTATGATCAATGGTTCGCGTTCTGTTTGAGTGTCGTCCTGGCTTACCATCGTGTTTGTGGCGGCAACATCTTTTACAGCACAATGTTTCTTGTATGATGGTGCGGCCTTTTTCTTGTTGTTGTCTGACTCTCTCTCTGGAATGTTTGCTGCATGGTCTTCCAATGCACCGTGGCCCTTTGCTTCTTTGCTTGTGTCTACGTGCGTGTCTTGTTGAGGTTTCTGCGTTGTCGTGCAAAAGCGTGGTTAAAAAATAATTAAATATGCTCGTTATTTTCATTGTAGTTTAGTGTCCATTCCCTAAGAAAAATACTCAAATGTTTAGTGTGTCTTTGAACGTTTTTTTTGTAGCTTCACTATTTCAGTCGTTTCAGCCGGTGCTGCCTCTTCGAGCTTTTCTTCAGTGAGTGGAGGTTTTTGGAGCTCGTCTGGATCTTTTTCGTTTTGTTCATCCGTGGTGTCGTCGTTTTTGTCTTGTGGCTGTTGAGACATAGAGGTAGGTAAATGAGATTGCATTTGTGTCTTTGTTCACTCAAATATCTAATTTCCTTAAAAGCAGGTTATCTCACTTCACCTTTTCAATCTTTTGCGTCGACATTGGCATCCCTGTTATTTCTTGCTTGGACAGCAAAGGTTTTCTGGCTTGGTCTACGGCGGTTACACTGTCCGTTGTTGGAAGAACATCTTCTGCTTGTTCCATTCCCTTGTGTTGTTGTGTTTGTTGGTCTTGAATATTGGTGCTCTCCTCTGTTTCTTGCATCTGTCGGAACGCAAAAAAGTAATTAAAATGTGTCTGTGTTTCTTTCTGGTGGGTGCATTTTTTTGTATGCTATAGAAAGAGGTTTTGTAGCTTGATCTCTACATTCAATCTCTCTTTTGCCGTTCCTGTCACTTCTCTGTCTTCTGGAGTTTTTGTACATTGTCGAGCGGTAGAACACTTTCTATCGCTTCTTGAGGCACATCTTCTGCTTCATTTGTTTCTTTCTTCTGTTCAATAAAAAATGTAAATAAAGTTTGGACTTCATGTGTGCATGCATAACTTTTTTGTTTTAACGTTGTAGGACCAGGTGCGTGTAGCTTTACCTTGTTGGTCTTCGATGCTGGTGGCATGTCTTTCTCAGTTGTGTTTGTCACGTGAAGACTGCTCTTTGGTCGGCGTACTGGGTACCATTTTAGTCGCCATTTGCCCTTGTTTTTTGGTTTGTTCTGTTTGTACTGCTTGCTGTTCTTCGGCATGACCGTCCTCGTTTGTTTCCTGCGTTTCATGAAAAAGGAAAAGCATGATTCATTGCTTGTAATTCTTGTATTACCGTGACAGGTTGTGCTGGGCAGTACATTTCTTATAAATTTTGGAAAAATGGTTCTTGTTGAATTTTACCTTTGCGCCGGTGGTTGGGATATCCGTTTGTGTGTCCACTTTTTCTTTGCTTTGTATACCAGCCTTGGGTGTGTCACCAGGTGCAGTGTCTGAGGCTTTCTCACCTGTATCAGTCATATGAAATGCTCTTGTGCTGAAGAGCTCTTCTATATGAACTTTCTGTTTTCCATGGGCATCCTCTTCTCTTTGCTGTGCTTGTAATACCTGATAGATGAAACAATATGAGTTGACGGTATTTGGGCAAAGTGGGTTTGGAAGTTTTACCTCTTCTTTGTTGTTTTCTTCTTGTTTTTGTGCCGTGCTGTTAACGGTCGATGCTAGAACAGCCCGTGCCTCGTTTGCGGGAGCGTTGATATGATACTTGTCCGGCTGAGTGTATATTTTGTTGTAGATTTGTCAGTTAACTCAAGACCGTTTCTAGTTTAGAGAGAAGAGACTTTTTAGAAAGAAGAGACTGATTTTTTATACTCACATCTTTGCTGCCTCCGATCCTGTTCGTCTCTTGTACTGCTCATGTTGACGCTCTTGAGGGAGCATCATCTGTTGTCGGGTTTCTTGTTCTATTGCTTCCATCCTCTTGCTCGGTGTTCCTGACGACATGCTGCTGTTGGCCTTTATGTTTCGGTGGCGTTCTCTTGCCGTGTCCCTGACAGAATCGAAGATAGATTTTTTAAGTTCAGGTTTGAAAGCATCGCTTTCGAGTCACATGGATGATGTATTTGTTCTCATTTACCCGTTTCTCATGTTGATTCTCTACTTCTGCAGCTACTTTTCTACCTTGTTCTTGCTGTCCTTCGGCACTTGCTGTATTGGTTGATACGTGCTCCTTGCTTTGCTCTTTTTGCACCTTGTTATGTTCTTTTGTCTCCCTCTGGCTAGTTCTCGAGGTCTGTGTTCTTGATTTTGTTATTCTTTTCTTCCTTTCATGTTTGTTTTGTTGGTCTTGTTCTTCCTTCTTCCTTTTTCTCCTCGCTCCTGGTTCTGCTGTGGTAGCGACTTCTTTCGTGTGGTTGCCATGTACAAGTGCAGCTGTGGCTCCTGCGTCTGCTCCATCCTGCAACTTCAGCGTCGTCTCTTCTGGTAAGCTCACTCTGTAAACAATGTCCTGAAATTTTCTAAGTTGTTCGAGAGAATCAATCAGGGCCGTTGTTTGTTGCACCACTGAGATCTTCATGTTTTCATCTAATTTCTCCTCTTGTTCACTGCATTGGTGTCCAGCCCTGGTCTTTATTTTCAGTATCTGTTTTGTTTCGTCGAGTACTTGTTTCAACATTTCATCTATCCTTCCGAATATTTCATATGATCCTGTGCTGGTGCCTGTGACTGGTTCCTTGCTTCCACTCGTGCTGACATGTGCTTCGTCCTGGCGCTTGGTTGGAGGTGGTAGTAGCTTGGTCGTCTGCTGGTGCTCCTGTTGTTGTGCTGGTATCATCTGTATTGAATACGAAGGTGTTGTTCTGCTGGCATAGAAGATCCTCTCTGCTGTTCCTTTCCATGTCTGCATTGTTTCGGCAGAATGGAATTGGTTAGACTGGAAACCGTTTTTATAAGGGATAATGCATATATATTCAATTGGGCTATACCTTTATCTTGCCAAATTCATAGTCATCTGGTCGTGCTTTTCCGTCCCTTTTCATGTCTGCTCTAGTTATTTTCTTTAGGTCACTCTCTTTTAGGTGGTTTGCTCGCGGTAATGATGTCTTGTCCATTGTCTTTGCAATCTTGCGCATTTCTGTTGTGTCGGTCGGCAGCAGCAGGGAGTCGAGGTACATTATTACTGGTCCCTGTGCCAAACCATTGAGATGCTTTTTGTTCGTTTCTTCCTGAGGCAACAACCTGTGCTTCTGCCATATATTGGCTCCTTCCTTAATACTTTCGATGATTACCTCGCAGAAATCCATCTTTGCCATTTCTGGATAGTCCAAGTCCTTGACCATAATGGCTTGTTTGCTGAAGGTAGGGGAGGTTGTTCCACAGACAACGTTGTCGAAAAAAATAAGGAAAAATATTTTAACTGATTTCCTGTTTGATTGTTCGTCATCTACTTTCACCAATTTTTGTAGTTCTTTAAACAGATCGTCATGATGGAAATCCATTTTCTTGAGGCCAAGTTCTATGATCAGTACTTTCATTGAAGTTGGGCTCTTCTCTGGCCTTGGTGCTGACTTTTCCGTGCCGTTTGGGTATCCAAACACCTTGTGTATAGCTTCCTTGGTAATCTTGATTTCTTTGAGCTAATCATCATCACCGAATGTTATTGTCATGCTTTCTGTGTCCAGGTTGTCGTAGATGTGTGCTGCAAGCGGTTTGCAGATGGAGCGCTTTATTTGGCATTCCTCTATGCTTCCAAACCCGGCCGTCCTAACATCTTGCCGGTGATGTTCTTCTAGTAATTCCCATGCTCTATTGACCTGATCAAATGCTGCTCCTGCCTTGATTTTGCATTTGTCCTTATTTGTTGTTGCCTCATGTTCATCATCCATTGGTGCTGCCAATTCTTTGCCACTTGTCTTTATCCTCTTTGTCCGCTTCTGTCTTGGTTTTACCTGTGTAGAAAAAGAGTGTTATGTTATAGAGGATGGTTTGGTTTTGATGGGTGAAAAGCGGTAGGAAAAATGTGTAGAAAAAATGTGTTTTACATCATTCTTGTTGTCCTCTGCGGCGCCACCGTTGGCCCCTGCGGCGTCATCGCCCTCTGTACGAATGAGATCATCATCATGTTTTGTGCCATCGTCGTCGTCGGTAGCATCACGCTCTGACTCTTTGCTGGCATCATCCTCGTCTTCTTCCAACCGTTGTCTTTTGTTTTTCTTCTTGGTTTTAGTTAGTTTATTCTTGACCCCTGTAACTGCTGGCGGGAGCACCATTAGAGGTCTTGGCTGCTGCTACTGCAAGGTAGCACTGTCGCTGATGAGTTGAGTTTTGTCCTTTATCTTTTGTCTTTTTGTTCTAGGAGGAACGGCAGTCTTGGTTTCTGATGGCCTCTCTTTTTGTAGTTCCCTGCTCGAAGTTGGTGCTGGCACTTGCTCGGGTGCTTCGTTGTCCATGTTCCACTTCGTTCTTTTTTCTGACGGGTCAGGAGAGATGAGTGGTTTTTCTGGATATGCACTATTAAGTTCAGACAAAATCGTTAAATATCTCCTCCTGCACCTCCGTCACCTGCACGATGATTATGTAACAAAAGGATTACGTAGCAAAATCGAAATAAATGGGATATAGTTTTAAAACCATGTCTTCCATGACTGCACAAAAAGAATCTGAAACTTAATCTACATATATTCATAAGATAGCCTTTTTTCATTTCCTGAGCTAAAAAGGGGATCAATCCATTGTTTTCTTGATATATCAAGTCTTCCTCCTAACTCTTGGTTTGGCCAATCAGTGATGGAAATTAGGGTCAGGTGTGAGCAGTATGGCTGCTGTCAAGTCCATATCAGTGAGGGGAAGTCTTTTTTTATAGGGAAAAAACACTACAAATGATATTCTGTAAATATAATTGTAAGGTTTAGAGGGTAAGATAAAATGTTCTCGAATGAATAATAATACACATAGTGTGTGAAAAATTTCATCGAAGTGTAATTTCCCAGGATTGTGTGGACGTAAGTGGTTAACTTACTGCTGCTGCTACATAGTTTTTGTTATATGGTTTGTGTGAGCCTTTTATAGTACCTTGCTGCACGGCACGCTGTTCTGCAGGTACCCTGTTTTACTTATTACCATTCCTTGCTGCGTAAAAATGCCCAAGTGTTAGCAGGAGTAGAAGCAAAATTTAATTTCACAGCAAAAAGAGGACATGCATCCCGTGGACAAAAAAACCGCACTGTCGGAGAGGCACAGATTGTTTCACGCTATAAGCACACAGCTAGATCTATTATTGGAGCACGGATGTTGATATGAGAGAGCCACATAATCTGAAACAGATACAATCAATGGATATATAGAATCTCCTATAAATACCAGGTTTTGAATTTAAGGATGCTCTCATGGTTTGAATCTAGAGCGGTGTCCTAGATAGTTCTGGCATGCACAATACATTTTAGGCAAATATCTTGCGAGCAGATTTCTGTGGCGGATAGGGGTAGCATCCTATTGCACGCGTGTCTACCTTATTTCAATTTTGCTAGAAAAGTCTAAACAGACGTTTTGGAAACGCGGTTTTGTGTGGCGGTTAGGGTTCATGTCCGTCAAAAAGGGGGAAAATCGCTTTGATCGAACTGTGGTAATGGAATGTAATGGATTAATTTTTTTTTTACCTTCGATTGCTTGTGAGGGATTCGTCGCATCCATCGGCTGCTTTTTCTCCTTGCTCTCTGTTGGTACCTCCGCCGCGAGCAGGGGTCGTCGCCGTCAGTCGCCGCCACCGCCGGGAGAGGTTTTTGATGCTTTCGCGGGCACCCACCGACTGTCTGTATCTCGAAGTGGATGGTGGCTGGTGGGTGAGGTGAACGCGATTCGGATTTTTGGTTGGTCTGCTGGATTGGACAATGTGGGAAGAAGGAGAGAGGAGGGTGTTCGAGAGAGGGGAACTGGCGAAGTGTTCGAGATTTTCGGTGTGAAAGCAAAAGGAAGAAAGTCGTGGAGGGAGAGAGGGAAATTGTCGAACCGTCGCGAATCTTCGAACGTCCGGTTTCACATCAAGATTGGTGTAACTTATTGGGGAACGTAGTAATTTCAAAAAAATTCCTACGCACACGCAAGATCATGGTGATGCATAGCAACGAGAGGGGAGAGTGTTGTCCACGTACCCTCATAGACCGACAGCGGAAGCGTTATCACAACGCGGTTGATGTAGTCGTACCTCTTCACGATCCGACCGATCAAGTACCGAACGTACGGCACCTCCAAGTTCTACACACGTTCAGCTCGATGACGTCCTTCGAACTCCGATCCAGCCGAGTGTTGAGGGAGAGTTTCGTCAGCACGACGGCGTGGTGACGATGATGATGTTCCACCGACGCAGGGCTTCGCCTAAGCTCCGCGACGGTATTATCGAGGTGTAATTTGGTGGAGGGGGGCACCGCACACGGCTAAAATATCGTATATCAAGTGTGTCTAGAGGTGCCCCCTGCCCCCGTATATAAAGGAGCAAGGGGGAGGCCGGCTGCCTTTGGGCGCGCCAAGGAGAGGGGGGGAGTCCTCCTCCTAGTAGGAGTAGGACTCCCCTTTCCTAGTCTTACTAGGAAAAGAAGGGGGGAAGGAAAGAGAGGGAGAGGGAGAGGGAAAGGGGGCTGCGCCCCCCTCTCCTAGTCCAACTAGGACTCCTCCTGGGAGGGGGCGCGCCACCTCCTGGCTGCTGCCCTCTCTCTCCCCTCAAGGCCCACTAAGGCCCAATACTTCCCCGGGGGGTTCCGGTAACCCTCCGGCACTCCGGTTTAATCCGAAACTTCTCTGGAACACTTCCGGTGTCCGAATATTGTCGTCCAATATATCAATCTTTATGTCTCGACCATTTCGAGACACCTCGTCATGTCCGTGATCACATCCGGGACTCCGAACAACCTTCGGTACATCAAAACATATAAACTCATAATATAACTGTCATCGTAACTTTAAGCGTGCGGACCCTTTGGGTTCGAGAACTATGTAGACATGACCGAGACACCTCTCCGGTCAATAACCAATAGCGGGACCTGGATGCCCATATTGGCTCCCACATATTCTACGAAGATCTTTATCGGTCAGACCGCATAACAACATACGTTGTTCCCTTTGTCATCGGTATGTTACTTGCCCGAGATTCGATCGTCGGTATCTCGATACCTAGTTCAATCTCGTTACCGGCAAGTCTCTTTACTCGTTCCGTAATACATCATCCCGCAACTAACTCATTAGTCACAATGCTTGCAAGGCTTATAGTGATGTGCATTACCGAGTGGGCCCAGAGATACCTCTCCGACAATCGGAGTGACAAATCCTAATCTCGAAATACGCCAACCCAACAAGTACCTTTGGAGACACCTGTAGAGCACCTTTATAATCACCCATTTACGTTGTGACGTTTGGTAGCACACAAAGTGTTCCTCTGGTAAACGGGAGTTGCATAATCTCATAGTCATAGGAACATGTATAAGTCATGAAGAAAGCAATAGCAACATACTAAATGATCGAGTGCTAAGCTAACGGAATGGGTCAAGTCAATCACGTCATTCTCCTAATGAGGTGATCCCGTTAATCAAATGACAACTCATGTCTATGGCTAGGAAACATAACCATCTTTGATTAACGAGCTAGTCAAGTAGAGGCATACTAGTGACACTCTGTTTGTCTATGTATTCACACATGTATTATGTTTCCGGTTAATACAATTCTAGCATGAATAATAAACATTTATCATGATATAAGGAAATATATAATACTTTATTCTTGCCTCTAGGGCATATTTCCTTCAGTCTCCCACTTGCACTAGAGTCAATAATCTAGTTCACATCGCCATGTGATTTAACATCAATAATTCACATCACCATGTGATTAACACCCATAGTTCACATCTCTATGTGACCAACACTCAAAGGGTTTTCTAGAGTCAATAATCTAGTTCACATCGCTATGTGATTAACACCCAAAGAGTACTAAGGTGTGATCATGTTTTGATGTGAGATAATTTTACTCAACGGGTCTGTCACATTCAGATCCGTAAGTATTTTGCAAATTTCTATGTCTACAATGCTCTGCACGGAGCTACTCTAGCTAATTGCTCCCACTTTCAATATGTATCTAGACCGAGACTTAGAGTCATCTAGATTTAGTGTCAAAACTTGCATCGACGTAACCCTTTATGACGAACCTTTTGTCACTTCCATAATCGAGAAACATATCCTCATTCCACTAAGGATAATTTTGACTGCTGTCCAGTGATCTACTCCTAGATCACTATTGTACTCCCTTGTTAAAATCAGTGTAGGGTATACAATAGATCTGGTACACAGCATGGCATACTTTATAGATCCTATGGCCAAGGCATAGGGAATGACTTTCATTCTCTTTCTATCTTCTGCCGTGGTCGGGCTTTGAGTCTTACTCAATTTCACACCTTGTAACACAGGCAAGAACTCTTTCTTTGACTGTTCTATTTTGAACTACTTCAAAATCTTGTTAAGGTATGTACTCATTGAAAAAACTTATCAAGCGTTTTGATCTATCTCTATAGATCTTGATGCTCAATATGTAAGCAGCTTCACCGAGGTCTTTCTTTGAAAAACTCCTTTCAAACACTCCTTTATGCTTTGCAGAATAATCTTACATTATTTCTGATCAACAATATGTCATTCACATATACTTATCAGAAATGCTGTAGTGCTCGCACTCACTTTCTTGTAAATACAGGCTTCATCGCAAGTCTGTATAAAACTATATCCTTTGATCAACTTATCAAAGCGTATATTCCAACTCCGAGATGCTTGCACCAGTCCATAGATGGATCGCTGGAGCTTGCATATTTTGTTAGCACTTTTAGGATTGACAAAACCTCCTGGTTGCATCATATACAACTCTTCTTTAATAAATCCATTAAGGAATGCAGTTTTGTTTATCCATTTGCCATATTTCATAAAATGCGGCAATTGCTAACATGATTCAGATAGACTTAAGCATAGATACGAGTGAGAAACTCTCATCGTAGTCAACATCTTGAACTTGTCGAAAACCTTTTGCGACAATTCTAGCTTTTGTAGATAGTGACACTACTATCAGCGTCCGTCTTCCTCTTGAAGATCCATTTAATCTCAATGGCTCGCCGATCATTGGGCAAGTCAATCAAAGTCCATACTTTGTTCTCATATATGGATCTTATCTCAGATTTCATGGCCTCAAGCCATTTTGCGGAATCTGGGCTTATCATCGCTTCCTCATAGTTCGTAGGTTCGTCATGGTCAAGTAACATGACCTCCAGAACTGAATTACCGTACCACTCTGGTGCGGATCTCACTCTGGTTGTCCTACGAGGTTTAGTAATAACTTGATCTGAAGTTCCATTATCATCATCATTAACTTCCTCACTAATTGGTATAGGCGTCACAGAAACTGGTTTCTGCGATGAACTACTTTCCAATAAGGTAGCAGGTACAGTTACCTCATCAAGTTCTACTTTCCTCCCACTCACTTCTTTCGAGAGAAACTCCTTCTCTAGAAAGGATCCATACTACGCAACGAATGTCTTGCCTTCGGATCTGTGATAGAAGGTGTACCCAACTGTCTCCTTTGGGTATCCTATGAAGACACATTTCTCCGATTTGGGTTTGGGCTTATCAAGATGAAACTTTTTCACATAAGCATCGCAAACCCAAACTTTAAGAAACGACAACTTTGGTTTCTTGCCAAACCACAGTTCATAAGGCGTCGTCTCAACGGATTTTGATGGTGCCCTATTTAACGTGAATGTAGCTGTCTCTAATGCATAACCCCAAAACGATAGTGGTAAATTGGTAAGAGACATCATAGATTGCACTATATCCAATAAAGTACGGTTATGACATTCAGACACACCATTATGCTGTGGTGTTCCAGGTGGCGTGAGTAGTGAAACTATTTCACATTGTTTTAACTGAAGGCCAAACTCGTAACTCAAATACTCTTCTCTATGATCAGATCGTAGAAACTTTATTTTTCTTGTTACGATGATTTTCCACTTCACTCTAAAATTATATGAACTTTTCAAATGTTTCAGACTTATGTTTTATTAAGTAGATATACCCATATCTGCTCAAATCATCTGTGAAGGTGAGAAAATAACGATATCCGCCACGAGCCTCAATATTCATTGGACCACATACATCTATATGTATGACTTCCAACAAATCTGTTGCTCTCTCCATAGTTCCGGAGAACGGCGTTTTATTCATCTTGCCCATGAGGCACGGTTCGCAAGTATCAAGTGATTCATAATCAAGTGATTCCAAAATCCCATCAGTATGGAGTTTCTTCATGCGCTTTACACCAATATGACCTAAACGGCAGTGCCACAAATAAGTTGCACTATCATTATTAACTTTGCATCTTTTGGCTTCAATATTATGATTATGTGTATCACTACGATCGAGATCCAACAAACCATTTTCGTTGGTGTGTATGACCATAGAAGGTTTTTATTCATGTAAACAGAACAACAATTGTTCTCTAATTTAAATGAATAACCATATTGCAATAAACCTGATCAAATCATATTCATGCTCAACGCAAACACCAAATAACACTTATTTAGTTTCAACACTAATCCCGAAAGTATAGGGAGTGTGCGATGATCATATCAATCTTGGAACTACTTCCAACACACATCGTGTCACGACCGGTTTTTCAATAAAATAATTATTGAGAGACCAATCCCTTTTACGGACCAGCGAGGAAGAATTCCTTCTCACTGGTAGACAATATCTTGGTCACAGAAGAAAAATACCTGGAGTACTAAATATAATACAAGGTTGAGCAGAGACTGCCCAACAATTTATTACATGCGCGCCGCTAAAACAAAACGGCGGATAGGGCGGCAACTACTAACTCACGATAATAACGGTGGTGGAAATATCACCGCGAAGCGAGTGATATGATTCCAGAAGGCTACAGCTCTTCGAGCGTCGGAGTGAGGCTCGAGAAGATTTATTGCGGGTGGCGGAAGCGTATACAATACAAGTGACCAATATCCGGGATCGCGCAGGACTGACTGGGACTCCTCTAGGCGTCGGACGCGCTATCAAACTCTTCATCCAAGAGATCGCCTTCGTCAACAACAAGCCAGGTGAGTACTATGAAAGTACTCGCAAGACAGTTCAGACATAAGGTATAACAAATGTAAACATGAAACATATGAACAAGTTAACCAATGCGATCAGACATAGAGATAATAACTACTGGGTGCCAAGCGAGGGTCTGAATGACGCCTCGAGCGGAAACTGCAGAATAGTAATACTGGTGCCAAACGAGTGTCTGAAAGACTCCTCGAGCGGAAAATGCAGAATAATAATGCGGGTGCCAAACGAGTGTCTGAAAGACTCCTCGTGCGGAAAATGCGGAATATTAATGCGGGTGCCAAACGAGTGTCTGAAAGACTCCTCGAGCGGAAAATGCGGAACAATAATGCGGGTGCCAAACGAGTGTCTGAAAGACTCCTCGAGCGGAAAATGCGGAACAATAATGCGGGTGCCAAACGAGTGTCTGAAAGACTCCTCGAGCGGAAAATGCGGAACAATAATGCCACAGTCGGGCGTCGGGGCGACACCACATAAAGGGCTTATAACAGAAAATAATAGACAGTGCATGCCGCAGTCGGACGTCTGAGCGACATCACATAAAGGGCTTATATTTAAAGTAAGAAACAAGTATATGCCACAGTCGGACGTCTGCGCGACGTCTCATAAAGGGCTTATATTGTAGCTCAATAATACAATAGTCGGGAATATAATTTATCACAAGCATGAGACAAAAATATAAAGTTAGTCCATCCACAGGAATAACAACAAATCTGAATTTACCACTTGAGCTTGTTCACCGGGGACAAGTGTTTCACACGGATAGATATGGCTTTAATGCTTACACTACTTGATCATGGATACGATGATTTGGAAAGAATTGACTCTGCAGAGTTTGTACTTAACCACAGCCAACGGATTTCAGTAGTCACGGGGACTAGTTCCGTCTACGGTGTTTTGGAAGAAACACGTCTAACCCGTACACACGCAATTCAACCATCCGAAGCCAGGGATCACCCTCGGCAACGTTCAAGAAAAACCTTGAGACGGGGAGGCTACAACCTCGCGTAGCATGGGATCAAATTTCTATACGCGCGCTTTAAGGGGGTGCCCCCCCTCTCGGTCCCAACCGGAAACACCCATGCCCCCTGACCGGATGACTGGCTTTAATCCTGGGCCAAGGTACCATCATCCCGGCCTCTCTGTTTGGTGTGTACATGGAAAGAGGTTACCAACTTACTAAACCGCATCCTGGCAATGAGACATGTGGTGGCACGGAAAAGGGAAAGAACGGTAACACGGCTCCAACCATGTTAACGTCGGAAAAGTCGGATGACACAAGGCTGGTATGCTACAACAGTACCACCTTGCTGCCCTTCATGTCACCACATGATTTGGCCACCTCTCATCAGAGGTCATCGCAACTTTGGAACATGCGGGAAAAGAACGATAACGCAGCTCCAACCACGTTAACGTCGAAGAAAGTCGGATGTCGCAAGGCTGGCATGCTACAACAGTACCACCTTGCTGCCATTCATGTCACCACATGATTTGGCCATCTCTCATCAGAGGTCATCGCAACTTTGGAACAACCGGGTCGTTGCCTTACAAGCAACGAGGTATTTACCGACACTCATATGGCACGCACAAACTCTCACGTGAACATGTAAAACATCTGTCATATCAAATGTTCAAAACATGCTTGCCTGGTTCGGAGAAGTTGGAGTCTAGCTCGGCGAAGTTTGCGGCTCCGTCACCTCCCCCGGAACCTACGACAATCACGAAACGGGTACTAACGTGAAAACCAACACATGCACAGAAACCTTTCAAAATATTTTTCAATTAAATCCCATAAAAACTAGACAAAATTTGAAGATTGTCAGAAAAAGAATCACTCAAAAATACCTTTTTATTAAAAAGTTATAAAGGTTTCTGTCCAGGGACTTATCTGTAATGAAACAGAAAAGTTCCAGGGTTTTAACTGAGAAAACAGAAAACGCTTCGGCTGGGAATGCGCAAGCGCAAGGAGAAAACGTATTCTGCCCGAAGGCGCCAACAGAAAACGGTTCGCGAATAAAAGAACAGAGGCTGACATGCGGGGTCCACATGTCAGGTTTGAAAAGCTCGCCGGCGCCCGAAGACTGCGGTGGACGCCGGCGTCGAACCATGGCGAGTTAGGAGGAACGGAGGGTACCAAGAGCTTCAGCGTCCTCTTCCGCGTCGGTGGGTGGTGGACTCGTCCAACGGGGAGCACTACGTCGACGGCGACACTTTCTCCGGCGGACGGCGGCTTGGGTGAGGATGGGGAACTCGGGTGGAGGGCTGCAAGCTTCAAAATGGAGTGCGGGTCAGAAAGAGGGATGCATGGTGAAGCTACTGGCAGGAGAATGGAGGCGGAGGAGCACACACGGGGGCGAATCGGGCTGGATCCCGTGGCGGGTCGCGGCGGCCGGAGTCGAGGAAGGAGACCTCCTCGGGGCTCTTCCAGTGGCTAGGCGTGCTCTAGGGGGAGTGCAGTGCTGGTGGGTGCTCGAGTTGAAGCTCGGGGCCTCTATTTATAGGCAGATCGACGGGGTGGCCGTGAACGGAGAATCTCCGGCGAGCGATTACGGCGGAGCAGTGGATTGGTAGGGGGTTTGAGCGGCCGGGCAGCATCAGTGGAGGTTACTGGACTCGTTTTACAGCTAAACGGGGTCGGTCTTGGCGTAATGGCGTCGGTCCATGGTGAGGTGACCGCACGGGCTCAACGGCGGCAGAGAGCGCGCTCCGCGCCCTGCGGTTCACGACGAGAGCGGCAGCGCATTCGGGGGAGTGGAAGGCCACGCGGCGAGCTCCGGTGGTTTGGGCGGCGCTGGGTGGCGTCGTCGGCGCCGTGTCTCCCGCTGGCGTCCGCAAAGCCGCCGCCGGCGTCGGTCACGGGGCGGCGCACCTTCTGCTGCTCGTCGCCGACGCCCGCAAGGCGCCAGGCGCTCATGCGGTGCAGGAACAAGAGGGCGGGGACGAGGAGCAAGGCGACGCGGTGGCACTGGCGAGATTGATGCCCTCCTCTGAAGAAAACGACAGCAGCCACTTGACTAAATCTCTGAACATTCTGAATGTGACAATGACCATGCACTGCAGGTGTTCGACAGAGAGATTTTGCAATGAGATGAATTTTTATGGAGCTGCAACTTGGTGAGATGACCACTCAAAGTACCCAGGGGCTGCCTGATTTTACTTGGAATTTTTGGAGAAGGTTTTGAATGAATTTCACCAAATTTGTCAAATCTGGTCCAAACTTGCAGCAAGTGTAGTTTGAAAATTTTGAACTGAAGACCAGTGGATCTTCATGGTTCTAGGTTGAGGGTACAAAGGACCACGGAGGAGAGTTGGTTTGGGGGCAAAAATCAAAACAAAAAATGGAGTTCCTTTGAAAATCTCCAAGAGCTAGAAGAGAAGACAGAAATTTATTTGAATAGAATTTAAATGGAAAATAACCACATGGGGAGGTTCAACTTGCTGGATTTGATGTAGATCATGATCCATAGGTGAGGGAAGGGTTAGGAGAGAGGATTTGCACTAAGGTCATGGCAAGAAGGAATTGTTGAAAGTGGCAAAGGACTTTCCAAAAGCCATAGTGCAAAATTTCAAGGAGATTTTCAAAAGTTAATTACCCAAGTGAAAAGTATTTTGTCTTCAGTCCAAATGAAAAGCAAGAACCTCCAAGATCAAGGACAGATCTTGGGTGAATCCACATAAAACTTTTTCAATAAAGAAAAAAATATTTGAGAGGGAGAGTTCTCTTGAAGAAAAATTTAAATCACTCCCCTCAAGTCAAATAAAATCTTTTGAAAAATCCAAATAAAAAACTTGGGTGTCACAACACCTACCCCCTTAGGAAAAATCTCGTCCTCGAGATTTCTGCTGATCCTCAAATAGATGTGGATACTCTGCTCGAAGGAAATCTTCCCTTTCCCATGTAGCTTCATCCTCAGTGTGGTTGCTCCACTGAACCTTGAAAAATCTTGTCGTTTTCTGACGGGTCCTCCGTTCAGACTCTTCTAAAATCTTTACTGGCCTTTCTCTGTAGGTGAGATCTGGTTGCACATCAATGTCCTCATGAGGTACATGTTTTTCTGGGTTGCTCACACATTTTCTTAACTGTGAGACATGGAACATGTCATGGACGTCTGACAGCTCCTTGGGGAGGTCTAGTTGGTAGGCCACCGTGCCTCTTCGTGCCTTTACACAAAATGGTCCAATAAACCTTGGGGCTAGCTTCCCCTTAATTTTGAACCGTTGCAGACCCCTCATAGGAGATACGCGGAGGTATACAGAATCACCAGGTTCAAAGCCGACCTCACGGTGCTTCTGATCATAGTAGCTCTTTTGTCGGCTCTGTGCTGTCTTGAGTCTGTCCCTGATTTGTTTAACTTTCTCCTCGGCCTCTTTAAGCATGTCTGGGCCGAAGATACGGCTGTGACCTGTTTCTGACCAATTCAGTGGGGTACGACACCTTCGTCCGTACAACGCTTCAAAGGGTGCCATTTGCAAGCTGGCTTGGTAACTGTTGTTGTAAGCAAATTCGGCATACGGCAAACTCTCTTCCCAACTGGATCCATAGGTGAGCACATAGGCTCTTAGCATATCTTCTAGGATTTGGTTCACACGTTCTGTTTGTCCATCGGTCTGGGGGTGGTATGCTGTACTGAAAGCCAGTTGCGTGCCCAGAGCTTGTTGTAGGTGATCCCAAAATTTGGAGACGAATTGGGTGCCTCGGTCTGATATTATAGTCTTTGGGACTCCGTGCAAGCAAACTCTACGGGAGAGATAAAGTTTTGCCAATCTTTGTGTGGAGTAGGTAGTCTTCACGGGAATGAAATGAGCAACCTTGGTTAGTCGGTCTGTGATGACCCATATGGCGTCATTTCCGCGTTGTGATCGGGGTAATCCGACAATGAAGTCCATTCCGATTTCGTCCCATTTCCACTCCGGTATCCTGTTAGGCTGGAGTAGCCCTGCTGGCTTTTGGTGCTCGGCCTTGATGCGCTGACATGAATCGCAACAAGCGATGAATGTGGCTATATCTCTTTTTATACCGTGCCACCAAAATCTTTCCTGGATGTCCTTGTACATTTTGGTTCCTCCAGGATGGATCGAGTATGGGGCGATGTGGCTTTCCGTCAAGATCTGTTGCTTGAGTTCCTCAATGTTAGGTACGCAAAGTCTGTCTCGGTACCATAATGTTCCTTCACTGTCCGTGACGAATTCTGAAGTCTTATTAAGATTCATTTTCTTCTTTATGCCTTCGATGCTGGGATGTCCCTGTTGAGCCTTCTTAATTTGTTCCACCATGGTGGGTTGTATCTCCAGGTTCGATACGGTGCCCTCAGAGACTAACATCATGTTGAGTCTAGTGAACTCTCGCTGAAACTCAGGCCTCAAATTTTGCTTTCCGTCACTGTCCGGGCTGGGGTTTCGACTAAGGGCATCGGCCACTACATTTGCTTTCCCTGGGTGGTAGTGAATACCGACGTCATAGTCCTTGACTAGTTCCAACCAGCGTCGTTGGCGTAAATTCAGCTCTGGCTGTGTGAAAATATATTTGAGGCTCTTATGGTCCGTATATATTTCACAGCGATTTCCCAACAGAAAGTGCCTCCACTCCTTGAGTGCATGTATAACTGCTGCTAGCTCCAGGTCATGTGTTGGGTAATTTTCCTCATGTTTTCGCAGCTTTCTGGAGGCATATGCGACAACCTTGCCATCCTGCATTAGCACACATCCGAGACCTTTTCGGGACGCGTCACAATACACTTCAAAGCTCTTGTGTATGTCCGGTACGGTTAAGACCGGTGCGGTTGTCAGTTTCTTCTTGAGTTCTTGGAAGCTCTGCTCGCATGCTTCCGTCCATACAAATTTCTTGTCCTTCTTGAGTAACTGTGTTATAGGTTTTGCCACAATGGAGAACCCTTCAATAAATCTTCTGTAATATCCGGCCATTCCTAGGAAACTCCGCACATCTGTAACATTCGCGGGTGGCTTCCAGTCCATTATGGCCTTGACTTTTTCTGGGTCTACGGCCACGCCTTCTTGGTTCAGTATATGGCCTAAGAAACCAACTTGTCTTAGCCAAAATTCGCACTTGCTAAATTTGGCGTACAACTGATGTTTCCTCAATTCTCCCAAAACAATTCTGAGGTGCTCAGCATGCTCTTCTGGTGTCCTTGAGTAAACCAGAATATCATCAATGAATACCACCACAAATTTGTCCATGAATTTCATGAACACTTTGTTCATGAGGTGGACGAAATATGCGGGGGCGTTCGTTAGTCCAAAAGGCATCACTGTAAACTCGTATAACCCATATCTGGAAGTGAAAGCTGTCTTGGGAATATCTTCCGTCCGTACCTTCAATTGGTGATACCCCGATCTCAAATCAATTTTTGAGAATACCTTGGCCTGTGCGAGCTGGTCAAACAAATCATTTATTCGTGGCATCGGATATTTGTTTTTGATGGTGACCATATTGAGGGCTCGATAGTCTATGCACAGCCTCAGTGTCCCATCCTTCTTCTTGGCGAATAACATGGGCGAACCCCATGGTGAGGAGCTGGCTCGAATAAATCCTTTGTCCATCAATTCCTTTATCTGCTTCTTCAACTCCACCAATTCTGAGGGTGCCATTCTATATGGCTTTTTATAGATGGGGGCGGTGCCAGGTGCTAGTTCAATGCTGAATTCTATCTCTCGGTCTGGTGGCATGCCTGGTAGTTCTTCCGGGAACACATCTGGGAACTCGCATACCACTGGGACTTTTCTCAGCTCTGCAATGTCCATTTTGTTCAGTTTTGGTTTCTGCGATCGTGGCCTTTCTTGAGCGGAAACTCTTATAGTCTTGCCGTGATGGTGAGTGAGAATCACTGTCCGATTGAAACAGTCGATGAATCCTTTGTTGGTGGTCAACCAGTCCATCCCTAAAATGACATCCAGTCCTTTACTTTCCAACACGATGAGATTCGCGTGGAATTGTAGTCCTTCGAACTCAATGACCACTCCTTGGCGGTAACCTTGAGCGATTTGCTTATTTCCGGGGGACTTGATGATCATAGATTTTTCCAAGGGAAGTATCGGAAAACCATGTTGCGAAACAAAACTCTTCGAAACGAACGAATGGGAAGCTCCATAATCAAACAAAACCGTGGCAGGTACTGTGTTGACAGGGAACGTACCGAGAACGATGTCTGGGGCATTCTGCGCCTCTTCCCTGGTCACATGGTTCAGGTGACCCTTCCTGTGGTTGTTGCTGGGGTTGAAGTTGTTGCGCTTGGGGGCTGGATTGTTTCCACCATTGTTCGGCTTGGGTGCCGAGTCTCGTGGCTTCGGGCACTGTTTAGCATAATGTCCTTGTTGACCACAAGCATAGCAGGTGACCCCTGGACGGTATGTGAACTCCTTGTCCCTGGCATGAAACTGCCCGACGGGCCTTGGCTCAGTAGTCGTGGATCTCCTTGCGTCTGTCCTTGGGACCTCAGTCTTGCCTCGGTTGCTGCAGGCAAGAGTTGTCTTGTCCCTCTTTCGCTTGCGGATATATTCCAGGCTACGGCGCTCATTCTCCAAGGTGATGGCCTTGTCCACCAGCGTCTTAAAATCCGGAAAGGTGTGCACGATCAGTTGGCATCTTAACGCTGGTGCCAGGCCGTCCAGGAATTTTTCCATCTTCTTGCTTTCTGTCATGTGCTCGTCGTAGGCATAACGAGACAGCTGGGTGAACTGACCATTGTACTCGGTCACTGACATGCCTCTTTGCTTCAGGTCATCGAACTCTCTCTTCTTGATCTTTAGGATGCTCCTGGGGATGTGTGCCCCACGGAAGCCTTCCTTGAACTCTTCCCAGGTGATGTTGTGTTCCCTGGGATGCATGTGTAGGAAGTTTTCCCACCATGTTGCGGCTGCTCCAGTAAGATAGTGTGGTGCATAAAGCACCTTCTCATGATCTGAACACTGAGCAATAATCAGTTTCCTTTCAATCTCACGAAGCCAATCATCGGCTTCCAGCGGTCTGTCGGTGTGAGCAAAAGTTGAGGGGCGAGTCTTCTGTAATTCAGATAACTTGGAATGGGGTTGATAGGGTTCACGGTGGTTTCCCATGTTGATGACATGGTTCATCATCTCTTGGTGCTGTTGCTGGCTTTGCTCGAAGAGACGGCATACTTGAGACAGTGCTGCTTCGCTGTCTTGTTGGCTGGACTAACCCTGAGTGAAATTGTTGCTGGTCTGTGTCCCGTAACCCTCTTCTGGCTGATTGGGCATGGAGCGAGTCCATGGGCGAGACATTTTTCCAGTCTGGGGTATTATTTGCAAAACCCATGAGAAAAATTGTGTAGCAAAAAAAATCTCGCAAAGGCAAAAATCAAAAGGCTTCAAGGTTTTCAAAGAAACACAAATGATTTTTCATGGAGAAGAAGTGCTTAACATAAATCTTACATGCGAAAAGCAAACACAAGATACAGCACTCAGGATGTGCGTACACATCCTGGCATATTATTAAAAACTAGCATACTACTCCGGAAGGCAGCAAACACGCCAATACAAACTAGCGTACAGATAAAACAACACATCATACAAGCAGGCATAACACGCGGCTACTCGGTGCTCTCAGTCGGAGATGGTGAAGATCTCCTTCCCCTTGCCGATGGCAAGGCTCAGCGGTCCAGGAGAATCAACCTCCTCCTCTCTAGTTGGCTCCTGGCGCGTGACGATGTGCTGTGGTGATGGTGCGGGGGCGACTGGTGGTAGAGCGCGTGCGGCAGGCGGTGCGGCTCTGACTGGAGTAGGAGCGATGACTCGGTCGAACTCCTCAGTGGTAGGCAGACGGCGGGCAGTGGCCAAAACGGCCGGTGCATACGAGGCTGAAGACGAGACGAATGTCAAAGGCGGCGCCGTGTGGAGAAGCTCCTTCCTGCTGGCAGGACCGCCCCGGACTAAGTCCATGCGGGCAGCCACAAGATCATCTACGAGGTTATCGAAAGACTCCTCCAGAGCCTTGAGATACTCCACAACCATCTCAATGGCTTCATCTCGTTCTCCCCGATGGCAGGCGAACGCATAGTGGCTGGTGTAAGGCACATGGCATGGGAGGTAGCGGTAGCGACGAGTCTTCATCGTAGGAAGGATGTCCCGAAGGCGAGCTATCGCCTCACGGGCAGCCATCTGCATGGCATGCCTCTCCGTAGGCATGGCCCTTCCCGTAAAATGGAAGTGACGAGCAGCAGAACGTCCTCCCCTGAACTGCACCACGGCTTGGTGCATAGACACGTCGTCACTGAGCTTGTGCTGATAGAGCGTGAACTCCGGGCGAGCTGCTGGCCCGATCGCGAGCTTGGTGATGGAGACGAGGAGCATGACAAACCCCTCGGGCACGTTGGTGAACACTCGATTCTCACAGCTGCTGCCAGCCATCTACAAAAGTAGGCAAAAATTCTGAGTAGTCATGTCATAAATTTATGATGACCAACAGAAAATAGCTACAATTGCAAAATGCTTAAAAAGCACAAAAGACGCTAATAACCGATTAGCGATCGCACCTAGTGGCTTCCTACAGTCAGCCTGGCTCTGGTACCAAGCTTGTCACGACCGGTTTTTCAATAAAATAATTATTGAGAGACCAATCCCTTTAACGGACCAGCGAGGAAGAATTCCTTCTCACTGGTAGACAATATCTTGGTCACAGAAGAAAAATACCAGGAGTACTAAATATAATACAAGGTTGAGCAGAGACTGCCCAACAATTTATTACATGCGCGCCGCTAAAACAAGACGGCGGATAGGGCGGCAACTACTAACTCACGATAATAACGGTGGTGGAAATATCACCGCGAAGCGAGTGATATGATTCCAGAAGGCTACAGCTCTTCGAGCGTCGGAGTGAGGCTCGAGAAGATTTATTGCGGGTGGCGGAAGCGTATACAATAAAAGTGACCAATATCCGGGATCGCGCAGGACTGACTGGGACTCCTCTAGGCGTCGGACGCGCTATCAAACTCTTCATCCAAGAGATCGCCTTCGTCAACATCTGGCCAAATCAACAAGCCAGGTGAGTACTATGAAAGTACTCGCAAGACAGTTCGGACATAAGGTATAACAAATGTAAACATGAAACATATGAACAAGTTAACCAATGCCATCAGACATAGAGATAATAACTACTGGGTGCCAAGCGAGGGTCTGAATGACGCCTCGAGCGGAAACTGCAGAATAGTAATACTGGTGCCAAACGAGTGTCTGAAAGACTCCTCGAGCGGAAAATGCAGAATAATAATGCGGGTGCCAAACAAGTGTGTGAAAGACTCCTCGAGCGGAAAATGCGGAATATTAATGCGGGTGCCAAACGAGTGTCTGAAAGACTCCTCGAGCGGAAAATGCGGAACAATAATGCGGGTGCCAAACGAGTGTCTGAAAGACTCCTCGAGCGGAAAATGCGGAACAATAATGCGGGTGCCAAACGAGTGTTTGAAAGACTCCTCGAGCGGAAAATGCGGAACAATAATGCCACAGTCGGGCGTCGGGGCGACACCACATAAAGGGCTTATAACAGAAAATGATAGACAGTGCATGCCGCAGTCGGACGTCTGAGCGACATCACATAAAGGGCTTATATTTAAAGTAAGAAAACAAGTATATGCCACAGTCGGACGTCTGCGCGACGTCTCATAAAGGGCTTATATTGTAGCTCAATAATACAATAGTCGGGAATATAATTTATCACAAGCATGAGACAAAAATATAAAGTTAGTCCATCCACAGGAATAACAACAAATCTGAATTTACCACTTGAGCTTGTTCACCGGGGACAAGTGTTTCACACGGATAGATATGGCTTTAATGCTTACACTACTTGATCATGGATACGATGATTTGGAAAGAATTGACTCTGCAGAGTTTGTACTTAACCACAGCCAACGAATTTCAGTAGTCACGGGGACTAGTTCCGTCTACGGTGTTTTGGAAGAAACACGTCTAACCCGTACACACCCAATTCAACCATCCGAAGCCAGGGATCACCCTCGGCAACGTTCAAGAAAAACCTTGAGACGGGGAGGCTACAACCTCGCGTAGCATGGGATCAAATTTCTATACGCGCGCTTTAAGGGGGTGCCCCCCCTCTCGGTCCCAACCGGAAACACCCATGCCCCCTGACCGGATGACTGGCTTTAATCCTGGGCCAAGGTACCATCATCCCGGCCTCTCTGTTTGGTGTGTACACGGAAAGAGGTTACCAACTTACTAAACCGCATCCTGGCAATGAGACATGTGGTGGCACGGAAAAGGGAAAGAACGGTAACACGGCTCCAACAATGTTAACGTCGGAAAAGTCGGATGACACAAGGCTGGTATGCTACAACAGTACCACCTTGCTGCCCTTCATGTCACCACATGATTTGGCCACCTCTCATCAGAGGTCATCGCAACTTTGGAACATGCGGGAAAAGAACGATAACGCAGCTCCAACCACGTTAACGTCGAAGAAAGTCGGATGTCGCAAGGCTGGCATGCTACAATAGTACCACCTTGCTGCCATTCATGTCACCACATGATTTGGCCATCTCTCATCAGAGGTCATCGCAACTTTGGAACAACCGGGTCGTTGCCTTACAAGCAACGAGGTATTTACCGACACTCATATGCCACGCACAAACACTCACGTGAACATGTAAAACATCTGTCATATCAAATGTTCAAAACATGCTTGCCTGGTTCGGAGAAGTCGGAGTCTAGCTCGGCGAAGTTTGCGGCTCCATCACCTCCCCCGGAACCTACGGCAATCACGAAACGGGTACTAACGTGAAAACCAACACATGCACAGAAACCTTTCCAAATATTTTTCAATTAAATCCCATAAAAAACTAGACAAAATTTGAAGATTTTCAGAAAAAGAATCACTCAAAAATACCTTTTTATTAAAAAGTTATAAAGGTTTCTTTCCAGGGACTTATCTGTAATGAAACAGAAAAGTTCCAGGGTTTTAACTGAGAAAACAGAAAACGCTTCGGTTGGGAATGCGCAAGCGCAAGGAGAAAACGTATTCTGCCCGAAGGCGCCAATAGAAAACGGTTCGCGAATAAAAGAACAGAGGCTGACATGCGGGGTCCACATGTCAGGTTTGAAAAGCTCGCCGGCGCCCGAACACTGCGGTGGACGCCGGCGTCGAACCACGGCGAGTTAGGAGGAACGGAGGGTACCAAGAGCTTCAGCATCCTCTTCTGCGTCGGTGGGTGGTGGACTCGTCCAACGGGGAGCACTACGTCGACGGCGACACTTTCTCCGGCGGACGGCGGCTCGGGTGAGGATGGGGAACTCGGGTGGAGGGCTGCAAGCTTCAAAATGGAGTGCGGGTCAGAAAGAGGGATGCATGGTGAAGCTACTGGCAGGAGAATGGAGGCGGAGGAGCACACACGGGGGCGAATCGGGCTGGATCCCGTGGCGGGTCGCGGCGGCCGGAGTCGAGGAAGGAGACCTCCTCGGGGCTCTTCCAGTGGCTAGGCGTGCTCTAGGGGGAGTGCAGTGCTGGTGGGTGCTCGAGTTGAAGCTCGGGGCCTCTATTTATAGGCAGATCGACGGGGTGGCCGTGAACGGAGAATCTCCGGCGAGCGATTACGGCGGAGCAGTGGATTGGTAGGGGGTTTGAGCGGCCGGGCAGCATCAGTGGAGGTTACTGGACTCGTTTTACATCTAAACGGGGTCGGTCTTGGCGTAATGGCGTCGGTCCACGGTGAGGTGACCGCACGGGCTCAACGGCGGCAGAGAGCGCGCTCCGCGCCCTGCGGTTCACGACGAGAGCGGAAGCGCATTAGGGGGAGTGGAAGGCCACGCGGCGAGCTCCGGTGGTTTGGGCGGCGCTGGGTGGCGTCGTCGGCGCCGTGTCTCCCGCTGGCGTCCGCAAAGCCGCCGCCGGCGTCGGTCACGGGGTGGCGGACCTTCTGTTGCTCGTCGCCGACGCCCGCAAGGCGCCAGGCGCTCGTGCGGTGCAGGAACAAGAGGGCGGGGACGAGGAGCAAGGCGACGCGGTGGCACTGGCGAGATCGATGCCCTCCTCTGAAGAAAATGACAGCAGCCACTTGACTGAATCTCTGAACTTTCTGAATGTGACAATGACCATGCACTGCAGGTGTTCGACAGAGAGATTTTGCAATGAGATGAATTTTTCTAGAGCTGCAACTTGGTGAGATGACCACTCAAAGTACCCAGGGGCTGCCTGATTTTACTTGGAATTTTTGGAGAAGGTTTTGAATGAATTTCACCAAATTTGTCAAATCTGGTCCAAACTTGCAGCAAGTGTAGTTTGAAAATTTTGAACTGAAGACCAGTGGATCTTCATGGTTCTAGGTTGAGGGTACAAAGGACCAGGGAGGAGAGTTGGTTTGGGGGCAAAAATCAAAACAAAAAATGGAGTTCCTTTGAAAATCTCCAAGAGCTAGAAGAGAAGACAGAAATTTATTTGAATAGAATTTAAATGGAAAATAACCACATGGGGAGGTTCAACTTGCTGGATTTGATGCAGATCATGATCCAAAGGTGAGGGAAGGGTTAGGAGAGAGGATTTGCACTAAGGTCATGGCAAGAAGGAATTGTTGAAAGTGGCAAAGGACTTTCCAAAAGCCATAGTGCAAAATTTCAAGGAGATTTTCAAAAGTTAATTTCCCAAGTGAAAAGTATTTTGTCTTGAGTCCAAATGAAAAGCAAGAACCTCCAAGATCAAGGACAGATCTTGGGTGAATCCACATAAAACTTTTTCCATAAAGAAAAAAATATTTGAGAGGGAGAGTTCTCTTGAAGAAAAATTTAAATCACTCCCCTCAAGTCAAATAAAATCTTTTGAAAAATCCAAATAAAAAACTTGGGTGTCACACATCGTCACCTCGCCTTTTACTAGTCTCTGTTTATTCTGCAACTCCCGTTTCGAGTTACTACTTTAGCAACTGAACCAGTATCAAATACCGAGGGGTTGCTATAAACACTAGTAAAGTACACATCAATAACATGTATATCCAATATACCTTTGTTCACTTTGCCATCCTTCTTATCCACCAAATAGTTGGGGTAGTTCCGCTTCCAGTGACCAGTCCCTTTGCAGTAGAAGCACTTAGTCTCAGGCTTAGGACCAGACTTAGGCTTCTTCACTTGAGCAGCAACTTGCTTGCCGTTCTTCTTGAAGTTCCCCTTCTATCCCTTTGCCCTTTTCTTGAAACTAGTGGTCTTGTTAACCATCAACACTTGATGCTCTTTCTTGATTTCTACCTTCGTCGATTTCAGCATCGCGAAGAGCTCGGGAATTACTTTCGTCATCCCTTACATACTATAGTTCATCACGAAGTTCTACTAACTTTGGTGATGGTGACTAGAGAATTCTGTCAATCACTATTTTATCTGGAAGATTAACTCCCACTTGATTCAAGCGATTGTAGTACCCAGACAATCTGAGCACATGCTCACTAGTTGAGCGATTCTCCTCCATCTTTTAGCTATAGAACTTGTTGGAGACTTCATATCTCTCAACTCGGGTATTTGCTTGAAATATTAACTTCAACTCCTGGAACATCTCATATGGTCCATGACGTTCAAAACGTCTTTGAAGTCCCGATTCTAAGCCGTTAAGCATGGTGCACTAAACTATCAAGTAGTCATCATATTGAGCTAGCCAAACGTTCATAACGTCTGCATCTGCTCCTGCAATAGGTCTGTCACCTAGCGGTGCATCAAGGACATAATTTTTCTGTGCAGCAATGAGGATAATCCTCAGATCACGGATCCAATCCGCATCTTTGCTACTAACATCTTTCAACATAATTTTTTTCTCTAGGAACATATCAAAAATAAACACAGGGAAGCAACAACGCGAGCTATTGATATATAACATAATTTGCAAAATACTATCAGGACTAAGTTCATGATAAATTTAAGTTCAATTAATCATATTACTTAAGAACTCCCACTTAGATAGATATCCCTCTAATCATCTAAGTGATTACGTGATCCAAATCAACTAAACCATGTCCGATCATCACGTGAGATGGAGTAGTTTCAATGGTGAACATCACTATGTTGATCATATCTACTATATGATTCACGCTCGACCTTTCGGTCTCCATGTTCCGAGGCCATATCTGCATATGCTAGGCTCGTCAAGTTTAACCTGAGTATTCCGCGTGTGCAACCGTTTTGCACCCGTTGTATTTGAACGTAGAGCCTATCACACCCGATCATCACGTGGTGTCTTAGCACGAAGAACTTTCGCAACGGTGCATACTCAGGGAGAACACTTTTATCTTGAAATTTTAGTGAGAGATCATCTTATAATGCTACCGTCAATCAAAGCAAGATAAGATGCATATAGGATTAACATCACATGCAATCAATATAAGTGATATGATATGGCCATCATCATCTTGTGCTTGTGATCTCCATCTCCGAAGCACCGTCATGATCACCATCTTCACCGGCGCGACACCTTGATCTCCATCATAGTATCGTTGTCGTCTCGCCAACTTTTGCTTTTACTACTATCGCTACCGCTTAGTGATAAAGTAAAACTATTACATGGCGATTGCATTTCATACAATAAGGCGATAACCATATGGCTCCTGCCAGTTGCCGATAACTTGGTTACAAAACATGATCATCTCATACAACAAATTATATCACATCATGTATTGACCATATCACATCACAACATGCCCTGCAAAAACAAGTTAGACGTCCTCTACTTTGTTGTTGCATGTTTTACGTGGCTGCTACGGGCTTAGCAAGAACCGTTCTTACCTACGCATCAAAACCACAACGATAGTTTGTCAAGTTGGTGCTGTTTTAACCTTCGCAAGGACCGGGCGTGGCCACACTCGGTTCAACTAAAGTGAGAGAGACAGACACCCGCCGGTCACCATTAAGCAACGAGTGCTCGAAACGGTGAAACCAGTCTCGCGTAAGCGTACGCGTAATGTCGATCCGGGCCGCTTCATCTCACAATACCGCTGAACCAAAGTATGACATGCTGGTAAGCAGTATGACTTATATCACCCACAACTCACTTGTGTTCTACTCATGCATAGCATCAACGCATAAAACCTGGCTCAGATGCCACTGTTGGGGAACGTAGTAATTTCAAAAAAATTCCTGCGCACACGCAAGATCATGGTGATGCATAGCAACGAGAGGGGAGAGTGTTGTCCACGTACCCTCGTAGACCGACAGCGGAAGCGTTATCACAACGCGGTTGATGTAGTCGTACGTCTTCACGATCCGACCGATCAAGTACCGAACGTACGGCACCTCCAAGTTCTACACACGTTCAGCTTGATGACGTCCCTCGAACTCCGATCCAGCCGAGTGTTGAGGGAGAGTTTCGTCAGCACGACGGCGTGGTGACGATGATGATGTTCCACCGACGCAGGGCTTCGCCTAAGCTCCGCGACGGTATTATCGAGGTGTAATTTGGTGGAGGGGGGCACCGCACACGGCTAAAATATCGTATATCAAGTGTGTCTAGAGGTGCCCCCCTGCCCCCGTATATAAAGGAGCAAGGGGGAGGCCGGCTGCCTTTGGGCGCGCCAAGGAGAGAGGGGGGAGTCCTCCTCCTAGTAGGAGTAGGACTCCCCTTTCCTAGTCTTACTAGGAAAAGAAGGGGGGAAGGAAAGAGAGGGAGAGGGAGAGGGAAAGGGGGTTGCGCCCCCCTCTCCTAGTCCAACTAGGACTCCTCCTGGGAGGGGGCGCGCCACCTCCTGGCTGCTGCCCTCTCTCTCCCCTCAAGGCCCACTAGGGCCCAATACTTCCCCGGGGGGTTCCAGTAACCCTCCGGCACTCCGGTTTAATCCGAAACTTCTCCGGAACACTTCCGGTGTCCGAATATAGTCGTCCAATATATCAATCTTTATGTCTCGACCATTTCAAGACTCCTCGTCATGTCCGTGATCACATCCGGGACTCCGAACAACCTTCGGTACATCAAAACATATAAACTCATAATATAATTGTCATCGTAACTTTAAGCGTGCGGACCCTTTGGGTTCGAGAACTATGTAGACATGACCGAGACACCTCTCCGGTCAATAACCAATAGCGGGACCTGGATGCCCATATTGGCTCCCACATATTCTACGAAGATCTTTATCGGTCAGACCGCATAACAACATACGTTGTTCCCTTTGTCATCGGTATGTTACTTGCCCGAGATTCGATCGTCGGTATCTCGATACCTAGTTTAATCTCGTTACCGGCAAGTCTCTTTACTCGTTCCGTAATACATCATCCCGCAACTAACTCATTAGTCACAATGCTTGCAAGGCTTATAGTGATGTGCATTACCGAGTGGGCCCAGAGATACCTCTCCGACAATCGGAGTGACAAATCCTAATCTCGAAATACGCCAACCCAACAAGTACCTTTGGAGACACCTGTAGAGCACCTTTATAATCACCCATTTACGTTGTGACGTTTGGTAGCACACAAAGTGTTCCTCTGGTAAACGGGAGTTGCATAATCTCATAGTTATAGGAACATGTATAAGTCATGAAGAAAGCAATAGCAACATACTAAACGATCGAGTGCTAAGCTAACGGAATGGGTCAAGTCAATCACGTCATTCTCCTAATGAGGTGATCCCGTTAATCAAATGACAACTCATGTCTATGGCTAGGAAACATAACCATCTTTGAGTAACGAGCTAGTCAAGTAGAGGCATACTAGTGACACTCTGTTTGTCTATGTATTCACACATGTATTATTTTTCCGGTTAATACAATTCTAGCATGAATAATAAACATTTATCATGATATAAGGAAATATATAATAATTTATTATTGCCTCTAGGGCATATTTCCTTCATAACTTTCTGTGGCCTTCGATGGGCTTGCTTTTTTCCTTGCTTCCTCAACTACGGGAGCGTTTTTTTATTTTAGTGTGGTGACATCCAGGTGGGCATGGTTTGGTGTTACCCAGAGTCACGTTCGTGCCTGCATGTGTTACAGACGCTTTCTATGACGTTCCACGGTGAGGCGCATGGAAGTGAGGCCACCAGCGCTCACCCTCCTATGGAAATGGCGAAGCATCTCGAATCTTCGACCGTCGGTTTGGACATCAAGATTGGTGCAATTTTCTGTGTACTTCCATGAGCTTGTTTTTTGCTTGCCATCTTAACTGTTAGTCGGTGGGATGTTAGCATTTTTTGATTTTAGTGTTGTTGTGTGATCCACAGGGGCATGGCTTGGCGTTACTCAGAGTTACGTTCATGGTTCTTTGTGTTCCAAACGATTCCGCTCGTCAGTTCTTTGGAGAGGCATGGACATGAACTCATGGGAAGCATGTTAACTCATTGGTCAGAGTCAAGTTACCTCAGTTGTATGCTTTTGGTATTTCCAAATGATTCCGCTCACTTGTTCTCTTGGAGAGGAATGGAGGTGAAAACGGCGGAGGCAAGTATTGTTACTAGCCAGAGTCATGTTTGTCCACGCGTGTGTTACATGCGTTTTCTCTGGCGAGTCACTGTGAGGTGCGTGGAAGTGAAGCCGAGTTGGCACTGTGTTGCTAATGCAACAGGCACACTCCTGACGCTGTGTATGGAAATGTTTTCCTTGTCAACTCGTTCCTTTTTTGTGGAGAGTCGCAGTGGTGCGTTCCAGGGAGGCACTGTTTGTTATTAGAGAGAGTCACGTTTCATGGTTCTTTGTGTTCCAAACCATTCCGCTCGCCAGTTCATTTGGAGAGGCATGGACATGAACTCATGGGACGCATGTTAACGCATTGGTCAGAGTCAAGTTACCACGGTTGTATGCTTTTGGTATTTCCAAATGATTTCGCTCGCTCATTCTCTTGGAGATGAATGGACGTGAAAACGGAGGGGGCAAGTATTGTTACTAGCCAGAGTCATGTTTGTCCACGCGTGTGTTACATGCATTTTCTCTGGCGAGTCACTGTGAGGTGCGTGGAAGTGAAGCCGAGTTGGCACTGTGTTGCTAATGCAACAGGCACACTCCTGACGCTGTGTATGGAAATGTTTTCCTTGTCAACTCGTTCCTTTTTTGTGGAGAGTCGCGGTGGTGCATTCCAGGGAGGCACTATTTGTTATTAGAGAGAGTCACGTTCGTGCCTGCGTGTGTTACAGACGTTTTCACTAAGGTGTCACCTCGAGAAGCGTGCAAGTTGATTCGCGGATATGGTAAGATTTTGATATAAATATCATTTCAAAAAAATGTTAATGGATAATAGTATGAATTCGACAATAATTTCTCGGGAATACAGACAGACGTACACAGTAAGTTAACTGTGTTTGAGATGTGTTTTGTTGAATATATACGAACCATTTGAAAGAAGTTGAGTGGTTGTAGTGTGGACGAACGCACGGGGAGACGAAATGATAGTACTTGTGTTTCCCAGGCGTGCAGAGTTCGAGGTATTTAAGAGAGATTGTGAGAATTCGAGGCGTCGGTTACTCTGTTTGACCGTCTGACCAGTGTGCATATGTTATAAAAAGGTACCTACTCATGGAACACTCCACGTCCACAATTCTCCAGAGACAGGCACCTCTTTCTAGCTGGTAGCTCCTTGCTTGCGCCATGGCAGGTAAGAGGGGTTCTGGGTGTTCAAGCAACCACGCAGCGAGGACCAAAGCCGCGGAAAGAAGGGAGAGGTGCCGCCGCTACGTTGTAGCGGCGGCAGGGATATCCTGCCCTGTTGCAGGTGTCGAACAATCTCTCGCATGGAGGTGAATCCTCCCACAAGCGCATTCGCCATGGAGACGATCTCGGCAAGATGGCAGTACCGAATTCCTTAGCCAACGACGACGTGCTCGATGAGCTAATTAAGCAGCAGCAGTTCATCGCTCGGCTGGAGAAGTTGGTGCAGCAGAGCAATGCCTCTGTGGAGAAGTCCACTGGTCTCATATTTCGATCTCTGTGTGAGAATGAGAAGCTTCTCAAAGAGCTCCACCAGAAGGATCAGGAGGCCGCCCGCTAGAAGAATATGTATGAGCAGAGCTATGCGTTGGTGCAGAAGCTGTCGGGCGAAGTGGAGCAGCTTATGGATGAGAAGGCTGAGGTCCTCGTCAAGTAAAGAGCCTGGTTGAGGATTCGTATGCTGCTGTGAAGGAAGGTCATGAGGCGATGAAGAAGCAGATTGAGGATGTGCTCGCGCACCAGCCGATCAAGAACGTTGTTGGAGTGTAGGCAGAGAGCTTGAACCGTGTGTTTTTTCGTTGCGTTGGGGCATGTGGCCTTTTGTACTTACATGAATCTGTAAAGCATTTATGCGTTGCATTGTCATCGTGTTGTTTCATTCGTTGGTACATGTAGATGAGTAGGCTCTGGGCATGGATGTCCCTTGTTAGAAGTAGGAGCACAGTTGTGCTTCCACCAGGGGCACTTCGTGGGGCCGCGGGGGGCACGTTTTTGCCACACGTGCGTAGTTGTGGTCCATATGATTCCGGTTGCTAGTTCACATGGATAGGCACGGGAGTGGTTGTGTGTGTTTACAGACGTGTCTTCCGGGGAGATGATCCCCTGTAAGAGGCGCAGAAGTGTAGTCACGCGAAGCACGGTTTTAGTACGAGCTGGCATTTCTCCCTGGCTGTTGTGTGCGTCTGGTTTTAATACTGAGCTGTGTCGCGCTTCTTTTATTAGAAGCACTGGCGTGAAGTGAATACAGCCGCGGTTCTGTACCAGGCAGCGACATGAGTTGTGTACTGACAATGGCATGGACATTCGTGGTACTGTTAAGTGTCACAGGCACGGGCGTGAAGCGCTAAGAGGCATGTTGCCGTATAATATGGAGTCACGCTCCCCTGTGTTTTTGTTCCGAGTGCTTCCGTCGACTCGATCAGAAGGAGAGGCACGGCCGGTGAGGCATAGCTTTTCATTACGCACAGTCACGTTCGTTTCTTTAACTCAGCGGAATGGGTTGAGACGCCAACACTTACTGTTGTCTCTGTTTTTAAAAGCTTGTTTCCTTGTTTTCAAAAGCACAGTCACGCTTCTTTGTTGATGTTTCGTATATTACTCGACAAAGACTTGATCAGGAGCAGAGGCATGGCCGGTGAGGCATAGCTTTTCATTACGCACAGTCACGTTCCTTTCTTTAACCCAGCGAAATGGGTTGAGACGCCAACACTTACTGTTGACTCTGTTTTTAAAAGCTTGTTTCTTTGTTTTCAAAAGCACAGTCACGCTTCTTTCTTGACGTTTCGTATATTACTCGATAAAGACTCGATCAGAAGGAGAGGCACGGCCGGTGAGCCCATAGAGGCATAGCTTTTTATTACGCACAGTCACGTTCACTCGATTAGATGGGAGAGGTACGGGCATGGTATGTTATTATATAGAATCACGCTCATCTGTGTTTGTGTTCCGAATAATTCAGTTGACTCGATCAGATGGAAACCTAGCGGAAATGCACCATTTGGTCTTACCCAGAGTCATGTTCGTTTGTTTAATTGCGGAAACCCAGCGGAAAGGGTTCAGGTGTGAACACTCACTGTTTACTCGGTGAGGCACAGAATGGCTTGTTCGAGAGAAGCTGTTGTGGTGTATTCTTTGCACGGTGGTGGGTCCCAGGAAGTGACGGCGTGGTATTGTAAATAGTCATGTTATGTTGTTTTCGTGTTCCAAATGATTCCGTTGAACCGTTCGCAACGGCAGGCACATCCGTGCAGCGCGAAGAGGCATGGTTATGATTTACCAAGAGTCGCATTCGTGCATTTATCGCGGAAACCGAACGGTTCGACGGCCGTCTCTTCGTACCTCGGGAGTGAACGCCACGTGGCGCCGCTCCAGAAACCGAATGGTCTGACGGGCATCTCGTCCCGCGACGCCGCTCTGGCTCGTCGCCCGAGGCCAGGTTCCGTCTATTTAAGGCGGACGGACGGAGTCTCGAAACCCTAGCCACATTCTACTCCTCCCTTCGTCCGCCGCCAGGCCTTCCATTCCTCTTGCTCATCTCTATTCACTGACCATCTCCGCCATGGCTGGGCAGAAGGAGACTACTCCGGACTGCCATGCCCTGTCGTGGGAGGAGATCCTGGCTCGCGAGGGTTCCTCGTCTGTAAGTACACCCTGTTTCTGCTTCTCCTTCATTCGTTTTTTCTTTCTTTCGGCTGCTTTGATTTAGTTTGTGAAACATGAATTATTGTGGTCAGCTGTCTCCTAGTTTGATGCGGGTGTGTTTTGCTGATACTGATTTACAGTCAGTTGGAGCTACTCTCATTAACCTGGTCAATGGGATGAATCCCTTGGTTTCAATTGCAAAGGTTGACGGAACGTACAAGGAGTTGCTGGAGGTCACCTACGAGTGGCAGCAGTTCTACCAGGAAACAAGAGAAGATTTGGAGAAGGCCAACGCCACGACCGTAGAAATTACGCTGTGAGGAGCAATCTCCTTGAAGAGCACACCCGGTCGTTGCAGGAATTGGCCACAGCTATGAAGCGACGTGACGAGAATATGAAGGCGCTGAAGGAGGAGATTGATGAACTGCGCCGGGAGGAAACCAGCAACAAGGTCGGTGGGGACTAGATATACAGCAGCGTCCGTGGCTGTTGTGTGCGTCTGGTGTTGTTAAGCAGTGGAGTGGAGTTTGTTACCTTGTCTTGTGAAATTTCACTGTCAGCTACGTACTTTGTTAACAAAATGTATTTTGGTTTCGAGTATCACTGTAATTAGGCGCCGTTACTTATGATGCACGGGACATGAAGTCTCTACAGCCACGGTTGTGAACCTAGTATTGTAATGACTTGCGTACTGATGTAGGCGTGTACGTTCGTGGCTTTTGTGTGTTGTAGTGTTTCGGGTCACGGACACGGTCTTGCACCCCACAAATTCATGGTGTGGTCTTATATAGAGTCACGTTCGCCTGTATTTGTGTTCGAAATGATTCCGTTGACTCGTTCAGATAAATAGGCACGTACGCAGGTGAATCCCATGGGGGCATGGTTTCGTCTTTCGCATAGTCACGTTCGTACGTTTACCATGGAAAGAAAGCAGAATGGGTTTAGATGTTAACGCTAGCTGTTTACTTTGTGAGTGGCCGATTCGAGAGTCGAGTTGTTTAAAAGTGTAAGTTCTTTGTTTTTAAAAGCCACGGTTTTGTACCGAGTTGCGTCGCGCTTCTTTTATTAGAAGCACGGGGGTGAAGTGAATACAGCCGCGGTTCTGTACTAGCCAGCGACATGAATTGTGTACTGACAATGGCGTGGACGTTCGTGGTAATGTTAAGGGTCACAGGCACGGGCGTGAAGCGCAAAGAGGCATGTTGTCGTATAATATGGAGTCACGCTCCCCTGTGTTTCTGTTTCGAGTGCTTGCGTCGACTCGATCAGAAGGAGAGGCACGCCCGGTGAGCCCACAGAGGCATAGCTTTGCATTACGCACAGTCAAGTTCATTTCTTTAACCCAGCGGAATGGGTTGAGATGCCAACACTTACTGTTGACTCTGTTTTTAAAAGCTTGTTTCCTTGTTTTCAAAACCACAGTCACGTTTCTTTGTTGATGTTTCATATATTACTCGATAAAGACTCGATCAGAAGGAGAGGCACGACCGGTGAGCCCATAGAGGCACAGCTTTTTATTACGCACAGTCACGTTCACTCGATTAGATGGGAGAGGTACGGGCATGGTATGTCGTTATATAGAGTCACACTCGTCTGTGTTTGTGTTCCGAATAACTCAGTTGACTCGATCAGATGGAAACCCAGCGGAAAGGCACCGTTTGGTCTTACCCACAGTCACGTTCATTTGTTTAATTGCGGAAACCCAGCGGAAAGGGTTCAGGTGTGAACACTCACTGTATACTCGGTGAGGCACGGAATGGCTTGTTCGAGAGAAGCTGCTGTGGTGTATTCTTTGCACGGTGGTGGGTCCCAGGAAGTGACGGCGTCGTATTGTAAATAGTCACATTATGTTGTTTTCGTGTTCCAAATGATTCTGTTGAACCGTTCACAATGGCAGGCACATCCGTGCAACGTGAAGAGGCATGGTTATGATTTACCAAGAGTCACATTCATGCGTTTATTGCGGAAACCCAACGGTTCGACGGCCATCTCTTCGTACCTCGGGTGTGAACGCCACGTGGCGCCGCTCCAGAAACCTAACGGTCCGACGGGCATCTCCTCCGGCGACGCCGCTCTGGCTCGTCGCCCGAGGCCAGGCTCCGTCTATTTAATGCGGACGGACGGAGTCTCAAAACCCTAGCCACATTCTACTCCTCCCTTCGTCCGCCGCCAGGCCTTCCATTCCTCTTGCTCATCTCTATTTACTGACCATCTCCGCCATGGCTGGGCAGAAGGAGACTACTCCGGACTCCCATGCCCTGTCGCGGGAGGAGATCCCGGCTCGCGAGGGTTCCTCATCTATAAGTTCACCCTGTTTCTGCTTCTCCTTCATTCTTTTTTCTTTCTTTCGGGTGCTTTGATTTAGTCTGTGAAACATGAATTATTGTGGTCAGCTGACTCCTAATTTGATGCGGGTGCGTCTTGCTGATACTGATAAACAGTCAGTTGGAGGTAGGGTTAGTCTGCATCATGGTCTTGAACAGAAGTCCCCTGCTGTAGTATTGGGGAGCAGCTATGGCCGAAAGAGAAGGGAATGGTGAGCGGGCGGCGACGGCAAGTGCTATGAGGTCCTTGTTAGTTACTCTCAATAACCTGGTCGATGAGATGAATAATTTGGTTTCAATTCCAAAGGCTGACAAAACGTACGAGCAGCTGTTGGAGATCACCTACGCGTGGAAGAAGCTTTGCGAGGAAACAAAGGAAGATTTGGAGAAGGCGAATGCCAGGATCGTAGAAATTACGGCTGAGACGAGAAATCTCCCTGAAGAGCACATCCGGTCATTGCAGGAATCGGCCGCAGCTGTGAAGCGACATGATGAGAATATGAAGGCGCTGAAGAAGGAGATTGATGAACTGCGCCGGGAGCAAACCACCAACAAGGTGTGTGCGTTTGGTGTTGGTAAGCAGTGGAGTGGAGTTTCTTACCTTGTCTTGTGAAATTTTGCTGTCAGCTACCTTGCTAACAAAATGTATTTGGGTTTTGAGTATCGTTGTAATTAGGCGCCATTACTTATGATGCACGGGGCGTGATGTCTCTGCATCCATGGTTGTGAACCTAGTATTGTAACTTGTGTACTGATGACGGCGTGTACGTTCGTGGCTTTTCTGTGTTGCAGTGTTTCGGGTCACAGACACGGGCTTGCATCCCACAGATTCATGGTGTGGTTTTATATAGAGTCACGTTCGCCTGTATTTGTGTTCGAAATGTTTCCGTTGACTCATTGAGAAAAATAGGCACGTACGCAGGTGAATCCCATGGGGGAATGGTTTCGTTTTTTGCATAGTCACGTTCGTACGTTTATCATGGAAAGAAAGCAGAATGGGTTTAGATGTTAACGCTAGCTGTTTACTTTGTGAGATTCGAGAGTCGAGTTGTTTAAATGCGTAAGTTCCTTGTTTTTAAAATCCACGGTTCTGTACTGAGTTACGCCGCGCTTCTTTTATTAGAAGCATGGACGTGAAGTGAATATAGCCGCGGGCGATGACTTGTGCACTGACGATGGCGTGGACGTTCGTGGCAGTGTTAAGGGTCACAGGCACGGGCATGAAGCGCTAAAAGGCATGCTACCGTATAATATGGAGTCACGCTCCCGTGTGTTTGAGTTCCGAATGATTCCGTCGACTCGATCAGACGGAGAGGCACGGGCGTTCAGCGCACAAAGGCACCGTCAGGTTCTTTCTTTAATTGGGGAGACCCACTGGAATTGGTTCAGATGTGAACACCCACTGTTTACTCTGTGACGCACGGAATGGCCTATTTGAGAGACGCTGGTGTGGTATATTCTTCGCACGGTCATGGGTCCCAGGAAGGTACGGCGTTTTATTGTGTAGAGTGACGTTAGTTTTGTCTTGGTGTTTCAGATGGCGTGGTTTTATGTAGAGCCACGTTCGCCTGTATTTGTGTTCGAAATGATTCCGTTGACTAGTTCAGTAGAAGAGGCACGGACATGAATGCCATCAGGGCATGGTTGGGTCCGTCGGGGAGTCACGTTTCGTAAGTTTATTTTTGAAACAAAGCGGAATGGGTTTAGGTGTTAACGCTAAATGTTTACTTTGCGAGTGGCCGGTTTGAGAGTCGAGGTGTTTAAAAGTGTAATTTCCTTGTTTTTAAAAGCCACGGCTCTGTGCTGAGTTGCGTGGCGCTTCTTTTATTAGAAGCACGGGCGTGAGGTGTTTAAAGGCACGACGTGGTATTGTGTAGAGTGACGTTAGTTTGTCTTGGTGTTCCAGATGGCGTGGTTTTATGTAGAGTCACGTTCGCCTGTATTTGTGTTCGAAATGATTCCGTTGACTCGCTCAGAAGAAGAGGCACGTACATGAATGCGATCAGGGCATGGTTGGGTGTGTCGGAGAGTCACGTTTCGTAAGTTTATTGTTGAAACAAAGCGGAATGGGTTTAGATGTTAACGCTAAATGTTTACTTTGCGCGTGGCCGGTTCGAGAGTCCAGGTGTTTAAAAGCGTAATTTCCTTGTCTTTAAAAGCCACGGCTCTGTGCTGAATTGCGTGGAGCTTATTTTATTAGAAGCACGGGCGTGAAGTGACTACTGCTACGGTTCTGTACCAGGTAGCGACATGACTTGTGCACTGATGATTGTGTGGTCGTTCGTGGCAGTGTTAAGGGTCACAGGCACGGGCGTGAAGCGCTAAAAGGCATGCTGCCCTATAATATAGGGTTACGCTCCCGTGTATTTGTGTTCTGAATGATTCCGTCGACTCGATCAGACGGAGAGGCACCGCCGTTCAGGGCACAAAGGTTCTTTAATTGGGGAGACCCAGCGGAATTGGTTCAGATGTGAATACCCACTGTTTACTCTGTGAAGCACAGAATGGCCTATTCGAGAGACGCTGGTGTGGTATATTCTTCGCACGGCTATGGGTCCCAGGAAGGCACGGCGTCGCATTATTAAGAGTGACGTTAGTTTGTCTTGGTGTTCCAAATGATTCTGTTGAATCGCTCGCACTGAAAGGCACAACTATGAAGTCATTAGAGGCACGGTTATGCGTTACACAGAGTCACATTCGTGTGTTGATTGCAGAAACCCCACCGTTCGACGGGCGTCTCCTCGTATTCGGTGTGAACGCCACTCCGGAAACCCAAGGGTCCGACGTGCTTTTCCTTCGGTGACGCCGCTCTAGAGGAGGTGGAGGTATTTAATAGAGTGAACGCCACGTGTCGGCGCTGCGGAATCCAAAAGGACCGACGGCCGTCTCATCCGTCGGTGAAGTGAACGCCACGTGTCACCGTTCCGGCTCATCGCTCGAGGTCAAGAAGCAGTTATTTTAGCCGAGCGGCGTCCGCCACCACTAGACATCATCCTGCTTCTCCCTCTTTCGCCGGCAATCTTAGGAAATCACCCATCTTCCTCTTTTCGTTTGTGACGTTCCCCGCCATGGTTCGCCACAAGATAACTACTTATGCGATGCTTACTCCCGAGCGTCGCTTTCAGTTGCAGGAGGACATCCATTCGAGGCGCGCCGCTCGAGTCGCAGCGGGCATGTCTCCGGGGTCGCCGGGACCGGAGGAGATTGGGTAGGTGGAGGAAGTGGAGGGGGATGCATCGGAGCTCATGCAGGGAGTTGATCCAGTGGGGGGAGATGTGATGGAGGAAGAGGAGGGGGTGATCGAGTGGGGGAGATGTGATGGAGGAAGAGGAGGGGGTGACAAGGATGAGGAGGACGACGTGGAAGGCGTGGACGAGGATGACGAGGACAACAAGGAAGGCATGGACGAGGATGAGGAGGACGACGAGGAAGGTGTGGACGAGGATGACGAGGAAGGCGTGGACGAGGATGACGAGGACGACGAGGATGAGGAGGACGACGAGGAAGGTGTGGACGAGGACGACGAGGAAGGCGTGGACGAGGATGACGAGGACGACGAGGACGTCGAGGAAGGCTTGGACGAGGATGACGAGGACGACGAGGAAGGCGTGGATGAGGACGACGAGTACAACGAGGAGGGAGATGACAAGGACGACGAGGAGGCTGGTGACGAGGAAGACGAGGACGACGAGGAGTGGGGTGACGAGGAAGACGAGGCGGAGTTCTATCTCGGTGAGTCGGCCTTGATGGAGGAGCAGACCGCTATCCTGGAGTCCAGCCAAGATGAGGCGTATGTGGAGTCCAACCGGCGCTTCCTCTGGGAGAACAGGCGAAGACTGATGTGCTCTTCGACGAGCTGGATGCGGAGCAGGAGGCGGAGGCCAACGACGTCGATGTCAGAATGGAGATAGTGGACATCCCCGACGACGGGGAGTAGTGTAGTTTTGTTGGTAGATGTTTGCTTTTCCATGCTTTTTATGCTTTTCATGTTTTGTGTGTCTGTAAAGGTTGAACAATGTTAGCAATCGTCGATGTCAGAACGGAGACAGTTTCGTTTCCATGTCAAGCAATCGTGTTTTGTTCTTAAGTAGTAGTACTACCCCGTCCAAAATAAATGTGTCAACTTTGCAGTACAATTCACATTGTACTGGTTAGTACAGGGTTGAGCGAATTAATTTGTGATGGAAGGTGTATGTTTTATTACCAATTGCAGTTTTAAGTACCATATTTGGGTCGGAAGGCGTATGTTTTATTACACTGTATTGTTTTATTATAGATTGCAGTTTCAAGTACAAAATAAACGTCTCAACTAGGGCACATATTTGATTCTATAGATTTCAGTGTTGTTAGATTTGAATATGGTTTCAACATGGTTAGATTCTAGAGAGGCACTCAACAACATGCACAAAAAAGCCACAGATGTGCTTCTGAGAAGCACCGTCTTGCATGGTTTTACTGCAAGATGGGGTTCGACATTTATCCAGGACATTCCGGGTTTTATAAGTGTCGAAAGAATTGTTTTTCACTTATATGTTGTGTGGCAGAGGCACGGCAATTAATTTTGTGAGAGGCATGAATGTGCCGACGGAACGGGCACAGTCACGTATGAAATAGGTGCAAGGTGGTCCCTAATGTGTCCTTAATGTATCATCTATACACTTTACTGTTACAAGCACGATCGTCGTTCTTGTTGAGGCATGGAGGTGAAGGATGGAGCCTTTGCCTCTGCGATAGTCACGTCCCATATTAAGAAGGAAGCAAATCTTCACAGACCCGATACGTTGGAAGCTGGCCATAAGGCACGCTCCTGCCTCTGCGTTTTCGATGGCGTCACGTTTAGTGCCAGTGGGGTGGACGTAATGCTTTGTTTGCAGATGTTTTTGTTGTCAACAACTTTCTTAACATGTTACGCGCGACAGAGGTACGGTGTTACCCGACGTAGAGGCATGCACGTAACTAACTGGAGGCACGGAGACGTGATTCTAAGGGAGGTACGGACGCGAAAAGGATCGTGATGCAAGGACGTGAAGGTGTGCCTCTGCTTTAAAGAAGCTTTCACTAACACATTTTCATTGTGGGGGGCATGGACTATGAGCTCCATGTGTTTTCGAAGGCATTAGGCCTCATTAATGAACATATCAGAGAGAAGCTGAATCTTTTGGTTGACTTCTAGAATGTTGCGTAAAATGACGTGAAGCCAAGTTACGCATGGTCCCCTTGGTATCAGAGGCACATAGGCACATAAGTGCCTATTGTGGTGCACTGGAAATAAACTTGTGCAGAAGACATGTAAACTGCAAGCAAACTAGAAGGTCAACTGCGACACGAGCAAACCTAAATTTATAACAAGCAAACGAGAGTCTTGAGGGAATGCAAATCTAATGAGAAATCTAGAATGTTCTAGATACTTTTGTTGGCCGGGACCATCTGCTTCAGTAGTCGTAGTCGCCACAGGACCTAGCGCGCTTACTGGTCTGCTCCTTGTCAATTTTTGCCCGGCGAAGCCCTTCCTGGATGATGCTGAGGCGGCTCCATATCTCGTACGCAGCGTAAGCGTCCTTTGCCGCGTACTCGATGTGCCTCATAGACAGGGGCATGCAGGCCCAGCGGCTGCCTTCTGCGTTGGTGAGCCCTACGTCGTGGACAAGGATGCCTGAGACGTCCCCAAGGGAGTCCAGAGGCTTGGTAGCTGTAGGCACCCTCCATTCCTTCTGGATCTCGACGAAGTGGGCGATCTCCAGTCCAACGTGGCCGAGCATCTCTATGTCGCCGTCGATGGAGAAGCCAACAAACGTGTACCTGGGGTCCGCGAGGAAGTTGTTGAACTTGGTGCAGTTCTTGTCGGCGCGCTCAGTTGGAAGAGCAGCACCGGATGATCCTTGCCGATGGAGAGCTGGACGAGGGTGGGTTTCTGATCTTCGCCATGGTCGTTGGTGTACTTCACATCAACTCCGACGATCTTGTGGCGCTCGAACTGGAGGTGTCGCTCGAACTGCTCAATGGTGGTCGCCGCCCTGTGCAAGTCGTTGGTGTGGATCACGTGCAACTTTGTGTTGCCGTGGGCCTGCACCTCCATGAATTCCCTGGTGAATCCCATGGCCTAGAGCAGTTGGTCCTCCTGCAATCTGATATTTCGTGGGGAACAATGAGTGGGAGCGCAATGGCGATTTTTGTTCTTTGTGTGTGAGAAGGCCGCGGAAGGAGTCTAAATTTAAGGGCGGGGAAGTGGCAAAGGAGTGCACGACCTCACTGTCAACGCGGTTGTGCACATCGTGGTTTTTCTTTATAAAAAATAAAATCAGCAGTTATATTTTTAACAACCGTCGTATCTCCAGCAAGTCGTGGAGATGATCGTTCTTCGTAGTTTGCTGTCAGATGTTAACTTTTACAATCTCGTGAGGCATTCAGTTATATTTTTAACAACCATCGTATCTCGTGAGGCATGCAGGGGCAGTATGTAGAGGCACAAGTCTCTGACCAAGAGAAGCATGCTTCAAGTGGCAGCTTTAACTCTCAGACACACGGGCGTGGTACATTTATTGGGAGTGGCAATTGTTTTCAGTGATACATTCGCTGGTAGGAGCAGTGTTGTGTTTCTTCAGAGGCACTGTTGTGTGTCCGTGTTGCAACTGACGCTACGAGATGGTCAGAAGGAACGAGAAGCAACGAGAGGCGTGGTCATGCAGCAGCAAGAAGCACTCATACAACTAGAGGCGAAACAAGAGGCACAGATACGATGCTACGTGATGCACGGAGTTGAAGCTACGTGATTGCACGGACGTCTATTCGTGCTATGGTGCTACGTGAGGCACGGGCACGAAGAAATAGCCGTGCACTCAACTACATGCGCAAAAAGCCACAGATGTGTTTCTGAGAAGCAGTGGCCTCCATGGTTTTACCGCAAGGTGGGATTCGACATTTATCCAGGGCATTCCGAGTTTTACAAGTGTAGGAAGAATCGTTTTTCACTTATATGTTCTGTGGCCGAGGCACGACTATTACTTGTGTGACGAAGGAATGTACGTCGAATGTACGTGACGCGAGGATTGACAATAGGCGTCCGTTACTGTTTTCCTGGAATGTTTTTGAATTAACTGTGAGAGGCATGAATGTGCCGACGGAATAGGCACTGTCATGTCTGAAATAGTTGCAAGGTCGTCCCTAAGGTGTCCTATACGCTTTACAGTTACAAGCACGGTCGTCGTTCTTGCTGAGGCACGGAGGTGAATGAGGGAGCCTATGCCTTTGTGATAGTCACCTGCCATATTAAGAAGGAAGTAAATCTTCATAGACCCGATACGTCGGAAGCTGGCCGTAAGGCACGCTCCTGCCTCTGCGTTTTCGGTGACATCACGTTTAGTGCTAGCGGGGTCGACGTAATGCTCGGTTTTCTGATGTTTTTGTTTTCAGCAACTTTCTTAACATGTTACGCACGACAGAGGTACGGTTTTACCCGACGAAACCGAGGCACGGACGTGATTCAAAGGGAGGTAGGGACGCGAAGGATCGTGATGCAAGCACGTGAAGGTGTGCCTCTGTTTTCAAGAAGCTTTCATTGACACATTTTCATTGCAGGGCCATGGGCTATGAGTTTCATGTGTCTTCGAAGGCATTCGGCCTCATTAACGGACGTGATGTCAATTTACGGACGGTCTCCATAGGAGTGGAGGCACCGAAGTGCCTTCGTGGGTGTTTTAAGTAGTTGGTGTTATTGACGGACAACCGTGCCCCTGTAGTGTTCTTCTCTGAGGGTCACGGGCGTAAGCAATGTTTTCCAAGGATAATAAACACCTAACTACCTCTGTATTCAAATTGTTTTTCCAAAGTGTTCCATACGAACGATTTTTAATATTTGTGTGTGCAATGGTTTGTTAGAACATTGTGCACTGCTTTTAGGAGCATTCTGTAATTGTTGTGCCCGCATTAATTTCGACGCTGCATCCACAAAGGTACTAGTGCATTGCATGCTCGTCATTTTTGTGGATTTCTATGTGTACCTGCTCTGTGCGTTACGCTAATCGTATAGTATATGTACTGTGTTTATATTTTTTAGTTCACGCCAATATATTCTAATAATAGAAAACTACAACATTGCACTGGAAATAAACTTGTTCAAAAGATATGTAAAGTGGAAGCAAACTACAAGGTTAAGTGCGACACAAGCAAATCTAAATTTAGAACAAGCAAACGGCAGTCTTGAGAGAAAGCAAATCTAACGGGAAATCTAGAATGGCATGAGCAACCTTCTAGTTACTTTTCTTGGCCGGGACCACCTGCTTCAGTAGTCGTAGTTGCCCCAGGACCTTGCGCGCTTCCTGGTCTGCTCCTTCTCGAGTTTTGCCCGGCAGAGGCCTTCCTGGATGATGGTGAGGCGGCTCCATATCTCGTACGCAGCATAAGCATCTTTTGCCGCATACTCGATGTGCCTCATGGACAGGGGCATGCGCGCCCAGCGCTGGTGCTTTGCGTTGGTGAGCTTCTTCTTCATGTTGTTGTAGTAGTCGTGGACAAGGATGCTTGAGACATCCCCAAGGGAGTCCAGAGGCTTGCTAGCTGTAGGCACCCTCCATTCCTTCTGGATGTCGACGAAGTGGGCGATCTCTAGTCCGACGCGCCCGAGCATCTCTATGTCGCCGTCGATGGAGAAGCCAGCAAATGTGTATCTGGGGTCGGCGAGGAAGTTGTCGAACCTGGTGCAGTTCTTGTCGGCGGCGCTCAGTTGGAAGAGCAACACCGGATGATCCTTGCCGACGGAGAGCTCGACGAGGGCTGGTTTCTGATCTTCGCCAACGTCGTTGGTGTACTCCACATCAACTCCGACGATCTTGTGGCGCTCGAATTCGAGGTGTCGCTCGTACTGCTCGATGGTGGTCGCCGCCTTGTGCAAGTCGTTGGTGTGGATCACGTGCAACTTGGTGTTGCCGTGGGCCTGCACCTCCATGAATTCCTTGATGAATCCCATGGCCTGGAGCAGTTGGTCCTCCTGCAACCTGGTTTTTCATGGGGAACAATGAGTGGGAGCGCAATGGTGATTTTTGCTGTTTGTGTGTAAGAAGGCCGAGGCGGAACTCTAAATTTAAGGGCGGGGAATTGGCAAAGGAGTGCACGATCTCACTGTCGATGCGGTTGTGCACATTGTGGGTTCTGGGTCGTGGTTTCATCTCCCTGGTGGTGCGGTTGTGCACATCCTGGGTTTTTGATCATGGTTTTTCTTTATAAAAAGTAAAAATAAAGTCAGCATTTATGTTTTTAGCAACCGCCGTATCTCCAGCAAGTCTAGGAGATGATCGTTGTCTTGCGTAGTTTGCTGTCCAATGTTTACTTTTACAATTTATCTTGTGAGGCATGCAGGGGCAGTATGTAGAGGCACAAGTCTCTGACCAAGAGAAGCATGCTTGAAGTGGCTGGTTTAACTCTCAGACACACGGGCGTGGTACATTCATTGGGAGTGGCAATTGTTTTCAGTGATACATTCGCTGGTAGGAGCAGTGTTGTATTTTTTCAGAGGCACTGTTGCAGCTGATGCTACGAGATGGACAGAAAGAACGAGAAGCAACGGCAAGCGTGGATATGCAGCTGCAAGAAGCACTTATACAACAGGAGGCGCAAGTAGAGGCATAGATACGATGCTACGTCAGGCACGGAAATGAAGTTACGTGATTCACGGACGTCAATTCGTGCTATGGTGCTACGTGAGGCACGGGCACGAACAAATAGCCGTGCACTCAACTACATGCGCAAAAAGCCACAGATGTGTTCCTGAGAAGCACCGGCCTCCATGGTTTTGCCGCATGGTGGGATTCGACATTTATCCAGGGCATTCCGGGTTTTACAAGTGTAGGAATAATCGTTTCACACTTGTATGTTCTGTGGCAGAGGCACGGCAATTACTTTTGTGACGAAGGAATGAACGTCGAATGTACGTGACGTGAGTATTGACAATAGGCGTCCGTTACTGTTTTTCCGGAATGTTTTTCAATTAACTTTGAGAGGCATGAATGTGACGACGGAACAGGCACGGTCATGTCTGAAATAGTGGCAAGGTGGTCCCTAGCGTGTCCTGAATGTGTCACCTGTAACGCTGCACTGTTAGAAACACGGTCGTTATTCTTGTCGAGGCACGGTCTTGAGAGTCGTGAATGTGCCGACTCAACAGGCACGAGATGGGCAGAAACAACGAGAAGAAACGAGGGGCGTGGGCATGCAGCTGCGAAACACACTTATACAGCGAGTAGCACAGCGAGAGGCACATGTACGATGCTACGTGAGGCACGGATATGAACCTATGTGAAGGCATGTATGTTTAAGGTGACTGAGCCATAGGGGAAGGCGCTAGGTTTTTAGGAGAAGTGTTGTGCAGTTGACAGAGGTGTATGCTTGAGCTCATCGCAAGAAACTACTTGGCATGACGCTATTCTGCGGAGCACCATAGTGAAAAATATGTGTACTACTGACGTGCGGAGCTAGCAACGTCACTAAACTATTCTGAAACATAGTTCACCACAGCCATTCATCCTCCATTATTATTCAGCGAATCCTTTTATTATTATCAGAGATAAATAAACTAACCCAGTGTTTCACCTTCTTTGACAGGGAATTTTCACCACCGTCCTCTTGGACATAATTATATGCTCAGTTACATACCATGACATAACTAAATAACAAAACTGATGTGTACAGGCTGTTCAAAAAACAGACATAAATTACTGAACTAGGAAGTATAGCCACCGGCAACGCTCTATCAGGAAAGGTCGTTGATTATCATCCGCAGCAGCTTCATGTTTCCCAATGTTGGCCACCGCTTTTCAATTGTGACAAGGACAATTGAACCAACCCTTAGCTGAGCTTCCCGGGCAAAATCTGAAAAACCGGTCACCTCCATTCTGCAATCAGTTCGTATGGAGTACGTTGTGCTCATGTCTATTGCATCATACATCTCTGTTAGGCTGATACCACCGTTTTGAGGTAGATATCCCAGGTTCATCTTTAGAAGCCTCACAACGGCAGACGGGATTCTCTGCAGATGGTACCAATATTACTAGATAAAATCAATGTACAAGGACATAAAACATCGAAAATAGCAAACAATACCATGGCAGTGGATCAAAACAAATATTCAATGACTAACCAGATGACCATTTATGACATTGGTGACGTTTAGACGCTGCACAAAGGGTATGGTGGGGAAGTCGTCATACTCAAACACATAGTATATCATCTGTCCAAATTGTCTGTATGAGAGGTTTACGCCTCGACCGAACACTGTTTTCCCAATGTATTCCCTCTCCGAGTCATTTAGAAAATCAAGAGCTGCATGGAAAAAATAACTCATTTTCAAACAAATTTGTTTAAACAGATGAACTCGGTATTTAAGTTTAAACTGAATGGTTAAATTCAATGCATGTGATCAAGTTGGGATGATAATCAACAGAATTCCATAAAATGTTTTCAAAATAACTTTGACTGTAAGTATGTCATTAATTTAGTGGACAGGGGTAGGAGTACCAAAGTACGCTGATAAACGTAGTTGATAAAACAAGATGGAAGTTGGTGCACTTACCTAGTGATGGTTTCGGGAGGGGCCTGTGACCTCCTCGAGAATCACTAAGCATCAGATCTATCTCAATGGACAGAGTCCCAGTATCCAGGTTTATGATGATTAGATCCCGATAATGAAGATCGTAGTCACTAATTAACTTTTCCCAGCTAGGTCCATGAATTTTAGACCGGTTAGCTTCATCGGTGATGTAGATCTCATATGACAGATCCTCGTTGGTGATCAGTACTGGATTTCTTTGTTTCCCTTCTTCTTGAAATGCTTCCTCTTTCCACCAATAGATTGAAGAAGTGACTTGCTGCCTGCAGTAGCATGGCACATACTACGCAAGAAAAAAATCTTACCAGGCATGTATAACCAAGAAAGATAGCTCTTATCATATATGTACCAATTGTTTTCAACAGGTTGCTATTTGATAAAAACAAGGTACATCAAAAATTGAAAACATATAATTAAATGCTTAAATGTAGGCATTCCATTCAAACAATATGGTAGAAACTTTTATTTCCTTCGTCAGAAAGGTACACTAGTTGGTAGTAACTGATGGGCAGCATGGGGTGGCAAACATTTCTCCTTACCAGGCATGTCTTGAAGCATCGAGGAAGATGCACTGTTATCGCGCTGTGAAGAACGCCTGACTCCAGTCCGGAGCAACCGAAGTTGGCACATATATCACAACACATGGTTTCCCCTGGAATACGTTGCAAAACAACGTTTATATGAAATTCTCAACACAAGGAAAATTTTATTATCTTGAAAAACTATTCGGCTAAACCGGCATTTTTACATAAATAGTCGTTCACAAGCAATTTCCTAAAAAGACATGTGCACAGCTTTTGATTAGAAGGTGAACAGTAGATATGGGATATGTAATAACAGAGGAAATATGAATTTTATTGAATCAGCATTTTATTTTCCAAAAATGGTTGCTTAATTCATCACAATTCAGTATTGACTATTTTTAGAGCAGTTCACAATCTTGGTTGTCAATGTCAATCAGTGAAAGGATTTCTGCTGCTTGGTTTTAAAAGCAGCTTTAGCAAATGTATATTTCAAGAGAAGACAGGCAAAAAGGAGAAACAATAGTCTATCATTAGGCGGCTCAAAGGAGTGTTTGTAACATTAAAATTATATGTAAATTCGTCGAAGCTGCACCCAGCAACAACGTCATCCGTGACCATACGCCACCGTCGCCGACGCCAACCACCGGAACATGTGTGGCTAGGTGGTATTTGAAACAAGTGATCCATCAACGTTAACCTTGCCTCCAGCGTACAGGACCCCAAACGCTATCTTCAAGCACAGACGCCGACTCCCAGTCAACAGCACCCCAAACGCCGACCTCCAGCACCCTGTGGCCGGTTAAGTAATAGACCTCAACGTCTGGCCACTCGCTTGGACTTCCGGCCACCGCCGTTGTTTGCAAGACCTAATGGGCTTCAATTTAAACTACCAACCTCCCTCGGCCAAGTTCATCGCTCACCTGGGACTTGGACGCCGCAGGTCGCTGCAGCTCGTAGCATTCTCAAGCACAAATGCCGACTTCCAATCAACCCCACCCCTAAGAGGCACGGGTCGTGTACAGGTTCGGCCTCGTACTGCGTTGATTTGGTCTAGATCACAACGAATTTCCAGGCAATTCCTAGCATAACAGCGCAGATGCGTCGCTTTCAATCACGGAGAGACGAAACCACCATAGAGGAAAACAGATCGTAGCGAAAATTCACATAGAAATTAAGAGAAAATAGACTAACCCTGGATCTAGAGGGAGAATTGAGAGAGAAGAGACGATGAACTCTACGGCGGGTGAGTGGGAGGGGGCGGTCTGGGTTGGCATAAAATAGAACAGTTATAATACGCGCCTGCTCACTGACTGTCGTGGTATTCTCACGGGGGGGGGGGGGGGTGTGAGGCGACAGATGCCACAAGGGCTTTGTGTGAGGGTAAGACTGCTGCTGATAGGACCGGGAGCGGGTATGCGAGTAGCACGCGCTAGTTTACCCAGGTTCGGGGCTCTCCGGAGAGATAATACCCCTACTCCTGCATGTCTGAGCATATATATCTGGGGTGTACATCGGGCAGTACAAAGTGCTCCTAGAGCTGTATCTGGGGACAGTGCCATGGGCATCTGACTCCATATATGTGTGCACAAGGCACGCTTTAGTGGCCGGCCATGAGCATGGCCGTATGTGTGCTTGGGCATGCTTGCCCGTGGGAATGGATGGATGGATGGCTAGCTAGCTCTCTTGCTAGCTAGCTTGCTTGTGTGTGTACGTGTGAGTCCATCCATGGATGGATGGATGTGTGTCTCCTTTTATAGGAGAGGGTAGCTTTGTATCTAAGCTATGTGGAGGTATGGGAGCAAGGCATGGTGCATGTCATGCTTGTCCCCTAGGTCACTTCATGAATAGTGCCAGGGGACAAGTGACACTATACATGATGGTGTTGCGGTACGGTTGTCTTGTCCGCGGTATGGCCGTCTCATCGGGGTCTTGTCAATGCCGGGTCGGACTGCAGTCGGCAGCCGGCTAGTCGGTGCAGTCGGTCAGCTGGCAGCCGGCCGGGTGGAGCAGTCGGACGGGGAGCCGGCAGGAGCGGCCGGGCAGTCGGACTGAGGGGCTTTGCTAGCCCCGATGTCTTGAAATATTGTCTCGCCGTCTTCGGGATACCCGTGTCCACTTACTCCGACAGTAGCCCCCAAGCCTCCGGGCAACTTGGCAAAGTCGGGCGGAGGTTTTTTCGCGAGTGTTCATGGAAATGATCATGCAAAAGACAAAGTTAGTCCATGCAGATATATCAAATGATTGCTTTTTAGCACTGCAAGTTTTATGCGGAGGGTGCCGACTCGGTTTCGTCCGAGCCCCCTTCAATCTTTTTCATGTTCCCTCCGCTCTTTGGCCTGTGCTCTCGCTTGCCGGACAGCCGCTCTGCGGTCTGTGGCTGAGAGTGGGCCGCGGAGTGGAGTGTACAATACTCAGACTCTGGGAGCGAATTTAACCAAGTAGATACTCATAAAGAAAACGGTCGGGTCGCCCGAAGCGTTTTTCTTCCCAGACGTTTTTCGCGTGGGTGGCCTTCAGCGTTCACTCTTGCCAGTCGGACAGCCGCTCTGCGGTCTGTGACTAAGAGTGGGCTTTTCATACCGCGCACGCTACTAAGCCGTCTGCGGGAACTAACGTCTCAGGCCAAGCGGCCAGTCCCCGGGCCAACTCTGGCTGGCGCCGGGGCGAACAGTGATGCGACTATAATGGAATGCGGAGATAGCCCCCGAGCATCGGGGTTATCCGTGCTCTCGCGGTGAAAAAATCTGCGGGTGAGGAGCTCACATTGGTTTTCGTGTAGCCGAGGCGGGGTTTGCTGGAGAGAGCCGGCGCACCCGCTGGGTGTAACCTTCGAGCCCCCAGTCGCTCGAAGGAGGGTCCCGGCCGGTCAGGCTCGACCGGCCAGGCGGCGAGGCGTCTTGCAGCGTCCTTTTTCTTCTTCTGCCGGCTGCTGGCAGCCGGACGAAACTCTTCTCTTGTCTCCGTGGGGGCGCGCCAGCGCACCCACTGGGTGTAGCCCCCGAGATTTGGGCCGACTGCTGAGCAGTCGGGCCGGATCTTCCGGCAACGACTTTGTCTTCTTTCCTCGCGGGGGCGCGTCAGCGCACCCGCTGGGTGTAGCCCCCGAGATTCGGGCCGACTGCTGAGCAGTCGGGCCGGATCTCCCGGCGACTACTTTGTCTTCTCTCCTCGCGGGGGCGCGTCAGCGCACCCGCTGGGCGTAGCCCCCGAGATTCGGGCCGACTGCTGAGCAGTCGGGCCGGATCTCCCGGCGACTACTTTGTCTTCTCACCTCGCGGGGGCGCGTCAGCGCACCCGCTAGGCGTAGCCCCCGAGATTCGGGCCGACTGCTGAGCAGTCGGGCCGGATCTCCCGGCGACTACTTTGTCTTCTCTCCTCGCGGGGGCGCGTCAGCGCACCCGCCGGGTGTAGCCCCCGAGATTCGGGCCGACTGCTGAGCAGTCGGGCCGGATCTCCCGGCGACTACTTTGTCTTCTCTCCTCGCGGGGGCGCGTCAGCGCACCCGCTGGGTGTAGCCCCCGAGATTCGGGCCGACTGCTGAGTAGTCGGGCCGGATCTCCCGGCGACTACTTTGTCTTCTCTCCTCGCGGGGGCGCGTCAGCGCACCCGCTGGGTGTAGCCCCCGAGATTCGGGCCGACTACTGAGTAGTCGGGCCGGATCTCCCGGCGACTACTTTGTCTTCTCTCCTCGCGGGGGCGCGTCAGCGCACCCGCTGGGTGTAGCGCGCCCCCGCTGGGTGTAGCCCCCGAGATTCGGGCCGAGGTTCGACCATCCAGGCGTCGAGGCGGACAGGCAGGCCAGGTCGCGTCCGGTCGTCCGAGTGACGAAGCAGGCGGACGGATAGACGGAGTTTTTCCTTTTCTTTGTCCCAGCCGACCTCTTTCTTTCCTTCTCTCTCTTTTTTTTTCAGGACTCGGCCACTTCTTTCTCAGCCGGCCTGGGCAGCCGGCCCCTGACTTCTCTCACCCGGGCCCCCTCCCCCTTTTTTTTTGCTTCTCATGTGGGGCAGTCGGCCCTTTCTTTTTCTCCAGTCGGCAGGAGCGGGACGGCGGCAGTCGGCGGCCGGGTCGCGGCGAAGTCGGCGGCCGGGTTGCTGCGGAGACGGCAGGCGGCGGAGCCGGTCGTCCGTGTTGGGGGGGAGCCGGCAGGCAGTGAGCGAGGGGAGCCGGCGCGGGCGGCAGGCGGTCGGGCCGGCACAAGGCGGCGGAGGGACGCGCGTGCGGGGCGGAGCCAGCGTGGGGGCGCGCAGGAGGCGACCCGGTCGCAGGTGGAGGCGGTGCTCACCGGACCCGGCTGGGCGCGGGGCGGCACCGGGGAGGCGGACGCGGCCAGGCTCGAGGTGGGGCAAGCGCGCGCGGCCGAGCCGGTGCGAGGAGGCTGCTCGGCGGAGCAGGCGGAGCCGGTCCTGGGAGGTGGCGCGGGGAGGCGGCCCGGCGAGTGGGCGAGCCGGCGCTGTTCGTGGAGGAGGCGGAGGCGGCCCAGCCTGCCGTCCGGGTTAGCGGAGAAGTCTGGGGGCGGAGCAGGCCGGCCGGGTTGCGGGAAGCCGGAGCCGGTGCAGGGGACCCGGCGCGGAGCACCTGGCGGGGAGGAGCCGGCGTGAAGAGGTCGGAAGCGAGGCCAAGCGGCGCCGGCGACGGGAGGCCGAGCTCGGGAGTCGGCGCGCGTAGTAGAGCGAGGCAGATGCGCTGGGCGATGCCGGCGCGGAGCAGCAGCCGGCCCAGGGCGATGCGGGCGAACGGACGGAGCAGCCGGCCTCCGTGTGCAGAGGCCGACTGGCGTGGAGGCCGGGCGGCCGGGCGCGACGCCCGGCGTGGTCGATGGCGGAGCGACCGAGATGCGAGGACGGGCCGGCGGGCGCAGGAGCCGGCGTGTCAGGACGACCCGGCAGGCACGGGAGCCGGTGCGCGAGGACGACCCGGCAGGCGTTGGAGGAGGCCGACGAGCCAGCGGAGTAGGCTGGGCGGAAATCGGAGCTTCCGACGCTGAATAGGCGGCGCGACGCAGGCGGACCGTGTGGCGAGGCTGAGCCGCAAGACTGAGCCAGAGCCCGCGGGCACGCGGACGCCGAGCCAGGACGGGCGCGGGCGCGCGTAGGCTGAGGAGGCCGGTGTGCATCAGAGGCTGGAGCTGCGACGGTTGAGGGAGCAACCGCGCCCGAGCAGCAGGCACGACGAGCACGCGGGTGTGGCCGAGGGCGAGCTGGAGGGCGGGCATGGTGGGGTGCTCAGCTGAACCGCAGTAGCATGGCGGCAGCAGTGCGAGGAGCAACGGCCGCGAGTGGAGTCGAGCACGCATGGTTTGGTATATGGCGATTATCTGGCTTGTATCTGGGATATGGTCATCTCACATCTCGTACAGATGGTGTATCTGAGCATTGTACAAGCCATGTATGGAGGAGCGGCCGCACGCTCCTGCTGGAGCGAGACGCGGCGCGGAGGGCAGCGGACGGAGCGACGTGGCCGACCGAAGCGAGGCGACGCGGCGCACACGCGGACGGACTGCCAGCACTGCAACGGTGGTGATGACGAAGGCGGCGAGACCGACGACGAGGACGCGCCCTCCCGCGCGGCCGCTCCGGGAGCGGGTCGAAGTCGAGCCCCCGAGTGCTACCGGAGAGACGGCGCGACGTCGCGGCGGTGATGGCGAAGATGGTCCCGGTGGCGAGGACGCGCCGCCCCTTGCGGCCATTCCGAGGGCGTGTCGATATCGAGCCCTCGACCGCTATCGGAGGGACGGCGCGACGCCGCGGTGATGATGACGAAGGAGAGGCCTACGGCGAGGACGCGCCGCCCCTCGCGGCCACTCCGAGGGTGTGTCGATATCGAGCCCTCGGCCGCTATCGGAGGGACGGCGCGACGCCGCGGTGGTGATGGCGAAGATGGTCCCGCCCGGACTACGAAACCAGCAGCAGCGCGGTAGCATAGTACCGACCCACGGTGGGCGCCAACTGTCGTGGTATTCTCACGGGGGAGTGTGAGGCGACAGATGCCACAAGGGCCTTGTGTGAGGGTAAGACTGCTGCTGATAGGACCGGGAGCGGGTATGTGAGTAGCACGCGCTAGTTTACCCAGGTTCGGGGCTCTCCGGAGAGATAATACCCCTACTCCTGCATGTGGGCATCTGACTCCATATATGTGTGCACAAGGCACGCTTTAGTGGCCGGCTATGAGCATGGCCGTATGTGTGCTTGGGCATGCTTGCCCGTGGGAATGGATGGATGGATGGCTAGCTAGCTCTCTTGCTAGCTAGCTTGCTTGTGTGTGTACGTGTGAGTCCATCCATGGATGGATGGATGTGTGTCTCCTTTTATAGGAGAGGGTAGCTTTGTATCTAAGCTATGTGGAGGTATGGGAGCAAGGCATGGTGCATGTCATGCTTGTCCCCTAGGTCACTTCATGAATAGTGCCAGGGGACAAGTGACACTATACATGATGGTGTTGCGGTACGGTTGTCTTGTCCGCGGTATGGCCGTCTCGTCGGGGTCTTGTCGATGCCGGGTCGGACTGCAGTCGGCAGCCGGCTAGTCGGTGCAGTCGGTCAGCTGGCAGCCGGCCGGGTGGAGCAGTCGGACGGGGAGCCGGCAGGAGCGGCCCGGCAGTCGGACTGAGGGGCTTTGCTAGCCCCGATGTCTTGAAATATTGTCTCGCCGTCTTCGGGATACCCGCGTCCACTTACTCCGACACTGACATGGGGCTACTGTACAGCGGCAAAGACAAGACTATTGGCTTATTAGGAGCATAGAGGCACGCACTGACGACCCCAACACGCACGGACTTACATGCAAATAAGGCACGGCTTTGTTTCTGTTTTCCAAATTTTCTCAGTGAGGCGTTCACTGAGACAGGTTGTGCATGTCCATGACGCACGACCATGCTTCTGTTTTCCTAAGTATTTTTCCCTAGCACGGTCTCTCGGAGGGACAGGGACGTGAAGTTACGGTGCGCATCGTCCTGTAAGGATAAGAATGAGACGCACAGAAAGGCCTCTGTATTCTAAATGTTCTCAGTGACGTGTTCATAGACAGACGCATGGTCTTTAAGCAGTTGGCACACGGTTGTACATGCGGATGACGCACAGACGTCTTTTGTGTTCTCCTAGTTGTTTTCGCGTGACACGGCCACTCCTAGTTGTGTTCTCCTAGTTGTTTTCGCATGACACGGCCACTCCAAGGGACAGTGGAGTGAAGCCACGGTGCGCATGGTTATGCAAGGAGAAAATGCAGTGTAGTGCCTCAGTTTTCGTAACATTTTAAGTTGCTTGTTCACTGAGAGAGGCACGGGTGTATGTTTAAATGACGCAAGACCGTGCTACTATTTTCCGAATTGTTCATTTCTGACACGGTCTCTCGCAGGGACATGGTGTCTGCAATTAAAAGGGGCACGTAGTCTTTCGCTTTGACGAATTCTTCGGATGCATGAGTTTTATTCAATATGATAATGAGAATGGAAACCCAGCATCTAAAAAGTGATTGGAGGTTCGTTGCTGACCTTAAGTCATTATCACAACATTCCAAATGTTTTCAGAGACGTGTTCACACGGACGTAAGATTTTCACAACCTCTTGATGCATGTTCGTTTCCTGTGGGGTGCACGGACGTCCTTCGGAGAGGCGCGGTTGCAGCAGTTGTAGGTTTGCAGTGGACGCATGTTGCTTTTAAAAGACAGAATTTCATGCCAAGCAACTGAGATAAACAAGAGGATACTAGTTTGATTTTTGAGCATCTGTGTGAGCTGATTTCTTTTATCATTGGGTCCAGAAACATATGATCGATATTGAAAACAGAAAGCATGTACATAATTGCTTGACCATGTTTACACAATGCACTCATTCAATATAGCAAGTACATCTCTCCAGACCTGTTTTCAGCATCCACAGTTGAATGGATCTGGCAAATTCAGATATTCAACACCTGTGTTTTTTAAGTCCATGTGCATATGCTCGCAAGTTGTTGTTAATTTAAGCTCTGCGCAATTAGAAGCCCTTTTGTCCATCTCCAGTACCTCTTCTTGCCGTTTGTAAAATTCACGAGTGAAATCTCTGCGCAGGCCAAACTTAAGCCTGATGGTCAGTAGCATCCTAGCACTGAGAATAAAGAATGTCACAAATTCAGTGTTTGCATGTGTGACTTCATAGTCTTCCAGCGTTAATGTCCTCAAACAAATGTCGTGATTATTGAGAAACACCCGCTGCTTTTGGCGCCATTCATTTGTTATACCTCTTTGATCCCATCCTCCCCCCTAAGCACACGAGAAGAGCAAACTTAAGAGTTAGTGCCAGTATATTATGCATATTATGCGTGGGCTTTCAACATGTGTGAAATCATCACCTTGATAAACAAGTTTTGCAAGCATTGAAAGCATCACAGCAAGTTAACAATCTCATCCAGATTAAAGCATGTCTGTGAGATAAACAAGGTCTTGACGGAATCCAACACCGCGTGTAGGCTACTTATGCAGAGACCCTTCATTGAGCACATAACGTGATATTATTAGCTCGTGGATGTGAATCTCTAGTGCTTTTGAATAACGCAGGTCAAAGTAACGTGCAGAGGTAGTACCTGAATAACTGTAGTCCCAATGACGATATTTGTTTCGTTGGGTAATTCAGAATTTTTTCCCAGTGTGTCCAACACAGGTGCGGACAAAACTGTTATCTGTAGTTGTGCATCTACAGAATCATGTAGCAGTCTCCGGAGGGAAGGCACATCCTCAATGATCAGTTTTCCTCTGTCGGAACGAATGCCAATGCTTACAAGCCTAGCTGAGTTTATTCGAAGACAGCGGAATTTCTTGTTGCAAACAAGTAGCAGGCACTGCAAGGCAGGGCACCGTGGTGGATGAACTTCAGCGAGGAGACATCCGATATATAAACCTCCACCAGCGAAAGTCTCCTGAGCAGTGGGAGGCAAAGCATTTCTACAAGATTGCCTTCTAGTTTGCACATGGCGAAGGTGATGGTGTGGAGAGACGAGCGAAATATCGAGATGGATGCCGGTGGCGACGACATAGAAGAAGGGATTCTGCGTGCTTGCATGGGCCCTGGGTAGAAGAACTTTGGGAATATATGATAGAACTTTAAAACCTGGAGTTGGTCCAGATTCCGAGACAGGAACAACTCATCGACGCCACAAGGTTCGCACTGGAGGTAGCTTGCCGGGATGCAGAGGCGGCGAATCGGGCCCTTGTAATCGGAGAGGATAGATACAGGAAGACCGAAGCCATCAGCGACAGATTCTCCGCGGCAGTTGCAACTAAGATGTCGGCAGTGAGTTCCGACGTATGTTTCCTGGACGATTTGCTTGCCGGGGAGAACGCGGATGATTTGGCAACAGATTTTTTCCAAAGATCTGGTAGAACGAGTATCAAGGATCACACGAAAGTCGAGATCGAGTGGTGTGGTGCGCCATATGCGGCGCCACCAAGATGCGAGCACTTGTGTGCGCATGCCTTCCTTTATGGGCAGACGAGAGATGATCTCGCTGAGGATGGCGTCGGGAAGATCGCTGATGCCGTCCGGACCAGACTCAACATGGTTCTCGGATCCAGTGGGCGAGCCACAACCGCTCCTCTTAACGAGCTTAGAGGGCACGGGTACAGCCGCGAACCTCGTCTTCTTGTTGCTAGAGGCACGCTTCTTCATCTCCATTGCCAAGCTCGTGCCGCCTCCGTTGCAGGTCTCTGTGCGGTGGATCTGGGAAAAGGGTTAGGGTTTTACGATCCATAAAGATGACAATATATATACGTACCTAATCTAGAAGATTTCGACAGACGTGGTGGAATAGTCACGGCATGGACAGACGTGCGTCTTCACGAGGCACGGGTATCAACTGTCCAGAAAGACAGAAGTTTGGTGGTAGAGGCATGTGTCCGAATACTCAGTTAGAGACGCACGGTTGCGCGGTCTGTAGAGACACGGGGGTGTGGCGCCACGACACGGGGGCAAATGTCATGTGAGGCACGTGCGTGCAGGCGGTGGAGGCATCTAATTGCAGTCTGTACAAGCACAGACCTCGTTGAAGCCTCCACATAGCCAGCTATCAACTCCCTGGATGCACAAAAGTGTGGTGGCAGAGGCATGCCTGCAAACACTCAGGTGAAAAGACACGTTTGTGAAGTCTCTGGATCCACGGCAGTGTTTCTCCAGCGGAACGTAAAAGCCACAGCTCCTGGCACGTGAGGCACAAGGGTGCAGGCTCCAGAGGCACCGAAGTCTAGCCTCTACAGGCACGTACGATTGTCAACCCTATGAATGCACAAAATTTCGGTGGCAGAGGCATGGATCAGAATACTCAGCTATGAAGGCACGGGTGTGTATTCTCTGCAATCACAAGGGTCACGGCAAGTGTCATGTGAGGCACGTGTATTGAAACACCAGAGGCACGGAAATGAAGCCTCTTAGGCACGAGTGTCAGCCCAATGGATGCACAAAAGTGTGGTGGCAGAGGCATGGGTGAGAATGCTCTGCTGGAGAGGCACCGTTGTGAGCTCTCTGGACCCGCGGGCGTCTGGCTCCACGGGCACCTAACAGTCACGGCTTATGTCAGCTATGGAGGCACATAGATGCACGCGCCAGAGGCACTGTTGGGGAGTCACTACACGCACGGGCATGGCATTTCTCCATGACTAACTCAGCATAAACCCTCTCTGGGTGCAGAAAAGTGTGAGCAGAAGGCGCCGAAGTAAGGGCTGTACATGCACGTGTAACAACCTTCTTGATACTCAGTTAGAAAAGCACGGTTGTGAAGTTTCTAGACAAAGTCTGACCTTAAGACGAAGAACAGCCATCATGTCACGAGACACACGGTTTTATTGGCCTACCAATCACGGACTTGCTTCGGTATTGGAAAGGTTCCCACTGACGATTTCATTATCAGTGGGAACATGGTACTATACTAACAAAGAGTCTATGTCGTGACGGTAAAATACTCAGAATCTTTCCGCTGAAACATTGACGTTTGCACAGTTACAACACTTTCGTTTGCACAGTTACAACACTTTCTAATCAAGGATTGTTATGGCAAGCTTATAGACGGTACAAAATATTACAAGGGTTGTCTGTTCATGTTCAGACGAAACGCACGTTCAAAAGGGCGCAACAACATGTAACCCTGCAAGCTTGGACCACTTACTCCAGCTCTGTGTTCAGCAGTCACATCTGAATGGGTCTGTCAAATCCAGGTATTCAACACGCCTGAGTTTTAAATAAAAGAACCGGTGCTTGCACGCTCCTGATAATATAAGGCGAGCACGTTCAGAAGCCTTTTTGTGCCACAGAAGATCCTTTTGATGCTTTTCGTAAAATTCTTCCGTGAAGTCTTGGTGGTAGCGATAGTTAAGCCTCATGGTCTCAAGCTTGCTTGCACTCAGAACAAAGAATCTCACAAATTCAATGTTTACCAAGCAGGGTTCATAGTCATCCAGCGTTACTGTCTTCAGACGAAAGTCATCTCGTTTGACAAACGGTCGGTGCTTATGACGCCATGTATTTGTTTCTCCGCAACAGAGTCCTCCCTAGATGTACATGAAGAATGAAAATACCTAAGCTCTAAAAACAGAGATTCTGTCGAAAGAGCATCAAGTGTAAGGTATTTATTGGATTTTTTGTAGATACGGGTGTATGTAATACTAAAACATGTCTAGCCACGGGTGTATCAATTTACAGACGAATGTAAGACAATCCTTTTAAGACATACAATAGAAGTAGTACAGTATGCATGTTATGGGCTTTCAATGTGTGTGAGAATCATCACCTCGATAAACAAGTTCTCAAGGCTTCGAAAGCATTGCATCAGGGAAACGGCCACGTCCACTTCAAAACACATCTTGATGAGCAAAGTCTTGACCGTTTGAAGCACTGTTGACAGGCTGACTGCCGGCAAACCCTGCATGGTGCACGCACAACGATTTTAAAAATTGAACAAAAGGTTCTATTACATGAAATTTGTTTACTCGGACAAATGCAGCTGAAAACTAGGTACCTGGATAACTGTAGGGTTACGCGTGAGCTTGGATTCAGAGAAAAAATCATCGAATTTGCCCACAGTCTCTAGTTTAGGTGCAGACATGACAGTTATCTGCAAGTTGTTGCTGAGAATATCGTTAAGCAACCGCTGAAGTGAAGGGGCATCCTCTATAACAAGTGCGCCATGTCCACAACGAATTCCAATGCTTACAAGGTTACGTGAGTTTATTCTTATGCAGCGGCTTTCCATATTCCAAGTAAGCAGTAGGCACTGGAGTGCGGGGCAACTAGAGTGGATGATGCTTTCAAGCGAGATGTCTGATATACCACTTGAGTAGTGGTAGTTTAAGAGCCTAAACGTAACTGTCTGGTATTTGGCAAAGAGCAAAGGTGGCGGTGTGTAGGGAGGATGCAAACGGAGAGAAGGACGCCAGTGCAAAAGGCGCAGATGATGGGTGTGTGAGTGGTCGTACGACACACTCTCTCACGAAATCTGGGAACATGTAATAGAACTCAAGCACCTGGAGATTGTTCAGTTTGGATGATTTCAACCAGGCGTCGACGGTGGAGGGTTTGGACTGGAGGTAGCACGCCGGTATGCAGAGATGGTGAACTGCGCCCACATGGGCGGAGAGGATGGCTTCCGGAAGGGCCGTATCGTCAGTGCCAGATTTGCGAGGGCACCGAGTTCCGAAGTGCCTTTCACGGGCGAGCTCCTAGGTAGGAGACGCCACGGAGATTTTCTCGATATGAACTATTTCTAGAGGCTTAAAAAGATGAGCGGCAGGGATCTCACGGCAGTCGAGATTCAGAGGAGCGGTGGGCCATAAAGGATGCCATCGACGAGCGAGGATGCGAGTACGGATGCTATCCCTGATGGGGAGACGACAGATGATCTCACCTAGGATGATGTCCGGGAGATAGCTGATGCGGTCCGGACGAGTTTTTTCCCGTGCTCCTCAGATCCGGTGGGCGGACCCTCACCGGTCCCCGCCGGTACCGCCAAACACCCAGAGGAATGCGTCGTCGGTGGCACGAGCCTTGCCCTCTTGGTACTAGAAGCGTCGGACTCCATCTAGGAGCATCGGGTGCGGTGGATCTGGAAAGACGGTTTGGAGGACGGAGGTGTTGCAAAACACCATTTATAAAAAAAGTGGTATTTTTTAAGTGATGTCGTTGCGAGAACAGTGACATCGGACAGTGGCAACAACTCGTACTCCATGCCTCCACTTGATTCACGCACATGCCTCTCTGAGCAGCGTGTCACTACAAACATACTGAACACAGACGCATGATCGCAACTCTTCTTTTTTACATGGGACACACGACCGCAAGTCTTCTTCCTAATATGGGACTGTGACTCCGCTTGCTCGACCAACGTGCCTATCTGAGTACACGACTCAGCTGAAATAATGACAACTTGGAGGCACGACCGTCCCCTTTTATAATATTGACCGTGCCTTCACTAACTTCACGGTTGTGCCTCTCTTACTGCACAAAGTCAGCTAAGCTAATCATAGCACAGAGGCATGACCATGAGTCTTCTTAACACAAGACGGAACCTGCACTAGGTTCAAGTGCCTCTCTGAGCAAACATGCCGAACCGAGAGACACACCCACAACAACAACAACAGCGACGACAACCACGTTTAGGATCGCATCTGCTTTCAGTACCATAGTCTGAATAAGAATTTGAACTGATAAGTTCTATTAGGTATGTACTATGAGGATTTGAACTGCACTCATAGTTTGAAATAACACACGTACGATACTTAACTTAATACCATAGTAGTTAAAATTTATGTGGTGTAATGCCATCCCAACATCACCGAACACATATCGCGTCATTCCTTTTTTTGTAAAGACCGGTGATCACAAGTGAGAGCGAGTCCTGCACGCGCATAGTGTGCCACTGGATACTGATGAGTACAACGCAATCAACTGTCAGCCTAGCTGCATCTGCAAAAGCAGAAATCCCGGTGATCGCCATCCTTCCATCTTTGTGTAGTAGTTGTCAGGCAAATCAACAGTGCTGAAAATTTGTACAAGCCTGATGCTGCCCTTGAGAGGCAAATATCCAAGCTTCATCCTAAGATCATTGGTAACAATAGCTGGGATTTTTTGTACAATAACAAATTATTCTAGCATTAGATTACGAAGACACGCATGTTGACTGTGGTTTAGAGAAAGAAACAACGACGTACCAAACGGTCTGTGTGAACGTTGGTGAAACATAGACGGTGCACAAAGGTAATGGCAGGGATGTGTTTAGCATTTAGGACTAGTTTAATCATGCAAGCCATGTCGATATAGGAAAGTTTTATGCCCCGGGTGTAGACTGTCTCGTCTATGTAGCTCCTTTCCGATAAACTGAGGCCTTCAAGGGCTAAATAAATACAACCATGTATTAGCCACTATGTGTGAAGCAATGAATAGAGCAGTTAAAACTAAAATAAACGAATATTGGCTTTTAAAAGGGAAATTACAGTTTTAAACTACATTGTGAGTACAAAGAAAGATTTAATACATCATATCACAGAGATTAAGCACATAAATATCAACGGCATACCACAGTAAAATTATAATAGATAAATGTTAAACCAGAACAAATATTGATCAGAACATACCAACGGAAGGTTTGGGAAACGCTTTGTGACCTCCTCGAGACTCACTCAACATCAAGTCAATGGGAAAGAAGAAATCTTCTGCTTGCAAATCCAATTGTATAATATCACCATAAAACAGATCATAGTCACGTATCAACTTTTCCCATCCAGGTCCATGAAACTTAGACCTGTGGTTGCCATCTGTAAACTTAATCCTGTAAGACAATTCCTCAGGAGTACCGAACACAAGGTCAAAATCTTCGTCTTCAAAACCATCCTCGAAAGCTTCATCTTTCCATAAAGAGATCAAAGAAAGGACCTAGTTCCGGTAGTAGCATGGGACATACTGCATTAAAGTAAAATTAAGACAAAGGTATATAAATGTTTTACTGATTTTCAGAAGAAAAAAATGCATTAAAGAGTTTTTTTCCTTGAAATTTCTTGGCTTTCAGGCACGGGCACAGGCAACATCTATGACATTTAATTAAACCTATACAAAACAATTGAACTTCTAATTACATCAAGGCCTATAAAATAAAAACAAGCATGCGCAGTATAGTTTGCTCCGAAGGAATACGTGTGGTTGCTGACTGCTGAATAAAGATAACTGTAACAAATACAGTGACGAAGTTTTTTTACTGGCCACACGTGATTTGGTAGCAAAACATACCAGGCATGACTCATAAGAACGAGGCAAAGACACAATCAAGAAAGATTGGGCAACATCAGATTCAACACCGGGACAGTTGAGGTTCCTGCAAACATCACACGCCATCTTTGTCTGCGAGATGTAACAATATATAAGACTCGGGTTCATTAATTATTAAAGACAAATTTATTTCAACACTCCGCTAATGCTACAAAGAATTAAAGGACTGTATATCACTGGTACACGCCTGTTTCAACGAGTAAGACAGAGCAGAGCGAATGCTGATATGGTGATATCCATTGATGTTAGTGTCTCTGTAAAAAATGAAAGAACATGCACAGACCTCTTCAAATCTACAAGCTCTTGCAGCGAACTAGCTGGAAAAAAATCAACTGTTCTCCTCCAAGATTATTCCCCTGTAGAACCCCTTCAAAGGGGTAGGATATTAACACAAAAACTAAAATTTAGAGGGTAACATACAACAAGAATCCATATAAAAAAACACAGTGCGCAACGCGTAAGTATTAAGCAGAGGGGAAAAAATTTACTGTATTTCAGAGCAAGTGGGCGAATCATAGATCCATCTATGTGGACTGTAGAGTGAGGAAGACGAAGCAAGAAAGACGGAAGGAACCATAGAAGGGGAGCGGAAGAGCAAGTGACTCGGGAGGGAAGACGCACAAAACGATGTATTTACGGAGTAATTATGGAGAGGGAAGAAATTTTGTGTACTCGCTCGCCAAAGCTGAAACTACTGACAATAGTAAATGGCTCCTTGCCATCCCAGCGCAAAAAAAAGGGGCGTGGGAGGGGGTGGGGGTTGGTGGGTTTGGCGAGTAGGTGGAGTATTTGGTCGAGCCGGACCATGTCGAAGTCCCTCGCTTTCATTTCCCCTCTCGCTCTCACTATATCTCTTCCCCCCCCTCTCTCTCCCCCTCTCTCTCTCCTCTCGAATTCGACGCCGCCTACGGCATCGCATCTGCTCACATCCTCCGGGCCATGTCAACACAAAAGTTCAGACAAGAGGGGAGGAAGGAAGGCTTGAACTTCCTTGAACTGGATTTTGATTTCTATGTAGGTGATTTCCTGCTACATGCGGAGCGTTGAACTGTGGTTTGTTTTCCAAACAAAAGATCTGAACTCTAAACATTCATGTGCCCTTGTAGGAGAACCCTGACACCATCGAAGACCATGATTTCTGTGGCAAAGAGCTCGACCGTCATCTCTACTGTGTTCTCCACGATACCAAGCCTCTCAGGTGTGTGGCTTTTGAAGGAAGTGACACGGGGAGGAGGTTCTACGGCTGTGCTGTGAAAGTTAGTCACTTTCGAAAATCCGAGTTACTTTCTTGTTGAATCAAACTATTTGGATATAGGACTTGTAGTCTACAAAATAAGACTGATTTCTTCTTGTGTTTTCTGGTTGATTGTAGGAAACATTGTGTAGTCCTTTTACTTTACATAAAAGGGTAAAGGTCACTACTTATTTTACATCATTGAACACAAAAGAAGTGATCTAGACACTCCCTTGTTTGTTTACAAATGGGACTTCTGTTTAATAGTCAGTATATTCTTCAAAAAAACTCTCTAAATAAGTTGTCTGCAGAGGTAGCTCCAGATTAATTCAAGCTGGGTTAAAAGAAACTAAGTACAATTATGAAATAACTCCGCGGATAGGGAGGGCGAAGCACCATAATTAGTGTTGTGGGTACCTAACCATTGAAGTGCCACATTGCACAAACACGGTTCATAGTTAGTTGAATGAGGTTATAAACCAAGTATATGTGAACTTTATTATATTCCAGAGCTTCTGCAGCAGTGTATTAATAGTCTCTGTTTATTTTGTTCCTTTTTTGTTCGCAGAGAGGAGTGAACTGTGGAGTCGTCGAATGGGTTGACCGCCCATGGCCTATCATTATGCAGAGGTGCCTACTCAAGCTCTGGGGGATGTTAGATGAGAGGAATGATGATAGGCAAGCAAAGGATGAAGAGATAAGCAGGCTTAAAATGGATAATGAACAAGTGAGCCTTAAGCTCGAGAATCTTGTTGCAGCTGTGGAAAGAACTAATGTAACTACCATGAAGATTGACAGGGAGAAGAAGCACATCGGTATCGTTGATAAAGACGTCAAGCTCATTCAGAGGTCTCTCACAAGTGCCATTCATAATCTTAAGGATGACAAGGGTGAGATTAAGATGGACAGTGATTTTCTGAAGGAGGAGGTGCATAAGCTGAAGGAGAATAGAAAGAAGATGCAAAGCGTCATCTGTGATCTTTTGGGGCAAGGGTTTGTGAACACTGATGATCTCCTGATCATCAAGGCAATCCTCGAAGAATGATCATTAACATGATCAAGGCAATCCTCAAAGAATGATCATTAACAGTTGCCTTCTTTTGAAACGTTGCAAGGGATACTCGTCTAGTATAAGTTTATGCTTGGACATGGTTACTTGACTAAAGGCATGTATCTCATTTTTTGCAATCTTTCAGAGGGTGTGTGACGGTCTACACACATCAAATATTGATCTCCTGAATATTTTTATATTTCAAAGAAACGTGCTACTAGCGAGGCGCATCCGGCAATCTTTCGTCTTGGATCGTTCCACGAGACATGGGCTACTGTAATCTAGCAAGGCACAGATGTCGCTTTGGCAGGCATGGGGAACCATGCCTCTGGTGACGTGGCACTAATTTGTCAAAGGCACGGTCCTATGTCAGACAGGAGCACCGCATAGCACTGACACACATAAAATATACAATCTACAGAGTCGCGCTTACTCCTGAAGCCGACGCACGCCAGTGCCGACTCGATTGTTTGTACTCAGACATAAACTCGTTCATGGACATGCGTTTACACAAAAGGCACGTACAGTCTGAGGTCGCTGGGAGCACGGTTTGAGATTAAGCAGAGCCACGGCCATGTGCACGTACAGTCTGCCACGAAAGGAGGCAGTGCCATCTGGTCACTGCAGACGCACTGGTTTACATGCACTAGATGCACGTTCCTTGAAGAACAGGCAAGGCGGTGCCTCTTCTCTTCCAAATGTTATTGTTCCCTGGTCGACGACCGCACACGAATGTTTTTGTAGCATCACGATAGTGACATAAAACTATCAAATTTTTAGAACAACGGGTGCATAGCACAAAAGCATTGTTATAACAAGCTTACAAAACAGTGCAAAAGGCTTCAGCCATGGTTAGACATAACATAGAATCAGATTGGCGCAACAACATCTAACTGTACTACCTTGAGGAACTAACTACAGCCCTGTGTCCAGCAGGCACGAGTGAACGGATCTGACAAATCCAGGCGTTCAACACGCCTGTGTTTCAAATCCAAGCACAGATGATTGCAGCATGCTGATAACTTGAGAGTGGCGTGTTTGGAAACTTTATTCTCCCATAGGAACAACTTCTGTTGCTGTTCGTAAAATTCTTGCGTGAAGTCTGAGGGAAAGCGAAACTTAATCCTCATGGTCTCTAGCTCCGTTGCATTCAGAATAAAGAACCTCACAAACTCAGTCTTCTTCCCACTTTTTTCATAATCTTCCAGCGTTACTGTCTTTAAATGAATGATGTGTTCTTTGAGAAGCGCACGGTGCTTGCGACGCCAAAAATTTCTTGCACCATCAGGAACGTTTCCTCCCTGAAAACACATAAAGGTTGAAAGATACTCAAGATCTATGGAAGGACAAAATGAACGATAAATTCCATGACCCCCGTCCCAATTAGTTCGTCGAACATTTCCCTAGATACGGAAGTATGTATAATAATAATAATAACATGCCTAGACATAGGGTGTATCCATTGCAAACAAAATGTAAGATAAGCTTTTTGAGATGCAAGGAGTGCTGCACTAGGCACAGTATGACCTTTTCATTGGGCGTGAGAATCATCACCTGAACAAACAAGTTCTGCAGATTTGGAAGGCACTTAAGCAAGTGAATGACCAGGTCCACTTGATAAGTCATGGCCAAAAACAAGGTTTTGGCAGATTGCCGCATTGTAGATAGGCTGGCCGTCGCCAAACCTTTCACATAACATGGAAAATAAAACATAAAATTATTAGAACAAAAGGTTGGATGACATGAAACTACTTTCTCAAGGAAATGTAGCTGGAATTATTGTGAAATGTCAGTACCATAAGACCTATGGAGTCAAGTGAGATCCTGAATTTGCCCAATGTCTCCAGTTTGGGTGCAGAGACGATGAATACCTCCATGTTATTGCTCTGGAGATCATGGATCAACCTTTGAAGTGAGGGGGCATCCTCGCTGATGAATTTTCCTTTCTCACCACGGATGCCGATGCTTACAAGGTTAGGGGAATTTATTGTGATCCGATGCCTTTCTCTATTGCAAACAAGCAGCAGGCACTCGTGTGCAGGGCAACTAGAGTTGATCATGCTTTGCAACGAGAAGTCTAATATATCAACCTCAACAAGCGAAAGTCTCTTGACCAGTGGTAGTTCAAGTACCTCTACATAATGGTCTGGTATCTGGCAACACGCGAAGCTCACAGTGCGCAGAGAACAGGAAAACCGAAAGACGGACTTCGGTAGTGAGGGCGTAGATGAAGAGCATGTGTGCGATAGTTTGACAGTTTCTTTCACAAATCGTGGAAACAGGTAGTAAAACTCAAGCACTGGAGATTGTTCAATCTGGGGGACTCAAGCCAGGCGTGGACAGTAGAGGGTCTGCATTGGAGGTAGCACGCCGGTATACAAAGGCGGAGAACTGCGCCCACATGGCTGGAGAGGATGGACTCTGGAAGGCAAGAACCATCACCAGGAACTGTTTTTCCCTGATGCCAAGTTCCGATATATCGTATGCGAGCAAGCTCCTCGCTGTAGGCAGAGACCCTACTGATGATCTCGACATGAACTGTTTCTAGGGCGTTAAAAAGACGAGCGACAGGGATCTCACGGCAGTCAAGATTCAGAGGAGCGGTCGGCCAAACAGGACGCCAACGACGTGCGAGCATCCGAGTGCGGATGCCCTCCCTAGTGGAGAGACGGGAGATGACCTCACAGAGGATGGCATCCGGGAGGTCGCTGCTGCGGTCCTCGCCGCTTCCAACCGCTACCGCCAAACCACCAGAGGACGGCGTCGCCGGTGGCGCGAGCTTCGCCCTCTTGGTGCATGGCGCACCGGAGTGGATCTCCATCTCTGTCTCCGTTGCTGGGATCGCGCTGCCTGTGAGCGCCACTATATGTGGCGTGGATCTGAAAAGACCAAGGAAAAGGGTGTGTCTAGGGTTTCGAGACGCCGTCCGTTCGCCTTAAATAGCCGGAGCCTGGCCTTGGGCGACGAGCCAGAGCGGCGTCGCCGGAGGGGACGCCCGTCGGACCCTTGTGTTTCCGGAGCGGTGCCACATGGCGTTCACACCCGAATACGAGGAGACACCCGTCGAAACATAACTGGGGACGGGAGGGAAGGGGAGAAGAGTGGAGGGATCCGTTCAAAATGATTCCGTTGACTCTATCACCAGGAGAGGCACGGTATGGCGGCCCAGACAGGCGTGCTTGCATTTTATGTGGGGTCACGTTCGTGCATTTATAGCTGAAACCCGCGGCAGCCGCCTCATCCTTGATTCAGTGTTTCGGGTCACAGGCACGGGCGTGAAGCGCTCAAAGGCATGGTCGGTGGTATTACATAGAGTCACGCTAGCCTATGACTCTATTAGACGAAGATGCACGTGCGTTTAGGCCCCACGAAGATGAACCTTTGTCTTACGCACAGCCACGGACGTTTACTCTGCGAGGCATGGATTGGCCTATAAGAGAGGCGCTGTTTTTAAAAGCTTATTTCCTTGTATTTAGGAGCACGGACATGCAATCCATACAGACACGGTTCCGTACTGAATTGTGTCACGCTTCTTTCTTGATAAAGGCGTCGGCGTTCGTGGCTGTCTGTGTTTCAGTGTCAAGGGTCACAAGCACGGGCATACAACCCTCAAAGGCATGGTCTGCTATTATATAGAGTCACGCACAAAGGTTTTCTGATTGTATTCCGAATGAGTCGGTGGGCTCGGTCAAAAGGAGAGGCATGGATGTCAAGCCCTCGGAGGCATAGTTTGTTCTTACTCGGAGTCTCGTTTGTGCGTTTATTACGGAAACCTAATAGATTCAGGCGACTGTCCTTGTTAGAATTGCTTTCGTTGTATGATTTTAACTCAAATGCATGAAGACGACTTTTTGTGTGTCAGTGTTTCAGGTCACAGGCACGGTTGTCAAGCCCACAAATGCACGAAGGCGACTTTATATGTTTAGTAGCGTCACTGTCCTTTACGCGTGTCAATGTTTCAGGTCACAAGCACGGTTGTCAAGCCCACAAACGCATGTCATGTAATTGTCCAGAGTCACCTTCGTGTCTCTTTGTGTTCCAAATGCATCCGTTGACTATATTACCAGGACAGGCACGGTCAGGATGTCGAGGGAGGCATGCTTGTGTTTTACGCGGAGCCACGTTCTTGCGTTGATTGCGGAAACACAACGTTTCGACGGGCGTCTCCACCTACTCGGGTGTGAACTCCACGTGGCGCCGCCACGGAAACCCAAGGGTCCGACAGACGTCTCCTCCGGTGACGCCGGTCTGGCTCGTCGCCCGAGGCCAGGCTCCGGCTATTTATGGCGGACGGACGGAGTTTCAAAACCCTAGCCACACACTCTTCCATCCTCTGCTCGCCGCCAGGCCATTCGTTCCTCTTGCTGCTCTCTATCCTGACCCTCTCCGCCATGGCTGGTCAGGAGGAGACAACTGCGGAACCCAGTGTCCAGACACTGCAGGAGATCCAGGCTGGTGAGGGTTCCTCATCTGTAAGTTCACTCTGCTTTCGCTTCATTCGGTTTTTCTTTCCTTCGGCTACTTGGTTTAGTTGTGAAAGGCGAATAAGCCAGACGGAGTCTCGAAACCCTAGCCACATCCCCTTCGTCCTTCTGTCCGCCTCCAGGCCATCCAGTAATCTTGCTGTTCTCTATCCTGACACTCTCAGCCACGGCTTTGCAGAAGGAGACTCCTCTAGAGCGCCGTGTCCAGTCGCAGGAGAAGATCTCGGCTGGCGAGGGTTCCTCATCTGTGAGTTCGCTCTGCTTCGGCTTCATTCATTTTTTCTTTTTTTCGGCTACTTGATTTAGTTGTGAAACATGGATCATTGTGGTGAGCTTCATCCTAATGTTGATGAGGGTGCGTCCTGCCATCAATCTGACATCTTCTCCTTTGACCAGCTGAAGAACCTGTTCAATACTGTGGAAGACTTCGTGAAGATATCCACGAAGTTGGACGACGAGAACAAAGCCATCATTGCACTTCGGATGGATGAGAAGGCGCAGCTCGAACTTCAGCGCGATAAGCTGAAGCTAGAATCATACGTTATGAAGAAACAGATCGAGGAACTTCGCGCCGAGCAACCAAAAAAGAAGTCTCGCCGGACTAAGTAGACAGCAGCGACCCTGATCCTCGTATCTGAAGCTGTTAAGGAGTAAACTAAAATTTTCTTATTTTGTCTTCCGTTACCTTGTGCCATCAGTAACTTTGATAACAAATGTGTTTTACTTTCCTGGGTCACGTTCATTCCAAGTTTATGGGTACAGATGAACATTAACGTAATGGCCAGTTCTAGAGACATTGTTCTTAAAAGCACGGACGTGAAGACTCTGCAGCCAAAGTTTTTGAACCAACTAGAGTCATGTCTTGTGCACACATGAAGGCGTGGACATTCCTGCCTTTCTTTGTTTTAGTGTTTTGGGTCACAGGAAGGCATAGTCGGTGGTATTACATAGAGTCACGCTAGCCTGTGACTCTATCAAACGGAGACGCACGGGCGTTTAGTGTTAAGGGTCACAGGCATGGGAATAAAACGCTCAAAGGCATGGTCGGTGGTATTACGGACACAAACTCTTGTTAATAAAAGTTCACAAGATATGAACTCTCTACGGACACAATTGCGTACTGAGTTGGGTCATGCTTTTTTCTTGATGTTACGTATATTATTCGATAGAAGCGTGGAGGTTTGTCGTTGTATGTGTCACAGTGTTAAGGTTCACAGGCACGGGCGTACAGTCCTCAAAGGCATGGTATTGTATTATATAGAGTCATGCTCGCCTGTCTTTGTGTTCCGAATGATTGCGTCCACTCGATCAGATGAAGAAGCACGGTCGTTAAGCCCACTCGATCAGATGAGACCCAGCGGAATTGGTTCAGATGAGAACACCCATTGTTCACTCTGTGAGGCACAGAATGGCTTATTCGAGAGACGTTGGTCCGGTATATTGCTCGCACGGTCGTGAGTCCCAGAAAGTCACGGCGTGCTATTGTGTAGAATCACGTTAGTTTCTCTATGTGTTCCAAATGAATCCGTTGAACTGTCCGCGAGCACAGGCACCGCCATGAAGCCCATATAGGCATGGTTACGCTTTACACAAAGTCACATTCGTGCCTTTATTGGGGAAACCCAACGGTTCAACGGGCGTCTCCTCGAATTCGGCTGTGAACGCCACATGCCGTTGCTCCGGAAACCCAGTGGTCCGACGGGCGTCTCCTAAATAAATAGTGTTGGTACCCTAGCTAATAACAACATATATCAAAATTGGTCCTAGCTGCAGCTTCACAGGACCACTTATGCCACACATGGAGCACAGCCTCGGTGCATGGTTTTTTTCGTGTGTCTGTGTCTGGATAAATGTCTTAAGGAAAGGCAAATAGGTTCGGCCGAACACACTGCATCAGCCGAACTGGCTAGACCCTTTACCTCACACCCGCACGGCCCTGGTTCGAATCCCCGTGAGGCAATTGGAAATGCCAATTTTTTTCTGTGGGTACCGACACGTGGGGTCCCCTTGTCATCCACACAAATGCGCCACCACATGTACCACATTTGGCTAAGTGCACCTAGTACTCCACATCATTTTCAACTTCTTCGTCCCCTGCTCGAGAAGCGCCGCCGCCGCCAGCTCCCGACGACGCCTCTCTTCGCCGCCGGATCTGCGCGGCCGCCGCCAACTCCGGCAAGTAGGTGAGATCTCCCCTCATCCCCCTCGCGAATCTTCTTCCCTTCCCAAACCGCATGTGTCTCCCTCCGGGCGCGGATCTGATCTAGAAATTTTATTTGATACATGCGGTAGATGATTTGTTGATGGATATGATGGTTCCTTCATAGATTGATGGATGTCGTAGTGTAGGATCTGAGCCGTACCAGGGAAAAGAGAGGCCCTGTGCAAATCAAAATGAGACCCTATGTGTGAAAAAAATCAAAATAATTCATCCGTTCTTCACTATAGTATGTAGTACTGACATTGGATTGGATCTGATTGGGATTTATTAGGTAGATGATACTGGCATTGCCATTGCCATTGGCATTGCTTTTTTTGGTAGATGATAGTAAACAGATTTAATAGGCATTGCATTTTAGGTTATCACTATGATTTATTATATGTATGAACTTTGTATTGTACTATGGTAGCGTACAATTCAACTTAGAGTTCAACATGTTCTGTGTAGAATGGAGGAAGCACCATGTCGACTGTGCAAGTCACGGTGCCGGACCAGCCTTTGTACTGCCACATTGTTCGGCATCTACTTCCAGCCTACTTTTGTTTTTGCAGCGGTAACAATTTATATGAACCTTCTGACAATTCATTAATTTTGTTTTTTTATTGCTATTTCCACTAATGCATTGTGTTTTTTATTTGTTTTTATCTTGCACAGATCGTCCCATGCAATGTGAGATTGGCATTCAATGAGCTCGTCGGAGACACCGTGACCTTCGACGCTCTTGGGGGGGCGTACACTATGCAGGTCGATAAGGGGCGAACGATAACCCAGATTGGAGGAGATGAATGAGATCATTTCATCACCTGCTTGCGTCTTAGTGGGGGTGAATTGATCAGCTTCTCCTTCAGAGGAGAAAGGCCCAGGATTTCTGTTATCTATCTGAATTTGATTTCCGATAGTGAGGATGAAGTTCATGAGGAGGACGATGGGGAGGATTCAGATGATGATGAGAACCCACTTGATGAAGCACTCTATGCCCAAAGACTGAGGCTGAGCGGCGATGAAATGTGCAACCTCTGGGACATGCTTCCGCTACGTGAAGACTACGTCGGGATGCCATTCGTGACCCGCCTCACAAGGACGAATGTTAAACAGCATCTCATGGTATGTTACTTACTGTGGTAATTACATGATATGCATGCTTAATAAGTGTACTAGTTGATATGATATGCATGTTGTAGTACTGTGATGATATGCCATGTGTAGAATTCATTTAGTGCATAATTTTTTATGGTATGCATGTGTTGTAGTAATGTGATATATCCTTATGTAGTGTAGTAATATGCGATGATATGGTTAGTGTATGTAGTAAACTAATGATATGCTTAATTACTGTAGTAATTTGATGATTAGCGTCTAGTGTAGTGATGTGATGATATATATGCTCAGTGTTGAATCCAATGATATATGTGTCTTCAAGTGTATGATTTGCTGAGAATTGCACGTGAAATGCTCATATATCATATCAACTGTTTTCAGAAATTACCTAAGAGGTTATCTGTTAGTTGTGGCATCGAGCCGCATGAAGAAGGCATGGCTGCTGGACTACGCCTTACCAGAACGGGCTCCATCACCACCTGTGCCTACGCAGTGGACACGGACGGTCGCACTGTCTTCAATCGGGCGGGGTGGAAGAAGTTCCTTCATGGCAAGAATCTTCGGGTAGGTCAGGGCATGCTACTCACTGTTGCGAACACCCGTCGCCGTGACTTGAGGATGATGATCACCATCAACCTCATTTAGAACTGGCTGGGCCATGTTTCGATGTGAAATGAACTTGGTATGTTAGCTCTTGTTTCCAAGTACTTGCCGTGTATTACCGTACCTATCTATCTATATATACCTAGGTTCAGTAAATGGGCCCTGTATCGCTGTGAAATGAACTTGTTATGTTTGGGGCTTGTTTTGCTGTTGCCCCAGCGGTTATTTGAGACTTCCTCCAACTTGAAACTGTCTTGACTTGTTGTTGGATGCTTGGTGTTGTTGGTTTATTTGAGACTTCCATCAATCCTATGGATGAGAAGGCGAAGGCGAAGCTCGACCTTCAGTACGACAAGCTCAAGCTGGACACAGACGTTATGACAAGCTCAAGCTGGACACAGGCACGGGCATGAAGCGCTCAAAGGCATGGTCGGTAGTATTATTACATAGACTCACGATAGCCCATGACTCTATTAGATGGAGGTGCACAGGTATTTGGCCCACAGAGCTGAACCTTTGTCTTACGCAAAGGCATCATGTGGTATTATATAGAGTCATGTTCGCGTGTGTCTGTTTTCCGAATGATTCCGTCGACTCGTTTAGACGGAGAGGCACGGGTGAGAAGCCCATCGAGGCATACTTTACTATTAGAGAGACTCATGTTCATGCGTTCATTGCGCAAACTGAACAGAACTGGGTTCTGATATGAACACTCGATGTTTACTTTGTGAGGCAATGAGTGACAGATTAGAGAGACACTGTTTTTGAAGCGCTCAAAAGGCATGGTCGATGGTATTACATAGGCTCACGGAGATGGACAGGCATTTAGCCCACAGAGCTAAACCTTTGTCTTCCGCACAGCCACAGGTGTTTTCCTTGTGAGGCACGGAATGACCTATGCGAGGGGGGCTGTTTTTAAAATGTTATTTCCTTGGATTTAAAAGCACGGACGTGAACTCCCTACGGACACGGTTCTGTATTGAGTTGCGTCACCCTTCTTTCTTGATGTTACGTATATTATTCGATATGAAAGGCATAGACGTTCGTGGCTATCTATATTTCCTTGTATTTAAAAGGGAGCGACGACACGCTTTTAAACAAAGCACAAGCACAGTGGTTCCACGACAAGCACTTCTCAATTTGCAGAAACAGCACTGTCGTGATTCTACAGGACGCTATGTTCTAGGCTGTGCACCATGTTTCCACCCAAACGTTCACCACAGGGTCATGGACATACACAGAGGAAGTGTCGTGCATTGATAACAGACGCACAGTCTTACAAATACAAGAGGCACGAGGAGGCATGTAGATTAACATCACCACAAATGAAACAGATTATACATGCGCACGCATATAGAGAGATGCATAAAAAGTGGACTACAAGAGATAAACTAAGTTGGTAATACTAAACGATCGATGGTATTAATTAATAATGGAAATTAATGACAGGCATACAATATTAGAGTCAAATTTATAGTAGAGCACACACAATAAATAGAAGTCCTGATCATGATAGATCGACTGGGTCACTGGAAACTCAAAAGTAGTAGTAGCTAGCATAAATATATAGAACTTGCCTCCAAGCATGTGGGATGTGGCTTGCAGCAAATGAACGGAGAGCCAAGGCAAGGACCTAATCAAGGCGCTCGAGCTTGTGCCCTTGATGGTCCAGAGGTTGGACGAGAAGTGGGGGCGGCGTCAGCGAGGTGGATGTGCTCCTGAACGAGCTTCGCCAAAGTTTGCCTGTGATCGAAGTAGGCCGCCATTGTCGACTCATGGACGGCGCTGCAGGTGTCCTCGTAAACAATCTGTCCGTAGATCTAGCTGAACTTGTCAATGTCATCATGCATGATGAGCCGCTGCGCGGCGAGAGCGACCTCCAGGTGGTCCTCCGGCGGCGTGCCGACCGGGAGCTGCAAGGCCATCAGCGCGTGAAAGAGATCATTCCCATGGAGGCCAGCGAGCCGGGTCACGGAAACCGAGGTGGAGGCTCGGCCTTTACGGAGGGGATGCATGGAATGGAGGCGAGCAGTCAGGTCCTTCACCTTGCTGTTGGCGAAGCTGAACTTGTGGATGAAGTCTTCCAGTGCACCCTTGAGCCAGGCGGCGAAGCTGGCGTCGAAGAAGGAACGCGCCGTGGCGGACATCAGCAACCCCTGGAGGCGCCGCAGCGCGTTGGCCTGCGGGTTGCTCTCCCTGACCACCTCGATAAGACGTACGGTGGTCGCCTGAATCGCCTCCATGGCCGATCTCTCGCCGTCTTGCTCTTGCTCTGATGGCCAGATAGTTGGATCGGAGTAGAAGAAGATGGATGGTGACGCTTTTAAGCAAAGCACAAGCACAGCGGTTCCACGACAAGCACGTCTCGATTTGCAGAAACAGCACTGTCATGGTTCTACAAGACACTATGTTCTAGACTGTGCAGCCTGTTTCCACCCAAAACGTTCACCACAGAGTCACGGACATGCACAAAGGAAGTGTCGTGAAGTGACAACAGACGCACAGTCTTCCAGGTACAAGAAGCACGCCCGCCTCTGTATTGTAAAATACTTCAGCTAACGAGTTATTTGGAGAGGCACGGCCGTAACATCACACGTGACTGCGTGTTCCAGATGATTTTAGTCGCTCGCTCTATTCACAAAAGGAAATCCAAACATACAGACGGTGCACAAAAACATGAAAACTTGATAGTTTTTTGAGCTTGTGAGTTGCTTCACGGCTGAAGAGCACAAAAACAAGTTCCTGACAACCTTACAGACAATGGATAAAGTACAAGCTGGAAGTCCAAACTAGAAAGCACGCAACAACACCTATCTTTGATAGTCGAATAACCGTTTTCAACATCCACAGGTCAATGGATCCAGCAAATCCATGACTGGACACTAGTTTGTCCAGATGTGTACTTTTAAATCCAAGTTCATATGCCTACAATACCCTGACAATATAAGACGAGCACATCTAGAAGCCTTGTTGCCCCATTGAAGCACCTCTTCTCGATGTTCATAAAATCCTTCAGTGATGTTGTCTGGGGGGAGAGAAACTTAAGCCTCATAGTCTCTAACTCCTTTGCGTTCCAAACAAAGAACGTTGCAAATTCAATGTTTTTGTTGTAGTGTACATATTTTTCTAGCGTTACTGTCTTCAGGCGAATGTCATGTTGTTTGAGAAACACCCGGTGCTTGTGGCGCCACTTATTTGTTACACCTTCCTCGCGGCATACTCCTCCCTGAAAATGCATGAAGAGTGAGATTACTCGAGGACTACAAAGGGAGATAGAGGACTCCAATATAGTACGCTATACATTGTATGCGCTTTCAATGTGTCTGGAAATCGTTACCTCTATAAACAGGTTCTCTAGGCTAGGAAAGCATCGCATCAAGGCAACAACCTTGTTCAGATTTAATGACATGTGGATAAGCAGGGTCTTCACAGATTGAACCGCCATTGATAGGCTGACTACAGACAAAGCCTGCGTCAAGCACATGTCATAAAATTAGCTGGATAAAAAGGTCGCGTGACATGAAACTTCGGCACTGCAAGGAATGCAAGTAAAGAGTATAGTGCAAAAGGTGAGTACCTCGATAACTGTAGAGCCAAAAACAATCTTGGATTCAGGAAATCCTTCATAAAAATTACCCAAACACTCAAGCTTAGGTGCAGAAAAGACAGTTATCTGCAAGTGTCAGCTCTGAATATCGTGAATCAATCGTTTAAGTGAGGGTGCATCCTCAACAACGAATTCACCATTCTCACAAAGGATAGAGATGACTTCAACCTTGCCTGAGTTTATTCTGATGCAGTGGTCCAAGTTATTGCAAACCAGTAGGAGCCACTTGAGGGCAGGGCAACCATGGTTGATTATGCTTTGCAGTGAGACGTCTCATATATCAACTTCCAAAAACGAAAGCCTCTTGAGGAGTGGAAGATTAAATGATCGTGCATACTTATCAGGTATCTGGCAAAGAGCAAATGTGACGGTGTGCAGTGAGGAGGAAAACAGCAGCATGGAAGTCGGTGGTGAGGGCGCGGACGAAGAGATTTCGTGTGGTAGTCTGATGGTTTTTCCCACAAAATGTGGGAACATGTAATAGAACTCAAGAACCTGGGATTCTTCAGTCTTGGGGATCGAAGCCAGGCTTCAACTGTAGAGGTTCTGCAGTGGAGGTAGCACGCCGGAATGCAGAGACGATGAACTGTGCCAGGTTGAAAACTACATCGAGTTCCAAAATATCTAATGCAAATGACATCTTTACTGGGGAGCATGGACAGTACGTCGATATGAACTGTTTCTAGGGGCTTAAAAAAGATGACCGACAGGGATCTCACTATAGTCGAGATTGAGAGGAGCGGTGCGCCAAACAGGGCACCACCGACGTGCGAGGATTTGAGTGTGAATGCCTTCCTTAGTGGACAAACGGGATATGATCTCACCGAGGACACCGTCCGGGAGGTCGCTGATGCAGTCCGGACCAGTATGATCTTCTTGATCCTCGGATCCAGAGGCGCACCCTCGCCGCTTCCAGCCATTACCGCCAAACCACCAGAGGAAGGCGTCGCCGGTGGTGCGAGCCTCGCCCTCTTGGTGCTCGGGGCACCGGAGTTGACCTCCCTCTCCGTCTCCATTGCTGGGATCGCGCCGCCTGTGAGCGCCGCTTTATGTGGCGTGGATCTGGACAGACGGTGGATCTGGAGAAATGGACTAGCCTGTCAATCCACGAAATGACTTAAATACCCACGACGAGGAGCGGAGGGGTCCAGATTAATTACTTCTTCTATTTTTCTTTCTGGCAGGAGGACCCGGGTTAAGTACTACTTGTACCAAGTCAATGGTATATGGGTGCTTGAAACATTAAATAAAACCACGACTTTCAAGGTATGAAATGCACTGTTGCACATGCAGACCAGGCACGGGCGTGCCCCTCAGTGCTTTAATTATTTACGGCACACATTCACTAGAAGAATCTATTCGACACCGGAAGCACGGTGGACTCAGTAGGAAAGAGACGCACGCACGTGAGGCCCATGAAGGCATGGGCTAGCACTCTCTGCAGCCACGGTTATATACGTTTGTGACTCTCTGTGTTTCAGTCATTAGGGTCACAGGCACATGCGCCAAATCCACAAAGGCATCGTGTGGTATTATATAGAGTCATGTTCGCTTGTGTTCCTGTTCTGAATGATTTAGTCGACTCGTTCAGACAGAGAAGCAAGGACGAGCAGCCCATGGAGGCATACTTTAGTATTAGGCAGGGTCACAATCATGCGTTTATTACGCATGGTCGATGGTATTACACAGAGTCATGCTCGCCTGTGAGACTTGACCAGACGGAGATGCACGACCGTCTAGCCCACGGAACTGAACCTTTGTCTTACGCACAGCCACGGGCGTTTACTCTATGAAGCACAGTATTGCCTATTATGAGAGACGCTAATTTTAAAAGCTCATTTCCTTGTATTTAAAAGCATAGAGGTTAAGTCCATACAGACACGGTTCAGTACCGAGTTGCGTCACGCTTCTTTCTTGATAAGGACGTTGACGTTCGTGGCTATCTGTGTTTCAGTGTCAAGGGTCACAAGCACGGGCATACATCCCTCAAAGGCATGGCGTGCTATTATATAGAGTCACGCACAAAGGTTTTCCGATTGTGTTCCGAATGAGTCGGTGGACTCGGTCAAAAGGAGACGCACGGGCGTCCAGCACACGGAGGCATGGTTCGTTCCTACCCGGAGTCATGTTTGTGCGTTTATTACGGAAACCTAGTAGAATCGGGCGACTGTCCTTGTTACAATTGTTTTCGTTGTAAGATTTTTAACTCAAATGCACAAAAGGCGACTTTGTATGTTTAGTAGCGTCACGATCCTTTACGCACAAAGACGACTTTTTGTGTGTCAGTGTTTCAGGTCACAGGCACGGTTGTCAAACTCACAAACGCATGACGTGTAATTATCCAGAGTCACCTTGGTGTCTCTTTGTTTTCCAAATGCATCCGTTGACTATATTACCAGGACAGGCACGGTCGGGATGGCGATGGAGGCATGCTTGTGTTTTGTGCGGAGCCACGTTCGTGCGTTGATTGCGGAAACACAATGTTTCGATGGGCGTCTCCACGTATTCAGGTGTGAACGCCACGTGGCGCCGCCACGGAAACCCAAGGGTCCGACGGACGTCTCCTCCGGTGACGCCGGTCTGGCCCATCGCCCGAGGCCAGGCTCCGGCTATTTAAGGCGGACGGACGGCGTCTCGAAACCCTAGCCACACCCTCTTTCTTGGACTGTCTAGATCCACGCCACATAAAGCAGCGCTCGCAGGCAGCGCGATCCCAGCAATGGAAACAGAGAGGGAGGTCAACTCCGGTGCCCCGAGCACCAAGAGGACAAGGCTCATGCCACCGACGACGCCTTCCTCTGGTGGTTTGGCGGTAGCGGCTGGAAGCGGCGAGGGTGCGCCTACTGGATCCGAGGATCAAGAAGAGTAGTCTGGTCCGGACCGCATCAGCAACCTCCCGGACGGTGTCCTCGGTGAGATCATATCCCGTCTATCCACTAAGGAAGGCGTTCGCACTCAAATCCTCGCACGTCGGTGGCGCCCTGTTTGGCGCGCCGCTCCTCTGAATCTGGACTGCCGTGAGATCCCTGTCCCACATCTTTTTAACCCTCTAGATCAAGTACATTTCGAGTTGGTCACCGCGAACTCCGCCACACCGGAGGAACTCGTCCGCGTAACATACACTGGAACTTTTTTTAGAGGAGAACATGTCGGTGAAGATAATTCCTATGATGATTCGTACCTTCCAGAGGCCATCCTCTCCGGGCGTCGGAGTGCAGTTCGCCGCCTCTGCATTCCGGCATTCTACCTCCACTGCAGGCACTCCACAGTCGACGACTGGCTTCGATCCCCAAGACTGAACAATCTCCAGGTGCTCGAGTTTTACTACCTGTTCCCACCATGCTTGAGACAACATGACATAGGGCCATTCTCATGCCCTTCGCTCATGCCATCACCACCAGCATTAAACCCTTAGATTTCCTCCTCTCTCAAAACCATCGCCTTTGCTCTTTGCAAGTTACCAGACAATTATGTACGTGTGCTTAAACTACCACTGCTCAGGAGACTCTCACTAGTAGATGTTGATGTATGAGACGTCTCATTACAAAGCATCATCAGCTCTACTTCTCCTACACTTGAGTCTCTGCTGCTTGTTTGGACAGTCAGGCACCATTGCATCAGAATAAACTCACCTAACCTTATAAGCATCGGCATTTCTGGTTACTATGGGAAAATTGTTATAGAAGATGCCTCATCACTTCAACGGTTGGTTTGTGATGGTGATTGCAAAAAGTTGCGGATAGTTATCACCTCTGCACCTAAACTGCAGGTCATGGGCAAATTATCTAATATTTTCTGTGAATCCGGTGTCACAAATGACCGTATAATTATTCAGGTACTGACTTTCAACAATACTTTCACCTCCATTCATTGGTACGAACAAGTTCCATGCAATTCAACCTTCACTCTACTAATATTATGTTTTATTCTACATGAAGTGTTTGCCGACAGTCAGCACATCCACAACGGTTCATTCTATCAAGACGTTGTCTATCAGCATGGATTATGACCTGCACGCAGTCTTTTCCTTGGTGGAACACTTCCGAAGCTTGGAAAACTTGTATATCGAGGTGATGCTTCTCACACAAATTGTAAAACACATACCATGCATGGTGTAGAACTCCATTCAACAAAAAAACGCCACTTACATTTGTATGTAATGGACAAAGGTGTATATAGTCATGGACCGGTATTAGGACAAAACTAAAAAAAGCTTTTATTACAACAGAGGTTATAGAATTATTCCTTCACTTGCTCTCCCAGCAGAATCACTCTTTATGGAGCTTAACCATTTCAAATCTTCATGTTTATTCAGGAAATAGCCTCTAATGAAGAAAGTCTTGCGAACGACTGTTCTTGCAAGCACCATCATGATGTTCGTTTGAAGTCACTGACGCTAGAAAGCTATGTTCAATGCGAGAAAAGCATTCGATTTGCGATATTCTTTATTCTCAATGCAGCACAGTTGCAGACTATGAGGATCAAGTTTCTTCTTCAGGAAGACTTCACGGAAGAATTCTACAAACAGCAACAAGACGTGTTTCAGTGGGACAAAAAGGCTTCTAAACATGCTTGCCTTAGGTTGTCGCCAAGTTGCAACCACGGGAACTTGGATCTAAGGAACGCATGTGTTGAGCACCTGGATTTAAAGGATCCATTCACTTGTAAGTGCTGAAAACAGTGCTGGAGTGAGATGTTGCCGCCACTTTCCGGTTTGGAATTTACGTAGGTGTGGTGAAACAATGCCCATACCTTTTTTGCTCAATCTGTAACCTTGCCAACAGCGAACTCGGTATTTCGGTCTTTTGCTCATGCCGTACATTTCATTAACTAAAAGGGCTTCAAGTCTCTGCAGCCACGGCTATGTACATTTGTGACTTTCTGTGTTTCAGTGATAAGGGTCACAGGCACGGGCGTCAAATCCGCAAAGGCATCGTGTTGTATTATATAGAGTCATGTTCCCTTGTGCTAGCGTTTATGTTCCGAATGATTTAGTGAACCACGGTTTGTTAGCAAACACACAGACGATCATGCCTTTGTAGAAAAGTGATTCGAGACGCACTGTTCTACCTGTCACACAGGCACGACCATGGCAAACGCACGGTTTGCCACGAACCACACAACAGCCGTGAAGTGATACGACGCGCACTATTCTACATGCCACACAGGCACGCCCGTGATTCCACGTGCTTCAGTAGCACGTAAAGACGTAATTCTTTCACAGGAAACGCCGGGAACCTACTGTCAGGCAATATATCCATTTGTAAAACAGAAACGCAAACACAACCGTGACCCGTTGTGTTTGAAATCTTTGCATCACAGAAGCACCGCGTGAAGGCACATGAAGTACGGTTGGACACGCATCGCAAGGACGGTTATGCACATGAGGTACTGTTTGGGATATAACTATTGGTGTAACCCGCCCAGGAGGGGCCGGGTTACGCTATAGCAATTCGTTATATGAAGCCCAATATCAAGCTTGAAGATGGCGGTTCAGTAAAGGGCCTAAAGCCCATGGGCGACTTAAGGCCCGTAGTGATAAACCGTCGTAATGGCGTGACTTGTGTTGTAAGGCAAGATTAACTAGTTACCGAGCCGGATACTGTTTATAAGCCGGCCGGGACTCTGTAGGCCGCGGGGCGTCAACCCGTGTATATAAGGGGATGACCCACCGGCGGTTTAAGGGAGAGAACATCAAATCGGTAGCCAGGCATAGCGGATTTGCTCCCTGGTCATCGAAACCCTAGTAATTCCACCTCAACTGGAGTAGGCTTTTACCTTCACCGTAAGGGGCCGAACCAGTATAACCCTCGTGTCCTTTGTCCCGCTTTAACCCCTTTAAGCTTCCTAGTTGCGATGGCTCCACAACTAAGTCCTTTCACAAGGGCATCTGCCGTGACTATTCCACGACAGTTGGCGCCCACCGTGGGGCTAGCACACGGTGGATTTGAGTTCTTGAAGGGCAGCTCCGAAGGGCTCAAGGGATACGCTGTGGGCCAGATGACCAACAGTCGTCGTGGCAAGCTCTAAATCAACGACGCAGGCTGGCGCCCCGACGCCGGCTCAATCGAGTACGGGTACCGGGTCCCCTTCGGCGGAATCCACGTTTTCATTGGCAAGATCGGTGAGCCGGGCCCTGAGCCGGACATCTGCACCGACCTCATCGAGACGGCTCAGCGTGCGAGACCCGCCCGGACTCTGCCTGCCTTGAAGCGTGCTTTCGTGGGATGCATCCACGGAGGACTCTCTGAAGGATCTAGATCTAGCGATGAGACGACCATCTGTTCTGATGATGAATCATCCACAGGTGAGACAGACTCGTTGTATCAACTTCGAGACGGCAGGCTCGGGGGTTGTTCCGATGGCGACAGTATTCCGGACCCTTTTGAGCCGCCAAGCCGGGTTGGAATCTTCATGGCCGGCACGCAACCTGTTTAAAACTCCACCGCTGGGGCAGGAGGCCCTGTGCACTCGCCGGCTCAGGTGCTGATGGATCTCACGGATAAGATGACTGCCCTGCTAACCGCCACGGTCGTCCCAGCGGATCAAGCTCAACATGATGCGGAGGTGGCACAGTTAAAGCTGGATATAGCACGAGCCAAGGAAGACCTGGCAGCGGAAGGAATCAGGATGGCTGCAGAACGGGCGGCTCTGGATGCCCAGACTCAACTGATTCACGTGCAGTCTTTCCGGCTCACGATGGATCAGAACGCATCCAATGAGGTCATGAGAAGGAGGCATCAGAAGGCTCAATCTCGGCTCCCTCTGGTTTATGATCCTCGAAACCTCTTCAACACGCCCGGTGCAGGGCCCGGTAACCCGCCAGAAATCACGGCACCCGAGGCTGGAACGCCGGTTCAGCCGCAAGTGATGGGGCCTCCCCGTGTGAATACTGCCCCACCTCAATACGTGCCAATACCATCGGGTCATTATCCAATCCGTTGGAAAACATGATCGCTGCAGCGGCGCGACTGGCGGCTCTCCCAGTCGAGGGTGACTCTCCAACGGCGGTCGAAACCCGCAGGGTCAGAGAACTTCTTCAGACGGCTTTGGCACAACAGGAGGCATATTCATATAGCCGGGACAGGATTCATTCAACCCCTTGTCCAAGCCGGAGCCCAAGTTATAGCAGACACATGGTTTCAGCGGCCGACTCAAGCAACGTCCGGCGCCGTGACTTGCCAGCTGGCCATGGCCCGGCGCATAATGGAGCCTTTTACGCGGTAGACCAAGACAGAGCACGTCAAGAGGCGGAGCAGGCGGCTCAGCTAACAGCTTACCAACCCCTCCCGGTTTATCCGACGGCTTCTATCGAGGCAGGCATAGCTACGAGGACCGGAGGTGTCCCTTGTCTGGTGCCGGCTCTCCGTAACGAACGTCTGCCCAAGGATTTCAAAGGACCTAGGAAGGTACCTAATTACACGGCTGATTTACAGCCCGGAGCATGGATTGAAAGCTATGAGATGTCTATGGAGTTGCTGGAGGTCAGCGAAGTGGCAACGGCCAAATACTTCACCATGATGTTGGACGGGACTGCCCACACTTGGTTGAAGGGACTGCCACCTAATTCAATCGGGTCATGGGCAGAGCTGAAAGCCCGGTTCATCCAAAACTTCAAAGATACATGTAGGCAATCTATGTCAATTGTGGATTTGACTAACTGCAAGCAGCAAGAAGGAGAGTCTACAACCCATTGGGTACGCCGGGTCAAGGAAATAATACATTCGTCTGATAAGATGGATGCCGGCTCTGCGGTCTTAATGTTGGAGCAAAATTGTCGTTTTGCGCCCCTGAAGATGAAGCTTGGGCGGCTCAAGCGCGATTGCAACGATATGGGTACACTGATGGTGGCTCTGGTCAAGTACACCGACTCTGATAGTACCAAGGATCCCGCGTCTGATGAGGAAAAGACAGGGAAGGGAAAGAAGAATGGCAACGGCAAGGGCCCTCAGCATAACCCGGCGAGTCGGGGAGGTAATAACCGTAAGGCTGATGATGGTACGGAGTTTGTGGCCAACACCAACACGCAGGGTAACAATCACCGACGTAAGGGGAGACAGCCTCCCCGGTCTGGCGGGTCAGGCCCGACGCTTGAGCAGTTGTTAAATGAGCCCTGCCCAAGGCATGGCTCTAGGGAGAAGCCGGCCACTCATCTATGGAAAGACTGCGCGATCATGAAAGCTTTCAAGAATTCCAGCATGTTCAACGGCAACAATGGGCAGGGCGGCCGCTTTCATGGCCCGGGCGGCGGTTCAAATTCCAATTTGCAGAATTCTCAAAGTAATCACGGTGGTTTTAACCAGCAATCTAGCCAGGGTAATCAGCTGCAGCAGCAGGGGGGATACCAGACCCATCCAAAGCAGCTCAACAGTGGACAGTATCATGTGTTTACTACCAGTTTGTGCAAGCGACACCAGAAGCTTCATAAGAGGGCTGTGAACGCTGTTGAGCCGGCAGTTCCACGTTACTTGCGATGGTCTGAGCAGCCGATTGTATGGAGTAGGGAAGATCACCCTCCCCGGGTTGATAATCCAGGTCACCTGGCCTTGGTGGTGGCTCCTCAAGTTGGTGGGTATAAATTCACTAAGGTACTCATGGACGGAGACAGTAGCATCAACATCCTCTATTATGAGACCTTCCGTCGTATGGGATTAACTGATAAAAACCTCAACCAGTCCAATACTATTTTCCATGGTGTGGTGCCCGGTAAGTCGGCGTATCTCGTTGGTAAGATCGAGCTGGAAGTAGCCTTTGGAGATGAGTACAACTACACGGCGGAAAAGCTGACTTTTGAGGTGGTCAAAATAAGAAGCCCGTACCATGCTTTATTTGGGCGGCCGGCTTACGCCAAGTTCATGGCATGGTCGTGTTACGTATATTTGCAGCTCAAGATGCCGGGTCACAGTGGGACCATTACGGTTCATGGCAGCCGAAAGATAGCCTTGGAGTGCGACGAAGGTGACGCTGCTTACGCTGAATCTGTTTGTGCGACAGAGGAATTAAAGTTCTACAAGGATAATGTTGACCCGGCAGATATGACGTCTTTGAAAAAGCCGACCACGGAGCATGAGCCGGTAATGTAATTTAAGTCGGCCAATGAGACTAAGCTTATTGACTTTGTGCCAGGCGACTCATCTAAGCAGTTCAGCATCAGTGCCGATCTGGATCCTAAATAGGAAAGCGCGCTCATCGAGTTCATCCGTGAGAACCGGGACATCTTTGCATGGAAACCTTCTGACATGCCGGGTGTACCGAGAGAACTCGCTAAGCACACTCTTAATATTGATCCAAAATTTAAGCCAATCAAGCAATTTCTCCGGCGGTTTAATGAGGAGAGGCGGAAAGCCATTGGTGAGGAAGTAGCCCGGCTCTTGGCGGCCGGGTTCATCGTTGATGTCTTTCATCCAGAATGACTAGCTAACCCGGTGCTCGTGCTCAAGAAGAACGGTACCTGGCGTATGTGTGTGGATTATACGGATTTAAACAAGGCTTGTCTGGCTGATCCTTTTGCTCTCCCCCGTATTGATCAAATTATTGATGCTAGGGCGGGTTGTGAGCATTTAAGTTTTTTGGATGCTTACTCTGGATACCATCAGATCAAAATGGCAGTTAAGGACCAAGAGAAGATAGCGTTCACTACCCCTTTTGGAGCCTTCTGTTATGTGTCTATGTCGTTTGGGCTCAAGAGCGCCCAGGCGACTTACCAGCGGTGCGTACGGAATTGTCTTCATAATCAGATTGGGCGCAACGTTCATGCCTATGTGGATGATATTGTGGTAAAATCCAGAGAGAAGGAGACCTTGATAGACGATCTAAGGGAGACCTTTCGTAATCTCCGGGTCTACAAGATGATGCTTAACCCGGCCAAGTGTGTCTTTGGTGTTCCTGCAGGCAAGCTCTTGGGTTTTCTGGTTTCTCATAGAGGCATTGAAGCTAACCCGGAGAAGATCAAGGCAATCACCTCTCTGGCTAAGCCGGCGTGTATAAATGAGGTCCAGCGTCTGGCAGGTCGGATCGCTGCTTTAAGTCGATTTATAAGCCGGTTGGGGGAAAAAGGCCATACCGCTGTATCAGATGATGAAGAAAACAGATGACTTTGTCTGGAGTGATGCTACCAACACCGCTTTTGAGGATTTGAAAAGACAGTTAGCTGAACCGCCAGTTCTTGCTGCTCCTGTTGATAAGGAGCCCTTATTATTGTCTGTAGCCGCTAACACATGAGCCGTCAGTGTGGCCATCGTGGTGGAGCGCAAGGAGGCGGGTAAGGAACATCTGGTTCAGCGGCCGGTTTACTACGTCAGCGAAGTACTTATTGAGTCCAAGCAACGGTATCCATATTGGCAGAAGCTTGTTTATGGGGTATTCATGGCAAGCCGGAAACTTAAGCAATATTTCCAGGGCCACCCTATCACTTTGGTTAGTTCTGCTCCTTTAGGAGATATCATCCAAAACAGAGAAGCCACAGGGAGAGTCGCTAAGTGGGCCATTGAACTTGGGCCTCATGGTCTAAAGTATGTGCCACGCACGACTATCAAATCACAAGCATTGGTAGATTTCATCAATGATTGGACAGAGCTGCAGATGCCTGAAGAGAAACCGGATAACACATACTGGACTATTCACTTCGACGGGTCCAGGCAATTGGAGGGCTCGGGGGCTAGAGTCATGTTAGCTTCCCCTCGAGGTGACAAATCTTGTTATGTACTATGGTTGATGTTTCCCTGTACTAACAATGCAGCTGAGTACGAGGCCTTGCTCCATGGTCTTCGGATGGCTAAGGAGATGAGCTTAAGCCGGGTAAGGTGCTTTGGCGACTCAGATTTGGTGGCCCAACAAGTATCAGGCAAGTGGGATTCCAAGGACCCCCTCATGGCGGCTTACCGCCGGGAAGTTGATGCCATTGCCGGACATTTTCAGGGTTACCAAGTAGAGCACATTGACCGCAGAAAGAACGAGGTGGCTGATGCCTTAAGCCGGCTGGGCTTTCAGCGAAAGCCGGTGCCGCCTAATACTTTCTTGGATATTCTGCATAACCCTTCTGTCAAGTTACCTACAGAGGAAGACTTGGCTGTTCCAGACCCTAAAGCACAGTTGGTGGCGGCTCTTCATGTTATCCCAGATTGGACAGTATCATACTTGGCTTACATGACCCGGGGAGAATTGCCTGAGGATAAAATTTTGGCCAGACAGATAACCCGGCGGTCTAAGTCAATGATAATTGCCAATGGCGAGTTGCATCATCGCAGTGTCACTGGGGCTTTTCAGCATTGTGTTTCCCCTGAGGAAGGGCAAGAAATTTTACGAGAGATTCACGAGGGGGATTGTGGCCATCATGCCGGCTCAAAATCCCTTATGGCCATAGCTTTTCGTCACGGTTTTTATTGGCCGACGGCTCATGCTTATGCAGAGGACTTAGTCAGTAAATGTGATGGTTGTCAGAAGTTCTCAAGACGTGCTCACGTGCCGGCTCAAGAGTTGAGGATGATTCCAATCACTTGGCCGTTTGCAGTCTGGGGGCTTGACATGGTTGGACCTTTCAAAAGGTCCAAGGATAAGAAGACCCACCTCTTGGTGGCGGTTGACAAGTTCACAAAGTGGGTTGAGGCAGAGCCAGTTAGTAAGTGTGATGCGGCCACGATGGTTCAGTTCATGAAAAAGGTGATATTTCGCTTTCGTTTTCCACACAGCATTATAACTGACAATGGTACCAATCTGTCTAGAGGCGCCATGGAAGAATTTTGTCAACGAGAGCATATTCCACTTGATGTTTCATCAGTGGCTCACCCCCAATCCAATGGTCAAGCTGAGAGAGCCAATCGGGAAATCTTGAAAGGCATCAAGCCCCGGCTTTTGGTCCCTTTGCAGCGGACGCCGGGTTGTTGGGTGGAGGAGTTACCCTCTGTGATATGGAGCATCAATACTACTCCTAATAGGTCTACGGGTTATACGCCTTTCTTCATGGTTTACGGAGCCGAGGCGGTTCTCCCTAGCGACATCCGTCATGACTCGCCTCGTGTGGCGGCTTATGTTGAGACGGACAATGAACAAGCGCGTCAGGATGCTCTTGACTTGTTGGACGAACAGCGTGATATAGCAGCAGCTCGCTCGGCGATTTACCAATAAGACCTGCGCCACTATCACAGCCACCGGGTTAAGTCCAGAACCTTTCAGGAAGGTGACTTGGTGCTCCGGTTCATCCAGGATCAAACCGATGCACACAAGTTATCCCCACCTTGGGAAGGGCCCTTTGTGGTCAGCAAGAACTTGCACAACGGGTCATACTACCTCATCGATGTTCGAGAGCACAAAAATTCACGTAAGTCGGAGGAGGAGACCCGCCGGCCGTGGAATATAGCTCAGCTTCGGCCTTATTACACTTGAGCCACCGGCTCTCATAATGTACATACTTCCGTGACAATGTATATATTATGATAAATAATAAAGCAGGACCTCTGTCCTTTTTCCCCTCAAAGGTAAATGTGTCATTGTTATTTCCATTATGATCTCACATGGTCACTTGGGGGCTGATCTGGCTTATGATCGTATTCGAATCTAGCCGCTAAAAATCATGATCACTAGGGGGCTTCCTGTTCAAACATAGGTCGTATTCGAACCAAAGAGAACATAGCTGTCGATACCCTTTTGATCGGCACACTGCCGAGCTCATTGGGGAGTTTCTTGGTCATATTTGAACCATAGCTCAACCCCCTTTGAGAACCGACCTGGATCGTATTCGAATCAGCGTCGTTAAACAACTCTCAAGGTCATTTGGGGGCTTCCTGTTCAGACATAGGTCGTATTCGAACCAAAGAGAACATAGCTGTCGGTACCCTCTTGATCGGCAACGCCAAAGCCATTGGGGGCTATATGATCGTATTCGAATCTTAGCTTAACCCCTTTGGGATGGTTTTCTGATCGTATTCGAATCAGAAGCCTCTAAGTTTTTTGAAGTCTTTTCTTGTAAACAATGTTTGGATTCCATTTGAAGTTCTTTTTTATCATGTCTAGAGTGTTCAAGGGTGGTTCCTATTCCACCGGCTTAACCTTGACCAATAAAGATGATCGCACATAATAGACATCGTATTACAGAGTTGGGTTCTCACCCTCATTGTTCGAGTCACATAAACCGGAAGTATAATCGAAGGGTCACAGGTATGATGTTGTGGTTGTTTCGAAGATATAATTGAGAACCAGCTTTTTATGATTTTGACTCCGGGTTATATGTAAAATATATGACCCTCTATGCGGTAAGCCGCCAAGGGACTTGTAATTGGTTCTCTATGCAGGACAGTTAAAGGCAGCCCTTTAAACATAAGGAAGTAGAGGATCAGCATAAAACAGGGGAATATAAGATGGCGGCTTAAACAGTGTTGAGCGCCACACAGGTGCGCGATGGCACGACAAAAATAAGTGTTTTCCTACTCTATTACATGACTCCCCGAGTCCAAATAGTGAAGCATTGTTTTTTATCAAAACATAAATATGAGTTGTCTGAGGAGTCAAAGGTGTTGTTGGGCTGATGCTTCCGGTTCATCCCTTTCCACTCCTCCGGCTGTTTCCCTGTCCTGGAAAGTTGATGATTTCCAGTCAATGCCACTCAAGGCTTCAAATTCAGCTTCATCATCAATTAACCCGGCCGGATCAACTTCAGGGGCGAAAGAATGCTTATGAGGGGGAGGGATCAGACTGATTGCCTCATAGTGTGGTGTTGGAATTCTCTGATTATCGGCGTCATAACCCGGTTGATATTTGCTAAGATCCGTATCATTACCGATCAGAGTGGCCACAGGACGTACGTCCTTCACGCAAGCGGCGAAATCCTTCTGGTCAAATGGGGTGCTGTCCTCCTTCAAACTGGGATAACCAAGGGCGATGTCGGCCGAGTCTAGCTCCGGTAGCCACGCCTTGGCCCGGCTTAAAGCAGCTATGGCTCCGGCTCTCGCAGAAGCTCGTCTCAATTCCTGGAAATGTTGAGGTAGCACGGCAAGCCGCCTTAGCACATCCGCCAGATGAGTGGGAACTTCATTTGACAGAGCCACGACGGCTAAGGCGCGTTGTGACCCGGTGTAGAGTTGTTCCACCAGGGTATAAACGGCCTTCAGTTTTGTCAGGATGTTCTGGTTGAGATTGGCACTCCTGGAGCCTGCATTACAAGGTTAGGTGAGCTTAGGACAATTGAGATATTTGTTGAAAAAGATTCAAGCTAGCTAACACATGCAGAATAACTTACCACGACAGGTACGGTTAGGCACAGTGCAGGGACATAATTGCAGGTGTCACCGTTGTTACGCGTTTTTTAAAAGCACGGGCTTGCACTCTTTGTGTTTCAGTCATTAGGGTCACAGCCACGGGCGTCAAATCCACAAAAGCATCGTGTGGTATTAAATAGAGTCATGTTCACTTGTGTTTGTGTTCCGAATGATTCAGTCGACTCGTTAAGACGGAGAAGCATGGACGAGCAGCCCATGGAGGCATACTTTAGTATTAGGAAGGGTCACAATCATGCGTTTATTGCGCATGGTCGATGGCATTACACAGAGTCATGCTCGCCTGTGAGACTCGATCAGACGAAGATGCACGGGCGTCTAGCGCACGGAACTGAACCTTTGTCTTACGCACATCCACGGGCATTTACTGTATGAAGCATAGTATTGCCTATATGAGAGACGCTGATTTTAAAAGCTTATTTCCTTGTATTTAAAAGCACAGACGTGAAGTCCATACAGACACGGTTCCGTACTGAGTTGCGTCACGCTTCTTTCTTGATAAAGGCGTCGACGTTCGTGACTATCTGTGTTTCAGTGTCAAGGGTCACAAGCACGGGCATACAAGCCTCAAAGGATTTCTAATTATATATAGTCACGCACAGAGGTTTTCTAATTGTATTCTGAATGAGTCGATGGACTCGGTCAGTCGGAGAGGCACAGACGTCAAGCCTACGGAGGCATGGTTTGTTCTTACCAGGAGTCACATTTGTGCGTTTATTACGGAAACCCAATAGAATCGGGGGACTGTCGTTGTTACAATTGTTTTCGTTGTAAGATTTCAACTCAAATGCACGAAGGCGACTTTATATGTTTAGTACCGTCACGGTCCTTTACGCATGAAGACGACTTTCTGTGTGTCAGTGTTTCAGGTCACAGGCACGGTTGTCAAGCCCACAAACGCATGACATGTAATTACCCGGAGTCACCTTCGTGTCTGTTTGTGTCACCAGGAGAGGCATGGTCAGGATGCCGGGGGAGGCATGCTTGTGTTTTACGTGGAGCCACGTTCGTGTATTGATTGCGGAAACCCAACGTTTCGACGAGCGTCTCCTCCTACTCGGGTGTGAACGACACGTGGCCCCGCTCCGGAAACCCAAGGGTCCGACGAGCGTCTCCTCCCGTGACGCCGCTCTGGCTCGTCGCCCGAGGTCAGCTTCAGCTATTTAAGCCGGTCGGAGTCTCGAAACCCTAGCCACACACTCTTCCCCCCTCTGCCCGCCGCCAGGCCATCCATTCCTCTTGCTGCTCTCTATCCTGACCCTCTCCGCCATGGCTGGTCAGGAGGATACTATTGCAGAACACCTTGTCCAGACACTGGATGAGATCAAGAATGGCAAGCGTTCCTCATCTGTAAGTTCAATCTGCTTCCGCTTCATTCGTTTTACCTTTCCGTCGGCTACTTGATTTAGTTGTGAAACGTGAATAAGCCAGACAGAATCTCGAAACCCTAGCCACATCCCCTTCCTGCTTTTTGTCCGCCTCCAGGCCATCCACACCTCTTGTTGTTCTCTATCCTGACACTCTCAGCCATGGCTGTGCAGGATGACACTACTCAGCAGATCTCGGCTGTCGAGGCTATCTCATCTGTAAGTTCTCTCTGCTTCCGCTTCATCCATTTTTTCTTTCTATCCGCTACTTGATTTAGTTGTGAAACATGGATTATTGTGGCGAGCTTCCTCCAAAGTTGATCAGGGTGCGTCCTGCCATCAATCTGACACCTTCTGGTTTGTCCAGGTGTAGAACATGCTCGAGGATCTCCTGGAGAGAGCCACGAAGTTGGACGAGGAGACCAAAGCCACCATTGCACGTTTTATGAATGACAAAGCGCAGCTCGTCCTTCAGCGCGACCAGCTGAAGCTGGAATCATATGTTATGAAAAAACAGATAGAGGAACTTCGCACCGAGCAACCAAAAAAGAAGTCTCACCGGACTAAGTAGACAGCAGCGACCCTAATCATCGTATCTAAAGATACTAAGCAGTGCACTGAAAGTTTCTTATTTTGTCTTGTGTTACCTCATGTGGTCAGTAACTTTGATAGTTTTGCTTTCCTGGGTCACGTTCATTCCAAGTTTATGGGTACAGATGTGAACATTAATGTAATGGCCCATTCAAGAGACATTGTTTTTAATAACACGGACGTGAAGTCTCTGCAGCCAAGGTTCTTTGTACCAGCTACAGTCATGTCTTGTGCACTCACGAAGGCGTGGAAGTTCATGCCTTTCTTTGTTTCGGTGTTTCGGGTCACAGGCACGGGCATAAAACGCTCAAAGGCATGGTCGTTGCGTTTACTCTGTGAGGCATGGAATGACCTATGTGAGATAGCCTGTTTTTAGAAGTTTATTTTCTTCGATTTAAAAGAACGGATGTGAACTGCCTACGGACACGGTTCCTTATTGAGCTGCGTCACGCTTCTTTCTTGATGTTATGTATATTGTTGGATAAAGGCATGGACATCGTGGTTGTCTGTGTTTCAGTGTTAAGGGTCACAGGCACGGGCATAAAACGCTCAAAGGCATGGTCATTGCGTTTACTCTATGAGGCACGGAATGACCCATGTGAGATAGCCTGTTTTTAAAAGTTTATTTCCTTCGATTTAAAAGAACGGATGTGAACTCCCTGCGGACATAGTTCCTTATTGAGCTGCATCATGCTTCTTTCTTGATGTTACGTATATTGTTCGATAAAGGCGTGGACATCGTGGCTGTCTATGTTTCAGTGTTAAGGGTCACTAGCACGGTCATGAAACGCTCAAAGGCATGGTCGGTGGTATTACATGGAGTCATGCTCACGGATCGAGAGGAAGCACGGTTGCCGCTTCCTTCCGCTCCGACGACAAGCACACCATGAGAAGGCGGCGTCGCCGGCGGAGACACTCTGGACCTCTTGGCGGCACACCACGAGCAGCGCATTCCATCTTCACCTCCATTGCTGCGGTGGTGCCGCCTACGACCAGTGTTCGCTGGATCTGGAAGAGGCACGACGAGAAGCCCATGGAGGCATACTTTAGTATTAGGCAGAGTCACGTTCATTCGTTTATTGTGCAAACTGTACATTTCATTAGCTAAACGGGCTTGAAGTCTCTGCAGCCACGGTTATCTGTGTTTGTGACTTTTTGTATTTTAGTGATAAGGGTCGTAGACACGGGCATCAAATCCACAAAGGCATCATGTGGTATTATATAGAGTCATGTTCGCTTGTGTCTGTTTTCCGAATGATTCCGTCAACTCGTTTAGACGGAGAGGCACGGACGAGAAGCCCATGGAGGCATACTTGAGTATTAGGCAGAGTCACGTTCGTGCGTTTACTGCAGAAACATAACAGAATTGGATTCAGATGTGAACCCTCACTGTTTACTTTGTGAGGCAATCAATGACCGATCCAAGAGACACTGTCCTTAAAAGCACGGGCAAGAACTCTCTGCAACCACGGTTCTGTACCAAAGAGCCACTGTCAAACGCATGGAAGTCATGCAACGAGGGCCACACTTTTAGTAGTATAAAAAGCACTTTATCAGCTGGCGTTGCTCCTTTGCTACGCGCACAGTAGGGTGGCTGTGGAAGGCACGTTATTCAAGCAGAGAACGAACATCACGATGCCAGGACAAGGTCAAAAGCATGGTTGTGAGTCTGCAGTGTCACGGCTAGAATCCTCGAGACGCATTTCGGTGTGGCCTGTTGAGTAGAAACTCGGTTGTGCGGTAACCAGAAGCACTTCGTAACGCCCCGCAAAACAGGTTTGGTTCACCGTTGTGGTGGCTCTCTATGCTTTCAACTCTTTTCATCTCTCCTGTGTCGCAGCAGAGACGCATGGTTGTATTGTTACACCATCCAACTTCATAAAGAAAGGGTTGTAAACATTTACAAACAAACCTATCACCCTTATAATATTTTCCCAGCTGAGTAATAAAAATACCTAAACAAGCAAAATCTGTTATGCTTACATTTGCTTTGTTTCTACAACTGCACCAAATAAACTTACAAGCCGTTTTTTATAACCACGGTACGAGGACCAGAAACAGTGGAGCGGCTCAAATGCAGCTCTATCAGTGCAAGGCTCAACTGCAGCTCCTCAGTGTGTATGGTAGGTACATCCGAGAAGCACCGCTCTACCTGCAACATAGGAACGGTTGTGCATGCATTGTGTGCATGACAGGTACATATATAAGACAGGCACCGTCGTACATACAACAGAGCACGGTTACACATGCAGCGCGCATCTCTCCACTGAAACATTAAATCTACTTTATGTCTCTTAACCTTGGTGCCACAGCATTTTATGGTCCTTCAGCCCGTACAAAGCCGCACAACCACACATTTCCTTCATGACTGCACGCAACACAAAACAGACAAGCCTACACATGGTGCAAAGACTACAACGGTTGTCTGATAAAGTTTACATAAAACCCAAGCTCAAAAGAACGCAACAACAACTAACACAAGGCCTGATTTCAGTATCCACACCTGAACGGAACCGTCAAATCTAGGTATTCAACACTCCTCTTTCTTAAATGCAGACGCGCGTGGCTGCAACTTGATGATAATCTAAGACGTGCACGTTTAGAAGCCCTTCTATGCCATTCCAGAACCCTTTGTTGCTTTTCGTAAAATACTCCCGTGAACTCTGCGGGAGAGGAGGTAAATTAATGGTCATGGTCTCCAGATCCTTTGCACTAAGAACAAAGAACGTCGCAAATTCAGCGTAACTCCCAGAGCGAACATAATCTTCCAGCGATACTGTCTTCAGACAAACGTCGTGATGTTTGAGAAACTGCCGGTACGTACGACGCCATTTGTTTTTTTCACCATGAGAAATCAACGATCCCTAAAATATAAATGATAGGTTGAAAATACTTAGGGTCTATAAAAAGAGATACAGACCATCAAAAAACCAAATGAAACAATTAGTTCTACCACCTCCGTAACAAGAAGTTAGACATAGAGTTGTCTATATATGGATGTATACAACAATAAATCATGTGTAGATACGGGTGCATCAATTTCAGTCAAAATTAAGACAAGCATTTCAAAAAGGAACGAGTACTACTTTATGCAAATTTCTGAATATCATCACCTCGACAAACAAGTTCTCCAGTTTTGGAAAGCATTGCAGCAATTCAACGACGGTGTCCACCTTATAATACATGTAGATAAGCAAGCTCTTGACAGATTGACGCATTGCTGTTGGACTGACTGCCTTCAAACCCTTGATGAAAATTAACAGAAGATGGATCACAAAACTAATAGCATAAAGGTTGGATGAAATAAAACTTGTTTCCTCACAAATAAAGTTAAGCTGGAAGTATCATAAAAACTCAATACCTCAAGACACGTGAGACGACATGGATACGGTTCAGACGCAGAGACAGCGGTTACCTCCAAGTCCTGACTCTGCATGAAGAATAGAACATAGACCATCAAATTAATAGAACAAACATTGGAACAAGTATAGCTCTATTCCAGTATTAAGGAAAGTCAGTACCTCAAGACACTTCGAGGGAGACACAAACACGAATTCACCCAACGTCTCCAGTTTAGGTGCAGAGACAACGGTTATCGAACAGTCGTCAACCAGACAATCCACAATCAACCGTCAAAGCGAAGGGGCATCCTCAATAATGAGTTCTCCGTGTGGACAACAAATGCCAATGCTTACAAGGTTAGACGAGTTTATTGTGACGTGATGACCTCCTCTATTGCAAACAAGCAGGAGTGACTCAAGTGCAGGGCAACTAGAGTGGATTATGCTTTGCAGCGACGCGTCTGATATATCAACAGTCACAAGCGAGAGTCTTTTCACCAGTGGTAGCTTAAGCGTCCCTACGTAATTGTCTGGTATTTGGCAAAGAGCAAAGCCGAGGGTGTGGAGAGAGGAGGAAAACCGAAACACGGACTCCGGTGCCGAGGGCGTAGTTGAAGTGCATAGATCCAATAGATTTACCTCTTGCGTCAGAAATTCTGGGAAGAGGTAGTAGAACTCAAGAACCTGGATATTGTTCAACTTCCAGGATCGGAGCCAGGCATCAACGGTGGAGGGCCTGCACTGTAGGTAGCACGCCGGAATAGAGAGGCGGCTAACCGAGCCAGCATGGCCGGACAGAATGGATTCCGGAAGACTGACAACAGGATTTCGACAGAGCCGCGTTCCGGAATAGCATTTGCGAACGGGCTCCTTGGTGAAGGCGCACAGATGAGATATGGTCTCGATATGAACTTTTTCACCATCGTTAAAAAGACGAGAGTCAGAGATCTCGCGGCAGTCGAGATTCAAAGGAGCGATGGGCCAAAAGGACGCCTGCGACGTGTGAGGATTCGAGTACGGATGCCATCCTTGATGGGAAGACGAGAGATGATCTCACCTAGGACGCCGTCGGCGAGATCACTGATGCGGTCTGCACGACATCCCTCTTCTTTCTCATCGGATCGGGAGGGAGCACGGTCGCCGCTTCCATCCCCTCCGACGACCATCACACCACCAGAAAGCGGCGTCGCCGGTGGCGCCACTCTCGACCTCTTGATGCTACGAGCAGCGCTTTCCATCTCCACCTCCATTGCTGGGGTGGCGCCGCCCATGACCAGTGCTCACTGAGGTGGATCTGGAGAAATGGATTACAGCATGTCAATCCACGAGACGACTTAAATACCCACGACGGGGGAGCAGAGGGGTCTAGATTAATTACTTCTTCTTTTTTTGTTTCTGACAGGGGGGCCCGGGTTAATGGTAGGTGACTGCTTGAAACATTAAATAGAACCACGTCTTTCAAGGTATGAGATGCACTGTTGCACACGCAGACCAGGCACGGGTGTGCGCGTCCATGTTTTAATTATTTACTGCACACATTCAATAGAAGAATCTGTTTGACGCCGGAAGCACAGTTCTACAGTCATCTTGCCTCTACGAGCAGCAAAATTTTCCATGGACACGTTCACATTTAAGTCAATAGAAGATTCAAGGCCATGCCTCTACTTTGCAAATGATTCTGCTGAAACGCTCCTATCACGGCTTGTCACGTACCAGACACACGGTACGGCTTGGCATTGTCACGTACCAGACACACGGTCCTGCCTTTGGCATTGTGACGCACTGTTCTACATGCCACACAGGCATGTAGAACAGTTCGTGTCTACGTTCGTGTCTCTTTGTGTTCCAGATGATTCTGTTGACTCTAACACCAGGAGAGGCACAGTATGGCGGCCCAGAGAGGCATGCTTGCATTTTACGCGGGATCACAATTATCACAGGCATGGGCATGAAGCGTGTAACACTACAAAAAAAGACACATCCGTGACATTTTGGGCCGAACGAAATTTTTTTCTGCCATAATATGACACTTCTATGACGATAATTGTGACAAAACCCGGTATCATCATAGATGTGGTGGGCTCCTACTTCTATGACAAAAAATCATGACAGAAAATGGGCTTTTCGTCCTGGGCGGGCCTGAGACGCAGCTGCATGACATTCTTTGGGCCGTCCATGACGGAAAAAACCGTGGTAGAAGCGAGGGCGAGGAAAATTTCGGGGAGTTCCCGGTTACGGTGGGAGGTCGGGGGCCGAGCGATGCGCGTTTCTCTCGTACACGTACGCGCGTGTGTGCGAGGCGTTGGCGCTAACTGAACCCGAGCGAGGCGTTGGGCTCTAACTGAACCCAAGCGATTGCACTGCAGGCTACGCGTTACTGAACCCGAGCGATCGATCGATGGCTGTTAACTGAACCCGATCGAGCGATTCCTTCGCTACTGCTGCTAACTGAAGCCGATCGATTGGATGAACAGTGAGCGTTGCCGGGGGGTTGGATGAACAGTGAGCGGTGGCGTTGCCTCTGGATGAACAGGACCCCGTGGTGTGGAGGGCTGGATGAACAGTAGACGGTGGAGGGGTGGTTGAACAGTAGCCGGTGGAGTAGCGCGCGGTGGAGGCTGGATGAACAGGAGCCTGTGGAGGCTGGAGGAGGTGGACGGTGGAGATGAACAGTATCCCGTGGAGTCCCGTTTTGCGGTACGCCACACCCCTCCCGATGAACAGGACCCCCGTTTCGACTGTAGGAGGTCTGTTTCGTCCGTTTTGCGGTACGCCACACCCCTCCCGATCAACAGGACCCCCGTTTCGACCGTAGGAGGTTCGTTTTGTCCATTTTGCGGTACGCCACACCCCTCCCGGTCTACAGGACCCCCGTTTCGACCATAGGAGGTCCGTTTCCTCCATTTTGCGGTACGCCACACCCCTCCCGATCAACAGGACCCCCGTTTCAACCGTAGGAGGTCTGTTTTCTCCGTTTTGTGGTACGCCACACCCCTCCCGATCAACAGGACCCCCGTTTCGACTGTAGGAGGTCCGTTTCCTTCGTTCTGTGGTACGCCAGGCCTCGTTTCCATCGCCTGTTCTGTCCAAGCCCTCCCGATGAACACGACCACGCATTCCGTTCCGACCCAGCCGGTTGGCTCCCACGCGTTCCGTTGCCTCCTGATGAACACGACGCATTCCGTTGCCTCCCCATGAACACGTCGCATTCCGTTGCCTCCCCATGAACACGACGCATTCCGTTGCCTCCCCATGAACACGACGACGACGATGTTTCTCCGTTCCAACCCAGCCATGTACACGAGCCCTGGCCGTACGTATGCGCGAGTAGCGTTCGAGACCCCGCCCGTATGTACACATACGTGGCCATATTTTCTTTCTTGCACCCTGGTCATTGTACGTACGTGTACATGCTACATGCGCGCCTCTACTACGACACGTACGCGCCTCTACTACGACACGTGCGCACCTCTACATCCACTAGTATATATGTACGTACACGTTTGCGACCAGAGTGACAATGCTATGTACGCTTCGACCAGGTGGGTCCCGACTGTCAGGCACTTCCTTGCGTGCGAAGATGTAGCTGGTGGGTCCCAGCAGTCAGGGGGGCGAATCGTTTTGTTTTTTTGCCCGGACGCACTTCCTTGCGTGCGAAGGTGTAGCTGGTGGGTCCCAGCAGTTAGGGGGGAAACGTTTTTTTTGCGAAATACGGTGGCCCGTCTGGTGGGTCCCCACTGTCAGGTGGAGGAATAATTATTTTGCACGTAATAAGGAGGCACTTCCTTGCTGCGGCCGTGGACCCAGCTGTCAGCCTCTCCACGTACAGCCCACGTCCGATGGAAGTCGTTCCTTGACCACGTTGACCACGCCGCGCCGAGAGCACCAGGGCGGTGGACGACGGCGAGGCCTAGGAAGGGGACAACGCGGAGCCGGGGAAGACGCGGCAGTGGATGCCCACGCGTAGAGGAGTACGAGGGTTCACTGGTTCGCTGCGGTGTGAGGCTGCCGTCGCCGCGGAATAACAGGGGGTGTGGGTGAGTAGAGGGATGGCCTGGCCAGCGGTGGGAGTAGTAGGGGGCGGTGAGGCCTCCGCCGCATCGCAGCCGGCCACGGGAGGCAAGAGCACGAGGCACGACCGGCGCTAGTTTGGGCGGCTGGAGCAAGAAGACCAGAGGTTGAAGAAGCACTACGGCCGTTGGATGGACATCGTACGGTCACTCGAGCTAGAATCGTGCATATTGACTAAGTTGACAAAGCCCTCCGTCCCCGTCAACTTAGTAGGCCCACAAGTCAGCCTGCCACTATACTGGGTCCCAGCTAACAGGGGGAGTATTCATTTTTTTGTGCGTAATAAGGAGGCACTTCCTTGCGTGCGAAGATATAGCTGGTGGGTCCGAGCTGTCAGCGGCGGTAACGTTTTTTCGCAAAATACAGAGGCCCTTTCGGTGGGTCCCTGATGTCAGGTGGAGGAATCATTATTTTGCGCGTAATAAGGAGGCATTTCCTTGCGTGCGGCCGTGGACCCAGTTGTCGGCCTCTCCACGTACAGTCCACTTCAGATGCATGTCGGTCGTTGACCACGTTGACCAGGCCGCGCCGAGAGCACCAGGGCGGTGGACGACGGCGAGGCCTAGGAAGGGAACGACGCGGAGGCAGGGAAGACTCGGAAGTTGTTTCGCACGTGGAGGGGAGTACGACTGTACGAGGGTTTACTGGTTCGTCTGCCGTCGCCGGAGAATAACAGCAGGTGTGGGTGAGTAGAGGGATGGCTAGGCCAGCGATGGGAGTACGGTGGGGCGGTGAGGCCTGCGCGGCAGCAGAGCCGGCCGCGGGGAGGAGGGACCAGGCAGTCCCGCCGGCGCTTGTTTGAGCGGCTCGAGCAGGAAGAGGAGAGATTGAAGATGCACGACGGCCGTTGGATGGACATCGTACGGTCACTGGAGCTAGAATCGTTCATATTGACTAAGTTGACAAAGCCCTCCCTCCCCGTCAACTTAGTAGGCCCACAAGTCAGCCTCCCACCATGGTGGGTCCCAGCTAGCAGGGGGAGTATTCATTTTTCTGTGCGTAATAAGGAGGCACTTCCGGTGGGTCCGAGCTGACAGCGGGGGGAACGTTTTTTCGCGAAATACGGTGGTCCGTCCGGTGAGTCCCAGCAGTCAGGGGCAAACATTTTTTCGCGAAATACGGTGGCCCGTCCGGTGGGTCCCAGCAGTCAGGGGGGAAACGTTTTTTCCGTGAAATACTGGTGGCCCGTCTGGTGGGTCCCTGCTGTCAGGTGGAGGAATAATTATTTTGCGCGTAATAAGGAGGCACTTCCTTGCGGCTACCGTGGACCCAGCTGTCAGCCTCTCCACGTACAGTACTCTTCCGATATAAGTCGGTCATTGACCACATTGACCACGCCACATCGAGAGCACCACGGCGGTGGACGATGGCGAGGCCTAGGAAGGGACGACGCGGAGCCGGGGAAAACGCGGCAGTGGATGCCCACGCGGAGAGGAGTACGAGGGTTCACTGGTTCGGCTGCGGTGTGAGGCTGTCGTCGCCGCAGAATAATAGGGGGAGTGGGTGAGTGGAGGGATGGCCTGGCCAGCGGTGGGAGTAGTATGGGGACGGTGAGGCCTCCGCGGCAGCACAGCCGGGCACGAGAGGCAGGAGCATGCGGCACGACCGGCGCTGCTTTGGGCGGCTAGGGCAAGAAGACCAGAGGTTGAAGAAGCACTACGGCCGTTGGATGGACATCGTTGACCACGCCGCACCGAGAGCACCAGGGCGGTGGATGACGGCGAGGCCTACGAAGGGAATGACACGGAGCCGGGGAAGACACGCAGTGGCTGCCCACGCGGTGGAGAGTATGAGGGTTAACTGGTTCGGCTGCCGTCGCCGGAAAATAACAGTAGGTGTGGGTGAGTAGAGGGATTGACAGGCCAGGGATGCGAGTATGATGGGGCCGTGAGGCCTACCCGGTAGCACTGCCGGCCACGTGAGGCGGGAGCAGGCGGTTCCGACGGCGCTGGTTTGGGGGCCTGGGGCAGGAAGATCAGAGACTGAAGAAGCACGATTGCCATTACATTGACATCTAACGGTCTGACGCTGGTAGAGTAGATTGTTGACTAAGTTTCTTTTCTGAGAAACCTTGTGTACGCATGAACTTAGTAGGCCCACAAGTCAGCCTCCAAATCTGTGGCGGACAACATAAAGCCCATTTGCTATTTTTTATAATTTGCAGCCCATTTGCTAATTCTTAAGTAATTTATTACAGCCCATTTTCTGCCCAGGACCACGGTCAAAAAGTTCAACCTTAGTTTGCATATTTTGGTGGAGTCCGAACTGTTGTAATCCCGAAATGATAAAACTTTTTTTAAGAACTTCTTGATTTGCCAAAAAATCGTTCTGTTTTTGTAAGCAAATAAGACGTGGGACAATTGAGTTGGTTTAAGGGAAAACCAGTGGTAAAAAAAATCAGCGCTGGGTGGGAAAAAACAACAATAATAAGGATGTAAATATGAAAAGGGAATTTTATGAGTTTTCAATATAATGATACGTGTATATGAACTAGTAAAACTATAGGTAGAGATTAGAAAACGGATGCAGGACATGCGTTTCAAGAGGAAAATAGAACTGGGCTGTGTGTTTGATTCAGTAAAAAAAAACTTCCTGCGGATGTTGTAAGACAAAATATAACTAATGTTGGCGGGCCAGAGGCCAGTAGATACCTGCTGGATCTTTGTGCCCCGTTGTCGTCATGGGCTGGGCCTGTTAAAAACAAAACCAACCCTGGGCAGTCTACAGCCCAGTTGAAACTTGCTCGACCTGAAAAAACAATATACGTGCTCAATAAACGAGAGAATTCTGCAAGTATAGACTGATAACTGGGATGCAGCACGGATAATTTTTTTTATCATGATAATAAGTGCATGCACTTGTTTCGAAAAAATTGGAGAACTGGGAATTCGAACGGCGGGTGCTTATGCTACCCATCAAATAAAAATCAGGTGCCTGAAAATTCATTTCGAAACAAATGATTCAGCTTTATATCCACGTCGACCCTCGGCATGATGGTTGAAAGAAAATGCAAGTTCATACCAAAAGATCGTTAACAACAATACCAACTTGCGGACGACAAGGTAGTACAACTACCAATACCAAACTAACTTATAATCTTTTTACTCCTGGCCCTAGTGTTCGTCTGGTAGAAAATCCTGCAGAGGACCAGCTCCCGCTCCTTCTCTTGCTCCAGGTCCCCGAGGTGGTACTGGTGCATCACCCAGTTGGTCCTTTGCTGGTCGAAGTTCTTGTTGGTGTGCAGCACCAGAACCTTTTTTGCTGCCCGTCTGCCGGCCGTTGACCATCACCGGCAAGGTATTGCCGGTCTTGTGCCACATCGCGTGCATGCCGCACTCCGACTGTATCTTGCGACGCGTCCACGTTCCCCTTTTGAATGCCCTGGAATTGCGCTGGAAGAAATGCTTCCTTAGGCCACTCAGTGTGATACCTCCAGTATTGTGGAATACAGGTTTTAGTGTACCTAGTTGGCATTTTCATTTCATCTTTGGCATGTTGCAGTCACTTGTTTCCCTTTTTATTAACTGTCAAATTGTAATTGCTTCACCAGGTCTGCGTCTAAAAAGAAAAATAGAGCTATAAACAAAGGAATATGTTTGTGCAAGTAGACGGCCGATCGGTGTCTTACCTGGAAGTTTCTCAGGTTGGGTGTAGCATATGTCGTGCTCGCTGTCGTTGGTTGGTATGAACAAATCGATGAGAGATTGAAATCTCGCACTGTCAGCACTCACTTTGGCCTCAAGGTGCTCGATCAGCTCCTGATCCGTGGGATCGAACTTGACGCCAGCCGGCAGCACCGGCCAATCCTTCTTCGACTTGCATCGGTAATTCCAGTTATATGGTACTCAATGTATGATCAATCGACTGTTTTAAGTGAATGATGAAAGATTTCGACAGATAAGTGGTACTCCAAATCTGAAGTCCAGAATACCCGAACACGCCGCCGGGATTCTTGTGCCACCTCACGCGCAGCGTGTTGTCACGTCAATTCAATGTGTGGACATGATGAATAATTTGACCGACGTATACTAGTACTGCTACTGTACTACCTACCAGTCGTATTTAGTGTCATAATTTATACATAGGTTTAACTAACAAGTACGCACTTGAATCCTAACATATATATATATATATATATATATATATATATATATATATATATATATATATATATATATATATATATATATATGGCTTCTGCACAGCATCTCCATCATCATTATCAGTACATCCTACGCAGGTGAGTTAGGATGCACTTGATCCCAGGAAGGTATCTATCCTTCAAACCAGAGGAGTGCTTCAAACTAACAACAGTACATAATATTCAACAAAAGAGGGTCATGCTACAACAATAGAATACATGGCTCAGTCTAGATATCAGCACGAATCAAGTTGTGCATATTTGCTGTTGGCATGAACCACATCGCCGCATGTCGGGTTTGCAAAAGCCATCCATCGCATGGAAGCTTGATGCCTTTCACACACTGAAGATTATCTGGCAACAAGCTGTGTCGATGAATCTCTGGATATGGTGATTCATGAAACCCATGGTATGATGTGTAAACACAGCCCCCCCCCCCTCGCGAATGGAAGTTGCATAGCACAGTAATCAACGCCAGTGATATGATCGATGATTGGTTGGGTGATCGGATAATTGAGCCCGAGGAACAAGGAGTGGTTGCCGAGGCTGTAAACCCGCATCCAGTTGAATACGCCTGGCCCAACGGAGCTGGGATCTTTCTCAAACACGAAGCAGCCATAGCCATCAATGTCACGAACGCCCCACGCATTGTACTGCATGTGGTTTGATGTAATGGTTTGGTCAATTTGGTACGTGCGAATGAGCATCAAATGACCGCCGTCAGCTGAACGAGCGATAAACCTCCACCCATCGGCTGGTATGATTCCAGGTCCTGGAATCATGAAGGCCAGCGCATTTGCGTCTGCTGCAACAATTCAAATTGGAGACCAAAAGGACAAAAATAAACAATCATGTTCAGATTATGTGTGGAATTAAGATTATTATAACAGTGACACATATCATAGACAGAGAATTGCAATGTTGTGGTCATAATCATACCCCAAGTTAAAAAATAAGCCAATGGCTTTCATATTCTAGCAATATGTCATGGTTCAAACATCATGTAACAATGAGAGGAAAACAGCTATGCCAGCGCCTACTCATATTCTACCATGGCACTTACTACTACTGTTCTCATATCAACTCTAAGCAATAACATGCGTTGTTATAAAAATCTTGTAAACGAGAGTAACATATAGCAATCATGATGTTATGCTCATAATATGTATTCTAACAATAATTAGATGCCAATTGTTCTTATATCAACTCTAACAATAACATGTGTGGTCATAAAAATCTAGGAAATGAGAGGAACATATAGCAATGATGTGGTTATAGACATGCTATGCATTCTAAATTTGTAACAAATGAACAGGCAGTCGTATTCATAAGGTAAAGATGAGATGAGATAGAACAATTACACGATGATAGATTCCACCAGTATAGGCAGCCAATCTGTGCGTCGACCGCGTAAACGATGCCATCGTGCACTATTTGTTGGAAGACCGAGGGAGGACACGTGCATGCACTCACATACACAACCAGGGTGGTTCGCGCGCAAGGGTTGGACTCGTGTCGCGCCTGCGTAAAGTTTTGTTTAACTGATTTCTTTGGTCTGCCAACTGACAGGTGGGACCCAGAAACCAGGTGACAATTTAACCAGTCAACAAAGTGCCACGTCGACTATGTGGCCGGTCAGTAGGGTGCAATACGGTGCTCTACGATGAGCTAGTGATCGTATAATCGCCGCAAAACTATATATATATAGTGACCGTAAAGAGCGTATTGTTACATACGTTGACCACCAGTGTATTTTTCTCGTTTCAAATTAAGCCATATTAATCGGAAAGGACGCGGTATGGACTACTACTACTAGTACTAGTACTGCTTTGATGTGTCTCGTCAACTCGCCGAACGAGGAGAAGCTTGCTTACTACGCCTCTCCCTCGCCCACGCGCGCGGTGGTTCGCAGGACGAGGAGAGGGTTTTGACTACAGCGCCCTCTCCCTCTCCCACTCCCTCTCCCTCGCCCTCGCCCTCACCCTCGCGGTCGACGTGCAGCAGTTCAATCGGTGTCAGATTGCTAGAAGCATATTGTACTGTAGTATCATCATTGTTGGACCTTCCGAAGAGGCGAAGAGCCAAGTGCAAGGTTCACACGGGTACGAACTGTTGAACCTCCCGAAGAGGCAAAGAGCCCAGCGCAAGGTTTTATAGGAGTTGTCGTCCTAGTAGGAGTGTACTACAACTATAGCGAACGATGCTACTGTATGATGCCGCCACGTCATGTATATCCAAAGCTATGCCACCTTTTTTCTCAAAGAGCATGTTGGAGCCCGTGCAACAACCACACAAGTTGCACGTACACATAACACATTTACTAGTAATAAATTCTAAAGGACAAATGCCAGTATGCCACACAAGTTCATCTCCAATTCATGTGATAAATTTGTGCACGAGTAGTCTACATATATTCACAGCGCTACCGTTCACAATTACCGTACTCCACTTACACGTTATAGATGGGCTACATGTCCTCCTCCAGGTTCCATTCCCAGGTGTTCTTCATGGATGGCATGATCCATAGCGGTGGGAAACGGGAATCATTGTCGCAGCTTTCTAGTCCGGTTCCACACGATGGAGACTCATCCAAGCTGAAGCGGCATAAATCAGGGATAGCGTGTCCCAGCATGTCGTTCATCCGGCGGTGCGCACTGAAGACACAACCATGCTTCATGAATGGCAGGCCTTCCGTGTCGTGCACGGAAGGTGGCATCCTCTTCACAATGGGGTAGCTGTCCCCGATGAAAAGCGAGTACTCTCCAAGAGTGTTCCTCGGCACCCACGTAGCATCACGGGGGTCGAACTTGGCGCCGTTCATCTGGTACATGCGGCATCCCAGATCTGGACACATGGTGACGTACATGGTCAAGGTCCATGCATAATAATGTTGTGCTCAAATATGGCGGTCAGTAATACTATGCAGCAAATAGTACTACTCCGGTATAGAGGAAGTAAAATAACTGGCTTATTATATATAGCCACTCTTGCTACATGGATGAGATAGTAAGACATGGAAAAACAAAAATGGTGGCAGCTAGTGGGTTCAAGTCTTCAAGGGCCTAGCTAGCTATACGCGTCCTCCAAGGTAAAAAGTACTCCTACTAGTACTACAAAGTATACTACTAGTACAACAATGAAAGAGAAGGCGAGAGGGTTCAAAAATGGAATACCTGGGTAGATGGTGACGGTCCGATCGTGGTAGATTGTGTGACCATGTTGCACATCAGTGGTACCATGGGTAACGACTGCTAAGATAGTTGATCCCAATATGCCAAAGTCAGCTACAAGGTTCCAGGTTAGACCGAATCGCGGATGCAAATGCACATCCAGGATCGGCGATCTTATTTTGATCGGGGGATGACTGGTCCCTGCAAAATAATGGAGTACCGTTAGGGATGCAAATGATGGTTTGTGCATTCCGTTTGTAATCTCCCGTACCGTAGGATGGCAACCAGATGAAACAAGTCCCCTGGCTTGTCACCGCGAAGATGCGGCCTAGATGGCGCATGGCATCTTCGGATGTGTAGGGGTACAAATCTACTGCCGCCAACATGCGCCAGCCTCTGCCGTTACTGCCTCTTGCATTGATGGCAATCCTTATGTCGAACACCGCGATGATATAGTAATCGTCGTAGCCGCGTCGCTTTGTCGGCGGGTCCGCAATTGCTATCTTCTTCAATCTCATGTAGGCATCATCATACGTATTCAAGCCCAGCCAGTCCGGAAGGCCGATCCCAATGGTGGAGAAGGGGTCTACCAGAACGGCCGCACTGCTGTGGATGTTGTGCAAAATGATGGTGGTATCCGGCCGGAGGTATGCAAGCCAATCTTCGTTGGCACCGACCCAGACCTATATATAAGACGGTGGGCAGCGGAGAAATTACGGGATGGAAATGGAATAACTAAGTACTACATGATCAAACTCCATTACTGACCTGCTCATCGGACAAAATCCGACTACCTCTCAACATCGGCAACTCTAGCGGAGTCAATGTGCAACCATGGCCAGGGAGCGATGGACTGTTCGAAGGATTGTCCCATAGAAGAACCTTCTCCTCGAGGACGCATGGAAGACCAACAAGCATGGCCTTTTCCCAAGCCTATTTAAGCAGCATCTTGAAAAAGTTGGTGCAGGAAGCACCGAGTCTTGCGGCGGTGAGGACGTCGGAGCGGCGTGCGATTTCTCCCAGAGGATCGTCGTCCAAGGTCTCCCAGCCCCGACGAGGAGGAGAACCGCCTGGCGAATCCATGGGAGCAGCGACTAACTGCCTTCTCTTCGGGGGGAGGGGAACTGGCGAGGAGGAGATAAGAGCATAGTAACCGCAGGGCCTCGTCCCTTCCAACTGTAGATCGTTCCTCAGCGAAGGGGTGAGGCTATTATTTACTACTAGTACTAGCATTATGGAACGTTATGGGATTGCATTATACTGTAAATAATAGCACTAGTAAGGAATTTTTGGCACTAGGTAGTAGTTTTTGGCGTGGATTAAGAAATTTTTGGTATGTTTTTGCCATTTTTTGTAAACGCCAACTAGTGTCAAAAAACGTCTTACATTATGTGACGGAGGAGTACGTACTCATACTGTAGCAGTACTAGTACTACTTTTCTCAACTAGTAGTGCGATGTACTGTACTTCTAGTCTAGTCTAGTATAGTGCACCAGTTTTGAACTCTTGAATCTCAGGGCCAAGGAGCTACAGTTGGAAGTGGAGGGTACTACTGTTCTCTAGAACCATCGCTGCACTATCAATGCAGGGGAAGTACACCTGCGTAGTGGCCTAGTGGGTACTCTCGGTGCTCTATTCAGCCGCTCCTCTCACGTAGCTGGCCTACTCAGCCGCTCCTCTCACGCACACACTAGCAGCCTGTTTATCAGCGACGGTTACTGCGGGGGCAGAACATTTGAGTTATTTGATACAGCGAGACTAGGCTTTTCACTTCCATTTGTGGAGGTGTAATGGATCTCGTCGAACTTTGTTAGTAGTTCCTTCTTTATGAATGAGATGAAGCAAAGCTTTTGCCTCCGTTTCAAAAAAAACACGTCAAGAGGAATTTCTTTTATAGTAGAGCCGATAATGGAGTGAAGTCCATGCGTGCAACACCACAAGCTACAGAGTAGTAGTAGAGCACTTTACGTACAGAGCCATATTGCACAGTTTCCAATGCCCCGCCAGGCTTTTTTTGCTCCTCGGGCTTAATTGGGAGCACGCGAGCCACGGGATGCTGGGAAGGAAAACCCGTTCACGTGGCAAGGCTGTCCAGTGCACCCAGATTGTGGGGCCGCACGTCCGTTTGACTTCAAAACTCAAACTACCCGTGTAAAATATTGGCTCGCAGCGAAGTGTAGTAGTACTATTTTTGAAAACAAGGCCGCCGTGCGTTCGGCCGGGATCGAACCCACAAAACGAGGTATACACTCCCGCGACCACTAGTAGTACTCGTTGGAGTACAACGCAACCTAGAATCACCTTTTGTCGCTAGTAGTACGTACATTATTCCTTACAAGAAACCCCTAAGAGCATGGTTAATAGTATAGCCAGCTGCTGGCTATAAGCCAGTGCCATGTCATCTACAGTCCATCTTATAGCCAACATGTACAATAATAGATCAAAAGAGTGTACTACTTTTTTATTATGTGGCCCACTTCTCATTCTTACAAAGTGCCTAGGAGCATGTGCTAGAGCTGGCTCTTCATGAAGAGCCCGCTTACCTTCTCTCTCCTCTTCTCTTTCCTCCAACTAAGCATAAATATACTAGTTTATTTCTTATAGCCCGCTGACTCAGCTCTATTGTACTTGCTCTAATAATGCAAGAAACCACTAAAATGCCAAGAAACTACTACCACTTGCATACGTGGCAGACTTAAAATAAGACTACCTTATCAACCATTGTACATGCTCTTACCAACAAAAATCCTCGAGTGAGCTCCTACCTCCGGCCCGTCCACCTAGTCATCCTCGGCCATGGGACGCAGCTACCACCGCCGGCAGAAGGCGAGGTCAAAACCGCCGGCGGTGCAGAGCCCATGTTGCGGCAGCCCGTATGCCAGCTCCGTCCGGCGCTCGCGGCCGCTAGCTAGCCAAGATAGCTCCGTCCAGCTGCTTGTGTGCAAGGTTTGCTAGCCAGATTGGCACGGCAGCGCGGTGGCTTGCTCGCGCGTGCCGCGCTAAGGCCAGCCATCTGGCTCGAGCGAAGGCCAGCGCGGCGGCTTGCTCGCTCGTGAGTCACGCTAGGGCCAGCCTGCCAACCCGTGCGGAGGCCAGCGCGGCGTCCGGCCCGTCCGGCGGAGCGGCGGCCAACTCGCTCATCACCGGCGCCACCGACGAACACGCATCAGTACTGTTTGAAGTAATGTTCAGGAAAAATAATGATTTGAGGGGGAATAACAGGATAGAAGGTCAGATGTGGGTCCCTCGGGTCAACGGTCAAACAAAATGTGTTGGTTTAAGCTGCCTTGTCAGCACAGACGTGTGGGCCAACCCTGTCATAAATGGGTTTAAACGAACCTAATCGGTAGGAGTACTAGGTAGTTTTTGGCGTGGATTAAGAAATTTTGGGTATGTTTTTGCTATTGTTTGTACAACAGATTCTTCCTAGGGCTGGTTGAAAGTGGTAGTTTTTTGTTAAATACTCTACATATTGTAAGCAGGAGTGAAAGTTAAGCTTTGGAAGCTAGTAGGCAAGGCTAATTACATAGTGCATATGTGTACATGATTGAAAGTAAATATCAACCATGAGTGACTAATATCTTGATGGAAAACTCGAAACTATGGAATACTAGGGAAAAATGCATGGTTGGAAATACTAGCAATGTTCATGTCCGTTGCAACGAATCATAATTAGAATAATACTTTTCACAAACTTGGTACAAAACACTCTAATTTTGATATACATATGTCACTAGAGATATATTATGTTTCAATTAGAATATATTCCTTGGGCTGTTTTGGTGAGGTCAGGGAGGGATGTGGTTGGTTTTAAGATACTAATTACGGGTTTTCTGCAAATTGGTAGACAAGTGGGATGTTGGTGAGAAAAGGCAACAACTTACCTCACAATCGTTAGATGTAGATCTAATGGTCAGAAACGACGGATGGCAGACACACCAGCATCACCAACTTAGTCTTGTGTAGGAGTACTAGCAAGATCCGTGCATTGCACGGAACATCAAGATGCATTTTTTTATAAAACACTTGTTGTGATTGACCCTTGCGGGAGTAATCCCAAGTGTAAAAACTAATGATATCTCGAGAAATATGAGATAAGGAGAAAAGGAGTGGGGTGTGGTGGTGGTTGGTGGTCGGACTGAGCGGAGGCATGGGGATTGACGATGCCGGCAGCGGCCACCAGGCCAGTTTGTTCTAGAGGCTTCCTTTCTTAGTTGCTCAACAATGAGGTTTGTTGGAGATAAGGATGAACGAGGGAAGGCCTTGTCTGCAAATGTGGAGAGGGGTGCGGGTATCTTTTAGTTTAATTTCCATCCGTCAGATATAGATCGGACGGTCTATATTGCAAGATGGCACACGTACCATCATCACCAACTCGGTTTTTTATAAGAGAAGAAATATATGTATGGAGATAGAAACGTATTATCGATACTTGCCTCCGTAAACTAGCATCTACATTCTATTCAACGCCTCGGCATGTGGGGCCTTAGCACAATGAGACTTCTCGACTGTGTAAAACAAAGATTTTCCCGTCGCCGACAAGGAGGGGGTGACGGCGGCGCGCTTTTTGGCTTGCTCTAGTCCTAGTAGTCATACTATGTGGTCTAAGCACATGTAGATTTATTCTTTTTCACGTCTCGTATTCGCCGTACTGCCACGACTGTTGATGAATAGACGGTAAGTTATTCACGGGGAAACCCTTGTTGAGCATGTTTGCGAGAGAGAGAGAGACAGTGTGCGTGTGTGATATGTTAGAGACTGAGGCAATGATAACAGATTCTTTGTGTCTATGTGTGTGGAGGATAGAGAGAGACATGTACATGGGGCTTTGTGTTGTGTAACGTGGAGACACATATACATAATTAGAGAGTGAGTGTGTGAGATACACTTGCGGACATGAGGAGAGATGAGGATCCAGATAAATGGGTGTTTGTGCGTGTCTGTGTGTGTTTGTGCACGCGTTTGTGTGTGAGAGGGAGAGAGTGTATGTGGAGTAGAGAGACCACTGATGATGTAAACCTAGTATAAGGGAAGGGGGAATGGTGTGACATGTGTAGTAGCGAGATAGCACGGGTGCGGGCGGGGGAGCAGACTATTTGGAAGAGACATTGAGTGTGTGTGTGGGAGAGGGGTGTGAGAGCGAGAGAAAGAGAGAGCTAGCGACAGAGAGAGAGAGAGAGAGGAAGAGAGTGGGCGAGAGGGGTCGTTTGTGTCCATAAATGGCGTATAGATAGGGAGACAATGTTGATGTTGTCCGAAATTGGCCTATGAACGAAGACGCAAGGGAAGCGAGTCATCGTGTGTGTGATAGGGACTTCATGAGAGATCTAGAATAGATGGTGTAGAGAACAATGTGCGAAATCGAGAACGATTATACATTAGGGAACTATGCAAAGAGTCACGACATATATGTATACAGGGAAGGAGCTGGGGCGGGTCCGCATGTGGGAGAGATAGAAAGAGGAGAGTGGTGCACAAGGAGACAAAGTGTGCTTGTTTGCACTGGGGGTGGTGCGTGAGGTGAGTGCGCGAGAACCACATAACTAGGGAGATAGACGTTTGGGGGCGACGTTTTGTGTGTATGAGAAATATACACTCTACATAGTGCGTGTGCTTGGGTAAGAGAGATAGCGGGAGACCTAGAGAGTGAGGGAAGAGATGTGTGCATGCCCGAGACTCCGAGAGACAAAGTGATAGAGACCTATGTTGGGGTCCAGACTTTAAAAGAGAGAGGGGTGTTAATGTGCTCGTGTGTTGGTGTTTGGGGGAGAGAACGACTTCTCTATGTGTGTGTGTGTGTGTGGTGGTGGGGGGTTGACTTCAGATAAAGAGTGAGGTGTCTATATTTGAGGGACTTTAGCATAATTGAGATATTGTGCACTCATGGTTGATCAATTTGTTTCACAGTTTGTACTATGAGATAACGATACTTTTGAACATGCATGATATACCTTGATGTACCAGAATTACAAACCTAAGATTGGAATTTTGGAATTCGACTCCATCATTAGCTTTTGTAATTCATTTAAACGGAGGTACATTTTTTAAGGCGGGATTTCGTGATTTCAAATTCATATATCAAACCTAGAGATATACACATACGGGCATGTTCAAACTTTATAATCATCCACTTTACTCATACACATACACATTTTTGCTTTTGTCATCATATTTAGGATAAACACATTTGGAATTTCATTTGAATTGGACCGTATGATGGTATTTGCTTGTAGTAGCTCAATGATCCATATTTGAATTGAATGGACAATCTAAGTTTCGAGTTGGAGACATTGATTTTCAAAACTTGCACTTTTTTTGCATGCCAAACAAACAAATTGTCGGCCATGATATCATAGTCGGCCGTATGAGAGCAGAATACTTATAATTTTAGGCGCCAAAAGCTTTCAAACTTCCCACTCACATCAAAATATCACGCGCCCGAAAGTTTAGCCCTGCGATATTCCTGTTTTACCCCTGCCACATGAACGAAAAAGGGCTCCTTTGGTAACTCCATTGTTTTCCCCTCTTTGCCCCCAACATTCTTCCCCAGAGCCCCTCCCCTTCCCCTCCCCGACCCCCCCCCCAACCACGGCAAGCCGCCGAATCTAGTCCTCCGCCGCAGCGGTGGACCTCACACCCCGCCGGATCTACCTTCCGCACCTTGGAAACCCCAACTGCCAACTCACCACTTCACCGGAGCCGCTTCAGCGACTAGCTTGTCCACCGCTCCAGATCTCCTTGACCGCCATCATGGTCCACAGCACCGGATCTGCTTAACCGGCGCCCTCGTCCACCACAGCATAGGCCCTTCACTGACTCCCTCGTCCGCTCCTTCGTTGGCCCTTCATACAAGCCCTCGTCCGCCGCAACAGATCCGCCTCACCGAAAGCACTGTACAACGCGCCCGCCGAAGCCTTCGTCCACTGCACCAGACCCGCTCCACGTACGCCATATTCAACTCCACCAGCCTTGCTTTACCGATGCCGCAGCCTCATCAGGTTATTTTGATTTGTACTCCTTTGGTTTTTCTCTTTATCGTGCAACTGTTCACTTACCACAGATGAGCTTTCTTGTATGTCGACAGGCGCCGCAACCGTAGCACCGGAGCCGCTTCAGCGACGGCGACAGCCGGCCCAAACTCAACCGCAACACGAGCACCATCGACGATCCTTAGCTATCAAGTATGACAACGATACCCATACGCCGCCGAGAATCAGGTACTATTATCCAACGGCCGGCGCCTACGTTCACTTTCCTAGCATAAGCACCACACCTTTGAATTTCTTCAGGGCATCATTCAGTTTTTCATGAGACGCGTTATTCTGCTTGCACCTGTAGGGCCATACTTCTGGCAGTGAACATGTTACATGTGCTAAATAACATACCACTGCACATATAGTTAATATGCTTTAGTTTTGTTCTGATGCCACCTGTTGGTTCCATCAGACTGCTTAATGTTCTCTATGCTTAATTACACATCAGCAAACTAGCATGTGGTTCCGCTGCTTTTTGTTCGTTTTACCCTACATTTTATGATGCTAGCTATTACATCACTGCTCCGAGCCTCTATTCATTACTTGTTTGTGTGTTCTTGATCTTCACAAGTTGCATGACTAATTTGATGCTTTTATTAATTATGGAGCTGCCAACCCCATCAAGCAAAATATTTGTTCTTTTGGAGCTGGCACCTCGAACAAGCATAAAAATAGAGGGAAGCAGATATATTGTCGTGTATGCACACACCCTTCTTTCATTAATTTAGATGAACCATTGATGATCAATTCGGACCAGTGCATGCGATTAAAATTAATTTTACCTAAATAGATGGTGCAGAATAAACTACTACAACTAGATTTGCAACCACGGGATGCTGACGATATCTTCAAAGAACATTGCAACAGCAGCTAGGCTTCACAGCAACATATGGTAAGCCAGTGTGTTTTAGTACATGTGAAATGTCATGCGAGTGGGCTGCTTTCTTGGCTTGTGCCCTCAACGTGTAATCCTACCGAATTACAAATAGTTCAGTTGTCTGGTTTGCTGTATTGCTTGATTCGAATGCTTATTTGTTGTTGCGCTATACCTGAGTTGGCCAATATGTCAGCAGTGCCTGTTGTACTATCGTAAAGAAATGCATGCCTATTTCATTTGAGTCCTTAACTTTTCCTCTCAACTTCATCACAAGACTGTCTTCGTAGTTTATATGAGGCCACACTGTTAAGTGCTTTCTCAGATTATTTCAACTTCTTAGATGCCTTGGCAACTTAAATATAGCGGTTGTACACTCCCTTTCAACTAGGGATGTCAACTGGGTCCCGTTTAATCCCGATTAAAGTCCACTAGTGGTATGATAGTTCAAAAGAGTTTTTGTTTTTTGAGGAAAATGAACTAGGGAGGTAGCAAAAACTAACTAGATGGGACTGGCGGATGTCGTTTATTTGCCACTTACATCCCTAGTTTCATCTTACCATTTTAATTTCTTTTTGGCTGATGCTGCTTCGAACCATTTAAATATAGTTTGCCATGCTCGGCAATAATTCGTCCGTCATTTATCATGTAAGCTTACTGCCTGGATCATATGATAACTATCTCTTACTGATGTCCAGCGGAAACCTTTCAGGATGCCGTTCACACTAGGACACAATGTACAACCCCAGAATCTATTTGTGGAAGCAGTGCGCCATCCATGTTACCAGATGGTAGCAGTTCAGAGGCAACACCGCCGGAGAGCACTCTGAGCACAGATATTATAGTGCTTGAGGCTCTACTAGAGGCAGAAAGAGATGGTGTGGCTGCCATGAATGAGGTAATCTTTATCTTGAGGCTGGAAATTACGGAATTAGCGGCACGCATTATGCAAGCAACCCAAGAATTGGAGGAAGTAAGAATGTTGCATTTGAAGACGGAGGAGGTCCTGCTGTTTCTGCTATCTGAAGCCCAAGGTAATCCCGGTTCTTCCTTAGATACCAGTTGAAATTATCATTAGATTATTGTACTTGCATGTTGTGTCATGTCTATGAATGGATTATGTTGCAAGACCCCCTATATTGTCCATCTGTTGTAATGATCCGAATTTTTTAGGCGAGGTAATCCTCAGTACTTGTATGATTGACATAAGGTGAACTATTTTTCGTGTGAGCATATTGTATTGGATGAAATAACTGTTTGACTCAGAGTGTATCCAACCTACTGAATTCGAAGATCACGGCATTTCTAAATCATAATCATATATAAAGGTGGAATAAATCTTTGTTGTGGTTTTGAAGAAATAAATAACAAAATGTATAATTATCTGTGGATATTCGTAATCGAATACAAATTGGATTTGAATTTAGTTTGCCAGGTCCAAGGGCAAACGTGAATGCTAATTCTCCCAAGTTTTGAACGAAGCGGCTAAACACCCACTATAATTTGTGGGCTGCCCGAAGCAAATGTTTGCGAGATGGAAATTACTGTCTACCCCTGACACTTGACATCCTTATCGACCGGATTTACACTGCTGTCGATAGGGGCAGACTAGTAACTTCAATCAGACATGACACGACGGCTTCTGAGCCCATTTAGACACGGTGGGCGCCAAACGTGGGCGGCAAAACACATTTGATTCAAGCTCGTCCGAAAGACATGTGTCTCTTCCTCCATTTCCCCATTCATACACGGTGGGCGGCAAAACAAACTCTCCTCGTCCGAAATCGATGTAGGCTAATATTTTAAATAGGGGCAGATGTGTAACTTCCATCAGACGTGACACAACCGCCCTACCTGTCAGCCCCGTTCATACACCGTGGGCACCAACCGTGGGCGGCAAAATACCCTCTCCTCGCCCGAAATAGTTACCGGCAAATATTTGGGAGATGCGAGATTACCGTCCTATCCCCAACCGACGTGATGTCCGAAATTTTAAACGGGGGATAAGTTCATAACTTTCCCCCATTTCAGAGAAGCGCGTCCCAAAGTTTGAGATCCCCCCTCCCCTCCATTTCCCCATTCATACACCGTCGGCGGCACAACAACCTCCGCACTGCGGCCAGCCTCCTCCATCCGCCACCCCATCCTCCACCTTGTCGGAGCCGCTACCCCTACCCTGTCGTCCACAGCAAGAGATGGACGTCTCTCATCCACGGCGCTGGACCAGGATCCTTTCATCGCCTCCTCTCGCTTCATCGGCGCCGTCGTCCACCTTGCCGTTGCCGCTCCTATGACCGCCTCGTCCACGGCAATAGGATATATCCCCCGACCCGGCCGTCTGCCGTCTAAAGTATTCTTCCCTGCCGCCGACAGCCATCGCACCCGCAGCACCCTCAACGTATCAGCATAGGCCTACACGGCGTCGCAAGAGAGGTGGTACTCTTCCATATGTGCTTAAGTTATTGATCTCACCCAGAAAATAGATCGTAATTTGTTTACTGTACTTTTCTTGTCCGTACCAAATCGTAGTGGCTAGTTGAAAGCAAACATTGGTTGCGAAGTAGCTTTGTCCGGTTTGCACCTTCAGATCCGCCATGGCACGGGCACTATACTCGTAAAGCTTATGGTTTCCCCCCTTTATATTCACTACCATCATCGTAGGTGCTTCGTGTCGTGCTAACACTGCTCCTCAAGACCTCAACCCAAAGCTTACGTGTTTAAATACGAATCTGATATGATGCTCATATCACTAAAACAGAGAACTTTTAATTGGTCACCTAATGTTCCTATATTCGTTTCGAAAAGCATGTGCGCCACCCACTGGTCCAGCTAGTTCCACTTTCCTGATTTTTTCTCTTGATGCTTAGGGTTTTCCCCTTTTATCTACTCTACTATGATCTGTGTAGGTGCTTTCTGTCATACTAGCATTACTCCACCCTTCAAGCTAAACAACAAAACACTCAGAATTCGAAAGCTTAGTTGTTCAAATATGATTGTGATACGATACTGATATTAGTTAACTGACACATTTAATTGGTTAGCTAAAGGTCCCACTTGAGTTTCCAAATGCATGTCGCGACATATGGAGAGACAGCATAATTGCATTTCTTTGTCACTTGTTGACCGTACTTTCTTGTCCATACCAAATCTTAGTTGTTATTTCAAAGCAAACATCGGTTGCTAACTACCCTTTGCGCAGTTTGCAGCTTCAGATCTGCCATCCCACTGCCACGGTCAACACTGTACTCATCATGCTTATGTTTTCCCCATTTTATGATGACCACAATCAGCCTATGTGGTTCGTGTCGTAATAGCACTGCTCCACCCATCGAGCTAAACAAGCTTAGTTGTACAAATTCATATCTAATATTATTGCTGATATTAGTAAAACTGAGAGATGTTTAATTGGTTAGCTAAATGTTCCTACTTTAGTTTCGAAATGCATGTGAGCCACATATGGAGAGACCGGAAAGAATAGTATTTCTCTCTACACTCTGGTTCATCATGGGTGGCCAACCGACATTGTATTGAAAGACTTGTAATATCTTCAATCTGCTTGCTCTTCTGCTCTTCTTTAAGATGATACTCTTCTCTTGTGGTCGACTGGTCAGGTCGAGTTGTTCTCCCTTAGTATATTTTGAATCTGTCAGGTCAGGTCGACTTGTTCTTCTTTACTATATGTTGAAGCTATCATCTGCGAAGTGTCATCACTTCTAGAGCTCTCATATTTTGAGTAGTAGGCCACATTATATTAATGCACACAACAAATTACAGCATGCATGGCATCTTTTAAAAGAATTGCAGAGATAGCACAAAGGGGTTTACAGGGAGGCAGTATTGGATTAGAATCACTTCTGCATTACAAACAAAATCTCACTTGTTTTTATGTTTTCATGCATGTCAGATATTGAACATTATCAAAATGAATATGAGAATGGGCGCACGAGAGGAATATTGCGGAACGATCCACTGGCTAACAAACTTGGCATGGTGGAGGATGGCCTATCTTATTCACCCATCAAGGTGCTTCCTCTAACTTTGCAAAGTTGTATTGGTCGCACATATTTTGCATCTGACCTCTTGCATTACTTCTACTTTGTTACACCATCTGCTTAGTTTAAGCATCATATATGAGTATATGCCAAACCTATCCATTTTCTCTACCTATTTCATGTGTCGTCACACTATGTTTTTCCAGTCAAATGTTGTTCTTTCGTAATAGATGTCCAAAAGGAAGAGGGTGAGTGCAGATCCACAGAAAACACAGGCCCAACTGTACCACACTTTACCCCTACTCCAGAGGCCAAAACCCTATTAGAACTGCTGGGAGCCCAGCGTCAGGTACTGTCTATGATATCAATTCAAAATTTGAACTCCTAAATTTCTGATTGTGCCTTACCTTCTCTCTTTTATGAAAACTAATTTCAGATGAATCTCCTTGCTCAAAGGATCATACGATCTCAAAACAATAATGGGCTCTGCATTGCTCTTGTCAGTACCTCTCTCCCTTTTGCCTTGTAACGCTGTACTTAATTAATTGCTATTTGATTATGTATCATCAGTCTGCACCTGAGCTTCATTTTCCTCTGTTTCTTCCAATATTATTTGATCTATATTTACTCTTTGCAAAATGTAGAATAATGGCAACGCTTATAAAGAATTTTCTTTGGGGAATTTATTGAATTATCCTTCCATCAACATGGAGAAGGGCTTTGTCCAGCCCGTGTTAACATGTAATGTAAGTTCATCCTTCTCAAGCCTTCAAACTTTGTTCTAGTATAGATTTGGATAGGCATCATTTCCTCCACTGCTGTTTGCTTTGATGTTTACATCTGATTGGATGTTTGCAACAACTACCAGTTTCAAATTGTAGTTGTAAAAACATGTTCCTTATGCAGAACAGATCCATTTATTTGCTTATATAATTGTGAAACCTGTTACGTGTCTCCTTGTTTCTCTTTCAGCCTCGTATCTCTTACGCCAGGCAGAACTTTAGGGAAGATAGTGAGCCAAACCATCTTGAGGACAGCGAGATGACCCCAAGGTCCTGTCTTGATGAAGACAGTGAGTTGAAGCTACTCATCAGCAGGTGTGAGACAACCTCTGTGCAGTCGCTGCCTCAATCAGTTCGACTTCTTCAGTCTCAACTTAAAGCGGAAAGGCTTGCTTCAGCTCAGCTCCGACATGAAGTCAAAGATGCAATGAAGATGTTAGAGGACTGCCGTGCGCACCATCATGCCTTAAATCTAGTGTTGATGCATCTATTGTTGACACAACTGAGGTCTACTCAGCTTCTTCAGCTGTTTGGGGGGCCCGGCGTGGCTAGGCCTAGTGCCTTCTGAAGTGCTCTCAGTTTTGTATATTCTTTTGTCGGCGCGTTTATTTGCACTGGTGGCGAACTTTGATGCCCAGTGGATGTAATATGTGTGATAGCCGTGATAGCCTAGTGTAAGTTGCTTGCTTATTTATTTCCTTGTTGTCTTGTTTATTTGTTTCCTTGTAGTCATTGCGGTTCTTTTTCCGCGGTTTGCTAGTGGCTGCAATAACCTATTTTTTAAAACTAGGCCACAATAACCATGGGCTAATATTTACTGTAGTGACACTGGGCCTGCTACGGGTCGTAGAAACAATGGGCCTTCTACGGGCCGTAGAAACAGTGGGCCTTCTACGGGCCGTAGAAACAATGGGCCTTCTACGGGCCGTATCATCAATGGGCCTTATACGGGCCGTATGATCGATTGGCCAAACATGGGCCAAACAGACCGCATTCTGGCCGTAAACGGGCTAGAGTTGGCATCGTCCATTCATGGGCCGACCATAACGGGCCATCGTTAATAGGCCGTATTTGATGATGCTATGAAAACATCCCAACGTATTAACGGACCACAAACGGGCCGACTGTAACGATGGGCTGAATTTGGCCCACAAGCAGAAAATGACAGTAACGGGCCATAATTAAACGAATGCTGGAAAATAGCCCAAGAATAAATGGGCTCTGAGAAGGCCGAAAGATAACATGGCTGGAAATGGCCCAACGGAATAACGGGCCATTAATGGGTATAAAGTGATACACTGTTCATTACAAGCCAGTTTCACCACGGGCCGTTAATGGGTGTAAAGTAATACACTGTTCATTACGGGCTAGTTTCAGCACGGGCCGTTAATAGGCCAAGAGTTACATAGGGCCTCATATGGGCCGAAAGACATCATGGGCCATACATGGGCCAGAAGTGAAAACGGGCTGGAATCATATTGGATGGCCCAGATGACGCTACTGGGCCTAATTCGAATAGGGCCTAACGGGCCTTGGGTTAGCAAGCTGTAAATGGGCTATATGCGAACAGGCCGTTAACAGGATTTCCATGGGCCGGCCCGCCAGCTTTTGACCAAGTCAAACGGGCCGGCCTTTTCACAGGAATGGGCCACTGTTGGGCCATGCCACATGTCGACGTATCATAGGCGCCTTCTGTCCAATGAGTGGATGACATCTGTCCCAGCGATGAGCCGACACGTGTTTCCTCCAGCCAATGATGATTTTACGTGTGTTGGTCGGGGCTGTTAACGGGTTATCGGATCCAAAACCCGACCCGATAGCTTAACGGAGTTCCGTTACGGTGGATGCCACGTGTCGGTCACCCTTGACGAAAGCACTTCTGTGACGCGCGATTTATCGTCATGGAAGTGGACACTTCCGTGATGATAATTTTGGTAATGTCATCGAACACTTCTACGACAGCACAGGTATGACTATCTTGATTCTGTCATAAATTTGTCATGGATGTACATGCATGACAAAAAACACGACCTACTGTGACAAACACGTATCATCACGGAATGGCCTATACGAGAGACCCTGTTTTTAAAAGTGTATTTCCTTGTACGGGCATAAGCACGTGCATACAGCATAGAGGCACGGGCGTTTACTCTGTGTTTCAGTGTCAAGGGTCACAAGCACGGGCATACAGCCCTCAAAGGTCTTCTAATTACATAGAGTCACGCACAGAGGTTTTCTAATTGTATTCATAATGAGTTGGCGGAGAGGCATGGTTTATTCTTACCCGGAGTCACGATTGTGCGATTATTACGGAAACCTAATAGAGTCGGACGACTGTCCGTGTTACAATTGTTTTCGTTATAAGATTTTAACTCAAATGCACGAACCTTCAAGTGTGTCAGTGTTTCAAGTCAGAGGTCACCTTCGTGTCTCTTTGTGCTCCAAATGCATCCGTTGATCTATAACCAGGAGTGGCACGGTAAAGACACTCAGGGAGGCAAGCTTGTGTTTTACGTGGAGTCACGTTCGTGCGTTAATTGCGGAAACCCAATGTTTCGACGGGTGTCTCCTCGTATTCGGGTGTGAACGCCACGTGGCACCGCTCCGGAAACCCAAGGGTCCGACGGGCGTCTCCTCCGGTGACGCCGCTCTGGCTCGGAGCCCGAGGCCAGGCTCTAGCTATTTAAGCAGGACGGGGTCTCGAAACCCTAGCCACACCCTCTTCCCCCTCTGCCCGCCGCCAGGCTATCCATTCCTCTTGCTGCTCTCCATCCTGAGCCTCTCCGCCATGGCTGCGCAGGAGGACACTACTACGGAACCCCGTGCCCAGACACTGGAGGGGATCAAGGCTGGCGAGGGTTCCTTATCTGTAAGTTGACTCTGCTTCCGCTTCTTTCCTTTTTTCTTTCCTTCGGCTACTTGATTTAGTTGTGAAACGTGAATAAGCCAGACGGAATCTCGAAACCCTAGCCACATCCCCTTCATCCTTTTATCCGCCTCCAGGCTATCCACCCCTCTTGCTGTTCTCTACCCTGACACTCTCCGCCATGCCTGTGCAGGATGACACTACTCCAGAGAGCCGTGTCCTGAGGCAGGAGGAAATCTCCGCTGGCCAGGCTTCCTCATCTGTAAGTTCACTCTGCTTCCGTTTCATTCATTTTTTATTTCTTTCATCTACCCGCATTAGTTGTGAAACGTGGATCATTGTGGTGAACTTCATCCTAAGTTGATGATAGTGCTTCCTGCCATCAATCTCACACCTTCTCTTTTCTCCAGGTGAAGAACCGGTGGGAGGCTACGGAAGCTCACCTCTTGAAGATCGTGGAGATATCCACGAGTTTGTATGATCTTCTGGATGAGAAGACGAAGGCGAAGCTCAAACTTGAGTACGACAAGCTCACGCTGGAGACATATGTTATGATAAAAGAGGTCAAGGAACTTCGCGCCCAGCGACCCTGATCGTTGTATCTGAAGCAATTAAGCAGTGGACTAAAAAGTTTCTTATTTTGTCTTGCGTCACCTCATTGTCAGTAACTTTGATAACAAACGTGTTTTGGTTTCCCGGGTCATGTTTATGGGTACAAATGTGAACATTAACGTAATGGCCAATTCGAGAGGCGCTGTTTTTAAAAGCACGGGCGTGAAGTCTCTGCAGCCAAGGTTCTTTGTACCAACTAGAGTCATGTCTTGTGCACACATGAAGGCGTGGACATTCCTACCTTTCTTTGTTTAAGTGTTTCGGGTCACAGGCACGGGCATGAAGCGCTCAAAAGCATGGTCGGTGGTAGCCTGTGACTCTATCAGACGGACACGCACGGGCGTTTAGCCCACAGAGGCACCCAATGGCCTATGTGAGGGACGCTGATTTTAAAATCTTATTTCCTTGAGTATAAAAGCACGGACATGAACTCCCTACGGACACAGTTCCGTATTGAGTTGCGTCACACATCTTTCTTGATGTTACGTATATTATTTCGACATAAAAGGCGTGGACGTTCGTGGCTATCTGTATTTCATTGTTTCACAGTGAAGCACGGGTACGGTTTTAAACAAAGCACAAGCACGTCTCGATTTGCAGAAACAGCACTGTCATGGTTCTACAGGACGCTATGTTCTAGGCTGTGCAGCATGTTTCCACCCAAACGTTCACCACAGGGTCACGGACATACACAGAGGAAGTGTCGTGCAGTGATAACAAACGCACAGTCTTACAAGTATAAGAGGCACGAGGAGGCATGTAGATTAACATCACCATAAATGAATCAGATTATACATGCGCACGCATATAGAGAGATGCATAAAAAGTGGACTACAAGAGATAAACTAAGTTGGTAATAGTAAACAATCAATGGTATTAGCTAATAATGGAACTTAGCAACAGGCATACAACATTAGACTCAAACTTATAGTAGAACACACACAGTAGTTAGATGTCCTGATCATGACAGATCGACTGGGTCACTGAAAACTCAAAAGTAGTAACAAGTCAATGCTAGGTGGCTGCTTGAAACGTCAAATAGAGTCACGGCTTTGATGGTACGAGATGCACTGTTGTACTTGCAGACCAGGCACGTGCGTGCCCCTCCGTGATTTAATTATTTACCGCACACATTCACAAAGCGTGCCTGTCTTTGTGAATCTGTTCCACGCCGGAAGCACGATTCTACAGCCATCTTCCCTCTGCAAGCGGCAAAAGTTTCCACGGGCACGTTGACAATTAAGTCACTAGAAGATTCAAGGCCGTGCCTCTGCTTTGCAGATGATTCTGCTAAAATGCGGACAAAACCAAGTTAATGAAGTGATGGCAGAACCACGGCTTTTCAAGAACGAGACACACGGTCCTGCCTTCGGCATTGTAAAGCACTGTTCGACATGCCACACACAGGCACGGCCGTGATTCCACGTGCTTTAGTAGCGTGTAAAGACGTGATTCTCTCACAGCAAACGCCGTGAACCTACTGCCAGGCACTATATCCATTTGTGAAACAAAAAAACAAACACAACCGTGACCCATTCAGTTTGAAATCTTTGCATGACAGAAGCACAGCGTGAAGGCACATGAGGCACGGTTGGACACGCATCGCAAGCACGGTTATTTGAATTACTTACAGTCATGCATTCATAACAGAAGAACATGCGTTAGAACAGGCGAGGCACAGTTACCACGAAAGCCACGGTTATGCAGCCCCAGAAGTATGACCCAGATTCTGTGCTTAAAAACGTTTTCGTTCCATAACGGCGGGCGTGACCATGCAACCGTGAGAGTCACGGTTGAACACTCACCGGTGGCATGGCCGTGGCTGCCTGTGCCCTTAGGTTATTTTTATCTCTCTGTCATGTAGCAGAGAAGAATGCTTGTATGCTTACAACATCCACGTTCAGAAACCGACGCGGCTGCAGAAAATAACAAGGAAACATGTGACTCTGATATTTTTGTCCGCCGAGTAAAAAATACATAAAGAAGCAAAAGGCATTCTTATTTAAATTTGTTTTGTTTCTATAACTGTAGCAAATTAACTTACAAGCCGTTCTTATAACTACAGCACAAGAAAATAAACAATCGACAACCGCCCGCCCTCCCCACCAGTTTCTTGCTATTTCATCGCTCCACGTGCGGCCTTGTTTTTGAATGTTCAGCGATCCATTCTTCCTTCTCGACCCTTGTGAAACCCCACCCTTCTGCGTAGCTATTCAACCTATTTACCTGTAAAATTAATATTCATACATAAAAACAAAGCGAAAGATTGCGGTCATCACTGTTTTTTGCTTACGTCCTGTTTAAGCTGCATTATTACCTTTTAATTTTTCTATTCGTATTGTTCTTCGGTACCAAAAAGTCTCCACTCAGACCTTTCCTTTCTGAAAATGGACTGCGCAGATTCCGTGCCTTGTCCCGGGCTTCCCTGCACGCATTTTGTGTGTCTGGCTTGTGTGATGTTCGATTCTGGCGTAGATGCAAGACTTTGGTAAATGCTCCCTGCTGTCAGTGGGGTCGTTGGAGTTGCTGGCGTCTGACGTCTTGCTCCTGGGCTTGGAGTGCATTGTCCTGAGCCGTTTGATGTCCTCGATGGTGTTGTCGACCATTTCATTGACCTCGCCCTCTTCTCCTACTGTGATTTCCTCTTCTCCTCTTCAATCCTCGTCCTCTCTTGGACTTCTGGGTTATTCGGGCAATTTATTTTCCTATGACCCTTTACTCTACAACAGCCGCACTTGGATGCGGCTTTGTTGCCTTTTCCTTTCTTCTCAGAACCAGCTTTGATTCGATCTCCTTTTTTCGTGCCCTTTGAGCCACTCATGGGAGGGTTCTTGAGAGTTTCGGCAAGAATGCCTGTGTCTGGTTCCTCGGCAAGTGCCGCCGTGACTTTTATTTTCATATCTACCGTACACTCACGCAGCACACGGTATGCCTTATCTTTTTTGCAAGCATTTGAACAGATATCCGACAACTTAGCGTAAGCGAGGCCGAATCTCATAGTTTCATCGTCTTGTGCGGTCATGCTATCACCTTGACTTGTAGACAGAACTTTCAGACTCTTTGATAGATTCCTGGTCCATCTGGGGATGACAAAGGATTTTGGAAGTTGATCGATCATGCCTGTTTGGTCCATCACCTTAAGCACATGGCAGCACTGAATGCCATCCCTACTCATTTTCTTGCAGCTGCAACTGTATATTTCTTTTTCATCATCCACATCTACCCTGAACTCAGACTGTCAAATTCCTCGCCCGGCTATGGTTTCCACACTTTTTCCCCAGGCTCAATAATCTTTTTTTTAAATACTGCCTCCCCTTTGCCAGGTCAAAGCACTTGAAGTAAGTCCGGTTCCGTAGCTCTAGCTGGAATTTCCTGAAAATCTCATTTGTGTATACTTGACTTGCTTGTCTTTCAATCGGAAAACCCGTCTCTAGTGATGGCGCCTTCTCTTCTGTTCGGTGTCTTTACTTGTCAAGCGTGGCGAGGCAATTTTGCTGAATCATGTGATACGCATTAACAAACCTTTTTATAGTGTCCTTGTGGTCGACGTAATTCTTCCACATTGAATTCATGCTCTCACTCCGAATGGTTGTTGACGAGAAAGGATAGAAACAGTGCTTGAAGTAGGCCGGCACCCAAAAATTTCGGAGTTCCCATAGCGTGTTCAGGTGTTTGTTGCCTTCCGCCTTGTGCAGAGAAATTTCTGCTTTCCAGGCACGCTCAAACTCGTCTTGATCTAGTGAGCTTTTGACGATTCGAAATATATCATCAGACATCCCTGGGTGCTGCGCAAACACTGCTGCGTTATTTTCCTTCAGATTCTTCCTAATATGCCACCAGCAGAACCTGTGCCTCGTTCTCGGAAGAGCTTCCTTTATTGCAGTCTTCATCGCCTGGTCCTGGTCTGTTATTATGTATTTCGGCTCTTTACCTCTCATTGCCTCGACAAACGTGCTTAGGAGCCACTTGAATGACCCTATTTTCTCATCCTTCAAAAGGCCTACTCCAAACAGGACAGTCGACCCGTGGTTGTCGACACCTATAATTGGTGCAAATGGCAAGCCATATATATTCGTAGAGAATGTCGTGTCAAAAGACACGAAATCTCCATATAGATCATAATTCATCTTACACAAGGAGTCTGTCCAAAACAGGCTGCGCACTACATTGTTCTCTGTCTCTTCCACATGATGGAATCCCGGCCTCCGCCTCTGCATATCAGCAAACAGTTTCATGGTGTCTGCGATATCAGTGTCGCGCTCTCCAGCCCTGTCCCAGCATGCAATGTTGCTTATGTCAATCGTGTCGAACATAATTACTCGCCTCGGTTTCCCCATGGCAGTCAAAATCTGCATAACCTTCCTTGGTTCTAACCTCGCCTTCTGCAGCACTTGTATAAAGAATTTCTCCTGAGGTGTCATCTTCTTATAGCATCTCATGAACTTCGGCATCCAATCAGATGGGTGAAGCTGGTGGTTGTGCTCTAGACGCACGTTCTTCAGATACCATTTCCTCCTATATGTATCCCTCTTGGCTGTTATTTGGACTGGGCAGCTTCTCCGGATCAAGCAGTTGCTCCTTCTCTCCTTAACATGTCTCTCAGTTGTTTTATTCTGCCCTTCCTTGGTGCACTGAAACACCTGCTTGTCAAGCTGTTGATCATATGTCGATCTTCTGCTCGTTGATCGCTTGGCAGCAAAGCCAACCTTTCTAGCATATCTGCAGAAAAACAAAAAGCACTCATCCAATGATCCGAATACCATACCACCCTCTGGTTTGAGCGCTTCGGTGACCTCCTGAATCGTTGGGTATACGACTTCTTTACACATGTCGTCCATTTCTTTCTCTACAATGGTCGGCGGTGCCATGATGATTCTGTCTACCGTGTCTTCGTTCGTCTGATCACATTCACTTCTGACGACATCAGTCTCATCACCAGCCACAGGTCCACTTACACCGGAGTTGCTGCTGCTCTGTTGTTTGTCACACGCAGCAGCGTCGTTTCTGCATGGCACGGCTAAATCCATAAATGAGTCTGCCTCTCCAATGTTGCATTGTGCAATGCTGCTCCCTGTTTCTCCGGCACTCGTGCAACCAAGGGACTGTGCTGCTTCTACCATGCAATCCGTGCTGGCGCTGTATGCTACTTGCTGCTGTGAACGTTGCGTTTCCTTTGAAATGGATGGAGAACTATGATATTTCTTTCCCTCATCTGTTATCCCCTCCGCCAAATCCTGGACACATGGCAAGAAACAGAATTAGATGTCCAGAGCAGCATATGCATTTTTTTAATTTCTAAACAAAAGATTTATATGACTCATCAGGGCTCATCTGGTATACCAAAACCAGACCCGTGCCTCTTCACCGAGTATAAGCGGTACACCAGAGGCACTGTTCATATTACACCCAGCAGCACGAATGTGACCATGCTACACACACATCTGCACAAAGAGGCACAGATGTGCTTCTGTTTACACCATACAACCGGAGAGGCACAACAGCATCCTATATAAAAGAACAACTGCACATACAGCCGTACAAGACGGACAGCCGTCCTCCTGTTTTGCACTTTACCCTGTTCTCCCACAAAACTGTTTGTGTGTTGAATTGAAAAAGCATAGTTCCGACGTCACCTTTGTTTTCCCATGCCTCTCTTGTCCAGCAAATCTTGGCGACAACCTCCGTGCATTGGTGATTTCGCTGACGATTTTGAATGCCATCGGAGATCCTTTGGAAGGACCCCTCATGTTGAACGCCACAGGTGATCCTTTCAAAGGACCTTGCCTTATGTTTTCATCGATCCGTGGACTACCGCGATACTTGCTTCCTTCCTCGTACACCTGCGTGTGGAAGCTACTGCAATTTAAATATACCAGACGAAAACAAAGAAAAAATTGCTCACAAAAAATATACATTTGCTTTAAATGTTGTTGCACGTTCGTATATGTTGTCACCTGTATTGCTTTCTGATGCTGCTGTATGGTAGAGCTTATTGCTCCTATGTTTGATTTTGTCGTTGGGCTCTTCTTGCTTGTGCAAACCGTACCGAATCCTTGAACACCAATGCTTTTGTTGCCAATGATCCTTCTGCTTGCATCAAAGGAAATTCTGTTACCCTCTACCTCTTCATTATGACCGCCTACAAACGTTGGGCCATCACAACGCCCGCTCTGCGCCTTTGTGCGCATCTGTGTCTTCAAACCAAAAAATAATGAGAGGCACATGCGACTAAAACTTCCACGTACGTTAAAACCAGCGTTTGAAGTTTTCATCATTACCTGCACAATCTGCTTAGTGGAGTCTCTACTGCTTAGAATGCTCCTCTTGGCAGGTGTCTGTTGCACACCATGCTCCTGGTTGGGGCGTTTGCAAAGAACTTGTATCTCACTCTTGACTCCAATTATTCCAGCCCGCATGGCATGTGCGTGTTTGACAGCATCTGCATCCTTGATCTTCTTCTCGTTTTGTAGTAATTTTTTTTCTTCCACCTCTCGATACTCAACTGCAAAGTAGATGCACAGGATAAACAGATATTACAGCATTCATCCAGGATATATAAATCATTTTTGTTGTTGTTAATGATCTACTATTTGGTGTTCTTAGTGGTGACACCTTGACAGCAAACGTCCCAGAAATAAAAGACTAAACACTAATGTTCAACTGCCTTACTATTACCTGCCTCCCATAATCCTTGCCGATGTCGTTCAAAGACCGACCGTCCCTGTTGTCCTGACCAGATGACGCACTCATGAACATCTGCCCCGAAAAAGAGACGTAATAAATATAAAGGTTATAAACCTGCAGTATCAGTGTTGAAACTTTTCGAAGTCGATATCAACAGAGATATATTTTTAGTTCTATATAATTAACATATATAAATATATACATATATTAATTTTTAATTAAACTACAACCTCAACCAAAGTGAGATCCTCTGATGCTAATTTGCTTGTGCAACACTTAACACAAAGATAACCATGAAACCTAACAAAAGTAACAACCTCGTATTACAAGGACGAGAGGATACAAAACAAAAAACAAACTCAAATCAAAGCTACAGTGTAAATCTAAATAGCTTTATTCTATGAATCCCGACCACAACAAATTCATCAACGAATTGAATCTCGTGTATCAGGAATCACCACGCAAAAGGTGCGTTCATAAATTTTTTACTAACCTTTGATTGCCGAATCTTATGCGCTGATTGTTCGGAAGTCACACCTTTCTAAATTGTGGGGGGATCTGCTTCCCTGCAGTTTGTCAGCGATCCCCTTCAATGATTTTGAATCTCGGAGAGAGAAAAGAGAAAGAGAGAGAGAGAGAGAGAGAAAGAGAGAGGCTACTTCGTTTTTTTGCGTGCAGGAGAAGAATAACCTGATAGGTGGGGTGAGTTTTGCGGCGCATGAGAGATGGGCATGTTTCTTGGGCGTGACGAGATGTGGTAGGTCACTTCACTTGACCGTTGACAACACTAACAAGTGGGCTCTCAGTTACTAATTCCTCTAAGTCTCTCACTAACTTGTGGCACTACTAGGAAAAGGCCTGCTAGTGGCGCACCTGTTTTGCCTACTAATGGCGCACTACAGTTGCGCCACTAGCACCACGCCATTAGATTTTATTACTAATGGCGCACCACAGGTGCGCCATTAGTATACCAGATACTAATGGCGCACCATGTAGTGCGCCATTAGTATACCATACGGTGCGCCATTAGAATGCCTCCCAGGGGGCCATATTTAACCATGTGCTCTGGCTTACTAATGGCGCACTTGCTGCTGATGCGCCACTAGTGTGCATTTTGCAGTGCGCCACTAAAGTTCTGGGTGGTGCGCCACTAGTATGAATATTAGGGATTATTTTTTTTTTCTTTCCTGATATTTGCACAGGTTACAAAACATATTACTACACAGAATATAGACAGCACAACATATAAACAGCAGAGTTATAGAATACAATAGAAGATTAGTCTCCGAATACAATTCATCATATTAGTCTCCGAATTCAAAAGACCGAACAAAGTTAGAACATTACAAGTCTCGAAACCGCGAGTAGCGAGTTTGTCTTCACATTACAAGTCGATATCGATCATCTAAACTACCATCACATAGAAGAGAGCTGCGGTCATCACGATTAGCATCAGCGCGATGAAACTGGTCTTCATCCGGTTCCTCCTCCGCTCCCTCCTCTCTCCCGCTAGATAGCGCGCGTATCTAGCTTCTGCCTCCGCCCTAGTGGTGTACCCTTTGTAACTGTTACCGCTGAAACGGTGAACCTGTCTTCGACACTCCTCCCAGTCGTCGTAGACTCCGGGAACCTTACCCTTGTACATGACATACGATGGCATCTCTATGCACTAGCCAAACAAAAAGTTAGTAGCAATTCACAGACAATACATAAGCAATATATAAGTATGCAACAAAAGGATCGGAAGAGAAAAGCAACACATTAATAGCACGATTCATGGTCCTACTAATAAATAGCATCGATTACATATAAGTTGAACGACTGTCCAAACCAAAGAGACATACAAGTTCATTAAAGTTTAATATTACAACATGAGCCAATCGACATTTCAGAACTACATAGCATCACTACTTTCGACTCGACTCAGGGACCGGAGTGTGGATGAAGCCGCCGTCTTTCGTGATGGTCATGAAATCGCGGGCGTTGTCAGCCTGCATTTGTAGCGTTGATTCTATCTCACTGTTGGACGGTTGATGTCTGAGATAGAACTGCCCCGAGGTACAAAGGACATCTTGATGGATGATTTCCGCAAACTCCGACTGGATGCGAAAGAATTCTTGTCTGATGTCCGCGTCCTGGATTGCCGACAAGCGTGCGGCCCAATCTTTGAGATTAATTGGTAGCAGAAGGTGATTATGATCCCGTACGATCGCCCGCATGTGATGGAGGGTGTAGTAGGCATCCTTCTGACCGCCAGGCGGCTGCTTGACGCAGGAGAACGTCGTATTGTGGCTGAAGATGTGCTTGCCGTACCTACGAACTGGCCTGCTGAAGGTGCCTCCAGATCTGGCGTAGCCAGGGAGAACATCATCAAGAACTTTCTTGATATTTGTGTAGTCTTTCTTCGACTGACGGTCCGGGTCGAAATACGTGGCCATGGAATATTTCGGGCTTAAGAGGATGAGTGTGCAATGTGTGTCACTGCACAAAACACGGAATGTTAGAAAAAAAACGATCGAAATCTAAGAAATCATATGTTACGGGGCGGTGAGGGGATGACTTACTCGGGAAAGTAAGGCACGAGGAAGTTATCCTTATCTGGGTTTGCCAGAATGACGCCTTCGAGGTATGAACTCGCGACTTGCCGGTCCCCAGCGCTGCGCAAGATCTTGGCAAGCATGTAGAACGGGTCGACTATCACGATGTCCGGGGTCTTGTCTCTAATGATCCGCATCTCCATACTCAGCGAAAATAGCCGAACGAAGGTGTAGTGCAGCGGATGAAGGTTAAACATAGCGAAGATGTCATCAAACCACAGGACGATCGTACCCCCGATGGCGCTATCCACAAAGCCCTTGCCCTCTGGCACCTTGGCCACGAAAACCGGGTATGCCACATCATTCTCGGAGAGACGCCGCTTCTCCAAAGAAAGAACACTGTCATGCAAACTCCGCATAGCACCGGTTGCAGCATTGAGCAGATTAGTCGGTAGCATCGGCCTACCCGCCACATGCACCCTCCTCGAGATATCCTTAGGTGAAGGTGGCCCGTCCTGAGCACGGATCGTACTCGGTGCTGGATGGCTCGCACCGCCCTTGTTATTCTTTCGTTTCCGTCCCTTCTTCCTCATCTCCTGTAATGGGATCGAGTTCTGCTCAGAGACCGCCTTCTTGAGTGTGTTGGGGCTGATAATATTCCGCACCTCGGCTATCTGAGGCTCGGTGAAGGCGGCAGCTGGAGGTGTCTCCTGAGAACTGAACGCCAGACGACGCCTGTTGCAATTGGGTTTCTCTGCGGTACCAGCTCGATCGCGGTCGTCTTTTTCAGGGTTGGATTCTTGAGAAGGAGGCCCGAAGAATTCGTCACCGTACCCATGTTCGGCAAAGTACTTATCGACGTTGGTAAATGTACCGTCGTCGTTGTCGTCGTCGTCCGGATCCTGTGCCATATGCATGTCCGGATCCTGTGCCATAGGGATGTCCGGCATGTCCGGTAGCGTTGCGGCGGTCTTGCCATGGCTTGGCGCCGGCACGACTGACGGTGTTGTCTGTGGGGTGGTGTCCCCCGCCCCCAAACGAATCTGGCCCTTCGGCCAAAGCAGGGGCCTGCTTACGCAGGCGCTAAGGGTCATCACATCATCTTCGTCGGCCCCAGCGGGTCGAATCAGAGGTAACAACTTGTCGCGGCCTGGCAGCACCCGAACCAGTTCAACCCTATACACGGTGGGTGGCATCGGATTACTGTGGAACACGGGGTTGCCCAGTTGAACGATTCTGCCCTTGGCGACATCGATCAACTCGCCGCCCACGAAGTGCAGGAGAGTGCATGGAACGTTGGTGGCGCCCTGCGAAAACATGTAGGGCGTCAGGGATGCCCAGTCAAAGGCAAGGAGATGAAGTCATCGGCAGAGAGGCTTAGTTACCGTGATGGCGTCGAGCTCGGCTAATGTCGAGGCACCGCCAACGGTGGGCGTGCAACTGACGGAGGGGCCGCTTGCTGCCGAGGTGCCGGCCGACGTACACCCGGGTGCATTAAGCTCCAATGCCCGTGCCGGCACCGGAGACACCAATACCGCCTTGATATTATCCGACCTAGTATTTAATTATCCATGTCTTCCCTCGATATTATCTGAAAATTACTTTTATCTTTTACTTAGTTATATTGGATGCTTCTTTCCCTTATATGATTCTGTCTACAGTGTGTTGATTGCTTCTGTGCTCTTCTCAGATATCAGAGGTGGTGAATAACATGAAGGACTTGATTGATTTCAGCCACAAGAACAAGCTTGGCCCTATAGGTATGACCATGCACATTCACCAATCAGCATCATCTTAAGTGTTCACCTGGGTGCTGAATTATATTTTTGTAAAACAGTTTCTTCATGACCAATGATTTGTCTGTAGTTTGCATCAGACTGTAGAACTAGGCAGGAGACAGCAGCAGTAGCGACACGACGGGGCGGCGGCGGTGAGCTCCTACACCTAACCCTAGGTCGCCGCCCCGTGGGGGCATGGGGATGAGCGGGGGAGAGAGGGAGGGAGGGATAGAGACTAACCAGAGGCCGCGCGGGGAGGCTCGCGCCGCCGTCGAGGAGCGCGTCCGACGAGGCTAGCCGCCATCGAGGGGCAGCTCCGACGAGGCAGCCGCCGCCGGGAGCGAGAGAGAGATTTGGGTGCAGCGGTGGTCTGGTGGGGGTCGGGGGCGTCGTGGGCGGTGGGGGTCGGCGTCAGGGGCGGTGGGGCGATGGGCAGCGAGGCGCCGGGGCGTTGGGGGCGGTGGTGGTCGGGTGCAGGGCGCAGGGGCGGCAGCGGCGCAGTACGGGTCGGGTCGGGGCGGGGCAGTGGGCGGGTGAGAGATAGAAGAAAGGGGACTGGGGATTTCAGTGGGGGGAGGGTTAGCAATGGCGCACCCCCGAGCGGTGCGCCATTAGATAAAAAAATTTTGATACCAATGGCGCATCCACACGCGGTGCGCCATTAGTAATCTTTTTTTGCATAGCAATAGCGCATCCCAGAGAGGTGCGCCATTAGTAATCTTTTTTCTGGATAGCAATGGCGCACCCCAGAGAGGTGCGCCATTAGTAAGCTTTTTTTTTGTATAGCAATGGCGCTTGGGGGGGAGGGAAGGGGAACCGACCGAGGAGACAGGGGAGGGTGCGGGGGGTCGTCGGCGGCGGTGGAGCGGGGAGGGTGCGGGGGGTCGGCGGCGGCGGTGGAGCGGGGCAGGGTGCAGGGGGTCATCGGCGGCGGTGGAGCGGGCCCGGGGGAGGGTGCGGCGGGTGCTCGGCGGTGGTGGAGCGGGCCGGGGAGGGTGCGGGGGGTCGACAGCGGCGGTGGAGCGGGGGAGGGTGGGGGGTGCTCGGCGGCGAGGGGGGATAGCGATCGAGATGGAGGGGGATCGAGATCGAGTGTCCTCATGAATATTAAATACTTTTTGTGAGTTAGAAATTCAATACCATAATAAACATAAATAAATATTCATGAGGACACTAGAACAGAAGAAATATCATTTCAATATGTCGAAATACAATCGAGAAATGAAGGCTACAATTTAAATACAATCGATCTTAGCTAGCTATCTGTTCACAATCTTCTTGACCTTATTTTTCGTAAATGGAGTTCTTCTCTTGAATGGACGTCCTTTAGGTAGGGTGGTCCTGCTTCTTCTTGTGGTGTATGCTGGTACTTCATCGTCGTCGTCATGTTCCATCTTCGGGTCGCCGTACTTGTCGAAGTCTTGCTCATTGGCGACTCCATCCATTCCGATGATCTTCCTTTTGCCTCTCCTCACGACAACACGACTGGGCTTTGACGGGTCAGTAATGAAGAAGCATTGGTCCACTTGGGAAGCCAGTACCCATGGCTCATTTTTCGCGGTGACGTTTGCGCCCGCGGTCTTGGATTTGGCTTCGGGTATAACCATGGTGGTGAAATACCGGTCTTCTTTTAGGACGCTCTTGGCCCATCTGACACGGAACATCAGAACCTTCTCTCCAGCGTAGCTCAGCTCCCAGATCTCCTCGATCCTTCCGTAGTATCTGTCCTTGTCGTTACCGGTGTAGGATTCCATCGTTACCCCGGAGTTCTGATAACCATCGCTCTTCATGTCCTTTCCCTCGGTTTAGAATGTGTAGCCGTTGATATCGTACGCCTCATACGTCATCAGGTTGTGCTCGGCGCCCTGTGACAAGGCGAATATGAGTTGTTCTTCTGCGGAAGAATCCTCATGTAAAGGGTACGACAAAAGCTTCTGCTTGAACCAACGCGTGAAACATGAGTTGTGCTCTTTGATTATATCTCCGTCCGTCCTCTGTTAGCCTCGGTCATTGTACGTCTTCTCAATAAAGGTTTTGTGCTCTACCACCCAAGGATCGACCACGTCTATGTGTTGTAGCGCGACTAGGTTTGCTCTTTCAAAGTCGGCGAGTCAACCCTCGAAGTCGACATGCATTTCGCGGCGACCCTCACGGTGACCCCATCCAGCGAGCCTGCCGAGGTGCTTGTTGACGGGCAGACCAACGGGGTTCTCGATGCCTAGATAATTCGTGCAGTAGGAGATGCACTCTTCGGTCAGAAAGCCCCTGGCTATGCTTCCCTCTGGACGTGACATGTTGCGAACGTATCCTTTGATGACACCATTCATCCTTTCGAACGGCATCATGCTGTGCAGGAACGTTGGCCCGAGTTGGATGATATCCTCCACGATATGGACCAGCAGATGCACCATAACGTCGAACAATGCGGGCAGGAAGTATATCTCAAGCTCGCATAGTATCACCACGATCTCTTCATGTAGCCTTCTGAGTTGCCTCACGCCAACCGACTTCCGAGAGATGACGTCGAAAAAGTTGCATAGGCCAAATAGTGTTTCACGGACGTGCGCGTCCATGATCCCACGGATTGCAACTGGAAGTATCTGCGTCATCAGCACGTGACAGTCGTGAGACTTCATCCCGCTGAACTTCTGCTTCGCTGAGTCTAGGTATCTGCTTATCTTCCCCGCGTAACCCTAAGGAAGTTTTACTCCTATGAGGCAGGTGAAAAATAGATCAATCTCCTCCTGACTTAGAGTGAAGCACGCGGGAGGGAAGTCATTTCTGGTCTTCTTGGCCTTTTTGCCTTTGCGACGACTTTCTGTGTCCTGCTTCGCCTCATCATCATCATCATCATTAGCGTGAAGCTCCTCCCTGATGCCCATTGACTTCAAGTCTGCCCTTGCTTTCGGCCCATCTTTGGTCCTCTCTGGCATGTTGAGCAGGGTACCAAGCAGACTCTCGCACACGTTCTTCGTGATATGCATGACATCAAGGCTGTGAGGCACACGGTGGATCTTCCAGTACGGCAAGTCCCAGAAAACAGACCTCGTTTTCCATACCTTCAGCAGCGGCTCTTGCGCCTTTCACTTCTTTCCCGGCTCTGGCGCCTTTTGCTTCTTTCCCGGCAATGGGCAATCTTTCCAATTTCTCAACAGCTCGTCTATTTCCTCGCCGCTCCTCGTACGCGGGCATCTTCGGGTTTCGGTTTCACCATCGAACAGATCCTTGCGTTTCCTCCATGAGTCATCGTCGCGAAGCCACCTTCGATGTCCCATGAAGACGGTTTTCGAAGACCCGGGATCTCTCTCTAGCTGGCGATACGTTGTGTCATCCATGCACCTGACGCATCCAGAAAATCCGTGGACCACCTGCCCCGCGACATATCCGTAACCGAGATAGTCGTCCACCGTCGTGAGCAGTGCGGCTCTCATAGGGAAATATTCTTTCTTTGCGGTGTCCCACGTATTGGCTGGCGTTTTCCATAGCATGTCTAGCTCCTCTTTCAGCAGCCCCAGATACAGATTGATGTCGTTCCCTGGTTGTTTCAGCCCTTCAATTAGCATACTCATGTGAATGTACTTCCTCTTCATGCACAACCAGGGGGGAAGGTTGTACATCCACACAAACACAGGCCAGGTGCTATGTGTGCTTCTCTGGCTGCCAAACGGATTCACTCCATCGGTGCTCGCGCCGAGCACGATGTTCCTTGGATCGTTCCCAAATTCTGGGTGTTCGAAGTTCAACGCTTGCCACTGGCTCCCATCCTTAGGGTGACTCGGCATCTTGTCTTTTTTATTTATCTCCGGGTCATTTGCGTCATCTTCTCGCTTCTTCTCCTCCCTATCCGCGTGCCAACGTAAGAGCTTTGCTACCTTAGGGTCCGCGAAATACCGCTGCAGACGAGGAGTGATCAGAAAGTACCACACCACTTTTCGAGGAGCTTTCTTCCTCTTCTTGTATCGAGTGACGCCGCACACCGGACATATGGTAGACTCCGCGTGCTCATCCCGATAAATGATGCAATTGTTCATGCACACATGGTATTTCATGTACGGTAAATCCAGAGGACAGACGATTTTCTTCGCCTCCTCGAAACTGGTCGGGCACTTGTTCCCCTTGTGAAGACGTTCGTGCCAGAATGGCATGTTCTCGTCGAAGCATGCGTCGGTCATTTTGTGTTTTACCTTCATCTCTAGAGCCATGAGCGTTACTTTCAGGCAAGTATCCTCGGGCCTGCATCCTTCATACAATGGAGTAACCGCGTCTATCTCCAGTTGATCCAGCTTGGCTTTCTCTCAGGCGGCAGCTCTTGCGTTATCCGTCTGCTTGAGAAGCAGCTCTTGAATATGAGGGTTCTGCACCCAGCCCATTGATGGTCTATCGTCGTCTGCTCCGGCATCTGCATCTTCATGATCATGCCCTTCGTCTGCTCCGGCATCTTCCTCATCATCATGTCTGGCATCTTCTACATGATGACTGTGTACTGCATCTACTTCGTGATCATGTCCTGGAGATTCTTCGTCTTCTCGCCCGCCCTCGCCGCGGTTGTCTTGCTGCCCTTCCTCATTTCTTGCCGGTCGGCCCCCATGGACGACTTCATAATCATCTTCATCACCTTGCGACCGATAGCCATCCATGAAACCACGCAAGAGCAAGTGGTCCCGCACCTGTACGGAATCCGGGTCCATAAGGCTCCTCAGCTTGCATCTTCGACACGGACATCTTATCTTCGTCTCATTCTTTTGAAGCATCTCCTTCTTCGCGGAGCTCAAAAACCTATTCACGATGCCTTCGGTCATCGTGCGGACCATGGTCGCCTGCGGGGTAGAGCAAAACGATATTTTAGAACCAAGAAAAAATTTGGCATGACTTTGCCTAAAAATAGGACCAAAAAGAATGCATAGTGCCAAAATTCTCGCCGAAACGGAAATGAATCAACATTCCGGCAAAATATTGGCAACTATCGCATTTCAAATACCGGTACCTGCAAACACAAACATATATGCAACACCACAAACATATGCAACACCACGAACATACATAGATCTAGCTAGGCCATAGAAAGCGCATGTGCACGTTGTTGGAGGGAGAAAAAAGTAGATCTACAACATAAAGAAAGCTTTCCCCTTACTTATCTACAACATAAAGAAAGCTTTCCCCTTACTTACCTATCAAAAAAAGGTAATTTAACCACTTAATTTGGATGAATCTATGTTGCAAATGAGGTGAGGAGGAGGCAGTCGAGACAAGCTTGGAGGAGGAGGTGGAGAGAATGAAGTGGGGAAAGTGAGTGTGTAGGTGGCTGTCCAAAATATCTAGCTGGTCCCAGGTTACTAATGGAGCACCACCAACAAATGCGCCATTAGTAACCCTGGTTACTAATGGCGCACCAGCTGGCGGTGCGCCATTAGTAGTTTTGCAAAAAAAATGATAGTAGTGGCGCACGGGGTGACTGGTGCGCCATTACTAATAATGGCGCACTGTGCCACGGTGCGCCATTAGTATTTTTGGAAAAAAAACAAATTTTGTTAGTAGTGGCGCACCATGTTTGTGGTGCGCCATTAGTGTCTATCACACTAATGGCGCACCAGCACACGGTGCACCATTAGTATTTTTGGAAAAAAGAAAAAATTGTTAGTAGTGGCGCACCATGGTTGTGGTGCGCCATTAGTGTTTATCACACTAATGGCGCACCAGCACACGGTGCGCCACTGCTATATAGTAGTGGCACACCGCATGTCTGGTGCGCTATTAGTGTCCATATTATCTATAGCCCTTTTCCTAGTAGTGTGGGGTCGGCCTTATATGAGTCCTACGAGGAGTACCTCCATCTGAGGTGAGAAAATGTGGTAGGTGGACTTCAAACTCATACTGACATGTGGGATCTCAAATAGTTCCTCCAAGTATTTGACTAACTTGTGGGGTCGTCCGCAGATGAGTTCCAGATCTCTCTCCATCTAGCATCAGTGGCGACAGGCGAGCTCTCCAAAGGAAAGCCACTCCTGATCCCTCCACAGAGTTCGCTCGTCAGTGAAAAAGTATCGGTCTCCTTCATCTCACTCGCTGTGGATCTCCTGTTCAGGTAATCCATTGCATCCTCACCATGATTATGCCACCGATTCAACGTTTGAACAAAAAAAATTACCGGTGCTAGCAATTCCGCGGGCTGCGTACACACCGCATGTGCGCAACACAGCAGGTGGGGCGCGATTTGAATACCGGTTCCGGATCCAATTATCTTCAGCTGGTCCGTGCTCAAACGGTTGCGCCGTCTTAACAGCAGAGGGGGTTATGGATTTAAAATTAGGACTCAGCTAACCTCACTTTAATCATGCCAACTACATGCTTGCGCCGTGGTTTTGCTAACTTGAGTTATATCTCCAGCCATGCAAAACTTAAGCACTCGTCTTAGCTAACCAACTAGAGACAGGTCAAATTATTTGTATAGATCCGCAATCTAAAGCAGAGATCCAAAGGATTTACGTCCGTTTTTGCAAAGCAGTTACTAACTCAGAGTTAGAACCCGTCTTAGCTAACCAACCTGTTGATGATGGTCTCACATGGACTGCTAACAATTGTCTTACATAGCTGACCTGGTAACGATGACGTCTCATGACCTCTTATGTAGAGTTCGATGAGATGGACTCCACCCCACAGCTGTCGGAGACTCAGTCTCAGTCTGTCGATGGCACGGAGATTGTCACCCAAGATTTCATGGTTCATGACCAACTAGAGACAGAGAGACTAAGGATCGAGTTAAAACGTGCAGCGCACAAAAAGCTTGTTGAGGACTACAGGACAAGGAAGCAGCTTGCTGCCTCAAAGTAGGTGTTTTTTATCATGCATCTCGCATGTGTCGTTGAAATTTCTTTGGAAATCAATGCCTCTCATTCTAGCTGCATTTTTAATCACGACTTAAATATTTATCTCTGTTTTGCTGACTCGGCGTTTATATGTAAGCTTCTGCCAGAAAAGCATGTGGTTCAACAATACATTTGCTAAAGGTCATTTCTTATCTTTGTCCACAGAGTTGCTGCAATGGGTGAATATGAAGAAGAGTTCAGCACAAAACTTAGCTTCCAGAAGTTCATTTCTGTCTGTGAAAAGCTAACAGAACCACAAAAGCAGCTTGTCAGAGATATTGGTTTTGGATACCTTCTAGATCTGTGCTGTCGCGAGCTTCCAAGGTGTTTCGTTCGCTGGCTTGTCCACTATTTTGATTGCCCTTCTAGGTGTTTCATACTGCCTACTGGATACAGTTCCTTATCAACTCGTACACCGTGCACCGGATCTTAGGAATTCCACTGGGCGGGCAGATTATTCCTAGAAAATGCTCAGAAGCTTTCAGATGTCAGGTTAAGTCTGAAACTCGGTGTGCTGGGCACGCTCCAAACATCAGAGAGTTAACTGATCTCATAACCCCAGAGCTGACAGGAGAAGTGTTTCAACGGGTTTTCGTGATGTTTACAACAGCAGTATTTCTATGCCCAATGACATATGATTGCGTTAGCCCCGACTATTTAGCCACTCTAGAAGGACCAGCAAGTAACATATCATCATATGATTGGTCCAATGCTGTCACAGAGAAACTGGTGACATCACTCCAGACCTTCAAGGACAAAGGATTCGCAGGCGCCCTGTGTGGCTGCCTCCTGATTCCAGTGGTTCGTTCACTAACTTGTACACTTCTTTATACCCACAAGCAGCTACAAGAACATGATTAATTTTTACCTCTTCCCACTTGTAGATAACGTATTTTGAGTACCTGGATACGAAGATTATGGACCTGGAACCTGACACTCCTGCAAGACTTGTCATGTGGGACACAGAGGCCATTAAGAATTATGCTAACATAAACAGCTTGTCAATAGAGGACGGAATTTTTGGGAAACACACGGTGAGTCAACTTTTCATCATTTTCCTTTGGCGAAGTTTTCGACTCAACATAATGACTTTGCTGCCATGTATTAATTTGACTTGACTGTAATTCTTTCCTTCCACATGGCAGCTGAAAGACATTAGGCGCACGCCTTTCCAACCACCGCCTGGCTTTCAGGCGCCATTTTTCCAAATGAGTCCTAGACTAGAAGCCTACATAGAAGAATTTGTGCCTCAAGAAAAACTTTGTTCCGTAAGTGATTTCCAGCTTCTGCACCTGATTTTATGTTTGAAATGATGTTCCCTAAGTTTTTACGAAACAGATACATGTCCTATTGTGTTCATCCAGACAGTTTCCTATAGTACGTTAGTTGTGCTTTTGTGTTAAAACTAGAAGTGCTTCATATAGGACGTTAGTTGTGCTTTTGTGTTAAAACCAGAAGTGCTTCCTATAGTACGTTAGTTGTGATTTTGTGTTAAAACCAGAAGTGCTTCCTATAGTACGTTAGCTGTGCTTTTGTGTTAAAACCAGAAGTGCTTCCTATAGTACGTTAGCTGTGCTTTTGTGTTAAAACCAGAAGTGCTTCCTATAGTACGTTAGTTGTGCTTTTGTGTTAAAACTAGAAGTGCTTCCTATAGTACGTTAGCTGTGCTTTTGTGTTAAATATAAAAGTGCTTCTTATAGTATGTTAGCTGTGCTTTTGTGTTAAAACTAGAAGTGATTTCCTATAATACGTTACCCGTGCCTTTGCGTTAAAGCTAACAGTGCTTCCTATAGTACGTTAGCTGTGCTTTTGTGTTAAAACTAGAAGTGCTTTCCTATAATACGTTACCCGTGCCTTTGCGTTAAAGCTAATAGTGCTTCCTATAGTACGTTAGCTGTGCTTTTGTGTTAAAACTAGAAGTGATTTCCTATAATACGTTACCCGTGCCTTTGCGTTAAGGCTAACAGTGCTTCCTATAGTACGTTAGTTGTGCTTTTGTGTTAAAACTAGAAGTGCTTCCTATAATACGTTAGCTGTGCCTTTGCGTTAAATATAGAAGTGCTCCCTATAGTACGTTACCTGTGCTTTTGTGTTAAAACTATAGGTGCTTCCTATAGAACGTTAACTGTGCCTTTGTGTTAAATATAGAAGTGCTCCCTATAGTACGTCATCTCTGCTTTTTGTGTTAAAACTACAAGTGCTTCCTATAGTATGTTAACTGTGCCTTTGTGTTAAATATAGAAGTGCTTCCTATAGTACGTTAGCTGTGCCTTTGTGTTAAATATAGCACTGCTTCCCTACGACGGTAGATCAACCATGCTTCATAAGGTACGTCGAGTGTGCTCTTTCAAGGAATGTGTTCACCATGATTCATGGACTTTGTTAGCCGCGCTTCCCGCAGCACACCATGTGTCCTTCTGCGCACATTATTCCATGCCCTTTCTGCAATTATTGACACAACGTACAGTAGTTCATAAGATATTTTTCATTTTCGGTATTAATAACTTCTTTTCATTCTCGGTGTTAATAATATCTGATGGTTTTTCTTTCAATTCCAGGCCAAGATGAAAATTGCCAAAGTTATCAATGAAATGTACACAGAACTTTTCTCGCGGTTTCAACCAGTTCTCGAGCAGAAATTGGAGAAGCTCCTTTCACTTGGTAGGGATCTTAGTGCAAAAGAAACCAAGACCAAAGACCAGGGCGTTTATTGTAACTTGCAACAGGACAACTCAAATGAAAAAGAAACTTTTTCATCACTCCCTTCAACATATTCTACGCTTCCAAGTTCTAGCACGACAAGCAGTCAAAGTTCTTCCAGCAGTGGCTCGACCAGTGTCCTTGACGCCACATCATACTCCCTGGAAAATTTAAAGGGTTGCTGCGATACCCCTGACCCAGAATCCCAGAATCCATACGACAAAGAGCAGTCCCAAATTCGTCTATCTTCACGCCTAAAATCATCAACCCAGATTAAGTTGCTACTGGAAGTGAACAGGATCGACCACAACACAGAGGACATTGATGAACAAGCCAAGATTCATCTGGATAAAGTGCATAACCATCTGCACAACTGCCTTGATGGCTTGCCGGTCCATGAGCCCTTCGTGTCAACATCCGAGATGCTAGAGAGCAGGGCAATTATAATGACAGGTGAAAATTCATCTGAGTGTTCTGTACCGATTGAAACCAAAAATTCTGCTGGAGGATCTGCAGACCACAACTCTCTGACAAGCCCACTGGAAAAACTCTTGGAGGAAACAGCAAAACCTACTACAACAGAAACATTAGCCTCGCACTCTGCGGTTGACAAACAATTACTGACTGATCCAATCTCAACAGACACACTTGGAGCACCTGTTTATCACGTTGGGAAAACGTCACCAACTACTGCACGGTCCAGCGGTTCTGACAGCGCTCACAACAACTCTTCAACCAACACAAAGAGCCTCACTGTATCCCAGCCTGCACAAAAATCAAACAATGTCACTGGACAACGTTCTTCTTCGCTGCCGGAAGATAAGGTCCATCTTGTTTCAACTTTGAGTGACGAGAAGAACATTGCTGAAACAGAACGCACAAGAGCTACTTCCTCCCTTGCTCCTACAGTAGAAGTCACCAGTGATTCTGCCAGCGGTTCTGGCTCAGTACTGGACTCGGGAAAAGCAATTCCATCCACTAGTGATGCTCCACTGGTTGCTGCACCATCGGTCAATGCAGGAGACAATAACATTGTAGATGAACATGAACAGTGTATGAAGCAACCACCTATTGATCCCACAGACAGCGTCCCTATTACCACAAGCACACATTGGCCAGAACCAGAACCACAAATGGTAGCTCACAAGAGGTCCTTACAGCAGTCAGAAGATCCAGGTAACAAGAGTATAGTGCCTCCTATGAAGAGAGTTAGGATACTGGAGCCTCCACATAATTCAACAGAAACTGCAAACAACCAGTCTCTACAAGCTGACAACCACAGACGCCTCCTTAATTGTGGATTCATTGATGATGATCAAATATGGTCTGACCCATCTATCTATGAACAACTTGACAGAGTCATTGAACAAAAAAAGAAACAACCCTTTCATAACCAAGTAGCATCACAACAATGCCAACCTGATACTGTCTCACACTTGGCCAAGAATTCAAGCTTGTCAGCTAGATCTTCCCTTTCTAACTATCCAAAGCCACCTATACCCAGCAGATCAGAATCAATGTCAGGCGGTAGCCACCTCACACAGGCCTTTGATATGTCATACTCTATAGGTTTAACTCAAACTGTCTTGTCCCAAAGTTTACCAGCAACTCCCTTGTCCCAACACTACAACCAACCAGCTCCTAGTATCAAAAACCACTTCTACCGACATCATGGTGCTCAGAATAACGGCAGTTCAAACAAAAGCCAGCGCTCACCATATGCGATGAACAACCAAAGTCACAAGCAGTACCAGCAACAAACCACTGTCTGTGATGCCCACTACCCCCAACACAATGATGCTCAGAATAACAGCACTACACGGTGCCAACAACGCCAACCTCAAGAGCAGAACAATCAGCAACCACACAGAGGCGGGTCTAATGGGCAAAGTTGCAGTGCCTTGCAACAACAGTTCAACAGCATGCAGTATTCCGGCCATCCTCTCCAGCATTTTCCAACAGATATTCCTTCAAGCTCAACCGGTGATCCAACTGTCAGAACATTAGAACTGCGCATGCAGCACCAACCACAACGCCTAATGTTCCAAAGAAACAACAATTATAATGAGGGTCGTCTGGAAATTAGTAATGGTCAATTGAACTCCGGTGGTCATGTCTTCCAGCCTCATCAACATCATTCTGAGCTAGAACAGACTCGATTCACTGACCAAGGGAATGACCATCAAGATCACTGCCAACTTTTGGAAATAAGAGATTCCACAAACGAGGAGAAAGAAGTGTATGAAACAATCGTCGACAATACGCCAGGTATCAAGCAAAATGATAGGTAATGAATTCGTTGTTCCTGTTATAGTAAAGTTTTGGTCCCTTCGTTTACTAATGCAATATATTCTGCCTGAAGCTATCATATTCAAGTGTTTCGGCTCGATTCTTCTACTATTGAAATTGAATACTAATCATTTCCTCTTATGTTAAAAAAGAAAATCTTACGATTTAAAATTCATTTGTTTTTTTACAGCAAGAGGATATTCTCCGTCGATTGACATTGGGCCGATCATCGAACTTTAGGTTTGTCAATGAAGGTATACGGATATATCAACTCATTCGTGGTCGATGCTTACTCAGCGTTGCTGATGACAGAACAATTCTACGCAACGCCAGCATTTGTGCACAAGCATATAATGTACATGGACGCTTCTGTAAGTTCTTTCTTATAAATAATAATAACAAACCACATTTACTACTACTACCACACTGAGTGACACAGCTTTAATTTTCTGCAGGATAAATTTAAAGTTCTAGGAGCAAGCACAGAACTACTCAAGGAACACATTGTGGAAAAAACTATTGGGTACAGGCTGCCCAACAAATGTAACATCGTGAGTTCACCCTACTCACTCTATCTGCCTAGTGTTCGTCTTTGATTCTACAAGTTTTTCTTGTTACAATGATATTATTCCCTGTTAATTGTTTTAGGTCTTAATACATGTGAGAAAGGATCCACATTTTATCTACCTCATCATCGTGAATCTTGCAATGCGTCGCTTCGAAATTCTGTGTCCTTATATCAATTGCGACGGTATAAAGGAACACTCGGACATTGTCATCGAAAACTTCAAGAGAGCTTACCATTCTGCTTACAACAACTATCCTCACACCATGGCATCCTTTCATGTCAAACCTATGCAGAGTGTATGTAACTCAGACAGAGAGTAAGTTTCTTTTAACTGTAGCTCTACCTCATTTAAACCATGCATCTTTTTGTTCCACTACACATCCCATATCTAATGTTCACCTTCTAATCACAGACATTAATGCTCTCAATTTTCATGGATGACAGTGCTATTTACACCATGCATTTGATGCCGCTCATTAATTTGAATAATAATTCATTTTTTATCAATAATGTAAGTTCACTCTCATTGACAACACATCAACATACGTTCATCCAAGCCAGCTGAACATTAAGTTTTACAATAAATTTTATTAATTTGCACGGTTATGTGTTTGCAGATCCATGTGAAACCGATGAGAGAACAACTAACTTACAAAATGATAACATCCAACCACAACGCAGGCCATGTATTTGAGGCACTGAGCATCGTCCTCGACAAGCACAATATCCGGCGCGAAAGAAGAAGAGTTGGGAGAAGATGACTACTGCTTAAATGTGCCTTAATTTAGCTGGAGCCATCCGAACATTGTTTCAGCCATATCGACTCATATGTAATCACAACAATGTTTCAGCTATTTTTGTGTCCGTCCAAGATATCTGCTATGGATCCCGTTAAACACAGCTGTGCGTTCAAATGGTCAAGTCTTAAATTCCTGAACAGCAAACATTTACAAATAAGAATCATATTTTTTCCAAAAGTTCTAAACATGATATTCAAGACATCACTTCCTTGCACTAGAACACCACTCACTTCGAGTAGACATAATAAAAGAAACAATTGGAACACAGAGGAAAAACACTAGCGATTCGTAAGCATCTAACGAAGGATCTAAATGACTCACCTCCAGTAATCCGGGTCATAGAGGCACTGTCGTGCCTCTTATCCACGTAGAACGTGCCTCTCTTACCACGGACAACTAAGCTAACACACGCAAGTGCGCCACCAGTTAACACAGGACCGTCCCCTCTCGACAGCTTAACACCGGTCCCTCTCCAAGCCAAATGAGTCATGGAAGCACGACCGTGGCTCAAGTTAACGAAAGAAGAACCATCCTCTGTGATAGACGACTAAACTGAAAAAAATACCAAAACAGAAGAACGACCGTGACTTCAACTGTAAAAGGTCCGTGACCTCACAAGTTTCAACGACGAGTCTCTCTCGGCAAATAAGTGAAAGCAAACATTTCAAAAGAATGGCACGACCATGCCTTTGAGTAACATCGTAGACGTGCCTCTCCGAGCGAACGTGTAAGAGAAAGCATTTGCGAACAACAGACAGAACTCGGACTCAACATAACATAACACATGCCTCCACTAACTAGACATACGTGACTTCACTAGCAGACTAACTAGAAATATTACAGAACATACAACCATGACAGTGACTCATACTAACATAACTCAGTGCCTCTCCGAATTTAATACCCAAAGGAAGGATAACGCCTCTACCAAACATACGACAATGCATCCAATGCCTTCACGGCTATGCCTTTCAAAATCAAAGTACCACCACAATAATTGAAACACGGAAATGCAACCGTCGATAACACAATACTCCCACAGCAAGTATCGCACTGGATTACCGCGCCTAAAACAGACAACATATATTGAAACAGACAACATATATTGAAACAAACAGCAAAGTGAGAAAATCTGAAGAATCTTAAACACACTCAAGCTCTGCATAAAAAGAATTTCAAACACACAACCACAACCGTATATTCAATATAAAAACAACCGTGCCAAACACAGTACAAACACAAAGCAAAAGTAAAGCCCCTACCTGTCAGTGAAGAAGCTAGCAAACTAATAAGACCAGAGTGTGCCTTACCTAAAACAAAAACAATGCCTCCCTGAACAGATGACTGTGCGCTGCCTAGAATCACGAAAGTGCACATCTGAGTGCTCCCCTTAATACATCTCATCTTATACCAACTCGTAGCAAAAAATCATAGAGGAAAATATTCTTGAAGGCACCCAATCAAGAAAAACATAATGGAACAAAAATAAACTTAAATTTCCAAACTAGTCAACTCCATCCGGTTCAAAATAAAACAACCACAATTACAAATTCATCAGTCTATGTAATATTACCCCATACAACAACTATCAAATAACCAATTCATCACACAATCCATCTTGCCAGCACTTCCACCTGGACTACTCCTCAGAAACGTCCTCGCCATCTGAGATCAGGAAGACAGCGACGATGCAGGATGTCCCTCATCGACAGAAACCGGCGGTATAGCTCATAGCTCACATACCCTTCCTAAAGGAAAATCAAATGAAAACATGAATATACAAAAAAACAAGTATTGTTCTAGCAACAAAGGAAGAAACTAACAAAAATGAAATCTTCACTTACAGTAGCTCCATATTTCAGGTGATCAAAAGTAAGTGGCTTCCAATCCCAGTAGTGACGAAGAAGTTCTGGAAAAGATGACTCCATCTTCGAATAAGATTCGTCAATGATGGCTCCTGCTAAGTCCTCCATGGAGTCCCTTTCTTCGCCGCCTTTGATCATAAACTTCTCTTGGATGTCGATGTGGTACCCTTCTGGAATTCTGATGAAATCTTGAAAAAGAGCATCTCTAATATTCCTGACGCCCACACTAGAGAAAGTTATACCTCTATTCTCAAGGAAATCCTTCAGAGCAGGGCACTCCGTCCTGGCCCTGCAGAAGTGATAGAGCAAAACATGATTCCGCATAGCCAGTTGCATGACGGCGACTTTTCTACGCCCGTAACAATCCTTTCGCATGAACTCCATGCCGAGACCAACAAACTTGTGCTTCTCCTCGCGTAACCAGTCCTCGTACAAGCCAATGATCTCCTCCACCTTGCCAGGCTCGTTGGTGTACCACACGTCGAGCTTCGTGTTACCATCGGCAACTATAGGATGGTACTCGGTGGTGTTCAAAAAGTCATCCATGGCAGCGAACAGCAAGGTGGCAATGGAGATTCCGGAGACCCTGCGACAAGGTTGGGGAGTGGCGAGGGACGTTTGAGTTACAATGCGCATTAACGTGTGAACTAGGAACAACGAATAGACGGTTGTGCTTCCGAAGCTCATAAAACCATGCACTTCATAAAGTCACGGCTGTGCACAAATATTTGATGCCGTGGAGAAATCGAGGAGCCTCTAACTTTATTTTACGGTAACTGACACACTGAATAGTCGCATCGAACTGCCGGCACATCGGTCATCAATTCCTCCTTTGAACAAAGACCACCGACGGAAGAATCCAATGAAGCAAACAAACAGCCAGCCGTACACCTTAGATCCGAAGGCCAAAACTCATCCGTGCCTCATCTAGCTAGATTCACAACATCTGTCCCTCGATAGTCAAGGCTGGTTTCACGTGAGGCCCGGGTATGCAGGCACAAGACGCACATACGTGTCTATCAGGCACGGGTATGCAGGCGCACGATGCACATACGTGTCTATTCCACAGGCACGGGTATCACCACAGGCACGTAGAGATACAGGCAGCAACTCGCCGTAAACATATGAATGCAGGCAACGAAGGCACGGAAACATAGCCTCTACAGGCACGTGCTTCGGCTTGGCAAGGCACGAATACGGCCTTGCAATTAACGTTCTCGAGCCACGGCTACAGACCCTCTGCGTACAGACATGGAATTGCAGCTTCTCCGACGCACAAGCACTATTTTCGAATTGGCATTCTCGAGGCACAGATACAAATCCTCTGCATACAAATCCTCTGGATGCAAAAAAGAGAGGTGGCAGAGGCATCGGTAAGAACACTCTGTTCGAGAGGCACGGTTGCAAACTCTCAAGAGAGACAGCCATGTGACACCGCAGACACATAGACACGTGACGTGTATCACGTGAGGATACATCAAATACAAGCAGCGAATCAACGGGAGAAGTGAAAGAGCCACAGTTTTAAAGTGTCCAGAGGCACGGGCGTGTAGAAGCACAGGCACGAAGAGTCGCAGCCACCGCATCCCCTCACGGACAGGCATATGGCACCACAGGCATGTAGAGTCACAGCTAGCGTGTCTCCTGAGACAAGCGAATGCAGGTACAGGACGCACGGAACTGAAGCGTATACAGGCACGGAATTGCGGCTTTTGGCGCACAGGTACGGCTTTGGAATTGGCGTTCTCGAGGCACGGGTACAAACCACCTGGACGCACAAAAGAGTGGTGGCAGAGGCACGGTTGTGTAGTCTGAAGAGAAACTACCGTTTGACACCACCACATAGAGACATCGCGTGTGTCACGTGAGGTACATGAATAGCGGAAAAGAAGCCACGGAAGTGAAGCCTCCACAGACACGGATGCGGGCTTCTAGAGGCACGGTCCCGAAGAACACAAAGACAGGAAACTGAAAATGTTGCCTCGTACGTTACCAGACATGCCTCTCTTGTGCGAATGTGTAAAACACAACAATACAAACACAAACAAACAGCGGTGAATATAAGCCAAACAAAAAACACGCTTCTCCCAAACAATACATATGCGTCCCCTCACGGACGGGCGTCTGGCACCAGAGGCACGTAGAGTCATAGCCAGCATGACGCCTGAGACACGCAAATGCACGTACAGGAGACACCGAATTAAAGCGTATACAAGCACGAAATTGCGGCTTCTCATAGTTGTCGAGGCACGGGTACAAACAACCTGGATGCACAAAAGAGTGGTGGCAAAGGCACGGTTGTGTAGTGTCAAGAGGAACTGTCGTGTGAAACCAGCACGTTACAGACATGGCATGTGTCACGGATGTACATGCATAGAAGGAAAGAAGCCACGGAAGTGAAGCCTGAACAGACACGGATGCCCGGATTCTCGAGGCACGGTCCTAAAGCACACAAAGACACGAAACAAAATGTTGCCTCGTACGTTAGCAGACGTGCCTCTCTTGTGCGAACGTGTAAAAGACAACAATACAAACACAAACAAACGGCACTGAATAAAAGACAAACACAAAATGCGCTTCTCCCAAACAATACATATGCGCCACTTCAATAGGTTCTCTAAATATACATGAACTCGCGCAAACGTCAACAATGAACTTGTAACATGAAAAAATTAAGAAATTATATTCACATAACATGAGACGGTACTCCATAGGTTTGAACTAAAAGTACTCATTAATTATACAAAAAAAATAAATGAAAGTCTTCCAGGAGTCCATTCTGCTCAGACCACCGGGGCCATTCTACTCAGTTGGAGTTCTGCTCAAAAGCATCAACGGCGTCCGGGGTCGGGAAGACAACGAGCATGCATCATGTCCTTCATAGACAGAACTCGGCGATAGAGCTCGTAGCTGATATACCCATCCTAAAATAAAAAGTGGATGAGAATGAAGATATACATAAAAGGGAAAAAGTACTATTGTTGCAATAAAACAAATATATAAAGACGAAATTTTCACTTACAATTGCCGCATATTTCAGGTGTTCAAGGGAAAGCGGCTTCCATTCCCAGTAGTCATGCAGACCATGTGGAAAAGACGACTTCATACTCAAGTAAGATTTGTTTATGATGGCTCCTGCCAAATCTGACATGGAATCCCTTAGATTGCCTCCTTTGATCATGAGCTCCTCTTGAAGGTCAATATGACACTCTCTTGGGATTTTGAGGTAACTATTTGCGAGAACATCCCTATCGTTCCTGACGTCGACATAGCGAAAATTATACCTTTGTTCCGAAGGAAATCCTTCAGAGCAGCGCACTCCGTCCTGGCCTTGCACAAGTGATGAACAAGAACATGCTTGCGCATCGCCAGTTGCATAACGGCAACTTTTCTACTACGATCAAAATAATCCTCTCGTGTGTACTCCAGATCAAGACCAACAAACTTGTACCTGTCCTCACGCAGCCATTCCTCATAGAGAGTAAGAATCTCCTCCACCTTGTGGGGCTCATTGGTGTACAACACCTCGAGCTTGGTATTACCATCAGCATCTATAAAGAGACGCTCAGTAGTGTTCCTGAAGTCGTCCATGGAACCGAGGCTGAGACGACAATGGAGTTTGACTGTGCTTCTCGTATGAGGCGAGGATGACGGGAGCTACCTGCACTTCTCTGGAGGGAATAAGACGCGATAACCTCCAGGAATAGACCACTACTTAACCTTTGGGGAGAGACGACTCAGTTACCATGCGCCCATTTAATTGCTAGGGAAACGGTGAATGGACGATTGTGCTTCTGCAGCTCGTGGAACCATGCACTTCAAAAGTCACAACTGCCACGCTGTAATCGAGGAGCCTCTAGGTTAACTCTAGCACGGTATCTGGCACAATGAATACTAACAATAAATAGCCATCCCATCGGTCACCAGCACATCTTTTGACCGAGAGAACAATGAGAGGAAGCAAACAAGATGACCCTGTCGTACAAATACTACACGGGGACTGAACAAAAATAGAAGCACGGTTCGGCCAGCACAAAAGCCACACGCGTGCTTCCACTTTGCTTTAAAGACAAACCTCAGTGATATCAACGGACCTGCATCTCTATGCCTGCATACCACCGAAAATATTGCCAAAACAAAAGCACGTCCATGCTTCTCACATACAAATAACTGTGGGCTATCATAGATATTCCCGCCTGAACCCAACGTACATAAAAACAGTGGCTCCCTGGGTCAACGACTGCTTGAAAAAAAAATTGCAATAACAGAGTCACGAACCGTGACTCCATTCCAGATACAAAAGTGCCTCTCATTAGGAACCATCATGCCTCCCCTCAATTTGCCTCCCCCGACGTATCGACCATGCCTCTCCTGCTACAATGACCGTGCATCTAATAACATCATCACCGTTCCTCTCCTAAAGACACACCCAACCATATCTGATTAAACATGTGATTAAAAAAATTAAAACACAGAAGCACGAGTATGCTTTTCAGCATGTATAACCGTGCCACACAAAAAGTATGTGAGGCAGGATAGGCACATAAAAGACTCCGCTCGGAGGCAGCACAGCTGGACAACTATAATGGGAGGCAGCTGGATGAGTCAAACATCTCGTGTCCCCATAACACCTCGGAATGCACGCACACCATCTACAACCAGCATTCATTCCATTTCGCAGAATAAAAATTAAAACAAGAAGCACTCATTACTACTCTTGCTCTCTCCCGTCTCCTTTATATTTCAATAAGCTCCGACTCCCTCAGCCACATCACAACTCATTTGCCTTCTCCGTCGCCTGCTTCTAGGGTTCGTGCTTCTTCTCCGTCTCCTGCTTCTAGGGTTCGTGCTTCTAACCCGCACACAATCGATTAATTTCTAAGCCATACTTCTCTCGTAGATTGCTGGCCGTGGGTGCTTGCCCTAAGCTTCCCATCACAACCCATCTGCCATATCCATCCGCCTACTTCTAGGGTTCGTGCTTCTTCCCCGCACACAGTCTCATTTCAAACAAGTTATTGTAGAGTTTTTATTGGGTCTCTTGATTAACTTCTAAGCCGTGCTTCTCTCGTAGATTTGCTAGCCATGTGCGCTTGCCCTAAGCTTCCCCTACCCCAATCTCTGTTCGTCAACCCTCGTTCTTCTTCTGTTCCAGGTAAAAAGCATATGCATAAGCAGCATGCTCCGATCCGTATTTATGTTTTACGTTTAGGTTTTTCATTTGATAGTTATTGAAGCATCAAATCCGGTACAACGGCTTCATTCTCTAAAGGAATATAAAAACCATTTGAAAATCTAAACAAGTTTTATAAACTCTGTCATACTGCTTTTCTCGAAGGAGTAGATGAGAAGATTTCTGGTAAATTTGTAGTTGTTGCCTGCCTTCAATATGGCTAACATATTTGAAGCTAGTCGTTGTCTACCTTCGACGTTGAAGCTTGTTTTTAAATTGTTATGATATTCTTGTTTTCTTAACATAGTTTTTCTGAATTATTTAGGTATGATTTGCCCTACCTGCCGCCAACCAGGCCGCCCTTGCAAACCACACCCTGAAGTTCTCCAGGAGTTTGAGGTTATTCTTGATGAAAATTGCTGGAGCCGCATGGTTAGTAAGCATCACTAACACATTAGTTGCTTACAACACAGTAGAAATCGTCACTGTCACTCATACCCCCTTGCACCTACACTAGGTTCCCCTGCTGCCACTTCTTCGCACCTGCCTTGTGTTTTCATTTTCCATTAGTTTGCCTGCCTATGCCCTGATTAATATAGTCCATTAGTTTTGCCTGCCTATGCCTTGATTACTATAATGCACCTTTAGTTCTAATTAAAATTAGTCAACATATGCCAAAAATCTATATCCATTAATTTATAATACAATTATGTTGTTATCTGTAATTCTTATCAAAAATTCATATCCAATTTAAGAAAACTTTTAACATTAATAGTACGCGAGTTCAAATTTATACTTACAGGTTGTTATTTGCACTATTTTTCCAGTGTGTACCTTGTAACGTCAGAGCTTTTCTCGCTGAATACATTGAAGAGAGGAAGAAAGAAGCAAGAAAATTGCATAAACAGCAGGTAGAGCCAGCCCTTCTTACACATGAAGGAATGTCTTACAATGCTTTGTTTAAGCATAGGGCGAACTACACAAAGTTCTGCGGTGGTGAGTGGAACATCTTTGCGGCTGACTATGAACTTCGTGCTGGAGACCACATAGAATTTGAACTACCAGACGAGGGTCTCAATCTCGAAATACAAACATATCGGGATGACAAAAGGCTGCTTCCATTACCCCACGTTGGTAGGTATTTAATATTACAAACATTACAAACTTATCTTCTTTTGTTATATTTTTATATTACTAACTTATCTTCTTTCGCTGTAATTTTATATGCATGAATCGAACTAAATAATATTAACCCCGTGTTGGATATAACTTTATCTAACTTTAAAAGCTTTTCTTTTTCTAGCTCTCGACGATCTTTCTTCTGACGATTTCGACCATGTTCACTGTTGTGTCTACTCTAAGGATATTGAGCTTACCTACGACCAGAAACGATTCTTTCTACAACGCCTTTTCGGAGATACTTTCATCTGTTGCTGTCCATTTGTCCATGTCTTGACTCCCACTAACACCAAAGACTATGTCATGGTTGGTTACAACTGTCCTTGTTAAAATACCAAACGTATTTTGCTCTTATGTAATATAAACAATACTGACGTAATATTGCTTATATGTAAAATTATAAAGAACCTATTTATTCAAACCTAAAACAACAAAACTTTTGTTGTCCTCTTAATATGTTGTTTTATCTGTTTACACACAAACCTGAACATGCCAGGAATTATATTACTTCCAATATCGAATTTCTTAATGTTTGTGCACTCACCATATTCAGACATTCTTTTATTTATTGTCCAAGTGACAAATCAACAGTTTTAATTTCTATTTAATTTCCATTTTCTTCTAGAAAATTCCGAGGAGCGTTGTCTCAACACTGAAGAGATGGGTGGACATGCCAACCAATGGCAGGGTAACCCTTGAAGCTCCTGATGAACCTACACATGTCATCACTCCTTCATCGTACTACACCTCCAAAAACGACGGCAGGATGGTAATAGAAAAGTCTTCTTTCAGAGACTTCATATCAGTTGCATCCTTCATTGAAAAGAACGTTGTTCTAATCACTTTCAAAGAGCGCCATGACCGTTCTGTGTCCATCATCATTTAGCGCATTATGTAGATTCCGTCGGAACAAGCACCTAAAATGGAAGCAAACTGTGTATCTCCTAGAATGTTCAACGCTCGTTTCATGATGATGCCTCCAGGAGCAAAACACTGATTACTATAAGTTTGCTAGTTAGGATGGTAGAGTAATGTAATTATTATGGACCATGAGCTTGCTTGAACTATCGGAATGATCTTTTGCAACTTATGTAGCTCTTACGGACACTCAGCTTGCTGTTTCAACCATCGGAATGATCCTTTGAAACAAATCCTGTTTGAACTATCAAAATGATTCATTCGAAAAAATGTAGTTCTTATCCTTTCAAAAGTTTACAATTCAAAAAAACAAAAAACAAAAAGATTCATTTTGAAAAATCAAACGAAACAAGAATCAGTTTGTGATTCAAAACCTCTATCAATGCCATGTTATCAAACTTATTCTAGTGAAACATATCTCAATTAAAAACCAAACAGGACTCCGTTTTCAAGTCCAAACTATATTTACTTCAACTTTACCTAAACACACACTTTTGCACCGAATAACATAAAAACCGTGCCTCCCTAACCAAGGAAAATTATTAATTGGAAAAAAAAAGTGTTCACAACAAAGGCACGACCATGCATCTACTGAGTGTTCTACCGTTTACACGACTACTTTCACAGCCAAAGATGGATCACGCAGGCAGCACAAAACGAATTAAAAAATTCAATGAACAAGAGAAGTGAAAATCTTTAAAAAAACAGATAAAACAAACCCCTGTTTCTGAAATTCTACGCATGGAACCGCCGCGTGACTAGCAACAGCTCTTTGGCGGTTTCCTTTTTTGCACAACAAAAGAACCCTTTCACTTTTCTGACTCCATTTCATCCTCTTCCTCGAAAGTTTCTCGCCGGCCGCAGTTCACCACCGCACACCTCCAGCCATGGACGAGGGGAAGCTAACAACACTCACCGAACACATCACTACCCACGGTACAACCGTGCTCGAGGTGGTGTACACCAACGACCCAAGGACCGTGGAGCGGATCGTCAAAAAGTACGAAGAATGGCTAAAGGAGGAGAAGAACAAGTTCGTCGGCCTCGACCTCGAGTACACACGTAAGAGCAGTTACATACGACAAGGGATCGCCGTCGTCCAACTTGCCATGCGCGAGCATGTCCTTGTATACCACTACTGCAGATCCGAGCGCTCCCAGGCGTTAGTTGACTTCCTGCAATGGAAAGCGGTAACTTTCACTAGCGTCGACACCAGGAACGACAAGACCATGCTTGCCCGTGCATGGATCAAAATTCCAGACGAGCACCACGTCGACATCCAGAGGCTATTCTGCATCAAGGGTGGTGGAGAAAGGGACTCCATGGGTGACCTTGCAACGGCCATCATCGACCCCTCATACAAGAACATGAAGAAATCATTACCAAAGGAGAAGCACCAGTTCTGGGAGTGGAAGCCACTTTCCCCGATACACCTTGAGTACACGGCAAAGGACGGGTATGTTACCTACGAGTTGTACCGTAGAATCCTAATCATCAAGAACGGGCTACGTCACCTCCACCAACAACCAATGAAAGAAAGACTCCGCCCACGTAAGAGCAATGACGAGGGATCTTCCAGCGGCTGGAAGCGCCGGAAGGGAAACAGTGGTTGGTAAATTGCGAGAAAATGGATGTCTACATTAAACTAGTAGGAACTACTATTATCATAATTTGGATTGTATGAACCTATGTTGTAAATATGTTTTTTGTTGCTCAAAGATGTTGTGTGTATTGTATTACTATTTTACGTTTGAACTTTGAACATAGTGGTGTGCTCATCTACAAATGCATACTACGTTTTGCATGTCTAAATGAAATTAGTAAGTTATGTCCCAATACTAGGCAAGCATATATTGTATCCATGATTATAGAACAAGAGATATCTCGCACGATATTGTATTATAATTTTCATACTCAACCTTTACAAGATGCATCGTGCATTTACAAGAATATGTGATGATATCGTTGTAAACTTTCAGTACAATGCTTATTAAACATTGGCGTGAACAATTCACAAATATTGCAGAAGTTCATTCGGTACACAGTCACAAGCGACGAGAACTTTGTTACTTTAACCACATTGAAAAAAAATCCGTGCCTCCATTTCACATCAAACACCGCTCCGTCCATTCAGAACATCCTTGCTATTGCACACAGGTTCCCCTCCGTACACCAGTTCTGCACGATGCCACAAAACTACACTACTGTGTGCAACTGACCTATGTACAAGTGTGGCTCACTAAGTGTCTACTCAATCCATGTCTGTGGTGCCACGCACCCGTGACCCTAGAGACTTCACACCTGTGCATCCACAACCGAGCCCCTCTAACCAGATATTCAGACCGATGCCTCTACTGTCGTACATCCGTGCCTCTAGAATCTTGACAGCAGCAAGAAGGTTCAAAACCGTGCCTCCACACAACCGTGCTTGTACTGACTGCACTTCCGTGCCTCCGTTTGCTTGATCAACGTGAATCACATGAAACCCACAGTAACTCTACGTGCTCCGCACGCGTGACCGCCAATGCAACTTTGGTGCTGCACAGACGCGTCTCTCAGTATACCCGTACCTCCACAACCGTGCTTGTACTGACTATAATTCCATGCCTCCGTTTTGCTCAATCCACGTGCCTCACATAAAACCAACAGTAACTCTACGTGCTACACACCCACGTGCCTCTCGCATGAAACCCATAGTATCTCGCCCGTACAACTTTGGCGCTGCACACACGTACCTCTCAGTATACCCGTGCGTCCTCACGACCGTGCCTGCACCGACTTCAATTTCGTGCCTTCATTTGCTTAATCCACGTGCCTCACATAAAAGAGATGCACAGTCGTGCCTCAGAGTAAACAACACACGTGCCTCTACTGTATTGATAACTATGACCCCAATTAAATAACATCCGTCCAAAAATAAAAGAGATGCACAGCCATACCTCTTCTACAAACATACAACAGCAATGAACACTTAGGTTCATATCATTTCATATATCTAGATAACATTAAACCGTAGCATAGATTTTTAAACAAAATCCATTTATGTTCAAAGGCTATAACTAACATCACTGCGGCAGAGGATTGAAGATAACAACAAGCCTCCCATCACGCTCTTTGAAAGTTATCAGCACCAAGCTGTTTACTTCAATAGACGATGCCTGGAGAAAATCACTGAAACCTTCCTATTGGAACACCATTCTACTACCCAAGCCAATGAAGTAGGAGCAAGGAGTGCTCACATATATATCATCATCACCAGATTCCAAAGTAACTTCAAGGGTTAAAACGCCAGTCCTAGGAAAAGTCACAAACTCCTTCAAACTCCTCACAACAATACCAGGAATAACCTGACAAAAAACATCAAGCTATCAGAAATAGAACAAAAATTCAAAACTATAAATAGAAGAGATAATAAAAATAAATAAATAAACAGAAACAAAGAAAAAACTGTGGAAAAAAATCTGACCATATGATGACCATTAACATTCATGGAATCAATCCTGTGAACAAAAGGACAACCGGGTATGTAGACATCATCAAAGAGTTGACACCTCATGAAATACATCTGCTGATAATTAAGAAAAACACCACGGGTGTAATAACAACTCCCAACAAGTTCCATCTCGGAGTCGCTCAAACCATCAAGAGCTACAAAATATAATTACACAAGCTCAAGGGAACCGAAAAATCATCATGTGCAATAAAACAAGCTAAAAACTTCCTTAAAAATAACCCTTACCAACAAACGGTAAAGGAGACAACGCATCTCCATGACCAACACGATAAAAATCAATACCAATCCATGTTCCATAATGTTCAAGCCTAATGGTCATTATATCACGAGGACGAACACCATAATCACTGACCAATCGTTCCCAGGAAGGACCATGGAATTTGCTCCTCAACCGACCATGAGTAAACAGAACACCATACAAATAACCCTCATTGCACGGAAGAGCAAGATCAGTATCTTCGTCACCCCTCCTTATGGCTAAAGCCCTACACTCCTCGATGTAACGAGCAAGATGAGCTCTAACACTGCACGGAACATATTGCACAACAAATCAAAACAAGGATCATAATCAAAACCTAAACAGCATGAGCAGCACCAAAAGAAATAAGCGTGTGTGCCAAAAATTGAACAATTATAAAATGATATTCTTACAACACGCCTCCAACAACGCCGACCCAAGACCACACTGAACCCATCTACAGAAGAATCAACAGAAGAACACGGGCCACCAGGCATACGGCAAAAAGGACAAGCCATAACTACAAGGAACACAATGATTATCAAGAACTAATCCCACAAAACCCAGTTGAAACTTGACATCTGATAGTGTTGGTAGTCCCCACCCGTAACTACCCCATAAATCTCCATATCCCGGAAATATAATGGGAACAAAAAGAGAAACAAGAAAGGGAAACAGGGAACCCACGAAGGCAACCGGTAGGGAACGGGGAAGCGCGGTCGACACTAAAGAAGGACCACCGTAAGAGCAGGCAACAAGCGCGGCGGCCGGGACAGGGGCCGCCGTAACCACGCGACAAGAGCGGCGGCCGCGACGGGAGGAGACGACGGCAAAGAAAGAACAGTGCTCCACGACGGTTCACTCACACCAGAGAGAAACAGATCTCAAAACAGATTAAAAGGTTTTACAAACATTAAAAGTATAAGGACTAAAGTGAAAAAAGGAAAAACCAGAAAGGGAAACCAAAAACCGGAAAACACGGGAGACGCCGTGTGCGTGACAAGTGTCACGCGCGGAGCGCCTCGGAAAAGTCTCACGACCGCTCCGCGCGTGACACTTGGCGCGCGGGGAGCGCTCCCCGACTAATCGTTGCGAGGAGCGCTCCTCAATTAGTGATTTCGCTAAAATGTTATATGGTAGTAGAAATAGTTTTTTGACTCCGCTATCGTGCGTCAGGGCGTCCGCACGACACGCACTCCGCTCGACACGTCGTGTGAACGTAACGTGCACATGCATCCTCATACATGATGCGCATGGTAGCAAATAGATCCAACGTTGCAGGGGCTATTTGGGTGATGATGTGCCAACGCGGACGTTCGCATCTGATGATTCTCATAGTTTTTTTGTAACGCTTCCATAAGAAAAACAAACCACAAACCCTTTATATATCATACCTAAAATCTAAAAAGCGGCCGGCCACTAACTAATCGAAACGGACGGCTGATTCCTGGCCGCACGATCGCGCCCGGATCCGCCAGGTGCCACCTGGTCTGGATTGGTTCCGCGCCGCGGTAGTGGGCGGTTGTCCATATCCGGACATGGGCAGGCCCACCTGTAAGCGGTAGAGGAGGGGAGTAGTGGGGGTCGTGGGCGGCGGTTTTCGAAATCCGTGCCTGAAATCCCTCGCCCGCAGCATGCTCTCTCCCCATTACATCTTCGTCTTCCTCCTCGCCATCCTCTCCACCGAACGGGGCGTCGCGGCGGAGTGCTCAGGTCGGCGGCGGCTTGCGGGTGGTTCTCCTCGCGGGGGAATCGCTGCTGCCCCTCGTCGTCGGAGGTGTGCTCGCCCTCCACTTCTACATGCTTCTCCTCCCCCTCTCTATCTCGCGGAGCGCGGATGGTGCTGAAATGTGAGGGGAATGCTCTCTAGGGTTCGGGAACGGCACGAACTACCCCCGCTTATCCTCGATTTTGGTCACGTTGAGTTCCCGTCTCCTATCTCGTAGCACGCGCCCAACGGTGGTCGGGATCTACAAGGAGGCGTCGTTCACGGCACGGGGTGGCTGGCCAGGGTACGCGGTAGTCGTTAGGTAGAAGGGATGCATGTCCACGGCGCACGTTGCGCGATTTTAGGGCGATTTGGTTGTTTAGTTCATGTTCCGTTCAATTTTGCAGGGGTTTGATATCTGTTCATGATTCTTAGTCATTCTGCAAGTTGTATTAGATGTGTGCAATGTTGTGTGCAATGCATTGGCTGATTTTGTAGTTGGTGTTCAGAGATTTAAGTGGTTAGTTGCACAAAATTCTCCTCAGTTGGCTGCGTCCATATAGTACTTGGCTGTCCATATGCTCTGCAGTTGCAGCAGTTGTCTTGGTCAGTTGGCTCACTGTTTGTACTAGTTGGTTGTCTATACGGTGTTCAGTTGCACAAGTTGCCTGCTCAGTTGACTGCATCACTTTTACTAGTTGGTTGTTCATATGTTATACACTTGCGCTAGTTGCTCTACTTAGTTGGCTTTGCTGTTTCCCCCTCTGTTGTGTGCAACTAGGGACTCTTGTTTGTGTAATTTAGCACCAATGCTTGCCAGTTTTCCAATATAGTCTACCCAATCTACCAGCCTTGTGGTGGCTGTGGTGGTTCATGTGTTTTCTCCTGCTTTGTGCAACTAGGGCCCCTTGCTTGTGCAAATTAGTACCAATGCTTGCCAATTTTCCAATTTAATATTTCTCAATGTGCAACTCTTTGTTGTGGATGTGGTTGTTTTCATGTGTTTCCCCTCATGTGCAACTAGGGACGCTTATTTTTGCAAATTAGCACTAATGGTTGCTAATTTTTCAATATAGTATACCCAATTGTTTTGGTGGATTTTTTGCTTTGCATTTTTTGCTTGTTCCAGTTTGCACAAGTTATCTTACTGAGCTTGTTGCCTTTAGTTAACTATTTTCTGCCTAGTTATTACTTGTCACAGTTGGCAAGTAATACCTAGGCAGAAAATAGTTAGTTGGCTTATATGTTGTCCAGTTTGCACAAGGTTTACTGCCCAGTTGGCTGCATCATTGTAGTAGTTGGTTGTCCACATGTTTTTTGGTTTTTTGCAATATGTGTCCTGCTTATGTGTAGATGTCTGCAGATCAAAGCAACCTTCTATGATTTCTCTAGTTTGTTTCCGCATCTTCTAACTATGTTTACTTTTGTTGTATTTCCTCCCGCAGGGCAAAAATGGTTATAATAGGAGGAGATGCGGATGGCAATGAGGAAGATGTATTTTTTCACTTTATTGTGTTTTTGAGTTGTTTTCAACTTATGCACGTATGCTAATGTCCTTTTTTCATGTTTTCTTTTGATTGCTTAATCAGCGTTCTGGAAGTCAGTCGCTTCACCGGAACTCGAAGCGTCCTGCTAATCGCCAGCCACGACCTGCGCGGAGTGTTGAGCAGGGAGAGGATGTTGAGGTAAGTGGCATGCTGATGACACAAGCCCATTTTTCGGTTTTGTTTGGGTCATATAACATTTTTTTGTTTTTTCCCATGCTCATGTTTTTTATTTTTTCTTAGGATGCTGATCAGTTCCGTGTTGTAAAGCGGACTAGACGTGCAGCACTTGGAAAGGGAGCTGAGTCATCTTCTAGGGTAAGTAAATTCTCGAATATAAGTGTTTCTCGCTTTTTAGACGCTGATGAAATTATGCAGTAGTTCACACCACTATTTTTGTTTTTAGTTTGTCAATAACAACCTTGTAGTTGACATCTATAGTCATCTTGATCTAAATACAGTTGACATTAGTTGGCATTAGTTGGCATCTTGTAGTTGACAAGTTGGCTTCTTTGTAGTTGACATCACTGGTCAATTTTTTGTGCAGGCAGCAGTTGCTGGAGGAGCTGTCGCATCTTCCGTAGCAGATGCTGAGGTATGTGGTTTTTTGTGTTTATGATCTATTGAACAGTTCCTTGCAAACCCTTTTTCTAGTTGTTGTTATCTTGTTGCAATATCATTTCTTATTGTTGCACATCCGCTAGAACTTTTTGTAGTTGCCAGGTATCGTATATTTTCTTAGTTTTTTTAAGGTTGCACACTTGCAGTCTTCAGTTGTCCTCATGAGCTTTATTAGTTGCAAAAATACATCATATTAGTTGGCATGATCCATTTTATGAATATATAGCTTTTCCCAATACTGATCCAAATAATGATTGCTAGTTTTTTTTCATTCTTGTTTTTTCTCTTGTGTTTAACGTTTCCTTAATGTTTTTATCTTCTCATCAACGGGCCAGCGGTGAAGGAGTTGAGGTGGCTGCAGGGGAAGATGTGGAGCGACCATCACAAGCGGGCAGGATAAGGGCATCACCAGCACGGTTTGCAAATTTCAACGCCTCTCTAACCCCACTACAGAAGTCAGAGCTAGTTTCGAGGTTGTTCGGGGGGCTATTGAACTTATCAGACACACTTCCAGCGGACTTCACTAAGTTCCTGGTGCAGTCCTACCAGCCATAGACCTCTGAAATGGTTATCCCAGGAAGGGGAAGGATCCGTGTCGATGCTGACAGTGTTCAGAGGGTATTTGATCTCCCAAACAGGGGTCAAAAAGTCAGATATTTAGTTGACAAGGATGCCACTAGGAGATTCAGACAGGCTTTCAACATAACTAGAAATTCTCATCCCCAGATCACTACATGGGTCAAGATGATTCAGGATATGGCTCGAAGAACGGATGACACATTCTTTATGGCCTGGCTTGCGGTTGCCTTCAGCACTTTTCTAGCACCAACCACGGCCTTGAAGCTCAGCCCAAAGTGCTACGGACTTGTGCTAGATCATCAAATGCTCAAGAACACAAACATCTGCCTCTTTGAAGCAGAACACATTAATGAAGCTTTCCGGAACATGGACCAGGAGAAGCAAACTGTCTGCTGCTACTTGTATCACTTGATGGTTAGTGAAAACGACCACTTCCATCTGTTCTTGTTCTTTTGTGCAGTTATAGTTTGCTGAAATACTCATAATAATAACTGAACTTGGCTTTTCTTTTGTTGGGTCTGGTGCAGATAGTATACCTTGATGCGCTCGTCCATGACATCCCAGTAAGCAATTGCGCGATACGATCGAATGCATGGGATAGTACTCTAATTGCCAAGGTGATCAAGAAGGATACTATCTCTCCTGGTGTGTTCGGCAAATTACAAGTGAGTTCTCTTTGTTTTTTCCAACAGTGTCTTCTTTTTATGTTCTTTTGATGTCTGGTCAATTTTTTGGAAATTGCACAAAAAACTGTCATCAGTTGGCACAACAATGCATGTAGTTGCACAGCTTGTAGCTTAAGTTTGGCATCTGCACACATGTTCATTTTAATTGGCACACCATCTTTTTTAAGTTGCATAGTTTTACTAATCTCGTTGCACAGTTGTGTGGCATCAGTTGGTAGAAACTTTTTTTAGGTGCCATGTGGGTTGCACAGTTTTTGTGTCTTTGTTCAGTTGCATATATGTATAGTCGAATTGTCTACCCCAGTATCTTGTTATAGTTGCACAGGTTATAATGTTTGGTTTCGTTCAACACACAAATCTGTTTTGATAACCTTGTTCTTTTATTTTTCTCTTTTTTTACATCAGCTTAAAGAGGAGTATAGAGGCTCGGAGCAGACACCACTGTTTGGTGGAATTTTGCAAGCTGAAGCATTCGTGGCATCCAAGTTACCAATAACCTACAATCCGCAGGTTAGTGTTTTGCATATAGAAATTTGTACCACTTACCAACATTTTCTTTTGGCTAGGATGTATGTTCAGTTGGACATGTATAACTTTTGTAGTTGCGAGAATACAGGATTCAGTTGGCTGTGATGTATGTTCAGTTGCACATATAAGCTTCTATAGTTGCACATGTTCTTTTGGACAGTCAAAGTGTTCATTTACAACCATTGACATCAACTTGGCAGAATGCATGTTTTTAGTTTGTGCCACAGTGCATGTGTAGTTGGCTAGAATCATGTTTTTAGTTGGCCAGAAAGTGTGTATTAGTCGGTTTTTGCTTATCACATCATGGTCAGTTACAGACATTTTACTTCTTAATTTTTTTTCTAACTGAATCAGTACTGAATCTTTTTTTGTGTTGATGCAGAAAAAGGCAAAGATTGCGAAAGTGGTCAATGACCTGTGCAAGGCAGTAACTGAACAGGTTGGCACCTTCATTGAAGCAGTTGCCAAGATCGATGACGAGGAACCGGATATTGATCCTTACGTACAGCAGCCATCAATGCAAACCGGGGCGTCATGCCGTGCTCCAAAAGGAAAGAGACGGGGGTCAACTATACAAAAAGAAGAAGAGTTTGTTGAGGATGAGTCAGAAGAAGATGAGGAAATGGAAGTAGCGATAGATGTTGACGATGACGAGGACATAGATGCGGATGAATCAGAGGAGGAGGACAAGGATGAGGATGACAATGAAGAAGATGCAGAGGAGGAGGAGGTGGAAGAGGAGGAGGAGGAGGAGGACAAACAAGAAGAGGACAAAGGAGAGGAGGAGGACAAGGAAGAAGATAGTGAGGCAGAGGAGGAAGAAGAAGGTGAGGCCAAAGAGGTGGACGGGGACAAAGGTGTAGCAGTTGATGGCAGTGAGAGGGGAGAAGACAAAGGCGCAGCAGTTGATGGCAGTGAGAGGGAAGAAGACAACGATGAAGAAGACGAGGATGGTTATGGTGATGATAAAGGGGGATCCAATGGAGGCAGCGACAACAGCGATGATGATGATGATGACAACGCCCCTGGTTCTGGTGGTACAGGCGGCAACACATCCAGGAGGACTAGCACTTCTGCCACCCCTGCCAGCAGCAGCAATTCATTGAGTAGCAGGAGCACACTACAGATATTGATTGACAAAACTTGCTGGAAAGACAAGGATTTGCCGAAGTCAAAGAAAAATGACGAAGCAGAGTCTTAGGGCAGCATTGATATGTTCAAGCTCTGCAACTTGAAGCCAGCTTTGCCAACCACCTTTCCTGTGCCGGATTTTAGAGACCAAGATATGTGTGAGAAGATCAACTTTGCCATTGACAAGAGCCTGTTCTTATCAAGTGATGCTGAAAAGAATCAAATTGACATGGAGGAAGCAGGAAAGGGTCTTGACTGGGTTCATTCAAAGGAAAAATACAAGGAATATTTGAAGCAGCTTCCAGACCTAAGCTCCAGCCAGAGCAAGGCAGCATCCATGGCAAACCCTCACGTGGTCCAGAAGCATAAAGCAGTTTCAATGAAGAAGAATCTGCAGTTGCCTCAAACCAAGGAGAAGATGGTGAGTGCGGATGCTGAAGTAAATATGGTCAAGCAAGCTGTGCTTCAAACTGAAATGCCAACTGTAGTGAGCAGAGAGCCAACCACCATCATAGGAGTTCAACAGATCAAGGGGAAGACTCCCCTTTCAACAGTCCCACCAAAACCACCTAAGCAGCAAAAGATTGTCAAGTTTGCCAGGGGCACAAAGGGGGAACAGGCCACAAAAGGTTCGGGGTTCAGGGACGAGAGAGAACTGCGAGCCGCAGCCATTGATGCAGGGGTGCCAAGTTCTGCTAGGTTGCTGCCAACTCAGACTAGAAAGATGCCAACTACAGATACCAGTGTGCCAACTGATGTGTCAGTTAGCAGCGTGGTCACAGTCAAAACCACCAAAGCTGCTCAGGAAGGCACCACTGCAACTGCAAGCCCCAAGGTGCCTACTCATAGAGATGCTTCAATGCCAAACACAAAAGGAGGTGATCCTACTACCAAATTGCCATCCCCAAGAGCTAGCACACAGCAGCCAAGCAAGCCTGCATCACCAAGAGCTGACTTTCAGCAACCATTAACACAAGAGGAGGTGTTCACAATTATAAGTAGGTGCAAGCCTCCAAGTCCGCCAACTACAACACTATTGCGAACCAAGTCAGTGAACGATGCACCCGTGTTTGTGCCGCAAGGAGATGCGCTGGTCCTTGAACCCATACGAAGATCAAAGTCTTATCATGGTGACGGGTTCTGCGATGCACCATCTTTTGACCTCGGCATAGATGGTGATGCTCCAGCACCTGCTCCAGCAGCAGAAATAGCGGAAGCCGGTGTGATTTGTATTGATGAGTGTGAGTTGGACCCAGCAGCTGTGAATGAAGAATGCGCTGCTGCTGATGCTGGCAAGGCAATAGCTCAAGAGCTAGATGTTGGATCACCAGAGAATTGCCACACCCCGATATGCGCAGAACCAGAAGCTGGCACGAGAAGTTCTTCGGGACCACCTATTGCACGAAGATAGAGGAGGGTAATAAGGCCCGCAGCATCTCAAAGGTCTCCATTCATTGACTACAACAAGAAGAAGACTTTCAGCTCCAATGAGGTAGTGAACAAGCTTTACGCTGCCCTCTTGTATTGGGTCAGGCATCACGAAGGAGCAAATGATGAAGCTACCAGGTAAACTAACTCCCCACAGCCTACATACAAATCTTTTTCAGTTGCACAGGACCAGCCACTTAGTTGCACAGAAAGCATAGCATGTTGCGCAGAACAGGGCTTTTAGTTGCACACTGTTTTGTTTTCAATTTCTTGCACATTTTTTTTGCTGCTGTGACCCTTCGAGCTAACTTGTCTTTTTATTGCTTTCAAAAAAAATTCAGCCCTGAGATAATCAGGTATGGTGCTTTCTACATTTCTTTAAAGGAGTTAGTTGATTCGATGAAGCCGGTTCAATGGCTGTCAAAAATTGTTATTGAGACTGGAATCTTACACATCATGGATAACTTACCAGAAGGGTCAAAGAAGGTTGTTATGCCACTGAGGTTTTCTGTAAGTTTTTCCAAAACCTTCTTTACGCTCATCTTTGTTCTGTAGCACTTTTTTGTTGACCAATTGAGGGAGGCCTTTCATCTACTAAGGAGTTTGAGCCATGCTTTATAATCTCTGCAGATGAATTTACAGCAAGGGATCCACAACGTGAATGAGATAAACAAGAAGTTTGATTACAAGAACTGTCTCGACAAGAAAGACTTGGTGAGTGCTGTGCCCACATGATCCATCTCTTTTAGTTGGCACCCACAGCATGTTCAGTTGCACATGACACATCTGTTAGTTTGCACATACTTGTTGCAACCTGTTTTTAACTTGACCAAGTCTTTTACTGTTTTTCTTAGCTACAGTCTGTATCTGTGTCTGAAATCGTTCACGCTTGCAGGTCATGCTGCCAGTGCTCGAGTGCGCTGAGGTAACCGATAAGGAGGGAGGGAGGCATTATTGGGTCTTCAATGTCAACTTGAGGGACGGACGCTTTGAAGTTCTTGACTCAAACAGGACGCTGGACAACATTGAGCTGATGACCACCGCCTCTACCATCGCGGGGGCAGTACGCCAGCTATGGAGGAAGCATTATCCAAAGTTCAGCATCGAGCACTTCCAGATTATTGACATTGACGTACCGAAGCAGCTCGGCAAGTAAGACAATAAGCATGGCATTCTTCTCAATTTCTTACCATCATTTTGTAGTTTTTAAATTTTTCTACATGTGCAATCTTTAGTTTTTTAAGACACAGTAATAGTCTGCAATCTGTTTTATCATTTTTATGAGTTTCTAATGGATTATCTAGCCAGTTGCAGAGTGGCACATAAGTAGTTGCACACTGGCACATAAGCAGTTGCACAGTAGAACATAAGCAGTTGCACAGAGTGCACTATCTTTATTGGTTTTAATTTTATGTGACAAATTTTCTTTTTTGCCCATCGCAGTAATGAGTGTGGGCTGTTCGCACTGCTTAACGCCACCGAGTGGAACGGTAGCCAACTGCCCAACTACGAACCCAAGGAAGTACTCAACATCAGGAAGAAGCTGGCATATGATTGGGTCACCAGCGCGCACAACACCGCCCCATGGAGGAAGTTGCTGAGATACGACAAGGACTAGGTCAGTACTCTTTTTCTTTCTCTGCTCCATGGAGGGAGTTGCTAGTTTGCACAATTTTTAAGCAGATTTTGTAGTTGCACACTAGTAGTAATTCCGTTTGCAACTCAATATCACCACTTTTGTTGATACATTAGGAGCACTGGACATACAATTGTTCAACAACTAAATATTTAACAAGTTGCCAACAAAGGCACAAATAGCAACCTTTTTTACACAGTGCATGAACTAATTCAAGGAGCATAAATTAGATAAAGATAAATCATAGATGCTGAATGTGTCCACTTGGTCCCAACATTGCTAAAAAACATCATTCTTTTCCTTGTTTGTCCCAAAGTTACAAACGATGAAACAGAATCACAGTAGCCTGAGTGGACACACACCAGCAGTGTGCTCTGTAGATTGGCACTGGCTGCATTTATTTTTCTTCTTTGGGTGTAGCTCCAGCACCGATTTGTACCGTCGAATCTTTGCCTTACCCTTTGTAGTAGACCTTGGAGGATCCCTGGTCACAAAATCATCAGAAGCTTGTGCAGGGGATGCAGCCTCCAACGGGGCAGTAGGACCATCACGATCACCTGTGTAATAATCATATAAAAAATTAGTATTTTTTTTGTTGTGCAACCAGCACTGATGTTCTCTGCAACCACACAGCCCATGTTGTGCAACTAACTGGTTGCTGTGTGCAAGTTAAGTTGAAAAAAACATCTGTAGTAGCACAGCCCGTCATGGTACTTGGATTGTAATCGCCTATGGGCAGAACAGGAAAAACAAGTTAGATTTTAGCTTGATCCTCAAACTAACACAGCGCACGCAACTAGGCAGCATGTTCTGTGCAACTGGGCACTATGATATGTGCAACTAAAGTCACACCCCCTAGTTTTGTTTGGAGTCGGGGAAGGTATTTACCTGGGTGATGAGCCCCCTGAGTCCTGCCTGTAGGTCCATTGGGAGTAGCACGCAGGGCACTGCTAGTTGGGCCAGGCGGGGGAGGAGGTCTTTGAGGGTTGGCATCACCTATAGCCAGAACAGGACAAACAAGTTAGTTGTGTTATCTTTGATGCTCGAACTAACACAGCGTGCGCAACTAGGTAGCATGTTCTGTGCAACTTAGCACCATGATGTGTGCAACTGGAGTTACAGACCTAGTTTGATGGGGAGTTGGGGCAAGTAATTACCTGGACGATGAGCCCCCTGAGTGCTGCCTGTAGGGCCATTGGGAGGAGCACGCGGGGGAGGAGGTGGCGGAGGATGCCGTGTACAGCCAGGAGGTGGAGGAGGTCCTTGAGGGTTGACATCACCTATATCCAGAACAGGAAAAACAAGTTAGTTATGTTATCTTGATGCTTGAACTAACACAGCGTGTGCAACTAGGCAGCCTGTTCTGTGCAACTGTCCACCATGATGTGTGCAACTGGGCACAATGATGTGTGCAACTGAAGTTACACACCTAGTTAGATCAGGAGTTGGGGCAGGTAATTACCTGGATGATGAGCCCCCTGATTGCTGCCTGGAGGTGGAGGAGGTCCTCGAGGGTTGCCATCATCTGATGGCCCCGTGGCAGCAGTCGGTTTTTTCTTTTTCTTGGACTTGTTCAGGTGGCCGATCTCGGTACGTGTTGCGCGCATATGCTTGTATACAATAGCTTGTGCTGGATCAGAACCACTCGCAAACTTTGCTAGTTTCCGAAAATCGTATATCATGTTCCTCTCCCTTATCTGCTTCTTTGATTGAGGAGGCATTTCATCCGGTTGCTCATAACCAGTCCCTGGCGCACTAGGTACAGCAGTAGGTGTCCACTATCTTAGCAGGTACCTTTCCGGTATGACATCAACTCCAATATGGGTGAACACCTTGAGGATGTGGCAACAGAGGATGCCGTCCTTGTCCATTTTACAGCACTCACACAAATAGGAACCCTCCTCCACCCTTGCCTGCACCAAGTAGTTTTGAGAACCATATTTGGCAACAAATTCCTGGTTCGGTCTGAGCTCAAATATATCAGCACCAACTTGGAATGCATTATAACGTCCAATCAGCTCAAACTCTTCTCTGAACTTGCGGTAAAGGTCCCTAGTATAGGTTTTGTAAGCTTGCTTCTCTATTGGGAAGTTGGACCACAGCTCAATCTCAAGGTGTTCTGTCCTATAATCATTGCAGCCTTCCTTGGCAAGGATGTGGTTCTAGATTTTTTCATATTGCTTGACGAAGTTCAGCATTGAGTTGTGTGGGTTCACATATCTTTTCAGAACGGCATTGAACCCCTCACTACGCTGTGTAGACTGTAGGAACGGGAAGAACCTGTGTTTGAAGTAGCACGGCACCCAAGTTGACCTGTATTTGTACAACTTCTCAAAGTGCGTGTGTGTCATAGCCTCGTACTTCATCATTAACCCAGCCCAATTCTGCTCAAACTCGTCTATAGTGAAGCTGAAGTCAACACACTTGTTGAAATCATCAGAGAGTCCTGGATTCCGGCACAGCGGCCAACCAACTTTTTCCTGAGCCTTTTTCATGATGTGCCATCGACAACAGCGGTGCATGGTGGTTGGAAAGATGCTCTGTATTGACTGCCTCATTGCACCATCCTGATCGGTGATGAAGTTGTCAGGAGGTTTGCCATCCATAGCCTCTAGGAATGCTCTAAAGACCCAATCAAAGCTCGATGCCAACTCCTGCCTCACAAATGCGCAACCTAGCATGAAAGACTGGCCATGTCAGTTTATTCCTATGAAGGGTGCGAACGGCATATTGTACATGTTGGTCATGTAGGTGGTGTCAAACGATATGCAATCGTGGTACGCCTCTGCATAAGCTTTTCCAGCTAAGCCATCCACCCAAAATATGTTGACAACTATGTCCTCTTCATCATATTTCACCTTATAGAAGAAGTCTGGATCGGTTTTTTGTATATCCTTGAAGTACGCAATTGTCTCAATCAGATCACCCTCCTTTGTGTCATCTCTACGGAAACTTGTACATAGATTTGTTATTGCCTTTGGTCCGAACGGCACCATCATCTTAGATCCATAGAACTCTACCATTACATGCATCGTACGTCCTACATAATACAAAAATAAACAGTATATCCTTTTTTAGTTGCACGAATGCGCACATCCAGCTGCACAGTAATAGGACATGTGTTGGCACAGAAGATAATCGCAGGAAATGGACACCTAGTTGCACCTTTTTAAAAACACTTTGCACTTTTTGCATACAGGACATTGTGTAGTTGCACAATAAAGACAATCTAGTTGCACAACAAGCACCAAAACTGATATACAAACATCATGGGAAGTTGGACACCAGTTGCACAGTTAAGTCATTTCAGTTGCACAGTAGTACCATAACAGTTGCACATTGGACTGCCTAGAGGGAAACTTAATTCTTTAAGGGATATAGAAAAATACCACACCTGTAGTCAAGTTGCAGTTATGCAAGATGCGCAGAAACTCCTTTTCATCAGGTGAGATGCCTTGGTGGGATCTCAAGTATTTGGACAATGAAGGTTTGTTCACGAGCGGATGATTGTGGTCACGAACAAAGTGCGTCACCTCCCATCGCCCATCTATCAGCTTCACCAACATTTTCGCCTTGCACTGAGTCTGCTTTATTGTCTCGCGTTTGCGCTTCTTCTTCTTCTTACTAGTACCAGCCTCCTCTTCAGCAAATATTGGAGGTTCTTCTTCCATCTCCTCATCACTGTCAACAGATTTTGGATCTGGAATAGGGTCCAGGATAGGAGGAGCCTCAGCTCCTCCATCATCAGCTTTGGGCTTCTTGAACTTGTTGCAGCAAAACTGTTGTTTTATCAATTCATTGGTGCGGGGTGTCCGTCTAGAGGTGTTCATCTAGAGAAACCCATCCGTAGTGCGTAGTTGTTGTAGTGATCCTTAGCAATTTGAAGGATGTCAAACCTCATGCCAACATAGGGTTCCATAGGTTGAGAACCAGCCTCATCCTCTCCTTCTTCTCCTTGCACAGCTCCGTCAACAGCCCCAGCTCCTAGCTCAGTCCTCGTTGGACCAGGAACATTTGCCTCGGTTCCCGTGTCATCAAGAGTATGGCTCTCTGACTGCAAAGACACCACTACAGGGGCACCACGGTCTGAGGACTGGCCCGCCACATTGTCATGGCCCATAGGGTTACCATCATGACTTGCCTGCGTGTAGTAAACAGATTGACCATTTCTGTCCATTTTCCTTGTTGTATGATGGGTTGCTGCTGATCCATATCATGAGGAAGCTCATTGAGATCAGGAGGCAACTCATTGAGATCAAGCATTTTTCCTTTTTTTGGATGCTGCCACACACTCCCTGCACATATAAAAAAGTAGAAATTGATGTCATCTGTTGGTAACCACAGAAAAGAATGTTATAAACAACCTAAAAACTTAGTAAATAGGCAGTTGCACACCATTTTGTGACAATCTTAGTTCCAAAAGCAACATGACTGTAGCATAATCTTTATTATAACAGTTATGAATTTTTTTGTTTGCACAGAGTTGTTATGTTAGTTGCACAGTTTGCAGTAAATAGCTGGCAAGAGCGTCACTTCTTTTTACTACAGAGTTTTCTGACTTTTTCCCTTTGTTTTGTTGCAATGATCTGTAGGTTTTCTGTTTCGCAAGGAGCTCTTTCAGATTTTTCTGCACATAATTTGATGTTACATTTGAGACGGAAAATCCAGGTGAAAGAAGAAAGAAGAATTGGAGGACAGATTATAGTTATATGTTTTCATCGCCGTTTATTTTTTTAGTTCTGGTATATTGAACATATTTTTACACTATAGCTTTGCAATAGGTGTGGGACCAGAATATATGTGTGGGACAAGATTATATGCGTGAATATGTTAATATGGTTTGTGGCTTCATTAGCCATGGACAAAAGTTCTTGTGTTTTTGCTGTCGCACTACAGATTTCTGGTTTTCGCTAGAATAGATGTCTCAATTGCCAGGATGCATTTTTCCAGTTGGCCAGCATACATATTCAGTTGGACATTCAATGTGTTTAGTTGGCTAGAATAGATGTCTTAGTTGGCCAGGTTGCATTTTTTTCAGTTTTGGCCAACATGCATGTTCAGTTGGACAGTTACTGTATTCAGTTGGCTATAATAGATGTTTCAGTTGGCCAGGATACATTTTCTCAGTTTTGGCCAACATGCATGTTTAGTTAGCCAGAAAACATGTTTTTATTGCATATATACTACAGGTTTTCTAAAGTGTTCACTCACAAATATCCAGTACACATGGGGTACAATGCATGTTTTTAGTTTTGGCTAGCATGCATGTGAGTTGCCAGAATATAGGTTCAGTTGGCTGGGATGCATGTTCAGTTGCACATTTATGAATTTTTCGTTGCACATATCTTTTGGACAGTCAATTTGTTCATTTGCAAACAATAACTACAAGTTGGTAGAATGCATGTTTAGTTTTTGGCTACAATACTTGTTGAGTTGGCTTTAATCATGTTTTAATTGGCCAGAGAACTTGTTTTTAGTTGGCTTGTTTAACACATCCAGGTGGTAGAAACTTGTTTGGCATGCATCAAGTAGTTTTTGGCTTGTTTAACACATCCAGCAGTAACATCAAGTAGGCTGGTGTGATGTGCCAGATTCACCTCTTTTTTGAAGCAGCTTCTCCATGGATTTGTGCTAGATCCATGGAGAAGGGGGTTTACATATGCCTACATATATGCAGTAGAAGAAAGGGGGAAGTGAAGAGGGGCAGAGGGGGCTTACCTACTTGATGTTACTGCCTGGTATGGCTCTGACCACCCTACCCTTAGATCTTCTTTTTTGAAGCAGCTCCTTCGTCTACTTTGGGGCTCCCATGGCGGCTATGTAGGAGGAGGAAGAAGGGCTGGGGGGCGATTCTGTTGGATCTCCTTCTGGCGTGCAGAAGAAGAAGAAGGCAGCGTGGGAGGGGCTGAGGCGTGGGGGCGAGCGGGCGTGGGTGCGAGCTGGGGACAGCTGGCCACGTGGGGCGGTTTGCGATTCTGTTGGTGGCCGCTCGATCGGTCTGTTTTGGTGGCCGCTCGATCGGTCGGGTTGATGGCCCTTCCTTTTCTGTTTCGCGGGGGACAGGGGGTTACCTTTTTTAGCCGGCCACCCACTATATCATAAGGCAAGAACTCAATTGATCGGGTTTTTCCATTCCACATAATAAAGTCAATTTTGGACCAAACAAAACAGAGTTTATTACCATGTCTGTTTTTCTTATGCCACGTAAGATAGTTTTCAACAAGCGTGACCCTTCTAATTGACTTATTTTAACACGGTCCTTCTAATTTTACACCCTGCAATGTTGTTTCGAATCAAGCATATTTTCTTGCCTTGTACGCATCAGCCAATAACTCTTTTTTGGCGGCTACTACGGATCAACCGACTGAATTCTCTAAGAAATCAGTCGGGTCCTGGGCCGTCAGATCCGACTCTCGCCACCCGTTGGATTTGGTCTGTTAGGATTAATTTAATTCAATAATTAGGGATAATCCTCCCTTGTACAAACCGATCGTGCGGATTGCCTGGCAACCGACGCGGCGGTTCTCCCACGCCCCCACGACGGACGCGTACTTTCAATCGCGTTCGTTCTCCTTGTATATAAACTGTGATCCTTAATGGAATTGAGTGAGTTCGATCAATTCGTTCTTAAACATGTTATCAGCACTTGTCTCTGCCTAGAGTACGCATAGGCAAATTACGCCGGCGACAATCGCCGGAGAAAGGAAACAAGAAGGGGAGAAAGAAGAAGAAAACTTCGAGAAACAGTCCAATGGAGGAGGAAATTTGTTTAGTGGACAGTTGTGCCTCTAACACAATTCTACGGGAAGTTAAATACTTCCGAAGTCTCATAAAGAGTAAGGGAAGTGTTATGACAATTGGTGGTCATGACACGGTAATTGTTGGTTCTGAGCAAACCACATTTACACTCCCGAATGGTACAAAACTTGAAATCCATGAGGCTTTATTGTATCCGGATTCAACTCGTACCCTGTTGAGTTTTAAGGATATCCGCATGAATGGCTACCACATTGAAACTCATGAAGACAATGCGGTTGAAAGCCTGCTCATAACTCAGCAGAAGGGATCCGACAAGGAAACCCTTGAGAGACTTCCTGCTCTATCTTCTGGACTGTATTACACATACATCAAGCCAGAGCAACATTTGGCATACAAAATAATTTTTCAGAATCTTGACAAGTTCAAGATATGGCATGATCGCCTGGGTCATCCTGGTGTGGGGATGATGAGAAAAATTATTGATGGTTCAACTGGACACAACATAACGGTTGCTAATTTCCCCAAATCCTCGGATTTCGAATGCACTGCGTGTGCAACTGGGAAATTAATCACAAGAACTTCATATCTGAAGATCAAGAATGAACCACTTAATTTTCTTGAACACATTCAAGGAGATATATGTGGTCCAATTCAACCGTTATCGGGACCATTTGGATATTTTATGGTGCTCATTGATGCATCAACAAGATGGTCCAATGTGTGTCTATTATCAACAAGGAACCATGCTTTTGCAAAGTTGATCGCTCAAATCATTAAACTGAGGGCAAATCATCCTGAACACAGGATAAAATCCATCAGAATGGATAATGCTGCTGAATTTAGTTCACGAGCATTCAATGATTACTGCCTAGCTTTGGGCATAACTGTGGAGCATTCTGTACCATATGTACACACACAAAATGGTCTTGTAGAATCACTTATCAAGAGGATCAAGTTGATAGCAAGACCACTCCTACAGAACTGTAATCTTCCAATATCTTGTTGGGGACATGCGGTATTACATGTCGCGGAGTTGATACAAATTTGACCAACTGCATATCATACGGCCTCCCCATTGCAGTTAGTATGTGGAAATCAACCAAGTATTTCCCATCTTCGAAGATTCGGTTGCGCTGTGTACGTACCAATATCACCACCTCAGCGTACATCGATGGGTCCACATAGAAAAATGGGGATCTATGTGGGGTACAATTCTCCGTCGATTATAAAGTACCTAGAACCTCTAACAGGGGATCTATTTATAGCCCGGTACGCTGATTGTATCTTCGATGAGGACAATTTTCCGGCATTAGGGGGAGAAAAGAAACACAAAGAATGTCGGGAATTTGATTGGAATGTAAAAGGCATTCAGTCCTTAGATCCACGTATGAATGAATCTGAACTGGAAGTTCACGAGATTATTAATTTGCAAAATATTGCAAATAATCTGCCAGATGCATTTACTGATTATAAAGGTGCCACTAAATCCCATGTTCCCGCTATGAATGTTCCAGAGAGAGTTGAGATATCTCATAAGACCACTCAACCGCCCAAGAGGGGGAGAAAACTGGACAAAAAGGACAAGGCTTCTCACAAGCATCCGCGGGAAGTGAGGATCCCTCAAATAGTAAATGCAGGTCAACTGCGAGTTGATATTCAACCTAGTGTTGCAAGACACCTGAAGGATGTTATGCATCCAGAACCCAGCACAACTGTGCACACAAATATTGGTGATGGGACATCGGTACACCTTGACTCGATTGTTGTGGGAAATAACAATGAGTCAGAAGGTATTGATGAAATTTCCATCAACTATGTTGAATCAGGAGAATCATTCAACAGAAAGACTACAATTGCGGACATATTTTTTGCCTCAAAGATTGCAAATGACCTGGCATTGGATCGTGAACCTAAGTCCATGGCAGAGTGTATGAAACGCTCAAACTGGTCCAACTGGAAGGTTGCAATAGAGGACGAATTGCGCTCGCTTGCCAAGAGAGGGGTATTTACTACAGTAATACCTACTCCTCCTAATGTTTTCCCCGTGGGGGCAAAATGGGTTTCTGTTCGTAAAAGGAACGAAAACAATGAGGTGGTGAGATATAAACCGAGGCTTGTAGCACAAGGTTTTACACAGAGACCTGGCATCGATTATAATGAAACATATTCTCCTGTGATGAGTGGAATCACGTACCGATACTTGATATCACTGGCAGTGCAAATGAATTTGTATATCCAATTGATGGATGTGGTGACTGCATACTTATATGGGTCACTTAAGACGGATATCTATATGAAAGTTCCCGAGGGACTGAAGATTCCGGATCCAAAAGCTAATCACAACATGTATTGCGTAAAGCTAGTAAAGTCGTTATATGGCTTGAGACAGTCGGGCAGAATGTGTTATAACCGACTAAGTGAGTTCCTTCTGAAGAAGGGTTACTCAAACAATAATGATTGCCCATGTGTGTTTATCAAGAAATCCATTGATGGATTTTGTATAATTTTCGTGTATGTTGATGACTTGAACATCATTGGGAGTACACGAGAAATACATGAGGCATGTAATCATTTGAAGACGGAATTCGAGATGAAAGATTTGGGTAAAACCAAATTTTGTCTTGGTTTGCAACTTGAACATTTTTCTTCAGGAATACTTGTTCATGAGTCTGCTTATATCCAAAAGATATTGGAAAAGTTCAATATGGATAAAGTATACCCGTCAAAAACACCTATGGTCGTCAGATCTCTTGAAAGAGATAAAGACCCATTTAGGCCTAAGGGTGATGATGAAGAGGTATTAGAACCCTAGTTTCCTTACCTCAGTGCTATTGGAGCACTAATGTATCTAGCAAACTGTACCAGGCATGACATAGCATTTGCAGTTAATTTACTGGCTAGATACAGCGCATCACCAACGAAAAGGCATTGGGTTGGTGTGTAGAATATTTTTAGATATCTTCAGGGCACCAAAGATCTTGGTTTATTCTATCAAAAAAATTAAGAGAGAACCATGGTTGGGTATTGCGATGCTGGATACTTGTCAGATCCCTATGATGCCAGATCGCAGACTGGTTTTTTCTTCTTACATGGAGGTACAGCCTTCTCTTGGAAGTCAACAAAGCAAACCCTAGTGGCAACGTCCACCAATCATTCTGAGATAATTGCTTTGTTCGAAGCAACACGAGAATGTGTATGGCTTCGCAGAATGATGAACTTTGTCCAAAGTTCAAGTAGGATTGGTTCGTTAAAATCACCCACCATTATCTATGAAGATAATTTTGCTTGTATTGCACAAATGCAAACGGGTTATATTAAGAGAAATATTACAAAGAATATTTCTCCTAAATTATTTTATCCCCATGATCAGCAAGAAAAGGGGGAGATAAGTATTTTGCAAACGAAGTCATGCGACAATCTCGCTGATCTGCTTACTAAGTCCTTACCAAGTTCTCTATTTCATAAATATGTAACTGGAATTGGTATGAGACGACTTCGAGACTTGCAAAATTCAGGGGGAGAAATCTCCTAAGATATAACCTGTTAAGATCATAAGATCATTAATATTGCACTCTTTTCCTTTGTGAGTTTTTCCAAATGGTTTCTCATGTAAGGTTTTTAGTGAGGCAATATCAATACAAGCATGGACGATATATGTCGTTTTCTCCTTATTTTCCCACTGGGTTTTAGAAGGAGTTTTTCATGGCATATTGTGTATTTTCTTCTCATTTTTTTCACAGGGTTTTGGAGAAGAATATTTCAAGGATGGTCAGAGAATATTCCAAGGATGATCGGTTTCAAAGACAAGCGAGGATTAGGGGGAGTGTTAGGATTAATTTAATTCAGTAATTAGGGATAATCCTCCCTTGTACAAACCGATCGTGCGGATTGCCTGGCAACCGACGCGGCGGTTCTCCCACGCCCCCACGACGGACGCGTCCTTTCAATCGTGTCCGTTCTGCTTGTATATAAGCTGTGATCCTTAATGGAATTGAGTGAGTTCGATCAATTCGTTCTTAAACATGGTCAACATCATCTCGCAGGGTCGTTCCCTCCTCTCAACGCAGCAACGACGGGAGCAAACAAAAGTGCGTCGTCGTGGGAAAAGCAGCGCCGCATCCCTCGCCGGCAGCGCAGCGCCGACGACCGTGGACGAGGCTTCATTGCAACTTCAACACCGTGCAGCGGCGCTCCATAGTAGCACCCGACTCTGCCGGCAAGCGCTCTCCACTGCAGCACCGAGAGTCGGGTCGTAGGTGAAGCTCCATCGCAGATCTCAGGTCGCCGGTGAAGCTCCATTGCAGCACTGCCCCCTGCATCACAGCTCCAGGCGTTGCCGGTGAAGCTCCATTGCAGCTGCCGGTGTAGCTCCATTGCAGCACCGCCCGCTGCATCGCAGATGCGGGCGCGCCGGTGAAGCTCCATTGCATCTGCCGGTGAAGCTCCATTGCAGCCTCTGGCCTCCCTTGCGTGCAAAGCTGCTGGCGGCGAGCTGCATTGAAGCACTGGCGGCGAGCTTCGTTGCAGCACCGACGGCGTGTTCTGGCCGCCTCCGGCAACTGCGCCTCCGTGCTGCGTTGTAGCACCGGCAAGGTGTGGCCCTGATTCCGGCCTCCCTCTTCTTGCTGCGTTGCAGCACCGATGCGAGCGGTGGCCGCCGTCGCTCCTCTTGGATCGCAGCGACGGTGCGTGGTGGTCGAAGTTCTCCCTCCACAACGTGACGAAGAAAGAGAATTGGAAGGGGAAAAGAGAGGACGAAGAAACGAGTGGGGGAGCACGTCTGCCGCAGAAGAGATAAGGCTGGGCGTGTGGAGGGGGAAGCGGTGCGTGGCCCAGATAGGTACGTGTCGCGCGGAGGACGCGGCTTACGATCGAGAGAAATCAGTCGGTTGATTTTAACACTTTCCCTCTTTTTTTCCGAGAACCAATAACTCTTTCATTTAAAAGAAGAGACTATTATTTCCAACTGATGTACACGTGGCCGGTAGAAACACATCAATCGGACATGTTCATGTAGGTACATAAATAAAATCAATATAACTTAATCCAAGTGATGTATTCTAATATAACTGTCCAAATACTTCCGACGATGTGGAGTAATATATCCGCTGTCTATTGAGTTTTGTACTATGTTTTGCGATTTTGGCAAGTTTTATGTTGTTTCATTTGGCAAAAATAAGTTTTTTGCTGTTTCAGAGTGTTATATTTGTTTCTTCTTGTTTTGAGATTCATCTTAATGTTTCTTTGTGTTCCTTTGTGTACTTGCAAATTGGTCTGAAACAAGTGCGCTCTTATTTGTTGGTACAAAACGAAACATCACCATGCACTTTAAAACAACAAATAATAATAATAAAACATTATTTTATACCTTGAAATAAGACAAAATTTGCAAACAAACCAAAAGCATAGCACCAATGGCAAAGCAACAATGGGCCATGGATATATGGACGGTATATCGTGTGGATGATAGAAAAATCATTGTCATAAACCTATTAGTTTACTTTGGCTTTCTGTAGGGATTGCTCCATTAGTCACCAAACTTATTAGCATCAGTATATCCTGTGGCTTTTCTGTAGCCAAAGTGAACTAATAAGTAGCAGCAGTGTCTATTTGCCTGCACTTGAGCCACATACCAACAGCAAAAACCTGCATCACTACATTATCCAGTCACTACTCCTTCGACCATTCTGCTCTGATTCTGACTTCTGTAAGGATGCCAAGGACATCTGCAAGCTGGCGCATATGACTTTTTGCAAGAGTGACATGTTTTGGATGAGAAAAACCTTTTTGTACGAATATTGTACCATTTTAGCCTAAACAAACAGCTCAACAAGTTGCCATTGCTCTAACTAAGTTCTGGGGAGACGCCCCCAACTTAAGCCATCTAACCAACACTTAGGCTAGCGCGTGCTGTGCATTTTTTTGATGGTTGGAGGTTGAAAGCATTTAATTTGAATTATCCATGGCACAAAATGTGCCACATGACATTAGAAGAAAAGATGGGATTTTGGCTTGGCCACAAAAGTTACACCAATTGAGTTGCTCTTCGGAATTGTCTTTTGTGAGGATCAATTAATTACTCTCACCTAATAACCTTATTTACAGTGAGAGGCAGTGTTAGTTTGGAAGATAGTGGTGCCTAGGTATATCTCAGCCACTTGATTTTCAGTGACTCGCTGTTGATTTTGGGACTGTTAGATTTGTAAAAGAGATGTGACACGTGACATTCAAAGAAAATTAACTCTTGGCCACCAAAGCTGCACGATTTGAGTCACAATCGAGGTTGTCTTTTGTGACAATTAATTGCCCGCCTAATAATTTTTATTGTGCAGGCAATGTCAAGATAGTGGTGCCTGAATCTTAGGCGACCATTTTTTTTAACTTGCCGTCTATTTTTGAACCGTCGGATTTATGCGAAGAGCTGTGCTATGCGACATTCAACGAAAAAGATGCTTGGTTTTGTCTTGGCCACAAAAGCTACAAAGTTTGAGTTAGGCTTGAGATTGTCTTTTATGAGGATTAATTACCAGGCTAACAAATTTTGATTGTGGAGAAATGTTTATTTTGCAAGATAGTGTTTTCTGAATCTTAGGCCACTCACTTTTTGGACTGGATTTGTGCGAAGAGTTGTGTTTTACGAAAAGACAAATGTCAATAGGTGCATCTCGTGGGAATTTCATGTAACTAGTAAATGCGTACGTGCAATGCACGTTGATATTATGAAGGAAATTAATTGCACGTAAATATCAGTAAGATATGAAATTACGCGTCAATTCTTTAATTAGCACAGACGTTGATATTTGATACTCCCTCTTTTCACTATTATAAGATGCTTTAATTTTTTTTGGAGTTGGATGTATATAGTCGCATTTTAATGTGTTTCTTCACTCATTTCAGCTTGTGTGTAGTCTATATTGAAATATGTAAAACATCTTATATTTGTGAACGAAGGGAGTATGATATTTATTGCACGCTAAACACGTTAAGCGCTCACCATCCAAGCAATCTAGGTAGGATTGACATGGTTTGACGACTGTTTAGGAGTCAGCCGTGGTTTTGCTAAAAAAAAGGAGGCAATTTGTGTTTGCTCCACCTATCATTGTTGGGGACATCACTCTTGTCCTCTGAACTTGTGTTAGTTAGGTTGTGCACATCTATGTATGATACTAGATGATACCTTGTGCGTTGCTACTGGCTGCAGGAATCGGTTGCAATACATTTTATTCAGATTTGATCGTGTTGAATATAAACATTTAGATAATAACGCGTGAACCAAAATTAAAAATACATAGGGCTTATTATATTTGATTGTCTATAGTTGTAAAATATTTATTGAATATAAGTAGAATAATATAATGCAAAATATTTTTCATGCATGCTTGCATGTGGTGGTGGATTTTTTTTTCCATGCATTGCTGCATCTTGAGGTGTGCCTTATTACATCCATAATTGTATGGTGATGTGACGTGCTTGCATTTTGAGATAAATAAACTAATGAGGAACACTCTCATAGGTATATAGGATATGTAGAGATCAGAGAGTTTTATTTTTTACGCTAGGAGATTAGAGGTTGGACTTTCAAATCTCCTCATCTGAAAAACATTTTAATTTGAGTTGTATATAACACACTGAAGCGTTGCAGATAATCAAGGCTCCCATTATTGAAAAAGATGTCCTTATTTATAGGCGCTGCACGATAGCTGAATCATCCACGGTTGAGTTAGAAGAGATGATTTCTGCGACGGGAGCGCCGGCATGGCCAAGCTCGCTGCCGCTGTGGTTCATGGCCCTTCTCGCCATAGGCCTCCATGCCGCCTTTGCCTCCGCGGCAACCTTCGTCATGTGGCTGTATCGCTCTTTCGTCCGGCCGGGAAGGGATCTAGGCCGGCGCTATGGCGCGTGGGCGGTGGTCACCGGCGCCACGGACGGCATCGGTCGGGGCATGGCCCTCGAGCTTGCGCGCCAGGGCCTACACCTGGTCTTGATCGGGCGGAATCCCGTGAAGCTCTCCCGTGTCGGCGACGAGGTCCAGAAGGCCGCGCCATCCTGCAAGGTTAGGAGCGTGGTGTTCGACCTCGCCGGGGACGCGCCGAAAATGTCTCGCGGTGTCGCGAGGGTGGCCGCGGCCGTGGAGGGGCTGGACGTGGGGATCCTGGTGAACAACGCCGGCGCGACGTACCCTGGCGCGGCCTACTTCCACGAGGTGGAGACTCCAGTCTGGGAGGCGGTGGTGCGGGTGAACGTAGAGGCGGCCACGCGGATCGCTGGCGTCGTCGTGCCCGCTATGGCGATGAAACGGAGGGGCGCCGTAGTCAACGTGGGGTCCGGATCGTCGGTCGTGCTGCCGGCGTTCCCGCTATACGCTGTGTACGCAGCAAGCAAGGCGTAAGTGATCCATATTGTTTGCCATAACTAATTCTACTATACAACTAAGACAGTGATATCACTATTTTTTTTATCTCATCATCATGTAATTATTGTCGCCTCAACATGTCGCCATGCATGAAAAAAATTCACTGCAACATGAACCATGCATGTGAAAACTATTACACTATTATATTCAACAGGTATCTTACATCGGTACAGGTACAGTAACACGCATTAATGTTTTACTCCCTCCGTCCGAAAATACTTGTCATCAAAATGTTTAAAAAAGGATGAATCTAGAACTAAAATACATCTAGATACATCTCCTTTTATCCATTTTGATGACAAGTATTTTCGGACGGAGGAAGTAATTTCATTCAAATATGTATGGAAAAAAATTGCAATAACGTACTCCCTCCATTCCTAAATATAAGTCTTTTTAGTGATTTCAAATGGACAACCACATACGGATATATATAGACATATTTTAGAGTATAGATTCATTCATTTTGCTCCATATGTAGTCACTTGTTCAAATCTCTAGAAAGACCTATATTTAGGAACGGAGGGAGTACAAGGTATCAAGTACTTAAATTAATGCATGTGTGCGACGCAGTGCAACCTTTGAGTCAACACTTATGGAGCCGCTCGACGGCAACTTCTTGATTTCAACTGCCAAAGAAGACAGGGAAAGTCGTACTATTGCACCGTCCTTTAAATGCCGATGGTTCTACGTCGTACTCTGTTGTTGCAGTGTGGTACGTGGATAAAAGTTTTAGCACTGTCCGATTTCAACTACTGAAAGATGGTGATTGAGACATTAGCCCAACGGTCTATAATCACTAATCCCTGGGGTTTTTTATTTTAGACAAAAAAAGTCCTTAGGTGTAGAAACCGATTTTGAGTTTTTGACACAATTTTCACAACAGCGTGCGAGCTATCAAGTAGTTAAATTAATGCATGTGTGTGACGTGGTGCAACCTTTGAGTCGACTCTTCGGGAGCCGCTAGGCTACAACTTCTTGATTTCAACCGCTAAAGAAGACATGAAACATGTACTGTTGTGCCATCCTTTTAAGTGTTGATGGTTCTCCATCATACTCTGCTAATGTAGTGTGGTTACACTTGGATAAGAGTTTTTGCACCGTCCGATTTCAACTACTGAAACATGGTGATTGACATGGCCCATCAGTCTATAATCACCAATCCTTCAGATATTCGTAGACAAAAACCAATCCTTGGGTGTAGAATTATTGATGGACGTTGTATGGTGGATAGGTGGATATATACGGATAAAGAGCCCGAGACGCAGACGGACGGTTTTGGATGTGTGGGTGATCTTTCCTGCATGCGGTTTGGCTCTACCTGGCCCTGCCGTTATTTGGCTTGGCACTTGCTAAACACAGCAAGTATAGTATCGTTTATTATTATTTTCACATAAAAGATGGTTGAAAAATATGGAACAACAAACGTGATTATTGTGCACAGCCAATCCACCGATAGGGTCATACTATGATATAAATCGGTTTAGTGCACAACTTTTGGTTTAAGGTAAAAAATTGCTAGCCCATATTTTCGCAAGTAAATATTTGAGAATTCTAAACTAGTAAAACTTAGATAAATTGTAAAGTTTATTATCATAATTTGCTAATGAACAACTTGGTATAACTTTTTTGGCTTCCTAAAACTATAACAAGTCAACTTTGGCATCAAACAAAACATAACGGATGGATAACAGTTATAGCATCCAATACATATGTACGAATGTGTATTCACTGACAAACTATATGATACCCCGTGGGTTGCGACGGGAGTCTGTTGCGATAGATTTTAATAAATTTTGGTTTATGAAACATGAATGTTTTAATTAATAATATATGAACTAAATTGAAGTATATATTATATATTGTACGTTTGAAAAATATTTATGAGTACAAGTAGCATAATATAATGGAATTTTTAAATTTTGATTATTGTATATGTTTAAAATATTTATGAGTATAAGTAGCATAATATAATGAAAACCTTTTTCCATGCATGTCGTGGTAAGTCTTTAATGATGTGGCATGTGTGGTCGAGTGGGACGTGTGCATGCATGTTGAGATAATAGAGTAGCAGGGATCGAGTAATAATGAAAAACAATCTCAGGTATGTTGAGGTGGACCTTTGATGATGTGGTAACATGGCTATGCTTGTTGACGCATCAACTACTTAAATATATGATATCATATATACTATGCTCCATCATTTTGAAACCCTTGTATTCAATTGAGGCATTTGATTTTGAATTTAGTTCATGATTTTGAGTGGGTTGACTATTTCTCAACAAGCTCTTTCATTCAATTGAGGTATTCGATTTTGGATTTGATTCATGATTTTTATTGGGTCAACTATTTCTCAAATTAATCGGTAGTAACCAGCATATAAAAACACATCAGTCCCGTGTAGCCTCTCACAATCTAAAAAAAGAAGGACCAATATGTGAACTGTAACACTACTATAGTACATGTGGACACCAACGCAAGAAACTTTCCCATATAAGTATTTGTTGATTAGCAAATAACATGCAATCACACCGCCAAGAAAGCCCACTAAAACACTGCATTATAAAACAGCACTCCATCATCTTCCCCACATGGCAAACCAACTTTTATCTTTATGAAATCCCAATAACACCAACGGCGCACTGAAGCCTGCCAGACTCTTCTAGTATATGATTATACATTCTTTGTTGTATCTATCCGAACACCCTTCATTATAAATCAGAAAATAGAATTGTGTGTCAATTGCACTACTTAGGGCCATATCATCGATACATGACGAGATATTTGTCTTATCTCATACACAATCAATTCTATAAGTTACAAGTACATCCAACCCACTTGGTGAAAACCACGACAACACAACAACCCAACTACCATCAGTTCACAAAAAAAATCCCCAATTGTCAGAAACGACGCAGAGACAAGATCTAACAGGTTGAAATTGATGATGCGTGAGAGGGTGTCTAGAGTAGACTATGCAACTTTAATGTCTAAATTTGTGTACCATGCATGTTTTTTCAGCTTTGTTACATGAATAGAAATTGTGGACGGTAAACAGAAGCACACCACACACACCACACTCATGCACGTGCACCACTACATAAAAACACCCGCTATGTGCCTATCAAGGTCTATAACCCACATAGATACCCCGGCTGAGATACCCATGTCGATCCCAGGGACCGATTTTGGGTGGGTTGGGTGGCCACCGCCACAACCAACCATCGAGCCACATGCCCGTCCTCCAATCATGTGTACTTTGATGTCACTATAACATTGGCATGTTATGAATTGTATAGTGTATATGTGCATATTGCATCTTTCTTGCAGTCCAAAAAAATTACAATAAGATGTGCAGGGGCTCAGAACTTAGCATGACTTTTTCAGCGCTATGGAGAGACAAGAAAAAGGCATGGTGTACAACAAAATTCAGAGTAGTATTTCTAACTTTTCTTATCCATATTGTCAGGTATATCGATCAATTTTCTCGAAGTCTAAGCATTGAATACAAACAATATGAAGTGGATTTGCAGTGCCAGGTACATTATTTTATTTTTATGCTGCTACTTTTCTTTTATGATATTAGTTTTTGCCTTGTGGCTATATCTTTCAGGTTTATAGTTCAAAATAGGTTTTATTTTGACTTCTTTTAGCAAATTATTTTTACTTTATAGCTAGGACTGGTTTGTCATTTTAGAAACTCACATGGATTTTCACATATTTGTTCTTACTTCAGTGTCAGAATCCACATGTGACAAATAGTTATTTACTTCCTGTTTTGTACCTCTAGAAGAAAAAAAGAGAGCTGAGGCCAGCACACCATATTATGTCGTTGAAGAACACTATTAATTAAGAAAACATGTGGAACAGAAAGTATGTGCTTTTTATATAGAAAAGGAGGAAGTCCCTCGGCCTCTGCATAGGAACGATGCATGCAACCACTTTATTAATTATTCATAAAGACCTTATAAAGTAATACAGAAAGTATGTGCTAAATTAAACATTCTGAAAATTGTGTGGGTGAGTATTCTGTAGAATTAGTCCTCCTGTTGTATTTACACTTTGCCTAAGTAGTGTCGATCTGTTTTAGCAATTCTATATGAGCTATTTTACAGTACCTTGGTACTCCCAAAACATGTGCTGGAGTACCGAACAGATCTTGCCGTTCGTTGTGAAGGGTAACTTCCGATTTTCTCCCTGTGATCTCGCATGGATGCCAAATACAGCTCCCAAAAGAAAAACAGAAACTCCAGATTGAGTGCCAGAAAAAGCTCGCGTTCGTTCGGCCGGAAATCCCGATCGCTCGGTGCCTAGCAATGGAGTGGCCGCGCCACCTCAAACCTGATCCTTCGCTACCGCAGGCCGCCCTGCTGCGCCGCCCGTCGAGCCGCCACCGGCCAACCCCTGTACTGCGCCATGGTTGCGGAAATGAGTCCTCGATCGGCTTCACGGCGTAGATCTTGTTCCGGCTCGTCCCAGACGCGGATGCTTTCCCGTTACTCACCTACGAAGGACGTGCATAGCCCGCCGGCATGGGCTCATCCCGGCATCTCCGGACGCTGCGTGCATATCAATATACTACGTTTTGCTTGTAATTGAAAAAAAAAGACGCCAGAATACATGGGGGGTTACGAGGGGAACCACGAATATGAAATAATATTATAATGTTATATATGATTACGGTTTTGCCCCTTAAATCAAGGTACTCCAGTACTTTTTAACTTAGTACTCCGTTGGATGAGTGATGGAGTACCAAGCAATACTGTCCACTGGATCAAGAGAAATGTACGGTCTATATATATATGTATATGTACATCCTTGTCTCGTCTGCGGTGTAGATTCCCTTGTATGTGGCCACCAAGATGTCCCGAGTTGGCAACTCGTTGTTCATACCATCGCCGGAGGAGTATGCCAAAGCCGCTGTTCGGTGCATAGGTTATGAGGCAGGATGTGTCCCCTACTGGCGCCACTCGATCCAGTGCTTTTTCGCGTCTCTGCTCCCAGATTTGGCTCTTAATGCTTGGCGTCTTCGAGTTGGCATCCGGAAGAGACGGGAGATGAAAGCTCCATTGGGAGAGGATGGCAGCTGAACTGCCCTTGGGTAGTAAATAAATGTAGTGTGGTCAAGAAAAGAAAAAGAATTGTCTATTACGTCTCGTTCAACTCTTTCGTACTTTGCGAAAATTGGTGAAATGTCATTATTATGGCTGAAAGAAAGAGGGCCAGGACAGTGTATTACATGAAACATCATGGTGGATACCAAATTATCAATACAATGGATCTGTATGTACTTTCGAGTTGCTCTACAGAGCACTGGACACATGCATGTATTTTCCGAAATTTTAATCTCTTGTTTGTAGAACAAAGCACCCCCGTCTTTTTTTCCAGTTCTACATTTATACAAGTTTTACTGCACTTTTATTCTTTTTGCGGGGTATTTATACTGCACTTTCGGTCTCTGCAGCATGATTATGCACAAAACTATCTTTCGATTCGTTTGTGGCCTTGGCTACGGTGGTTGCCGGGCTCATGGCGCCGGAGGATTCGGAAGCTGCAGATGTGAGCGACGCAGCTGTTTCGTTAGCAGCTGACCTGCATGTTTCGAGAGTTACACACAGAAACACACAAATTGTTCAGATGAATGTTCAAGTACCATGAATCTCTAAAGATCAGAATTAGTGAAATTCTAAACGTCATGTTTGAATTAGAGAGTTAATTATGCTAGACTTCATAATTTTATTTACATCAAAGCTTCACAACATACAATTAGTTGCAAAATCGCTAAAAATGAACCATTTATATTGTAAATATACTTTTTAATTCGTGAATAAAATGGAACATTTTCCAAAGTATATTATAAGCTAGGCCTGCGTTATGTAGCACTTTTGGTGGTTCAATATTAGAGTTCAATTGAAAAATATAGCACTTTTATTAAAACTAAAAGAATACTAGAATCCCTGGCTTGCCTCTCGCCGAAACGTACGTAGCTCGTCAAGCATCCATACCATTCCAGACGTGCACCGCAGGCAAAAAAGAAGAATGAAAACTGATCGCGCGACAACCTTCTCTTCCTCCTCCTCCTCTCGCCGGTCGGTTTCCTCTGCGCGGCGTGCGTGCGTGCGTGCGCCGCCTCTGCCTCCCGGCGGAGCCTCCCCTGCCAGCCCAGCACAGCCATGGCCACGCACGCGGCGACGGCGCTGCAGCACCACCTTGTCCTCCTCCTCGCCGCGCTCCTCTTCGGCGGCCTGCTCTCCGGCGTGCTTCTCACCGCCGCCGCCCTCGCCCTACTGCTGCTCCTCGCCGTTGCGCTGCTCGCGGTGGCCGCGCTCGCCGCGTCCGACGTGTGCGGGCTCTCGGCTCCTGCCGCGCGCGCCCTCGACGCGGCCGCGGCGGAGCTGAGGCTGGCTCGCGCAGTCGCCTTGTACGTCGTGCTCGGCGCCGCGGTGCGCGCGTCCGTGGCTCTCCGGGCCTGGGCCGGTGTGCTCGCGTCGCGCGTGGGCTACGCGAAGAATCGGATGCTGCGGACTGCTCAGCGTTTCACCGTGGTGGTAGCATAGCGATTAGCATGAGAAGTCAGATGGCAAAAAAATAAATATATATCGACTGTAAAATAATATTTTCTTTCTACACAGTACAAGGAGTATAACCAATTGTATTAAGAGGTAATGGGGAAAAAAAACGTGACCAGAGTTCTTTTTTATAATGTACTCCCTCTGTCGCATAATGTAAGACGTTTTTTGACACTACTGTTGTGTCAAAAGACGTGTTACATTATGAAACGAAGGGAGTATTTATTATGATCTGTTGAAGAAAATTGTAGGGTCATGGGCTATTTAGGGCATGTTGATGTTCCCAATGTGAATTGAATCAGGCGATCCCATGCGTTGATATTACTCCCTCCGTAAACTAATATAAGAGTGTTTAGATCATTATTTTAGTGGTTTAAATGCTTTTATATTAGTTTACAGAGGGAGTATTTATTAGCTGAGACGATGACACACTTGTAGACTCCAAATATGACACACTTCTGTTCTGTGAACTTAAACTTTGCATGAAAATCATCAATGAATGTAGAGCTGTGGAGCTATTCAGTCTAGTGTACAACACACTATCCTACAACAAAGATCCACTCTTCACGATGTACACAAAATCAATAAAATATATCTCCCTCGTATGACTATCAACTTCCCACACTCGCCGCGGTTTTTTTTTTCAACTCTGACGGGACATGTTCGGCCTTCAAAACTGTTATCTTGTTGGGTCAACTGCACTATACACGGGCGCCCAATGTGTGGAGCTGGTAAACGGAAGAGGGAAAAAAAATGATGTTTCAGGTAACCAGAGTTAATTAGGTCTGTAGGAAAGGAGGGAAGGAGAGTTTAAACTGACTGATATGGTTCAAACCTGGCTAACAAGAAGATCCACTTGTTCTCTGTACATGTCCTTTAGGTCAACAATATCATTCCGTAGCTCTTCCAACTGCAAAACAGCCCCAATAATCAGTGTGCATGAAACAGCAGGTAAGGGTCTACAAATCAATACACTAGTAACTTAAAAATTGGGCAGCTTATGCTTAAGAGTCAAACACTACTTCATTGTCAACCTCAATAATCATGGATCAATTTCTAAGTAGAAAGTAGTACTTATAATATGTCTACGTGTACTTATTAACTAAATCAAACACTGCTTTATTGCCAGCCTTAATCATGGGGTCAATTTCTAAGTGATCATAGGTACATTTCTAAGTAATCATAGGTCAATTTTTACGAGGACTTATTTTTCCCATGTGACCAGAGACTAAATATAATGACAGATTTTGGAAACAGGCAATGATTTCCATATCTTGTGACTGATGAAGTATATGTGGAATGCCCAACCTTCTCCATCAGTTAGGACTTTTGAATGAGCTGGTTGGTGCGTGAAACTTTACAGTGATAAGGTCATGAAGAGAGAAAGTAAAGATAAGTGGCAAGTCATGATATGCTGCATGAGAGCCATACATACCTCTTCATCACGTTCCCCCATAAGTTCTAGAGCGTGAAAGTGTCTTTGTTTCAGTGCTTCCAGTTCAGCCTTTAGGCCAGGCAGAGCAGCAGCTTCATTCCGCAACTTTTCACACTGCATAAAAAAGATCAGTTCAATTAGCATCCACATGGATAATGAAATAATAACGTAGTTGCTTCACAGGGATTTACTTGTTCCGTCAGTTTTACCAACTCCTCTGCCAGGGAATTCCGAATAGATTCCAGTGAGGCCTGTAATATAGTAGCATCATTAGTGCAGTGACAATAGCATGAGTGACTGCCATGCAAACGCCTGTAGGCCAAACAATTGGACAAAACAAATTAAAACAAACACACACACACACACACACACACACACACACACACACACACACACAAGAGTTCATGCTCTCACATCTGTACCGCGAGTTGTAAAACATACAAGACCATGGTTAATGGTTATAAATGAAACATGAAATTATAGATCATGAATGTTTGAGGTGACCTGGTGTCATGATAGAAACAAGTACACGCAAAACATCTTTTTATCAAAACTAAGTTATGAAACTATTCCAAGCTATTGCTTCAGCTTCCTTAGGCTTTTAAGATACACATGAATTTGTAGAACATGTAGGCCTTCCAACCTAGTATGGGACTGGAGATCTCTTGATGCCATTTACAGGCAGTAAATGGTCAACTAAATTTTTTATGATGCTAAAATCAATTAAATATATGTAAACATCCATAATGCTTGGAATAAATCAGCTAAAACAGCTTTCGGCTCGAACTGGTATACTTTCAACGAACCAGCTTGAATAATCAGTTACTTTCAGTTTCTAGAACGCCTATATTGAAGTGGAACTTCATGCGGTGTTAATTAAACAATTTAAGGAGAAATATTGAAAGGATGCGTATACACACCAAGCGTGACATGTAAGAAGCCAATTCTCCATCCTTTTGACGGAGTGCTGATTCAAAAGCACTTGGAGTCATGCTCCTCAGATAGTATGACATATTACTGTCTGCAGACATTCTCCTCTCCAACGAAGCACTATCTGACAAGTCCAATGATGCTTGAAGGAAGTGGCTTTCTTCCATACTACTGACACTAGAGAGCTTTCTTTGGGGAGCATTTTCTTCAAAAGAAGCAAAGAGGAGACCAAAAGAGTGACAGTTAGGGCGACAAACAAAGGTTGAAATATACAAATAGGATTAAACTCACAGATATTAATCGAAGGCAAATAAAGTACATACTTGTTTGATCTGGAAGTGGAATTTTAGGCAAGTCGCGGGAAGATGTTTTCTCAAGTTCTGCCCTGGCAGCCTTTTCCCTTTCAAGGTCCTGGAAGTGCCATTCATGCAAGAAACAGTTAAGACACATATCTTGCCAAGTAGGAAGTGCATGAACCACAACATTAGTAATAGCGGTGACTGGTGGCACGTGACTAATTTTGTTCATGTAGGAGAAGCAACAAGTAAAAGATGGCTGTTAACCCTACAAAATCCTGCTATAAGATAACCCAAAGTTTAAATTGTGTGTCACATGAGTAATATTTGATTAATTATAAAGAAAGTGTCTCTGGGGCACATTAATGATCTTGGCAGGAGAAATGCTCCTGCCGTACACAGTCCTCATAGCAATTGCATTAATTAACATGTATATCTAGTTATTTTTAGAAAACGATTCATAATAAGTTGACTACCGTCTCAAGCAGCGCCCTGTGTTCTGCTGCTTCTTGCAGCTCCTTTTTGTGCCTAGCTCTAAGCTCCTTTATTTCTTCTTCAAGCTGTTTGGCGCGTCCTTCTTGTAATGCCGCCTCCTCCTTATTTGCTAGGTACTCCTGTCTACTTTCAGATGCTCTTTGTCTCTCCTTTTCAAGAGATCGGCTCAGCTGTGTCTGTTCTGTCCTAAGAATTGTAATCTGCATAAGAACCAACATTCATGTCAATAGAACTACTTTTCATACTAAAAGTTTCAAACTGATCCCCCAAGACCATGGTTAGAATTATAAGAATGACACATGTTTTTAGTCTCGGAAGAAATTGACGCACAAACCTGGGTCTCCAGGACAGTTATGCGGGATAAATTTTGTGACAGTCTCTCATTTATAGATCGCTCCTTTTCTTCTGAGGCAGCAGCTTTCGCCTCCGCTTCCTGAATATTTGAGTAGAACAGATTAAACTATGTCACTAAAATATTTCTGATGTGTTTCTGGCTTTCTCCCTGATTGCATTAAAATAAGATAGCACCCATCTTTATATGTACTATTAATTGCTGAAAAGCATAAACAACTACACAAAAATAGCTACTAATGACATAGTTTACGGCCATCCTTCTGAACTCTGAAGTCCCTAAACAAGTACGTTTATAACAATTAAATCTCATGTTGTAGTTCTAGTTATCTTAGTTATTTTTCCATGATCCACTGCTAACCAAAAAATCAGAACAGGGTAGACCTGAAGGCGAGAGTTCAAGGTTCTCTCCACACCAGCCCAAGCTTCTTCCCTTCGAGCAGCTGACTCCTGTTAAATTAGCACACAATTGATTAGCCTACTTCTGACAGCTGAAAAAACTCAATTCACAGACTCTGTAAGTGGTATACTTGCACCCAATAAGGAAAGAAAGGTGAACTAACTACACCACAAGGAAAAAATATGTGGAAGTACCAATACCTGCATGGCTTCAATTTGCCTTAGGAGTGGTCTTGTCGACTCAGGAACTTGCGTGACCAGTTCATTATAACGAAGTTCACTGGCCTGAAGTATTAAACAATGAAAGAAACTGACAATTTGTCCATGACTAATTTTACTCTGTAGTACCAGCTAAACCAGAAAAGCTCTGATTACCTGATAGCGCTTTTGAAGATCGTCATGATCTCTTTTTAACCGTTCTTCCCTGAAAGCAGCCTGAAATGCCCACAAAGAAACATGCAATCAGTGGAATCCAAAGTGGCATAGTACGAAAAATAACACTTCAGATAAACTTTTTATAAACAAAATGATCTGGGTTACTGTTAGATCAGCACAACCAATTGTACCAAGGATATTGAACTAAAATGCACATGTGTAGAACTGTAGATACTTGTTTTCATGACTTACCTCCTGTTCTTGTCTGGTGAGAGCATTCCTCAACTCCTCAATTGTGTTAATCAGCATATTTTCTTTTTCACAGGCTTCTCTTAAACGGCTCTCGAGCTCAACTTTGGCTTCTGTGTTGACTCTTGATTCAGCCAATGCCTCAGCCTCTTTCGCTGCATTAAGAGCATTCGTGTAGAACTCCTTCTGAGCTGCGAGCTCAGTTTGATTTCTTTCTATTGTTTCTTGTAGCAACTTTTCAGTTGCTGCCTTGTCTCTTTTAATACTCTCAACCTTTGTCTCCTCAACCTGTGAAATCATAAATTAAGTGCATGAGTTCACATGAAAGCAAGCTGTAGAGGCTATGCAAAGGACTGCTCAAATGAAACCACGCAGCACCATGTGTCTGCACATGATCAAAACAGAGAAGAAAAGACCACCTAAAAAATGGGTCCAGAATCGATTTTGTATCATGCAAACAACAAAGGCAAATACTTACTATGTGCCATTAAAGCAGGTAAGAAGATAATTCAGTTCGGATAAAATGATTAATTATAAAAAGTAAATACTCCTTTACCTGAATCTTTGAGTTCAACCTTTGTTTTTCTTCTTCAAACTCACGAATCTAGCTTCAACCAAAAAAGGACAGCAGACTTGATTAACTTGAAGAAGAAAAATATTTCAAAACTGTGTGGTCATGAGTTATATTCCATGCCTGTGCTCTCAGTTTTCGTATTGTAGATTCTTGAGCAGCCTGCTTTCTCGATAGCTCTTCTCCTGTTTCATCATATCATTGGTAAAAGATGTTAGTGCCAATCAATGCCAAAACATACCGAAAAGGCCAAAACAGTTACATGTGGTCCATAGCATGTATTCTGGACTAAAGTAGTGAACGAATGAATATTTAGCAAAGTAACAATACACACATTAGGCCCATGTGTATGCCTACTTCCTAGCAGCCTATCACTGCAGCGGGGAGCACAGGACTATAGCTCCAACTTACAAATACCACAATAAACTGCAGATGGAGACCCACATCGAAGCGGTAGATGTGAATCTCATTTAGAAGATATGTTTAAAAAGTTTATGATGTCATTATTATTTATGATATGTAGCGACTGTAGGCAATTACATCTTTTCTAACGTCAGTACATGATCATTGGAGTCACAATTGCAATGACCGTCACTGACAAAGGATACTCAACATGGTGGGCCATACTGTATGGTCACATTAATACATAAAATGGTTACAATGAAATATTTCAAATGATAGAACTGTCTCAACAGAATAACTAAACTAATGCAAAGTCAACAATTGTTCACACATAAGCATAAAAGAACAGGCACAAAAACGACAATTCTGCATACCTTCAGCCATGACCTGAGTGATAATCTCGTCCTTTTCTTTCAAAAGAGCGGCCGCATCACTTTTCTTATTTTGCTCTCTCCTTAATGTATCTCGTTCTTTGGTTAGTGCATACACCTACACATTGAGGCATGCGCTAATAAGCCCAAGATAGTCTTGATGAACAAGAACACTGACAAAAAGTTATGTCCCAGAAACAATGAACAAATACTCCCTCCGTCTGAAAATAAGTCTCAACTTTAGTACAACTTTATAGTACAAAGTTGTACACTAAAGTTGTACTAAAGTTGAGACACTTATTTTAGGATAGAGGGAATAACATACAAACTTATGAGATTCTGGCTGTAGCATTTAATGATCCTCATAATACAGCTCACTCTGACCTCTACTTTTACTATTCAAGATTGTCTCAACTCTCGGTAAATGAATATATTAGAGTAAAAGTTACACACAGAAGTAACAAAAATATACAAAACATAAGAATACATACGCGGAATGTGCGGTGCATCCAACTAGTCAAAGATTCAGAACTAGAAACATTGCAGGAAAAAAGCTCAAAGTGTAGCTAAATAACTAATTGTTAATTCAATTACTCCGATTATTATCAATTTATCATAAAGAAGCAACAAAAAAGTGCCATTGCACAAAAAACATGCGGTTTTCATTGCAACATTGCACGTGGGCGGTATTATACACTACTTATGAACTCTCTAATCTTAGCAAATTTTTACACTTCGTAGTGGTTATTAATCTTAACTCTGATTGAGGTGTGCCCTATGTAATGGTCAATTGACCATGGAAGCATTGAGTAGAAAGAGTAATGTCCCACCTTCCTTTCAAGAGTTGCTACACGTTGGTGATATTCATCCTTAAGTGCATCCATTTCTTCCTCAACCGACTTATTGCCCTGTACAATATATAAAACAGAAAAACAAAAATTGAATCCATGGAAGGCTAAACTGAAGACTGCAGATTGCTAAACTAAAGTAACTCAGGGGATAGGTGTATAAGCATAGTATTCATCGTGTTCATTTTCATATAACTTAACTTAGTTAAAGTTTGCAGATTGCTAAACTGAAGACTGAAGACAGTTTAAATATCTGCTTCCAGAAGGCAAAGGATCAGAGATCTGCTTAGAAAACATACCTTTAGCTCATTAATTGTTGATTTCAGTTGCTCGTTCTCATTCATCAGTCGAGCGATTTCATCAGCTTTGGACTGCAGAAAGAAGTAGGGGCTTTTAGACACTAAATTAGTAGTGGACAGCCATGTATCTTGAGAAGAAATGACTAGCATGGGGCATTCAAATTATTCAATGATTTAATGATTTGCTGATGATGTACATGTAATAATTATTAAAGGGCATGTGTAGTACACAAGGCCTCCTGATAAGCCCCAGGCTAACATAAAGCTGAATAGTTAAGCAACTCCCCCTGTTTCGACACATTCACAAGATAACAGTGTTAAGAAAGAACCGTGCTAGTCCTATTTGACACTACAAAGCCATTTGACGTATTAAATAACTGTAGTCGTCTTCCCTAAAAAGGAAATACAAGATGGAACCCTTCAAAGGTAAAACAGATTCAGACTGAACAGAAGTTTATACTAACAAATTAGCAAGCACTCAATGGTTAATGCCTGAAAATAGATGCGGTAAAGTAGTGATCTAAAAGATCTTATATTACTTTACAGAGGGAGTACTTTGTGACTGGAACTTCCAAAATTGATAGTGTTTATCTTTTTTCCCAGCATATAAATATGAATACATGAAACTAAAAAAGTTGACTTCTAACTGGAAAATCATGTAGATGTAACTTTCATAATGTATAACGTATCATCTCATCCTAAATGGTTGCTTCATCATCCATCGAATTTGGTGGGATGACTCAATTCCTCATTCTGTGGAAGGGCAAAGTGGTGATGGACCAAAACATGCTTTTCCTCAACCCAAACAAGCAGGCTAGAATTGGATGGTCAACTAGATGTCTACTTCCTCAAACCAAACACGCTATGACTGACTTGCTACAGTATATGCTAGAGCATGTGGAAATGATACCTGGGACTGTCTTGCAGCACCTTGCAATGCAGCTTCCATCATCTTCATATCACGTTTTAGTTTCTCGAGTTCAATGACAGAACCAACAGATTCCAGAGAATTTGTGGTTGTAACAGCGTCCTGAATTTTTTCCTCTTCTCTCGAATCATTTGCATGAGAATCAACTTCTACTGGACCAACAGGCGTGTAGGCAGCAGCAGGTACCAACTCATTTTGCAAGTCTGGACTATTGTCCACAATTATTGACTTTGAGCTAAGGTTTTCAAGCTTCGCCGTTGCATTATCCTCATTTTCGACAGCAGATACAGCATGTGCTTCTGTTTGATTGTTCCCTTCCCCATTCTTGGTTGTATTAGTTTGGCCATCATGTACTTTGACTTCCCCGTGACTGGCTTTGTCAGCAATATCACTGCTCTCCGGTGGGCTGATTATTTCCTTTTGGACATCAACTTCTTGAACGATGTTCACCTTAGTTTTATTTACATCATCTGAACTGGCGACCATGGAATCTGCTGATTGTGACCGCATGTTCCCATCATCAGTGACTTCATTTCCAGCATCCACAGATTCTTCCGTTCCAATAACACTTGATTGATCCAATTTGTTAGGTGAAGACGTTCTATCATCAGGTATGTCCCTAACAGACTCATCAGGCTGACTCGGTAAAGCTTCATCATTAGGATCAGAATATTCAGTGTCTTGATGACCCTGGGTTTCCTTCTCAACAAAGTTACTGGTCTCAACAGATCCGCCATAAGTTTCTTCTGCTACAGATGGATATGTTGAGGACTGTGCTGTTTCTGATACTTCAGAAGTGCCCCCCTCCGATCCAGGTGCCTCAGTGGAGCCATCATGCTTATCTTCTGCTGCTGAAGAATGTATTGGAGATTGTGGTGTTACAGACTGCTCAGAATCATCCGCCTTAGATACAGGTGACTCAGCGGAGCTGCTAACGTTTTCTTGTAATTCTGAAGGGTGCTTTGGAGATTGTGTTGTTACTGGTACTTCAGAGGCATCTGCTTCAGATGTAGGTGGCTCGGTGGCGACCCGATGATTTTCTTCTAGTGCTGGTGCATGCTTTGGTGATGGTTGCTTTTCTGATACTTCCGTAGAACTCTCCTCGCCATTATGTCCCATGAATGCCATGACAGGATTAAAGAATCCAATTCCATCAGAGTTAGATGTACGGGATCCTGACCCTGCATCACCAAAGCAGCATAAATTCAGTGCTTCCAGGTCCGAATACTTCTCAAAAGGAAAGAATAATATAAAAACTGTTATAACACAAACAAGTAGAGGTAGGTATAACTTTTTATGATCTGTATAAGTTTTGGGTCCTCTTAGCTGGCGAACATTCGCTGGGAGGGGGTGACATCTTAAACGATTTCGCTGGCAGTTTTAGTTACGAGGGGATGGCGGCTTCTACAGAACAACATGGCAGTTTCTTCAGAAGAAGGTATTTTTCGTTTAAAACTGCCACCGTTTGATCTCGCGAAGAAACTAAAACTGCCAGGTAAAAGTGTTCGCTTGCCATCCCCCTTCCAGCTGACGCTCGCCAGATAACATGACCGAAGTTTTCATGATCTGCCCAAACCAATCAATGATCCATAATTCAGTAACTGATACATGGAGAGTATAGGGACTGAGTTTTGCTTGTCCATAAGTAAGGATCTACTACATCATATGCAAACCAGTGATAGCCTGAATTCAAACTTTCACTTCCATTCAACATCAGTCACTCAGATCAGTCCCTACTCACCACTCTACCAAACTAGCATATGAGCAAAGCCACGAAATACGAATAGCACTGCCGCCACTGACAATCACATCCCAATGTGCACCCAAAAACAATCCATCCGCGGCTTCAAACTAAGACTCGTGTGCACAGGCAAGCACGCAGCAATGCAGCCCGGCTACATGGGGGGTGCCCAGGGTGGAAGGGGGAGAGAGTTTGAGCGACAGCAGCGGCGTAAACGTATGCGTTACCTTCCTCCGCGTCGTCGCGCTTCTCCTCGAGGCCGAGCGCGCTGTCGAAGTTCTTCTCGATGTTCTTGACGCTCTCGCTGATCTTGTTGACAGCCCCGGCGATGTCCTGCAGCCCGCCCAGCGACAGCTTGTCCGACCACCACGCCATCCCGCCCGGGCCCGGGTCCGATCACCGGAAGCTCGCCGCCGCCTCGCCGCCTAGATCTCGCGCATATATAGATCTGATCCGCGCGCCCGCCCGCCCGCCCGATCAACCCGCACGGGCCAGCCGCGCGGGATCTGATCCGCCCCGCGGCACCGGCGCCCCCCGACCCGAATCGGGCGGCCGAGGAGCCGGAGGCTGTGAGGCGGGTGGAGCGGGAGGGAGTGCGGCGCTGGAGCACGGGGGAGCTGCGTGGAGCTCGCTCCCGCCGCGGAGGGGCGGAGATGTAGGGGGGAGAGGAGGAAGTGGGGGGTTCGGCCGGGGCGCACGTCGGCGGCGGGTTGCTGTGCTTCTACCAGTGGCTTTGGCAAATTGGCCGTTGGTGGCGGGCGCGGCGTCGGTGGTGGGTCGCCTCACCTCACCTCACCGGACGAGCGATCCCGCGCGCGGGTGGATCTCGGCCTGAACCTGAACCGAGCAAGGTGCCCGTCGCGTGTACATACCATCCCTGTTGTGCACTGCGCAACTCCGCGGAGCCCCCTGAGGTTTACACGAATTGGTTGCGTGGCCTCCATTTGAGTCCTTGAAGTTTGGAAAACCCGGCAAATCGCCCCCTTGGGGCCCTTGGAGGATGGTTTCGAGGGCTGTTCTGACTATTTGCCAAGTGATGTGGAAATTGTAGGTGGCTCCAGAGATAGAATTAAAAAAACTCTCTCAGACACCACTCCCGTGACCACTGCTATGCCGGCACTATCCGCCACCGCCTGCTCACGGTATCTGTCGCGCCCTTTTGAGTTGTCGCCTAGTTCATGCTCACAAAAACGACGCTCGCATGTCTACTTTGTGTTCACGTCACCTCCGCCGCCTTTTTTGGCTTTATCCGCCGTCGAGGGGAAACCAACGGTCCTCGTGGAGAGGAGGGGATGAAAGGGAAGAACATGAAGGATAAACATTGCTAACCATGTGAATTGTTACAAACCATATACTACTTTTCATTTTAGAAAGATGAAGCGCGGTAGAGACAATTGTAAAGGGGCAGAACTACATCGAGACAACCACAGCCCGATTCTTGGACCGAGTTACCACCAATCATATCTTAAAATAGAGTAACAAGTGAATAACTCAAAAGCAGTCTTCTCTGAACCAGAATAATGGGTGTGGCGAGTTCATTCATGCCCATCAAATATTTGTGCTTCATAATTTTCTACGAAGTAAACTTAAGTGTGTGTGGTAATAGGGATGGAAATTTGGAACCTCGAGGGTACCCTTCGACCCTACTTAGTTCAACCAAATGAACTAAATTTTCAAAATCCGCCTCACTTTTGAAACAAATAGTTCAATTCGTTGAACTAAGAAGGGTCAGAGGGGACCTTTTAGGTTCCAAATTTGCATCCCTGTGTGGTGGCAACATTTCAAGCATTTATTTTGTAAAAAATTGGACTATCCATCGGGCATGTCTTGTTGTTAATCCCCTTGATTCTATGCTCGATACAAATGGTGGAGGGCTTAAATTGATTTCAGCTCATTGATCCCCTATTGTGTCTGTTAATTTTCTTAGGTCGGTTCAATTCAGATTAGTCGTGTAGGTTGGTCTGCCTAGGTCGATGCACCCCCGGGTATAGGCCCAACAAGGCCCAAGCCGATAGAAATGTGTTATTTTCGTCCCCAACTTGCAAGCATGCATCATCACTACGTATTGCAGCTCTCATGTTGTGCCTCATTGAGCACCTTCGGCTGTTTTCCACGCTCCTACACAAAGGCATGGTGCCTCCCACGAGCATGGGTATGCCAACAAATTTGAAGTTCACAGCCTACGATTAGAATAACAAACATAACATTTATGGTGGAAAGTGGTTGCAAGGTAGGCAAGGAGAAAGTGAAATAGATGGTGATTAGCAGCGGCGGTTGGATGAGGATGATCAACGGTTAAAAATAAATGGTATTGAACTATTTGTAACAACAGTTGATGTTTGTTATATAATACTAGCACAAATGCCCGTGCATTGCAATGGGAGTGTAGAAAAAATATAACGCTGCAAAAAGGTTTTTATGAAACGACGGGTGAGAAAATAGGTGGAAGACGAAGCTTTGGAGACTCGCTGCTCTAAACTTGTAAGGATGATGCTAACTAAGTGACAACATTTTTACTTGGGGACGGCATTCCGATGACCACATCAAGGTGATGCAAGAGTTGGCAACATCTGGTTCGCGTCCACATATGTCACAGATCCTGGTCTGTGGCCAACAAAACAATCAGATGAGGGACAATGCCTAAATTGTTAATGATATCTAGATTAGTATATTGGTGTGAATAATTGGAAATTTCTCACCGAGCGTGACATAGATTTGCAGTGATGAGTATATTTTGAATGACGAGCACGTGCATGATTTCCGCAGCTCCAATTAGCGGTTCGTAAAGAAAAATCAATCAGGAATTGGGGCCTATGTGTGGGTAGGGGAAAAAAAACCTTTGATCTTTTTCTTGAACATAGTACAGACGCATGCGCTTATATATACACGCATACACTCATCTTTATAAACACACACGCACATCCTACCCCGATGAGCACCTCCGAGAGACCGAGCCGACATGTCATCTTAAGATTGACAAAATCACCAAAGGCGCCTCGTAGTCGATGAGAACGTCTCCTCCCACTGAATGCGGATCGCGGGATATCCTGAAATAAATTCATGAATAAATGCGAGCACCAGGACTTGAACCCTAGTGTGCTGGGGTACCACTGTCCACCTAACCATCTAACCACATGTTGTTTCGCAAATCTCTGTTGATCTTGGCCACCGCACAACAGACTTATCACTGAACCGCGCCAACGCAAAAGAATATTTACAACTTTTAAAACTAATCTAGTCAAGCTGGACCTAAGGGCCGCCCTACAGGAGCTACACCATGCACCTATTCCATACATACACCGTCCCTCATAATCCAACTCGCTCTTAATTTATTTTCTTCAAAATGCATGAACCTTCTTTTTTAAAACATACGACCATTTTCTTGAATCACATAACCTTTTTAAAATTACAAACATTTTTAACATGCAAACACTTCTAAAATTACATGAACACATTTTTAGAAAGGGTATTTTAAAAAAATGTGAACAGTTTTCAATACATAAACTCTTTTTTGAAAAAATACAAACGTTTTAAAATGCAAGTGCACTTTTTAAAAAATCACATATTTTTCAAAAAGCACGAACACATTTTAAATTACACAACCATTTTTTAAAGCATGCAGACACTTTAAAAAATTATATAGTTCAGGAAAAAATACGAACCACTAATTCTGTAGCATGCACGTATAGAACTTGAATGCATGTACATATATGGATTCTGTATCCAATAAATAAAATCTAGTGTACCTGTTTTTAGCACAAAATAAAAAAATCTACCTCGCCGAAGCACCACCTCGCGCCCTCTCTCTCCTTTCCTTTTCCTCCTTCCGTTTCACATCTTTGTCTGAGACTCCCCACATGAACCGGCCATGGATACCCCCAAGTGGACACTAACCGGCCGCCGCCGGCCATTACGATTGCTCATGCCACCGGATCTGTGGCCTGTGCCGTCCCCATGCCTAGATCCAGTGGAGTTCGCCGACATCCCGTCCCTGCACGTCAAGCCGCTTCGCGCCATGGCCCCGTCGCCGGGAGCCCGGCACCCCTGCTTCACCACCGCCAATGGTGGGCACATCCGGTGGAGTTCGCCACCATCCGGTCCCTGCACGTCAAGCTGCTCCGCGCCATGGCCCTGCTGCCAGGAGCCCGGCACCCCTGCTTCACCACCGCCAACGGCCACATCTGCTTCCGCCGCTCCCAGCGGCTGCTCCTTGCCGCCGGCGTTTCCCACTCACCAGCGGCATATCTTCTGTTTTTCTCGTTTATCATCCATCCATCCATCTTCCTTCTTTTGATATTTCAAATCAGGATCATCTGCTTCCTCAGTTTCAATTTCTTTACCCATCCTTTCCTATTGATCCAGCCGGTTTATTGATTTCAACTCGCAGCAGTATTTATATTGGTTTATTTGAATGTAGGGGAGCAAGGTGGGATTATATAGTAGATAGATGTTATAGCTTCTGTTGGGAGACCCCCTTCTGCCTGCGTGTGGTCTATTATTTGCCAGAAGATTCGTTGGATGGGTTGAGGCCCATGCTAGCCGATTGAGGCATACTGGGCTTCGTTGGGACAACGAGGGATGAATTTTTCTTCAACGACGTACGAAAACTTTCATAAGGACCAGACCCCAAATTAGTACCACATTGTTTATATTACGATTTTATCTATACAAATCATAAAAGCGTATTATGACATGAGAAAAAAGCGTATTGTAACAGTGGACCCACGGAGTCAATCCGTACTTTATTATTAGGACGACGTACGAAAACTTCCACAAGGACATGCGGACCCCAAATTAGTACCACCACATTTATATTATGATTTTGTCTATACAAATCGTAAAAGCGTATTATGACATGAGAAGAAAGCGTATTGTGACGGTGAACCCACGGAGTCAATCCGTGCTTTATTATTAGGGAAAGATTTCTCATGTTACACTAAGCAAAATTAATCACATTGTATTAATGCTAGGATTTAGAATACAATGTTAATTGTTATGCATTCTATAACATCTGTCATCACAACACTAAATTTGAATGTTGTTTCACAACAATGGTTACATTGGTTGTACCTTTTGAGATAGTGCATCATACGAAAAAAAAATCAAAACTAGTCTATGTAGATATGAGAGAGGAAAAATATAGGAACAAAATTATATGTATCCTCAAATTACTTTTTGACACTTGGATAACTTATAGTTTGTATGCATGTGTTTTGGTCATGATTGTATACTTAAAAGTCTTGATATATTGTGCTCCAAAGTGCCATCTAACCCAAGATCTCGGTGGGGGTTTCTAGAGTATATGATTAAGAATTAGAAAGTTCTAGGATAAGGTGTCTACAAGGTTTCACCTTAAAATCTTCTTCGTTGCCCATTTGACGAGGTTTTCACACTAAAAACATGGTTGTTTTGTTAATAAACATTCAATAACGAGTGTAGCAAAATGTGTGTGTGCTTAGCACCTAGTAGCAAAATACAACACCACTTGTAACATACATTTCAGATAATTCAACACGGGGTATAAAGTGCAATATTGTGCAAATGTTATTTTCTTGATTTCAGATGGCATAAGATGATAAAGAAACGTGCAACCCAGTTTGGATAGAGAATTATCCAAGTGACATGAGTAGTGAGTACTTGCGTAGTGGATAGGTAGTGAAATTTTGTTGTACTTATCTCTGACCTACATAGGCCTTTGTGCTTCAACATATATTTGTTTTTTTACTACAATAACAAACTTACAAGGGTACCAATCTGGTACAGTGTACACTTGTATGTTTCAAGTGAATTTAAAATTCCAGCGACTAGAATATCGACAGCTCCTCGGGAATTCCAACGACATGTGTTATATAGTCACTAACAAGACACACAAGCTTTTCACACTGGTCATTTTTTCTGCAACAATTGACCATGTTGATCCTATAGTCATCTGTGCAAAATATATAATGCATATTATGATTCGGAATATAATGCACATTATCATCTGTTAAAAATACAGCGGCGACGATGAAGAGGATGGCATGTGCAAGTTGTCGACGTGGATGTGTCACGCTTCATCTTGCCCTAGAACTTCGGTCAAATGCTATTGAGCTTATTTTTGAACTTTGTGTCGTTTATTTAGAGTACGAAGAATGACAAGCTACCCAACCATGGATGATGAGTTGTTATGCGATGCGTGGTTGGCCGTATCCGCAGATTTCGTAGGCAGGAACAGAGGGGAGGCCTTCTGGCAGCAAGTGCATGAATTGTTTCATGCACAAAAGCACATTGCGCCCTACAATATGTACATCATTCAACAACGCAATGTGAGGTCATTATCGTGTCGCTGGTACGCAATCTAGACCAGCGTCACCAAGTTTTTTGACGTGGTTCGTCAGCTAGAGGCAAGGTGCCCATTGCACGTGGTAGAGGACGAGATCGTAAGTCTTGCTTCCTCTTGCTCAACTTGTTGATTGATTCGTTCACTCAATGTTGGTCTACACATTATGTAGCCCGCACGAGCTGCCGTGGTGTACCATATGACAGAGGGACGGCTGTTTACGTACACACACGGTTGGATGAAGCTGAAGAGGGAATATGTGTGGGAGGGCCTGATCCGTTGATAAAAACTTGTTCGACATCCGGTTAATCTAGTCAAATTTGAAACATTGTTGTACTAGACTTAATTTGCATACTATGTAAGAATGATTTGTGTTATTTTCTATCATTTTTTTTGTATTTTCCTGCTACTTTTTTTATTTACTGTTTAGGTGTAGATGAGTCCGCACACCGAACTGAATCATCGAATCATTTAGTTTCTTTTAGGCAAATCGAATCATTTAGGTTTTTTTAGACAAAATCGAATCATTTTGGTGAAGCACCAAGCTACTAGTAGAAATGCTCAATTCCAGCCTTCCAGGCCCGTTGGGTTCATGGGACAGCTACACTCATCATCGTTGTCTAAAAAAAAACTACACTCGTCGTGACCTGTTCGTCTTCGATCCCCTCCGACGAGCCTCCCAGAACCATCGCAAACGCAACGGCGGCCGGCCGCATCCCTCCCCTCCGCCGACTCATCTCTCCCCAGGCAACACTTATAAGCAAATAGTTCTCGCCGGATTCCTGCGCCGATGCCTTCTCTTGGCGAGGGTGCAGATCGATTGCCGGCGACTGGAGACGGGGGATGAGGATACGGAGCTAGCGCGCGCAGGCGGCGAGCGGGAGACGCTCCCGTCCTTCCATAGCCGTGGGGAGACGCGCTCGCGGCGGTGTGAGGCGCCGGCGTCCACACGGGTAAGAGGAACTGTGCAGTCTGCAGTACATTGCATCTCTTTTAGTCCCACATCGGTAGTTGAGTGCGATTTTCACGGATTTATAACTATAGGCTTCAGCAGGAGTGTCATCAAGTAGGAATACAGGGAGACAGTGGTATGGGTGTAGGAATACAGATTGTCTTTTTTTTTTGCTCCATAAATTCAGCCTGGTTTTTGCCGATTGATTGAAAAGTGGTATTTTTCCAATGCAAATGTGCATATGAGCAATGTACTTCAATTAACTATAGAATCGACCTAAATCAACTATGTGGCGTGGCTGTTATTTTCAGGAGCACTAGTTCCCATTTTTCAGTACGGTGCTGTTGCCGCTGGTGTAGTTCCAATATGTTATTTCTGGCTGCTACATGTCATGGTGACATAATTTGATATGCTATTTTCAGGAGCACTAGTTCATTTCTAGTTCCTTATACAAGATTCAGAAAAACCACAATCCTGAAGTGTTCTGCGGATATAACTCATAAGACGTAAAGACCTTGAATTCACCTTTTGTTTTTTCATATTTTGCATTGCCCAGTAATGAGGATGTTATAGTAGAGGAAAAGATGAACTCTCTCAACTTAAAGCATATTTTCATGTTTAAAGCATAGTGATAAGACATTTCTGATAAAAAACTGGGTCTGCAATTGTCATGCTTGGTGTGTAACATACTGAAACTTCATGTTTTTTTGTCAATATGGAGCACCATAGGTAGTTAGCGCTTGTGTTTTGCTCATGCTCCTGGTAAATCCTTTTGGGCCAGGATTCAGGAAGCTCCTGTGTTCGGTTATGCTCGCTGTTAATTTTCATTTTTGTATCTGCAATCTTTCGGAGCCGTTAGTTTCTGCTCTTTTCTGTTTTATGTTCTTGAACAGTGTATGGCTTCATGGCTGTCCTGCTTAGTTTGGAAAACATACATATAGATGTGCTGCAGAGTTAAGGTTTCTTTTTGCGGTGTATTGCTTTCAAAAATTATCTGGCCATATATTTTCGTGCTGTAAAAAATCTTTATTTCCTGTTATGATTGTTCCATAGCACCAATTTCAGTCAAATCGGCCTCCCAGTCCTGAAGTAGATCACGAAACTTCATGACAGTTGCCAGTACGAGCGTGAGCCTTGCTAGTTGTCCTAATAGCAGACTATTTTTGTCAAAGTCCGCATTTTACTCATGGCTAATTTATAATTATCATTTAAATTCCTTCATACCAACACGATTTATAGAAGCTGGGTGTGAACTCTTATGGTTATATCGCCTCGATGCCTCGATGCGGCGTTAATATTTTTTTTTGGAAATGGGGGCGTACCCCCGGCCTCTGCATCATAATGATGCATGCAACCATCTTATTAAAGAGTCTCGAAGTAACACAAAGTCATAAAAGTATTACAGCTCGCAAGCGAAGCGAAACAAAGAAAAGAGAAGTACATGCTCAAAATCACGGTAAGGCAAAGTAAGGATAAGCTCCCTAGACTCCTATCCTGTTATGCGACCGCCATCCGAACCAGTTGAATATAGCCCATGCTACCATCTCCTACTGGTTGCACCCAATAATAAAAGGCTCCCTGAAGTCCATAGGAGTGAGCAAGGACCACGTACGGATCCATGCGGTAGCTCTAAAGATGACCTGCAAGAAAGTTAAAGTGTGTTGTCTGTTAAAAATCATATCATTCCTACAATTCCATATAGCCCATAAAAGCGAACATATTCCAATCCGAATACGAGCCGTAGTAATATGTTCAACCCCAGCTAACCACGTTCCAAACAACGATTCAATGTCAATTGGAGGATTAATGTTAAAGGCTGTATGGATCATTCTCCAGAGCAATTTGGCGAGTGGGCATTCAAGGAATAGATGTTGTATTGTTTCATCATGATCACAAAAACAACAACGTGAACTACATACCCATCGCCTGTTTATCAAGTTATCCTTGGTGAGGATTACTTGCTTGTTGACGAACCACATAAATATTTTAATACACAAGGGAACCTTAACCTTCCAAATATGCAACGATCTCGAGATTGGGCCAGAATTAATCAGATCCATGTAGAAAGATTTCACTGTAAATACCCCATTTCTAGCTAACTTCCAGTGCGTCGAATTAGGTTGGTCGGATAATTGAACATCTATCAATCTCTGGACCAAGTGCATCCAGGCAGTCCATCTCTCACCAACTAACGCACGTTTGAACTGAATATTCAAGGCAGTCGTTTGAAATACTGTGCCTACGTAATCCTCCTTACATTGCACAATGTAATAGAGGGTCGGATATTGTACGGCTAGGGGCGTCTCTCCTAACCACGTATCCTCCCAAAATCTTGTTGACATCCCATTGCCAACCAAGAATTTGACCCTACGAAAGAACAAGTCCTTCGTTCTCATGAGTCCCTTCCAGAATGGCGAGTCAGTTGGTCTCACGGTAACTTGGGCGAGCGTTTTAGACTGTAAATACTTATTGCGTAGAATCTGTGCCCACATACGTTCCGGCTCTGTCTCTAACTTGTAGAGCCATTTACTCATAAGACATTTATTCTTAATTTCCAAGTTCTCAATACCGAGACCCCCCTGGTCCTTTGGTCGGCAAAGAATATCCCATCGCGCGAGACGATATTTACTCTTGGCCTCATCTGACTGCCAGAAGAATCGAGATCTAAAGAAATCAAGTCTCTTCCGCACCCCTTTCGGTATCTCGAAGAATGATAGCAGGAACATCGGCATACTCGTAAGTACCGAGTTAATCAGCACTAGCCGACCTCCATACGACATAAGCTTGCTCTTCCAGCAACTAAGATTTTTTTCAATTCGATCTTCGATGCACTTCCATTCTTTATTAGATAACTTACGGTGACGAATCGGTATACCCAAATAACTGAATGGCAAAGAACCTAATTCACACCCGAACAGTTGTCTATATGTGTCTTGCTCTTCTTTGGCCTTTCCAAAGCAGAACAACTCGCTCTTGTGAAAGTTTATCTTTAATCTAGACAATTGTTCGAAGAGACATAATATGAGTTTCATATTTCGCGCTTTTGCAATGTCATGTTCCATGAATAGGATAGTGTCGTCATCATACTGTAAAATGGAGACTCCCCCATCGACCAAATGAGGGACTAAACCCTCCACTTGACCATTTTGCTTGGCCCTGCCAATAAGAATGGTCAACATATCGGCCACTATATTAAATAGGAGAGGAGACATGGAATCCCCTTGTCTCAATCCCTTGTGTGTCTGAAAGTAGTGACCGATGTCATCATTAACCTTGATTCCGACACTACCCTTCTGGACTTGAGAACCCACTTGGTTCCGCCAGGCCTCACTAAATCCTTTCATGCGCATTGCCTGCTGAAGGAAAGACCATTTAACTTTATCATTTGCCTTCTCAAAATCCACTTTGAAGATAACCCCATCTAGCTTCTTTGAATGAATTTCATGCAGCGTTTCATGCAGAACGACCACCCCTTCAAGTATGTGTCGCCCTGGCATGAACGCTGTCTGACTCGGTTGTACCACAGAGTGAGCAAACTGTGTCAATCTATTGGTAACCACTTTCGTGAATATTTTGAAACTCACGTTAAGAAGACATATTGGCCTGAATTGTTCGATCCGAACTGCCTCTTCTTTCTTTGGCAACAGCGTAATCATACCAAAGTTAGGATGAAACAACTCTAAATGACCATTAAAAAATCATGAAACATAGGCATAAGATCATCCTTAATAATATGCCAACATTTCCTATAGAATTCAGCTGGAAACCCATCCGGTCCCGGTGCTTTATTCGGTTTCATTTGTGAGATTGCATCCAGAACCTCTTTCTTAGTAAACGGTGCAGATAGAATATCATTCTCCTCTGCCCGAAGCTGAGGGATATCTCCAATGACAGATTCATTAAGGGACACTGTGCTTGCTTCCGGAGGCCCAAATAGTTGTTTATAATAATTAGAGACATAAGCTTTCAGATTCTCATGCCCCACAATTATCCCCTCGTCCTGTTCAAGCTGTATTATTTTCTTCTTCCTATGTTTACCATTCGCGATCATATGGAAGAATTGTGTATTGTCATCCCCTTGGACAACCTTAAGCACTTTAGCACACAATGCCCACTTGAGCTTCTCTTCTCTAAGAAGGGCTCGTAAGCCTTGCTCAACTTCAGACTTGGAGCTCTGCTCATCAACCGTAAGAAGATTAACTTCAGCTTTTAAATCTAGCGCTTCTATTAATTGGATGAGTCGCTCTTTTTCTTGTCTGTATATCCCACTCTCGTTTCTGGCCCAACCTCGCAAAAATTGTCTCAGATGTCTAATTTTATTTTGCCATCTCTCAATACTTGTTCGTCCACTAACAGGCTTTGCCCATTCGCGTGCAATGATCTCCAAGAAGTTTTCTTTCTCGAACCAACCTAGTTCGAAAGAGAAAGCATTCTTGTTTGCAATATGTGTAGCCTCTCCCGAGTCTACTAGTAATGGTGTGTGGTCTGAGATCGCCCTCTGCATCGCATGTACCGAAACTAATGGGTACTTTTGTTCCCATTCCACACTAGCAAGCACACTATCCAACTTCTCATAAGTTGGAGTGGGCAACGAATTGGCCCATGTAAATTGTCTACCAGTGAGCTCAATTTCTCTCAAACTAAGACTCTCAATAATCATGTTAAACATCATAGACCAACGTCCATCAAAATTGTCATTGTTCTTTTCATCTCTCCTCCGAATTATGTTAAAATCCCCTCCGACTAGGATTGGAAGAGTCTCGTCTCCACAGATCCGCACCAAGTGGGCTAAAAAATCTGGTTTGAGGTCGGGTTGTGCTGTCCCATATACAGCAACTAGAGACCATTGGAAGCCATCCAATTTCGATCTCACCCAAAACTTGACCGCAAAATCCCCCCGAACCACGGTAAGTACCTCAAGCGTTTCGCACCGAACCCCTAGTAATATCCCACCAGATCTTCCTCTAGGAGGTAAAACGTGCCAATCAAAATCAATTCCTCTGGATAAAGTTCCAAAGAACTGTGAGATGAAATTATCCCGTCCTGTTTCGAGTAGAGCAATAAAATCTATTTTTTGCTCTATCGTTGTCTCTGCCAAGAACCTTCGTTTAGCCAAGTCAGCTAGACCTCTGCTATTCCAACAGATTCCTTTCATAAGTCATCATGAAATTTTTTCTTAAGTTTAACCCTAGCACTTCTACAAACCGCCGAAGTAGGATAGATTTTCTGTTTCCAGGGTCTCTTGGGCTTCTCCCCATAGCCCTTCGGGAACATAGGATCGACAGAACACGAGACAGTGCCCTCCATCATTAGAGGCTCTACAGTGTCCGCAGTCTCCGACCCCTCCTCATCTTCAGCCTCCGCATTCGGCAATAGATTATTACATATGTTTTCAAGAGCAGCCATTCCTAAATTTTTCAAGAGCAGCCATTCCTAAATTCGGCAAGAGATGCGGCGTTAATAGTCAATACAAATTCTCTTTATTGAAAAATACCAACTCGATTTATACAAACTCGATGGTACTCCCTCTGTAAGCTAATATAAGACCTTTTAGATCACTAGGAGGAGTACATTGCAAATCACGTGAGACAAGTTATACAAAGTTCAGTGTCAATTGCCAAATCACTATAGCGTGGCTTAACTTGCTCTGGCTTGTTTGCTCCAACATATATATGATGTTCTGGCTGCCTGCAATTTCATGGCTACTTTTCTCATGTTCATTCGCTCTCTTGGGAACAGACGGGTACAAGACAGAGCTACTTGCACAAGGGACACCAAGCACTGATATACCACATTTCCTGCTTCCGCTGTTGCACGAATGAATCCCTTGCACTCTTCTTGCAGACGATCATCGATGATATGCAGTATCTGATCTGGAGAGTTCCTCTCCACGAAATTGACAATGTTGAGTTCGTTGTCAAACATAGGGTCTGTTGGTCTTTTACCCTATCAGCATCTCTAGAAGAACTACTCCAAAACTGTAAACGTCCCAAAAAGTTGATGCTTGGCCAGTTTGAGCATACTCTGGAAACATACGAAATGATACTGATTAGTGCCATATAAATCTAAGTTCAGACATTGAGTCTTACACAAATATATGATGTGGAGATGAGTACCTGGAGCAATATATCCTATAGTTCCTTTCAATCCAATTGAGCCATCTGAAGTTGAGGCTGAACTTGAATGCCCAACTGATGTTGACTTTGAATTACGGACGAGGTTTGCAATGCCGAAGTCACCCAAATATGCATTCATATCAGTGTCCAGGAGGATATTGCTGGGTTTCAGATCGCAATGGACAATGGATCTTGTTATATCATGGTGTAAGTAGGCCAATGCATCAGCGATATTAATAGCGATGCTTATTCTTTGCCCTAAGCTCAAAATCCTTGGACCTTCACCAGCAGATTTTGTGTGTAACCATGTGTCCAAATTCCCGTTTGGCATGAACTCATAAATTAGAGCTTTGAAAGCGTTACCATCATTATCTATTGTTGAACATGCTGTTAGGATAGAAACAAGATTTCGATGTCGAATACTTCTCAAAACCTCACATTCTGATATGAAACTTTTGTCTGCGTATCTCACATCGAGGTCAAAAACTTTAATAGCCACTTGTATTTTTGCTTGAGTTAACTTTCCTCTATATACTGAACCGTAGCTTCCTCTGCCAACCAGGTTAGACTCAGAAAAGCTCTGTGTAGCTTGAGCTATATCCCTGTAGGATAGTCTAGGAAAATGATTGCCAGAATAAAGCAACAATAAGGATGCTCTTCTTGGTGTCTTGGCCCCCAGGCGTGCAAAGTAAATTAACAATACGAGTGATATGAAGCTAACCACAGGGATAAGTACTCTGACCAAGTAGTACAGTCTTCCTTTTTTCTGAGAAATAGCAGAGCAAGTGGGCATACGAAGATCCACTGCTCCACCACAAAGCTCCCAATTCCCATCGAGAGAAACAGGCGTGACATTTTCAAATACCCCATTTCTTGGTATTTCTCCATGAATATAGTTGTAAAACAGGTGTAGATAGTTCAGAAATTTTAAGGTATTGGACCTTCAAATTCATTGTTTGCTAGATAGAGCTTCTTCAGTCTTGCAAGATTACTGATAGAGGTTGGTATTGGGCCAGTGAAGTTATTCCCGTCAAGAGCTAAAACCGTTAGATTCCTCAGATTTCGAACCCATCCTTCAATGGATCCGTGGAGCTTGTTTTCACGTAAAGCCAGTGTTGTTAAGCCGCTAAGATTACCTATGTTAGTGGGTATTGTCCCTGACAAGTCGTTTGCATCTAATCCTAGTCCTTGAAGTTTGCTTGACAGGTTACCAATAGAACTTGGGATAGCTCCTTTTAACTGATTTTTACCTAGTGCAAGAACTTGCAGAGATCTGCAATTGCTCAACGTATCTATGAATTCCCAGCTTTGAATATCCTTTGCTTCAAGTTTATTATTCTGAAGGTTTAGATTGTTCAACATTCCAAGCCTACCAAGAGAACTTGGAACTTGACCTGTCAATTTGTTATATGATAGGTCCAACACTGATAGCCCTGAAGTATTACCCAGAGAAGCTGGGATATAACCTTCAAACATGTTATAGTCCAAGTAGAGCAATGTGAGACTTGGGGGGGTATCACCAAAATCAGACGGCAATGTGCTCCCTATCATATTGGTACTTAAGTCTAAAATTTGTAGATAAGACTGGTTAAGCACGGTTGTTGGGATTCTACCTGATAGCATATTACCACCGAGTACCAAACCCATCATACTTGGAAATTGTCCTATCTCATGGGGAATGCTACCCATGAGTTGATTATCTGCAAGATCGATTGCTTCTAACTGGCTGATGTTTTTCAGGCTTGGTGGGATCGTTCCGGTGATATTATTTTCTGAAAGCTGTAACCACAACAGGTTGGAGAGCAAGCCTATACTGAGTGGAATTTCACCTGTCAGGAAGTTACCGTATAGGTCTAAGTAACTTAGGTTGGAACAATTTGTAAGTGTAGCTGGAATGATCCCTTGCAAAGAGTTTTTACTCAGCAAAAGTTGTTGCAGTCTGTGGAGACGTCCAAGAGGAGGCAGCTCGCCGGTGAAGCTATTTGTGGACAGGTCCAGTGTCTCAAGGAACGTCAGGTTCCCAAGGGACGGGGAAATCGAACCTGACAACCCTTGCTCGGTGAGGTTTAGCACAGTAACTCGCCCTGGGTGCGTGAGGCTGCAGTTGACGCCCTTCCACTCGCAATGGGGGATGCTGGCGTTCCAAGAGCCCAAGGCTTGCCTTGGATCATTGGTGATGTCCCGCTTGAAATCTAGCAGCGAGAGCATGTCCGTGCTGTTACCGGAGACTGTCGAGCAGTGGGCAGTGCCAACTCCATCAGAAATGAGCAGCAAGGCCAGTAGCAGGATCATGGCGCGTCTCGCCGGTCGATTGGGAGACACGAGGCCCTCGTTACCTGCAAAGCATGAAGAAATGAGCACCGTGGGTAGTATGTTCACCTATGAAGCTGGACAGCGTGACCTTGCTCTGGTTAACGATCATATGTTTGTTGGTAAGCACTCCAGTTAATAGTAGTGCACAGAGGCTAAATTCTGTGAGTAGGGAACCTTGCTCGGCAGCAAGACAGAAGCTAACACGGATGTTAAGCAGAAGCAGTAAAGTACAGTACTAATCAGGAGGAGGGAGTAGGGAGAACCTTTGCTCGTCCGGATCGCACAGAAGGGCGGCCTTTCTTGGTGCATGGTTTCGCCGGGTTTTGCTGTGGTATGTGAGCTGGGAAGTGTGAGATTGGATGCTGGATGCGCAGCTGGCTGAGGCCCCATGGGTTAGAGAGCACTTCCACGGTGTCATCACGTACACACACTTGCACCTGGTCTGAAACCCTCACGCCTTATCTCAAGCTTGACCGCAGATGGAGCGAAGACCTTGAGTCCGTCAACTCTGTCAGCTAGTTGCCGTTCCAGTTTTTATCTTCATAGCCCACCGCTGCCGTCGCTGCGTGAGCTGGACAGGATCGTTGCGGCATGCCCAGCCCCGAATCCCAGAGTTCTACTCGATACTTTTCAGCAGGAACTGGATAGAGAGTGATCTTCGCGTCGGTCAGTGTACGACCTGACATGGAACGGTTCACTGGTCTAACATTCTCTTCTTTGATACCGTGTTTTTTTCTCCTATGGCCCTGCGGGCATGCATGCCTCATTTTTTTGTGTTTATTCGATAAGAGTATACGTTGTGCTTTCTTTCAGCTACAACGAATGGCCTGACTGTACATCGTAGGAGTAGTCAAATCACAAGTTCAACAATGATGCCTGGACAATTGAGTCGTCTTTATTTCTCATGGTTGAGTTTGGTTTGGTGAAAATGCTTTTACTGAAATGATGCACTAGAGTCATGCATGTCTACTGCTCTGACCAAATGTTCTTTTTCTTTTCTTAATTAAACAGCTCTGCAACAAGCACGCAAAGCTCCCATGTTTCCACACAAGCATGAAGCCTCTTAACACATGATGTCATGATGTATACTTCCAATTCTGATTCCAGGTATCTTTGCCCCACTTGCCCTATACGCTTTTATGTCTTGGGATTAAGGCCCGTTACTTCAATGGTGCATTTGAGATATACTATGTGTAAGTACTCTGCAGATGGCAAAGGCGCGGGCGAGGCGAGGGAAGCGGGAAGCAGCCAAGGCGAAGGCGTAAGGTGTAGCGGGAAGTTCAAATATGTAACGGGCCTGATGGTCTCAGCGGTAGTGGGCCAGAGAGCCGTAGCAAGTAGGCCTATGTGTCCTGCGGGTTATAAGCAGGTGGGCGAGGGAGAGAACGGTACGAAGAGATTTCTGTAATTCAAACTGTACCACTTCTATCTTATCCTCCTGCTTACGTCTCCTACCTCGGAACCCCTTTCTCCTTCCTCTCCTCTCAAATCCGAGCAGTAGTTCGTCGCCGGCCGGACTCCTCCACCGCGCGGTCGTGACAATCTGGTATCAGAGCCTCTTCTCTCGTTCCGCTGTGTGCCTGCAATTTTTTTTCTCGAATCGTACCCGGCAAATCCGAGGCGAAGGTAGCGGATCGCTCTCGGGCTTGATTTGCATAAATCCGGACCTGAGGTGGGTTGATTGAGGAAACCGCGACCACGACGACGTTTAAGCCGAATCCGCAGACGCGCTTCCTCTCGGACGAGATGGAGGCGTTTCAGGAGCGGATGCTGCGGGAACTTGCAGAGATACGGGCGGCGCAGCGCAAGTTCAAGGTGGTCGACGGGATTTCCGCACAACTGGAGGCCCTCGACGCCAAGCTGTCGGAGTAGTCCGCGCACCTCGACCAAGTCCAAGTGAAGGTGGATTTGTCATGCGACACGCTGGGTCAAGTTCAGCAGAGCCAGTTCCATGCGGCGACGAAGGGGAAGCCACCAGAGGGACCGGAGAGCTCGTCGCCGACGGCATCAGAAGTATCGGATGGCATACTTGGAGCAGGGCCATCGTTCCCCACCTCCGCACCGCCGCGCCCTGCTCAGGTACCGCACAATTTACCTGTTCCACAACCAGTTGTGCAATCGGTTCAGGAGGAAAGTTCAGGCAAACGTCAGTGGATGCCCAAGATGGATTTTCCTCGATTTGATGGCAGTGATGTCAGGATTTGGTTAGATAAGTGCGAGGCATTTTTCAAGCTGTATAACATACCTGACAGTTTCAAGGTTACTTCAGCCTCTCTGTACCTGACAGATAATGCAGCTCATTGGTACCAGGCGTTCAAACAAACTAGTGTTTATCATACTTGGCCTCAGTTTTGTGCAGCAATAGTGCAGGAGTTTGACGTCAATGTGTACAGGCAGAAGATGAAAGAGCTCATGTCCTTAAAGCAGCTCGAGTCGGTAGAGGAATACAAACAGCAATTTCTGCAGCTTGTTTACACGATCCGGTTGTATGAACCAGCACTCAGTGACACTTTCTTAGTGACACGCTTCATTATGGGTCTCAAGGCTGAACTTCGAGCAACTGTGGAACTACAGATACCATCATGTGTGCAATCGGCAGCGATGTTTGCTGCTGTTCAGGAAGGACTACTGCAACAGAAGTCTGTCAGGTCCAACTATGCAAAAACTCCCTTCACCAAGACTGACAGTCGACCTGCATTAGCTCCCGGGGAACTATGGAAGGCAAAACAGTTAAAGGAATACAGGCGGGCTAATGGCCTTTGTTACAAATGTGGGGAGAAGTTTACACCTGGACATGTGTGCAACCAAGTACTTGCTCCTGGAGCTCAGTTAAAGGCAGCTGAAGCAGTAGGGCAGAATGAAATCATATCAGATGCACTGTTAGATGCTCTGGTTGAGCAGTCAACAGCAGATTGTGCCACTATTTCAGTTACTGCACTTTCTGGAGCAGCTCATCCCAAGACCATACAACTGAGGGCTCTAGTTGGAAACCAAGTGGTGCTCATCTTAGTGGATTCAGGGAGCACCCACACCTTTGTGGACCAGGCACTTTTGAGCAGGATTTCTGTCACTGCTGATCAGTTGTCCCAGCCAATGAAAGTAAAAGTGGCAAATGGAGAAGTTGTGAAATGCACTGAAGTGGTTTCCCAGTTAACTTGGTGGATACAAGGGCACAACTTTACAAATGCCATGCATGTACTTCCTCTGGGAGGGCATGATATAATTTTGGGCATGGACTGGCTTGAGCAATGGGGAGTTATGCAGTGTCACTGGGCAGAAAAGTGGATTCGGTTCCAGTATGCAGGGCAGGAAGTTAAACTACAAGGGGTGCTACCTGTCACACCAACAGTAATTGAGGAAGTATCAGTTGAACAACTACTTAAGTGGGAAAAAGGCAATGAGGTCTGGGCCACTACTGTACTGAATAGAATTGTAATGGCACCTGAAACACCAATTCCTCCTACTGTGCAAGAGTTGCTTGACAAGCACACAACAGTTTTCACAGATCCTCAAACATTACCTCCTCACAGGCCATTGGATCATGCAATTCACTTGGTTCCTGGGGCTGTTCCAGTTAATTGTAGGCCTTACAGGTACTCTCCACAACAAAAAGATGAGATAGAAAGACAAGTAGCTGAGATGTTGAAAGCTGGTTTGATTACACCTAGCATTAGTCCATTTGCTTCTCCTGTCTTGTTGGTCAAAAAGAAGGATGGAACTTGGAGATTTTGTGTGGACTACAGAAGATTGAATGCTATCACAATCAAAAGCAAGTTTCCATTACCAGTAATTGATGAGCTGTTGGATGAGTTAGGAGGGGCCAAATGGTTTTCCAAATTGGATTTAAAAGCTGGATATCATCAAATTCGAATGAAGGAGGAAGATGAACATAAGACAGCATTTAAAACACACCATGGTCAGTTCCAGTTCAGAGTGGTTCCTTTTCGATTGGCTACTGCAACAGGGACATTTCAATGCAATATTATGAATGTGTTTATGGCTGGGCCTAACAGAAAATATGTATTGGTATTCATGGATGATATCTTGTTTTTTAGTTTCTCCTTGGAAGATCATATCCAACATCTGAGGTCTGTTTTTGAAATCCTAGCAGAAAACCAGTTACATGTGAAGCAGAGCAAGTGTGTGTTTGCTCAACAATCTATGGAATATTTGGGCCACATAATTTCTGATAAGGGAGTGGCTACTGATCCTGCAACAACAGAAGCTATGATCAACTGGCCAGTACCTACCAATGTTACTGAATTAAGAGGATTTCTGGGGTTAACAGGATACTACAGGAAATTTGTGAGAAACTATGGCTTGCTGGCTAAACCCTTGACTGTCCTACTTAAAAAACAAGCTTTTCAATGGTCTGACATAGCTCAGGAAGCTTTTCAACACTTGAAGCAAGCTATGGCCACTACTCCTGTGTTAGCTCTACCTAACTTTGAGAAAACCTTCACTGTGGAAACAGATGCCTGTAACACTGGAGTAGGAGTTGTGCTCTCTCAGGAAGGGCATCCAATTGCCTATTATAGCAAGGCACTTGGAGTTAATAGTCAAAAGTTGTGCATATATGAAAAGGAGTTCCTAGCAATCATGATGGCACTAGACAGATGGAGGTCTTACTTGGCCAGAGCACCTTTTGTTATTAAAACTGATCATCAAAGCTTGTGTCATCTAGGAGATCAACTTCTGACTTCAGATCTGCAGAGGAAAGCAATGACAAAACTGGTGGGATTGCAATTCTCCATACAGTACAAGAAAGGAGTGGAGAATACTGTAGCAGATGCACTGTCAAGGGTGGCTCATTTATTTCCTGTACAAGCTATATCCACCAGCAAACCTGTTTGGATACAAGAGGTTTTAAACTCATACTCGGTAGATTCTGCTGCTCAAGGGATGCTGTAGAAATTGGCAGTGGACAGCAAGGCCTGTCCTGGGTTTCAGTTACAGGATGGTCTGATTAAACATGGGGACAAAATTTGGATTGGTGCCAACACAGGCTTACAGACAAAACTCATTCAAGCTTTTCATTCCACACCTGTGGGGGGCCACTCTGGCATATTGCCTACTTACCACAGGGTTAAGCAGCTGTTTAGTTGGATTGGCATGAAGACAGATGTGGAAAATTTTGTGAAACAGTGCAACACATGTCAACAAGCAAAACATGAACTGTGCAAAACACCTGGCCTGTTGCAACCTTTACCTGTGCCAGATCGACCTTGGCAGGCAATTAGCATGGATTTTATTGAGGGACAGCCCAAGTCTGAAGGATTCAGTGCTATTCTGGTAGTTGTGGACCGTTTCACTAAAGTCAGTCATTTTCTGGCCCTGAAACATCCGTTTACAACTGCATCTGTTGCTAAGGTGTTTCTGAATAACATAGTGAAACCGCATGGATTACCATTGACAATTGTGTCAGACAGAGACAAAATCTTCACGAGTGCCTTCTGGCGCGAACTGTTCCGGGTGTGGGGCACTGAACTGCAGATGAGTACGGCGTATCACCCACAAGCTGACGGCTAGACTGAACGTGTGAATCAGTGCCTGGAGATGTATTTGCGCTGTGCAGTACACGATTCTCCAACCAAATGGGCAGCATGGCTACCTCAGGCAGAGTTTTGGTATAACTCTACATACCACTCGTCCCTGGGCTGCACTCCATACAAAGCACTGTATGGGCAAGATCCAAATGTTGGACAGTTAGCAGGTCAGTCTACTTCTCTGTACCCGGATGTTCAGACTTGGTTGGCCTCTCAGTCAGAGCATACAACACTGTTGAAGGATCATCTCGCTCGAGCACAGTGCAAGTACAAGCACTTCGCGGATAAGAAACGATCTGATCGCCAGTTTGCCGAAGGAGAAATGGTATACCTGCGCTTACAGCCATATGCTCAGTCTTCTGTGGTCAACCGTTCTTGTCCAAAGCTAGCTCTCAAATACTTTGGCCCGTTCAAGGTGTTTGGAAAAGTGGGAAATGCAACATACAAACTGGAGTTACCCCGTGGCAGTATGGTCCACCCGGTGTTTCATGTGTCTCAACTCAAGGGCCATGTGCCGGATCATACTCCGGTGTTTACTACTCTTCCGGTTCCACTCGATCTATCAGCACCTGGTGTGATACCTGAGGAGATTCTGGATCGCCGACTGGTCAAAAAGGGCAATGCATCTTATCTTCAGATACTGGTCAAGTGGTCGTCGATCCCTGCGGCGTCAGCAACCTGGGAAGATTACCAAGTACTCAAGGAGCGCTACCCAGATGCACCAGCCTGGGGACATGCTGGTTCTTCAGGGGGAGGTATTGTAAGTACTCTGCAGATGGCAAAGGCGCGGGCGAGGCGAGGGAAGCGGGAAGCAGCCAAGGCGAAGGCGTAAGGTGTAGCGGGAAGTTCAAATATGTAACGAGCCTGATGGTCTCAGCGGTAGTGGGCCGGAGAGCCGTAGCAAGTAGGCCCATGTGTCCTGCAGGTTATAAGCAGGTGGGCGAGGGAGAGAACGGTACGAAGAGATTTCTGTAATTCAAACTGTACCACTCACTTGTATCTTATCCTCCTGCTTACGTCTCCTACCCTGGATCCCCTTTCTCCTTCCTCTCCTCTCGAATCCGAGCAGTAGTTCGTCGCCGGCCGGACTCCTCCACCGCGTGGTCGTGACACTATGGGCTTAAGCGTTTAACCGTAACAATAGTGTTGATGAACTGGTTTCAAGCTGTTCAGTGTTACATTTCCTGTCATCTTGATGTCTGGCTGTCATCCAAAATATTAGCGCTCGTTTCTCTCCTGTTTTTCGTATGCAGCCTGCTCTATTACGCATGGTTATTGGCGTGGCTGGTTTGTCGATGTTCTTCACTCTTTGCGGAATGGAGAAACGAGGCTCTCTAACCAGCCTCCAACATTGTCCTTCACTTCTGATTTTATCTCACGGAATACCATTACTGGATAGTGTGAACTTTTTTTTTTTGCGGGTGGGATAGTGTGATGTGAACATCGAATGCACAGATAGTGATCGCATCCATGTCGTTGCCGTGATCGGTTGTTGCTTGCGTTTTCCATGGGCCATTGTAAATCCAAGTCACCGTGATGTACTCTTTAATTATTTGCTGGACTATGTAAAAATCCAAGTGTGGTAAGTGGCATGTTTGTTTCATTTGCAATGGAAATGGAGCTGGGGCAGGAGGAGCCCTTTTCCTCTAAGGCATACTTCATGAGATGAGGCGCCGCCTGCTCATATGTGTTTTATAGCGGCCAGATGAGGCGCCGCCCTTTTCATCAATGCTTGTTTTCAGAGAGACGCTAAGAAAGATGCGAAGGGCCTACTTTTTATGATTGTTTAAATTCCAGTTCCTACCGTCTCAAATTTAGGACATTTTCAACAAAGGGTGAATTTTATTGGCTCAAAATGAAGCATCAAGAAGATACATAACACAGTGAGCATACACCCGGTCTCTGCATAGGTAGGATGCACACAACCAACACCACACACGCACGCAAAAAACACGCCCACAACTAGCAAAGTCATATAAGACCAAAGCTGTGCATAGGCGAGAAAAAATAATCCCAAAGCGATCTGATGTGCGATCGACAAACTACAACAACAACCATATCCGCACCAACTATCTCATGACATCACATAGACGACGAGATTCTTCAACAGCAACACCTTCAGAAAGGGAGGGGCACTCAAGTGTCGCCGTCACCGGATCCAACCATAAAGTCAGAATCTAGTTTTTCACCCTGAAGAAGCAGTCCGAGCATATTCGAGCAATGCCTTCAACAAGGTAACGACGTAAAAACACATCGCCATTGCCAGGCATAACCACTCTCGGTTGACCTAGGATTTCGCCCCGAAGCTCAAGACCAGATGCTCGAGTAGCACCACCATCGAAGTCACTCATGTGTTGTCGCCACCACTTTTCCACAATCTCATCGGCTACATGCGATGCGGCCGCCGCCACTGTACAACCATCCCTCTGCGTCAAGTCATCGTCCATAATTTGTATCTCGCCACCGAAATCAACAGTCGGATCAAGAGATGAACCCTCCAAAAATTCTTTCGTTGATCACCGCCGCCGTGAGCCATAGGAAGTCCCTGCATTTTGCAGTCACCACCATCCGGCCGATCGGATCTAGGTCGCCACCACCAAGCTGTGGACCGTAGCGCCGCCGGCGGCCACCGCATGTGCGGAAGGCTGGCCCATTGCCGGCAGCATCGTGGGAGCCAAGTGCAGCACGCCACCAGTGGAGGCCTAGCGTGAGCACGTGGACGGGCAGGTAGCACTAGTAGAAAAAGGGTCATCTGTCCCGGTTGGTAAGGGCCTTTTGTCCCGGTTGTTGAACCGGGACTAAAGGGTCGTTACTAATGCCCTAGCCCTTTAGTCCCGGTTCTTACACGAACCGGGACAGATGAGCCTCCACGTGGCCGGTGCGGCGAGCCCAGGCAGAAGGGCCTTTGGTCCCGGTTGGTGGCACTAACCGGGACCAATAGGCATCCACCCGCCAGCATTAAAGGGGCTGGGGTTTTTGTTTTTTTTGAAAGGGGGGGGGGGGGTTGGGGGTTTTGGGGGGTTAATTTAGGTGTTTCATATATTGTGTTAGCTAGCTAATTAATAGAGAGAAGTGTCATCTCTTATCTCCGTGCTTGGTCGACGCTACGTACTATATACGTATAGAGAGGACTAGACACGCTAGCTAGTAAGCAAATGAAGGAAACAGAAGATCGTCATGAACATATGCATACAGAGAGAAGTGATATCGACCACCTCTCCTTCTCCGAGAGATTAGTCGAACAACAAGTTCTCGTATATCTATCCGACACTACCGGCTACATATATACAATAATTATCTCTTACAATATAATCTCCTAATTATATATGAACATAGGGTCCACATAGTATTCTCCGTTTTCAGCGATCACGTGGTCAAGGAAGAATGCCGCCAATTCCTCTTGAATTGCTCGCATACGATCTGATGGTAGGAGTTCATCCCGCATCCGAACGATCTAATTTGAAGAAGGGGGTCAATACATACATACATACATACATATATATATATATATATATATATATATATATATGAATAAATGAAACTCAACACAAATGATGGTAATAAAATAAAATTGTGAATATTATTGCTTACGCACTTCATATTGTTCGTCAGAGTAGCCCCGCTCACAGGTCGTGTGGCGGATGGACTCGCAAACGTAGTATCCACAGAAATCATTCCCTTGTTCCTGCCACAACTACTTTACAAGAAATAGAGGTCAATCAAACTGATAAGCAAGCATGCTAAATGGTATTGATGAAACTAGCGCTTGAATCACTAGGAGATGCGTGGAATATGCTACTATAATACTTACTTTCGGGTGTCTAAATTGCAGCTTCTTCGGCAGTCCCGGAGCTTTTTTGGTGAATTTTCTTCAAACCCTGCCAGACAAAGAAAACAATTACTTGATATCAGGAAATGAACAAAGTTGCCGATATGGTGGATAATAATTGATTTAACTTATTTCTTGAGCATTTGAGTCATGTCCGCATAGTCCTGGGGATCTTTTCGTCTCGAGTCTAAGACGGTTACTACTCCCTGCTCAAGCTTAATCTCTAGGAGAATATAGTGGAAGCTGCACACGCATGCATAAGTCATCAATTACATTACTATAACCTGGACTAATAAGGGAAACCGAATATGCACAAGACAGTAACACTCACTTGAAGTTGTAAGGAAAGAGTATTATATCTTTGTTTTCATTTATTACCAACGATCGTAGCAAGTTGGCCTCGGTATTTTCGGCATGATATTTAACCTCAGTTGCATCTATGAGATTTGTGTTAATGAACCCAATATCACCGATTTGTCTTTTCTTCAATTCGGCGATCTTCAATCTGCATAATATAGTGAGGATAATTATAAATACATGCAATGAAAGAGCTGACCTATATAGAGAGACTTAATGACAGAAGTAGTACTACTTACAGACAGTAGCAAGTGACCGTTGATTTATCGAGGGCCTTTTGATTGAAAAACTGGAAGAACTCCTCAAATGGAACATTCAACAGTTCAATTCCAACGAGGTCATGCTCCTCTTTAACTCTCAGCGTCAAAGTATTCCTCCCCCCAGACTCTCTGCAGGTTTTCATGTACCAATCATGTAATCTTCGCATCATCGTTGTTAGAGATCTTTCATCTTTGACGAGAGGCTTCCCGTAATGGTATTTGTGTTCGTCCACCTCCAAGAAATCATAATGTACATTATCGGGCAGGCAATCTCCAAGATTGCTATAACCGGGCACCATCCTCGGATCATTAGCGACGATGTCGCTAGACACCTTGAGCGGGGGGCACGATTGGTTCGCTTGTTCGCCGAGCTGGGCAATTTTTTTCCCAGCTCGTCGTTCTTTTAACCTTTGATCACTGACAGTACTTCCCGACCGCTCCGCTTCGACAAATGTCTTTGCAATAATGCGCTCATAGTTGCCTTTCGGCGGAGACTTTGGTGGTTTTGTCAGGGCAGCCAGAGTGCGCTCCGCTTTCACCGGATCTACCTTCTCCTCCGGAGGTGGATGTTTCTTTACTTTCACCCCTGCAAAGAAGTTCGTCACTTCGGCTTGCACGATCTTCGTGGTTTCCTCCTCGGTCCTCTCGTATGGTAACTTCTCTGGAGTCTTCAGAGAAGGACCGAATCTGTATTGCCTCCCGCCTCTGGCTGTACTGCTAGACGCCGGCAGAGCAGACGGAGCGGCTGTGGCTATCTTCTTTCCTTGCTTACGAGGCGGAGGAGAAGGACTACGACGCGCCGGAGCAGCCGGAGCGGCGGTGGGTCTCTTCCGCCCTTCCTGACGAGGCGGAGAAGGAGGAGGCTGGCTGCTCGGGCGCTTCTCCTTTTGACTTTCGCATTGCGTCCTTGCATCGACAATGACCCGGCGGAGATCATCATCATCGGGCACTGGTTCCTCTTGATCTTCAGCAGCTTTCCCCGTTGCAGCATCATTGGGCACATCGTCTGGTTCCTCTTGATCTTCAGCAGCTTCCCCCATTGCAGCATCACCGTATTCAGGGGGCACATAGTTGTTATCGTCCTCTTCTTCTTCGCCGTCTTCCATCATAACCCCTATTTCTCCGTGCCTCGTCCAAACATTATAGTGTGGCATGAAACCCTTGTAAAGCAGGTGTGTGTGAAGGATTTTCCGGCCAGAGTAAGACTTCGTATTCCCACATTTAGGGCATGGACAACACATAAAACCATTCTGCTTGTTTGCCTCAGCCACTTCGAGAAAATCATGCACGCCCTTAATGTACTCAGAGGTGTGTCTGTCACCGTACATCCATTGCCGGTTCATCTGCGTGCATTATATATAATTAAGTGTGTCAAAAACCATTACAGAACATCATGAATAGATAATTAAGTGACCAAATTAATAAAAGTTCATCATCACATTAAAACCAAAGTACATACATAGTTCTCATCTAACAACATATAGCTCTCCAGAGCATCTAATTAATTAAACCATACATTGAAACTATGTAAAACATTTCAATGCGAAAACAAATGCGATCATAATCGCAACCAAGGTAACAATTGATCCAACGGCATAATGATACCAAGCCTTGGTATGAATGGCATATTTTCTAATCTTTCTAATCTTCAAGCGCATTGCATCCATCTTGATCTTGTGATCATCGACGACATCCGCAACATGCAACTCCAATATCATCTTCTCCTCCTCAATTTTTTTTATTTTTTCCTTCAAGAAATTGTTTTCTTCTTCAACTAAATTTAACCTCTCGACAATAGGGTCGGTTGGAATTTCCGGTTCACATACCTCCTAGATAAATAAAATCTATGTCACGTTTGTCGGCATAATTTTCATAAACAATAAATGAACCAATAGTTATAAAGATAATATATACCACATCCGAATCATAGACAGGACGAGGGCCAACGGGGGCGGATACCAAAACCATCGCACTATATAATAACAAGCAATAAAATAGTAAGAAAATTAGACAAGTATCTATCTAAAGTAAGAATTTTTTCTTTCAGAAAGAAGATAAGAACAAGAGGCTCACCACGGTGGTGCCGGCGACGAGATCGGCGCGGGCGATCGATGGCGGTGAAGACGGGAATGGGACATGACGGGCCGCTAAACCTAGACAAATCTCGAGGAAAATGGAGCTTTGAGGTCGAGCTTCGAGACGAGAAAGCTTAACTAGTGTGGCTCGGGCATTTCATCGAACACCTCATGTGCATAGGAGGTGAGGTAGAGCACCACAAAGCCCTCCCCTCGCCGTCCAGAGAAAAACAGAGCACTGGAGTGCTCTGCTCGCGGGTGAGGGGTATATATAGGCACCTCATTGGTCCCGGTTCGTGGTATGAACCGGGACTAAAGGGCAGCCTGTGGTCCCGGTTCAAGCCACCAAACGGGACCAATGGTGGTGGGCCAGGAGCGAGGCCCATTGGTTCCGATTCGTCCCACCAAACGGGACTAAAGGGGCCAGACGAACCGGGACCAATGCCCCCACGAGGCCCGGCAGGCCCCTGGCCTCACGAACCGGGACCAGTGCCCCCATGGGTCCCGGTTCTGGACTGAACCGGGACTAATGGGCTGACCCGGCCTGAACCAAAGCCCTCTTTTCTACTAGTGTAGTGTTGGGGCAGATCGACGAGGCGGCGGAGCTCCGGTCGCCTCTCCCGGAGCGGCAGCGCAAGGGCAGCCTTGCAGCAGCGGATCAGCGCCGAAGGCGCCCCAAGCACCAGGCCCATGAGAACGAGATGAAGAACCACCACGATTGACTCATCAGATCCATGGATGTTGGAGAGGAAGTGGAAGATGGGAGTTGCGCCCGTCCGGTCGCCAGAGCCAGAGCCGGCCTTCGCCGCCACCGCCGGCGGTGTCGGAGTGGTGATAGATGGGATCCGAGCGGCTAGGGTTGGGGGCGCCCCGGTGTCGCCCTTGAGCGACACGGGAGCGATGGGGGTGTTCCAGGAGATGCGTTACTTGGCGTGCTCAAATTTAAGGCATGATAAACATTCAAAATGTCTTGAGTTTTAAGGTGTGATTCATGGCCCATGATAGGCTGCGTAGTGGACATGATAGGCTTATTTGTGTTGGGCCTTCTTCCCTTAATTGTGTCGGCCACATGAACACAACGTTCTAAAACTTATCATATGCCCACCAGAGTTCAAATCCTGGTGCTTGCATTATTTCTGAATTTATTTAAGGATTTCCGGCGATGTGCTTTTCGTGGGAGGAGACGTTCTGTCGACGACGAGGTGCTTGATATGCCATCTCAGTCTCTCGAAGATGCTTATAGAGGTAGGGTGTGCGTGTATGCGTTAATAGGGGTGAGTGTATGCGCGTATATATGAGTGCTTGCGTCTGTACTGTGTTCAGAAAAACTTATCATATGTGCTCAAAACCCCTAAAAAATTGTGCTCAAGAATCCAAGGAGGTACTCAGCGATCGAATACATGATTTGATCAGTTTTTTTGTTTCTTTCCGAGGGAAGGCCTTGGTGGCTAGTTTTATTGATTATTTAGCAAGGATCATTGTCCAAGAATTCATCCGATTAATCGGTTAACGGGCCAGTTAATCGCTACCCGTAGGGTGACCGAATCGAATAGCACTTATTCATCGTGTTAACTTGTCAGGCCGATTAATTGGCCTGTTAGACCAATTAATCGGTTGTTAGGCCTATTAATCGCTACTGACCCATTAACTTGTGGGTAAACAAAGCCCAACAATTTTCCCTGTAACCCCTCCCATCCCCCTCTCGCTCCTTAATAGCTAGGGTTCGACCAGACAGTAGCACATTTTGGTATATTACATAGCTGAGAGCATGAGAATATGGTATAATACATTAAAACAAAGATACGTGTTTACAATTCCTGTTTAATCCATGATTAATGGTTGACCGATTAATCCAGTTAATAGACCGACTCACCGATTAATCACTACTCCCAAGCCGACCGAGCAGCTACAAGTTATCGATTTCCTGAATAATGGCAAGGATACATCGTTCACAAGAGAAGCAAATAACCAGCTAGGGGGATCATCGTCCCAGTTACAAGAAACTTTGCTTAAGAAACTATACTTAGCTAGCTCATGAGCCACACAATTAGCTTCTCGTGATTTGGTTAGTTAAAAATGACTATCTAGCTAGACTTGGTTGCGGAAGAGTGTAAACAAGTTAAAATTTGAGAACGACTGACTCTAGGCATGATACATACATAGTCCCTAGTTTCTCGGCCACATTAAGATGTTCAAACTCGCTTGCTGCGATTGCGCACTTGTGAAAAAGTCGAGCCAGGGAGGAAGAAGAAGCAGAAAGTCCCTGTACACACCAACCGGTTTGCTTGCAGTTTCTTTTTTAAATAAAACCGGGTTGCTTCCGAGATGGATCGAGCTGGATGCAGTGCACAGTTTCTTGTGCACACCAGAACCGGTTTGCTTGTAGTTTCTCTTAAAATAAAACCGGCTTGCTTCAAAGATCGATCAAGCTGCACACTTTGATAGAGGGCTCATTCGTCTTAGGTCTTCTTACTTTGATTTTCCCCCTTTAGCCGCTTCTCTTTTTGACTCATTAACCATGGCTAGTTGAACATGATATTATTGACTTGACTCATTTTTATCAAACCTTTAGGTAGAGAACACATAGGGCTCTCCGGCGGCATTATATATTTCCACAACAATTATAACTCAGTTGCATTTTTTTCCCAGTACGATCCCTCCAAAGGATCGGATTCCATTATCATAGAGATAATGGAATAGAATAGAGACTAGCTTCAGTTTGTTTACAACATAAAAGAGTAACCAAATAGAAATAGTCTCACTTGCCGCATAGTCCTAACAGCAGCGAAAACAGTGGAAAGAAAGGCAAAATATTGAATCATATTTGCATTGATGATTGATGCAATTATAACACTAATGCATAGATATAGGACAATGTTTTTTAGCTGATGTCAATTTTTTGGGGTATTCCTAGCGAATGACCCGACTGCCATAAGACTGAGTGCGTAAATCTTGGTGCGTGTCAACCCACTTCGATAGCACGCATGCATTCGCTCCCGGGCAGAACCGCTCGAACGAACGCAACTCCTCCTACTGTATCCACTAGCACACTTGGCAACACTATTGTGTCCAACCCCCCCCCCCCCCCCCCCACGCGTCTCCCCACTACAGCTCCAGTTGTCGTGCACAGGCACTCATGTCTGGAGCCTCCCGTTCCCGGCAAGTCGCTACGCCGCCCCGCCGCCGAAGACCTCACCAGTGAGGTCACCACCGCCCTGCTCCCTCCTTCCACCTTCCCTCTCTCATCCCACTCTCTCATCTCATATCTCTCTCTATGTGCAACAGCAGCTCGCGTCAGCAGCTGCCAGCGAGCACGCGTGCGTCGGACCACTTTAGCCGCTCCCGAGCGCTACCATGGACGGCCTCTTCTCTCCATCGGCGGGCTCCGCTTCCGTTGGACCTCCTGCACCATCTCGCGATGCCGACATTTTTGTAGGGACGCCGCTGCCTCGGTCCCATCCCCGATCCATCGCGGCCTGCCCCCGGCCTCTCCACCGAGCTAGCCACGAGGCACATGATCAGCCTTCCACCTCAACCAAGTCCCTCCCTTCGTAAAGTGAAATGGCACATTCTAAAATTTTGACACGGTAATTTTTTGAATCTAGCAATAACATTCCATGACAACTAAGAGATAATGTTCTCAAAACCATGGCAATTTTTGCAAAGTAACATGGCTCATTAAAAAAATGACATGCCAAATACCTAATTTTTTTGTTTACTTAAAATGTTATCTAGAACTTGTCATGGCTTTTGTCGGTGAAAGTGATGGGAAAAGGAGTTTATCACGCTTGGAAAATCTAGGGTTTCATGGATGACATTTTCGGTTCAAACATCATTGCTCATTTTTTGTATGCCTTAAGTCACGTCAAACTTATTTTCTCATGCATGGCATTTTACAAACAATTGCCATGGCAATTTGTACACACCATTTGCCATGATGTGTTTTTTAAGAATATAATTGCATGTACACATTGCAAAATTTAGTTTCTCATGCATGGCACTTTTTTAGACACATTTACCATGCTCTATTTTATCGATATCATGGCAAAATGGTGGTGATTTTTTTATAAATCTGCAATGTCACATGGAAAAGTTTTGAATTTGTTTTTCTAAATCATGGCAAACCTTTGAGGAAATATGTAATGGCCACACGGCATTTTTCAAGAAAAAAAATTGTAACTTCACATGGCAAATTTAGGAATCTTGTTTTTCTAAACCATGGCAGTTTTAAAAAATGTTCCTATTTTTGTTACATGGTAACAAAATTAAAATATGGCATGATTTTTGTGGTATGTAATGGTTACATTTGCCATGATATATGTAGCAAAATTATCTAAATTATTCAAACATATATTTTTGCCATGGGAAAATTGTGTATAAAGTTTTGTTGGCCATGGGAAACGTGTAAAAGCTTTTGTCATGGGTAAAAACTTAAAACTCTTCCCATGTGACCAATACAAATTTTGCCATGTCACAACTACAAATTATCACATGGCAAAAAAAATTGCCATTGCAAAAACTTAAAATTGTTGCCATGTAACCAACACAATTTTCCTCCAAATCATGGCAATTTTGTAATTGTATCTTCTTGGTGACATGGCAATTGTAATGTTTTAATAGTGTTTCATGTAGACTCATGGCAATTTCACATTATTTTGGTTTCCAAAATATGGCATTTTTTGCAACTTACTTGTTTTGTTTTCACAAGGAAAATTTAGGAAAATTTGCTTCATAGGTCATGACAAATGAAAAGTCATTACATATCTTGCTACGTGCTTGACCTAAGTTTTCTTAATATAGTTTTTGCCATGGATCACAGCAACTTTGTTGTGTATAACATGTTTAAAATGACATTTTTGTTTTGCATTTTATGAAAGTGTAGGTACATTTTTGTGTTGCAACACGACAATTTTTTTTGTTTTTTTCATACTATCATGACAATTATAGATTTATTTTGTATGTGTGTTTTATAGACATTAGGGAAGTTCATGCTATATTGCATATCACATCTATTTTTTGTAATCTCGGTTGTTTGTACGATGTGGTATTTTGAATCTACTTGTAATGTTTCAATAGCAGTTTTATTAACAAAAATAATTACACCTAGTTGCCATGCTTTTTTTTGTTTTTAGTTTTTAGAGCATTTTTTGTGATTTTTAGATGTGTTTTTCTGTAGGCCCAAAACTGTGGTACTATTTTGGTGAATGGGCTGAGATTTGCCACTCTTTTGGGCCTGGATCAGTCGACGCTTGGGAACCCTCCCGGGGCGAACAAATCGTCCGTTGGAGGGTCCTCCCACAATTGGCATACGCTGGATATTAATGTCCCGGATATATTATGCATATTCTCGTAGAGGAGGAAACACCGTCGGCATCTGCATCAGTTGATAGATAGACGGGATCATCTCAGTAGTGTGGGCCACAGTGAACACAAAGTTCTAATAAATCACCATACAGTAATTAATGAGCTTTTTACAGTCCAAGAGGCACTCATCAGCAATGGAATAAGTGCTTTTGCTCAGGTGAAAAGCGACTTAGTTGCAGCTAGATTTGGTCAAAAAATTCGCAGAAAAGCAGAAACAAAAATTGAGAAGGACCGGTCCAAGGCATGATAATATCATACACACTCACTGCGTTCTTATAGTAAGTTTTTTTATAAACTTTATTTAAACTAATTTGCTTTGACTGCGCACGTATGAAAAGTCAAGCCTAAAAAAACACGTGTGCTCAAGAATCCAAGAGGTACCAGCGATAGAATCCGTGATTTGGTGAGGTTAAAATGACTTTTGTAGGATCGAAGTCCAGAAGGAAAGAAAAAAAAAACTTTCGCTCCTGCCCACGTGCCAACTCCCATATAGGGTTTCCTTGCCTCTCGCCGGCGCCGCCGGTCCGCCTCATCTCCTATGGTCCTTGGATCATGGAGGCACGGTGGATCCCGGCTCTTGCCGGTGGGAGGGCTCCGCTTTTAGATGATTTTCTGAGTTTAGTTAGGTTTTGTGGCATGCTCAAGAAGACGAGGCGGCGGCGACTTCTTGAAGATGGAATAAGGTCCTCCCCGCCTAGCTCCCGTTCCGGTGATGTTTCAAGCATCATCGAAAGGCGTGTGGAGGTTTGTCTCCGGCGGATCTCGTGGGATCCGGTCGGCGTTTGTCTTCGGTGGATTCGATTGGATCCGGTCTTCGTTCGTCTACGTCTGTGTGTCTGCAGGTTGGATCCTTCCGGTCTATGCTTCTCTTCATAGGCGGCGGTTGCTGTTCTGGTGCGCTGGTCCTATGGAGCCTTAGCACGACGACTTCCCGACTGTCTACTACAACAATGTTTGCCCGGCTCGATGAGGGAGGGGCGATGACGGCGGCGCGCCTTCGGCTCGCTCCAGTGCTTGTAGTCGTCGCTAGGTGGTCTATGGACCTGAATGTAAATTTTACTTCTAGTGTTCTTTGTACTACCTTGACAGTTGATGAATAGATCGGAAGTTTTCTTGCAAAAAAAAAAAGACTTTTATAGCTAGACTTGGTCGCGGAAGAGTGGAAACAAATTAAAATTTGAAAAGGACTGATTGTACGCATGATACATATAGTCCGTAGTTTCTCGGCCACATGAAGATGTTTAAACTTAGCTCATGGAAAGTCGAGCCATAGAGGAAGAAGAAGCACAAGGCCCCTGTACACACTAACCGGTTTACGTGCAGTTTCTTTTTATAATAAAACCGGTTTTGCTTCCGAGATGGATCGAGCTGGATGCACTGCACAGTTTCTTATACAGACCTGAACCGGTTAGCTTGTAGTTTCTCTTAAAATAAAACCGGGTTGCTTCAAAGATCGATCAAGCTGCACACTTTGATAGATGGCTCATTCGTCTTAGGTCTTCTTACTTTGATTTTTATTTGCTTAATTTAGCCACTTCTTTTTTTGACTCGTTAACCATGGCTAGTTGACTCAACTTATCAAACTTTTCTTTTCAAAAAAAAAACTTATCAAACTTTTAACGTAGAGAACACATAGGCTCTGCGGTGGCATTATATATTCCACAACAGTTAGAACTCAGTTGCATTCTTTTTCCCATACGATCCCTGCAAAGGATCGGATTCCACTATCATAGACATAACGGAATAGAATAGAGACTAGCTTCCGTTTGTTTACAAAACAAAAAAGGAGAAATAAGATAAGTAAAAGATTTACGTTGCCGCATAACCCTAACAATATAAACAGTGGAAAGGTAAGCAAAAACATTAAATTATACTTACACTAGCAAGATGCCCGTGCGTTGCACGGAACATGAAGATGCATTTGTATGAGTAGTTTATCTTGTAGGAGAAAATGATGAACATGGCCAGGCCGTATCTGCAAATGTGGAGAGGAGTGCAGGTAAATTGTCATAGTTTCCTTCCTATCCATTAGATATAGATCAGACGGCCTATATTGCAGGATAGCAGGCACACCATCATCACCAACTCTGTTTTTTATAAGAGTAGAGATTGTTCAATAATAACTCGATTGCATAGGTATACTATGTTGGAAATATTAGCACTTTTCGGATTAGACTTATCCACGAGTAAACAGTAAGCATGGCATAAAATGTATGCATCTCATAGCGATACCTAAGCATACTAGCACGTACAGAACATAGAATCGAACCTTCTCTGAGCAGCACATATACGGCTAGCATAAGTACGAGTAAACGAGGGATGAACAGATCATACCCTCCAGTTGGCCAGGCCAACGCGGCGGCGGCGGCAGCAGCCTCGGCGTCGTTCGTGGCCTCCTTCTTTGCGGCGGCGTCGTCGGCCATGGTGTCGATGCAGAGGAAGTAGTGGAAGCAGAGGCGAACGGAGTTGGGGACGGATCGGGAGCAGTCGCGTCGAGACGCTCCCCAAAAACCTTATTGCCGTTCTTCCGGGCAGGATCTCGAACGACAGGGTTCCGGAGGCACCTGCTCTCCTGACCAGCCGTGCACGCGGTCGTCGGGATGGGATCGCCGGAGGCAGCACAGAGTGAGGAACAATAGATGACGATTAGGTCACGCGAGAGGGAGTGAGTGAACCGAACTTGGTTACTTCACTGGTCAGAGCCTTCTTATATAGTCCGTAATGGAGAAAGTCGTGGGCCGACCCACTCCCGGCAAGGGAGTCGTTGTTCCCGGCAAGGGAGTCGACGAATCCTGGCAACGCAAGTCCCGGCAAGGGTCGCACCCCCGGCAAGGGAGTCGACGAATCCCGGCAACGCAAGTCAGCCCATAGTCCAACGTCTTGGACAGTGGCCCACATGTTAGCGACTCGTTAATTAATCCCTGATTAATTAATTCGTTTCAGAGCGGCAAAAATAAGCTTCGGCTCGGCTCATTCCCGCAACCTACAACCTGCAACCCGTCGTGACGAGGCGAGGCGTGGCGAGGCGGGCGGCGGCGGAGGAGGAGCGCGCGTGTACCACTCCTCTTTCCAAGCTCCCAATGGCAAGTGGTAGAGCAGCCCTTATAAAGGGGTCTCAACTCTCCTCAACTAGCAAGGTGGGACTAAACTTCTCACCACCTGCATCTCATACATGGGCCTCAAGATTAACCAGGGATTAGTGTCTTATATGGGCCTAAGCCCATCCATAATCCAACAATCCCCCACCAGATCTCGAGGCACATAAGTTTGTCAACTGTTCCAAACAATGTTTGATATACCAGAATTTTCAGTGGAGACTGTTAAGTTGAACTTCCACCTAGAGCAACAGAATTAGACTTCTTCACAACTGAACAATGGACTATGCCTTGAATTGTCAGTTTGGCGTGCAGAAGTTTCGCCTATTGTCAGCTGATACATGGCTGCCGTAGGCTAAACCCCATGGGTGGAGCTTATTAGTCATACTCCGTACCTTCTCATGAGCTTACTAGAGATTACCCAATCTCATAGACTGTGATCAGCAGTCGGGCTCACATAGGTGTGTTCCTTCAAAGAATGCTCTGTAGGTTAGCATCTTGCTTACATAAGCTTTGGAACACATTGAGACAAAAGTCAGCCTGCCTTAGAGAATTGAGAGTATTGTGCATCTCCAACTGAGTGGGTTAATTAAGGATACTCTCCTCAGTTGACCGCTGGATTGTTTTCCCAGGTCCTAATTCACGGGATCTCCGATCACATAGGTTGGGTTACCCCCATGGAAACTTACGTGGGTCTTATACCCATCTCCCTCGATGCATTTTCTATCACAATTCGTGATAGCCCTTTTGTAAAAGGGTCTGCCAGATTCTTAGCCGTCTGGATATAATCCAACGCTATTACTCCGGAGTTTCTTGATTTTCTGACAGATTTCAATCTTCTTCTTATGTGCTTTGTGGATTTCATGTTGTCCTTTGAACTCTTAGCCTTGGCAATCACTGTTTGATAGTCACAGTTCATAAGGACAGCCGGCACTGGTTTATCAACCACCGGCAAATCCATCAAAAGCTCTCGAAGCCATTCTGCTTCGACGCATGATGTGTCTAATGCTGTGAGTTCTGCTTCCGTAGTCGATCTGGTTAAGATCGTCTGCTTGCAAGACTTCCAGGAAACAGCACCACGACCAAGTGTGAAGACATGTCCACTTGTGGCTTTCATCTCATCAGCATCAGATATCCAATTCGAATCACTATAACCCTCAAGTACCGTCGGGTACCCAGAATAGTGAATTCCATAGTTCGTAGTACCTTGCAAATAACGTATCACTCGCTCAACAACATGCCTTGCACATCTCCCGGATTGGAAACAAACCGGCTCAGTTTGCACACAGCAAAATGAGATGTCAGGACGAGTAGCACATGCTAGGTACATTAGTGAACCAACCACTTGAGAATATCTCAATTGATCTACAGCCGTGCCTTCGAACTTTCGAATCCGCACGCTAGGATCATATAGTGTTGCAGAAGGTTTGCAGTCCGAATATCCAAAACGGCTCAAAATCTTCTCAACATAGTGGGATTGCAAAAGTGTAATTCCACCCTCAGAATTTCTCAGTAGCTTGATGTTCAGGATAACATCAGCCACACCCAGGTCCTTCATATCAAAGTTGTGAGATAGAAAAGACTTGACCTCCTCAATGACCTTGAGGCGGGACCCAAATATCAGTATGTCATCGACATACAGACACAGTATAACTCCTTCGCCCCCACCATAGCGATAATATACACATTTGTCAGCTTCGTTCACAACAAAGCCAGCAGATGTCAGAGTAGTGTTGAACTTCTCATGCCATTGCTTAGGCGCTTGTTTCAGGCCATACAAAGATTTCACTAGCTTGCACACCTTTCTTTCCTGACCATTTACTACAAAGCCATCCGGCTGTTGCATGTAAATTTCCTCGTCTAGCTCTCCATTAAGGAAAGCCGTCTTAACGTCCATCTGATGAACGAGAAGACCATGCGAGGCAGCCAAAGCGAGTAACACTCGAATGGTTGTCAGTCTAGCCACAGGTGAATAAGTGTCAAAGAAATCCTCTTCTTCTTTCTGGGTATAACCCTTGGTCACAAGCCTAGCCATGTACTTCTCAACAGTACCATCGGGCCTAAGCTTCTTTTTGAACACCCACTTACATCCTAATGGTCGATAACCATAGGGACGATCAGTGATCTCCCATGTCCCGTTAGCCAAGATGGAATCCATCTCACTACGGACCGCATCCTTCCAGTAGTCAGCATCCGGAGATGCATAAGCTTCTGAAATGGAGCTGGGAGTATCATCATCCACGAGGTACACGAGGAAATCATCGCCAAAGGACTTTGCAGTCCTCTGTCTCTTGCTCCTAACAAGAGCTTCCTCGTCATCCTCCGTGGAACTCTTATCACTTTTATGTTCATAATATTCCATCGGAATAGCAGGTTCAGAAGTCTCATCAGATTCCAGTCTAGAATTGCTTTGCATATCTCTCATGGGGAAAATATCCTCAAAGAATGTAGCATCCCTAGACTCTATAATTGTACCGACCTTCTTGTCAGGTACCTCAGATTTCACCACTAGAAATCTATAGCCAACGTTATGCTTGGCATAGCCAAGAAAAACACAGTTCACGGTCTTTGGTCCCAACTTGCGCTTTTTGATCATCGGCACGTTGACTTTCGCCAAACAGCCCCAAATGCGCAAGTAAGAGAGTGTAGTTCTTTTCTTTTCCCATTGCTCATAGGGAGTAGAATCATTATCCTTTGTGGGAACTTTATTCAGGACATGACAAGATGTCAATACAGCCTCCCCTCATCATGCCTTGGATAAACCCGATGTATCTAACATGGCGTTAACCAAATCAGTTAGAGTACGGTTTTTCCGTTCGGCAACCCCGTTTTACTGGGGTGAGTAGGGAGGCGTCCTCTCATGAATAATACCATGTTCCGCACAGAATAAATCAAACTCATTAGAAAAGTACTCTCCACCACGATCAGACCGGACTCGTTTTATTTTCTTCTCAAGTTGGTTCTCAACTTCAGCCTTATAGACTTTAAAGTAGTGTAGAGCCTCATCCTTAGTATTTAACAAATACACATAGCAGAATCTAGTGGAATCATCAATCAGAGTCATGAAGTATTTCTTTCCACCTTTAGTCTGTTGGGGAACGTAGTAATTTCAAAAAATTTCCTATGCACACGCAAGATCATGGTGATGCATAGCAACGAGAGGGGAGAGTGTTGTCCACGTACCCTCGTAGACCGACAGCGGAAGCGTTGTCACAACGCGGTTGATGTAGTCGTACGTCTTCACGATCCGACCGATCAAGTACCGAACGCACGGCACCTCCGAGTTCTACACACGTTCAGCTCGATGACGTCCCTCGAACTCCGATCCAGCCGAGTGTTGAGGGAGAGTTTCGTCAGCACGACGGCGTGGTGACGATGATGATGTTCCACCGACGCAGGGCTTCGCCTAAGCTCCGCAACGGTATTATCAAGGTGTAATATGGTGGCGGGGGGCATCGCACACGGCTAAGAGATCTCAAGGATCAATTGTTGTGTCTCTGTGGTGCCCCCCTGCCCCCGTATATAAAGGAGCAAGGGGGAGGCAGCCGGCCAAGGGGAGAGGCGCGCCATAGGGGGGAGTCCTACTCCCACCGGGAGTAGGACTCCTACTTTCCTTGTGGGAGTAGGAGAAGGGAAGGGGGAAGGAGAAAGAAGGAAGGGTGCGCCCCCCTTCCCTAGTCCAATTCGGACCAGACCATGGGGAGGGGTGCGGCCACCTTTTGAGGCATTTCTCTCCTTTCCCGTATGGCCCATTAACGCCCAATACGAATTCCCGTAACTCTCCGGTACTCCGAAAAATACCCGAATCACTCGGAACCTTTCCGAAGTCCGAATATAGTCGTCCAATATATCGATTTTTACGTCTCGGCCATTTCGAGACTCGTCGTCATGTCCCCGATCTCATCCGGGACTCTGAACTCCTTCGGTACATCAAAACTCAATAAAACTGTCATCGTAACGTTAAGCGTGCGGACCCTTCGGGTTCGAGAACTATGTAGACATGACCGAGACACCTCTCCGGTCAATAACCAATAGTGGGACCTGGATGCCCATATTAGCTCCCACATATTCTACGAAGATCTTTATCGGTCAGACCGCATAACAACATACGTTGTTTCCTTTGTCATCGGTATGTTACTTGCCCGAGATTCGATCGTCGGTATCTCGATACCTAGTTCAATCTCGTTACCGGCAAGTCTCTTTACTCGTTCCATAATACATCATCCCGCAACTAACTCATTAGTCACAATGCTTGCAAGGCTTATAGTGATGTGCATTACCGAGTGGGCCCAGAGATACCTCTCCGACAATCGGAGTGACAAATCCTAATCTCGAAATACGCCAACCGAACAAGTACCTTTGGAGACACCTGTAGAGCACCTTTATAATCACCCAGTTACGTTGTGACGTTTGGTAGCACTCAAAGTGTTCCTCCGGTAAACGGGAGTTGCATAATCTCATAGTCATAGGAACATGTATAAGTCATGAAGAAAGCAATAGCAACATACTAAACGATCGGGTGCTAAGCTAACGTAATGGGTCATGTCAATCACGTCATTCTCCTAATGAGGTGATCCCGTTAATCAAATGACAACTCATGTCTATGGCTAGGAAACATAACCATCTTTGATTAACGAGCTAGTCAAGTAGATGCATACTAGTGACACTCTGTTTGTCTATGTATTCACACATGTATTATGTTTCTGGTTAATACAATTCTAGCATGAATAATAAACATTTATCATGATATAAGGAAATATATAATACTTTATTATTGCCTCTAGGGCATATTTCCTTCAGTCTCCCACTTGCACTAGAGTCAATAATCTAGTTCACATCGCCATGTGATTTAACATCAATAATTCACATCACCATGTGATTAACACCCATAGTTCACATCTCTATGTGACCAACACTCAAAGGGTTTACTAGTGTCAATAATCTAGTTCACATTGCTATGTGATTAACACCCAAAGAGTACTAAGGTGTGATCATGTTTTGATTGTGAGATAATTTTAGTCAACGGGTCTGTCACATTCAGATCCGTAAGTATTTTGCAAATTTCTATGTCTACAATGCTCTGCACGGAGCTACTCTAGCTAATTGCTCCCACTTTCAATATGTATCTAGACCGAGACATAGAGTCATCTAGATTTAGTGTCAAAACTTGCATCGACGTAACCCTTTACGACGAACCTTTTTGTCACTTCCATAATCGAGAAACATATCCTTATTCCACTAAGGATAATTTTGACCGCTGTCCAGTGATCTACTCCTAGATCACTATTGTACTCCCTTGCCAAAATGTAGGGTATACAATAGATCTGGTACACAGCATAGCATACTTTATAAAACCTATGGCCAAGGCATAGGGAATGACTTTCATTCTCTTTCTATCTTTTGCCGTGGTCGGGCTTTGAGTCTTTACTCAATTTCACACCTTGTAACACAGGCAAGAACTCTTTCTTTGACTGTTCCATTTTGAACTACTTCAAAATCTTGTTAAGGTATGTACTCATTGAAAAACTTTATCAAGCATCTTCATCTATCTCTATAGATCTTGATGCTCAATATATAAGCAGCTTCACCGAGGTCTTTTCTTTGAAAACTCCTTTCAAACACTCCTTTATGCTTTGCAGAATAATTCTACATTATTTCCGATCAACAATATGTCATTCACATATACTTATCAGAAATGCCGTACTGCTCCCACTCACTTTCTTGTAAATACAGGCTTCACCGCAAGTCTGTATAAAACTATATCCTTTGATCAACTTATCAAAGCGTATATTCCTACTCCGAGATGCTTGCACCAGTCCATAAATGGATCGCTGGAGCTTGCATATTTTGTTAGCACCTTTAGGATTGACAAAACCTTCTGGTTGCATCATATACAACTCTTCTTTAATAAATCCATTAAGGAATGCAGTTTTGTTTATCCATTTGCCATATTTCATAAAATGCGGCAATTGCTAACATGATTCGGACAAACTTAAGCATAGATACGAGTGAGAAACTCTCATCGTAGTCAACACTCTGAACTTGTCGAAAAACCTTTTTGCGACAATTCTAGCTTTGTAGATAGTAACACTACTATCAGCGTCCGTCTTCCTCTTGACGATCCATTTATTCTCAATTGCTTGCCGATCATCGGGCAAGTCAACCAAAGTCCACACTTTGTTCTCATACATGGATCTCATCTCAGATTTCATGGTCTCAAGCCATTTTGCGGAATCTGGGCTCACCATCGCTTCTTCATAGTTCGTAGGTTCGTCATGGTCTAGTAACATAACCTCCAGAACAGGATTACCGTACCACCACTAGTAGAAAAGGGGGCTTTTGTCCCGGTTGGTAAGGGCCTTTAGTCCCGGTTTTTGAACCGGGACTAAAGGGTCGTTACTAATGCCTCCCCCCTTTAGTCCCGGTTCTTACACGAACCGGGACTAAAGGCCGTCCACGTGGACGCAGACTGGAGCTCCACCTTTAGTCCCGGTTGGTAACACCAACCGGGACTAAAGAAAATTTTATGATTTTTTTTTGAAAATTTTTTTTGTGAATTTTTTTATTTTTATTTTATTTTCAAATTTCTGAATTATTTTAACCTCTAATCTCTAATCACCACCCCTCATCACTGCTCAATTTATCCTGTAATCTCTAATCACCCCTCATCATTCCAAATCATCTAACTTCCCGGACGGTCACCCATCCTCTCACTACTCCAGCCTGAGCATGCTTAACTTCCGGGTTCTATTCTCCCTCGTTTCCAAGTCTGCACATGTTGTTTTCTGACAATAGTAAGATGTCAATCCTATTAACCCTCAGGAATTTAGCTTGAGCATGAAGTGACAAATTTCACTGTTTGAGTTTGAAACTATTGTTTTAAAAAACAATAATTATTTAGTAACACTAATATTTCTGGAATAATTAGTTTGACCACAGTTTGACCACAGTTTGACCAGATTTGACCACAGTTTGACCAGATTTGACCAAAATTCAAAACAACTGAAATAATTATTTAGTAACACTAATATTCTAGAATAATTAGTTTGACCATTGTTTGACCACAGTTTGACCATAATTTGAATTTTTTTGCCTCTTAAAAGCCCCGTATCTTTTTTTCTGTTAGGTTTTTGAGGATTTTGAAAATGTTTAACGGGGTTCCCCTTCTTAAATTCGGATGTAACTTTTCGAGTAGATGATTTTTCATATAAAAAACTTTTTCATCCGAGTTCGTATGCAAAAGTTATGCCCATTTTAAGAAATTCCAGAGATATTTTGCAAATAAAGTCGAAATTCATATTTGTTAATTTTCCCAACAACTAGACCACATATCACATGGGAAACTTATTTTATTTTATTTTTTTGACACTTCCATCATTTTCTTTTGTTTTTTCTAAAACTGAAAAGGCGGTCCGGGGGGGGGGGGGGGGGGGTAGAGTTTGAAAATGGGTCCTTTAGTACCGGTTCGTGCCATGAACCAGTACTAATGCCTCAAAGCCCATTAGTACCGGTTGGTGGCACCAACTGGTACTAAAGGTTAGACCTTTAGTCCCGGTTGGTGCCACCAACCGGTACTAATGGGCATCGATCCCTTTAGTCCCGGTTCGTGGCACCAACCGGGACTAAAGGGCCCAGGTGAACCGGGACTAATGCCTTTGCCGCACGAACCGGGACCAATGCTCACATTAGTCCCGGTTCGTGACTGAACCGGGACTAATGTGAAAATTGCCCTGTGACGAAAGCCCTGTTTTGTACTAGTGCACTCTGGTGCGGATCTTACTCTGGTTTACCTACGAGGTTTGGTAGTAACTTGATCTGAAGTTACATGATCATCATCATTAACTTCCTCAGTAATTGGTGTAGGAGTCACAGGAACAGATTTCTGTGATGAACTACTTTCCAATAAGGGAGCAGGTACAGTTACCTCATCAAGTTCTACTTTCCTCCCACTCACTTCTTTCAAGAGAAAACTCCTTCTCTAGAAAGGATCCATTTTAGCAACGAATGTCTTGCCTTCGGATCTGTGATAGAAGGTGTACCCAATTGTCTCCTTTGGGTATCCTATGAAGACACATTTCACCGATTTGGGTTTGAACTTATCAGGATGAAACTTTTTCACATAAGCATCGCAACCCCAAAATTTTAAGAAACGACAACTTCGGTTTCTTGCTAAACCTCAGTTCATAAGGCGTCGTCGCAACGGATTTTGATGGTGCCCTATTTAACGTGAATGCAGCTGTCTCTAATGCATAACCCCAAAACGATAGTGGTAAATTGGTAAGAGTCATCATAGATTGCACTATATCCAATAAAGTACGGTTATGATGTTTGGACACACCATTATGCTGTGGTGTTCCAGGTGGCATGAATTTGTGAAACTATTCCACATTGTTTTAACTGAAGGCCAAACTCGTAACTCAAATACTCTTCTCTACGATCAGATCGTAGAAACTTTATTTTCTTGTTACGATGATTTTCCACTTCACTCTGAAATTATATGAACTTTTCAAATGTTTCAGACTTATGTTTCATTAAGTAGATATACCCATATCTGCTCAAATCATCTGTGAAGGTGAGAAAATAACGATATCCGCCACGAGCCTCAATATTCATCGGACCACATACATCTGTATGTATGATTTCCAACAAATCTGTTGCTCTCTCCATAGTTCCGGAGAACGGTGTTTTGGTCATCTTGCCCATGAGGCACGGTTCGCAAGTACCAAGTGATTCAAAATCAAGTGATTCCAAAATTCCATCAGTATGGAGTTTCTTCATGCGCTTTACACCAATATGACCCAAACGGCAGTGCCACAAATAAGTTGCACTGTCATTATTAACTCTGTATCTTTTGGCTTCAATATTATGAATATGTGTATCACTACGATCGAGATCCAACAAACCATTTTCGTTGGTGTGTATGACCATAAAAGGTTTTTTATTCATGTAAACAGAACAACAATTGTTCTCTAACTTAAATGAATAACCGTATTGCAATAAACATGATCAAATCATATTCATGCTGAATGCAAACACCAAATAACACTTATTTAGTTTCAACACTAATCCCGAAAGTATAGGGAGTGTGCGATGATGATCATATCAATCTTGGAACTACTTCCAACACACATCGTCACCTCGCCTTTTACTAGTCTCTGTTTATACTGCAACTCCCGTTTCGAGTTACTACTCTTTAGCAACTGAACCAGTATCAAATACCGAGGGGTTGCTATAAACACTAGCAAAGTACACATCAATAACATGTATATCCAATATACCTTTGTTCACTTTGCCATCCTTCTTATCCACCAAATAGTTGGGGTAGTTCCGCTTCCAGTGACCAGTCCCTTTGCAGTAGAAGCACTTAGTCTCAGGCTTAGGACCAGACTTAGGCTTCTTCACTTGAGCAGCAACTTGCTTGCCGTTCTTCTTGAAGTTCCCCTTCTTCCCTTTGCCCTTTTCTTGAAACTAGTGGTCTCGTCAACCATCAACACTTGATGTTTTTCTTGATTTCTACCTTCGTCGATTTCAGCATCACGAAGAGCTCGGGAATTACTTTCATCATCCCTTGCATACTATAGTTCATCACGAAGTTCTACTAACTTGGTGATGGTGACTAGAGAATTCTGTCAATCACTATTTTATCTGGAAGATAAACTCCCATTTGATTCGAGCGATTGTAGTACCCAGACAATCTGAGCACATGCTCACTAGTTGAGCGATTCTCCTCCATCTTTTAGCTATAGAACTTGTTGGAGATTTCATATCTCTCAACTCGGGTATTTGCTTGAAATATTAACTTCAACTCCTGGAACATCTCATATGGTCCATGACGTTCAAAACGTCTTTGAAGTCCCGATTCTAAGCCGTTAAGCATGGTGTACTAAACTATCAAGTAGTCATCATATTGAGCTAGCCAAACGTTCATAACGTCTGCATCTACTCATGCAATAGGTCTGTCACCTAGCGGTGCATCAAGGACATAATTTTTTTGTGCAGCAATGAGGATAATCCTCAGATCACGGATCCAATCCGCATCTTTGCTACTAACATCTTTCAACATAATTTTTTCTCTAGGAACATATCAAAAATAAACACAGGGAAGCAAGAACGCGAGCTATTGATCTATAACATAATTTGCAAAATACTATCAGCACTAAGTTCATGATAAATTTAAGTTCAATTAATCATATTACTTAAGAACTCCCACTTAGATAGATATCCCTCTAATCATCTAAGTGATTACGTGATCCAAATCAACTAAACCATGTCCGATCATCACGTGAGATGGAGTAGTTTCAATGGTGAACATCACTATGTTGATCATATCTACTATATGATTCACGCTCGACCTTTCGGTCTCCGTGTTCCGAGGCCATATCTGTACATATGCTAGGCTCGTCAAGTTTAACCTGAGTATTCCGCGTGTGCAACTGTTTTGCACCCGTTGTATTTGAACGTAGAGCCTATCACACCCGATCATCACGTGGTGTCTCAGCACGAAGAACTTTCGCAACGGTGCATACTCAGGGAGAACACTTTTATCTTGAAATTTTAGTGAGAGATCATCTTATAATGCTACCGTCAATCAAAGGAAGATAAGATGCATAAAGGATTAACATCTCATGCAATCAATATAAGTGATATGATATGGCCATCATCATCTTGTGCTTGTGATCTCCATCTTCGAAGCACCGTTATGATCACCATCGTTACCGGCGCACCGTGTTCGTGATCTCCATCTCCGAAGCACCGTGTTCGTGATCTCCATCTCCGAAGCACCGTCATGATCACCATCATCACCGGCGCGACACCTTGATCTCCATCGTAGTATCGTTGTCGTCTCGCCAACTCATTGCTTTTACGACTATCGCTACCGCTTAGTGATAAAGTAAAACTATTACATGGCGATTGCATCTCATACAATAAAGCGACAACCATATGGCTCCTGCCAGTTGCCGATAACTCGGTTACAAAACATGATCATCTCATACAACATATCACATCATGTCTTGACCATATCACATCACAACATGCCCTGCAAAAACAAGTTAGACGTCCTCTAGTTGTTGTTGCAAGTTTTACGTGGCTGCTACGGGCTTAGCAAGAACCGTTCTTACCTACGCATCAAAACCACAACGATAGTTTGTCAAGTTGGTGCTGTTTTAACCTTCGCAAGGACCGGGCGTAGCCACACTCGGTTCAACTAAAGTGAGAGAGACAGACACCCGCCAGTCACCTTTAAGCAACGAGTGCTCCGAACGGTGAAACCAGTCTCGCGTAAGCGTACGCGTAATGTCGGTCCGGGCCGCTTCATCTCACAATACCGCTGAACCAAAGTATGACATGCTGGTAAGCAGTATGACTTATATCGCCCACAACTCACTTGTGTTCTACTCGTGCATAGCATCAACACATAAAACCAGGCTCTGATACCACTGTTGGGGAACGTAGTAATTTCAAAAAAATTCCTATGCACACGCAAGATCATGGTGATGCATAGCAACGAGAGGGGAGAGTGTTGTCCACGTACCCTCGTAGACCGACAGCGGAAGCGTTATCACAACGCGGTTGATGTAGTCGTACGTCTTCATAATCCGACCGATCAAGTACCGAACGCACGACACCTCCGAGTTCTACACACGTTCAGCTCGATGACGTCCCTCGAACTCCGATCCAGCCGAGTGTTGAGGGAGAGTTTCGTCAGCACGACGGCGTGGTGACGATGATGATGTTCCACCGACGCAGGGCTTCGCCTAAGCTCCGCAACGGTATTATCGAGGTGTAATATGGTGGAGGGGGGCACCGCACACGGCTAAGAGATCTCAAGGATCAATTGTTGTGTCTCTGGGGTGCCCCCTGCCCCCGTATATAAAGGAGCAAGGGGGAGGCAGCCGGCCAAGGGGAGAGGCGCGCCATAGGGGGGAGTCCTACTCCCCTCCTTTCCTTGTGGAAGTAGGAGAAGGGAAGGGGGAAGGAGAAAGAAGGAAGGGTGCGCCCCCCTTCCCTAGTCCAATTTGGACCAGACCATGGGGAGGGGTGCGGCCACCTTTTGAGGCCTTTCTCTCCTTTCCCGTATGGCCCATTAAGGCCCAATACGAATTCCCGTAACTCTCCGGTACTCCGAAAAATACCCGAATCACTCGGAGCCTTTCCGAAGTCCGAATATAGTCGTCCAATATATCGATTTTTACGTCTCGGTCATTTCGAGACTCCTCGTCATGTCCCCGATCTCATCCGGGACTCCGAACTCCTTCGGTACATCAAAACTTAATAAAACTGTCATCGTAACGTTAAGCGTGCGGACCCTTCGGGTTCGAGAACTATGTAGACATGACCGAGACACCTCTCCGGTCAATAACCAATAGCGGGACCTGGATGCCCATATTGGCTCCCACATATTCTACGAAGATCTTTATCGATCAGACCGCATAACAACATACGTTGTTCCCTTTGTCATCGGTATGTTACTTGCCCGAGATTCGATCGTCGGTATCTCGATACCTAGTTCAATCTCGTTACCGGCAAGTCTCTTTACTCGTTCCATAATACATCATCCCGCAACTAACTCATTAGTCACAATGCTTGCAAGGCTTATAGTGATGTGCATTACCGAGTGGGCCCAGAGATACCTCTCCGACAATCGGAGTGACAAATCCTAATCTCGAAATACGCCAACCGAACAAGTACCTTTGGAGACACCTGTAGAGCACCTTTATAATCACCCAGTTACGTTGTGACGTTTGCTAGCACACAAAGTGTTCCTCCGGTAAACGGGAGTTGCATAATCTCATAGTCATAGGAACATGTATAAGTCATGAAGAAAGCAATAGCAACATACTAAACGATCGGGTGCTAAGCTAACGTAATGGGTCATGTCAATCACGTCATTCTCCTAATGAGGTGATCCCGTTAATCAAATGACAACTCATGTCTATGGCTAGGAAACATAACCATCTTTGATTAACGAGCTAGTCAAGTAGATGCATACTAGTGACACTCTGTTTGTCTATGTATTCACACATGTATTATGTTTCTGGTTAATACAATTCTAGCATGAATAATAAACATTTATCATGATATAAGGAAATATATAATACTTTATTATTGCCTCTAGGGCATATTTCCTTCATAGTCAACACACCATTCATCTCACAGAGATCTGAATGTATGAGCTCTAGAGGTGCCAGGTGTCTCTCCTTCGCAGGCTTGTGAGGCTTACGAGGTTGCTTAGCTTCCACACACGCATGGCACTTAGAGCCTTTGGCTAAAGTGAAACTCGGGATTAAATCCATCTTAGCTAGCCCGTCATACTACCGAAATTTATGTGACAAAGACGTGAATGCCAAACCTCAGATTCGTTCACATTAGAATGAATTTGGTTCACGACTTTATTACAGAAATCCTCCAGGGAAGGGCAGAACAAACCACCACAATCATACCCTTTTCCAACAAATAGTCCATACCGAGATACGACTACTTTGTTAGACTCAAATACTAACTTAAACCCTTCTTTACATAGAAGGGAGCCACTAACGAGATTCTTCTTTATGGCGGGGACATGCCGCACGTTCTTCAGTTGCATGATCTTTCCCGAAGTAAACTTCAGATCTACCGTGCCAACACCATGAACAGAAGCATGCGAGCCATTCCCCACCAGGACGGAACAATCTCGTGCGACCTGGTAGGAAGAAAACAAAGACACATCAACTCACACATGAATATTGGCCCCAGTGTCAACCCACCAATCGGTGGACTGACAAATTGAAAGTATGGTAAATAGATTACCATACCCAGATGCCGCATCATTGTTGCTCAGAGTGACATTCACAGACTTGGAGTCCTGTGCTGGCTTCTTGTACTTGTTTGGGCACTTGTTTGCCCAATGTTCATCTGAACCACAAGTAAAGCAGCCATCTCTCTTTTTGTCTTTCTTCTTACCCTTCTTCTTAAAGGTAGTATTCTGCTGGACAGAGTTCTTTCCCTTGAACTTATGGAAGTTCTTGTGCACCACATTGGCGCTAGAAGAACCCTCTGCCCCTTTCACGTGTGAGTCCTTTGCTCTCGAGTTCTGCTCAACACTGAGATGACCGATGACATCCTCAACAGAGAATTCAAGTCTCAAGTGCTTGAAGTCTCAAGTGCTTGAGAGAAGTAGCAAAGTTCCTCCAACTAGGAGGGAGTTTTGCAATAATGCAACCCGCGACAAACTTGTCCGGTAACTCACACTTCAGGAGCTCCAGCTCCTTAGCAGTGCACTGTATCTCATGAGTCTGGTCCAATACAGAACTCCATGGCATACAGCTCACTGCCAACATCAGTGGCAACCCTGCTCCTAGAAAGATTGTGGTTGCCTTCCTAAACGCCTCCTGTTCAGGAGCAATCATTTCTGTGAGGGACACACCACCAACCCAGAACACGTTCATCGCTGATAAGGTTTTTGGATTGTTGGAAATATTAGCACTTTTCCGATCAGAAATTCGTTCCTGAGCAGCTTCGGCTCGGCTCATTCCCGCAACCCGCGGCGCGTGCGCGCGTCGTGGCGGCGGAGGAGGAGGAGCGCGCGTGTACCACTCCTTTTCCCAAGCTCCCAATGGCAAGTGGTAGAGCAGCCCTTATAAAGGGGTCTCAACTCTCCTCAACTAGCAAGGTGGGACTAAACTTCCCACCACCTGCCATCTCATACATGGGCCTCAAGATTAACCAGGGATTAGTGTCTTATATGGGCCTAAGCCCATCCATAATCCAACACACTATGCCCATTCTCGTAGAAAAGGCAGAAACGCCGCTGGCCTCTACATCGCTTTCGATAGATAGGCACGACCATCCCAACTGTGCAGGCCATCATGAACGCAAAGATATGTAAATCGCCATGCACCAATTAATGAGCTTAACAGTCCAAGAGGTACTTTTGTGATGTTGGGCTAGAATATTTCTATGTTCGGGCTTGACAGCGGTGACGCTTTTGCGCCGTCACCTTCCTAGAGATGTTGTCGTGGAGCTCAGGCGTCTTCAGTTAAGCCTCGCTGAGGTGTTATGCTACTTCTATGCTTCTTATTGTATTTGTTGGTCTGCTTTGTGAGAGGACCTCTTCACCACAATGCATCGTTCGGCCGTGTACTCTGTGATGTTGATTTATTTATAAAGCGGCCCGAAAGCCTATTTTGAGAACAGTCGAAGAGGTACTCATCAGCGATGGAATAAGTGCTTTAATTTGCTCAGCTGAAACTTAGTTGTAGCTAGATCTGGTAAAAAGATCCGCACAAAAGCAGGAACAAAAATTGAGAAGGACCAATTACACAATCCCTACGTTCTTATAGTAAGATGTTTAAACTTTTCTACTTAAAAAAAAGGTTGTTTCAACTTTAAACTAGATTGCTTCGACTGCGCACGCACGTATGAAAAGTGGAGCCGGGCATCGAGGAAGAAGCAGAGGACGCTGCTGTACACACCGGAACCGGCTCGCTTCCGGTTTCCTTTTAAACAAAACCGGTTTGACCCCAACCAAGATGGATCGATCGAGCTGGATGCATTGCATCGCACTGCACAGTTTGGCGGAGAGAGGGGGCGCGAATCAGGAGAGGATCAGACCAGCCAGCGGATGAAGACAAGGGAGCGGTTCACACTAGGAGAAGCAGGTGTGTGTGTGTGTGTCACTATAGCCGCGATCGATAGCCGATAGGCTAGCAAGTGCGTGCACACACACACGTCCCGGCCACGCAACCCTCCCTCCTCCTGACACTGCGCTCCGGGCCCCGCCGGTGAGCAGATGCGCCCGGCGAGTGCGTGCATGGGGACGGGGTCTTGTCGTAACGGCCGTGACAGGCACAGCGTTCCCACTAGTACAGACGGGGAGCCGGGATGCGACAAGACACGCGCCGGTGGGGGCCACCCGCAAGCTCGGAGCGTTCACACCTGGCCGTGCGTGCGTGACACTGATTGGTACTCCCGAGCGGAGGGAGTAGTGCCCTGCTTCGTACATGCAACGCAACCGAACGCAACGACAGCGGCGGCGTTCCCACTTGACACCTTCCTGCGTGCGTGCGTGGGCGCTCCGCTTGTTAAAATTTAAGCGCCGGCGCGCTCGCGGCTGCGGGTACATACACAACAAGCATATACCCGTCCCTGTAAACGCACGCACGTAGGTCTACACGTATGAGCATCTTCGAGTGACTGAACCGGCATAGCATTTTGGGATTCACGAAGTCAGCACAGACGCCTCTTAATCGACGAAAACGTCATCTCTAACCGAACAAACATCGTCGAAAAGTCTGAATTAAATCTAGAAAATTGCAAGCAATACTTTTTTTCGGGTAAATTGCGAGCAATACTAGTATTAAGTCTATGACTTAAACTTTGGTGGGTTGGATAGACCACTTTTATGCTAACCGTCTAATCACGGGTTGCTTCGATGAAGGGTTCACACCTGGCCGTGCCTGTGCGTGCTGTGATTGGCAGGGAGCGACTCCCGAACGGAGGGAGGGAGTAGTGCGTGCCCTGCTTCGTTCGTACATGCAACGCAACCGAACGCAGCAGCAGCGACAGCGGCGGCGTTCCCACTTGACGCCTTCCTTCGAACGTGCGTGCGTGGGCGCTCCACTTGTTAAAATTTAAGCGGCGCCGACGCGCTCGCGGCTGCGGGTATATATAGACGCCGGCGTGGGAGCACAGACTCGCTCACAGCAAAACATACTATAGCGCAGCCAAGGTCTGCAGAGCTCCGGCTGTCTGTCACGTACGTGCGTATATACATACACGCAGCCCGCCAGCCATGTCTGCCGCCGCATGCGTCTCCTTCTGCCCCTCCCCCGCGTCCTCTCGCCACGGCGGGCCGATCGTCGACTTGGCCGGGCTGCCGCCGGCTACGGAGGCGGAGGAGCGCGGCGCCCAGAGGGACCTCCTGGAGTTCGGGGTCAACGGAACGATCGGCGCCAACAGGTAAACACACACCTATGCATGCATAGCAAGCATGTATTGACTCCATACAGTTTTTTCTCAAATGTTGACGGAGATTCATTCGTTTTCTGATCGATGTATACTATGGCTCTGCTTGTGAACTGGTCCTTCAAAACAAGGCAAAAGCTTTGTCTCATCTCATTGATTAGCAAGAGCTCCCGCAAAAAAGAGAAAAAAAGCTTACAAAACAGACGTAGGAACCAACTACAAGTAGCCAGCATTAAAGATCCCAACTGCTCGGCTTGATTATAGTACTCCTTTCATTCCTAAAAATAAATCTGTTTAGAGATTTCAATATGAACTACATACCGAGCAAAATGAGTGAATCTACACTCTAGAATATGTCTATATATATATATATATATACGGAGTATTAACCAAGCAAGAACATTCCTAGTTAACAGCTCTCTCATTACTAAAAGGGTTTATGTATTTGTACATTTCCTTTCAAAAGGGAACCTCTATAAAGTTTGGTCAATTTTATACTTCTTTCCAAAACCCGACCTCCAGAGAGTTTGATCCACTTTATATTGAAAAGAACCTACATCTATAAATACATGATCAATCTAATTAAGATACGACAAGCATATTTTATTTAGTGTTATCAAATATGATATTTTCCTCTACAAACTTGGTCAAACTTAAAAAAACATATGCACTGTATTTCCGACCGGAGGATTATTTGGAATACTTTACATTCTAAATATTATCCCAACCTATAGCTAGCTTTTAACAACGGATTAATCTATGACATACTGGTTGGTCTTTTGCGATGATTAAGGAGTATATCGGCGCATGTGATGCATGCAGATTATATTCTCCATGTGATGCATATTCCACTTTCTGACCTCTCCTTGAATGCGTGGCAGTGACAGTGACGAAGATGCTGCTGCTGCTGAGATCGATGACGAGGAGGAGCACTCGGTGAGGAGGCCACGGGCGGTGGTTCAGAAGTTCATGTGCGAACGCAAGGCTGTCGGCGACGGCTTCGCTCTCCGGAGGAGCATTGGCAGGTGATCAATCACATCATGCACCCGATCCTCATCAATTTATGGTGCCCAACACAAAGCTCAATTCAAACTTTGTTACTTCTTGCAGGCCTGAGTTGCAGAGCTTGGATCCTTTCATCTCCTTGGATGAGTTTGAATGTACGTATGCATGATGATCATCCAAATTGGAATCTTCAGTTGCTCTGACCAGCTGCTCTAGCATCTTAATTTACCTTTTCAACCAGTTAATTAAAGATGCTCAATGAACGACACATGGAAAAATTACTGCGGTTAATACAATACATCTATTTTTACTTGAACCAAACATTGTAAGAAGAAGAAAAAGATGTGATGTGGCAAAAAACCATGTGCATAAAAAACTTAGTTATTTTTTGTTCATTTTGAATATTTGTACAACTTATAAAGTCGAATAGCTTATGCATGATTAATCGACTCCCCATCAACTAAAAAGGGACACATATTGAAAATGATTGTGTACAAGCTATAAAATCCGAAATGGTCTTGACCAAGAATAACTAATCACATCAACAACACCAAGATCTACTAATGGAGTTCCGTAAACTCCACTACTCCCGGTGGAACGACTGTGAACGCTCCTCTAAATATCCTAAATCGATATGGTACACGACAAGATAGCCGTGAGGGACCGTCAGGCAACATCGCTGATCACCCGCCATGGTCGGCAGGTCTGGTCACCCCTGCCACGGGTATCCGGACCGTCACTCTCATGGTCCATCTAGTCTATTTTGACTACCCCGAGATGCTTATATTATAAGGCTTGAGTTAATGGTGTCCAACTTAAACACCTAATCCATCGCTAAATACAATGTTCAACTATAGGCTAACTAAATAAAATCATACATATTTGATTGTTCATATACTAAATTGGTCAACTTACAATTAATTCACACCTACCTTCTTTTTCAGTTTCTCGTCCAGCTGGCTTTTCTGATCATCCACACCGAGGTTCGTAATTTATTTACCATTCTTGTACATACTCACGGAGTATAGAATTTCTATGACACCGATTGCATGGATAAGCTAGTTTCATGTATTAAAGAATTATGGTCTAACTGTATTTCTTTTTTCTATGGTGTCCCTTCAGGATTCGAGAATGTTACCTACATGCTTGAGGTAAAAAGTCCGCGTAACTCTCATTATTCTTGCCATATGAAAAGAACAACTTCCGTTGGATTAGGACTTATGCGATAAAATTTCGTCATTTTCAGGGAGGCTTGAGTTACCATGACTTTTCAGGCCACAAGGGCACGATCAACACCGGAGATGTTCAGGTTAGGTCTCTTCAAGCTCAGCAATTATCCCAAGTGGCCTGTGAATATATCACCGATGTGCATGTTCTTAGTTTGAAAGCTAAAAATCAAACATACATATGGGTGTTCAACGGGTGCAGATGAGCCCGGGCTCGGAATTTTTTTAGTATTTGTTTTGAATTTATTTTTCACGGATGCAGATGAGCCCGGGCTCAGGATTGGATTTTTTTAATATTTGTTTTGAATTTATTGTTCACCGGGTGCAGATGAGCCCGGCCTTAGAATTGGATATTCGTGTTAAACACAATCACCTTCCATGGCATGGTCTTATATGCTGATATTAACAAGGAAGGAAACACTTGTAACAGTGGATGACGGCCGGGCGTGGTGTGGTGCACGCAGAGATGCCGGGTGGTGAGGGGGTGCAGAGGGGCCTCAACCTCTGGCTCAACCTCTCCTCAACAGACAAGATGTATGCATGGATCCACCTCAAATTTTGCAAATATTGTCTGAACACAATAATAACAAATGCTGTTGCTACGTGTACAGGGTGGCGCCGAGGTACCAGGAGCTGAGGAGCCGCGACGTCCCCACGGCGGAGAAGGACGGCGCGTCCATCAAGGTCATCGCCGGCGAGGCCCTGGGCGCGCGCTCGCCGATCCAGACGCGCACCCCGGCCATGTGGCTCGACGTGACCATGCGGCCCGGCGCGCGCCTGCGCCAGCCCGTCCCAGCCGGCTGGAGCGCGTGCGCCTACGTCATCGACGGCGAGGCCAGCTTCGGCCAGCCAGGGGACGAGGCGGCCGGCGCGCATCACTGCGTCGTGTTTGGCGGCGACGGCGATGGCGTGGACGTGCGGAGCGAAGGCGCGGGGACCCGGTTCTTGCTGCTGGCGGCGCGGCCGCATGGCGAGGCGGTGGCGCTGGACGGGCCCTTCGTGATGAACACGAGCGAGGAGGTGCAACAGGCCAGGGAGGACTACCTGAACCGCCGCAACGGCTTCGAGATGGCCGCCGGCTGGACCTCTGGCCAGTGACCACAGTCGTGCATTCACAGACATTGGTGAGCCAACGAGAGAAGAAGGTGCCATGGCAGTCGACGGCACAACGGGGCTGCATTGCATGTATTTTTTTTTCTGCCTAGTGATCGGTCTAGCTCAAAATCCAATCCAAAGGCCCACGGGGTTATTTGTTCTAGTCAAGATATAAGTGTTCTTTATGGCGAAAGAAAAATATAAGTATTGCATGATGGTCACATTTTTAGAAATAATACTCAAAAGATTTAAAATATATCTAAATTTCTAAAAACATCCCCATGCTTTCAAATATGTTGAAGCATCTTTGTCAAAAAAACATATACTACCTCTGTAACAAAATAATATAAGACGTTTTGGTGGGCTAAACTAGCCTACAAAAGCGCCTTATATTTTGATACCGAGGGAGTACATTTTATAACATTGCTCATGTAATTTTGAACTATTCATACACTTTTTCTAAAAAAGGTTCACATTTAAAAACAGAAGAACCCACAAAAAACAGGAGTAAACTGAGAGAATCAAATGAAAATTGAAAAAAAAAACTGGCACTACAACACTTGGCACCTAACTTGGACCTCTGGCTCATAGACACTCCCAATGTGGTTCCTCGACCGTTTGAGGTGGGTGCGTTTATGTCTCACTTTTTCCTATTTTTGCAACTTTAAGAAATGTTATAAAAACATATTTAGGAAAACATTTCACAAAAAAATGACCAATATATATTTTAAAAAGTGTTCACTCTACTTAAAAAATGATCACGCATTTTTAGTAAAATGTGCACTTGAAAAAATGTTCGTACATTTATAAAAATGTTTGTAGCATTCAACAAAAGTGTTCACACGTTCCAAAGGGTATTCATGGCATTTAAAAAATCATAAACTGTAGAAATTTGTTGGTGAAATTTTTGAAAAATGTGTTTGACCTATTAAAACATGTGTAAAGTTTAAAAATAAAATCACAACACTTGCAAAATGTTCACACACTAATAACACTTTCCATGAAAATATAAATATTTGTTCGCAATTGTTTTTTAAATGCTCACAGCATATATAAAATAATGTTTGTGAGTAAACTCGGCCAGATTAAAAAATTTCATGCATCTGAAAAATAAAAAATGGAGAAAGGAAAGAAGAAGAAGGAAGAAAATAAATATATATAAAAAACAAAGAATAAAGACAGAAAAGAATAAACCTACCAAAACAATGGATAGAAGCTTTCCAAAACTGGAGCCAGATAGGGGTGCATTGAGGAGTCCTCCTAACACGCTTGCTTTTATGTAGCACCCCTGGATGATCTTAGTACCATCTTTCTTGCAAGCCACACTGGTACTGAGCTTTCTTGAAAATCTTCTATGTTCCTAGTGTAGTCAGTGCAAAATTAACTCGCTTGCATCCCATTTCAAATTCATTTTCGGTGAAGTAAATTGTAATTCAAGATCAAGAAAAGAAAATGAGTTCCATCGAATAATTTTAAATGGTCGCATTTTATCCCTAATAAAAGTTACTTCGTATACAAATTCAATTTGCTCGCAGCAGGCAAGTACTTCTCTAAGGATGATAGTTTTATCTATGGGTACGGGTATCCGCGGATATCGTACCTGCATGGGCAGGGTATGGGCAATTTTATACGCATGGGTAGTACCTATACCCTACCAGTTAAGTCATGGGTAGGGCACGAGTATAATCTTGTACCCATGGGTATACCCATACCCTACCGTTCATACTGATATGTGGACTTTACCCGTGGAGGTCCAACATATGCGCATGGGTCGGTAGTGGCAAAGGAGTTGGGTGACCCAACTAATCGCATAATTAAGCCTCACACCATCACATGAAAAAACCGACTCCATGGGAGAAAAAAGCCATTTCTTAGCGCTTGGTTATGTCGATGCCACTAGCGTCTGAGCCAAGTCGTCGTCCACAAGGGCCCAAATATATCTTGCCATCGTACAATTTACTAGGGAGTGCCTTCAGGAGTCCGATGCTCCACATAGGCCACAAAAACTATCATTTGCCATGTGCCAGTGAAATCTAATATCCTCCGTAGGTAGGGAATGCTTCAATAATCTCCATACAAACATATGGATTTTGCCCAGCACCGGTGTCTTCCGTAGTGTTCAGTTGCTAAGAGTAGTAACTCGAAACGGGAGTTGCAGAATGAACAGAAACTAGTTAAGGGCGAGGTGACGATGTGTGTATGAAGTAGTTCCAAGATTGATATGATCATCATCGCACACTCCGTATACTTTCGGGATTAGTGTTGAACCTAAATAAGTGTTATTTAGTGTTTGCGTTGAGCATGAATATGATTTGATATGTTTATTGCAATACGGTTATTCATTTAAGTTAGAGAATAATTGTTGTTCTGTTTACATGAATGAAACCTTCTATGGTCATACACCCAATGGAAATGTTTTGTTGGATCTCGATCGTAGTGATACACATATTCATAATATTGAATCTGAAAGATACAAAGTTAATAATGATAGTGCAACTTATTTGTGGCACTGCTGTTTAGGTCATATTGGAGTAAAGCGCATGAAGAAACTCCATGCTGATGGAATTTTGGAATCACTTGATGCTTGCGAACCATGCCTTATGGGCAAGATGACTAAGACTCCATTCTCCGGAACAATGGAGCGAGCAACTGACTTATTGGAAATAATACATACTGATGTATGCGATCCGAGCTCGCAGCGGGTATCGTTATTTTCTGACCTTCACAGATGATTTGAGCAGATATGGGTATATCTACTTGATGAAACATAAGTCTGAAACATTTGAAAAGTTCATATAATTTCAGAGTGAAGTGGAAAATCATCGTAACAAGAAAATAAAGTTTCTACGATCTGATCGTGGAGGAGAATATTTGAGTTACGAGTTTGGTCTTCATTTGAAACAATGCGGAATAGTTTCGCAACTCACGCCACCTGGAACACCACAGTGTAATGGTGTTTCCGAACATCGTAACCGTACTTTATTAGATATGGTGCAATCTATGATGTCTCTTACCGATTTAACACTATCGTTTTGGGGTTATGCATTAGAGACAGCTGCATTCACGTTAAATAGGGCACCATATAAATCCGTTGAGACGACACCATATGAACTGTGGTTTGGCAAGAAACAAAAGTTCTCGTTTCTTAAAGTTTGGGGTTGCGATGCTTATGTGAAAAAGTTTCATCCTGATAAGCTCGAACCCAAATCGAAGAAATGTGTCTTCATAGGATACCCAAAGGAGACTATTGGGTACACCTTCTATCACAGATCCGAAGTCAAGACATTCGTTGCTAAGAATGGATCCTTTCTAGAGAAGGATTTTCTCTCGAAAGAAGTGAGTGGGAGGAAAGTAGAACTTGATGAGGTAACTGTACCTGCTCCCTGATTGGAAAGTAGTTCATCACAGAAATCTGTTCCTGTGACTCCTACACCAATTAGTGAGGAAGCTAATGATGATGATCATGTAACTTCAGATCAAGTTACTACCGAACCTCGTAGGTCAACCAGAGTGAGGTCCGCACCAGAGTGGTACGGTAATCCTGTTCTGGAGGTCATGTTACTTGACCATGACGAACCTACGAACTGTGAGGAAGCGATGATGAGCCCAGATTCCGCGAAATGGCTTGAGGCCATGAAATCTGAGATGGGATCCATGTATGAGAACAAAGTGTGGACTTTGGTTGACTTTCCCGATGATCGGCAAGCCATAGAAAATAAATGGATCTTCAAGAGGAAGACGGACGCTGATAGTAGTGTTACTATCTACAAAGCTAGACTTGTCAAAAAAGGTTTTGACAGAGTTCAAGGTGTTGACTACGATGAGATTTTCTCACTCGTAACGATGCTTAAGTCTGTCCGAATCATGTTAGCAAATTGCCACATTTTATGAAATCTGGCAAATGAAAAAAACTACATTCCTTAATGGATTTCTTGAAGAAGAGTTGTATATGATGCAACCAGAAGGTTTTGTCGATCCTAATGGTGCTAACAAAATGTGCAAGCTCCAGCGATCCATCTATGGACTGGTGCAAGCATCTCGGAGTTGGAATATATGCTTTGATGAGTTGATCAAAGCATATAGTTTTATACAGACTTGCGGTGAAGCCTATATTTACAAGAAAGTGAGTGGGAGCACTACATCATTTCTGATAAGTATATGTGAATGACATATTGTTGATCGGAAATAATGTAGAATTCTCTGGAAAGCATAAAGGAGTATTTGAAAGGAGTTTTTTCAAAGAAAGACCTCGGTGAAGCTGCTTACATAGTGAGCATCAAGATCTATAGAGATAAATCAAGACGCTTGATAAGTTTTTTCAATGAGTACATACCTTGACAAGATTTTGAAGTAATTCAAATGGAACAGGCAAAGAAAGAGTTATTGCCTGTGTTACAAGGTGTGAAATTGAGTAAGACTCAAAGCCCGACCACGGCAGAAGATAGAAAGAGAATGATAGTCATTCCCTATGCCTCAGCTATAGGTTCTATAAAGTATGCCATATTGTGTATCAGATCTATTGTATACCCTACACTGAGTTTGGCAAGGGTGTACAATAGTGATCTAGGAGTAGATCACCGAACAGCGGTCAAAATTATCCTTAGTGGAATAAGGATACGTTTCTCGATTATGGAGGTGACAAAAGGTTCGTCGTAAAGGTTACGTCGATGCAAGTTTTGACACTGATCCGGATGACTCTAAGTCTCAATCTGGATACATATTGAAAGTGGGAGCAATTAGCTAAAGTAGCTCCGTGCAGAGCATTGTAGACATTGAAATTTGCAAAATACATACGGATCTAAATTTGCCAGACCCGTTGAATAAACTTCTCTCACAAGCAAAACATGATCACACCTTAGTACTCTTTGGGTGTTAATCACATGGCGATGTGAACTAGATTACTGACTCTAGTAAACCCTTTGAGTGTTGGCCACATGGCGATGTGAACTATGGATATTAATCACATGGTGATGTGAACTATTGGTGTTAAATCACATGGCGATGTGAACTAGATTATTGACTCTAGTGCAAGTGGGAGACTGAAGGAAATATGCCCTAGAGGCAATAATAAAGTTGTTATTTATACATGTGTGAATACATAGACAAACAGAGTGTCACTAGTATGCCTCTACTTGACTAGCTCGTTGAATCAAAGATGGTTAAGTTTCCTAGCCATAGACATGAGTTGTCATTTGATTAACCGGATCACATCATTAGAGAATGATGTGATTGACTTGACCCATTCCGTTAGCTTAGCACTTGATCGTTTAGTATGTTGCTATTGCTTTCTTCATGACTTATACAGGTTCCTATGACTATGAGATTATGCAACTCCCGAATACCGGAGGAACACTTTGTGTGCTATCAAACGTCACAACGTAACTGGGTGATTATAAAGATGCTCTACAGGTGTCTCCGAAGGTGTTTGTTGGGTTGGCATAGATCGAGATTAGGATTTGTCACTCCGATTGTCGTAGAGGTATCTCTGGGCCCTCTCGGTAATGCACATCACTATAAGCCTTGCAAGCAATGTAACTAATGAGTTAGTTGCGGGATGATGCATTACGGAACAAGTAAAGAGACTTGCCGGTAACGAGATTGAACTAGGTATTGAGATACCGACGATCGAATCTCGGGCAAGTAACATACTGATGACAAAGGGAACAACGTATGTTGTTATGCGGTTTGACCGATAAAGATCTTCGTAGAATATGTAGGAGCCAATATGAGCATCCAGGTTCCGCTATTGGTTATTGACCGGAGACGTGTCTCGGTCATGTCTACATAGTTCTCGAACCCGTAGGGTCCGCACGCTTAACGTTTGGTGACGATCGGTATTATGAGTTTATGTGATTTGATGTACCGAAGGTTGTTCGGAGTCCCGGATGAGATCACGGACATGACGAGGAGTCTCGAAATGGTTGGGACGTAAAGATCGATATATTGGAAGGCTATATTCGGATATCGGAAAGGTTCCGAGTGGTTCGGGCATTTTTGGAGTACCGGGAGGTTACCGGAACCCCCCGGGAGAAGTTATGGGCCTTATGGGCCATAAGAAGGAAGCATGATACGTCCATTTTGCATCATGCTTTTATATCGATATTTATCGCATTATGGGCTGTTATTACACGTTATGTCACAATACTTATGCCTATTCTCTCTTATTTTACAAGGTTTACATAAGGAGGGAGAATGCCGGCAGCTGGAATTCTGGGCTGGAAAAGGAGCAAATATTAGAGACCTATTCTGCACAACTCCAAAAGTCCTGAAACTCCACGAAAGTTATTTTTGGAAATAATAAAAAATACTGAGCGGAAGAAATACGCCAGGGGGGCCACCACCTGTCCACGAGGGTGGGGGCGCGCCCTACCCCCCAGGGCGCGCCCCCTGCCTCGTGGGCCCCCTGTTGGCTCTCCGGTGGCCATCTTCTGCTATATGAAGTCTTTCGTCGAGAAAAAAAATCATAAGCAACCTTTCGGGACGAGACTCCGCCGCCACGAGGCGGAACCTTGGTGGAACCAATCTAGGGCTCCGGCAGAGCTCTTCTGCCGGGGACACTTCCCTCTGGGAGGGGGAAATCATCGCCATCGTCATCATCAACGCTCCTCTCATCGGGAGAGGGCAATCTCCATCAACATCTTCACCAGCACCATCTCCTCTCAAAACCCTAGTTCATCTCTTGTATCCAATTCTTGTCTCCAAGTCCGGGATTGGTACTAGTAGGTTGCTAGTAGTGTTGATTACTCCTTGTAGTTGATGCTAGTTGGTTTATTTGGTGGAAGATCATATGTTCAGATCCTATATGCATATTAATACCCCTCTGATTATGAACATGAATATGCTTTGTGAGTAGTTACGTTTGTTCCTAAGGACATGGGAGAAGTCTTGCTATTAGTAGTCATGTGAATTTGGCATTCGTTCGATATTTTGATGAGATGTATGTTGTCTATCCTCTAGTGGTGTTATGTGAACGTCGACTACATAACACTTCACCATTATTTGGGCCTAGAGGAAGGCATTGGGAAGTCATAAGTAGATGATGGGTTGCTAGAGTGACAGAAGCTTAAACCCTAGTTTATGCGTTGCTTCGTAAGGGGCTGATTTGGATCCATATGTTTCATGCTATGGTTAGGTTTACCTTAATACTTTTGTTGTAGTTGCGGATGCTTGCAATGGAGGTTAATCATAAGTGGGATGCTTGTTCAAGTAAGAACAGCACCCAAGCACCGGTCCACCCACATATCTAATTGTCAAAGTACCGAACGCGAATCATATGAACGTGATGAAAACTAGCTTGACGATAATTCCCATGTGTCCTCGGGAGCGCTTTTCTCTATATAAGAGTTTGTCCAGGCTTGTCCTTTGCTACAAAAAGGATTGGGCCACCTTTCTGCACTTAATTTACTTTTGTTACTTGTTGCTCGTTACAAATTATCCTATCACAAAACTATCTGTTACCACTTATTTCAGTACTTGCAGAGAATACCTTGCTGAAAACCGCTTATCATTTCCTTCTGCTCCTCGTTGGGTTCGACACTCTTACTTATCAAAAGGACTACGATAGATCCCCTATACTTGTGGGTCATCAAGACTCTTTTCTAGCGCCGTTGCCGGGGAGTGAAGCGCCTTTGGTAGGTGGAATTTGGTAAGGAAAATTTTATATAGTGTGCTGAAATTTACTGTCACTTGTTACTATGGAAAGTAATCCTCTGAGGGGCTTGTTCGGGGTATCTTCACCCCGACCAGTAGAGCAAAGCGTTGCTCCTCAACCTACTGAACCTACTGAAAATGAAAATGAGAATGAAAATGTTCACTTTGAGATTCCTTCGGGTATGTTAGAAAAACTGCTAGCTAATTCTTTTGCAGGAGATAGAACAAAGCATCCTGATGAGCACCTAATATATGTGGATGAAGTTTGTGGATTATTTAAGCTTGCAGGTGTACCCGGTGATGTTGTTAAGAGGAAGGTCTTCCCTTTATCTTTGAAGGGAGATGCATCGACATGGTATAGGCTATGTGATGATACGGGATCATGGAACTACAAACGATTGAAATTGGAATTTCATCAGAAATTTTATCCTATGCATCTTGTTCATCGTGATCGCAATTATATATATAATTTTTGGCCTCGCGAAGGAGAAAGCATCGCCCAAGCTTGGGGGAGGCTTAAATCAATGTTATATTCATGCCCCAATCATGAGCTCTCAAGAGAAATAATTATTCAAAGTTTTTATGCTCGGCTTTCTGATAACAATCGCACCATGCTCGATACTTCTTGTGCTGGCTCTTTTATGATGAAGACTATTGAATTCAAATGGAATTTATTGGATAGAATTAAACGCAACTCTGAAGATTGGGATCTCGACGAAGGTAAGGAGTCAGGTATGACACCTAAGTTTGATTGTGTTAAATCCTTTATGGATACCGATGTTTTCTGTAAATTTAGCACTAAATATGGACTTGACTCTGAGATAGTAGCTTCTTTCTGTGAATCTTTTGCTACTTATGTTCATCTCCCCAAGGAGAAGTGGTTTAAATATCATCCTCCCATAGAAGTAAAAGTAGCTACACCTACTAAAGTTGAAGAAAAAACTGTCACTTATAATGATCCTGTTGTTCCTACTTCTTATGTTGAGAAACCACCTTTCCCTATTAGAATAAAGGATCATGCTAAAGCTTCAACTGTGGTTCGTAAAAGCAATATTAGAACTTATACACCTCCTGAGCAGATTAAAGTTGAACCTAACATTGCTATTGTTAAAGATCTCTTGTCTAATAATATTGATGGGCATGTTATTGATTTCCGTGATGAAACTGCTAGAATTGCCAAACCCTGTGCTAAAGATGAACATAGACCTGTGGTAGGCATGCCTGTTATTTCTGTTAAAATAGGAGATCATTGTTATCATGGCTTATGTGATATGGGTGCTAGTGCTAGTGCCATACCTATTGACTTATACAAAGAAATTAAGCATGATATTGCACCTGCTGAGTTAGAAGATATTGATGTCACAATTAAACTTGCCAATAGAGATACTATTTCACCAATGGGAATTGTTAGAGATGTTGAAGTCTTGTGCGGGAAAACCAAATATCCTGCTGATTTTCTTGTTCTTGGTTCCCCACAAGATAGCTTTTGTCCCATTATATTTGGTAGACCCTTCTTGAACACCGTTAATGCTAAGATAGACTGCGAAAAGGATGTTGTTACTATTGGTTTGGGTGATTTGTCTCATGAGTTTAATTTCTCTAAATTTAGTAGACAACACCGTGAAGAGGAATTACCTAGTAAGGATGAAATTATTGGTCTTGCTTCTATTGCCGTACCTCCTAGTGATCCTTTAGAACAATATTTGTTAGACCATGAAAATGATATGTTTATGAATGAAAGAAGGGAAATAGATGAAGTGTTCTTTAAACAGGAACCTATCCTGAAACACAATTTGCCTGTTGAAATCCTGGGGGATCCTCCTCCACCCAAGGGTGATCCCGTGTTTGAGCTTAAACCGTTGCTTGATACTCTTAAATATGCTTATCTTGATGAAAAGAAGATATATCTTGTTATTATTAGTGCTAACCTTTCAGAGCATGAAGAAGAGAGATTATTGAAAACTCTGAAGAAGCACCGTGCTGCTATTGGATATACTCTTGATGATCTTAAGGGCATTAGTCCCACTCTATGCCAACATAAAATAAATTTGGAAGAAGATGCCAAACCAGTTCGTGATCATCAACGAAGGCTGAATCCTAAGATGAAAGAAGTGGTAAGAAAGGAAATACTAAAGCTCCTTGAGGAAGGTATAATTTATCCCGTTGCTGATAGTCAGTGGGTAAGTCCTGTCCATTGTGTCCCTAAGAAGGGAGGTATTACCGTCGTTCCTAATGATAAAGATGAATTGATTCCGCAAAGAATTATTACAGGTTATAGGATGGTAATTGATTTCCGCAAATTAAATAAGGCCACTAAGAAAGATCATTACCCCTTACCTTTTATCGATCAAATGCTAGAAATATTATCCAAACATACACATTTTTGCTTTCTAGATGGTTATTCTGGTTTCTCTCAAATACCTGTGTCAGCCAATGATCAATCAAAGACTACTTTTACTTGCCCTTTTGGTACTTTTGCTTATAGACGTATGCCTTTTGGTTTATGTAATGCACCTGCTACCTTTCAAAGATGCATGATGGCTATATTCTCTGACTTTTGTGAAAAGATTTGTGAGGTTTTCATGGACGATTTTTCCGTCTATGGATCCTCTTTTGATGATTGCTTGCGCAACCTTGATCGAGTTTTGCGGAGATGTGAAGAAACTAATCTTGTCTTGAATTGGGAAAAGTGCCACTTTATGGTTAATGAAGGTATTGTCTTGGGGCATAAAGTTTCTAAAAGAGGTATTGAGGTTGATAAAGCCAAGGTCGATGCTATTGAAAAGATGCCATGTCCCAAGGACATCAAAGGTATAAGAAGTTCCCTTGGTCACGCCGGATTTTATAGGAGGTTCATTAAGGACTTCTCAAGAATTTCTCGGCCTCTGACTAATTTATTACAAAAAGATATACCATTTGTCTTTGATGATGATTGTGTAGAAGCATTTGAAATACTTAAGAAAGCATTGATCTCTGCACCTATTGTTCAGCCACCTGATTGGAATTTACCCTTTGAAATTATGTGTGATGCTAGTGATGATGCTGTAGGTGTTGTTCTAGGGCAAAGAGTTGATAAGAAATTAAATGTTATTCAATATGCTAGTAAAACTCTAGACAATGCTCAGAGAAATTATGCTACAACTAAAAAAGAATTCTTAGCAGTTGTATTTGCTTGTGATAAGTTCAGACCTTATATTGTTGATTCTAAAGTGACTATTCACACGGATCATGCTGCTATTAAATATCTTATGGAAAAGAAAGATGCTAAACCTAGACTTATTAGATGGGTTCTCTTGCTACAAGAATTTGATTTGCATATTGTTGATAGAAAGGGAGCTGAGAACCCCGTGGCAGACAACTTGTCTAGGTTAGAAAATGTTCTTGATGACCCACTACCTATTGATGATAGCTTTCCTGATGAGCAATTAAATGTCATAAATGCCTCTCGCAGTACTCCGTGGTATGCTGATTATGCTAATTATATCGTGGCTAAATTTATACCACCTAGTTTCACATACCAGCAAAAGAAAAAGTTTTTCTATGATTTGAGACATTACTTTTCGGATGACCCACATCTTTATAAAGGAGTAGATGGTGTTATTAGACGTTGTGTACCTGAGCATGAACAGGAACAGATCCTACGCAAGTGTCACTCCGAAGTTTATGGAGGACACCACGCTGGAGATAGAACTGCACATAAGGTATTGCAATCCGGTTTTTATTGGCCTACTCTCTTCAAGGATGCCTGTAGGTTTGTCTTATCTTGTGATGAATGTCAAAGAATTGGTAATATTAGTAGACGTCAAGAAATGCCTATGAACTACTCACTCGTTATTGAACCATTTGATGTTTGGGGCTTTGATTTTATGGGACCTTTTCCTGCCTCTAATGGTTATACACATATTTTAGTTGTTGTTGATTACATTACTAAGTGGGTAGAAGCTATTCCAACTAGTAGTGCTGATTATAACACCTCTATTAAGATGCTTAAAGAAGTTATTTTTCCAAGGTTTGGAGTCCCTAGATATTTAATGACTGATGGTGGTTCACATTTTATTCATGGTGCTTTCCGTAAAAGCTTGCTAAGTATGATGTTAATCATAGAATTGCATCTCCTTATCACCCACAGTCTAGTGGTCAAGTAGAATTGAGTAATAGAGAGCTCAAATTAATTTTGCAAAAGACTGTCAATAGGTCTAGAAAGAATTGGTCCAAGAAACTTGATGATGCATTATGGGCCTATAGAACTGCATATAAAAATCCTATGGGTATGTCTCCGTATAAAATGGTTTATGGAAAAGCATGTCACTTACCTCTCGAACTAGAACATAAGGCTTATTGGGCTATTAAAGAGCTCAATTATGATTTCAAACTTGCCGGTGAGAAGAGGTTATTTGACATTAGCTCACTTGATGAATGGAGAACCCAAGCTTATGAAAATGCCAAGTTATTTAAATAAAAAGTTAAAAGATGGCATGACAAAAGGATACAAAAGCGTGAGTTTAATGTAGGTGATTATGTATTGCTATACAACTCTCGTTTAAGATTTTTTGCAGGAAAACTTCTCTCTAAATGGGAAGGCCCTTACGTTATCGAGGAGGTCTATCGTTCCGGTGCCATAAAAATCAACAACTTCGAAGGCACAAATCCGAAGGTGGTGAACGGTCAAAGAATCAAACATTGTATCTCAGGTAATCCCATAAATGTTGAAACCAATGTTATTGAAACCGTAACCCCGGAGGAATACATAAGGGACACTTTCCGGAACGTTTCAGACTCCGAAAAGGAATAGGTATGTGGTACAGTAAGTAAACCGACTCCAAAACAATTTTTATGGCAATATTTCTCCGTTTTGGTATATTTAGAAAAATAGAAAAATAAGAAGCAGTCCGGGAAGGACACGAGGGCTCCACGAGGGTGGAGGGCGCGCCCTACCCTACTGGGCGCGCCCCCTACCTCGTGGGCACCTCGTGTGCTCTCCGGACTCCGTTTTCTTGCACGATACGTATTTTGGTTGGTAAAAATTCATTATATAATCTCCCGAAGGTTTTGACCACCGTATCACGCAATTGTCCTCTGTTCTTGTTTTGAGCTGTTTCCTGTCAGGATTGTCAAGGCCAGGCATCATGTCGTCCCCCTCCTCCAACAATGGTGACAACGATGCTTGGCTAATGAAGATAGATCTGAAGAGGGAAGAACCCATGGAGATCAACAAGGATGATGGGATCAAGAAGGCCACGGAGGATCAAGCTCCGGCAGCAGAAGCCATCCTTCAACTTGATCACAATCTTCTTACCCCAACTGAGATCGAAGCTTTCAAGATGATTGAGTTAGCTCATATACAGAACAAGTATCTCGCACGTGAAAATATTTTGTTGAAGGAGCATATCGTCGCACTCAAGGGCATTATCCGCAAGCTGGAGTGCCTCTTACGCTCGATGTGCGACTATCCATCATCACCTCCACCTTCTTCACCAGCAAAGGAGACATAATCACATGGGTATGGGCACTCCCCTTGGCAACTGCCAAGCTTGGGGGAGGTGCCCCCGTGTCGTATCACCATCACACTCCTTTCTTTACCGTTTTTCTTAGTTCGACCCTATTAGTAGTATCTCGATCTAGTAGAATAAAGTTTTGGCATGATCTAGTTTTGAGTTTTGCTTTATGATCTCTCTATGTAATCGAGTCCGTGAGCTATATAATAAAGATTAGTGTTGAGTCAAGGGCTTGATTATCTTGCTATGATCTTGAGTGAATAAAAGAAAAGAGAAAAAGAATAAAAAGAAATAAAGATATCATATTGATCTTATTGAGAGTAATGACTTCACATAGAAAGAGTATGATGATTAAAAGTTGTTGGGAGTTGGCAAACATTAGCTTTGGTCATCGTTGCAATTAATAGGAAGTAATAAAGAAAGAGAGGTTTCACATATAAATATACTATCTTGGACATCTTTTATGATTGGGAGCACTCATTAAAATATGACATGCTAAAGAGTTGATGTTGGACAAGGAAGACAACGTAATGGGTTATGTTTTCTTATATCTGAGATAAAGTATATTGTCATGGATCATCCAACATGTTGAGCTTGCCTTTCCCCCTCATGCTAGCCAAATTCTTTGCACCAAGTAGAGATACTACTTGTGCTTCTGAAAACCCTTAACCCAGTTTTGCCATGAGAGTCCACCATATCTACCTATGGATTGAGTAAGATCCTCAAGTAAGTTGTCATCGGTGCAAGCAATAAAAATTGCTCTCTAAATATGTATGATTGATTGGTGTGGAGGAAATAAGCTTTATACGATCTTGTGATGTGGAAGAAATAAAAGCGACGGACTGCATAAGAAAGGTTCATATCACAAGTGGCAATATAAAGTGACGTTCTTTCGCATTAAGATTTTGTGCATCCAACCCTGAAAGCGCATGGCAACCTCTGCTTCCCTCTGCAAAGGGCCTATCTTTTATTATTATCTTCTTCCTTATGCAAGAGTCATGGTGATCTTCACCTTTCCTTTTTACATTTTATCCTTTGGCAAGCACAGGGTGTTGGAAAGATCCTGATAGATATATCTAATTGGATGTAAGCCAGCATGAGTTATTATTGTTGACATTACCCTTGAGGTAAAAGGTTGGGAGGCGAAACTATAAGCCCCTATCTTTCTCTGTGTCCGACTAAAACTCCATAACCATAAGTATTGCGTGAGTATTATCAATTATGAAAGATTAAATGATAGTTGAGTATGTGGACTTACTAGAAAGCTCTGACATAGACTCTTTCTGATGTTATGATAAATTGCAATTGCTTCAATGACTGAGATTATAGGTTGTTAGTTCTCAATAAAGTTTCTGATTCGTACTTTTACATTGTGAATAGATTATTACTTGAGCATAAGAAATCATATGACAATATCTATATATGTTGCTGTTATGAAAATAATCATGATGCCCTCATGTACGTATTTTATTTTATCGACACCTCTACCTCTAAACATGTGGACATATTTATCGTTATCGGCTTACGCTTGAGGACAAGCGAGGTCTAAGCTTGGGGGAGTTGATACGTCCATTTTGCATCATGCTTTTATATCGATATTTATCGCATTATGGGCTGTTATTACACGTTATGTCACAATACTTATGCATATTCTCTCTTATTTTACAAGGTTTACATAAGGAGGGAGAATGCCGGCAGCTGGAATTCTGGGCTGGAAAAGGAGCAAATATTAGAGACCTATTCTGCACAACTCCAAAAGTCCTGAAACTCCACGAAAGTTATTTTTGGAAATAATAAAAAATACTGAGCGGAAGAAATACGCCAGGGGGGCCACCACCTGTCCACGAGGGTGGGGGCGCGCCCTACCCCCCAGGGCGCGCCCCCCTGCTTCGTGGGCCCCCTGTTGGCTCTCCGGTGGCCATCTTCTGCTATATGAAGTCTTTCGTCGAGAAAAAAATCATAAGCAACCTTTCGGGACGAGACTCCGCCGCCACGAGGCGGAACCTTGGCGGAACCAATCTAGGGCTCCAGCAGAGCTGTTCTGCCGGGGACACTTCCCTCCGGGAGGGGGAAATCATCACCATCGTCATCACCAACGCTCCTCTCATCGGGAGAGGGCAATCTCCATCAACATTTTCACCAGCACCATCTCCTCTCAAAACCCTAGTTCATCTCTTGTATCCAATTCTTGTCTCCAAGTCCGGGATTGGTACTAGTAGGTTGCTAGTAGTGTTGATTACTCCTTGTAGTTGATGCTAGTTGGTTTATTTGGTGGAAGATCATATGTTCAGATCCTATATGCATATTAATACCCCTCTGATTATGAACATGAATATGCTTTGTGAGTAGTTACGTTTGTTCCTAAGGACATGGGAGAAGTCTTGCTATTAGTAGTCATGTGAATTTGGCATTCGTTCGATATTTTGATGAGATGTATGTTGTCTATCCTCTAGTGGTGTTATGTGAACGTCGACTACATAACACTTCACCATTATTTGGGCCTAGAGGAAGGCATTGGGAAGTCATAAGTAGATGATGGGTTGCTAGAGTGACAGAAGCTTAAACCCTAGTTTATGCGTTGCTTCGTAAGGGGCTGATTTGGATCCATATGTTTCATGCTATGGTTAGGTTTACCTTAATACTTTTGTTGTAGTTGCGGATGCTTGCAATGCAGGTTAATCATAAGTGGGATGCTTGTTCAAGTAAGAACAGCACCCAAGCACCGGTCCACCCACATATCTAATTATCAAAGTACCGAACGCGAATCATATGAACGTGATGAAAACTAGCTTGACGATAATTCCCATGTGTCCTCGGGAGCGCTTTTCTCTATATAAGAGTTTGTCCAGGCATGTCCTTTGCTACAAAAAGGATTGGGCCACCTTGCTGCACTTTATTTACTTTTGTTACTTGTTGCTCGTTACAAATTATCCTATCACAAAACTATCTGTTACCACTTATTTCAGTACTTGCAGAGAATACCTTGCTGAAAACCGCTTATCATTTCCTTCTGCTCCTCGTTGGGTTCGACACTCTTACTTATCAAAAGGACTACGATAGATCCCCTATACTTGTGGGTCATCAAAGCACACCAGCCCACAAGGGGCTGGTGCGCCCCCCTTGGGCAGGAGGCCGAATTGGAATAGGTTTGGGGGGGGGGGCTTTCTGTTGGGGAACGTAGTAATTTCAAAATTTTCCTACGCACACGCAAGATCATGGTGATGCATAGCAACGAGAGGGGAGAGTGTTGTCCACGTACCCTCGTAGACCGACAGCGGAAGCATTATCACAACGCGGTTGATGTAGTCGTACGTCTTCACGATCCGACCGATCAATTACCGAACGCACGGCACCTCCGAGTTCAGCACACGTTCAGCTTGATGACGTCCCTCGAACTCCGATCCAGCCGAGTGTTGAGGGAGAGTTATGTCAGCACGACAGCGTGGTGACGATGATGATGTTCTACCGACGCAGGGCTTCGACTAAGCTCCGCAACGATATTATCGAGGTGTAATATGGTGGAGGGGGGCACCGCACACGGCTAAAATATCGTATATCAACTTGTGTGTAGAGGTGCCCCCCTGCCCCGTATATAAAGGAGCAAGGGGGAGGCCGGCTGCCTTGGGTGCGCCAAGGAGAGGGGGGGAGTCCTCCTCCTAGTAGGAGTAGGACTCCCCTTTCCTAGTCCAACTAGGAAGAGAAGGGGGGAAGGAAAGAGAGGGAGAGGGAGAGGGAAAGAGGGGCTGCGCCCCCCTCCCCTAGTCCAATTAGGACTCCTCATGGGAGGGGGCGCGCCACCTCCTGGCTGCTGCCCTCTCTCTCCCCTCAAGGCCCACTAAGGCCCAATACTTCCCCGGGGGGTTTCGGTAACCCCTCCGGCACTCCGGTTTTATCCGAAACTTCTCCGGAACACTTCCGGTGTCCGAATATAGTCGTCCAATATATCAATCTTTATGTCTCGACCATTTCGAGACTCCTCGTCATGTCCGTGATCACATCCGGGACTCCGAACAACCTTCGGTACATCAAAATATATAAACTCATAATATAACTGTCATCGTAACGTTAAGCGTGCGGACCCTACGGGTTCGAGAACTATGTAGACATGACCGAGACACCTCTCCGGTCAATAACCAATAGCGGAACCTGGATGCTCATATTGGTTCCTACATATTCTATGAAGATCTTTATCGGTCAAACCGCATAACAACATACGTTGTTCCCTTTGTCATCGGTATGTTACTTGCCCGAGATTCGATCGTCGGTATCTCGATACCTAGTTCAATCTCGTTACCGGCAAGTCTCTTTACTCGTTCCGTAATACATCATCCCGCAACTAACTCATTAGTCACAATGCTTGCAAGGCTTATAGTGATATGCATTACCGAGTGGGCCCAGAGATAACTCTCCGACAATCAGAGTGACAAATCCTAATCTCGAAATACGCCAACCCAACAAGTACCTTTGGAGACACCTGTAGAGCACCTTTATAATCACCCATTTACGTTGTGACGTTTGGTAGCACACAAAGTGTTCCTCCGGTAAACGGGAGTTGCATAATCTCATAGTCATAGGAACATGTATAAGTCATGAAGAAAGCAATAGCAACATACTAAACGATCGGGTGCTAAGCTAACGGAATGGGTCAAGTCAATCACGTCATTCTCCTAATGAGGTGATCCCGTTAATCAAATGACAACTCATGTCTATGGCTAGGAAACAGAACCATCTTTGATTAACGAGCCAGTCAAGTAGAGGCATACTTGTGACACACTGTTTGTCTATGTATTCACACATGTATTATGTTTCCGGTTAATACAATTCTAGCATGAATAATAAACATTTATCATGATATAAGTAAATAAATAATACTTTATTATTGCCTCTAGGGCATATTTACTTTAGTCTCCCACTTGCACTAGAGTCAATAATCTAGATTACACAGTAATGATTCTTACACCCATGGAGTCTTGGTGCTGATCATGTTTTTCTCGTGGAAGAGGCTTAGTCAACGGGTCTGCAACATTCAGATCCGTATGTATCTTGCAAATTTCTATGTCTCCCACCTGGACTAAATCCCGGATGGAATTGAAGCGTCTTTTGATGTGCTTGGTTCTCTTGTGAAATCTGGATTCCTTTGCTAAGGCAATTGCACCAGTATTGTCACAAAAGATTTTCATTGGTCCCGATGCACTAGGTATGACACCTAGATCGGATATGAACTCCTTCATCTAGACTCCTTCATTTCCTGCTTCCGAAGCAGCTATGTACTCCGCTTCACACGTAGATCCCGCCACGACACTTTGCTTAGAACTGCACCAACTGACAGCTCCACCGTTCAATGTAAATACGTATCCGGTTTGCGATTTAGAATCGTCCGGATCAGTGTCAAAGCTTGCATCAACGTAACCACTTACGATGAGCTCTTTGTCACCTCCATAAACGAGAAACATATCCTTAGTCCTTTTCAGGTATTTCAGGATGTTCTTGACCGGTGCCCAGTGATCCACTCCTGGATTTGGTACCTCCCTGCTAAACTTATAGCAAGGCACACATCAGGTCTGGTACACAACATTGCATACATGATAGAGCCTATGGCTGAAGCATAGGGAACATCTTTCATCTTCTCTCTATCTTCTGCAGTGGTCGGGCATTGAGTCTTACTCAATCTCACACCTTGTAGTACAGGCAAGAACCCTTTCTTTGCTTGATCCATTTTGAACTTCTTCAAAACTTTCTCAAGGTATGTGCTTTGTGAAAGTCCTATTAAGCGTCTTGATCTATCTCTATAGATCTTAATGCCTAATATATATGCAGCTTCACCGAGGTCTTTCATTTAAAAACTCTTATTCAAGTATGCCTTTATGCTATCCAGAAATTCTATATCATTTCCAATCAGCAATATGTCATCCACATATAATATCAGAAATGCTACTGAGCTCCCACTCACTTTCTTGTAAATACAGGCTTCTCCAAAAGTGTGTATAAAACCAAATGCTTTGATCACACTATCAAAGCGTTTATTCCAACTCCGAGAGGCTTGCACCAGTCCATAAATGGATCGCTGGAGCTTGCACACTTTGTTAGCTCCCTTTGGATCGACAAAACCTTCCGGTTGCATCATATACAACTCTTCTTCCAGAAATCCATTCAGGAATGCAGTTTTGACATCCATTTGCCAAATTTCATAATCATAAAATGCGGCAATTGCTAACATGATTCGGACAGACTTAATCATCGCTACGGGTGAGAAGGTCTCATCGTAGTCAATCCCTTGAACTTGTCGAAAACCTTTCGCAACAAGTCGAGCTTTATAGACAGTAACATTACCATCAGCGTCAGTCTTCTTCTTGAAGATCCATTTATTTTCAATGGCTTGCCGACCATCGGGCAAGTCAACCAAAGTCCATACTTTGTTCTCATACATGGATCCCATCTCGGATTTCATGGCTTCAAGCCATTTTGTGGAATCTGGGCTCACCATCGCTTCTTCATAGTTCGTAGGTTCGTCATGGTCTAGTAACATAACCTCCAGGACAGGATTACCGTACCACTCTGGTGCGGATCTTGATCTGGTTGACCTACGAGGTTCAGTAATAACTTGATCTGAAGTTTCATGATCATTATCATTAACTTCCTCACTAATTGGTGTAGGTGTCGCAGAAACTGATTTCTGTGATGATCTACTTTCCAATAAGGGAGCAGGTACAGTTACCTCATCAAGTTCTACTTTCCTCCCACTCACTTCTTTCGAGAGAAACTCCTTCTCTAGAAAGGATCCATTCTTAGCAAGGAATATCTTGCCTTCGGATCTGTGATAGAAGGTGTACCCAACAGTCTCCTTTGGGTATCCTATGAAGACACATTTCTCCGATTTAGGTTCGAGCTTATCAGGTTGAAGTTTCTTCACATAAGCATCGCAACCCCAAACTTTAAGATACGACAACTTTGGTTTCTTGCCAAACCATAGTTCATAAGGCGTCGTCTCAACGGATTTCGATGGTGTCCTATTTAGAGTGAATGCAGCCGTCTCTAAAGCATAACCCCAAAACGATAGCGGTAAATCAGTAAGAGACATCATAGATCGCACCATATCTAATAAAGTACGATTACGACGTTTGGACACACCATTACGCTGTGGTGTTCCGGGTGGCGTGAGTTGCGAAACTATTCCGCATTGTTTCAAATGTAGGCCAAACTCGTAACTCAAATATTCTCCTCCACGATCAGATCGTAGGAATTTTATTTTCTTGTGACGATGATTTTCAACTTCACTCTGAAATTCTTTGAACTTTTCAAATGTTGCAGACTTATGTTTCATTAAGTAGATATACCCATATCTGCTCAAATCATCTGTGAAGGTGAGAAAATAACGATATCCGCCACGAGCCTCAATATTCATTGGACCATATACATCTGTATGTATGATTTCCAACAAATCTGTTGCTCTCACAATAGTTCCGGAGAACGGTGTTTTGGTCATCTTGCCCATGAGGCACGGTTCGCAAGTACCAAGTGATTCATCATCAAGTGATTCCAAAAGTCCATCAGTATGGAGTTTCTTCATGCGCTTTACACCGATATGACCCAAACGGCAGTGCCACAAATAAGTTGCACTGTCATTATCAACTCTGCATCTTTTGGCTTCGACATTATGAATATGTGTATCACTACTATCGAGATTCATTAAAAATAGACCACTCTTCAAGGGTGCATGACCATAAAAGATATTATTTATATAAATAGAACAACCATTATTCTCTGATTTAAATGAATAACCGTCTCGCATTAAACAAGATCCAGATATAATGTTCATGCTCAACGCTGGCACCAAATAACAATTATTTAGGTCTAAAACTAATCCCGAAGGTAGATGTAGAGGTAGCGTGCCGACGGCGATCACATCGACTTTGGAACAATTTCCCTCGCGCATCGTCACCTCGTCCTTAGCCAATCTTCGCTTAATCCGCAGCCCCTGTTTCGAGTTGCAAATATTAGCAACAGAACCAGTATCAAATACCCAGGTGCTACTACGAGTATTAGTAAGGTACACATCAATAACATGTATATCACATATACCTTTGTTAACCTTGCCATCCTTCTTTTCCGCCAAATACTTGGGGCAGTTCCGCTTCCAGTGACCAGTCTGCTTACAGTAGAAGCACTCAGTTTCAGGCTTAGGTCCAGACTTGGATTTCTTCTCCTGAACAGCAACTTGCTTGTTGTTCTTCTTGAAGTTCCCCTTCTTCTTCCCTTTGCCCTTTTTCTTGAAACTAGTGGTTTTACTGACCATCAACACTTGATGCTCCTTTTTGATTTCTACCTCCGCTGCCTTTAGCATTGCGAAGAGCTCGGGAATTGTCTTATTCATCCCTTGCATGTTATAGTTCATCATGAAGCTCTTGTAGCTTGGTGGCAGTGATTGAAGAATTCTGTCAATGACGCTATCATCCGGAAGATTAACTCCCAGTTGAATTAAGTGATTATTATACCCAGACATTTTGAGTATATGCTCACTGACAGAACTATTCTCTTCCATCTTGCAGCTGTAGAACTTATTGGAGACTTCATATCTCTCAATCCGGGCATTTGCTTGAAATATTAACTTCAACTCCTGGAACATCTCATATGCTCCATGACGTTCAAAACGTCGTTGAAGGCCCGGTTCTAAGCCGTAAAGCATGGCACACTGAACTATTGAGTAGTCATCAGATTTGCTCTGCTAGACATTCATAACATCTGGCGTTGCTCTTGCAGGAGGCCTGGCACCTAGCGGTGCTTCTAGGACGTAATTCTTCTGTGCAGCAATGAGGATAATCCTCAAGTTACGGACCCAGTCCGTGTAATTGCTACCATCATCTTTCAACTTAGCTTTCTCAAGGAACGCATTAAAATTCAACGGAAAAACAGCATGGGCCATTTATCTACAATTAACATAGACAAGCAAGATACTATTAGGTACTAAGTTCATGATAAATTTAAGTTCAATTAATCATATTACTTAAGAACTCCCACTTAGATAGACATCCCTCTAATCATCTAAGTGATTACGTGATCCAAATCAACTAAACCATGTCCGATCATCACGTGAGATGGAGTAGTTTCAATGGTGAACATCACTATGTTGATCATATCTACTATATGATTCACGCTCGACCTTTCGGTCTCCATGTTCCGAGGCCATATCTGCATATGCTAGGCTCGTCAAGTTTAACCTGAGTATTCCGCGTGTGCAACTGTTTTGCACCCGTTGCATTTGAACATAGAGCCTATCACACCCGATCATCACGTGGTGTCTCAGCACGAAGAACTTTCACAATGGTGCATACTCAGGGAGAACACTTTTATCTCAAAATTTTAGTGAGAGATCATCTTATAATGCTACCGTCAATCAAAGCAAGATAAGATGCATAAAAGATTAACATCACATGCAATCAATATAAGTGATATGATATGGCCATCATCATCTTGTGCTTGTGATCTCCATCTCCGAAGCACCGTCATGATCACCATCGTCACCGGCGCGACACCTTGATCTCCATCGTAGTATCGTTGTCGTCTCGCCAACTTATTGCTTTTACGACTATCGCTACCGCTTAGTGATAAAGTAAAACAATTACATGGCGATTGCATTGCATACAATAAAGCGACAACCATATGGCTCCTGCCAGTTGCCGATAACTCGGTTACAAAACATGATCATCTCATACAATAAAATATAGCATCATGTCTTGACCATATCACATCACATCATGCCCTGCAAAAACAAGTTAGACGTCCTCTACTTTGTTGTTGCAAGTTTTACGTGGCTGCTACGGGCTTAGCAAGAACCGTTCTTACCTACGCATCAAAACCACAACGATAGTTTGTCAAGTTGGTGCTGTTTTAACCTTCGCAAGGACCGGGCGTAGCCACACTCGGTTCAACTAAAGTGAGAGAGACAGACACCCGCCAGTCACCTTTAAGCAACGAGTGCTCCCGACGGTAAAACCAGTCTCGCGTAAGCGTACGCGTAATGTCGGTCCGGGCCGCTTCCTCTCACAATACCGCTGAACCAAAGTATGACATGCTGGTAAGCAGTATGACTTATATCGCCCACAACTCACTTGTGTTCTACTCGTGCATAGCATCAACGCATAAAACCAGGCTCGGATGCCACTGTTGGGGAACGTAGTAATTTCAAAATTTTCCTACGCACACGCAAGATCATGGTGATGCATACTAACAAGAGGGGAGAGTGCTGTCCACGTACCCTCGTAGACCGACAGCGGAAGCGTTATCACAACGCGGATGATGTAGTCGTACGTCTTCACGATCCGACCGATCAAGTACCGAACGCACGGCACCTCCGAGTTCAGCACACGTTCAGCTCGATGACGTCCCTCGAACTCCGATCCAGCCGAGTGTTGAGGGAGAGTTATGTCAGCACGACAGCGTGGTGACGATGATGATGTTCTACCGACGCAGGGCTTCGACTAAGCTCCGCAACGATATTATCGAGGTGTAATATGGTGGAGGGGGGCACCGCACACGGCTAAAATATCGTATATCAACTTGTGTGTAGAGGTGCCCCCTGCCCCCGTATATAAAGGAGCAAGGGGGAGGCAGGCTACCTTGGGTGCGCCAAGGAGAGGGGGGAGTCCTCCTCCTAGTAGGAGTAGGACTCCCCTTTCCTAGTCCAACTAGGAAGAGAAGGGGGAAGGAAAGAGAGGGAGAGGGAGAGGGAAAGAGGGGCTGCGCCCCCCTTCCCTAGTCCAATTAGGACTCCTCATGGGAGGGGGCGCGCCACATCCTGGCTGCTGCCCTCTCTCTCCCCTCAAGGCCCACTAAGGCCCAATACTTCCCCGGGGGGTTCCGGTAACCCCTCCGGCACTCCGGTTTTATCTGAAACTTCTCCGGAACACTTCCGGTGTCCGAATATAGTCGTCCAATATATCAATCTTTATGTCTCGACCATTTCGAGACTCCTCGTCATGTCCGTGATCACATCTGGGACTCCGAACAACCTTCGGTACATCAAAACATATAAACTCATAATATAACTGCCATCGTAACGTTAAGCGTGCGGACCCTACGGGTTCGAGAACTATGTAGACATGACCGAGACACCTCTCCGGTCAATAACTAATAGCGGAACCTGGATGCTCATATTGGTTCCTACATATTCTACGAAGATCTTTATCGGTCAAACCGCATAACAACATACGTTGTTCCCTTTGTCATCGGTATGTTACTTGCCCGAGATTCAATCGTCGGTATCTCGATACGTAGTTCAATCTCGTTACCGGCAAGTCTCTTTACTCGTTCCGTAATACATCATCCCACAAATAACTCATTAGTCACAATGCTTGCAAGGCTTATAGTGATATGCAGTACCGAGTGGGCCCAGAGATACCTCTCCGACAGTCGGAGTGACAAATCCTAATCTCGAAATACGCCAACCCAACAAGTACCTTTGGAGACACCTGTAGAGCACCTTTATAATCACCCATTTACGTTGTGACGTTTGGTAGCACACAAAGTGTTCCTCCGGTAAACGGGAGTTGCATAATCTCATAGTCATAGGAACATGTATAAGTCATGAAGAAAGCAATAGCAACATACTAAATGATCGGGTGCTAAGCTAACGGAATGGGTCAAGTCAATCACGTCATTCTCCTAATGAGGTGATCCCGTTAATCAAATGACAACTCATGTCTATGCCTAGGAAACATAACCATCTTTGATTAACAAGCTAGTCAAGTAGAGGCATACTAGTGACACACTGTTTGTCTATGTATTCACACATGTATTATGTTGCCGGTTAATACAATTCTAGCATGAATAATAAACATTTATCATGATATAAGGAAATAAATAATACTTTATTATTGCCTCTAGGGCATATTTCCTTCACTTTCCTTCTCTCATATTCCTCCTTCCCTTCCTCTCCTGCTCCAACTAGGGAAAGGGGGGAATCCTACTCCCGGTGGGAGTAGGACTCCCCTAGGGCGCGCCATAGAGAGGGTCGGACCCTTCCCTCCTCCACTCCTTTATATACGGGGGAGGGGGGCACCCCATGGATACACAAGTTGATCAGTTGATCTTTTAGCTGTGTGCGGTGCCCCCCTCCACCATAATCCACCTCGGTCATATCGTAGCGGTGCTTAGGCGAAGCCCTGCGTCGGTAGCATCATCATCACCGTCATCATGCCGTCGTGCTGATGGAACTCTCCCTCGAAGCTCTGCTAGATCGTGAGTTCGTGGGACGTCACCGAGCTGGACGTGTGCTGAACTCGGAGGTGTCGTGCGTTCGGTACTTGGATCGGTCGGATCATGAAGACATACGACTACATCAACCATGTTGTCATAACGCTTCCGCTTACGGTCTATGAGGGTACGTGGATGACACTCTCCTCTCTCATTGCTATGCATCACCATGATCTTGCGTGTGCGTAGGAATTTTTTTGAAATTACTACGTTCCCCAACACAAAACATACATCAAGTAGATCATTTGAATATATCCCATTGTCACCACAGATAAGCACATCAAGACATACATCAAGTGTTCTCAAATCCTTAAAGACTCAATCCGATAAGATAACTTCAAAGGGAAAACTCAATCCATTACAAGAGAGTAGAGGGGGAGAAACATCATAAGATCCAACTATAATAGCAAAGCTCGCGATACATCAAGATCGTACCACCTCAAGAACACGAGAGAGAGAGATAGAGAGAGAGATCAAACACATAGCTACTGGTACATACCCTCAGCCCCGAGGGTGAACTACTCCCTCCTCATCATGGAGCTTACCGGGATGATGAAGATGGCCACCGGTGAAGGATTCCCCCTCCGGCAGGGTGCCGGAACAGGGTCCCGATTAGTTTTTCGTGGCTACAGAGGCTTGCGGCGATGGAACTCCCGATCTCGGTTATGTTCTGGAGGTTTCTGTATATATAAGAGGTTTTGGCGTCGAGAGCAAGTCAGGGGGGTCTCCGGGCTGTCCCGAGGTAGGGGGCGCGCCCAGGGGGGTGGCCGCGCCTCCCACCCTCGTGGGCAGCCCGGGACTCTTCTGGCCCAACTCTTTTACTCCATGGCCTTCTTCTGGTCCAAAAATAAGCTCCGTCAAGTTTCAGGTCAATTGGACTCCGTTTGGTTTTCCTTTTCTGCGATACTCAAAAACAAGGAAAAAACAGAAACTGGCACTGGGCTCTAGGTTAATAGGTTAGTCCCAAAAATCATATAAAATAGCATATAAATGCATATAAAACATCCTAGATGGATAATATAATAGCATGGAACAATTAAAATTATAGATACGTTGGAGACGTATCAAGCATCCCCAAGCTTAATTCCTGCTCGTCCTCGAGTAGGTAAATGATAAAACAGAATTTTTGATGTGGAATGCTAACTAACATATTTATCAATGTAATCTTCTTTATTGTGACAAGAATATTCAGATCCATAAGATTCAAAACAAAAGTTTAATATTGACATGAAACAATAATACTTCAAGCATACTAACAAAGCAATCATGTCTTCTCAAAATAACATGGCCAAAGCAAGCTATCCCTACAAAATAATATAGTCTGGCTATGCTCTATCTTCATCACACAAAATATTTAAATCATGCACAACACTGATGACAAGCCAAGCAATTGTTTCGTACTTTTCATGTTCTCAAAGATTTTCAATCTTCACGCAATACATGAGCGTGAGCCACGGACATAGTGAAGGAAATATGCCCCAGAGGCAATAATAAAGTTATTATTTATTTCCTTATTTCATGATAAATGTTTATTATTCATGCTAGAATTGTATTAACCGAAAACATAATACTTGTGTGAATACATAGACAAACAGAGTGTCACTAGTATGCCTCTACTTGACTAGCTCGTTGATCAAAGATGGTTATGTTTCCTAGCCATAGACATGAGTTGTCATTTGATTAACGGGATCACATTATTAGGAGAATGATGTGATTGACTTGACCCATTCTGTTAGCTTAGCACTTGATCGTTTAGTATGTTGCTATTGCTTTCTTCATGACTTATACATGTTCCTATGACTATGAGATTATGCAACTCCCGTTTACCGGAGGAACACTTTGTGTGCTACCAAACGTCACAACGTAACTGGGTGATTATAAAGGTGCTCTACAGGTGTCTCCGAAGGTACTTGTTGGGTTGGCGTATTTCGAGATTAGGATTTGTCACTCCGATTGTCGGAGAGGTATCTCTGGGCCCTCTCGGTAATGCACATCACTTAAGCCTTGCAAGCATTGCAACTAAAGAGTTTGTTGCAAGATGATGTATTACGGAACGAGTAAAGAGACTTGCCGGTAACGAGATTGAACTAGGTATTGAGATACCGACGATCGAATCTCGGGCAAGTAACATACCGATGACAAAGGGAACAACGTATGTTGTTATGCGGTCTGACCGATAAAGATCTTCGTAGAATATGTGGGAGCCAATATGAGCATCCAGGTTCCGCTATTGGTTATTGACCGGAGACGTGTCTCGGTCATGTCTACATAGTTCTCGAACCCGTAGGGTCCGCACGCTTAACGTTACGATGACAGTTATATTATGAGTTTATATGTTTTGATGTACCAAAGGTTGTTCGGAGTCCCGGATGTGATCACGGACATGACGAGGAGTCTCGAAATGGTCGAGACATAAAGATCGATATATTGGACGACTATATTCGGACACCGTAAATGTTCCGGGTGATTTCGGAGAAAACCGGAGTGCCGGAGGGTTACCGGAACCCCCCCCCGGGAGAAGTAATGGGCCTTATGGGCCTTAGTGGAGAGAGAGAGGGGCAGCCAGGAGGGGCCGAGCGCCCCCTCCCCCTCTGGTCCGAATTGGACTAGGAGAGGGGGGGGCGACGCCCCCCTTTCCTTCTCCCTCTCCCCCTTCCTGCCCCCCTCCTAGTAGGAGTAGGAAAGAGGGGAGTCCTACTCCTACTAGGAGGAGGACTCCTCCTCCTGGCGCGCCAACAAGGGCCGGCCGGCCTCCCCCTTGCTCCTTTATATACGGGGGCAGGGGGGCACCCCATAGACACAACAATTGATCTCTTAGCCGTGTGCGGTGCCCCCTTCCACCATATTACACCTCGATAATATCGTAGCGGTGCTTAGGCGAAGCCCTGCGTCGGTAGAACATCATCATCGTCACCACGTCGTCGTGCTGACGAAACTCTCCCTCAACACTCGGCTAGATCAGAGTTCGAGGGACGTCATCGAGCTGAACGTGTGCTGAACTCGGAGGTGCCGTGCGTTCGGTACTTGATCGGTCGGATCGTGAAGACGTATGACTACATCAACCGCGTTGTGTTAATGCTTCCGCTTTCGGTCTACGAGGGTACGTGGACAACACTCTCCCCTCTCGTTGCTATGCATCACCATGATCTTGCGTGTGCGTAGGAATTTTTTTGAAATTACTACGTTCCCCAACAGTGGCATCCGAGCCTAGTTTTATGCATTGATGGTATGCACGAGTAGAACACAAGTGAGTTGTGGGCGATATAATCATACTACTTACCAGCATGTCATACTTTGGTTCGACGGTATTGTGAGATGAAGCGGCCCGGACCGACATTACGCGTACGCTTACGCGAGACTGGTTTCACCGTTGCGAGCACTCGTTGCTTAAAGGTGACCGGCGGGTGTCTGTCTCTCTCACTTTAGTTGAACCGAGTGTGGCTACGCCCGGTCCTTGCGAAGGTTAAAACAGCACCAACTTGACAAACTATCGTTGTGGTTTTTGATGCGTAGATAAGAACGGTTCTTGCTAAGCCCGTAGCAGCCACGTAAGACTTGCAACAACAAAGTAGAGGACGTCTAACTTGTTTTTGCAGGGCATGTTGTGATGTGATATGGTCAAGACATGATGCTGAATTTTATTGTATGAAATGATCATGTTTTGTAACCGAGTTATCGGCAACTGGCAGGAGCCATATGGTTGTCGCTTTATTGTATGCAATGCAATCGCCATGTAATTGTTTTACTTTATCACTAAGCGGTAGCGATAGTCGTAGAAGCAATAGTTGGCGAGATGACAACGATGCTTCGATGGAGATCAAGGTGTCACGCCGATGACGATGGTGATCATGACGGTGCTTCGGAGATGGAGATCACAAGCACAAGATGATGATGGCCATATCATATCACTTATATTGATTGCATGTGATGTTTATCTTTTATGCATCTTATCTTGCTTTGATTGACGGTAGCATTATAAGATGATCCTTCACTAAATTATCAAAGTACAAGTGTTCTCCCTGAGTATGCACCGTTGCAAAAGTTCTTCGTGCTGAGACACCACGTGATGATCGGGTGTGATAGGCTCTACGTTCAAATACAACGGGTGCAAAACAGTTGCACACGCGGAATACTCAGGTTAAACTTGACGAGCCTAGCATATAACAGATATGGCCTCGGAACACGGAGACCGAAAGGTCGAGCGTGAATCATATAGTAGATATGATCAGCATAGTGATGTTCACCGTTGAAACTACTCCATCTCACGTGATGATTGGACATGGTTTAGTTGATATGGATCACGTGATCACTTAGAGGATTAGAGGGATGTCTATCTAAGTGGGAGTTCTTAAGTAATATGATTAATTGAACTTGAATTTATCTTGAACTTAGTACCTGATAGTATTTTGCTTGTCTATGTTAATTGTAGGTAGATGGCCCGTGCTGTTGTTCCGTTGAATTTTAATGCGTTCCTTGAGAAAGCAAAGTTGAAAGATGATGGTAGCAATTACACGGACTAGGTCCGTAACTTGAGGATTATCCTCATTGCTGCACAGAAGAATTACGTCCTGGAAGCACCGCTAGGTGCCAGGCCTGCTGCAGGAGCAACACCAGATGTTATGAACGTCTGGCAGAGCAAAGCTGATGACTACTCGATAGTTCAGTGTGCCATGCTTTACGGCTTAGAACCGGGTCTTCAACGACATTTTGAACGTCATGGAGCATATGAGATGTTCCAGGAGTTGAAGTTAATATTTCAAGCAAATGCCCGGATTGAGAGATATGAAGTCTCCAATAAGTTCTACAGCTGCAAGATGGAAGAGAATAGTTCTGTCAGTGAGCATATACTCAAAATGTCTGGGTATAACAATCACTTGATTCAACTGGGAGTTAATCTTCCGGATGATAGCGTCATTGACAGAATTCTTCAATCACTGCCACCAAGCTACAAGAGCTTCGTGATGAACTATAATATGCAAGGGATGAATAAGACGATTCCCGAGATCTTCGCAATGCTAAAGGCTGCGGAGGTAGAAATCAAAAAGGAGCATCAAGTGTTGATGGTCAATAAGACCACTAGTTTCAAGAAAAAGGGTAAAGGGAAGAAAAAGGGGAACTTCAAGAAGAACAGCAAACAAGTTGCTACTCAGGAGAAGAAACCCAAGTCCGGACCTAAGCCTGAGACTGAGTGCTTCTACTGCAAGCAGACTGGTCACTGGAAGCGGAACTGCCCCAAGTATTTGGCGGATAAGAAGGATGGCAAGGTGAATAAAGGTATATGTGATATACATGTTATTGATGTGTACCTTACTAATGCTCGCAGTAGCATCTGGGTATTTGATACTGGTTCTGTTGCTAATATTTGCAACTCGAAACAGGGGCTACGGATTAAGAGAAGATTGGCTAAGGACGAGGTGACGATGCACGTGGGAAATGGTTCCAAAGTCGATGTGATCGCGGTCGGCACGCTACCTCTACATCTACCTTCGGGATTAGTTTTAGACCTAAATAATTGTTATTTGGTGCCAGCGTTAAGCATGAACATTATGTCTGGATCTTGTTTGATGCGAGACGGTTATTCATTTAAATCAGAGAATAATGGTTGTTCTATTTATATGAGTAATATCTTTTATGGTCATGCACCCTTGAAGAGTGGTCTATTTTTGTTGAATCTCGATAGTAGTGATACACATATTCATAATATTGAAGCCAAAAGATGCAGAGTTGATAATGATAGTGCAACTTATTTGTGGCACTGCCGTTTAGGTCATATCGGTGTAAAGCGCATGAAGAAACTCCATACTGATGGACTTTTGGAACCACTTTATTATGAATCACTTGGTACTTGCGAACCGTGCCTAATGGGCAAGATGACTAAAACACCGTTCTCCGGAACTATGGAGAGAGCAACAGATTTGTTGGAAATCATACATACAGATGTATGTGGTCCGATGAATATTGAGGCTCGTGGCGGATATCGTTATTTTCTCACCTTCACAGATGATTTGAGCAGATATGGGTATATCTACTTAATGAAACATAAGTCTGAAACATTTGAAAAGTTCAAAGAATTTCAGAGTGAAGTTGAAAATCATCGTAACAAGAAAATAAAGTTTCTACGATTAGATCGTGGAGGAGAATATTTGAGTTACGAGTTTGGTCTACATTTGAAACAATGCGGAATAGTTTCGCAACTCACGCCACCCGAAACACCACAACGTAATGGTGTGTCCGAACGTCGTAATCGTACTTTACTAGATATGATGCGATCTATGATGTCTCTTACTGATTTACCGCTATCGTTTTGGGGTTATGCTTTAGAGACGACTGCATTCACGTTAAATAGGGCACCATCAAAATCCGTTGAGACGACGCCTTATGAACTGGGGTTTAGCAAGAAACCAAAGTTGTCGTTTCTTAAAGTTTGGGGCTGCGATGCTTATGTGAAAAAACTTAAACCTGATAAGCTCGAACCCAAATCGGAGAAATGTGTCTTCATAGGATACCCAAAGGAGACTATTGGGTACACCTTCTATCACAGATCCGAAGGCAAAACTTTTGTTGCTAAATTCGGAAATTTTCTGGAGAAGGAGTTTCTCTCGAAAGAAGTGAGTGGGACGAAAGTAGAACTTGATGAGGTAACTGTACCTGCTCCCTTATTGGAAAGTAGATCATCACAGAAACCAGTTTCTGCGACACCTACGCCAATTAGTGAGGAAGTTAATGATGATGATCATGAAACTTCAGATCAAGTTATTATTGAACCTCGTAGATCAACCAGAGTAAGATCCGCACCAGAGTGGTACGGTAATCCTGTTCTGGAGGTTATGTTACTAGACCATGACGAACCTACGAACTATGAAGAAGCGATGGTGAGCCCAGATTCCGCAAAATGGCTTGAGGCCATGAAATCCGAGATGGGATCCATGTATGAGAACAAAGTATGGACTTTGGTTGACTTGCCCGATGATCGGCAAGCCATTGAAAATAAATGGATCTTCAAGAAGAAGACTGACGCTGACGGTAATGTTACTGTCTATAAAGCTCGACTTGTTGCGAAAGTTTTTCGACAAGTTCAAGGGATTGACTACGATGAGACCTTCTCACCCGTAGCGATGCTTAAGTCTGTCCGAATCATGTTAGCAATTGCCGCATTTTATGATTATGAAATTTGGCAAATGGATGTCAAAACTGCATTCCTGAATGGATTTCTGGAAGAAGAGTTGTATATGATGCAACCGGAAGGTTTTGTCGATCCAAAGGAAGCTAACAAAGTGTGCAAGCTCCAGCGATCCATTTATGGACTGGTGCAAGCCTCTCGGAGTTGGAATAAACGCTTTGATAGTGTGATCAAACCATTTGGTTTTATACAGACTTTTGGAGAAGCCTGTATTTACAAAAAAGTGAGTGGGAGCTCTGTAGCATTTCTGATATTATATGTGGATGACATATTGCTGATTGGAAATGATATAGAATTTCTGGATAGCATAAAGGGATACTTGAATAAGAGTTTCTCAATGAAAGACCTCGGTGAAGCTGTGTATATATTGGGCATCAAGATTTATAGAGATAGATCAAGACGCTTAATTGGACTTTCACAAAGCACATACCTTGACAAAGTTTTGAAAAAGTTCAAAATGGATCAAGCAAAGAAAGGTTCTTGCCTGTGTTACAAGGTGTGAAATTGAGTAAGACTCAATGCCCGACCACCGCAGAAGATAGAGAGAAGATGAAAGATGTTCCCTATGCTTCAGACATAGGCTCTATCATGTATGCAATGCTGTGTACCAGACCTGATGTATGCCTTGCTATAAGTCTAGCAGGAAGGTACCAAAGTAATCCAGGAGTGGATCACTGGACAGCGGTCAAGAACATCCTGAAATACCTGAAAAGGACTAAGGATATGTTTCTCGTTTATGGAGGTGACAAAGAGCTCGTCGTAAATGGTTACGTCGATGCAAGCTTTGACACTGATCCGGACGATTCTAAATCGCAAACCGGATACGTGTTTACATTGAACGGTGGAGCTGTCAGTTGGTGCAGTTCTAAACAAAGCGTCGTGGCGGGATCTACGTGTGAAGCGGAGTACATAGCTGCTTCGGAAGCAGCAAATAAAGGAGTCTGGATGAAGGAGTTCATATCCGATCTAGGTGTCATACCTAGTGCATCGGGTCCAATGAAAATCTTTTGTGACAATACTGGTGCAATTGCCTTAGCAAAGGAATCCAGATTTCACAAGAGAACCAAGCACATCAAAAGACGCTTCAATTCCATCCGGGACTTAGTCCAGGTGGGAGATATAGAAATTTGCAAGATACATACGGATCTGAATGTTGCAGACCCGTTCACTAAGCCTCTTCCACGAGCAAAACATGATCAGCACCAAGGCTCCATGGGTGTAAGAATCATTACTGTGTAATCTAGATTATTGACTCTAGTGCAAGTGGGAGACTGAAGGAAATATGCCCTAGAGGCAATAATAAAGTTATTATTTATTTCCTTATTTCATGATAAATGTTTATTATTCATGCTAGAATTGTATTAACCGGAAACATAATACTTGTGTGAATACATAGACAAACAGAGTGTCACTAGTATGCCTCTACTTGAGTAGCTCGTTGATCAAAGATGTTTATGTTTCCTAGCCATAGACACGAGTTGCCATTTGATTAATGGGATCACATTATTAGGAGAATGATGTGATTGACTTGACCCATTCCGTTAGCTTAGCACTTGATCGTTTAGTATGTTGCTATTGCTTTCTTCATGACTTATACATGTTCCTATGACTATGAGATTATGAAACTCCCGTTTACCGGAGGAACACTTTGTGTGCTACCAAACGTCACAACGTAACTGGGTGATTATAAAGGTGCTCTACAGGTGTCTCCGAAGGTACTTGTTGGGTTGGCGTATTTCGAGATTAGGATTTGTCACTCCGATTGTCGGAGAGGTATCTCTGGGCCCTCTCGGTAATGCACATCACTTAAGCCTTGCAAGCATTGCAACTAAAGAGTTTGTTGCAAGATGATGTATTACGGAACGAGTAAAGAGACTTGCCGGTAACGAGATTGAACTAGGTATTGAGATACCGACGATCGAATCTCGGGCAAGTAACATACCGATGACAAAGGGAACAACGTATGTTGTTATGCGGTCTGACCGATAAAGATCTTCGTAGAATATGTGGGAGCCAATATGAGCATCCAGGTTCCGCTATTGGTTATTGACCGGAGACGTGTCTCGGTCATGTCTACATAGTTCTCGAACCCGTAGGGTCCGCACGCTTAACGTTACGATGACAGTTATATTATGAGTTTATATGTTTTGATGTACCGAAGGTTGTTCGGAGTCCCGGATGTGATCACGGACATGACGAGGAGTCTCGAAATGGTCGAGACATAAAGATCGATATATTGGACGACTATATTCGGACACCGGAAATGTTCCGGGTGATTTCGGAGAAAACCGGAGTGCCGGAGGGTTACCGGACCCCCCCCGGGAGAAGTAATGGGCCTTATGGGCCTTAGTGGAGAGAGAGAGGGTCAGCCAGGAGGGGCCGCGCGCCCCCTCCCCCTCTGGTCCGAATTGGACTAGGAGAGGGGGGGGCGGCGCCCCCCTTCCCTTCTCGCTCTCCCTCTCCCCCTTCCTTTCCCCCTCCTAGTAGGAGTAGGAAAGAGGGGAGTCCTACTCCTACTAGGAGGAGGACTCCTCCTCCCGGCGCGCCAACAAGGGCCGGCCGGCCTCCCCCTTGCTCCTTTATATACGGTGGCAGGGGGCACCCCATAGACACAACAATTGATCTATTGATCTCTTAGCCGTGTGCGGTGCCCCCCTCCACCATATTACACCTCGATAATATCGTAGCGGTGCTTAGGCGAAGCCCTGCGTCGGTAGAACATCATCATCGTCACCACGCCGTCGTGCTGACATAACTCTCCCTCAACCCTCGGCTGGATCGGAGTTCGAGGGACGTTATCGAGCTGAACGTATGCTGAACTCGGAGGTGCCGTGCGTTCGGTACTTGATCGGTCGGATCGTGAAGACGTACGACTACATCAACCGCGTTGTGTTAACGCTTCCGCTTTCGGTCTACGAGGGTACGTGGACAACACTCTCCCCTCTCGTTGCTATGCATCACCGTGATCTTGCGTGTGCGTAGGAATTTTTTTGAAATTACTACGTTCCCCAACACATAGCACTATAGGTGGAATAGAATGCTGGTTGTGGAGAAGACAAAAAGGAGAAGATAGTCTCACATCAACTAGGCGTATCAACGGGCTATGGAGATGCCCATCAATAGATATCAATGTGAGTGAGTAGGGATTGCCGTGCAACGGATGCACTAGGGCTATAAGTGTATGAAAGCTCAACAAAAGAAACTAAGTGGGTGTGCATCCAACTTGCTTGCTCACGAAGACCTAGGGCATTTTGAGGAAGCCCATCATTGGAATATACAAGCCAAGTTCTATAATGTAAAATTCCCACTAGTACATGAAAGTGACAACATAGGAGACTCTCTATCATGAAGATCATGGTGCTACTTTGAAGCACAAGTGTGGTAAAAGGATAGTAGCATTGCCCCTTCTCTCTTTTTCTCTCATTTTTTTGTTTTTTTGTTTTTTGGGCCTTCTCCCTTTTTTATGGCCTCTTTTTTCTTTTCTTTCTTTTTTTTCGTCCGGAGTCTCATCCCGACTTGTGGGGGAATCATAGTCTCCATCATCCTTTCCTCACTGGGACAATGCTCTAATAATAATGATCATCACACTTTTATTTACTTACAACTCAAGAATTACAACTCAATACTTAGAACAAAATATGACTCTATGTGAATGCCTCCGGCGGTGTACCGGGATATGCAATGAATCAAGAGTGACATGTATGAAAGAATTATAAAGGTGGCTTTGCCACAAATACAATGTCAACTACATGATCATGCAAAGCAATATGACAATGATGAAGCGTGTCATAATAAACGGAACAGTGGTAAGTTGCATGGCAATATATCTCGGAATGGCTATGGAAATGCCATAATAGGTAGGTATGGTGGCTGTTTTGAGGAAGGTATATGGTGGGTGTATGATACCGGCGAAAGGTGCGCGGTATTAGAGAGGCTAGCAATGGTGAAAGGGTGAGAGTGCGTATAATCCATGGACTCAACATTAGTCATAAAGAACTCACATACTTATTACAAAATTCTATTAGTTACCGAAACGAAGTACTACGCGCATGCTCCTAGGGGGATAGATTGGTAGGAAAAAACCATCCCTCGTCCCCGACCGCCACTCATAAGGAAGACAATCAATAAATAAATCATGCTCCAACTTCATCACATAACGGTTCACCATATGTGCATGCTACGGGAATCACAAACTTTAACACAAGTATCTCTCAAATTCACAACTACTCAACTAGCATGACTCTAATATCACGGTCTTCATATCTCAAAACAATCATAAGGAATCAAACTTCTCATAGTATTCAATGCACGTTATATGAAAGTTTTTATTATATCCCTCTTGGATGCCCATCATATTAGGACTAAATTCATAACCAAAGCAAATTACCATGCTGTTTAAGACTCTCAAAATAATATAAGTGAAGCATGAGAGTTCATCTATTTCTTCAAAATAAAACTACCGCCATGCTCTAAGAAGATATAAGTGAAGCACTAGAGCAACCGACAAAATACTCCCAAAAGATATAAGTGAAGATCAATGAGTAGTTGTATAATTATGTAACTATGTGAAGACTCTCTAACATTTAAGAATTTCAAATCTTGGTATTTTATTGAAACAGCAAGCAAAACAAAAGAAAATAAAATGACGCTCCAAGCAAAACACATTATTCTAAGAAAATAAAATGACGCTCCAAGCAAAATGACGCTCCAAAGAAAATAAAATGACGCTCCAGTGAATAAAAATATAGCTCCAAGTAAAGTTACCGATGATTTAAGACGAAAGAGGGGATGCCATTCGGGGCATCCCCAAGCTTAGGCTCTTGCCACTCCTTATTCCATAGTCCATCGACTCTTTACCCAAAACTTGAAAACTTCACAACACAAAACTTAACAGAAAACTCGTAAGCTCCGTTAGTATAGGAAAATAAATCACCACTTAGGTACTGTTGTGAACTCATTCTAAATTCATATTGGTGTAATATCTACTGTATTCCAACTTCTCTATGGTTCATACCCTCCGATACTACTCATAGATTCATCAAAATAAGCAAACAACACATAGAAAATAGAATCTGTCAAAAACAGAATAGTCTGTAGTAATCTGTATCATTCGCAAACTTCTGGAACTCAGAAAAATCTGCCAAAATAGGACGACCTAGATAATTTGATTATTCATCTACTGCAATTGGAATCAGTATTTTATCACTTTCTGGTGATTTTTAACAAATGTTTTCGTGAGCAGAAAGTTTCTGTCTTTTTCAGCAAGATCAAATAATTATCATCCAAGAAGATCCTATAGGTCTTACTTGGCACAAGCACTAATTAAAACATAAAACTACATCTAACCAGAGGCGAGATGAATTATTTATTACTAAACAGGAGTAAAAAGCAAAGAACAAAAATAAAATTGGGTTGCCTCCCAACAAGCGCTAACGTTTAACGCCCCTAGCTAGGCATGATGATTTAATGATGCTCACCTAAAAGATAGGAATTGAAATATAAAGAGAGCATCATGAATAATATGACTAGCACATTTAAGTCTAACCCACTTCCTATGCATAGGGATTTTGTGAGCAAACAACTTATGGGAACAATAATCAACTAGCATAGGAAGGCAAAACAAGCGTAACTTCAAAACTTTAAGCACATAGAGAGGAAACTTGATATTATTGCAATTCCTACAAGCATATGTTCCTCCCTCATAATAATTTTCAGTAGCATCATGAATGAATTCAACAATATAACCATCACATAAAGCATTATTTTCATGATCTACAAGCATAGAAATTTTATTACTCTCCACATAAGCAAAATCCTTCTCATTCGGAATAGTGGGAGTATCATAAGAAGCTCGAATACTATAAATTATTTCCACATTAAAAGGGTAATTTTCAGAAAAAGGGTAATCATAATCATGACAAGTTTTATAAATATAATCATCACTACTTTTTATAGCATAAGTCTCATCACAATAATCATCATAAGTGGCAACTTTGTTCTCATCATAATCGATTGAAACCTCTTCCAAGATAGTGGAATCATTACTAAATAAAGTCATGACCTCTCCAAATCCACTTTCATAATTGTCACAATAAGATTCAACACCCTCCAAAATAGTGGGATCATTACTTCCTAAAGTTTACACTCTTCCAAACCCACTTTCATCAATATAACCATCATAAATAGGAGGCATGCTATCATCATAATAAATTTGCATATCAAAACTTGGGAGGTTAAACATATCATCTTCATAAAATATAGCATCCCCAAGCTTGGGACAAACATTAATTGCAGCAAATATATTCTCAAACATGTCATTCTCATCAAACATAGCATCCCCAAGCTTGGGCCTTTTCATATCATAAGCATAATCACTCTCATAATTAATAGTATGGATAGCACCAATAGTATAGCAATTATCATCATCACAATGAGTAATAGGAGCAACATCATTTAGGAGGGATACCTTTCTACCTTTGCTTCTCCGTCTTTTCTTTTTCTTCTTCACATCATGTGTGGGTTTAACCCTCTTTTTTGAGCTCCTTATTAATGAGATTGGTTGAATATAAAGCTCCTCCTCGTTACCTGATTCATCATAAGAAATAATAGGAGGATATTGGGAAGTCTCTTCCCTTCTATTAGTATTCTCTTCATCTTCTATTTGTTTTCTTGTCTTTATGTAATTGGCAATATAAGGATTTTCAATGCAATTCACCGCACAATACATAAAAATTTCTTCTAGATCAAATCAAGAAATCTATCAAGATTAAATTTTGGAATACACTCAGTTATACGTTTCATTTCTTCATACCCCAAAAGAAGACTAAGCTCTTTATGATGCTCAAGGGTAATTAAGTTATCACAATTTTTGGACCATGATTTGATCATGAAACAAATAGCATTGGAGCTTTAAATGACCATGTTCATTGCAAAGTTCACAAGGATGGCGATAAAAATTGAATCTTTCAGCACAATCATCTAGCCTTTCTTGCAACCATTAAGTTTCCAAATACTTATGCCTCTTGCAAAATCTATCTTCCCTATTTGGTGTGTACTTGCAAGCTCTATGTATTCCACAAAAGTTGACATGCCTATAAGAGACATTTTCATCATGACTAGTGCTATCATCATTAGTACTATGGATATTCAAAGAATTCATACTAACAACATAGCAATCATTCTCATCATTCAAATATTTAGTGCCAAACATTTTATAGATTTCTTCTTATAGTACTTGACACAATTTTCCTTACCATCATTTTCACGAAAGATATTAAAAAGATGAAGCATATGAGGCACCCCTAATTCCATTTTTTTGTAGTTTTCTTTTATAAACTAAACTAGTGATAAAACAAGAAACAAAAAGATTCGATTGCAAGATCTAAAGATATACCTTCAAGCACTCACCTCCCCGGCAAAGGCGCCAGAAAAGAGCTTGATGTCTACAACACAACCTTCTTCTTGTAGACGTTGTTGGGCCTCCAAGTGCAGAGGTTTGTAGGACAGTAGCAAATTTCCCTCAAGTGGATGACCTAAGGTTTATCAATCCGTGGGAGGCATAGGATGAAGATGGTCTCTATCAAACAACCCTGCAACCAAATAACAAAGAGTCTCTTGTGTCCCCAACACACCCAATACAATGGTAAATTGTATAGGTGCACTAGTTCAGCGAAGAGATGGTGATACAAGTGCAATATGGATGGTAGATATAGGTTTTTGTAATCTGAAAATATAAAAACAGCAAGGTAACTAATGATAAAAGTGAGCACAAACGATATTGCAATGCGTCGAAACAAGGCCTAGGGTTCATACTTTCACTAGTGCAAGTTCTCTCAACAATAACAACATAACTGGATCATATAACTATCCCTCAACATGCAACAAAGAGTCACTCCAAAGTCACTAATAGCGGAGAACAAACGAAGAGATTATTGTAGGGTACGAAACCACCTCAAAGTTACCCTTTCAAATCGATCTATTCAAGAGTCCGTAGTAAAATAACACGAAGCTATTCTTTCCGTTCAATCTATCATAGAGTTCGTACTAGAATAACACCTTAAGACACATATCAACCAAAACCCTAATGTCACCTAGATACTCCAATGTCACCTCAAGTATCCGTGGGTATGATTATACAATATGCATCACACAATCTCATATTCATCTATTCAACCAACACAAAGAACTTCAAAGAGTGCCCCAAAGTTTCTACCGGAGAGTCAAGACGAAAATGTGTGCCAACCCCTATGCATAAGTTCACAATGTTACGGAACCCGCAAGTTGATCACCAAAACATACATCAAGTAGATCACGTGAATATCCCATTGTCACCACCGATAAGCACATGCAAGACATACATCAAGTGTTCTCAAATCCTTAAAGACTCAATCCGATAAGATAACTTCAAAGGGAAAACTCAATCCATTACAAGAGAGTAGAGGGGGAGAAACATCATAAGATGCAACTGTAATAGCAAAGCTGGCGATACATCAAGATCGTACCACCTCAAGAACACGAAAGAGAGAGAGAGATCAAACACATATCTACTAGTACATACCCTCAGCCCCGAGGGTGAACTACTCCCTCCTCGTCATGGAGATCGCCGGGATGATGAAGATGGCCACCGGTGAAGGATTCCCCCTCCGGCAGGGTGCCGGAACAGGGTCCCGATTGGTTTTTCGTGGCTACAGAGGTTTGCGGTGGCAGAACTCCTGATCTAGGTTATGTTCTGGAGGTTTCTGTATATATGAGAGGTTTTGGCGTCGAGAGCAAGTCAGGGGGGTCTCCGGGCTGTCCACGAGGTAGGGGGGTGCGCCTCCCACCCTCGTGGGCAGCCCGGGATTCTTCTGGCCCAACTCTTTTACTCCATGGCCTTCTTTTGGTCCAAAAATAAGCTCCGTCAAGTTTCAGGTCAATTGGACTCCGTTTGGTTTTTCTTTCCTACGATACTCAAAAACAAGGAAAAAACAGAAACTGGCACTGGGCTCTAGGTTAATAGGTTAGTCCCAAAAATCATATAAAATAGCATATAAAACATCCTAGATGGATAATATAATGGCATGGAACAATAAAAAATTATAGGTACGTTGGAGACGTATCATGCATCACCATGATCTTGCGTGTGCGTAGGTAAATTTTTAAAATTACTACGTTCCCCAACACCTTCTTAGATGAATTTGATGACCCTGGAGTACTTTATATTCTGAGTGAGCACATGTGAGTTCAGCTAGCTACGATCTCAAATATGTTAAATTATAGATGACCTTTGCCCATATAAGACAATATATTCTGGTTAATCTCTAAGGTTTATGTAGGTGCATGGCAAGTGGTGAAGGTTTAGGAGAGCCCCTATTGAGCGCCATTCCTCCAACTAGCGCCCACGACGAGGCTTAGTGGGCTACATCTAAACAGTCCACCCGCTGGCTACTGTTTCAGGATCGGTTAACTGATAAAAAATCTTCTACAAAAACTAATAAAAATACAAAAGAAGGTAGAACATGTTTTGAGTCAATTTGACTCTTGACTTTTGGAAAACCCGGTAAACCATTGAATTGACAATATTGCATAAAAACACAAAAATAATCAAAAGAATCAAAAATAAAAAATAAAAAATAAAAAATCAAAAGAAATCTTGAATTAAAAAATGGTCATATATTTGAATATAGTTCACAAATGAAAAGTTCATGAATTGGAAAAAAAGTTAATCAAATGCTGAAAAATATTCATCGAATTTGAAAAAAAGTTCACAAATATGAAAATAGTTCATCAAAATAGGAAAAATTCATTGAAATTGATTTTTTTTCACCAAAATTGGAAAAGTTCATCGAATTTGAAACAAAATTCCAGCAATTCTGAAACAATGTTCATAAACTTTGAAACAAAGTTCACAACTATGAAAAAAAGTTCACGAACTTTTAAAAAAGTTGACAATTTTGAAAAAAGGTTCATCAATTTTTTTGAAGTTCACAAACTTGCAAAATGTTCATCAATTTTAGAAAGATGACCGAAGTTGAAAAAGGGATGTGCTACGTGTCAGCCAGCGGATTTTTCTAAAAGATCCGCCGGCTCGCAAGTCGTCAGATCTGGCGCATCGAGCGACCGAGCAACTTCCTCCACTTTTGCAACATAAGTCTTGCTGCAGATTTTTTTGCAACTGAGGTCTTGTTGCAGAATATTTTTTGCAACTGAGGTCTTGTTGCAGAATCTTTTTACAATTGAGATTATGTTGCAGAAGCATCGCATCGCAACATCGGTGATGTTTATGCAACAAAGGTGATGTTGTAGTTCTGGTCGCTTGCAGCCGAAGGCGACACAGGTGAGCGCTGGCAGGGCTTGCAACACTAGTGCCCGCCAGCAAAAGGAGGCTGCTAGCGCATCTCCATCGCAACATCAATGTCTCCTGTCGGCCATGGCGGCAGCACCAGCAGTTCATGTGGAGCGGCCTGCTTGTAGCGACGGTAGTGGGAGCGGCGTGTCCTCGGAGCTGGACGGGAAAGAGGAAGACGATGGTTTCCTGGAGGATAAGATTTGATGCGGAGCATCCTATGGACATCACCATGTCAAGAGTCCGTTTGGCAAGTGACACGTGCGACCGCTACTTCTCATACATAAAGGTGAATCTTCTCCTTTACACGTGTTCACTTGACCCCTTCGAGGATGGTATACTACTTGACACTCCACCCGTGTGCATGCATAGGTATCGCCGGAGCTTCACGGACGACGAGGAGGAGTGCAAGCGCCAAGGAACAACTACACCATCCGTGAGGGAAGCGTGGAAGCGAAGACGGAAGAAGACGGAGCTGCGGAGTCCCCGGCGGCCGGACGACCGACGAGCCACTGGACGTCCGATGATCTACAGCCACCGGACGTCCGGACGACGCCGGACGTCCGACGCCTGGAGCTCCAGCCAGCCCAGAAGTCCAACCGACGAAAGCTACAGCGGCCGGACGACCGACGAACGCCGGACGTCCGACAAGTCCCAGCGCACGGACGGCCGACACCGATCGGACGACCGGTGCCACGGCGACAGAACGATATTAGCGGAAGTCCGACGCCCTCCGGGCGACCGGACCCCCGCGAGCGACCGGACGTCCGACGCTGACCGGACGTCCGACCCTGCCTGTGCGCAACCGGGCCTTTGGCCTTGTATCTCTCTCCCACTTACCCCTTCATGGCTTAGACTATAAATAGACCTTTCCCCCCTCCTTTCTAGGGTTAGCAAAGTGATAGCTCATTTGATAGAGAGCTTTGCTCCTTGTACCACTCTACTCTTGAGAGATAGACTACTACCCCTTATGGAGGCCAAGACCTCCATCTAGGAGAAGATCCTGCGGGATATATCATCAAGACCCTCTCTTGGGTGGCCCCCTTCAATACCTCCTCATGGAGATGAACCTTACCTTGTATCTTTCCCTTTTGTTGTTCATGTACCTTGTGGATCTTGTGTGTTTGATTGTCTAGTGGATGTGTGATTGGACTTGTTCTTGAGTGTTCCCCTCGTGTTTTCTCTCCGTTCTTCCTCGAGTTCATCGTGTTCTTAGTTGGGATCCGCTCCTTTCGTGAAAGATCGGCCGTATGGAATTCCACTCCACATCATCTTGGTATCATGAGCCACGCTGATCACGATTTTGGAGCCCCCCCCTCTTTGTTTTCTAGCTTGATTTTGTTGTGTTCTTCCTAAATTTCGAAAATCCCCACCAAAAATAGCCCCAAATGTTTTTATGATTTATTGATTTGATGATGTTTTGTTGATTTTAATCCATGGATTTGCATGGTTTCGAGTGGATCTAGCATTTCCCCAAGTTTCCCCATCTTTCATCCACAAAATCTCGTCAATTTTGACCCCAAAATCTCCATTTTCCGCCCAAAATCGCGCCCCGGATCTCGGATCTCGCGTTGACCCCGACCCACCGGACGACCGTCACTTTCCCGGACGTCCGGAGCCCCTGGAATGACCGGACGTCCGTCATCCACCAGACGACCGGCACCACCCAACAGAACGAAATTAGCGGATTTCCGACCCGACCGGACGTCCGGCCACTGGACATCCGTCCTTTTCCGGACGTCCGCTACCTGTAGATATCAACTTCGGCTGATTTTTGTTTTGTCCATAACTAATTCATCTGAACTCCGATTTTAACGTTCTTTAGCTTGTTTTGTAGCTATTGACATCCTCCTTCCCACAAAAATACCACCAACATCATTTGACTCCATCAAATTTTGTGAATTTTGGCATCTTTGCCTAGGGCTTCCACCACATCATCCGCTACACCACCACCGACTTCCGCAACCTAACCCATATTGATCCATATTGCATATGTGGTTGCTTGAGTAGTGATTCGTGTCTCCTAAGGTGTTTCGGCTACTTAGGGACGGTTGCTTCTTCATCAACCACCACCACCACTTCCCTATAGGCTTACCCACCATACACTTCCACCAACCCAACTTAACCCAATTTTGTTTGTGTTGTGAGTTGTGTCTCCTAAGGTGTTTAGGATACTTAGGGACCGTGCTTCCAACTCCGACACCGTGTATAGTTCACCACCTTACACCCCACTTCCGTATTGCATACTGCAAAACCACCATTGCATTCCCGCAATCCCATTGAGCTTCCGCAACCACCACCGCTTTCCGCTACCACCAATTGACATTTGTCATTTGAGATTTTGAGTTCGCGGTTTTTTCCGTTTCCTCAGGTGTTTCGGCTACTTAGGGACGAGTCTCCATCATCTTGGTATCTACATCAAGATCACCGCCACTCATCATCGCCACGAGGTCATCATCGACTTTGACCACTTCACCATCATCCGTCCTTTGCATACAAACGAGAAATTCTTGACGGTAACCTCGACGACATCATTGTATATCTCCCTTGCAATTGCATTGATAACCCCTAGCCCATTTTGCGTTACTTGCCTATCGAGACTAGCCATTTGAGTATTGCCAGCAATGTTACTTGTGCACATTAGTGATCACAGCCCTTCCATTGCATACATACCATATCATATTGGTATCATCATATCATATCTCGTGTCACAAGTTTGTTCCCGCATATACACAATTGCTATCTTGGTTTGTGCATTTCACATTGTGGCCATATAGAAAAAAAGAATAAGCTTTTAAGCAAAAGAGAAAGAGCAAAGAAGCTTGTAAGCAAGTGCCATAGCATCATACCACATTGCACATAAGATTGTCATATCCGATCATCTTGGATCATATTGAGAGAAACACCGGGAACCATACATACATAGCATACTTGGGATAGAAAGTTTATCCATTTTGCATATCATAGGTTGTGCACAAGTGTCGTATCCGCCTATTGAGCAATCGTGCTAGCGTCTCTCTTGAGTTGTGCAACACGAGCATTTTCCGTGGATTCCACATTTTGTGCTCATTCCTTGGTTGCACGACCCCATTTATCTATCCGTGTGTGTGTTTCCGTGTGCCACATATTGCTATTGGTCTACTTGTTTCACTTGCGAATTTGTGAATCTCTTTCAACATTATTGACTCTCCAATGTCGCAATGGGCACTCTCCAACGGGCTTGCAACACTAGTGCCCGCCAGCAAAAGGAGGCTGCTAGCGCATCTCCAATCGCAACATCAATGTCTCCTGCCGGCCATGGCGGCAGCACCAGCAGTTCATGTGGAGCGGCCTGCTTGTAGCGACGGTAGTGGGAGCGGCGTGTCCTCGAAGCTGGACGGGAAAGAGGAAGACGATGGTTTCCTGGAGGATAAGATTTGTCTGAACGGTTTGTTGGACATGTGGCATGCTCCAGTTTCCATGATAAGAAAGATCAAACGGTAATGAACGTGGCGGACAAAACGAGTTGATCGGACGGACAAAACGAGTTGATCGGTTGGTTGATTTTGATCAATTCCCGTTGAAAAAAAGTTGTGCATTAAAAAAAATAAAAATAAACGAACAAATATTGGAAAGAACGAAAATGAAAACAAAAAAGGAAAAATGAAAAAGAAAACAAGGATTGAAACGTGCATAAAAAACAAAAAGAAAAAAAGAAAAAGAAAACTAAACAGTGATGGCATCACATAACCAGAGAAAAACTAACTACACTACATATAGGCTATCTCAGTTGGTTGGTGCGGTTGCACGTAAGCAAGAGCGCTGCTTTTTTTCCTAACAAACATGAGTGCCACAGTTCGAATCCCGAGAGCAACTAGTCCATTCGCCACGTGTTGCGCTCTGGGCGCTCCCTCCGGATTTTATTTTTTTATTTTTTCGCATGCGTTTTCGGTTTTTTAAACGGTTTTTTTCGGTTTTGTTTTTCCATCGGTCTTCCTTAGCTTTTCGATAATTTTTTTAAAAAAAATTGCGCGAAAAATGCATTTTCTTTTTTTCTTCTTTCGCGAGAGTAACGGGTTTCCGCGAGAGGCATGGTTTTGCTTTCGCGAGAGTCACGACCGTGCCTCTCGAAAACGAAAAAAACATTTTCTATTTTTTTTTCTTTCGCGAGTCACGGTTTTGCTTCCGCGAGAGGCACGTCCGTGCCTCTCGGAAACGAAAAAAATGTATTTTCTGTTTTTTCCTTTCGCGAGAGTCACGGTTTTGCTTCCGCGAGAGGCACGGTTATGCTTTAGCGAGAGTCACAGCCGTGCCTCTCGAAAACGAAAAAAACACGTTTTCAGTTTTTTTCCTTTCGCGAAAGTCATGGTTTTGCTTCCGCGAAAGACACGGTTGTGCGTTCGCGAGAGTCACGGCAGTGCCTCTTGGAAATGGAAAAAAATGCATTATCTATTTTTCTTTTCTTTTCGTGAGAGTCACGGCCGTGCCTCCTCAGAAACGAAAAAAAAACGCGTTTTCTCTTCTTTTCCTTTCGCGAGAGTCACGGTTTTGCTTCCACGAGAGGCACGGTTGTGATTTCATGAGAGGCACGGGCGTGCCTCGTTCGGAAAGGGAAAAAAGCCCGTGCTCCTGATTCGGGTTTTTCGTCCGTTTTTTATGAAAAAAAAGTTCGTCAAACCCATCAACATGGTATGTAGTTTTGAAGATCCCGACACGAGGAATCCAACAGTGAAAGCGGTTCGAGATTTGGACGCACGGTTTGAGAGATAAAATGTTTTGAATAAACGGATCTACGAAAAAGGGAAAACTCCCAGGTTGCGACAAGTGGCATGCTGCATGGGCGCCACTTGTCGCAGCCTGGGAGGTGGAGTGATCTTTGCAACGAGTACTCCTTAACTAGTGATTTCGTTGAATCCCCAATAGGACCCATTATCTTTTGAAGGTTTAAAAAAACTAAATGGGCCGAGCCCAGAAGAGAGTGGCGTGCGCACCGGGTTGCGTAATGACTAATTACTGGCGTCAAATAGGAAATGATGAAGTTTAATAACGTACTATTAGTTGTGGAGAGTTGCTCTACCACCTGTCATTGAGAGCTTAGGAAGAGTAATTGTACACGTGCTCTTCTTCTCCACCGCCCGCCTCACAATGCACGCACGCACGCGCCGCAGGAATGAGCCGAACCGAGTTCACACCTATGCGTTTTATTTTTAGCGGCCAGAAATGGTTGACGAGTCGCTAACAGAAGTGTTACTGTCAGAGACGTTGGACCCTGGGCTGTTCGCGGACTCGGTCGTGGGCCTAAGCCCATGCCCATCTACCCGATAACCTATATATTAGAAGAGTTCGCCAGTGTGGCCGGGACACACTCACTCTCTTCTCGTGCAACCCTAGCCGTCATCTACTTTTTCTCTCACTATGCTGCTTCCGACGTTCCCATCTCGACGACCGCGTGCACGGTTGGTCCAGAGAGCAGGTGCCTTCGGAACCCCATCCTTCGAGATCCTGCTCGAGAGAAGGGTGATAAGGTTTTTGGGAGCGCCTCGACACGACTGCTCCTGATCCTTTCCCGTCTCCATCCTCCTCTGCTTCCACTACTTCTCCTGCATCAACATCATGGCTGATGACGAAATCGCCAAGAAGAAGGTCATGGACAACACCGAGGCTGCTGTTGGCCCTGCTGCATTAGCCTGGCCAATCGAAGGGTATGATTTGTTCATCCCCTACATGCTCGTTCATGTATTGGTCATACTAGCAAAAGAGCCCGTGCGTTGCAACGGGAGAGAAAACATAACACACACTCTTAACCCAACAACCATCACTCAAGACCACAATAGGTTCATCTCCTTTATTTTTGCGAGGCATCATATTTGTGTTGCCGCTTATCCTCCTTCTCACCCTCGCCGGCGATGGCCTCGGTGTTCACACAAAACAAAAAAAAAGTGTTTGAATATGTTTAATCCTAAGGCGTCTCTCTCTCCCTCTCTCCTCCCTCTCCCTCCCCCCCCTCTCTCGCTTTCTCTCACTCTCGCGATGAGAAATCTGTTGTTTTCCCCTACGACATTTTTCAGAGGTATGCATGTGTAGTTATCTATGTTTTCTTTTCCCTATATTGTTATAGTGGGGTGTTTATTTGCAATCCGGGTCGCCGCCGGTACAAAAGGAAAAAGGATCTTACGCTATAAATTATAAGTTTGCTCCCAAAACGACATTTTAAAAATATTTAACAGGTAAAATTAACATGATATTTAGATTACACAAATTTTTCTAATAAAATTTCATATAAAATATGTTAAAATCAAAGTTACTGTTTAAAAGATACGGATAATTTAGAAAATCATTTGTTTGACTTAAATATATTCCAAAATAATATTTAAAAATACTTAACAGGTGAAAATAATCTCATATTCATATTCTACATTTTTTTAATCAAATTTCATATATCACATGTTCAAATCGGAGTTACGATTTAAAAGATATGGATGATTTAAAAAAACATTGTTTGACTTAAATATGATCCGCGGATGAATTACCTAAATCATCAGGGGGGTTTTCAAAAAACGTAAAATAACAGTTCGGGTGTGACTTAAATCCGGACTGCGGGTTGATTTCAGCAAAACACATGGACTTTTGTGTAAAATATGAAAAAATGATTCGTTTTAACTTAAAACAAGACTGCGGGTTGAATTCTCTGAAATAGAGGGACTTTTCTGAAAAATGGCATGACGGACAAAAAAAACCCAACTTGCTTTATTATATTAGGTAAAGATATGTTGTGTGCATAGATGTTACGGTTCTATGTACTGCACGTACTCACATGCTTAGGTATCGGTGTATGAGTTGCATAGTGTGATTGTCATGCTTATTATCTACTCGTGGATTAGATTAATAAAAAATGTGCTAATATATCCAGCACGATCTCGATCTTGCCCGGCCGTATGGGTATCGCGTTGTGTTGGTGTACATACCCTCGCCATTTAACGAACGAAATCAATGTGTTGATGTATATCGATCTCTCTTTAATTTCCTTGAGCAAAGATGATCCGTGCCCGTGCCCGTGCACGCGCTGTCCTAGCAAGCCTCGTGGGCCCACAGTATCTCTACGAGCAATCCTGTCGGCGGCACGCTCGAACGGACGGCGAGATCTCCTCCACCACGAGCAAGCCGGGCGCCATGTCACCTGGCCACCGAGTCAGGGGATCAGGATAGGCCTATCCGGAAGCGGCCGCGTGGCGCACTCCCTATGGGCCTCGCTCATCTCCGACCCGCGCCACACAAACCTCATCGACGGCCAGCCGTTTCAAATCCTTAACAGCATCCACTGATCTAAGTGTGTGCACGTACCCCGCAGCTCCAGAACCAGGACACGCCCACTGTATACGCACAGCTCGACCGCAATGGCGTCGCTCGTCGCCGTCCAGCCGGTCGCCGTGAGGGGCCTGGCCGGCAGCTCCATCTCCGGCCGCAAGCTCGCCGTCCGGCCCGCCTCCGCCGCCGTCTCCCGCTCCACGCGCAGGTACTTAACACGACTTACTAACACACGTACCATCTAGAGCAACAGATCGTGACCAGCTCCGGCACGTGAACGCAGGGCTCGCGGGGCGGCGGTGGTGGCCAAGTACGGGGAGAAGAGCGTCTACTTCGACCTGGACGACATCGCCAACACGACGGGGCAGTGGGACCTGTACGGCAGCGACGCGGCGTCGCCCTACAACGGCCTGCAGAGCAAGTTCTTCAACACCTTCGCCGCGCCCTTCACCAAGCGGGGGCTGCTGCTCAAGGTGCTGCTGCTCGGCGGCGGCTCGCTGCTCGCCTACGTCAGCGCCACCGCCTCCCCCGACCTGCTCCCCATCAAGAAGGGGCCCCAGCTGCCGCCCACCCCGGGACCACGCGGCAAGATCTAAATCCCATCCTTCTTCTTCCCTCGTCTCGCCTCGTGCTTGTGTACCATGGATCTCATCTGATCTGATGGATCTCCCCTATCTATGTGTTCTGTTGATACTTGATCGTTGTACTTCGTATCAGTAATTGGAAAGATGCTGCGTGCATGGTGCATGCAATTACTAGATCATTTGCTCTTCGATGATTGCTACGTACTGGTTTTTGTACCATGTTTTTGCTGTACTGGCTGTTTAAATTACTTGTCTAGAGGGTACAGTGCCGATCCATAGTTCTTCCCCTTTGGTTTATGTCACTCTAGCCAATACGTATTGTCCGGCCGGCCTACTCATGGCCCTACGTGCACAGCTGCACACGTACATACTCCCCCCGTCCGCCCGGAACTGCTATCCATTTCTGCGACAAATAATTCAGAACAGAGAATTATTTACTAACGGTTGTTGCTGCTGCCAGCGGGAAATTAGATCTTACCCCACTTGTTTCGTTAATGTCTACTCCCTCCGTTTCAAAATAGATGACCCAACTTTGTACTAACTTTGTACTAAAATTAGTATAAAGTTGAGTCATCTATTTTGGAACGGATGGAGTAATACATACCATCAATCATACATTGCTTCGTCGATTTATGCAAAAATCCAACTGACATTATAACACTGGGAAGGCTACGCTTAACAAACATTGCATGGAAACACAGGGTCTGGAAGAGGTCAAGGTTAACTAGTATACAAGTGGGCTAGAGAACTACTACATGTCCATTTTTCAGGCTCAGTGTGAAAAATCTCATGATTATTTACATCATGTAGAACAGGGGGTCCACACTTCAGCAGCACATCATCTTGGCCTCCATACCAAATTTCCATTGGGGGTCGAACACAATGGAGATACAGACAGGTGTCCCAAAGCTTACATAAACCTCACAAGTCACAGTGCACCTTGATCACAATGCTCTGAACACATATTTACATGCATTTTGGTCCGAATGATCTGGCACATATGTCTTCCCCCACCCCATGCACCTCCTCGCCACCCCCGCAACCCCCTACGGCAGCGCGCCACTAGTGTCTAGATATGGGGCTGCGTGCTCCGCCCAGGTTCTCAAGCTTGTCCAGGTAGGAGTACCTCTTGGTGCCGATCTTCGAGACCTTGCTCAGCTTCTTGCCCTGGGGATCCTGTGATTCTAGTATCATGGTCTCGATGGTGCCATCCCGAGGCCCCACGTAGTCGAACAATGTCGAGTTAACCGGCTCCATTCTTCCCAGCCTCCCCATCTCGTCCTTGGCGTCTTGGACCACCGTGTCCGTGTCATCGGATGTCAAGATCGGCATCCGCAACGAGTCCCCTTGCTTGGGGTCTTGGGTGAGGGAGTCGGCATGGAGAACGTCCTCGATGCGGGACATGACGGTGTAGGCTAGGCTCTCGAGCGTCCTTGAGTAGCTCTCCAGAATGGCACTCCCAACATCCTGCAAAAACAACACGGAAACACAAATGTATGTAGTTGGCATTATAGTAATGAAAAGGTAGTGTAGCAATTCCGAAAACAAAGTGAAAATTGTGGGTACCCTGTTGTATTGGATTTTGCTGATGTCCAGAGCTGATTGGGAAATCCCTGGAAACCTGTGCTTGAGGAGGAGAAGAACGTTCTCCGCCCTCCCCTCGAACCGGCCCCGCTTCTCGTGGCTGACGCCATGGCCCCACTTGCCGTCCCGCTGCATTTTCTTTTGCCAAATGACGACCGACGCTTCAATCCGGTTCTTCAGATCAACAATGTTGTACTCATTTGACAGGTCAACCGTTGCTATGAGTTCTTCGGGGTTGAAATAATCGTCGGTTATAAGCTTGTACATCGAGTCCCCGAGGGTGGATTTCCCATTCTACCAATCATAAGAATAAGAGGATCTTGTCATGTGAGATCTCAGTAATGTAGTTAAGTAAGTTAGATGTGATTGTTGTATAATAACGTCCTTGTGTTCTTATGGATTACCTTAGGCAGAGTCTCCATGTAAGCTTCTGGAACATCCATCTCCATGAGAACATTAGCATTGATGGCCATTGTTGCCTTCAAGACTTGGTTGACGAGCTCCTTCTGGTGCTGAAGCCATCTCCTCGTCGAGTCTGACAGACCCTCGGGAGGGACCTTGACCGTCGGGAGCCACCATTTGTCACTCTGCTCCGCCGCGTCGCCCTTCTCAGATTCATTGTCATTTTTCTTCACATACCAAAACTCCTGCTTGTCGCCGAAACTATCGAGATAGTCCTGTTCGACAGCGGTAACAAATTAGCAATTCAGCTATCTTCACATCAATCTCGTAAACAATTCAGAGAATGGTGTGGAATTTTATATTACAAGGAGCATTCCGTCAAGCTTGCGCAATGCCGGGATGTTCATCAGCAGGTCTCTGCGTTGCTGAGTTATCATAACCTGCTTGTCAAAAAAGAATAAAAACGTACTATTGTAATTAGTTGTAATTCGATTTGCATAATGAGGTTGCATAGTACAGGCCCTAAGCAAGGCAAAAACAAAAGTGTGACCGCCTAAGGCTCCAATAGGCACAACCCACATTGTACTTCTTCACTAACCATTCTTTGTAGTACCTCCAAAGCAACATAAACAATCAAGTTTTTTTCAAGAAGCAGGAATACCCCCGGCCTCTGCATCTCTTGATGCAAACAGCCATACATAAACAATCACGTGTAATGAAAATAGGGGTAGGGATTTGTTTCTGACCTCCATGGTGCTGCCATCCTCGGCCACCTGGCGTGAAGGAACAAACTCGACGATGAAATCGGTGACAGAGAGAAGCCAGTCGATCTCCTTTGTCCACCGAGCCTTCGGCTCAGGGGCCATCGGTTGGAGACGCCGCTGCTCACCGAACACGGAAGCTGCAACAGCGTGCCACCACGAGAAAGAATACATAACCGGTAAGATTTTCCACAAGAAACCAACCACGAATTGAAATGATTTGAAATCCAGAAATCATGCATTTTAGTCGTGCATGTACTCATTGCGAGGTCTAAGATTATATGGTGTACAAAAAGGTTGTTTTCTCATCCGCAAAAAAAGAGAGGATGTTTTCACCAATTTCCACTAAATTATTTGAGGATTAAAATCATTTAAGCCATTACTTTTGTTTGGAATTTGTAGTGACAAGTACAGTATATACTAGGCCAGGTTATGCACATTGGGTGATGTACTCTCATTTATTAGACCAATTTTTTCACACACCAAAAATTCCTTTAATTTAGCTCGCACCATCAGGGCCAGACGTGGAAACCATTCACGAAATGGAAATGGAAAGATTTGATATGAAATTGAGTGATTAGCTGCTCCTGCTAGATTGGTGATGGCACAAAAATGGAAACATTGGAAAGAAAAGGGAGTGATTACCTGCAAGATTGGTGATGGCATTGGACAGAGCAAGAGCCGAGGAGACTCCTTTGCCGCTGCCGGACATGTCCTCCCCCAGCAGCAGCTTGGAGAACTTCTCCTTCACCATGTCCATGTCTGCAACCGATCGACCACCACCGGAGCAATTCATTCGTCGAGCAAGGCCGCATTGATCGATCACGCTAGCTAGAAATCAACCGTGGTCACGCACGCACCTGATGGCGGGCCCTCGGGCCGGGGCGCGGGCTTGGGGGGCGGCGCGGCCGACGTGGACGGCCTGGGCGCGTCGGACGGGCCGCCGGCGAGCGGCGCCGGGATGAGGTCGACCGAAAGCTTGCCCCTGGACCCGCAGCTGCTCCGGGAGAGCATCCTCCTGGCGCACGGCAGCGTCTGGGTCTTGGTCGACGGCTCCATCGTCGGGCTTCCAGGGTCGAGGACCACGTCCTCCGACGACGCCGAGGACGAAACCGACGAGAGCGGCGACGAGGGCGTCGACGACGCCTTCCCGGACTTGCGCCGCCTGAAGGAGAACCTGGAGTCGCGGCCGTGCCCGGTCTTGAGGAACGGCGGCGCCATCACGCGCTCATCGCCGCCAGTCACCACCGCATTACGCACGCACGTACGCCGACGCACGCGGGCCGGCCGAGGTCAGGCGGGCAGAGAGAGGGTGGGAGGGGATGGAACGCCGGCCGTTCGTCCGTCCGTCCGTCCGTCCGACCTCGCGCCCCCGCGCGCGCGAGAGAGATGGGAGGAGGGATGTCCGGTGGCGCGCGTGGCTGGCTGGCTGGCTGGCTAGATTCGGGGGAGGCGGTTTTGCGAGGGAGGCGAGGAGAGGAAAGGGGGGAGGCGATGTCGCGGCGTGTGTGTGGGTGGGTGGATGGCGCGAGCTGCAGGCGCCGCGGGAAATGGGTCCGTTTTGTGTGTGTCGTCCAGCCCAGGTCGGCCACGCTCCCTCCCTCCAAACACGGGCAATGGGAGTGGCTTATCGTTGGAGATGTTGTACCACGCTTCTATTTTTAATCTCACTCGGCCGTGCCTACTTTTCTCCATCTCGCTTGGTGGTTAATTAGCACGTGCTGCTCTTAGGAGTACAGCTTAACAGTACACTTGGGATCGTCGGCATCACGGTGAATTATAATAACTCTGCCTCACAGTACATGGGATCGCATCGCCTGCCATACCCTTTTTCGTGCCCCTCATATAACTTAGAGCATCTCCAGCCGCGCCCTCAACAAGGTCTTCAGGCGATTTTTTGGCCTCCGGCGTCGAAAAATCGGCCCAGTCGCGTCCTCAAAGACCCTTTTTTCGCCGGCTTGGGCTGAAATTGGCGCCGGCGGACCCAGGCCGAACCCGGCGCGCTGGGGGGCGCATGGGGCGCCGGCCGAATCGTTTTTAGCGCGAAAATCGGCGGGCCCTCGTTGGCAGCGACTCGGCTCTTCTCGTCGCTTCGTCGTCCTCACCGCCTCGGTTCCCGCGGGGGAATCAATGCCAAAGCTGCCGCGCCGGTCAGCCTCCTCCATTGATACCTCACGGGCGGCGCAGTGAAGACGGGGCGACGCGCGTCCATCGCCCGCTACGCGTACACACGGCGGCCACGCGAGCGCCGCCTATATAAGCCGCCCCCTCCCGCACCGGTGAGCCACGCACAGACCTGACTCTCCACCGTCGACGCCCCCGTTCCTCCTTATCTTCTCGCCGTTTCCAGTTCACCCAATGGCCGAGCGCTACCCAGGCGATGGCGTGGCGGCGAACGGCTTCGGCCGCCGCCACCTTCACGAGGACGAAGCCCGGCTTCTCTATGAGGCCGAGTACCCGGTCCCGCCGGACATGCGGGTGCCCGGGGCATGGAGGATAAGCGCCGGCGGGGTCCCGGTGCCACCGCCGCCCACCGGGGCGGCGCTCGTGCGGAGATCGCCCGTATCCGTGCCTCTCTGCCGCAGGCGGCGAGAGAAGGGCCGAGGTACACCCCCGACAGCACGCTGTGGGAGCCGTACTTCCGTCACCGCCACGCCGAGCAGCTCGAGGCCACCAACGGCGTCGTGCCCTCTGGGAGGCTCAATGCCGACGGGCGCCGCCGATGGTGGGGCGTGCTCGGCCACACGCTGGAGGCCGTCCTCGAGTACATCGAGGGCGACAACACGCCGAGGCTGGAGTACCCCGCTCCCCCCACCTTCTCCCGCCGGCGTGGGAGCTCGTGGACGCCGAGACGCATGGACCCGTCGTCCTTCTCCTCGTCCGGCCCCTCGTCCGGCTCTCCCTCCCTCCTCCCCGTCGAGCCGGAGCCCCAAGACGCGCCGATCAGCCGGCGTACCTGCAGCTGCGGCATCCGCATCGCCGAGTCCTCCCCACCTCTGCCCGGCTCGTCAGGCCGAATGTGGAGTCCGACCTCCCCGCGGAGTACGAGGCCATAGCCCGGCGCGACTTCTCCGACGAGGCCGCCCTGAAGTGGGCGCGGGACGACTACCTCCGCGACGAGATGGTCCGATAGCGCCGAGCCCTGCAGGAGATAGCTGCCCGCCAGCGTGTGCGCGAGGACGAGAACGGCGTGGTGATCCTCGATAGCGACGAGGACGAGGATGCCCCTGACCATCCAACCCGCCGCGCGTCGGCAACCCTGGGCAGGGGAGCAGCAGGGACGATGGCCGCGGAGGTGTTGACGACGACGACGGCGGCGGCGGCGGCGGTGACTACACGCAGTTCTACAGGCTCCTCGGCATGTAGAGCTCCAGGGCGGCGGGCGGCGAGGAACGGCGAGGGCGACGGCGGGTCTAGTAGTGTTTTTTTTTCTTCTTTTGTAAAATATTTATGAACTCGCCGAAGTTTGGTTGAATTTGCGCCTTGTTTGTGCAAATGTGGGGCCGGATTTTGTTTTTCAAAAAAATGTGGGCGCGGCGACTGGGGAGCATCACGCCCCCAGCACGCTGTTAGCGCCGGTACGCCCCCAGGAGGCAATTTTTAGCGCCTCCTGGGGGGCCAACGACTGAAGATGCTCTTAGACCTGATTCATCAGATCATATGGCAATGGTGTCATGGCATCGTTCCTCTTCATGAAGGCGATGTCTTAGGTTGCTCGTGTCGTCCCCAATTTAAAATTGGAGATGTTGAACGTTGTGTTGCTTTGGGTTGCTTCTCAAGGCGTGGGCATAGGAAGCGCAATGTACGGCATTGCAGATGCTTCCTTTATGGCTTCTTCCTCCAGCCCGGCCTGTCCTGCAATGCACTTGCCCCGTGAGAGGGGATCTGACCACGCCAGGAGCCACCAAAACCTATCTCCATCCAATAGTGATCTAGCTAGTGTCAGGGTGAACTCTTTGACAATGCCTTCAAGAAAGAAAAGGACGCCCGTAGACGCCTTCACCGCTGATACCTACCATGTCGGCCAAAGCAGACGCCCATAGCCCAGAGACACTCAACCTCGACGAGTAGCATGGGAGGAACTCAAACACCGAAACACACGGATGTTAGTGATAGACCACACAAAGGCGGGTGGAATCCCAAGCTTCTATGTCACTACTTCATCCCCATGGATGTACCGGCTGAAAGAACATGCGGTGCCCCCATGTTTGGTTTTGGTAATTGATGACAATCTCTATGGACTAATGGTTGCCTTGAGTTATATTTGAAGGATTTGTCCATAGGCATTTCTTGAAGTTCATGTGTTGGTTTCAAGGAGTTTATGTGGTGATCAAGGTGTTATTAAGGAATTATCCAAAGATTGGTCATGTGAGAGTTGAGCTTATTGCAAGCATGTCTTGGAGAAGAAGATTGTGTGATCATTCATGTATATCTTCAAGACATCATCCAAAAGAAGAGAGTTGAAAAGATTCAAGGTTGATCAAGACTAAGTCAAAAGTGAATCAACTTGATCAACTCACAAAGCGTAGAAGATGTACCAAGAGGGATCAAGCGATCCCATGGTGTGGTAAGCATTGTCAATTACGCTTTGTGTACTAACCCATGATCTTCGTGAGAGTTCTTTGTGGGGTTAGGTTGCGGTGTGCAAGTTCAAGTGAAGCATCATGAAAGAGATCAAATGCTTGGAGCTTGCCGTCCATTGTGGTGACAATGGACTTGTGAAGATGTTGCGGTGTGCAAGTTCAAGTGAAGCATCATGAAAAGATCAAATGCTTGAAGGTTGCCGTTCATTGTGGTGATAATGGACTTGTGAAGATGTGTGAAAGAGTGGCTCACCCATAGTGGAGTATGGGGGAGCAATCAACTAGTCTTCATCGAGCCAACGCAACCAAGAAAGGTGGTCCAACTTGAGGGAGTCAAGATCGTCATCATCTAGCTCAAGTGGACCATGTGCAAGGCAAATGTTTGCCCTTGATAGGTTTTCTATTTTACCGGTCTCGTGATGGTAGTTGGGAGACCGGGTTATAGGATCGATTGCCGTACTATCAAGGGGGGCTCTCGATGAGTAGCTTGATCGTATCATTCGTAGAGAGCTCAAACCATTGCATCCTTGCATCATCTTTCTTGGTTCTTGTTTGCTTCTCTTTGTGAGTTTTGGAGCTTTTGGTCATCTTGTTGACAAGCTCGAGTTCATCGAAAACTGAGTTCACTTGCATCTTCTATGATGTTTTCGATGTTGGAGGTTATCTCCGTTCTTCTCTGTTGGAGGTTTCACTCCTCCATTTGTTAGGCATACCTCCCCTGCCTCTTCGCTGTTTTGATGCTACTCGTCTTCCTCTATCCAACAAGCTTGAGTTTGCTCAATTCGGAGCTCATTTGCAGAAGTTATGACAGTTTTGGTTTCCCGTGGAGTATACTTGTTTTCGTGGTAGTGGCTTTAGGATGGCGCCAGCGGTAGTACCGCTTAGGAGTCACAGGCGGCAGTACCGCTCCGCAACGGTAGTATCGCCGGTGGGTCCTCAGCAGTAGTACCACTGCGGTACCAGGCCCCTACCGCGTCGACTCGAGGGGTCATTTTTCGTGTCGGATTGTGTGGTACTCCGCAGCGACAGTAGAGCGGCAGTGCCGCTCATGAGCAGTAGTACCGCCCTACCATTGCGGCAGTACCGCTCGAGTCCGTATCTCTCCTGCCCTCCTAACTCCACGGTAGTACCACCCGGGGGAGCGGTAGTACCGCTGCCTTATGCGGTAGTACCGCCCTCTGCGGGGCTGTTTTGGGGGTAACGGTTGGATTGTTCCCCCCACTATAAAAGGGGGTCTTCTTCCCCAATGAACCTTATCCGTTGAGCTCGTGTTCTTCCCCCATTGTTGACCTTCTTCGAGCTTGCTAACTCTCAATCCCTCCATGGATTGTTGCTAGTTTTTGAGGGAAAAGAGAGAGGAGATCTAGATCCACATTTCCACCAATCACTTTCTCCTTTTTGTGAGGGGAACCCCTTGGATCTAGATCTTGGAGTTCTTGGTGTTCTCCTTCTTGTTCTTCCTCTCTTTTTCCTCCCTAGCATTAGTTGCTTCGGTGGGATTTGAGAGAGAAGGACTTGGCCACTCCGTGTGCCCTTGCCATTGCATTTGGCGCATCGGTTTGAGTTCTCCACGGTGATACGTGGAAGTTACAAGTTGAGAAGCTTATTACTCTTGGGTGCTTGGTGCCCTTGAGCTTGTTCCTCTTGGGTGCTTGGGCGCCCTAGACGGTTGGTGGTGTTCGGAGCTCAATCATTGTGGTGTAAAGCTTCGGGCAAGCGTCGGGGTCTCCAATTAGGTTGTGGAGATTGCCCCGAGCAATTTGACGGGTACCGGTGACCGCCCCAAGGGTTGCCAAAGTGTACGGGTTCGGTGACCGCCCCCAAGGGTTGCCATTTGTACGGGTTCGGTGACCGCCCTCAAGGGTCCCTTAGTGGAATCACGGCATCTTGCATTGTGCGAGGGCGTGAGGAGATTACAGTGGCCCTAGTGGCTTCTTGGGGAGCATTGTGCCTCCACACCGCTCCAAACGGAGATTAGCATCCGCAAGGGTGTGAACTTCGGGATACATCGTCGTCTCCGCGTGCCTCGGTTATCTCTTACCCGAACCCTTTACTTATGCACTTTACTTTGTGATAGCCATATTGTTTCTTGTCATATATCTCGCTATCACCTAAGTAGTTTTTTCTTGCTTAGCATAAGTTGTTGGTGCACATAGGTGAGCCTAGTTGTTGTAGGTTTTGTGCTTGACAAATTAACCGCTAGGTTTATTCCTCATTTGTTCAAGCCTCAACCGTAATTATTTTAAAGCGCCTATTCACCCCCCCTCTAGGCGACATCCTCTATCTATCACCGGCAATCCTGTTAATCAAGCCATCGCCGCGGCGCCTCGTCGACGTCCTTGCTTGGACTCCGGACCCAAAAGTACACGCACATCTACGTGCTCCACGAGAAGGGCACCGGACGCCACACGTGCTGTCTGGGAAGCATTGTGGGGGTGCCCTGCCCCTCCTAAGGTAAGTGTCTTTGCATGGCGTCTAGTCACTAACTCACTGGATGCAATGGCAAATAGAGCAAAAAGGAATATGAGTGAGCATTGGAAAATGCAAAGACTAGAGGAGGTCAAAAATTCTGGACTAGAATGACTCTTGCACCTACCGCAACATTGCAGTGAGAGGAGCGGCTCCCTATCCTCATGACACTGTTTAGGACCTGTCACATACATAATGAAGCTACCCACCATAAGCCAGCACCTCCAATTGCTGCATCCCGGAGATTCTTAAATAACTACATCAACTCATTATTATGCATCAAACAACACCCAGAAGCTGGCATAACACAAGATCCAAGGGGAATCACAGGAAAATATAAGAGAAAGCCACTCAAAGGACAGAATACACATACATTACTCCTCAAAACCAAAATAATTTAAGGGGTGCATCTTAGATCCAAGAACAACAACGGAAAAATAAAAGTAACAAGGGTAGTTCTTCCCCAGACTCTAGGAGATATGAAGGCCTTGAGACATAGTTTTCTCCAAATCTCAAAGAGAGGTGAAAACCTTGAAATCCATGTGGGTTCTTCTCCCTGAAGAGGTCTTCATCCTAGGAGGAAGATTGATTGAGCAAAGCTCTCTCAAGTTTCTATCTTATGGTTTCCTAACCCTAGAGTCCATGAGGGGATGAGGTATATATAGCCCTAGATGTGAAGGGGTAAAAAGGGGCAAAAGGAGAAGATACATGGACACTGGACAATGCCCAACTACTTGCACACAGGCAAGCCCGGGGGACGGGCACTACCAGGGAAAAGTGTATGGTAGACGCTTACTAGTAGCGCGTGTTTATACCCCTCGCTACTGCTACTTACCAGTAGCGCGGGATTATATACCCCTCGCTACTACTAAGTTGACAGTAGTAGCGCGGTTTTATAACCCTCGCTACTACTAAGTGGTGTCTATCGTGCCCCCGGGACATGCCATAGTAGTAGCGAGGGGTATAAACCCGCACTATTACTAAGTTGATAGTAGTACCGCGGGTTTACATCCGTCGCTACTACTAAGTATATGGTTTTTGAAGAGCCCTGAAATCCCCATCTCCACCCCCAAATCCTTCCTCTCCCCCGTCACTCTCCCCCTCTCTCTCCCTAGGCTCTCACATGGACCTCCTACCCATGAGCGCCTCCTCCTCCATGGCGCCAAAAGAGGCCGCCGGCGTCCCAAAGCTCGCCGGTCTTCCCCGCATCTCCATGCCACCAGGCCAGAGCACCTCACCATCGGCGACCAACCCCACTACTACCTCCATCTCCTTCCTCTCTCCCTCGTTTTTCTTTTTCTCTCTCTCCCTCTGGTTTGACTCACCCTCGCATGTCCTTGCCGGTGCAGGTCATCGCCATGGACGACCAGGAGCTCGCTGCCTTTCCTGCGAAGAGTAGCCCCACGCCGCCGCCCTACTCGGCCATGGATCCGGTCCCTTTGTAGAAGTCGTCGCTGGATCTGGTCTGCCACTGCCCTTCCGCACCTCCGGCGACCCCTGCCATCGCTGGTTCGAACAATTGCTGGCATTGACAGCATGCACGGGATAGAGATTTTTGTTTTTGTTTTTGAAATTTATAGTAGTAGCACGGGTGGCAACCACGCTACTACTAACAGACGTAGTAGTAGCGCGGGTGCACCCGTGCTACTACTATAAGTTAGCTGTAGCGCCGTAGTAGTAGCGCGGGCACCCGCGCTACTACTAGTTGTTTAACCCGCGCTACTACTAGGGTTTTTCCTAGTAGTGGGGGCATGCCGGGGACGAGGGCAAGGGCCTCGTGAGCACGAGGGTAAGGGCCGTGTGAGCATGGGGTTAAGGGCCCCGTGGGCACGATGGATCTAGAGAGATGACGATAGGACCCAGGGGCACGGGTCCGGACGCTCGCGGCAATGGGGTATCCAGAGAGCTTCTCAGATGCTAGACTTCGCGCAGACGCCTGCTGATGCTTTCGGAACCTGGCCTTGGTCTTCACGGTTTCATCTTCGCTTCGATGCTTCCCTCTTGGACAGTGTAGAAGTTCTCTTGTGCTTGACCTTCGATGTGCCATGTGTGATGTTGGGCTTGAGGGCTCGAACCTAAAGGTACACAAGTTAGAAGTGTCAAGTAGTATACCATCCTTGAGAGGACCAAGTATACACACATAATGAATACAATTCACCTTAATGTATGTGTTGTTGTATGCCCCTTGTGGATGGGTCCAAGGCCATGCTGATGACCCTAGGATGCTTGACAACAGTTTTTCTGCAGCAAGTAAAAACACCAAAACAAGACCATACACCTAATAAATCTAGGAAGTTGATGTAAGCACACTAAACTGGATCTTGGTTGTGCCATATGCACAATATAAGTGCTACACAAAGACATGCCGACCAACGTTCCTCCTCTTTCCATGCAAGTTTCTCGCAATGGCAAAATAATGAAGTTACTAGCAGGTCATTGCTTCCCTTAAGTATTGGTTCCTTGACAGCATCGATCTACTGATAATGACAATGAGCTGTCGGAAGATATCACCAGGTTCTTCCTACCTCTACATCACCTGATCCAGTGCCGACAAGGGCATGTGAGGAGGGGTGTTACTAGACTGTTGGCTCTCTTAAAATCTTGAAAATTAGCGTGTTAAACAAGTGAATCACTTCAAATCTTGAGAATTAGGGTGTTAATCAAGTGAAGCAGTTGGCGGGCACTTGGTGCGGCGACTTGGAACCCTTTTTCCGACATGGTCTGATTCTCTAGCCCTCTCGGTTGATGGTGAAGTATTGCAAGCATCTGCTCCGTATCTCCATGGGGTGATGCCCCAACTGTTGTTTCTTGAGCGGTTCTTAGATCTCGCGTCTAATGACGAGTGCCTAGCGCGAGAGCTTTTACAATTGTCTTTTTTATTTACTTTTTTGACTGTCAGCTAAGTGCAATTTTTGGCGTGCGCATATCAGGGATAATCCTACATCCACTTAAAGCTACGAACCCCTCTTACGTAAAATTCCGGGTGGGGCCCCTTCCTCTCCCTTCTCCAATCATAGTTAGTTAGACACATAGCTGATTACGTAAACCACGTAACATCCTTTAAGTAGGTGTAGCATTACTCGCGTATCAGTAAGACATGAGATTCAACCAGTAGCCCACGTGAAATCCTAACAGGAGACTTAATCAGTAGCCCACGTTATAGATCCGGCGGTCCATGATAGGAGTTCTAAGTTTTCATTGAGTCGTCCGCTTTCACGTGATACATTTTTACCTCCTACCATACCACGAGAAGAGAAGAGAAGCAAAGGCTGACTTCTCAACGAAACCAACATGCACACTTTCTTAGTCCAAAAAAGCATGCAGAGTGTGTCTCTGCATTTTATTACTTGCCTCTCGGTCAACAGCACGCCCTGACACGGCCCAGCTACGACGAAACACTCACCGGGCGACAGCCGTCGATCTACCGATCTGGCGGACAATCGTCGCGGCAACAAGATTACAAGAGTGGAAAGCCTCCCTGTCCCAGTCAAACCAACTACACCTGGAAAAAAACCGGGCTGGACCTGCCGAGCGCCGATGGTGACCGATCTACCTAGCTGGACGTTACGAGCCGCCGGCGCCGACGCCGTCGTACTTGAGCCCGAACTCACGGAACCCGATCTCCATGTCCGCCGCGGCGACGAGCAGCTCGGCCGCCTGCGCCGGCTCGAGGATCTCCACGGCGCGCTTCATGGTGCGCAGCCGCAGCGCGTCCGCCCCGGCCAGCACGGCGCCGACGCGGCCGACGAGCCCGCCCACGTCCACCAGCTCCCCGCCGGCGCCCACCGCGCCGTGGCCCTCCTGCACCCGCGCCATCTCGCGCGACAGCTCGTCCTCCTGCGCCACGGTGCGGCGCTGCAGCTCGTCGATCTGCGCCAGCTGGGCCGGGCTGAGGTCGCCGAGGTTGCCCGACCGCACGCCGAGCAGGAGGTCCGGGAGCTGCGCCTCGAAGCGGCGACCGGACTCGGTGTAGAGCAGGTGGACCAGCGTGGTCGGCCGCCACCCGGCCAGCCAGTGCGCCGCGCCACGCTCCACGGGGCTCGCCCACGGCGCCGCCAGCGTCCACACCGGGTCCAGCTCCGCCCGCGCCGCGCAGTAGTCGGCGAAGTGGGACACGTAGCCGGCCACCAGCTTGGCGAGCTGCGCCGGGTCGTCGGCCCAGCGCGCCGTCCGGAGGTCGCGGCGCAGCGACCGCAGCCCGCGGAGCCAGAGTTGGAAGCGCCGCGTCGCCGCCTCCAGCTCCATCGTCCGGTCCTCTCCCTTTTCTGGCCAGGCGGGGGTAGTACAGTACAGTGATCTTGCCCGCGCGCGTGCCGGCGGTACTTATAAATGGCGGCGAGATGATCTGGGCCGTTGAGCCAGAGGAAGCGACGGCTGCGGGCGCGGGCCGCCGGGGCGTATGAGGCCGCGACAGGTGACCCGCATGCAGGAGGCCATGTGTGGTGGCCGGGTGGCGAGGTGGCGATGGACGGCGACGTCCGGCGTCACGCTCACGCCTAGATGAGCCGCGGGACAAAGCGGCCGGATGAGGCTGACATGGGGCCCGGCGTGCCAGTGGACGCGTCGATCTGCGCATTACTTTGTCCCACTATATGTCGTTCGTACCTAACGAATGCATCATGTGCGGTTGCCACCTTCGACAAAATGTAAAACGAACGATGTGTGGAAGGGAGAAGTTAGGAAAACGGTGCCTAATTTTTTCCAGATGAGATAGTGTTTAGTTTTCTAAAATGCAGTTTATGGAAGCGACGATGAGTCTACAAGGAAATGGGAAGAAAAAAAGAATATGTGTTCGTAATTATGCAATTGTCTGCGATTTTTTGGGTAGGTCGGTCAAATCACGCGTAGCCCTGAGTCCAAGACGGGGACGTCACGGCATAGCATCATCGATGAGGCGAGCTTGCACCATGCCAGAAACGGGGACGAAGCGGCTGGTCTCGTCGTTACCGGTAGGTCTGGCGAAGGCGTCACTAGTTTGGATGGGAGTAGGGGTTCTCGCCGATTTTGGAGAAGAGGCGTGGGCGACGGCACCTCCGGCGGCGGGTGGTGGGAGCGGACGTTATTTGCCAATGTCGGGGGAGGGGGAGGGGGGGGGGGGGGGGGTTGGTTCATCGCGGTCGTAGGAGGAGGGAGAAGGGCTCTCAGCTCTCGGATCCCGATCGAAAGGTGAAGATTGGTTTGACTAAACACAATGGTTTTAGGGGCAAGTCAACTACTTGTTGCTTTAGCGTGTTAACCTTCAATCCGATGATTAATTGGCTATTGTAGCTGAATAACACGATATAATACGACTATGGGAGAGACTAGTTATCCAAATAGCTTCCATGGACTAAATCACCCATTTCCAACCAAAGGTACCAGCCCGACGATGGAAAGAATTGATCACCTGAGGCTGGAGCAAACCCGTCATCGAAGATGATCCCTTTTGCTGGAAGCGGGAGAGTTTCAAAATTAAGGATGTCAGTAATAGTTTAGTGCCATTTCGGGTGTCTAAGACAATGTGGATCGGTAGTCTGCTAATTTTGAGGAGAGTTTGAGACGCCTAGCTGGGTCGGGTTTTTATGACCGGGCCGTCCGCCTGGTTAGGATGCCCAGTTGTAAATCCTCTAAGGCCCGAACAACCCGTCATCTAAGAGCATCTACAACTGGACGCCTCAAACCATCTATCATATACACCGCGAACACATCCGGTCAGTGACCGAACAGACGAGAAAAGGAAAAAGTGACCCAACTGGAACCCTCATATTTTTTCTATATGTCCGGGCAGTCCGCGAACCCTAATATCCATCTTAAATATGGGGAGGATATAAGGGCTCGCGGACACGTCCGGTCAGTGACCGGACAAAAGAGAGAAGGAAAAAGTGACCCAACTGGACCCCTCATATCTTCCCTATATGTACGGGCAGTCCGGGAACCCTCATATCCATCTCAAATATGGAAAGAATACGAGGGCTCGCGGACACGTCCGGGCGCGTCCGGTCAATCCATCACCCCCCAGCACTTTTTCTTTTTTTCTTTATTCATTCTTTTTTTCTTTCTCTTTGTCTCTACCAATCACATGCAAGTGACCAGACATATGAGAAAGGAAATAAGGATTGTGGTTGCACGGATGGGTAAATAAAAGCTTAAAATGAACACGTACAGCGCGTCCGCGGGCATTTGAGGGGTCGAATTAGAGATGGATGAAGATGCTCTAAGATTACCGGAATGGCCAGACCCCTTTTGCTGGATGCGGAAGTGTTTTAAATTAAGGCTGGCAACAATAGTTTAGTGCCATTTGGGGTGTCAAGACAATGAGGATAGCGTCGTCTGATAGTGTCCCCCGGAGCCGGAGGTTAGATTTCGACTTTCCGCCATCAATAATGGAGCAATCTGTTGTCGGATTCGGCGTGCGGCCTGACTTCATCGACGACCTTTCATCGCCGCGAAGCACAAGAGCATTGCTCTGACTTTGCCACTTCCCTGTACTGCATAATGCATATATATAGCAATGCTTGCATCTCATGATTTCAGATTTCAAATCAAAATTACTCAGAATCTATTATTTGAATCGGTCAGGAGCAAGATTCAGTGGGCAGCTGCAGTCAGTCAATTTAGCGAGGTCTGAAGAATCTTGACGCGGCCGTTGTACACGGAGCGCCGCGCCAGGGTGTTGTCTGGTTTCGAGCGATTGGGTTTCAGTTAGAAAATGTACACCTCTGTCACGTCAGGGTCAAACCCGGCGACGTGGACATGTGTCCTCGCCGACGTTTACGAGGAGGACCTGGGCGAAAATAACCTTGTGACAGTGAGTTCGCTGTCACGTTACTCTCGCAGCTTCTGCCATTCGTGGATCATTGCGTTGCTACCCGTCAGTTCGTCGGACAGAATCGCACGCTGCTCACGCCTCTTGAGCCTTGACTCACACCTGACGCCCGCACATTTCGGCGCTTCAACAGCAGAGGAGAGGAAAGCTTCGTAAACAGGACGGTGTACTCAATAGGAGTAGCTGTTGATCAGGTGCGTTGGCACATGGAATCACTCCGTCTCCGTGACAGAATCCACGTCAGTTTCTAGAGGCAGAGCCGGTAGTCAGTTTCGCAGAGAAACATTGCCAATTTGCCATGCCCACTTCCCCGGTCAGGCTTCGGCGCTATGTTGAGGACCCCGTACGTATTGCTCTCTGAAAATGGAAAAGGCTTCAATGCCGGCCGGCTAACCACCCGGTTGGAAACGTTGCGGCTCTGCTGCCGAATCGACGGAGACGGGACGTAGATCGCGTGAAGCTCAAATTATTGTACAGTTCGTAGGTTCACTTTGAGCATGTCGGAGTAAATGACCACGGGTAGCCTCATCAGCCCCCCGATGGTATTCCAAGACATCGGGGCTAGCTGCACCCCTTACACCTCCTGGATGAACGACTGGCTTCTTGGGCCGGCTGGTCTAAGATGCCAGCTGCTGGAAGACGGCAAGACATCAGAAGGTGGCCACGAGGGAGCCGACTACTAACAGGCGCCCCCTCATCCCCTCAAAGTTTACACCCACTTAACCTCGACGAGACGGGGCGTGGCTACAGTGCGGCCTGCCACCCCCGAATCCAGGGCGGAACGTGGCCACAGTGCGGGTGTACCAAGCGGACGCCCCGCACCCGGCGCGGCACCGTAGCCACGCAACCCACGACATCACCTACGTCAGAGGGAGCCCTGCTCCCACGATGGGCGGTCGGTACCACCCGCAGGCGGCGGGCCCTGCCTGTCTGCAGTGGCGGAGACAGGGGGACCAGCAGGGGCCATGGCCCCCCCTAAAATCAAGGATTTACTGCTAATTTACTTACAAACAGTGTAGAATTAGTGTGCATTTGCAGGTAAGAGCCTATTTTTTTCAATGGTTTGGCCCTCCCAACCAATTTTAACATCCTTGACCCCACTAATCCATTTTTCCTGGCTTCGCCACTGCCTGTCTGTGAGCTACCAGAAGGCAGCGAACCCCAAGCAGGCGGCAACAAGGGCGTGCCGACTCTCAGCAGGCGGCCCTCCCTCCCCTTGAGGGAGTCCTGGACTAAGGGGTCCTCGGGCGTCCGGCCTATTAGCCGTGGGCCGGACTGATGGCCTGCGAAGATGCGAAGACCGAATACTGCACCCGTGTCCGGATAGGACCCTCCTTGGCGTGGAAGGCAAGCTTGGCGATCAAATATGTAGATTCCTTTCTCTGTAACCGACCTTATGTAACCCTAGATCTCTCCGGTGTCTATATAAACCGGAGGGCTTAGTCCGGAGGAAGATACTCATTACCATAGTCATACAGGCTAGACTTTTAGGGTTTAGCCATTATGATCTCGTGGTAGATCAACTCTTGTAATACTCATATTCATCAAGATCAATCAAGCAGGAAGTAGGGTATTACCTCCGTAGAGAGGGCCCGAACCTGGGTAAACATTGTGTCCCCTGTCTCCTGTTACCATCGACCTTAGACACACAGTTCGGGACCCCCTACCCGAGATCCGCCGGTTTTGACACCGACATTGGTGCTTTCATTAAGAGTTCCACTATGCCATCCCCTAAAGGTTTGATGGCCCCTTCAATCATCAACAACGACGCTGTCCAAGGAGAAACCTTCCTACCCGGACAGATCTTCGTGTTCGGCGGCTTCGCACTGCGGGCCAACTCGCTTGGCCATCTGGAGCAGATCGATAGCTACGCCTCTGGCCACCAGGTCAGATTCGGAAGCTTGAACTACGTCGCGGACATCCGTGGAGACTTGATCCTCGCCGGATCCGAGACCGCGGCGACCGCTCTCTGTCGCCCCGATGAACATGACCTAAATCTGTCATCGGACCACACTCAGGAGATTGCTCCCATAACTGCTCTGGCCTTAGATCCGGAGCAGATCGCGCCATCTGAGGACGGGAAGCTCAACCCTGCCACGGGGGCCACCGATTCCGCGGCTATGGAGCCGCACATAGACTTAACCTCACACGATATCTGTGTCACCGGAACTCCGGACTCGTCTCCGGCCATAAGCTCCGAACCATGTGCGTCCGCGGACGCCGAGCTTGATCAGTTATCGATCTTCGAATTCAGCGCCGCAGACATCTTCCAGCACTCGCCCTTTGGCGATGTGCTAAACTCATTAAAGAACCTATCCTTGGCGGGGGACTCACAACCGAACTATGTCCGGTTCAAACTAGGGGCTGATGATGGAGAATTTTGCTTCCCACCCGCCACCCACTTCATAGCCACTGTCGAGGACTTAACCGACATGCTTGATTACGGCTCTGAAGACATCGACGGTATGGATGACGATGTCGATGAGGAGCAAAGCCAAAACCCGCCATTTACTGGACGCTAGACGGCCACTTCTTCGTACGATGTGTACATGGTGGATACACCCAAAGCAACCAACGACGATGAGAAAGAAAATCCAGTTGAGAATAAACCTCCTGAGACACAACACAAACGCCGGCGTCCTCAGCGCCGCTCTAAGTCACGTCATTCAAAAGACAACAATACTGGCATCGGAGAAAATAATACTCCGGATGATGCCGAAAACAATGAAGACCCTATTGAGGTAACATCCGAACAGGAGGAACAAGAAAACGGGCAAGTTAGCCCCGATGAACAGGCCATGCCCAACGACTCGGAGGACGGTAGTTATCACCCGCTCTCCGAGGATGAGGAAAGCCTCGGCAACGAGGATTTCATCGTGCCTGAGGAACCTCTCGATCAGGAGCGCTTCAAGCACCAGCTAATAGCCACCGCAAGGAGCCTGAAAAAGAAGCAGCAGCAGCTTCAAGCTGACCAAGATATGCTCGTCGACAGGTGGACTGATGTCTTAGCAGCCGAGGAATACGGCCTCAGCCGCCCAACCAAGAGTTACCCGAAGCGCAAATTGCTATCTCAGTTCGATGAAGAGGTGCCGGAGCCCATACCTCCCTCGCGTAATGCGGCCGATCGACCACTACGCGGTCGGGACAGTGCGGTGGACCGACCACCACGCAGTCGGGACAGAGCGGCAACTAAGGCCGAACAGCATCCCGCCCCACCGCCACGTAAAAATAGAGACAAAACAGTTCGGGGTCATACATACAACCTTTGGCAGGACCTGGACAGTAGAGCAGGATATACCAGATCGATTTACGGATCGCGAGGACGTTCCTTGACACGCGATGATGGCCACCTATTCGGGCGTGAGAAACCTAGTCACGCCCGGGCCGACAACCGCAGACGGACTCCATCGGAGCTACGTCGCGATGTGGCCAGATACGGAGGCGCCGCACACCCTCTTTGCTTCACTGATGAAGTAATGGATCATGAATTCCCCGAAGGGTTCAAGCCCGTGAATATTGAATCATACGACAGGCCAACTGATCCCGCGGTATGGATCGAGGACTTTATCCTCCACATCCACATGGCCCGCGGAGATGACCTCCACGCTATCAAATACCTCCCACTAAAGCTTAAAGGACTAGCTCAGCACTGGTTAAACAGCCTGCCTGAAAATTCTATCGGCAGCTGGGAGGACTTGGAAGAAGCCTTCCTCGACAACTTCCAAGGTACATATGTCCGGCCACCAGACGCCGATGACTTAAGCCACATAGTTCAACAGCCTGGAGAGTCAGCTAGGAAATTCTGGACTAGGTTCCTAACTAAAAAGAACCAGATCGTCGACTGTCCAGATGCCGAAGCCCTAGCGGCCTTTAAACATAGCATCCGCGACGAATGGCTCACCCACCACCTCGGCCAAGAAAAACCAAAATCTATGGCAGCCCTTATGACACTCATGACCCGCTTTTGCACGGGTGAGGATAGTTGGCTGGCTCGTAGTAAAAACACAACCAGCAAGGCAGGCCCCTCCGAGGTCAAAAACAACAACGGCAAGCTCCGATGCAACAGACACAAACGCCGAAGCAATGGTGATAATACCGACGATACTACAGTCAACGCCAGATTCAGCGGCTCCAAGTCCAGCCAGTGGAAGAAACCGTACAAAAGAAACAATCAGGGACCATCCAGCCTGGACCGCATACTCGATCGTCTGTGCCAGCTACATGGCACCCCAGACAAACCAGCCAATCATACCAACAGAGATTGTTGGGTTTTCAAACAGGCCGGCAAATTAAACGCCGAGAACAAGGAAAAGGGATCGCAAAGCGAGGACGATGACGAGGAGCCCCGGCAACCGAACACAGGGGGACAGAAGAAGTTTCCCCCTCAAGTCAAAACAGTGAACATGATATATGCTACACACATCCCCAAAAGGGAGCACAAGCGCGCACTCAGGGACGTCTACGCGATAGAGCCAGTCGCCCCAAAATTCAATCCATGGTCGTCATTCCCGATCACCTTTGATCGTCGGGATCATCCGACTAGTATCCATCATGGCAGTTCAGCCACGCTAGTCCTCGACCCAATCATTGATGGATTTCACCTGACGCGCGTCCTTATGGACGGGGGTAGCAGCCTCAATCTGCTCTATCAGGATACAGTGTGCAAAATGGGCATTAATCCATCACGGATCAAACCCACAAAGACTACCTTCAAAGGAGTCATACCAGGTGTAGAGGCCCGCTGTACGGGTTCAATCACACTAGAGGTTGTCTTCGGATCTCCGGACAACTTCCGAAGCGAGGAGTTAATCTTTGACATCGTCCCCTTCCGCAGCGGCTATCACGCACTGCTCGGACGGACCGCATTCGCTCGATTCATTGCAGTGCCACACTATGCTTATGTCAAGCTCAAGATGCCTGGTCCACGCGGCGTCATAACGGTCAATGGAAATACGGAACGCTCCCTCCGTACAGAAGAGCACACAGCTGCCTTAGCAGCAGAAGTACAAAGCGGCCTTCTCAAGCAGAACCTTAATTCGGCTGCCGAGCTCACGCACACCGTTAAGAGGGTCTGAACCACCCTGCAGCAGGACAACTCGGCTTGTCAGGAGCTCGACTAGCAATTGGGCCTCTGTCTCAGTCCCGATCAAGTGGTGGCATTCGTACCGCACGTACATAACTACGCACTCAAAATTCCATGGGCATCGACGGAGGCATAGCTAGCTTGTGATCCACAGTACGGCTCAACCGGCACCGGATACACACATACTTTCACTTCTCCTCTTTTTCCTTTTTCAGGTTTCAATCCCGCAGGGCCCATCTGATGGCCCGATCATCGGTCCTCTTGAAGGATTAACACACCAAGACGGCAAGAAACACAGATGTATGGGGGACTTTCAAGGTGGTTTCATTAACGATCACTCTACCTGTTTTTCAGGACCCACATGCAGCTCTCCCTTGGTTTTTGAGCATGTTAAATAGCCTATTGCTAATCGCACTACTTGTATCAATGCGCCTTGACGTATTAATCAAATTACAATGGAAACAGTTCGCGGGCCGAGCTTTAGGGCCCCAGCTTATGACCTTTGCACCCTTTCTGTTTTCTTTTCTTTTTCCCCTCCTGTGGGTTACCTTATCAGGTAGCACTCGTACACTATGGTGCGTTTCATATTTGCCAGGGGCTTCATAGCACCCTGCACTACGGCAACAAAAGTCCAAACACTTTTTATAGTATAGTTCGGCACCCTGAATTTAGCACTATATGCATTGGCTCCGAATCATGTATTTGGTCAATAGTTGGGTTGCCCGGCTCCTGTGCTTGCTACCTTACGTTCCGCTATATCGGCTAAGGTAATAAAGGGAGAACTACTGCGATCGTGCCTTGGTTTATCCAAAGGAGCACCTCAGTAGAGAAAGCCGAAAACTGACTGTCATGATGTGGCGAGAGCCGGTCAGCTCTTCGGAGGTTGCAAATCGTTGGAGATTTCTTCCGCATTACGCGAAGGATCGGTACTTCCCGATCAGGCGCTTATAGAACTCTAGTTCGGATACTAGGGGATGCGCCAACATTTTTATTGTCAAACTCCTATGGCTAAGTGAGGGCGTTAAAGCCGCATAGGCTGATTGCCTGGTTCATTGCGCTAAACAACTCCTTCAAGGACCATATAATTGGATCAAGAGTGTTTAGATTCCATCCCGAACACCTCCGTACTACCTACGTGGGGGCAGAAGCCGACGACTGGCCAACCCTCAGATTTCATACAACACGGCCGCACAGGAGGTAAAATTTTCAAAACATAACAAACATTATATTACATACCCACTTTGTTTTATCATACAAGGCAGATGCAGCTCGAATGCATTCATTCAAAGATAATGTCTTGCGAACACTGCGTCGCTACAATACGAGACCCCTCCAGGACGTCTCCAAAATACCGCTCAGGTGTGCGGTGCTCCTTTCCCTCGGGTGGCCCCTCGGTCACAATCTTGATGGCATCCATCTTCACCCACCAGACCTTGACGCGGGCAAAGGCCATACGCCCTCGATGCAGACGGACTGCTTGACGACGTCCAGCCGAGGACAGGCATCCACCAGCCGCTTCACGAGGCCGAAGTAACTGCTGGGTATAGATTCGGCTGGCCACAGCCAGACTATTAAATCCTTCATGGCCAGTTCGGCCACCCTGTGCAGCTCGATGAGCTGTTTTAGCTGATCGTTGAAGGGCACTGAATGTTCTGGCGCAAGATATTGCGACCAGAACAACTTCTCCATGGAGCTCCCTTCTTCGGCTCGGAAGAACTCCATGGCGTTGGACACACTACGTGGCAGATGAGCAAAAGCCCCTAGAGAACTCCGAATCCGGGTTAGTAAAAGATACTTCCTCTTCACATACTTGCTTTGCATACTAAATGCCTTACCCGCCGCGATCTTCCTGGCCTCCTGGAGGGTGCCCTGGGCCTCATTCCGGGCCGTCTCCGTGCTCCGACGAGCCTTGGCGGGTTCCATCTCTTTAGCCGATGCATCACGCTCCAAGGTCTCGCACTTCCTCACCGCGTCCTGGAGCTCTTGCTGGACCTCGTTGACCCGGGCCTTGAGCTTCTTACGGGCGGCCTGCTCCTTGATAGCCTTCCCCTCGGCTTCGGCCAGGGCCTTTTTTAGGGCCTTGATCTCGGTCGTCGCTCCTATACATATCATGACACTTCGGTCAATATATATCATTTTACTCTTTTCGAATATATAACAGGTTATTACAAACCTTGCTTCTCCTGGAGCTGCCTCCTCACCTGGCCGAGCTCCTCCTCGACCTGCTCCAGTCTCTGCCTCAGTCCGAAGACTTCGGCAGTATGCGAGGCCGCAGCCAGCAGCGACGCCTGCGTATTCATTTCAGACATATTTAGTTAGTTTCCTGCAACAAGGGATTGATCCTCTGTCCGGCTTTTCTTTCCGAACACCGGACAGTGTCTCAGGGGCTACTGTCTGTATTGGGATCTTCTCTTTTTGCGTCGCTTACCTCAAAACCTGTCAGCAGGCTATTGCAGGCTTCGGTTAGTCCGCTCTTGGCAGACTGAACCCTTTCAATTACCGTGCCCATAAGAACACGGTGCTCATCAACAATGGAAGCGCCTCGCAGCGCTTCCAGCAGATTATCCGGTGCCCCTGGTTGGACAGGGGTCACCGGCGGAATAGGCATCCCCCTTATTTCGAAGGAGGTTGCATGCCGGATTCCGGAGCCGTATCGGTCTCCGGAATTGAGTTTGGCTGAGGGCCGAACTGAATACGGCCCTCATCACCAGTCTCCATGGGGATTGGCTCCCCCTGGTGTCCGGCGACGGAGGTTTCGCTTTCTGGCACCTACTGAACCTCTCCCGACCTGGGAAAGTCTTCCGGGACAGCACCTCGGCGTCGCCCTTGGCCTTGGGGGAGTGAGCGGTCGGCGGTGACTCGCTGGCCATCGCCTTTGAATCCAACTAACCCCTTGACGAGGATCGCTGGGAGCTGTCGTGGGCCGGACTGCAATAGCATAATTAACCATTCAATACAATGAAGAGGAGAGGCTGGATTTATGGGTATGTATGAGTCTTAGCACTTATGATGCAGCCCGAGGCTTAGTGCGGGGGCGTCACTCCGGACTGCTGTCGACATCCCACGCGGAGTTATCCGCAAGGGAGCCCTTCCCCTTCTTGGACGTCTCCGCCTCCAGATTCGTGGAGGCCGCCCTCTTCTTCTTTCCCTCATCAGGGGGAGGGTTGTTCTCCTCCTCCTCCTCATCGTCGTCCTCAGCGGCGGAGGAAAGGGTCACTTCGTCTTCGGACGTCACGTCCGAAGCACCCTTGTGACGGGGCCACCTTTGGCCCCCTTGGCCTTCTTCTTGGCCTTCTTTTCCGGCGGACGATAGGGCGCCGGAACCAGCATCTTCTCCAGGAGCGGGATGACTGGCTCTTCGGGCAGTGGAGCCGAACTCTGGATCCGCTCCGCTCTCTCCGTCCACACCTAAAAAAATACAGCAAAGATTAGGCATCCTCCTTGAATAGACAAGTGGAAGGTACACCTTGAGAAAAGGAGAACTTACCGCATTGGCGGGATGGGAGTGATCGTGCCCACAGTCCGAATCTATGACCGGCGGCTTCTCGTTGCCCTTGAAAAGCAACTTCCAGGCATCTTCGTGAGTAGTTCCGAAGAGCCCTCCCAGGGTCTGGTGCTTCTCCGGATCGAATTCCCATAAAGGAAAGCTTCGGCTTTGGCAAGGGAGAATCCGACGAACCAGCATCACCTGGATCACGTTGACGAGCTTGATGTTTTATCCACCATACTCTGAATGCGCCTTTGCAGCGCTATCAGCTCGTCTGACGCCGACCAGTTGGGGCCCTTCTTCGTCCAGGAGGTGAGCCACATTGGAGCTCCGGCCTTAAATTTGGGAGCCGCCGTCCAAGTGGCGCCGCGTGGCTCTGTGATGTAGAACCACTGCTTCTGCCACTCCTTGACAGTCTCCACAAAAGTGCCTGTGGGCCAAGTGACGTTGGGCTACTTGCTCACCATGGCGCCTCCGCACTCCACGTGCTGACCATCCACCACCTTCGGCTTCATGTTGAAGACCTTGAGCCATAGGCCGAAGTGGGGTTGGATGAGGAGGAAGGCCTCGCACACGACAATGAATGGCGAGATGTTGAGGAAGGAGTTCGGGGCTAGATCATGGAAATCTAGCCCGTAATAGTACATTAGTCCGCGGACGAAAGGGTGAAGTGGAAACCCCAATCCGTGGACGAAGTGAGGGAGGAAAACTACCCTCTCAGTAGGCTTCGGGGTGGGGATGACTTGCCCCTTGGTAGGCAGACGGTGGGCGATTCCTTTCACCAGATACCCGGCCGCCCGAAGCTGGGTGTTGTCCTTCTCCTTGACAGAGGAGACCATCCACTTGCCTTGGCCTCCGGATCCGGACATGATTGAGTGCTTCCTTGAGGAGGAGAAGATGGGAACTTGGGCGCTGGAGCTCGAGAATGGAAGGACAGAGAGGAAGAGAAGGCGTGGGTGAAGAAAGGGAATCCTTATCTCCTTATAAAGGCAGTGAATATTGAACGCCTCCCCACTCGCCTTAAAACTCGCCTGTTCCCAAGGGCCGTGTAAACAGCACGGTTGGGTTAACCACGCCCGTATTGATGAGAAGCCCGCAATAAGGGGACACGATCTCTGCTTCGACAAGACGTGCCAATGGAAAACGCGTCTCGAAACGTGGAGCGGCAGATGAAAAACGGTTCGAAATTGTGACCGATCGGGCGTGATGTCATGTTGCGAAAAGTTGTCAGCGGATTGGACTCGTGGAATATTATATTCTCTGCGGTTGAGTGTGGTGTGTGTGTTACAGGTCTGGACACGATCATTATGTCCGAAGGCTATCTTGGAGTTCGGAAGGAGAAACCCATCTTGCAATGCCGAAGACAGATCTGCGCGTCGGATACCTCGTCATTGAAGCCAGGTTCAGGGGCTACTGAGGGAGGCCTAGACTAAGGGGTCCTCGGGCGTCCAGCCTGTTAGCCGTGGGCCGGACTGATGGGCTGCGAAGATGTGAAGACCGAAGACTGCACCCGTGTCCGGATAGGACTCTCCTTGGCGATCAAATATGTAGATTCATTTGTCTGTAACCGATCTTATGTAACCCTAGATCTCTCCGGTGTCTATATAAACCGGAGGTCTTAGCCCGGAGGAAGATACTCATTACCATAGTCATACAAGCTAGACTTTTAGGGTTTATCCATTACGATCTCGTGGTAGATCAACTCTTGTAATACTCATATACATCAAGATCAATCAAGCAGAAAGTAGGGTATTACCTCCGTAGAGAGGGCCCGAACTTGGGTAAACATTGTGTCCCCTGTCTCCTGTTACCATCGACCTTGGACGCCCAGTTCGGGACCCCCTACCCGAGATACGCCGGTTTTGACACCGACACCTCTCGCTCACTCCCGATTTTAGAGCCCGGCGGCGTACTCTTGTCCCCATCCATGATAAGCAACCCCCTGGCATATGTCGCTAGATATCCCCGACAGAGCATCTACCGCCAGGCGCCCCAAAAAGGTCTTCAACACCCGGGAGGCCCGTCTGGTCACTGACCGGTAACGGTTTTTATCCAGACGAACGCCTTAAAATAGTCTCAAACATCCGGACTGACCGACACCTCAACCCGGCAATCCGACCCATGGGTAGCGTCGCCCGTGGGCACCCGACCCTAAAGGTGCCGACGACGAGAACTTGCGTGGTTCTACTATTGGTTCGATAACCTTGATTCTCATTGAGGGAAACACTTATCTGCTACTATATTGCTTCACCATTCCTCTTCGGAGAAAATCCCAACGCAGCTCACAAGTAGCATTGAGTAAGGGAAATTTCAGTTTGTTGGAAGGTCTTGATGTCCCGACGATGTATTGATGTGTGTTTTGTAAGCAATATGGGTTCACACAATATTAGGTGATTTCATCTTGGTGGTTCTCAACAATAATTAATGTGTAGCCACATTTAATCGAGCTAAGCATGTTGTCAGCTTAATTTGCAGAAATGTGTTTCACATTTTTCCTGTTTTATATTGACGCGTTATATAGCAAAATAAATAGAACTTCATTTTTTTCCAATAGTCATGATGTCTCCGCCACATTGTAGATTTTGGACTTTGTTATGTTTAATTTATTAGAACTCGGAAGTTGAGAGACTTACTTTGATAGTGTTGGTCCTATTGCACGGTGACATTCATAAATAAGATTTTGTGCCTATTATGTTATTGTATCCACAAATACGATCTATACGAGGCTATGTTTGTTAATTTTATCATGTTTGGTGCTTTGTTGAGATATGATTTGACGTTTGTTGTCTTTTCATTTTAGTTTCAGGAATTGATGCTAGATTTTTACCGTATCGACACGATTATAGTCTTTACTTCTAGTTCTGATGGTCGGTTTCCCTAGGTTTCATGTCGGCTCAAATCTACTAAACTACTATTATGTGACTATTTCCCTATAGGTGTTACTAGTGTTTTTTATCGCTTTGTTGTGTTTGCTTTCAAATGACCAATGAGAAACACTAATGTATCCTTATCTTATGTTTTAGCTGTGGAATGTATTCTTTTGTCAGTAGTTTTTCCTCCATACACTTAAAAGATAGTGTTTCTTCCATTTTTGTGCATTATGAGGAGTTCATGAGATTTCTGTTTGGGCTCTTGGGATTAGAACCAATATTCTTAGTGGACCCATGATTTACAAGAAAAATACTTGTTAGAGATCTAAGTGGATATGGAGCTGAGAGAGATGGTTGCAGTTGTGGCAGAGAGTGGGGGGGGGGGGGTTAGGGGAGGTGGCAAGCTGTCTCCTCCCAACGACAACCTGCCTTACTGTGAGGACTAGTGTGGCAAGGGTGAGACGAAGATGCTCATCGGTGCCTGAATGATATGTCTCCAACGTATCTATAATTTTTGATTGTTCCATGTTGTTATATTATCAATCTTGGATGTTTTACAATCATTTATAGTCATTTCATATCATATTTTGGTACTAACCTATTGACGTAGTGCCAAGTGCCAGTTGCTGTTTTTTCCAAGTTTTTTACATCACAGAAAATAAATATCAGACAGAGTCCAAATGCCACGAAACTTTACGGAGAATTTTTATGGGCTAGAAGGTACACAACGGGCCCTGGTGCCACCTAGGGGGTGCCCCGAGGGGGGCAAAACCCACCAGGGCGCGCCAGGAGGCCCAGACGCGCCATGGTGGGTTGTGCCCACCTTGGGTGCCCCCCGGACCGCCTCTTTGCTCTATAAATATCCCAATATTCCAGAAACCCTAGGGAAGTCGACGAAATATTCATCCAGCCACCGCAGAGTCCAGAACCACCAGATCCAATCTAGAGACCATCTCGGATGGGGTTCACCACGTCCATTGGTGCCTCTCCGATGATGCGTGAGTAGTTCTTTGTAGACCTTCGGGGTCCGTAGTTAGTAGCTAGATGGCTTTCTCTCTCTCGCTGGATTCTCAATACAATGGTCTCTTGGAGATCCATATGATGTAACTCTTTTTGCGGTGTGTCTGTTGGGATCTGATGAACTTCGAGTTTATGATCAGTTATATATTTTTATATCCATGAAAGTTATTTGAGTTTTTTGATCTCTTATATGCACGATTGCTTATAGCCTCATATTTCTTCTCTGATATTTGGGTTTTGTTTGGCCAACTTGATCTATTTATCTTGCAATGGGAAGAGGTGCCCGGTTGTGGGTTCGATCTTGCGGTGCTTGATCCCAGTGATTGAAAGGGAAACGATACGTATGTATCGTTGCTACTAAGGATAAAACGAAGGGGTCTATCTCTACATAGATAGTTCTTGTCTACATCATGTCATCGTTCTTATTGCATTACTCCGTTTCTCCATGAACTTAATACACTAGATGCATGCTGGATAGCGGTCAATGTGTGGAGTAATAGTAGTAGATGCAGGCAGGAGTCAGTCTACTAATCTTGGATGTGATGCCTATATAATGATCATTGCCTGGATATCGTCATAATTATTTGAAGTTCTATCAATTTCCCAAGAGTAATTTGTTCACCCACCATTTGCTATTTTTCTCAAGAGAAGCCACTAGTGAAACCTTCGGCCCCCGGGTCTTCTTTCTCATATATTTGCCTTCGCGATCTACTTTTTCCTTGCATTTATTTTCATATCTATTAAACTAAAAATACAAAAATACCTTGCCGCATTTTTTCCTTATTTATTTTATGTGGCGTTCGATCTATCAATTTACTACAAAACTTTATCCCGTCTGCGCACCATTTCTGGCACCGTTACCAGAAAGGGATTGACAACCCCTTTAACACGTCGGGTTGCGAGTGGTTGTTATTTGTGTGCAGGGGCTGTTTACGTTGTGTTGCTTGATTCTCCTACTGGTTCGATAACCTTGTTTTCATATATGAGGGAAATACCTACCACCGCTGTGCTGCATCAACCCTTCCTCTTTGGGGAAATACCGACGTAGCTTCAAGTGACATCAAAAGGAATTTCTGGCGCCATTGCCGGGGAGGATCTTCAACATATACCAGGTTCCTAATCACAAATCTCATCTCCTCGCAATTTACATTATTTGCCATTTGCCTCTCGTTTTCCTCTCCCCCACTTCACAAAAATTTGTTGTTTTATTCGCCTCTCTTTTTCTTTCACCATTTTCTTGTCAGATCTATCCTTTAATGCAATCATGAGTGATTTTGGTATAGCACCAATAGATGATGGCACTACAAAAAAAATACACTTCCGTGATGATACATGTTTGTCACAGTAGGTCACGTTTTCTGTCATGCATGTACATCCATGACAAATGTCACATCCCTAGTTCTGGTATACACTAGGCTAGCCCTTCATGTGAGCATCATGTTTAAATTCAAATGAAATTTGAATTGAGGAATTTTCAAAAGCCTCAGAAGACCTCTAAAAATAACCAACATTTAAATCTCATCAAATGAGTCCAAGAAAATGTTCCTGTTAATCTCTGGAAATATTGGCAAGGGATAAAATTCAAACCAATATTTCTAGAATCTCAGAAACAATTATTTTGGGCCTTTGAATTAATCCAATAAATATTTGAATTGGATCTATATTTGTTATATATTAAATATATGTTCAATAATTCTGGAAATTGTTGTGTAGCTTCGGACAAGTCCATTTAGTTCACACAATTATTTTCATGAATTTTGAAAATGGTTTGGTCTTTGAACTAAATCAAAACATAATAGAAAAAATAGAAAAACAGAACAAATTAAATAACAGAGAGAGAGAGAGAGAAGTTAGTACCTGGGCCACTTACCTGTGCGGCCCAGGAGCCGGCCCAGCCCAGCTGGCCGATGCCAGTCGTCTCCCTCCTCTCGCCAGAAGGACGAGGGGCTTGTGCCCGCCGCGCGCGCCCACGTGCCTGGCCACCTCCTGCTTCGCGCCGCTGCCTCGACGCCCAGGACGTTGCCACGTGCCCCTGGCTCCTCTCGCTCTCTCCCCGCGCTCATTCCCTCCCTAGATCTCTATCCCTCACGCACCGAGCGGAGTCCGTCGCCGCCGTTCACTGCCACCGCGTCCACCGAGCTCCCCTCGCCCCTCTACTTGTCCAACGGGCTCGCCTCGACGCCGTGGATCACCAAGACGAAGCACGCGCTCGCGGGATGCCTAAAACGTCGCCATCGAGCTCATCGTCGTCCTCTGCCCCGACGATCGCCGCCCTTCGATTCGCCGCCACCGACGCTTCCTCGACCCCGCTGGGCTTTTCTACGAGTCCTCTATGAGCTCCTCTTCCGTTCACCCTTTTCCCTGTCGCCCCGAACGTCCCCTAGCGCTAGCGCCGCCGTGCCCGAAGCTCACCGCCGCCCAGCCATGTCACCGCCGTGGCCACCGTCACCTATAGCCGCAACCGAGCGTGTCGATGTCAAAACTGGCGGATCTCGGGTAGGGGGTCCCGAATTGTGCATCTAAGGCGGATGGTAACAGGAGGCGGGGGACACAATGACCCAGGTTCGGGCCCTCTCGATGGAGGTAATACCCTACTTCCTGCTTGATTGATCTTGATGATATTAGTATTACAAGAGTTGATCAACCACGAGATCATAGAGGCTAAACCCTAGAAGCTAGCCTATGGTATGATTGTTGTTGTCCTACGGACTAAACCCTCCGGTTTATATAGACACCGGAGGGGGCTAGGGTTACAGAGTCGGTTACAAGGGAGGAGATCTACATATCCGTATTGCCAAGCTTGCCTTCCACGCCAAGGAGAGTCCCATCCGGACACGGGTCGAAGTCTTCAATCTTGTATCTTCATAGTCCAACAGTCCGGCCAAAGGATATAGTCTGGCTGTCCGAGGACCCCCCTAATCCAGGACTCCCTCAGTAGCCCCTGAACCAGGCTTCAATGACGATGAGTCCGGCGCGCAGATTGTCTTGGGCATTGCATGGCGGGTTCCTCCTCCGAATACTCCATAGAAGATTTTGAACACGAGGATAGTGTCCGGCTTTGCAAAACAAATTCCACATACCACCGTAGAGAGAATAATATTTCCACAAATCTAATCTGCTGACAGCTTTTCATAATGTGACATTCTGCCGTGGTCTGGTCATGACGAACCGTTTTTCCCGTGCCTGCCACTTCACGTGTTGCGAGGCGGTTTTATTGGCACATCCTGTCGAAGCAGAGATCGTGTCCCTCTTTTCATGGGATTCTCATCAATACGGGTGTGGGTAACCCAATCGTGCCTGCTGGTATGACTCCTCGATTTTAGGCAAGTTCCAAACGGCCACGCGGAGGACGCTTGATATTCACCCTCTTTATAAAGGGGCCAAGGCCTGTCCTTTTCTTCTCGCGCTTGATCCTTTCCTTCCCCCCACCTTGAATTCCAACACTCAAGGCTCAGGCTAAGCGCTTCGGACCTTCAATCATGTCCGGCTCCAACCTTCAAGGCCGGTGGATGGCCTCCTCTGTCACAGAGGAGGACATCAAGAAGCTAAGAGAAGCCAGGTATCTGACCGCCGAAATCTCGCACAGGCTGCCTGCTCGAGGGCAGGTCATCCCCACTCCCGAACCCAATGAGTGTGTCGTATTTATTTCCCACTTCCTCCGAGGGCTAGGCTTTAGTCTTGATCCCTTTGTCAGAGGGCTTACGTTCTACTACGGGCTCGATTTCCATGATCTGGCTCCGGATTCCATCCTTCACATCTCGTCGTTCATCGTCGTGTGTGAAGCCTTCCTCCGCATCACCCCACACTTCGGCTTATGGCTCAAGACCTTCAATGTGAAGCCGAAGATGATTGAGGGGCGATACGCAGAGTGCGGAGGCGCCACAATAAACAAAGGCGCCGATGCTCCATGGCCAAAGGGTTCCTTCCCGGAGACATCCAAGTTATGGCAGCGGGAGTGGTTTTACATCACCGCTCCCCAAAGCGCCAAGTGGGTCACTGCCCCCGCCTTCCGTCCGGGGCCCCCACCACAATTGGCGTCATGGGTCAACAAAGGGCTGGACTGGGGGCCAGCTAATGATGTGCCGACGTTGCAGAGCCGCATTCGAGATCTCTTCAAGGGAGATGTCAGTCTTGTCAAGGTAATGCAAGTCATGCTAGTTCGTCGGGTCCTGCCATGCCAACGTCGACCTCTCCGTATGTGGGAGTTCAACCCGGAAGGACCGCGAACTATTCAGCAATTCTTTGGCGCGGCGCTCGAAGAGATGTATAGATTGTTCTTCGGATCATGAATAAAGTGTCCGGACACCACCGAGGATGCGTATCTGAACTGCAATCGTCCAGACACCCAAGTAAGTAATTCTGCGGCCGAACACGTTGTCTTTTAATTTATCACAACATCATTATGAAAAGTCGCCTTTTAACCAGGACTGGATAAAAAAGGCGAAGATGACCAGGTGTTCGCCCCCCTTCCCGAAGGCTCACCGGATCCTGTACTAGCCAGGATGCTTGAGCTTGCGCCTTATCAAGCGCCATCAGTGTATAAAGGGAGGAACAAAGAAGCCGAAAGCGAGCCTCACTCATTATTCATCCAAGCTGGGGGAATTAGTGCCTCTGCGAAGGAGGATAACCGGGGAGAAGAATCTAAAATTCCCTTTCCCCAAGGAAGGAAGAGGGCCGCCTATGAAGACTCGAAAACAATGGTTTTCAAACAAGGGAAGAAACCTTTGTCAGGGGGCCCTACCCCGGAGGGCATCCTTACCGCACAGTACCCGCAAGGGGACCAGCCCTCCACCGAGCTGTAAGTAAACAAAAGTACTTTATAGTAAATATACCCTCCTTCATTTCTGAGAACAATAACCAAGACGTATGTCTTGTAGTTCGGATCGTAGCCCTTCTCGACAGAGTTCGTCTTCGGGGGATCTTCTTCCGAAGATGATGGAGAGCGAAACGCCTCCCCGTGCCTCCCCGCCTCGTGAAGCGGACGACCCTGAGGTGTCGTCACGGAGGATTTCTCCTGATCCGCCAAGGCCAGAGGGTAACCCTTCGGCCACCCGAAGTCCTGAGTATTCGGCTCCTAAGGAGAGCAACAGAAAGAGTCCGGGACTGTCCGGTGCACGACCATACGCACTGATGAATCTTCTGGAGCAAGCGGCTATCTCAGAAGCGCATCGTACGCTAATGGGTACGGTGGTTGAGAGGATTTCATCCGCCGAAAGCGGGTTGCATGAAGCTTTTATGAGCCTGCTGAGAGGCTTTGAGGTACGCAAAGTAATATATATTTTTTGACGGTACCGCACACGCTAGGTGTGCCCTATGCAGATAGTAGCCCCTGAGACTCTGGTTGCTGTCGAAAAAGACGGCAAATAGAGGATCATAGTCCCAGGTAATAACCGTGCTGCTTTCACGTGTAGGCGGCTGAGGGTCCGGTGGCTAGCCGGACTGGTGAGTTTGCCAAACTGAAGCGGCAACTTGATGCGGCAGATGCCGACATCGTGCTTGTAAACAAGCGGCTTGACGAGGCACAGGGTATGTATTCTCCTATGATCAACACATATTAAGAGGAGCATGATGCTAGTATCTGTAATATGCTGTGACTGCAGATGGAGCTGTCGCCGTGGAGACCCTTCGGGCGGAACTTGCCCGAGCCAAGGAACAAGCCAGGAAGAGTGATGCGGCCGCCCTAAAGGCGGTCGAAGAGCTAAGAGCCGAACAGGCTGCGCATTGCCAGAGCAAAGAGAAAATAGCCAAGATGGCCGTTGAGCTGAAAGATGCCGCCGACCATTATGAGCTTCTTGAAAAGGAAAGCCAGACGAAGACGGCGGACCTGGAGAAAGCCACGGTAGCAGCCAAGGAAGCCCGCTCTAAAATCAGAGCGACGAAGGAGGAGCTACGTCAAGCCGGAGATATCGCGGCTGGGAAGCCCTTTTTGTCGCGGACGAAGTTCGGAGATCCTAAGTATGCCCTTCTGGATCAATTATGGAGTTCTGCAGACGCATACTTGGATTTGGCAACGAGTGCTGCTGATGCGACCGAGTTTTTCAAAGATAAAAAAGATCACGAAACAGAAAAGCTGTTCTGGTCCCAGTTCAATGTTCCAGTGCGTCCGCTGCTGTTAAATGAGCAAATGGCCGAGTGGGCCGAGCTCCATAGGTTGTCCAGGCTTGCCATGAGGTCTGTCGTGGATCATCTCTGGCCGGAAGGACCAAGGACGAATAGTTATTTTGGTCTTGTGCAACGATTCCTTGGTGCTGTGCCGCATATCGACGCTGTGAAGAGGTCGGCGTGCATAGAGGGTGCGCGGATGGCTCTTGCCCGTGTCAAGACATACTGGGCAGAGATGGAGGCCACCGCTATTGCAACCCAGTGTTCGGCCGTAGGCCGGGTATCAGCCGAGCACTAATTTGAAGAAGTCTTAGAAGGCGCTCGTTTAATAGAGGCTCAGTGCTCGAAGAGTATCATGTTCTAGTGACATGTATCCCAATTGTAAGAACAATGTTATTTGAATTATAAAGGCTGTGTTTATACTTTTGCATGAAAGTATTATTATGCCTCCTGTGCGGTCGTTTATATATATATATATATATATATATATATATATATATATATATATATATATATATATCCTGAAAGTTTGCAGTCGTCGGCTTCAGCCCCCACGCATATAATGCGGGGGTGTTCGCAAAAGCGCGTCTTCACACTTGTTCCAACGTCTTGATCCATTAAGGAGGTGGTAGCGCGGCGAACGAGGCAATCAGACTATATTGCTTTAACACTTTCACTTAACCATAGGAGTTTGACAGTGGGGCTACTATATAGCCCCTGTATTTCCGCGGCTATCCGAATACGGTGCGCGTACGTACATGACCGGGAAAACCGGTCCTTCGTTAATGCAGAGGAATCCTGAAGATTCCGATGAGTCATTGAGTGGTTGACCAGTCTCACGCTTTATCATGACAGTCAGTTTTCGGCTTTCTCTATTGAGGTGCTCGTCCGGATGAACCAGGGCACTATCACAGTAGTTCTCCCGGTGCCACCTTAGCCGATAGAGCGGAACGTAAGGTAGCAAAACACGGGAGCCGGGCAAACCCAACATTTGACCAAAGACATGATTCGGAGCTGATGCATATAAGGCCAAACTCGCGACGCCGAACACTCCCTAAGGTATTCGGTCTTTACAACATATACTGGGCTGAGTAACGCCCTTGAACCCTGAATTTCCAGGTACGTGCATTAGTGTGACATGGCGAAATGCCAATAACGCCAGCGTCCCTCTCAGTTGTGTTGAGTATCCGGAGGGTGTGAAGCAACAAGAGACAGTAAGAAAGGTTTACACAGGGTCTTAATCTAAAAAGAAACCTTTGAGCGGGGCCCTGTTGCATGTCTGTGCCTGTGTCTGCGTTGTGCCGTATCCTGGAAGGGTGTAGCACGATTATCATCTGTTAAAAGAGAAGAGCTTAGATGAAATTTGTCGTGCGAAAAATTGGTTGTTCTTAATAAATCATTAAAATTCAAAATAAGGTCGAGCCGAACTGTAGACTTTGTTTTTTTACATGCGGGAAGCCCCTAGCGCCATCTACGGGGGTATATTCATCAATCCCATCTCAGGTTTATATAAGCTGTTACAGCTAGTGGTGCGCCGGACTCGTCTAGCCGTGTCCGCGGTCTTGACGACCGATCGTTTATGCTAGTTGGAGAGGCCATTTAGTGTTCGGCTGATAAAGCTGCCGCACATTCTTCCGCGTGTAAGGAACGCTCAGTGTTTCCGCTAACTATGATGATGCTGCGTGGACCGGGCATCTTGAGCTTAAGATAAGCATAATGTGGTACTGCATTAAAACGAGCAAAGGCCGTTCTTCCGAGTAGTGATTGATAGCCGCTTCGGAATGGAGCGATGTCGAAGGTTAACTTTTCACTTCGGAAGTTGTCGGGGGAACCGAATACAACCTCTAGTACGAGAGAGCCCGTGCAGCTGGCCTCTGGGCCTGGTATTACTCCTTTAAAGGTAGTATTGCTTTGGCTAATTCTCATTGGGTCTATCCCCATTTTGCAGACTGTGTCCTAATATATCAGATTAAGACTACTGCCGCCGTCCATGAGGACTCGGGTGAGATGGTATCCGTTGATTATTGGGTCGAGCACCAAGGCGGCCGATCCTCCGTGCCGGACATTGGTCGGGCTATCCCTGTGATCAAAAGTGATCGGACAGGTTAACCAAGGGTTGAACTTGGGGGTGACGGGCTCTACGGCGCATACATCTCGTAGTGCGTGTTTGCTCCTCCTCTTCGTCACGTGAATCGTGTTCACTGTTTTGACCTCAGGTGGGAACTTTTTCTGTCCCCCAGTGTTTTGCTGATGAGGCTCATCCTCGTCTTCACTTGGTGTCTCCCTCCCCTTGTGTTCGGCGTTTAGCTTACCGGCCTGCTTGAAGACCCAGCATTCTCTGTGGGTGTGATTTGTAGGTTTATCGGAGGTGCCGTGAATGTGACATAATTTGTCTAGAATCTTGTTGAGGCTGGACGGTCCATCTCTGTTGCCTTTGAAAGGCTTTTTCCGTTGACCGGGTCGAGAGCCCCTAAATCCGGCATTTACCGCCGTGTTGTCTGGGCTGTCTTCGTTATTTCGATACTTGCTTTTATTGCGTCGTGGTTTTCCATTACCATCCCTGACTTCGGATGTGCCTGGGTCGCTGGTGCTACTACGGGCCAGCCAGCTATCTTCGCCTGCGCAAAAGCGGGTCATAAGGCTTGTTAGGGCTGCCATTGTCCTTGGTTTTTCTTGGCCGAGGTGTCTGGCGAGCCATTCATCTCGGACGCTGTGTTTGAAAGCTGCTAAGGCTTCTGTGTCCGGGCAGTCGACGATTTGGTTCTTCTTAGTGAGAAATCTGTTCCAAAGCTTTCGGGCTGACTCTCCGGGCTGTTGAATTATGTGACTTAAATCGTCTGCATCCGGAGGTCGGACATAGGTCCCTTGAAAGTTAGCCCTAAAAGCATCCTCAAGCTCCTCCCAACTTCCAATTGAATTTTCGGGGAGGCTCTTTAGCCAATGCCGAGCTGGTCCGATCAGCTTGAGGGGCAAGTACTTGATGGCGTGGAGATCGTCTCCGCGAGCCATATGAATGTGGAGGATGAAGTCCTCAATCCAGACCCCGGGTTCTGTCGTTCCGTTGTACGCCTCTATGTTCACGGGTTTGAATCCCTTTGGAAATTCATGATCCAGCACCTCATCGGTGAAACATAGGGGGTGTGCGGTACCCCTGTATTTGGATGTGTCATGGCGTTCTGACGGTTGTAGTGTTTGGTTTTGATTATGCGCTGGAGCGCGCTTCCTAGATCCGTAGATGGATCTAGTCACGCCGGCCTTTTGATGCAAGTCCTCGCTTGGATCGTGTGCTGACTTATGTGCGGCCTCGTTAGCCGCCCTATCGCGGCCACGAGGTGGTCGATCCGACCGGTCGGCCGTTTTATGTTTCGGCTGTGTGGGCTCTAAGGCCTCATCATTGAATTCAGGCAACAACTTGTGCTTTGGATAGCTCTTTGTGTGGCGACTGCCACCATACTTTTCTTCAGTATCAAGCACTTTGTTCCATCTACTGTTGAGCGTATTCTTCTCGGCCTTAAGCCTTTGCTTCTGCTTCTTCAGACTCCTCGCGGTGGCAATAAGCCTTCTACGGAGGTTCTCTTGTTCCAAGTGCCTTTCCGGGATGATGTGTGCATCGTCGTCCGGACTGTTTTCCTCTCCGGAGAGAGGTTGATGAGCTTTATCCTCGGCGTCGCCATCATCGGACAGTGGCTCCGTACTATGTTCGCTGTCCGCTGGCTCGTCCTGCTCTGTTGCTTTGGAGTCGACCGGGGTGTTATTTTTTCTTGCGCTGTTATCGCTGTTCTTGCCGAGGCGGGATTTGGAGCGGCGCCTACACCGTTGCTTTGGTTGCTTCTAGAGGGAGCTATCCTTCGCTGCATCCTTCCGTTCCTTGTCATTGTTTTCTTTGGGTGTATCCACCATATATATATATCGTGTGATGAAGTGGCTGTCCAGCGCCCTGTGGGCGGTGGTTCCTGTTCCTCTCCTGCATCGTCATCCATACCGTCGATGTCTTCGGAGTCGAAATCGAGCATGTCAATTAAATCATCGACAGTGGCTATTAAGTGGGTGGTGGGTGGGGAACGAATTTCTTCGTCGTCCGCTTCCCATTCTAGCCGGACATAGTTCGGCCAAGGATCTCTTGACAAGGAGAGAGACCTCAATGAGTTTAGCACGTCGCTCAGTGGTGAGTGCTGAAAGATATCTGCGGAGGAAAACTCCATGATCGGTGCCCAATCAGATTCGATAGGCACGAACGCAGGCAGTTCGAAGCCCGTGGCTGGGGACGAATCCAAATGTCCGGCAACACAGGTCTCATAAGAGGTGAAGTTAGTATTCGGCTCTATCGCCGCTGAGTGTGCGGCCTCCGTGGCGGGGTCCATCCACCTGTCCTCGGACGGTGTAATCTGCTCCGGATCGAGGGCCGGAGTAGCTGCAGGTGGGATCTCCCGAACACTGTCCATCGGCAGAGCTAAGTCATGCCTGTCGTGACTGTGCGGCGCAACTGAAATGGGCTCGAATCCGTCGAAGATCAAGTCTCCGCGGATGTCGGCAGTATAGTTCAAGCTTCCAAACCTGACCAGATGGCCAGGGGTGTAGCTTTCGATCTACTCCAGATGGCCAAGCGAGTTGGCCCGTAGTGCGAAGCTGCCAAATACGAAGATCTGTCTGAGGAGGAAAACCTCACCCTGGATCGCATCGTTGCCGATGATCGAAGGGGCCATCAAACCTTGTGGTGACGGCACAGTGGAACTCTCAATGAAAGCACCAATATCGGTGTCAAAACCGGCGGATCTCGGGTAGGGGGTCCCGAACTGTGCGTCTAAGGCGGATGGTAATAGGAGGCGGGGCACACAATGTTTACCCAGGTTCGGGCCGTCTCGATGGAGGTAATACCCTACTTCCTACTTGATTGATCTTGATGATATGAGTATTACAAGAGTTGATCTACCACGAGATCGTAGAGGCTAAACCCTAGAAGCTAGCCTATGGTATGATTGTTGTTGTCCTACGGACTAAACCCTCCGGTTTATATAGACACCGCATGGGGCTAGGGTTACACAGAGTCGGTTACAAGGGAGGAGATCTACATATTCGTATTGCCAAGCTTGCCTTCCATGCCAAGGAGAGTCCCATCCGGACACGGGTCGAAGTCTTCAATCTTGTATCTTCATAGTCCAACAGTCCGGCCAAAGGATATAGTCCGGCTATCCGAGGACCCCCTAATCCAGGAGTCCCTCAGAGCGCACCACCGTGCTCAGCGTGTCTTCGCGCACCCGTAGCCACCACCAGCTCCTCGTCCCGAACACCCTAGCGAGGAACTCGAGCACGGCCGAACCACGGCCACCACAAACCTCGTCGCCGGCGTTGATTCCGATGACCATCTGGTCCAGCTCCACCACCCACAGATGCAGCTCATCCCCAGCTCTCCATAGAACCCAACCACGCCCCAAATCGTGGCGTGTAGCGCAATCCCGACGCGGACGCCGCCGCGATTTGAGGTCACCGATGGTTAAACGCCGGTAGCCGACGTGACGCCATTAGCTTAGGCGCTAAACTCATTTAGTTAGTGCCTGTGTCCATGACATGTGGGTCCCCGAGCCCAATTAGTTTAGTCTAACTTCCTGTTTAGATTTGTGCTAATCTGTGTGGACCCCACGTGTCAGCTTTGACTTTGGTCGAGTCAACGTTGACCGGTCCCACCTGTCATCCACCAAAACCAGCCTGAGACACTGACGTATGGGTCCCACAGGTCAGGTTTGACCTAGCCGACCCAGTTGACCTGCTGACATCACACCTATGTCATGCTGACGCAGTAAAGCATTTTCTGGATTTAAGTTTGTCCAGGAAATTCGAGAAAAATAGTGCTAACTTCTAAAAATCATAGAAATTCAACCGTAGCTCAGAATGAAATAAGTTATATATGAAAATTTATCAGAAAAATCCAATCTATCCATCTGCACAGGTTTCATGAATGTTTAAACAAGTTAACTTGCTGCTTAGTGAAAAACATGATAAAGCACTATTTAAGATCACAAATGAGTTTGAACTTTGAATCTTTGGTTCAAAATAGCTCAAACCCATCTGGTTGTAGTTGCATTAGCCCAACACACTCATTTTACCATGTCATGATCATGTATCATATTGTGCATTGCATTGATTGTGTTTCTTTCTCTATTGCCGGTATATGTCCTCTCTCGATAGACGTGGTTTCGACGATGAGATCGATGACACCGATGAAGAACTATACTATCTTCAGAAGTGCCAGGCAAGCAAAACCCCCTCGTTCATTCCGATACAATCCCACTCTCTCGCTCCTGCTCTCTTTTTCTGCATTAGGACAACAACGATTCATCTGTTACTTGCTGCGGTAGTTGAACCCCTTTTCCTCTGCATGACCTATCATTGCCACAGTAAATAGATGAAACCCACTAGCATGAGTAGGAGTTGTTTGAGCCCTGATGTGCCTACCCATTCATGCTTGTTTGTCATGCCTGCTACTGCTTAGAGTTGAGTCAGGTCTGATTCATCGGGGATGAATTGGAATGGTGATGAACATGTCCTACTGTGTGTGAGCTAAGTGTGTGAACACGATTTGGTAAAGGTAGCGGTGAGAGGCCATGTAGCAGTACATGGTGGGTTGTCTCATTGAAACCGTCCTCAGGAACTGAGTTCTGTGTTTGTGATCCATGAACAGCTACTACCATGCATTGGGCCCGAAACCAATGGACCCTCTCGGCTTCTTAACCACTCTTGTCCTCTGTCCAGGAGTTGCAAGTAGTTTCTGGTGTTTGTAGTATGCTGGTGGCCGTGCGCAGCGCTGACCCGAGGGGTAGGCTGTGATGCGGTTGGCACGTGGCCGGGTGTACCGGGCGCCCGTTTGGTGTCGCGGAACCCTGTACACATCGTTCGGGGCCGTATGTGGAAACCTCGGCCGGACTCCCTGCGGATGGAACCTGAATAGGCGATAAACCTGGACTAGAGACTTGAGTGTTTAGGTAGGCCGTGGCCGACACCCTCGTTGGGCTTCCGCTTGAAGGTTGCCGAGTACATGTCGTGTAAACGGCGGTAAGTGGTGAAAGCGTGTGTGAAGAAGTACACCCCTGCAGGGTTAACATGATCTATTCGAATAGCTGTTTTCGTGGTAAAGGACTTCTGGGTTGCCTATACAGTTCATAGACAAGTGAAAGTGGATACTCTAAAACTCGCAAGATAAGCGTGAGTGCTATGGATGGCCTTCTCGTAGGGAGACGGGAGTGGATCCATAGTGGTGTATTGAATGGTGAATATGTGGACTCGTGTGCGCCACCTCAGAAGAGTTACTTGCAGTCGTAGTTTAGGGTAGCCACCGAGTCAAAGCTGGCTTGCTGCAGTTAAACTCCACCACCCCCTTTGTTGATACCGATGCATATGCAGCTAGTTCTGATGCAAGTCTTGCTGGGTACATTTGTACTCACGTTTGCCTATTTTATGTTTTGCAGAGAGACGTCAGTCTCGCTAGTAGTTCCGTGTGGACTTCGATGTTTAGCTTGGTACCTCAGCTACGATCTTGTGCCCTCGGCAGGATCTGGTAGATAGTTAGGCTTCTCAGCCTTTTTCATTTGTAGATGTCTATACTCAGTCATGTTAAGCTTCCGCATGTGCTTTGACTTGTATGCTCTGAATGTTGGGTCATGAGACCCATGTTTGTAATATCTCACTCCTCGGAGCCTAATGAATAAATACTTGAGTCGTAGAGTTATGTTGTGATGCCATGTTGTATTTACACATATCGAGCATATTGTGTGTATGATTGAAATGCTTGGTATGTGTGGGATCCGACAACCTAGTTGTTTATCCTTGGTAGCCTCTCTTATGGGGAAATGTAGTCTTCTGCTTCCATGAGCCATAGTAGTCCGCTACAGCCTGGTTCACCGGAGTCCTGCTAGCCCAGCACTACTGCTCCAGAACACTTGACTGGCCGGCATGTGATTCACTTCGTTCCTATGTCTGTCCCTTCGAGGAAATGTCACGCGGTGACATCCGGAGTCCTGCCTAGCCTGCTATAGCCCGGTTCACCGGAGTCCTGTTAGCCCAGTGCTACAGCCCGGATTCGCACGCAGCTGACCGACATGCTCGATGTTGATTCATGTATGCCTGTCCCCGTAAGTTAGTGCCACTTTGGGTTCACGACTAGTCATGTCAGCCTGGGTTCTCTGTCATATGGATGCTAGCGACACAATCATATACGTGAGCCCAAAGGCGCAAACGGTCCCGGGCCATGGTAAGGCGACACCCGTGGGAATACCATGCGTGAGGCCGCAAAGTGATATGAGGTGTTACTGGCTAGATTGATGTGACTTGGAATCGGGGTCCTGATAGCTTTGGTATCAGAGCCTGACTGCCTGTAGGATTACCAAGCCAAAATGGTCGAAGTTGTGTCTAGAAATGCTTTAGTTATGTAAGGGAATTGATTGGGGAAGGGAACGTAAGGCTCTTTTTACTCCTTATTCCTTATGCCCTTCTGATCTGAGTCACCTCTTCTTTTCTACGGGGATAAAGAACTAGACCTTCTCATCTATCTATTAGGATGACGAGTTACTATGATAGAGACTTATAGGATTGTTGGTTCCAGGCCTCAATTCAGTTTCTACTACTTTTAGTATGTTGTCAGTTGAACCAGAACCTTGATATGATGATGCTAAGTGGTTATGCCACCATTTTTGCAGAATGTCCAAAATCTATTGAGCATTTACAGCCGTTATGCTGTCCGAGTCATCCCAGGTCTCTAAATAGTCTGATGCATTTGCAAATCCTTTCTTTCCGTTCCCGATGTCCTTTTTGGTCAGAATAAGCACACTAACCGGTGCGTTGAGGTACTCTATTGCCTCGGTATATATGTTGGAGCTATTATTATGACCCTAGGTGTCAGGATCACCTAGTAATCTACCATGTTTTGTGTTCCCCGTGTGATGATTCTGGCCATCATTCTCAAAAGCATCATGTGATGTTATTAGTTAGTAGGTAGTCTATTCCTGGGTTCTTGAATCCGAGATTCACCCTACTTACCTCATGTTGATAGTGTTGTTAGTTCCTTTAGGATATTAGTAACCTTTGCGATAGTCCTCGAGGTTCGTGGTACATCCTTCTTCCAATTACCATGAACCGCTTATGGCAGAAGTTCTTTGAACCAAAAGATCACAACCAGAGTGCTCTTAATGAGTTCTCCATTCTACATTGTGAATCTGCCAGCTCTACCGTTCTGCACGGGTTATCCGGAAGAAATGTTGAGTTTTGCTCGACGTACTAATCTATGCATCCACAACTCAGAAAGATATATGTTCCTTGAGTTGTTACTCTTTACTTGTATTCCGACCATTGTCTATCAATCGATAGTCTAGAGTATGTGTGCGATCGTGTTCATCGATGCCTATTATCCTTGTGGTCCGTCAAGCCATTCTATTCCGGAATGACTAGGAGAAACAAACTCGAGTACCTCATCCATATCCAGGATTGGGTCAAAGTAGTTGTATTCCGCAGATCAAATGCCAAACCAGCTTTTGTTCTATTCTACCTTGGGATATTTGTTGGGTTATGTAGCATAATTTTAAAATTTTCCTACGCTCACCAAGATGCATCTATGGAGTATACTAGCAACGAGGGGAAAGGAGTGCATCTACATACCCTTGTAGATCGCGAGCGGAAGCGTTCCAATGAACGTGGATGACGGAGTCGTACTCGCCGTGATCCAAATCACCGATGACCGAGTGCCGAACGGACGGCACCTCCGCGTTCAACACAGGTACGGTGCAGCGACGTCTCCTCCTTCTTGATCCAGCAAGGAGGAAGGAGAGGTTGATGGAGATCCAGCAGCACGACGGCGTGGTGGTGAATGTAGCGGGATGTCGGCAGGGCTTCGCCGAGCATATACGAGAGAGAGAGGTGTTGCAGGGGAGGAGGGAGGCGCCCAAGGCTGTAGGTTGCTGCCCTCCCTCCCCCCTTTATATAGGCCCCCTGGGAGGAGGGGGCCGCCGGCCAGATCCCATCTAGGGTGGGGGGCGGCGGCCAAAGGGGGGGGAAGGGGTGCCTTGCCCCCCAAGGCAAGTGGGAAGCCCCCCACCCTAGGGTTCCCAACCCTAGGCGCATGGGGGGAGGCCCATGGGGGGGCGCCCAGCCCACTAGGGGATGGTTCCCTTCCCACTTCAGCCCACGGGGCCCTCCGGGATAGGTGGCCCCACCCGGTGGACCCCCGGGACCCTTTCGGTGGTCCCGGTACAATACCGGTAACCCCCGAAACTTTCCCGGTGGCCGAAACTTGACTTCCTATATATAATTCTTTACCTCCGGACCATTCCGGAACCTCTCGTGATGTCCGGGATCTCATCCGGGACTCCGAACAACTTTCGGGTTTCCGCATACACATATCTCTACAACCCTAGCGTCACCGAACCTTAAGTGTGTAGACCCTACGGGTTCGGGAGACATGCAGACATGACCGAGACGCCTCTCCGGTCAATAACCAACAGCGGGATCTGGATACCCATGTTGGCTCCCACATGTTCCATGATGATCTCATCGGATGAACCACGGTGTCGAGGATTCAATCAATCCCGTATGCAATTCCCTTTGTCAATCGGTATGTTACTTGCCCGAGATTCGATCGTCGGTATCCCAATACCTTGTTCAATCTCGTTACCGGCAAGTCTCTTTACTCGTACCGCAATGCATGATCCCGTGACTAACGCCTTAGTCACATTGAGCTCATTATGATGATGCATTACCGAGTGGGCCCAGAGATACCTCTCCGTCACACGGAGTGACAAATCCCAGTCTCGATCCGTGCCAACCCAACAGACACTTTCGGAGATACCCGTAGTGCACCTTTATAGTCACCCAGTTACGTTGTGACGTTTGGCACACCCAAAGCACTCCTACGGTATCCGGGAGTTGCACGATCTCATGGTCTAAGGAAAAGATACTTGACATTGGAAAAGCTCTAGCAAACGAAACTACACGATCTTTTATGCTATGCTTAGGATTGGGTCTTGTCCATCACATCATTCTCCTAATGATGTGATCCCGTTATCAATGACATCCAATGTCCATAGTCAGGAAACCATGACTATCTGTTGATCAACGAGCTAGTCAATTAGAGGCTTACTAGGGACACGTTGTGGTCTATGTATTAACACATGTATTACGATTTCCGGACAATACAATTATAGCATGAACAATAGACAATTGTCATGAACAAAGAAATATAATAATAACCATTTATTATTGCCTCTAGGGCATATTTCCAACAGTCTCCCACTTGCACTAGAGTCAATAATCTAGTTACATTGTGATGAATCGAACACCCATTGCGTCGTAGTGTTGATCATGTTTTGCTCTAGGGAGAGGTTTAGTCAACGGATCTGCTACATTCAGGTCTGTATGTACTTTACAAATATCTATGTCTCCATTTTGAACACTTTCACGAATGGAGTTGAAGCGACGCTTGATATGCCTGGTCTTCCTGTGAAACCTGGGCTCCTTCGCAAGGGCAATAGCTCCAGTGTTGTCACAGAAGAGAGTCATTGGGCCCGACGCATTGGGAATCACCCCTAGGTCGGTAATGAACTCCTTCATCCAGACTGCTTCCTGTGCTGCCTCCGAGGCTGCCATGTACTCCGCTTCACATGTAGATCCCGCCACGACGCTTTGCTTGCAACTGCACCAGCTTACTGCTCCTCCATTCAAAATATACACGTATCCGGTTTGTGACTTCGAGTCATCCAGATCTGTGTCGAAGCTAGCGTCGACGTAACCCTTTACGACGAGCTCTTCGTCACCTCCATAAACGAGAAACATATCCTTGGTCCTTTTCAGGTACTTTAGGATATTCTTGACCGCTGTCCAGTGTTCCATGCCGGGATTACTTTGGTACCTTCCTACCAAACTTACGGCAAGGTTTACATCAGGTCTGGTACACAACATGGCATACATAATAGACCCTATGGCCGAGGCATAGGGGATGACACTCATCTTTTCTCTATCTTCTGCCGTGGTCGGGCATTGAGCCGTGCTCAATTGCACACCTTGCAATACAGGCAAGAACCCCTTCTTGGACTGATCCATATTGAACTTCTTCAATATCTTGTCAAGGTATGTACTCTGTGAAAGACCAATGAGGCGTCTTGATCTATCTCTATAGATCTTGATGCCTAATATACAAGCAGCTTCTCCAAGGTCCTTCATTGAAAAACACTTATTCAAATAGACCTTTATACTTTCCAAGAATTCTATATCATTTCCCATCAATAGTATGTCATCCACATATAATATGAGAAATGCTACAGAGCTCCCACTCACTTTCTTGTAAACACAGGCTTCTCCATAAGTCTGTGTAAACCCAAACGCTTTGATCATCTCATCGAAGCGAATGTTCCAACTCCGAGATGCTTGCACCAGCCCATAGATTGAGCGCTGGAGCTTGCATACTTTGTTAGCATTCTTAGGATCGACAAAACCTTCCGGCTGCATCATATACAACTCTTCCTTAAGGAAGCCGTTAAGGAATGCCGTTTTGACGTCCATCTGCCATATCTCATAATCATAGTATGCGGCAATTGCTAACATGATTCGGACGGACTTCAGCTTTGCTACGGGTGAGAAAGTCTCATCGTAGTCAACCCCTTGAACTTGTCGATAACCCTTAGCGACAAGTCGAGCCTTATGGATGGTCACATTACCATCCGCGTCTGTCTTCTTCTTAAAGATCCATTTGTTTTCTATGGCTCGCCGATCATCGGGCAAGTCAGTCAAAGTCCATACTTTGTTTTCATACATGGATCCTATCTCGGATTTCATGGCTTCTAGCCATTTGTCGGAATCCGGGCCCGCCATCGCTTCTTCATAGTTCGAAGGTTCACCGTTGTCTAACAACATGATTTCCAGGACAGGGTTGCCGTACCACTCTGGTGCAGAACGTGTCCTTGTGGACCTACGAAGTTCAGTAGTAACTTGATCCGAAGCTTCATGATCATCATCATTAACTTCCTCCCCAGTCGGTGTAGGCACCACAGGAACATTTTCCCACGCTGCGCTACTTTCCGGTTCGGAAGGGGTGACTATCACCTCATCAAGTTCCACTTTCCTCCCACTCAATTCTTTCGAGAGAAACTCCTTCTCTAGAAAGGACCCGTTCTTGGCAACGAAGATCTTGCCTTCGGATCTGAGGTAGAAGGTATACCCAATGGTTTCCTTAGGGTATCCCATGAAGACGCATTTTTCCGATTTGGGTTCGAGCTTTTCAGGTTGAAGTTTCTTGACATAAGCATCGCACCCCCAAACTTTTAGAAACGACAGCTTAGGTTTCTTCCCAAACCATAATTCATACGGTGTCGTCTCAACGGATTTTGACAGAGCCCTATTTAAAGTGAATGCGGCGGTCTCTAAAGGATAGCCCCAAAATGAGAGCGGTAAATCGGTAAGAGACATCATAGATCGCACCATATCCAATAGAGTGCGATTACGGTGTTCGGACACACCGTTTCTCTGATGTGTTCCAGGCGGCGTGAGTTGTGAAACTATTCCACATTTCCTTAAGTGTGCACCAAACTCGTGACTTAAATATTCTCCACCACGATCTGATCGTAAGAATTTTATTTTCCTGTCACGTTGATTCTCGACCTCACTCTGAAATTCCTTGAACTTTTCAAAGGTTTCAGACTTGTGTTTCATTAGGTAGACATACCCATATCTACTTAAGTCATCAGTAAGAGTGAGAACATAACGATATCCTCCGCGAGCCTCAACACTCATTGGACCACACACATCGGTATGTATGATTTCCAATAAGTTGGTTGCTCGCTCCATTGTTCCGGAGAACGGAGTCTTGGTCATCTTACCCATGAGGCATGGTTCGCACGTGTCAAATGATTCGTAATCAAGAGACTCCAAAAGTCCATCTGCATGGAGCTTCTTCATGCGCTTGACACCAATGTGACCAAGGCGGCAGTGCCACAAGTATGTGGGACTATCGTTATCAACTTTACATCTTTTGGTATTCACACTATGAACATGTGTAACATCACGTTCGAGATTCATCAAAAATAAACCATTGACCAGCGGGGCATGACCATAAAACATATCTCTCAAATAAATAGAACAACCATTATTCTCAGATTTAAATGAGTAGCCATCTCGAATTAAACGAGATCCAGATACAATGTTCATGCTCAAAGCTGGCACTAAATAACAATTATTGAGGTTTAAAACTAATCCCGTGGGTAGATGCAGAGGTAGCGTGCCGACGGCGATCACATCGACCTTGGAACCATTCCCGACGCGCATCGTCACCTCATCCTTCGCCAGTCTCCGTTTATTCCGTAGTTCCTGTTTTGAGTTACAAATATGAGCAACCGCACCGGTATCAAATACCCAGGAGCTACTACGAGTACTGGTAAGGTACACATCAATTACATGTATATCATATATACCTTTGGTGTTGCCGGCCTTCTTCTTGTCCGCTAAGTATTTGGGGCAGTTCCGCTTCCAGTGACCACTTCCCTTGCAATAAAAGCACTCAGTCTCGGGCTTGGGTCCATTCTTTGACTTCTTCCCAGTAACTGGTTTACCGGGCGCGGCAACTCCCTTGCCGTCCTTCTTGAAGTTCTTCTTACCCTTGCCCTTCTTGAACTTAGTGGTTTTATTCACCATCAACACTTGATGTTCTTTTCTGATCTCCCCTTCCGCTGATTTCAGCATTGAATATACCTCAGGAATGGTCTTTTCCATCCCCTGCATATTGTAGTTCATCACAAAGCTCTTGAAGCTTGGTGGAAGCGACTGAAGGATTCTGTCAATGACCGCGTCATCCGGGAGATTAACTCCTAGCTGAGTCAAGCGGTTGTGCAACCCAGACATTCTGAGTATGTGCTCACTTACAGAACTATTTTCCTCCATTTTACAGCTAAAGAACTTGTCAGAGACTTCATATCTCTCGACCCGGGAATGAGCTTGGAAAACCAATTTCAGCTCCTCGAACATCTCATATGCTCCATGTTTCTCAAAACGCTTTTGGAGACCCGGTTCTAAGCTGTAAAGCATGCCGCACTGAACGAGGGAGTAATCATCAGCACGCTGCTGCCAAGCGTTCATAACGTCTTGGTTCTCAGGGATTGGTGCTTCACCTAGCGGTGCTTCTAAGACATAATCTTTCTTGGCTACTATGAGGATGATCCTCAGGTTCCGGACCCAGTCCGTATAGTTGCTGCCATCATCTTTCAGCTTGGTTTTCTCTAGGAACGCGTTGAAATTGAGGACAACGTTGGCCATTTGATCTACAAGACATAGTGTAAAGATTTTAGACTAAGTTCATGATAATTAAGTTCATCTAATCAAATTATTTAATGAAATCCCACTCAGATAGACATCCCTCTAGTCATCTAAGTGAAACATGATCCGAGTTAACTAGGCCGTGTCCGATCATCACGTGAGACGGACTAGTCAAGATCGGTGAACATCTCCATGTTGATCGTATCTTCTATACGACTCATGCTCGACTTTTCGGTCCTCCGTGTTCCGAGGCCATGTATGTACATGCTAGGCTCGTCAAGTCAACCTAAGTGTATTGCGTGTGTTCCGAGGCCATGTCTGTACATGCTAGGCTCGTCAACACCCGTTGTATTCGAACGTTAGAATCTATCACACCCGATCATCACGTGGTGCTTCGAAACAACGAACCTTCGCAACGGTGCATAGTTAGGGTGAACACTTTCTTGAAATTATCATAAGGGATCATCTTACTTACTACCGTCGTTCTAAGCAAATAAGATGCAAAAACATGATAAACATCACTTGCAATCAAATAGTGACATGATATGGCCAATATCATTATGCTCCTTTGATCTCCATCTTCGGGGCACCATGATCATCTTCATCACCGGCATGACACCATGATCTCCATCATCGTGTCTTCATGAAGTCGTCACACCAACGATTACTTCTACTTCTATGGCTAACGCGTTTAGCAACAAAGTAAAGTAATTTACATGGCATTATTCAATGACACGCAGGTCATGCAAAATAATAAAGACAACTCCTATGGCTCCTGCCGGTTGTCATACTCATCGACATGCAAGTCGTGATTCCTATTACAAGAATATGATCAATCTCATACATCACATATATCATTCATCACATCTTCTGGCCATATCACATCACATAACACATGCTGCAAAAACAAGTTAGACGTCCTCTAATTGTTGTTGCAAGTTTTTTACGTGGTTTGTAGGTTTCTAGCAAGAACGTTTCTTACCTACGTATGACCACAACGTGATTTGCCAATTTCTATTTACCCTTCATAAGGACCCTTTTCATTGAATCCGTTCCGACTAAAGTAGGAGAGACAGACACCCGCTAGCCACCTTATGCAACTAGTGCATGTCAATCGGTGGAACCTGTCTCACGTAAGCGTACGTGTAAGGTCGGTCCGGGCCGCTTCATCCTACAATGCCGCCGAAACAAGAAACGACTAGTAGCGGCAAGAAGAATTGGCAACATCAACGCCCACAACTTCTTTGTGTTCTACTCGTGCATAGTAACTACGCATAGGCCTGGCTCATGATGCCACTGTTGGGTTATGTAGCATAATTTTAAAAAATTTCTACGCTCACCAAGATGCATCTATGGAGTATACTAGCAACGAGGGGAAAGGAGTGCATCTACATACCCTTGTAGATCGCGAGCGGAAGCGTTCCAATGAACGTGGATGACGGAGTCGTACTCGCCGTGATCCAAATCACCGATGACCGAGTGCCGAACGGACGGCACCTCCGCGTTCAACACACGTACGGTGCAGCGATGTCTCCTCCTTCTTGATCCAGCAAGGGGGAAGGAGAGGTTGATGGAGATCCAGCAGCACGACGGCGTGGTGGTGGATGTAGCGGGATGCCGGCAGGGCTTCGCCGAGCATATACGAGAGAGAGAGGTGTTGCAGAGGAGGAGGGAGGCGCCCAAGGCTGTAGGTTGCTGCCCTCCCTCCCCCCCTTTATATAGGCCCCCTGGGAGGAGGGGGGCGCCGGCCAGATCCCATCTAGGGTGGGGGCGGCGGCCAAAGGGGGGGAAAGGGGTGCCTTGCCCCCCAAGGCAAGTGGGAAGCCCCCCACCCTAGGGTTCCCAACCCTAGGCGCATGGGGGGAGGCCCATGGGGGGGCGCCCAGCCCACTAGGGGCTGGTTCCCTTCCCACTTCAGCCCACGGGGCCCTCCGTGATAGGTGGCCCCAACCGGTGGACCCCCGGGACCCTTCCGGTGGTCCCGGTACAATACCGGTAACCCCCGAAACTTTCCCGGTGGCCGAAACTTGACTTCCTATACATAATTCTTTACCTCCGGACCATTCCGGAACCTCTCGTGACGTCCGGGATCTCATCCGGGACTCCGAACAACTTTCGGGTTTCCGCATACACATATCTCTACAACCCTAGCGTCACCGAACCTTAAGTGTGTAGACCCTACGGGTTCGGGAGACATGCAGACATGACCGAGACGCCTCTCCGGTCAATAACCAACAGCGGGATCTGGATACCCATGTTGGCTCCCACATGTTCCACGATGATCTCATCGGATGAACCACGGTGTCGAGGATTCAATCAATCCCGTATGCAATTCCCTTTGTCAATCGGTATGTTACTTGCCCGAGATTCGATCATCGGTATCCCAATACCTTGTTCAATCTCGTTACCGACAAGTCTCTTTACTACCGCAATGCATGATACCGTGACTAACGCCTTAGTCACATTGAGCTCATTATGATGATGCATTACCGAGTGGGCCCAGAGATACCTCTCCGTCACACGGAGTGACAAATCCCAGTCTCGATCCGTGCCAACCCAACAGACACTTTCGGAGATACCCGTAGTGCACCTTTATAGTCACCCAGTTACGTTGTGACGTTTGGCACACCCAAAGCACTCCTACGGTATCCGAGAGTTGCACGATCTCATGGTCTAAGGAAAAGATCCTTGACATTGGAAAAGCTCTAGCAAACGAAACTACACGATCTTTTATGCTATGCTTAGGATTGGGTCTTGTCCATCACATCATTCTCCTAATGATGTGATCCCGTTATCAATGACATCCAATGTCCATAGTCAGGAAACCATGACTATCTGTTGATCAACGAGCTAGTCAATTAGAGGCTTACTAGGGACACGTTGTGGTCTATGTATTAACACATGTATTACGATTTCCGGACAATACAATTATAGCATGAACAATAGACAATTATCATGAACAAAGAAATATAATAATAACCATTTATTATTGCCTCTAGGGCATATTTCCAACAATATTACCATCTTTATGTCAAGAATGTCATGGGAATTGCACCACCTCTTATGAATTCTTGATTTAGTGATACTTCTTGCCATCATTGTTCATTCCTCGGTTCCGTGTTGTTGTAACCGGAATGCCGACAGGTGAATCATGATGTGTGAAATCAGTACTCCTAGCAACTCCGTTGCTTGGTAGTTAATGGACAATACTCTCATTCTTATCGTGTTGGATATCGAATCACTGTTCTAGGATAGATTGTGCTACCTAGTCCTTATTTCTGGTGCACTCCTCGATCAATGAGTGAGGATTATTCAATCCCTGGCTTATTTGATCATATCGTCTTGCTCTGAAAAGCAAGATTGTTCTCGAGCTTAGTAACATATTGGTGGTTCGTGATTTTCCGAATATCGTCTCGGAAGTGTTACCAGGTTGTCACCTGACCGCTATGTTGAGTTCGTGATCAAGTTGTTTTTCCTCTAAACCAGCCCTTCTCCAAGAATCTGTGTTGGATACCCCTGAGCTAGTTGGTTAAGCTAAACAACAACTTGGAGAGTTGGAAGATAAAAAGCTTTGCCGAATTTGGTTCTTTCTGACGGGATATCTTTGTGTTTGTGTGTGTGTTGAAGAAAGATGATATCTTCACCAATTGGTCCTCGTGATCAGTTATTGGATCTATTGTCTTGTCAAAACTTTGACTTGAGTATGGGCTATGGTCAAGTCAAATCAGAACCAACAATGTTCATAATGTTGTCTTACTCGTGGTTGATCCCTCGAGCATACACCATTACATCTTTTGGTTTGACCAATACTATCACCGTGTTCACATGATGGTGGAAGTCCAGTGATATGGAAATTCTGATGAGTTGCTATTGAGTCCATCAGCAGCATTTTGTCACCCCAGGATTCACGTTGAACATCAACCTAGTGTTGAAAACTTTGTAAGCAATGCCTTCGTCTTCTGTTCATGAAGCTTATGCTTGGATGGAAGAAGTGACCTCTTCGAATTCATGTGCATTTGGTGCAAGTTGCCGCCGTGAGCTCGAGAAAGATTGTTTTTGTTTCCTCTGGCACTATCCCAAGTCAGTTATGCATGTGCGAATGTATTTTATGGTTTGGTAGATTAATTACCTCCACTCCATATGTATTCCCTAGCACACCAAGCCACTTATTGATTTGTTCAAGGAAAAGAAGCTCCTTCTTAAGACCCGGGGCTTATACAAGGACTTCGATATCTTCGATGATGGTTCCCCACCTAAACTCGGTAGTGTTTTATTATAAGACTACTACGTGGTCATGCTTGTTTTGGACAGCATGTTCACAGGTTTGTAGCAGAAACAGCTCATGTTTTGGAGCTTGCTATCGTAGTTCATTTCCCGAGAATCTCGCAACGTCATCTCGTTGGTTTCTGTTGCAAACTTTCTTCTCCAGACATGCTGTCTGAAATATCCCGTTACCAACCAGATCTGAATCTCAGGCAGATATGATGGTTGGGTCATTCCCAGTATTTGCATTTTGTTCCCAGCTTGCACCCGTCATTGTGTTAGTCTGCCATGGGTCCCTTCCATTTCTGATGATAAGCAGAAATCATCCATCGGGTTGTCTTCAACAAGGTAGTCCACATCATCCATTCGAACTCAGCCAAACGATCGATTGTGATTGCCTTAGGCTGGTATAAAGGGTTTCAATGATCTATGTGTACCAAAAGTAATTCTTTTCGCCACTTAAGGGAATAATTCCACGAGTCACCTTTCCTGAGGTGCCCCGTTATGGAATCATGGCAATTTTTCCTCGCTACTTTGAAACCCTCGTCAAATTGTTTCTTCCGTCCCTCCTGATGCATGTTTTGCCTCTCAGCTCCAGAGATGTTTCTATGTCTCATTCCATGAGTTGATCTTGTGATCATTAAGATGATCCTAAGTTGCTCCAACCTCAGGAAGACCGATTCTTCTAAAATTCTCCCTTTCTACTCGTTGTCATATTGGATGTAGTTCTCAAAGCAAGACGTCGAGATCAAGGTGATGCAATGAATCAACATCCTCGAGAAAGACATCTGTATCGTGAAGATTGTGTTAGCTTGTGTCCCTCTGTCTTCTTACCTCACGACTTGAATCTCGGGACGAGATTCTTGTTTAGTAGGGGTGAGCTGTCACATCCCTAGTTCTGGTATACACTAGGCTAGCCCTTCATGTGAGCATCATGTTTAAATTCAAATGAAATTTGAACTGAGGAATTTTCAAAAGCCTCAGAAGACCTCTAAAAATAACCAACATTTAAATCTCATCAAATGAGTCCAAGAAAATGTTCCTTTTAATCTCTGGAAATATTGGCAAGGGATAAAATTCAAACCAATATTTCTAGAATTTCAAAAACAATTATTTTGGGCCTTTGAATTAATCCAATAAATATTTGAATTGGATCTATATTTGTTATATAATAAATATATGTTCAATAATTCTGGAAATTTTTATGTAGCTTTGGATAAGTCCATTTAGTTCACACAATTATTTTCACGAATTTTGAAAATGGTTTGGTCTTTGAAATAAATCAAAACATAATAGCAAAAATAGAAAAATAGAACAAATTAAATAACACACACACACAGAGAGAGAGAGAGAGAGAGTTAGTACCTGGGCCACTTACCTGTGCGGCCCAGGAGCCGGCCCAGCCCAGCTGGCCGATGCCAGTCGTCTCCCTCCTCTCGCCAGAAGGACGAGGGGTGTGTGCCCGCCGCGCGCGCCCACGTGCCTGGCCACCTCCTGCTTCCCGCCGCTGCCTCGACGCCTAGGACGTCGCCACGCGCCCCCTGGCTCCACTCGCTCTCTCCCCGTGCTCATTCCCTCCCCTGGATCTCTCTCCCTCACGCACCGAGCGGAGTCCGTCGCCGCCGTTCACTGCCACCGCATCCACCGAGCTCCCCTCGCCCCTCTACTTGTCCAACGGGCTCGCCTCGACGCCGTGGATCACCAAGACGAAGCACGCGCTCGCGGGATGCCTAAAATGTCGCCATTGAGCTCATCGTCGTCCTCTGCCCCGACGATCGCCGCCCTTCGATTCGCCGCCACCGACGCTTCCCCGACCCCCTGGGCTTCTCTGCGAGTCCTCTGTGAGCTCCTCTTCCGTTCGCCCTTTTCCCCGTCGCCCCGAACGTCCCCTAGCGCTAGCGACGCCGTGCCCGAAGCTCACCGCCGCCCAGCCATGTCGCCGCCGTGGCCACCGTCACCTATAGCCGCAACCGAGCGCACCGCCGTGCTCAGCATGTCTTCGCGCACCCGTAGCCACCACCAGCTCCTCCTCCCGAACACCCTAGCGAGGAACTCGATCACGGCCGAACCACGGCCGCCGCAAACCTCGTCGTCGGCGTTGATTCCCGCGACCATCTGGTCCTGCTCCACCACCCACAGACGCGGCTCAGCCCCAGCTCTCCATAGAACCCAACCACGCCCCAAACCGTGGCCTGTAGCGCAATCCCGACGCGGACGCCGCCGCGATCTGAGGTCGCTGGCGGTTAAACGCTGGCAGCTGACGTGGCGCCATTAGCTTAGGCGCTAAACTCGTTTAGTTAGTGCCTGTGTCAATGACATGTGCTAATCTGTGTAGACCCCACGTGTCAGCTTTGACTTTGGTCGAGTCAACGTTGACCGGTCCCACCTGTCATCCACCCAAACCGTCCTGAGACACTGATGTATGGGTCCCATAGGCCAGGTTTGACCTGGCTGACCCAGTTGACGTGCTGACGTCACACCTATGTCATGCTGACACAGTAAAGCATTTTCTGGATTTAAGTTTATCCAGGAATTCCACAAAATAGTGCTAACTTCTAAAAATCATAGAAATTCAACCGTAGCTCAGAATGAAATAAGTTATATATGAAAATTATCAGAAAAATCCAATCTATCCATCTGTACTGGTTTCATGCATGTTTAAACAAGTTAACTTGCTGTTTAGTGCAAAACATGATAAAGCACTATTTAAGATCACAAATGAGTTTGAACTTTGAATCTTTGGTTCAAAATAGCTCAAACCCATCTGGTTGTAGTTGCATTAGCCCAACACACTCATTTTACCATGTCATGATCATGCATCATATTGTGCATTGCATTGATTGTGTTTCTTTCTCTGTTGCCGGTATATGTCCCCTCTCGATAGACGTGGTTTCGACGATGAGATCGACGACACCGATGAAGAACTATACTATCTTCAGAAGTGCTAGGCAAGCAAAACCCCCTTGTTCATTCTGATACAATCCCACTCTCTCGCTCCTGCTCTCTTTTTCTGCATTAGGACAACAACGATTCATCTGTTACTTGCTGCGGTAGTTGAACCCATTTTCCTCTGCATGACCTGTTATTGCCACAGTAAATAGATGAAACCCACTAGCATGAGTAGGAGTTGTTTGAGCCCTGATGTGCCTACCCATTCATGCTTGTTTGTCATGCCTGCTACTGCTTAGAGTTGAGTCAGGTCTGATTCATCGGGGATGAATTGGAATGGTGATGAACATTTCCTACTGTGTGTGAGCTAAGTGTGTGAACACGATTTGGTAAAGGTAGCGGTGAGAGGCCATGTAGGAGTACATGGTGGGTTGTCTCATTGAAACCGTCCTCAGGAACTGAGTTCTGTGTTTGTGATCCATGAACATCTACTACCATGCATTGGGCCCGAAACCAATGGACCCTCTCGGCTTCTTAACCACCCTTGTCCTCTGTCCAGGAGTTGCAAGTAGTTTCTGGTGTTTGTAGTATGCCGTAGGCCGTGCGCAGCGCTGACCCGAGGGGTGGGCTGTGATGCGGTAGGCACGTGGCCGGGTATACCGGGCGCCCGTTTGGTGTCGCGGAACCCTGTACACATCGTTCGGGGCCGTATGTGGAAACCTCAGCCGGACTCCCTACGGATGGAACCTGAATAGGCGATAAACCTGGACTAGAGACTTGAGTGTTTAGGTAGGCCGTGGCCGACACCCTCGTTGGGCTTCCGCTTGAAGGTTGCCGAGTACATGTCGTGTAAACGGCGGTAAGTGGTGAAAGCGTGTGTGAAGAAGTACACCCCTGCAGGGTTAACATGATCTATTCGAATAGCCATGTCCGCGGTAAAGGACTTCTGGGTTGCATGTACAGTTCATAGACAAGTGAAAGTGGATACTCTAAAGCTCGCAAGATAAGCGTGAGTGCTATGGATGGCCTTCTCGTAGGGAGACGGGAGTGGTTCCATAGTTGTGTATTGAATGGTGAATATGTGGACTCGTGTGCGCCACCTCAGAAGAGTTACTTGCAGTCGTAGTTTAGGGTAGCCATCGAGTCAAAGCTGGCTTGCTGAAGTTAAACTCCACCACCCCCTTTGTTGATACGGATGCATATGTAGCTAGTTCTGATGTAAGTCTTGCTGGGTACATTTGTACTCACGTTTGCCTATTTTATGTTTTGCGGAGAGACGCCAGTCTCTCTAGTAGTTCCGTGTGGACTTCGACGTTTAGCTTGGTACCTCAGCTACGATCTTGTGCCCTCGGCAGGATCTGGTAGATAGTTAGGCTTCTCAGCCTTTTTCATTTGTAGATGTTTGTACTCAGACATGTTAAGCTTCCGCATGTGCTTTGACTTGTATGCTCTGAATGTTGGGTCATGAGACCCATGTTTGTAATATCTCGCTCCTCGGAGCCTAATGAATAAATACTTGAGTCGTAGAGTTATGTTATGATGGCATGTTGTATTTACACATATCGAGCATATTGTGTGTATGATTGAAATGCTTGGTATGTGTGGGATCCGACAACCTAGTTGTTTATCCTTGGTTGCCTCTCTTATGGGCAAATGTAGTCTTGTGCTTCCATGAGCCATAGTAGTCCGCTACAGCCCGGTTCACCGGAGTCCTGCTAGCCCAGCACTACTGCTCCAGAACACTTGACTGGCCGGCATGTGATTCACTTCGTTCCTATGTCTGTCCCTTCGGGGAAATGTCACGCGGTGACATCCGGAGTCCTGCCTAGCCTGCTACAGCCCGGTTCATCGGAGTCCTGTTAGCCCAGTGCAACAGCCCGGATTCGCACGCTGCTGACCGACATGCTCGATGTTGATTCATGTATGTTTGTCCCCGTAAGTTAGTGCCACTTTGGGTTCATGACTAGTCTTGTCGGCCCGGGTTCTCTGTCATATGGATGCTAGCGACACTAGCATATACGTGATCCAAAAGGCGCAAACGGTGCCGGGCCATGGTAAGGCGACACCCATGGGAATACCGTGCGTGAGGCCGCAAAGTGATATGAGGTGTTACCGGCTAGATCGATGTGACATGGAATCGGGGTCCTGACAACAAATTTATGACAGAATCAAGATAGTCATACCTGTGCTCTCGTAGAAGTGTTCCATGACATTACCAAAATTATCATCACGGAAGTGTCCACTTCCATGACGATAAATCGCGCGTCACAGAAGTGCTTTCGCAAGGGTGACCGACACGTGGCATCCACCGTAACGGAACACCGTTAAGCTATCGGGTCCGGTTTTGGATCCGATAACCCATTAACAGCCCCAACCAATGGGGATTTTCCACGTGTAAAATCATCGTTGGCTGGAGGAAACACGTGTCGGCTCACCGTTGGGACAGATGTCATCCACTCATTGGACCCAAAGCGCCTATGATACGTCGACACGTGGCACGGCCCAACAGAGGCCCATATAGGTTAAAAAGGCCGGCCCAGTCAAAGGCCCGTAGTACTTACTCATGTACTAGTGGGCCAGCCCAATAACGGCCTGCTTAATAAAGGCCCATTTATGACCCGAGGCCAGATCTGGTCCGTTAATTGTTCGCCGAATATTTGGGCCCATTTACGACCCGAAGCCAGATTTGGCCCGTTAATTGTTCGTCGAATATTTGGGCCCAATTACAGCCCAGTGACTTTTGGCCTATTAGAGGCCCGATGTAGACATGGGCCCATTTCAGCCCAGTGTGACTTTCGGCTTGGGAATGGCCCGTGCTGCCCATGGGCCATATATGGTCCGACAGGACATTGGGCACAGTAACGGCCCGTGATAAAGGTGGCAACAGTTAAACCCAACGTGACTTTGGGCCTGTTAAAGGCCTGTCGCATAATTCGGCCCGTTGATGTGTGTACTAAGCTTTCGGCCTCTTAAAGGCCCATGATATCAGTGGGCCAACTAAGGCCCAAGATATGTTTCGGCCTGGTAACTGCCCGTGATATAATTGGGGCCAAAAAGGCCCGGTCTACATTTCAGCCTGCTGAAGGCCCGTCGACGACTAGTGAAAATCGAGGCCCAATATGCATTTCGGCCTGCTAAAGGCCCATGGTTTCATCTGGGCCGTAACAGGCCAATACAATATTCAGCGTGTTAATGGCCCAGCGCTACCTGGGCCAAACTAAGCGTTGGGTCCACGAAAGGCCCAACTAAAATATAGGCCGGTGTAAGTTGTGGGCCTCGCGCAAAGTGTGAAGGCCCCAATGATTCGGGCCCAAGAAAGATGCAGGCCGGCCCAATTGTGGCCCGCTAAACACCAGGCCCGTCAGAGGCGAATGTTTCGGCCTAGTCGACTACATCTGATTTTTTTCAGATAGCGAATGATGGCAGTAACTAGTAGGAATTAAGAACAAACCTACTCTATACAATAAAGAAATTACGACATAGTAACTAAGAATAAACCTACACTATACAATAAATGATTTATGGTATATTACATCCACTGGGCATCGAAGTTCGCCACCAGTGATCATAACGCGCAACGAAGAAGCACATTACAAAAACAGGCGCTGTCAACGGCGCGGCGGAGACATTCGTGTGCACGGGCACCTGCACGGGCGCGCATGCGCTGGCAGGTGCACGGGCGCATGAAAGTCGGCGGGGACCTCATGGAACCCCGTGGCATCAAGCTCGGCGACAATGTGCGGCTCCCAGCCCATCAATGCCACGGGGATGGGCGCTGGCACAGTCGGGGCGACGAGAGACGGAACGGGAGCGGGGCCAGGCGCGATGTCTTCCCGCAAGGCCAGTTCTAGCTCGTCCCAAAGCGCCTTATGTTCTTGAGACTACGGTTGGGTGTCTTCCTCAGGAAACTGGAAGACTAAGGGCAGACCATCGTGATGCGGCATGGCGTACGTTTAGGTCAGGCTGGTTGGAGGTAGACGACAGGAGAATCGGAGAGGAAGAGAGAAGATTGTAGCGATACCGGGTAGTGCGGGGTTGATTTTAAACTGCGGCGCCGACGACATTAAAAGTGGGCGCAGTTGGGACGAAGGTGGGTGGCGGAGCCTGGTCAAAGGGCTCGCCTCCCGGTGAGCCTGCACAGCGGTCTGCTCGCACGCCTCCCTGTCAGCCGGCGCAATGGTCTGCTCGCACGCCTCCCGTCGACTCACACGCTTGCTCGGACGGCACCTTCCGATGAGAAGCGGGACTCGTGGCGGCACGTAAACGCCCATGGTTTCAATAGTGAAAGCGTTCGCCTTAACGTGACAGGTCTTTGTTCCAAAATACCTTGGCTCTTCATTTGTGCAACTTGTCATAAGCAGCTTGTCTCAAATTGAAGAAAAAAAATTACGAAGTAATATGTGTGCCATATCACGTGACCATGCTCAGTTTCAAGAATTTATGGTCACTTTTGGATTTTCTGAAATTTAAGATCCAGGATTCGAAACAATATCATAGCCTGCATCATGCAATAAATTTTCAAGCCATACATCTGTCCTGTTGTATTTCTTAAGAAAGGATTTGGTCAAACATTTTGCTTAGTTAGACTTCAGACAAGTTACATATGCAGAGCAAAAGAATAATCCCTCCGTACCAGTGCATTACCTGATATATTAACTCAAGTACTAGGCACGAACAAACGGGCTCAATTTTGTGCTCATCCTGGTATAGTAGTAGTAGTACTAGGCAATGCAGTTGACGGGTGACCTTGGCGAGCGGCGACCGAGGGAATTGAACCGTGCTCGACACGGTAGGTAACGTTGTCTAGTTACTAAAGCATCCCTCCGTTGTTCATCGGTAGTCATTATGGACCGGGGACATGAGGTAATTTCCTAGGGCTGGAATTCTGGCCGCCAGATATTTCGACTCGAAACGCGGAGGCTCGACTGGTTGGGGTTGCCTAATGTGCATACCACGCACGCCACCAAAAGGACACGAGCCCGGTTTTATTTATTTATTTTTTTAGGATCAACACGAGCCAAGGTCTGGCTGGTACGCCGTTGGGTCCTACCATTCAAGAATACGAAAGGAACCTTTTAAATTGCCGAACGAATCTATGTGTATTACAATGCCCATATTTTCCTTGCAAATACTAATCTCAACGTGGTAATTGATTTATGACGAGTTGTTGAATTAGAGTGAGTTTGTGATATAGTGATCTAAATGTGGATTTCACATTTCATGGTATCCCTGGTAAGTTTTTCAATGCAAATTCAAATTTAAAAGATGAACAATATGGAGGTGAGAAAACTTTGTATGTATCAAGCATATGACCACACACACACACACACACACACACACAGACACCCACACATGAACACAACAACAATAAGTATAGTGCATCTATTTTTCCAAACCATGCATGTAAGACACGAATTCCAAAATACTCATTCTGTTCCTAAATATTAGTCTTTTAGAGATTTCAACAAGCGAGTACATACAGAGCAAAATGAGTGAATCTACACTCTAAAATATGTCTATATACATCCGTATGTGCCAGTCCACTTGAAATCTCTAAAAAGACTAATATTTAGGAACGAAGGGAGTAAAATGTAAGACATGCATGGTCCTCAATTCAATATTTAAAATGAACATGAAACTGAAACATGAATATTAAGTCTTGTACTACAGTACATGCAAATGTTGTGTTTAATTAGGCGGAGCTATGATTGTCGGGGGTCACCCCCTCGACCTTAGATAAAATTGTGAAGCTCTGCTTAGGGTTGCACTACTGGAATCAGGTTCTTTGCCGTCCGCCATGGCAGACGGTAAAGGCATGGATCACGGACGGCAAACTTCTTTGCCATCCGCCAGCAGACGGCAAACTGTCCGTCTGAACACGTGCCAGCAAAGGCCTTCTTTGCCGTCCGCTTCCTGGAAACGGACGGCAAAGAATTGTGCCGTCCGCCGTTGCTGGCCAGCAGACGGCAAAGATCGTGGACGACAGTGAGGTGGGGTGAGAGCCGTTAGGGGTTAACGGCGTGCTTTGCCATCAACTAGCGGATGGCAAAGAGGCTAAGGTCTTTGCCATCCGCTGGCAGACGGCAAAGTGCTCAAACATGCCAGTCCCAGGAATCACAGGTAGCTGCCATGTGGCATGTTTGTCGTCAGCTAGCTAACGGCAAAGAACTTTGCCATCAGCTAGCTGACGGCAAAGAGCCTGTACATCCCTGTTTTTAATTTAATTCATTCAATTTGACAACAATTCACAGATATACACAGATATAGATATATACACAACAAGCGTATCCAACACACAAGTTTCATCATATATACATACATAACCAACACATATATAGTTCCATCCTTAGATATTACAAAAGTTTCACATTGTTCATCCAACACCGTTATCCATCCATCCATATAACAAGTTCCAACCATGCAAGTTCATTGATACAAAATAAAAGCACAAATGGAAAAGAAGCACTCCATCCATGCAAGCTTCCGTGAATTAAATCAAATCTGCAAAATGATAAACAAGATGTTAGAAGAAGAAGAAGAAAATGAAGAAGAAGAAGAAGACTATAAGAAGTAAGCATACTTAAGTAAAATGGAGCTAACCTAGAAGAAAATGAAGAAGAAGAAGAAGAAGAAGAAGACTAGAAGAATACTAGAAGAATAAGAAGAAGAAGAAGTAGTAGTAGAAGAAGAAGACTATAAGCTTATTATGTAAACTTGGTCATTTTGTGCTAACATAAGTAATTTTGGAGTTAACCTATAGGAAACTAAGCATATTAGAGCTAACTTAGAGCTAACTTATGTCAGTTTGGAGAAGAAGAAGAATAAGAAGAAGAAGAAGAAGAAGACTATAAGCTTATTATGTAAACTCTGTCATTTTGTGCTAACATAAGTAATTTTGGAGCTAACCTATAGGAAACTAAGCATATTAGAGATAACTTAGCATATTAGAGCCAACTTAGGTAAAATGGAGCCAACCTAGCTAATTATGCCATCTTTGAGTGAACTAAGCATATTAGCGCTAACTTAGAGCTAACTTATGTCATTTTGGAGAAGAAGAAGAAGAAGAAGAAGAAGAAGAAGAAGAAGACTATAAGCTTATTATGTAAACTTGGTCATTTTGTGCTAACATAAGTAATTTTGGAGCTAACCTATAGGAAACTAAGCATAGTAGAGATAACTTAGCATATTAGAGGTAACATAGGTAACTAAGCATATTAGAGCTAACTTATGTCATTTCGGAGGAAACAAAGCTAAGTATATATAGATCATTTTGGAGATCTGACATACCTGACATAGTTCAGTTCTCATTGTTCTTCTCCTTCTCCTTCCTCAGCCTGATGCGCCAAGAGCGGCGAGGCGGTGGAGGCAGTGGGATGTAGTCTTCTACCACAATTGGCGTGGTCATGTCGCCCAGCTATGGGATCGCCGGCGCCACCACCGGCGCGAGGTCATTGTCAGGCACCACCACCATCGCGAGGCCATCTTCAGGCAGGACAAGCACGACCATCGCTAGGTCATCCTCAGCCACCACCATCTCTTGCGCATGGTCAGCCACCACCATCTCTTGCCCTTGGTTAGCCACCACCATCGCTAGGTCATCCTCAGCCTGATGCCCACTCTGCTCCTCTTCTTCCCCACTCCAGTCCGGATCATCCTCCTTGCTGTCTTTGCTGCAGCCAGTATCGCTGCTGCTTTTGCTACAGCCAGAATCGTTGTTGCTTTTGCTACAGCCAGAATCACTGCTGCTTTGGCTGTAGCTAGTGTCGCTGTTGCTGCTCCCATTGCTTGTCCAAATGCAACAATGAGCGTTAACAATCGATGCGAGACAAAGCCAAATGTAGAGGAATAAGAAGAGGCAGAACGTAGTGGCATCATTGTCGTCAGCGTAGCGCATGCGACACATAGTCGTGTTGAACACCTTCACGATGAGCATGGTGGCGTCGTCGTCGTACCTGAAGAGAAGGAAGTACCCCTACCGCAGGTCATATGCACGGTAGAACTTCTCCCAGCCATGACACATGTACATGTGGCCCTCCTTGATCACCAACTCCACGTCCCACAGCCTGCGAAACCCACTGCCGGCCTGTCGCAGCTTCACATTATTTGGTGGATCTTCACCCAGCATGTTCATAAAAGTGTCAGGCAGCCTCTGCAGTTTGGGACAATGAGTGATGTAGCAAACAACAGAGTTATCATAATGAGATGGGTGAAGGGGAGATCTCTCCTTTTATATACCTGCCTCGTGGATGATACTGAAGAACTCGAAAGCATCCAACTCGTACTCCGGTGTGGCAGAGCGGAGTCTGCGGTGGCGGCTTCCCCCCATCTCTGATAAGCAGCAGAAGGGACCAATTAGTACCCTTACAACATTATCATACAACATTATAACATAAGAAATTTTGAGCAGAAGATAATCAACTACACCAAGTTATCATTTCTCATTCAAAAAGCAATGCACTTGTGGACATATGGTGGCTCTTCTTCTTCTTCTTCTTCTTCTTCTTCTTCTTCTTCCTTTCCCTTTCCCTCTTCTTCTTCTCCCCCTCTCCTCTTTTCTTCTTCTTCTTCTTCTTCTTCTTCTTCTTCTTCTTCTTCTTCTTCTTCTTCTTCTTCTTCTTCTTCTTTTTTTCTTCTCCTCCTCCTCTTCTTCTTTTTCTTATTCTTGTTCTTATTTTTTCTTCTTTTCCTTTTTTTCCTTTTCCTTTTTTTCTTTCTTCTTTTCTAATATGTAAACTATGTAAAACTATTTATTATCTAAAACTATATCTAATATCTAAAACAGAAAAGAAGAAAAAAGAAAAAAAGAAAAGGGGGGGTGTGGAAGTGGAAGAGGGGGCTCACCGTGGGGAGGTGGAAGAGGTTGGCCGGCAACAGGGAGGGGCGGCGACGGGGCGGGAGGGTGGCGGGGATGGGCGGGAGGGGGGCGGCGAGACGGTGGGGAGGGGCGGCGACGGGCGGGAGGGGGACGGCGACGGGGCGGCAGGACGGCGAGGAGGCGCGGCGACGGGGCGGCAGGACGGCGGGGAGGGGTGGCGATGGACGGGAGGGGGCGGCGACGGGGTAGCAGGACGGCGGGGAGGGGCGGCGACGGGCGGGAGGGGGCGGCAGGACGGCGGGGAGGGGCAGCGACGGGCACAGGGGACGTGGCGGCGGCGGCGGGCTGGTGGGTGAGAGTGAGAGAGAGAGCGCAGGCGTTCACGGCGGGGGGAGGTTAGCGATTCAACGTCGTGCCCGGGTAGCCCCCTTACCCTCTTTGCCGTCAGCCTAGCGGATGACAAAGAATTGTTTGCCGTCAGCCAACGGACGACAAAGAAATGGCAGACGGCAAAGAGCTGACCTAGCCACAACCTTGCGTCTGTGGGCCCACAAGGTTCTTTGCCGTTGGCCAGCTGACGACAAAGAACTCTTTGCCGTCCGCGAGTTGACGGCAAAGTACTGGCTGATGGCAAAATAACCTGTGCCATCAGCTATTTCTTTGCCATCTGCTTTGGAGAAACTGACGGCAAAGAAGTGGCAGACGGCAAAGAAGTGCATTCCAGTAGTGTTGTTTATATTATATTTGTCCCACCCTCCCAACCATCGATTGGTTGTGCACCCCCCACCCCTCCTCCCCGGGAGAATATCATGTGCCCCCATACCTTAGATGCTATATGCCGATACGAGTTGCTTGGAGCTTGTAGATCTGAGATGTAGCAGCTCACATGATGTATTAATATTTTTACAGGAAACCTTGATGAGTTTGAGAATTGCACACAATTTGTACAAAAACTACTCAGATGCCCTTGGATCCCATATCCAACGACCTCAAAGCTCGTATCACCGTAGCATCTAAGATGAAGGAGGACATCATATTCTCCTGTATGTAAGAATATCATGTGCTACCACACCTTAGATGCTTTGGTGATACAAGCTCTTCGGAGCCGTTGGATTTGTGACCCAACACCTCCTCGGTGGTTCGAATGTTTTTTTTGCAAAAAATCCCCCAAAGACTTCGGCCACTGCTTACAAGCACAAAGACTGCTCAGATGCCATTGGATCTCAGATCAAACGACCTCGAAGCTCGTATCACCGTAGCATCCAAGCTGCGAGAGCACCTTATGTTTTCTCGGACGGGAGAATATGAGGTGCTCCCGCACCGTAGATTCTATGGTGTTACGAGTTCACGGAGATCTAACGGCCCACAGTAGGAGGTTTGAATGTTTTTGCAGTACATGACTGAGAGAGTTTGGGAATTGCGCAGAAAGTACAAGTACTACGCATGTGCCATCTGATCACTGATCACACGACCTAGATGCTCATATCACCGTAGCGGGTAATTAAGCTACGGGGAGCACCTAATATGAGCAACGGGCAGCCATTGGATCCAAGATGTAGCGGCACACACGAGGCCTGAATGTTTTATTTGCAAAAAAACCTTTCGAGAGTTTGGAAATTGCACATTACAAAGACTACTCCCAAGCCATTGGATCTCACTTCGAACGGTGTAAAAACTCGTATCACCATAGCATCTAAGCTGCGGGGTGGATGTGATATTCTATGCCGCTGTCATTTTTGTTCGTAAACTTGCAAAATACATGTAACTTGTGCCGTTACTTGTCTAACCGCGCAAAGTGTTTGTTCAAAAAAACCATCCTACACTAAAATATCGGAACAACACACGGGGGTCCCACTTGTCATTAATCAAATTTGGACCTAAAACTAACAAATCTGAAAGATGAGATTCGAACTGGCAACCTGGACTACAAAGCGTAAGTCGATAGCCTAAAACAACAACGGCTGTTGGCTTTGTCCCATACCTTGATTTTATACAGTATTACGTTGAGTACAGTAGAGGGAGTGCCTCGTCAACACATGCATGACCGTTGACTCACTTACTGGTGGGTCCCAGGTCTGCGATCTCTCTCTTCTCTCCATCGTCTAACCTTTGCATGGCCACACACGAAGAGCGGCGCTAGCTTGCCGTGGTGTTATTACAACTAAAAAAAGCTTGGAAAATAGAAGAATCGCCTAGAACAAGAGACGTTGTGGCTGGTCGAGATGGAGCTAACCACACCTATCCTCCATGCCATGTTAGCATGATTAAGCTGTGTGGCTAGTGGGGTGTTTTCAACCGACTGGCTGGGTCCCGGGGTCGAACCATAGGTACTACGTCTGATACAGTAAATTTTTACACGCACATTTTTCCTCCGTGCTGAGACATGGCACACCCTACCGCATGGTTTCGGGGTCCTCCCGTGTGGTGCACGCATATATTCTTCCTGACGTGGGACGCCCTACCACGCGTTTTTGCCGAAGCAACTAAATGTGTCGTCAAATCACGAAAGACCACTTTTCCCGCCGAGTACATCAGTGAAGCACGGTGGCTAGCTAGTTGGGCTAGTTCGACCGATTAGCTAGGCCGCGGCCACATTTGGTTTTTCACCCCTTTTTTATCTACTTGCCGGCAGGTAAATTTAAATATCCATCACGGCGTTGCTCTGGTGTTTGAGTGCGGCAGGATTTTTAATTTTTTGATTGATGGGAGCAGGCGCGGCAGGATTTTTAATTTTTTGATTGACGGGAGCAGGCACGGCAGCAATTAGTCACAATGAATCCGCCTGTAAAACCCACTGCTCCCTGAAGTGAGAAGTCGTCGACTGGTGTTTTACCATGGTGAAAACCAAAAGATTCCCTGCTCCTCGGCTGGCTCCCTCCGCCTTCCCGTAGATTGCATTGCCTTTCAGTCGTTTCGCCCCCTGCATCACCAACGTCGTGCGCCTCGAGAAGCAGAGGGACTTCGGTGGTGTTTAGGAGCCCTCTACATGGGCATGTCCATGTCTCGGCGCAACATGACCGTTGGATCAAACTCAGACGGTGCAGATCAGTCACTTTAGCACAAAGCGTGTGGGTGTGTTTGGTTGCATTCTCATCTCAATATACTCCTCTGTCTAGGTGTGTAAGTCACCTTACGAAAACCAAATAATCCCAAAATACTTAGGAACGGTACATTAACTCGCTCCCCGTTTCTTGTTTTGTGACATATCAACCAATAAGAGACGTGGGCCGTGCATGCTTTCAATGACTTGAGACTAATAAACATGACATGCAGTGGTTAGTTCATTGCATGCAATGCTATTAATTAGCAAAAAGACATTAAGTTTTCTCGTTTTCCTCTCCGCCTTGGTCGCAGTGCACAATATGACCATTGGATCAAACTCAGACGGTGCAGATCGGTCACTGTAGCACAAAGCGTGTGGGTGTGTTTGGTTGCATTCCCATCTCAATATAGTTGTTTCCTCTTCGTGTATTTGTGTTAACCTACTAGTGTGGACTCATGCACCCTTCATGCACTCTGCCAAACACCCAAAAGTGGTCGAGAAGGGAACTTTTGCTCCCATCCCGTGCACCCTTCATACACCCTGCCTAACACTATTCGTGCTTCATATGGTTCATGTTTCATGGAGTACTGTAGCACCGTACTCTCCGTGCACTGTAGACCTAGTTTTGTTAACATTGATCTCATCGTTCATTCTCGACCGGACAGTCGAGAAAGCGGTACTATGTTACTACATTACTGTTCATATAGTTGACATGCGCACAACATCATTTGTTATCGTCATATCTTACTACACTAGCAACAAGATTATGTAGTACTGACGTATGAACCACAGCACATGACTAGTAGTAGGAGCACTGTGTATGTTCAAGTGGCTGCCGTGTTTCGCACTCCTCCGTCGTAAGAGTGGAAACGCTTGCTGTAATCATTTTTTTCTCCAGAAAAACAGTGGACACGCTCTACCGTGCGGATCCTCCTCCAGCCATGCACTAAATTACTCACTTTCACCGACGTGTGGGACAACCAGCATCGGGGTCCACCAGCCATGCACTAAATTACTCCGTAGTAGAGTGACAGTAGACTATTCCGATCGAAGCGCCGCAGTAATGCCCAGTGAGCCGTCAAATCACAAAACCCCCTCCTTTCCAGCAGTAAGTTGGACGGACGAAGCAACCATCATTTCACTCTTCTCTCTCTCAGCTTCCTCTCTACCCAAGTCGCTTCTCCCTCATCTTGTTCCTCATTTCTTCAAGAAAACCCCGACCTGCTTCTGCCATTGTTCTTCTCTCCCAAAGAAGGAAAGGTGAGCGCAATGGTGTTGATTCTGGACAAGGCCCGGTCTTGCAACCCCGAGACTGATCCTATAACTCCCTCTCTTTTCTTCTTTTGGGTTTGTGATTATGGTTTCCTTTCTTTTATTTCTATTTGACAGTTTCTTGATGGATGCTGGAGCACCGGCCGAAGTGATGTCTATGGCTCTGGCCAAAACCGTCAAGGCTCATGGTACGAAGAAGCGCAAGCACCCCGCCGAGACTACCCCAGACAAGCTCAAAGCCATCGCCCTGTCCAAGCCCCCCTCTCGGGGATCCCTCATTAAGCAAGTCCAAGTAATATCTCTTCTTGACGATCTTTTTCTCGATCTTGATCGTGTTTTTTCATCTAACACGCAGTACTAGTACTAGTAGTACAACTTTCTGGGTGATCTTGCATGTGATTTTTGTGTGCCAAATGACGGTTCTAAATTCCTCTTTTGACCAAAACGTGCGAGAGGTTGACACTGATTTCTTATAGATTACTTTCAACTACTCCCTCTGTCCCAAATTTCTTGTCTTAGAGTTGTGTAGATACGGATGTATCTATTACTAAAATGTAACTTCATACATCCATATCTAGACAAATCTAAGACAAGAATTTTGGGACGGAGGGAGTACTTTATGAACATCAATGCTACCTTTGAAGAGGGTATATTTTCCTTAGTAACTTGTGTTATGGATATTGCAAGTAATCCCTCTGCTCTCATGCCTTTGAAGACATGTTCTAGTGTCTTTGTTCACTCATTTCTGTGCGTATATGTAGTCATATATGGAGTATAATATCGAAAATCATCTTATATTTCTGAACGGAGGTAGTAATAAAATATGGTTTCTGTTTGAATTAGAACCAGGTCCGCGGTGGAGATGAAGTTCTCAAAGTCATGCCGTGTGAACTAGAACACCTGAGGATGAGTTCTACTGCTAAACTATCCAGCTGCTGTGTCCTTGTCGCCACGTGTCCTGAACTAGTGTTTTCCTGTAGCATTGTTGTCAGGCGTGTTCTCGAGGTTGTACTTGACCACAAGAAATTCCTGGTCGTGGCTTCAATTACGAAGGGTGTGGTTCTTGTAAAGCTTCCAAACAAATCTGATGCGGCTTGTCTTCATGATCATGTTTATGAGTGGAAAGACCACTCTGTTAGGTTCTCCAAGGTTGACGAGATGGTGATGGTGCATGTAGACATCTCTCACGAAGTCCATGGCCTAGTCAGTTATGCGGGGTTCATCCCGTAGGTCGGTGGCAAGAAATAGTCTGCAGAGTTTAATTAGTGCAACTTTGCTTGTCTGTAGTAAGTACTGTCGGTGTCAAAACCGGCGGATGTCGGGTAGGGGGTCCCGAACTGTGCGTCTAAGGTAGATGGTAACAGGAGGCGGGGGACACGATGTTTACCGAGGTTCGGGCCCTCTCGATGGAGGTAATACCCTACTTCCTGCTTGATTGATCTTGATGATATGAGTATTACAAGAGTTTATCTACCACGAGATCGTAGAGGCTAAACCCTAGAAGCTAGCCTATGGTATGATTGTTGTTGTCCTACGGACTAAACTCTCCGGTTTATATAGACACTGAGGGGGCTAGGGTTACACAGAGTCGGTTACAAGGGAGGAGATCTACATATCCGTATTGCCAAGCTTGCCTTCCACGCGAAGGAGAGTCCCATCCGGACACGGGACGAAGTCTTCAATCTTGTATCTTCATTGTCCAACAGTCCGGCCAAAGGATATAGTCCGGCTGTCCGAGGACCCCCTATTCCAGGACTCCATCAGTAGCCCCTGAACCAGGCTTCAATGACGATGAGTCCGGCACGGAGATTGTCTTCGGCATTGCAAGGCGGGTTCTTCCTCCGAATACTCCATAGAAGATTTTGAACTCAAGGATAGTGTCCGGCTCTGCAAAACAAATTCCACATACCACCGTAGAGAGAATAATATTTCCACAAATCTAATCTGCAGACACATTCTGCAGCATGACATCACACCACGGCCCGGTCATTATTCAAACCGTTTTTCTCAACCAGCCACTGCACATATCACGGGATTCTCATCAATACGGGTGTGGGTAACCCAACCGCGCCATCAATTACGGCGCTTGGGGAACAAACGAGTTTACCAGGCAGGTGGGGAGGCGCATAGTTTCTTCTGCCCTTATAAAGAGACAAGGATTCATCTTTTTCACCCACGCCCTCTTCCCCCTTGCTCATCCATTCCTGCGCACTCGAGCTCCAGCACCCAAGTTCGCATTTTCTCCTCAAACCACTCCAAGCATGTCCGTAGCGGGAGGCAAGTGGATGGTCTCCTCCGTTACGGAGGAGGACATCACAAAGCTACGGGGAGCCAGATATACCTGGCGGCGGATATCGCGCACCGGCTACCAGATGCGGGGCAGATCGTCCCTACTCCAGAACCCCATGAGAGGGTGGTATTTCTTACCCACTTCGTCCACGGACTGGGATTTACCCTCCACCCGTTTGTCCGCGGGCTCATGTTCTACTACAGGCTGGACTTTCATGATCTAGCCCCCAATTTCATCCTCAACATCTCGGCGTTTATCGTCGTGTGCGAGGCCTTCCTCCGCATCAAGCCCCACTTCGGCCTGTGGCTGAAGACCTTCAACGTTAAACCGAAGGTGGTGGTCGGCCAACAAGCGGAGTGCGGAGGCGCCATGGTGGGCAAGATGCCCAACGTCACCTGGCTCGAAGGCTCCTATGTGGAGACCGTAAAGGGGTGGCAATCGGGGTGGTTCTACATCACCGAGCCGCGCGACACCAACTGGGTGGCGGCCCCCGAATTTCGATCCGGAATCCCCATGCGGCTCACCTCCTGGAAAGAGAAGGGCCTATCCTGGGGTTCCTCGGTAGAGCTGACCGGACTGCAGACATTGCGTCAAAAACATGATGAGCAAGAAAATCAAGCTCGTCAACGTGGTCCAAGTCATGCTCTTCCGCCGGATCCTCCCGTGTCAAAGACGGGCATTCAATTTGTGGGAGTTCGACCTGGCCAAGTACCAGACGCTGCGAGAGCTCTTCGACACGACGCACAAGGACGTCTGGAAGGTGCTGTTCAAGGGCGCCGAGGTACCTCCTTCCCTTACCGAGGACCGCGGACTCAGCGCAAAGTGCCCTGCCAATCCGGTAAGTCTTTTATATCTCATAAGATGTTCTTTTCCCAAGTATAACCACGTGCGGGATCTAAGCCTCCACTCCATTTAACAGGACTAGGTAGCGACAGCGGAGCAGATCGATTGTCCGGCTCCCCTGCCCGAAGATCAAGTAGATGCTGGTTCCGGCACCTTATGAGGTGCCGGAGAAGAAGGCCAAGAAGAAGGCCACGGGGACCAGGAAGGGTCTCCGGGGCAAGGTTATATCTGACTCATCGTCCGAAAACACCGAGGAGCACTCCTCCCACGAAAACGAGGATGAGGAAGAGGAAAGTTCTTCCCCCCAGCCGGGGGGGGGGGGGGGGACAGGAAAAGGAAGGCCGCCCCATCAGGGGAGGCCGAAGGGTCCAAGAAGGGAAGGACCCTCCTCCCGGACTGCTCCACGACGGCCGCTTTCAGCGACGAGGAGTGGTTACCCAGGGATGAGCCCCTGGCGAAGTCATGAGTATCCGGATACCATAATAATTCTTGGTATGTCTTATTGTACTGTTTCTTATCACGCCACGCATGATTATGCAGTCCATCCTGAGCCCATATCGACGTGTCTTCGTCGGATGATTCTTTGGGACCATCAGATATGAACAACGATTCACTCCCGACTACCTCCTCCCCCCGCCCTACGGACAACGCCGAGGTGTTGTCTCAAAGGGAACAGAACCAAGGGGAGACAGTTCCGGAGGCGCCCCAAGGCGACATTCCAGGTGCTGGGCGTACGAGGGGCAAGACTCCCCTGGGCCCAATGCCGCGGGCAACAAGTCTAGCCCCAAGCCGAATACGGCGCCGGAACCTCCAGTGGTTCCGGATTCTGTTAGGCAACCCCTCGCTAAGGGGGGCAAGCCGTCTGTGCCGATGGCCTCTGTCCATCCAGAGGCATCGGACAACTTGCTGGAAGTGCTCCGCGGCACTTCCATTGACGAAGAGCACCGCACTATTATGAGTGCGGTAGTCAAGAAGGTTCAGTCCGCGAAGAGCGGACTGACTGAAGCCTGTGCCAGCCTCCTAACCAGCTTTGAGGTAAGTGATCAAATTGTAAGAAAATGTTACAGTGTAGACAGTAGCCCCTGATGCTCTGTTTGGCGTTCACGAAGAAAGGCCGAATAGAGGATCAAATAACAATCGCAGGAGTCTAATCATAATGTGTCTATGTGAATAAGCAGGCTTCACTGCTGGCCGCCGCCGCTCGTACTGCGGAGGTCGCCGCACTGAAGCGGGACCTTGAGCGGCCCAAGGAAGAGCTCGGCCTTACCAAGAGGCAACTCGAAGAGAACAAAGGTAAGTGACACCCCGTCTGAGTATTGATAAAGAAAAGTTTGGTTTTGGAATAATAGGGTCATCATGAATTGTGCTAGGGGCCACGACCGAAGTGGCGGCCCTGCAGAAGGCGCTATCCGAGGCCGAAGACAAAGCGGCCAAGGAGCGCATCGAGCGAGAGAAGCAAGAAGCCCGAGTAGGCGAGGTGCAGTAAGAGCTCCAGGCTCTCGTCAAGAAACACGAGTCCTTGGAGCTTGACTCTAAGATGCAAGGGTCCGAGCTTGCAAAGGCCCTCGAAAGCGCACAACATGGCAAGGCCGAAGCCCAAAAGGCCCTCTCGGAAATTGAGGCGGTTAAGAAGATAGCGGCGGGTAAGGCATTCATTATGCAAAGCAAGCATGTGAAGGAAACTTTCTTTTTACTTACCCGAGTTCGGAGCTCTCCAGGAGCGTTTGCAGATCTACCCCGCAGTGTGTCGGATGCCGCGGAGTTCTACCGGGCTGAGGAGGGGAGCTCGACGGAGAAGTTCTTCTGGTCTCAGTATACTGGGACCGAACACCCAATGCCCTTGAGCGACCAGTTGAAGCAACTGGTCGAGCTGCACAAGGCGGCCGAACAGGCCATGAGGGGTCTCATAGTCCGGATGTGGCCTGGCAAGCCCCTGCCTGGTAGCTACTTCGGCCTGGTGAGGCGGCTTGTGAATGCCTGCCCACGGTTTGAAGTCATAAAGCGGTCCGTCTGCATCGAGGGTGCGCGCAGGGCTTTTGCCCAGGCGAAGGTGCACTAGGCGAAGCTGGACGCCGAAAAGCTGGTGAAGGAGGGGTCGCCGGAGGGCAAGGAGCATCGCCACCCTGAAAAGTGTTATGACAGTGTCCTGAAGGGTGCTCGCCTTGTGGCGGAGGAATGTGCTAAGGATGTAATATTTGAATGAATGTACTCATGTGATCCTGTGATATGAAATGAGTTCATTTGCGCTATGCAATGCTTGTTAATTTAAAATATTACCTTCTGTGCGGCCGTTTATAAAATCTGAGACTTGGCCAGTCGTCGGCTTCTGCCCCCATGTAACTAGTACTGAGGTGTCGGGATAAACCTGAGCACTCTTTATCCCACTTTTGGGTCCTTCGAAGGAGGTGTTCAGCACAATGAACCAGACAATTGGACTATAAAGCTTTATCACTCTCACTTAGCCATAAAAGTCTACAATTTTAAATTTTGGCGAAGCCCCTAGTATTCTGAAGGCCGAATTTGGGGCGCTATATACGCCTAAGTCGGGCAAGGCCGACTCCTCGCCCGAAGCGGAAAAAGTATTGAAGGACTTGAGACCTCTCGAACAGCGACCAGCTCTCGCCTCATCATGACAGTCAGTTTTCGGCTTGCTCTACTGAGGTGCTCCTCCGGAAGAACCGGGACACAATCGCAGTAGTTCTCCCAGTGCTACCTTAGCCGATATTGCGGAACCTAAGGTACCAAAACATGGGAGCCGGGCAAACCCAACTATTGACGACATGATTCGGAGCTGATGCATATAATGCTATAAGTTCGGAGTGCCGCACTGTCGAAAGTGTTCGGACTTCTCACGCCGTGTTATGGGGTATACTGAAGCCCCTGGCGCACTGGTCATACCAGAACGTACGGGTGCAATTTGTCGTAAATAAGCAGACAAGGAGGGAAAAAAAGAAGAGGAATGCAATAATAGGCTAACGCTATGCATTGTTATTAAATTATACGTCAAAGCGTACGGATACAACTAGTGCAATAAGCAAAAAATAGGACTATTTGACATCTCCTATCCAAGCGCAAGCTGCGTATGGGTATGTAAAACTGGTATATCGATCGTTATCAGAGACCACCTGGGGATTCTCTTGTACGTCATTGCGTCTTGCTTCCTTGGTATGTCCTTACCGTGATGGGTCCAACAATTAGACTGTCGGAAAGGGCTTCCATAGAGTAAGGTCCTGAAAGAGAGAAAATGATAAAGGTATACGGCCCCTGGGGCGGTTGAGCCACATTGTGGGACGTGCCGTAGCGGTGCCTCCGCCTATGCCCATGTATCTTGAGTGCGTAGTTATGTACGCGCGGCGCAAATTTCGCCACTTGACTGGGACTAGGGCGGAGGCCGAATTGCTAGGCGAGCTCAAAACGTGCCTGGCGATCCTCCTGCGGGGTACTCCGGACTCGCTTGAAGGTGTCCGGGGTCTTTTTCGCCGAATTGGCGGTTTGCCTAATAAGGCTACTTTGCGCTTCTGCTGCGAGGGCCGCAGTGTGCTCCTCTGTGCGGAGCGAGCGCTTTGTGTTTCCATTAACTGTTATGACCCCGCGTGGTCCTGGCATTTTGAGTTTGAGGTATGCATAATGCGGTACCACATTGAATCTGGCAAATGCGGTTCGTCCGAGCAGTGCGTGATAGCCGCTGCGAAAGGGGACGATATCGAAGATTAACTCCTCGCTTCGAAAGTTGTCCGGAGATCCGAAGACCACTTCCAGTGTGATTGAGCCCGTGCAACAGGCCTTTACACCTGGGATTACACCTTTAAAGGTGGTTTTGGTGGGTTTGATCCTCGAGGGGTCTATGCCCATTTTGCGCACTGTATCCTGATAGAGCGGGTTCAGCCTGCTGCCACCGTCTATAAGGACTCGAGTGAGGTGAAATCCGTCGATGATGGGGTCAAGGACCAATGCGGCAGATCTGCCATGACGGATACTAGTGGGGTGGTCCCTGCGATCGAAGGTGATCGGACAAGAGGACCATGGGTTGAACTTTGGGGCGGCTGGCTCCATCGCATAGACGTCCCTTAGTGCACGCTTCCGTTCCCTCTTGGGAATATGGGTTGCGTATATCATGTTCACCGTTTTCACTTGAGGAGGGAACCTCTTCTGTCCTCCTGTGTTCGGCGGCCGAGGCTCCTCATCGTCGTCGCTATGCAGCCCCTTGTCCTTGTTTTCGGCATTCAACTTGCCGGCCTGCTTGACCACCCAGCATTGTCTGTTGGTGTGATTGGCTGGCTTATCGGGGGTGCCGTGAATTTGACACGAGCGATCGAGTATGCTGGCCAAACTGGACGGGCCCAGATTGCTTCTTTTGAATGGCTTCTTCCGCTGACCGGATTTAGAGCCACTGAATTCGGCATTGACTGCCGTGTCTTCGACGTTGTCGCCGTTGTTGCGGCGCTTGTGTCTGTTGCGACGTGGTCTACCGTTAGTATCTTTGGCGTCTGAATTGCCATGATTTCTTGATGTGCTGTTGCTGCGAGCCAGCCAGCTGTCCTCGCCCGCGCAAAAGCGGGTCATGAGTGTCGTGAGGGCTGCCATGGACTTCGGCTTCTCCTGGCCGAGGTGTCGGGCAAGCCACTCGTCTCGGATGTTATGTTTGAATGCCGCTAAGGCCTCGGCATCTGGACAGTCGACAATTTGGTTCTTTTTAGTTAGGAACCGAGTCTAGAATTTCCTGGACGATTCCCCTGGCTGTTGGGTTATGTGGCTCAAGTCATCAGCATCTGGTGGTCGCACATAAGTGCCCTTGAAGTTGTCGAGGAATGCATCTTCCAAATTCTCCCAACTGCCAATGGAGTTTGCTGGCAGGCTATTCAACCAATGCCGAGCTGGTCCTTTTTAGTGGGAGGTACTTGATGGCATGTAGATCGTCACCGCGGGCCATGTGGATGTGGAGGAGGAAATTCTCGATCCATACCGCGGGGTCTGTTGTGCCATCGTATGACTCAATGTTCACGGGTTTGAATCCTTCTGGGAATTCATGATCGATTACTTCATCGGTGAAGCATAGGGGGTGTGCGGTGCCTCTGTGCCAGGCTATGTCACGACGCAGTTCATACGAGTCTTGTCTGCTGTATTCGGCCCGGCCGGATTTGCTTTTAGTGTATCCGGCGTGACGATCATCGTCACGCGTTGGGGCACGACCCCGTGATCCGTAGACCGATCTTGTATGTCCTGCTTTGTTTTCCAATGCGCTTCGTAGGTCCTGCGTGTTGCCCCGGGCCTTGGTGTTTTTGTTTGTCTGGCGACGGGGTGCGGGCTGGACTTCGGGCTGATATGCCCCTCTGTCTCGGCCACGAGGTGGCCGATCAGCCGCATCATACGCTGGTAATGTAGGTTTTAATGCTTCCTCCTCGAGTTGGGGTAGCAACGTGCGCTTTGGGTAACTCTTGGTTGGGCGCTCGAGTTCGTATTCCTCGGCCGCCAGCACTTCAGACCATCTATCCGCTAGCAGATCTTGATCAGCTCGAAGTTGTTGTTGCTTTTTCTTCAGGCTGTTTGCTCTGGCTAGAAGCCGGCGCTTGAAGCTCTCCTGCTCGACGGGATCCTCAGGCACGATAAATTCTTCGTCGCCGAGGCTCACCTCGTCTTCGGAGAGAGGCATGTAATTGTCATCCTCTGATTCTTCATCTACTGCCTGTTCCGGAGGGCTAGCTTGTTCATCCTCCCGCTCGAGGTCTGGCTGGAGGGGAGTGTCGTCGTCATCGGCACTATCCGGAGCGTTATTGTCTCTTGTGCCGGTATAGCTGCTTTTGCTATGGCGGGACTTAGAGCAGCGACGCTGGCGTCGGTGCTTGGATTGCTTCTTGGAGGGATTATCCTCCGCTGTCTTATCGCCATCGCCTTCTTTGGGGGTGTCCACCATGTATATATCATATGATGAGGTGGCAGTCCAGCGCCCTGTGGGCGGTGGTTCCTGTTCGTCCCCTGCATCGTCGTCCACACCGTCGATGTCTTCGCAGCCGAAATCGAGCATGTCGGTTAAATCATCGACAGTGGCTACTAAGTGGGTGGTGGGTGGGGAGCGAATTTCTTCGTCGTCCGCATCCCATTCTAGCCAGACATAGTTCGGCCAAGGGTCTCCTGACAAGGAGAGAGACCTCAATGAGTTTAGCATGTTGCTACCTCTTGAGCACTGCGTTGGTTTTCCCTAGAAGAGGAAAGGGTGATGCAGCAAAGTAGCATAAGTATTTCCCTCAGTTTTTGAGAACCAAGGTATCAATCCAGTAGGAGGCTACGCGCGAGTCCCTCGCACCTACACAAAACAAATAAATCCTCGCAACCAACGCGATAAGGGGTTGTCAATCCCTACACGATCACTTACGAGAGTGAGATCTGATAGATATGATAGGATAGTATTTTTGGTATTTTTACGATAAAGATGCAAACTAAAATAAAAGCAAAGGAAATAACTAAGTGTTGGAAGATTAATATGATGAAGATAGATCCGGGGGCCATAGGTTTCACTAGTGGCTTCTCTCATGAGCATAAGTATTTTATGGTGGGTGAACAAATTACTGTTGAGCAATTGACAGAATTGAGCATAGTTATGAGAATATCTAGGTATGATCATGTATATAGGCATCACGTCCGAGACAAGCAGACCGACTCCTGCCTGCATCTACTACTATTACTCCACACATCGACCGCTATCCAGCATGCATCTAGAGTATTAAGTTCATAAGAACAGAGTAACGCTTTAAGCAAGATGACATGATGTAGAGGGATAAATTCATGCAATATGATAAAAAACCCCATCTTGTTATCCTCGATGGCAACAATACTATATGTGCCTTGCTGCCCCTACTGTCACTAGGAAAGGACACCGCAAGATTGAACCCAAAGCTAAGCACTTCTCCCATTGCAAGAAAGATCAATCTAGTAGGCCAAACCAAACTGATAATTCAGAAGATTCAAATATTGTTCATAGATAAACTTGATCATAAACCCACAATTCATCAGTCTCAACAAACACACCGCAAAAAGAAGATTACATCGAATAGATCTCCACGAGAGAGGGGGAGAACATTGTATTGAGATCCAAAAAGAGACAAGAAGACATCTAGCTAATAACTATGGACCCGAAGGACTGAGGTAAACTACTCACACTTCATCGGAGGGGCTATGGTGTTGATGTAGAAGCCCTCCGTGATCGATGCCCCTTCCGGCGGTGGAATTAGGTTTTTTTTGCTCCGTATCTGATCCTTTGGGGGTACGTAGGTATATATAGGAGGAAGGAGTAGGTCGGTGGAGCAACATGGGGCCCACGAGGGTGGAGGGCGCGCCCCCCTACCTCGTGGCTTCCTGGAAGCTTCTCTTATGTAGGGTCCAAGTCTCCTGGATCATGTTCGTTTCGAAAATCACGTTCCCGAAGGTTTCATTCCGTTTGGACTCCGTTTGATATTCTTTTTCTGCGAAACTCTTAAATAGACAAAAACAACAATTCTGGGCTGGGCCTCCGGTTAATAGGTTAGTCCCAAAAATAATATAAAAGTGAATAATAAAGCCCAATAATGTCCAAAACAGAAGATAATATAGCATGGAGCAATCAAAAATTATAGATACGTTGGAGACGTATCAGGCATCCCCAAGCTTAATTCCTGCTCGTCCTCGAGTAGGTAAATGATAAAAACAGAATTTTTGATGCGGAGTGCTACTTGGCATTATTTCAATGTAATTCTTCTTAATTGTGGTATGAATATTCAGATCCGAAAGATTCAAGATAAAAGTTCATATTGACATAAAAATAATAATACTTCAAGCATACTAACTAAGCAATTATGTCCTCTCAAAATAACATGGCCAAAGAAAGTTCATCCCTACAAAATCATATAGTTTAGTCATGCTCCATTTTCGTCACACAAGAATGCTCTCATCATGCACAACCCGATGACAAGCCTAGCAATTGTTTCATACTTTAGTAATCTCAAACCTTTTCAACTTTCACGCAATACATGAGCGCGAGCCATGGACATAGCACTATGGGTTGAATAGAATATGATGATGGGGGTTATGTGGAGAAGACAAAAAAGGAGAAAGTCTCATATCAATGAGGCTAATCAATGAGCTATGGAGATGCCCATCGATCGATGTTAATGCAAGGAGTAGGGATTGCCATGCAATGGATGCACTAGAGCTATAAATATATGAAAGCTCAACAAAAGAAACTAAGTGGGTGTGCATCCAACTTGCTTGCTCACGAAGACCTAGGGCACTTGAGGAGGCCCATTGTTGGAATATACAAGCCAAGTTCTATAATGAAAAATTCCCACTAGTATATGAAAGTGACAAAACAAGAGACTCTATATCATAAAGATTATGGTGCTACTTTGAAGCACAAGTGTGGTAAAAGGAAAGTAACATTGTCCCTTCTCTCTTTTTCTCTCATTCTTTTTGGGCCTTCTCTTTTTATGGCCTTTTTTCCTCACTTGGGACAATGCTCTAGAAAATGATGATCATCACACTTCTATTTATTTACAACTCAATGATTACAACTCGATACTAGAACAAAGTATGACTCTATATGAATGCCTCCGGCGGTGTACCGGGATATGCAATGAACCAAGAGTGACATGTTTGAAAGAATTATGAATGGTGGCTTTGCCACAAATACTATGTCAACTACATGATCGTGCAAAGCAATATGACAATGATGAATGTGTCATGATAAACGGAATGGTGGAAAGTTGCATGGCAATATATCTCGGAATGGCTATGGAAATGCCGTAATAGGTAGGTATGGTGGCTGTTTTGAGGAAGATATAAGGAGGTTTATGTGTGAAAGAGCGTATCATATCACGGGGTTTGGATGCACCGACGAAGTTTGCACCAACTCTCAATGTGAGAAAGGGCAATGCACGGTACCGAAGAGGCTAGCAATGATGGAAAGGTGAGGGTGCGTATAATCCATGGACTCATAATTAGTCATAAATAACTCACATACTTATTGCAAAAATCTACAAGTCATCAAAAACCAAGCACTACGCACATGCTGCTAGGGGGATAGATTGGTAGGAAAAGACCATCGCTCGTCCCCGACCGCCACTCATAAGGAGGACAATCAAAGAACACCTCATGTTTCAAATTTGTTACATAACGTTTACCATACGTGCATGCTACGGGACTTGCAAATTTCAACACAAGTATTTCTCAAATTCACAACTACTCAACTAGCACGACTTTAATATCACTACCTCCATATCTCAAAACAATCATCAAGCATCAAACTTCTCTTGGTATTCAACACACTCATAAGAAAGTTTTTACTATTCTTGAATACCTAGCATATTAGGATTTTAAAGCAAATTACCATGCTATTTAAGACTATCAAAATAATCTAAGTGAAGCATGAGAGATCAATAGTTTCTATAAAACAAATCCACCACCGTGCTCTAAAAGATATAAGTGAAGTACTAGAGCAAAAACTATATAACTCAAAAGATATAAGTGAAGCACATAGAGTATTCTAATAATTCCCGAATCATGTGTGTCTCTCTCAAAAGGTGTGTACAGCAAGGATGATTGTGGTAAACTAAAAAGCAAAGACTCAAATCATACAAGACGCTCCAAGCAAAACACATATCATGTGGTGAATAAAAATATAGCTCCAAGTAAAGTTACCGATGGAAGTAGACGAAAGAGAGGATGCCTTCCGGGGCATCCCCAAGCTTTGCCTTTTTGGTGTCCTTAGATTATCTTGGGGGTGCCATGGGCATCCCCAAGCTTAGGCTCTTGCCACTCCTTGTTCCATAATCCATCAAATCTTTCACCCAAAACTTGAAAACTTCACAACACAAAACTTAACAGAAAATCTCGTGAGCTCCGTTAGCGAAAGAAAACAAAAGACCACTTCAAGGTACTGTAATGAACACATTCTTTATTTATATTGGTGTTAAACCTACTGTATTCCAACTTCTCTATGGTTTATAAACTATTTTACTAGCCATAGATTCATCAAAATAAGCAAACAACACACAAAAACAGAATCTGTCAAAAACAGAACAGTCTGTAGTAATCTGTAACTAACGCAAACTTCTGGAACTCCAAAAAATTAGCCAAAATAGGAAGACCTAGAAAATTTGTTTATTGATCAGAAGCAATTGGAATCAGTATTTTATCACGTTCTGGTGATTTTTAACAATTGTTTTCGTGAACAGAAAGTTTCTGGAATTTTCTGCAAGATCAAATAACTATCATCCAAGAAGATCCTATAGGTTTAACTTGGCACAAACACTAATTAAAACATAAAAACACATCTAACCAGAGGCTAGAAAAATATTTATTCCTAAACAGAAGCAAAAAGCTAGAAAATAAAAAATAAAATTGGGTTTCCTCCCAACAAGCGCTATCGTTTAACGCCCCTAGCTAGGCATAAAGGCAAGGATAGATCTAGGTATTGCCATTTTGGTTTTCAACTTTTTAGCAGAATCAATCTCGAATCCAGGAGGTTCTTTACGTTTCCCTTCATATTCTGAAATTTTTAGATCTAAAGAATCCAACCTCTTATTGCAAAGAGTAATCAACATGTTCATGCAGTGAATATTCCCGCTAATGTTCTTAAGAGGTTCAAGAGACTTCTGTAAAATCATAGTTACTTCACAATTTTTTTCAAAAACTTGACTCTCTTCCTGGGTATGATGAGGCCCCTTTTGTTGAGGTAGTGTTCCCACTATACCTTCTATAACTTCATGAGCAATATGGGGATCAATTTCAATAAAATTGCCTTTGGCAACGCATTCCAAGAGTTGTCTATGAGACATATTTAATCCAACATAAAAATTGCGAAGCAAAATTTTCAGGTTCACTTCAAAGGTACAATTACGGTAAGACTCCATTATTCTCACCCAGGCGTCTTTTAAGTTTTCTCATTGTCTTTGTTTGAAGTGAAAGACTTCAAACTCAGGGGACAAAGGAGTTGATAAGGGACTAGCCATAACGACAATCAAACGAAAAGAGAGGGTGAATAAAACGGCAAGGGTGAAGTGGGGGAGAGGAAAACAAGAGGCCAATGGCACATAATGTAATGCGGGAGATAAGGGTTTGTGATGGGTACTTGGTATGTTGACTTTTGCGTAGACCTCCCCGGCAACGGCGCCAGAAATCCTTCTTGCTACCTCTTGAGCACTGCGTTGGTTTTCGCTTGAAGAGGAAAGGGTGATGCAGCAAAGTAGCGTAAGTATTTCCCTCAGTTTTTGAGAACCAAGGTATCAATCCAGTAGGAGGCTACGCGCGAGTCCCTCGCACCTACACAAAAAAAATAAATCCTCGCAACCAATGCGATAAGGGGTTGTCAATCCCTACACGGTCACTTACGAGAGTGAGATCTGATAGATATGATAGGATAGTATTTTTTGGTATTTTTATGATAAAGATGCAAAGTAAAATAAAACCAAAGGAAATAACTAAGTGTTGGAAGATTAATATGCTGAAGATAGACCTGGGGGCCATAGGTTTCACTAGTGGCTTCTCTCATGAGCATAAGTATTTTATGGTGGGTGAACAAATTACTGTTGAGCAATTGACAGAATTGAGCATAGTTATGAGAATATCTAGGTATGATCATGTATATAGGCATCACGTCCGAGACAAGCAGACCGACTCCTGCCTGCATCTACTACTATTACTCCACACATCGACCGCTATCCAGCATGCATCTAGAGTATTAAGTTCATAAGAACAGAGTAACGCCTTAAGCAAGATGACATGATGTAGAGGGATAAATTCATGCAATATGATAAAAACCCCATCTTGTTATCCTCGATGGCAACAATACTATACGTGCCTTGCTGCCCCTCCTGTCACTGGGAAAGGACACCGCAAGATTGAACCCAAAGCTAAGCACTTCTCCCATTGCAAGAAAGATCAATCTAGTAGGCCAAACCAAACTGATAATTCGAAGAGACTTGCAAAGATAACCAATCATACATAAACGAATTCAGAAGATTCAAATATTGTTCATAGATAAACTTGATCATTAACCCACAATTCATCGGTCTCAACAAACACACCGCAAAAAGAAGATTACATCGAATAGATCTCCACGAGAGAGGGGGAGAACATTGTATTGAGATCCAAAAAGAGAGAAGAAGCCATCTAGCTAATAACTATGGACCTGAAGGTCTGAGGTAAATTAGTCACACTTCATCGAAGGGGCTATGGTGTTGATGTAGAAGCCCTCCGTGATCGATGCCCCTTCCGGCGGAGCTCCGGAACAGGCCCCAAGATGGGATCTCGTGGGTACAGAAGGTTGCGGCGGTGGAATTAGGTTTTTTTGCTCCGTATCTGATCGTTTGGGGGTACGTAGGTATATATAGGAGGAAGGAGTACATCGGTGGAGCAACGTGGGTCCCACGAGGGTGGAGGGCGCGCCCCCTACCTCGTGGCTTCCTGGAAGCTTCTCTTACGTAGGGTCCAAGTCTCCTGGATCATGTTCGTTCCGAAAATCACGTTCCCGAAGGTTTCATTCCGTTTGGACTCCGTTTGATATTCTTTTTCCGCGAAACTTTGAAATAGGCAAAAACAACAATTCTGGGCTGGGCCTCCGGTTAATAGGTTAGTCCCAAAAATAATATAAAAGTGAATAATAGAGCCCAATAATGTCCAAAACAGAAGATAATATAGCATGGAGCAATCAAAAATTATAGATACGTTGGAGACGTATCACACGTCGCCCAATGGTGAGTGCTGAAAGATATCCGCGGAGGAAAACTCCATAATCGGTGCCCAATCAGATTCGATAGGCACGGATGTAGGCGGCTCGGAGCCCGTGGCCGGGGACGAATCCAAGTGTCCGGTAACACGGGTCTCATAGGAAGTGAAGTCAGCATTCGGCTCTATCGCCGCTGAGTGCGCGGCCTTCGCGGCGGGGTCCATCCACCCGTCCTCGGACGGCGCAATCTATTCCGGATTGAGGGCCGGAGTAATTGCAGGTGTGATCTTCCGAACACTGCCTGACGGTAGAGCTAAGTCATGCTCGTCGTGACTGTGCGGCGCACCTGACATGGGCTCGAATCCGTCGAAGATCAAGTCTCCACGAATGTCGGCGGTATAGTTCAAGTTTCCAAACCCGACCTGATGGCCAGGGGCGTAGCTCTCGATCTGCTCCAGATGGCCAAGCGAGTTGGCCCGCAGTACGAAGCCGCCGAATACGAAGATCTGTCCGGGGAGGAAAACCTCACCCTGGATCGCATCGTTGCTGATGATATGTCACATCCCTAGTTCTGACAATGCCTAGTGCTAGCATCTGGTGTTGCATCATGATTACTTTTAACAGAAAGTTGAAATGGGGTTGACATAACCCCAACACCCCCCTGAAAATAACTAGGGTTTACTAAAATCTTTTTCAATGATCCCAAAATGCCCTTTGGAAATGTTCATCATTTCTGATAAAGGTAAAAACCTCTGCCAAAAATTATAAACATATTTCAAGGCCATTTCTGGATTTTTGAATTAACTCATATTGTATTTGAATTGGGGCATTTAAATCCTATAAATATTATAAATGCTCTAATAATTCTGAAACTAGTTGAGGGCTGTTGGGAATAATTTCAACAGTGCCCACAAATATTTTCAGGATTTTTGGAAATGCTCTGGCATTTTTAATAAAGCCAAAATAATTGCAGAAAATAGAAAACAGAAAACAATAGAAAGGTGAGAGAGAGGAACCTCACCTGGGCTTACCTGGCGGCCCAAGTGGCCGGCCCAGCCACCTGGCCCCCTCCCCTGTCGTCTTCCTCCTTGCCAGGAGGACGAGCGCGTGGCCGACGCACGCCGGCGCACGCCCGACCACCTCCTGCTTGCCGCTTCGCCCTGGCCTCTTCGGGTGACGCCATGTAGCCCCAACCGCTCTCTCGCCCTCCCCGTGCCTTTCTCCCTCCTCTGGCTCCCTCCCTCGCATCACCCGAGAGTCGTCGTCGCCGCCGCTCGCTGTTGCCGTGGCCACAGCCACTGCATCGCCTCACCGAAGCGCTCAGAAGCTCCACCTCGACCCCCTGTTCCTCCCCACCGAGCCACGCCCCGCCGGAAGCCCTGCAACGTCGTCCCCGACCTCATCTTCAACCTCTGACCGCCGGCGAACTCACCGGGGATTCGCGAGCTCCAGCCCCTCCCCGGCCTCGCCGTTGCCTCTGCTGGATTCACCGTGAGCCCCTGCCCCTTTCCCCTCTCTCCCCGTGCTCGTCCGCACCTTCTAACCACCGTGGCCGTCGGAGCCGACACCTCCTCGCCGCCGGTCATGTCGCCACCGTGACTACGGCCGTGCAAGCACGCGTCCGAGCCCACCGCTGCACTCTCTGCACTCCCGCGAGTCGATCACGGCCACCCACGGCTCCGGACATGCCCCGCAACGCGCAAACCGCCGTTGGCCGAACTCCAGCCGCCGCCACGAGCTCGCTTCCAACAAGCTCGGTCCACCCCAGCTGCTCCCGCTTGCCCCGGTAGATGCGCGTGATCGCTAGCTCCCCGTAGAGCCTCTCCGCCGCTCATTTGGTCGCCTGAGCTGCGATTCCGAGCACCTCCGCTGTCTCTGGCATCGCCGGCGACGAGCCGTGGACCAAGTCCGGCGAGGTTGACTCGTTTGAGCTGGGGTTTGACCCCCCAGGGTCACTGACGTGCGGGCCCGTCCTTGTTAATCTTCAGTTAGGTTTAGATCAGTGCTAATTAACCCTGACAGTTAGTTTAGACACTGACCAGTGGGCCCAAGCCCTAATTAACCTAGGTTAGTACTAACGTAACACTAACTACTCTATTAGTTAGTTGTTACACTGACATGTGGGTCCCAGCCGTCAGGTTTGACCTGGGCTGGTGCCTTTGACCTGAATACGTCACCCCAACGTCATGCTGACGCAGTTGACCGTATTCTGGATTTATTCTTATTCAAGAAATTCTAGAAAATTCCCAAAACTTCTAAAATTCATAGAAAATTATCTAGAACTCCAAATAAGATAAATTATATATGAAAAATGATCAGAAAAATCCAATCTATCCATCTGTACTAGTCTCATGCATGTTTAAACAAGTTAACTTGCTGTTTAGTGCAAAACATGATAAAGCACTATTTAAGACTACAAATGAGTTTGAACTTTGAATCTATGGTTCAAAATAGCTCAAACCCATCTGGTTGTAGTTGCATTAGCCCAACACACCCATTTTGCCATGTCTTGATCATGCATCATATTGTGCATTGCATTGATTGTGTTTCCTTCTGTGTTGCCGCTATTTGTCCCCTCTCAATAGACGACGTTTCGACGATGAGTTCGATGACACCGACGAAGAACTATACTATCTTCAGAAGTGCCATGCAAGCAAAACCCCCTTGTTCATTCCGATACAATCCCACTCCCTCGCTCCTGCTCTCTTTTACTGCATTAGGACAACATCGATTCAACTGTTACATGCTGCGGTAGCTGAACCCCTTTTCCTCTGCATGACCTGTCATTGCCACAGTAAAGAGATGAAACCCACTAACATGAGTAGGAGTTGTTTGAGCCCTGATGTGCCTACTCATTCATGCTTGTTTGTCATGCCTGCTACTGCTTAGAGTTGAGTCAGGTCTGATTCATCGGGGATGAATTGGAATGGTGATGAACATGTCCTACTGTGTGTGAGCTAAGTGTGTGAACACGATTTGGTAAAGTTAGCGGTGAGAAGCCATGTAGGAGTACATGGTGGGTTGTCTCATTGAAGCCGTCCTCAGGAACTGAGTTCTGTGTTTGTGATCCATGAAACAGCTACTACCACACGTTGGGCCCTGAAATATGACCCCGCTTGACTTCTTAACCACCCTAGTCCTCTGTCCAGGAGTTGCAAGTAGTTTCTGGTGTTTGTAGTATGCTGGAGGCCGTGCGCAGTGCTGACCCGAGGGGTGGGCTGTGATGCAGTAGGCACGTGGCACGGTGTATCGGGCGCCCGTTTGGTGTCTCGGGAACCCTGCACACATCGTTCAGGGCCGTATGTGGAAAACTCGGCCGGACTCCCTGCGGATGGAACCTGGATAGGCGATAAACCTGGCCTAGAGACTTGAGTGTTTAGGTAGGTCGTGGTCTACACCCACGTCGGCTTTTGCTTGAAGTCTGCCGAGCACATGTCGTGTGCAGACTCTAACTGGTGGAAACATGTGTGAAGAAGTACACCCCTGCAGGGTTATAAATGATCTATTCGAATAGCCGCGTCCATGGTAAAGGACTTCTGGGTTGCCTATAACAGTTCATAGACAAGTGAAAGTGGATACTCTAAAACTCGCAAGATAAGCGTGAGTGCTATGGATGGCCTTCTCGTAGGGAGACGGGAGCGGATCCATAGTGGTGTATTGATATGGTGAATATGTGGACTCGTGTGCGCCACCTCAAAAGAGTTGCTTGCAGTCGTAGTTCAGGTTAGCCACTGAGTCAAAGCTGGCTTGCTGCAGTTAAACTCCACTACCCCCTTTGTTGATACCGATGCATATGTAGTTAGTTCTGATGTAAGTCTTGCTGGGTACATTTGTACTCACGTTTGCCTATTTTATGTTTTTGTAGAGAGACGTCAGTCTCGCTAGTAGTTCCGCGTGGACTTCGACGTTTAGCTTGTTACCTCAGCTACGATCTTCTGCCCTCGGCAGGGTCTTGTAGATAGTCAGGCTTCTCAGCCTTCTTCATTTGTAGTTGTCTGTACTCAGACAAGTTAAGCTTCCGCATGTGCTTGTTGCTTATATGCTCTGTATGTTGGGGTCATGAGACCCATGTTTGTAATACTTGGCTCCTCGGAGCCTAATGGATAAATACTTGAGTCGTAGAGTTATGGTTGTGATGCCATGTTGTATTTACACATATCGAGCATATTGTGTGTATGATTGAAATGCTTGGTATGTGTGGGATCCGACAACCTAGTTGTTTTCCTTGGTAGCCTCTCTTATGGGGAAATGTAGTCTTGTGCTTCCACGAGCCATAGTAGTCCGCTACAGCCCGGTTCACCGGAGTCCTGCTAGCCCAGCACTACTGCTCCGGAACACTTAATTGGCCGGCATGTGATTCACTTCGTTCATGTGTCTGTCCCTTCGGAGAAATGTCACGTGGTGACATCCGGAGTCCTGCCTAGCTTGCTACAGCCCGGTTCACCGGAGTCCTATTAGCCTAGTGCTACAGCCCGGATTCGCACGCTGCTGACCGACATGCTCGATGTTGATTCATGTATGCCTGTCCCCGTAAGTTGGTGCCACTTTGGGTTCACGACTAGTCATGTCGCCCCAGGTTCTCTGTCATATGGATGCTAGCGACACTATCATATACGTGAGCCAAAAGGCGCAAACGGTCCCGGGCCATGGTAAGGCAACACTCGTGGGAATACCGTGTGTGAGGCCGCAAAGTGATATGAGGTGTTACCGGCTAGATCGATGTGACTTGAAATCGGGGTCCTGACAGCGTTGGTATCAGAGCCTGACTGCCTGTAGGATTACCAAGCCAAAATGGTCGAAGTTGAGTCTAGAAATGCTTTAGTTATACAAGGGAATTGATTGTGGAAGGGAACGTAAGGATCTTTTTACTCCTTTACCTTATGCCCTTCTGATCTAAGTCAACCTCTTCTTTTCTACGGGGATTAAGAACTAGGCCTTCTCATCTATCTATCAGGATGACGTGTTACTAATCGATAGACTTATAGAATTGATAGTTTCAAGTCTCAGTTCAGTTTCTACTACTTCTGTATGTTCATAGCTGGCCTCAGAACCTTGATATTGTGATGTTGAGTGGTCATGCCACTATTTTGCAGGATGTCTCAAATCATTTTGAGCATTTACAGCCGTTATGCTGTCCGAGTCATCCCAGGTTTGTAAATAGTCTGATGCATTTGCCAATCCCTTCTTTCCGTTCCCGATGTCCCTTTGGGCCAGGTTAATCACACTAATTGCTGAGTTGAGGTATTCTATTGCCTCGACATATATGTTGGAGTTATTATTATGACCCTAGGTGTTTTAGAGAGTCACCTAGTAATCTAGCCATGTTTTGTGTTCCCAGCGTGATGATTCTGGCCATTATTCTCGAAAGCATCCCGTGATGCCATTTAGTTAGTAGGCATTCTATTCCTGGGTTCTTGAACCCAAGATTCACCCTACTTACTTCTTGTTGACAGTGTTTGCTAGTTCCTTTAGGATATTAGTAACCTTTGCGATAGTCCTCGAGGTCCGTGGTATTTCCTTCTTCCAAATACCATGAACTACTTATGGCGGAAGTTCCTCGTTGAATCGAAATATCACAACAAGAGTGCTCTCGATGAGTTCCACATTCTATATTGTGACTCTGCCAGTTCTACCTTTCTGCATGGGTTATCCGGAAGAAATATGTTGAACTCGTTCGACATGCTAATCTATGCACCCACAACTCAGAAAAACATATGTTCCTTTGAGTTGTCCCTCCTTAGTTGTATCCCGACCTCCGTCTATCAAGTGATAGTCAGGAATAGTTGTGCCATCGTGTTCGTCAGTGTCTATTATCTTTGTGGTCCGTCGAGCCGTTCTATTTCAGAATGACTAGGAGAAACAAACTCCAGTACCTCATCCATTTCTAGGATTGGGTCAAAGCAGTTGTATTCCGCAGATCAAATGCAATCAAGCTTTTGCTCTGGTCTACCCTGGAGTATTACCCCCTTTATGTCAGGATTGTCACGAGAATTGCACCCTCTCTTATGAGTTCTTGACGTAGTGATACTTCTCGCCATCATTATTCATTCCTAGGTGTCATGTTGCCGCAACCGGAATGCCGACAAGTGAATCGTGATGTGTGAAATCAATACTCCTAGCAACTGTGTTGCTTGGTAGTTAATGGCCAATAATCTTATCCTTAGCGTGTTGATTATTGAATCATCACCCTAAAGTTTATCGTGCTACCTAGTCCTTATTTCCGGTGCACTTTTCGATCAATGAGTTAGGATAGTGTCAATCTTTGCTTATTTGATCATATCGTCTTGCCCTGAAAAGCAAGATTGTTCTCGAGCTTAGTAACATATCGGTGGTTCGTGATGTTTCGAATATCTTCTCGGAAGTATACCAAGTTGTCACCTGACCACTATGTTGAGTTCGTGATCATGTTGGTTTTCCTCCAAACCACCCATTCTCCAAGAATCTGTGTTGGATACCCCTGAGCTAGTTGGTTAAGCTAAACAACAAATTGGAGAGTTGGAAGATAAAGCTTTGCCTTACTTAGTTCATTCTAAAAGGATATCTTTTGAGTGTGTGTGTTGAAGAAAGATGATATCTTCATTGATTGATCCTCGTGATCAATTGCTGGGTCTATTGCCTTGTCAAAACTTTAACTTGAGTATGGGCTATCATCAAGTCAAATCAGAACCAACGATGTTCGTAATGTTGTCTTACTCGTGGTTGATCCCTCGAGCATACACAATTACATCTTTTGGTCCGACCAATGCTATCACCGTGTTCATATGATGGTGGAAGTCCAGTGATATGGAAATTCCGATGAGTTGTTGTTGAGCCCATCAGCAGCATTTTGTCTCCCCCATGATTCATGTTGAACGTCAACCTAGTGTTGGAAACTTTGTAAGCAATGCCTTCGTGTTCCGTTCATGAAGCTTATGCTTGGATGGAAAAAGTGACTTCCTCGAATTCATGTGCATTTGGTGCAAGTTGCCGCCATGAATTTTAGAAAGGTTTGTTTTGTTTCCCTTGGAATCATCGCAAATCGGTCATGCATACGTGCGAAGTATTCTATGGTTTGGTAGATTAATTACCTCCACTCCATATGTGTTCCTAGCACACCAAGCCACTGATTGATTTGTTCAAGGAGAAGAAGTTTCTTCTTAAGAGCTAGACTTACGCAAGGACTTCGATATCCTCGTTGATGGTTCCCCCCTGAACTCGGTAGTGTTTCGTTGTAAGACTACCAGGTGACCATGCTTGTCTAGGACATCGTGTTCACATGCTTGTAGCAAAACTGGCTCATGTTTTGGAGCTTACTACCGTAGTTCATTCCCCCGAGAATCTCGCCATGTCACCTCGTCGATTTGTGTTGCAAACTTTCATTTTCTTTCCAGACCCGATGAGTCTGGATTATCCTGACACCAGCCGGATCGGAATCTCCGGCAGATATGATGGTTGGAACGTTTCTCAAGAACTATAATATTGGTCTCTTTGTAACCCGGTAAAGTGGATGTTGTGGCCAACACACCCAACCGGAAGACTTATTATTGTAGTATCTTGATTGAGAAAGTTGGCCACCTCCCCATAAGGATCTCGTAGGATTTATTCCAATAGATTCTCCTTATGGATTTTTGTGTTCCCGAAGTCCGACCTTTTACTTGATGTTCTAGATATCAAACCATATCTATGAATGGATTACGCTAGCACATCAAGGAGAACATTAGAAGCGGAGTGCTAAATGTCTCTCGGTCGATCATCCAGATTTTGTTTCCTTAGCCTCGCTAAGGGGAAGTCCGAGAAGGTGTTATCTTCCTTTGTATCTGCATCATCCATCACTAGTCATCATGGTAGCATGTCGTGTTGCCAGGATCCTTGCCACGGATGTTGGTAAAACCTTGATGAATATGGAAATGCTCAAGTTCTTGAGAGCACGCGCAAGCAAAGTCATCCCTTGCGTTGTCTTCAACAAGGTAGTCCACATCATCCATTCTAGCCTGAGTGTGTCGTTCTCCCGAACTCCGTCAAACGTTCGTTTGTAAATTGCCTCAGGCTGGTGAGAAGAGTTCCAATGATATATGTATCAAAAGTAATTCCTTTCTGCATCTTGAGGGAATAATTCTACGAGTCACCTTCCCTAAGGTGCCCCGTTATGGAATCATGGCAATTTTTCCTCGCTACTTCGAAACCCTCGTCAAATTGTTTCTTCCATCCCTCCTGATGCATGTTCTGCCCCTCAGCTCCAGAGATGTTTCTATGTCTCATTCCGTGAATTGATCTTGTGATCATCTACATGATCCTAAGTTGCTCGAATCTCAGGAAGATCGATTCTTCTAAAATTCTCCCTTTCTACTCGTTGTCATGTTGGATGTAGTTCTCAAAGCAAGACGTCGAGATCAAGGTGATGCAATGAATCAACATCCTCGAGAAAGACATCTGTATCGTGAAGATTTTGTTAGCTTGTGTCCCTCTGTCTTCTTACCTCACGACTTGAATCTCGGGACGAGATTCTTGTTTAGTGGGGGTGAGTTGTCACATCCCAGTTCTGACAATGCCTAGTGCTAGCATCTGGTGTTGCATCATGTTTACTTTTCACAGAAAGTTGAAATGGGGATGACATAACCCCCAGCACCCTCCCTGAAAATAACTAGGGTTTACTAAAATCTTGTTCAATGATCCCAAAATGCCCTTTGGAAATGTTCATCATTTCTGATAAAGGTAAAAACCTCTGCCAAAAATGATAAACATATTTCTAGGTCATTTCTGGATTTTTGAATTAACTCATATTGTATTTGAATTGGGGCATTTAAATCCTATAAATATTTTAAATGCTCTAATAATTCTGAAACTAGTTGAGGGCTCTTAGGAATAATTTCAACAGTGCCCACAAATATTTTCAGGATTTTTGGAAATGCTCTGGCATTTTTAATAAAGCCAAAACAATTGCAGAAAATAGAAAACAGAAAACAATAGAAAGGTGAGAGAGAGGAACCTCACCTGGGCTCACCTGGCAGCCCAAGTGACCGGCCCAGCCACCTGGCCCCCTCCCCTGTCATCTTCCTCCTTGCCAGGAGGACGAGCGCGTGGCCGACGCACGCCGGCGCACGCCCGGCCACCTCCTGCTTGCCGCTTCGCCCTGGCCTCTTCGGGTGACGCCACGTAGCCCCAACTGCTCTCTCGCCCTCCCCGTGCCTCTCTCCCTCCTCTGGCTCCCTCCCTCGCATCACCCGAGAGTCGTCATCGCTCCCACTCACTGTTGCCGTGGCCACAGCCACTGCCTCGCCTCGCCGAAGCGCTCAGAAGCTCCGCCTCGACCCCCTCTTCCTCCCCACCGAGCCACGCCCCGCCGAAAGCCCTGCAACGTCGTCCCCGACCTCATCTTCAACCTCTGACCGCCGGCGAACTCAACAGGGATTCGCGAGCTCCAGCCCCTCCCCGGCCTCGCCGTTGCCTCTCCTGGATTCACCGTGAGCCCCTGCCCCTTTCCCCTCTCTCCCCGTGCTCGTCCGCACCTTCTAACCACCGTGGCCGTCGGAGCCGACACCTCCTCGCCGCCGGTCATGTCGCCACCACGACTACGGCCGTGCAAGCACACGTCCGAGCCCACCGCTGCACTCGCCGCACTCATTTGGTCGCCTGAGCTGCGATTCCGAGCACCTCTGCCGTCTCTGGCGTCGCCGGCGACGAGCCGTGGACCAAGTCCGGCGAGGTTGACTCGTTTGACCTGGGGTTTGACCCCCCATGGTCACTGACGTGCGGGCCCGTCCTTGTTAATCTTTAGTTAGATTTAGATCAGTGCTAATTAACCCTGACAGTTAGTTTAGACACTGACCAGTGGGCCCAGGCCCTAATTAACCTCGGTTAGTACTAACGTAACACTAACTACTTTGTTAGTTAGTTGTTACACTGACATGTGGGTCCCAGCCATCAGGTTTGACCTGGGCTGGCGCCTTTGACCTGAATACGTCACCCCGACGTCATGCTGACGCAGGTAACCTTTTTCTGGATTTATTCTTATTCAGGAAATTCCAGAAAATTCCCAAAACTTCTAAAATTCATAGAAAGTTATCTATAACTCCAAATAAGATAAATTATATATGAAAAATGATCAGAAAAATCCAATCTATCTATTTGTACTGGTTTAATGCATGTTTAAACAAGCTAACTTGTTGTTTAGTGCAAAACATGATAAAGCACTATTTAAAACCACAAATGAGTTTGAACTTTGAATCTTTGGTTCAAAATAGCTCAAACCCATCTGGTTGTAGTTCCATTAGCCCAACACACTCATTTTTCCATGTCTTGATCATGCATCATATTGTGCATTGCATTGATTGTGTTTCCTTCTGTGTTGCCGGTATTTGTCCCCTCTCAATAGACGACGTCCCGACGACGAGTTCGATGACACCGATGAAGAACTATACTATCTTCAGAAGTGCCAGGCAAGCAAAACCCCCTTGTTCATTCCGATACAATCCCACTCTCTCGCTCATGCTCTCTTTTACTGCATTAGGACAACATCGATTCAACTGTTACATGCTGCGGTAGCTGAACCCCTTTTACTCTGCATGGCCTGTCATTGCCACAGTAAATAGATGAAACCCACTACCATGAGTAGGAGTTGTTTGATCCCTGATGTGCCTACTCATTCATGCTTGTTTGTCATGCCTGCTACTACTTAGAGTTGAGTCAGGCCTGATTCATCGGGGATGAATTGGAATGGTGATGAACATGTCCTACTGTGTGTGAGCTAAGTGTGTGAACACGATTTGGTAAAGGTAGTGGTGAGAGGCCATGTAGGAGTACATGGTGGGTTGTCTCATTGAAGCCGTCCTCAGGAACTGAGTTCTGTGTTTGTGATCCATGAAACAGCTACTACCACACGTTGGGCCCTCAAATATGACCCCGCTCGACTTCTTAACCACCCTAGTCCTCTGTCCAGGAGTTGCAAGTAGTTTCTGGTGTTTGTAGTATGCTGGAGGCCGTGCATAGCGCTGACCCGAGGGGTGGGCTGTGATGCAGTAGGCACGTGGCACCGTGTATCAGGCGCCCGTTTGGTGTCTCGGGAACCCTGCACACATCGTTCGGGGCCGTATGTGGAAACCTCGGCCGGACTCCCTGCGGATGGAACCTGGATAGGCGATAAACCTAGACTAGAGACTTGAGTGTTTATGTAGGTCGTGGTCTACACCCACGTCGGCTTCGCTTGAAGTCTGCCGAGCACATGTCGTGTGCAGACGCTAAGTGGTGGAAACATGTGTGAAGAAGTACACCCCTGCAGGGTGATAAATGATCTATTCGAATAGCCGCGTCCATGGTAAAGGACTTCTGGGTTGCCTATAACAGTTCATAGACAAGTGAAAGTGGATACTCTAAAACTCGCAAGATAAGCGTGAGTGCTATGGATGGCCTTCTCGTAGGGAGACGGGAGCGGATCCATAGTGGTGTATTGATATGGTGAATATGTGGACTCGTGTGCGCCACCTCAAAAGAGTTGCTTGAAATCGTAGTTCAGGTTAGCCACTGAGTCAGAGCTGGCTTGCTGCAGTTAAACTCCACTACCCCCTTTGTTGATACTGATGCATATGTAGTTAGTTCTGATGTAAGTCTTGCTGGGTATATTTGTACTCACGTTTGCCTATTTTATGTTTTTGCAGAGAGACGTCAGTCTCGCTACTAGTTCCGCGTGGACTTCGACGTTTAGCTTGTTACCTCAGCTACGATCTTCTGCCCTCGGCAGGGTCTTGTAGATAGTCAGGCTTCTCAGCCTTCTTCATTTGTAGTTGTCTGTACTCAGACAAGTTAAGCTTCCGCATGTGCTTGTTGCTAGTATGCTCTGTATGTTGGGGTCATGAGACCCATGTTTGTAATACTTGGCTCCTCGGAGCCTAATGGATAAATACTTGAGTCGTAGAGTTATGTTGTGATGCCATGTTGTATTTAAACATATCGAGCATATTGTGTGTATGATTGAAATGCTTGGTATGTGTGGGATCCGACAACCTAGTTGTTTATCCTTGGTAGCCTCTCTTATGGGGAAATGTAGTCTTGTGCTTCCACGAGCCATAGTGGTCTGCTACAGCCCAGTTCACCGGAGTCGTGCTAGCCCAGCACTACTGCTCCGGAACACTTGACTGGCCGGCATGTGATTCACTTCGTTCCTGTGTCTGTCCCTTCGGGGAAATGTCACGTGGTGACATCCGGAGTCCTGCCTAGCCTGCTACAACACGGTTCACCGGAGTCCTATTAGCCCAGTGCTACAGCCCGGATTCGCACGCTGCTGACCGACATGCTCGATGTTGATTCATGTATGCCTGTCCCCGTAAGTTGGTGCCACTTTGGGTTCACGACTAGTCATGTCGGCCCGGGTTCTCTGTCATATGGATGCTAGCAACACTATCATATACGTGATCAAAAAGGCGCAAACGGTCCCAGGCCATGGTAAGGCAACACCTGTGGGAATACCGTGCATGAGGCCGCAAAGTGATATGAGGTGTTACCGGCTAGATCGACGTGACTTGGAATCGGGGTCCTGACATGATCGAAGGAGCCATCAAGCCTTGCGGTGACGGCACAGTGGAACTCTCAATGAAAGCACCAATGTCGGTGTCAAAACCGGCGGATCTCAGGTAGGGGGTCCCGAACTGTGCGTCTAAGGCAGATGGTAACAGGAGGCGGGGGACACGATGTTTACCCAGGTTCGGGCCCTCTCGATGGAGGTAATACCCTACTTCCTGCTTGATTGATCTTGATGATATGAGCATTACAAGAGTTGATCTACCACGAGATCGTAGAGGCTAAACCCTAGAAGCTAGCCTATGGTATGATTGTTGTTGTCCTACGGACTGAACCCTAGGGTTACACAGAGTCGGTTACAAGGGAGGAGATCTACATATCCGTATTGCCAAGCTTGCCTTCCACGCCAAGGAGAGTCCCATCCGGACACAGGACGAAGTCTTCAATCTTGTATCTTCATAGTCCAATAGTCCGGCTGTCCGAGGACCCCCTAATCCAGGACTCCCTCAAGTACTATTGTTCAGTACTTGATTTGTGTTTGTGAACCCTGTATTGTTTATTAGTACTGCCGCTTTTGGTGTGTGGCCAGTCCCGAGAACGGTCTATGTTAATGTCTGTCCACTCAATTCAGTCTATATATTTTGAAGTATCCAGATCATCTTTTTTGTGAGGATGGTTTATCAATTATGGTTACACTCCAATATCTGTATGCATTGCAGGGTTTATCGCACCCACCAGGATTTCCAGTCCCATGGATGTTTTGTCCATACGATTTGTCACGACCTTTGGACTGTCCTGCTTGTGGGAGTAGGCGGGGCCCCTGCATGCCACCCGTAGTTGGACGATCAATCTTCTGTTTAGTACTTCAACATAGTGATTTCCTGGTTAGGATTCACTCGTGTCACATCAAGTAAATCTTATTGATTTTTCTGTCTAAATCTTATTGATTTAATGTCATGTTTTCTTTCTTTTCCTGCAATTTTACGATGCAGGTTTTGCCATGTGACATTCATCACAGAATAAACCGTTTGGTTTGCTCTATGATGGCTATTTTTGCAGGTTTCACTTCTTATGTCGTGTCAGTAACGAAGGCTCTGTCCATCACTTATATTACTGGAAATAATTGGATCAGTCTGTTGTCTGAGTACAAGCTGAATCCCTATGATGAACTGCAGTTTGGTTTAACAAAAACGCCATAATTAGTCCTTCTCGCGTTTAAAAGAAATGAAGAAAAAACTAGATCACGGTCACGAAGCCTAGTCAAGTTAGAAAGCTGATCATAGCAGACCAGACACGAGCGCCGCTGTCTCGCACATCGGTACCACCTTCAGCAACGGATCGAGCACCGTCAGTTGCTCTAGCACTGACAGCGGCAGCAGCTCTGTCTGATCCAGCTGAAGATTGGGCACCGACCGCGTCAGCGGATCAGGCTGATCTACCGGAGGATCGGGCATCGACACCGGCACCTGCTCCGACACCGGCACCAGCTCTACAAGGAGCACCATCCCCGGCAGCAGCAGCGGCTTCGGCACCTGCACCAACTCTTGCACTTGCATCTGCTCCGGCCCGTGCAGCGGCAACCGAACGAGCAGTTGCACCGGCAACAGACTGGGCTGCAGTTCGCACTTCATATACCAAAGTCCTTACAAAAACCGACATGTCCACCTTCTTGGTAAGCATTGGCCGCCCAAGTGTTTTGTTCTTTTTTCTTTCCATGTTGTTTCGCATGATTCACTGTGTTGATCTAACTGTTTGGGTATGTCTTCTTGTTTGCAAACAGAGAATTCCTAGAGCAACGAGGGAGTCGTTCAACAATCCGGGCGACAGCGGCCAAGTTTCTCTTACCATGCGCAGCCTTGGTGTGAATGAACCATCTCAATCTACCGTAATTACAAAGGATGGTCGCATGATGATTGATGCTAAAGGATGGTCAAGGTTCAAATCTAAATCATATCTTGCGGTAGGGGATGATCTCAAAATCGAACTTTCTCGGCAAGGAGAGCTGGTCCAAATCAACTTTGAAATTCTTCAATAGCAGCACGCAACTGCCGAACTGATCTATCCTACGAGAGATTTTGATGTAATAATCTGGCATGGTGAAACAAATGTCCTGTGTGTATAAGTAATACGACAGTATTATTTATCACATGGTATATCGTTGATAGAATTGCAACTCTCATTGCTGGTTAGGAATAGTCGTTCGATTTCATTCCAACAGCTGTCGTGCTTTATTCAGTTTTGTGTATTCACCTTGCGACGGCATCTAAAACCAGCGCCGTACCGATCGCTTGCAATATGAAAAGCACTGAGGTAGAACACATGGGCCCCAGACATGCAGGGTGGGCCTGCGGCCCAAAGTCCAGAACCATGAGCCTGTCTGAGTATTATATTCTCAGCTGAACCCCCATAATGCCCGTGCGTTGCACGTAACATCAAGATGCATTTGTATGAGTATTTTATCTTGTGAGAGAAAAGGATGAATGAGGGAAGGCCTTATTTGCAAATGTGGAGAGGTGTGTGGGTACTTTTTTGCAAAAGGGATAATTGGTTTTATGCCCCTAGTTGTGTCCCACTCGATAGGATTACCCCTAATTTTCAAAGCCAGTGGTTCTGTCCAACCCACTTTGGTCGTCTTGTGCTTTTGCCCTTTGACCGTCACTTTGAAAACTGCATAACTAATTCATACTAAATCAGAAAAATGCAAATAAGATATAAAATGTTTGGGAAAACATCACCTACATGTCAATGTCATTTGCATTCATGACAAAAGTGTTGGAAAGTGCCCATCCGATTTTTAGCTCTTATCATACCACCATGAACAGTAAAATCTAAAAAAAAATCAAAAAATTCAAAAATAAATTTGGTGGCAAAGAATGACAAATGTTTTAAGTGCTGGCCAAGTTTTATCAGGGAATGACATTTGTGGAAGTCGTGGCAAACAAGTAATCTATTTTGGAGTGTTGATTGTTTTTTTGCCACGACTTCCATGAATGTCATTCCGTGATAAAACTTCGCGAGCACTTAAAAAATTTGTCATTCTTTGCCACCAAATTTACTTTGAATTTTTTGATTTTTTTAGATTTTACTATTCATGGTGGTATGATAAGAGCTAAAACCCAGATGGGCACTTTCCAACACTTTTGTCATGAATGCAAATGACATTGACATGTAGGTGATGTTTTCCCAAACATTTTGGTATCTTATTTGCATTTTTCCGATTTAGTATGAATTAATTATGAAGTTTTCAAAGTGACTGTCAAACGGTCAAAGGGCAAAAGCACAAGACGACCAAAGTGGGTTGGACAGAACCGTTGGCTTTTGAAAATTAGGGGCAATCCTGTCGAGTGGGACACAACAAGGGGCATAAAACCAATTATCCCTTTGCAAAATTGCCATAGTTTCCTTCCTATCCGTCAGATAGAAATCAGACGGCCTATATTGCAGGATGGCAGGCACACCATCATCACCAACTCGTCTATACTGTGTTAAAAACAACTCTATTTTTATAATTATATATATATATTCCCCTTGATTTTTCTTATGTATAAAGTTGTGATATAAAAGATTTGTATATTTCTTTACAGAGGGAGTATCTCTCTGTCAAAAATATTTTTTTGTGTAACTAGTTACTCCTGTCTTTCTACTTCCTTTCACTTATATGTGGGGCATCCGCCAACGGGGCCCACGTGCCATATGCACAAATTAGAGTGCACAACTGCACGGTAGACACACCCCGGTCGTAGCGCCGCAGTAATGCCCAATGAGCCGTCAAATCACAACCCCCCCTTCCAGCTTTAGCAGTAAGCTAGACGGACAAAGTGGCAATATTTCACTGGCCCTGAATCCCCTTGTCCCTCGTCTGCTTGTTCAGAGAAAACCCCCTCTCGGTGATTGCATAGGGTTTTCTCATGGAGAACCAGGTACGAATTCTTCATCCATCCCCGATAAATCCAAGTCCCTTGGTCGCGGGTAATCCAAGGATGGCAGCCGCCGCCGTTGATGCATTTTTCTTCCTACTGAATCTAGTGTGTTTCATTTTCAGTGCCCAAAGTGCGAGGACCCTACAGGTTTCTGCGCCCTCGGCGAGACGCCACACTTGTTCCTTCTCATCCTAACACAGGATTTTAAAATGCGCACAGTATGTTCCTAGAATCCTCTTTTCTATCCGGGAGGGTTGGTTTTTTTTTGAACATGTTGTCGGCTAGTTTGGAAATTTGGATTGCTATATTTGGATAAAAGGTACTACCAGTACGATGGTCAACACTGACGTGAAGGAGGAAGTTATTTCTAGATTTGGATACGAAATACATTGTGTTCTCATATTATTTTTCCTGCAGTGCATTATTTGGTCTGCCAGAACACGTGTACTCAAGATGCTCGGCCTTGCCATAACTGAATAAACCAGTTTAATGGTCACAGTGAAGACAAGCCATGATATAAGTTCCGAGTTGAGTTCATGAACCAAGAAGATCGCTGCTTTTTTTATGGCCGAACTTGGATGAACTTTCTCAAGTGTTACAGACTGAAAGTTGGCGCACGAATGTTGATGGAAATAGCAGAACCTGGTCTCATCTTCACTGCGATCTTCCACCCCGATGTCGTTCCAATTGTTCATCCATGTTAGTTTTGTATCTGGTTCTTGCTTGTTGCCTCGATTACTTCTTAATCCACCTATTATGTCTAACTAATCACAATTTAACTTTAGAAGTAGCAACAAATCTCTCATGAAGATGCTACTTCTAACTAATATTTTCTTATAATTTGTGGCACGTATAGGTTTTTTCAGAGTTAAGCAGGCTGCTCGTTTGTTATTCTGTAACAACTCGGCTGTTACTGATGGCACTGAAGTTGACTGCGACGACATCCACAAGTTCCTACACTTTATTGATCGTCTTGAGGTCCTTGTGGGGCGTTTCAATGGTGGAAGGCCACGTGGGATATGTGTGCCACTGCTGCACTCGTTGAACAGGTCCAACTGTGTCGAGAAACTTAAGGTATGAGCTGATTTCTGTTATATATGTTGTTCATAAACTATTGCTTATACACAGTTTTACAGTTGTGATCTTCTTGAAGCAGAACCTGCCCGGTTCTATTGTTCCTATACAGATGCCTGACCATGGTCGGGTCAGACTTGCGCTTGGTCACAACATGATGTTTATGTCGACCTACTCCATTCCCCTTGGAGGTGAAAACATACTTATTCATGGGTGGTCTCAAATAATGAAGGCCCGTCCATCTTGGAGAATAGGACAGAAGATTATGTTCCTGCTTTTCCATGGCTCTAAAGTGAATATCCTGTTTATTGACCACATTGCGAGATGAAGCCGCTTTCAGAAGGTTGTGGATGCGTGGGGTGGCGCCTGGGCCATGTCCTGGGGCTTGGCGGCCTCACCCTGGGTTAACTATAGGCAAAGTAGCACTGTTCGAGGCGTGCTTTGTATGGTTGAACCTGTATAAGTACTCATACTGCTTTCAGGTATGGTTGTTAAGTGCCCCTGCTGGTTTCAGTTAAGGTTGTTAAGTACTCCTGCTGCTTTTATAGTCTGTCGTGTTTCTTCAGTCATGTCTTCCTCCAGCCGCCAAAACCAAACCAGCGCTGACGGGGCCGCCTGCTTCTGCCTCCCACGACTGGCTGCCCCTCAGCGCACGCATCACCGCCCCACCGTCACCTAAATCCGCCCCACCGTCTCCTAAATCGTTAACGCCGACTTCCGAGGCCTCGCCATCATCCTCCGCGTGCTTTGGTGCGCTCGCCGCGGCGCCGCCCTCTCGCGTTGTCAACATGGTCAACAAACAACAGGAATCGACAGAAGTACATGGAGAGGATGACAGTACGGGCCCACCATGTCAGCGTATGGAAAAATAAAATGCTTCCTCCTAGTGTTTTCCTGACATCTGGGACCCACGACATTGTGAGCGTATATAGTCAATAGACAAGAGAACAGCACAAGATCGGTTGACACATGTGACGTAGCTGCTCGAGCAGTATTTTTTTGTTATTGTTGAGATGGAGTAGGGTTTGAACTCGGCTGTGGCCCGTCTAGCCCAGGCTTATATTTTATGTTCACCATGTGACCAGCCCAGCTATTTTTCTTTGTGAAAATGAGCCCAGTTTATTTTTTCTGAAGAATACCCAATCCAGGCCTATTTATTTTTCTACGCCCTGATGGGCTGCAACTCTTTCAAGATGCCTGCAAATCTTGAAAGTAATATGAAATTGGTTGTAAATATAAAAAAAGATGACAGATTGGCAATTACTTTATAATTTCTGAATTTTTTCACATTTTTAGATTCCTAATTCACTGGGCATTAACCTAATTTAAATATATCTTTAAAGTACTTTAAATCTAGCTCGACAATTCGGTATTAAAAATAGTTTGGAACCCACAGAAATATGCGAAATTCGCCCTGGCCAACCAAAAAAAACGGATTGCAATAAATTGCATAAGAAGTCGCAATGAGCTTATGGGCCTATTAAGCTGAAGCGTATGCAAGATTTTTTTAGTTATTATATACGTCAAAAAATGATTCTAGCAGACGTAACCGTTGGATGTCAATCGAACGGCCGTCGTGTTTCTTCAATCTCTCATCTTCTTGCTCCAGCCGCCCAATCCAGCGCCGGCGGGACCGCCTGCTCCCGCCTCCCGTGCAGGCCTCACCGCCCCCTACTACTCCCACCGCTGGCCAGGGCATCCCTCTACTCACCCACACCCCCTGTTATTCTGCGGCGACGGCAGCCTCACACCGCAGCCGAACCAGTGAACCCTCGTACTCCTCTCCGCGTGGGCATCCACTGCCGTGTCTTCCCCGACTCCGCGTCGTCCCCTTCCTAGGCCTCATCGTCGTCCACCGCCCTGGTGCTCTCGGCGCGGCGTGGTCAACGTGGTCAAGGAACGACTTCCATCGGAAGAGTACTGTCGTGGAGAGGCTAACAGCTGGGTCCACGGCAGCCGCAAGGAAGTGCCTCCTTATTACGCGGAAAATAATTATTCCTCCACCTGACAGCAGGGACCCACCGGACGGGCCATCGTATTCGGCGAAAAAAAACGTTTCCCCCCTGAGTGCTGGGACCCACCAGACGGGCCACCGTATTTCGCGAAAAAAACGTTCCCCCCGCTGTCAGCTCGGATCCACCGGAAGTGCCTCCTTATTATGCAAAAAAAATGAATACTCCCCCTGCTGGTTGGGACCCACCTTGGTGGGAGGCTGACTTGTGGGCCTACCAAGTTGACGGGGACGGAGTGCTTTGTCAACTTAGTCAATATGAACGATTCTAGCTCCAGTGACCGTACGATGTCCATCCAACGGCCGTAGTGCTTCTTCAACCTCTGGTCTTCCTGCTCCAGCCGCCCAAAGCAGCGCCGGTCGTGCTGCATGCTCCTGCCTCCCGTGGCTGGCTGTGTTGCCGCGGAGGCCTCACCGCCCCCTACTATCCCCACCGCTGGCCAGGCCATCCCTCTACTCACCCACACCCGTTGTTATTCTGCGGCGACGGCAGCCTCACACCCCAGCGAACCAGTGAACCCTCGTACCCCTCTACGCGTGGGCATCCACTGCCGCGTCTTCCCCGGCTCCGCGTCGTCCCCTTCCTAGGCCTCGCCGTCGTCCACCGCTCTAGTGCTCTCGGCGCGGCGTGGTCAACGTGGTCAAGGAACGGCTTCCATCGGACGTGGACTGTACGTGGAGAGGTTGACAGCTGGGCCCATGGCCGCAGCAAGGAAATGCCTCCTTATTACGCGCAAAATAATTATTCCTCCACCTGACAGCGGGGACCCACCGGACGGGCCACCGTATTTCGCGAAAAAAACGTTTCCCCCAGACTGCTGGGACCCACCAGCTACATCTTCGCACGCAAGGAAGTGCGTCCGGGCGAGAAAAAAAACGATTCGCCCCCTGACTGCTCGGACCCACCAGCTACATCTTCGCACGCAAGGAAGTGCCTGACAGTCGGGACCCACCTGGTCGAAGCGTACGTAGCGTTGTCATTCTGGTCGCGAACGTGTACATACATACTGGTCGATGTAGAGGTGCGCACGTGTCATAGCAGAGGCGCGCACGTAGCATGTACACGTACGTACAGCGGCCAGGTTCCAAGAAAGTAAATACGGCCACGTACGTACATACGGGCGGGGTCTCGAACGCCTACTCGCGCGTACGTACGGCCAGGGCTCGTGTACATGGCTGGGTCGAAACGGAGAAATGATACGTCTCCAACGTATCTATAATTTTTGATTGCTCCATGCTATATTATATACTGTTTTGGAAATTATTGGGCTTTATTATTCACTTTTATATTATGTTTGGGACTAACCTATTAACCGGAGGCCCAGCCCAGAATTATTGTTTTTTGCCTATTTCAGAGTTTCGCAGAAAAGAAATATCAAACGGAGTCCAAACGGAATGAAACCTTCGGGAACGTGATTTTTAGGAAGATTATGATCTAGGAGACTTAGACCCTATGTCAAGAAACAAAAGCGGAGGCCACGAGGTAGGGGGGCGCGCCTACCCCCCAGGGCGCGCCCTCCACCCTCGTGGGCCCCCTGTTGCTCCACCGACGTACTCCTTCCTCCCATATATACCTACGTACCCCCAAACGATCAGAAACGGAGCCAAAAACCTAATTCCACCGCCGCAACCTTCTGTACCCACGAGATCCCATCTTGAGGCCTGTTCCGGAGCTCCGCCGGAGGGGGCATCCATCACGGAGGGCTTCTACATCATCATCATAGCCTCTCCGATGAAGTGTGAGTAGTTTACCTCAGACCTTCGGGTCCATAGTTCGTAGCTAGATGGCTTCTTCTCTCTTTTTGGATCTCAATACAATGTTCTCCCCCTCTCTCGTGGAGATCTATTCGATGTAATCTTCTTTTGCGGTGTGTTTGTTGAGACCGAAGAATTGTGGGTTTATGATCAAGTTTATCTATGAACAATATTTGAATCTTCTCTGAATTCTTTTATGTATGATTGGTTATCTTTGCAAGTCTCTTCGAATTATCAGTTTGGTCTGGCCTACTAGATTGATCTTTCTTGCAATGGGAGAAGTGCTTAGCTTTGGGTTCAATCTTGCGGTGTCCTTTCCAAGTGACAGTAGGGGCAGCAAGGCACGTATTGTATTGTTGCCATCGAGGATAACAAGATGGGTTTTTTATCATATTGCATGAATTTATCCCTCTACATCATGTCATCTTGCTTAAGGCGTTACTCTGTTTTCATGAACTTAATACTCTAGATGCATGCTGGATAGCGGTCGATGAGTGGAGTAATAGTAGTAGATGCAGGCAGGAGTCGGTCTACTTGTCTCGGACGTGATGCCTATATACATGATCATACCTAGATATTCTCATAACTATGCTCAATTTTGTCAATTGCTCAACAGTAATTCGTTCACCCACCGTAAAATACTTATGCTCTTGAGAGAAGCCACTAGTGAAACCTATGGCCCCCGGGTCTATCTTCATCATATTAATCTTCCAACACTTAGTTATTTCCTTTGCTTTTATTTTACTTTGCATCTTTATCACAAAAATACCAAAAATATTATCCTATCATATCTATCAGATCTCACTCTCGTAAGTGACTGTGAAGGGATTGACAACCCCTTATCGCGTTGGTTGCGAGGATTTATTTGTTTTGTGTAGGTGCGAGGGACTCGCGCGTAGCCTCCTACTGGATTGATACCTTGGTTCTCAAAAACTGAGGGAAATACTTACGCTACTTTGCTGCATCACCCTTTCCTATTCAAGGGAAAACCAACGCAGTGCTCAAGAGGTAGCAACACTCTCCCCTCTCGTCGCTATGCATCACCATGATCTTGCGTGTGCGTTGGAAAATTTTGAAATTACTACGTTCCCCAACAATAAGGCCCATAACTTCTCCCGGGGGCTTCTGGTAACCTCCCGGTACTCCAGAAAATACCCGAACTTCTCCGGAACCATTCCGATGTCCGAATATAGCCTTCCAATATATCAATCTTTATGTATCGACCATATCGAGACTCCTCGTCATGTCCGTGATCTCATCCGGGACTCTGAACAAACTTCGGTTCATCAAAATCACATAACTCATAATACAAATCATCATCGAACGTTAAGCGTGCGGACCCTACGGGTTCGAGAACTATGTAGACATGTCCGAGACACATCTTCGTTCAATAACCAATAGCGGAACCTGGATGCTCATATTGGCTCCTACATATTCTACGAAGATCTTTATCGGTCAAACCGCATAACAACATACGTTTGTTCCCTTTGTCATCGGTATGTTACTTGCCTGAGATTCGATCGTCGGTATCATCATACCTAGTTCAATCTCGTTACCGGCAAGTCTCTTTACTTGTTCCGTAATACTTCACCCCGCAACTAACTCATTAGTCACATTGTTTGCAAGGCTTATAGTGATGAGCATTACCGAGAGGGCCCAGAGATACCTCTCCGAAACACGTAGCCTCCTACTGGATTGATACCTTGGTTCTCAAAAACTGAGGAAAATACTTACGCTACTTTGCTGCATCACCCTTTCCTCTTCAAGGGAAAACCAACGCAGTGCTCAAGAGGTAGCAAGAAGGCTTTCTGGTGCCGTTGCCGGGGAGGTCTACGCAAAAGTCAACATACCAAGTACCCATCACAATCCCTTATCTCCCGCATTACATTATTTGCCATTTGCCTCTGGTTTTCCTCTCCCCCACTTCACCCTTGCCATTTTATTCACCCTCTTTTTCGTTCGCCTTCTTCCCGTATGTATCTTTGTTTGTGTTTGCTTGTGCCTTCTATATGCTTGCATCTTCGCTTGCTGAAAATCTATTGATATGGATCCACTTAAAGTGTTCTACTTGGATCATCTTCGATCCTTATGCGCTCGTGCTAAAACCCCAACTAGCCTAGTTGATGGGAAATCTTTAGATGAGCATGCTCATTTTGTGCGTCATCGTTTGTCTGAAAAAGGGAAGCTCTTATGGTATCATATAAATAGTTTGCTATGCTATGCTTGGAATCTTTGTGAAATGTGTGATTTTACTTGTTGCTCTAAGAACCCTGAAAAACACCTTCCCTACCTATGTGAGTTCAATGATAATGAAATCGTATCTTCTTATGGAAAGGGTGTTTATAGCTACTATGATATCGAACAAATTGAAGAATTTGTCATTTTTAAGGGTGCTCATGAAGTTGCTTCTTTGATTGAAAAGTATGATTTTACTCTCAACAAATCTGAAAATTCCGTCATACTTAATTATTGCAATGAAAACCTTGCTCATAATGTCTATGTACAAGAATTTATTGAAAGAATGACTGGTTCTTTGGAAGAAAATAATGATATGCATGAATCTATAGATAATGATGATTCCAATGATTTGGCTGAAATATCCCTTGATGAACATGATGCTTGCTATTCTTGTGGCCATGATGCCAATATTTATGAAGACGAATTTGTTATAGTTCCTTATGTTAAAAATGAGATTGTTGCTATTGCACCCATGCTTGATAGTTCCCTCGATGAAAAGCATGATTTCAATGATTTTACTATAAACTCTCTTGATGTCATTTGTGCTAATAATATGCAAAACCCTAAGCTTGGGGATGCTAGTTTTGTTATGTCTACTACTTGTTGCAATGATCATGATTGGGGTGATTTTTCTTATGATCTTGAAAATTTATTTAATCCCCATGATGAATATGAGATTGATAATATTGTTTGAAATAATATTGAAAGTGGGTTTGGAAGAGTGTCAACTTTAGATCCCACATATTTGTAGAATATTCAATCTTATCAAATTTTTGATAAAAGTGGGTTTGAAGAGGTCATGACTTTAGTTAATGTTAATCCCACTATTTTGGAAGAGTGTCAACTTTGCATGCATGTGGATCGTGTTGAAAATATTTTATGTGATAGACATTTTGTTGAATTTGCTTATGATCCCACATGTAATTATTATGAGAGAGGAAAATATGGTTGTAGAAATTTTCATGTTACAAAATTACCTCTCGTTATGTTGAGATCGCTATTGTTTCTCTCTTCTTCCTTGCATATGCTAGGATTTGCTTGCCTTTTTAATTTGTTTGCCTATAAGATGCCTATGCATAGGAAGTATGTTAGACTTAGATGTGTTTGTCACGTGTTTTATGATGCTCTCTTTGTGCTTCAATTCTTCTCTTTCTTGTGAGCATCATTGAAATCTCAATGCCTAGCTAGGGGCGTTAAACGATGGCGCTTGTTGGGAGGAAACCCAATTTTATTTTTAGTTTTTTGCTTTTTGCTTCTGTTTAGGAATAAATATTTGTTCTAGTCTCTGGTTAGATGTGTTTTTATGTTTTAATTAGTGTTTGTGCCAAGTTAAACCTATAGGATCTTCTTGGATGATAGTTATTTGATCTTGCAGAAATTTCCAGAAACTTTCTGTTCACGAAAACAATTGTTAAAACTCACCAGAACGTGATAAAATAGTGATTCCAATTGCTGCTGATCAATAAACAAATTTTTTAGGTCTTCCTATTTTGGATGATTTTTTGTAGTTCCAGAAGTTTGCGTTAGTTACAGATTCCTACAGACTGTTCTGTTTTTGACAGATTCTGTTTTTCATGTGTTGTTTGCTTATTTTGATGAATCTATGGCTAGTAAATTGTTTATAAACCATATAGAAGTTGGAATAAAGTAGGTTTAACACCAATATAAATAAAGAATGAGTTCATTACAGTACCTTGAAGTGGTCTTTTGTTTTCTTTCGCTAACGGAGCTCACAAGATTTTCTGTTAAGTTTTGTGTTGTGAAGTTTTCAAGTATTGGGTGAAAGATTTGATGGATTATGGAACAAGGAGTGGCAAGAGCCTAAGCTTGGGGATGCCCATGGCACCCCCAAGATAATCTATGGACACCATAAAGCCAAAGCTTGGGGATGCCCCGGAAGGCATCCCCTCTTTCGTCTACTTCCATCGGTAACTTTACTTGGAGCTATATTTTTATTCACCACATGATATGTGTTTTGCTTGGAGTGTCTTGTATGATTTGAGTCTTTGCATTTTAGTTTACCACAATCATCCTTGCTGTACACACCTTGAGAGAGCCATACATGATTTGGAATTTGTTAGAATACTCTATGTGCTTCGCTTATATCTTTTGAGTTATATAGTTTTGCTCTAGTACTTCACTTATATCTTTTAGAGCACGGTGGTAGATTTGTTTTATAGAAAATATTGATCTCTCATGCTTCACTTAGATTATTTTGAGAGTCTTAAATAGCATGGTAATTTGCTTAAATAATCCTAATATGCTTGGTATTCAAGATTAGTAAAAACTTTCTTATGAGTGTGATGAATACTATGAAAAGTTTGATGCTTGATAATTGTTTTGAGATATAAAGATGGTGATATTAGAGTCATGCTAGTTGAGTAGTTGTGAATTTGAGAAATACTTGTGTTAAAGTTTGTGATTCCCGTAGCATGCACGTATGGTGAACCGTTATGTGATGAAGTCGGAGCATGATTTATTTATTGATTGTCTTCCTTATGAGTGGCGGTCGGGGACGAGCGATGGTCTTTTCCTACCAATCTATCCCCCTCGGAGCATGCGCGTAATACTTTGATTTGATAACTTGTAGATTTTTGCAATAAGTATATGAGTTCTTCATGACTAATGTTGAGTCCATGGATCATATGCACTTTTTTCCTTCCACTATTGCTAGCCTCTCTAATACCGCGCACTTTTCGCCGGTATCATACACCCACCATAAACCTTCCTCAAAACAGCCACCATACCTACCTATCATGGCATTTCCATAGCCATTCCGAGATATATTTCCATGCAACTTTCCACCGTTCCATTTATTATGACACGCTCCATCATTGTTATATTGCTTAGCATGATCATGTAGTTGACATCGTATTTGTGGCAAAGCCACCATTCACAATTCTTTCATACATGTCGCTCTTGATTCATTGCATATCCCGGTACACCGCCCGAGGCATTCATATAGAGTCATATTTTGTTCTAAGTATCGAGTTGTAATTGTTGAGTTGTAAGAAAATAAAGTGTGATGATCTTCATTTTTAGAGCATTGTCCCAAGTGAGGAAAAGGATGATGGAGACCATGATTCCCCCACAAGTCGGGATGAGACTCCGGACGAAAAAAAAAGAGAAAAAAAGAGGCCATAAAAAAGAAAAGGCCCAAATAAAAAAAATGAGAGAAAAAGAGAGAAGGGACAATGTTACTATCCTTTTACCACACTTGTGCTTCAAAGTAGCACCATGATCTTTATGATAGAGAGTCTCTCATTTTGTCACTTTCATATACTAGTGGGAATTTTTCATTATAGAACTTGGCTTGTATATTCCAATGATGGGCTTCCTCAAAATGCCCTAGGTCTTCGTGAGCAAGCGAGTTGGATGCACACCCACTTAGTTTCTTGTGTTGAGCTTTCATATACTTATAGCTCTAGTGCATCCGTTGCATGGCAATCCCTACTCACTCACATTGATATCTATTGATGGGCATCTCCACAGCCCGTTGATATGCCTAGTTGATGTGAGACTATCTTCTCCCTTTTTGTCTTCTCCACAACCACCATTCTATTCCATATATAGTGCTATGTCCATGGCTCGTGCTCATGTATTGCGTGAAAATTGAAAAAGTTTGAGAACGTCAAAGGTATGAAACAATTGCTTGGCTTGTCATCGGGGTTGTGCATGATTTAAATACTTTGTGTGGTGAAGACAGAGCATAGCCAGACTATATGATTTTCTAGGGATAACTTACTTTGACCATGTTATTTTAAGAAGACATGATTGCTTTGTTAGTATGCTTGAAGTATTATTATTTTTATGTCAATATTAAACTTTTGTCTTGAATCTTTCGGATCTGAATATTCATACCAAAATTAAGAAGAATTACATTGAAATTATGCAAAGTAGCACTCCGCATCAAAAATTCTGTTTTTATCATTTACCTACTCGAGGACGAGCAGGAATTAAGCTTGGGGATGCTTCATACGTCTCCAACGTATCTATAATTTTTGATTGCTCCATGCTATATTATCTACTGTTTTGGCCATTATTGGGCTTTATTATTCACCTTTATATTATTTTTGGGACTAACCTATTAACTAGAGGCCCAGCCCTGAATTGCTATTTTTTGCCTATTTCAGAGTTTTGCAGAAAAGGAATATCAAACGGAGTCCAAACGGAATGAAACCTTCGGGAACGTGATTTTTCGGAAGCATATGATCCAGGAGACTTGGACCATACGTCAAGAAACAAAAGAGGAGGCCACGAGGTAGGGTGGCGCGCCCTCCACCCTCGTAGGCCCCCTGTTGCTCCACCGACGTACTCCTTCCTCCTATATATACCTACGTACCCCCAAATGATCAGATACGGAGCCAAAAACCTAATTCCACCGCCGCAACCTTCTGTACCCACGAGATCCCATCTTGAGGCCTGTTCCGGAGCTCCGCCGGAGGGGGCATCCATCACGGAGGGCTTCTACATCATCATCATAGCCTCTCCGATGAAGTGTGAGTAGTTTACCTCAGACCTTCGGGTCCATAGTTCGTAGCTAGATGGCTTCTTCTCTCTTTTTGGATCTCAATACAATGTTCTCCCCCTCTCTCGTGGAGATCTATTCGATGTAATCTTCTTTTGCGGTGTGTTTGTTGAGACCGAAGAATTGTGGGTTTATGATCAAGTTTATCTATGAACAATATTTGAATCTTCTCTGAATTCTTTTATGTATGATTGGTTATCTTTGCAAGTCTCTTCGAATTATCAGTTTGGTCTGGCCTACTAGATTGATCTTTCTTGCAATGGGAGAAGTGCTTAGCTTTGGGTTCAATCTTGCGGTGTCCTTTCCAAGTGACAGTAGGGGCAGCAAGGCACGTATTGTATTGTTGCCATCGAGGATAACAAGATGGGTTTTTTATCATATTGCATGAATTTATCCCTCTACATCATGTCATCTTGCTTAAGGCGTTACTCTGTTTTCATGAACTTAATACTCTAGATGCATGCTGGATAGCGGTCGATGAGTAGAGTAATAGTAGTAGATGCAGGCAGGAGTCGGTCTACTTGTCTCGGACGTGATGCCTATATACATGATCATACCTAGATATTCTCATAACTATGCTCAATTCTGTCAATTGCTCAACAGTAATTCGTTCACCCACCGTAAAATACTTATGCTCTTGAGAGAAGCCACTAGTGAAACCTATGGTCCCCGGGTCTATCTTCATCATATTAATCTTCCAACACTTAGTTATTTCCTTTGCTTTTTTACTTTGCTTTTATTTTACTTTGCATCTTTATCACAAAAATACCAAAAATATTATCCTATCATATCTATCAGATCTCACTCTCGTAAGTGACCGTGAAGGGATTGACAACCCCTTATCGCGTTGGTTGCGAGGATTTATTTGTTTTGTGTAGGTGCGAGGGACTCGCGCGTAGCCTCCTACTGGATTGATACCTTGGTTCTCAAAAACTGAGGGAAATACTTACGCTACTTTGCTGCATCACCCTTTCCTATTCAAGGGAAAACCAACGCAGTGCTCAAGAGGTAGCAACACTCTCCCCTCTCGTCGCTATGCATCACCATGATCTTGTGTGTGCGTTGGAAAATTTTGAAATTACTACGTTCCCCAACAATAAGGCCCATAACTTCTCCCGGGGGGTTCTGGTAACCTCCCGGTACTCCAGAAAATACCCGAACTTCTCCGGAACCATTCCGATGTCCGAATATAGCCTTCCAATATATCAATCTTTATGTATCGACCATTTCGAGACTCCTCGTCAAGTCCGTGATCTCATCCGGGACTCCGAACAAACTTCGGTTCATCAAATCACATAACTCATAATACAAATCATCATCGAACGTTAAGCGTGCGGACCCTATGGGTTCGAGAACTATGTAGACATGACCGAGACACATCTCCGTTCAATAACCAATAGCGGAACCTGGATGCTCATATTGGCTCCTACATATTCTACGAAGATCTTTATCGGTCAAACCGCATAACAACATCCGTTGTTCCCTTTGTCATCGGTATGTTACTTGCCTGATATTCGATCGTCGGTATCATCATACCTAGTTCAATCTCGTTACCGGCAAGTCTCTTTACTTGTTCTATAATACTTCACCCCACAACTAACTCATTAGTCACATTGCTTGCAAGGCTTATAGTGATGAGCATTACCGAGAGGGCCCAGAGATACCTCTCCGAAACACGGAGTGACAAATCCTAATCTCGATCTATGCCAACCCAACAAATACCTTCAGAGACACTTGTAGAGCATCTTTATAATCACCCATTTATGTTGTGACGTTTGATACACACAAAGTGTTTCTCCGGTATTCGGGAGTTGCATAATCTCATAGTCTGAGGAACATGTATAAGTCATGAAGAAAGCAGTAGCAATGAAACTATAACGATCATAATGCTAAGCTAACGAATGGGTCTTGTCCATCACATCATTCTCCTAATGATGTGATCCCATTCATCAAATGACAACACATGTCTATGGTTAGGAAACATAACCATCTTTGATACACGAGCTAGTCAAGTAGAGGCATATTAGGGACACTTATGTTTTGTCTATGTATTCACACATGTACTAAGTTTCCGGTTAATACAATTATAGCATGAATAATAAAATTTTATCATGAAATGAGGAAATAAATAATAACTTTATTATTGCCTCTAGGGCATATTTCCTTCAATTTACACCTTCGGGCATAATTCCTTATATAAATAATTGCTGAACCGCCTTAGCAATGTCCTGCTTAATTAAACCCCAATTCCTCTGAAAGAATCTTGCAGGATCCGGACCTGGTGCTTTTAGTGGACCTATCTGAAAAATAGCGTCACTAATCTCTTCCTCAGAGAACGGTTTACACAATTCCTCATTCATATCATCATTGACGACGGGTTTCACCAAGGGAATAATACGAGAGGGATCAACATTAGTATCACAAGAATAAAGATGCTGAAAGAAGGAATTTGTAATACCAATGATTTCATCCACATTCTCAGTAATAGACCCATCATTTCTTTTAATAGCGGAAATATTATTTTTCTTCACCCTCCAAGAAGCCTTTCTCTGAAAGAACTTCGTGTTACGGTCCCCCAAAATCATTTTCTCAATGCAAGACCTTTGCTTCCACATGACTTCTTCCTTTAACAGAAGTTCATCCATCTCGAGGAGAATTTTCCTTCTCTCCATCACGGCTGCACTATCACTTCTTTTAAACAGAAGATTTAATCTTTTACGAGCAGCCTCCATCTTTTTTGGGACATAACCAGTATGCTCCTAACTCCAATAGTGCAGGTCTTTCATTAATTTATTGAGATTAGTCACCACATCCTTTAAATTCCTAACTTGCGAACTATTGCTCCAAAACGCCCTAACCTGTTCATCCAAAGCCATACTCTCCCTCTCCCAAAAAGCTTCATATCTCAAATGCTTGTTAATAACGACATTAGGCTGACTACACATCAAATGAATAAACAAAGGATAATGGTCTGACCTGGAGGAAATAACATGTTGGACCTTGCACTTTGGGAACATAGCAGTCCATTGGGGGCATGCCACCGCCCGATCAAGGCGCACTTTCACATTTCGGAGGCCATCCTGCTTATTATCATACATCCAAGGCGCTCCATGAAAACCCAAATCGAATAAATTGCAATCCGAAAGAAGCTCCCGGAAATTTGCCATGAGCTTAGGAGATCTTTTAGTACGAGAAAAATGCGCATACTGCCACATAGCTTCATTAAAATCGCCGACCATAAACCAGGGACCAGAACCCAGAAGTTTAATTCGTCTCAAAAGCTCCCACATGACATACCTTTGGGTCGCCTTTGGTTCTCCATAAACACAAGTGCATCTCCATCTTGATCCATCACTCTTACATATGTACAGATCAATAAAATGGTCCCCAAATTTGTTTAACTCCACAGAGAAGCTATCATCCCAGAAAATCTTTAAACCACCACCTTTGCCTTTACCCGAAACAGAAAATACATTTTTCATACCCAAACGGTACCGCAAACTTTCAACATAATCTTTATTTTGCCTAGTCTCAGAAAGAAAAATGATGTTGGGTAGGTAAGATTTATTAATACAAACTAATTCTTGAACTGTACGAGGCCGACCCAGCCCTCTACAGTTCCAACTGATCATTTTCATAGCTCCCGACGGGCGTCATCACACGCGCCCGTCAGTTGACCAACAGCCCCCGGGTCGGTAGCATCCTTAACAGAGCCCTCATCATCTTTTCCCATCCCCACAGACTCTCTCCTTCTACCCTGAGCCACCTCCTCTCCACCATCTACCTCTTTTGTTACATGCACCATATTCCCATCTATGCCTACCCGGGTCTCCACCCTCTCCCCACACACTTTTTTACAAGCAGGTGGCACTACATTGACTCCCTTGGATTCTACACTCTCGGAGCTAGTACATTTAAAACCGACCACAAGGTCCTCGCCATCAGACATGCGTCTCTTGTTGCCCGCCAAGCTTATGAGAATATCAGCAAAAGCCGCCTTGCCACTGGAAAGATCGCTACCACTATTCGGGGGTGTAGGGACCCCAAACTGGACATGCGTCGTGCAAGCTGCCTGCACGACATCACGTTCCTCTTGCTCCTCCCTATGCAGTCTTCTCCACCATGCCACGTTCGTCGAGCCACCAGGGGTAGCCAGACTAAGGCCGCCACCCCCATCAGCCTTGTCCACCTTGACGTACGCTCCAGCAGCATCTTGAGGCATCACGCCGAACGGAGGGAGTAAGAAGTACATAGGGAATCACATCGACGTTAATCCTTGTACCTACCAGCTACCACCTCTGTTTTTAAATCTAAGACGTTTTTGCAGTTTACTCATAACAGAGGGTGTAGTATTTATTTCTGAAAGAATTCTACCTACGAACTACTCCACCCTAGCCAACCTCCACCGAACGACCATCGTCGATTCAGCTTCATGCCCTCACTGCGAGATATGATATTTGATATGAGATTGCTCACCACCCTCGCCGGGTGGTTGACGCCCCTTACGATTCTACGGGGATGTTTAATTCCCACATAGCACTTCTTTGTCCCCTAGTTGCTCAGGTTTAGCTGAATCTCGGCATTGTGGATCCATCCTGCACGGACATCATCATGACGTCTGCTCACCCCTAGCCTCAACCCCAACATCTGACCATGGGTGGATCTCATCATTCTACGGAATATATAGGACTCAACAAACACCATGGTTTTCAACTCCGACATTTTTTAATCTCGAATCACTATTTGGAATTTTGTGCATGGTTTCTCCCTATGGACCACACAGTTAAAAACCTTAGCAAAAAGGGGATATTGCCAAGTTTTGCCCGTTATTCCTATCCTCCCGCCTTGATGCTCTCATGTAATGGATACTATTGTGTTTGATTGGAGTAATATATTTAGGTGGGGAACCTCTTCCACCATGTCCGTTAAAAAAATTATCATTTTTCATTCCCGACTTCTCTAGCTGAACCGACGACGAGGCTGGCACGGGTGGGGATCACTCTTCCTTTCATGGTGTTGCAACTTTGAATGGTGAGTCATGACCGAAACGCTCCAAAATGTAAACCACAATGGGGATAATATGACTAGAAAAGAAAGACATGCTTGGCTAGTGGCGGCGGACATCGCCTACTTGGCAGAGTGATAATTGCAACCCTCTCCTCCATCTCACTCTAAACATCGGTGTCCGCTGGAAGTTGACGCTAAACGGTCTAGTCGTCTAACAACTCGGATGCTCTTAGACAGGAGATGAAGATCTATGAGTTCGGCAGAAAGTGTTTTTTGCCATTGAGTTCTATTACCTAATAGAATTGTATTACCAGAGAGAGTTTCTTTTTGTGGAGAGGGCTAAGGCTATATATTGGAGTACTGGGCGATGGTGAGGTCGGGGCTCGGGGTGGAGTAGCTCACCGGAATTTCACCACTAGCTAAGATGAATCAATTCAATCAACTCCAAGTCACTACAATATCAATCAATTCAATCATCAACTCCTAGTCACCCGAATTATTTTGAGCCACAGTATCAATCAGTTCAATCAACTCCTAGTCACCAGTAGCTAAAACTTTGGATTTAATTCACTCTAATTCAATCAATCACAGAAATTCTAAGTAATTTTTAATTCACTCTAATTTAATAATTCAAATTTAAAAATTTGACAAAAACTTTGGATTTGGATTTATTTTTTTGAGAGAGTTTTTTAGGGCAATTTTTTGAGAGATAAGGAAGAGCCAGTCTTGGGCTGGGCCTCGTTCCACCAAGGCTGGCCCAGTAGCTTGCTGTGGGAATCCGAGCCCAGCCCAACCCACAAGGCTCCTCCTTTCGTTTCGTTCGGCTTATAGCCGAGGCGGAGTCGCGGAGGAGGCGGTGTTGCTTCGCTTCGCTTCGCGGGAGGGAAAGTCGGCCAACCTTCCCGCTGCCGGCGTCGGCGTCGGCGTCGCCGTCGGTCGCGTCTCCGCCCGCAGGTGAGCCGCTGGCATCCTCTCGCCCCTCCCCTCCCCCTCCGCCTCCCCCGCCTAGGGTTTGGTGCTTCCCCAACCGTTCCGTTCCGTTGGCTGACGAGCATTTCCCCCGTTCCGTTGTTCGTCGCAGCCGCAGGCGCCGCCGCCTCGCTCTTCCTCTCCGACGACGCGGAATCCGCCGCTCCTCCCGCTTCCGCACGTCCGCAGGTGCAGGTGAGAAGCGCGCGCCCCCACCTCCCTCCCCCTCTCCGACCCCCGCAGCAGCGCAGTCCCCTGCCTGCTGCTAGTCATCAAGTTAATCGGCGGGACGGGGCCACGCGTTTCCGGTTGGGCACCGCACGCTCCGCGGCGGACGTTCGCAGCTGGGGTCGGGATTTTGGCCGGGAAGGTTGTGCGGTGAACTGCTCCTGGCCGGGAATGTTTCTGCGAACTGCTCTTGGCCGACAGATCGTTTCTGCAAATTTTGGCCGGGATTCGGGATCGGGATTTTGGCCGGGATTCGCGTCCCGGGCTCCCGGATGTTCCGTTCTTAGTCATTAGGTAGTATCATATTACTTGAGCTCTGAAGTTATTGCTGTGATTCGTGAATCATGCTAATGATGCTTGCTAGTGTTCCGAGCAGTTGGAAGCAGATATTGCAGCTGATTGCTTAGTGCTATGGTGATCTATTAACCGAGTGACATGCAATTTTACTCGACTTGTTCTTATTGCGTTGCTGAGCCCAATTTCTGTCTGCCTTGCATTCGGATGCGTTTGTATTTCAATCTTCTGCTGATGTTGAGAATCATTTGCTAGTTTACTTGCGTTCTAAGTTACTGGTATGATTCATGAATGCTTGCTAAGGGTGCCACCTACTGTATTGTTTGTTAGGTATTCTGAGCAAAAAATCCTTCTGATTTTGTTAGTTTCTGAGCAATATTGGTTGCTGAACCCATTATATATCTGTCAACCTTGGCTGAGTCTTATGTACTGGGTGTTTTCTAGGATACAGATGTTTTCACAAAGTTAATTAGCTCTGATTCTCCAGGCAAGCATTCATCTTCTTTTGATTGACATTCGTCTTGCATTGCGTCGAATGCAGCGTACAACCTACGGTGTAAAATGCTGGTCTATTTCATACGCCAACCGTGTAGGTGGATGCATGTATTTTCTGCCTAGACAAGATTGCACGCGTGTGTTCTCCGGAATTAGTTCTAGTTCATTGTTGAGTATAGTCTGTAAATTCTATGGGCATGGTGCATTTGGATGCATAATTAATGAACTATTCATTTTGTTAAAATTTCTTGGTTCCTGCTCTAAACCATATGTATTGCACCTGCTGATGTTGAGATCCATCTGCTATAATATATACTCCCTCCGTTCCTAAATATAAGTCTTTTTAGACATTTCAAATGGACTACAATATACGGATGCATGTAGACATATTTTAGAGCGTAGATTCACTCATTTTGCTCCGTATGTAGTCACTTGTTGGAATCTCTAGAAAGACTTATATTTGGGAACGGAGGGAGTAGTTTACTTGGGTTCTTAGTTATTTGTGTAATTCATGAATGATTGTTAATGGTGCCGCCAACTCTTTTGTTTGTTACCGTATTCTCAGCAAAAAAATCCTACCAACTGTTTTGTTTGTTAGCGCATTCTCAGAAAAAAATCCTTCTGATTTTCTTTGTTACTGAGCAAAATTGGTTGCCGAACCCATTATATTTATCTCTCCCCTTGCAGAGTGTCAATATTCAGTTGCTTCCACAAAGGTAATTAGTCAAGTACTAGTTGGTTCATCTGCTATAATGTATAGTTTACTTGAGTTCTTAGTTGCTGGCGTGGTTCGTGAATGCTTGCTGGCTGTACATTTAACTCTGAACTCTGACGCTTGGAAACTTTGTTCTGTAATGCGGATTGAAAAATCTTTGATATCTGCGGCTATGCATATTGCTTTGGATTGCAGTAAGTTTGAGCATGTTGAGATCTCTGATATCTAGTTGGATGCATGAGTTTTTCCAATTGAATTGTACGTACTAGTTTAGATTTTTTTTAGCACAATCCCACTGTTGGTTTATCTGAACTGAATGCCTTCTTCAGAAATTGTCTAGCTGAGCATAAGTTTTCTGAGCAAGTTTGATCGTGCATCCCACAACATGCATCCTGTCTCATACTGTGCATCTCATATTCTCATTGCAGCTACCACCTCATCAGTGGCCGTGATGTCGCAATTGCAGAAGTGCGCGTGCGCCAACCGCAACTGCTTCCATGAGTACGTGCACAACCTCACACAGTTGGAATGCCATGAACATGATTCATCCAACCAGCTTGCTAATTTCTTTGTTATGTACAGCGATTGCGCTTGTTTCACAAGGGAAGGGCTCTGCTCCGAGTACTGCGAGTGCCGTGGCGACTGCAAGAACATCTGGAAACACGAGGAGGAAGTCACAAAGGAATTCGCTGAATACACCAAGAGGAAAGCTGATGAAGCTGCTGCCCAAGCTGCCGCTGCCCAAGCGGCCGCTCAACCTCAACCTAAGCCATTGCCAGCACTAGAACCAGGGTCTGCGCGAGAGCCGTGCCACTGTGCCTCGTGCAAGTGCCAAAACCAGTATGCAGAGTTGAATTATGTCAACCAGATGCATCCATCAAGTAGCTAGTTAATTGATATACTAATTGTCCAGTGCTGCAATTTTACTGTTGCTTGTTGATTTGCTGCCTGCAGCTACTGCAGATGTGTCAGGGCTAACTTGCCTTGTTTGGACCGCTGCGACTGCAAGGACTGCGGTAACACCAAGACCCATGAGGAGAAGCTCCAGGATCTAGGGATCAAGGTTGAGGATCTTGCTTCAGGTTCGACCGTGATGACTCGTGGGAAGGCGCAGGTTTCTTCTTCTTCTTCTTCTTCTTCTTCTTCTTCTTCTTCTTCTTTAGAGGAGAGCACACTACATTCATGAATGCCGTTCTGCTCTGACCTCTGCCAAGTGCCTAGTACCTGAAATGTGACACGCTTATTTCAGGCTGTCAAGGAGTCTGCCGTTGGGTGTAAATGCCAATCCGAATGCGCCAGTCGCTGCGGTTGCGTGAGGCGTAACATCAAGTGCACCTCCAAATGCAAGTGCCAAGTGTGCGGCAATGACGACGGGAGCAGATTTCGTGAGCACACCCCTTTCTCTTCTCTTTATTTATGCGTCTCTTCCCTGAGTGATCAATCACACTCACTCGTGTAGTTTTCTCTCTTGTTCTGCGTTTATGTACACAACAGCCAATAAGTCCAAGGCTGGAGCAGGGGGTCAAGGGAGTACTCGCAGCAGCAGCAGCGCCGTCGAGTCGACAGGCAAACGGCCAAAACGCGTTGTAAGTTTGCTCCTCTGCTTGTGCATAGAAATCTATGTATGTCTGTTCATCAGTGATAAGCAACTAATCCTGGTAATCTGCTCCATTTGTGCAGGGATGACAGTAGACTTGAGACATACCAGAGCATGATGCAAGTCACCTTACATACTTACCATCCTCAAGTTACTCCTGTTCAGATATCTCCCACTGTAAAGCACAGCCAGGTTCCTGTAGATTCCTTGTAATGGTTGGTTACTCGAAGCAAGCACGGCGAAAACTCCATGATCTGCGAGGTCGTTAGCCTCATAACGTGGTCTTGATCAGACGGATAGATACTTGAGAACATACATATACATACTCATGTAGGAATATTTGCCGTCATCAGTCGGCGTCCATACATACCGCGTGCCTGGAAAGGGTTGGTTCAGCTACTTCTTATGCATACAGTACATAGTTCCTGCAAATGATTTTTCTCTTATATACTTTAGGAATGTTCCGATGGTGTTTGAAACCCAATGTAGTATGGATCTGATGTGCATAAACAAAGATGCCTGGTGGCGTTATGATCTGCATTGCGTTACATAATCTGATGATATGCTCTCACTCATGTTTGCATCATCACATTCTTAATTCTATGGCTGTATCTTGCACTCTTCTTTATTGATGGTTCTGCTCTGGAAAATGGGGGTGGGTTAGAAGAACAATGATGGTGATTCATCTGTGACGCCGGACAAATCGCATGCAAGCTGTACTCTGAAGGAGGCAAAACAAATTGTTGATGTCAAATTGATCGATGCCGGGATTCTTTTATACTCCCTCTGTAAACGCTCTTATATTAGTTTACAGAGGGAGTACTAGTTTTCTGCAGTAGAGTTGGTTAGCTTGCCCTATACGCATGCACCATTTGGTTCAGTAAGCATCAGTTTTTTGTCCACTGAGAAACTTGAGGGTACACGGAATTTTCATCTAGTCACTTTCACCGTGTTGGTTCGATTCGTGTTCGGTACTTTGATAATTTGATATGTGGGTGGACTGGTGCTTAGGTGTTGTTCTTACTTGAACAAACCTCCTACTTATGGTTAACCCTCCCGCAAGCATCCGCAACTACGAGAAAAGTATTAAGAATAAATTCTAATCATAGCATTACACTTTTGGATCCAATCGGTCCCTTACGGAATAGCGCATAAACTGGGGTTTAAGCTTCTGTCACTCTCACAACCCATCATCTAATTGCTACTCCACAATGCATCCCCTTAGGCCCAAATACGGTGAAGTGTCATGTAGTCGACGTTCACATGACTCCACTAAGGGAATCACAACATACATATTATCAAAATATCGAACACATATCAAATTCACATGATTTCTCCCGTGACCTCAAGAACAAAAGTAACTACTCGCAAATGATAATCATGCTCAAGATCAGAGGGGTATTAAATAGCATATTGGATCTGAACATATAATCTTCCACCAAATAAACCATATAGTAATCAACTACAAGATGCAATCAACACTACTAATCACCCACAAGCACCAATCTATAGTTCCGGTAACAAGATTGAACACAAGAGATGAACTAGGGTTTGAGATGAGATGGTGCTGATGAAGATGTTGATGGAGATAGCCCTCCCCAAGATGGGAGAATTGTTGGTGATGATGAGGATGATGATTTCCCCCTCCGGGAGGGAAGTTCCCCTAGCGGAATCGCTCTGCCGGAGGGCAAAAGTGCTCCTGCCCAAGTTCCGCCTCGAGACGGCGGCGCTCCATCCCAAAAGTCCTCTCCTTATTTTTTCTAGGTCAAAATGACTTATATAACAGAAGATGGGCACCGGAGGTGGGCCTGGGTGAGCACAACCCACGAGGGCGCGCCTGGGCTCCCTGGCACGCCCAGGTGGGTTGTGCCCACCTGGTGGCCCACTTCGGTACTTATTTGCTCCAATATTCATCATATATTCCATGAAAATTCTCCGTGGAGTTTCAGCCTGTTTGGAGTTGTGCAGAATAGGTAGCCTGGCGTAGCTTTTCCAGGTCCAGATTTCCAGCTGCCGGAATTCTCCTCTTTGTGTGTACCTTGCAAATTATGAGAGAAAAGGCATTAGGATTACTCCAAAAAGCATTATTATGCATAAAAACATCATAAATAGCAGTAAGAAAACATGATGAAAAATGGACGTATCAACTCCCCCAAGCTTAGACCTCGCTTGTCCTCAAGCGAAAACCAAAATCGAAAAACATGTCCACATGCTTAGAGAGAGAAAGAGGTGTCGATAAAAAAACAAAATACGGACGTAGAAGCATCATGTTGATTATTATAACAGCAACAAATTTAAACATAAGACTCTTATCATAGAACTTTTATCATAGACTTCTCATGAACAAGTGACAATTCATCACACTATCGAAGTATAAAGCAAAAACACTATTAGAAACCAACAAACTATGCTCTCAGTCAACTTTGCAACTACAATTCATCATCTTTTCAAGAAGGGTCACGTATCGGAGCCTTTAGGCAAGCCCACATACTCAACCATCATATAGTCTTTTATGATTGCTAACACTCATCGCGTACACATGAGCAAAACGTTTCAACCGGACAGACAGAAAGATAGGGGCTTATAGTTTCGCCTCCCAACGTATTCACCTCAAGGGTGATGTCAACAATAATAACTCATGCTATCTATATTCAACTGGAAATATGTGCCTAGATTTTCCTCACCACATGATGCTTGCCAAAGGAGAAAAATAAAAAGGAATAGAGATAAAACTTCTGACTCTTTGCATAAAAGTAAATACATAAAAGTAAAAGATAGGCTCTTCGCAGAGGGAAGCAGAACTTGACATGCGCTTATTTGTTTGTATGCTCAACCTCTTTGTGCAAAAGAACGTCACATTGTATTGCCCCTTGTGATAGCAACCTTTATTATGCAGTCTGTCGCTTTTATTCTTCACCATCACAAGTTCGTACAACGCTCAATTTTCACTCACTCTAAATGATCTCACACTTTTAGAAGCAATTTTTATTGCATTATTGCACCGATGACAACTTACTTGAGGAATCTTGTTCAATCCCTAGGTAGGTATGGTGGACTCTTGAAAATAAGATTTGTGTTTTTAGATGCACAAGTAGTATCTCTACTTAGTGCGGAATTTTTGGCTAGCAAAGATAGGGGGCAAGCACCACATGTTAAAGGATCCATGACAATATGACTTCTATGTGAATAGAAACAAACATAAATTATTAGGTTGTCTTCCTTGTCCAACGTCAACAATTTTGGCATATAATATTTTGATGAGGGCTCACAATCACAAAAGATTTATAGGATAGTATATTTATATGTGAATCTTCTCTTCCCTTATTAATTCTTTCATGAATTGCATCATTGACTAATGCTATGTTTGTCAACTTCTAATAAAATTTCCTACTTATACTTTTCCTTATGTGGTGTCATCACCTACCATAAGATTAGCATATGGTCTTTTCATTTATTTCCTTTCTTTTATTTATTTATTTCCTTCCTTTTTTATTTATTTCCTTTCTTTCTACTTATTTCCTTTCTTTTATTTGCAACATGAAAGTAAAGAAAGCAAAAACTCAAACTAAACTTTATTATATCTCGCACACGATTACAAGGATAGATCACTAAGCAAACTCTCGAAAAGAAAGGATCGAACTAAACTTTTATTTATGTAAAGCAAAAGATTGAACTAAAATAAATAAAGGCAAAAGATAGTGGGGATGATACGATACCGGGGCACCTCCCCAAGCTTGGCGGAAGCCAAGGGGAGTGCCCATACTCGATACCCAATTTTCTTTTGGTGATGAAAAAGAAGGTGGTGGTGTTGATGAAGAGATCTTCTCCTCGGGTTTCCATGGCAGTGGTCCACCATCATAAGAGGAGGTATGAGTCTCACGGGTCCTACAACTAGCAGCCAAACTCATACCTTTGAACGTCGCCTCATATTCAAAGACTTGGTTTTGGAGATCATAAATCTGGGTTTGGAGGAAGTTGATTTGCTCGTTGAGGGTGAAGACGATGTCCTTCATGGGCTTGCCATCCACCTTGAGATCACGGGAGAGGTCCGTGATCATGAGGTGATTGGCATTGAATCCATGCTCCACCATCCCCTTGCACCAGAAGACCTATTGTTCCATAGCTTCAAGCCTGGCCTCCACGGTTCCCGTTCCCTTGGGACCTTGCACATCACAGATGTGAAGCACCCCCTCATGCATCTGGATGGCTTTAGGGTGCTGCACCACCTCCCGCAGATATGGGTTGATGACGTTCTTGAAGAACTTGTCCTTGGAGGAGCTTGAGGAGATTTCTCCGCGATACGGTGATCAATAGGTTTGGGGGGTATATAAAGATTTTTTAATCTTGGGAAACAAGCAAACTGTAGAGAAACGGAGTCCGGATGGTACCCCAGGTGGGCACAACCCACCTGGGCGCTGGCGCGCCCTGGTGTCTTTGCCCACAAGGGTACGCTTCCTGGAAATTTCTTATTTTCCTATTTTTGGACACCGGAAAGGTTCCGGAAGGTTTCGGACATTTATCGGAGTACCGGGGTTACCGGAACCCCCCCAGGAACTAATGGGCCTTGTTGGGCCCTAGTGGAGAGAGAGAGAGGGGCCGACCAGGGCAAGAGGCGCGCCCCCTCCCCTTGAGTCCGAATAGGACAAGGAAGGGGGGGCGGCGCCCCCCTTGCCTTTCCCCTCTCACACTCCTTCCTTCCCCTCCTCTTGGACTAGGAAAGGGCAGGGCAAACCCACTTGGAGTTGGTTTCCCCCTCCTAGGGCTCGCCACCCCCTTGGCAGGCCCTCTCCTCCTCCCCCCTTTATATACGGAGGAGGGGGCACCCCATAGACACAACAATTGATCTCTTGATCTCTTAGCCGTGTGCGGTGCCCCCCTCCACCATAATCCACCTCGATAATTTTGTAGCGGTGCTTAGGCGAAGCCCTGCGTCGGTAGAACATCATCATCGTCACCACGCCGTCGTGCTGACGAAACTCTCCCTCAACACTCGGCTGGATCGGAGTTCGAGGGACGTCATCGAGTTGAACGTGTGCAGAACTCGGAGGTGCCGTGCGTTCGGTACTTGATCGGTCGGATCGTGAAGACGTACGACTACATCAACCGCGTTGTGCTAACGCTTCCGCTTTCGGTCTACGAGGGTACATGGACACACTCTCGCCTCTCGTTGCTATGCATCACCATGATCTTGCGTTTGCGTAGGAAAATTTTGAAATTACTACGTTCCCCAACAGTGGTATCAGAGCCAGGTTTTATGCGTTGATGTAATATGCACGAGTAGAACACAAGTGAGTTGTGGGCGATATAAGTCATACTGCTTACCAGCATGTCACACTTTGGTTCGGCGATATTGTTGGATGAAGCGGCTCGGACCGACATTACGCGTACGCTTACGCGAGACTGGTTCTACCGACGTGCTTTGCACACAGGTGGCTGGCGGGTGTCAGTTTCTCCAACTTTAGTTGAACCGAGTGTGGCTACGCCGGTCCTTGAGAAGGTTAAAACAGCACTAACTTGACAAACTTTCGTTGTGGTTTTGATGCGTAGGTAAGAACGGTTCTTGCTCAGCCCGTAGCAGCCACGTAAAACTTGCAATAACAAAGTAGAGGACGTCTAACTTGTTTTTGTAGGGCATGTTGTGATGTGATATGGTCAAGGCATGATGCTATATTTTATTGTATGAGATGATCATGTTTTGTAACCGAGTTATCGGCAACTGGCAGGAGCCATATGGTTGTCGCTTTATTGTATGCAATGCAATCGCGCTGTAATGCTTTACTTTATCACTAAGCGGTAGCGATAGTCGTAGAAGCATAAGTTGGCGAGACGACAACGATGCTACGATGGAGATCAAGGTGTCGCGCCGGTGACGATGGTGATCATGATGGTGCTTCGGAGATGGAGATCACAAGCACAAGATGATGATGGCCATATCATATCACTTATATTGATTGCATGTGATGTTTATCTTTTATGCATCTTATCTTGCTTTGATTGACGGTAGCATTATAAGATGATCTCTCACTAAATTATCAAGGTATAAGTGTTCTCCCTGAGTATGCACCATTGCGAAAGTTCTTCGTGCTGAGACACCACGTGATGATCGAGTGTGATAGGCTCTACATTCAAATACAACGGGTGCAAAACAGTTGCACACGCAGAATACTCAGGTTAAACTTGACTAGCCTAGCATATAACAGATATGGCCTCGGAACACTGAGACCGAAAGGTCGAGCGTGAATCATATAGTAGATATGATCAACATAGTGATGTTCACCATTGAAACTACTCCATCTCACGTGATGATCGGACATGGTTTAGTTGATATGGATCACGTGATCACTTAGAGGATTAGAGGGATGTCTATCTAAGTGGGAGTTCTTAAGTAATATGATTAATTGAACTTAAATTTATCATGAACTTAGTACCTGATAGTATTTTGCTTGTCTATGTTGATTGTAGATAGATGGCCCGTGCTATTGTTTCGTTGAATTTTAATGCGTTCCTTGAGAAAGCAAAGTTGAAAGATGATGGTAGCAATTACACGGACTGGGTCCATAACTTGAGGATTATCCTCATTGCTGCACAGAAGAATTACGTCCTGGAAGCACCGCCTGGTGCCAGACCTGCTGCAGGAGCAACACCAGATGTTATGAATGTCTGGCAGAGCAAAGCTGATGACTACTCTATAGTTCAGTGTGCCATGCTTTACGGCTTAGAACCGGGACTTCAACGACGTTTTGAACGTCATGGAGCATATGAGATGTTCCAGGAGTTGAAGTTAATATTTCAAGCAAATGCCCGGATTGAGAGATATGAAGTCTCCAATAAGTTCTACAGCTGTAAGATGGAGGAGAATAGTTCTGTCAGTGAGCATATACTCAGAATGTCTGGGTATAACAATCACTTGATTCAACTGGGAGTTAATCTTCCGGATGATAGCGTCATTGACAGAATTCTTCAATCACTGCCACCAAGCTACAAGAGCTTCATGATGAACTATAATATGCAAGGGATGGATAAGACGATTCCCGAGCTCTTCCCAATGCTAAAGGCTGCGGAGGTAGAAATCAAGAAGAAGCATCAAGTGTTGATGGTCAAGAAGACCAATAGTTTCAAGAAAAAGGGCAAAGGGAAGAAGAAGGGGAACTTCAAGAAGAACAGCAAACAAGTTGCTGCTCAGGAGAAGAAACCCAAGTCTGGACCTAAGCCTGAGACTGAGTGCTTCTATTGCAAACAGACTGGTCACTGGAAGCGGAACTGCCCCAAGTATTTGGCGGATAGGAAGGATGGCAAGGTGAACAAAGGTATATGTGATATACATGTTATTGATGTGTACCTTACTAATGCTCGCAGTAGCACCTGGTTATTTGATACTGGTTCTGTTGCTAATATTTGCAACTCGAAACAGGGACTACGGATCAAGCGAAGATTGGCTAAGGATGAGGTGACGATGCGCGTGGGAAATGGTTCCAAAGTCGATGTGATCGCGGTCGGCACGCTACCTCTACATCTACCTTCGGGATTAGTTTTAGACCTGAATAATTGTTATTTGGTGCCAGCGTTGAGCATGAACATTATATCTGGATCTTGTTTGATGCGAGACGGTTATTCATTTAAATCAGAGAATAATGGTTGTTCTATTTATATGAGTAATATATTTTATGGTCATGCACCCTTGAAGAGTGGTCTATTTTTGTTGAATCTCGATAGTAGTGATACACATATTCATAATATTGAAGCCAAAAGATGCAGAGTTGATAATGATAGTGCAACTTATTTGTGGCACTGCCGTTTAGGTTATATTGGTGTAAAGCGCATGAAGAAACTCCATACTGATGGACTTTTGGAACCACTTGATTATGAATCACTTGGTACTTGCAAACCATGCCTCATGGGCAAGATGACTAAAACGCCGTTCTCCGGAACTATGGAGCGAGCAACAGATTTGTTGGAAATCATACATACAGATGTATGTGGTCCATTGAATGTTGAGGCTTGCGTCGGGTATCGTTATTTTCTGACCTTCACAGATGATTTAAGCAGATATGGGTATATCTACTTAATGAAACATAAGTCTGAAACATTTGAAAAGTTCAAAGAATTTCAGAGTGAAGTTGAAAATCATCGTAACAAGAAAATAAAGTTTCTACGATCTGATCGTGGTGGAGAATATTTGAGTTACGAGTTTGGTCTTCATTTGAAACAATGCGGAATAGTTTCACAACTCATGCCACCCGGAACACCACAGCATAATGGTGTGTCCGAACGTCGTAATCGTACTTTACTAGATATGGTGCTTTCTATGATGTCTCTTACTGATTTACCGCTATCGTTTTGGGGTTATGCTCTAGGGACAACTGCATTCACGTTAAATAGGGCACCATCTAAATCCTTTGAGACGACGCTTTATGAACTATGGTTGGCAAGAAACCAAAGTTGTTGTTTCTTAAAGTTTGGGGCTGCGATGCTTAGGTGAAAAAGCTTCAACCTGATAAGCTCAAACCCAAATCGGAGAAATGTGTCTTCATAGGATACCCAAAAGAGACTGTTGGGTACACCTTCTATCACAGATCCAAAGGCAAGACTTTTGTTGCTAAATTTGGAATCTTTCTAGAGAAGGAGTTTCTCTCGAAAGAAGTGAGTGGGAGGAAAGTAGAACTTGATGAGGTAACTGTACCTGCTCCGTTATTGGAAAGTAGTTCATCATAGAAACCGGTTCCTGTGACACCTACACCAATTAGTGAGGAAGTTAATGATGATGATCATGAAACTTGAGATCAAGTTGTTACTGAACCTCGTAGGTCAACCAGAGTAAGATCCGCACCAGAGTGGTACGGTAATCCTGTTCTGGAGGTTATGTTACTAGACCATGACGAACCTATGAACTATGAAGAAGCGATGGTGAGCCCAGATTCCGCAAAATGGATTGAGGCCATGAAATTTGAGATGGGATCCATGTATGAGAACAAAGTGTGGACTTTGGTTGACTTGCCCGATGATCGGCAAGCAATTGAGAATAAATGGATCTTCGAGAAGAAGGTTGACGCTGACGGTAATGTTACTGTCTATAAATCTCGACTTGTTGCAAAAGGTTTTCGACAAGTTCAAGGGATTGACTACGATGAGACTTTCTCACCCGTAGCGATGCTTAAGTCTGTCCGAATCATGTTAGCAATTGCCGCATTTTATGATTATGAAATTTGGCAAATGGATGTAAAAACTGCATTCCTGAATGGATTTCTAGAAGAAGAGTTGTATATGATGCAGCCGGAAGGTTTTTTAGATCCAAAGGGAGCTAACAAAGTGTGCAAGCTCCAGCGATCCACTTATGGACTGGTGCAAGCCTCTCGGAGTTGGAATAAACGCTTTGATAGTGTGATCAAAGCATTTGGTTTTATACAGACTTTTTGGAGAAGCCTGTATTTACAAGAAAGTGAGTGGGAGCTCTGTAGCATTTCTGATATTATATGTGGATGACATATTGCTGATTGAAAATGACATAGAATTTCTGGATAGCATAAAGGGATACTTGAATAAGAGTTTTTCAATGAAGGACCTCGGTGAAGCTGCTTATATATTGGGCATCAAGATCTATAGAGATAGATCAAGATGCTTAATTGGACTTTCACAAAGCACATACCTTGACAAAGTTTTGAAGAAGTTCAAAATGGATCAAGCAAAGAAAGGGTTCTTGCCTGTGTTACAAGGTGTGAAGTTGAGTAAGACTCAATGCCCGACCACTTCAGAAAATAGAGAGAAGATGAAAGATGTTCCCTATGCTTCAGCCATAGGCTCTATCATGTATGCAATGCTGTGTACCAGACCTGATGTGTGCCTTGCTATAAGTTTAGCAGGGAGGTACCAAAGTAATCCAGGAGTGGATCACTGGACAGCGGTCAAGAACATCCTGAAATACCTGAAAAGGACTAAGGATATGTTTCTCGTTTATGGAGGTGACAAAGAGCTAGTCGTAAATGGTTACGTCGATGCAAGCTTTGACACTGATCCGGACGATTCTAAATCGCAAACCGGATACATGTTTACATTGAACGGTGGAGCTGTCTGTTGGTGCAGCTCTAAACAAAGCGTTGTGGTGGGATCTACGTGTGAAGCGGAGTACATAGCTGCTTCGGAAGCAGCAAATGAAGGAGTCTGGATGAAGGAGTCCATATCCGATCTAGGTGTCATACCTAGTGCATCGGGTCCAATGAAAATCTTTTGTGACAATACTGGTGCAATTGCCTTGGCAAAGGAATCCAGATTTCACAAGAGAACCAAGCACATCAAGAGACGCTTCAACTCCATCCAGGATCTAGTCCAGGTGGGAGACATAGAAATTTGCAAGATACATACGGATCTGAATGTTGCAGACCCGTTGACTAAGCCTCTTCCACGAGCAAAACATGATCAGCACCAAGGCTCCATGGGTGTTAGAATCATTACTATGTAATCTAGATTATTGACTCTAGGGCAAGTGGGAGACTGAAGGAAATATGCCCTAGAGGCAATAATAAAGTTATTATTTATTTCCTTATATCATGATAAATGTTTATTATTCATGCTAGAATTGTATTAACCGGAAACATAATACTTGTCTGAATACATAGACAAACAGAGTGTCACTAGTATGCCTCTACTTGACTAGCTCGTTGATCAAATATGGTTATGTTTCCTAGCCATTGACATGAGTTGTCATTTGATTAACGGGATCACATCATTAGGAGAATGATGTGATTGACTTGACCCATTCCGTTAGCTTAGCATACGATCGTTTAGTATTCTGCTATTGCTTTCTTCATGACTTATACATGTTCCTATGACTATGAGATTATGCAACTCCCGTTTACCGGAGGAACACTTTGTGTGCTACCAAATGTCACAACGTAACTGGGTGATTATAAAGGTGCTCTACTGGTGTCTCCAAAGGTACTTTTTGGTTTGGCGTATTTCGAGATTAGGATTTGTCACTCCGATTGTCGGAGAGGTATCTCTGGGCCCACTCGGTAATGCACATCACTATAAGCCTTCCAAGAATTGCAACTAATGAGTTAGTTGCGGGATGATGTATTACAGAACGAGTAAAGAGACTTGCCGGTAACGAGATTGAACTAGGTATTGAGATACCGACGATTGAATCTCGGGCAAGTAACATACCGATGACAAAGGGAACAACGTATGTTGTTATGCAATCTGACCGATAAAGATCTTCGTAGAATATGTGGGAGCCAATATGAGCATCCAGGTTCCGCTATTGGTTATTGACCGAAGACGTGTCTCGGTCATGTCTACATAGTTCTCGAACCCGTAGGGTCCGCACGCTTAAAGTTTGATGACGGTTATATTATGAGTTTATGTGTTTTGTTGTACCGAAGGTTGTTCGCAGTCCCGGATGTGATCAAGGACATGACGAGGAGTCTCGAAATGGTCGAGACGTAAAGATTTCTATATTGGACGACTATGTTTGGACAGCGGAAAGGTTCCGGAAGGTTTCAGACATTTATCGGAGTACCGGGGTTACCGGAACCCCCCAGGAACTAATGGGCCTTGTTGGGCCCTAGTGGAGACAGAGAGAGGGGCCGGCCAGGGCAAGAGGCGCGCCCCTCCCCTTGAGTCCGAATAGGACAAGGAAGGGGGGGGGGCGGCGCCCCCCTTGCCTTTCCCCTCTCCCACTCCTTCCTTCCCCCTCCTTCTTGGACTAGGAAAGGGAAGGGCAAACCTACTTGGAGTTGGTTTCCCCCTCCTAGGGCTCGCCACCCCCTTGGCAGGCCCTCTCCTCCTCCCCCCTTTATATACGGAGGAGGGGGGCACCCCATAGAGACAACAATTGATCTCTTGATCTCTTAGCCGTGTGCGGTGCTCCCCTCCACCATAATCCACCTCGATAATTTCGTAGCGGTGCTTAGGCAAAGCCCTGCGTCGGTAGAACATCATCATCGTCACCGCGCCGTCGTGCTGACGAAACTCTCCCTCAAAACTCGGCTGGATCGGAGTTCGAGGGACGTCATCGAGTTGAACGTGTGCTCCGCTTTCGGTCTACGAGGGTATGTGGACACCCTTGATACGTCTCCAACGTATCTATAATTTTTGATTGCTCCATGCTATATTATCTACTGTTTTGGACATTATTGGGCTTTATTATTCACTTTTATATTATTTTTGGGACTAACCTATTAACTGGAGGCCCAGCCCAGAATTGCTGTTTTTTGCCTATTTCAGAGTTCCACAGAAAAGGAATATCAAACGGAGTCCAAACGGAATGAAACCTTCGGGAGCGTGATTTTTAGGAAGAATATGATCCAGGAGACTTGGACCCTACGTCAAGAAATAAAAGAGGAGGCCATGAGGTAGGGTGGCGCGCCTACCCCCCCCCAGGGCGCGCCCTCCACCCTCGTGGGCCCCCTGTTGCTCCACCGACGTACTCCTTCCTCCTATATATACCTACGTACCCCCAAACGATCAGATACGGAGCCAAAAACCTAATTCCACCGCCGCAACCTTCTGTACCCACGAGATCCCATCTTGGGTCCTGTTCCGGAGCTCCGCCGGAGGGGGCATCAATCACAGAGGGCTTCTACATCATCACCATAGCCCCTTCGATGAAGTGTGAGAAGTTTACCTCAGACCTTCGGGTCTATAGTTAGTAGCTAGATGGCTTCTTCTCTCTTTTTGGATCTCAATACAATGTTCTCCCCCTCTCTCGTGGAGATCTATTCGATGTAATCTTCTTTTTGCGGTGTGTTTGTTGGGACCAATGAATTGTGGGTTTACGATCAAGTTTATCTATGAAAAATATTTGAATCTTCTCTGAATTCTTTTATGTATGTTTGGTTATCTTTGCAAGTCTCTTCGAATTATCAGTTTGGTTTGGCCTACTAGATTGATCTTTCTTGCAATGGGAGAAGTGCTTAGCTTTGGGTTCAATCTTGCGGTGTCCTTTCCCAGTGACAGTAGGGGCAGCAAGGAACGTATTGTATTGTTGCCATCGAGGATAACAAGATGGTTTTTTTATCATATTGCATGAATTTATCCCTCTACATCATATCATCTTGCTTAAGGCGTTACTCTGTTTTCATGAACTTAATACTCTAGATGCATGCTGGATAGCGGTCGATGAGTGGAGTAATAGTAGTAGATGCAGGCAGGAGTCGGTCTACTTGTCTCGGACGTGATGCCTATATACATGATCATACCTAGATATTCTCATAACTATGCTCAATTCTATCAATTGCTCAACAGTAATTTGTTCACCCACCGTAAAATACTTATGCTCTCGAGAGAAGCCACTAGTGAAACCTATGGCCCCCGGGTCTATCTTCATCATATTAATCTTCCAACACTTATTTATTTCCTTTGCTTTTTACATTGCTTTTATTTTACTTTGCATCTTTATCACAAAAATACCAAAAATATTATCCTATCATATCTATCAGATCTCACTCTCGTAAGTGACCGTGAAGGGATTGACAACCCCTTATCGCGTTGGTTGCGAGGATTTATTTGTTTTGTGTAGGTGCGAGGGACTCGCGCGTAGCCTCCTACTGGATTGATACCTTGGTTCTCAAAAACTGAGGGAAATACTTACGCTACTTTGCTGCATCACCCTTTCCTCTTCAAGGGAAAACCAACGCAGTGCTCAAGAGGTAGCAAGAAACAGCGTCGTCGTCGTGTTCATGGGGAGCCAACCGGCTAGGTCGGAACGGAATGCGTCGTCGTGTTCATCGGGAGGGCTTGGACGGAACAGCCGATGGAAACGAGGCCTGGCGTACCGCAGAACGGAGGAAACGGCCTTGTGTTCGACCGGCCACGTTCGAAACGGGATCCTGTTCATCGGGAGGGGTCTGGCGTACCGCAAAACGGAGGAAATGGACCTCCTACGGTCGAAACAGGGGTCCTGTTGATCAGGAGGGGTGTGGTGTACCGCAAAACGGAGGAAACAGACTTGTGTTGGAGCGCTACGGTCGAAACGGGGGTCCTTTTCATCGGGAGGGGTGTGGCGTACCGCAAAACGGGACTCCACAGGATACTGTTCATCTCCACCGTCGACCCCCTCCAGCCTCCATGGGCTACTGTTCATCCACCGTCGACCTCCTCTAGCCTCCACCTACGACTGTTCATCCACGGGCTCCTGTTCATCCAGCCTCCACCGCGCGCTACTCCACCGGCTACTGTTCAACCAGCCCTCTCCACGGGCTCCTGTTCAACCACCCCTCCACGGGCTACTGTTCATCTAGCCCTCCACTGTCTACTGTTCATCCTGCCCACCACGGGGTTGTCCTGTTCATCCAGCCCTCCATGGGGTCCTGTTCATCTAGCCCCAACCGGCTCGATCGATCGGGGTCCTGTTCATCCAGAGGCAACACCACGGGGTCCTGTTCATCCACCCCCACCGGGAACTGTTCATCCAAACCCCCAGCAACGCTCACTGTTCATCCAGAGGCATCATCGATCGGCTTCAATTAGCAGCAGTAGCGAAGGAATTGTCTCGGTCGGGTTCAGTTAACAGCCATCGATCGATCGCTCGGGTTCAGTAACGCGTAGCCTGCAGTGCACTCGCTCGGGTTCAGTTAGAGCCCAACGCCTCGCACCCACGCGCATGCGTGTATGAGAGAAACGCGCATCGCTCGGCCCCGACCACCCACCGTAACCGGGAACACCCTGATATTTTCCTCGCCCTCGCTTCTACCAAAGTTTTTTCCGTCATGGACGGCCCAAAGAATGTCATGCATCTGCGTCTCCGGCCCGCCCAGGACGAAAAGCCCATTTTCTGTCATGATTTTTGTCATAGAAGTAGGACCCCACCACATCTATGATGATACCATGTTTTGTCACAATTATTGTCATAGAAGTGTCATAAGTATGACAGAAAATTTTTCCGTTCAGCCCAAAATGTCACGGATGTGTTTTTTTTGTAGTGTGGCCTAACTCCTAAGATAGGACGTACGGGCAATCTAGATGCTAAAACTTTTATCTTGGGGCAAGGGAACGTTATGGGAAAAGAACGTATCCAAGAATTTTTCAATTGTGTTGGGAATCTAAGTCTTGATTATGCTCCTATACTTAAAACTACTAGATCTTATGCGGATGCTATTTCAGCACTAGTTCTGAAACTTGAAAGTAAATTTATTCTTACCCATCCTACTTTGCGAAGATTGATTTTTGAGCTCCCCGATATAAAGAATCCTAGGGCTAAAAAGTTGGTCACTCTCGTTCTTATGAATGAGTTTGACTACATAATTCGGGAAGATAGAGAAATCTTTGACTTTTATGGTATGAATCGTGAAAAGCCTGTGATAGATGAAATTCTTTACAATAGTGACTATGCTTTGAGACATTTTCTTGGGGATAATAAAATCTTTGAGGAGAATCTTAAGAAGGAAGTCCCCGTTTTAGATATAACCCAACAAGTTTTCAATAATGTTAATCAACATTATCCTTGGATTGTTGCGGGGAATAAAAAAGGTTATGATGAACACCAACTTAGAAACGCTAAGGTTTCCATGGATAATATGTTTTATGTTGTGTCCACAAAACCCCATGATGGAAATACCTCTAAGAAAGTTAAGGACAAAGATGACATAACTTAGATCCTTGCTTTATGCCTAGCTAAGGGCGTAAAACTATAGCGCTTGTTGGGAGGCAACCCAATGAATAATTTTATTTTTGCTTTTTTCTTTCTGTTCTTGAGTGTTAGTGAAATTATGCTACTATTATGATTGTGTTTTTTGTGTTTTAGTTAGTGTTTGTTCCAAGTAGAACCGATAGGATGTTCTTGGGTGATAGTTGTTTGATCTTGCTGAAAAAGACAGAAACTTTGCGGTCACGAAAATAATTCTCATTTTTTACCAGAAAGTGTTTTTGCCCTGATTCGTTTTGCAGAAGATTAATATACAAATTTCTCAGGACTTCATATTTTTGCAGAATTTTTGGAGTTCCAGAAGTTTTCGTCTAAGTCAGATTGGTACAGACTCTTCTGTTTTGACAGATTCTGTTTTCTTTGTGTTGTGTGGTTATTTTGATGGCTCTATGGTTTTCTTTGATGAGTTTTTGCCATAGAAAAGTTGGAATACAGTAGATATAATACAAAAACAAAATATGAATTGGTTTAATACAGCACTTATAGTAGTGGTTTGCTTTCTTACACTAACGGATCTCACAGAGGTTTTGTTGAGTTTTGTGTGATTGAAGTTTTCAAGTTTTGGTTTATCTTACGATGGATGAAGGAAGGATAGAAGAGCCTAAGCTTGGGGATGCCCCGGCATCCCAAGAAATTATCCAAAAATGAGCAACCAACTAAGCTTGGGGATGCCCCCGAGTGGCATCCCCTCTTTCTTCTAACGACCATCGGTATTTACTCGAAACTATAATTTTATTCATCACATGATATGTGTTTTGCTTGGAGCGTCTTGTATGATATGAGTCGTTGCTTGTTTTATTTTGTGCTTTAAGTCACCAATCCTTGCTGGACACACCTATTTGAGAGAGCCAAAATTATGTCATGACTTGTTAGAATTGCTCTCTATGCTTCACTTAAATTTTTATGAGCAATGGACTTGCTCTAGTGTTTCACTTATATCTTTTTGAGCACGGTGTGCTTAGTATTTTTGAAGAAATTCTCTCTTGCTTCACTTAAATTATTTTGAGAGAAAGAAAAAGAATTATGCTCATGATCTTCACTTATATTTGTGTGAGCTTATGAAAAGCAACACATGAAAATTAGTCCCAAAGTGATAGATATCCAAGAAGAATATAATAAAGACTTTCATGAAGATCATTGGACAAAATAAACTTGATTCTTAGTAATAGTTTTGAGATATGATGATGTGATATGTGAGTTATGTTGGGGAGTAATTATGCTTTAGTAAGAATATTGGTGTTAAGGTTTGTGATTCCCTATGCAAGTACCAAAGTCAATAGTCATGCAATGAAATTATATCCTACTTGTGGTGCATTATTCGGTGTTATTTATGCTTAATGCTTGCTTATGAGATTATCCGTTTCTTGGTTGGCCGCTTCTCAATCTTTTGCTAGCCTTCATTTTGCACTAAGTATGATCTCTACTTGTGCATCCAAAACCCTTAAACCAGTTTTTCCACATGAGTCCACTATATCTACCTATATGCGGTATACTTTTTGCCGCTCTAAGCAAATTTGTATGTGCCGTCTCTAATTTTCAAAATAAACTTCTCTTTTGTGTGTTTCTTTCTCTTGCGGAGCGGTGAAGGGTGGCTAATATTTTCCATGCTAGATGTGTTATTCTCACGATGAGTGTTTATTCACTTGTCATTGCACGAGAGTAAGGCAAAGGTATTAGGGATGCCCAGTCCCGAAATGCAAAAAAAAATTGAATTTACTTTATGTTGTCAAATAATAAATTCCTTGGAAAGTGTTGGATGGAGGGCAACCGTGGATACGGCTAGCCATGGAAAGTGAAAGTATGGTGGAAAAAAGAATAAACTTTATTTTCTGTTTGGGAACCGCCTATGATATATCTAGCATGGAAAGTGTTCGGAACTCTTAGTCGTTTTCGTTGGTGGGATGGATACACCTCCCAAAATGTTTTTATCTCTAAGTTTTTCACTTTGAGCTCTGGCACCTCTACAAATCCCAACTCCCCTCTGTGAAGGGCCTTTCTTTTACTTTATGCAATTTTTATTTTGAGTCCCCATCTTCTCTTATAAAAGCACCAACTAGGAGGCAATATGATCATACTTAAGTATTAGGTGTAGCTAATATTCGAGTGTGTTTCATGAATGGGTCAATGTTTGAGCATGATGGGCTAGGGATAACTTATTTTAGTGTTGATATTTTGAAAGACATGGTTGCTTGTTGAAATGCTTGAGTATCTAAACTATCATGTCAAAACTAGGCTATTGCTTTGAACAACTAAAAGTCCAAATGTCCATGCTATAAAGAAAAGAATATGATATGACATGATAGGCATCATTCCACATCAAAAGTTCTGTTTTTATCACTTACCTACTCGAGGACGACTAGGAGTTAGGCTTGGGAATGCTGATACGTCTCCAACGTATCTATATTTTTTGATTGTTCCATGCTGTTATATTATCAATCTTGGATGTTCTACAATCATTTATAGTCATTTTATATCATTTTTTGGTACTAACCTATTGACGTAGTGCCAAGTGCCAGTTGCTGTTTTTTCCATGTTTTTACATTGCAGAAAATCAATATCAGACGGAGTCCAAATGCCAAGAAACTTTACAGAGAATTTTTTTGGGCCAGAAGGAACACAACGGACTCTGGCTGCACCTGGGGGGTGCCCCGAGTGGGGTACAACCCACCAGGGTGCGCCAGGAGGCCCAAGCGCACCCTGGTGGGTTCTGCCCACCTCGGGTGCCCCCCGGACCGCCTCTTTGCTCTATAAATACCCCAATATTCCAGAAACCCTAGGCAAGTCGACGAAATATTGATCCAGCCGCCGTAGAGTCCAGAACCACCAGATCCAATCTAGACACCATCTCGGATGGGGTTCACCACCTCCATTGGTGCCTCTCCGATGATGCGTGAGTAGTTCTTTGTAGACCTTCGGGTCCGTAGTTAGTAGCTAGATGGCTTTCTCTCTCTCGCTGGATTCTCAATACAATGGTCTCTTGGAGATCCATATGATATAAATCTTTTTACGGTGTGTTTGTTGGGATTTGATGAACTTCGAGTTTATGATCAGTTATATCTTTTTATATCCATGAAAGTTATTTGAGTTTCTTTGATCTCTTATATGCATGATTGCTTATAGCCTCGTATTTCTTCTCCGATATTTGGGTTTTGTTTGGCCAAATTGATCTATTTATCTTGCAATGGGAAGAGGTGCCTGGTAGTGGGTTCGATCTTACGGTGCTTGATCCCAGTGACAGAAAGGGAAACGACACGTATGTATCATTGCTACTAAGGATAAAACGATGGGGTCTATCTCTACATAGATAGATCTAGTCTACATCATGTCATCGTTCTTATTGCATTACTCCGTTTCTCCATGAACTTAATACTCTAGATGCATGCTGGATAGCAGTCGATGTGTGGAGTAATAGTAGTAGATGCAGGCAGGAGTCGGTCTACTAATCTGACGTGATGCCTATATAATGACCATTGCATGGATATCGTCATAATCATTTGAAGTTCTATCAATTGCCCAACAGTAATTTGTTCACCCACCGTTTGCTATTTTTCTTGAGAGAAGCCACTAGTGAAACCTATGGCCCTCGGGTCTTCTTTCTCATATATTTGCCTTCGCGATCTACTTTTTCCTTGCATTTACTTTCAGATCTATTAAAATAAAAATACAAAAATACCTTGCTGCGATTTTTCATTATTTATTTTATTTGGCGTTCGATCTATCAATTTACTACAAAACTTTATCCCGTCCGTGCACCGTTTCTGGCGCCTTTACCCGAAAGGGATTGACAACCCCTTTAACACGTCGGGTTGCGAGTGGTTGTTATTTGTGTGCAGGGGCTGTTTACGTTGTGTTGCTTGGTGCTCCTACTGGTTCAATAACCTTGGTTTCATATCTGAGGGAAATACCTACCGCCGCTGTGCTGCATCATCCCTTCCTCTTTGCGGAAATACCGACGTAGCTTCAAGCGACATCACTGAAGCAGTTTCTACGTCAAGTTGAATCGCGGTAACCTGGACAAGAAGCAGTGGTCGGAGGCCACCTGTCGGTGTACACAAACAAGGGTATTTTTCCCCTTGACTGGTGCACGGACCGATGGGGCCTCCCGGGCAAGCTAGCCCCGCTGGGCGTTTTAAACCCATGAAGAGCAAATAGAAAAGGAGATCACCTTAAGGAGGCCTCCCTTGCCAGGAAGGAGAGCCGGCCTGGTCGAGACCGCCCCTGAAGACCAATTCACCCCGGCGAGGCTTGCCAGGGCCACCAAGACCAGAGCCCGCCAGGCTCCTTGTCGGCAAACCTTCACCAAGACGCCACCGCTCCACCCCATCGCAGCTAAGTGATTAATGAGTGCGGTGTCAAGGTATCAAGCAACCAGGTGGATCCTATCAAGCACGTGGCAGCATGATAAAGAAGAGATTAGCTTTATTGACACCCGTCCAGAGGACGTCTCATGCTAATAAGAAGAGGTAGATAAGCGGCGTGGTAGGCTTGCCGGGCTTCAACCTTAGCATGACACCTAGCAGTGCATTTAATGCACTTTGTTCTAACTGCTAGAGTTAAGTATGATAGCATTGTTAGCTATCTAATCACATTTAAATGACTATTTTGCCATTGTGGTCGCCCCTTTAGCTATAAAAGGAGGCCCTAGGCAACCTAGCAAAGGGTTCAAACTTTTCAACCCCCCAAACTTTTATATGCGTAGTTGCACTCCCCCAGGCACCCTTGCCGGGCTAGTGCACTTCGTGACTTCATCTTCCTCAAGTTCAATCCACCAGAGCAGGAGTAGGGGTTTACGCTGCAAAGCGGCTCGTACCTGGGTAAAAGAGAGGTGTCCATCGCCGTGCTGTCTTCTGTTGCTTCTGCTCTTTGTGCAACATGGCCGTCCCCTTGCCGAACCACAAAGGTGCAACCATGCCCCTTAGGTGATCGTGCTTCCACGCCGACATCTTTGACGCGCCAGGTAGGGGACGCGTAGCTTGTGCAAACCTGAAGCGGTAGCCAGCACGGTGATCTTCATCGTCTATGGCTCTCAAGAGGAGAAAAGCGAACCAGCGGAGCCGTTCCATGCTCCATCAGTCCCTTCACCTATGGCTATGCTGCAGGCGTCGCGGCCACGGCGGACAAGTTGGGCACCGTGGGGGGCGCAGCTGTCATAAGCAGTGTTGTTATCGCTCCTACCACGACCTCCTTCGTGCGTAGGACGTGGTGACGGCGGTGCAGGGACAGAGGATCCGGTCGTTGATAAGCTGCGCCTGACGGTGTAGACGGTCTTTCCGCATAAATGAACATTCAGCTAAACCGTGGGCCGTGGCAAATCCATCGGGTCTCCGCCCCAGCCCGTGGAGCAGCATTGCTACGAAAGGGAATCACGGCAGGGCTTATTCATCCTGCCCCGGCAAGTCTCACCACACATGGCTGATACGTCTCCAACGTATCTATAATTTATGAAGTATTCATGCCATGTTTACAATAATTTTATATGATTTTGGTATGATTTCATTAGAACTAACCCGGACTGACGCAGTTTTCAGCAGAATTACCGTGGTGTTGTTTTTTGTGCAGAAATAAAAGTTCTCGGAACGAGCTAAAAATTTACGGAGAATATTTTTGGAAAATATAAAAAATACTGGAATGAAAAGATATCGGAGAGGAGTCCCGAGGCCACCACAAGGGTGGAGGGCGCGCCCTCGTGGGTGTTGGGGAACGTAGCAGAAATTTAAAATTTTCTACGTATCACCAAGATCAATCTATGGAGTCATCTAGCAGCGAGAGAGGGGAGTGCATCTACATACCCTTGTAGATCGCGCGCGGAAGCGTTCAAGAGAATGGGGTTGATGGAGTCGTACTCGTCGTGATCCAAATCACCGATGATCCTAGCGCCGAACGGACGGCACCTCCGCGTTCAACACACGTACGGAGCGGGGACGTCTCCTCCTTCTTGATACAGCAAGGGGGGAGGAGAAGTTGATGGAGATCCAGCAGCACGACGGCGTGGTGGTGGAAGTAGCGGGATCCCGGCAGGGCTTCGCCAAGCGCAAGCGGGGAGGAAGAGGTGTCACGGGAGGGAGGGAGGCGCCAGGGCTTGGGGTGCTGCTCCCATGCGCCTCCCCACTATATATAGGGGTGGAGGGGGCTGGTTTCTTGCCCTCCAAGTCCATTGGGGCGTTGGCAAAGGTGGGGGAAAGAAATCCCATCATTTCCCTTCCCCACCGATTGTTATCCCCCTTTTTTAGGGATCTGGATCTTATCCCTTCGGGATATGATCTTATTCCTTCTAAGGTGGGATCTTGGTGCGCCTTGACTAGGGGTGTGGGGCCTTGCCCCCACTACCCACGTTCATGTGGGTCCCCCCATGCAGGTGGGCCCCACTTCGGAACCTTCTAGAACCTTCCCGGTACAATACCGAAAAATCCCGAACATTTTCCGGTGGCCAAAATAGGACTTCCCATATATAAATCTTTACCTCCGGAACTCCTCGGGACGTCCGGGATCTCATCCGGGACTCCTAACAACTTTCGGTTAACCGCATACTAATATCTCTACAACTCTATTGTCACCGAACCTTAAGTGTGTAGACCCTACGGGTTCGGGAGACATGCAGACATGACCGAGACATTTCTCCAGTCAATAACCAACAGCGGGATCTAGATACCCATGTTGGCTCCCACATGCTCCACGATGATCTCATCGGATGAACCATGATGTCGAGGATTCAATCAATCCCGTATTCAATTCCCTTTGTCAATCGGTACGTTACTTGCCCGAGATTCGATCGTCGGTATCCCAATACCTTGTTCAATCTCGTTACCGGCAAGTCACTTTACTCGTACCGTAATGCACGATCCCGTGACTAACTACTTAGTCACATTGAGCTCATTATGATGATGCATTACCGAGTGGGCCCAGAGATACCTCTCCGTCATACGGAGTGACAAATCCCAGTCTCGGTTCGTGCCAACCCAACAGACACTTTCGGAGATACCTGTAATGCACCTTTATAGCCACCCAGTTACGTTGTGACGTTTGGTACACCCAAAGCATTCCTACGGTATCCGGGAGTTGCACAATCTCATGGTTTAAGGAAATGATACTTGACATTAGAAAAGCTCTTAGCAAACGAACTACACGATCTTGTGCTATGCTTAAGATTGGGTCTTGTCGATCACATCATTCTCCTAATGATGTGATCCCGTTATCAATGACATCCAATGTCCATGGTCAGGAAACCATAAACATCTATTGATCAACGAGCTAGTCAACTAGAGTCTTACTAGGGACATGTTGTGGTCTATGTATTCACACATGTATTACGGTTTCCAGTTAATACAATTATAGCATGAACAATAGACAATTATTATGAACAAGGAAATACAATAATAACCATTTTATTATTGCCTCTAGGGCATATTTCCAACAGTGGCCCCCCTTGACTTGTCCCCGACGCCAACACCTCCTATAAACCCCAAAACCTCCAAGACAAAACCTAGATCGAGAGTTCCACCATCGCGAGCCTCTGTAGCCACGAAAAACCAATCGAGAGCTCGTTCTAGCACTCTGCCAGAGGGAGAAATCATCATCCCGGCGCTCTCCATGACGAGGAGGGAGTATTTCACCCTCGGGGCTAAGGGTATGTACCAGTAGCTATGTGTTTGATCTCTCTCTCTCTCTCTCGTGTTCTTGTTTTGGCATGATCTTGATGTACCACGAGCTTTGCTATTATAGTTGGATCTTATGGTGTTTCTCCCCCTCTACCTTCTTGTAATGGATTTAGTTTTCCCTTTGAAGTAATCTTATCGGATTGAGTCTTTAAGGATTTGAGAACACATGATGTATGTCTAGCATGTGCTTATCTGTGGTGACAATGGGATATTCATGTGATCTACTTGATGTATGTTTTGGTGATCAACTTGTGGGTTCTGTGACCTTGTGAACTTATGCATAGGGTTTGTCACACGTTTTCGTCTTGATTCTCCGATAGAAACTTTGGGGCACTCTTTGAATTTCTTTGTGTTGGCTTGAATAGATGAATCTGAGATTGTGTGATGCATATCGTATAATCAAACCCGCGGATACTTGTGGAGACATTGGAGTATCTAGGTGACATTAGGGTTTTGGTTGATGCGTGTCTTAAGGTGTTATTTTAGTACGAACTCTGGGGCTGTTTGAGACACGTATAGGAATAGCCCAATAGATCGATCAGAAAGAATAACTTTGAGGTGGTTTCGTACCCTATAATAATCTCTTCATTTATTCTCCACTATTAGTGACTTTGGAGTGACTGTTTGTTGCACGTTGAGGGATTGTTATATGATCTAGTTATGTTGTCATTGCTGAGAGAACTTGCACTAGTGAAAGTATGAACCCTAGGCCTTGTTTCTAAGCATTGCAATACCGTTTGTGCTCACTTTTGTTACTAGTTACCTTGTTGTTTTTATATTTTCAGATTACAAAAACCTATATCTACCATCCATATTGCACTTGTATCACCATCTCTTCGCCGAACTAGTGCACCTATACAATTTACCATTGTATTGGGTGTGTTGGGGACACAAGAGACTCTTTTTTATTTGGTTGCAGGGTTGTTTGAGAGAGACCATCTTCATCCTACGCCTCCCACGGATTGATAAACCTTAGGTCATCCACTTGAGGGAAATTTGCTACTGTCCTACAAAACTTTGCACTTGGAGGCCCAACACGAGTCTACAAGAAGAAGGTTGTGTAGTAGACATCAATGGCGGTGCGTAGCAACCATGTTGCGTATAAGTTGAGCATTACCTTATGTGTGTGAGGCTTCCATGGAAGAGGAGGACTCGCGCCCCCGCGACAACAAGAATTACCAGATTAAGAAAAGATAACTTGCGAAACCTTTTTCCGATTTCAAGATTCTTTTTATGTATCCTTTGTGACTCCTTTGGTTTAGACCCTAACATTTTGTATGGGATATCCGTAGTGCGAAGGGACTCTTCCATTATCGCTTCCATCCTTGTCTGTTCCAAGTCCGATCAACAGACCAGGCAGCCACATCGAGAATGTCGAAGGGTAACTTGACGGTGGCACCTATGCTGGCAAGAATGTTAAGGGCCCGCCCCCATAGCAGCATAACTAGTGTTTGCCCCGGCAGGCTCCCAGCATGCGCAGGATTCGCATTCATATGAGAACGATGGGCAAGATAAACTTAAAGGATAGCATTGGTCCACACAACTACGTAACAGTTACATTAGATCACAGGAACTAGCAGGACCTAACATAAGGCGGGAATATGTCTTTTTGTTTGGGAACATCCCAGCAAACGGAGCAAGAGAAGCTAGTCCCGGCGTCCTCCTTGGACCCGGGGGACACCAAGAACCTTGTTGGCCAAAGGCCCGACAACTTGTGCAATAATGGAAGTGTCCGTCCCGGCCGGCAGCCTCACGGAGGCATCGGAGAGATCAATGTCGGGATGGCGCTGTGCAAAGTTGACGATGATGGTGAAGATGGCGTCCTGGGCACACTTCCTGGACTCACTAGTGAAGCAAGCTGATCCATCATCTTCGTTTGTCTTCATCCCATCAATAAGACCCTCGAAGAAGTGTGTCAGCTTGAGACTCGAGGCCTCATGCTCATTGACGGAGAAAGTCCAGCTCTTCATGTTCATCTTGGCAATCTGGGAGGAGATGCGCTCTGCTATATTCACCAGACTCTTCGACCAGAGGCTGTACAGATCGACTTGCTCCTTGAGCTTGTGCTCTGCATTCTTACGGAGAGTCACGACAGTATTGAATTCTTCCGCCAAGGCCCTCTCGGGTCCTTGGCCAATTCAAGATCCTTCTCAAGGGTGGCGAGCTTGGTGTTTAGATCTTCAATGGTGCTGGAGGCAGTTTTCAGATCCTGGTCCTTGGATGTAAGTTGTGATTGCAGCCCCACCAGCATGGAGGCTGTTTTCCGTGCTTCTTCCCGGAGAGCCCCGATCTCTTTTTTTCCAGCAAGCTCTTCCTCTAGTTTCCCCATTCGTATGTCGAGCTTTGTTTTGGCTTCGGAGGCCGCGGCAAGGTTGTTCGCGACCTCCTTAAGTTTGGCTGCCGCGTCATGAGCCTACGAGTCGATGGCCTTCTTGTTGCTATTGAGGGAGTCCTGGACTAAGGGGTCCTCGGGCGTCCGACCTGTTAGCCGTGGGCCGAACTGATGGGCTGCGAAGATACGAAGACCGAAGACTGCACCCGTGTCCGGATAGGACTCTCCTTGGCGATCAAAATATGTAGATTCCTTTCTTTTTAACCAACCTGGTGTAACCCTAGATCCCCCCGGTGTCTATATAAACCGAGGGGTTAGTCTAGAGGGAGAGATATACTCATTACCATAGTCATACAGGCTAGACTCTTAGAGTTTAGCCATTACGATCTCGTGGTAAATCAACTCTTGTAATACTCATATTCATCAAGATCAATCAAGCAGGAAGTAGGGTATTACCTCCATAGAGAGGGCCCAAACCTGGGTAAACATTGTGTCGCCTGTCTCCTGTTACCATCGACCTCAGACGCACAGTTCGGGATCCCCTACCCGAGATCCGCCGGTTTTGACACCGACATTAGTGCTTTCATTGAGAGTTCCACTGTGTCGTCCCCAAAAGGTTTGGTGGACCCTTCAATCGTCAACAATGATGTTGTCCAAGGAGAAACCTTCCTCCCTCGATAGATCTTTGTGTTCGGCGGCTTCGCACTGCGGGCCAACTCGCTTGACCATCTGGAGCAGAGCGATAGCTACGCCCCTGGCCATCAGGTCAGATTTGGAAGCTTGAACTACGTCGCGGACATCCGTGCAGACTTGATCTTCGACGGATTTGAGACCGCGGCGACCGCTCCTTGTCGCCCCGATGAACATGACTTAAATCTGTCATCGGACCGCATCCAGGAGATAGCTTCCGTAACTGCTCTGGCTCTAGATCCGGAGCAGACCGCCACGAAGGTTACAGATTCCGCGGCGTTGGAGCCGCACATAGACTTAACCTCACACGATATCTGTGTCACCGGAACTCCGGACTCGTCTCCGGCTGTAAGTTCCGAACCATGTGCGTCCGCGGACGCCGAGCTTGATCAGTTATCGATCTTCGAATTCAGCACCACAGACATCTTCCAACACTCGCCCCTCGGCGATGTACTGAACTCGTTAAAGAATCTGTCCTTGGCGGGGGACTCACAGCCGAATTATGTCCGGTTTGAACTGGAGGCTGATGATGGGGGAGAATTTTGCTTCCCACCCACCATCCACTTCATAGCCACTGTCGAGGATTTAACCGACATGCTTGATTACGGCTCCGAAGACATCGACGGTATGGACGACGATGCCGATGAGGAGCAAAGCCAAAACCCACCATTTACTGGATGCTGGACAACCACTTCCTCATACGATGTGTACATGGTGGATACACCCAAAGCAACCAACGACGATCACAAAGAAAATCCAGTTGAGAATAAACCTCCTGAGACACAGCACAAATGCCGGCGTCCTCGGTGCCGCTCTAAGTCACGTCGTTCAAAAGACAGCAATACTGGCACCAGAGAAAATAATACTCCGGACGATGCCGAAAACAATGAAGACCCTGTTGAGGTAACATCCGAACAGGAGGAACAAGAAAACGGGCAAGTTAGCCCTGATGACCATGCCATGCCCAACGACTCGGAGGACGGTAGTTATCGTCTGCCCTCCGAGGATGAGGAAAGCCTCGGCAACGAGGATTTCATCGTGCCTAATGAACCTCTCGAGCAGGAGCGCTTCAAGCGCCAGCTAATAGCCACCGCAAGGAGCCTGAAAAAGAAGCCGCAGCAGCTTCAAGCTAACCAAGATCTACTCGTCGAAAGGTGGACTGATATCCTGGCAGCCGAGGAATACGGCCTCAGACGCCCAGCCAAGAGTTACCCGAAGCGCAGATTGCTACCTCAGTTCGATGAAGAGGCGCCGGAGCCCATACCTCCCTCGCGTAATGCAGCCGATTGACCACTACGCGGTCGGGACAGTGCGGCGGACCGACCACCACGTGGTCGGGATAAGGCGGCACCTCAGGCCGAACAGCAGCCCGCCCCACCGCCACGTAAAAATAGAGACAAAATAGTTCGAGGTCATACATAAGACCTTCGGCAGGACCTGGATAGTAGAGCAGGATATACCAGATCGATTTACGGATCGCGAGGACGTTCCTCGACACGCGATGATGGCTACCTATTCGCACCTGACAAACCTAGTCACACCCAGGCCGACAACCGCAGACGGACTCCATCGGAGCTACGTCGCGATGCGGCCAGATATAGAGGCGCCGCACACCCTCTTTGCTTCACTGATGAAGTAATGGATCATGAATTCCCCGAAGGGTTCAAACCCGTGAATATTGAATCATACGACGGGACAACTGATCCTCCACATCCACATGGCCCGCGGAGATGACCTCCACGCTATCAAATACCTCCCACTAAAGCTTAAAGGACCAGCTCGGCATTGGTTTAAGAGCCTGCCTGAAAATTTTATCGGCAGCTGGGAGGACTTGGAAGAAGCCTTCCTCGACAACTTCCAAGGTACATGTCCGGCCACCAGACGCTGATGACTTAAGCCACACAGTTCAACATCCTGGAGAGTCAGCCAGGAAATTCTGGACTAGGTTCCTAACTAAAAAGAACTAGATCATCGACTGTCCGGATGCCGAAGCCCTAGCGGCCTTTAAACATAGCACCCGCGACGAATGGCTCACCCGCCACCTCGGCCAAGAAAAGCCAAAATCTATGGCAGCCCTTACGGCACTCATGACCTGCTTTTGCGCAGGTGAGGATAGTTGGCTGGCTCGTAGTAAAAACACAGCCAGCGAGGCAGGCCCCTCCAAGGTCAAAAACACCAACGGCAAGCTCCGACGTAACAGACACAAATGCCGAAGCTATGGTGATAATACCGACGACACTACAGTCAACGCCGGATTCAGCGGCTCCAAGTTCAGCCAGCGGAAGAAACCGTACAAAAGAAACAATCAGGGACCATCCACCCTGGATCGCATACTCGATCGCCCGTGCCAAATACATGGCACCCCAGACAAACCAGCCAATCATACCAACAGAGATTGTTGGGTTTTTAAATAGGTCGACAAATTAAACTCCAAGAACAAGCAAAAGGGATCGCAAAGCGAGGACAATGACGAGGAGCCCCGGCAACCGAACATAGGGGGACAGAAGAAGTTTCCCCCTCAAGTCAAAACAGTGAAAACGATATATTCTACACACATCCCCAAAAGGGAGCGCAAGCGCGCACTCAGGGACGTCTATGCGATAGAGCCAGTCGCCCCAAAATTCAATCCATGGTCGTCATTCCCGATCACCTTTGATCGTTGGGATCATCCGACTAGTATCCATCATGGCGGTTCAGCCGCGCTAGTCCTCGACCTAATCATTGATGGATTTCACCTGACGCGCGTCCTTATGGACGGGGGTAGAAGCCTCAATCTGCTCTATCAGGATACAGTGCACAAAATGGGCATTAATCCATCACGGATCAAACCCACAAATACTACCTTCAAAGGAGTCATACCAGGTGTAGAGGCCCGCTGTACGGGCTCAATCACACTAGAGGTTGTCTTCGGATCTCCGAACAACTTCCGAAGCGAGGAGTTAATCTTTCACATCGTCCCCTTTTGCAGCGGCTATCACGCACTGCTCGGATGGACCGCATTCGCTCGATTCAATGCAGTGCCACACTACGCTTGTCTCAAGCTCAAGATGCCCGGTCCACGCAGCGTCATTACGGTCAATGGAAATACGGAACGCTACGTCCGTACAGAAGAGAACACAGCTGCCTTAGCAGCAGAAGTACAGAGCGGCCTTCTCAAGCAGCACCTTAATTCGGCTGCCGAGCCCCCGGACGCCGTTAAGAGGGTCCGAACTATTCTGTAGCAGGACAACTTGGCTCGCCAGGAGCTCGACTAGCAATTCGGCCTCCGTCTCAGTCCCGATCAAGTGGTGGCATTCGTACCGCGCATACATAACTACGCACTCAAAATACCATGGGCATAGACGGAGGCATACCTACCTTGTGATCCATAGCACGGCTCGACCGCTCCCGGACACATATACTTTCACTGTTTATCTTTCCCTTTTCAGGTCTCTTTTTCACAGGCTTTTCATGATGGCTTGATCACCGGTCCTGTCAAAGGATAAACACACCAAGCTAGCAAGAAGCACAAGCGTACCGGGAATTTCTAGGTGTTTTCTTTAACGATCACTCTACCCGTTTTCAGACCCATATGCAGCTCTCCCTGTTGCTTATCGCACTATTTGTATCAATGCGCTTTGACGTATTAAAAAAGTTGCAATGAAAACAGTTTGCGGCCCAAATTCTGCGGCCCTAACTCATTACTTTTGCTCCTTGTTTATTTTCCCTTTTTTTATTGACAACCTTATCAGTTAGCATCCCTACATTCTGGTACATTTCATATTTGCTAGGGGCTTCATAGCACCCCGCACTACGGCAAGAAAGTCCGAACACTTTCTACAGTATAGTTCGGCACCCCGAATTTAGCACTATATGCATTGGCTCTGAATCATGTTTTGGTCAATAGTTGGGTTGCCCGGCTCCTGTGCTTGCTACCTTACTTTCCGCTATATCGGCTAAGGTAGTAAAGGGAGAACTACTGTGATTGTGCCTTGGTTTATCCAAAGGAGCACCTCAGTAGAGAAAGCCGAAAACTGACTGTCATGATGCGGCGAGAGCCGGTCAGCTCTTCGGAGGTCGCAAATCATTGGAGATTTTTTCCGCATTACGCGAAGGGTCGGTACTTCCCGATCAGGCGCTTATAGCACTCTAGTTTGGATAATAGGGGATGCACGAATATTTTTATTGTCAAACTCCTATGGTTAAGTGAGGGTGTTAAAGCCGCATAGTCTGATTGCCTGGTACGTTGCGCTAAACAACTCCTTCAAGGACCATATAATTGGATCAAGAGTGTTTAGATTCCATCACGAACACCTCCGTACTACCTACGCGAGGGCAGAAGCCGACGACTGGCCAACTCTCAGATTTCATACAAAACGGCCGCACAGGAGGTAAAATTTTGAAAACATAACAAACATTATATTACATACCCACTTTGTTTTATCATACAAGGCAAAAGCAACTCGAATGCATTCATTCAAAGATAATGTCTTGCGAACACTGCGTCACTACAATACGAGACCCCTCCAGGACGTCTCCAAAATACCGCTTGGGTGTGTGGTGCTCCTTGCCCTCGGGTGGCCCCTCGGTCACAACCTCGATGGTGTCCATCTTCGCCCACCAGACCTTGACGCGGGCGAAGGCCATATGCACACCCTCGATGCAGACGGACCGCTTGACGGCATCCAGCCGAGGACAGGCATCCACCAGCCGCTTCACAAGGCTGAAGTAACTGCTGGGTATAGCTTCGGCTGGCCACAGCCGGATTATTAAATCCTTCATGGCCAGTTCGGCCACCCTGTGCAGCTCGACCAGCTGTTTTAGCTGATCGCTGAAGGGCACCGGATGTTCTGGCGCAAGATATTGCGACCAGAACAGCTTCTCCGTGGAGCTCCCTTCTTCGGCTCGGAAGAACTCCACGGCGTCGGACACACTACATGCCAGATCAGAAAAAGCCCCTGGAGAACTCCGAATCCGGGATAGTAAAAGATACTTCCTCTTCACATACTTGCTTTGCATACTAAATGCCTTACCCGCCGTGATGTTCCTAGCCTCCTGGATCTCCTGGAGGGCGCCCTGGGCCTCATTCCGGGCCGTCTCTGTGCTTTGACGAGTCTTGGCGAGTTCGGTCTCTTAAGCCGACGCATCGCGCTCCAACGTCTCACACTTCCTCACCGCGTCCTGGAGCTCTTGCTGGACCTCGTTGACCCGGGCCTTGAGCCTCTTACGGGCGGCCTACTCCTTGACAGCCTTTCCCTCGGCTTCGGCCAGGGCCTTTTTTAGGGCCTCGACCTCGGTCGTCGCTCCTATACATATCACGACACTTCGGTCAATATATATCATTATACTCTTTTCGAATATATAACAGGTTATTACATACCTTGCTTCTCCTGGAGCTGCCTCCTCACCTGGCCGAGCTCCTCCTCGGCCTGCTCCAGTCTCTGCTTCAGTCCGGAGACTTCGGCAGTATGCGAGTCCGCGGCCAGCAGCGACGCCTTCGTATTCATTTCAGACATATTTAGTTAGTTTCCTACAATAAGGGATTGATCCTCTGTACGGCTTTTCTTTTCGAACACCGGACAGTGTCTCAGGGGCTACTGTCTGTATTGGGATCTTCTTTTGCGTCGCTTACCTCAAAACCCGTCAGCAGGCTGCTGCAGGCTTCGGTTAGTCCGCTCTTAGCGGACTGAGCCCTTTCAATTACCGTGCCCATAAAAACATGGTGCTCATCCACAATGGAAGCCCCTCACAGCGCTTCCAGCAGATTATCCGCCCTCTTCCTCTTTCCCCTGTCAGGGGGAGGGATCTCCTCCTCCTCCACTTCGTCGTCGTCCTCGGCGACGGAGGAATGGGTCTCGTCGTCTTCGGACGTCGCGTCCGAAGCACCCTTGCGACGGGGGCCACCTTTGGCCCCCTTGGCCTTCTTTTCCGGCGGCCGATAGGGCACCGGAACTAGCATCTTCGCCAGGAGCAGGATGAATGGCTCTTCGGGCAGCGGAGCCAAACTCTGGATCCGCTCCGCTCTCTCCGTCCACACCTGAAAAAATACAGCAAAAATTAGGCATCCTCCTTGAACAGACAAGTAGAAGGCACGCCTTGACAAAAGGAGAACTTACCGCATTGGTGGGATGGGTGTGATCATGCCCACGGTCCGAATCTATGACTGGCGGCTTCTCGTTGCCCTTGAAGAGCAACTTCTAGGCATCTTCGTGAGTAGTTCCGAAGAGCCCCCCAGGGTCTGGTGCTTCTCCAGATCGAATTCCCATAAAGGGAAGCTTCATCTTTGGCAGGGGGGAATCCGGCGAACCAGCATCACTTGGATCACGTCGACGAGTTTGATGTTTTTATCCACTATACTCTGAATGCGCGTTTGTAGCGCTATCAGCTCATCTGACGCAGACCAGTTGGGGCCCTTCTTCGTCCAGGAGGTGAGCCGCATTGGAGCTCCGGCCGTGAATTCGGGAGCCGCCGCCCAAGTGGCGCCGCGTGGCTCTGTGATGTAGAACCATTGCTTTTGCCACTCCTTGACAGTCTCCACAAAAGTGCCCGTGGGCCAAGTGACGTTGGGCATCTTGCTCACCATGGCACCTCCGCACTCCGCGTGCTGACCATCCACCACCTTCGGCTTCACGTTGAAGATCTTGAGCCATAGGCTGAAGTGGGGCTGGATGCGGAGGAAGGCCTCGCACATGACAATGAATGCCGAGATGTTGAGGAAGGAGTTCGGGGCTAGATCATGGAAATCTAGCCCATAATAGTACATCAGTCCGTGGACAAAAGGGTGAAGTGGAAACCCCAATCCGCGGATGAAGTGAGGGAGGAAAATTACCCTCTCAGTAGGCTTCGGGGTGGGGACGACTTGCCCCTTGGTGGGCAGATGGTGGGCGATTCCTTTCGCCAGGTACCCGGCCTACCGAAGTTGGGTGATGTCCTTCTCCTTGACGGAGGAGACCATCCACTTGCCTTGGCCTCCGGATCCGGACATGATTGAGTGCTTCCCTGAGGTGGAGAAGATGGGAACTAGGGCACCGGAGCTCGAGAATGGAAGGATAAAGAAGGAGAGAAGGCGTGGGTGAAGAAAGGAAATCCTTATCTCCTTATAAAGGCAATGAATATTGAACGCCTCCCCACTCGCCTAAAAACTCGCCTATTCCCAAGGGTTGTGTAAACGGCACGGTTGGGTTACCCATGCCCGTATTGATGAGAATCCCGCAATAAGGGGACACGATCTCTGCTTTGACAAGATGTGCCAATAGCAACCGCGTCTCGAAACGTGGAGCGGCGGACGAAAAACGGTTCGAAATAATAACCGGGCAGACGTGATGTCATGTTGCAAAAAGTTGTCAGCGGATTGGACTCGTGGAATATTATACTCTCAGCGGTTGTGTGTGGTATGTGTGTTACAGGTTCGGACACGACCATTGCGTCCGAAGACTATCTTGGAGTTCGGAAGGAGGAACCCGCCTTCCAATGCCGAAGACAAATCTGTGCGCCGGATACCTCGTCATTGAAGCCAGGTTTAGGGTCTACTGAGGGAGTCCTGGAGTAAGGGGTCCTCGGGCGTCCACCCTGTTAGCCGTGGGCCGGATTGATGGGTTCCGAAGATACGAAGACCGAAGACTGCACCCGTGTCCGGATAGGACTCTCCTTGGCGTGGAATGCAGGCTTGGGGATCAAAATATGTAGATTCCTTTCTTTGTAACCAACCTGGTGTAACCCTAGATCCCCCGGGTGTCTATATAAACCGAGGGTTTAGTCCGGAGGGAGAGATATACTCATTACCATAGTCATACAGGCTAGACACTTAGGGTTTAGCCATTACGATCTCGTGGTAGATCCACTCTTGTAATACTTGTAACACCCCAAAATTTTGACCTTGTTTTATTAATTAAAATTTTGCCAGGAAATTAAATTTTTATTTTCTGGAGTTATCTTTTTACTTCAGAACCTCTCTTTTCTTTGATATTTTGGAGTTTTGCCCCCAAGTGAAAACTTTCCAAAAATATTATTGGACTTGTATACCCTTTCAAGAAAACATTTCTTTTATCAGTGGATTTGTTTGCATAATTGTGTTTCCTGAGCTTTATTCTTTTAAAATAATTTTTCCTAAATTTGGAGCCTCTTTTGCACTGCAACCATTTGATAAATGCATTTAATATTTTCACCAAAATTTGGGGGTGTCATGTGGTGTTTTTAAATCACCATGATGCAAAAATATCTTTTATTCATGGGAGATTTTAAGCTCTACCCTTAATTTTCAAAACTGGTCCAGTTGGAAAAATTGCACTGCAACCTATTTAAATATTTCTTGAAAACTCCCACCAAAATTTGGGGATGCTAGTAGGAGTATATTATTCAATTTTGTGCAAAAACCCACTGGTGTTCTTTGGAAAATGTGAGCAAAACATCCTCTTTTGCTCTCTGGACCAGATTGGCATTTTCTACTGCAACTCCATTTTATTTTGCTCTAGTGCCCATGAGCTTTTTCCTGCTTGTAGTCCTCCCTACCAACCCTTAAGTACAGGAGAGTGGACCCATTGGAGTATTTTTGGTTCATGCAACAATGCCCTTCACTTTCTGTCCAGAACTGAAGATTTGCAAAACTTGCACTGACAAGTTTCTGTTTTTGCCAAACTAACCTTGCCACCATCACCTACACCTAAAGAGACTAGGATCTGGAGATTTTGGCCACCCCAAGAGTTGCCTAGATGCCCATGGCATTCTGTCGAGCACCTTGTGTTCATGGACAGCTTTGGCATAGTTTTATGTTTGCACTGTGATCACTAGTAGGAAAAGGGGCTTTTACCCCGGTTCATAAGGGCCTTTAGTCCCAATTCAGGAACCGGTACTAAAGGGTCGTTACTAATGCCCTAACCCTTTAGTCCCGGTTCTTACACGAACCGGGACTAAAGGCCGTCCACGTGGCCGGTGCGGGGAGCCCAGGCAGGAGGGCCTTTGGTCCCGGTTGGTGCCACCAACCGGGACCAATAGGCATCCACGCGTCAGCACCTGGCAGGAGCTGAGGTTTTTGTTTTTTTGAAAGGGGGTGGTTTAGGGGTTTTGGGGGGTTAATTTAGGTGTTTCATATATTGTGTTAGCTAGCTAATTAATAGAGAGAAGTGTCCTCTCTTATCTCCGTGCTTGGTCGACGCTACGTACTATATACGTATGGAGAGGAGTAGACACGCTAGCTAGTAATCAACTGAAGGAAACAGAAGATCGTCATGAACATATGCATACAGAGAGAAGTGATATCGACCACCTCTCCTTCTCCGAGATATTGGTCGAACAACAAGTTCTCGTATATCTATCCGACACTACCGGCTACATATATACAATAATTATCTCTTACAATACAATCTCCTAATTATATTGTAGGAACACAGGGTCCACATAGTATTCTCCATTTTCAGCGATCACGTGGTCAAGGAAGAATGCCACCAATTCCTCTTGAATTCCTAGCATACGATCTTCTGCTAGGAGTTGATCCCGCTTCCGAAAAATCTAATTTGAAGAAGGGGGTCAATACATATATATATGAATAAATGAAACTCAACACAAATGATGGTAATAAAATAAAATTGTGAATATTATTGCTTACGCACTTCATATTGTTCTTCAGTGGAGCCCCGCTCACATATGGTAGCGGATGGACTCGCAAACGTAGTATCCACAGTAATTATTCCCGGGTTGCTGCCACAACCACTTTACAAGAAATAGAGGTCAATCAAACTGATAAGCAAGCATGCTAAATGGTATTGATCAAACTAGCGCTTGAATCACTAGGAGATGCGCGGAACATGCTACTATAGTACTTACTTTCGGGTGTCTAAATTGCAGCTGGTTCGGCAGTCCCGGGGCTTTTGAGGTGAATTTTCTCCAAACCCTGCCAGACAAAGAAAACAATTACTTGATATCAGGAAATGAACAAAGTTGCTGATATGGTGGATAATGATCGATATAACTTACTTCTGGAGCATTTGAGTCATGTTCGCATAGTCCTGGGGATCTTTTCGTCTCGAGTCTAAGACGGTTACTACTCCCGGCTCAAGCTTAATCTCTAGGAGAATATAGTGGAAGTTGCGCATGCATGCATAAGTCATCAATTACATTACCATAACCTGGACTAATAAGGGAAACCGAATATGCAGAAGACAGTAACACTTACTTGAAGTTGTAAGGAAAGAGTATTATATCTTTGTTTTGATTTAATACCAACGATTGTAGCTAGTTGGCCTCGGCTTCTTTGGGATGTTTTTCAACCGTATATGCATCTATGAGATTTGTGTTGATGAACCCAATATCACCGATTTGTCTTTTCTTCAATTCGGCGATCTTCAATCTGCATAATATAGTGAGGATAAGTATAAATACATGCAATGAAAGAGCTGACCTATATAGAGAGACTTAATGACAGAAGTAGTACTACTTACAGACAGTAGCAAGTGATCGTTGTTTTATCGAGGGACTTTAGATTGTAAAACTAGAAGAAATCCTCAAATGGAACATTCAGCAGTTCAATTCCAACGAGGTCATGCTCCGGTTTAACTCTCAGCGTCGAAGTACTCATCCCATCAGACTCTCTGCAGGTTTTCATGTACCAATCATGTAGTCTTCGCATCATCGTGCTTAGAGATCTGACATCTTTGACGAGAGGCTTCCCGTAATGGTATTTGTGGTTGTCCACCTCCATGATTTCATAATGTACATTGTCGGGCAGGTAATCTCCAAGATTGCTATAACCGGGCACCATACCCGGATCATTAGCGACGATGTATTTTGACACCTTGAGCGGGGGGCACGATTGGTTCGCTTCTTCGCCGAGCTGGGCAATTTTTTTCCCAGCTCGTCGTTCTTTCATCCTTTTATCACTGACAGTACTTCCCGACCGCTCCGCTTCGGCATATGCCTTTCCAAGAACGCGCTCATAGTTGCCTCTTGGTGGAGACTTTGGTGGTTTTGTTAGGGCAGCCAGAGTACGCTTTGCTTTCACCGGATCTACCTTCTCCTCCGGAGGTGGATGTTTCTTTGCTTTGAACCCTTCAAAGAAGTTCTTCACTTTGGTCGCACGATCTTCGCGTTCTCATCCTCAGTCCTCTCATATGGTAACTTCTCTGGAGTCTTCAGAGAAGGACCGAATCTGTATTGCCTCCCGCCTCTGGCAGCTGTACTGCTAGACGCCGGCAGAGCAGACGGAGCGGCTGCGGCTGTCTTATTTCCTTGCTTACGAGGCGAAGGAGAAGGACTACGACGTGCCGGAATAGCCGCATCGGCGGCGGGTCTCTTCCGCCCTTGCTGACGAGGCGGAGAAGGAGGAGGCTGGCTGCTCTGGTGCGCCAGCGCTGGCGGAGAAGGAGGTAGAGTGCCGCCACGCGCCGGAGAAGGAGGCTGAGTGCCCTGATCACTCGCCGGAGGAGGAGGCGGAGGAGGAGGCGGAGTGCCCTTACTCGCCGGAGCCGTCCAGTTCGGAAGCTTGATGAGCTCCTTCCGCCATAGGCATGGAGTCTTCAGAGCTAAACCCAGCCGAGTCTCCCCTTCACCAGTAGGGTGGTCAAGCTGGAGGTCCTCAAATCCCTCCGTTATTTCATCCACCATCACCCTAGCATATCCTACTGGAATCGGCCGGCAGTGGTAGGTTGCGCCGCGTTCAGTAGGTAAAACAGAGCCAACAGCCGCCTTGACTTTCAAGTTCTGCCATTCCGCCATAAGGTGGCAATGTTGAGACTCCGTGATAGCATCCACGGGGTAGCTAGGAGTAGCCGCATGCTCCAGCTGAGGCAGCTCGGTGGAAGCCACGCTGCTTCTACGCTGAGATGGCGGTGTAGCTTCGGGGGCAGTTTCGGCATATCTATTGCCGTCTCGTTCCTCTAGAACTTGAACCCTTTCGTGCAGACGCTGAATTTGGATCTGCTCCACTTTTTTCCTCCTCTCCTGGGTTTTGTAACCGCCCGAGTCCGGAAAACTAGCCTTCCACGAAACGGAGCCTGGCGTGCCTCGTGTCCGTCCAGGGTGCTCAGGATTCCCGAGGGCCATTGTGAGCTCGTCGTTCTCTCTGTCTGGAACGAACGTCCCTTGCTGCGCTGCATCGATATAGTGCTTAAGCTTCTTGACGGGTATTGCAAGTTGCTCGTCCGTCCAACGACACCTCCCTGATACAGGGTCCAAGGTTCCGCCAGCCCCGAAGAACCAAGTCCGGCAACGGTCTGGCCAGTTCATTGTCTCTGGTTCGATCCCTTTATCAAGCAGATCCCTCTCAGACTTGGCCCACTTAGGCCGGGCTTTGAGGTAGCCACCTGACCCCGTGCGATGGTGAAGCTTCTTCTTCGCAACATTCTGCTTGTTTGTCGCTGACATCTTCTTACTCTTTTCCGATGTCTTGTGGGCCACAAATGCGGGCCAGTGATCTCTGATCTTCTCATACCGGCCGACGAATTCTGGTGTCTCTTCTTTGTCGACAAAAGTTTTCAGCTCATTCTTCCACCTCCTGAATAGGTCTGCCATCTTCTTAAGAGCATGAGACTTGATTAATTGCCCTATAACTGGCTTCTTCGGATCCTCCTCTGGCGGTAGGGTGAAATTTGCCTTCAGCTCAGTCCAAAGATCATCTTTCTGCATATCATTGACATAAGACACCTCAGGGTCTTCCTTCTTAGGCTTATACCATTGGTGGATGCTGATTGGGATCTTGTCCCTAACTAGAACCCCGCACTGAGCAGCAAAAGCATCCTTTGTCCGGAGGGGTTCAATCGGTTGGCCGTCGCGCGCGATTGCTGTGATCTCAAACCTTTCATCCGAGCGCAACTTTCTCTTCGGGCCTCGTCTCTTTACCGCAGTTGTGCTCGATCCGGAGGGCTAGAAAAAAGAAGAAAGACGAGTGTTAATTAATATGTGTACATACCAAAACAATGAATGCATCAATTAGCTAGTCAGCACAGGCTTAACTAATATATTTACCTGGGCGGACTCTGTTCGGTCACCGGAGCCGTCACCACGGGCTCCTTCTTGCACCAGCATTGGGTCACCGGAGCCATCATAATCATGTCTTTCCTCCTCCACTCTTCGATCACCGCAGCCTGCTTCTTCACCCTGTTCTTCCAGACCATCATTGTCATTAAGATACGACAAGATATCACCTCCGGCTAAGATTATGTCCCCCAACACATCTTCTGCTTGCTCATCTCGTCCGTGCTCCATTGTTTCTGCAAATATTACAACATGGCAATTATTACACAAACATGACAGCAGGTGGATATATTAGTGCAAACGTAGACCTAGCTTATTCCGGGTTTGGGGTGGCCTAGGCAACGCTTCAAGGGTAGGGGCGCGGTGGGAGGGGGTAGGAGACCGACATCGTTTTTTTTCTAGGGTTTGGGTGTCCTCGAGAGTTTTGGTCGAGCGAGAGGGCCGGGGGGTGCTCCCGTGGTATAAGTTATCACGGTCGAGAGGGGGTATACATATCGACCGTCCATCATGTCGAAGTTATCTGGGAGGGAGTTATATATATCGACAACGACGACATACATACACGGGAAAATAATGTTATCGGGGAGGGGGTATATATCGACCCCCCCACGTGTTGAAGTTATCGGGAGGGGATTTTATATCGACAACGATGACATACATACACGGGAAAATAATGTTATCGAGGAGGGGGTATATCGACCCCCCCTCGTGTTGATGTTATCCCCCCTCGTGTTGAAGTTATCGGGATGGGGTAATATCGACAACGACAACATACATACACGGGAAAATAATGTTATCGGGGAGGGGGTATATCGACCCCCCCACGTGTTGAAGTTATCAGGAGGGGGTTATATCGACAACGACGACATATATACACGGGAAAATAATGTTATCGGGGAGGGGGTATATCGACCCCCCCCTCGTGTTGAAGTTATCCCCCCTCGTGTTGAAGTTATCCGGAGGGGTATATATCGACGACGACAGACCCGATAAAACATAAGAAAACGAAGAAGAAATAAAAAGAGGAGAGAAGAAGAAAGGAATAGAGGAGAGGATTGAAGAAAAAAGAAGAAAAAAAAGAAGAAGAAAAAAGAGGAGAAGAAGAAAGGAATAGAGGAGAAGAAGAAAAAATAGAATATTTTCCTCTTCTTATTTATATCTCCTCTTCTTCCTCTCCTCTTCTTCTTTCTTTCCTCTTCTTATTTTCTTCTTTCCTATCCTTATTTTTCTTCTTCTTCCCTTCCTAGCTAGATATATAAAACTTTTCTAAAATTGTAACTTTTGCATATATAAAACTTTTCCATGTGGATCATCATTTCTCATATATATCGAATATATATCCATTGTCATATATAAAAACTTTCTATATATGAACAAAAAACTTTCTATGAACAAAAAAACATTTTTGACATATATATTCATACATTTTGAACATCTACATACATACATTTTTTTTTGTTCACATATACATGATAGCCACATACACATATACATCACATATGAACAAAAAAATAAACTAATAAAAATAAAAAAACAGAGCCGGGGCGGCGGCTCTCACAGCGGGGGCGGCTAGGACGATGGCGACGGCGGGGGCGGGGGCGGCGAGGGCGCCGGCGCGCGGGGCCGGGACGGGGCGGGGGCGGCGAGGGCGCCGGCGAGCACGCGCGGGCCGGGCAGGGGGGCTCTGGGCGCCGAGGCGGCGCGCGCGAGCAGGGGAGCACGAGGCGGGGCGGCGCGTGGGGGCAGGGCGACGGCGACGAGCACCGGGCGGCGACCCGTCGAGGCAAGGGCGCGGGGCGACGGCGATGAGGAGCGGGCGGCGACGGCGAGCACGGGCAGTCTGGCGGCGTCGGGGGCAACTGGCGAGGTATGTCGAAAATTTCCTAAGTGTGGACTTATATAGAAAAGCCTTTAGTCCCGGTTCGTGGCACCAACCGGGACTAAAGGTGGGCATTAGTCCCGGTTGGTGCCACCAACCGGGACCAAAGGCCTCTTTTCAGCAGCCCAAAGTGCGGGAAGCGGCGGCCTTTGGTCCCGGTTGGTGGCACCAACCGGGACTAAAGGGGGGGCATTGGTCCCGGTTGGTGCCACCAACCGGGACCAAAGGCCTTGCGCTGCCTGCGGCCAAAAGTTTAGTCCCACCTCGCTAGTTGAGAGGGGCTCGGAGTGGTTTATAAGCCCCACTGCGGCTGCCCTCTCGAGCTCCTCTCAAATGCAGGCTTACGGGCCTAATGTCACACTGTGTTGTCTCTTGGCCTATTGGGCCTTCTGCGGGCTTGAATCCTGGCCCAGGTTGGGTTTCTAGTCGTATTCAGGCCGTGGTAGCCCAATAGGTGGCAGTTTTTTAAATTTTTTTCCAGTTTTTTGGTTCTGTTTTTTGCATTATTTATTTTCTTTTGTTTTTTGCTTTATTTTTTAATTCTTTTTGCTTTTAGGTCAGCAAAATTATAAACTGTCTGTTAGTGCCATTAGTTTTAGAAAAAATATAAACTTTCTATTAGTGCCATTAGTTCTTTATGAAAATTCTTTTTGCTGTATTTAGTTTTTTTGTTTTCTTTTTTGCTATATTTATTTTGTTTTGTTTCTACTTACAACAAAAAACTTATTTATTTTATTTTATTTTGTTTCAAATTACTTATTTATTTTACTTTATGATAATTCTTTCTGCTATTAAAGTTTCTATCAAAAAAAGTTCTTTATGAAAATTCTTTTTGCTTTTAATGATTAAAAATAAAAAAGAGGTGCAATGCGCGTTGATTTGCTTCAAGCCTTTCGGAATAGTGTAGACTGCACTACACATAGCTCGATGCAGTCTACCTTATTCCTCAAGGCTTGAAGCTAAGCAACGTGAGCATTGCGCCTCTTCTTCATCGTCTCTGCACTCAGGGCTTATAAACCGCTCCTAGTGCCTCTCAGCTAGCGAGGTGGGACTAAAAAACTGCTTAGCTAGTAAGAAACTCTAGTATCGGTTCGTGCCACGAACAGGTACTAAAGGTGCTCGTGGGGCCACAACCTCATTAGTACCGGTTCGTGGCACCAACAGGGACCAAAGGGTGGAATTGGTCCCGGTTCGTGCCACCAACCGGGACCAATGGCCTTGCACAGCGGCGTGGTGGTGAGTTTAGTCCCACCTCGCTAGCTAAGAGAGAGCCGAACCTGTTTATAAGGTGCGGTGAGCCTGAGCTGTCGAGCTCCTCTCTAAAGCAGGCTTACGGGCCTAACCTCTCTGCACTCAGGGCTTATAAAGCATTTCAAATGAACTCTGAAAAGGTTGAAAGTTGGCATGGTATCATCATTTCATCCACATAGCATGTGCAAGAAAGTTGAGAGGGTTACGGCAAAAACTAGATGCACTTCTTGTACAAAACGGACAATGGTATCATACTCGTCTATTACAAAGTTGGCATGGTATCATCATAATAGTTGCGGGAGAAAGTCTTCACTTTTTCTTCGCTTGTGTCATTTGCTTATTGCGCCGTAACCATGGATAATCTTCATCGTTTATGAGGATGCTTGGGTCAGCCTTGACTTTGAAGGGAGGAATTTCATGAAACTTTTCATAATATTCAGACATGTCTATCTTGCCCTCCACTCCCACAATGTCCCTTTTTCCTGAAAGAACTATGTGCCGCTTTGGCTCATCGTATGATGTATTCGCTTCCTTATCTTTTCTTTTCCTCGGTCTGGTAGACATGTCCTTCACATAGATAACCTGTGCCACATCATTGGCTAGGACGAACGGTTCGTCAGTGTACCCAAGATTGTTCAGATCCACTGTTGTCATTCCGTACTGTGGGTCTACCTGTACCCCGCCTCCTGACAGATTGACCCATTTGCACTTAAACAAAGGGACCTTAAAATCATGTCCGTAGTAAAGTTCCCATATGTCCATTATGTAACCATAATATGTGTCCTTTCCCCTCTCGGTTGCTGCATCAAAGCGGACACCGCTGTTTTGGTTGGTGCTCTTTTGATCTTGGGCGATCGTGTAAAATGTATTCCCATTTATCTCGTATCCTTTGTAAGTCAATACAGTCGAAGATGGTCCCCTGGACAACGAGTACAACTCATCACAAACAGTGGTGTCACCTCTGAGACGTGTTTCCAACCAACTGCTGAAAGTCCTGATGTGTTCACATGTAATCCAGTCGTCACACTGCTCCGGGTGTTTGGAGCGCAGACTGTTCTTGTGTTCATCGACATACGGGGTCACCAAGGTAGAGTTCTGTAGAACTGTGTAGTGTGCTTCAGACCAAGAATATCCGTCCCTGCATATTATTGAGTCCCCCCTCCAAGCGTGCCTTTTCCAGTCAGTCTCCCCTCATACCGCGATTTAGGGAGACCTATCTTCTTAAGGCCAGGAATGAAGTCAACACAAAACCCAATGACATCCTCTGTTTGATGGCCCATGGAGATGCTTCCTTCTGTCCTAGCGCGGTTACGGACATATTTCTTTAGGACTCCCATGAACCTCTCAAAGGGGAACATATTGTGTAGAAATACGGGCCCCAGAATGACAATCTCGTCGACTAGATGAACTAGGACGTGCGTCATGATATTGAAGAAGGATGGTGGGAACACCAGCTCGAAACTGACAAGACATTGCGCCACATCACTCCTTAGCCTTGGTATGATTTCTGGATCGATCACCTTCTGAGAGATTGCATTGAGGAATGCACATAGCTTCACAATTGTAGAAGCCCCCTCAATGCAACCGGAAGCAGTTGCGTCATAATCACGTGGCAGTCATGAGACTTTAGGTTCTGGAACTTTTTCTGTGGCATATTTATTATTCCCTTTATATTCGACGAGAAGCCAGTCGGGACCTTCATACTGAGCAGGCATTCAAACAAGATTTCTTTCTCTTCTTTCGTAAGAGCATAGCTGGCAGGACCTTCATATTGCTTCGGAGGCATGCCGTCTTTTTCATGCAAACGTTGCAGGTCCTCCCGTGCCTCAGGTGTATCTTTTGTCTTCCCATACACGCCCAAGAAGCCTAGCAGGTTCACGCAAAGGTTCTTCATCACGTGCATCACGTCGATTGAAGAGCGGACCTCTAGCTCTTTCCAGTAGGGTAGGTCCCAAAATATAGATTTCTTCTTCCACATGGGTGCGTGTCCCTCAGCGTCATTCAGAACAGCTAGTCCGCCGGGACACTTTCCAAAGATTACGTGTAAATCATTGACCATAGCAAGTACGTGATCACCGGTACGCATGGCGGGCTTCTTCCGGTGATCTGCCTCGCCTTTGAAATGCTTGCCTTTCTTTCGACATTGATGGTTGGTCGGAAGAAATCGACGATGGCCTAGGTACACATTCTTCCTGCTTTTGTCCAGGTATATACTTTCAGTGTCATCTAAACAGTGCGTGCATGCGTGGTATCCCTTGTTTGTCTGTCCTAAAAGGTTACTGAGAGCGGGCCAATCGTTGATGGTTACAAACAGCAACGCGTGCAGGTTAAATTCCTCCTGTTTGTGCTCATCCCACGTACATACACCGTTTCCATTCCACAGCTGTAAAATTTCTTCAACTAATGGCCTTAGGTACACATCAATGTCGTTGCCGGGTTGCTTAGGGCCTTGGATGAGAACTGGCATCATAATGAACTTCCGCTTCATGCACATCCAAGGAGGAAGGTTATACATACATAGAGTCACGGGCCAGGTGCTGTGATTGCTGCTCTGCTCCCCGAAAGGATTAATGCCATCCGCGCTTAAACCAAACCATACGTTCCTTGGGTCAGCTACAAACTCAGCCCAGTACTTTCTCTCGATTTTTCTCCACTGCGACCCGTCAGCGGGTGCTCTCAAATTCCCGTCTTTCTTACGATCCTCACTGTGCCATCGCATCAACTTGGCATGCTCTTCGTTTCTGAACAGACGTTTCAACCGTGGTATTATAGGAGCATACCACATCACCTTTGCAGGAACCCTCTTCCTGGGGGGCTCGCCGTCAACATCACCAGGGTCATCTCGTCTGATCTTATACCGCAATGCACCGCATACCGGGCATGTGTTCAGATCCTTGTACGCACCGCGGTAGAGGATGCAGTCATTAGGGCATGCATGTATCTTCTGCACCTCCAATCCTAGAGGGCATACGACCTTCTTTGCTGCGTATGTACTGTCGGGCAATTCGTTATCCTTTGGAAGCTTCTTCTTCAATATTTTCAATAGCTTCTCAAATCCTTTGTCAGGCACAGCATTCTCTGCCTTCCACTGCAGCAATTCCAATACGGTACCGAGCTTTGTGTTGCCATCTTCGCTATTGGGGTACAACCCTTTTTTGTGATCCTCTAACATGCGATCGAACTTCAGCTTCTCCTTTTGACTTTCGCATTGCCTCCTTGCATCGACTATGACCCGGCGGAGATCATCATCATCGGGCACTGGTTCCTCTTGATCTTCAGCAGCTTCCCCCCTTGCAGCATCATTGGGCACATCGTCTGGTTCCTCTTGATCTTCAGCAGCTTCCCCCGTTGCAGCATCACCATATTCAGGGGCACATAGTTGTCATCGTCCTCTTCTTCTTCGCCGTCTTCCATCATAACCCCCTTTTCTCCGTGCCTCGTCCAAACATTATAGTGTGGCATGAAACCCTTGTAAAGCAGGTGGGCGTGAAGGATTTTCCGGTCAGAGTAAGACTTCGTATTCCCACATATAGGGCATGGACAACACATAAAACCATTCTGCTTGTTTGCCTTAGCCACTTCAAGAAAATCATGCACGCCCTTAATGTACTCGGAGGTGTGTCTGTCACCGTACATCCATTGCCGGTTCATCTGCGTGCATTATATATAATTAAGTGTGTCAAAAACCATTACAGAACATCATGAATAGATAATTAAGTGACCAAATTAATAGAAGTTCATCATCACATTAGAACCAAAGTACATACATAGTTCTCATCTAACAACATATATATAGCTCTCCAGAGCATCTAATTAATTAAACCATACATTGAAACTATGTAAAACATTTCAATGCGAAAACAAATGCGATCATAATCGCAACCAAGGTAACAATTGATCCAACGGCATAATGATACCAAGCCTCAGTATGAATGGCATATTTTCTAATCTTTCTAATCTTCAAGCGCATTGCATCCATCTTGATCTTGTGATCATCGACGACATCCGCAACATGCAACTCCAATATCATCTTCTCCTCCTCAATTTTTTTATTTTTTCCTTCAAGTAATTGTTTTCTTCTTCAACTAAATTTAACCTCTCGACAATAGGGTCGGTTAGAATTTCCGGTTCAACCACCTCCTAGATAAATAAAATCTATGTCACGCTGGTCGGTATATTTGTCATAAACAATAAATGAATCAAATAGTTATAAAAAGATAATATATACCACATCCGAATCATAGACAGGACGAGGGCCGACGGGGGCGGATACCAAAACCATCGCACTATGTAATAAGAAGGAATAAAATAGTAAGAAAATTAGACAAGTATCTATCTAAAGTAAGATTTTTTTTCTTTCAAAAGAAGATAAGAACAAGAGGCTCACCACGGTGGTGCCGGCGACGAGATCGGCGCGGGCGGTCGACGGCGGTGAAGACGGGAATGGGACGTGACGGGCCGCTAAACCTAGACAAATATTGAGGAAAATGGAGCTTTGAGGTCGAGCTTCGAGAGGAGAAAGCTTAACTAGTGTGGCTCAGGCATTTCATCGAACACCTCATGTGCATAGGAGGTGAGCTAGAGCACCACAAAGCCCTCCCCTCGCCGGCCAGAGAAAAACATAGCACTGGAGAGCTCTGCTCGCGGGCGACGGGTATATATAGGCACCTCATTGGTCCCGGCTCGTGGCATGAACCGGTACTAAATCCGGGCCTTCTGTCCCGGTTCATGCCAAGTACCGGGACCAATGGTTGTGGGCCAGGAGCGAGGACCATTAGTCCCGGTTCGTGGCTCGAACCGGGACCAATGGTTCCATACGAACCAGGACCAATGCCCACGAGGCCCCGGCCGGCCCCCTGGGCTCACGAACTGGGACGAATGCCCCCATGGGTCCCGGTTCGTGACTGAACCGGGACTAATGGGCTTGCCATGCCCGAACGAAAGCCCTGTTTTCTACTAGTGTGAGTCGGCCGTAGATCGAGTCTTGTTCCAGTAACCCCCATACTTGTTTCTTACTACCACTTGTCCCTGCCGCAGGTAGGGTACGGTTCAGTAAGTTGTCAACCCCTCCAAGCACACACCATACAGAGAGGCCATGGTGGAAGATACCGGAGGCATCTGGTAGGCATGCCACCTGGTCCGGGGGCATGGGTGTTTCCGGTTGTAGCCGAGGGGAGTGGCTTCCCTAGTTTCCACGCGTTATAAATTTTGTGATCCCATGCTAATCGAGGTTGTAGCCTCCCCACTTAGAGTTTTTCTTGATAGGTGTCGTGGGTGATTCCAGACACCGATAACTTAGGCTGGTGTGTGCGGTCAGGTGTGTTTTCAATTAAAAGACCGTAGACGGAATTAGTCTCGCTGGACTAAAGAAATCCGTTACCCGTGGGTAAAGAGTACACCCTCTGCAGAGGTTAAACTTATTCGTATAGCCGTGTCCATGGGTAAGGAATACAGTCTGAGATGTGTCTAGTGTCGGTCTTAGGAGGAGAAAAACTGTTAAACCAGAACTTGGATCATGACTTGTGACTTGTGATGATTATGGTTATTATTATTATGGACTAACCATTTACATTATTTGAATTATTGAGTATCCCTGGGACGGTTCTACCTCTTGGATATTCACTGTGATTATTCTTATATAAGCCCTTTATGTGGTGTCGCTCAGACGCCCGACTGCGGCAGGCTTGTTATTTATTTATTTATTCTATAAGCCCTTTATGTGGTGTCGCTCAGACGCCCAACTGTGGCATGCTTGTTATTTAAATTATTTATAAGCCCTTTATGTGGTGTCGCTCAGACGCCCGACTGTGGCATGCTTGTTATTTCTATTATTTATAAGCCCTTTATGTGGTGTCGCATAGACGCCCGACTGTGGCATGCTTGTTATTTCTTTTATTTATAAGCCCTTTATGTGGTGTCGCTCAGACGCCCGACTGAGGCATGATTTATCTTATTATCCTTTCGAGGCGTCGCTTCAGACACTCGATCGGTGCATTTTATTTCTACTCCCGTATTGCGTATTCATATTTTATATGAACAACGTGCATCATGAATTTTGTGTATTTCGTGACTGACGTTATGATCATAAAATATTTCGGAGCATGATTATCCCTTGTTATATTATACCCGTGTTCAAAATGTTTGCGAGTACATTCAAAAGTACTCACTGGCTTGTCCCTGGCTATTGTCTTGGCCAGATTTCTTGCTTGGAGAGGAGCGTTGCGATGACAGCCCCAGAACCTAAGCAACAGTGATAGAAGCCTCGTGAAGATAGGAGTTATCCTGGTCAGCTGTTCCTGTGGGAAATGGAGTCCCATAGACGCAGATGAACCACAAACCGCTTCCGCCTTCAACAACTAGAAACCAATTGTTGTACTCAGAGGCCACAATGGTCTTGTACTACATAATTTGTACTATGCTTGGAATTTCTATATCAAGTTGGTGCCTCATCAGCTAACAGTAATCCTGGGGCTGGTGAGCACAAGGGCCATTTTCTGGGAAATTAATATCCCGAAAATCCGGTCCTGACAATACTCATATTCATCAAGATCAATCAAGCAGGAAGTAGGGTACTACCTCCATAGAGAGGGCCCGAACCTGGGTAAACATTGTGTCCCCTGTCTCCTGTTACCATCGACCTCAGACGCACAGTTCGGGACCCCCTACCCGAGATCCACCAGTTTTGACACCGACAGCTGTCCTCCAAATGCTTGGTGCGCTGCTAAGCGAGGCTTTCCAGCTCATTATCCTTGGCACGGAGGGCGTCGACCAGAGCCTGTTCGCGAATGGCAAGATCCTTGACCTTGGCTTTGAGCTGCGTTTCATGCGCCATTAGCTTGACATCACGGGTACTTGCCCTCTCTGCAGCGGTCGCTATCTTTTCCTCCTGATCCTGAGTTCGCAGGATCATGCATTATACCAAGAGCACAGTTCTTCTGCCTTGTCCTTTAGTTGCTGGATGATTACATCCTAGGCCCTGTGCTCTTCTTGGACTACCTGCCGCTTCTGGCCGTATCTCTCCTATACTTCCTTGAGTCCGATAGCCACCGTCTCCAGAAAGTCCAAGTCCTTGGAGCTGTCACCGGGATCAGTCACTTCTTTGGCCCTTTGGGTCAGGGGGCAGTATGCGACTGATTTCCTCATCAAAGTTCACCCCGGAAAGGGCTGACAAGCTGGGGGCTGTCGGAGTAGGATGAGCCACAATCATCGCAGGCTACTAGCGGGGGGGGCCCTCATGTTTGAAGCATCACTTTGAAGAGGCGCTTTTTCCTCAACTTCCATGATGGGGCCAATCGTGTTGTCGGGGATTTCCTCTTCTCCCTCTGGTGTTTCTTGGACATCCTTGGGGGCCTCGACATGACCTTCAGTGGCAATCTTGAGGGCCTCCGCAGTAGCATCCTTCCCTATGCCAGCCACCTCCTCCAAAAGCTCCTTCTCTTAAAGCACGGGAGCTACAAGGGAATGGAGACAAGGATAGTATGAGGATCAGAAACTAGAACCAAGGGTCAAGAAAGCAGAAAGTTCTTGATGTGGGTTCAAAGGCGAATGGGTTACCTGTCGACGGCTTGTGAGAAGAAACTTCTCCTTCCCCAACAGTATCTGTTGCTCGCAAGCGTCTGGCGTCCTCTTCCTCCATGGGGATGGCCTCAACATGGACAGACCCGACAGAAGGAGCGCTTGCCGGAGATCCTCCTCCTTGGGTGTCGCTTGCAGAAGGGGCTGAAGTGGTCACCGCTTGCTGCCAATTTTCCCTTTGTTGGCTCCCGCCAGCTTCCTTGGCGAGCGACAGAACAGAAACTTCAGCGTGACCTCCAGCGTACGTGGTCTGACCCATGAATTCATGCAAAGGACTGGCCCAGGTGCTGGGTACGGGGTCATCCCCGGCATCCCTTGCCGGTTCAGCACCTAACACCGATCCCAACTCCTTGGTCGTCTTGGCCCGCTTGGCCCGTTGAGCCAGAGTCCCTTCACCCCTGTCAAGGCCAACATCACAAGATCAACTAAAAATCAAAAGGAAAGCGATTGGAATCAAGAAAAGAAAATGATCGTCCTCACTCTGGGTTGTCGAGCATGGCATCCATCTCATATACCAAGGACAGGGGTGATTCCCTGGCCCTCTTGAGTGGTGGTGGGGTCATGCTCGTTGCTAGAACTGGACTTGATGGCGGCATGGGGTCAACACCCTTCACCACCCGTAACCGGGAAGGCGGAGTCGGAGCCGGAACTAGGTGGGCCGAGTGGCGGCACACAATGTCCTCCTTGCTGCTCCTATTCGTCATCTTCTTCACCTTGGGCCCGGCCCGTGACGAAGACGGTACCACTGGTTCTCAGCTCCCCCTCTTGCGAAGCCGACGCTTCTGCTTTGGGGATTGGGGCCTGCTTCAAGTCCCTCCTCTTTTTTCAAGCTCTTTGGCCCCCTCGCCCCTGGCAGCTTCTGCCCTGGCAGCACCTGTCCTAGCAGCTTCTGCTTCGGTGAACTCGGCCCCGGCAGCATGTGCTCCGAAAGTTCCTGTCCTGGCAGCCGCTGCCCCTAACGCCTCAAGCTCGGCAATTTCTTCATCAACACGCTCCTCCTCTGAGGAGTTTCCTTCATCATCATCACCAGTTGCCACGGCAGCCTTGAGCCTTTGGGCTTCCTCAAGCCTGCTGCGGATGTACTTGTTCTCCTCCTCAGTGGTGCCCTTGGTGAGGTCCGTCTCCTTCCCGGTGGCTCTCTCCTGTAAGCTAGAGGCCCAGTTCATCTCATCCTCCAAGCTGGGTAGCGACCAGTCTGCCTTGACTCCATTGGCATTGTAGTCTAGCATACACTTGAGGATTTGGTACAATGTAGAGTTGATGTGCAATGGAACAATCCTTGCCGGCAAGTGGAAGGTGCCAGCCTTGTGGGAGAGTTGCTCGCACAGCCAGGCATGACCCATGACTGTCTGATTGTTGGCAATGCCAGGATACATCCACATCTAGTCCGCGGCGTTCTTGTACTCCCAAGCGAAGCGATCCCGTTGCTGCAGTGGAGCAATGTGATGCCGGAGGAAATCAGCCCCCACATGCTCAATGGTGAGCCCTACAACCTTGAGGCGGGCAACCCTATTCAATGTTGTGCGAAGTCTCTCGTCAGTTTCACGCGGGTCGCTCCAATCCTTGCTACGCACCACGCATTTGGTCCGCGGCAAGCAAAACAAAGGGGCTTCTGGGTCCTTGATCCAACACCAATCCCCTCTCCACTCCTCCCACTTACCGTGTAGTTGGCCTCCGAGGTAATCCCCATATTCTCTCTTCCCCCGTGGAATCCATGGTATGTTTCCCGAAAGGGATTTATCCTCGATGTGGGGGATGTAGAAATGGCAGAACAGATCCACATTGGGGGCAACTTCGATAAAATTTTCGCAGAAATGGGCAAACACCGCCATGCACGTCATTACATTGGGCGTGAAATCAAGCAAGCGAAATCCAAAAGCATGCATCATGGCGCTGAAGAAATCAAAGAAAGCGGGAGAAAGTGTGCAATAAAAATAGGCACAGAAAAATGGATATGAGTCATTCGGAACCTTGGATCCATCAGGGATGACAAATGGCTCTCCATGGCCCTTGGTTCACCTCCCTCACATATAGGTATATCTTTGCCGTCCGGGGACAGCAAGTCGCCGGCGAGGCAGGCGGCTAGGGGCGAGTAGAGATCGAAAGCGTGCAACAGAACAGAGGGGAATCGGGGCCTGGGACGACCCAAAATCCTAGGGTGGGCCGGCCCACCGTGGGCACCCTGTAGAGATACACACCTGAGCGGCGAACATGCATTTTCAAAACTAATTTAGGAACATTTAGCTGACCAATTAAACGAATCTGTTTTAATAATATCAGATTCGTATTTGAACAACTAAGCTTGTTTAGCTTGATGGGTCGAGCAGTGCTATTATGACACGAAGCACGTATTCTGATCGTATAATGATCATATAAGGGGGAAACCGGAGAAATGATATTTAGCAGCCATTGTTTGCTTCGAACTAAGAACTAACTTCTAAGAGCTGAAAAGAAAGTAGAGTAACCAAGTTAAGATCTATTTTCTGGTTGAGATCAAAAAATTGAGGAGATATGAAGTACCACCTCTCTTGTGGTGCCGTGTAGGCATCGAGGGTGCTATGGCTGTCGGTGGTGTTGAAGCAGATCTGCGACGGTAGACGGGTGCATCGGGGGATAAGTCCCGTTGCGTTGGAAGAGAAGGTCGTGTGAGAGGCCCCGACAAAGAGGATGACGACACCGATGAAGCGAGAGGACGTGATGCAAGGCTCTTGGTCCGTCGCCGTGGATGAGAAACGTCCATCTCTAGCAGTGGACGACGCGGTCTTGGTAGGCGCTCCGGCATGATGGAGGACAGTGGCGATGGATGTGGTGGAGGACGGCAGCGATGGATGTGGTGGAGGACGGCGGCGATGGATGGGTTGGCGGATGGAGGCTGGTGTGGGGATGGTGTTCTAGTGCGGACGGTGTATGAATGGCCAAATGGAGGGAGAGGTACGGGGAACCATGTTTTTGGGACGCGCCTGTCTGAAATATGGGAAAGTTACGAACTTAGCCCCCGTTTAAAATTTAGACGTCTCGTCGGTTGGGGATACGACGGTAATCTCGCATCTCGCCAATATTTGCCCAGAGCGGATTCGGGCGAGGGGAGGGTGGTTGGCGCCCATGGTTGGCACCCACGGTGTATGAACGAGGCTGACAGGTAGGGCGGTTGTGTCACGTCTGAGTGAAGTTACAAACCTGCCCTGATTTCGGCCGGTCGAGTTTGTTTTGCCACCCACCGTGTATGAATGGGCACTGCTAGGGAAAAGCTTATACACAGGATCTTACCAGCAGCGAGTTTTAAAATAAGGCGATGCTGCAATGTAGCAGTAGCGCGCTCCGACAGTACTTGCTGCTGAAATAGACGTAGCAGCAGCGCGCCTCCTCTAAGCCGCGCTACTGCTATAATTCCCACGACCCCGCCGCGAATCTAGTTCTAGCAGCGCGTTTATTCGGACCGCGCTACTGCTAGGTAGTTTAGCAGTAGCGCCTTTGCCTTTAGAGCGCTACTGCTAAAACTAGCTATCTTCAACCCCCCACGCTCTCCTATCCGATCCACACTCACACTCACACTCACTCCCCCTCAACCCCCCCCCCCCCCCCCCCCGCGCGCCGGTCCTCCCCCGCCGGCCGCCGTCGCCCCCGCCAGCCGCTGTCACCTACCCCTCTTCCCTCTGTGCCGCCGTCAACTCCTCCTCCTCGCTGGACTCGGTACCTCCCTCCTCCTCCGTCCTCCCTCGACTCGCCACCGGCCGGCCCCTCCTCGCTTCGCCTTCCTCCTCCGTCCTACTCTCTTCTCCCTCCTCGAGTCGCCCCTCCTTATCCCTCCTCCCTGCTACATTTTGATTTAGTAGGCTAGTTCATATGCAACATTTTGATTTAGTTGATATGATTTAGTTGATTTAGTAGGCTAGTTGATTTAGTTGATTTAGAACATTTTGATTTAGTTGATTTAGTAGGCTAGTTGATTTAGAACATTTTGATTTAGTTGATTTAGTAGGCTAGTTGATTTAGTAGATTCAGTAGGCTAGTTGATTTAGTTGATTTAGAACATTTTGATTTAGTTGATTTAGTATGCTAGTGGATTTAGTAGGTTGATTTAGTATGCACCATTTTATTGTTATTTTTTCTGTACATGGATAGGTAGATGCTTTTGTTTTTTTGTAATAAGTTATTTTTTGGCAAAATGTAGGTGCCAATTTAGTTAAATTTGCCACTTGTTTTTTCAATCAATTATCTTAGGCAATAGGGGCCAAAATAGATGAAATGTCTTGGTAGGTGCTACCCTTATTTGGTACCCTTATAATTGTCCATAAAATTGCTTCTCGCGGAAGAACCAAAAATATCACATGCTACTGTTTTTCTTTCCTGTGAAGTGGATCGTTAATCCTTTGCTCATATTGCTTTAGGAAAATGGCGCCGCCACCACCACCACTATGTCGACTGTGCAAGTCAAGGTGCTCCAGCAGCCTTGCAACTAGCAAGCTGTTCCGCATCTATTTCCAGCCGAGTTTTCGTCATGCGGCAGTAAGAAATTAGATGAAATGTAACAACTATTTTATTTTTAGTGTTGGCATTACTGCATTGTGTCATTTTGCTTTTTTTACACAGATCGTCCCATGCAATGTGAGGTTGAAATTCAACAAGCTGACATGAGACACTATGACATTTGTGTCTCCTGGGGGGCCGTACACTATGGAGGTCGAGAGAGGACGCAATATGTCGCAGATTGGAGGAGATGGATGGGCCCGTTTCCTCGCCCACATGCGTCTTACTGGTGGTGAGTTGATCAGCTTCTCCTTTAGAGCAGAAAGACCCAAGCTGGCTATCATTTATCTCAACCTGGTGGAAGATGATGAAGATGACGAAGATGATGAAGATAATGAGGACCCACTCGATGAAGATGATGAGAACCCACTTCATGAAGCCATCATAGCTCAAAGAATGAGGCTGAGCGAGGAGGAGGTGTGCAACCTATGGGACATAATTCCGCCACGTGATGACTTTGTCGGGGTGCCATTCGTGACCCGCCTGACAAGTATCATGGTCGATCGGCATGAAATGGTATGTTATACTGACTGTAGTAATTTGATAATATACTAGGAAATGTGCCCGTGCGTTGCTACGGGAGAAACAAATTCTCGCACACCCTTAGCAACCCATTCTATGATTGTGCAATTTTCTCCTCTGTGTCACCATTGCTGATGGTACTTATATTGTCCATCTATTCACGATGAATGTGATCAATCTAAAGTGATGTGCTTGTCATCATACTATGGCATAATGCTCGTGCGTCGCTGCTACCTCTTGAGCACTGCGTTGGTTTTCCCATAAAGAGGAAAGGGTGATGCAGCAAAGTAGCGTAAGTATTTCCCTCAGTTTTTGAGAACCAAGGTATCAATACAGTAGGAGGCTACGCACGAGTCCCTCGTACCTACACAAAAGAATAAATCCTCGCAACCAACGCGATAAGGGGTTGTCAATCCCTTCACGATCACTTACGAGAGTGAGATCTGATAGATATGATAGGATAATATTTTTGGTATTTTTATGATAAGATGCAAAGTAAAATAAAAGCAAAGTAAAAAAGCAAAGGAAATAAATAAGTGTTGGAAGATTAATATGATGAAGATAGACCCGGGGGCCATAGGTTCCACTAGTGGCTTCGCTCGAGAGCATAAGTATTTTATGGTGGGTGAACGAATTACTGTTGAGCAATTGACAGAATTGAGCATAGTTATGAGAGTATCTAGGTATGATCATGTATATAGGCATCACGTCCGATACAAGTAGACCGACTCCTGCCTGCATCTACTACTATTACTCCACTCATCGACCGCTATCCAGCATGCATCTAGAGTATTAAGTTCATGAAAACAGAGTAACGCCTTAAGCAAGATGACATGATGTAGAGGGATAAATTCATGCAATATGATAAAAACCCCATCTTGTTATCCTCGATGGCAACAATACAATACGTGCCTTGCTACCCCTACTGTCACTGGGAAAGGACAACGCAAGATTGTACCCAAAGCTAAGCACCTCTCCCATTGCAAGAAAGATCAATCTAGTAGGCCAAACCAAACTGACAATTCGAAGAGACTTGCAAAGATAACCAATCATACATAAAAGAATTCAGAGAAGATTCAAATATTTGTTCATAGATAATCTTGACCATAAACCCACAATTCATCAGTCTCAACAAACACACCGCAAAAAGAAGATTACATCGAATATATCTCCACGAGAGAGGGGGAGAACATTGTATTGAGATCCAAAAAGAGAGAAGAAGCCATCTAGCTACTAACTATGGACCCGAAGGTCTGAAGTAAACTACTCACACTTCATCGGAGAGGCTACGGTGTTGATGTAGAAGCCCTCCGTGATGGATGCCCCCTCCGACGGAGCTCCGGAACAGGCCCCAAGATGGGATCTTTTGGGTACAGAAGGTTGCGGCGGTGGAATTAGGTTTTTGGCTCCTGTTCTGATCGTTTTGGGGGTACGTAGGTATATATAGGAGGAAGGAGTACGTCGGTGGAGCAACAGGGGGCCCATGAGGGTGGAGGGCGCGCCTGGGGGGTAGGCGCGCCCCCTACCTCGTGGCCTCCTGGAAGCTTCTCTTATGTAGGGTCCAAGTCTCCTGGATCTTGTTCATTCCAAAAATCACGCTCCCGAAGGTTTCATTCCTTTTGGACTCCGTTTGATATTCTTTTTCTGCGAAACGCTGAAATAGGCAAAAAACAGCAATTCTGGGCTGGGCCTCCGGTTAATAGGTTAGTCCCAAAAATAATATAAAAGTGAATAATAAAGCCCAATAATGTCCAAAACAGAAGATAATATAGCATGGAGCAATCAAAAATTATAGATACGTTGGAGACGTATCAAGCATCCCCAAGCTTAATTCCTGCTCGTCCTCGAGTAGGTAAATGATAAAAACAGAATTTTTGATGCGGAGTGCTACTAGGCATAATTTCAATGTAATTCTTCTTAATTGTGTTATGAATATTCAGATCCGAAAGATTCAAGATAAAAGTTCATATTGACATAAAAATAATAATACTTCAAGCATACTAACTAAGCAATTATGTCTTCTCAAAATAACATAGCCAAAGAAAGTTCATCCCTACAAAATCATATAGTTTAGTCATGCTCCATTTTCGTAACACAAGAATGCTCTCATCATGCACAACCCCGATGACAAGCCAAGCAATTGTTTCATACTTTAGTAATCTCAAACTTATAAACCTTCACGCAATATATGAGCGCGAGCCATGGACATATCACTATGGGTGGAATAGAATATGATGATGGGGGTTATGTGGAGAAGACAAAAAGGGAAAAAGTCTCACATCAACGAGGCTAATCAATGAGCTATGGAGATGCCCATCGATTGATGTTAATGCAAGGAGTAGGGATTTCCACGCAACGGGTGCACTAGAGCTATAAATGTATGAAAGCTCAAGAAAAGAAACTAAGTGGCACTTGAGGAGGCCCATTGTTGGAATATACAAGCCAAGTTCTATAATTAAAAATTCCCACTAGTATATGAAAGTGACAAAACAAGAGACTCTCTATCATGAAGATTATGGTGCTACTTTGAAGCACAAGTGTGGCAAAGGATAGTAACATTGTCCCTTCTCTCTTTTTCTCTCATTTTTTCTGGGCCTTCTCTTTTTTTATGGCCTTTCTCTTTTTTTTATTCCTCACTTGGGACAATGCTTTAGAAAATGATGATCATCACACTTCTATTTATTTGCAACTCAATGATTACAACTCGATACTAGAACAAAGTATGACTCTATATGAATGCCTCCAGCGGTGTACCGGGGTATGCAATGAACCAAGAGTGACATGTATGAAAGAATTATGAATGGTGGCTTTGCCACAAATACTATGTCAACTACATGATCATGCTAAGCAACATGACAATGATGGACGTGTCATGATAAACAGAATGGTGGAAAGTTGCATGGCAATATATCTCGGAATGGCTATGGAAATGCCATAATAGGTAGGTATGGTGGCTGTTTGAGGAAGATATAAGGAGGTGTATGTGTGAAAGAGTGTATCATATCACGGGGTTTGGATGCACCGGCGAAGTTTGCACCAACTCTCAATGTGAGAAAGGGCAATGCACGGTACCGAAGAGGCTAGCAATGATGGAAGGGTGAGAGTGCATATAATCCATGGACTCAACATTAGTCATAAAGAACTCACATACTTATTGCAAAAATCTACAAGTCATCAAAAACCAAGCACTACCGCATGCTCCTAGGGGGATAGATTGGTAGGAAAAGACCATCGCTCGTCCCCGACCGCCACTCATAAGGAGGACAATCAAAGAACACCTCATGTTTCAAATTTGTTACATAATGTTTACCATACGTGCATGCTACGGGACTTGCAAACTTTAACACAAGCATTTCTCAAATTCACAACTACTCAACTAGCACGACTTTGATATTATTACCTCCATATCTCAAAACAATCATCAAGCATCAAACTTCCCTTAGTATTCAACGCACTCATAAGAAAGTGTTTATTAATCTTGAATACCTAGCATATTAGGATTATTTAAGCAAATTACCATGCTATTTAAGACTCTCAAAATAATCTAAGTGAAGCATGAGAGATCAATAGTTTCTATAAAACAATTCCACCACCGTGCTCTAAAAGATATAAGTGAAGTACTAGAGCAAAACTATATAAATCAAAAGATATAAGTGAAGCACATAGAGTATTCTAATAATTTCCAAATCATGTATGGCTCTCTCAAAAGGTGTGTACAGCAAGGATGATTGTGGTAAACTAAAAAGCAAAGACTCAAATCATACAAGACGCTCCAAGCAAAACACATATCATGTGGTGAATAAAAATATAGCTCCAAGTAAAGTTACCGATGGAAGTAGACGAAAGAGGGGATGCCTTCCGGGGCATCCCCAAGCTTTGGCTTTTTGGTGTCCTTGGATTATCTTGGTGGTGCCATGGGCATACCCAAGCTTAGGCTCTTGCCACTCCTTGTTCCATAATCCATCAAATCTTTTACCCAAAACTTGAAAACTTCACAACACAAAACTCAACAGAAAATCTCGTGAGCTCCGTTAGCGAAAGAAAACAAAAGACCACTTCAAGGTACTGTAATGAACTCATTAGTTATTTATATTGGTGTTAAACCTACTGTATTCCAACTTCTCTATGGTTTATAAACTATTTTACTAGCCATAGATTCATCAAAATAAGCAAACAACACACGAAAAACAGAATCTGTCAAAAACAGAACAGTCTGTAGTAATCTGTAACTAACGCAAACTTCTGGAACTCCAAAAAATCAGAAAAAATAGGAAGACCTAGGAAATTTGTTTATTGATCAGCAGCAATTGGAATCAGTATTTTATCACGTTCTGGTGATTTTTAACAATTATTGTTGTGAACAGAAAGTTTCTGGAAATTTCTGCAAGATCAAAGAACTATCTTCCCAGAAGATCCTATAGGTTTAACTTGGCACAAACACTAATTAAAAAATAAAAACACATCTAACCAGAGGCTAGATCAAAGATTTATTCCTAAACTGAAGGAAAAGCAAAAAAAACTAAAAATAAAATTGGGTTGCCTCCCAACAAGCGCTATCGTTTAACGCCCTTAGCTAGGCATAAAAGCAAGGATAGATCTAGGTATTGCCATCTTTGGTAGGCAATCCATAAGTGGCTCTCATGATAGATTCATATGATAATTTTATTTTCTTCCTAGGGAAGTGTTCCATGCCTTTCTTTAATGGAAATTGAAATCTAATATTCCCTTCCTTCATATCAATAATTGCACCAATCGTTCTAAGGAAAGGTCTACCAAGAATAATAGGACATGAAGGATTGCAATCTATATCCAGAACGATAAAATCTACGGGCACATAATTCCTAGTTGCAACAATAAGAACATCATTAATTCTTCCCATAGGTTTCTTAATAGTGGAATCCGCAAGGTGCAAGTTTAGAGAGCAATCATCAAAATCACGGAAATCTAGCAAATCGCACAAAGTTTTGGGAATAGTGGAAACACTAGCACCCAAATCACACAAAGCATAGAACTCATGATCCTTAATCTTAATTTTAATAGTAGGTTCCCACTCATCATAAAGTTTTCTAGGGATAGAAACTTCCAACTCAAGTTTTTCTTCATAAGATTGCATCAAAGCATCAACGATATGTTTGGTAAAAGCTTTATTTTGACTATGAGCATAAGGAGAATTTAGCACGGATTGCAACAAGGAAATACAATCTATCAAAGAGCAATTTTCATAATTAAATTCCTTGAAATCCAAAATAGTGGGTTTAACATCTAGGGTTTTGATTTCTTCAATCCCACTTTTATCGATTTTAGCATCAAGATCTAAAAACTCTGAATTTTTGGAACGCCTTCTAGGTAAAGGTGGATCATATTCAGTACCATCATCATCAAGATTCATATTGCAAAACAAACATTTCATAGGGGACACATCAATAACTTTTAGATCTTCATCTTTACTTCCATAGAAATCCGGTTTCGCGGCCATCTTATTAACTAAGGTAGCCTGATTATCCGATATTTCAGCTATCAACTTCTCAAGACGAGCAATTTGGGATCTCAAACCGTGAAATTCTTTAGACATATCATCGAGCTCTTTATTCATATAACTCACAAAGCTTTTCTGTTCTTTAAGCTCGTTTCTGAAGAAATTATTATGCTCAAATTGCAAAACCATAAAACTCCTGACGTTGCTTTCGATCTCTTCTAATCTTTTAAGGTGAAGATCACCAAATCTAGGTAGAGCCATTGCGACAAACAAGCAATCCAACACACGAGAAAACGAAAAGCAAGCGAAAAAGAGGCAAACGGAAAAGAGAGGGCGAATAAAACGGCAAGGGTGAAGTGGGGGAGAGGAAAACGAGAGGCAAAGGGCAAATAATGTAATGTGGGAGATAAGGGATTGTGATGGGTACTTGGTATGTTGACTTTTGCTTAGACCTCCCCGGTAACGGCGCCAGAAATCCTTCTTGCTACCTCTTGAGCACTGCGTTGGTTTTCTGTTCAAGAGGAAAGGGTGATCCAGCAAAGTAGCGTAAGTATTTCCCTCAGTTTTTGAGAACCAAGGTATCAATCCAGTAGGAGGCTACGCGCGAGTCCCTCATAGAAGAAGAGGGGGAGAACATTGTATTGAGATCCAAAAAGAGAGAAGAAGCCATCTAGCTAATAACTATGGACCCGAAGGTCTGAGGTAAACTACTCACACTTCATCGGAGAGGCTATGGTGTTGATATAGAAGCCCTCCGTGATGGATGCCCCCTCCGGCGGAGCTCCGAAACAGGCCCCAAGATGGGATCTCGTGGGTACAGAAGGTTGCGGCGGTGGAATTAGGTTTTTGGCTCCTGTTCTGATTGTTTGGGAGTACGTAGGTATATATAGGAGGAAGGAGTACGTCGGTGGAGCAACAGGGGGCCCACGAGGGTGGAGGGCGCGCCCTGGGGGGGTAGGCGCATCCCCCTACCTCGTGGCCTCCTGGAAGCTTCTCTTACGTAGGGTCCAAGTCTCCTGGATCTTGTTCGTTCCAAAAATCACGCTCCCGAAGGTTTCATTCCGTTTGGATTCCGTTTGATATTCTTTTTCTGCGAAACTCTGAAATAGGCGAAAAACAGCAATTCTGGGTTGGGCCTCCGGTTAATAGGTTAGTCCCAAAAATAATATAAAAGTGAATAATAAAGCCCAATAATGTCCAAAACAGAAGATAATATAGCATGGAAAAATCAAAAATTATAGATACGTTGGAGACGTATCAGTCGCTACGGAGTAAACGTTGAACAATGGATCATCATCGTCGTGCGGTGGTGACGGGTGCCAGCGGCTCTAGCGTGGTGGGCTTCTGGCAGCCGCACATGCTTTGACGAGTACCCTGGAAATTGCGAGGCCCTCCTCCTTGATCTAGAGTATATAGGTAAAAAGGCCATTATATTGACCTCAACAACATACTGTAGCATCACAACAACATACTGTTGACTGAGCCGATCAATTTCACCGTCATCTTAATTTACAAACGGGCAGCATGCAAGCCTACCAAATAATGCACAGCCGTTGTGCATGTACGTTTTGCATGCACCTGGACCGATTCAACGTCATCTTACTTTGCATGCGGTCTACCATGCACAACGACACCTTCATCACTACACTACTACTACATCGCGCAGCTCATCTCCCATTGCCGATCTGCTACCTCGCGCCATGGTATTCGCCGTAGCCGCGTGATTGGCCGACCTGGATGGCAGGGCGGACTCTTGCTGAACCTCGCCGGATTGCTAGCCCAGTATTAATGCTCGCTTTAATTTCGCCTGAGATCTGGGGTCCGTAACTCCCACGATTTATGCTTCCTTTCTCTCATATAGGCCCATAATGTCTTTATACCCTCTTTATTCCTTTCCTTACTGGCTCATATATCGGAATATATTTCCTATTTTATAACTTTCCTCGCTGTCCCGTTGATTCTTCAGGAGGCTTATTGACTTCAAATCATAAACGTATATAAATTGATGTAATGTAGTATAATGAAGCGAGGTGAGACTATTTAATAATTGAACAAATCATCCTTTTTTCTGCATAAGCACGATGTAGCTCAATTGGACTTGGGGTATGCGTACGAACGGACGAAAATTCAGAAGGAAGAAGCAATAGCCCTTTTATTAGTAGGTATAGATATCTGCTTTATTGTTATACTTACAAATGCAAATTATCCGATGATATGCTTAGTGAATCTGATGATATGCTTAGTGTAGAGTCCAATGATATGCTTTGTGGAATCTAGTCGATGATATGCTTTAGTGTAGAGTCTGATCACATGCTTATTAGTGTAAAATCCAAGGAACTATTAATAGTGTAGATAATCCATATATACTTATTAGTAGATTTCATGATTAATTAGTACAAATGCGTAGTACTATGTCTTTTGATAGTGTAGAAATCTAGACTTAACAGAAATATATTTGCAAGAGTATGTGCGAAGCTATTTATTATTTGATATGTTTTTCTTATTCAAAAATTGCCAAAGAACCTATCTGTGAGTTGTGGTATCGAGCCTGATGAAGAAGGCTCAGCTGGACTATGCCTTACCGCAAGGGGCTTCGTCACCACCTGTACTTACCACATGGACACAGACGGTCGCACACACTTAAACTCGGTTGGGTGGAAGAGATTCCTCGTTGGCAAGAATCTTCGTGTTGGACAGGCCATCCTAATTACTATCAGGAACACCCACCGCCCAGGCTTGAGGATGATGATCGTCGTTAATATCATCTAGAACTACATATGTGTGTGTGGCTATATCATCTAGAACTACATATGATGATTGTCGTCGATATCATGTAGAACTACATATGATGATCGTCGTCGATATCATCTAGAACTACATATGATGATCGTCGTCGATATCACCTAGTACAGCTTGAGGATGCATGTTGAGTATATATGAAATTGTTATCTAGTACTCCCTCCGTTCCAAATTACTCGTCGTGGTTTTAGTTCAAGTCAAACTTGAACTAAAACCACGACGAGTAATTTGGAACCGAGGGAATACTACCTAGTACCTATAATGCTTTATGGCTTTATGAAATTGATATCTAGTAGTACCTAGTATCTCGAAATTGCAGTTTATTGAAACTGAAACCGGGTGAAAATGATGAAAGATATAACAGTAGCGCGGGGCTAGGAAATCGCTACAACTAACTAATAGTAGCGCGTTCCGGAAAAGCGCTACTGATATAGTCAATAGTAGTAGCGCGGGTACAGACAACGCTACTACTAAGAGTTAGCTGTAGCACCTTATTGGTAGCGCGGCCGCCCGCGCTGCTGATAGCCTCAAAACCCGCCCTAGTAGTGGGGGAAATGGAGGGAGAAACAGAGGTCTTTCGGACGAGCTTGAATCAAATGTGTTTTTCCGCCCATGTTTGGCGCCCACCGTGTCGAAATGGGCTCAGAGGCGGTCATGTCACGTCTAATTGAAGTTACTATCCTACCCCTATTTAGAGGAGTGGAAATCGGGCCGATGGATTGTCCGTGTAATGGGTAGATAGTAATTTCCATCTCCCAAACACTTGGCTTCGGGCAGCCGACGTGGGAGTGGACATTTTTCCGCTTCTTTCGAATATTGGGACAATAAGCATCCACGTTTACCCTGGCAACTAAATTTGTATCCATTTTGTATTCCTATACGAATCTTTATAAATCATTCTATGTGGTTTTATATATCTTCAAAAGGATGACAAAGATGTATTCCACTGTCATATATGAATATGGTTTACAAATGCCGATACTCAAATTCAGAAGCTAGAATCCAGTTTAAGGTGAATCCGAATATTTGGAACACTTCATGTCCAACTCAAATGTCACACGCAGCGTAATGTGTACTCCCATTTAGATATGTACACAAGCGATGTATCAAGATTCAAATACCGAGTCAATCAACCAAGAATGTACAGAACTAATAGACATATAAACACTTATAGAGTATATGGATCAATAATATCAACTAACATACATCAGCCAGGCCGCTGTACTTTTCTTTGCTACAACAGCATCCTTTTTTTAGCCAAGCTACTACAGCATCTTGGCCCTTTCCGATGCGTGCCACTTATGGTCCATCTATACTACTATTATTGCTGAATGCACATTCAGCCCGATTGGCATATTTGTAGGTCTGGCACAGCAATCAAAATGAAATGTCTCCGAGTCTTATCAATTAATACAGACTTGTGCTCAAATAAAATTACAAACCAAAAAACAAAAAACAATTATTACATGATCTCTAAAACAAATGGTTTGATTGATTACATGAACAAACAACACAAAGGTTATTCAATGATGGAAAGAACATTTCACCTATGATTTACCAAGTGGGAATTTAATTTCCTTTTTTCCTTTAGGACCTTAACAATGTGGTCAGTCTCACCTTGCTTCATTTTGAAATCCACAAAATACTTAATGGTTGTCTTGAGTACTGCTAGTGATTGTGTTGTTTGCTTCCTCAACATGTCAACTTCATATCTAAGTGCAGAAGCAGACCAACTCTTTCTACCACTAGTTTAGCCTCTAGAGCATCAGCAGTTGGCAATTCATAATGCACGATTGGGCCGGTGCCACTACTGTGGGATGATACAACGTCCATGGGGACCTCGCTCTTTGATCTTGGGCTAACCTGTTTTGCCATTAAAGTTCCGATTGGATTCAGAAAAGTTGAAGTTAGCAAAACATCTTAACTGGGAGTTATAACAGCAAACCAGTTAAACAAACAAGGAATTAAATAGTTTCAATTCGATGCTGAAAAGTAGTTATTAACATCATTGTAACCCGTTGTTGTAGCAGCAAAGAAGTTAAACAAACAAGTAGCTATTTAAGTTCAGGCAAACAGGTAATTCTTAACAGTAAGTATCAAACACATAGATAGGCGCAGTCTATAATAGGATTAACAGGATGTGGCATTATGTAATCAGTAGCAAACTAAATTAAGCCAAGCAACGTAATTGAACAATTTTGCAATAAGTGGCTAACAAAAATTCCGAGAAGCAGGTAACTGAACTTATGCTAGTTCTTTGTACAGGCACACTGCAACTTCTTTTTAGCTTACAAGGTTGTACGAAGGAGTCGATGTCATCAATTGCTTGGATACGCAGTCTCAATACTTCTTTCTTCCCACACTGCATTGGTAAGTCGAATGGTTAATCTGGTAAGATGGTGTGTCCTTGATATGTTATATGAGGACGTGTAGTCAGACTAGTTGTAGCCACACACATCACACTGGCTTTTACTGTATATTTCATGCGATTACTTTTGGCATATCGAGATCTAAGCAATCTACAATAGGATGAAAAGACTGGCATCCTTCACATTATTGGCGAACTTAGTTCATAGAAACAAGCAATTCAACCATTCTATGGGTAAATCAAAAGCGCCACTGGAATATTTTTCACTACCCCTATCATACACACAAAAAGGGGCGACACCACCATAGGGGCTGGTATGGGCGACCGCCTCGGGTGGCTTGTAAGTGTGCACCTAGTTTGAGTCATCCAGGTTGGCCCACGCTAGTTTTGTTCGTCCCAACGCACGAGCAGGCGATGTAAAAAATGAAGAAAAATGTTTCAATTTGGATAGGCCAATAACATAAGTGCAAGGCAGGCCCTATACTAGGCTCGCGGCCCAAACGAGCGCCTCCCATATCGATCGACGGCAGGAAAAATCCCAATTCATCCGCTCCAGCCTCCAGTCTGGTTCGCTCCTAACCTAGCCGCCGCTGGATAGACCGACACAGCACTTCCTGGCGCCCTCGTTGGAGGGCGGTCGCCGGGCTTCAAGCGAACGGAAGGACAAGAAGATGAAGATCCAACCCTGTGTTGGGGAACGTAGTAATTTCAAAAAAATTCTACGCACACGCAAGATCATGGTGATGCATAGCAACGAGAGGAGAGAGTGTTGTCCACGTACCCTCGTAGACCGAAAGCGGAAGCGTTAACACAACGCGGTTGATGTAGTCGTATGTCTTCACGATCCGACCGATCAAGTACCGAACGCACGACACCTCCGAGTTCAGCACACGTTCAGCTCGATGACGTCCCTCGAACTCCGATCCAGCCGAGTGTTGAGGGAGAGTTTCATCAGCATGACGGCGTGGTGACAATGATGATGTTCTACCGACGCAGGGCTTCGCCTAAGCACCGCTACGATATTATCGAGGTGTAATATGGTGGAGGGGGGCACCGCACACGGCTAAGAGATCAATGATCAATTGTGTGTCTAGAGGTGCCCCCGTGCCCCCGTATATAAAGGAGCAAGGGGGTTCGGCCGGCCAAGGGGAGAGGCGCGCCAGGAGGAGTCCTACTCCTACCGGGAGTAGGACTCCCCCCTTTTCCATGTTGGACTAGGAGAGAGAGGTGGAAGAGGTGGAGGGGAGGAAGGAAAGGGGGGCGCCGCCCCCCTCTCCTTGTCCTATTCGGACTGGGGGGAGGGGCGCGCGGCCCTGCCCTGGCCTCCTCTCCTCTCTTCCACCTAGGCCCACTAAGGCCCATTAAGTTACCGGGGGGTTCCGGTAACCTCCCGGTACTCCGGAAAAATCCCGATTTCACCCGGAACACTTCCGATGTCCAAACATAGGCTTCCAATATATCAATCTTTATGTCTCGACCATTTCGAGACTCCTCGTCATGTCCGTGATCACATCCGGGACTCTGAACAACCTTCGGTACATCAAAACATATAAACTCATAATATAACTGTCATCGTAACGTTAAGCGTGCGGACCCTACGGGTTCGAGAACTATGTAGACATGACTGAGACACCTCTCCGGTCAATAACCAATAGCAGAACCTGGATGCTCATATTGGTTCCTACATATTCTACGAAGATCTTTTATCGGTCAGACGGCATAACAACATACGTTGTTCCCTTTGTCATCGGTATGTTACTTGTCGGAGATTCGATCGTCGGTACCTCGATACCTAGTTCAATCTCGTTACCGGCAAGTCTCTTTACTCGTTCTGTAATACATCATCCCGCAACTAACTCATTAGTTACAATGCTTGCAAGGCTTATAGTGATGTGTATTACTGAGTGGACCCAGAGATACCTCTCCGACAATCGGAGTGACAAATCCTAATCTCGAAATACGCCAACCCAACAAGTACCTTTGGAGACACCTGTAGAGCACCTTTATAATCACCTAGTTACGTTGTGACGTTTGGTAGCACACAAAGTGTTCCTCCGGTAAACGGGAGTTGCATAATCTCATAGTCATAGGAACATGTATAAGTTATGAAGAAAGCAATAGCAACATACTAAACGATCGAGTGCTAAGCTAACGGAATGGGTCAAGTCAATCACATCATTCTCCTAATGATGTGATCCCGTTAATCAAATGACAACTCATGTCTATGGCTAGGAAACATAACCATCTTTGATCAACGAGCTAGTCAAGTAGAGGCATACTAGTGACACTCTGTTTGTCTATGTATTCACACATGCATTATGTTTCCGGTTAATACAATTCTAGCATGAATAATAAACATTTATCATGATATAAGGAAATAAATAATAACTTTATTATTGCCTCTAGGGCATATTTCCTTCACCCTGGGTGTAGCCTGCGTGGGAGGCAGCGGCGGCAGCACAGGCATGGCATCGAGCTTGCGCAAACGGACAGTCGCAGTTTTCAAGAGTAGTATGCGCAACGAGCAGGTACATCACATCCCTGATTATATATAATTCAACTCTTCAATTTCTGGCCAATAGTTAAACCTGACGGTGTTGTAAAACTGCTTCTATGTAGGGAATCTATGAGAAAATGAAACCAATTTCTACTAATTTTATAACTCCCCCAATCAATACTGAACTGACTGAATCGGATGAATCTAATCAAGTTTTCGGTGCAAACATCCAAGCTCATGTTGTTCTTGAGCCTGAAGTGTCTAATGAACAGACTGGTAATGAAGGATTTGATGCAAACATTTTACATGCTCCTGGTGATGAACATATAGTGTCTAATGAGGCATCTAATGCAAGCATTTTGCAAGCTCTCATTGAAGGATTTAGTGTCTAAGGATGATCTGCTATGTTGAGAGAGACATAGAGATTTGCAGGCATTGATGACAAGCAAATTATAGTGCATTTTCATGGCTTGAGGAAACGTCGAGGCCATCTACCAGAAAGTCCCTGTATCATGACAATGTAGCATAAATACTTTTCTAATCTGTTGTTTGAAACTATTGGCATACTTGTGCAGGATAGATATATTGATATGCAGTTTGCGCACTGGTTATAGGTGCAATTACACTTCGATATTTTCAGCCAGAGAACGAATAATTCAAGCAGGTACAGACCATGTTTGTAGTCCTTGTACACCATGTTGCATTTTGTGTTTTTTAGTGCTTGCATCATTTAGTGTTTATAATTTGAACTACTTTGGATCATTAGCTGGTTTTCAAAGTGCATGTAGCTTCACATTTCTCAAGTTATGTTGATTTCCGGAGTGCAAGTTCCTTCGTATTTTTTAAGTTAAATGTTCGCCCCTGGTAACTTGAATTCGTGGATCCGGCACTGCACACAAATCATACACGAATGCCAGTACGAATTAAATGAAATGCAGGGACTTACGCTAGCTTGTTGTACAGGCTCACTTCAGCTCTGCTTGCGCTTGGGATGTTCCATGTACAAGTCCATGTTACCACTTGCTTGGATGTGCAGGCCTTGTGCTCCTTGCACCCCCCTCTGCATTTTTGACACGGCGATTGGCTGATCAAATAAGAGGAATCGACCTTGCTGTTGTACCGGAGGACAGATACTTACAAGGTTATACGGGTGTGCAAGATGTGTACCAGATCCCGTAGCGCCGTCATGCTTCACTAAAAAATTGATTTGCTTGTTTCAGATGATATCTCCAGAAGAAATAAGAGTTAAAGTCAGAGTTGGATAGGCGTGTAAGCTAAGAGAGCAGTGAAAGGATATCCAAACATCGTCGGAACAGTGCACAAGGGAATGATGTGTGGATACCTGGTTCGGGCCGGCGTTTGGGCATGCTCTCCTAGCTAGAGTGCGGGTCACTTCAAAGCCGTTGAGGGTGATGCGCTGGCGTTGGCTAGCCGTGCACGGATGCAGATCTTGAGTGGCAGCGGAGCGCTATGATGCGGTGGACGAGACCGTTGGTGAAGCCCCAGCGGCCTCGGGTGGCGGAGGCGCGATGATGTGCTCGGTGAAGTAGCCCCGGTGAGGTGGAAGACGGCGTCGGTGAAGCGCACCTGATACGGTGGAAGTCGGTGTCTGTGAGGCACGTCGGTTGCGGCGGCCGACGTTGTCGGTGGCCACCCGGTGCGGTGGACGAGGGCGTAGATGAGGTAGCTCTGGTGCGGTGGTGAAGCGCGACCGTCGTCTTCGTCGTCGTCGTCCGGCACAGAGGTGGGGAAAGAGACGAGACGAGGGGTGATTCGAACTTTGCTTGGGTTGGCAGAGAATCAGGGATTTGAGCAATCTGGGCGCCGAAGGGGATGGTGGAGAAGGGAGATTTTGCAGGGCTGGAATTGGGGCCGCCAGATATTTCAATCCGAAACGTGGAAGCACGAACTTATTTTGTCGTCGTCCTTTTTTTGGGGGGGGGAGGGGGGTGGGTGGCTGGGTGCTAAGCGTCTATCCGACACACGCGACCACCACGACACGACCCTGGTCTGTCTAGTGCGCCTACATTTGAGAAGGCAAACGAATCTTCTTTCATTTGCAAACGAATCTGTATGTATTACCATGCCCATGTTTTCCTTGCAATAATTAGTCATTCGAAACGAGATACTATAAATTAATTAATGAGGAGTTATTTGAAAAAAAATCAAAACGGTATCCACGGTATCCACGCTAACGTGGATTAGAGTGTGTGTCACATAATTAGTTATTTGAATTAGAGTGTGTGTCACATAGCGATCTCCAATTCTAACGTGGATTTCGCATTTCACTGTATCCATGCTATTTTTTTAATACAAACTCATATGTATATGATGAACACCATGGTAGTGAGAAAACTTTTGGATGGATTCAAACATATGACCTACAAAATAGCACAACAAATCGAGTCAATGTCAACTTTTCGAAACCTAGTATGGCACGAATTCGAAATAATTACCCATATGCATGGTCCTCGGTTCAAATCTTACAATGTACACCGAATTGAAACATCCATATTAAGTCCCGTACTATCTACATTCAAATGTTGTTTTTAGCCCCCCCCCCCCCCCCCCGCACACATGCTACATACTTCCTATATCGGTCAATCTTCCTCTCCTAACCACCTCAGGAAGCTATCGGTTTTCAACACACATCCATTCTTTCTCTCCATGTTTCGATCTCTAACTCTCTCAACTACACAACCCCCTTTTTCCACTCTGTTACGAAATGTGTTTACCTCACACACCCGCCATTGCACCCCATGCCGAGCTCCCTCTCTCTCTCTCACCCTCTCGCGCTAAATACATGCATTGCCTATCTAGCCCCCCAACCTCTCGTGCGCACGCACGCACGTTATCTATCTAGGTCACTCCCTCGAGACTGTCTCACTCTTTCTTCCGCACGGCGGGCCACACTCATTCAATCTCGCTCTCTTTATCTGAGTCTCGTTTAACCTCGTTTTCTTTCAAACACAAATGATATATCTCCCTGTTTGGGCCTCGATCGACCCACTCTATACTCTCTCATGCAGATTGTCTATCTAGGTCAGTCCATCGAAGCTGCCCCCACTCTTTCGACCTCATGGCGGGCCACGCTCGCTCTCTCTCTCCCTATCTCTCTCTCTGTATGTCTCGATTGACCTTTCTCTTTCTCGGACAAAAACGATATATCACCATGTTTGAGCCCAATTCGACTTATTCACATTGTATACTCTCTCATGCACATTGTCTATCTAGGTCACTCTCTCCAACCCGTCTCACTCTTTCGATCGCACGACGACCCTATGTGATCGATTGACCTTGCTTCCTCCCACGCACAAAATATATCTACACGTCTGTGACTGGATCATCTCTCAAGCTCTATCTTACAGCCCTCACCCTTGCCAAAAGCTCAGTCGGACAATATCTCTCCTGAGCATATATATTTGTTCAATGAATGTCGGACCACACTCACTTTGTCTCTCTATCTATATGTCTCTTGATTGACCTCGCTTTCTCATGCCGTATCTTCCACACATTGAAGCTACCTCTCCATCCCTCGGAAAGCCGGAGCTATTTACATTGCGAGGGGCACTCCAACCTTGGATTAATTTGTGTAGCCATTTATTCCGGTCAGTTTAGATTATATTTTCATAGCATTCGGCCCACAACTACTCGAAACACCGTTGCAACCCCCGCAACTCCCCTAGTTGATTTCCCTGTGGCTCGATCTTTGCTCTCTCGCACGTCCTTTCTCGCCTTCAACGTCGCACCATGGTATTATTGCAAAAAACCCTGTTGTTCTCTTTAATTATTATAAATAAGCTACAAAACTACACACCGATAGTCCACTTGGAATGGAACAAATTTTGACCCACAAATTAAAGTGCTACAAACTACACACCGAGGGGCCCACATGTCATGAAACAAATTTGGACCCATATACAAATTAAAAAATAAAGGACGAGGATCGAACATGCGACCAGGGCCTTCAAGCCACACGTCAATAGGCAACATACGTAGAACAACAATGTTTGTTGTACCTCCCTTTGTTCACATAATGTTTTTATATTACCACAGCCTATTTAATTGATAACATGTAATATTATTTTTAGTACTATTCACCTTAGTTACTGGTGGGTTCCATGTGTGCTCTCTCTCTCTCCTCCCCTTCCGCGTTTAGATGCACGGGAAAACACGAAGAACTCGCGGGCGATGTTGCCGTTGACCATATCTGGACGCGTTCATAAGTTATGGCACCAGTTTCACGTGATAGCAGCACTAATCAGTGTGTACGTGCAATGCACGTTAATTTGGAAGTATATTAAGTGCATGAGGATATTAAGTAGGATATTATTTGCGTGTTATTATGTGATTAGCACTATTTTTGGCATGAAATTAACTGCATGCTAAACGTGTTGAGCGCTCGACATTGAAGCAGTCTAGGTCGTTGGATGACAAGGAATACATGTGGCTTGATGACGTTTTATATTTAATTTGATACGGCTCTAGCAGAACATTCAATCGATCAAACCATAGATTTCGTTCAGTCTGACTTCCACTTTAAATTATACACGATCGATCTAAAATAAACGGAAATAATAAACGTTCAGATTTTAAGCATGGCAATCCGAACGTTTTTCATGGCAAATTTAGATTACGCGGCGGCGGCGAGGGCGTCTTGCGGTGGGAAGCGGCTCCTCTGTCGTGCTCTGTGTGTCGTCGGGCCACTGACCGACGGCGACGGCAGCGCCTTGCGCCGTTGTTGGAGTACTCTTGGACGTTGGCCTAGCCTCAAGGAAGGCAAAAATATTCTGGACTTCGGAGGGAGTCAACTGGCGGGAGGAGGCGACTGGTGTTGGTGCAAGGAAGCGGTCGACGGCGGCCATCCATGCCGCTGAGGGGGGCATTGGCACCCGTGCGGGGACATGCGCTGTCAACGGCGCGACAGAGACATTTGTGTGCATGGACACCGGCACGGGAACGCACGTCAGTGCACGCGCAGGCGCATGCGCTGGCAGGAGCACGGGCACCGGCACGGGCGTGCGCGTGAGTGCACGTGCAGGCGCATGCGCTGGCAGGTGCACGGGCGCGTGAAAGTCGGCGGGGACCTCGTGTAACCCCGTGGCATCAAGCTCGGCGACAATGTTCGGCTCCCAGCCCATCAATGCCACGGGGATGGGCGCGGGTGCAGTCGGGGCGACGGGAGCCGGAACGGGAGCGGGGACAGGCGTGGCGTCTTCCTGCAAGGCCAGTTCAAGCTCGTCCCAAAGCGCCTTATGTTCTTGAGACTCCGGCTGGGTGTCTTCCTCAGGAAACTAGAAGACTAAGGGCAGACCATCGTGATGCGGCATGGTGTACGTTTAGGTCAGGCTGGTTGGAGGTAGACGACAGGAGAATCGGAGAGGAAGAGAGAAGATTGTAGCGATACCGGGTAGTGCGGGGTTGATTTTAAACTGCGGCGCCGGCGACATTAAAAGTGGGAGCAGTTGGGACGAAGGTGGGCGGCGGAGCCTAGTCAAAGGGCTCGCCTCCCGGTGGCTTGCACAGCGGTCTGCTTGCACGCCTCCCTATCAGCCGGCGCAGCGGTTTGCTCGCACGCCTCCCGTCGACTCACACGCTTGCTCGGACGGCACCTGCCGATGAGAAGCGGGACTCATGGCGGCACGTAAACGCCCACGGTTTCAATAGTGAAGCGTTCGCCTTAACGTGACAGGTCTTTGTTCCAAAATACCTTAGCTCTTCATTTGTGCAACTTGTCATAACTAGCTTGTCTCAAATTGAAGAAAAAAATTACGAAGTAATATTTGTGCCATATCACGTGACCATGCTCCGTTTCAAGAATTTATGGTCACTTTTGGATTTTCTGAAATTTAAGATCCAGGATTCGAAACAATATCATAACCTGCATTATGCAATAAATTTTCAAGCCATACATCTGTCCTGTTGTATTTCTTAAGAAAGGATTTGGTCAAACATTTTGCTTAGTTAGACTTCAGACAAGTTATATATGCAGAGCAAAAGGATAATCCCTCCGTACCAGTGCATTGCCTGATATATTAACTCAAGTACTAGGCACGAACAAACTGGCTCAATTTTGTGCTCATCCTGGTGTAGTAGTAGTAGTACTAGGCAATGCAGTTGACGGGTGACCTTGGCGAGCGGCGACCGAGGGAATTGAACCGTGCTCGGCACGGTAGGTAACGTTGTCTAGTTACTAAAGCATCCGTCCGTTGTTCATCGGTAGTCATTATGGACCGGGGACATGATGGGAATTTCCTAGGGTTGGAATTCTGGCCGCCAGATATTTTGACTCGAAACGCGGAGGCTCGACTGGTTGGGGTTGCCAAATGTGCGTACCACGCACGCCACCAGAAGGACACGAGCCCGGTTTTTTTATTTTTCATCTTTTTAGGATCAACACGAGCCAAGGTCTGGCTGGTATGCCGTTGGGTCCTACCATTCGAGAATACGAAAGGATCCTTTTGAATTGCCGAACGAATCTATGTGTATTACAATGCCCGTATTTTCCTTGCAAATACTAATCTCAACGTGGTAATTGATTTATGACGAGTTGTTGAATTAGAGTGAGTTTGTGATATAGTGATCTCAACGTGGATTTCACATTTCATGGTATCCCTGGTAAGTTTTTCAATGCAAATTCAAATTTAAAAGATGAACAATATGGAGGTGAGAAAACTTTGTATGTATCAAGCATATGACCATACACACACACACACATACACACACAGAGACACCCACACACAAACATAACAACAATCCAATAAGTATAGTGCATCTATTTTTCCAAACCATGCATGTATGACACGAATTCAAAAATACTCATTCTGTTCCTAAATATTAGTCTTTTAGAGATTTCAACAAGCGACTACATACGGAGCAAAATGAGTGAATCTACACTCTAAAATATGTCTATATACATCCGTATGTGCCAGTCCACTTGAAATCTCTAAAAAGACTAATATTCAGGAACGAAGGGAGTAAAATGTAAGACATGCATGGTCCTCAATTCAATATTTAAAACGAACATGAAACTGAAACATGAATATTAAGTCTAGTACTACAGTACATGCAAATGTTGTGTTTAATTAGGCGGAGCTATGATTATCGGGGGTCACCCCCTCGACCTTAGATAAAATTGTGAAGCTCTGTTCAGGGTTGTTTAGATTATATTTGTCCCCACCCTCCCAACCACCAATTGGTTGTGCACCCCCACCCCTCCTCCCCGGGAGAATATCATGTGTCCCCATACCTTAGATATGCCGATACGAGTTGCTTGGAGCTTGTAGATCTGAGATATAGCAGCTCACATGATGTCTTAATATTTTTACAGGAAACCTTGTTGAGTTTGAGAATTGCACACAATTGGTACAAAAACTACTCAGATGCCCTTGGATCCCATATCCAACAACCTCGAAGCTCGTATCACCGTAGCATCTAAGATGAAGGAGGACATCATATTCTCATGTATGTAAGAATATCATGTGCTACCACACCTTAGATGCTTTGGTGATACAAACTCTTCGGAGCCGTTGGATTTGTGACCCAACACCTCCTCGGTGGTTCGAATTGTTTTTTGCAGAAAAGCCCCCAAAGAATTCAGACACTGCTTACAAGCACAAAGACTGCTCAGATGCCATTGGATCTCACATCAAACGACCTCGAAGCTCGTATCACCGTAGCATCCAAACTGCGAGAGCACCTTACGTTTTCTCGCACGGGAGAATGTGAGGTGCTCCCGCACCGTAGATTCTATGGTGATACGAGCTCACGGAGATCTAATGGCCCACAGTAGGAGGTTTGAATGTTTTTGCAATATACGGCTAACAAAGTTTGGGAATTGTGCAGAAAGTACAAGTACTACGCAGGTGCCATCTGATCACTGATCATACGACCTAGATGCTCATATCACCGTAGCGGGTAATTAAGCTACGGGGACCACCTAATATGAGCAACGGGCAACCGTTGGATCCAAGATGCAGCGGCACACACGAGGCCTTGTTTTATTTGCAAAAAAACCTTTAGAGAGTTTGGAAATTGCGCATAATTACAAAGACTACTCCCAAGCCATTGGATCTCACTTCCAACGGTGTAAAAACTCGTATCACCATAGCATCTAAGCTGTGGGGTGAATGTGATATTCTATGCCGCTGTCATTTTTTTTCGTAAACTTGCAAAATACGTGTAACTTGTGCCGTTACTTGTCTAACCACGCAAAAACCATCCTACACTGAAATATCGGAACAACACACGGGGGTCCCACTTGTCATTAATCAAATTTGGACCTAAAACTAACAAATCTGAAAGACGAGATTCGAACTGGCAACCTGGACTACAAAGCGTAAGTCGATAGCCTGAAACAACAACGGTTGTTGGCTTTGTCCCATAACTTGATTTTATACAGTATTACATTGAGTAGAGTAGAGGGAGTGCCTCGTCAACACGTGCATGACCGTCGACTCACTTACTGGTGGGTCCCAGGTCCGCGATCTCTCTCTTCTCTCCATCGTCTAACCTTTGCACGGGCACACACGAAGAGCAGCGCTAGCTTGCCGTGGTGTTATTACAACTAAAAAAGCTCTGATCTTCAATCCAACGGCCATCGTGTTTCTTCAATCTCTGATCTTCTTGCTCCAGCCGCCAAATCCAGCGCCGGTGGCACAGCCTGCTCCCGCCTCCCGTGCAGGCCTCACCGCCCCTACTACTCCCACCGCTGGCCAGGGCATCCCTCTACTCACCCACACCCCCTGTTATTCTGCGGCGACGGCAGCCTCACACCGCAGCCGAACCAGTGAACTCTCGTACTCCTCTCCGCGTGGGCATCCATTGCCGCGTCTTCCCCGGCTCCGCGTCGTCCCCTTCCTAGGCCTCGCCGTCGTCCACCGCCCTGGTGCTCTCGTGCGGCGTGGTCAACATGGTCAAGGAACGACTTCCATCGGAAGAGTACTGTCGTGGAGAGGCTGACAGCTGGGTCCACGGCAGCCGCAAGGAAGTGCCTCCTTATTACGCGGAAAATAATTATTCCTCCACCTGACAGCAGGGACCCACCGGATGGGCCACTGTATTTGGCGAAAAAATGTTTCCCCCTGACTGCTGGGACCCACCGGACGGGCCACCGTATTTCGCGAAAAAAATGTTCCCCCCGCTGTCAGCTCGAACCCACCGGAAGTGCCTCCTTATTACGCACAAAAAATGAATATTCCCCTGCTAGCTGGGACCCAGTATAGTGGGAGGCTGACTTGTGGGCCTACTAAGTTGACGGGGACGGAGGGCTTTGTCAACTTAGTCAATATGCACGATTCTAGATCCATTGACCGTACGATGTCCATCCAACGGCGGTAGTGCTTTTTCAACCTCTAGTCTTCTTGCTCCAGCCGCCCAAACCAGCGCCGGTCGTGCCTGGTGCTCCCACCTCCCGTGGCCGGCTGCGATGCCGCGGAGGCCTCACCGCCCCCTACTACTCCCACCGCTAGCCAGGCCATCCCTCTACTCACCCACACCCCCTGTTATTCTGCGGCGACGGCAGCCTCACACCGCAGCCGAACCAGTGAACCCTCGTACTCCTCTCCGCGTGGGCATCCACTGCCATGTCTTCCTAGGCTCCGCGTTGTCCCCTTCCTAGGCCTCGCCGTCGTCCACCGCCCTGGTGCTCTCGGCGCGGCGTGGTCAACGTGGTCACGGAACGGCTTCCATCAGACGTGGACTGTACGTGGAGAGGCTGACAGCTGGGTCCACGGCCGCAGCAAGGAAGTGCCTCCTTATTACGTGCAAAATAATTATTTCCTCCACCTGACAGTGGGGACCCACCAGACGGGCCACCGTATTTCATGAAAAAAAAACGTTTCCCCCTGAATGCTGGGACCCACCAGCTACATCTTCGCACCCAAGGAAGTGCGTCCGGGCAACAAAAAAATGATTCGCCCCCCTGACTGCTGGGACCCACCAGCTACATCTTCGCACGCAAGGAAGTGCGTGACAGTCAGGACCCATCTGGTCGAAGCGTAGGTGGCGTTGTCATTCTGGTCGCGAACGTGTACGTACATGCTGGTCGATGTAGAGGCGCGCACGTGTCATAGTAGAGGCGCGCACGTAGCATGTACACGTACGTACAGCGGCAAGTGTGTAAGAAAGAAAATGTCGGGACCCCGATTCCGAGTCACACCGATCTAGCCTGTAACACCTCATATCACTTTGCGGCCTCACGCACGGTACTCCCACGGGTGTCGCCTTACCATGGCCCGGGACCGTTTGCGCCTTTTGGCTCACGTATATGACAATGTCGCTAGCATCCATATGACAGAGAACCCGGGCCGACATGGCTAGTCGTGAACCCAAGCGGCACTAACGTATGGGGACAGGCATACATGAATCAAGATCGAACGTGTCGGTCAGCAGCGTGCGAATCCGGGCTGTAGCACTAGGCTAACAGGACTCCGGGAACCCGGGCTATAGCAGGCTAGGCAGGACTCCGGATGTCACCGCGTGACATTTCCCCGAAGGGACAGACACAGGAACGATATGAAACACATGCCGGCCAGCCAAGTGTCCAGAGCAGTAGTGCCGGGCTAGCAGGACTCCGGTGAACCGAGCTGTAGCGGACTACTATGGCTCAAGGAGGCACTAGACTACATTTCCCCATAAGAGAGGCTGCTAAGGATAGACAACTAGATTGTCGGATCCCACACATACCAAGCATTTCAATCATACACACAATATGCTCGATATGTGCAAATACAACATGGCATCACAACAAGACTCTACGACTCAGAGTATTTATTCATTAGGCTCCGGAGAGCCAGATATTACAAACATGGGTCTCATGACCCAACATTCAGAGCATACAAGTCAAAACACATGCGGAAGCTTAACATGTCTGAGTACAGACATCTATAAGAGAAAAAGGCTGCGAAGCCTGACTATCTACCAGATCCTGCCGAGGGCACAAGATCGTAGCTGAGGTATCAAGCTAAACGTCGAAGTCCACACGGAACTACTAGCGAGACTGACGTCTCTCTGCAAAACATAAAATAGGCAAACGTGAGTACAAATGTACCCAGCAAGACTTACATCAGATCTAGCTACATATGCATCGGTATCAACAAAGGGGGTGGTGGAGTTTAACCGCAGCAAGCCAGCTTTGACTCAATGGCTAACCTGAACTACGACTGCAAGTAACTCTTTTGAGGTGGCGCACACGAGTCCACATATTCACCATATCAATACACCACTATGGATCCGCTCCCGTCTCCCTACGAGAACGCCATCCATAGCACTCACGCTTATCTTGCGCATTTTAGAGTATCCACTTTCACTTGTCTATGAACTGTACAGGCGACCCAGAAGTCCTTTACCGTGGACACGGCTATTCGAATAGATCATATTAACCCTGCAGGGGTGTACTTCGTCACACACGGTCTCGCCACTTACCACCATGTACACGTCGTGTACCTCGGCAACCTTCAAGCGGAAGCCTGGCGAGGGAGTCGGCCACGACCTGACTAACCACACAAGTCTCTAGTCCAGGTTTATCGCCTATTCGGGTTCCATCCGCAAGGAGATCCGGCCGGGGTGTCGCTCACGGCCCCAAACGATGTGTGCAGGGTTCCCGAGCCCACCATCCGGGTGCCACTCGGTACACCAGGCCACGTGTGCCTAGTCTGTCCCAAGCCCACCTGTACTGGGTGCCACTTGGTAGACTACTAACACTACCTACAAACACCAGAAACTAGTTGCAACTCCTGGACAGAGATCAGGTTGATTAATAAGTCGAGAGAGCTTGGAGCGCCCGGAGCCCAATGTGTGGTAGTAACTGTTCATGGATCACAAACACAGAACTCAGTTCCTGAGGACGGTTTCAATGAGACAACCCACCATGTACTCCTACATGGCCTCTCACCGCTACCTTTACCAAATCGTGTTCACACACTTAGCTCTCAGCAGTAGGACATGTTCACCACTTTCCAATTCATCCCCGATGAATCAGACCTGACACAACTCTAAGCAATAGCAGGCATGACAAACAAGCATGAATGAGTAGGCACAACAGGGCTCAAACAACTCCTACTCATGCTAGTGGGTTTCATCTATTTACTGTGGCAATGACAGGTCATGCAGAGGATAAAGGGGTTCAGCTACCGCAGCAAGTAACAGATAGATCGTTGTTGTCCTAATGCAGTAAAAGAGAGCAGGAGCGAGAGAGTGGGATTGTATCGGAATGAACAAGGGGGTTTTGCTTGCCTGACACTTCCGAAGATAGTATAGCTCTTCATCGGTGTCATCGATCGCATCGTCGAAGCAACGTCTACTGAGAGGGGACAATACCGGCAAACAGAGAAGAAACACGATCAATGCAATGCACAATATGATGCATGCTATGACATGGCAATATGAATGTGTTTTGAGCTAATGCAACTAGCAACAGGTTAAATGAAGTTGGTTTGAATCCAAGATTCAAATTCAAACTCCATATGTGGAAATTCAAATGCCATTTACATGATTTGTCCTAAACAGTAGCTATAAGTTGTTCTAACATGCATGGAAATGGTACAGATGGATAGATTGGATTTTTCTGATCATTTTTCATATATAAATTATTTCATTTGGAGTTACAGTTGATTTTCTATGATTTTTAGAAGTTTATAGGATTTTCTGGAATTTCCTGAATTATTTTAAATCCAGAAAAGGATTATTTACGTCAGCACTGCGTCATGCCTGTGTCAGCAGTCAACTGGGTTGACCCAGGTCAAACCTGACGTGTGGGGGCCACACGTCAGCGACACAGGGCTAATCCCGGTCAAACCCAGCGCTGACTGAGGTTTGACCAGGCCTGGGGCCCACTGTCAGTGGTTGTGGGCGGTTTAAGCAGCGGGGTTAGCGCCTAATGACGGTGCCACGTCATCGGTTGCCGGAGCCTTGCCGGCGGCGACCAAAACGACGGCGGCTCGGCTCGGGTTTGAGCTACGGGGGGTGGTTTGGTGAGCTAAGGGCACCGGGGAGTAGCTCTTGCTCGTCCGCATCCAAAGGACCGGACGGGAGGCAGCGGGGTGGCCGGGAGCAGCGCCGGCGGCGAGCAAGGCAGCGGCCGGAGTTCGGACGGGGCTGGGTTCGGCGCTACGGTGCACGGGAGGAGGAGCTGGTGGTGTCTACGGGCTCCTGGTGTTGCGTTGAGCACAGCGGTGAGCTTGGCTTCGAGCCACTGTGGCTCTAGCCACGTCAGCGACGAGGCACGGCGGCGGCGAGCTTCGGCCACGGTGGTTAGTGGGGCTAGAGGAAGAAATCGACGGCGGGGAGAGAGGGGTTTCGGTGAGGGGCTCACGGCGGTTGCAGCGGTGGCCTCTTCGAGCTCGGGGAAGGCCGGACGGCGACGAGTCGACGATGGGGATCCGCGGCGGCCGACGATGAAGAAGAGGTCGGGGACGGCGTTTTGAGGCGTCTGGCGTCGAGTGGGTCGACGGGGAGGATGGGGGCGTCGAGGCGGAGGCCATGGACACGTCGGCGAGGCGAGGGAGGGCCTGAGGCTATGGCTACGGCGACAGCGAGCTCGCGGCTGTCTCGGCCATGGTGGAGAGGGCGAAAGGAAGGCGAGGGGGAGAATGGTGGGGCGGTCAGAGCGATCCAGACGGCTCTGGCGGGTCTGTCCACGGCGCCACGCAAGCTAGCAGGCAGGAGGTGGCACAGGTGCGTGTGTGCGCACGGCGAGCACGCGCTCGGCGTCCTTCTGGCGCGGTGGAGACGACGACTGGCGTCGGCCAGCTGGTTTGGGCCGTGCTGGGCCAGGCCAGGTAAGCGCCAGGTGAGTTTGCTCTCTCTCTCTCTCTTTTATTTCTGTTTCTGTTTTTCTATTTTGTTATTTTGTTCTGGGCTTTATTAAAAATGCCAGGGCATTTCCAAAAATCATGAAACTAATCAGGGCTACTGTTTAGAATACATCCAACAGTAAACATTTTAGTTTATGATTATTTGAGCATTTAAAATATTTAATAGCATTTAAATGCCCGAATGCAAATACTATATGATTTAATTCAGAGTCCAAATATGTCATGGAAAAATGTGCAGCACCTCTGGTTATTGTTTCCAACATTTTCCAGAAATGATGAACATTTTTGAAAGCCATTTGGATACACTGAGAATATTTTAGTTGAGCCTAGTGAATTCCTTTGATGCTAGGGTTTATGCAATCCCCATTTCAATTTTCTGCAAAATTCAAACATGATGCACACCTGAAGCTAGCCTAGTGCAATACGAGAAGCTAGGGATGTGACAGAAAATACGGCCACGTACATACATACGGGTAGGGTCTCGAACGCCTACTCGCGCATATGTACGGCCAGGGCTCGTGTACATGGCTGGGTCGGAACGGAGAAACTGCGTCATCGTGTTCATGGGGAGCCAACTGGCTGGGTCGGAACGAAATGCGTCGTCGTGTTCATCGGGAGGGCTTGGACGGAACACCTAATGGAAACGAGGCCTGGCATACCGCAGAACGGAGGAAACGGCCTTGTGTTCGACCGACCACGTTCGAAACGGGATGCCGTTCATCGGGAGGGGTGTGGTGTACCGCAAAACGGAGGAAACGGACCTCCTACGGTCGAAACGGGGGTCCTGTTGATCGGGAGGGGTGTGGTGTACCGCAAAACGGAGGAAACGGACTTGTGTTGGAGCACTACAGTCGAAACGGGGGTCCTGTTCATCTGGAGGGGTGTGGCGTACCGCAAAACGGGACTCCACGGGATACTGTTCATCTCCACCGTCGACCCCCTCCAGCCTCCACGGGCTACTGTTCATCCACCGTCGACCTCCTCCAGCCTCCACCTGCGACTGTTCATCCACGGGATCCTGTTCATCCAGCCTCCACCGCACGCTACTCCACCGGCTACTGTTCAACCAGCCCTCTCCACGGGCTCCTGTTCAACCACCCCTCCACGGGCTACTGTTCATCCAGCCCTCCACCGTCTACTGTTCATCCTGCCCTCCACGGGGTGGTCCTGTTCATCCAGCCCTCCACGGGGTCCTGTTCATCCAGCCCCAACCGGCTCGATCGATCGGGGTCCTGTTCATCCAGAGGCAACACCACGGGGTCCTGTTCATCCACCCCCACCGGGAGCTGTTCATCCAAACCCCCCGACAACGCTCACTTTTCATCCAGAGGTAGCATCGATAGGCTTCAGTTAGCAGCAGTAGCGAAGGAATCGCTCTACCGGGTTCAGTTAACAGCCATCGATCGATCGCTTGGGTTCAGTAACGTGTAGCTGCAGTGCAATCGCTCGGGTTCAGTTAGAGCCCAATGCCTCGCACCCACATGCGTGCGTGTACGAGATAAACGTGCATCGCTCGGCCCCGACCATCCACCGTAACCGGGAACACCCCGATATTTTCCTCGCCCTCGCTTCTACGACGGTGTTTTCCATCATGGACGGCCCAAAGAATGTCATACAGCTGCGTTTCCGGCCCGCCCAGGACGAAAAGCCCATTTTCTGTCATGATTTTTTATCATAGAAGTAGGACCCCACCGCATCTATGATGATACCGGGTTTTGTCACAATTATCGTCATAGAAGTGTCATAAGCATACCAGAAAAACGTTCGTTCGGCCCAAAATGTCACGGATGTGTCTTTTTTTGTAGTGTTCGTACTCAACAGCTTCGTACTGCGGGCCGACTCACTTGGCCATCTGGAGGAGATCGATAGCTACGCCCCTGGCCACCAGGTCAGATTTGGAAGCTTGAACTACGTCGCGGATATCCATGAAGACTTGATCTTCGACGGATTTGAGACCGCGGCGATCGCTCCCCCTCGCTCCGACGAACATGACTTAAATCTGTCATCGGACCATATTCAGGAGATGGTTCCTGTAACTACTACGGCGTTAGATCAGGAGCAGATCGTGCCATCCGAAGCCACAGAGTACGCGGTGTTGGAGCCGCACACAGACTTAACACCTTGCAATATCTGTGTCAACGGAATTCCGGACTCGTTTCCGGCTATAAGTTCCGAACCACGTACACCTGCGGACACCGAGCTGGATCGGTTATCGATCTTCGAGTTCAGCGCCGCAGACATCTTCCAACACTTGCCCTTGGGCGATGTGCTATATTCATTAAAGAACCTGTCCTCGGCGGGGGACTCACAGCCGAACTATGTCCGGTTCGAACTAGAGGCTGACGATGGAGAATTTCGCTTCCCACCCGCCACCCTCTTCATAGCCACTGTCGAGGACTTAACCGACATGCTTGATTATGGCTCCGAAGACATCGACAGTATGGACGACGATCCCGACAAGCAGCAAGGCCAAGACCCGCCATTCACTGGACGTTGGACGACCACCTCTTGGTACGATGTGTACATGATTGATACACCTAAAAAAGCTAGCGAAGATGACAAAGAAGATCCAGTTGAGAATAAACCTCCTGAGGAACAGTCCAAGCGCCGGCGCCCTAAACGCCGTTCTAAGTCACATCGCTCAAAAGACAGCAATACTGGCACCGGAGAAAATAGTACTCCGGACGACGCTGAAAACAATGAAGACCCTGTTGGAGCAAGATCCGAACAGGAGGAACAAAAAACCGGGCAAGCCAGCCCCTGCCCAGCGACAATTCGAAGGACGACAACTACCTTCCGCTCTCCGAAGATGAGGTAAGACTCAGCGATGAAGACTTCACCGTACCCGAAGAACCCCTCGAGTAGGAGCGCTTCAAGCGCAGGCTAATAGCTACTGCAAGGAGCCTGAAAAAGAAGCAGCAGCAGCTTCAAGCTGACCAAGACCTACTCAACGATAGATGGACCAAAGTCCTAGCCGCCGAAGAATACGGCCTTAGTGGCCCAGCCAAAAGCTACCCAAAGCATAGATTGCTACCTCGGTCCGATGACGAGGCGTTGGAGCCCGTATCATCATCGCAGAAAGCGGTAGGTCGTCGACAACTCGGTTTGGATAAAGAGGCAACTCAAGCCGAACACCAGACCGCCCCACCTCGTTGTAAAGGCAAGAATAACACAGCTCGTGGTTGTACAGACGACCTTCGACGGGACTTGGACAGTAGAGCAGGACACGCAAGATCGATCTACGGATCGCGAGGGCATGCCTCGACACACGACGATGGCTACCTATTCGAACGTGAAAAACCTAGCCACGCCCGAGCCGGAAACCGCAAATGGACTCCTTCGGAGTTACATCGCAGTGTGGCCCAACATAGAGGCGCCGCACACCCTCTTTGCTTCACTGATGAAGTAATGGATCATGAATTCCCCGAAGGATTCAAACCCGTCAATATTGAATCATACGACAGAACAACCGATCCCGTGGTATGGATAGAAGATTTTATCCTCCACGTCCATATGGCCCGTGGAGACGACCTCCACGCCATTAAATACCTCCCACTAAAGCTAAAAGGGCTAGCTCGGCACTAGTTAAACAGCCTTCCTGAAAATCCCATAGGCAGCTGGGAGGACTTAGAAGAAGCCTTCCTTGGCAACTTCCAAGGAGCATATGTCCGGCCACCGGATGCCGATGACCTAAGTCACATTGTCCAGCAGACCGGAGAGTCAACCAGGAAGCTCTGGACTCGGTTCTTAGTCTAAAATAACCAAATCGTCAACTGTCCGGATGCGGAAGCCCTTGCGGCCTTCAGACACAGCGTCCGGGACGAATGGCTTGCATGCCACCTCGGTCAAGAAGGACCTAAATCCATGACAGCCCTTACTACTCTAATGACCCGCTTTTACGCGGGAGAAGACAGTTGGCTCGCTCGTAGAAGCAACAGTGCCAGCGACCCGGGCACTTCCAAAATCCGATACGGCAACCGCAAGGCACGACGAAGCAAAATACAACAGTCGCAATGATAATGAAAGATCACACGACACAGCGGTCAACGCCGGATTCAGCAATCCCAAGCCTGGTCAACGGAAGAAGCCATTCAAGGCGAACCGAGACGAACCATCCAACCTAGACAGGATATTGAACCGACCCTGCCAGATTCATGGCCACCCCGATAAACCAGCTAATCATACCAACAGAAACTGCTGGGTCTTTAAGCAGGCCAGCAAGCTCAACACCGAACACAATGGGAGGAGGCAGCCAGGCGACAGGGACGACGGAGAGGTTCACCAACGAAATACCGGGGGTCAGAAGAAATTTCCACCCGAGGATCGACTACTCTCGGAGCGGAAATAGCAGTCTGGCTTCCGCCGCCCACCTCGTATAACTGCAAAATTTGTACCGCACATACATCACTACGCACTCAAGATACCATGGGCATTGGCAGAAGAACACTACGGACAAGCCTGCAAGCATTCCCGTAACATTTTTTTATCTATTTTCTTTTTTCTTCTTCCTTCACTACCTCTTAAAAACAGATGACGAACAGGACAAACATCTAAAATTGACTCTATCGGAGTTCGGATCCGTACACTCACCTAAGGGGCTACTTCCATCAAGGATTCCCCTCGCCGAGGACAGGCGGTGCGGACATGCGGTAGGAGGTCCAAAATTTCTTTTTGTAGACCGCACTCTTTATTTCGAGCCTGTACTATGCCTCTTCCTCCGCCTCCGACCCCGAGCATGTCAAATAGCGGGGGTTGTGGTCTTTGTATATAAAGTAATCATTGACATATTGCTCAGGTCCCAGTAAACAGTATCCGAATTAATCATCCGTGTTGTTTCGCCAATGAATATGGCTCCTATGGTTGTTTCACAGATGTACCTTGGCATAACCTGCCAGGGGCTCGGTATGGGAACAAATGAGTTGCCAACAAAAGTCCGAATAACTCTATAGCGTACTTTGGCGTCGCAAGTTTGGCCTTATATGCATCAGCTCCGAATCATTGTCTTGGGTCAATAGTTGGGTTGCCCGGCTCCTGTGCTTGCTACCCTACGTTCCGCTCCATCGGCTAGGGTAGTAAAGGGAGAACTACTGCGATTGTGCTTCCGGTTCATCTGGTCAAGTACCTCAGCAGAGAAAGCCGAAAACTGACAGTCATGATGTGGCGAGAGCTGGTCAACCACTTGACGACTTATTGAAATCTTTAGCGATTCTCCGTGTCACACGAGGGATCTTTTTCATATCAAATATGTAAAGCATCGTATTATAATACGCCGCATACATACCAGGGGCTATGTCGTAGTCCCACCATAAAACTCCTATGGCTAAGTGAAAGTGTTAACGCCCTATAGTCCGATTGCCTGGTTCGCCGCATTATCACCTCCTTCATGGACCAAGACGTTGGATAAAGAGTGATTAAATGCTTTTCCGAACACCCCCATACTTCCTACGAGGGGGATGAAGCCGACGACTGGACTTTCAGATTACATCAAAACGGCCGCACAGGAGGAAAACAAGCTTTCGAGCAAAACATAAAAATAGATTAACTATAAAATTGTCTTTTACAATTCTCATACACCTCACTCGAACATTATGTCTTTCGAGCATTGACCCTCTATCAAGAGGGTGGCCTCTAGGACGTCTTCAAAATAATGCTCCGGTTCAGGACGGTCCTTGCCCTTGGGTGGATTCTTCGCCGCAACATCGATGGCCTTCATCTTCCCCCAGAATGTCTTGACTCGGGCAAGAGCCATCCGTGCACCCTCAATGCACGTCGACCGCTTCACAGCGTCGATACGCGGCACCGCGTGCTACCTCTTGAGCACTGCGTTGGTTTTCCCTTGAAGAGGAAAGGGTGATGCAGCAAAGTAGCGTAAGTATTTCCCTCAGTTTTTGAGAACCAAGGTATCAATCCAGTAGGAGGCCACACACGAGTCCCTCGCACCTACACAAATAAATAAATCCTCGCAACCAACGCGATAAGGGGTTGTCAATCCCTACACGGTCACTTACGAGAGTGAGATCTGATAGATATGATAAGACAATATTTTTGGTATTTTTATGATAAAGATGCAAAGTAAAATAAAAGGCAATAAAAAAAGCTAAGTGTTGGAAGATTAATATGATGGAAAATAGACCCAGGGGGCCATAGGTTTCACTAGTGGCTTCTCTCAAGAGCATAAGTATTACGGTGGGTGAACAAATTACTGCTGAGCAATTGATAGAATTGAGCATAGTTATGAGAATATCTAGGTATGATCATGTATATAGGCATCATGTCCGAGACAAGTAGACCGACTCCTGCCTGCATCTACTACTATTACTCCACACATCGACCGCTATCCAGCATGCATCTAGAGTATTAAGTTCATAAGAACAGAGTAACGCTTTAAGCAAGATGACATGATGTAGAGGGATAAACTCATGCAATATGATATAAACCCCATCTTGTTATCCTCGATGGCAACAATACAATATGTGCCTTGCTGCCCCTACTATCACTGGGAAAGGACACTGCAAGATTGAACCCAAATCTAAGCACTTCTCCCATTGCAAGAAAGATCAATCTAGTAGGCCAAACCAAACTGATAATTCGAAGAGACTTGCAAAGATAACCAATCATACATAAAAGAATTCAGAGAAGATTCAAATATTGTTCATAGATAAACTTGATCAAAAACCCACAATTCATCGGTCTCAACAAACACACCGCAAAATAAGATTACATCGAATAGATCTCCACGAGAGAGGGGGAGAACATTGTATTGAGATCCAAAAAGAGAGAAGAAGCCATCTAGCTAATAACTATGGACCCGAAGGTCTGAGGTAAACTACTCACACATCATCGGAGAGGCTATGGTGTTGATGTAGAAGCCCTCGGTGATCGATGCCCCCTCCGGCGAAGCTCCGGAACAGGCCCCAAGATGGTATCTCACGGGTACAGAAGGTTGCGGCGGTGGAATTAGGTTTTTGGCTCCGTATCTGGTAGTTTGGGGGTACGTAGGTATATATAGGAGGAAGGAGTACGTCGGTGGAGCAACAGGGGGCCCACGAGGGTGGAGGGCGCGCCCTGGGGGGGTAGGCGCGCCCCCCTACCTCGTGCCCTCCTGGTTGATGTCTTGACGTAGGGTCCAAGTCCTCTGGATCACGTTCATTCCGAAAATCACGTTCCCGAAGGTTTCATTCCGTTTCGACTCCGTTTGATATTCTTTTTCTGCGAAACTCTGAAATAGGCAAAAAACAGCAATTCTGGGCTGGGCCTCCGGTAAATAGGTTAGTCCCAAAAATAATATAAAAGTGTATAATAAAGCCCAATAATGTCCAAAACAGAATATAATATAGCATGGAACAATAAGAAATTATAGATACGTTGAAGACGTATCAAGCATCCCCAAGCTTAATTCCTGCTCGTCCTCGAGTAGGTAAATGATAAAAACGGAATTTTTGATGTGGAATGCTACTTGGCATAATTTCAATGTAATTCTTCTTAATTGTGGTATGAACATTCAGATCCGAAAGATTCAAGACAAAAGTTTAATATTGACATAAAAAATACTTCAAGCATACTAACTAAGCAATTATGTCTTCTCAAAATAACATGGCCAAAGAAAGTTATCCCTACAAAATCATATAGTCTGGCTATGCTCTATCTTCACCACACAAAATATTTAAATCATGCACAACCCTGATGACAAGCCAAGCAATTGTTTCATACTTTTGACGTTCTCAAACTTTTTCAATCTTCATGCAATACATGAGCGTGAGCCATGGACGTAGCACAATATGTGGAGTAGAATGGTGGTTGTGGAGAAGAAAAAAAGGAGAAGATAGTCTCACATCAACTAGGCGTATCAACGGGCTATGGAGATGCCCATCAATAGATATCAATGTGAGTGAGTAGGGATTGCCGTGCAACGGATGCACTAGAGCTATAAGTATATGAAAGCTCAACAAAAGAAACTAAGTGGGTGTGCATCCAACTCGCTTGCTCACGAAGAGCTCGGGCATTTTGAGGAAGCCCATCATTGGAATATACAAGCCAAGTTCTATAATGAAAAATTCCCACTAGTCTATGAAAGTGATATCATAGGAGACTCTTTATCATGAAGATCGTGGTGCTACTTTGAAGCACAAGTGTGGTAAAAGGATAGTAACATTGTCCCTTCTCTCTTTTTCTCTCATAATTATTTTTATTTGGGCCTTTTCTTCTCTTTTTTTTATTGCCTCTTTTTTTCGTCCGGAGTCTCATCCCGACTTGTGGGGGAATCATAGTCTCCATCATCCTTTCCTCACTTGGGACAATGCTCTAAAAATGATGATCATCACACTTTTATTTTCTTACAACTCAATACTTAGAACAAAATATGACTCTATGTGAATGCCTCCGGTGGTGTACCGGGATATGCAATGAATCAAGAGTGACATGTATGAAAGAATTATGAATGGTGGCTTTGCCACAAATACAATGTCAACTACATGATCATGCGAAGCAATATGACAATGATGGAGCGTATCATAGTAAACGGAACGGTGGTAAGTTGCGTGGCAATATATCTCGGAATGGCTACGGAAATGCCATGATAGGTAGGTATGGTGGCTGTTTTGAGGAAGGTATATGGTGGGTGTATGATACCGGCAAAAGTGCGCGGTATTAGAGAGGCTAGCAATGGTGGAAGGAAGAAAAGTACGTATAATCCATGGACTCAACATTAGTCATAAAGAACTCATATACTTATTGCAAAAATCTACAAGTTATCAAAGCAAAGTATTACGCGCATGCTCCTAGGGGGATAGATTGGTAGGAAAAGACCATTACTCATCCCCGACTGCCACTCATAAGGAGGACAATCAATAAATAAATCATGCTCCGACTTCATCACATAACGGTTCACCATACGTGCATGCTACGGGAATCACAAACTTTAACACAAGTATTTCTCAAATTCAAAACTACTCAACTAGCATGACTCTAATATCACCACCTTCATATCTCAAAACAATTATCAAGCATCAAACTTCTCATAGTATTCAACACACTCATAAGAATTTTGTTTTTTCTTTACTAATCTTGAATGCCTATTATTGTTAAAGTAAACTACCATGCTGTTTTGTAGGACTCTCAAAATAATATAAGTGAAGCATGAGAGAACAATAGTTTCTATAAAACAAATCCACCACCGTGCTCTAAAAGATATAAGTGAAGCACTAGAGAAAAAACTATATAACTCAAAAGATATAAGTAAAGCACATAGAGTATTCTAATAAATTCCTAATCATGTGTGTCTCTCTCAAAAGATGTGTACCGCAAGGATGATTGTGGTAAACTAACAAATAAAGACTCAAATAATACAAGACGCTCCAAGCAAAACACATATCATGTGGTGAATAAAAATATAGCTCCAAGTAAAGTTACCGATTGAAGTAAACGAAAGAGGGGATGCCTTCCGGGGCATCCCCAAGATTTGGCTTTTAGGTGTCCTTAGATTATCTTGGGGTGCCATGGGCATCCCCATTCTTAGGCTCTTGCCACTCCTTGTTCCATATCCATCAAATCTTTCACCCAAAACTTGAAAACTTCACAACACAAAACTCAGCAGAAAATCTCGTAAGCTCCGTTAGCGAAACAAAACAAAAGACCACTTCAAGGTACTGTAATGAAGTCATTCTTTATTTATATTGGTGTTAAACCTACTGTATTACAACTTCTCTATGGTTTATAAACTATTTTACTAGCCATAGATTCATCAAAATAAGCAAATAACACACGAAAAATAGAATCTATTAAACAGAACAGTCTGTAGTAATCTGTAACTAACACAAATTTCTGGAACTCCAAAAATTCAGCCAAAATAGGACGACCTATAAAATTAGTTTATTGATCAGCATCAATTGGAATCAATATTTTATCACGTTCTGGTGATTTTTAACAATTATTTTCGTGAACAGAAAGTTTCTGCAATTTTCAGCAAGATCAAATAACTATCATCCAAGAAGATCCTATAGGTTTAATTTGGCACAAACACTAATTAAAACATAAAAAGACATCTAACCAGAGGCTAGATCAAAGATTTATTCCTAAACAGAAGCAAAAAGCAAAAGAAAAATAAAAATAAAATTGGGTTGCCTCCCAACAAGCGCTATCGTTTAACGCCCCTAGCTAGGCATAAAAGCAAGGATAGATTTAGGTATTGCCATCTTTGGTAGGCAATCCATAAGTGGCTCTCATAATAGATTCATAAGGTAATTTTATTTTCTTTCTAGGGAAGTGTTCCATGCCTTTCCTTAACGGAAATTGGAATCTAATATTCCCTTCCTTCATATCAATAATTGCACCAATCGTTCTAAGGAAAGGTCTACCAAGAATAATAGGACATGAAGAATTGCAATCTATGTCAAGAACAATAAAGTCTACGGGCACATAGTTCCTGTTTGCAACAATAAGAACATCATTAATTCTTCCCATAGGTTTCTTAATAGTGCAATCCGCAAGGTGCAAGTTTAGAGAGCAATCATCAAAATCACGAAAACCTAGCAAATCGCACAGAGTCTTTGGAATCGTGGAAACACTCACTACAAAAAAATACACTTCCGTGATGATACGTGTTTGTCACAGTAGGTCGTGTTTTTTGTCATGCATGTACATCCATGACAAATTTATGACAGAATCAAGATAGTCATACCTGTGCTGTCGTAGAAGTGTTCCATGACATTACCAAAATTATCATCACGGAAGTGTCCACTTCCATGACGATAAATCGCGCGTCACAGAAGTGCTTTCGTCAAGGGTGACCGACACGTGGCATCCACCGTAACGGAACGCCGTTAAGCTATCGGGTCGGGTTTTGGATCCGATAACCCGTTAACAGCCCCGACCAATGGGGATTTTCCACGTGTAAAATCATCATTGGCTAGAGGAAACACGTGTCGGCTCATCGTTGGGACAGATTTCATCCACTCACTGGACAGAAGGCGCCTATGATACGTCGACATGTGGCACGGCCCAACAGTGGCCCATTCCTGTGAAAAGGCCGGCCCGTTTGACTTGGTCAAAAGCTGGCGGGCCGGTGCATGGAAAGCCTGTTAACGGCCTGTTCGCATATAGGCCATTTATAGCCTGCTAACCCAAGGCCCATAACGCCCTATCCGAATTAGGCCCAGTAGCGTCATCTGGACCATCCAATATGATTCCAGCCCGTTTTCACTTCTAGCCCATGTATAGCCTATGACGTCTTTCGGACCATATGAGGCCCTTCGTAACTCTTGGCCCATTAGCGGCCCGTGCTGAAACTGGCCCGTAATGAACAGTGTATTACTTTACACCCATTAATGGCCCGTGGTGAAATTGGCCCGTAATGAACAGTGTATCACTTTATACCCATTAACGGCCCGTTATTCCGTTGGTCGTTTCCAGCCCAAGTTAACTTTCGGCCTTCTGAGGGCCCATTTATTCTTGGGCTCATTTGCAGCATTCGGTTACTTCCGGCCCGTTATTGTCATTTTCTGCTTGTGGGCCAAATTCAGACCGTCGTTACAGTCGGCCCATTTGTGGACCGTTAGTCTGTTGGGCCATTTTCATAGCATCACCAAATACGGCCTATTAACGATGGCGCGTTATGGTCGGCCCATGAACGGACGATTCCAACTCTAGCCCGTTTACGGCCATAATGCAGTCTGTTTGGCCCATGTTTGGCCAATCGATCATATGGCCCGTATAAGGCCCATTGATGATACAACCCGCAGCAGGCCCATTGTTTCTACGGCCCGTAGAAGACCCATTGTTTCTACGGCCCATAGAAGGCCCACTGTTTCTACGGCCAGTAGGAGGCCCGGTGTCACTACAGTAAATATTAGCCCATGGTTATTGTGGCCTAGTTTTAAAAAATAGATTATTGTAGCCACTAGCTAACCGCGGAAAAAGAACTGCAATGACTACAAGCAAACAAATAAACAAGACAACAAGGAAATAAATAAGCAAGCAACTAACGCTAGGCTATCACGGCTATTACACATATTACATCCACTGGGCATCGAAGTTCGCCACTAGTGCAAATATAGGGAACAAAGCAGCATATATATACACTGGTTGTCAAAGTTGGCGACCAGCGCAAATAAACGCCGTAGCAAAACAAATCCAGAACTAAAACCACTTCAGAAGATCTCAAGAAACAATATCCTGGGTACCCATAATGCTGGCAAGATGGTAAGCAAGCTTATTAACTTTCTCTTGTTTGGCGCTTAAATCCTCCAGCGCTTGCTGTTGCACCAGAAAATATGCATCTGAATTCTGCAGGGACTTCCTCAGTCCTTCAGCTTCCTGTCGTAGCACATCTGATCGATGTCTTTCAACTTGAAGTTGAGACTCAAGAAGACGAACTGATTCAGGCAGCGAGTTCGAAGAGCTTGTGCCAGCAGTAGTGGCCAGTAACTCGAACACTACATCAAGACAGGACTTTTGGGTTCCCTCACTGTCGTCAAGATAGTTTTTATCAGCTTTCTTGGAGACCAACAGGGATGTCTCACTATCTTGAACCTTATTTGCATTACTTCCTTTACCATTGGATAACGCGGTACTGTTCTCCAATATTTTGTCCGCATTCTAAAAGAGAAACAAGCAGACACATCACATGTTTACCATGTTGTATATGAAACTCATTTTGGTAAATGAGTTCAGTAGTAAAGTGGATAGGATAACAGCATGAAAAAAACATATATCTATGTACGATGGTCACTTTATGGTCTATATCATTCTAGTTTTTGTTGCCAAATCAAGATAGAGACACAGTTCAAATAATATTTGTTCAAGACAAAGCAGAATAGACAGAATATAAGTGTGGGTAACTATAGATCAATAACAACACTTGTAATGTGCATGACATGACAACATAACTGTTTATTCGATTGAAACTGAAATCAACATAGAGCAGGTTACAACAGCAAACCAGTTAAAGAAACAGGTTTAAAACATACCTGTTGCTCCATTGGAGTTTCAATTCCATCCTTCAAATTTGAAAATAGTTGGTATGAGTAAATACAGTAATGCAAGAGCAAAGGAGTATGAACCATAGCTACAGAACCTGACCTGAGAACAAATCTTCTTCTCCTTTAAGCGTTGAGTTGGGATTCGGAGTGGTGGTCCTCGTGCTTTGGGCACTGCAGTTCCCTTACTAACTGCTCGTGTTTGGGTGCTCTGTGGTGGACACGGTGATGTGTCAACTGGAACTGGGTTACTATCTACTGGGGTTGGGGTTAGAAGGGGTGTAGCTGGTTCTCTGTCCAACTGGGTAGGGGTACAATCTGCGAGAGTCTGGGTTATGTGTGGTGAATCTGGTCCTTGGGCAAGTACAACCGTGGTTCTATTTGCATCAACTGGTAGCACTATCTTTTCTAAAGACTGTGTTGTTACTCCCTTAGATAATGCCATCACGTTCTCCAATTCAAATGGCTGATAAACAAGAAAAGTAATTGAAAGTATAGACATTGTATGATAGACAGGTGCAATGGATAGTGGGGAATAAAAGAGGGCATGAAATAATTCATATTTATGTTGTCTAACCAAACAAGATAGCATGACACAATTTCACATATATGATGGCTAACTAAACAGGATAGCATGACACAATTTCACATTATGATGGCTAACTAAAAAAGATGGAAAGACATAGTTCAAAATATGAGACTATGTAAACAGGATGACATGACATAACTATATAATGTGTTTATTAAATAGGTTGGCATGCCATAATTCACATACATTCACGGATAGAATGCTATAATTCAAAATATGATGACTGTAAACACTAAACATGATTAGATGATATAACTATATGATGTCTTTATTAAATGGGTTGCCATGCCATAATTCAGATAGATGATGTGTATGTACTATGTAAACATGATGGCATGATATAATTCAAATATATGATTTATATAGTAAGCAAGTAAGCAGATGGCAATCCATATATGATGTAAAAACTAGGCAATGCAAGACAACATGCACGACATGGGTAATATAACCCTGCCAAGTTTGAGCATAGACCTCATGGGGGAAATATGACTGGTCATCAGTCTCTGAATCCTCCTCTGAGTAGCTCTCTGTAACCAGCAAGATGTCAGCAGGTAGCATTGTCTGCTCTGAATACCTTGTTTTCACTCCAGAGACTTCCATCACCGCTTCATATGGCTGATGCACAGGAAGAGTAGTTGAATATACAAACGTTGTCGACAAATGGAACACGTAATACAAAAAAATGATAGCATGATATAATTCACATACATGATGATTGGCTAAACAGCATGGCATTGTATAATTCACATATATAATGCCTTTGCAAAAAGATAGCATTGTATAATTCACATATATAATGTCTTGCAACAAGATGGCAATGCATAATTCACATATATGGTAATTAGACACTGAACAGGTGGCATTCACACAAAGCATGTCTAAACTAATCAAATGACATAGCAATGCGAGACACCATACGCACGATATGTGCAACATAACCCTACCAAGTTAGAGCATACACCTCGGGGGGGGGATAGGACTGGTCATCTGTCTCTGAATCCTCCTCTGAGGAGCTATCCGTAACCAGCGAGATATGCGCTTTGTCAGATAGCATAGTCTGCTCTAAAGACCTTGTTTTCACTCCAGAATTTGCCATCACCATGTCAAATGGCTGACGCACACGAAGAGCACTTGAATGTACTAACATTGTTGACAAATGTAATATGTAACGGAAAAAAAGGATGGCCTGATATAATTTACATATAAGATGACTGGCTAAGCAGGATGGCATTGCAAAATTCACATATATGATGCCTGGCTAAACAAGATGGCGTTGCACAATTCACATAAACGATGAATAATCTAAACAGATGGCATTCGCACAAAGGATGTCTAAACTAAGCAGATGACATATTTGATGTATAAAGTAAGCAATGCAAGACACCATATGCATGATATAACCAACATCAGCATGCCAAGTTAGAGCGAAGACCTCAGGGGGTAAATAGGAGTTGTCTTCTCCTTCTGAATCCCCCTCAGAACAGATATCTTCCTCTCGATTACAATCCGAAATGCGTGGAGGGGGGCTGCCTTTGCGCCCACCATGGAGCGACGTCTGCATTAAATTTTGTTGCCAGGCAAGGCTCGTCTCTTTTGCTCTACATGTTCAGTTCCATTGTTTACAATAACTTTCATTCATAGGAATAAAACATAGTGAGATTATGTAAGGAGTGCATGCAGAAATCCAGAGTGATGGTAGCAACCTGTGGATAGACCCAAAACCAATAATAGCAGGCAGATAATGGCTTCAGTTAAAAAATACAGATAATGGCTTCTTTACTGTTTGTTTCCCACCCAACATGAAACTCATAGTAGACACCGGAGATTAACCAGATAGTAGATAGATACTATTGATAGCGGCCCCGATATGTACCCCACAACCATTTAAAAACTCAAGTTTGACCATTAGTTTGGAGCTGACCCAAAGTCTAATCGGTGAACAGGACGATAAAGTAGCATGTAATATTAAGCGATGCATAACGTAAGCAGACACTAAAGAGTGCGACCTCTCTTGCGGACCCGTGTAGTCCTCGAGCTCATCTACTCGGTTGATGATGGTAATGCAGTTTTCATGGCTCCCAGCAGCGGGGAAGAAGATCTGAGGCGGCGAAAGATAGTCTGGAGGCCGGATCCCTGCGGTTCTGGACCCTTCTGTCGTTGGAGCAGCTGAGCTGGGGTGCACGACGGCGCAGCAGGAGCGGGACAAACCACGCATGGTTTTCTTTGACAACTATCTGTAAGAGAAGTAATTCTGTAAGGGCTCGTTTGAATTGGAGGATTCCAACAATGCAGGGATAGGAAATAGACAGGAATAGGATAGGAATGCACGTGCAAAACAGAGAATTTAAAAACACAGGATTTCTGCCAATCTGGGTGTTTGATTCACAACAATTGGAAGATCGCAGGATGCAAAGAAGCATGGTGAGATTATGTCAAATCACAAGAAAATGTACGGTTATAATGCTATTATGCTACTATCTCTTAGTCTTGTGCTTCATGAATAGGAATTTGAAAAGGAGGACAAGTGAAAATTAAAATTCCTACGTTTTTTCTTTCAAGGAGACACTAAAGAAACAAATCCGTGTGCTCAGTGGACAATATATATAACATGTAGAGTAAAAAAGAGATGCAACAAGTCTACAACCTCTTTGGCGAAGCCATGTCGATCTCAGCGTGATTGGGTTGGCCGGTGAGGATGCTTCGGCTGACTTTGCTGTCGGAGGAGGGGAAGAAGATCTTAGGCGTCTGGAGATGGAGCCCAAGGTACTGCTCCGCTGTGATGGAGGGTTTCGTCGTTGGAGCAGCTCCGGTGAGTTGTACGACGCCAAGGCTGAAGCAGGACAAGAGAGACAACGAACAACGTTGACCTGAGTGGAATTCTAATAGCATCTCCAATACATGACGTAAAATACATAACCACAAAGTGCTAGATGTAAAATACATCAGCCGCTCATCTCTGAACTTAACTGTCGAAACTGAACTTAACTGTCGAAACTGAACTTAACTGTCAAAACTGAACTTAACTGTCGAAACTGAATTTTGTTGTCGAAACTGAACGCACTAGCAAGGTGAGGCTACACATCGGTCGACTGACTTTTTCATTTCTGGTCAGTCGATTTTGCAGCCATTGGATACGGAATCAAGGACCTGCCGTTCATCTTCAACCTCCACCCCCCTGAGCCGCCAGCCACCACCGGCCAAACAGCAGCACCCCGCCGCCCGCGGCCGGCGGTGCGCCGCCCCGCCTGCCCCGTAAACACTTCCCACCGCCTGTCCGCCGCCGCCCCGGCCATCCCTCTAGCCCCCCCCGTGCCGAGCTTTTTCTCCGGCGATCCCCACGTCACCGCCCCGCCAACGCCCCGCCACCGTCGGCGACCACCGCCCCCATCCTGAACCCTAAGATAGATAGTGGGGTACCTCTCCGGCGAACCCCCCTCCCCGCTGCGGCTGGTTCTTCCTTCACCCCGGCGAGCCCCCCACCCCCTGAAAATTGACTGACCCAAAAGTCGATTCAGTCGACTGAAGTGTAGCTAAATCGGAGCAGCATCGCAAGCAAGAGCAAGAGCGAGAGCAGCAGCGCGAGCAAGAGCAATAGCAAGAGCAGACCAGGCAGGGGACCGAGAGCAAGAGCAGTGCAGCAGCGCGAGTGAGAGCTAAAGCAGCAGTAGCTCCTACTGATGTGGACGTCACCGCCGAGGGAGCGACGACGTGGAGGAAGTGGCCGCCGATGGAGCCGCGCCGTGTCGGCTCGGGACCGATCACCGGCAGCACCGTGAGATCGAATCAAGAAGAAAATGCGGCGATTAGTGTACAACCTCTTTGGTGGCGCCGATTAGGCCGCAGCTTCATCCGAGGAAACGGTGATGATGATGCTCTTCCGGTGGTGCAGGTGAAGACGGCGGTGTGGGAATGGAGGTGGCGCGAAAGATGAGGGGAACGTCGGGGCAGCTCCTTGGAGGTGGAGGACAGGGTGGCTGAACCGGCGGGACGATGAGATCGACGACGGATCCTCATCCGGTACGGTGGATGAGGGGCATCGAGGTGTTGCTGTGAACGACGTCGTCGGGGGAGAGGCTCCGGCTGGGTGGCGGACGGAGCAGGGTGTGGGGTTTCATCGCGGGTTTTCGCGGCCTCGGTGTACAAATGGGTGGGCGGATGGGATGGCAGTGGGGAACCATGGTTTAGAGACACGCTTGTCCGAAATGTGGGGTAAGTTACGAAAGTACCCCCACCGATTTGAGGCGGTTCTTTCGGTTCAGGGGTACCACGGGCATTTCGCGTGTCGGGATTTCACAGGAGGTGGGACTTTTGGCGCGCGTTGTAATTTCGGAATAGCAAGGTGCGGTTTGAGATGGAGGGAGTTGTCGGAGCACAACGAGACAAAGATATATCTTAAATATTTCGGGCTAACAAGCCACGGTTGAAATTTCCGGACAAGCCGAACGTGTACTGTACCAAATCAATGCGCACTACAAATGTCATTCAAAACTTTGAATTCATGTTATGTTCAATTAAAATATTTCGCTACGTGTATAATGCATGCAACCTACTACTCAAATGAACGTTTTAGTGCATTCCAAACGTATATACTACCGCTTCAATGTGAACTAAATTTGAATTCGTTTCTCTATTTGAATAAGATCTACAGTAATGATTGTTGTGAAGTCAAAGCATTTGAATTCGTTTCTCTGTTTTAATAAGATCTACAATCATCATTATTGTCAAGTTAAACCATCGTTTGTGTATTATCTTCACAGCACACCACATGATTAGTCTCGAGTTACATATGAACTATGTGTACTATATGAACTCGAACTAGATTTTTTGAATCCACTTTATTTTGATTTCAAATCACATTACATTTCTAGCTCTAGCTAGATCTTCATAATCTAAACCATGTCTCATATGTATAATGTGTTTATCACATTATGTATGGTGCCCCGCCCCCTACGCCTACAAGTATTTAGATGTGAGTTGCAAACACCACACATTACCACAAATTCAAATAAAATGTGAGAATGTTCGATATATAGTATTGTTTAGATTGTTCGATATTTAGTTTTAAGCTACAAACGCCACACATTATCACAAATTCAAATAAAAATGTGAGATTGTTTGATATATAGTATGGTTTAGATTGTTCGGCATTTAGCTGTGAGTTGCAAACGCCATGCATTATCACATTATGGTATAACATGTGCACAACACGTGTATCACCGCTATATTCATGCATGCAATGTTTAAAACACTATGATCTCCAATTCAAATATATGAATCCGCTTTCATATCAAATTATGATATTTGTTAGTATCTTACACCCACACAATCCTCTAACCTTTGTAGCTACCACTAACTTTCTCTCGTGCATGCACACGCCCTCCTCGCCCTCCCCCTCCCTCGGCATTCTATCCACCGGGCACATTCATTTTTTTCTTTAGGTCGTTCTCCCAGAGTCTCCACAACTCCTTTCCGACACACACCGATCGATAAACCTCTCCAGCGATGCCTGCCTACAACATACACACACGCCTTCAATCTCCTCCTTTATGTGTCCTTGCCTCGTGTCTCTCATACGGTCAGACACACGTGTAAACTCTCGCCCCTCTTTTCATCGATCTCACAACCGCACACTCCTCCCCCTATCTAGCTAGTACTTGGGCCTCTCGCACCACCTCCTAGCTCCATTCTCTCTGTCTATCCGTCTCGCTGGGCTTTATTTGCCTCTAACAAATGGACGTACACCGACCGATCTCTCGCTATACATATAGCTAGCTAGGTCCTTATAACAAGTTTTTACCCACACGTCAATCGATCTACCTCATTAGTTTGTCTCTCCCTTCCTCCGACAAACAACAATTGATCTACCGATCTAGTTAGGTTTGCTTACCAAACACATGGTTCCCCTTCATCATCCATGGATGCGTCCCGACAGATCTGTCACGCACAGGCGCACACAGAAACGCATCCCCACTCTTATTGATAACATTGCAGTTCCACCCTCATTTTGTCTAGTAGGCCTCTCCCACCATCTTCGAGAAGCAAATCCATCACCCATCCAGCACTCTACCCCTCTCCCTCCCTCTCCCTCCCTCTCTCTCTCCTCCCTCTCTCTCCCATCATATTTCCCGTCCTTCAGTTATGTATGGATGTCGACCGATCTCCCTCAAGACATAGCTGGGTCTCTCCTTCTCAACACATATACGAGTCGTTCTACCCCTATATTTAGGCCTCTGCCTACCCCTCCCCCACCCCCTCCCCCCACACACACCGATACATCGAGCGCTCTAGTCATGTCTCCCTGCCACACACAAACTTGACATGTGCCCTCTAACGTTCCGGTAGGCCAGTCGCCCTATATCTTTGACTTGCACACACACACAATTTTGATGGCTCTCTTCATCGATCTCGCACCCACCCACTTGATCCTCTCTTCGACTCTATCGATAGCTATGACCGCTCCCTCTCTTCTCGTGGATTGCCCGACCCTCTATGTATGATATGGATAGGCCTCCATTTCACACACATTGCATGCAAAATTTTGTTTGAGATGTCATCGACACATATTCCCATAAATAATTCACAAAATCAGCCCCCACCCCACCCCCACCCCAAAAGAAAAAACACTCACGAACGCGGTTTGTATCTCTCACACACACCCACGTAGGTGGGGGACGTGCACGAAGAGAAGAGGTGCATGCACGGCGCACGTACTCCCGTATCTTTCCCAACCACACCCGCGCGGGTACATGGTGGAGCTCATTTGTGTATGAAAAAGGCAGCCCACGTGGTAATTTGGCACGTGTACTGGTTGTCCACTTGGTGGAGGGAGGATCGTCCACCACGGGTAAACAAACAAATTGCGACTTGACGTGTTATGTTAAAAAAAGAGGCAAACCATGTGGGGCCTACCTTAGAGGCAAGGCTCTATACGCTGGAGTACTTTTGATGTGTCCCGTCAACTCGCAGAACGAGGAGAAGCTTGCTTAGTACGCCGCCTCCCCCGCCCACGGGCGCGGTGGCTCGCAGGATGAGGTGAAGCTTGCTCCGCCTTACGCCAGCTCCCTCGCCCATGCGCGCGGTGGCTCGCAGGACGAGAGAAAAATTTACTACTCCCTCCGTTTACTCCTCGTCCCTACTACCTTGGTTATAGAGATTATATCATATTGTTTGGAATATATATGTCCTTTAGAAGATTTCAATATGAACTACTAGTACATACTCCAAACACTGATGTATATAGACGTATTTTAGAGTGTAGATTCACTCATTTTGCTCCATATGTAGCACTCTCCCTCGCCCCTCGACCCTCGCCCATGTGGTGGACGTGCAGCAATTCATTCGGTCTCATATAGCCAGAACGATATATACTGCACTACCATTATTGCTTGACTTCCCGAAGAGGCAAAGAGCCAATCGCAAGGTTAATATTTTGGAGATGCCAAGCGCAAGGTTATAGGAGAACGAGTAGTAGGTGCCGCGTCATTTATAAACAAAGTTTTTTTTTCTTCAGTGGCACGTACGCAATATGATAGGTTCATATGGAGAGAAATGGAAACCGCTCCACTATATACATAGTTAGGACGGGCCAGCCTACACGGTTGCTTGCTGGGGTTGCTTTCTTCACACTCTCTCGCACAAAACGACTGCATCTCTAACATCCCGGCGGATCACTTCCGCTTGGGGAAGGGGTGGATGCTTAGTGTAGATGCGGTGGCCGTCGCCGACGGCGAAAACCCACTGTCGGCACGTCCCGATCAGGGGTCCCCGCCGTTTTCTCTCACAAAGCCGGTGAGGTTGCCTTCGTCCCTTGCTCACTGCCGCGACGTGGGCAGTTGCCGCCTCCCGCCGCCCTCCTCAAGGTTGAGCTACGTCCCTCAGGTACAACTCCCTTTACAGCTGGCTTGCACCACTGCTCCAGCTGCCCACATCACTCGCTGTGGATATTACTCTACTTCTTTGCCCCGCACATACCTCTATTGGCTTCTATGTACTATATTTGTGATGAGTTTATGTCTCATCAACTAGTCCCAGTAATCTGATTCTAATCACGCTTCTTCAATTTCTTTGCCACAGGGATGCTCATCTCGATTTTGGTGAAACTGCACAAAATGATCCGATGGTCAAAAGGTTGCAAACTTCATTTATTAGGAAGCTCGAACGTTCCCCGCAAATTGAAGCCTGCTCAGGGTTCACGGTTCAAGGGCTAGGGACTGCATGGATCGTTTGTTTCTTTAGCTGCCTCTGTTCCAAAATAAGTGTCAACTTTAGTAGTAGTACAACTTTGTACTAAAGTTTGCACAAAGTTGAGACACTTATTTTGGAACGGAGGGAGTACATATTTGCTATGATCTGTCAATCATTGAGATGCAATAGCATGCATGTTAGTCTTGTTTGTATTTGATGAAATGTTGCAACCGGCAACCTTGGACACAAGATACATGTAACAGAAGCTGGAAGCTTCATAGCATTTTACAAATTTATCTCGTTGATAAATTACAGTACGTACTATACTAGTACTTCCTCCATTCCTAAATATAAGTCTTTGTAGAGATTTCACCATGAACCACATGCGGATGTATATAGATGCATTTTAAGTGTAGATTCATTCATTTTGTTCCGTATGTAGTGGAATCTCTACAAAGACTTATCTACTAGTAATAGCTAGCCCCCACTACTAGGAATTCTCTATCCTCTCCTTGAGCCACATCATCAAAATTGATGTAGCCGTTAGATGAAGTAAATCAGTCCATAATAGCCGTCTGATCTAGACGTTGAGAGGCTCCGCACTAAGCCAGATGCAAGCATGCAGAAATACCATGGCACATGCATGTGAGTGGGTTTTAAATCACATCAACATGTCTGCATGCAAGCATGCATCGGTACCATGCATGTAAGTGAGCTTTTAAGTCCCATTAACATGTCAAAAACAAAAATATAATCCCATTATGCAGTAGGAGTTGGCTGATCTTTTTTCCTTACGTGGGATGATCTAAATAATGATGGGAGTTTATTTAGTTTGGCTACCACATTTTTCATGCGGTTATAGATTTTTTTTAGTTCTATGAAATCGATAATTTTGTGCAGAGAGATATACCGCTGTTCCGCGGCAACGCGCGGGGACTCATCTAATAATATTTAGGAATGGAGGGAGTACTATGTAAAGAGTTAGGTGTCGCATGGTGATAGTGTGAGGTGGGCCATGTAATCACTGAGCCTGCGTGTTTTCACTGCTCTTGCACGCCTTCGGTGTAAGAATGGAGAAAATTGTAATCTAGTAGTACTACCTCCTTTCGCTGAAAGCGTGGGACATCCAGCAGTCCTACCACCTCAGCAATAAAGACCAATGAGCCGTCAAATCACATAGACCCAGCAGTAAGTTGGACGGACGAAGCAACCATCACTCTTGCGCCAGTGAGAGGTCGCGTCCGCTCTGCCCGGGCATGAATGCGGCACCGATTCTTTGGAGCGGCGCTGACTGTTTTGGGCGGGAAGCGCGCGCGGGCGATGGAAGGGCTTTGGGTGGGCCAGGCTGGCCAGGAGCGGGCGCGGCAGCTGTCCGCATGTCCCTACTGGACACGCCCGGAAACGAGAGGATGCACCGACTCTCGCGACTAAAATTGTACACTACACAACATCTCTCTGTAGGAGTAGGTCGATCTGTCGCTCTCTCTAACACACACATGCTGTTAAACACACACACACACACACGCGCACCTTGGTCCCGTTGCACCTTCTAACGTGACTTATTACACCTAGACGGAGGGAGTAGTAAGTATATGAGATACGGTGGCACACTGACTTAAGTCGAATACAAGTGCCCAAAATTTGTGTGCATGTTATAATAAGGATTCACTTAAAATAGTACGTGAGTGAACAGAGGGATCAATTGGACAGTGTTCCCGAGAAGTAGCGAGATGTGTGAGGTAAGATACACCGCTGGCGCTTTTAATTTTTCTTATTAATTTGTTTCTTTCACCCTCTGACTGGTGGGACGCAACGTACTACGTGGAGAGAGGTAAGTTGACTAAGGCTGCATTATTTCTGCACCACTGTGGATAGTCTTACCACCAAAGCCAGATGACACGATTAGGATTGAAATCCTAATGACTCCCACACACACAAAAAAAACACGACCTGCTTGACACACGAATGCAGGAATGTATAAAAGGTTATTTCCCTCTCGTTGAACATAACGGGAGGGTTGTGTAGCTGGTTAGCCTGTTCGCTCATCAAACTTGAGGTCTCGGGTTCGATAACTACACTTGAGCATAATTTGTGCCAGGAGGATTCTTTGACTGGTCAAAAAATTTCTAGGGTTTGCACGCTTCACACTCTCTCTCCAGTATATATATACACGCTAGAGCCTCAGCGCTTGTAGTTGCTCTCTTCACACTCTCTCGCCCTCTCCCGCTGGAGCCTCAGCGCTTGTAGTTGCTCTCTTCACACTCTCTCGCCCTCTCCAGATCTAAACAAGACTTCGTTGGCCTCTCTCTCCCCTCACTGCTGCTCAAAGAGCCGGCAGGATCCGTCGACCGGGAAGGGAAGGAGGCTTAACGCTGTCGCCGTCGGCGAGGGACTACCGGCGTAGCTGTTCACTTTCCACCCAGCGGCGGCGCGGGAGGGCCTCCGACCCCTTCTTCTTCGCCGTCGTCCCGTCGCCCACCGAACCACGCCCCAAGAACCTTAAGGTATAATTTACTTACTCCACATGCATTGCTCTAGCTGCATGTATACCATGAATCTAGGACGTGGTTCAAAGAGGAAAGGAGTGGGGGAAAGTAGTGGGAAAAGTTGTACTCCCTCCGTTCCTAAATATAAGTCTTTGTAGAGATTCTACTAGGTGGACTACATATGGAGCAAAATGGATGAATCTACACTTAAAACACATCTATATACATCCGTATGTGGTTCACAGTGAAATCTCTACAAAGACTTATATTTAGGAACGGAGGGAGTATATAGCATGAATCTAAGACGTGGTTCAAAGAGGAAATGAAGGGGGAAAGTTGTATAGCATGAATCTAGGACGTGGTTCAAAGAGGAAAGGAATGGGAGAAAGTAGTGGGGAAAGTTGTATCGCATAAATCTAGGACGTGGTTCAAAGAGGAAAGGAAGGGGCGAAAGTACTAGTTCAAAAAGGAAAGGAAGGGACAAGGCTGTAGAGTTTGAGCAGGACTAGATTTGCTGCACTCACATAGGGAAAGGTGTCTAAAGATAACAAAACTGGGACCAACACAAATATGCTCCTTGGTTGTTTGTTCTTTGTTGCAACAGAATGTGCATGACCACAGTACATCGGTAGATGAACATGGCGCTGGTGCGTCCACTGTCCCGTGCAACTCATTAGCTATTGTTAATCTAAGGCCCTGTTTGGTTAAAAACTCCCTAGTCCCTACCTGCTAGGTTCCAGGGTCTAAACATGGACTAGAGGTTATTAAATGACATGCTAAAAGACCATGTTACCCCTGGTAATGAACTAATAGAGACAAGGCGCGATGCGTGGCAGGGGCAACTGTTGGAAAAAGTCCCAAAAAGACTCCCTCGGGGTCTTCTTTCTTTGGTGCCAAATGCCCACTTTTAGTCCCTAAAAGTCCCTCCTGTTTGGTTTAGATGGGACTGACACGGAGTTTTTTTAGTCCCTACACCAAAATGTCCCTGTAAACAAACACCCTCTAATAATGCCGCTGGAAAATTGATGCAATGCCACAGTTAAAAGCAAATTACATGTTTAACGAATTTTATTGTTAATATAATCTCTATGTTAATATGAATCAATGCCACCGTTTGAGAAATGCTACTATCTTGCTTTCTTTCCCATTTAGATAAGGTAGATGCTTCTTTTTGTTGGCTTCTGTGTCATCCACCGTTATTGACCACTAATTGTTTCCTTTGCACCTCTGTGTAAACAGGGTTATCTACTTCAACTCGTTGCCATTGTGACCTTTTGTTGCACTGCACAAAACACTTTTGTTTTAAGAGTGTTTTGTGCAGTTCAACCAAAATGTCACACCGACAACGTTGCTTGATTGCTTGATCTTAGTGGAACTGCACAAGAGGAGATCTTACTTCCTATCCGTTAAGGCGAATTTGGTTCAGATCTTCTTCTTGTGAGTTGTTTGAATTCCGCATCATGAGAGGTCAGTACTAGCCTTCTTTCACATGATTCTGAGTGTGCTTTCATATGTTGTGCTACTTGTACGATAATGTTGCTTGATTTTAGTGAACTGCACAAATGGAGACAAGACTTCCAATCTGTATGTGCACCGTAATATCCCATTGAGGTAAGATAAGGATATTTCACAACTGCTGGCCTGTATTTTGCCACTTTCATCAGAAAATTAAGTTTAGTACTATACTTGTGCTCCCTAATTGACATGCCAAATCTTACATTGAAGGCGAAGCTTTTCTGTTATCGAACCAAGTGATGAAGGGGAAGAACAAGCGGAAGAAAAACAAAAATCAACTCCCAGTGCTGTAATGAAGCACTGGAACTGTGATGACACAAGTAATGATATAGTTTTGCATCTTAATTTATTGCTATGGCTGGAACGAGCAATTGTTTTGCCACTGATTTGATGCCACTCTTAATGTAATATGTAATTATCTCTACTTGTGCAAACAGGGATCTTCTTTGAAGATACCATATATTTTAGTGGAACTGCACAAGCAGATGTTGGAAACATTAAATTAATCGAGGAGTATATAGTAAGCATGGCCACCACCATAGATAGCAAGAGATGGTTCTGGAGAAGTGCTTCATCTGTATGCTCTATACGATAAGCCTCCTGACAAAGGTTGGTACTCGCCCACTGATTTCATCCATATGATTGAGCTTTGTCATCTCTATTGGTGTTGTGCTACTATTTAGATACTGTCATGAAAAAGTGGTATTGTCCTTGAGAAGTGCTTCATCTGTGCTATTTTAAATATTTCCTTTCCTTTTTTTCGAGAAAACATGGATGCTAGCATTTAGTAGTCCTCTTGTCTTTGCACAACAGGATCATCTTCCTCTGAAGAAGAATATGGAGTACGTGAAGTGACTAGTTCCGATTATGCCAGGATGAAGAAGCCATGTCTATCTTCTCATCAGAAGGAGCAGTTGAAGGATGGTTACATTACTCCCCACAAGACCAAACTAACTTCAGCTCAGAAGGACTGACAAATCTCCATTTTTTTGCTGTGATGCGCGAGTACGATGTTGTTCTAGGATTCTTTCTGGTGAGTTCCATTTTTCTAAAAGTGTGCTCTACATGGACCATGTATGTGCCTGTTGAAACTGTCAATTCATAGTACAGTTTGCTTTATACTAATCACTTTTTTGTATTTGTGCAAACAGGGGTGCTCAGCTTGATTTAAATGGGAACTGCATAAAATGTTCATGAATACATCGAATCATTCATTTCCACCACAAGAAAGGAGGTGCCGATAAGTTCAAGGCGTTGCAACATATAAGGGCGAAATCATACAAGCTACGCGCGAATTTGGTTGATTTTGGTGGAACTGCACAAAAAGAACAGCTGGTTTATTTAGCACGAGGTGCCATGTCAATGTCCGAACTAATGGCAAACCCTGCCCATTCCACAATCGTAGGCATTTGATATTTTGGAATGGGACAACCTTGTCAAATTTTGCTCATTGATTTTAGCAAGACATGCGTTTGATATTTTCGAATGGGACGCCCTCTGCTGTCAGCAGCGTCGATCATTTTTTTCTTTATTCTTTAGTTGTGAAGTAAATATTGCCTCTCACATGTCAGTCGCTGAGATGCATAATCATCGATTGTTTTGAATGTTCTCTATGAATTGCCAGGCCTGTGTGTTTGATTGCAATGTACAGAAACGCTAAAAAGCTGCTCAACCTCTTTGTACTCCTTCTATTCCTTTTTACTTCGCACATTGTGAAAGTACATACTTTTTTGTATAAGATTGGTCAAAGTAGAGATACTTTGACTGCAGACAAAACTTGTATGCACGACTAGAAAGGACCGGAGGGAGTACATGTGAAACTGCTGCAAACGAGGTGATCACCCTGGGAATAATGCTAGAACGTATTGTTTTGCATGTTCATCCAATGCCAGTGATACAGGAATTCGAACTAATCGAAATAAATTCATTCATACACGGTCGGATTTCATATAAACATGCCGGATTTCATTACATTTCATACATTCTTCAACTAAAAAGGGGTGCGCTGGAGGTATAATTAATTAACCGAAGCTACCCACCTGTGTCCCGCTGAGCCGAACAGAAGCTTCAGTGACTTAACTGCAGGTGCAGTTGCGTAACTAACATGTGGCCTGTTGGGCCCACGTGTCAGTCAGCCAACTGCACCAGCAGTTAAGTAGAAGCACCGTTCTTCTCCAGCGCAGCTCTCCGACTCCACGTCGCCGCCAAGAAGCTAACCGGCCGTCAATGGTCAACCCGCCTAGCTTGGCTCCAACCGGAGAGTAGCAGTGGTGGCCTTACTTGGACCCGAGCGGCGACGACCTACCGTGTTCTACTCTTCCTCATTTTCTGTGTGGCGCGGCCTCGTTAGCAGCGGGGCGGGGCCTCGGCGTAGCCGGCGATGTCCTCTGTCTCGTTGTCGGCGGGCGGCGCCTAAGCGGAGCGGTGGAAATCCTCCCCCACATTGCCGGCAGGGTGGGGCCTCGGCTGAGCCGGCGATGTCCTCTGCCTCGTTGTTGGCAGGGCGTGGCCTCGGCGGAGCCGGCGGTGTCCTCTGCCTCTTTGTTGGTGCCGCGGGGCCTCGGCGGAGCAGGGCCTCGTCGACTCCAGCGGAGCGGGGACTCGTCGCAGCCGGCATTGTCCTCTGCCTCGTCCTCGGTCTCTCCAAACAGCGCCTCGCCCGCTTCATCGCCCTCTTTGCTAGCCTCTTTGTAGGCGGCCGCAGCCTCCGCCACCCGCATGCGGTACCGCCAGCACTCGAGGCGGCCCTTGCGGGCGGAGCGGTACGAGTCGAGCAGCGCCTCCTGCTTCGCCTGCTCCGCGGCGATCTGCTCCTCCCCCTGCAGGTGCTCCTGGAGGAGATGGTGGTTGTAGGCGGCGTCGACCTGCGCCTCCCGGAACTGCTCCTCACGCATCTGCCTCACCCTGTCCATATATTGGGCATGGGCCTCACCGATGGTCATGGTGCAATGCACCGGCGAGGATGGCCCGGAGGAGGGGGTTAGCGCCAGATCGTCGACTACCATGTTCTCCATTGGGACGTCGTCGTCCTCCGTCTGCCTGCCGGCCAGCCGGTCGGCAGCAGTGGCTGCCATCTCCTTGTGGTCCGCCGTCCGTCCTTCCCAAAGAGTGCTGGAGCGCGAGGAAGCCATGGTGGGCAGTAGTGGTGTGGACAGGAGAAAGGGAATGGATGCGGATGACTGCGGCTATGGCCGGCGCAGCAGTTTCTATAGCAATGGTGGGCGGGCGGAGGGACGGACGTGTGGCGCCGGAGTAGTTGCCTCGGCAACCGCGTATCATTAATGTGGGCGGCAGATGGACGGACGGATGGCACTTGTGTCGTTTGAAGGCGGAGCAATCGCCTGCACCAGGAAGCGGGGTGGGCAGCACTGACTGTTTCGGGCGGAAGCGCGCACGGGCGAGGAGATGACTTTACTTGGAGAGGATGACAATGGGGACCCACCAGGTCCATAGCCTCACGTACGCAAGTGCCTCCTTATTTTATATATTTTGCTTCCTCCTGGTTTCCTGACATCACGGTCCCACACCATTGTCAACCTATGTAGTAGTCAATAAACGAGAGAATTGCAAAAGAAGCGGCCGACAGCTGGGACCAAGCAGCTCGAGCAGTATTTGTGTTTTTGAGGTGTGAGCACTGCAGAGTTTTTCGATGTTTAGCCCAGATATTAATTTTTCTCCTCTGAACAACAACGAAAACATCGCTGCAGGTATTAACTGGGCGGGCTGTGGCCCATCTAGCCCAGGCCAGATATCCAGCCCAGATATTAATTTTTTTCAAGCTGAAAATAGCTAGCCCAGCTATAATTTTTTTTAGGAATACCCAGGCAAGGTCAAGTTGTTATTCTCCGCCCCGCTGGGCTGCAAATCTTTCCTAGGAGGGATGCATTAGGCTTAACAAGAAAATGGGCTTTAAGAAATAATAAATGGGATGTAATTATAAAAACTAGGCAGTAACTATAAAAAATGCACCAAACACGTGATTACTTTATAAAATATTATTTTTGGATATTGAAAATTTTAATTTCATTAATTGTTGCGAGCGCAATGTTTCGATGGATTTTTACGTAATATAAATTTATATTGAAATTGTATTTAATCTAACTAGAAATTTCGGGATAAAAATATTTCGGATCCCATCAAAATGTGGGAAATTTTATTGAATTCTGTTTTCAACGGTTGGTTGAAATGGGCTGTACTTTTAACAAACTATAAATGGGCTGTAGTAAATTCCATTAGAATTCAAAAATGGGCTACACATTCTTACAAATCTCAAATGGGCTATAAGTTCTCTACCACACACTTCTAGCCTTACTAAGTTGACGCGTCCCCTAAAAAACAGAGTTGACGCGTATGCAAGGCTTTGTCAACTTATAGTCAACACACGGTTCTAGCAGCAGTGGCCGTTGGATGTCCATCCAACGGATGCCGTGTTTCTTTTTCAATCTCGGATATTCTAGCTTCACCCGCCCAAAAAATGATTCCTCCCCCAGACATCTGGGGCGCACCGTTTCGGAAGCTGACCTGTGGGTCTACTAAGTTGACGTACCAAGGCCTTTGTCAACTTAGTCATATAAATGATTCTAGCTGCAGTGACCGTACGATGTCCATCCAACGGCCGTCATGCTTCTTCAACCTCTGGTCTTCTTGCTCCAGCCGCCCAAAGCAGCACCGGTCGTGCCGCCTGCTCCTGCCTCCCGTGGCCGGCTGTGCTGCCGTGGAGGCTTCACCGCCCCCTACTACTCCCACCGCTGGCCAGGCCATCCCTCCACTCACCCACACCCCCTGTTATTCTGCGGTGACGACAGCGCAGCCGAACCAGTGAACCCTCGTACTCCTCTCCGCGTGTGCATCCACTGCCGCGTCTTCCCCGGCTCCGCGTCGTCCCCTTCCTAGGCCTCGCAGTCGTACACCGCCCTGGTGCTCTCGGCGCGGCTTGGTCAACGTGGTCAAGGAACGACTTCCATCGGACGTGGACTGTACGTGGAGAGGCTGACAGCTGGGTCCACGGCAGCCGCAAGGAAGTGCCTCCTTATTATGCGCAAAATAATTATTCCTCCACCTGACAGCGGGGACCCACCGGACGGGCCACCGTATTTTGCGAAAAAATGATTCGCCCCCTGACTGCTGGGACCCACGAGCTACATCTTCGCACGCAAGGAAGTGCGTCTGAAAAAAAATGATTCGCCCCCCTGACTGCTGGGACCCACCAGCTACATCTTCGCACGCAAGGAAGTGCGTCCGAAAAAAAAAGATTCGCCCCCCGACTGCTGGGACCCACCAGCTACACCTTCGCACGCAAGGAAGTGCGTCCGGGCAAAAAAACGATTCGCCCCCCTGACTTCTGGGACCCACCAGCTACATCTTCGCAGGCAAGGAAGTGCCTAACAGTCGGGACCCACCTGGTCGAAGCGTACGTAGCGTTGTCATTCTGGTCGCGAATGTGTACGTACATACTGGTCGATGTAGAGGCGCGCACGTGTCGTAGTAGAAGCGCACACGTGTCGTAGTAGAGGCGCGCACGTAGCATGTACACGTATGTACAGCGGCCAGGGTGCAAGAAAGAAAATACGGCCACGTATGTGTACATATGGGCAGGGTCTGGAACGCCTACTCGCGCATAGGTACGGCCAGGGCTAATGTACATGGCTGGGTCGGAACGGAGAAACAGCGTCGTCGTCGTGTTCATGGGGAGGCAACGGAATGCGTCGTGTTCACGGGGAGGCAACGGAATGCGTCATGTTCATGGGGAGGCAACGGAATGCATCATGTTCATCGGGAGGCAACGGAGTGCGTCGTGTTCATCGGGAGGCAACGAAACGTGTGGGAGCCAACCGGCTTGGTCGGAACGGAATGCGTGGTCGTGTTCATCGGGAGGGCTTGGACGGAACAGGCGATGGAAACAAGGCCTGGCGTACCGCAGAACGGAGGAAACGGACCTCCTACATTCGGAACGGGGTCCTGTTGATCGGGAGGGGTGTGGCGTACCGCAAAACGGAGGAAACGGACATCCTACGGTCGAAACGGGGGTCCTGTTGATCGGGAGGGGTGTGGCGTACCGCAAAACGGATGAAACGGACCTCCTACGGTCGAAACGGGGGTCCTGTTCATCAGGAGGGGTGTGGCGTACCACAAAACGGGACTCCACGGGATACTGTTCATCTCCACCGTCGACCTCCTCCAGCCTCCACGGGCTACCGTCGACCTCCTCCAACCTCCACGGGCTCCTGTTCATCCAGCCTCGACCGCGCGCTACTCCACCGGCTACTGTTCAACCACACCTCCACGGGCACCCCTCCACCGTCTACTGTTCATCCAGCCCTCCACCACACCATGGGGTCCTGTTCAACCACCCCTCCACGGGCACCCCTCCACCGTCTACTGTTCATCCAGCCCTCCACCACACCACGGGGTCCTGTTCATCTAGAGGCAACGCCACCGCTCACTGTTCATCCAACCCCCCCGGCAACGCTCACTGTTCATCCAATCGATCGGCTTCAGTTAGCAGCAGTAGCTAAGGAATCGCTCGATCGGGTTCAGTTAACAGCCATCGATCGATCGCTCGGGTTCAGGAACGCGTACGCCGCAGTGTAATCGCTCGGGTTCAGTTAGAGCCCAACGCCTCGCTCGGGTTCAGTTAGAGCCAACGCCTCGCACACACGCGCGTACGTGTACGAGAGAAACGTGCATCGCTCGGCCCCCGACCTCCTACCGTAATCGGGAACTCCCCGAAATTTTCCTCCCCCTCGCTTTTACCACGGTTTTTTCCGTCATGGACGGCCCACAGAATGTCATGCAGCTGCGTCTCCGGCCCGCCCCGGATGAAAAGCCCATTTTCTGTCATGATTTTTTGTCATAGAAGTAGGAGCCCACCACATCTATGATGATACCGGGTTTTGTCACAATTATCATCATAGAAGTGTCATATGTATGATAGAAAAAAATTCGTTCGGCCCAAAATGTCACGGATGTGTCTTTTTTTTGTAGTGACTAGCACCCAAATCACACAAAGCATAGCATTCATGATCTTTAATTTAATAGGGGACACATCAATAACTTTTAGATCTGCATCTTTATTTTCATAGAAATTTGAAGAACACGCTTTCACAAAGCAATCTTTCTTAGCACGCATCCTAGCGGTTCTTTCTTTGCACTCATCAATGGAAATTCTCATGGCTTTGAGATACTCATTGATATCATGCTTAGGAGGAATAGATCTAAGTTTTAAAGAATCAACATCAAGAGAAATTATATCAACGTTCCTAGGCAATTCATCAACTTTAAGCAATTTTTCTTCAAGCAAAGCATTGAAATTCTTTTGCGAATTCATAAATTCCTTGACACTAGTCTCAAATTCAGAAGGCATCTTATTAAAGTTTCCATAAGAATTGTTGTAGGAATTACCATAATTATTAGAGTAATTACTAGGATAAGGCCTAGGATTAAAGTTTCCTCTATACGCGTTGTTACCAAAATTATTCCTACCAACAAAATTCACATCCATAGGTTCATTATTATTCTCAATCAAAGTAGACAAAGGCAAATCATTAGGATGAGAAGAAAGACTCTTAGTAGCAAATAATTTCATAAGTTCATCCATCTTTCCACTCAAAACATTAATTTCTTCTATCGCATGCACTTTTTTATTAGTAGATCTTTCAGTGTGCCATTGAGAATAATTAACCATACTATTATCTAGGAGTTTAGTAGCTTCTCCTAAAGTGATTTCCATAAAAGTGCCTCCCGCGGCCGAATCTAAAAGATTTCTAGAAGCAAAATTCAATCCGGCATAAAAAATTTGTATAATCATCCACAAATTCAAACCATGGGTAGGGTAATTACGTATCATTAATTTCATCCTCTCCCAAGCTTGTGCAATATCTTCATGATCAAGTTGCTTAAAATTCATAATATCATTTCTAAGAGAGATGATCTTAGCTGGAGGAAAATACTTAGAGATCAAGTTGCACTTATTCCAAGAATCAATATTATTTTTAGGCAAAGATGAAAACCAAGCTTTAGCACGGTCTCTAAGTGAAAATGGAAATAGCTTCAATTTAACAATAGCATTGTCCACATCTTTCTTCTTTTGCATATCACACAAATCAACGAAGCTATTTAGATGGGTAGTGGCATCTTCACTAGGAAGGCCGGCGAATTGATCTTTCATGACAAGATTGAACAAAGCAGCATTGATTTCACAAGATTCAGTATCGGTAAGAGGAGCAATTGGAGTGCTAAGGAAATCATTATTGTTGGTATTGGTAAAGTCACACAATTTGGTATTATCTTGAGCCATCGTGACAAGCTAGCAATCCAACACACGAGCACACAAGAAGCAAGCGAAAAAAAGGCAAACGGAAAAGAGAGAGGGCGAATAAAACGGCAAGGGTGAAGTGGGGGAGAGGGAAACGAGAGGCAAAAGGCAAATAATGTAATGCGGGAGATAAGGGTTTGTGATGGGTACTTGGTATGTTGACTTTTGCGTAGACTCCCCGGCAACGGCGCCAGAAATCCTTCTTGCTACCTCTTGAGCACTGCGTTGGTTTTCCCTTGAAGAGGAAAGGGTGATGCAGCAAAGTAGCGTAAGTATTTCCCCTAGTTTTTGAGAACCAAGGTATCAATCCAGTAGGAGGCCACGCACGAGTCCCTCGCACCTACACAAACAAATAAATTCTCGCAACCAACGCGATAACGGGTTGTCAATCCCTACACGGTCACCTACGAGAGTGAGATCTGATAGATATGATAAGATAATATTTTTGGTATTTTTATGATAAAGATGCAAAGTAAAATAAACGGCAATAAAAATAGATAAGTGTTGGAAGATTAATATGATGGAAAATAGACACGGGGGCCATAGGTTTCACTAGTGGCTTCTCTCAAGAGCATAAGTATTATGGTGGGTAAAAAAATTACTGTTGAGCAATTGACAGAATTGAGCATAGTTATGAGAATATCTAGGTATGATCATGTATATAGGCATCACGTCCTAGACAAGTAGACCGACTCCTGCCTGCATCTACTACTATTACTCCACACATCGACCGCTATCCAGCATGCATCTAGAGTATTAAGTTCATAAGAACAGAGTAACGCTTTAAGCAAGATGACATGATGTAGAGGGATAAACTCATGCAATATGATATAAACCCCATCTTGTTCTCCTCGATGGCAACAGTACAATACGTGCCTTGCTGCCCCTACTGTCACTGGGAAAGGACACCGCAAGATTGAACCCAAAGCTAAGCACTTCTCCCATTGCAAGAAAGATCAATCTAGTAGGCCAAATCAAACTGATAATTCGAAGAGACTTGCAAAGATAACCAATCATACATAAAAGAATTCAGAGAAGATTCAAATATTGTTCATAGATAAACTTGATCATAAACCCACAATTCATCGGTCTCAACAAACACACCGCAAAAGAAGATTACATCGAATAGATCTCCACGAGAGAGGGGGAGAACATTGTATTGAGATCCAAAAAGAGAGAAGAAGCCATCTAGCTAATAACTATGGACCCGAAGGTCTGAGGTAAACTACTCACACATCATCAGAGAGGCTATGGTGTTGATGTAGAAGCCCTCCGTGATCGATGCCTCCTCCGGCGGAGCTCCGGAACAGGCCCCAAGATGGGATCTCACGGGTACAGAAGGTTGCGGCGGTGGAATTAGGTTTTTGGCTCCGTATCTGGTAGTTTGGGGGTACGTAGGTATATATAGGAGGAAGGAGTACGTCGGTGGAGCAACAGGGGCCCACGAGGGTGGAGGGTGCGCCCTGGGGGGTAGGCGCGCCCCCCTACCTCGTGCCCTCCTGGTTGATGTCTTGACATAGGGTCCAAGTCCTCTGGATCACGTTTGTTCCGGAAATCACGTTCCCGAAGGTTTCATTCCAATTGGACTCCGTTTGATATTCTTTTTCTGCAAAACTCTGAAAGAGGCAAAAAAAAGCAATTCTGGGCTGGGCCTCCGGTTAATAGGTTAGTCCCAAAAATAATATAAAAGTGTATAATAAAGCCCAATAATGTCCAAAACAGAATATAATATAGCATGGAACAATAAAAAATTATAGATACGTTGAAGACGTATCACCGCGTCAACAAGCCTTTGCACCAAACTGAAGTAGCTATTCGGAACTGGCTCAGTTGGCCACAACCGGATGATGACATTCTTCATGGCAGCACCGGATATCCTATGAAGCTCGGCCCATTGGGACATCTGTTCATTCAGCAACAGAGGGCGCTGTGATGCGCCAAACTGTGACCAGAAAAGCTTCTCCGTTGCATACCCCTCTCGCGCTTGATAATACTGCACCGCATCGGAAGAACTCTTCGGCAAGTCTAAAAACTCGTCCGGAGAACTCCGCACTTGGTCAAGCTGAGCATAGTTTGGATCGCCCAACTTAGTCTATAGCAGAAAGGGCTTACCAGCCGCAATCTCCCCAGCTTGCCGGATCTCCTCACGGGCTGCTCTGGATTCCGACCGCGCTTCTCTCGCCTCTTGTAAGGCCTTGTCCAGTTCAGCTGTTTTGGCTTCATTCTCCTTCTCCAGAAATTCACAGCGGCCAGTAGCATTTTTCAGTTCGAGCGCCATCGTGGATATCTTCTCCTCGTCTTGGCGTCGTGCAGCTTGTTCGGCTTTTAACTTAGCCGATGCCTTTTCACCAGCCGCATTGGTACACCGGGCCTGCTCCTTGGCCCGGGCCAGCTCCGCTCGATGAACTTCGACGGCGGCAGCACCATCTGCAGCCATGCATATTCCAGCATATAACTTTTAGCGTCATGCTTATACCACAAAAAATGTATGGGGATTGCCCCGAATACATACCTTGCGACTCGTCAAGACGCATATTGATTAACGCAAGGTCATCCCCTACTACATCAAGCTTCCGCTGCAGCTCGGCAATATCCATAGTCTGGGAAGTAGCCAAGGGGGAAGCAGCCTGCGTTCAAGTTCATCAGATTAGTCCTTGAGTAAATCTTCTCGATCCTCCGTTCGCTTCCCAGTGGAAGCCAACCCGAGTCTCAGGGGCTACTACCTATACACAGGTGCATCTTTGCAAATAAAACATAGCTGAAAACATTATATCACAAACCTCGAAGCCTTTTAGCAGGCTTATGAAGGCTTCATTCAATCCGCTCTTCACGGACAAAATCTTCTCAACCACTGTACCCATCGAGGTACGCTGTTCCCTCGAGACAGATGCTTTTTGCAACATGTCCTTCAATATATCCAGAGCCGCCGGGTCTCCAGAAGCTGCTCTAGGAGCACAACCTTCCTCTGAAGGAATCCGTTGACCTGTCTCCAGAATCATCGTCGGCTGCAAGCCAGACAGTCCGGGGCCTTTATTATTGGCCCCAGAATCCCGGACGGTCAGAGGTCCACCTTCGGGTACTGCCTATTTCATCCCCTGCATAGCTTGTTGATCTAGAAAAACCCTCCGCGATGACACTTCAGAGTCGTCCGCCTTATTGGGTGAGGAGGTCGGGGGAGGCGTCTCGCTCTCCATCATTTCTGGGAGGAGACCTCCCGAAGAAGAGGATTGCCCAGAAAAACTCTGTGCTGACCTGTAAAAATGCAAGGACACGTTACGTATATCTTCGTAACGACAAAGGAGCAGGACGCTATCAAAGTACCCCGGATTCACTTACGGTTTGGTCAAGGGCTTGTCCCCATGTTGGAGCTATTCAACGGCGTCGCTTTCCAAACCCAAGCCGCTTGACGATGGCATCTTGCCCCTCTTGGGAGACCGCCCCTCCCAACCTTCAGAGGCGGCCCTTTTCCTCCTGCTCGGAGAAGGGATACTGGCTCCTCTTTCGCCTCTGTCTTCAGGCGAGGAAAGGTCGATTTCTCCGAACTCGGTATCCGACTTACTTCCGGACCAAAGGTCATCCCGGGTCTTCTCACTCTCCTCTTTGCCCTCCCTTGTCGACGCCTGGTATCGTGCCGAGGCCAGCATCTTTGTTAACACAGGATTAGCTGAGTCTTCGGGAAGGGGAGCTGGACACCTAATCTGTTCCACTTCCTTTATCCAGCCCTGAAAAAGGATGATTCGGTCAGTGTTTTGCCACTAGGTATCTAATTATGAGGTGTTCGGCGAACGGGTGCTTACCGGGGTGTCCGGCTGGTTACAGTCTAGGCCGGTGTCTTCGGTGGTGTCCGGCGATTGCTTTCGTTTCCCGAAAAATAATTTCCACATTCCTTCGTGCATAGTGCCGAAGAAGTGCTGAAGAGTCCGCGGCCCTTCTGGATTGAACTCCCACATGCGGAGAGGCCGTCGCTGGCACGGTAGGGTCTGGCGGACTAGCATTACTTGAACAATGTTGACGATATTGATGTCCCTCTCAATGAGGCTTCGGATGCGACTTTGCAGAGCCCGCACCTCGTCCGTTGATCCCCAGTCCAACCCCTTATTAATCCACAATGCAAGCTGAATTGGGGGGCTGGATCAAAATGCGGGCGTAGCTGCCCACTTGGAGCCGCGGGGCTCGGTGATATTGAACCACCCCTGCTGACATAAATCGGAAGATTTGGCAAAGGATCCTTTCAGCCAAACGGCGCTAGCAAGCTTGCTCACTGTGGCACCACCGCACTCTGCCTGCTCCCCCTCTATCACTTGCGGCTTCACATTGAAGGTCTTGAGCCACAAGCCGAAGTGCGGAGGAGTTCGGAGGAAGGCTTCGCACGTGATGATAAATGCCGAGATAAGAAGAATAGAGTCCGGGGCCAGATCGTGAAAATGTTGCCCATAGTAGAACATGAGCCCTCGGACGAAGGGGTTAAGAGCAAACCCTAACCCGCGGAGGAAGTGGGACACGAACACGACCCACTCGCCGGATCTGGGGGTGGGAATAACCTGCCCCTCGGCAGGAAGCCGATGAAGGATTTCTGCGGTCAGATACCTCGCCGCCTGAAGCTTTGCAATATCTCCCTCCGTGACAGAAGAAGCCACCCACCGGCCTTGACGGCTGGATCTGGACATGATTGGAGCCCGGGTGTTGGAACTCGGGGTAGCAAGGGTGCAGGAAGAAGCAAGCGTGAAAGAAAAAGACGGGTCTGTACCCCTATATAAAGACCGTGAATATCGAACGTCTCCTCCTGAGCCTCAAAACTTGCCTATTCCCAAGGAGTTGTACCCAAGTGACGGTTGGGTTACCCACGTCCGGGTTGATAAGAATCCCTTAAAAAGGGGGACACGACCTCCGCTTGGATAAGACATGCCAATAAAACCACGTCTCGAGACGTGGGATGGCGGGCTAGCTAATGGTTCGAAAATAATGGCCGAGCAGGCATGATGTCATATTACCAAAAAGTTGTCCGCGGATTGGATTCGTGAAATATTATATCCTCTATAGTTGTGTATACAAGTCCCGATACAATCATTACATCTGAAGACTATCTTGGAGTTCGGAAAGGGGAACCCGCCTTGCAATGCCGAAGACAATCTGCATGTCAGACTCCTTGTCATTGAAGCCAGGTTCAGGGGCTACTGAGGGAGTCCTGGACTAAGGGGTCCTCGGGCGTCCGGCCTGTTATCCATGGGCCGGACTGATGGGCTGTGAAGACATGAAGGCCGAAGACTGTACCCGTGTCCGGATAGGAATATCCTTTGCGTGGAAGGCAAGCTTGGCGATCAACTATGAAGATACCCTCCTATGTAACCGACTCTATGTAACCCTAGGTCCCCCCCCGGTGTCTATATAAACCGGACGGGTTAGTCCGGAAAAGATATACTCATTACCATAGTCATACAGGCTAGACTTCTAGGGTTTAGCAATTACGATCTCGAGGTAGATCAACTCTTGTAATACTCATATTCATCAAGATCAATCAAGCAGGAAGTAGGGTATTACCTCCATAGAGAGGTTCCGAACCTGGGTAAACATCGTGTCCCCTGTCTCCTGTTACCATCGACCTTAGACGCACAGTTCGGGACCCCCTACCCGAGATCCGCCGGTTTTGACACCGACAGTTGCCCTTATTAGTGAGATCATTGTTGTCATTAATAGTGATATTGCGATGGTCCATAATAGTGACAAGGTCCCCACATTATGTCTTATCATGAATCTGTTACTTTTCTTATGTTGTTGTAGAATAAGGGAACTTTCAGTTCTTATGTAAGTGTTGATGTCATATTGATGCATTGACTTATGTGTGTTATTACTAATATGGGTTTACACAAGCTGAGGTGAGTTCATCTTGGTTGTGCTCAACAACAATTTATGTGTAGCAACATTTAATCAAGCTAAGCATATCATGAACTTAATTTGAAGAAGTGTGCTTCACAATATTTTTGAGATTCTTACACATTAGATAGTTAGTAAATATAACTCTATTTTTTGCCAATAGTCATCATGTCGCCCCCCTAATTGTACATTTTAGACTATATTATGTTTAATTGATTAGAATTAAGATCTTGAAAGAATTCTTCTCGCATTTCTTTCCTATGCCTCAAAAACTCCTTCGTGATAATGATCTTGGTAAAAATCAAAGAAAAGCTCCACAAACATAGTAAAATTCCAATGAATCCTACAACCACGGCACAAAAGTGGCACGAAAACATGATGAATTTTTGGACTCCTAAACTACATAGGTTTAGGATGAATATACCACTTCAGAAAAAGGGAGATGGTGGTAGCGGTGAAGGCGATGGAGTTGATCGTGGTGCCCTTGAAGGCATTCCGACATCATTGGCACAGAGGCTAATAATGGTTTTAAATTAGTATGTACTCACATATGACATATTTGTCCAAAAATAATTGCCTCCATAAATGATCAAGTTTGCTGACAAAATATATTATTGCCATAGTCGGTACTTATGGTTTTTTGTTGACATGATTAACAACGGATAGATGTTTATATCATACTTAATGCAATCAAATGGATAAGGGGTGAACTCGACATTTATGGTTCAACACTTTTCTTCTATGTAAGCGGAGTTCCTCTCCTCATATATCCCACTAACCCAAGGTTAGCAAATAACAACAACAAATATCTACCTTATGGTTGATCTTCTGTAGCTTCTCATTTGTAGTAGTAAGTCCCCAGTTGTCCATGTGAGTACGCCTAGGAACACTGCAAGATGACGGATATGAACCATTCTTTATCTAAAATGGGAAGCACTTATTGAAAAGAAGGGGGAGCATGTGCTTGTTCTTAAATTGTATCCAATCTTTGCAAGGAACAACATAGTGTGATACTTCTAACTTTGGAAAACATAAATAAATAATATGACTCTATCCACACAACCAAATCATAGTTCACTACCTCTTCGCGTCACGCGTCATGCTGACCTTCTAGGCGCTTAACCTTCTGCCAAGCGGACCAACTACATCCACCTATCACATTGTGTCCATATCAAGAATTATAGATACGAATAGCACTGACCCCTCATAACTGACTAGTGCTTGCCAAGGTTTCATTGATGAGGTTCAGTACTGCATAAGTTGAGTATGAGGCTAGCTTTTTGCTCATTTCATAAAGTTTGGTTCAATTTTATTTCAACTAGTTAACCAAATTCTCCATATGTAGATCTGTTTTAGTTGTACTCCACAAAATCAGTGGGAAGTTAGCAATATATTTTTGTTTCCGCCTCATTTATTGTGTTTGGTTCCATTAGGTTTGGTGTGGGATAATATCTACCAAACCACTATGACATGACTATTGTGTTAATTAGTAGTGTTATGTATCTTGTGCATTAATGTGTTTGTTTTGTCATGATTAATGAGACACAACAATATATCATTACTTATTTTTTGCATGGAATGTATCCTTATCTTAATACTGTTTCCTCCATTACATTAAAAATATAGTGTTTCTTACATTCTATCTACATGGAGATAAGTTCAACATATTTTTGGCTGGGCTCTTGGCATGGAAACCAGTATTTTTACTGGAACCATGATTTACAAGGAAGCTTGGCCTGATTTTGAGGGGAGGGCATGGGTGCTGAGAGAGAAAATGGTGAATATCGGTCCGGGAGGAGGAAGGGGTGGTTGCCGCGACCTAGCCCAACCGCTCTACTGCGAGGACTATTGGGGAAAGGGCAAGACAGAGATGCTCATCGGTGGTTCGGTTAGGTGTTACACTGTGCTCAATTGTGATAACCTACAATAAAAGAAGTGGCAAGAGGTCGCTAATGTCATAAACTTGGGCCGCAGGTCTACCGTGTTCCACAACCCCTCTCACAATAACATCATTTAAAAATGCGCATCGACACCCTCAAGAAGAAGTTGAAGGCCGAGCATGAAGCTCAAGCTGAACTGCCTCATAAGTCCCACCCTCTCCGCCTCAAAGAAGCCGTGTGCCTCATCATTAGTCGTTGTCCGATCACTGCACCCTGTACCTCCACCCTCCCGCCGCCTGGAAGAAATTTTTACCCTCATATTTGCCTTTCCTATCTCTTCCCACGGCCCTGCCACTGCCCAACTATGTCCATGGGACATTGCTCTCGACTGCCTAATTTGTCTAGTAGTCCACCACTGCCTTTATTGCAGTTTCCTATTCAGACGACTCCGGTGCGCCTAGTAACAACCACAATAGCTATACTCACACCAGTTGCAACATCACTTTATTTAATCACTCTCGGGTAGCCACAACAAATGTCATCATTGCGGCCAAACTGGCATAGGTGATAAAGGTGGTGTCACTGATCTGGCTAGGTCGATTGACGCTTTTTATTAGATGTATGAGCACATGGAGTACCAAATATGAGCATTTAGTCGTGATGGAATGAGAGAAAATTGTGTTCTTGAAGTAGCTCAGGGTGAAGCCCATGGAGAACTTCATCGATGCACAAGTCAAGCTAGCAAGAGTGAAACACAAGAAGAAAAATAAAGGGTCTACAACCAATGGTACCAGCAGAATGGAGTTGGATTCCTTTGTCACTATGATGCATTTTCATTCCAACCATGCATGCCTCTAATGTTTAGGAAAGGCTCTAGGTAAAGTTGATTTGTCCATTTTAGTTAAGATGAACATTGTTGTAGGTTATTGTTCATTAAACTTAATTTTGGCTACTACAAAGGTTGTGATATCATTGTTGATGTGATAGCTTTAACTGTTATGTGGCATTTAGTATGTTTTCGTTAATGTCTAGGAATTTGTATGCTTGAAGTATGTAGAGGTGTAATTTCAAAATTCAACCTCATATGTGATGACATTATAATTTGCTCTTATGGTTGTCCTTAATAGTGATATTGTGGTTGTACTTAATAGTGAGAAGGTCCCCACTTTATGTCTTATTATGAATCTGTTACTTTTCTTATGTTGTTGTGGAATAAGGGAATTTGCAGTTCTTTCGTAAGTGTTGAGATCATGTTGATGCATTGATGTGTGTGTTTGTTTACTAATATGGGTTTACACAAGCTGAGGTGAGTTCATCTTGGTTGTGCCCAACAACAATTTATGTGTAGCAAAATTTAATCAAGTTAAACATATTATGAACCCAATTTGTAGAAGTGTGTTTCACATTATTTTTAAGATACTGACACATTAGATAGCTAGTTAATATAACTCTATTTGTGCCAGTAGTCATCATGTCGCCCCCCTAATTGTACATTTCAGACTATATTATGTTAAATTTATTAGAATTCTGATGTTGAAAGAATTATTCTGGTATTTCTTTCCATTGGCACAAGAACTCCTTCGTGTATATGATCTTGGTAAAAAACAATGAAAACCTCCATAAACATAGTAAAATTCCAATGAATCCTACAACTACGTTACAGAACAAGCACTAAATATATTGAAATTTTGGACTCCTAAACTACATAGGTTTAGGATGAATATACCACTTCAGAAAAAGGGAGATGGTGGTAGCGGTGCAGGCGATGGAGTTGATGGTGGTGCCCTTGAAGGCATTGTGACATCAGTGGCAAATATGCGAATAATGGTTTTAAATTAGGAAATACTCACATATGACATATTTGTCCAAAAATAGTTTCCTACATAAATGATCAAGTTTGCTGACTAAATATATTGGTGCTATATTCAATACTTATGGTTTTTAGTCGACAAATTAACAATGGATGTATGTTTAGATCATACTTAATGCAAACAAATGGATAAGGGGTGAACTCGACATTTATGGTTCAACACTTTTCTTCTATGTAAGGGGAGTTCCTCTCCTCGTATATCCCACTAACCCAACATTAGCAAATAACACCAGCAAATATCTACCTTATGGGTGATCGTCTTGTAGCTTCTCATTTGTACTAGTAAGTCCTCCAACTGTCCATGTGAGTGTGCCTTGGGAAGCACTTATTGAAAAGAAGGGGGAGCATCTGCTTGTCACTAAATTGTATCCCATCTTTGCAAGGAACAACATGGTGTGCTACTTCTTATTTGGGAACACATAAATAAATAATATGACTCAATCCGCACAACCAAATCATATAGTACACTACCTCTTCGCGTCACACGTCATGACGACCTTCCACGCGCTTAACCTTCTGCCAAGCGGACCAACTACATCCACCTTCACATTGTGTCCATATCAGGAACTATAGATAGGAATAGCACTAGCCCCTTATAACTAAATGGTGCTCGCCGAGATATCATTAATAAGGTCCAATACTGCATAAGTTGAGTTTCAGGTTATTGAGGGAGTCCTGGATTAAGGGGTCCTTGGGCGTCCGGCCTATGTGACGTGGGCCGGACTGATGGTCCGTGAAGATACAAGACAGAAGACTCTCTCCCGTGTCCGGATAGGACGCTCCTTTGCGTGGGTGGTAAGCTTGGCATTCGCATATGAAGATTCCTTTCCCTGTAACCGACTTTATGCAACCCTAGTCTCCTCCGGTGTCTATATAAACCGGAGGGTTTAGTCCGTAGGGTAATCACAATAATACAGGCTAGACTTCTAGGGTTTAGCCATTACGATCTCGTGGTAGATCAACTATTGTAACCCTCATATTCATCAAGATCAATCAAGCAGGAACTAGGGTATTACCTCCATCGAGAGGGCCCGAACCTGGGTAAACAACGTGTCCCCCGTCTCCTGTTACCATCGACCCTAGACGCACAGTTCGGGACCCCCTACCCGAGATCCGCCGGTTTTGACACCGACATTGGTGCTTTCATTGAGAGTCCCGCTGCGTCATCACCAGAAGGTTCGATGGCTCCATCAATCATCTACAACAATGCTGTTCGATTCGGATCCCTCTGTTGTTTCCCTTTCCTCCCGAACCTTTGCCCTGGGGGAGGTTTTCCTCCCCGGCTAGATCTTTCTGTTCGGCGGCTTCCCACTGCGGGCCAACTCGCTTGGCCATCTAGAGTAGATCGACAGCTACACCCCGGTGAGGGAGTCCTGGATTAGGGGGTCCTCGGACAGCCAGACTATATACTTTGGCCGGACTGTTGGACTATGAAGATACAAGATTGAAGACTACGTCCCGTGTCCGGGTGGGACTCTCCTTTGCATGGAAGACAAGCTTGGCAATTCGGATATGTAGATCTCCTCCCTTGTAAGCGACTCTGTGTAACCCTAGCCCCCTCCGGTGTCCATATAAACCAGAGGGTTTAGTCCGTAGGACAACAACAATCATAATCAAAGGCTAGCTTCTAGGGTTTAGCCTCTACAATCTCGTCGTAGATCAACTCTTGTAATACTCATATCATCAAGATCAATCAAGCAGGAAGTAGGGAATTACCTCCATCGAGAGGGCCCGAACCTGGGTAAACATTGTGTCCCCTGCCTCCTGTTACCATCCGCCTTAGACGCACAGTTCGTGACACCCTACCCGAGATCCGCCGGTTTTGACACCGACATTGGTGCTTTCATTGAGAGTTCCACTCTGCCGTCACGATTAAGTCTTGATGGCTCCTTCGATCATCGGCAACGATGCGATCCAGGGTGAGGTTTTTCTCCCCGGACAGATCTTCGTATTCGGCGGCTTCGTACTGCGGGCCAACTCGCTTGGCCATCTGGAGCAGATCGAGAGCTACTCCCCTGGCCGTCAGGTCAGGTTTGGAAACTTAAACTATACTACCGACATCCGCGGAGACTTGATCTTCGACGGATTCTAGCCCATGTCAGGTGCGCCGCACAGTCACGACGAGCATGGATCACACCTGTGGACGGTGTTCTGGAGATCACACCTGTGGCCACTCCGGCCCTCAATCCGGAGCAGATCCCGCCGTCCGAGGACGGGTGGATGGACCCCGCCACGGAGGCCGCACACTCAGCGGCGATAGAGCCGAATACTGACTTCACCTCCTATGAGACCTGTGTTGCCGGACCCTTGGATTCGTCCCCGGCCATGGGCTCCGAACCGCCTGCGTCTGTGCCTATCGAATCTGATTGGGCACCGATCATGGAGTTTTCCTCCGCGGATATCTTTCAGCACTCGCCCCTGGGCGACGTGCTAAATTCATTAAGGTCTCTCTCCTTGTCAGGAGGCCCTTGGCCGAACTATGTACGGCTTGAGTGGGAAGCGGACAACGAAGAAATTCGTTCCCCACCCACCACCCACTTAATAGCCACTGTCGACGACTTAACCGACATGCTCGATTTCGGCTCCGAAGACATCGACGGTATGGACGACGATGCAGGAGAAGAACAGGAACCACCGCCCATAGGGCGCTGGACTGCCACCTCATCATATGATCTATACATGGTGGACACCCCCAAAGAAAGCGATGGCAATAAAGCAACAGATGATAATCCCCCCGAGAAGCAATCTAAGCACCAGCGTCATCGGCGCTGCTCTAAGCCCCGCCATAGCAAAAGCAGCGATACCGGCACAAGAGACAATAACGCTGCGGATAGTGCCGAAGACGAAGACAATCCCCTCCAGCCAGGTTTCGAGCGGGAGGATGGGCAAGCTAGCCCTAAGGAACAGGCAGCAGACGGAGAATCAGAGGATGACAATTACATGCCCCTCTCCGAAGACGAGGTGAGCCTCGGCGACGAAGAATTTATCGCGCCCGAGGATCCCGTCGAGCAGGAGCGCTTCAAGCGCCTACTTATAGCCATAGCAAAAAGACTGAAGAAAAAGCAACAACAGTTTCAAGCTGACCAAGATCTGCTAGCGGATAGATGGACCGAGGTCCTGGCAGCCGAGGAATACGAACTCGAGCGCCCAACCAAAAGTTACCCAAAGCGCAGGTTGCTACCCCAACTCGAGGAGGAGGCATTAAAGCCTATACTTCCAGCGTATGATGCGGTTGATCGGCCACCTCGTGGCCGAGACAAAGCGACATATCAGCCCGAAGTCCAGCCCGCACCCCGCCGCCAGTCAAACAAAAACACCAAGGCACGGGGCACCACACAGGACCTGCGAGACGTATTGGAAAACAAAGTAGGACATAAAAGATCGATCTACGGATCACGAGGGCGCGCCCCAATGCGTGACGACGACCGTCACGCCGGATATACTAAAAGCAAATCCGGCCGGGCCGAATACAGCAGACAAGACTCGTATGAACTGCATCATGATATAGCCCGGCATAGAGGCGCCGCACACCCCCTATGCTTCACCGATAAAGTAATGGATCATGAATCCCCAGAAGGGTTTAAACCAGTGAACATTGAATCATATGATGGTACTACAGACCCCGCGGTATGGATAGAGGATTTCTTCCTCCATATTCACATGGCCCGCGGGGATGATCTACACGCCATCAAGTATCTCCCGCTAAAACTCAAAGGGCCGGCTCTGCATTGGCTGAATAGCTTGCCGGCAAACTCCATCGGAAGTTGGGAGAACTTGGCAGACGCATTCCTACACAACTTCCAGGGCACTTATGTGCGACCACCGGATGCTGATGATTTAAGTCACATAACACAACAGCCCGGAGAGTCAGCCAGGAAATTCTGGACTCGATTCCTAACTAAAAAGAACCAAATTGTCGACTGTCCGGATGCCGAAGCCCTAGCGGCCTTTAAACATAACATCCGTGACGAGTGGCTCGCCCGACATCTCGGCCAAGGGAAGCCAAAATCCATGGCAGCCCTCACGACACTCATGACCCGCTTTTGCGCGGGCGAGGACAGCTGGTTGGCCCGTAGCAACAACACAGCAAGCAACCCTGGCACATCAGGGGCCAGAGATAGCAACGGCAAACCCCGACGCAACAAACACAAGCGCCGCAAAAATGGTGAAAACGCCGAAGATATGGCGGTCAATGCCGGATTTAGTGGCTCTAAGTCCGGTCAACGGAAAGGGCCACTCGAAAATGACAATCCGGGTTCGTCTAGTCTGGACCACATACTCGACCGTCCATGCCAAATTCATGGCACCCCAGGAACACCAGCCAATCATACCAACAGAGAATGCTGGGTCTTCAAACAAGCCGGTAGGTCAGGCGCCAAAAACAAAGATAAGGGGTCTCAAAGCGATGATGGCGATGAGGAGCCCAGATCACTGAATACTGGAGGGCATAAGAAATTTCCCCCGCAAATCCAAATGGTGAACGTGGTAAACACCACCCACACTCCCAACCAGGACCGGATGCGCACCCTCAGGGATGTCGACTTAACGGAACCAGGCGTCCCACAATACAAACTAGGGCCGATCACCTTCAACCGCACGGATCGTCCGGTTAACACCAATCAGGGCAATTCAGCCGCACTAGTCCTCGACCCAATAATTGACGGGTTCCACCTCACACGAGTCCTCATGGACGGAGGCAGCAGTCTAAACCTGCTTTACCAGGACACAGTGCGCAAGATGGGCATCGATCATTCGGTGATCAAGCCCACTAAAGCCACCTTCAGAGGTATTATACCAGGTGTGAAGGCCTGATTACAGGCTCCATCGCCCTTGAGGTAGTCTTCGGATCACCAGACAATTACCGTGCCGAAGAGTTAATCTTCGACATCGTCCCCTTTCGCAGTGATTATCAGGCACTGCTCGGACGAACCGCGTTCGCTCGATTCAACACGGTGCCACATTATGCCTACACCTAAGCTCAAGATGCCCGGTCCGTGCGGCGTCATCACGGTTAATGGCAAGGCTGAACTTTCCCTCGGTACCAAAGAGTATACCGCTGCTTGAACAGCAGAAGCAACGAGTGGCACCTTTCAATTGAACCTCGAGTTGACGGCCAGGCTCCCGGACACCGCCAACGTACTCCGAACTACTTCGCGGTAGGATAGCCCGGCTCGTCCAGAACTCAATTAAACACTCCGGCTAAGGCCAGCACAGGCCACATACCGCGGCTCAACCGCCCTGCGGCACACAAACATTTCTTACATTTTCTTTGCAGGTTCAACTTTGCGCAGACCAGGATTGGCGATATGGAAGCAGCTCGAACGCGCAAGGGAATCCTTAGATATTCCCCGCGATGACCATCCAACTATACTCCGGATCCGCACACAGCTTCTTCCCCCTGGTCTCAGCAGGTTCCACAGTCATATTTCTTTTTTAGCACATTACATGTACTCATACGCATCGACGTACTATTCAAATACAACATGTGGATTTATATGACGCTTATCTGCTGTTATTTATTATTGAAATTCTTTTGTCAAGTGGCATCTGTACACCACGATATGCCTTAAATATGCCAGGGGCTTCGTTTTACCCATAATACGGCAATAAAGTGCGAACACCATCATGGAAGTTCGGCACCCCGAACTTATAGCATTATATGCATCAGCTCCGAATCATGTCTTGGGTCAAATGTTGGGTTTTCCCGGCTCCCATGTTTTGCTGCCTTACGTTCCGCTATATCGGCTAAGGCCGCACAGGGAGAACTACTGCGATTGTGTCCCGGTTCTTCCGGACGAGCACCTCAGTAGAGAAAGCCGAAAACTGACTGTCATGATACGGCGAGAGCTGGTCAGCTATTCGAGAGGTTGTAAAATCTTTAAGGATTTCTCCCGCATAATGCCATAACCAATGCAGCGTGCGATGGATCGGTTTTTCTTCCGATCAGGTGCTTATAGAGCCCCTTGTGCGGTCTTCCGAACACCAGGGGCTGCGCCTACCTTCCTTTTCTAAAGCTCCTATGGCTAAGTGAGAGTGATAAAGCCCTATAGTCCGATTGCCTGGTTCGTTGTGCTGAATACCTCCTTCGAAGGACCCAAAACTGGGATAAAGAGTGATCAGGTTTATCCCAAACACCCCCGTACTTCCTACGTGGGGGCAGAAGCCGACGACTGGCCAACTCTCAGGATTAATATATAAAACGGCCGCGCAGGAGGATAAAACAGGCAATAAATAATAGAAATGACCTTGTTCAACATTACAAAGGACAACATGATTGTATTCATGGAAATATAATGTCCTTGGTGCATTGCTCCGCCGCAAGGCAGGATCCTTTCAGGACACTTTCATAATATAATTCGGGCTTGCGGTGCTCCTTCCCCTCTGGCGGTCCCTCGGTCATCAGCTATTCAACATCAATCTTCCCCCAATGCACCTTTGTGCGGGCGAAGGCCATTCGCGCACCCTCTATACAGACCGACCGCTTGATGACGTCAAGTCGAGGGCAGGCACTCACAAGCCACTTCACGAGCCCGAAGTAGCTGCCTGGAATCGGCTCGGCAGGCCATAGCCGGATAATCAAATCCTTCATGGCTAGTTTTGCCGCCCTATGCAGTTCGATCAGTTGTTTCAGTTGATCGGCAAAAGGCACCGGATAATTCGGTGCCAGATACTGTGACCAGAAGAGCTTATCCGCAGTGTTCCTTTCTTCGGCTCGGTAGAATTGGGCGGCATCCGATATGCTGCGGGGCTGCTCCGCAAATACCCCTGGAGAAATCCGAACTCAAAATTAGAAACATGATTTTCTCCGCAAATACTTGCTTTACATGGAAAAAAGCCTTACCCGCCGCAATCTTCCTCGCCTCTTGGATCTTCTGCAGGGCGCCTTGGGTTTCCCCCCGGGCATCGCGCGCGGCCTGATGAGCCCTGGCGAGCTCGGATTCTTTCTCCATTAAACTCTGCTCCAAGGTCTCACATTTCTTCAAGGCCTCTTGAAGCTCTTGCTCAGCTTCAATAACCCTGGCCTCGTGCTTCTCACGAAGGGCCTGCTCTATGGCTGCCTTTTTCTCGGCCTCGGCCACAGCCTTCTTAAGAGCCTCAACTTCGGTCATCGTCCCTAGCGCAAATCATGAAACATATTTTATCATACTAGAAATTCATTCGCACTGAACGCGAAAAAGGCTTCTGCATACGTTGTTTATCTTCCAACTGCCTTTTCAACTGGCCAAGTTCTTCTTTGGCCCGCTCCAGACTTTGATTCAGTCCGGAGACCTCCGCAGTATGAGAGGCAGCAGTCGCTACAGACGCGTGCTTATAAAAGAAGAGAGATAGATGTCATCAAGTGAGTCTTCCTGCGAACATAAATTTGATCCTCTGTCCGGTTGTTTCTTTCACTGAACAGTGTATTGATACGTCTCCAACATATCTATAATTTATAAAGTATTCATGCTATTATATTATCCATCTTGGATGTTTAATGGGCTTTACTATGCACTTTTATATTATTTTTGGGACTAACCTATTGACCTAGAGCCCAGTGCCAGTTCTTGTTTTTCCCTAGTTTCAGTGTTTCGAAGAAAACGAATATCAAACGGATTCGAAACGGAATGAATCCTTCTGGAGAAGTTATTTTTGGAAGGAAAGCAACCCGGGAGACTTGGAGTGCACGTCAGGAAAGCAACGAGGGAGGCACGAGGCAGGGGGCGCGCCCTCCACCCTCGTGGGCCCCTCGTGGCTCCCCTGACGTATTTCTTCCGCCTATATATATCCATATACCCTAAAACGATCGGGGAACAGAATAGATCGGGAGTTCCACCGCCGCAAGCCTCTATAGGCACCAAAAACCAATCGGGACCATGTTCCGGCACCCTGCCGGAGGGGGGAACCCTCACCGGTGGCCATCTTCATCATCCCGGCGTTCTCCATGACAAGGAGGGAGTAGTTCACCCTCGGGGCTGAGGGTATGTACCAGTAGCTATGTGTTTGATCTCTCTCTCTCGTGTTCTTGATTTGGCACGATCTTGATGTATCGCGAGCTTTGCTATTATAGTCGGATCTTATGTTTCTTCTCCCCCTCTACTCTCTTGTAATGGATTGAGTTTTCCCTTTGAAGTAATCTTACCAGATTGAGTCTTTAATGATCTGAGAACACTTGATGTATGTCTTGCCGTGCGTATCTGTGGTGACAATGGGATATCACGTGATTCACTTGATGTATGTTTTGGTGATCAACTTGCGGGTTCCGCTCATGAACCTATGCATAGGGGTTGGCACACGTTTTCGTCTTGATTCTCCGGTAGAAACTTTGGGGCACTCTTTGAAGTTCTTTGTGTTGGTTGAATAGATGAATCTGAGATTGTGTGATGCATATCGTATAATCATGCCCACGGATACTTGAGGTGACATTGGAGTATCTAGATGACATTAGGGTTTTGGTTGATTTGTATCTTAAGGTGTTATTCTAGTACGAACTCTAAGGCTGTTTGTGACACTTATAGGAATAGCCCAATGGATTGATTGGAAAGAATAACTTTGAGGTGGTTTCGTACCCTATCATAATCTCTTTGTTTGTTCTCCGCTATTAGTGACTTTGGAGTGATTCTTTGTTGCATGTTGAGGGATAGTTATATGATCCAATTATGTTATTACTGTTGAGAGAACTTGCACTAGTGAAAGTATGAACCCTAGGCCTTGTTTCCTAGCATTGCAATACCGTTTACGCTCACTTTTATCGCTTGCTACCTTGCTGTTTTTATATTTTCAGATTACAAAAACCTATATCTACCATCCATATTGCACTTGTATCACCATCTCTTCGCCGAACTAGTGCACCTATACAAATTACCATTGTATTGGGTGTGTTGGGGACACAAGAGACTCTTTGTTATTTGGTTGCAGGGTTGCTTGAGAGAGACCATCTTCATCCTACGCCTCCCACGCATTGATAAACCTTAGGTCATCCGCTTGAGGGAAATTTGCTACTGTCCTACAAACCTCTGCACTTGGAGGCCCTACAACGTCTACGAGAAGAAGGTTGTGTAGTAGACATCAAGCAGTTTCTGGCGCCGTTGCCGGGGAGGTGAGTGCTTGAAGGTATATCTTTAGATATTGCAATCGAATCTTTTAGTTTCTTGTTTTATCACTAGTTTATATTATAAAAGAAAACTTCAAAAAAATGGAATTAAGGGTGCTTCATATGCTTCATCTTTTTAATATCTTTCGTGAAAATGATGGGAAGGAAAATTGTGCTCAAGTACTAGAAGAAGAATTACATAGAATGCTTGGCATAAAATATGTGAATAATGAGCATGATTGCAATGTTGTTAGTATGAATTCCTTGAAGACCCGTGATGCTAATGATATGCAAAGCCACAAGCTTGGGGATGCTATGTTTGATGAAGATGATATCTTTAGTCCCCCAAGTTTTGATGAGCAAATTTATAATGATGAAAGCATGCCTCCTATCTATGATGATAATTGTGATGACACGTATGCTATAAAAGAATAATGATAACCATGAAACTTGTCATCTTGATCTTAATTTTCAATCACATGATAGTTATTTTGTTGAGTTTGCTCCCACTACTATTGATGAGAATAAATTTGCTTACGTGGAGAGTAGGAAAATTTCTATGCAAGTAGATCATGAAAAGAATTCTTTATGTGCTGGTTATATTGTTGAATTCATTCATGATGCTACTGAAAATTATTATGAGAGAGGATCATATGCTTCTACATATTGCAATAATATCAAGTTTCCTCTCTATGTGCTTAAAGTTTTGAAGTTATGCTTCTTTTGCCTTCCTATGCTAGTTGATTATTGTTCCCATAAGTTGTTTGCTCAAAAAATCCCTATGCATAGGAAGTGGGTTAGACTTAAATGTTCTAGTCATATTTTTCATGATGCTCTCTTTATGTTTCAATTCTTATCTTTTATGTGAGCATCATTGAAATCATCATGCCTAGCTAGGGGCGTTAAATGTTAGCGCTTGTTGGGAGGCAACCCAATTTTATTTTAGTTCTTTGTTTTTTTGGTTCTGTTTAGTAATAAATAAATCATATAGCCTCTGGTTAGATGTGGTTTTGTATTTTAATTAGTGTTTGTGCCAAGTAAGACCTATAGGATCTTCTTGGATGATAGTTATTTGATCTTGCTGAAAATTCCAGAAACTTTCTGTTCATGAAAACAATTGTTTAAAATTACCAGAACGTGATAAAATAATGATTCCAATTGCAGCAGATCAATAAACAAATTGGCTAGGTCGTCCTATTTTGGTAGAATTTTTGGAGTTCCAGAAGTGTGCGTTAGTTACAGATTACTACAGACTGTTCTGTTTTTGACAGATTCTGTTTTTCGTGTGTTGTTTGCTTATTTTGATGACTCTATGGCTAGTAAAATAGTTTATAAACCATAGGGAAGTTGGAATACATTAGGTTTAACACCAATATAAATAAAGAATGAGTTCATTACAGTACCTTGAAGTGGTGTTTTGTTTTCTTTCGCTAACGGAGCTTACGAGTTTTCTATTAAGTTGTGTGTTGTGAAGTTTTCAAGTTTTGGGTAAGGATTCGATGGACTATGGAATAAGGAGTGGCAAGAGCTTAAGCTTGGGGATGCCCAAGGCACCCAAGGTAATATTCAAGGATAACCAAGCGTCTAAGCTTGGGGATGCCCCGGATGGCATCCTCTCTTTCGTCTTCGTTCATCGGTAACTTTACTTGGAGCTATATTTTCTTTCACCACATGATATGTGTTTTGCTTGGAGCGTCATTTTATTTTCTTTAGCTTTGCTTGCTGCATGAATAAAATATAAAGATCTGAAATTCTTAAATGAGAGAGAGTCTTCACATAGTTGCATAATTATTTAACTACTCATTGATCTTCACTTATATCTTTTTGGAGTAGTTTTTCATTTACTCGTGTGCTTCACTTATATCCTATGAGTAAATGGTTGAATGAGTTGAATATCATAAATCTGAAATTATATATGTTTCATATGCTTACCCCATGGGGAGTAATGACTTCACATATAAGAAGTAGAGGTGGTAAATTTATTGAAGGTTAGCAAACATTGTATTGGTCACTTGAACAATACACGAAAGAATATTGAAGGAAGAGAGATTTCACATATAATACTATCTTGGACATCTTCTATGATTGTGAGCCCCATTAATTATTTTCAAACCTGAGCAAATTAGTTGAAGTTGGACAAGGAAGACAACATAATGAGTTATGCTTGGGTATATTTGTATAGAAGTTATATTGTTATGGATCCTCTAACATGTGGTGCTTGCTATTTAGAATCCTTTGCTCGCCAAAATATCTGTACTAAGCAGGAATACTACTTGTGCATCCAAACTCCTTGAACCAAGTTTCTTCCATGAGTGTCCACCATATCTACCTATATGCAGTATTTACCTGCCGTTCCAACTAAATTTGCATGTGCCAAACTATAAACCTTCAATTAATAATCTTTTTTGTATGCCCGAATCGCTCATGTAGCGACTACGGGTTAGCAGTATCTTCCATGCTAGGTGGGTTATTCTCACGATGAGTGGACTCCGCTCATCATTCACGAGAAAATGGCTGGTAACTGGGATGCCCAGTCCCACGATCAAAAGATCGAAATCAAATAAAAAATAATTGCAAACAAAACTCCCCCAGGTTTGATGTTAGTTGGAGGCACCCGTTGTGTCGGGCAAGCCATGGATTGATGATTGTTGGTGGAGGGGGAGTAAAAATCTTTACCTTTCTGTTTGGGAACCACCTATATATAATGTATGTAGTATGGAAGATATTGGGACCTCTTGGTCGTTATGTTGACAATGAAAGCATACCTCTCAAAATTATTTTCATCTCTGTTTTTGCTTCGAGCTCTGGCACTTCTGCAAATCCCTGCTTCCCTCTGCGAAGGGCCTATCTTTTACTTTTATGCAAGAATCAGTAGTATTCCTTCTCATTCCAACCTACTCTTTAGTTGGCAAGCATCATATGATGGAAAGATCTGAGCATATATGGCCATCCAAATATATTTGATCATGTATTATTATTGTTGACAATTATCTATATGATAAATGAGTTGGGAGGCGAAACATTCAGCCCCTATCTTTCTCTGTATTCGATGGATATGCTTTGAGTGGTAGCAATCATGGAAGACTAAAAGATAGTTGAGTATGTGAAGTTTGCTGAATCAAAGCTCTGACATAGACTCTTCCTGAAAATAAGATGAATTGCAATTGTTTGATGACTGAGAACATGGTTTGTTAGTTTTCAAGAAAGTTTATGGTCTATACTTTAACATGTGAATAGCTTGTTACTTGATCATGAAAAGTTGTATGAGTTGAGCTACTATTATGATATATTATGATGCTAGGAGAGGTGATTGAAATTATCATTGATCAAACTTATGCACCTGCTAGCATTCGCACTTCATAAATTCTTTGTTTTATCATTTACCTACTCGAGGACGAGCAGGAATTAAGCTTGGGGATGCTGATACGTCTCCAACGTATCTATAATTTATGAAGTATTCATGCTATTATATTATCCATCTTTGATGTTTAATGGGGTTTACTATGCACTTTTATATTATTTTTGGACTAAACTATTAACCCAGAGCCCAGTGCCAGTTCCTGTTCTTTCCCTTGTTTCAGTGTTTCGAAGAAAAGGAATATCAAACGGAGTCGAAACGGAATGGAACCTTCTAGAGAAGTTATTTTTGGAAGGAAAGCAACCCGGGAGACTTGAAGTGCACGTCAGGAAAGCAACGAGGGAGGCATGAGGCAGGGGGCGCGCCCACCCCCTGGGGGCGCCCTCCACCCTCGTGGCTCCCCGGACGTATTTCTTCCGCCTATATATATCCATATACCCTAAAACGATCGGGGAACAGAATAGATCGGGAGTTCCGCTGCCGCAAGCCTCTGTAGCCACCAAAAACCAATCGGGACCCTGTTCCGGCACCCTGCCGGAGGGGGGAACCCTCACCGGTGGCCATCTTCATCATCCCGGCGTTCTCCATGACGAGGAGGGAGTAGTTCACCCTCGGGGCTGAGGGTATGTACCAGTAGCTATGTGTTTGATCTCTCTCTCTCTCGTGTTCTTGATTTGGCACGATCTTGATGTATCGCGAGCTTTGCTATTATAGTTGGATCTTATGTTTCTTCTCCCCCTCTACTCTCTTGTAATGTATTGAGTTTCCCTTTGAAATAATCTTATCAGATTGAGTCTTTAATGATTTGAGAACACTTGATGTATGTCTTGCCGTGCGTATCTGTGGTGACAATGGGATATCACGCGATTCACTTGATGTACGTTTTGGTGATCAACTTGCGGGTTCCGCCCATGAACCTATGCATAGGGGTTGGCACACATTTTCGTCTTGATTCTCCGGTAGAAACTTTGGGGCACTCTTTGAAGTTCTTTGTGTTGGTTGAATAGATGAATCTGAGATTGTGTGATGCATATCGTATAATCATGCCCACGGATACTTGAGGTGACATTGGAGTATCTAGGTGACATTAGGATTTTGGTTGATTTGTATCTTAAGGTGTTACGCTCACTTTTATCTCTTGCTACCTTGCTGTTTTTATATTTTCAGATTACAAAAACCTATATCTACCATCCATATTGCACTTGTATCACCATCTCTTCGCCGAACTAGTGCAGCTATACAATTTACCATTGTATTGGGTGTGTTGGGGACACAAGAGACTCTTTGTTATTTGGTTGCAGGGTTGCTTGAGAGAGACCATCTTCATCCTATGCCTCCCACGGATTGATAAACCTTAGGTCATCCACTTGAGGGAAATTTGCTACTGTCCTACAAACCACTACACTTGGAGGCCCAACAACGTCTATGAGGAGAAGGTTGTGTAGTAGACATCATGTATCAGGGGATACTATCCATACTACGACACTCTTCGAAACCTCATAAAACATACCTCAAAGCCTCTTATAAGGCTGATACAGGCTTCATTCAGTCCACTCTCAGCAGACTGAATCTTCTCAATCACCGCACCCATAAGGGCACGGTGTTCATCGATGATGGAGGCGCTCTTCAGCGCTGACAACAAAGCATCCGGCACCTCTGGTTGGACAAAGGTTGCCGGTGGAACAGGCACACCCCCTCCAGCCGAGGGAGGCGGCCTGCTTGATCCTAGAGCCGTATTGGTCTCCGGAATTGCGTCCGGCTGGGGGCCGAATTCAAGATGGCCCCCGCCGTCGACTCCCATGGGAATCTTCTCCCCCATGTCTCCGGCCCCTAAAGTTTGACCTCCAGGCACCGCCTTCACGATCTTTTCCCCCCCTCCTTGGCCGGGGTCCTTCTCGGACGAAACCTCGGTGTTATTCACATATTTGGGGGAAGGGGCCTTCGGGGGTGTCCCGCTCTCCATAGCATCCGAGCTCAGCAAATCCTCTGACGAGGCCTGTTCGGTGCGGGACTGAGGGCGTCCTGGATTAGGGGGTCCTCGGACAGCCGGACTATGTCCTTTCGCTGGACTTTTCGACTATGAAGATACAAGATTGAAGACTTCAACCCGTGTCCGGATGGGACTCTCCTTGGCGTGGAAGGCAAGCTTGGCAATACGGATATGTAGATCTCCTCCCTTGTAAGAGACTCTGTGTAACCCTAGCCCCCTCCGGAATCTATATAAACAGGAGGGTTTAGTCCGTAGGACAAGAACAATCATACCATAGGCTAGCTTCTAGGGTTTAGCCTCTACGATCTCGTGGTAGATCAACTCTTGTAATACTCATATCATCAAGATCAATCAAGCAGGAAGTAGGGTATTACCTCCTTCGAGAGGGCCCGAACCTGGGTAAACATCGTGTCCCCTGCCTCCTGTTACCATCCGCCTTAGACGCACAGTTCGGGACCCCCTACCCGAGATCCGTCGGTTTTGACACCGACATTGGTGCTTCCATTGAGAGTTCCACTGTGCGGTCACCACAAGGTTTGATGGCCCCTTCGATCATCGGCAACGATGCGATCCAGGGTGAGGTTTTCCTCCCTGGACAGATCTTCATATTCGGCGGCTTCGTACTGCGGGCCAACTCGCTTGGCCATCTGTAGCAGATCGAGAGCTACGCCCCTGACCATCAGGTCGGGTTTGGAAACTTGAACTATACTGCCGACATCTGCGGAGCCACTGTCCGATCACGGCGACACCGAGGATAGAAATCATCAACCTGTCTCCGGAGAGGAGAATAGTCCAGATGACGATATACATATCATCCCGGAAAGGAACTTGGAACAAGAGAACCTCCACAGAAGGCTTATTGCCACCGCGAGGAGTCTTAAGAAGCAAAAACAAAGGCTTAAGGCCGCGCAAAATACACTCATCAGTAGATGGACCAATGTGTTGGACACTGCGGAAGAGTACGGTGGCAGTCGCCACACAAAGAGTTACCCAAAGCGCAAGCTGCTGCCTGAATTCGATGACGAGGCCTTAGAGCCTACACAGCCAAAAAATAAAACGGCCGACCAGTCTGATCGACCACCTCGTGGCCGTGATAGGGCGGCTAACGAGGCCGCACATAAGTCAGCACACGATTCACATGAGGACTTGCATCAAAAAGCCGACATGACCAGATCCGTCTATGGATCTAGCAAGTGCGCTCCAGTGCAGAATCAGAACCGAACACTACAACAGCCAGAACGGCATGACACATCCAAATATAGGGGTGTCGCGCACCCCCTATGCTTCACCGATGAGGTGCTGGATCACGAATTTCCAGAGGGATTCAAACCCGTGAACATAGAGGCATACGACGGAACGATAGACCCTAGGGTCTGGATTGAGGACTTCATCCTCCATATCCATATGGCTCGCGGAGACGATCTCCACGCCATCAAATACTTGCCCCTCAAGTTGAAAGGAGCAGCTCGACACTGGCTGAAGAGCCTCCCTGAAAATTCAATTGGAAGTTGGGAGGAGCTTGAGGATGCTTTTAGGGCTAACTTTCAAGGGACCTATGTCCGACCTCCGGACGCAGACGATTTAAGTCATATAATTCAACAGCCCGGAGAGTCAGCCCGAAAGCTCTGGAACAAATTTCTCACTAAGAAGAATCAAATCATCGATTGCCCGGACGCTGAAGCCTTAGCAGCTTTCAAACACAGCGTCCGAGACAAATGGCTCGCCAGACACCTCGGCCAAGAAAAACCAAGGACAATGGCAGCCCTAACAAGCCTTATGACCCACTTTTGCGCGGGCGAAGATAGCTGGCTGGCCCGTAGTAGCAGCAGCGACCCAGGCACATCTGAAGTCAGGGATGGTAATGGAAAACCACGATGCAATAAAAGCAAGCGTCGAAATAACGAAGACAGCCGAGACAACACGGCGGTAAATGCCAGATTTAGGGGCTCTCGACCCGGTCAACGGAAAAAGCCTTTCAAAGGCAACAGAGATGGACCGTCCAGCCTCAACTAGATTCTAGACAAATTATGTCAGATTCACGGCACCTCCGATAAACTTGCAAATCACACCCACAGAGAATGCTGGGTCTTCAAGCAAGCCGGTAAGCTAAACGCCGAACACAAGGGGAGGGAGACACCAAGTGAAGACGAGCACTAGTAGAAAAAGGGCCTATTGTCCCGGTTGGTAAGGGCCTTTTGTCCCGGTTTTTGAACCGGGACTAAAGGGTCATTACTAATGCCCTAACCCTTTAGTCCCGGTTCTTACACGAACCGGGACAGATGGGCCTCCACGTGGCCGGTGCAGCGAGCCCAGGCAGGAGGGCCTTTGGTCCCGGTTGGTGGCACTAACCGGGACCAATAGGCATCCACGCGTCAGCATTTCAGGGGCTTGCGGTTTTTGTTTTTTTTGAAAAGGGGGGGGGTTGGGGGTTTTGGGGGGTTAATTTAGGTGTTTCATATATTGTGTTAGCTAGCTAATTAATAGAGAGAAGTGTCCTCTCTTATCTCCGTGCTTGGTCGACGCTATGTACTATATACGTATAGAGAGGACTAGACACGCTAGCTAGTAAGAAAATGAAGGAAAGAGAAGATCGTCATGAACATATGCATACAGAGAGAAGTGATATCGACCACCTCTCCTTCTCCGAGAGATTGGTTGAACAACAAGTTCTCGTATATCTATCCGACACTACTGGCTACATATATACAATAATTATCTCTTACAATATAATCTCCTAATTATATATGAAGTCAAGGTCCACATGGTATTCTCCGTCTTCAGCGATCACGTGGTCAAGGAAGAATGCCGCCAATTCCTCTTGAATTGCTCGCATACGATCTGGTGCTAGGAGTTCATCCCGCTTCCGAAACATCTAATTTGAAGAAGGGGGTCAATACATATATATATGAATAAATGAAACTCAACACACATGATGGTAATAAAATAAAATTGTGAATATTATTGCTTACGCACTTCATATTGTTCGTCAGAGTAGCCCCGCTCACAGGTCGTGTAGCGGATGGACTGACAAACGTAGTATCCACAGTAATTATTCCCGAGTTCCTGCCACAACCACTTTACAAGAAATAGAGGTCAATCAAACTGATAAGCAAGCATGCTAAATGGTATTGATGAAACTAGCGCTTGAATCACTAGGAGATGCGCGGAACATGCTACTATAGTACTTACTTTTGGGTGTTTAAATTGCAGGTTCTTCCGCAGTCCCAGAGCTTTTTTGGTGAATTTTCTCCAAACCCTTCCAGACAAAGAAAACAATTACTTGATATCAGGAAATGAACAAAGTTGCTGATATGGTGGATAATGATCGATTTAACTTACTTCTCGAGCATTTGAGTCAGGTTCGCATAGTCCTGGGGATCTTTTCGTCTCGAGTCTAAGACAGTTACTACTCCCTGCTCAAGCTTAATCTCTAGGGGAATATAGTGGAAGCTGCGCACGCATGCATAAGTCATCAATTACATTACTATAACCTGGACTAATAAGGGAAACCGAATATGCACAAGACAGTAACACTCACTTGAAGTTGTAAGGAAAGAGTATTATATCTTTGTTTTCATTTATTACCAACGATCGTAGCATGTTGGCCTCGGTATTTTCGGCATGATATTTAACCTCAGTTGCATCTATGAGATTTGTGTTAATGAACCCAATATCACTGATTTGTCTTTTCTTCAATTCGGCGATCTTCAATCTGCATAATATAGTGAGGATAATTATAAATACATGCAATGAAAGAGCTGACCTATATAGAGAGACTGAATGACAGAAGTAGTACTACTTACAGACAGTAGCAAGTGACCATTGATTTATCGAGGGCCTTTTGATTGAAAAACTGGAAGAAGTCCTCAAATGGAACATTCAACAGTTCAATTCCAACGAGGTCATGCTCCGGCTTAACTCTCAGCGTCAAAGTATCCCTCCCCCCAGACTCTCTGCAGGTTTTCATGTACCAATCATGTAATCTTCGCATCATCGTTGTTAGAGATCTTTCATCTTTGACGAGAGGCTTCCCATAATGGTATTTTTGTTCGTCCACCTCCAAGATATCATAATGTACATCGTCGGGCAGGTAATCTCCAAGATTGCTATAACCGGGCACCATCCTCGGATCATTAGCGACGATGTCACTAGACACCTTGAGCGGGGGGCACGATTGGTTCACTTGTTCGCCGAGCTGGGCAATTTTTTCCCAGCTCGTCGTTCTTTTAACCTTTGATCACTGACAGTACTTCCCGACCGCTCCGCTTTGGCAAATGTCTTTGCAATAATGCGCTCATAGTTGCCTTTTGGCGGAGACTTTGGTGGTTTTGTCAGGGCAGCCAGAGTGCGCTTCACTTTCACCGGATCTACCTTCTCCTCCGGAGGTGGATGGTTATTTGCTTTCACCCCTTCAAAGAAGTTCGTCACTTCGGCTCGCACAATCTTCCTGGTTTCCTCCTCGGTCCTCTCGTATGGTAACTTCTCTGGAGTCTTCAGAGAAGGACCGAATCTGTATTGCCTCCCGCCTCTGGCTGTACTTCTAGACGCCGACAGAGTAGATGGAGCGGCTGTGGCTGTCTTCTTTCCTTGCTTACGAGGCGGAGGAGAAGGATACGACGCGCCGGAGCAGCCGGAGTGGCGGCGGGTCTCTTCCGCCCTTGCTGACGAGGCGGAGAAGGAGGAGGCTGGCTGCTCTGGCGCGCCGGCGCAGGAGGAGAAGGAGGCGGAGTGCCGCCACGCGCTGGAGAAGGAGGCTGAGTGCCCTGATCACTCGCCGGAGGAGGAGGCAAAGTGCCGCCACACGCCGGAGAAGGAGGCTGAGTGCCTTGGTCACTCGCCGGAGGAGGAGGCGGAGTGCCCTTACTCGCCGGAGGCGTCCAGTTCGGAAGGTTGATGAGCTCCTTCCGCCATAGGCATGGAGTCTTCAGAGCAGAACCCAGCCGAGTCTCCCCTTCACCGGTAGGGTGGTCAAGCCGGAGGTCGTAAAATCCCTCCATTATTTCATCCACCATCACCCTAGCATATCCTTCTGGAATCGGCCGGTAGTGGTAGGTTGCGCCGGGTTCAGGAGGTAAAACAGAGCCAACAGCCGCCTTGACTTTGAAGTTCTGCCATTGCGTCATGAGGTGGCAATGTTGAGACTCCGTGATAGCATCCACGGGGTAGCTAGCAGGAGCCGTCAAGACATGCTCCGACTGAAGCAGCTCGGTGGAAGCCACGCTGCTTCTCCGCTGAGATGGCGGGGTAGCTTCGGGGGTAGTTTCGGCATGTCGATTGGCGTCTCGTTCCTCTAGCGCTTGAACCCTTTCGTGCAGCTTCTGAATTTGGGGCTGCTCCACTTTTTTCCTCCTCTCCTGGCTTTTGTAACAGCCTGCATCCGGAAAACCAGCCTTCCACGGAACGGAGCCTGGCGTGCCTCATGTCCGTCCAGGGTGCTCAGGATTCCCGAGGGCCATTGTGAGCTCGTCGTTCTCTCTGTCTGGAACGAACGTCCCTTGCTGTGCTGCATCGATATAGTGCTGAAGCCTCTTGACTGGTATTCTCAAAAGCTCGTCCGTCCAAACGCACCTCCCTGATACAGGGTCCAATTTTCTGCCAGCCCCGAAGAACCAAGTCCGGCAATGGTCTGGCCAGTTCATTGTCTCTGGTTCGATCCCTTTATCAAGAAGATCATTCTCAGCCTTGTCCCACTTAGGCCGGGCTTTGAGGTAGCCACCTGACCCCGTGCGATAGTGAAGCTTCTTCTTTGCAGCATTCTTCTTTTTTCGCTGACATCTTCTTACTCTTTTCCGATGTCTTGTGGGCCAGTGATCGCTGATCTTCTCATACCGGCCGATGAATTCTGGTGTCTCTTCTTTGTCGACAAACGTTTTCAGCTCATTCTTCCACCTCCTGAATAGGTCTGCCATCTTCTTAAGAGCATGAGACTTGATTAATTGCTCTTTAACTGGCTTCTCCGGATCCTCCTCTGGCGGTAGGGTGAAATTTGCCTTCAGCTTAGTCCAAAGATCATCTTTCTGCATATCATTGACATAAGACACCTCAGTGTCTTCCTTCTTAGGCTTATACCATTGGCGGATGCTGATCAGGATCTTGTCCCTAACAAGAACCCCGCACTGAGCAGCAAATGCTTCCTTTGTCCGGATGGGTTCAATCGGTTGGCCGTCGCGCGCGATTGCTGTGATCTGAAACCTTTCATCCAAGCGCAACTTTCTCTTTGGGCCTCATCTCTTTACCGAAGTTGTGCTCGATCCGGAGGGCTAGAAAAAAGAAGAAAGACGAGAGTTATTTAATATGTGTACATACCAAAACAATGAATGCATCAATTAGCTAGTCAGCATAGGCTTAACTAATATATTTACCTGGCCGGACTCTGTTCGGTCACCGGAGCCGTCACCACGGACTCCTTCTTGCACCAGCATTGGGTCACCAGAGCCATCATAATCATGTCTTTCCTCCTCCACTCTTCGATCACCGTAGCCTGCGTCTTCACCCTGTTCTTCCAGACCATCATTGTCGTTAAGATACGACAAGACATCACCTCCGGCTACGATTAGGTCCCCCAACACCTCTTCTGCTTCCTCGTCTCGTCCGTGCTCCATTGTTTCTGCAAATATTACAACATGGCAATTATTACACAAACATGACAGCAGGTGGATACATTAGTTCAAACGTAGACCTAGCTTATTCCGGGTTTGCGGTGGCCTCGGCAACGCTTCAAGGGTAGGGGCGCGGCGGGAGGGGGTTGGAGACCGACATCTATTTTTCCTAGGGTTTGGGTGTCCTCGAGAGTTTTGGTCGAGCGAGAGGGCCGGGGGGTGCTCCCGTGGTATAAGTTATCACGGTCGAGAGGGGGTATATATATTGACCGCCCATCATGTCGAAGTTATTTTGGAATGGAGTTCCCGATAAAAATTAAGAAGAGGAAGTCGAAGATAAAAAAAGTGGAGAAGAAAAAAAAAGGAGAAGAAGAAGGAATAGAGGAGAAGAAGAAAAAATCGACTCTACTTTTTCTTCTTCTCCTCTTATTTTTCTTCTTAATCCTCTTCTTAGTTCATTCCTTCTTCATTTCTTCCTAGCTAGATATATAAAACTTTTCTAAAAAATGTTATCGGGGAGGGGGTATCGACCTCCCCTCATGTTGAAATTATCAAGGAGGGGGTATATCGACCCCCACCCCCCTCATCATGCATATATAGCTACCACATACATATATACATTGAAAAAAAATTACATATATACAACAAAAACATTAATACACATATGAACAAAAAATACATATATGAACAAAAACATGTTGTGAACAAAAAAATTAATGTAATAAATCTAATAAGAAATTAATCTAATAAAAAATATGCTCTGAACTTACATATAGCCACATACATACAAATATACATTATATATATATGAACAAAAAATTATTCTAATACAAAATAAAAACAGAGCCGGACCGGCGCGGCGGCTCACAGCGGGGGCGTCTGGAGATGGCGACGGCGGGGGGTGCTCGATCGGTGCGACTTGGACTCGGTGGAAACACTTCATGAAAATGCGGTGGCGGCCGGGCCGGGCGGTTTTCTTTTCCTTCTTCATTTTTCTTATATGTTTGTTTTCGTTTTCACTCTACATTTTCGTACATATGAAAAAAATAAACTAAGTTTCTATACAAAAGTGCACAATTTTTATGAACAAATTACAACATCTAAATTAACTACACATCTAAATAAATATTACTACACATCTGAAATTTTCCTAATCTTAAAACTAAACTAAACATAAACTAAAATAATCTAATAAACATGTAAAAACATCTAAGTGCACCGCGCAGGGGCGGAGGGGCACGGCGGAGGGGCCGGCGCCGGCGCCGGCGGAGCGGGGCGCAGGGGCGCGGGATAGGGGAGGGGCGCGGGAGCAGGTTGGTGCTCACAAGGGGCGGCGGGGCACGGTGGAGCAGGGGCGACGGCGACTCGGAGGAGCAGGGGCGTTGGGGCAGAGGGCGAAAGCGGCGGCGGCGACGACGTTGAGCAGCCTGACGGCGTCGGTGGCGGCGGCGACGGCGACGTCGAGCAGCCTGACGGCGTCGGTGGCGGCGGCGACGGCGAGGAGCAGGGGCGTCGGGGGTGAAGAAGTGATGGATTTGGTCGAAACTGCTAAGTGTTTGCTTATATACAAAGAGCAGTGGTACCGGTTGGTGGCACCAACTGGGACCAATGCTACCTTTAGTCCCGGTTGGTGCCACCAACCGGTACCAAAGGCCTCTTTTCAGCAGCCCAAAGGGCGGGAAGTGGCGGCCTTTGGTCCCACCCGGGACCAATGCCCCCCTTTAGTCCCGGTTAGTGCCACCAACCGGGACGGAAAAGCCTTGCACAGCGGCGTGGTGGTGGGAGTTTAGTCCCACCTCGCTAGCTGAGAGAGAGCCGCACCTGTTTATAAGGTGCGGTGCGCCTGAGCTGTCGACCTCCTCTCTAAAGCAGGCTTACGGGCCTATCCTCTCTGTACATGCCTGTGGGCCTGCTGGGCCTTCTGCGGTCCTGAATCCTGGCCCATGGATGGGTTTCTAGTCGTATTCAGGCCGTGGTGGCCAAGTAGGTGGCATTTTTTTTATTTTTTCCTATTTTTTGTTTTCTTTTTTGCTTTATTTATTTTATTTTGTTTCTACTAACAACAAAATAATTATTTATTTTATTTTATTTTGTTTCTAATTACTTATTTATTTTACTTTATGATAATTCCTTTTGCTATTAAAGTTTCTATCAAAAAAAGTTCTTTATGAAAATTCTTTTTGCTTTCAATGATTTTGAACAGAAAATACTTCGATAATTTTAGTTGCATCAATTTTATATGATTTTAGTTTCAATAATACTAGAGGTTTCTTATAATGTTTTGAACAGAAAATACTTTGTTAATTTTAGTTTCATAAATTTTATTAAAGTTTATTTTATTTTGTTTCTACTTATATATTTTAATAAAGTTTATATTATTTTGTTTCTAATTACTTATTTATTTTATTTGTTATTTTTCATGCACCATTTTTCATGCATTTACTAATTATTTTGAGCTATAAGACCCTAAAATTGAAAAGCATTTCAAATGAACTCTGAAAAGGTTGAAAGTTGGCATGGTATCATCATTTCATCCACATAGCATGTGCAAGAAAGTTGAGAGGGTTACGGCAAAAACTAGATGCACTTCGTGTACAAAACGGACAATGGTATCATACTCGTCTGTTACAAAGTTGGCATGGTATCATCATAATAGTTGCGGGAGAAAGTCTTCACTTTTTCTTCGCTTGTGTCATTTGCTTATTGTGCCGTAACTATGGATAATCTTCATCGTTTATCAGGATGCTTGGTTCAGCCTTGACTTTGAAGGGAGGAATTTCATGAAACTTTTCATAATCTTCAGACATGTCTGTCTTGCCCTCCACTCCCACAATGTCCCTTTTTCCTGAAAGAACTATGTGCCGCTTTGGCTCATCGTATGATGTATTCGCTTCCTTATCTTTTCTTTTCCTCGGTCTGGTAGACATGTCCTTCACATAGATAACCTGTGCCACATCATTGGCTAGGACGAACGGTTCGTCAGTGTACCCAAGATTGTTCAGATCCACTGTTGTCATTCCGTACGGTGGGTCTACCTGTACCCCGCCTCCTGACAGATTAACCCATTTGCACTTAAAGAAAGGGACCTTAAATCATGTCCATAGTCAAGTTCCCATGTGTCCATTATGTAACCATAATATGTGTCCTTTCCCCTCTCGGTTGCTGCATCAAAGCGGACACCACTGTTTTGGTTGGTGCTCTTTTGATCTTGGGCGATCGTGTAAAATGTATTCCCATTTATCTCGTATCCTTTGTAAGTCAATACAGTCGAAGATGGTCCCCTGGACAACGAGTACAACTCATCACAAACAGTGGTGTCACCTCTGAGACGTGTTTCCAACCAACTGCTGAAAGTCCTGATGTGTTCACATGTAATCCCGTCGTCACACTGCTCCGGGTGTTTGGAGTGCAGACTGTTCTTGTGTTCATCGACATACGGGGTCACCAAGGTAGAGTTCTGTAGAACTGTGTAGTGTGCTTGAGACCAAGAATGCCCGTCCCTGCATATTATTGAGTCCACTCCTAGCGTGCCTTTTCCAGTCAGTCTCCCCTCATACCGCGATTTAGGGAGACCTATCTTCTTAAGGCCAGGAATGAAGTCAACACAAAACCCAATGACATCCTCTGTTTGATGGCCCATGGAGATGCTTCCTTCTGGCCTAGCGCGGTTACGGACATATTTCTTTAGGACTCCCATGAACCTCTCAAAGGGGAACATATTGTGTAGAAATATGGGCCCCAGAATGACAATCTCGTCGACTAGATGAAGTAGGACGCGCGTCATGATATTGAAGAAGGATGGTGGGAACACCAGCTCGAAACTGACAAGACATTGCGCCACATCACTCCTTAGCCTTGGTATGATTTCTAGATCGACCACCTTCTGAGAGATTGCATTGAGGAATGCACATAGCTTCACAATGGCTAATCGGAAGTTTTCCGGTAGAAGCCCCCTCAATGCAACCGGAAGAAGTTGTGTCATAATCACGTGGCAGTCATGAGACTTTAGGTTCTGGAACTTTTTCTATGCCATATTTATTATTCCCTTTATATTCGACGAGAAGCCAGTCTGGACCTTCATACTGAGCAGGCATTCAAAGAAGATTTATTTCTCTTCTTTTGTAAGAGCGTAGCCGGCAGGACCTTCATACTGCTTCGGAGGCATGCCGTCTTTTTCGTGCAAACGTTGCCGGTCCTCCCGTGCCTCAGGTGTATCTCTTGTCTTCCCATACACGCCCAAGAAGCCTAGCAGGTTCACGCAAAGGTTCTTCGTGACGTGCATCACGTCGATTGAAGAGCGGACCTCTAGGTCTTTCCAGTAGGGTAGGTCCCAAAATATAGATTTCTTCTTCCACATGGGTGTGTGTCCCTCAGCGTCATTCGGAACAGCTAGTCCGCCAGGACCCTTTCCAAAGATTACGTGTAAATCATTGACCATAGAAAGTACGTGATCACCGGTACGCATGGCGGGCTTCTTCCGGTGATCTGCCTCGCCTTTGAAATGATTGCCTTTCTTTCGACATTGATGGTTGGTCGGAAGAAATCGACGATGGCCCAGGTACACATTCTTCCTGCATCTGTCCAGGTATATACTTTCAGTGTCATCTAAACAGTGCGTGCATGCGTGGTATCCCTTGTTTGTCTGTCCTGAAAGGTTACTCAGAGCGGGCCAATCGTTGATGGTTACAAACAGCAACGCGTGCAGGTTAAATTCCTCCTATTTGTGCTCATCCCATGTACGTACACCGTTTCCATTCCACAGCTGTAAAAGTTCTTCAACTAATGGCCTTAGGTACACATCAATGTCGTTGCCGGGTTGCTTAGGGCCTTGGATGAGAACTGGCATCATAATGAACTTCCGCTTCATGCACATCCAAGGAGGAAGGTTATACATACATAGAGTCACGGGCCAGGTGCTGTGATTGCTGCTCTGCTCCCCGAAAGGATTAATGCCATCCGCGCTTAAACCAAACCATACGTTCCTTGGGTCAGCTGCAAACTCAGCACAGTACTTTCTCTCGATTATTCTCCACTGCGACCCGTCAGCAGGTGCTCTCAACTTCCCGTCTTTCTTACGGTCCTCACTGTGCCATCGCATCAACTTGGCATGCTCTTCGTTTCTGAACAGACGTCTCAACCGTGGTATTATAGGAGCATACCACATCACCTTCGCAGGAACCCTCTTCCTGGGGGGGCTCGCATCACCAGGGTCATCTCGTCTGATTTTATACCGAAATGCACCGCATACCGGGCATGCGTTCAGATCCTTGTACGCACTGCGGTAGAGGATGCAGTCATTAGGGCATGCATGTATCTTGTGCACCTCCAATCCTAGATGGCATACGACCTTCTTTGCTGCGTATGTACTGTCGGGCAATTCGTTATCCTTTAGAAGCTTCTTCTTCAATATTTTCAATAGCTTCTCAAATCCTTTGTCAGGCACAGCATTGTCTGCCTTCCACTGCGGCAATTCCAGTATGGTACCGAGCTTTGTGTTGCAATCTTGGCAATTGGGGTACAACCCTTTTTTGTGATCCTCTAACATGCGATCGAACTTCAGCTTCTCCTTTTGACTTTCGCATTGCGTCCTTGCATCGACAATGACCCGGCGGAGATCATCATCATCGGGCACTGGTTCCTCTTGATCTTCAGCAGCTTCCCCCGTTGCAGCATCATTGGGCACATCGTCTGGTTCCTCTTGATCTTCAGCAGCTTCCCTCGTTGCAGCATCACCGTATTCAGGGGGCACATAGTTGTCATCGTCCTCTTCTTCTTCGCCGTCTTCCATCATAACCCCTATTTCTCCGTGCCTCGTCCAAACATTATAGTGTGGCATGAAACCCTTGTAAAGCAGGTGGGTGTGAAGGATTTTCTGGTCAGAGTAAGACTTCGTATTCCCACATGTAGGGCATGGACAACACATAAAACCATTCTGCTTGTTTGCCTCAGCCACTTCGAGAAAATCATGCACGCCCTTAATGTACTCGGAGGTGTGTCTGTCACCGTACATCCATTGCCGGTTCATCTGCGATCATTATATATAATTAAGTGTGTCAAAAACCATTACAGAACATCATGAATAGATAACTAAGTGACCAAATTAATAAAAGTTTATCATCACATTAAAACCAAAGTACATACATAGTTCTCATCTAACAACATATAGCTCTAATTAATTAAACCATACATTGAAACTATCTGAAACATTTCAATGCGAAAACAAATGCGATAATAATCGCAACCAAGGTAACAATTGATCCAACGGCATAATGATACCAAGCCTCGGTATGAATGGCATATTTTCTAATCTTTCTAATCTTCAAGCGCATTGCATCCATCTTGATCTTGTGATCATCGACGACATCCGCAACATGCAACTCCAATATCATCTTCTCCTCCTCAATTTTTTTATTTTTTCCTTCCAGAAATTGTTTTCTTCTTCAACTAAATTTAACCTCTCGAAAATAGGGTCGGTTGGAATTTCCGGTTCACATACCTCCTAGATAAATCAAATCTATGTCACGTTGGTCGGCATAATTTTCATAAACAATAAATGAACCAATAGTTATAAAGATAATATATACCACATCCGAATCATAGACAGGACGAGGGCCGACGGGGGCGGATACCAAAACCATCGCACTATATAATAAGAAGGAATAATAAAAGTAACAAAATTATACAAGTATCTATCTGAAGTAAGAATTTTTTTTTCTTTCAAAAAGAAGATAAGAACAAGAGGCTCACAACGGTGGTGCTGGCGACAAGATCGGCGCGGGCGATCGACGGCGGTGAAGACGGGGACGGGACGTGACGGACCGCCAAACCTAGACAAATCTCGGGGAAAATGGAGCTCGGAGGTCAAGTTTCGAGAGGAGAAAGATTAACTAGTGTGGCTCAGACATTTCATCGAACACCTCATGTGCATAGGAGGTGAGCTAGAGCACCCAAATGCCCTCCCCTCGACGGCCAGAAAAAATGGAGCACTATGGAGTGCTCTGCTGCGGCGATGGCGTATATATAGGCAGCTCATTTTTCCCGGTTCGTGGCTAGAACTGGTACTAAATCCGGGCCTTATGTCCCGGTTCATGCCAAGAACCGGGACCAATGGTTGTGGGCCAGGAGCGAGGCCCATTAGTCCCGGTTCATGCCTCGAACCAGGACAAATGGTTCCATACGAACCGGGACCAATGCCCACGAGGCCCCGGACGGCCCCCTGGGCTCAGGAACCGGAACGAATGCCCCCATGGGTCCCGGTTCGTGAATGAACCGGGACTAATGGGCTTGCCATGCCCGAACGAAAGCCCTGTTTTCTACTAGTGGAGGATGAGCCTCGTCAGCAAAACGCTGGGGGATAGAAAAAGTTCCCACCAGAGGTCAAAACAGTGAACACGATTCACGTGACGAAGAGGAGGAGCAAACACCCACTCCGAGACGTATGCGCCGTAGTGCCCGTCACCCCCAAGTTCAACCCTTGGTCAACCTGTCCGATCACTTTTGATCGCAGGGATAGCCCGACCAATGTCCGGCACGGAGGATCGGCCGCCTTGGTGCTAGACCCAATTATCGACGGATACCATCTCACCCAAGTCCTCATGGACGGCGGCGGTAGTCTTAATCTGATATATCAGGACACAGTCGGCAAAATGGGGATAGACCCGACAAGAATCAGCCAAAGCAATACTACCTTTAAAGGAGTAATACGAGGCCCAGAGGCCCGCTGTACGAGCTCTCTAGTACTAGAGGTTGTATTCGTTTCTCCCGACAACTTCCGAAGTGAAAAGTTAACCTTCGACATCGCTCCATTCCGAAGCGGCTATCAAGCACTACTCGGAAGAACAGCTTTCGCTCGTTTTAATGCAGCACCGCATTACGCTTCTCTTAAGCTTAAGATGCCCGGTCCACGTGGCATCATCACAGTTAGCGGAAATGTTGAGCGTTCCTTACGCGCGGAAGAACGTGTGGCGGCTTTAGCAGCCGAACACTAAACGACCTCTCCAACCAGAATAAATGATCGGTCGTCAAGACCGCGGACACGGCTAGACGAGTCCGGTGCATCACTAGCTGTAACATCTTAGATAAACCTGAGATTGGTTTGATGGATATACCCCCATAGGCAGTACCAGGGGCTTCCCGCATGTAAAAAGGACTACAGTTCGGCTCGACCTTACTTATCTTGAATTTTAATGGTTTATTGAGAATAACCAATTTTTCGCACGACAACTTTCACCTAAGTTCTTCTCATTTACAGATGATAATCGTGCTACACCCTTCCAGGATACGGCACAACGGAGACACAGGCGCAGACGTGCAGCGGGGCCCCGCTCAAAGGTTTCTTTTTAGATTAAGACCCTGTGTCAACCTTTCTTACTGTCTCTTGTTGCTTAACACCCTCCGGATACTCAACACAACCGAGAGGGATGCTGGCGTTATTGGTATTTCGCCACGTCAGACTAATGCACGTACCTGGAAATTCAGGGATCAAGGGCGTTACTCAGCCCAGTATATGTTGTAAAGACCGAATACCTTAGGGAGTGTTTGGCGTCGCGAGTTTGGCCTTATATGCATCAGCTCCGAATCATGTCTTTGGTCAAATGTTGCGTTTGCCCGGCTAACGTGTTTTGCTACCTTACGTTCTGCTCTATCGGCTAAGGTGGTACCGGGAGAACTACTGCGATTGTGCCCTGGTTCATCCGGACGAGCACCTCAGTAGAGAAAGCCGAAAACTGACTGTCATGATAAAGCGTGAGACTGGTCAACCACTCGATGACTCATCGGAATCTTCGGGATTCCTCCGCATTAACGAAGGACCGGTTTTCCCGGTCATGTACGTACGCACACCGTATTCGGATAGCGGTGGAAATACCAGGGGCTATATAGTAGCCCCACTGTCAAACTCCTATGGTTAAGTGAAAGTGTTAAAGCAATATAGTCTGATTGCCTCGTTCGCCCCGCTACCACCTCCTTAATGGACCAAGACGTTGGATCAAGTGTGAAGACGCGCTTTTGCGAACAGCCTCGCATTATATGCGTGGGGGCTGAATCCGACGACTGCAAACTTTCAGGATATATATATACACATAAACAACCGCGCAGGAGGCATAATAATACTTTCAGACAAAAGTATAAACACAGCCTTTATAATTCAAATAACATTATTCTTACAATTGGGATACATGTCACTAGAACATGACACTCTTCGAGCACTGAGCCTCTATTAAACGAGCACCTTCTAAGACTTCTTCAAAATAGTGCTCGGCCGATACCCGGCCTACGGCCGAACTCTGGGTTGCAATTGCGGTGGCCTCCATCTCTGCCCAGTATGTCTTGACACGGGCAAGAACCATCCGCGCACCCTCTATTCACGACGACCTCTTCACAGCGTCGGTATGCGGGACATCACCAAGGAATCGTTGCACTAAGCCAAAATAACTATTCGGCCTTGGTCCTTCCGGCCAAAGATGATCCACAACAGACCTCATGGCAAGCCCGGACAACCTATGGAGCTCGGCCCACTCGGCCATTTGCTCATTTAACAGCAGTGGATGCACTGGAACATTGAACTGCGACCAGAACAGCTTTTCCACTTCGTGATCTTTTTGATCTTTGAAAAACTCGGTCGCATCAGCAGCGCTCGTTGCCAAATCCAAGTATGCGTCTGCAGAACTCCATAATTGATCCAGAAGGGCATACTTAGGATCTCCGAACTTCGTCCGCAACAAAAAGGGCTTCCCAGCCGCGATATCTCTGGCTTGACGTAGCTCCTCCTTCGCAGCTCTGATTTTAGAGCGGGCTTCCTTGGCTGCTACCGTGGCTTTCTCCAGGTCCGCCATTTTCGTCTGGCTTTCCGTTTCAAGAAGCTCATAACGATCGGCGGCATCTTTCAGCTCAACAGCCATCTTGGCTATTTTCTCTTTGCTCTGGCAATGTGCAGCCTGTTCGGCTCTTAGCTCTTCGACCGCCTTTAGGGCGGCCGCATCACTCTTCCTGGCTTGTTCCTTGGCTCGGGCAAGTTCCGCCCGACAGGTCTCCACGGCGACAGCTCCATCTGCAGTCACAGCATATTACGGATACTAGCATCATGCTCCTCTTAATATGTGTTGATCATAGGAGAAGACATAGCCTATGCCTCGTCAAGCCGCTTGTTTACAAGCACGATGTCGGCATCTGCCGCATCAAGTTGCCGCTTCAGTTCGGCAAACTCATCAGTCCGGCTAGCCACCGGACCCTCAACCGCCTGCACGTGAAAGCAGCACGGTTATTACCTGGGACTATGATCCTCTATTTGCTGTCTTTTTTGACAGCAACCAGAGTCTCAGGGGCTACTATCTGCATAGGGCACACCTAGCGTGTGCGGTACCGTCAAAAAATATATATTACTTTGCGTACCTCAAAGCCTCTCAGCAGGCTCATAAAAGCTTCATGCAACCCGCTTTCGGCGGATGAAATCCTCTCAACCACCGTCCCATTAGCGTACGATGCGTTTCTGAGATAGCAGCTTGCTCCAGAAGATTCATCAGTGCGTCTGGTCGCGCACCGGACAGTCCCGGACTCTTTCTGTTGCTCTCCTTAGGAGCCGAATACTCCAGACTTCGGGTGGCCGAAGGGTTACCCTCTGGCCTTGACGGATCAGGATAAATCCTCCATGACGACACCTCAAGGTCGTCCGCTTCACGAGGCAGGGAGGCACGGGGAGGCGTTTCGCTCTCCAGCATCTCCGGAAGAAGATCCCCCGAAGACGAACTCTGTCGAGAAGGGCTACGATCCGAACTACAAGACATACGTCTCGGTTATTGTTCTCAGAAATGAAGCAGGGTATATTTACTATAAAGTACTTTTGTTTACTTACAGCTCGGTGGAGGGCTGGTCCCCTTGAGGGTACTGTACGGTAAGGATGCCCTCCGGGGTAGGGCCCCCTGACAAAGGTTTCCTCCCTTGTTTGAAAACCATTGTTTCCAAGTCTTCAGAGGCTGCCCTCTTCCTTCCTTGGGGAGAGGGAATTTTAGATTCTTCTCCCCGGTTATCCTCCTTCGCGGAGGCACTAATTCCCCCGGTTTGGATGAATAATGAGTGATCTCGCTTTCGGCTTCTTTGTTCCTCCCTTTATCTTCCCCTGATGGCGCTTGATAAGGCGCAAGCTCAAGCATCCTGGCTAGTACAGGATCCGGTGAGCCATCGGGAAGGGGGGCCGAACACCTGATCATCTTCGCCTTTTTTATCCAATCCTGGTCAAAAGGCGACTTTTTAGAATGATGTTGTGGTAAATTAAAAGACAACGTGTTCGGCCGCGGAATTACTTACTTGGGTGTTTGGACGATTGCAGTTCAGACCCGCATCCTCGGTGGTGTCCGGACACTTTATTCGTGATCCGAAGAACAATCCATACATCTCTTCGAGCGTCGCGCCGAAGAATTGCTGTATAGTTTGCGGTCCTTTCGGGTTGAACTCCCACATACGGAGAGGTCGACGTTGGCATGGCAGGACCCGACGAACTAGCATGGCTTGCATTACCTTGACAAGGCTGCTATCTCCCTTGAAGAGATCTCGGATGCGGATCTGCAACGTCGGCACATAGTTAGCTGGCCCCGAGTCCAGCCCTTTGTTGACCCATGATGCCAATTGTGGCGGGGGGGCTCGGACGGAAGGCGGGGGCAGCTACCCACTTAGCGCTTCGGGGAGCGGTGATGTAAAACCACTCCCGCTGCCATAACTTGGATGTCTTCGGGAAGGAACCCTTTGGCCATGGAGCATCGGCGCCTTTGTTTGTTATGGCGCCTCCGCACTCTGCGCGTCGCCCCTCAATCATCTTCGGCTTCACATTGAAGGTCTTGAGCCATGAGGCTTCACACACGACAATGAACGATGAGATGTGAAGGATGGAATCCGGAGCCAGATCATGGAAATCGAGCCCGTAGTAGAACATAAGCCCTCTGACAAAGGGATCAAGACTAAAGCCTAGCCCTCGGAGGAAGTGGGAAATAAATATGACACTCTCGTTGGGTTCGGGAGTGGGGATGACCTGCCCTCGAGTAGGCAGCCTGTGCGAGATTTCGGCGGTCAGATACCTGGCTTCTCTTAGCTTCTTGATGTCCTCCTCTGAGACAGAGGAGGCCATCCACCGGCCTTGGATGTTGGATCCGGACATGATTGAAGGTCCGAAGCGCTTAGCCTGAGCCTTGAGTGTTGGAATTCAAGGTGGGCGGAAGGGAACGATCGAGCGCGAGAAGAAAAGGACAGGCCTTGGCCCCTTTATAAAGAGGGTGAATATCAAGCGTCCTCCGCGTGGCCGTTTGGAACTTGCCTAAAATCGAGGAGTCATACCAGCAGGCACGATTGGGTTACCCACACCCGTATTGATGAGAATCCCGTGAAAAGAGGGACACGATCTCTGCTCTGACAGGACGTGCCAATAAAACCGCCTCGCAACACGTGCAGTGGCAGGCACGGGAAAAACGGTTCATCATGACCAGACCACGGCAGAACGTCATGTTATGAAAAGCTGTCAGCAGATTAGATTTGTGGAAATATTATTCTCTCTACGGTGGTATGCGGAATTGGTTTTGCAGAGCCGGACACTATCCTCATGTTCAAAATCTTCTATGGAGTATTCGGAGAAGGAACCCGCCTTGCAATGCCGAAGACAATCTGCGCGCCGGACTCATCGTCATTGAAGCCAGGTTCAGGGGCTACTGAGGGAGTCCTGGATTAGGGGGTCCTCGGATAGCCGGACTATGTCCTTTGGCCGGACTGTTGGACTATGAAGATACAAGCTTGAAGACTTCAACCCGAGTCCGGATGGGACTCTCCTTGGCATGGAAGGCAAGCTTGGCAATACGGATATGTAGATCTCCTCCCTTGTAACCGACTCTGTGTAACCCTAGCCCCCTCCGGTGTCTATATAAACCGGAGGGTTTAGTTCGTAGGACAAGAACAATAATACCATAGCCTAGCTTCTAGGGTTTAGACTCTACCATCTCGTGGTAGATCAACTCTTGTAATACTCATATCATCAAGATCAATCAAGCAGGAAGTAGGGTATTACCTCCATCGAGAGGGCCCGAACCTGGGTAAACATCGTGTCCCCCGCCTCCTGTTACCATCCGCCTTAGACGCACAGTTCGGGACACCCTACCCGAGATCCGCCGGTATTGACACCGACAGGGACCTCGCCGGACTACAAAAAGTATGGCTCAGGTTAAAATATTATGCCATGATGAGTCTGGACGTATGAACGTGTTCGGATTTAATACACTCACGAGTTCACCAGGGGCTGGGCCCTGGGATCCCACTCCGGGCTGCTGTCGGCGGCGGCAGTGGACTCCTCCGGAAGAGGAGTTTTTCCCCTTTTAGGCGACTCGGCCTCCAAGTGTATGGAGGCCGTCCTCTTCTTTCTTCCCCCCCACCCCCGCTAGGGATTCGTCTTCCTCCTCCTCGTCCTCCTCGGAGGCAGAACGGGCATTGGAGCCTTTGGATATTGTGTCTGAAGTGCGCGGCGACGAAGGCCGCCCCGGGTCTTTTTGGCCTCCTTCTCGGCCTTCTTCTTCGGCGCCTTGTAAGGCGCCGGGACCAGCATCTTCGTCAGAAGTAGGCCGGCCGGTTCTTCGGGCAGCGGGGCCGAACAGTGGATCTGCCCCGCCTTCTTCGTCCAGCCCTAGGAGAGTTGTAGAAAACACATTAAGCATTTCCTTGGGTTATGCGGAAAAAACGTATAATGACTTATCGAGCTTGCAGGGCGGGACAGTTGGTACCCGCGGTCCTCGGCCGACTCTGGCCATGATTTGCCAGACTTCAAAAGCACCTTCCAGATGTCTTTGTGCGAGGAGCCAAAGAGCTCTCGCAGGGTCTGGTGCTTGGCCGGATCGAATTCCCATAAATTGCAAGTCCGGTGTTGACAAGGCAGGATCCGGCGAACTAACATCACCTGGACTACATTGACAAGTTCGATATTCTTGTCTTCCATATCCTTAACGCGCGTCTGGAGCACCGACAGTTCGTCGGACGAAGACCAGTTCAGGCCCTTCCTGGGCCAGGACGTAAGCCGCATAGGGGCTCCGGATCGGAACTCGGGAGCAGCGGCCCATTCCGTGCCGCGCGGCTCAGTGATGTAAAACTACTGTTGTTGCCACTCTTTGAGGGAATCATTAAAAGTACCCGTTGGCCATGTGACGTTGGGCATCTTGCTCACCATAGCACCCCCGCACTCGGCGTGGTCGCCGCTCACTACCTTGGGCTTCACATTAAAGATCTTCAGCCATAAGCTGAAGTTCGAGATGCGGAGAAAAGCCTCGCACGCGACGATGAATGTCGAGATGTTGAGGAAGGAATTGGGGGATAGATCGTGAAAATCGATCCCGTAATAATACATGATGCCGCGAACGAACGGGTGGAGGGGAAACCCTAGCCTGCGGAAAAAATGAGGGAGGAATACAACCCTCTCATGGGGTTCCGGAGTAGGAACGATCTGTCCCGCCGTCGGGAGACGATGGCTGATTTTCTTGGCCAGATACCTAGCCTCCCGAAGCTTTTTGATATCCTTCTCCTGGACGGTAGAGGCCATCCACTTGCCTCCTGCTCCGGATCCGGATATTTTCGGAAGACCTTTATGGGCGGAGAAGACGAACGCTCGGGCGCTGGAGCTCGAGCGAAGGGGAATGAATCAGGAAGAAGAAAGCGTGGGTGCAAAAGGGAGTCCTTATCCCCTTATAAAGGCAGCAGGGATTCTGCGCCTCCCCACTTGCCTGGTAAACTCGCTTATTCCCCAAGCGCCGTGATTGCTGGCGCAGTTGCGTTACCCACACCTGTATTGATGAGAATCCCGTGATAAGGGGACACGATCTCTGCTTCGACAAGATGTGCCAAGAAAACCGCCTCGCAATATGTGCAATAGCTGGTTGAGAAAAACGGTTCGAATAATGAATGGGCCGTGGCGTGATGTCACGCTATGAAATTTGTCAGCAGATTAGATTTGTGGGATATTGTATTCTCTACGGTGGTATGTGGAATTTGTTTTGTAGAGCCGGACACGATCCTTGTGTTCATAATCTTCTATGGAGTATTCGGAGGAGGAACCCGCCTTGCAATGCCGAAGACAATCTGCGCGCCGGACTCATCGTCATTGAAGCCTGGGTCAGGGGCTACTGAGGGAGTCCTGGATTAGGGGGTCCTCTGACAGCCGGACTATATACTTTGGCTGGACTGTTGGACTATGAAGATACAAGATTGAAGACTTCGTCCCGTGTCCGAGTGGGACTCTCCTTTGCGTGGAAGGCAAGCTTGGCAATCCAGATATGTAGATTTCCTCCCTTGTAACCGACTTTGTGTATCCCTAGCCCCCTCTGGTGTCTATATAAACGGGAGGGTTTAGTCCGTAGGACAACAGTAATCATAATCATAGGCTAGCTTCTAGGGTTTAGCCTCTACGATCTCGTGCTAGATCAACTCTTGTAATACTCATATCATCAAGGTCAATCAAGCAGCAAGTAGGGTATTACCTCCATTGAGAGGGCCCGAACCAGGGTAAACATTGTGTCCCCCGCCTCCTGTTACCATCCGCCTTAGACGCATAGTTCGGGACCCCCTACCCGAGATCCGACGGTTTTGACACCGACACCCAGGTCACCAGATTAGTTTTGGTAACCTGGAATATGTCGCTGATATCCGAGGAGACTTGATCTTCCAAGGGTTCACGACTCCAACCTCCGCTCTGGCTCTAGATCCGGAGTGCGTCACCCTGTCCGAAGACGGGATTTCTGATCCTGCCGGACTATCTGCAGCCACTAAACCCAGTACGGGAGAGCCGGAGGAAGCAGTGTCGCTGGCAACCGTCAGGAAGCCGGACTCTTCTCCGAACGTTGGCTCTGAACCTTCGGAGTCAGCATCGTTTGAGTTCGGCCAAGGAGGTCCCTTCCCCCCGTACTCCATGGATCTTCTTCTCCCTGGACAAACTTCGTCTTTAAGCGAGGCTCTGTACTTGATGCGATCCCTCGTCATTACAGAGTAGCAATGTCCAAACTACGCCCAGCCCAGACTAGGGCCTGAGAGTAGGGAATTTTACGTCCCACCCACCACCCACTTCATAGCCATTGCCGAGGACTTAACTGACATGCTTGATTACGGCTCCGAAGGCATCAACGGTATGGACAACGATGCCAGAGAAGAGCAGGCCCAAAACCCGCCGTTTACCGGACGCTGGACGGCCACATCCTTGTATGATGTGTACATGGTGGACACACCCAAAGAGAATAACAGCGATGGCAAACAAGACCCAGTCGAAGATAAACCTCCTGAGATACAGCCAAAGCGTCGACGACAGCGGCGCCGCTCTAAGTCACGCCGGGGAAAGGACATCAATACCAGCACAGGAGAAAACAATACTCTGGACGATGCCGAAGACAATGAAGACCCCGTTGAGCCAACTTCCGAACAGGACGAACGGGAAGATGGGCGAGTCAGCCCTGATGAACAGGCCATAAACAAAGACTCAGAGGACAGTAATTATCTTACGCTCTCCGAGGATGAGGTGAGCCTCGGCAACGAGGATTTTATCGTGCCTGAGGAACCTCTCGAGCAGGAGCGCTTTAAGCACCGGCTAATAGTCACTTCAAGGAGCCTGAAAAAGAAGCAGCAGCAGCAGCTTCAAGCTGATCAAGACCTGCTCAATGATAGGTGGACTCATGTCCTGGCAGCCGAGGAATACGGCCTCGAGCACCCAACAAAAAGTTACCCGAAGCGCAAACTGCTACCTCAATTCGATGAAGAGGCACTTGAGTCCGTACCATCAGCGCGTAATGCGGCTGACCGACCACCACGTGGCCGGGATAAAGCGGCAACTCAAGCCGAACACCAGCCCGTACTACCTCAGCGTAAAGGTAGAGATATAACAGCTCGGGGATATACATACGACCTGCGGCAGGACCTGGACAGACGAGCAGGTTAGACCAGATCGATCTACAGATCACGGGGGCGTGCCCCGACACGCGACGACGGCTAACTAGCCGGACATGACAAGCATAATCACGCCCAGGCCGAAATCCGCAGACGGAATCCATCCGAGCTATGTCACCACTTGGACCATTATAGAGGCGCCGCACACCCCCTTTGCTTCACTGATGAAGTAATGGAGCACGAATTCCGCGATATGGATTGAGGATTTTCTTCTCCATATTCATATGGCCCGCGGTGATGATCTCCATGCCATCAAATACCTCCCACTAAAACTCAAGGGACCAGCTCGGCACTGTAACAGCCTGCCTGAAAACTCCATTGGCAGCTGGGAGGACCTGGAAGACGCCTTCCGCGACAACTACCAAGGTACATACGTAAGACCTTTGGATGCCGATGAATTAAGTCACATAGTCAAAGAGCCCGGAGAGTCAGCAAGGTAATTCTGGACTAGGTTCTTAACTAAAAAGAACCAGATCGTCTACTGTCCGGATGCCGAAGCCCTAGAGGCCTTCAAGCATAGCATCCGCGACGAATGGCTCGCCCGACACCTCGGCCAGGAAAAGCCGAAGTCCAAGGCAGCCCTCACGGCACTCATGATCCGCTTTTGCGCGGGCAAAGATAGCTGGCTAGCCCGAAGCAACAATAGTTCAAGCGAACCTGGCACCTCTAAAGCCAAAAATAGCAACGGCAAGCTCCGACGCAACAGGCACAAGCGTCGAAGCAACGGTGGTAATACCGATGACACGATGGTCAACGCCGGATTCAATGGCTCCAAGTCCGACCAGCGGAAGAAGCCATTTAAAAGGAACAATCCGGGCTCACCTAGCTTGGACAGCATACTCGATCGTCCATTTCAGATCCACGGCACCCCCGACAAACCAGCCAATCATACCAACAGAAGCTCTTGGGTCTTTAAACAGGCCGACAAGTTAAATGCCGAGAACAAGGAGAAGGGGTCGCAGAGTGAGGACAACGACGAGGAGCCCCGTCCACCGAACACAGGGGGGCAGAAGAAGTCCCCCCCCCAGGTTAAAACGGTGAACATGACATACGTTACCCATATCCCCAAGAGGGAGCGCAAATGTGCGCTCAGGGACGTCTATGCGATAGAGCCAGTCGCCCCAAAATTCAACCCATGGTCGTCCTGCCCGATCACTTTCGATCGCAGGGACCATCCGGCCAGTATCCGTCACGGCAGTTCAGCCGCACTTGTCCTTGATCGAATCATTGATGGATTCCACCTCACTTGAGTCCTTATGGATGGTGGCAGTAGCCTCAACCTGCTCTATCAGGATACAGTCCGCAAAATGGGCATCGATCCATCAAGGATCAAGCCCACAAAAACTACCTTTAAAGGAGTAATACCAGGTGTAGAGGCTCGCTACACGGGTTCAATCACATTGGAAATCGTCTTCGGATCTCCGGACAACTTCCAAAGCGAGGATTTAATCTTCGATATCGTCCCCTTCCACAGCGGTTATCATGCACTGCTCGGACGAACTGCATTTTCCCGATTCAATGCGGTGCCACACTATGCTTTTCTCAAACTCAAGATGCCCGGACCACGTGGTGTCATAACAGTCAATGGAAACACGGAGCGCTCCCTCCATACTGAGGAGCCCACCGTAGCTCTGGCAGCAGAAGTACAGAGCGGCATTATCAAGAAGAACCTTAATTCAGCGGCCAATCTCCCGGACACTGTCAAACGAGTCCGGACTACTCTGCAGCAGGACAGTCCAGCTCATCAAGAGCTCGACTAGTAATTTGGCCTCCGTCTCAGTCCCGACCAAATGGCGGCGTACGTACCGCGCGTACATAACTACGCACTCAAAATACCATGGGCATAGACGGAGGCGTAACTTTATTGTGGGCCATCATACGGCTCACACACATAATTTTCCTTTTCCTTTTTACCATTTTTTGGTCTCTTTTTCACAGGCCCCTCGCGATGGCCTGATCATTAGTCCTTTCGAAGGATAGATATACCAAGGCGGCAAGCAGTACAGACGTGTGGGGGAATCTCTAGACGCTGTTCTTGACGATCGTTCCACCTGTTATCAGGACCCGCACGCAGCTCCCCCTGGTCTTGGCATGTTAAATAGCCAGGTTGCTTATCGCACTCTTTGTACAAATACGCTCTGACGTATCAATCAAATTATAATGGAAAGAGTTTGCGGCCCAACTTACGTGGCACTAGCTTATTACTTCATCTTATTATTCTTATCGATTGCACCCGTACGCTTTGGTACGCTTTAATTAGCTAGGGTCTTCATTGTGCTCCATACTACGGCAACAAAGTCTGAACACTTTTTACAGTACAGTTCGGCACCCCGAATTTTAGCATTATATGCATCGGCTCCAAATCATGTCTTTGGTCAATAGTTGGATTGCCTGGCTCCTGTGCTTGCTACCTTACGTTCCGTCCTATCGGCTAAGGTAGTAAAGGGAGAACTACTGTGATTGTGTTTCTGGTTTATCCGAGCAAACACCTCAATAGAGAAAGCCAAAAACTGACTGTCATGATGCGGTGAGAGCGGGTCAGCTATTCGGAGGTTAAAAATCTTTTGCGATTGTTTCCGCATTATGCAATGAATCGACCTCTGTCCGATCAGGTGTTTACAACACCCTAGTCCGGATTAAATACTAGCTAGGGGCTGCGCCTACATTTCTATTGTCAAACTCCAATGGCTAAGTGAGGGTGATAACGCCCCATAGTCCGATTTCCTGGTTCGTTGCGCTAAACACCTCCTTCAAGGACCAAACTATTGGATCAAGAGTGTTTAGATTCCATCCCGAACACCCCCATACTTCCTACGTGGGGGCTGAAGCCGGCGACTGGTCAACTCTCAGATTTAACAAAACGTCCGCACATGAGGTAAAATTTTAAAACAACAAGCATTATATTACATAACAACTCTGTTTCATAATACAGGAAGGGATAACATCAATGACTTCATTCAAAGATAATGTCTTTTGAACACTGGCCCTCTACAATGCGGGATCCCTTCAGGACATCCTCAAAGTACCGCTCGGGCGTGCGGTGCTCCTTGCCCGCGGGCGGTCCCTCGGTCGCGATCTTTGACGGCGTCCATCTTCGCCCACTGTATCATGACACGGGCGAAGCCAATCCGCGCACCTTCGATGCAGACCGACCGCTTGATGGCATCAAGCCGAGGGCAGGCATTGACCAGCCGCTTCACGAGCCCGAAGTAGCTGCTGGGTATGGCTTCGGTAGGCCACACACGGATTATCAAATCCTTCATGGCCAATTCGGCCACCCTATGCGGTTCGGTCAGCTATTTTAGCTGATCGCTAAAGGGCACCGGATGCTTTGGCACAAGGTATTGCGACCAGAACAGCTTCTCCGTTGAGCTCCCCTCTTCAGCTCAGAAGAACTCCGCAGCATCGGAAACACTGTGCGGCAGATCCGCAAACGCCCCTGCAGAACTCCAAATCCAGGTCAGTAAGAGGTACCTTTTCTTCACATACTTGCTCTGCATAATAAAAGCCTTACCCGCTGCAATTTTACTGGCCTCCTGGATTTCTTGGAGGGCGCCCTGGGCTTCGACCCGGGCATCTTGTGCGCTTTGGCGGGCCTTGGCTAGATCAGACTCTTGATCCGCAATGTTGATCTCCAAGGACTCGCATTTCTTCACGGTGTCCTGGAGCTCCTACTGGACCTCACCGACCCTGGCATCATGCTTTTCGCGGGCGGCTTGTTCCTTTGCCGCTCTCTCCTCGGCCTCGGCTAGCGCCTTCTTGAGGGTCTCCACCTCGGTCACCGCTCCTAACAAATATCATGGCACTATGGTCAGCACAAATCATTCATCCTTTCTGGATCTATAAAAGGTCATTGCATACCTTGCTTGTCTTCTAGCTGCTTTTTTACACGGCCGAGCTCTTCCTCGGTCTGCTCCAAACTCTGCTTCAGTCTGGAGACTTCGGCAGAATGAGAGGTCACAGCCAGCAATGACACCTGCTTATTCAGATAAGGCATATTTGGTTAGTCTCCTGCGAAAATTACTTAATCCTCTGTCCGGCTTTTCTTTCCGAACACCAGACAGAGACTTAGGGGCTAATGTCTATACTATGACATTCTTTTTATACAATTGTGTCACTTACCTCAAAGCCTGTTAGAAGGCTGGTGCAGGCTTTGGTAAGTCCGCTCTTAATGGACTGAACCCTCTCAATCACCGTACCCATAAGGATACGGTGTTCCTCAACAATGGAAGCGCTTTGCAGCACTTCTAGTAGAGTATCCGGTGCCTCTGGATAGACAGAGGTCACCGGTGGAATTGGTGCAACTCCTTCTTTCGAAGGAGGCTGCTTGCCGGATTCCAGAGCCGTATAGGTCTCCGGGACCGTATTCGGCTGGGGGGCGAATTGGATACAGCCCCCATCGCCAGTCTCCATGGGGATTTGCTCCCCCATGTGTCCAGCGGCCAATGTTTCACCCTCTGGCGCCGCCCTGACGGCCTCCTGCATCTCTCCCTGGCCTGGGATCCTTTGGGATAACACCTCGGTGTCATCCATGGCCTTGGGAGAAGAGGCCACCGGAAGGGACCCGTTGTCCATCACCTTCGGATCCAGCGAATTCCCCGAAGATGAGGATCGCTTGAGGCCGGAACGAGCCGGACTGCAAGTGCATGATTCAACATGTTAAAACTATGAAATAAAGAGGCTGGATATATGAATGCGTCAGTGCCTTTGAGTACTCACGATTCGGCCGGGCGCTTATCTCTGGGGTGCCACTCCGAGCTACTATCGATGTCCCATGTAGAGTTATCCGCGAGGGAGACCTTCCCCTTCTTGGACGCCTCTGCCTCCAGATGTGTGGAGGCCCCCCTTTTATTCCTTCCCCCCCTCAGGGGGAGAGTTGCTTTCCTCCTCCTCCTCGCCGTCCTCGGTAGCAGAGGAGTGAGTCTTGGCGTCTTCGGACGTCATGTCCGAAGCGCCCTTGCGGCGGAGGCCACTTCTAATCTCCTTGGCCTTTTTCTTGGCCTTCTTCTCCGACGCCTGGTAGGGCGCCGGAACTAGCATCTTCGTCAGAAGCGGGATGGCTGGTTCCTCAGGCAGCGGAGCCGGACACTGAATCCACTCCGCCTTCTTTGTCGATCCCTGAAAAAACAAATTGGGAAGCTTAGACATCTTCCTTGATTAAACAAGTAAAGGATACACCTTGAAATACGAAAGACTTACCAGACTGGCGGGATGGGCCAGGTCGTGCCCACGGTCCTCGGTCGTCTTCGGCCACGTCTCGTTGGCCTTAAAGAGCACCTTCCAGATGTCTTCGTGCGTAGTTCCGAAGAACTGTTGCAAGGTCTGGTTCTCGGCCGGATCGAACTCCGACAAATGGCAAGTCCGGCTTTGGCATGGAAGGATCCGGTGAACTAGCATCACCTGGATCACATTGACGAGTTTGATGTTCTTGTCGACCATGCTCCTAATGCGCGTCTGGACCACTGTCAGCTCGTGCGCCGAAGACTAGTTAGGCCCTTCTCTAGCCAGGAGGTGAGCCGCATCGGGGCTCCGGACTGGAATTCAGGATCCGCGGCCCAGGTGGCGTCGCGAGGCTCTGTGATGTAGAATCACTGATGTTGCCACCCTTTGACGGTCTCCACAAAGGTACCTTTAGGCCATGTGACGTTGGGCATCTTGCTCACCATGGCGCCTCCGCACTCTGCGTGTTGGCCACCCACCACCTTCGGCTTCACATTGAAGATCTTTAGCCACAATCCGAAGTGGGGTGGGATGCGGAGGAAGGCCTCGCACACGAAAATGAATGCCAAGATGTTGAGGAAGGAGTTGGGGGCCAGATCATGGAAATCTACCCTGTAGTAGAACATGAGTCCGTGGATGAATGGGTGGAGAGGGAATCCCAATCCGCAGACGAAGTGGGGGATGAATACCACCCTCTCATGGGGCTCCGGGGTGGGGATGATCTGCCCCGTTGCGGGAAGCCGGTGGGCGATCTCCTGGGCTAAGTACCCAGCCTCCCGGAGCTTGGTGATGTCCTTCTCCTTGATGGAGGAGACCATCCACTTGCCCTACGCTCCAGATCCGGACATGGTCGGAGTGCTTTTTTGAGGTGGAAAGGATGGAAGCTTGGGCGCTAGAGCTCGAGAATGGATAGGCAGATAGAGAGAAGGCATGGGTGAATGGGGTGAATCCTTATCTCCTTATAAAGGCAGCGAATATCAAGCGCCTCCCCACTCGCCTTAAAACTCGCCTATTCCACAAGGGCCGTGCTGACGGCGCGGTTGGATTACCCACGCCCGTATTGATGAGAATCCCGCAATAAGGGGACACGATCTCTACTTTGACAAGACATGCCAATGGAAGCTGCATCTTGAAACATGGAGCGGGAGGCTAAAAAACGGTTCGAAATAGTGACCGGGCAGCGACGTGATGTCACGCTATCAAAGTTGTCAGTAGATTAGACTCGTGAAATATTATACTCTCTGCGGTTGTGTGTGGTACTTGTTTTGCAGAGCCGGACACGTTCTGTGTGTTCAAAAGTTGCTTTGGAGTATTCGGAGGAGGAACCCGCCTTGCAATGCCGAAGACAATCTGCGCGCCGGACACATTGTCATTGAAGCCTGGTTCAGGGGCTGATGCCTACTACGCAACCTTCTTATTGCACACGTTGTTGGGCCTCCAAGTGCAGAGGTTTGTAGGACAGTAGCAAATTTCCCTCAAGTGGATGACCTAAGGTTTATCAATCCGTGGGAGGCGTAGGATGAAGATGGTCTCTCTCAAACAACCCTGCAACCAAATAACAAGAGTCTCTTGTGTCCCCAACACACCCAATACAGTGGTAAATTGTATTAGTGCACTAGTTCGGCGAAGAGATGCTGATACAAGTGCAATATGGATGGTAGATACGGGTATTTGTAATCTGAAAATATAAAAACAGCAAGGTAACTAATGATAAAAGTGAGCACAAACGGTATTGCAATGCTAGGAAACAAGGCCTAGGGTTCATACTTTCACTAGTGCAAGTTCTCTCAACAATAATAACATAATTGGATCACATAACTATCCCTCAACATACAACAAAGAGTCACTCCAAAGTCACTAATAGCGGAGAACAAACGAAGAGATTATGATAGGGTACGAAACCACCTCAAAGTTATTCTTTCCAATCAATCCATTGGGCAATTCCTATAAGTGTCACAAATAGCCCTAGAGTTCGTACTAGAATAACACCTTAAGATACAAATCAACCAAAACCCTAATGTCACCTAGATACTCCAATGTCACCTCAAGTATTCGTGGGTATTATTATACGATATGAATCACACAATCTCAGATTCATCTATTCAACCAACACAAAGAACCTCAAAGAGTGCCCCAAAGTTTCTACCGGAGAATCACGACGAAAACGTGTGCCAACCCCTATGCATAGGTTCATGGGCGGAACCCACAAGGTGATCACCAAAACATACATCAAGTGAATCACGTGATATCCCATTGTCACCACAGATACACACGGCAAGACATACATCAAGTGTTCTCAAATCTTTAAAGACTCAATCCGATAAGATAACTTCAAAGGGGAAACTAAATCCATTACAAGAGAGTAGAGGGGGAGAAACATCATAAGATCCAACTATAATAGAAAAGCTCACGATACATCAAGATTGTATCATCTCAAGAACAGGAGAGAGAGAGAGATCGAACACATAGCTACTGGTACATACCCTCAGCCCCGAGGGTGAACTACTCCCTCCTCGTCATGGAGAGCGCCAGGATGATGAAGATGGCCACCGGTGAGGGTTCCCCCCTCTGGCAGGGTGCCGGAACGGGCTCCCGAGAGGTTTTTGGTGGCTACAGAGGCTTGCGGCGGCGGAACTCCAGATCTCTTCTGTTTCCCGAAGGTTTTAGGGTATATGGATATATATAGGTGGAAGAAATGCGTCATGGGAGCCACGAGGGGCCCACGAGGGTGGAGGGTGCTCCCAGGGGGGTGGGCGCGCCCCCTGCCTCGTGCCTTCCTCGTTGCTTTCTTGACGTGGACTCCAAGTCTCCCGGGTTGCTTTCATTCCAAGAATAACTTCTCCAGAAGGTTTCCGTTTTGACTCCGTTTGATATTCCTTTTCTTCGAAACACTGAAACAAGGGGAAAAACAGGAACTGGCACTGGGCTCTGGGTCAATAGGTTAGTCCCAAAAATAATATAAAAGTGTTTAATAAAGCCCATAAACATCCAAGATGGATAATATAATAGCATGAATACTTCATAAATTATAGATACGTTGGAGACGTATCAGCATCCCCAAGCTTAATTCATGCTCGTCCTCTAGTAGGTAAATGATAAAAGAAAGAATTTATGAAGTGTGAATGCTAGCAGGTGCACAAGTTTGATCAATGATAATTTCAATCACCTTTTCTAGCATCATTATATGTCATAACAGTAGTTCAACTGACAGAACTTTTCATGGTCAAGTAACAAGCTATTCACATGTTAAAGTATAGATCATAAACTTTCTTGAAAACTAACAAACCGTGTTATTAGTCATCAAACAATTACAATTCATCTTATTTCATGAAGAGTCTATGTCAGAGCTTTGATTCAGCAAACTTCACATACTCAACTATAATTTAGTCTTCCATGATTGCTACCACTCAAATCATATTTTTAGAACAAATAATATTCATCGAACACAGAGAAAGATAGGGGCTTAATGTTTCGCCTCCCAACCTTTTACCTCAAGGGTAATGTCAACAATAATAATTCATGCTCAAATGTATTTGAATGGCCATATATGCCTAGATCTTTCCATCACATGATGCTTGCCAACTAAAGAGTAGGTTGGAATGAGAAGGAATACTACTGACTCTTGCATAAAAGTAAAAGATAGACCCTTCGCAGAGGGAAGCAGGGATTTGTAGAGGTGCCAGAGCTCGAAGCAAAAACAGAGATGAAAATAATTTTGAGAGGTATGCTTTCATTGTCAACATAACGACCAAGAATTCCCAATATCTTCCATACTACATACATTATAGGCAGTTCCCAAACAGAAAGGTAAAGATTTTTACTCCCCCTCCACCAACAATCATCAATCCATGGCTTGCCCGAAACAACGGGTGCCTCCAACTAACATCAAACCTGGGGGAGTTTTGTTTTGCAATTATTTTTGATTTGATTTTGATCTTTTGATCATGGGACTAGGCATCCCAGTTACCGACCATTTTCTCGTGAATGATGAGCGGAGTCCACTCATCGTGAGAATAACCCACCTAGCATGGAAGATACTGCTAACCCATAGTCGCTACATGAGCGATTCGGGCATACAAAACAGATTATTATTTGAAGGTTTAGAGTTTGGCACATGCAAATTTACTTGGAACGGCAGGTAAATACCGCATATAGGTAGATATGGTGGACACTCATGGAAGAAACTTGGTTCAAGGAGTTTGGATGCACAAGCAGTATTCCCGCTTAGTACAGATATTTTTTCTAGCAAAGGATTCTAAATAGCAAGCACCACATGTTAGAGGATCCAAAACAATATAACTTCTATACAAATATACCCAAGCATAACTCATTATGTTGTCTTCCTTGTCCAACTTCAACTAATTTGCTCAGGTCTGAAAATAATTAATGGGGATCACAATCATAGAAGATATCCAGGATAGTATATTTATATGTGAAATCACTCTTCCTTCAATATTCTTTCATGAATTATTCAAGTGACCAATACAATGTTTGCTAACCTTCAATAGATTTACCACCTCTACTTCTTATATGTGAAGGCATTACTCCCCATGGGAAAGGCATATGAAACATATATAATTTCAGATTTATGACATTCAAATCATTCAACCATTTACTCATAGGATATAAGTGAAGCACACGAGTAAATGACAAACTACTCCAAAATGATATAAGTGAAGATCAATGAGTAGTTAAATAATAATGTAGCTATGCGAAGACTCTCTAACATTAAAGACTTTCAGATCTTGGTATTTTATTCAAACATCAAGCAAAGCTAAAGAAAGTAAAATGACGCTCCAAGCAAAACACATATCATGTGGTGAATAAAAATATAGCTCCAAGTAAAGTTACCGATGACCTAAGGTTTATCAATCCGTGGGAGGCGTAGGATGAAGATGTTCTCTCTCAAACAACCCTGCAACCAAATAACAAGAGTCTCTTGTGTCCCCAAAACACCCAATACAGTGGTAAATTGTATAGGTGCACTAGTTCGGCGAAGAGATGGTGATACAAGTGCAATATGGATGTTAGATATGGGTATTTGTAATCTGAAAATATAAAAACAGCAAGGTAACTAATGATAAAAGTGAGCACAAACGGTATTGCAATGCTAGGAAACAAGGCCTAGGGTTCATACTTTCACTAGTGCAAGTTCTCTCAACAATAATAACATAATTGGATCACATAACCATCCCTCAACATGCAACAAAGAGTCACTCCAAAGTCACTAATAGCGGAGAACAAACGAAGAGATTATGGTAGGGTACGAAACCACCTCAAAGTTATTCTTTCCAATCAATCCATTGGGCTATTCCTATAAGTGTCACAAACATCCCTAGAGTTCGTACTACAATAACACCTTAAGATACAAATCAACCAAAACCCTATTGTCACCTAGATACTCCAATGTCACCTCAAGTATCCGTGGCTATGATTATACGATATGCATCACACAATCTCAGATTCATCTAGTCAACCAACACAAAGAACCTCAAAGTGTGCCCAAAGTTTCTACCAGAGAATCACGACGAAAACATGTGCCAACACCTATGCATAGGTTCATGGGCGGAACCCGCAAGCTGATCACCAAAACATACATCAAGTGAATCACATGATATCCCATTGTCACCACAGATACGCACGGCAAGACATACATCAAGTGTTCTCAAATCTTTAAAGACTCAATCCGATAAGATAACTTCAAAGGGGAAACTCAATCCACTACAAGAGAGTAGAGGGGGAGAAACATCATAAGATCCAACTATAATAGCAAAGCTCGCGATACATCAAGATTGTATCATCTCAAGAACACGAGAGAGACAGATCAAACACATAGCTACTGGTAGATACCCTCAGCCCCAAGGGTGAACAACTCCGTCCTCGTCATGGAGAGCGCCGGGATGATGAAGATGGCCACCGGTGTGGGTTCCCCCCTCCGGCAGGGTGCCGGAACGGGCTCCCGAGAGGTTTTTGGTGGCTACAGAGGCTTGCGGCGGCGGAACTCCAAATCTCTTCTGTTCCCCGAAGGTTTTAGGGTATATGGATATATATATAGGCGGAAGAAATACGTCAGGGGAGCCATGAGGGGCCCACGAGGGTGGAGGGCGTGCCTAGGGGGTGCGCGCGACCCTGCCTCGTGCCTTCCTTGTTGCTTTTTTGACGTGGACTCCAAGTCTCCCGGGTTGCTTTCCTTCCAAAAATAACTTCTCCAGAAGGTTTCATCCATTTCAACTCCGTTTGATATTCCTTTTCTTCGAAACACTGAAACAAGGGAAAAAACAGGAACTGGCACTGGGCTCTGGGTCAATAGGTTAGTCCCAAAAATAATATAAAAGTGTTTAATAAAGCCCATAAACATCCAAGATGGATAACATAATAGCATGAATACTTCATAAATTATAGATACGTTGGAGACGTATCAGGGGCTACTGAGGGAGTCCTGGATTAAGGGGTCCTCTGGCGTCCGGCCTATGTGACCTGGGCTGGACGGATGGGCCGTGAAGATACAAGACAGAAGACTCTCTCCCGTGTCCGGATAGGACTCTCCTTTGTGTGGATGGGAAGCTTGGCATTCGGATATGAAGATTCCTTTCCCTGTAACCGACTTTGTGCAACACTAGTCCCCTCCGGTGTCTATATAAATCGGAGGGTTTAGTCCGTAGGGGTAATCACAATCATACAGGCTAGACTTCTAGGGTTTAGCCATTATGATCTCGTGGTAGATCAACTCTTGTAACCCTCATATTCATCAAGATCAATCAAGCGGGAAGTAGGGTATTACCTCCATCGTGAGGGCCCGAACCTGGGTATACATCGTGTCCCCCGTTTTATGTTACCATCGACCCTAGACGCACAGTTCGGGACCCCCTACCCAAGATCCGCCGGTTTTGACACCGACAGTTAGCTTTTCTCATTTCATAAAGTTTGCTTCCATTTGATTTCAACTAGTTAACCAAATTCTCCATATGTAGATATGTTTTAGCTGTACTGCAAATAATCAGTCGGAAGTCAGCAATATATTGTTGTATCCACTTCATTTATTGTGTTTGGTTCTTTTAGTTTGGTGTGGCTTAATATCTACCAAACCACTAAGACGTGACTATTGTGTTACTGGTGTTATGTGTCTTTTTCTTTAATATTTTGTTTTCTCATGATTAATGAGGCGCAACAATGTGTCCTTATCTTATTTGTGAGGGGAATGTATCCTTATCTTAATAGTGTTTCTTACATTCTATCTACATGAAGATGAGTTAAAATAGATTTTTGGTTTGGCTCTTGGAATGGGAACCAGTATTTTTAGTGGAACCATGATTTACAAGGAAGCTTCGCCGAATTTTGAAGGGGGGGCACGGGAGCTGAGAGAGCACTACAAAAAAATACACTTCCGCGATGATACGTGTTTGTCACAATAGGTCGCATTTTTTGTCATGCATGTACATCCATGACAAATTTATGACAGAATCAAGATAGTCATACCTGTGCTGTCGTAGAAGTGTTCCATGACATTACCAAAATTATCATCACGGAAGTGTCCACTTCCATGACGATAAATCGTGCGTCACGGAAGTGCTTTCGTCAAGGGTGACCGACACGTGGCATCCACCGTAAAGGAACGCCGTTAAGCTACCGGGTCGGGTTTTGGATCCGATAACCCGTTAACAGCCCCGACCAATGGGGATTTTCCATGTGTTAAATCATCATTGGCTAGAGGAAACACGTGATGGGTCATCGTTGGGACAGATGTCATCCACTCACTGGACAGAAGGCGCCTATGATACGTCGACACGTGGCACGGCCCAACAGTGGCCCATTCCTGTGAAAAGGCCGGCCCGTTTGACTTGGTCAAAAGCTGGCGGCCCGGCCCATGGAAAGCCTGTTAACGGCCTGTTCGCGTATAGCCCATTTACAGCCCGCTAACCCAAGGCCCGTTACGCCCTATCCGAATTAGGCCCAGTAGCGTCATCTGGGCCATCCAATATTATTCCAGCCTGTTTTCACTGCTGGCCCATGTATAGCCCATGACGTCTTTCGGCCCATATGAGGCCCTTTGTAACTCTCGGCCCATTAGCGGCCCGTGCTGAAACTGGCCCGTAATGAACAGTGTATTACTTTACACGCATTAACGGCCCGTGGTGAAACTGGCCCGTAATGAACAGTGTATCACTTTATACCCATTAACGGCCCGTTATTCCGTTCGGCCGTTTCCAGCCCAAGTTAACTTTCGGCCTTCTGAGGGCCCATTTATTCTTGAGCTCATTTGCAGCATTCGGTTACTTATGACCCGTTACTATCATTTTCTGGTTGTGGGCCAAATTCAGCCCGTCGTTACAGTCGGCCCGTTTGTGGACCGTAAGTCTGTTGGGCCATTTTCATAGCATCACCTAATACGGCCTATTAACGATGGTCCGTTATGGTCGGCCCATGAACGGATGATTCCAACTCTAGCCCGTTTACGGCCATAATGCGGTCTGTTTGGCCCATGTTTGGCCAATCGATCATACGGCCCGTATAAGGCCCATTGATGATACGGCCCGCACAAGGCCCATTGTTTCTACGGCCCGTAGAAGGCCCACTGTTTCTACGGCCAGTAGGAGGCCCAGTGTCACTACAGTAAATATTAGCCCATGGTTATTGTGGCCTAGTTTTAAAAAATAGGTTATTGCAGCCACTTGCTAACCACGAAAAAAGAACTGCAATGACTACAAGCAAACAAATAAACAAGACAACAAGGAAATAAATAAGCAAGCAACTAATGCTAGGCTATCATGGCTATTACACATATTACATCCACTGGGCATCAAAGTTCGCCACCAGTGCAAATATAGGGAACAAAGCAGCATATCATATACACTGGTTGTCAAAGTTGGCGACCAGCGCAAATAAACGCCGTAGCAAAACAAATCCAGAACTGAAACCACTTCAGAAGATCTCAAGAAACAATATCCTGGGTACCCATAATGCTGGCAAGATGCTTAGCAAGCTTATTAACTTTCTCTTGTTTGGCTCTTAAATCCTCCAGCGCTTGCTATTGCACTAGAAAATATGCATCTGAATTCTGCAGGGACTTCCTCAGTCCTTCAGCTTCCTGTCGCAGCACATCTGATCGATGTCTTTCAACTTGAAGTTGAGAGTCAAGAAGACGAACAGATTCAGGCAGCGAGTTCGAAGAGCTTGTTCCAGCAGTAGTAGCCAGTAACTCGAACACTACATCAAGACAGGACTTTTGGGTTCCCTCACTGTCGTCAAGATAGTTTTTATCAGCTTTCTTGGAGACCAACAGGGATGTCTCACTATCTTGAACCTTATCTGCATTACTTCCTTTACCATTGGATAACGCGGTACTGTTCTCCAATATTTTTTCCGCATTCTAAAAGAGAAACAAGCAGACACATCACATGTTTACCATGCTGTATATGAAACTCATTTTGGTAAATGAGTTCAGTAGTAAAGTGGATAGGATAACAGCATGAAACAAACATATATCTATGTACCATGGTCACTTTATGGTCTATATCATTCTAGTTTTTGTTGCCAAATCAAGATAGAGACACAGTTCAAATAATATTTGTTCAAGACAAAGCAGAATAGACAGAATATAAGTGTGGGTAACTATAGAGCAATAACAACACTTGTAATGTGCATGACATGAGAATATAACTGTTTATTCGATTGAAACTGAAATCAACATAGAGCAGGTTACAACAGCAAACCAGTTAAAGAAACAGGTTTAAAACATACCTGTTGCTCCATTGGAGTTTCAATTCCATCCTTCAAATTTGAAAATAGTTGGTATGAGTAAATACAGTAATGCAAGAGCAAAGGAGTATGAACCATAGCTACAGAACCTGACCTGAGAACAAATCTTCTTCTCCTTTAAGCGTTGAGTTGGGATTCGGAGTGGTGGTCCTCGTGCTTTGGGCACTGCAGTTCCCTTACTAACTGCTCGTGTTTGGGTGCTCTGTGGTGGACACGGTGCTGTGTCAACTGGAACTGGGTTACTATCTGCTGGGGTTGGGGTTAGAAGGGGTGTAGCTGGTTCTCTGTCCAACTGGGTAGGGGTACAATCTGCGAGAGTCTGGGTTATGTGTGGTGAATCTGGTCCTTGGGCAAGTACAACCGTGGTTCTATCTGCATCAACTGGTAGCACTATCTTTTCTAAAGACTGTGTTGTTACTCCCTTAGATAATGCCATCACGTTCTCCAATTCAAATGGCTGATAAACAAGAAAAGTAATTGAAAGTATAGACATAGTATGATAGACAGGTGCAATGGATAGTGGGGAATAAAAGAGGGCATGAAATAATTCATATTTATGTTGTCTAACCAAACAGGATAGCATGACACAATTTCACATATATGATGGCTAACTAAACAGGATAGCATGACACAATTTCACATTATGATGGCTAACTAAAAAAGATGGAAAGACATAGTTCAAAATATGAGACTATGTAAACAGGATGACATGACATAACTATATAATGTGTTTATTAAATAGGTTGGCATGCCATAATTCACATATATTCACGGATAGAATGCCATAATTCAAAATATGATGACGGTAAACACTAAACAGGATGAGATGATATAACTATATGATGTCTTTATTAAATTGGTTGCCATGCCATAATTCAGATAGATGATGTGTATGTACTATGTAAACATGATGGCATGATATAATTCAAATATATGATTTATATAGTAAGCAAGTAAGCAGATGGCAATCCATATATGATGTAAAAACTAAGCAATGCAAGACAACATGCATGACATGGGTAATATAACCCTGCCAAGTTTGAGCATAGACCTCAAGGGGAAAATAGGACTGGTCATCAGTCTCTGAATCCTCCTCTAAGGAGCTCTCTGTAACCAGCAAGATGTCTGCTTCAGCAGGTAGCATTGTCTGCTCTGAATACCTTGTTTTCACTCCAGATACTTCCATCACCGCTTCAAATGGCTGATGCACAGGAAGAGTAGTTGAATATACAAACGTTGTCGACAAATGGAACACGTAATACAAAAAATGATAGCATGATATAATTCACATACATGATGATTGGCTAAACAGCATGGCATTGCATAATTCACATATATAATGCCTTTGCAACAAGATAGCATTGTATAATTCACATATATAATGGCTTGCAACAAGATGGCAATGCATAATTCACATATATGGTAATTAGACACAGAACAGGTGGCATTCACACAAAGCATGTCTAAACTAATCAAATGACATAGCAATGCGAGACACCATACGCACGATATGAGCAACATAACCCTACCAAGTTAGAGCATACACCTCGGGGGGGGATAGGACTGGTCATCTGTCTCTGAATCCTCCTTTGAGGAGCTATCCGTAACCAGCGAGATATGCGCTTTGTCAGATAGCATAGTCCGCTCTGAAGACCTTGTTTTCACTCCAGAATTTGCCATCACCGTGTCAAATGGCTGATGCACACGAAGAGCAGTTGAATGTACTAACATTGTTGACAAATGTAATATGTAACGTAAAAAAAGGATGGCCTGATATAATTTACATATAAGATGACTGGCTAAGCAGGATGGCATTGCAAAATTCACATATATGATGCCTGGCTAAACAAGATGGCGTTGCATAATTCACATAAACGATGAATAAACTAAACATATGGCATTGACACAAAGGATGTCTAAACTAAGCAGATGACATATTTGATGTATAAAGTAAGCAATGCAAGACACCATATGCATGATATAACCAACATCAGCATGCCAAGTTAGAGCGAAGACCTCAGGGGGTAAATAGGAGTTGTCTTCTCCTTCTGAATCCCCCTCAGAACAGATATCTTCCTCTCGATTACAATCCGAAATGTGTGGAGGGGGGCTGCCTTTGCGCCTACCATGGAGCGACGTCGGCATGAAATTTTATTGCCACGCAAGGCTCGTCTCTTTTGCTCTACATGTTCAGTTCCATTGTTTACAATAACTGTCATGCATTGGAATAAAACATAGTGAGATTATGTAAGGAGGGCATGCAGAAATCCAGAGTGATGGTAGCAACCTATGGATAGACCCAAAACCAATAATAGCAGGCAGATAATGGCTTCGGTTAAAAAATACAGATAATGGCTTCTTTACTGTTTGTTTCCCACCCAACATGAAACTCATAGTAGACACCAGAGATTAACCAGATAGTAGATAGATACTATTGATAGCGGCCCCGATATGTACCCCACAACCATTTAAAAACTCAAGTTTGACCATTAGTTTGGAGCTGACTCAGAGTCTAATCGGTGAAAAGGACGATAAAGTAGCATGTAATATTAAGCGATGCATAACGTAAGCAGACACGAAAGAGTGCGACCTCTCTTGCGGACCCGTGTAGTCCTCGAGGTCATCTGCTCGGTTGGTGATGGTAATGCAGTTTTCATGGCTGCCAGTGGCGGGGAAGAACATCTGAGTTGGCGAAAGACAGTCTGGAGGTCGGATCCCTGCTGTGCTGGACCCTTCTGTCGTTGGAGCAGCTGAGCTGGGGTGGACGACGGCGCAGCAGGAGCGGGACAAACCACGCAAGGTTTTCTTTGACAACTATCTGTAAGAGAAGTAATTCTGTAAGGGCTCATTTGAATTCGAGGATTCCAACAATGCAGGGATAGGAAATAGACAGGAATAGGATAGGAATGCACGTGCAAAACAGAGAATCTAAAAACACAGGATTTCTGCCAATCTGGGTGTTTGATTCACAACAATTGGAAGATCACAGGATGCAAAGAAGCATGGTGAGATTAAGTCAAACCACAAGAAAATGTACGGTTATAATGTTATTATGCTACTATCTCTTAGTCTTGTGCTTCATGAATAGCAATTTGAAAATGAGGACAAGTGAAAATTAAAATTCCTACGTTTTTTCTTTCAAGGAGACACTAAAGGAACAAATCCGTGTGCTCAGTGGACAATATATATATAACATGTAGAGTAAAAAAGAGATGCAACAAGTGTACAACCTCTTTGGCGAAGCCATGTCGATCTCAGCGTGATTGGGTTGGCCGGTGAGGATGCTCCGGCTGACTTTGCTATCGGAGGAGGGGAAGAAGATCTTAGGCGTCTGGAGATGGAGCCCGAGGTACTACTCCGCTGTGATGGAGGGTTTCGTCGTTGGAGCAGCTCTGGTGAGTTGTACGACGCCGAGGCTGAAGCAGGACAAGAGAGACAACGAACAACGTTAACCTGAGTGGAATTCTAATAGCATCTCCAATACATGACATAAAATACATAACCACAAAGTGCTAGATGTAAAATACATCAGCGGCTCATCTCTGAACTTAACTGTCGAAACTGAACTTAACTGTCGAAACTGAATTTTGTTGTCGAAACTGAATTTTGCTGTCGAAACTGAACGCACTAGCAAGGTGAGGCTACACGTCGGTCGACTGACTTTTTCATCTCTGGTCAGTCGATTTTGCAGCCGTTGGATACGAAAGCAAGGGCCTGTGGTTCATCTTCAACCTCCACCCCCTGAGCCACCAGCCACCACCGGCGAAATAGCAGCCCCCCGCCGCCCGCGACCGGCGGTGCGCCGCCCCGCCCGCCCCGAAAACACTCCCCACCACCGGTCCGCCGCCGCCACGGCCATCCCTCTAGGAAACCCCCCCCCCCCCCGTGCCGAGCTTTTTCTCCGACGATCCCCACGCCACCGCCCCGCCAACACCCCGCCACCACCACCGCGGTGTGGGAATGGAGGTCGCGTGAAAGATGAGGGGAACGTCGGGGAAGCTCCTTGGAGGTGGAGGACGGGGTGGCTGAACCGGCGGATCGATGAGATCGACGACGGATCCTCATCCGGTACGGTGGATGAGGGACGTCGAGGTGTTGCTCTGGACGACGTCGTTGGGGAAGAGGCTCCGGCTGGGTGGCGGACGGAGCAGGGTGTGGGCTTTCGTCGCGGGTTTTCGTGGCCTCGGTGTACGAATGGGTGGGCGGATGGGATGGCAGTGGGGAACCATGGCTTAGAGACGCGCTTGTCCGAAATGTGCGGTAAGTTACGAAATACCCCCACCGATTTGAGGCGGTTCTTTCGGTTCAGGGGTACCACGGGCATTTCGCGTGTCGGGATTTCACAGGAGGTGGGAGTTTTCGCGCGCGGTTTAATTTCGGAATAGCAAGGCGCGGGTTGAGATGGAGGGAGTTGTCGGAGCACAACGAGAGAAATATATATCTTAAATATTTCGGGCTAACAAGGCGCGGGTTGAAATTTCCGGACAAGCCTAACGTGTACTGTACCAAATCAATGCGCACTACAAATGTCATGCAAAACTTTGAATTCATGTTATGTTCAATTAAAATATTTCACTACGTGTATAATGCATGCAACCTACTACTCAAATGAACGTTTTAGTGCATTCCAAACGTATATACTACCACTTCAATATGAACTAAATTTGAATTCGTTTCTCTATTTGAATAAGATCTACAGTAATGATTCTTGTGGAGTCAAGGCATTTGAATTCGTTTCTCTGTTTTAATAAGATCTACAATCATCATTATTGTCAAGTTAAACCATCGTTTGTGTATTATCTTCAAAGCACACCACATGATTAGTCTCGAGTTACATATGAACTATGTGTACTATATGAACTCGAACTAGATTTTTTTGAATCCACTTTATTTTGATTTCAAATCACATTACATTTCTAGCTCTAGCTAGATCTTCATAATCTAAACCATGTCTCATATGTATAATGTGTTTATCACATTATGTATGGTGCCCCGCCCCCTACGCCTACAAGTATTTAGATGTGAGTTGCAAACACCACACATTACCACAAATTCAAATAAAATGTGAGAATGTTCGATATATAGTATTGTTTAGATTGTTCGATATTTTGTTGTAAGCTGCAAACGCCACACATTATCACAAATTCAAATAAAATGTGAGATTGTTTGATGTATAGTATGGTTTAGATTGTTCGGCATTTAGCTGTGAGTTGCAAACGCCATGCATTATCACATTATGGTATAACATGTGCACAACACGTGTATCACCGCTATATTCATGCATGCAATGTTTAAAACACTATGATCTCCTATTCAAATATATGAATCCGCTTTCATATCAAATTATGATCTTTGTTAGTCTCTTACACCCACACAATCCTCTAACCATTGTAACTACCACTAACTTTCTCTCGTGCATGCACACGCCCTCCTCGCCCTCCCCCTCCCTCGGCATTCTATCCACCGGGCACATTCATTTTTTTCTTTAGGTCGTTCTCCCAGAGTTTCCACAACTCCTTTCCGACACACACCGATCGATAAACCTCTCCAGCGATGCCTACCTACAACATACACACACACCTTCAATCTCCTCCTTTATGTGTCCTTGCCTCGTGTCTCTCATACGGTCAGACACACGTGTAAACTCTCGCCCCTCTTTTCATCGATCTCACAACCGCACACTCCTCCCCCTATCTAGCTAGTAGTTGGGCCTCTCGCACCACCTCCTAGCTCCATTCTCTCTGTCTATCCGTCTCGCTGGGCGTTATTTGCCTCTAACAAATGGACGTACACCAACCGATCTCTCGCTATACATATAGCTAGCTAGGTCCTTATAACTCGTTTTTACACACACGCCAATCGATCTACCTCATTAGTTGTGTCTCTTCCTTCCTCCGACAAACAACAATTGATCTACCGATCTAGTTAGGTTTGCTTACCAAACACATGGTTCCCCTTCATCATCCATGGATGCGTCCCGACAGATCTATCACGCAGAGGCACACACAGAAACACATCCCCACTCTTATTGATAACATTGCAGTTCCACCCTCAGTTTGTCTAGTAGGCCTCTCCCACCATCTTCGAGAAGCAACTCCATCACCCATCCAGCACTCTACCCCTCTCCCTCCCTCTCCCTCCCTCTCTCTCTCCTCTCTCTCTCTGTCCCATCATATTTCTCGTCCTTCAGTTATGTATGGATGTCGACCGATCTCCCTCAAGACATAGCTGGGTCTCTCCTTCTCAACACATATACGAGTCGTCTACCTCTATAGTTAGGCCTCTGCCTACCCCTACCCCCACCCCCTCCCCCCCACACACACCGATACATCGAGCGCTCTAGTCATGTCTCCATGCCACACACAAACTTGACATGTGCCCTCTAACGTTCCGGTAGGCCAGTCGTCCTATATCTTTGACTTGCACACACACACAATTTCGATGGCTCTCTTCATCGATCTCGCACCCACCCACTTGATCCTCTCTTCGACTCTATCGGTACCTATGACCGCTCCCTCTCTTCTCGTGGATTGCCCGACCCTCTATGTATGATATGGATAGGCCTCCATTTCACACACATTGCATGCAAAATTTTGTTTGAGATGTCATCGACACATATTCCCACAAATAATTCACGAAATCAACCCCCCACCCCAAAACAAAAAACACTCACGAATGTGGTTTGTATCTCTCACACACACCCACGTAGGTGGGGGACATGCACGAAGAGAAGAGGTGCATGCATGGCGCACGTACTCCCATCTCTTTCCCAACCACACCCGCGCGGGTACACGGTGGAGCTCATTTCTGTACGAAAAAGGCAGCCCACGTGGTAATTTGGCACGTGTACTGGTTGTCCACTTGGTGGAGGGAGGATCGTTTACCATGGGTGAACAAACAAATTGCGACTTGACGTGTTATGTTAAAAAAAGAGACAAACCATTTGGGGCCTACCTTAGAGGCAAGGTTCTATACACTGGAGTACTTTTGATGTGTCCCGTCAACTCGCAGAACGAGGAGAAGCTTGCTTAGTACGCCGTCTCTCCCGCCCACGGGCGCGGTGGCTCGCAGGATGAGGTGAAGCTTGCTCCGCCTTACGCCCGCTCCCTCGCCCATGCGCGCGGTGGCTCGCAGGACGAGGAGAAAAATGTACTACTCCCTCCGTTTACTCCTCGTCCCTACTACCTTGGTTATAGAGATTATATCATATTGTTTGGAATATATATGTCCTTTAGTAGATTTCAATATGAACTACTAGTACATATTCCAAACACTAATGTATATAGACGTATTTTAGAGTGTAGATTGACTCATTTTGCTCCGTATGTAGCACTCTCCCTCGCCCCTCGACCCACGCCCACGTGGCGAACGTGCAGCAATTCATTCGGTCTCATATAGCTAGAACGATATATACTGCACTACCATTATTGCTCGACTTCCGAAGAGGCGAAGAGCCAATCGCAAGGTTAATATTTTGGAGATGCCAAGCGCAAGGTTATAGGAGAACGAGTAGTAGGTGCCGCGTCATTTATAAATAAAGTTTTTTTCTTCAGTGGCACGTACGCAATATGATAGGTTCATATGGAGAGAAAAGGAAACCGCTCCACTATATATATAGTCAGGACGGGCCAGCCTACACGGTTGCTTGCTGGGGTTGCTCTCTTCACACTCTCTCGCACAAAACGACTATGGACACATCTCTAACATCCCGGCGGATCACGTCCTCTTGGGGAAGGGGTGGATGCTTAGTGTAGATGCGGTGGCCGTCGCCGACGGCGAAAACCCACTGTCGGTGATCATGGGTCCCGGCCGTTCTCTCTCACAAAGACGGTGAGGTTGCCTTCGTCCCTTGCTCACTGCCGCGACGTGGGCAGTTGCCGCCTCCCGCCGCCCTCCTCAAGGTTGAGCTACGTCCCTAAGGTACAACTCCATTTACAACCGGCTTGCACCACTGCTCTAGCTGCCCACATCACTCCCTGTGGATATTTCTCTACTTCTTTGCCCCGCACATACCTCTACTGGCTTCTACGTACTGTATTTGTGATGAGTTTATGTCTCATCAACTAGTCCCAGTAATCTTATTCTAATCACGCTTCTCCAATTTCTTTGCCACAGGGATGCTCATCTCGATTTTGGTGAAACTGCACAAAATGATCCGATGGTCAATAGGTTGCAAACTTCATTTATTAGGAAGCTCGAACATTGCCAGCAAATTGAAGCCTGGTCAGGGTTCACGGTTCAAGGGCTAGGGACTGCATGGATCATTTTTTTCTTTAGCTGCCTCTGTTCCAAAATAAGTGTCAATTTAGTAGTAGTACAACTTTGTACTAAAGTTCGCACAAAGTTGAGACACTTATTTGGAACGGAGGGAGTACATATTTGCTATGATCTGTCAATCATTGAGATGCAATAGCATGCATGTTAGTCTCCTTTGTATTTGATGAAATGTTGCAACGGGCAACCTTGGACGCAAGATACATGTAACAGAAGCTGGAAGCTTCATAGCATTGTACAAATTTATCTCGCTGATAAATTACAGTACGTACTATACTAGTACTTCCTCCATTCCTAAATATAAGTCTTTGTAGAGATTTCACCATGAACCACATGCGGATGTATATAGATGCATTTTAAGTATAGATTCATTCATTTTGTTCTGTATGTGGTGGAATCTCTACAAAGACTTGTCTACTAGTAATAGCTAGCCCCCACTACTAGGAATTCTCTATCCTCTCCTTGAGCCACATCATCAAAATTGATGTAGCCGTTAGATGAAGTAAATCAGTCCATAATAGCCGTCTGATCTAGACGTTGAGAGGCTCCGCACTAAGCCACATGCAAGCATGCAGAAATACCGTGGCACATGCATGTGAGTGGGTTTTAAATCACATCAACATGTCTGCATGCAAGCATGCACCGGTAGCATGCATGTAAGTGAGCTTTTAAGTCCCATTAACATGTCAAAAGGAAAAATATAATCCCATTATGCAGTAGGAGTTGGCTGATCTTTTTTCCTTACGTGGGATGATCTAAATGATGATGGGAGTTTATTTAGTTTGGCTACCACATTTGTCATGCGGTTATAGAGTTTTTTTTAGTTCTATGAAATCGATAATTTTGCGCAGAGAGATATACCGCTGTTCCGCGGCAACACGCGGGGACTCATGTAGTAATATTTAGGAACGGAGGGAGTACTATGTAAGGAGTTAGGTGTCGCACGGTGATAGTGTGAGGTGGGCCATGTAATCACTAAGCCTGCGTGTTTTCACTGCCCTTGCACGCCTCCGCTGTAAGAATGGAGAAAATTGTAATCTAGTAGTAGTACCTCCTTTCGCCGAAAGAATGGGACATCCAGCAGTCCTACCAGCTCAATAATAAAGACCAATGAGCCGTCAAATCACATAGACCCAGCAGTAAGCTGGACGGACGAAGCAACCATCACTCTTGCGCTAGTGAGAGGTCGCGTCCGCTCTGCCTGGGCATGAATGCGGCACCGATTCTTTGGAGCGGCGCTGACCGTTTCGGGCGAGAAGCGCGCGCGGGCGATGGAGGGGCTTTGGGTGGGCCAGGCTGGTCAGGAGCGGGCGTGGCAGCTGTCCGCATGTCCCTATCGGACACGCCCGGAAACGAGAGGATGCACCGACTCTCGCGGCTAAAATCGTACACTACACAACATCTCTCTGTAGGAGTAGGTCGATCTGTCGCTCTCTCTAACACACACATGCTGTTAAACACACACACACACACACACACACACGCACACACGCACCTTGGTCCCGTTGCACCTTCTAACATGACTTATTACACCTAGACGGAGGGAGTAGTAAGTATACGAGATACGGTGGCACACTGACTTAAGTCGAATACAAGTGCCCAAAATTTGTGTGCATGTTATAATAAGGATTCACTTAAAATAGTACGTGAGCGAACAGAGGGATCAATTGGACAGTGTTCCCGAGCAGTAGCGAGATGTGTGAGGTAAGATACACCACTGGCGCTTTTAATTTTTGTTATTAATTTGTTTGTTTCACCCTCTGACTGGTGGGACCCAACGTACTACGTGGAGAGAGGTAAGGTGACTAAGGCTGCATTATTTCTGCACCACTGTGGATAGTCTTACCACCAAAGCCACATGACACGATTATGATTGAAATCCCAATGACTCCCACACACACACAAAAATACACGGCATGCTTGTCACATGAATGCAGGAATGTATAAAAGGTTATTTCCCTCTCGTTGAACATAACAGGAGGGTTGTGTAGGCTGTTAGCCTGTTCGCTCATCAAACTTGATGTCTTGGGTTCGATAACTACACTTGAGCATAATTTGTGCCAGGAGGATTCTTTGGTTGGTCAAAATATTTTCTAGGGTTTGCATGCTTCACACTCTCTCTCCAGTATATATATACACGCTGGAGCCTCAGCGCTTGTAGTTGCTCTCTTCACACTCTCTCGCCCTCTCCCGCTGGAGACTCAGCGCTTGTAGTTGCTCTCTTCACACTCTCTCGCCCTCTCCAGATCTAAACAAGACTTCGTTGGCCTCTCTCTCCCCTCACTGCTGCTCAAAGAGCCGGCAAGATCCGTCCGCCGGGAAGGGAAGGAGGCTTAACGCTGTCGCCGTCGGCGAGGGACTACCGGCGCAGCTGTTCACTTTCCACCCAGCGGCGGCGCGGGAGGGCCTCCGACCCCTTCTTCTTTGCCGCCGTCCCGTCGCCCACCGAACCACGCCCCAAGAACCTTAAGGTATAATTTACTTACTCCACATGCATTGCTCTAGCTGCATGTATACCATGAATCTAGGACGTGGCTCAAAGAGGAAAGGAGTGGGGGAAAGTAGTGGGAAAAGTTGTATATAGCATGAATCTAAGACGTGGTTCAAAGAGGAAATGAAGGGGGAAGTTGTATAGCATGAATCTAGGACGTGGTTCAAAGAGGAAAGGAATGGGGGAAAGTAGTGGGGAAAGTTGTATCGCATAAATCTAGGACGTGGTTCGAAGAGGAAAGGAAGGGGCGAAAGTACTAGTTCAAAAAGGAAAGGAAGGGACAAGGCTGTAGAGTTTGAGCAGGACTAGATTTGCTGCGCTCACATAGGGAAAGGTGTCTAAAGATAAAAAAACTGGGACCAACAAAAATATGCTCCTTGGTTGTTTGTTCTTTGTTGCAACAGACTGTGCATGACCACAGTACATCAGTAGATGCACATGGTGATGGTGCGTCCACTGTCCCGTGCAACTCATTAGCTGTTGTTAATCTAAGGCCCTGTTTGGTTAAAAACTCCCTAGTCCCTACCTGCTTTGTTCCAGGGACTAAACATGGACTAGAGGTTTTTAAATGACATGCTAAAAGACCATGTTACCCCTAGTAATGAACTAATAGAGACAAGGTGCGATGCGTGGCAGGGGCAACTATTGGAAAAAGTCCCAAAAAGACTCCCTCGGGGTCTTCTTTCTTTAGTCCCAAATGCCCACTTTTAGTCCCTAAAAGTCCCTCCTGTTTGGTTTAGATGGGACTGACACGGAGCTTTTTTAGTCCCTACACCAAAATGTCCGTGTAAACAAACACCCTCTAATAATGCCGCTGGAAAATTGATGCAATGCCACAGTTAAAAGCAAATTACATGTTTAACGAATTTTATTGTTAATATTAATCAATGCCACCATTTGAGAAATGCTATTGTCTTGCTTACTTTCCCATTTAGATAAGGTAGATGCTTCTTTTTGTTGGCTTCTATGTCATCCACCGTAATTGACCACTAATTGTTTCCTTTGCACCTCTGTGTAAACAGGGTTATCTACTTCATCTCGTTGCCATTGTGACCTTTTGTTGCACTGCACAAAACACTTTTGTTTTACGAGTGTTTTGTGCAGTTTAACCAAAATGTCACACCGACAACGTTGCTTGATTGCTTGATCTTAGTGGAACTGCACAAGAGCAGATCTTACTTCCTATCCGTTAAGGCGAATTTGGTTCAGATCTTCTTCTTGTGAGTTGTTTGAATTCCGCATCATGAGAGGTCAGTACTAGCCTTCTTTCACATGATTCTGCAGTGTGCTTTCATATGTTGTGCTACTTGTCCGATAATGTTGCTTGATTTTAGTGAACTGCACAAATGGAGACAAGACTTCCAATCTGTATGTGCACCGTAATATCCCATTGAGGTAAGATAAGGATATTTCACAACTGCTGGCCTGTATTTTGCCACTTTCATCAGAAAATTAAGTTTAGTACTATACTTGTGCTCCCTAATTGACATGCCAAATCTTACATTGAAGGCGAAGCTTGTCTGTTATTGAACCAAGTGATGAAGGGGAAGAACAAGCGGAAGAAAAACAAAAATCAACACCCAGTGCTGTAATGAAGCACTGGAACTGTGATGACACAAGTAATGATATAGTTTTGCATCTTAATTTATTGCTATGGCTGGAACGAGCAATTGTTTTGCCACTGATTTGATGCCACTCTTAATGTAATATGTAATTATCTCTACTTGTGCAAACAGGGATCTTCTTTGAAGATACCATATATTTTAGTGGAACTGCACAAGAAGATGTTGGAAACATTAAACTAATCGAGGAGTATATAGTAAGCATGGCCACCACCGTAGATAGCAACAGATGGTTCCGGAGAAGTGCTTCATCTGTATGCTCTACACAATAAGCCTCCTGACAAAGGTTGGTACTCGCCCACTGATTTCATCCACATGATTGAGCTTTGTCATCTCTATTGGTGTTGTGCTACTGTTTAGATACTGTCATGAAAAAGTGGTATTGTCCTTGAGAAGTGCTTCATCTGTGCTCTTTTAAATATTTCCTTTCCTTTTTTTGAGCAAACAGGGATGCTAGCATTTAGTAGTCCTCTTGTATTTGCACAACAGGATCATCTTCCTCTGAAGAAGAATATGGAGTACGTGAAGTGACTAGTTCCGATTATGCCAGGATGAAGAAGCCATGTCTATCTTCTCATTAGAAGGAGCAGTTGAAGGATGGTTACATTACTCCCCACAAGACCAAACTAACTTCAGCTCAGAAGGACTGACCAAACTAACCACATTTCATACATTCTTCAACTAAAAAGGGGTGCGCTGGAGGTATAATTAATTAACTGAAGCTACCCACCTGTGTCCCGCTGAGCCGAACAGAAGATTCAGTGACTTAACTGCAGGTGCAGTTGCATAACTGACATGTGGCCTGTTGGGCCCACGTGTCAGTCAGCCAACTGCACCAGCAGTTAAGTAGAAGCAGCGTTCTTCTCCAGCGCAGCTCTCCGACTCCACGTCGCCGCCAAGAAGATAACCGGCTGTCAATGGTCAACCCGCCTAGCTTGGCTTCAACCGGAGGGTAGCAGCGGTGGCCTTACTTGGACCCAAGCGGCGGCGACCTACCGTGCTCTACTCTTCCTCGTTTTCTATGTGGCGCGGCCTCGTTGGCAGCGGGGCGGGGCCTCGGCGGAGCCGGCGATGTCCTCTGTCTCGTTGCCGGCGGGCGGCGCCTCAGCGGAGCGGTGGAAATCCTCCCCCACGTTGCCGGCAGGGTGGGGCCTCGGCTAAGCCGGCGATGTCCTCTGCCTCGTTGTTGGGGGGGCGGGGCCTCGGCGGAGCCGGCGGTGTCCTCTGCCTCGTTGTTGGAACCGCGGGGCCTCGGCGGTGCAGGGCCTCGTCGACGCCAGCGGAGCGGGGACTCGTCGGAGCCGGCATTGTCCTCTGCCTCATCCTCGGTCTCGCCAAACAGCGCCTCGCCCGCTTCATCGCCCTCTTTGCTAGCCTCGTTGTAGGCGGCCGCAGCCTCCGCCAGCCGCATGCGGTACCGCCAGCGCTCGAGGCGGCCCTTGCGGGCGGAGCGGTACGAGTCGAGCAGCGCCTCCTGCTCCGCCCGCTCCGCGGCGATCTGCTCCTCCGCCTGCAGGTGCTCCTGGAGGAGATGGTGGTTGTAGGCGGCGTCGGCCTGCGCCTCCCGGAACTGCTCCTCATGCATCTGCCTCACCCTGTCCATATATTGGGCATGGGCCTCGCCGATGGTCATGGTGCAATGCACCGGCGAGGATGGCCCGGAGGAGGGGTTTGGCGCCGGATCGTCGACTACCATGTTCTCCTTTGGGACGTCGTCGTCCTCTGGCTGCCTGCCGGCCAGCCGGTCGGCAGCAATGGCTGCCATCTCCTTGTGGTCTGTCGTCCGCCCGTCCCGAAGAGCGCTGGAGCGCGAGGAAGCCATGGTGGGCAGTAGTGGTGTGGACAAGAGAAAGGGAACGGATGCGGATGACTGCGGCTATGGCCGGCGCAGCAGTTTATATAGCAATGGTGGGCGGGCAGAGGGACGGACGTGTGGCGCCGGAGTAGCCGCCTCGGCAACCGCGTATCATTAATGTGCGCGGCAGATTGACGGACGGACGGCACTTGTGTCGTTTGAAGGCGGAGCAATCGCCTGCACCGGGAAGCGGGGCGGGCGGCGCTGACTGTTTCGGGCGGAAAGCGCGCGCGGGCGAGCAGATGACTTTACTTGGAGAGGATGACAATGGGGACCCACCAGGTCCATAGCCTCACGTACGCAAGTGCCTCCTTATTTTATATTTATATTTATATTTATATAACTATAATTTATTTTGCTTCCTCCTGGTTTCCTATCATCACGATCCCACACCATTGTCAACCTATGTAGTAGTCAATAAACGAGAGAATTGCACAAGAAGCGGTCGATAGCTGGGACCAAGAAGCTCGAGCAGTATTTGTGTTTTTGAGGTGTGAGGACCTCAGAGTTTTTCGATGTTTAGCCCAGATATTATTTTTTCTCCTCTGAACAACAACGAAAACATCGCTGCAGGTATTAACTGGGCGGGCTGTGGCCCGTCTAGCCCAAGCCAGATATCCAGCCCAGATATTAATTTATTTCAAGCTGAAAATGGATAGCCCAGCTATACTTTTTTTTAGGAATACCCAGGAAAGGTCAAGTTGTTATTCTCCGCCCCGCTGGGCTGTAAATCTTTCCTAGGAAGGATGCATTAGGCTTAACAAGAAAATGGGCTTCAAGAAATAATAAATGGGATGTAATTATAAAAACTGGGCAGTAACTATAAAAAATGCACCAAACACGTGATTACTTTATAAAATATTATTTTTGGATATTGAAAATTTTAATTTCATTAATTGTTGCGAGCGCAATGTTTCGTTGGATTTTTACGTAATATAAATTTATATTGTAATTGTATTTAATCTGACTAGAAATTTCGGGATAACACTATTTCGGATCCCATCAAAATGTGGGAAATTTTATTGAATTCTGTTTTGAACGGTTGGTTGAAATGGGCTGTACTTTTAACAAACTGTAAATGGGCTGTAGTAAATTCCATTAGAACTCAAAAATGGGCTACACATTCTTACAAATCTCAAATGGGCTATAAGTTCTCTGCCACACACTTCTGGCCTTACTAAGTTGACGCGTCCCCTAAAAAAACAGAGTTGACGCGTATGCAAGGCTTTGTCAACTTATAGTCAACACACGGTTCTAGCAGCAGTGGCCGTTGGATGTCCATCCAACGGATGTCGTGCTTCTTCTTCAATCTCGGATATTCTAGCTTCACCCGCCCAATAAATGATTCCTCCCCCTGACATCTGGGGCGCACTGTTTCGAAAGCTGACCTGTGGGCCTACTAAGTTGACGTATCAAGGGCTTTGTCAACTTAGTCAATATAAACGATTCTAGCTGCAGTGACCGTACGATGTCCATCCAACGGCTGTCGTGCTTCTTCAACCTCTGTTCTTCTTGCTCCAGCTGCCCAAAGCAGCGCCAGTCGTGCCGCCTGCTCCTGCCTCCCGTGGCCGGCTATGCTGCCGCGGAGGCCTCACCACCCCCTACTACTCCCACAGCTGGCCAGGCCATCCCTCCACTCACCCACACCCCCTGTTATTCTGCGGCGACGGCAGCGCAGCCGAACCAGTGAACCCTCGTACTCCTCTCCGCGTGTGCATCCACTGCCGCGTCTTCCCCGGCTCCGCGTCGTCCCCTTCCTAGGCCTCGCCGTCGTCCACCGCCCTGGTGCTCTCGGCGCGGCGTGGTCAACGTGGTCAAGGAACGACTTCCATCGGACGTGGACTGTACGTGGAGAGGCTGACAGCTGGGTCCACGGCAGCCACAAGGAAGTGCCTCCTTATTACGCGCAAAATAATTATTTCTCCACCTGACAGCGGGGACCCACCGGACGGGCCACCGTATTTCGCGAAAAAAATGATTCGCCCCCTGACTGCTGGGACCCACGAGCTACATCTTCGCACGCAAGGAAGTGCGTCCAGGAAAAAAACGATTCGCCCCCCTGACTGCTGGGACCCACCAGCTACATCTTCGCACGCAAGGAAGTGCGTCTGAAAAAAACGATTCGCCCCCCGACTGCTGGGACCCACCAGCTACACCTTTGCACACAAGGAAGTGCATTCGGGCAAAAAAACAAAATGATTCGCCCCCCTGACTGCCGGGACCCACCAGCTACATCTTCGCAGGCAAGGAAGTGCCTGACAGTCGGGACCCACCTGGTCGAAGTGTACGTAGGGTTGTCATTCTGGTCGTGAACGTGTACGTACATACTGGTCGATGTAGAGGCGCGCACGTGTCGTAGTAGAGGCGCGCACGTGTCGTAGTAGAGGCGCGCACGTAGCATGTACACGTACGTACAGCGGCCAGGGTGCAAGAAAGAAAATACGGCCACGTATGTGTACATACGGGCAGGGTCTCGAACGCCTACTCGCGCATACGTACGGCCATGGCTCGTGTACATGGCTGGGTCGGAACGGAGAAACAGCGTCGTCTTCGTGTTCATGGGGAGGCAACGGAATGCGTCGTGTTCATGGGGAGGCAACGGAATGCGTCGTGTTCATGCGGAGGCACCGGAATGTGTCGTGTTCATCGGGAGGCAACATAATGCGTCGTGTTCATCGGGAGGCAACGGAACGTGTGGGAGCCAACCGGCTGGGTCGGAACGGAATGCGTGGTCGTGTTCATCGGGAGGGCTTGGACTGAACAGGCGATGGAAACGAGGCCTGGCGTACCGCAGAACGGAGGAAACGAACCACCTACGTTCGGAACGGGGTCCTGTTGATCGGGAGGGGTGTGGCGTACCGGAAAACGGAGGAAACGGACCTCCTACGGTCGAAATGGGGGTCCTGTTGATCGAGAGGGGTGTGGCGTACCGCAAAACGGACGAAACGGACCTCCTATGGTCGAAACGGGGGTCCTCCCGATCGGGATGTGGCGTACGGCAAAACGGACGAAACGGACCTCCTACGGTCGAAACGGGGGTCCTGTTGATCGGGAGGGGTGTTGTGTACCGCAAAACGGACGAAACGGACCTCCTACGGTCGAAACGGGGGTCCTGTTCATCGGGAGGGGTGTGGTGTACCGCAAAACGGGACTCCACGGGATACTGTTCATCTCCACCGTCGACCTCCTCTAGCCTCCACGGGCTACCGTCGACCTCCTCCAGCCTCCACGGGCTCCTGTTCATCCAGCCTCCACCGCGCGCTACTCCACCGGCTACTGTTCAACCACCCCTCCACGGGCACCCCTCCACCGTCTACTGTTCATCCAGCCCTCCACACCACGGGGTCCTGTTCAACCACCCCTCCACGGGCACCCCTCCACCGTCTACTCTTCATCCAGCCCTCCTCCATACCACGGGGTCCTGTTCATCCAGAGGCAACGCCACCGCTCACTGTTCATCCAACACCCCCCCCCCCCCCCCCCCCGCAACGCTCACTGTTCATCCAATCGATCGGCTTCAATTAGCAGCAGTAGCGAAGGAATCGCTCGATCGGGTTCAGTTAACAGCCATCGATCGATCGCTCGGGTTCAGTAACGCGTAGCCTGCAGTGCAATCGCTCGGGTTCAGTTAGAGCCCAACGCCTCGCTCGGGTTCAGTTAGAGCCAACGCCTCGCACACACGCGCGTACGTGTACGAGAGAAGCGCGCATCGCTCGGCCCCCGACCTCCCACCATAACCGGGAACTCCCCAAAATTTTCCTCCCCCTCGCTTCTACCACGGTTTTTTCCGTCATGGACGGCCCAAAGAATGTCATGCAGCTGCGTCTCCGGCCCGCCCAGGACAAAAAGCCCATTTTCTGTCATGATTTTTTGTCATAGAAGTAGGAGCCCACCACATCTATGATGATACCGGGTTTTGTCACAATTATCGTCATAGAAGTGTCATATGTATGACAGAATAAAAATTCATTCGGCCCAAAATGTCACGGATGTGTCTTTTTTTGTAGTGGAGATAGCGGTGAATATGGGTGTGGGCGGACGATGGCGTGGTTGCCGGGACTCAGCCAACCCCGCCAACAGTGAGGACTTTTGGGGCAAGGGAAAAATGGTGATGCTCATCGGCGCTTGGGGCAGCGGCTACATTATGTTCAGTTGTGATAAACAGCAACGCAAGCACTGGTAAGAGGTCACTAATGTGATGAACTTGGGTCGTAGGTCTACCGTAAGCCACAACCCCCCTCACACTAAGATCATGTGAAACATGCGCATCCACACCCTCAAGAAGATGTTAAAGGCCAAGCGCGCCCATGATGGGCCCTCTGCATGAAGCTCCAACGACAAGCTCATCTGCCTCGTATAGTCCCACCCTCTCTGCGTCAAATAAGTTGTGCACCTCATCATTAGTCATTGGCCCATCACTTGGCCATGAACCTCCTCCCTTATGGCTAGAAGAACTTAATACCCTCATCTTTGCCTTCCCCGCCTATTCCCATGGCCCTGCCACTTCCTAACTATGGTCATGGGACACTGCTCTCGACCGTCACATTTGTCCAACAGTCCACCACTGCCTTTGCTACAGTTTCCTATTCGGACAACTTCAGTGATCCTTGTGACAACAAAAATAGCTATGCTCACACTAGTTACCACACCGCTCCATTTAATCACTCTCGGGTGGCAACAATAAATTTTGTCGCTGTGGTCAAACTGGGAAAAGGTGATAATGGTGGTGTCAGTGATCTGGCTTGGTCGATCAACGCTTCTTCTTAGGTATGAGCACATGGAGTGACAAATATAAGCATTCGCTCAAGATGGAATGCGAGAAAATTGAGTTCTTGAAGTAGCTCGGGGAGAAGCCCATGGAGAACTTCATCGATGCACAAGTCAAGCTGCAAGAGTGAAACACAATAACAAAATAAAGGGTCTACAACCAATGGTAGCAGCGGAATGGAGTTGGATTCCAATGTCACTATGATGCCTTTCCATTCCAACCATGCATGCCTCTGATTTAGAGGAAAGGATCTAGGTAAAGTTGATTTGTCCATTTTCGTTTAGATGCACATTGTAGTAGGTGTGGGAGTCCTGGATTAGGGGGTCCTCGGACAGCCGGACTATATCCTTTGGCCGGACTATTGGACTATGAAGATACAAGATTGAAGACTTCGTCCCGTGTCCGGATGGGACTCTCCTTGGCGTGGAAGGCAAGCTTGGCAATGCGGATATGTAGATCTCCTCCCTTGTAACCGACTCTGTGTAACCCTAGCCCCCTCCGGTGTCTATATAAACTGGAGGGTTTAGTCCGTACGACGACAACAATCATACCATAGGCTAGCTTCTAGGGTTTAGCCTCTACGATCTCGTGGTAGATCAACTCTTGTAATACTCATATCATCAAGATCAATAAAGTAGGAAGTAGGGTATTACCTCCATCGAGAGGGCCCGAACCTGGGTAAACATCGTGTCCCCCGCCTCCTGTTACCATCCGCCTTAGACGCACACTTCGGGACCCCCTACCCGAGATCCGCCAGTTTTGACACCGACATTGGTGCTTACATTGAGAGTTCCACTGTGCCGTCACCGTAAGGCTCAATGGCTCCTTCGATCATCGGCAACGATACGATCCAGGGTGAGGTTTTCCTCCCCGGACAGATCTTCGTATTCGGCGGCTTCGTACTGCGGGCCAACTCGCTTGGCCATCTGGAGCAGATCGATAGCTACGCCCCTGGCCATCAGGTCAGGTTTGGGAACTTGAACTATACTGCTGACATCCGCGGAGACTTGATCTTCGACAGATTCGAGCCCATGTCAAGTGCGCCGCACAATCACGACGAGCATGATTTAGCTCTGCCGTCGGACGGTGTTCGGGATATCACACCTGCAGCCACTCCGGCCCTCAATCCGGAACAAATCGCGCCATCTGAGGACGGGTGGATGGACCCCGCCACGGAGGCCGCACACTCAGTGGCGATAGAGCCGAATACTGACTTCACCTCCTACGAGACCCGTGTTGCCGAACCGTTGGATTCGTCCCCGGCCACGGACTCCGAGCCGCCTGCGTCCATACCCAAAAATCCGATTGGGCACCGATCATGGAGTTCACCTCCGCGGATATCTTTCAGCACTCGCCTTTTGGCGACGTACTAAACTCGTTGAAGTCTCTCTCCTTGTCAGCAGACCCTTGGCCGAACTATGTCCGGCTATAATGGGATGTGGACGACGAAGAAATTTGCGCCCAACCCACCACCCACTTAGTAGCCACTATCGACGATTTAACCGACATGCTCGACTTCGGCTCTGAAGACATCGATGGTATGGACGACGATGCAGGAGACGAACAAGAACCACCGCCCATAGGGCGCTGGACTGCCACCTCATCATATGATATATACATGGTGGACACCCCCAAAGAAGGCGATGGTGATAAGGCAACAGAGGATAATCCCTCCAAAAAGCAATCCAAGCACCGACGTCAGCGGCGCCGCTCCAAATCCCGCCTCGGCAAAAACAGCGATAACAGCGCAAGAAAAAATACACCCCGATCGACTCCGGAGGAAACGACGACCACACGGACCCAGCAACAGAGCAGGACGAACCAGCGAACGGCAACGGAGCCGCTGTCCGATCAGGGCGACGCCGAGGATAAAGCTAATCCACCTCTCTCCAGAGAGGAAAACAGTCTGGACGACGATGCACACATCATCCCGAAAAGGCACTTGGAACAAGAGAACCTCCGTAGAAGGCTTATTGCCACCACGAGGAGTCTGAAGAACCAGAAGCAAAGGCTTAAGGCCGCACAAAATACGCTGAACAGTAGATGGAACAAAGTACTCGACACTGAAGAAACGTATGATGGTAGTTACCACACAAAGAGCTATCCAAAGTGCAAGCTGTTGCCCGAATTCGATGATGAGGCCTTAGAGCCCACACAGCCGAAAAACAAAACGGCCGACCGGTCGGATCGACCACCTCGTGGGCGTGATAGAGCGGCTAACAAGGCCGCACATAAGTCAACATACGATTCACGTGAGGACTTGAATCAAAAGGCCGGCGTGACCAGATCCATCTACGGATCTAGGAAGCGCGCTCCAGCGCACAACCAAAACCGAACACTACAACCGTCAGAACGCCATGACACATCCAAATACAGGGGTGCCGCACACCCCCTATGTTTCACAGATGAGGTGCGGATCACGAATTTCCAGAAGGATTCAAACCCGTGAACATAGAGGCGTAGAACGGAATGACAGACCCTGGGGTCTGGATTGAGGACTTTATCCTCCATATCCATATGGCTCGCGGAGACGATCTCCACGCCATCAAGTACTTACCCCTAAAGCTGAAAGGACCAGCTCGGCACTGGCTGAAGAGCCTCCCCGAAAATTCAATTGGAAGTTGGGAGGAGCTTGAGGATGCTTTTAGGGCTAACTTTCAAGGGACATACGTCCGACCTCCGGATGCGGACAATTTAAGTCATATAATTCAACAGCCCGGAGAGTCAGCCCGAAAGCTTTGGAACAGATTTCTCACTAAGAAGAAACAAATCATCGACTGCCCGGACACCGAAGCCTTAGCAACTTTCAAACACCGCGTCCGAGATGAATGGCTTGCCAAACACCTCGGCCAAGAAAAACCGAGAATAATGGCAGCCCCAACAAGCCTCATGACCCGCTTTTGCGCGGGCGAAGATAGCTGGCTAGCCCGTAGTAGCACCAGCGACCCAGGCACATCCGAAGTCAGGGATGGCAATGGAAAACCACGACGCAGTAAAAGCAAGCGTCGAAATAACGAAGACAGCCCAAACAACACGGCGGTAAACGCCGGATTCAGGGGCTCTTGACCCGGTCAGTGGAAAAAGCCTTTCAAAGGCAGCAGAGATGGACCGTCCAGCCTAAACAAGATTCTAGACAAATTATGTCAGATTCATGGCACCCCCGATAAACCTGCAAATCACACCCACAGAGAATGCTGGGTCTTCAAGCAGGCCGTTAAGGTAAACGCCGAACACAAGGGGAGGGAGACACCAAGTGAAGACGAGGACGAGCCTCGCCAGCAAAGCACTGGGGGACAGAAAAAATTCCCACCAGAGATCAAAACAGTGAACATGATTCACGTGACGAAGAGGAGAAGCAAACAGGCGCTCCGAGACACAAACGCCGTAGAGCCCGTCCGTCACCCTTAAGTTCAACCCCTTGTCGGCTTGCCCGATCAGTTTTGATCGCAGGGGTCACCTGACAAGTATCCGGCACGGAGGATTGGCTGCCTTGGTGTTAAACCCAAAAATCAACGGATACCATCTCACACGAGTCCTTATGGACGGCGGCAGTAGTCTCAATCTGATATATCAGGACACAGTCCGCAAAATGGGGATAGACCTGACAAGAATCAGCCACAGTAATACTACCTTTAAGGGAGTAATACCAGGCCCAGAGGCCCGCTGTACGGGCTCTCTAGTACTAGAGGTTGTATTCGGTTCTCCCGACAACTTCCGAAGCGAAAAGATAACCTTCGACATCGCTCCATTCCGAAGTGGCTATCAAGCACTACTCGGAAGAACAACTTTTGCTCGTTTTAATGCAGTACCGCATAATGCTTCTCTTAAGCTTAAGATGCCCGGTCCACGTGGCATCATCACAATCAGTGGAAATATCAAGCATGCCTCACGCGCGAAAGAACGTGTGGCGGCTTTAGCAGCCGAACACTAAACGGCCTCTCCAACCAGAATAAATGATCGGTCGTCAAGACCGCGGACACGGCTAGACGAGTCCGGCGCATCACTAGCTGTAACAGCTTAGATATACCTAAGATTGGTTCGATGGATTTACCCTCATAGGCGGTACGAGGGGATTCCCGCATGTAAAAGGACTACAGTTCGGCTCGACCTTACTTATCTTGATTTTTAATGGTTTATTGAGAATAACCAATTTTTCGCACGATAACTTTCACCTAAGTTCTTCTCTTTTAGAGATGACAATCGTGCTACACCCTTCCAGTATACGGCACAACGGAGACACAGGCGCAAACGTGCAGCAGGGCCCCGCTCAAAGGTTTCTTTTTAGATTAAGACCATGCGTAAACCTTTTTTACTGTCTCTTGTTGCTTCACATCCTCCGGATACTCAGCATAACCGAGAGCGATGCTGACGTATTGGCATTTCGCCACGTCAGAATGATGCACGTACCTGGACACTCAGGGATCATTATCAAGGGCGTTATTCAGCCCGGTATATGTTGTAAAGACCGAATACCTTAGGGAGTGTTCGGAGTCGCGAGTTTGGCCTTATACGCATCAGCTCCGAATCATGTCTTTGGTCAAATGTTGGGTTTGCCCGGCTCCTACGTTTTCCTACCTTACGTTCCGCTCTATCGCCTAAGGTAGCACCGGGAGAACTACTGCGATTGTGCCCTGGTTCATCCGGATGAGCACCTCAGTAGAGAAAGCCCAAAACTGACTGTCATGATAAAGTGCGAGACTGGTCAAGCACTCAATGACCTAGCGGAATCTTTGGGATTCCTCCGCATTAACGAAGGGACGTTTCCTGGTCATGTATGTACGCGCCCCGTATTCAGATGAGCACGGAGGTACTAGGGGCTATATAGGAGTCCCACCGTCAAACTCCTATGGCTAAGTGAAAGTGTTAAAGCAATATAGTCTGATTGCCTCGTTCACTGCGCTATCACCTCCTTAATGGACAAAGACGTTGGATCAAGTGTGAATACACGTTTTTGCGAACACCCCCGCATTATATGCATGGGGGCTGAAGCCGACGACTGCAAACTTTCAGGTTCTATACATATATACATAAACGGCCGCACAGGGGGCATCATAATACTTTCAGGCAAAAGTATAAACACAGCCTTTATAATTTAATAACATTGTTTTACAATCAGGATACATGTCACTTGAACATGATACTCTTCGAGTACTGAGCCTCTATTACACGAGCGCCTTCTTGGACTTCTTCAAAATAGTGCTCGGCCGGGCCTCGGGCAATAGCGGTGGCCTCCATCTCCGCCCAGTATGTCTTAACATGGGCAAGAGCCATCCGCGCACCCTCTATGCACGCCGACCTCTTTATAGCGACAATTTGCGGCACAGCGCCAAGGAATCATTGCACTAGACCAAAATAACTATTCGGCCTCGGTCCCTCCGGCCAAAGGTGATCCACGACGGACCTCATAGCAAGTCCGGACAACCTATGGAGCTCGGCCCACTCGGCCATTTGTTCATTTAACAGCAGCGGACGCGTTGGAGTGATGAACTGTGACCAGAACAACCTTTCCACTACATGATCTTTCTGATCTTTGAAAAACTTGGTCGCATCAGCGGCACTCGCTACTAAATCCAAGTACGCGTCTGTAGAACTCCATAATTTATCCAGAGGGGCATACTTCGGGTCTCCAAACCTCGACCGCAACAAAAAGGGCTTCCCAGCCGTGATATCTCCGGCTTGACGGAGTTCCTCCTTCGCCGCTCTGACTTGTGAGCGGGTTTCCTTGGCCGCTTCCATGGCCGCCTTCGCTTGGCTTTCCTTTTCAAGAAGCTCATACCGGCTGGCGGCATCTTTTAGCTCAACAGCCATCTTGGCTATTTTCTCTTTACTCTGGCAATGTGCAGCCTGTTCGGCCCTTAGCTCTTCGACCGCCTTCAGGGCGGCCGCATCACTCTTCCTAGCTTGTTCCTTGGCCCGGGCAAGTTCCGCCCGAAGGGTCTCCACGGCGACAGCTCCATCTGCAATCACAGCATATTATAGATACTAGCATCATGCTCCCCTTAATATGTGTTGATCATAGGATAATACATACCCTGTGCCTCGTCAAGCCACTTGTTTACAAGCACGATGTTAACATCTGCCGCATCAAGTTGCCGCTTCAGTTCGGCAAATTCACCAGTCCGGCTAGCCACCGGACCCTCGGCCGCCTGCACGTAAAGGCAGCACAGTTATTACCTGGGACTATGATCCTCTAGTTGTCATCTTGTTCGACAGCAACCAGAGTCTCAGGGTCTACTATCTACATAGGCCACACCTAGCGTGTGCGGTATCGTCAAAAAGTATATATTACTTCACGTACCTCAAAGCCTTTCAGCAGAATCATAAAAGCTTCATGCAACCCGCTTTCGGCGGATGAAATCCTCTCAACCACCGTACCCATTAGCATACGATGCGTTTCTGAGATAGCCGCTTGCTCCAGAAGATTCATCAGTGCATCTGGTCACACACTGGACAGTTCCGGACTCTTTCTATTGCTCTCCTCAGGAGCCGAATACCCCGGACTTCGGGTGGCCGAAGGTTCACCTTCTGGCCTTGGCGGATCAGGAGAAATCCTCGGTGACAACACCTCAGGGTCGCCCGCTTCACGAGGCGGGGAGGCACGGTGAGGTGTTTCGCTCTCCATCATCTCCGGAAGAAGATCCCCCGAAGACGAACTCTGTCGAGAAGGGCTATGATCCGAACTACAAGACACACGCCTTGGTTATTGTTCTCGGAAATGAAGCAGGATATGTTTACTATAAACTACTTTCGTTTACTTACAGCTTGGTAGAGGGCTGGTCCCCTTGCAGGTACTGTACGGTAAGGATGCCCTCCGGGGTAGGACCCCCTGACAAACGTTTCTTCCCTCGCTTGGAGACCATTACTTCCAATCTTCAGAGGTGGTCCTCTTCCTTCCCTGGGGAGAGGGAATTTTAGACTCTTCCCCCCGGTTATCCTCCTTCGCGGAGGCACTAATTCCCCCAGTTTGGATGAATAGTGAGTGAGGCTCGCTCTCGGCTTCTTTGTTCCTCCCTTTATCTTCCCCTGATGGTGCTTAATAAGGCGCAAGCTCAAGCATCCTGGCTAGTACACGATCCGGTGAGCCTTCGGGAAGGGGGGCCGGACACCTGATCATCTTCGCCTTTTTTATCCAGTCCTGGTCAAAAGGCGACTTTTCAAAATGATGTTGTGATAAGTTAAAAGGCAGCATGTTCGGCCGCGGAATTACTTACTTGGGTGTCTGGACGATTGCAGTTCAGGCCCGCATCCTCGGAGGTGTCCGGACACTCTATTTGTGATCCGAAGAACGATCTGTACATCTCTTCGAGCGTCACGCCGAAGAAGTGCTGAATAGTTCGCGGTCCTTCCGGGTTGAACTCCCACATACGGAGAGGTCGACGTTTGCAAGGCAGGGCTCGACGAACTAGCATGACTTGCATTACCTTAACAAGGCTGACATCTCTCTCGAGGAGATCTCGGATGCGACTCTGCAATGTCGGCACATCATTTACTGCCCCCAGTTCTGCCCCCTGTTGACCCATGACGCCAGTTGTGGCGGGGGGCCCGAACGGAAGGCAGGGGCGGCTACCCACTTAGTACCCCGGGGAGCTGTGATATAAAACCACTCTCCTTGCCATAAACTGGAGACCTGCGGGAAGGAACCCTTTGGCCATGGAACATCGGCGCCTTTGCTTATTATGGCACCTCCGCACTCTGCGTGTCGCCCCTCAATCATCTTCGGCTCCACATTGAAGGTCTTGAGCCATAAGCCGAAGTGTGGGGTAATGCGGAGGAAGGCTTCACACACGACGATGAACGACGAGATGTGAAGGATGGAATCCGGAGCCAGATCATGGAAATCGAGCCCGTAGTAGAACATGAGCCCTCTGACAAAGGGATCCAGACTAAAACCTAGCAGGAAGAGGGAGACGAATACGACACTCTCGCCAGGTTCGGGAGCGGGAATGACCTGCCCTCGAGCAGGCAGCCTGTGCGATATTTCGCCGGTCAAATACTTAGCTTCTCTTAGCTTCTTGATGTCCTCCTGTGTGACAGAGGAGGGCATCCACCGACCTTGAAGGATGGATCCGGACATGATTGTAGGTCCGAAGCGCCTAGCCTGAGCCTTGGGTGTTGGAACTCGAGGTGGGGGAAGCATTCGATTAAGCGCGAGAAAAAGGGGACAGGCCTAGGCCCCTTTATAAAGAGGATGAATATCAAGAGTCCTCCGCGTGGCCGTTTGGGACTTGCCTAAAATCGAGGAGTCATACCAACAGGCACGATTGGGTCACCCATACCCGTATTCATGAGAATCCCGTGAAAAAACGGACATGATCTCTGCTTTGACAGGACATGCCAATAAAAACCGCCTCGCAACACGTGCAGTGGCAGGCTCAGAAAAACGGTTCGTCATGAATAGACCACGGCAGTACGTCACGTTATGAAAAGATGTCAGCATATTAGATTTGTGAAAATATTATTCTCTCTACGGTGGTATGTGGAATTTGTTTTGCAGAGCCGGACACTATCCTTGTGTTCAAAAACTTCTGTGGAGTATTCGGAGGAGGAACCCACCTTGCAATGCCGAAGACAATCTGCACGCCGGACTCATCGTCATTGAAGCCTGGTTCAGGGGCTACTGAGGGAGTCCTGGATTAGGGGGTCCTCGGACAGCCGGACTATATCCTTTGGCCGGACTGTTGGACTATGAAGATACAAGATTGAAGACTTCGTCCCGTGTCCGGATGGGACTCTCCTTGGCGTGGAAGGCAAGCTTGGCAATACGGATATGTAGATCTCCTCCCTTGTAACCGACTCTGTGTAACCCTAGCCCCCTCCGGTGTCTATATAAACCGGAGGGTTTAGTCCGTACGACGACAACAATCATACCATAGGCTAGCTTCTAGGGTTTAGCCTCTACGATCTCGTGGTAGATCAACTCTTGTAATACTCATATCATCAAGATCTATCAAGCAGGAAGTAGGGTATTACCTCCATCGAGAGGGCCCGAACCTGGGTAAACATCGTGTCCCCCGCCTCCTGTTACCATCCGCCTTAGACGCACAGTTCGGGACCCCCTACCCGAGATCCGCCGGTTTTGACACCGACAGTAGGTTATTGTTCATTAAATTTAATTCTGGCAACTACAAAGGTTGTGATATAATTGTTGATGTGATAACCATAACTATCATATGCAATTTAGTATGTTTTCGTTAAGTTTACGAATTTGTATGCTTGAAGTACGTAGAGGTGTAATTTAAATTTCAACCTGATATATGACGACATTACTATTTGCTCTTATGGTTGTCCTTAATAGTTAGGTCGTTGTTGTCCTTAATAGTGATATTGTGGTTGTCCATAGTAGTTAGAAGGTCCCAACTTTATGTCTTATTATGAATCTGTTACTTTTCTTATGTTGTTGTATAATAAGGGAAATTTCAGTTCTTGGTAACTGTTGATGTCATGTTGATGCATTGACGTGTGTGTGTGTGTGTTATTACTAATATGGGTTTACACAAGCTGAGTTGAGTTCATCTTGGTTTTGTTCAACACTTTTTTATGTGTAGCAACATTTAATAACGCTAAGCATATTGTGAACTTAATTTGTAGAAGTGTGTTTCACATTACTTTTGAGATACTGACACATTAAAGAGCTAGTAAATATATACGATTTTTTACTAATAGTCATCATTTCGCCCCCCCTAATTGTACATTTTAGAATTTATTATAATTAATTTATTGGAATTCAGATGTTGAAAGAATTATTCTAGCATTTCTTCCCTTTGCCTCAAGAACTCCTTCGTGTTATGGGTCTTGGTAAAAATCAAGGAAAAGCTCCACAAACATAGTAAATTCCAACGAATCCAACAACTACAACACAAAACTAGCACTAAAACATGATGAATTTTTGGACTCCTAAACTTCATAGGTTCAGGATGAATATACTACTTCAGAAAAAGGGAGCTGGTGGTAGCGGTGAAGGAGATGGAATTGATGGCGGTGCCCTTGAAGGCATTACGACCTCACTGGCAGAGAGGTGAATAATGGTTTTAAATTAGGATGTACTCACATATGACATATTTGTCCAAAAATAATTGCCTCCATAAATGATCAAGTGTGCTGACTAAATATATTGGTGCTATATTCAATACTTATGGTTTTTAGTCGACAAAATTAACAATGGATGTATGTTTAGATTATACTTAATGCAAACAAATGGATAAGGGGTGAACTCGACATTTATGGTTCAACACTTCTCTTCTATGTAAGGGGAGTTCGTCTCCTCATATATCCCACTAACAAAATGTTAGCAAATAACACCAGCAAATATCTACCTTATGGTTGATCTTCTTGTAGCTTATCATTTGTAGTAGTAAGTCCTCTAGCTGTCCATGTCAGTATGCCTAGGAACACTGCAGGATGACGGATATGACCCATTATTTATCTAAAATGGAAAGCACTTATTGAAAAGAAGGGGGAGCATGTGCTTGTTCTTAAATTGTATCCCATCTTTGCAAGGAACAACATTGTGTGATACATCTAATTTTGGAACACATAAATAAATAATATGACTTGATCCACACAACCAAATCATAGTTCACTACCACTTCGCGTCACGCGTCATGCTCAACTTACAGGCGCTTGACCTTCTACCAAGCAGACCAACTACATCCAGCTATCACGTTGTTTCCAATCAAGAATTATAGATACGAATAGCACTGACACCTCATAGCTAACTAGTGCTTGCTTATGTTTGCTTGAACTATGTCGGTATTTCCCCCAAAGAGGAAGGGATGATGCAGCACAGCAACGGTAGGTATTTCCCTCAGTGATGAGACCAAGGTTATCATACCAGTAGGGGTACCACGTAAATAGCTCCTACACACAAAGAACAAATACTTGCAACCCGACGTCAGAGAGGGGTTGTCAATCCCTCATGGGTAAAAAGATAGGTAAAATTGTAGTAGATTGGATAAATAGATCTCACACGAACGCGAGATAAAATAAATAAATAAAAATTGCAGCAAGGTATTTTTGTATTTTTGAATTAATAGATCTAAAAATAAAAGCAAATAAAAATAGATCGCGAAGGCAAATTTAATAAAGAAGAGACCCGGGGGCCATAGATTTCACTAGTGGCTTCTATCGAGAAAAATAGAAAATGGCGGGTAAACAAATTACTGTTGGGCAATTGATAAAACTTCGAATAATTATGACGATATCCAGGCAATGCTCATTATATAGGAATCACGTGCAAGATTAGTAGACCGACTCCTGCCTGCATCTACTACTATTACTCCACACATCGACCGCTATCCAGCATGCATCTAGTGTATTAAGTTCATTGGGAAACGGAGTAATGCAATAAGAACAATGACATGATGTAGACAAGATCTATTTATGTAGAAATAGACCCCGTCTTTTTATCCTTAATAGCAACGATACATACGTGTCGGTTCCCCTTCTGTCACTGGGATCAAGCACCGTAAGATCAAACCCATCAGAAAGCACCTCTTCCCATTGCAAGATAAATAGCTCAAGTTGGCCAAACAAAACCCAAATATCAGAGAAAAATACGAGGCTACAAGTAATCATGCAAATAAGAGATCAAAGAAGACTCAAATAACTTCCATGGATAAAAAGATAGATCTGATCATAAACTCGAAGTTTATTGGATCCCAACAAACATAGCGCAAAAAAGAGTTACATCATATGGATATCCAAGAGACCATTGTATTGAGAATCAAAACAGAGAGAGGAAGCCATCTAGCTACTAACTACAGACCCGTTGGTCTACAATGAACTACTCACGCATTATCGGAGAGGCACCAATGAGGATGATGAACCCCTCCGCGATGGTGTCTAGATTGGATCTGGTGGTTCTGGGAATTGCGGCGGCTGGAATTGATTTTCGTCGACTGCCCTAGGGTTGCTAGAATATTGGGGTATTTATAGAGCAAAGAGGTGGTGCGGGAGGCCACCGAGGTGGGCACAACCCACCTGGGCGTGCCTGGGGGCCCAGGCGCGCCCTGGTGGGTTGTGCCCCCCTCGGGGCACCCCCCAGGTGCTTCTCCGGGCCATTCACTACTAGGGAAAACCTTATACACAGAACATTAGTAGTAGCGCGGGCTAAAAATGCACGCTGGTGCTAATTAGCAGCAGCGGGTTGTTCTAAATGGCGCTACAGATACCGTTATAGCAGTAGCGCGCCCGAGTACAAGAGCGCTACTACTAAAATTCCCACGGCTTAGCCGATAGGCTGCACATAGTAGTAGCGATCTTCGCCGAACCGCGCTACCGCTATTTGCTTTGTAGTAGCGCGTTTACGCTGAGAGGCGCTACTGCTAAAGTAAATAAAATTAAATGGAAAGCACATAGAAAAGTAAATGAAAATGAAGGAAATACAAAAAGGTGAAAGGAAAAAAATAAAATGTAAAGAAAAATAAATTAAAAAGTGGAAAAAAGAGAATGGTATAGCAGTAGCGCGTATCCAGGAACGCGCCGTAGCTATGTTAGCAGTAGCGCACTTCCTGGAACGCGCTACTGCTACTTCTGACTAAACCGCTCGATTCGTTTTTCCCAACGGCCACTTCCCCCAAATCGCAACTCCTCCGTTGTTGCCGCCGCCCTCGACCCCGGATTCGACGCCGCCCCCGACCCCGACCTCGACGCCGCCCTCCGCCGCGCGCCCGAGCCCCGACCCGACCTCGACGCCGCCTGCCCCTCCCTCGCCGCAGTCACCGCAAGGCTCTGCCTCTCCTCTCCCCTACCCTCCTCTCTCTCTGCTAGGGCAATTTATATATGTATTGATGCTGTGTTGATGTTCATATGAACCCTAGGTGTTCATATGAACCCTAGATTTGTTTAGGGCAGTAGGCATTTTTTAGCATTTGGGAAAAATGATTAGCAATTTTTTTAGGAAATTAGCTAGGGCAAATTTTTATGAAAATGACTAAACAGTAATTTCATTTGCATATTGTTGTTATATGATATATGTCATTGATGTTCATTTGCATATTCCATTATTGAAGTGGTTCGATTGTGCCCAAGTGGCTTTGTTGTTTCCAGGAAATGAAGTCGAGTGGCCTATGTTTTGCCGGAATGTTGATTCATTTCCGTTCCGGCAAATTTCAGGTTCTCGATTTGTCCACTTTTTAGCAAAAGTCATGCCGAAATTTTCCGTGAATTTCGGCATGACTTGTGCTACAAACTAGGACATATCGAGTGCCCGGGATTTTCCGCATCGGGAAGGAGTCAACGTTCCTGCAAAGCAAAGGCCTTTTTTATGTCATTATTCATTTTATTAGGTATAGAATTAATTGATTAGATTTAATCGTAAGAACTAGTTGAATTAATAGAACTAGTAGAACATGTCACATTTGTTGTTATTTTTTTAGTTAAAGCAATTTTTCGCGCATCGACGTCGACGATGCCTATCCCGCATCCTCGTCGTCGAGTCGGCGGAGGACACTTGCGTCACCAGATGGGCCATGTCCGGGACTGGGCTCCGCCGGGGTGGTACTGGGAGGCGCTACCTACCGGGGGCGCAGGTTGGTGAGGAGCCAGCCTGTCGTTGACCCAAACCTTCTTTGGTGGCGGTCGTGTGGGCCAGTGATGGTCCAGAGGCTCGAGGACCCCGCGGAGGTGGTGCGTCACCGTGTCAGTGAGGAGGACGCGCACAGGTTCTCGAATACCCGGCAGGTTCTCCAGGGATCTCACTGGAGCTATGATCATGTGATGGTTCCTTCTCTTTGGGTGTCCACCGCCTGCGCCGATACCCATCGTGCGCTAGGGTTTTAGTTGTATTAGTGATGTTATATGTATGATACTATTCGGGATGTATTAGTGGTAATATTCGACGATGTACGGACGCATGAGATGATTTACTTTTGCTTATTGAATGCATGCTAATTTGAATACTTATTTATTTTACGATTTGGTTTTTCTTATTGAATGCTCATGTCAATATGAGTCCTATAAGATATTTGAGTATCTTGGAGTTGTCTTCGATCGATTTTCAATTAATGTTTCAACTATGAACATAGGAAATGTCTGACAACGAAAAGGATTTGGGTATTTGCATATACTGCGAAGACGAGCGCGGCCTGTGCGACGTAATCTTCCTAGATGATGATAGGCGCTTTAGCATCAAGCTGGACGTGAACTTCGAAGTGGATACAGTAAGTCACAACGACAAGTCTTTTTTCGTAATTAAGCATGACATCTGCTTCATTTGCTTCAACTTATAATTTAATTTTTTTACTATTCTACTAGCGTATCCCCTGCCATGCAAGAGTTTTTGTCTTGGATAAGATAGGTTCCAGTCGTACTATGGAGGTAAAGAAAGTTTACTTGAAGACCGAGCATGGTTATATTTTCCACGCAAAATTATACAACGCAGACGACTACACCTATTTTGGATGCAAAACTTGGCGAGCACTATGCAAGACTTATGCATTTGAGCCTGATATGGTTATCACCTTTGATATTCATCTGGAAGATGATATTGAAGGTAATACCGACATCTGGGTCGATGTGCAGACGCCTCCAGTTATACCATTATGTGAGTTGCTCAACCATATTTATGTCTTTGATATTTTTTTATTCAAAAATAGTTGACAACTAATTTCTATTGTCAGCTTATTTCGGTTCAAGCAAACATGTCCAGCGCTTGGTAGACAGGACCTACTACTATCCCGGGGCTGAACTAAACTGCGAGGAGCTAAGTCATTATGTTTCATGGCTTGAGGATCTTGATACTGTCAAGACAAATTTTCTTCCTGCATTTAGAAATGTTAGTACTGAAAACGTGCGACCAATAGTGTTCGTAATGAACAACGGTCACATCTATTTAGGAAAGATGGTAAGATTTTTACTATTTGTCCTCATTGCATCTTTTGCATACATTATTTTTTAAGCTAAACTTCATTGCTAAGTATGTTACTATACGATGTTCTTCAACACGGACTCCCGATGAATGTTGTGCCTCATGGGATCGAGACAATGTACTTTAGTGCATTCAGGATTTCTAAGAGCGAGGAAGTCTTAATAGTGAAAGACTGGACCAAATTTGTGATGGAGGAGCGCAGAGAAGTACTAGGGGGCAGCAATGAGAAGCGCAGCCCACGATTAGGAGACAGGTTCATCTGCATGCTCCAACTTGATGAAGGAGGAGAGCTACACATGTTTTATGTTATTTTACCTGAGAGAGAGCAGCAGGAGTGATTAGCTAGCTAGAAATGAGTTTGAAGATGATGATGTGCTACACTATGACTATGATGATTAAATAACTAGTGTTGGTGGTAATGACTATGATGATTATTATTAGCTAGTGTTGGTGGTGATTAGATAGCTACCGCATCTAGTGTTGGTGGTGATTAGCTAGCTAGAATGAGTTTGAAGATGATGATGTGCTACACTATGACTATGGTGATTAAATAAATACTGTTGGTGGTAATGACTATGATGATGATTAAATAGCTTGTGCTGGCGGATTAGATTCAAGTGGAGGCAACATGTGGTGCACATCGAAAGTACTACTAGTCCAAACTAGATCAAGTTTGGATTAGTAGTATACTTTTGACGTGCACAACATATTGCCTCCACTTGAACCTAATCCACCTTCATTTGACACACTCTTATGGACATAATGATATAAACCTCATAATTGGTATTGTACCAAAATTTGTATAATAGCGTATAAATACACTAGAAATGAAAAAAAGAGTACCAGTAGCGATGGATTGTAAACACCCTACAGCTAGCTAGATTAGCAGCAGCGCGGGATAGAACAAGCGATGCCGCTATGTGTCTTAGCAGTATCACTTGTCGCATGCGCTACTGCTAAGTAATAGCTGTAGCGCCTTATTGGTAGCGCGGCTGCCCGTGCTACTAGTGGGCATTAAACCCGCGCTACTACTAGGGTTTTCCCTAGTAGTGATTGGGTGTCTTCTGGTCCATAAAAATTCCACAAAAAGTTTTGCTGCATTTGGACTCCGTTTGGTATTGATTTCCTGCGATGTAAAAAACAAGCAGAAAACAACAACTGGCACTGGGCACTATGTCAATAGGATAGTACCAAAAAATGACTATAAAATGATTGTAAAACATCCAAGAATGATAATATAACAGCATGGAACAATCAAAAATTATAGATACGTTGGAGACGTATCACTTGCCAAGGTGTCATTGATGAGGTTCAGTACTGCATAAGTTGAGTATAAGGTTAGCTATTTACTTATTCATAAAGTTTGGTTCAATTTAATTTCAACTAGTTAACCAAATTCTCCATATGTATATCTGTTTTAGTTGTACTGCACACAATCACTGTGAAGTCAGCAATATATTTTTATTTCCACTTCATTTATTGTGTTTGGTTCCATTAGGTTCGATGTGGTTTAATATGTTTGTTTTCTCATGATTAATGAGGAAAAACAATGTGTTCTTATCTTATATTTTGCACGGAATGTACCCTTATCTTAATAGTGTTTACTCCATTGCATTAAGAAAATAGTGATTCTTACATTCTATCTACATGATGATGAGTGAAACATATTTTTTGTTGGGCTCTTGGAATGGGAACCGGTATTGTTAGTGGAACCATGATTTACAAGGAAGCTTGGGCTAATTTTGATGGGAGTGCACAAGAGCTCAGAGAGATAGTGGTGGATATGGGAACGGGAGGACGAGGGGGTGGTTGCCGGGACCGAGACCAACCCACCCTACTGTGAGGACTATTGGGGCAAGGACAAAACGGTGATGCTCATCGGCGCTTGGGGCAGCTGCTATGTTGTGCTCAATTGTGATAACTAGCAACACAAGAAGTGGCAAGATATCGCCAATGTGATGTAACATCCCAAAATTCTAAATTTTGGAATGTTATAATTAACAGATAGATTGGATTGATTGTTTGATTGATTGACTGAAAGTGAGTGGAATTCGAAATCTTTTGAAAGTTAAATGAGAGGGAATAAAAGGACTTTCCCAAACTTTCATTTTGCTTTTATGATCTCCATGAATTCAAATTCTTTTCACCACAAAACCCTGGAGAGAAGATGACATGACTTCTTCCATTTATTTAAATGAAAAGGGGTGTTGAAAAATATTTGAATTTCATTTGAAACTATTTTCCAATTCTGAAACTTTAGGCAACTCAATGATTTTCACGAGAGAAGATAAAATGACTTCTTCAAAATGAATGAAATATGAGTTGGGAGTTTCAAAGGATTTATTCAAAGTCCCATTGAAATTATTTTTCAATATTGGAGTTATTTGAGTTTTATTCAAATTATTTTTCTCCAAAAATAAAATATACAGAAATTAGGGTAAAATGATTCCTTACATCAGAAAATTGGAGAAAAATAAATGTGAAATCATTTTGGTATTTTTAAAATGATTTTTATTGGCTTTTAATAAGACAGCAGCACTGTTTGATTTATGTAAATTCGTGAGGATTTTATTTGACTTCACAAAAATGTCCATGTTGTTGGAAATCTTTTTCTGAAAATTTTGATATATTATATTTTTATTTATTTTGTTTTATTATTTTGTTTGTCTGGAAAATCTTTATAAAAAAAAACTTCTTCTTCTCCGGACCGGGCCAACTGGGCCGAAGACAAGCCAGCCGGCCCAATCACCGCGCCGCTTTCCTCCTCGCGTGCCCGTGCGGGACTCCCGCCGGAGTCCGCTGCACCTACGGCGCCGGTCGCCCCTTCCCCCAAGACAGGAGCCGCCCTGACCCCTATATAAATGCGCTGGCCCCGCCGCCTTCTTCTCCTCCTCCTCCCCAACCGCCGCCCCGCGCCGCTAGCAGACGCCGCCGGAGCCCGCCGCTGCCGCCTCGCCCTCGCCGCCGACGGAGACCCACCGGAGCTCGCCGCCCTCGCCTTGCCCGCGCGCCGCCGCGCCGGAGCCCGCCGTCGCCACTGCCCCGCCTCGCCGGACATTCCCCGTCGGCGCCGGACCGCCGCGAACCGGTATAAACCGCCGCCCGGTTTTCTCGGTTTTTTTTTCTTTTGTTCGGTTTTTCTATAAAAAAAACCCTAGCCTAGATCTGTTTTTTTTAGGTTTTACTAAACAGTGAACGTTCTCTGTTTGGAACTAGTTAGCGAGCGTTCGCTATTTAGACTTTTCCTTTTATTTTAGTTTTTTGCCAGGGACCCGTTTGTGATGATTTTATTTACAAATTAGTCCCTGATTTTCAAACGGTCACAAATTTTTACTCGTTTGTCCAAATCCAACGAAACCAACGCCCACGTCTTCGTTATGATCCCGTCTCTCCGGTAATCCAACTCAAACATGTTTTTGAAAGTTTTAAAATTTGATTTAGAACAGATTTGAATTTGAATCTTCTTTTGATCATAACTTGAGTTTTATAACTCCGTTCGAGTTGATTCTTTTTGCAAAGTGAAGCTCTTGACCTAAACTTTCTGATAAGGCCAAATTTATATAGTTTTGGTACTGTTAGAAATTGTTTTATGTTGCAAGAGTTATTTGCTTGGTTTTGATGTTTACCGAAATCGTCTTCTTCGTTCTTCTCGATCTTTTGAGTGATTGCTTATGTGTGGTTACTATTGCTTGCTCTCGATAGATTGATCGGAGTGAGACGAATAGATCTATCAAGAGTTTTGAGTGCGAATCATCTTCATCATCATTGCAGGCAAGTTCACACTTTGATCATACCCCGTTCATACCCTGTTTTTATTGCATTAGATCTATTTCCTCAAACATTGCATGGTTAGGATCAAATAAATTTGTGGGTTTTGGGAAGTAGTTGAGGTAGTACCTATTACCTGTTCTTTTATCAAACCCTTGGGAGTTACTTCTACGCTGCTTTTATTATTGCCATGCTATGCTCGTAGCCGTGGATTTGGGTTTGAGTGATATTCATGACAGATGTGAGATGTTTATTAATGGTTCAACTTAAGGTGGCAACTAAAACTCACATCTGGGTGGATTGAGGCGCCTGGAGAACCCAGTGTTGCCTGTATGTATAAGGTCCGCCACCCAGGCTCAAAGGGATCATAAGATTATTCATGCTAGAAACTTCCGTGTGCAGCCACAAGCTATTATGGGCTCTAGCATAGTTGAGTAGGTTACAGGATCTCTTGAAGAGGTGGGCTAGCAGATGTAGGGGAAAGTAGGTGTACCGGTCCATCCAGAGTAAAGAGTGATTGTTTCTGAAAGACTGTGTCTCGGTCATCCGTTTCTCAAACATCATGTAGTGCGAGAATCAAGCGGAGGCGATCGAGTCTTGTGGGGAAAAGTGCGCAAACCTCTGCAGAGTGTATAAACTAATCATGGTTAGCCGTGTCCCCGGTTATGGACATCTTGAGTATCTAGTTCTTGGATTATCCCGTGGATCTCATCATGTTACTTTTAATTAATTTTGCTGGGCTAATGATGACACTTAATTGGGATTGAGTTGGAGGTACCTTCTCAATGTTTCACAACCACCATGATAGTTAAATAAAATTTATTCATTTGAAGTAGGGAAAAATTGGCTTTTCGCAAAAACATTATAACCATAGAGCTTTTCCACCAGCCATATATGCATGTAGTGATAGCCTTTGTTCATCATTTCTCTATGGTGTGAATTTGCCAGCATATTCCATGTGCTGACCCGTTTTCGGGTTGCAACGTTTCATGTTGCAGGATATCTTACGACGAGTAAGTGATTCGTTAGGGTTACGATTTCTACACTCAACTTTGCCGTTGGTGTTGATGGGAATCCACAACCTTGTTACTTCCGCTATTTGGATTGAGGTAATGGTATTTACGTTATGTTATACATGTGATTTACCTCTGTTATAAATCCTCGAGTACTGTGTGTGTCAGCATACCGATCTAGGGATGACACTTAAGCACAGAGACTTGATCCATTCGGGTCGGGTCGCTACAAGATGGTATCAGAGCACATGTTGACGACCCTAGAAACTGGCAAGCCCATAGGAAGGATTTTCTCAAAAACTTTCCTTTTCAAAAATATCTTTTACCTCTCTTCTTTTCCGAGTCTTATTCAAATATTCCCTTTAGTGAGACCATACCTTTTCCCCTTTTGACCACTCGAAGATTCGACGGATGAGACCACTTCAAGAAGTACAAGATATCGGACAACTAAGACCATTTTGGAATGAAGAGGATTTTACCGTGCATTATGATAATGGAAACTACAACGGTTGAAGACTCTGAAGACTGGGAGAATTTGAAGGCTCTGAAGAATTGTCAGATGTGTATGACCTAGGAAGGTTACCCTTATGGAACTTGGCAGACTATGGAAGCTGTCAATACTCGAGAGCAAGGTGTATCGGAGAAAGACCGAAACATGGAGAGTTAGAAACTCAAAGTTTTGTCAAGGAAACCCTAAGGCAGGAGATATCAACTATGGAATGATAGCTCATGGTAATGACAAGAGCAGAAACACGGATACCCATGAGGTTATCGCCCGCTTATGATATTGTCACCGTGCGGAGTTAAGCATGTAGATGCATGGAAGGATTGGATGGTAGAAGGCTGATGGAGCACCTATCAGCAAGACGAAGTTTTAACTTTAGACCGGTGTATCACCAGGATCTGGAGAATTACATCAGGAAGTTAAGATGAACCTTCAGGAAGCAGTATTCGACAAGTAAGCATTTCGTGAAGGACTCAGGACCCAGAAGTTGAAAGTAGCCAAGCTGGGAAAGCAAAACCTCGAGATAACGGAGACTCATCAGGAACTGAAGGACAGTAGGATCAGGGTTCATGTCAAGGATGTTGAGACCCAGTAGTTGGAGCGCAACTCCAGAAATATTAAAGGACGTCATGAGAGACTTCGCGTCAACAGAGATGATTTGGCAAAAGAACTTGAGAAGGACAAGCATGATCGGAAGAAGCCATTGGAGGCATGAACAAGACTTGGAGAGTTTGATGACGTTGAAGACTTATTGACCTTTAGAAGACCAAACCCCTGTTATACCTACGTTAGATGCGACGTTTGTGAGCTGTCATTTGTTTGTTGTTTTCCCGACAGCCACAATAAAAAAATCTGTCTTTTCAAAAATTTGTTTGTATTGTGTGCATCCCTCTCTATCTCTCTTATCTCACCCCAAACCCTTGGACCCAATAGAGGATGAATGAAGATGAGCTTGTATTTTCTGGACCGATGAGTCAATTGGAGACGGACCGATGGATTCAGAACATGGAGGATCACATGAAGAATAACCCTATAGTCGGAAAGGATATGACCCGGCATGCTCTTCAATGTTTTGAAAGAGGTGCTGCTACTTGGTGGAGGATGTACCAAACCATCAATGGATGGCAAGGAGTACCCACTTGGAAAGAATTTAAGTGGACTCTACAAAGATCTCGTCTTGTGTCCCAGAAATTGAAGCCTTATGGAAAGGATGTGAAGAAACCCTGTGCATGCAAGCCTTGTGGAGAAATAGGACACAACCATAAGGAACACAAGAATGAATGCCCTAATTGTGAAGGAAGTCACCCAGCTGAAGAATGCCCAACTAGGCAGATCACTTGTTTCTTGTGCGAAGGGACTACCCACTACCCTGCTCAGTGTCACATCTACCCCATGGTACAAAGGACCGTCCAGCGGAAGAAAGAAGCAATGAAAAGAGCCCTCATGGAAATTTTAGAGGAATCTGTGATGAAGGAAGAGGTGGAGGACACACCCAAAGAAGAACCAATTAAACCCTGCACCAAGTCATGCTATTCATGTGGAGAAGAAGGACACATCTCCCAAAATTGTCTGAATGGGGATTTAGTAGAATTCCCGACAGAGGAAGTAGAGGATGACCCACAGGAAATAGAAGCCCTGATTGGAACGGAAAAATCCAGGAAGAGAAGTAGATTGGATCCCAGGAACAACCCAATTTCTACAAAGAGAGACCTGAGTCATATCACATGTTACAGGTGCAAAAATTCAGGACACTACTTCAGTGATTGCCCAAAAGGGAAGATGAGGACCCCAGGAGGCTATATAATCACAAGGAAACCTCGAGATATGTCAGAAGTAATATGTTCCCATTGTGATGAAGCAGGGCACTTTGCCAGGGAATGCCCCAAGGAGACGGAGACTTATGGCAAATAGTTGAGTGCAACGAGAAATGTAGTAGTAGTGTGGACATTTCTTGTATTAGTGAAGAGTCGGATTGAGGAATGTAATGGAATGAAGGAGATTGTAATAATTTGAGAACCAATAAAGTTAGCATCATTGGTATTGATTTGGAATTTATGAGTTGTTACTCTATGAAGAAAGATTTTGACCATTTTCGAGGATATGAGAAATATGGTCTATGGAAGATTGTGCATTTTAAAGGTGTAGTACCCTGTGAGGAAACTTGACCCTTGGAAAAAGGTAATGATATTCCACGAAGTGGATTTCGAACAAAATAAGTATGAGTTTTATCTTGATATGTTGGATACCCCAAGAATATGAGGGTATGGAGTATTATTGGATGTAAAGGAGGTAGTCTATGAAATTGGAGACAGAGCATGTCTTCGTGTGTTCCCCTGCGAGGAGCTAAACTATTTGGAGTTAAGGGAAAGTTAGCCCCGAGAATTGTAGGACCATACCGAGTTTTGGAACGTATGGGAGAAGCGGCCAACAAATTGGAGTCACCCGAAGGACTGTCAGGAGTTCATGATGTGTTTCATGTTTCCCAGTTGAAGAAGTGCCATGCAGAGATGACCAATATTCCCCTGTAAGGACGCTTGACCCTGGAAAGGATAATGATGTTCCATGAAGTGGAGTATGGATTTCATAAATATAAGTTTTATCTCGGTATGTGGGATATCCCACGAGGATGGAGAGTACTATTGGATATAAAGGAGGTATGATGTTGGAAATATGGATCAATGGAATTCGATGATGAGTCTGAGTAATCATGTCCTAGTGGTGCCAATAGAAGGAAGGAAGACAGTACAATTGGATGGATTTAAGAATACCAGGAAGTTGGATGTTGGATTAAGGATCAGTTGCCCGATGATGAGTTCAAGGTTTACCAGTGATGAGATGGGCCATAACCCACAGGCCCCAGGACCTGCCAAGAAGCAAGCACACTCTTGTTGAAGGGAAAACCCTGGAAGAAGTTACGATTTTATCGACAGACGATTTTATAGGAGTAACGCAAAACCTGAGAGTTGTGAAGGAACGATAGATGTTTGTTTGGCTTGCAGAATCATTGGATTTTTTCGAACTTGCTTCGTCGACAAGAGAAATTCTGCAATGCTTGCGAGGATGACCGAGTGTTAGAATGCGAGATTCGCTAAACCATATACAAGGTAATGATTTGGGTGCGGGATGGATTGATCACCATACCGACTTACTCTTATTATTCTCTTTGCTATACGGGATGGTAAATCTGAGTGACTTACCTATAGTAGAGAGACGACGATCAAACCTTGTTTGAACCTTAGAATGGTATAAGAATGTTTCCCTTGTACACGGCAGTTGTTGCCAACCGTAGGTTATACGGTGAGGTTCAACCCAGACCCATTTTCCTGCAGGAGAAACCATAAATCGTTGACCACCATGAGATATCGATAGTTGTTTAGTTTTGGCGCCAAGCCCGTCAGCTAAGAAGACCGAGTCATGGAAGAACCATACCAAGATGAAAGGACAGAAGAATTGAGGAAAAAGGTTATGCCACTACCGGAAGAGCCCAGAGAAGGAATTTTCCGAGAATCTGAGAAGACTGGCACTGTCAAAGATGGATGGAGTATATGAGTTTTGATGGAACAGTAACAGTGCTTCTAAGGGTGCTAGCACCCCAGACCCCCTGTGATGATCAATGGATTTTAAGAAGACCCCAAACCCTAACCTATTTCTTTCTAGCCTCTCCAAATCTCGAGGACGAGATTCATTTTAAGGGTGGTAGGTTTGTAACATCCCAAAATTCTAAATTTTGCAATGTTATAATTAACAGATAGATTGGATTGATTGTTTGATTGATTGACTGAAAGTGAGTGGAATTCGAAATCTTTTGAAAGTTAAATGAGAGGGAATAAAAGGACTTTCCCAAACTTTCATTTTGCTTTTATGATCTCCATGAATTCAAATTCTTTTCACCACAAAACCCTGGAGAGAAGATGACATGACTTCTTCCATTTATTTAAATGAAAAGGGGTGTTGAAAAATATTTGAATTTCATTTGAAAATATTTTCCAATTCTGAAACTTTATGCAACTCAATGATTTTCACGAGAGAAGATAAAATGACTTCTTCAAAATGAATGAAATATGAGTTGGGAGTTTCAAAGGATTTATTCAAAGTCCCATTGAAATTATTTTTCAATATTGGAGTTATTTGAGTTTTATTCAAATTATTTTTCTCCAAAAATAAAATATACAGAAATTAGGGTAAAATGATTCCCTACATCAGAAAATTGGAGAAAAATAAATGTGAAATCATTTTGGTATTTTTAAAATGATTTTTATTGGATTTTAATAAGACAACAGCATTGTTTGATTTATGTAAATTCATGAGGATTTTATTTGACTTCACAAAAATGTCCATGTTGTTGGAAATCTTTTTCTGAAAATTTTGATATATTATATGCCTATATTATATTTTTATTTATTTTGTTTTATTATTTTGTTTGTCTGGAAAATCTTTATAAAAAAAAACTTCTTCTTCTCCGGACCGGGCCAACTGGGCCGAAGCCCAGCCAGCCGGCCCAATCACCGCGCCGCTTTCCTCCTCGCGTACCCGTGCGGGACTCCCGCCGGAGTCCGCCGCACCTACGGCGCCGGTCACCCCTTCCCCCAAGACAGGAGCCGCCCCGACCCCTATATAAATGCGCCGGCCCCGCCGCCTTCTTCTCCTCCTCCTCCCCAACCGCCGCCCCGCGCCGCTAGCAGACGCCGCCGGAGCCCGCCGCTGCCGCCTCGCCCTCGCCGCCGCCGGAGACCCACCGGAGCTCGCCGCCCTCGCCTTGCCCGCGCGCCGCCGCGCCGGAGCCCGCCGTCGCCACTGCCCCGCCTCGCCGGAGATTCCCCGTCGGCGCCGGACCGCCGAGAACCGGTATAAACCGCCGCCCGGTTTTCTCGGTTTTTTTTCTTTTCTTTTGTTCGGTTTTTCTATAAAAAAAACCCTAGCCTAGATCTGTTTTTTTAGGTTTTACTAAACAGTGAACGTTCTCTGTTTGGAACTAGTTAGCGAGCGTTCGCTATTTAGACTTTTCCTTTTATTTTAGTTTTCTGCCAGGGACCCGTTTGTGATGATTTTATTTACAGATTAGTCCCTGATTTTCAAACGGTCACAAATTTTTACTCGTTTGTCCAAATCCAACGAAACCAACGCCCACGTCTTCGTTATGATCCCCTCTATCCGGTAATCCAACTGAAACATGTTTTTGAAAGTTTTAAAATTTGATTTAGAACAAATTTGAATTTGAATCTTCTTTTGATCATAACTTGAGTTTTATAACTCCGTTCGAGTTGATTCTTATTGCAAAGTGAAGCTCTTGACCTAAACTTTCTGATAAGGCCAAATTTATATAGTTTTGGTACTGTTAGAAATTGTTTTATGTTGCAAGAGTTATTTGCTTGGTTTTGATGTTTACCGAAATCGTCTTCTTCGTTCTTCTCGATCTTTTGAGTGATTGCTTATGTGTGGTTACTATTGCTTGCTCTCGATAGATTGATCGGAGTGAGACGAATAGATCTATCAAGAGTTTTGAGTGCGAATCATCTTCATCATCATTGCAGGCAAGTTCACACTTTGATCATACCCCGTTCATACCCTGTTTTTATTGCATTAGATCTATTTCCTCAAACATTGCATGGTTAGGATCAAATAAATTTGTGGGTTTTGGGAATTAGTTGAGGTAGTACCTATTACCTGTTCTTTTATCAAACCCTTGGGAGTTACTTCTACGCTGCTTTTATTATTGCCATGCTATGCTCGTAGACGTGGATTTGGGTTTGAGTGATATTCATGACAGATGTGAGATGTTTATTAATGGTTCAACTTAAGGTGGCAACTAGAACTCACATCTGGGTGGATTGAGGCACCTGGAGAACCCAGTGTTGCCTGTATGTATAAGGTCCGCCACCCAGGCTCAAAGGGATCATAAGATTATTCATGCTAGAAACTTCCGTGTGCAGCCACAAGCTATTATGGGCTCTAGCATAGTTGAGTAAGTTACAGGATCTCTTGAAGAGGTGGGCTAGCAGATGTAGGGGAAAGTAGGTGTACCGGTCCATCCAGAGTAAAGAGTGATTGTTTCTGAAAGACTGTGTCTCGGTCATCCGTTTCTCAAACATCATGTAGTGCGAGAATCAAGCGGAGGCGATCGAGTCTTGTGGGGAAAAGTGCGCAAACCTCTGCAGAGTGTATAAACTAATCATGGTTAGCCGTGTCCCCAGTTATGGACATCTTGAGTATCTAGTTCTTGGATTATCCCGTTGATCTCATCATGTTACTTTTAATTAATTTTGCTGGGTTAATGATGACACTTAATTGGGATTGAGTTGGAGGTACCTTCTCAATGTTTCACAACCACCATGATAGTTAAATAAAATTTATTCCTTTGAAGTAGGGAAAAATTGGCTTTTCGCAAAAACATTATAACCATAGAGCTTTTCCACCAGCCATATATGCATGTAGTGATAGCCTTTGTTCATCATTTCTCTATGGTGTGAATTTTCCAGCATATTCCATGTGCTGACCCGTTTTTGGGCTGCAACGTTTCATGTTGCAGGATATCTTACGACGAGTAAGTGATTCGTTAGGGTTACGATTTCTACACTCAACTTTGCCGTTGGTGTTGATGGGAATCCACAACCTTGTTACTTCCGCTATTTGGATTGAGGTAATGGTATTTACGTTACGTTATACATGTGATTTACCTCTGTTATAAATCCTCGAGTACTGTGTGTGTCAGCATACCGATCCAGGGATGACACTTAAGCACAGAGACTTGATCCATTCGGGTCGGGTCTCTACAAGTGATGAACTTTGGTTGCAGGTCTACCATGAGCCACCTCCCCCCTCAAACTAACATCATGTGAAACATGCGCATCGACACCCTCAAGAAGTTCAAGGCCATGTGTGCCCATGACGAGCCCTCGGCCCGAAGCTCCAACGACATGCTCAACTACCACGTAGGTCCCACCCTCTCGGGTGGCAACAATAAATTTTGTCGCTGCTGCCAAACTGGCAGAGGTGATAATAGTGGTGTCAGTTATCTGGCTAGGTCGATAGACGCTTTTTCCTAGATGTATGAGCACATGGAGTGCCAAATCTAAGCACTCACTCGAGATGGAATGCGAGAAAATTGAGTTCTTGAAGCTCAGGGTGAACTCCATCGAGAACTTAATCGATGCACAAGTCAAGCTCGCAAGAGTGAAACACAAGAACAAAAATAAAGGGTCTACAACCAATGGTAGCAGCGGAATGGAGTTGGAATCCTTTTTCATTGTGATGCCTTTTCATTCCATTCATGCATGCCTCTGATGTTGAGGAAAGGCTCTAGGTACAGTTGATTTATCCATTTTTGTTTAGATGCACATTGTAGTAGGTTATTGTTCATTAAATTTAATTTTGGCTACTACAAAGGTTGTGATATCATTGTTGATGTGATAACCTTAAATGTTATGTGGAATTTACTATTTTTTCGTTAATGTTTAGGAAGTTGTATGCTTGAAGTATGTAGAGGTGTAATTTTAAAATTCAACCTCATATGTGATGACATTATAATTTGCTCTTATGGTTGTCCTTAATAGTGAGATCGTGGTTGTCCTTAGTAGTGATATTGTGGTTGTCCTTAATATTGAGAAGTTCCCCTCTTTATGTCTTATTATGAATCTGTTACTTTTCTTATGTTGTTGTAGAATAAGGGAATTTTCAGTTCTTTGGTAATTTTTGATGTCATGTTGATGCATTGACGTGTGTGTGTGTGTGTGTTTGTGTGTGTGTGTGTGTGCGTGTTATTACTAATATGGGTTTACACAAGCTGAGGTCAGTTCATCTTGCTTTTGTTCAACATTTTTTTATGTGTAGCAACATTTAATCGTAAGCACATTTTGAACTTAATTTTTTACAAGTGTGTTTCACATTATTTTTGAGATAGTGACACATTAAATAGCTAGTAAATATATATCAATTTTTTGCTAATAGTAATCATTTCGCCCCCATTATTGTATATTTTAGACTATATTATGTTTAATTTACTGGAATTCATATGTTGAAATAATTATTCTTCAATTTCTTTCCTTTGCCTCAAGAACTCTTTCGTGTTAAGGATCTTGGTAAAAATCAATGAAAAGCTCCACAAACATAGTAAATTCTAATGAATCCTACAACTACAACACAAAACGTGCACTAAAACATGATGAATTTTTGGACTCGTAAACTACATAGGTTTAGCATGAATATACTACTTCAGAAAAAGGGAGATGGTGGTAGCGGTGAAGGAGATGGAGTTGATGGTGGTGCCCTTGAAGGCATTGCGACATCCCTGGCAGAGAGGCAAATAATGGTTTTAAATTAGGATGTACTCACATATGACATATTGCCCAAAAATGATTGCCTCCATAAATGATCAAGTTTGCTGACTAAATATATTGGTGCTATACTCAATACTTATAGTTTTTCGTCGACAAAATTAGCAATGGGTGTATGTTTAGATCATTCTTAATGCAAAAAAATGGATAAGGGGTGAACTCGACATTTACGGTTCAACATTTCTCTTCTATGTAAGGGGAGTTCGTCTCCTCATATATCCCACTAACCAAAGGTTAGAAAATAACACCAGTAAATACCTACCTTATGGTTGATCTTCTTGTAGCTTCTCATTTGTAGTAGTAAGTCCTCCAGTTGTCCATGTGAGTATGCCTAGGAACACTGCAAGATCATGTATATAACCCATTCTTTATCTAAAGTGGGAAGCACTTATTGGAAAGAAGGGGAGCATGTGCTTGTTTTTAAATTGTATCCCATCTTTGCAGGGAACAACATGGTGGGATACTTCTAATTTTGGAAAACATAAATAAATAATATGACTCGATCCACACAACCAAATCTTGGTTCACTACCTATTTGCGTCACGCGTCATGCTGACCTTCCAGGCGCTTAACCTTCTGCCAAGCAGACCAACTACGTCCACCTATCACATTGTTTCCATATCAAGAATTATAGATACGAATATCACTGACCCCTCACCACTGACTAGTGCTTGCCAAGGTGTCATTGATGAGGTTCAGTACTGCATAAGTTGAGTATAAGGTTAGCTATTTGTTCATTATGTAAAGTTTGGTTCAATATGATTTCAACTAGTTAACCAAATTCTCTAGATGTAGATCTGTTTTAGTTGTACCGCACACAATTAGTGGGAAGTCAGCAATATATTTTTGTTTCCACTTCATTTATTGTGTTTGGTTCCATTAGGTTTGGTGTGGGTTAATATCAACCAAACTGCTATGACGTGACTATTGTGTTACTGGTGTTATGAATCTAGTGCTTTAATATGTTTGTTTTCTCATGATTAATGAGGCACAATAATGTGTCCTTGTCTTATTTTTTGCAGGTAATGTACCCTTATCTTAATAGTGTTTAATCCATTGCATTAAGAAAATAGTGTTTCTTACATTCTATCTAGACGATGATGAGTTAAACATATTTTTTTTGGGCTCTTGGAATGGGAACCGGTATTGTTAGTGGAACCATGATTTACGAGGAAGATGGGCCAAATTTTGATGGGAGTGCATGAGAGCTCAGAGAGATAGTGGTGCATTTGGGCACGGGACGATGAGGGGGTGGTTGCCGAGACCGAGCCCAACCCACCCTACTGTGAGGACTATTGGGGAAAGGACAAAACGGTGATGCTCATCGGCGCTTGGGGCAGCTGCTACGCTGTGCTCAATTGTAATATCCAGCAACACAAGCTGTGCCAAAAGGTCTCCAATGTGTTGACTTTTGGTCGCAGGTCTACCGTGAGCCACCGCCCCCCTCACACTAACATCATGTGGAACATGCACATCGACACCTTCAAGAAGTGCAAGGCCAAGCGTGCCCATGACGGGCCCTCGGCATGAAGCTCCAACAACAAGCTCTACTGCCACGTAATTCCCACCCTCTCCGCGTGAAAGAAGTTGCGCACCTCATCATTAATCGTTGGCCCATCACTTCACCATGTATCTCCACCCTTATGCCACCTAGAAGAACTTGTTACCCTCATTTTTGTCTTCCCCGCCTCTTGCTATGGCCCTGTCACTGCCCAACTATGGTCATGGGACATTGCTCTCGACTGTCACATTTATCCAGCAGTCCGCCGCTTCCTTTGCTACAACTTCCTATTCGGACAACTCCAGTGATCCTGGTGACAACAGCAATAGCTATAGTCGCACTAATTACCACGTCACTCCATTCAATCACTCTCGGGAGGCAACAATAGATATTGTCGCTGCGGCCAAACTGGCAGAGGTGATAATGGTCGTGTCAGTGATCTGGCTAGGTATATCTACGCTTTTTCCTAGATGTATGAGCACATGGAGTGCCAAATGTAAGCACTCAGTCGAGATGGAATGCGAGAAAATTGAGTTCTTGAAGTAGCTCAGGGTGAAGCCCCTGGAGAACTTCATCGATGCACAAGTCAAGCTCGCAAGAGTGAAACACAAAAAATAAAATAAAGGGTATACGACCAATGGTACCAGCAGAATGGATTTGGATTCCTTTTTCACTATGATGCCTTTTCATTCCAACCATGCACGCCTCTGATGTTGAGGAAAGGCTCTAGATAAAGTTGATTTCTCCATTTTAGTTTAGATGAACAGTGTTGTAGGTTATTGTTCATTAAATATAATTTTGGCTACTACAAAGGTGGTGATATCATTGTTGATGTGATAACCTTAACTGTTATGTGGCATTGAGTATGATTTCGTTAATGTTTAGAAATTTGTATGCTTGAAGTATGTAGAGGTGTAGTTTTAAATTTCAACCTCATATATGATGAAATTATGATGTCTCTTGTGGTTGCCCTTAATAGTGAAATCGTTGTTGTCCTTAATAGTGATATTGCGGTGGTCCTTAATAGTGAAAAGGTCCCCACTTTATGTCTTATCATCAATCTGTTACTTTTCTTATGTTGTTGTAGAATAAGGGAACTTTCAGTTCTTTGGTAAGTGTTGATGTCTTGTTGATGCATTGACGTATGTGTGTAATTACCAATATGGGTTTACACAACTTGAGATGAGTTCATCTTGGTTGTGCTCAACAAAAATTTATGTGTAGCAACATTTAATCAAGCTAAGCATATCATGAACTTAATTTGAAGAAGTGTGCTTCACATTATTTTTCAGATACTGACACATTAGACAGTTAGTAAATATAACTCTATTTTTTGCCAATAGTTATCATGTCGCCCCCCTAATTGTATATTTTAGACTATATTATGCTTAATTTATTAGAACTAAGATGTTGCAAGAATAATTCTGGCATTTCTATCCTGTGCCTCAAGAACTCCTTCGTGATAAGGATCTTGGTAAAAATCAATGAAAAGCTCCACAAACATAGTAAAATTACAATGAATCCTACAACCATGACACAAAAGTGGCATTAAAAGATGATGAATTTTTGGACTCCTAAACTACATAGGTTTAGGATGAATATACCACTTCAGAAAAAAGTGAGATGGTGGTAGTGGTGAAGCCAATGGAGTTGATGGTCGTGCCCTTGAAGGCATTGCGACATCACTGGCAGAGAGGGGAATAATGGTTTTAAATTAGGATGTACTCACATATGACATATTTGTCCAAAAATAATTGCCTCCATAAATGATCAAGTTTGCCGACTAAATATATTGGTGCTATATTCGGTACTTATGGTTTTTAGCTAACACGATTAACAATGGATGTATGTTTAGATCATTATTAATGCAAACAAATGGATAAGGGGTGAACTCGCCATTTATGGTTCAACACTTTTCTTCTATGCAAGCGGAGTTCCTCTCCTCATATACCCCACTAAGCCAAGGTTAGCATATAACGGCAACAAATATCTACCTTATGGTTCATCTTCTTGTAGCTTCTCATTTGAAGTAGTAAGTCCTCCAGATCTCCATGTCAGTATGCCTAGGAACACTGCAAGATCACGGATATGACCCATTCTTTATCTAAAATGGGAAGCACTTATTGAAAAGAAGGGAGAGCATGTGCGTGTCCCATCTTTGCAAGGAACAACATGGTGTGATACATCTAATTTTGGAAACATAAGTAAATAATATGAGTCGATCCACACAACCAAGTCATAGTTCACTACGTCTTCGCATCACGCGTCATGCCGAGCATCCATGGGCTTAACCTTTTGCCAAGCGGACCAACTACATCCACCTATCACATTGTGTCCTGATTAAGAATTATAGATAAGAATAGCACTCACCCCTCGTAACTGAGTAGTGCTTGCCAAGGTATCATTGATGAGGTTCAGTATAGCATAAGTTGAGTATAAGGTTAGCTATTTGCTCATTTCGTAAAGTTTGGTTCAATTTGATTACAACTAGTTAACAAAATTCTCCATATGTAGATCTGTTTTGGTTGTAGTGCACACAATCAGTGGGAAGTCAGCAATATATATTTGTTTCCACTTCATTTATTGTGTTTGGTTTCGTTAGGTTTGGTGTGGGTTAATATCTACAAAACCACTATGACGTGAATTTTGTGTTAATTAGAAGTGTTATGTATCTTGTGCATTAATGTGTTTGTTTTCTCATGATTAATGAGACACAACAGTATATCATTACCTTTTTTGTGTGGAATGTATCCATATCTTAATAGTTTTTCCTCCATTACATTAAAAAGATAGTGTTTCCTACATTCTATCTACATGGAGATGAGTTCAACATATTTTTGGTTGGGCTCTTGGAATGGAAACTAGTAATTTTATTGGAACCATGATTTACAAGGAAGCTTGGCCTGATTTTGAGGGGAGGGCATGGGAGCTAAGAGAGAAAATGGTGAATATGGGTGCGGCAGGAGGAAGGGGTGGTTGCTGCAACCTAGCCCAAACGCTCTACTGCGAAGACTATTGGGGCTAGGGCAAGACAACGATGCTCATCGGTGGTTTGGGTAGGAGCTACACTGTGCTCAGTTGTGATAACTTGCAATAAAAGAAGTGGTAAGAGGTCGCCAATGCCATCAACTTGGGTCGCAGGTCTACCGTGTGCCACCACCCCCTCACACTAACATCATTTGAAACATGCACATCGACACCCTCAAGAAGAAGTTCAAGGCCGGGCATGAAGCTCCAATGACAAGCTGAACTGCCTCATAAGTCCCACCCTCTCCACCTCAAAGAAGCCGCGCGCCTCATCATTATTCGTTGTCTCATCACTTCACCCTGTAGCTCCACCATTTCGCCGTCTGGAAGAAATTGTTACCCTCATATTTTCCTTCCCTATCTCTTCCCATGGCCTTGCCAATGCCCAACTATGGCCATGGGACACTACTCTCAATCGCTGCATTTGTCTAGTAGTCCACCACTACCTTTACTGCACTTTCCTATTCGGACGACTCCAGTGCTCCTGGTAACAACCACAATAGCTATACTCGCACCAGTTGCGACATCACTTTATTTAATCACTCTCGGGTGGCCACAATAAATGTCGTCATTGCGGCCAAACTGGCATAGGTGATAATGGTGGTGTCAGTGATCTGGCTAGGTCGATCGACGCTTTTTATTAGATGTATGAGCACATGGAGTACCAAATGTGAGGATGCAATCGAGATGGAATGCGGGAAAATTGTATTCTTGAAGTAGCTCGGGGTGAAGACCATGGAGAATTTCATTGATGCACAAGTCAAGCTGGCAAGAGTGAAACACTAGAATAAAAATAAAGGGCCTACAACCGATGGTACCAACGGAATGGAGTTGGATTCCTGTGTCACTATGATGCATTTTTATTCCAACCATGCATGCCTCTGATATTTAGGAAAGGCTCTAGGTAAAGTTGATTTGTCCATTTTAGTTAAGATGAACATTGTTGTAGGTTATTGTTCATTAAACTTTATTTAGGCAACTACAAAGGTCGTGGTATCATTGTTGATGTGATAACCCTAACTGTTATGTGGCATTTAGTATGTTTTCATTAATGTTTAGGAATTTGTATGCTTGAAGTATGTAGGGGTGTAATTTGAAATTTCAACCTCATATATGATGACATTATAATTTGCTTTTATGGTTTTCCTTAAAAGTGAGACCGTGGTTGTCCTTAATAGTGATATTGTGGTTGTACTTAACAGTGAGAAGGTCCCCACTTTATGTCTTATTAAGAATCTTTTACTTCTCTTATGTTGTTGTAGAATAAGGGAACTCTCAGTTCTTTGGTAAGTGTTGAGGTCATGTTGATGCATTGATGTGTGTTTTTTTACTAATATGGGTTTACACAAGCTGAGGTGAGTTCATCTTGGTTGTGCTCAACAACAATTTATGTGCAGCAACATTTAATCAAGCTAAGCATATTGTGAACTCAATTTGTAGAAGTGTGTTTCACATTATTTTTTAGATACTGACACATTAGATAGCTAGTTAATATAAATCTATTTTGCCAATAGTCATCATGTCGCCCCCCCCCTAATTGTACATTTTAGACTATATTATGTTAAATTAATTAGAATTCTGATGTTGAAAGAATTATTCCGGCATTTCTTTCCATTGCCTCAACAAATCCTTCATGTTTAGGATCTTGTTAAAAATCAACGAAAAGCTCTGTAAACATAGAAAAATTCCAATGAATCCTACAACTACGACACAAAACAAGAACTAAAATATATTGAAATTTTGGACTCCTAAACTACATCGGTTTAGGATGAATATACCACTTCAAAAAAAGGAAGATGGTGGTAGCGGTGAAGGCGATGGAGTTGATGGTGGTGCCCTTGAAGGCATTGTGACATCTGTGATAAAGATATGAATAGTGGTTTTAAATTAGGAAGTACTCACATATGACATATTTGTCCAAAAATAATTGTCTCCACAAATGATCAAGTTTGTTGACTAAATATATTGGTACTATATTCAATACTTATGGTTTTTAGTCGACAAATTAACAATGGATGTATGTTTAGATCATACTTAATGCAAACAAATGGTAAGGGGTGAACTCGACATTTATGTTTCAACACTTTTTCTTCTATGTAAGGGGAGTTCCTCTCCTCATGTATCCCACTAACCCAAGGTTAGCAAATAATACCAGCAAATATCTACCTTATGGTTGATCTTCTTGTAGCTTCTCATTTGTACTAGTAAGTCCTCCACCTGTCCATGTGAGTGTGCCTAGGAACACTGCAAGATCATGGATATGACCCATTCTTTATCTAAAATGGGAAGCACTTATTGAAAGGAAGGGGGGGCATCTGCTTGTCACAAAATTGTATCTCATCTTTGCAAGGAACAACATGGTGTGATACTTCTTACTTGGGAACACATAAATAAATAATATGACTCAATCCACACAACCAAATCATATAGTACACTACCTCTTCGCGTCACACGTCATGACGACCTTCCAGGCGCTTAACCTTCAGCCAAGCGGACCAACTACATCCACCTATCACATTGTGTCCATATCAGCAACTATAGATACGAATTGCACTGGCCCCTCATAACTGACTGGTGCTTGCCAAGATATCATTAATGAGGTTCAACACTACATAAGTTCAGTTTAAGGTTAGCTTTTCCCATTTCATAAAGTTTGCTTCCATTTGATTTTAACTAGTTAACCAAATTCTCCATATGTAGATATGTTTTAGATGTACCGCACAAAATCAGTCGAAAGTCAGCAATATATTTTTGTTTCGACTTCATTTATTGTGTTTGGTTCCTTTAGGTTTGGTGCGGGTTAATATCTACCAAACCACTATGATGTGACTATTGTGTTACTAGTGTTATGTGTATTTTTCTTTAATATGTTTGTTTGCTCATGATTGATGAGGCAAAACAATGTGTCCTTATCTTATTTGTGTGGGGAATGCATCCTTATTATCTTAATAGTTCTTCCTCCAGTGCATTTAAAAAATAGTGTTTCTTACATTCTATCTACACAATGATGAGTTAAACAGATTTTTGGCTCGGCTCTTGGAATGGGAACTGGTATTGTTAGTGGAACCATGATTTACAAGGAGGATTGGCCTAATTTTGAGGGGAGGGCACGAGAGCTGAGAGAGATAGCGGTGAACAAGGGCGCGGGCGGACGAGGGGGTGGTTGCCGGGACTCAGCCCAACCCGCCCTACTGTGAGGACTATCGTGGCAAGGGCAAAACGGTGATGCTCATCGGTGTTTGGGGCAGCGGCTAGACCGTGTTCAATTGTTATATACAGCAACACAAGTAGTGGCAAGAGGTCACTAACGTGATGAACTTGGGTCATAGGTCTACGGTAAGCTACCGCCCCCCTCACACTAAGATCATGTGAAACATGCGCATCCACACCCTCAAGAAGAAGTTCAAGGCCAAGCATGCCCATGGCGGGCCCTCTGCATGAAGCTCCAACGACAAGCTCAATTGCCTCGTAAGTCCCACCTCCGCGTCAAAGAAGTTGTGCACCTCATCATTAGTCGTTGGCCCATCACTTGGCCATGAACCTCTACCGTCAGCCACCGCCACCCACACACTAAAATCATGTGAAACATACGCATCGACACCCTCAAGAAGAAATTCAAGGCCAAGCGTGCCCATGATGGGCCCTCTGCATGAAGCTCCAAAGACAAGCTCAATTGCATCGTAAGTCCCACCCTCTCCGCGTCAAAGAAGTTGCCACCCCATCATTAGTCGTCGGCCCATCACTTGGCCATGTACCTCCACCCTTATGCCACCTGGAAGAACTTGTTAACCTCATCTTTGCCTTCCTCGCCTCTTCCCATGGCCCTGCCACTACCCAACTATTGTCATGGGACACTGCTCTCGACTGTTACGTATGTCCAGCAGTCGACTATTGCCTTTGCTGTAGTTTCCTATTCGGAGAACTCTGGTGATCTCGGTGAAAACAACAATAGCTATTGGGGCAAGGGCAAAACAGTGATGCTTGTCTGCGCTTGGGGCAGCTGCTATGTTGTGGTCAATTGTGATAACCAGCAACACAAGAAGTGGCTATAGGTCACCAACGTTATGAACTTGGGTCGCAGGTCCACCGTGAGCCACCGCCTCCCTGACACTAACATCATGTAAAACATGCGCATCGGCACCCTCAAGAAGAAGTTCAAGGCCAAGCATTCCCATGACGGGCCCTCTGCATGAAGCTCCAACGACAAGCTCAACCGCCTCGTAAGTCCCACCCTCTTCGCATCAAAGAAGTTGCGCACCTCATCATTAGTCCTCGGCCTATCACTTCACCATGTGTGTCAGGGATATACCCCGCGGCGTAAACCGGCCGGAAGTATAACCTGGCCGGACTTAGCAGTTTGCTTGAGACCCGGCTGAGACTTGACGGTTCATTGGCGACCTGTTTGGAACTGGCGGTTTACGATTCATTGGTAATCCGGCAGGCTGGTCAGAGGAGCGACAAGACCCGGTGGCTTACCGGGCGGTTCATGAAGGCCGGTTCATACTATGGTGGTCCGGTTTACAAGGAAAGGCATAAGGAATATTTACCTTACAAGGAGTTAAGACCTGGACTTATATCCGGTTTCTATTAGAGATAGACTAGTCCTAATCCTAATAGGACTCCACATGTAACCCGCCCCTTCAACATATATAAGGAGGGGCAGGGCTCCCCAAAGAGGGACAGGCAACAATCAGTAATCTCTAGGGCTAGACACAATTAGAGGAGAGCCGGTTTATGGCGACTCCCTCATGAGCATAATGAGATCTAGCCTCAAACAGCATGTAGGGTTATTACCGGATGATGTTTCCCGGGGCCCGAAGCTGTCTAAATCCTCGTCTTGTGTTGCGTCTCTCGATTCCGCTCAACCCCTCTCAAGCTACTACATAGATGCGCTGGCCTCACGACTAAGTCCTCACCCTAGGACATCTGTCGTGACAAAACCACGACAGTTGGCGCCCACCGCGGGGCCTGCGCACGGTGGTGTTAAGTTCTTGGAGGGATCTTTCCAAGGGATCGAGGAGTTCACATTTTCGGATGAAGAGCTGGTTTGAAAAGATTTGCATCAGTGTCAAGTTCATCAATCCAGATTTGAAGATTTGGAAGATTTAAGGTTCAAAAAGAATTAGGGTTGCGAACTGTTTTCGCCGCCGTTTATTTGAAAGGTCGCCGAGACTGATGGAATTTTGATCATCCGCATCAACGTCCAATCGGTTCAAGTACTGGTTCAGATTTATTTATTTTTTCGTCGGCTCAAGTTCTTTTCGCCAAAGTCAAGCACGACCCGGAGGAATCAATGCTGCCTGTCACGACTTCGCCTCGTTTTCCTCCTACTGCAGTTGCACCGCTGCCACGGCCCTCCTTCGGCCTCCGCTGCTGCTGTCTGTCCGTCACCTGCGAGTCAATTGGTTTTATTTTCCTAATCAGCGACGTGATGCATAGGTTGATCAGAATATGAGTTGGACTTGGTTTGTACATATGCCAGCCAATTGATTGGTCAGTCAAACAATACTAGTACTCTGGGTCAAAGTCAAATCCATCAGAAAGATGCCTCCCTAGAGTAGTAGTACATGCGAATTACCGTGTAAAAACAGATCATGGCCTTGCCGTTATATGGAGCCAACGTCTGGGTTATTTTGCGGTCTGGCGCCGAACCATCTTCACCGGCCACCACGATTAATCCGCTTCTGCCGCGGTTGAGCCGGACCGCTGTTTTTCAAACAGAAAGTAACAAGCTGTTGCTCCACAAAATATAAGAAATGGACACGTACAGAGCATATGCATATGAAGAAACATCACATCATTAGCAAGGCAAAGAAAAGATCCAGTGGATAAGGTCGATGAAAATATGCATGCAAGAGCAACCTTGCCTCCGTCTCTGCTACAGCGCTGTTCCAGAGCTACCACGGCGTTGTTTTAAGTTGCCGGCTTCACACGGCTCGAGCTGCTGTTTCCAGCCCGTCGCCGCAGTACGCGAGCCGTCTCACCTCTGCTTCAAGTCGCCACTGCTGGAGTTGCCGGTCCTCGTCCGCGACCACGCCATGAGCCGCTGTTTTCGCAGAGTTGCCGGTCCTCCCGCGGCCACAGCCCTGATCAGCTGTCTCCGCCGCCGGGTTGAGCCGGTCCTATCGCCACAACTCATCGCCATTCTCAAACTGCCGTTTACTTGGATTCGCACTGAGCCGCCGGTCCGTCGGCAAGCTCCTGCCTGCTGCCTTGCCACCCTAGCTGGCCACCGGCTCGCCCTGCACACTGCTTGAAGCAAAAAAAGAGAAACTCTGCTCGAAGGATCGTGTGTGCACTGTGTTGGACTTGTTTAAGAAAAAAAAAGAGGAGAAGGTCACGTGGAGACCACAGGCACTAGAAGACAAGGGAACCAATCAATTCTTCTGTCAAAAACAAAAGCAACACTATGCATTATCCAGCGCCAGCATCCGTGTTCATCTGGCAAAAAATACCAGGTGTTATTTTTCCTATGTATTTTGTCAGTACATGTTAATTCATCCGACAATAATTACTCTGGCTTGTAATATTTTTACGCAGGATGACTATTAAAAGAAAAAGGGGTGGTGTTATACCACGGATGCATGTTCGGCTATGCCGCGAGGCTTCACGGGCAAGCGTGTCGTGGTCCAGTTTACATCAATGCGCCGGTCGATTCGCCCATCCACGCCGCCTTAAAACGCCACGGACGAATCGCCCGTCCGCCCTCGCGGCCGGTTCACGCGTCCACGCCGGCTTACAACGCGGAGAAAAATTTGCTCGCCCGCACCAGCTTACAACGCTGCGGCCGACTCATCCGTTTGCTCCTGCGGGTGACTCATCCGTGGTTGATTTTAGCTTCACCGCGGCGGATAATTTCCGGCCTAATATATCAGGTGACATCTATCTAAGTCTATTTTTGACACATTGTTTTTTGTCAAAAGAACAATTACTTTGGACCGTATATTTTGATATGCAGGACAATTATTCATTATAAAACGTGGTTACAGAGCACGCGCTGGCAACGTCCTGCCCGGTGTTCGTCCGTGTCACATTACACGGTGAATGAACGTGAGCAAGTTGCCGTCCCTGCGGCCCGGTTTACATCAGCTTGCCGGGACCACGCCTGCGATTAACTCGCCCGTCTGTGCCGGTTTACAACACCGGTGCCGATTTTCCCCGTCTGCGTTGGCTTACAATACTGCGGCTGATTCATCTAACTGCCTCTGAAGCCGCGGTCGTCTTTGTCGTCCGTCTCTCGCGGCCTGGCCTACATCAACACACTGGGCCGCACCTGTCTGTGTGAGCTGTTTATTGAGTATGAGCAAGTCACAGCTTGGGTAGCCCGGTTTTCTTTCAACAAAATGGAGGCAAATTATCATATACTATCAACCGTCGTCTGCACTAGGTGGTTCAATGGGCAGGTGCACAAGTTGCCGCAACTACAGTTTGGTTAACTTCGAATCACCAGTTGGAAGGAACCATTGGCCGAGTTGCTGACACGGCTCATATGGGATCATTTACAAACCGCCGCAGTCACCTCAACCTTTTGTGGATTCACATCGTGCTATCAACACCAATGATATATAAGTTATGCCGGTTTATACACAGTCAAAATATGGAGAATCTCAAGCCAACTCCTCGAGTCACCTTTGAGACTCGGGGGCTACGATGACATGATTCAGCAAATCTTGCCAGTTTCAGCAAATTTAAGAACCCCGGGACGAAGGAGGGACAGATAACCCGGTCCCGGTGGCAACTATTATATTGATGAAAATTTAAAGGTCGTCAGAAAATTTCTGGCTTAGAAAGTATATGACAGTTACAAAATCCCAGCTCAATGAAGAAGTTCCGGGTCATCAGAAAGGATTCCGGTTTAAAATCCGGTTCAAGGGAAGTCAGTTTCGCTGAAGCTCTCAAATATCCGGTTTACAATCCGGTTCAAGGGAAATCTGTCTCCCACAAAGCTCTGAAGCGCTCAAATCCGGTTTAAAAATGTCCGGTTCAAAACGGAATTAACTTCTCGCAAGTTCGAGTTGAAAGGCCGTCAGAAAATTTCCGGCTGAAAATGAAGATTTCGGTTTGCAATTCGGTTTAAGGGAAATCTGTTCTCCCACAAAGCTTGAAGCTCTCAATATCCGGTTCAAAATCCTCGTTCAGGAAGAATTTATCTCTTGCAAAAAGTTAAAGGTTGCCGAAGAGGACCTGCTGCCATGATGCGTGGTTCAAACATGGGTATCCTGCCTTATTGGCTTATCATATTATTGATCACTTGGGGGCTTGGTCGTATCTGAACCATAGCTACACCTGTTGATCGGCGCAATGCCACAACATCACTTGGGGGCTTGGTCGTATCTGAACCATAGCTACACCTCTTGATCGGCGTAATGCCACAGCATCACTTGGGGGCTTGGTCGTATCCGAACCATAGCTACACCTCTTGATCGGCGTAATGCCACAGCATCACTTGGGGGCTTGGTCGAACCTGAACCATAGCAACGCCTCTTGATCGGCGTAATGCCACAGCATCACTTGGGGGCTTGGTCAAACCCGAACCATAGCAACACCTCTTGATCGGCGTAATGCCACAGCATCACTTGGGGGCTTGGTCGAACCCGAACCATAGCAACACCTCTTGATCAAATTTGGGGCCTGGCAGCCCGTGAAAAGCCTCGACTACAACGGACCTTTATTTGCCTTTTGCTGAGTTTTCTTTGTTTTCATAAGATTTGTGACATTTTTAAACCGGTGTTTATCAACCCGGTTAGGCCGTCAACTACAAGTTGACAGTATACAATCAAATTATAATCCGGAGACTATCAGCCCGGTCTGGTTTTGCCTCAAAGTCACCAGTATTATATATGGTTAATCCAGTGTTTATCACAACCCGGCAGGGTTTTATCATAAACCGGCACGATATGGAAGGAGTTATCAGTACTCAAGATTGGGATTATCAACCTTACTACAAAAAGTTGGTAAAACCAACAATGTGATTCAATGTCACAGGTATGGTATATTTCATATTTGATTATTTGTAAGTGCAGCCTTGGTTATAAACCCGGGTTATATGTTGGGCATTATGACCCGTCCGACGGTAAACCACCGGGACACTTTAAACTTGTTGTATGCAGAAACAGGTTGAATAAAGCATAATGATAAATTATCCGGTGTTTATTAAACCGGCCTGGCTTTGGACTATAAGTCGCCAGTATATATTTGGATTGCGCCATTGGAATCATGCGCTTATAAATCATTGGGTTATATTATTCAAATAGCCAAACTTGGCTGAATTTTCATTATGATATTGAATGAATAAGGTTTTCATACCGGATTATATTATCTTGAATAGCCAACATGGCTAGATTTTTATGGTTATTAATAACCGGTATTATTGAGGTTTTCAAAGTCGCTTTAGCACAATGGCTATTATTTTATCAAAGGATATGATTTATTCTACAATGGAAGGAATAGTCCCGAGTCGCTGCAGGCTTACAACCCGGCACTTGGGGGATACATTATTCAAATTGAGATTACATGCAAGTCTCATGTCGCTGCAAGCATGCACCATGACACTTCGGGACTAATGCAAAGTCATTTTTACTAGTCTTATTGAAGACCTGACTCATCACATTGTAAGGAGCCAGCCCTTGGGGGCAACACATCACTGCTCAAGTCTACATGATTATATTTACAAAGTTCCTACTCATTATTGCATAATGACCCGGCCCTTGGGGGCTACACTGATTCAAGTTTTTATATGCAATTACAAGTCCCAGGTTGCTGCAAGCATGACAACCCGGCACTTGGGGGCTACATATATGGAGTATTTAGTTTATATGATTGAGATGAACAATCCGGATTTCTTCAAGGTTGAAACACTTATTGGAGCAAGTCTTAAGTTATCACTATGTTCTCCTCTTAAGACTTGGGGGCTACGGGTATTATGCATATAAAGGAGGAACGTCTTCAGTTTATCAGTTTTGAGCAAATTAGGAAGATCAATTACATGACCCAGTGTCGACAACAATTATGACCCGGTGCCATCAATATTTATAAACCGGCAATTTTGGTAATATTAAACCGGCAAGTTTTACATCTTCAAACCGGCTGAATATCAGATAAGTATTTCAAGACCCATATTTCTCAAAACCGGCGCTTTGGAAGCCGACTCAAGTGGATTATTCTTCACAATATTTCTCTGTGAGAAACCAATGTCAGCAAATTGAGTATGAAGCTAGCTTGTTAACCCGGATTTTCTAGATGAAGGAAATGACAATTGGACTTAAGGATAATCAGGTCCCGGTTCAGGAAAATATTTAACCCGGAGCACAACCTATCAAGTTTGTTGTTGAGTTATTTTGCACGATCAGTTTAACATGGATAAATCCAAATTAAACTGGGGGCTAATGTCGGGGATATACCCGCGGCGTAAACAGACCGGAAGTATAACCCGGCCGGACTTAGCGGTTTGCTTGAGACCCGGCTGAGACTTGACGGTTCACTGGCGACCCGTTTGCAACTGGCGGTTTATGATTCATTGGTAATCCGGCAGGCTGGTTAGAGGAGCGACAAGACCCGTTGGCTTAACGGGCGGTTCATGAAGGCCGGTTCATACTATGGTGGTCCGGTTTACAAGGAAAGGCATAAGGAATATTTACCTTACAAGGAGTTAAGACCTGGACTTGTATCCAGTTTGTATTAGAGATAGACTAGTCCTAATCCTAATGGGACTCCACATGTAACCCGCCCCTTCAACATATATAAGGAGGGGCTAGGCTTCCCAAAGAGGGACAGGCAACAATCAATAATCTCTAGGGCTAGACACAATTAGAGGAGAGCCGGTTTATGGCGACTCCCTCATGAGCGTAATGAGATCTAGCCTCAAACAGCATGTAGGGTTATTACCGGATGATGTTTCCCGGGGCCCGAAGCTGTCTAAATCCTCGTCTTGTGTTGCATCTCTCGATTCCGCTCAACCCCTCTCAAGCTACTACATAGATGCGCTGGCCTCACCACTAAGTCCTCACCCTAGGACATCTGTCGTGACAAAACCACGACAATGTGCCTCCACCCTTATGCCGCCAAGAAGAACTTGTTACCCTCATCTTCGATTTCCCCGCCTCTGACCATGGTCCTCTCGCTGCCCAACTATGGTCATGGGACACTGCTCTTGACTGTCACATTTATCCAGCCACCGCTGCCTTTGCTACAGTTTCCTATTCGGACAACTATAGTGATCGTGGTGACAACAACAATATCCATACACGCACTAGTTACCACATCCCTCCATTTAATCACTCTTGGGTGGCAACAATAAATGTTATCGCCGCAGGCAAACTAGCAGAGGTGATAATGGTGGTGTGAGTGATCTGGCTAGGTCGAAGATGTATGAGCACGGGGAGTGCCAAATATAATCACTCACTCGAGATGGAATGCAAGAAAATTGAGTTCTTGAAGTAGCTCGGGGTGAAGCCCATGGAGACTTCATCGATGCACAAGTCAAGCTCGCAAGAGTGAAATACAAGAAAAAAAATAAAAGGTCTACGACCAATGGTACCAGCGGAATGGAGCTGGATTCATTTGTCTTTTTTTGAAGGTGAATGACAGTGGGAGAGGCTCCCACTGACTTTATATTAACTCAGGTCACAAGTTTACATCCCAAGCCATATCTAAGGCCAACAGAAAACAAGAAAGACACGCTAAGTAGAGGCAAATACAAGGTTGGATTCCTTTGTCACTATGATGCCGTTTCATTCTACCATGCATACCTTCGATGTTGAGGAAAGGATCTAGGTAAACTTGATTTGTTCATTTAGTTTAGATGAACATTCTTGTAGGTTATTGTTCATTAAATTTAATTTTGGCTACTACAAAGGTGGTGATATCATTGCTAATGTGATAACCTTAACTGTTTTGTGGCATTAAGTATGTTTTCGTTAATGTTTAGGAATTTGTATGCTTGAAGTATGTAGAGGTGTAATTTTAAATTTCAACCTTATATATAATGACATTATGATTTGCTCTTGTGGTTGTCCGTAATAGTGAGATCGTTTTTGTCCTTAATAGTGATATTGTGGTGGTCCTTAATAGTGACAAGGTCCCCACTTTATGTCTTATTATGAATCTGTAACTTTTCTTATGTCGTTGTAGAATAAGGGAACTTTGAGTTCTTTGGTAAGTGCTGATATCATGTTGATGCATTGACGTATGTGTTTTATTACTAATATGGGTTTACACAAGCTGAGGTGAGTTCATCTTGGTTGTGCTCAACAACAATTTATGTGTAACAACATTTAATCAAGCTAGGCATATCGTGAACTTAATTTGAAGAAGTGTGTTTCACATTAGTTTTGAGATACTGACACAATAGATAGCAAGTAAATATAACTCTATTTTTTACCAATAGTCATCATGTCACCCCCCTAATTGTACATTTAGACTATATTATGTTTAATTTATTAGAATTCAGATGTTCAAAGAATTATTCTAGCATTTCTTTCCTTTGCCTCAAGAACTGCTTCGTGATAAGGATCTTGGTAAAAATCGATAAGAAGCTCCACAAACATAGTAAAATTCTAACGAATGCTACAACCACGACACGAAATTGGCACTAAAACATGATGACTTTTTGGACTCCTAGACTACATAGGTTTAGGATGAATATACCACTATAGAAAAAGGGAGATGGTGGTAGTGGTGAAGCCAACGGAGTTGATGGTGGTGCCCTTGAAGGCGTTGACATATTTGTCCAAAAATAATTGCATTGATGGTGGTAGCACAGAGGCGGATAATGGTTTTAAATTAGGTTGTACTCGCATATGACATATTTGTACAAAAATAATTGCCTGCATAAATGATCAAGTTTGTTGACTAAATATATTGGTGCTGTATTCAATACATATGGTTTTTAGTTGACACAATTAACAAAGGATGTATGTTTAGATCATACTTAATGCAAACAAATGGATAAGGGGTACTCGACATTTATGGTTCAACACTTTTCTTCTATGTAAGCAGAGTTCCTCTCCTCATATATCCCATTAACCCAAGGTTAACAAATAACAACAGCAAATATCTACCTTATGGTTCATCTTCTTGTAGCTTCGCATTTGTAGTAGTAAGACCTCCAGCTGTCCATGAGAGTATGCCTAGGAACACTGCAAGATCATGGGTATGCCCATTCTTTATCTAAAATGGGAGGCACTTATTAAAAAGAAGGGGGAGCATGTGCTTGTTATTAAATTGTATCCCATATTTGCAAGGAACAACATGGTGTGATACTTCTAATTTGGGAACACATAAATAAATAATATGACTCAATCCACACAACCATATCATACTACACTACCTATTCGCGTCACACGTCATGCCAACCTTCCAGACTCTTAACCTTCTGCCAAGCAGATTAACTAAATCCACCTATCACATTGTGTCCATATCAGGGACTATAGATACGAATAGCACTAGCCCATCATAACTGACTGGTGCTTGCCAAGGTGTCATTGATGAGGTTCAATACTGCATAAGTTGAGTATAAGGTTAGCTATTTGCTCATTTCATAAAGTTTGCTTTAATTCGATTTCAACTAGTTAACCAAATTCTCCATATATATTTTTTGTAGTTGTACTGCAAACAATAAGTGGGAAGTCAGCAATATATTTTTGTTTACATTTCATTTATTGTGTTTGGTTCCTTTAGGTTTGGTGTGGGTTCATATCTACCAAACCACTATGACGTGACTATTGTGTTACTAGTGTTATGATGTTGTGCTTTGATATGTTTGTTTTCTCATGATTAATGAGGCACAACAATGTGTCCTTATCTCTTTTTTTGCGGGGAATGTATCCTTATCTAAATAGTGTTTCCTCCATTGAATTAAAATAGTGGTTCTTACATTATGTTTACATGATGATGAGTAAAACATATTTTTGGTTGGGCTCTTGGAATGGGAACCGATATTGTTAGTGGAACCATGATTTACAAGGAAGCTTCGCCTAATTTTGAGGGGGGTGGCGCACAGGAGCTGAGAGGGATAGAGGTGGATATGGGTGTGAGAGATCAAGAGGGCGGATGCCGGGACCCAGCCCAACCCGCCCTACTATGAGGACTATTGGGGCAAGGGCAAAATGGTTATGCTCATCTGCGCTTGGGGTAGCTGCTATGCTGTGATCAATTGTGATACCAGCAATGCAAGCAGTGGCAATAGGTTACCAACGTGATGAACTTGGGTCGCAAGTCCACCGTGAGCCACCGCCTCCCTCACAATAACATCATGTAAAACATGCGCATCGACACCCTCAAGAAGAGGTTCAAGGCCAAGCGTACCCATGACGGGCCCTCTACATGAAGCTCCAACGACAAGCTCAACTGGCTCCTAAGTCCCACCCTGTCCGCCTCAAAGAAGTTGTGCACCTCATCATTAGTCGTCGGCCCATCACCTGGCCATGAACCTCCACCCTTATGCCTAGAAGAACTGGTTAGCCTCATCTTTGCCTTCCCCGGCTCTTCCCATGGCCATGCCACTGCCCAACTATGGTCATGGGACACTTCTCTCAACCGTCACATTTGTGCAGCAGTCCACCGCTGCCTTTGCTGCAGTTTCCTATTCGGATAGCTCGGGTGGTCCTGGTGACAACAACAATAGCTATGCTCGCACTAGTTACCACATCACTCCATTTAATCACTCTCGGGTGGCAACAATAAATGTTGTCGCTGTGGCCAAACTGGAAAAGGTGGCAATGGTGGTGTCGGTGATCTGGCTAGGTCGATCGACGCTTTTCCTTAGATGTATGAGCACATGGAGTGACAAATATAAGCATTCACTCAAGATGGAATGCGAGAAAATTGAGTTCTTGAAGTAGCTCAGGGTGAATGCCATGGAGAACTTCATTGATGCACAAGTCAAGCTTGCAAGAGTGAAACACAAGAACAAAAATAAAGGGTCGACAATCAGTGGTAGCAGCGGAATGGAGTTGGATTCCTTTGTCACTATGATTCCTTTACATTCCAACCATGCATGCCTCTGATGTTGAGGAAAGGCTCTAGGATAAAGTTGATTTGTCCATTTTTGTTTAGATACATATTGTAGTAGGTTATTGTTCATTAAATTTAATTTTGGCTACTACAAAGGTTGTGATATCATTGTTGGTATGATAACCTTAACTGTTATGTGGAATTTAGTAAGTTTTCTTTAATGTTTAGGAATTTGTATGATTTGAAGTACAAAGAGGTGTAATTTTAAATTTCAACCTCATATATGACGACATTATGATTTGCTCTTATGGTTGTCCTTAAAAGTGAAGTCGTGGTTGTCCTTAATAGTGAAATTGTGGTTGTCCTTAATACTGAGAAGGTCCCCACTTTATGTCTTGTTATGAATCTGTTACTTTTCTTATGTTGTTGTAGAATAAGGGAATTTTCAGTGCTTTGGTAAGTGTTGATGTCATGTTGATGCATTGACGTGTGTGTGTGTGTTATTACGAGTATGGGTTTACACAAGCTTAGTTGAGTTCATCTTGGTTTTAGTATGTGTAGCAATGTTTAATCAAGCTAAGCATATGTGAACTTAATTTTTAGAAGTGTGTTTCACATTATTTTTGAGATTCTCACACATTAAATAGCTAGAAAATATATACAATTTGTTGCTAATAGTCATCATTTAGCCCCCCTAATTGTACATTTTAGACTTTATTATGTTTAATTTATTGGAATTCAGATGTTGAAAGAATTATTCTAGCATTTCTTTCCTTCGCCTCAAGAACTCCTTCGTGTTAAAGATCTTTGTAAAAATCAATGAAAAGCTCCACAAAAATAGTAAAGTTCCAATTAATCCTACAACCACGACACAAAAGTGGCACTAAAACATGATGAATTTTCGGACTCCTAAACTACATATGTTTAGGATGAATATACCACTTCAGAAAAGGGAGATGGTGGTAGCGGTGAAGGAGATGGAGTTGATGGTCGTGCCCTTGAAGGCATTCCGACATTACTGGCAGAGAGGTGAATAATGGTTTTAATTCAGGATGTACTCACATATAACATATTTGTCCAAAAATAATTTCCTCCATAAATGATAAAGTTTGCTGACTAAATATATTGGTGCTATATTCAATACTTATGGTTTTTAGTCGACAAAATTAATAATGGATGTATGTTTAGATTATACTTAATGCAAACAAATGGATAAGGGGTGAACTCGATATTTATGGTTCAACACTTCTCTTCTATGTAAGGGGAGTTTGTCTCCTCATATATCCCACTAACCAAAGGTTAGCAAATAACACCAACAAATATCTACCTTTTGGTTGATCTTGGTGTAGCTTCTCATTTGTAGTAGTAAGTCCTCCAGCTGTCCATGTGAGTATGCCTAGGAACACTACATGATGACAGATATGACCCATTCTTTATCTAAAATGGCAAGCACTTATTGAAAAGAAGGGGGAGCATGTTCTTGTTCTTAAATTGTAACCCATCTTTGCAAGGAACAACATGGTGTGATACTTCTAATTTTGGAACACATAAATAAATAATATGACTTGATCCACACAATCAAATCATAGTTCACTACCTCTTCGCGTCACGCATCATGCCGACCTTCCAGGCGCTTAACCTTCTGCCAAGCGGACCAACTACTTCCACCTATCACATTGTGTCCAATCAAGAATTATAGATACGAATAGCACTGATACCTCATAGCTGACTAGTCCTTGCCAAGGTGTCATTGATGAGGTTCAATAATGCATATGTTGAGTATAAGGTTAGCTACTTACTCATTTCGTAAAGTATGGTTCAATTTGATTTCAATTAGTAAACCAAATTCCCCATAGGTAGATCTGTTTTAGTTGAACTGCACAAAATCAGTGGGAAGTCAGCAATATATTTTTGTTTCCACTTCATTTATTGTGTTTGGTTCCATCAGGTTTGGTGTGGGTTAATATCTACCAAACCACTATGACGTGACTATAGTGTTACTGGTGTTATGTGTCTTCTGCTTTAATATGTTTGTTTTCTCATGATTAACGAGGCACAACAATGTGTCCTTATCTTATTTTTTGCGGGGAATGTACCCTTATTTTAATAGTGTTTAATCCATTGCATTAAGAAAATAGTGTTTCTTACATTCTATCTACACGATGATGAGTTAAACATATTTTTTGTTGGCCTCTTGGAATGTGAACCCATATTGTTTGTGGAACCATGATCGACAAGGAAGTTGGGCCAAATTTTGATGGGAGTGCACGAGAGCTAGAGAGAGATTGGTGGATTTGGGCACGGGAGGACGAGGGGGTGGTTGCCGGGACCGAGCCCAACCCACCCTACTGTGAGGACTATTGGGGCAAGGACAAAACAGTGATGCTCATCAGCACTTGGGGCAGCTGCTACGTTGTGCTCAGTTTTAATAACCAGCAACACAAGTTGTGGCCAAAGGTCTCCAATGTGATGAACTTGGGTCGCAGGTCTACAATGAGCCACCGCCCCCCTCACACTAACATCATGTGGAACATGCGCATCGACACCTTCAAGAAGTTCAAGGCCAAGCGTGCCCATGATGGGCCCTCGGCATGAAGCTCCAACAACAAGCTCAATTGCCATGTCAGTCCCACACTCTCTGCGTCAAAGAAGTTGCGCACCTCATCATTAGTCGTTGGCCCATCACTTCGCCATGTACCTCCACCCTTATGCCGCCTAGAAGAACTTTTTACCCTCATCTATGTCTTCCCAGCCTCTTGCCATGGCCCTGTCACTGCCCAACTATGGTCATGGGACACTGCTCTCAATTGTCACATTTATCCAGCAGTCTGCCGCTTCCTTTGCTACAGTTTCCTATTTGGATAACTCCTGTGATCTTGGAGAAAACATCAATAGCTATACTCACACTAGTTACCATGTCTCTCCATTTAATCACTCTCGGGTGGCAACAATAAATATTGTCACTGCGGCCAAACTGGCAGTGGTGATAATGGTCGTGTCAGTGATCTGGCTTGGTCGATCGATGCTTTTTCCTATATGTATGAGCACATGGAGTGCCAAATATAAGCACTCAGTCGAGATGGAATGCGAGAAAATTGAGTTCTTGAAGTAGCTCAGGGTGAAGCCCATCGAGAACTTCATCGATGCACAAGGTCAAGGTACAACTCTGGGTCGTCCTTTTACCGAGGGACATGGCTATTCGAATAGATAAACTTCCCTGCAGGGGTGCACCACATAACCCAACACGCTCGATCCCATTTGGCCGGACACACTTTCCTGGGTCATGCCCGGCCTCGGAAGATCAACACGTCGCAGCCCCACCTAGGCACATCAGATAGGTCAGCACGCTGGTCTAAATCCTATGGCACAGGGGTCTGGGCCCATCGCCCATTGCACACCTGCACGTTGCGTGTGCGGCCGGAAGCAGACCTAGCCTAGCAGGCGTTCCAGTCCAATCCGGCGCGCGCCGCTCAGTCGCTAATGTCACGAAGGCTTCGGCTGATACCACGACGCCGAGTGCCCATAACTGTTCCCGCGTAGTTGGTTAGTGCGTATAGACCAAATGGCCAGACTCAGATCAAATACCAAGATCTCGTTAAGCGTGTTAATTGGTGTAACCGCGGACACCGACCAAGGCCAGGCCCACCTCTCACCTAGGCGGTCTCAACCTGCCCTGTCGCTCCGGCACAAAGATCCACCCAAAGGGCCGTCGGGACAAAGGTCCTTTCAGCCCCCAATCCGTGAATCACTCGCGGCTGCTCCACGAGCCGACCCGACTTTAGTCACCACATGTATCATGTATAAAGTACACAGTATATACCCGTGATCACCTCCCTAGTGATCACGGCCCGATAGTATAGCATGGCAGACGGACAAGAATGTAGGGCCACTGATGAAACACTAGCATCCTATACTAAGCATGTAGGATTGCAGATAAAGGTAACAACAGTAGTAGCAAGGACAGGCTATGCATCAGGATAGGATTAACGAAAAGCAGTAACATGCTACACTACTCTAATGCAAGCAGTATAGAGAAGAATAGGCGATATCTGGTGATCAAGGGGGGGCTTGCCTGGTTGCTCTGGCAAGAAGGAGGGGTCGTCAACAGCGTAGTCGGTCGAGGCACCAGCAGCGGCGTCGGTCTCGTAGTCTACCGGAGAGAAGAGGGGGAAGAAACATGAATACAGTGGAAACAGTTGCATAACGATGCATGACAAAGCAAACAGCGGTGTTAGGTGTGCCCTAACGTGGTAAGAGGTGATACCGGCGAAGGGGGGAAACATCCGGGAAAGTATCCCCGGTGTTTCGCGTTTTCGAACAGATGAACCAGAGGGGGAAATTGCGAGTTCGATATGTTAGGGATGTGTGGCGGACGAACGGGCTGCGTATCCGGATTCGTCTCGTCGTTCTGAGCAACTTTCATGTAGAAAGTATTTTCATCCGAGTTACAGTTTATTTTATATGCTTTTCTAAAGTTTTAAATCATTTTTAGAATTTATTTAATTAATTTTAATTCAACATTATCCAGAATAGTGTTGGCTGACATCATCATGATGTCAGCATGACGTCAGCAGTCAATAGAGGTGTTGACTGGTCAAACTGACGTGCTGGTCCAGTGGGACCCACCCGTCATACACTGTTTAGGTTAATCAGGGGTTTAGGTTAATTAGTTAGGCTTAATTAGTTAACTAAAGTGATTAGGTTAAACTAATACGGAATTAATTAAGTTGACTAATTCTTTAATTAATTAATTAATTGTTATTTTATTTATTTATTATTATTATTATTATTATTATTTTAAATTCCTTTTTTTAAACGTTTTGGGCTGGGCCCCATTTGTCATAGGCCCTAGGGACCTTAGCGGGCGACGGACGCTAGCGGGCGAAGGGCGCGGCCCGAGCGGGCACATGCCCAGGTGCGGGTGGACCCGACAGGGCGCCGAAGCAGGGGAGTTCGGTGGCCACGGCCCGGCCATTGCCGGAGCGGTGTCCGGCCGGCAGGCAGCGGGACGAAGGCGACGGCGGGACGGACGCTGGCAGCGCGCGAGCTGAGCGGCGCGGGCAGCGCGCAGCCAGGCCGGGAAGGAGGGGGACGGCGGAGCTGCGGTAGCAGGGCGGCAGCGCAGGCCATGGCGGGGCAAGGGCGGCAACGGGCGGTGCGGCGCAAGCGGGAGCCGAGCTGCGGCGCGGGCAGAAGGGAGCAGGGAGGCCGCGGCGCGAGGGAGGCATCAGGGGCGAGGAGCACGGGGTGCAGGCGCACGCGCTTCGGCGCGGCCAGGAGGGGGCCGGCCACGGCGCGGGCGCACGGGGCGCGCGCAGCGTGCGGGCGGCGCGGGTGGTCGGCGCGATGAGCAGGGGGGAGGCGAGGCCTGCGCGACGGCAGCGGAGCAACAGCTCGAGCAGCAGTCGCGGCAGGAGAGCAGCGGCGGGGGTCCTCACCGGGGTTCGTAGGGCAAAGGCAGCGGGGTTCGAGGTGGGGGATGGGGACGACGTGCGTAGGGGGAGGCAGGCCGGCGGGGTAGACGACGAGGTGGCTCCGGCGAGGCCCGTGGAGCTCCGGGCGGCGGCGACGGCGGGGTTCGATCCGGCGGGGTTCGATCCGGGCGGCGGCGACGGCGGGGTTTGATCCGGGCGGCGGCGTCGGGGATGGGATCGGGCCCTCCTGATCCAAATCCAACGAGAGAGGGGAGGGGAACGAGAGGGAGACGTGGGGCGAGTGGGGAGTGGGCTAGGGTTCGGGGGAGTGGGGGGAGAGGATAAGGGAGTGGGATGGGGCGCGGCTGGTTGGGCCAGGTGGGCCGGTCGGGCGGCCTGGAGGCCAGCTGGGCCATGGCCCAGCGGGGAGGGGTTTACTCCTTTTTTTGTTTTTGTATTCTCGTTTTCTTTTTATTTATTTTCTTTTGCTGTTTATATTTTAGAGTCTAATTATTTTAGTTTTGTAAAACACATCTTTAGCACCTAGATTAGCATATCAAGTTAGAGAAGTCCATAGGAAGTTTAGTGCCAAATTAAATTAGTTAAATATTATATTAACTAAAAAAGGTATTTACTTAATTGTTTTACCTACTGTTTTAATTATTTTAGAGCCTTTAAACACTTCGTCAAAGTTTGGTTTCGCCGCCACAATTACCTATGATTTATCCGACACATTTAGAACATTTTTGTATTAGCATTTGAAAACTTTTATCGTTTGACTTAATTTCAAATTTGAATTTGAATCGGTTTTGAACTACGCGAGATTTAGCAACAGTAACAGAGGTGACGTGGCATCGTTAACATGGGATTACTGTAGCTTAATTATCCGGGCGTCACAAATCCGAAGGTGGTGAACAGTCAAAGAATCAAACATTATATCTCAGGTAATCCTATAAATGTTGAAACCGGCGTTATTGAAACCGTAACCCCGGAGGAATACATAAGGGACACTTTCCAGAACGTTTCAGACTCTGAAAAGGAATAGGTATGTGGTACGGTAAGTAAACCGACTCCAAAACAGTTCTAATGGCAATTTTTCTCCGTTTTGGAATATTTAAGAAAATAGGAAAATAAGAAGTAGTCCGGGAAGGACACGAGGCTTCCACGAGGGTGTAGGGCGCGCCCTACCCCCTGGGCGCGCCCCCTGCCTCGTGGGCACCTCGTGTACTCTCCGGACTCCGTTTTCTTGCACGATACTTCTTTTGGTCGGTAAAAATTCATTATATAATCTCCCGAAGGTTTTGACCACCGTATCACGCAATTATCCTGTGTTCTTGTTTCGAGCTGTTTTCTGTCCGAATTGTCAAGGCCAGGCATCATGTCGTCCCCCTCCTCCAACAATGGTGAAAACGATGCTTGGCTAATGAAGATAGAGCTGAAGAGGGAAGAACCCATGGAGATCAACAAGGATGAAGGGATCAAGAAGGCCACGGAGGACCAAGTTCCGGCAGCAGAAGACATCCTTCAGCTTGCTCACAATCTTCTTACCCCAACTGAGATCGAAGCTTTCAAGATGATTGAGTTAGCTCGTATACAAAACAAGTATCTCACGCGTGAAAATATTTTGTTGAAGGAGCATATCATCGCACTCAAGGGCATTATCCACAAATTGGAGGACCTCCTATGCTCGATGTGCGACTATCCATCATCACATCCATCTCCTTCACCAGCAAAAGAGATATAATCACATGGGTATGGGCACTCCCTTTGGAAACTGCCAAGCTTGGGGGAGGTACCCCGGTATCGTATCACCATCACACTCCTATCTTTACCTTTTTCTTAGTTCGATCCTTTTAGTAATATCTTGATCTAGTAGAATAAAGTTTTAGTATGATTTACTTTTGAGTTTTGCCTTATGATCCCTCTATTTGATCGAGTCCGTGAGCTATATATAATAAAGATTAGTGTTGAGTCAAGGGCTTGATTATCTTGGTATGATCGCAAGGGAATTAAAGAAAAAGAAAGAATAAAAATAAGTAAAGAGATCATATTACTCTTATGGAGAGTAATGACTTCACATATAAAGAGCACGATGATTAAAAGTTGTTGAGAGTTGACAAACAAAGTTTTGGTCATCGTTGCAATTAATAGGAAGTAATAAAGAAAGAGAGGTCCCACATATAAATATACTATCTTGGACATCTTTTATGATTGTGAGCACTCATTAAAGTATGACATGCTAAAGAGTTGATGTTGGACAAGGAAGACAACATAATGGGTTATGTTTTCTTATATCCGAAATAAAGTATATTGTCATGGATCATCCAACATGTTGAGCTTGCCTTTCTCCCTCATGCTAGCCAATTCTTTGCACCAAGTAGAGATACTACTTGTGCTTCCAATATCCTTAAACTCAGTTTTGCCATGAGAGTCCACCATATCTACCTATGGATTGAGTAAGATCCTTCAAGTAAGTTGTCATGTTGCATTGCAATAAAAATTTGCTCTCTAAATATGTATGACTTATTAGTGTGGAGAAAATAAGCTTTATACGATCTTGTGATGTGGAAGAAATAAAAGCGAAGGACTGCATAATAAAGGTCCACATCACAAGTGGCAATATAAAGTGACGTTCTTTTGCATTAAGATTTCGTGCATCCAACCCCAAAAGCACATGACAACCTCTGCTTCCCTCTGCGAAGGGCCTATCTTTTACTTTTGTCTTATACCTTGCAAGAGTCATGGTGGTCTTCACCTTTCCTTTTTACATTTTATCCTTTGGCAAGCACACTGTGTTGGAAAGATCCTGATATATTGATACGTCTCCAACGTATCTATAATTTTTTATTGTTCCATGCTATTATATTATCTGTTTTGGATGTTTATGGGCTTTATTAAACACTTTTATATTATTTTTGGGACTAACCTATTAAACCAGAGCCCAGTGCCAGTTCCTGTTTTTTCCCTTGTTTCAGTGCTTCGAAGAAAAGGAATATCAAACGGAGTCGAAACGGAATGAAACCTTCTCGAGAAGTTATTTTTGGAAGGAAAGCAACCCGGGAGACTTGGAGTCCACGTCAAGAAAGCAACAAGGGAGGCACGAGGCAGGGGGGCGCGCCCACCCCCCCCCCCCCCCACCCCCGGGCGTGCCCTCCACCCTCGTGGGCCCCTCGTGGCTCCCTTGACGTATTTCTTCCGCCTATATATATCCATATACCCTAAAACGATCGGGGAACAGAATAGATCTGGAGTTCCGCCGCCGCAAGCCTCTGTAGCCACCAAAACTCAATCGGGACCCTGTTCCAGCACCCTGCCGGAGGGGGGGAACTGTCAGGACCCCGATTCTAAGTCACACCGATCTAGCCTGTAACACCCCATATCACTTTGCGGCCTCACGCACGGTATTCCCACGGGTGTCGCCTTACCATGGCCCGGGACCGTTTGCACCTTTTGGCTCACGTATATGATAGTGTCGCTAGCATCCATATGACAGAGAACCCGGGCCGACATGGCTAGTCGTGAACCCAAAGCGGCACTAACGTATGGGGACAGGCATACATGAATCAACATCGAACGTGTTGGTCAGCAGCGTGTGAATCCGGGCTGTAGCACTGGGCTAACAGGACTCCGGGAACCCGGGCTGTAGCAGGCTAGGCAGGACTCCGGATCTCACTGCATGACATTTCCCCGAAGGGACAGACACAGGAACGAAGTGAATCACATGCCGGCCAGTCAGGTGTCCGGAGCAGTAGTGCTGGGCTAGCAGGACTCCGGTGAACCGGGCTGTAGCGGACTACTATGGCTCATGGAAGCACAAGACTACATTTCCCCATAAGAGAGGCTACCAAGGATAAACAACTAGGTTGTCGGATCCCACACATACCAAGCATTTCAATCATACACGCAATATGCTCGATATGTGTAAATACAACATGGCATCACAACATAACTCTACGACTCAAGTACTTATCCATTAGGCTCCGAAGAGCCAGATATTATAAACATGGGTCTCTCGACCCAGCATTCAGAGCATACAAGTCAAACACATGCGGAAGCTTAACATGTCTGAGTACAGACAACTATAAATGAAAAAGGCTGAGAAGCCTGACTATCTACTAGATCCTGCCGAGGGCACAAGATCGTAGCTGAGGTAACAAGCTAAACGTCGAAGTCCACACGGAACTACTAGCGAGACTGAAGTCTCTCCGCAAAACATAAATTAAGCAAACGTGAGTACAAATGTACCCAGCAAGACTTACATCAGAACTAGCTACATATGCATCGGTATGAACAAAGGGGGTGGTGGAGTTTAACTGCAGCAAGCCAGCTTTGACTCGGTGGCTATCCTAGCTACGACTGCAAGTAACTCTTTTGAGGTGGCGCACACGAGTCCACATATTCACCATATCAATACTCCACTATGGATCCGCTCCCGTCTCCCTACGAGAACGCCATCCATAGCACTCACGCTTATCTTGCGCATTTTAGAGTATCCACTTTCACTTGTCTATGAACTGTTATAGGCAACCCAGAAGTCCTTTACCGCGGACACGGCTATTCGAATAGATCATATTAACCCTGCAGGGGTGTACTTCGTCACACACGCTCTCACCACTTACCGCCGTTTACACGACATGTACTCGGCAACCTTCAAGCGGAAGCCCAGCGAGGGTGTCGGACACAGCCTACCTAAACACTCAAGTCTCTAGTCCAGGTTTATCGCCTATTCAGGTTCCATCCGCAGGGAGTCCGGCCGAGGTTTCCACATACGGCCCCGAACGATGTGTGCAGGGTTCCCGAGACACCAAACGGGCGCCCGGTACACCGTGCCACGTGCCTACCGCATCACAGCCCACCCCTCCGGTCAGCGCTGCCCATGGCCTCCAGCATACTACAAACACCAGAAACTACTTGCAACTCCTGGACAGAGGACAAGGGTGATTAAGAAGCCGAGAGGGTCCATTGGTTTCGGGCCCAATGCGTGGTAGTAACTGTATCATGGATCACAAACACAGAACTCAGTTCCTGAGGACGGCTGCAATGAGACAACCCACCATGTACTCCTACATGGCCTCTCACCGCTACCTTTACCAAATTGTGTTCACACACAGTAGGACATGTTCATCACCATTCCAATTCATCCCCGACGAATCAGACCCGACTCAACTCTAAGCAGTAGCAGGCATGACAAACAAGCATGAATGAGTAGGCACATCAGGGCTCAAACAACTCCTACTCATGCTAGTGGGTTTCATCTATTTACTGTGGCAATGACAGGTCATGCAGAGGAAAAGGGGTTCAACTACCGCAGCATGTAACAGATAAATCGTTGTTGTCCTAATGCAGTAAAAGAGAGCAGGAGCGAGAGAGTGGGATTGTATCGGAATGAACAAGGGGGTTTGCTTGCCTGGCACTTCCGAAGATATTATTGTTCTTCATCGATGTCATCGAACTCATCGTCGGAATAAAGGCTATCGAGAGGGGACAATTACCGGCAACAGAGAGGAAACACAATCAATGCAATGCAACAATATGATGCATGCTATGACATGGCAATATGAATGTGTTTTGGGCTAATGCAAGCTAGAACAGATTGAGATGAGTCCATTTGAACCAAAGATTCAAATGCATACCCATGTTATGAAGTCATAAAGGTGCATTAACTTGTTTCACCTAAACAGCAAGGTTGGGTTGCTCTAACATGCATGAAACCAGTACAGATGGATAGATTGGATTTTTCTGATCATTTTTCATATATAAATTATTTCATTCTGAGTTACGGTTGAATTTATATGAATTTTAGAAGTTTTGGGTATTTTCTGGAATTTCCTGAATAATAATAAATCCAGAAAATGAATTATTGCGTCAGCACTACGTCATGATGATGTCAGCGGGTCAGCGGGGTCGTCCATGTCAAACCTGATGTGTGGGTCCCCTGTGTCAGTGTCACTGTTAGTTAATTAAACTAATTAGAATTAATTTAAATCTAGCCCAGGTTAATTAGCAGGCGGGCCCCACTGTCAGTGACTCTGGGGAGTCAGGCCCGTGGTCAAACCACGCTGACTCGCCGGAGTTTAGCCGCCGGCGACGTCCAGACGCGGCGGAGGCTGCGGGATTCCTCCTCCGGCGACCAAAGGGGCGGCGGAGGGCACCTACGCGTAGCTGGGAGCAACCCGCGTCGATTGGTGGTGGAGGTGAAGCTCGGGGTCGCCGGAAATGACGCCGGCGACGAGCTGTGCGGCTGCCGGGGTACGGGTGAGGTCGGACCCGTCGTTGTGGTGCTCTTGGAGGCTCAAGGCCAGGTCCTACATGGCCTACGTGATGAGGTGAACTCGTTGGGCATGGTGGCGTGCCCGTTGGGTGGCCGGACCATCGTCGGCGACGAGCTCGGCGGCGGCGCGTGCGGTGCTGCTTGTTGCGGTCGAGGAAGAGGGCGCCAGCAAGAACGAGAGGAAGGGGAAGGGGCAGAAGCTCACGGCAAAGATGATGAGCTAGGCGGCGCTGTCGGGGACGAACTGCTGCGGCGGTGACGGCGAAGGGGATCTCCGGCGGTGGGCGGTGAAGGCGACGTCGGAGCAGTGGCTTCGGGGCAAGCGAGCGCTCGGGGCCCGGCCTGCTCGAAGGAGAAGACGACGGCGGAGCTGCTGGACACGGTCAGGTGACGCGGAGTCGGCGGTGGCGACGGCTACGTCGGCGAGGTGGCAGCGGCTGCGTCGGCCATGGCGAGAGAGAGTGAGGGAGAGGTGCAGGGGGCGAATGGGAAGTGTCCAGGGGCTCGGGGGCGCGGCGTGGAGGTCGTCCACCTCGTCCACGGGCGAAGCGGCAAGCAGGTGGCGCCGTGGCGGGCTCGCGCACGCCAGCGTCACCTCTCTGCCTGCACTGGCGGGAGGAAGCAGCTGACTGGCGCGGGCCAGCACAGTGCTAGGCCGGCCAGTGGGCTGCCAGGTAAGATTCTCTCCCTCTCTTTATTCTGTTTTGTTTTTCCTATTTTTGCTATTATGTTTTGATTAAGTTCGAAGACCAAACCATTTTCAAAATTCATGAAAATAATTGTGTAAACCAAATGGACTTATCCAAAGCTACACAAAAATTTCCAAAATTATTGAACATATATTTATTATATAACAAATATAGATCCAATTCAAATATTTATTGGATTAATTCAAAGGCCCAAAATAAATATGTTAAACCTTCCAAAAATATTGGTTTGAATTTTATTCTTGCCAATATTTTTCAAGGTTTAACAGGAACATTTTCTTAGGCTTCTTTTAGAAGATTTTAATGTTAATCATTTTTAAAAGGTTTCTGAGGCTTTGAAAATTCCTCAATTCAAATTTCATTTGAATTTAAACATGATGCATGGAGGCAAGAAAAATCAAGCAAGGGCTGATCTGGGGCTGTGACAGGAACCCTCACCGGTGGCCATCTTCATCATCCCGGTGCTCTCCATGACGAGGAGGGGGTAGTTCACCCTCGGGGCTGAGGGTATGTACCAGTAGCTATGTGTTTGATCTCTCTCTCTCTCATGTTCTTGATTTGGCACGATCTTGATGTATCGTGAGCTTTGCTATTATAGTTGGATCTTATGTTGCTTCTCCCCCTCTACTCTCTTGTAATGGATTGAGTTTTCCCTTTGAAGTAATCTTATCGGATTGAGTCTTTAATGATTTGAGAACACTTGATGTATGTCTTGCCGTGCGTATCTGTGGTGACAATGGGATATCACGTGATTCACTTGATGTATGTTTTGGTGATCAACTTGCGGGTTCCGCCCATGAACCTATGCATAGGGGTTGGCACACCTTTTCGTCTTGATTCTCCGGTAGAAACTTTGGGGCACTCTTTGATGTTCTATGTGTTGGTTGAATAGATGAATCCGAGATTGTGTGATGCATATCGTATAATCATACCCACGGATACTTGAGGTGACATTGGACTATCTAGGTGACATTAGGGTTTTGGTTGATTTGTGTCTTAAGGTGTTATTCTAATACGAACTCTAGGGCTGTTTGTGACATTTATAGGAATAGCCCAACGGATTGATTGGAAAGAATAACTTTGAGGTGGTTTCGTACCCTACCATAATCTCTTCGTTTGTTCTCTGCTATCAGTGACTTTGGAGTGACTCTTTGTTGCATGTTGAGGGATAGTTATATGATCCAATTAGGTAATTATTGTTGAGAGAACTTGCACTAGTGAAAGTATGAACCCTAGGCCTTGTTTCAACGCATTGCAATACCATTTACGCTCACTTTTATCATTAGTTACCTTGCTGTTTTTATATTTTCAGATTACAAAAACCGATATCTACCATCCATATTGCACTTGTATCACCATCTCTTTGCCGAACTAGTGCACCTATACAATTTACCATTGTATTGGGTGTGTTGGGGACACAAGAGACTCTTTGTTATTTGGTTGCAGGGTTGTTTGAGAGAGACCATCCTCATCCTACGCCTCCCACGGATTGATAAACCTTAGGTCATCCCCTTAAGGGAAATTTGCTACTGTCCTACAAACCTCTGCACTTGGAGGCCCAACAACGTCTACAAGAAGAAGGTTGCGTAGTAGACATCAAGCTCTTTTCTGGCGCCGTTGCCAGGGAGGTGAGTGCTTGAAGGTATATCTTTAGATCTTGCAATCGAATCTTTTAGTTTCTTGTTTTATCACTAGTTTAGTCTATAAAAGAAAACTACAAAAAATGTAATTAAGGGTGCCTCATATGCTTCATCTTTTTAATATCTTTCGTGAGTATGACGGAAAGGAAATTTGTACCAAAGTGTTAGAAGAAGAATGCATTAAAATCTTTGGCACTAAATATTTGAATGATGAGCATGATTGCAATGTTGTTAGTATGAATTCAACGAATATCCATGATGCTAATGATATGCAAAGCCACAAGCTTGGGGAAGCTATGTTTTATGAAGATGATATTTTTTTGTCCCCCAAGCTTTGATGAGCAAATTTACTATGATGAAAGCATGCCTCCTATCTATGATGATTATTGTGATGACACGTATGCTATAAAGAATAATGATAACCATGAAACTTGTCATCTTGATCTTAATTTTCAATCACATGATAGTTATTTTGTTGAGTTTGCTCCCACTACTATTGATGAGAATAGATTTGCTTATGTGGAGAGTAATAAAAATTCTATGCTTATGCATCATGAAAAGAATGCTTTATGTGCTGGTTATATTGTCGAATTCATTCATGATGCTACTGAAAATTATTATGAGAGAGGATCATATGACTCTACATATTGCAATAATATCAAGTTTCCTCTCTATGTGCTTAAAATCTTGAAGTTATGCCTGTTTTGCCTTCCTATGCTAGTTGATTATTGTTCCCATAAGTTGTTTTCTCACAAAATCCCTATGCATAGGAAGTGTGTTAGACTTAAATGTGCTAGTCATATTCTTCATGATGCTCTCTTTATGTTTCAATTCTTATCTTTTTTGTGAGCATCATTGAAATCATCATGCATAGCAAGGGGCATTAAACGATAGCGCTTGTTGGGAGGCAACCCAATTTTATTTTAGTTTCTTGCTTTTTGGTTCTGTTTAGTAATAAATAATCCATCTATCCTCTGGTTAGATTTGGTTTTATGTTTTAATTAGTGTTTGTGCCAAGTAGAACCTTTGGGAAGACTTGGGTGAAGTCTTTATGATGATGCTGTAAAAAACAGAAACTTTAGCGCTCACGAGATTTCCTTCAAATTTTTACTGGAGAGTGATATTTAGTTGATTCTTTTTTAATATGATTACTAGACAAATTCCTCAGGTCCACCAATTTATTTTATAATTTTTGGTGTTCCAGAAGTATACGTTTGATACAGATTACTACAGACTGTTCTGTTTTTGACAGATTCTGGTTTCATTGTGTTGCTTGCTTATTTTGATGAATCTATGGCTAGTAAAATAGTTTGTAAACCATAGAGAAATTGTTATAAAGTAGGTTTAACACAAATATAAATAAGTAATGAGTTCATTACAGTGCCTAGAAGTGGTGTTTTGTTTTCTTTCGCTAACGGAGCTTACGAGTTTTCTGTTAAGTTTTGTGTTGTGAAGTTTTCAAGTTTTGGGTAAAGATTCGATGGACTATGGAATAAGGAGTGGCAAGAGCCTAAGCTTGGGGATGCCCAAGGCACCACAAGGTAATATTCAAGGATAACCAAGAGCCTAAGCTTGGGGATTCCCGGGAAGGCATCCCCTCTTTCGTCTTCATTCATCGGTAACTTTACTTGGAGCTATATTTTTATTCACCATATGATATGTGTTTTGCTTGGAGCGTCATTTTATTTTCTTTAGCTTTGCTTGCTGTTTGAATAAAATACCAAGATCTGATATTCTTAAATGTTAGAGAGTCTTCACATAGTTGCATAATTATTCGACTACTCATTGATCTTCACTTATATCTTTCAGAGTAGTTTGTTGTTTGCTCTAGTGCTTCACTTATATATTTTAGAGCACAATAATGGTGGTTTTATTTTGAAGAAATATATGAACTCTCATGCTTCACTTATATTATTTAGAGAGTCTTAAATAGCATGGTAATTTGCTTAATCCTAATATGCTAGGTATTAATAGTAAAAACTTTCTTATGAGTGTGTTGAATACTAAGAGAAGTTTGATGCTTGATGATAGTTTTGAGATATGGAGCTAGTAATATTAGAGTCATGCTAGTTTGGTAGTTGTGAATTTGAGATATACTTGTGTTAAAGTTTGTGATTCCCGTAGCATGCACGTATGGTGAACCGTTATGTGATGAAGTCGGAGCATGATTTATTTATTGATTGTCTTCCTTATGAGTGGCGGTCGGGGACGAGCGATGGTCTTTTCCTAGCAATCTATCCCCCTAGGAGCATGCGCGTAATACTTTGCTTTGATAACTTGTAGATTTTTGCAATAAGTTGATGAGTTCTTTATGACTAATGTTGAGTCCATGGATTATACGCACTTTTCCTCCTTCCACCATCGCTGGCCTATCTAATACCGCGCACTTTTCGCCGGCATCATACACCCACCATATACCTTCCTCAAAACAGCCACCATACCTACCTATCATGGCATTTTCATAGCCATTCCGAGATATATTGCCATGCAACTTACCACCGTTCCGTTTACTATGACACGCTCCATCATTGTCATATTGCTTTGCATGATCACGTAGTTGACATTGTATTTGTGGCAAAGCCACCGTTCATAATTCTTTCATACATGTCACTCTTGATTCATTGCATATCCCGGTACACCGCCGGAGGCATTCATATAGAGTTATATTCTGTTCTAAGTATTGAGTTGTAATTGTTGAGTTGTAAGAAAATAAAAGTGTGATGATCATCATTTTTAGAGCATTGTCCCAAGTGAGGAAAGGATGATGGAGACTATGAATCCCCCACAAGTCGGGATGAGACTCCGGACTAAAAAAAGAGGCCATAAAAAAAGAGAAAAGGCCCAAATAAAAAAATGAGAGAAAAAGAGAGAAGGGACAATGTTACTATCCTTTTACCACACTTGTGCTTCAAAGTAGCACCATGATCTTCATGATAGAGAGTCTCCTATGATATCACTTTCATATACTAGTGGGAATTTTTCATTTTAGAACTTGGCTTGTATATTCCAATAATGGGCTTCCTCAAAATGCCCTAGGTCTTCGTGAGCAAGCGAGTTGGATGCACACCCACTTAGTTTCTTTTGTTGAGCTTCACATACTTATAGCTCTAGTGCATCCGTTGCATGGCAATCCCTACTCACTTACATTGATATCTATTGATGGGCATCTCCATAGCCCGTTTATACGCCTAGTTGATGTGAGACTATCTTCTCCTTTTTGTCTTCTCCACAACCACCATTCTATTCCACATATAGTGCTATGTCCATGGCTCACGCTCATGTATTGCGTGAAGATTGAAGAAGTTTGCCAGGTGGTAGGTGCGACATATGCCAACGGGTGGCTTATCATTGTGGGAGCCAGTAAAACATCGCCGGTGCCTGGAAACGGGATGAGGCGAAGACATGCACGCCGGCGGATCTTACCCAGGTTCGAGGCTCTCCGTGGAGATAACACCCCTAGTCCTGCTCTGCGGGGTCTCCGCATGATCACTAGATCAATACAAGTAGCTACAGGTGCTCCTTGAGCTGTTCGGCTAGAGGAAGAAGAAGGGCAAGGCTAGCTCTCCTTTTCTCTCTATGTGGTGTGTCGAATTCTATGAGATCAACCCTTTGCATGGGTGTCCCGGGGGTTCATATAGGCCTACCCCCCAGGGGTACAATGGTAACCCGGCTGGGCGCGGGTCCCAGCCGTCAGCGTCTATGCTCGCCGGCTTCTCCGCCGATCATTGGGGCCCGCCGACTGGTGGGTCCCGCCGGCTAGCGGCCTCTTGGCGGGCAGGCCGGCCCCACCGCTTGGGGGCTTTGTCGGCGGCTGGTTACTGCCGCCTTGCCTCTGATGACGAGGGTTTTCTCGAGGTAAGCGTGGCTACAGTGTCGCCGCCTCACGGGCTCTCACTGTAGCCTTACCTCGTCTTGTCTTCTTAATGAGGCACATGTTTCGAGGGAGGGAGGTAGCCGGCTATTGGGAGCCGGCCACACCCCTGGCCGATTAGAGGAGGCCAGGCCGCCTTCGGGTGTCTCTCTGGCAAAAGGGGCCCGCCGCCTGCGGGCCGTACTGGGACCTGTCGTGGGTGACATCGAGGCCAACACGGCTACAGTGCCGCGCCGGACAGGGGATGGCTGGCCCGTACGGCGCCCTGTGGCCATGCCTGTTCTGTGATTCGGGGGTAGTGGGCTGTACTGCGGCCACGCCCCATCCTATCGCCGTTATGTGGGTACAGTCTTAGTGGGTGCATTCTTGGCCGGCTCCTGCGAGTCGGCTTTCTTCATGGCCGGCTTCTGGGAGTCGGCTATCTCGTATCTTTCTTGGGGGAGGTTTCTGAGGCTAGGTCGCCTTCTGGGAATCGGCCCTGGGGATAGCCGGCCGGGGGAAGGCGGCCCTACGCTTTGTATGCTTGAAGGCTTGAATGGCCTGATAATTTTTCAAAGAGCCAAGGGAGTCGGTTAGGCTACCCGTGGCCATTTACTCCGACAGTAGTCCCCGAAGCTGGTTGGGCTTCGAGGCTGAGAGGAGGTCGAGAAGCTCGGTCAGCTTCTTATCTTGACAAGCCAGCAGCTGGCAGCCGGCTTCGGTTGGGCGCGCCGTCTTGGCGAAATTTTTAAAGTCGGAAGGCGAGAGCCTGTTGGCGCGTGCGCCGGGCTGCGGGTCGGCCGCTCGCCGCCTGCGAACCACGTGGCGTCCCTTGGCTGAAAAGAGCCTGCCAACCCACGCGCGCGACAAGACGTCGCCGCAGGCCGAGGGCCCACCACTCCTACACCTAGGCTCAGGCGCGGATTCTTTGAGGCCCAAAGCCGTCCGCACGTCTTCCGGCGGCGGTTTCCGCACGCCGTTAGGGCGCAATAATCGCGGGACGTGGGGGAGTGGGCGCAGTTAATCCCACGTTCCTCCCCATGCCTCGCCTCCTCGGCTTCGCCGCACGAGGCTATAAGTAGGGGGAGGAGGGGAAGCGGCAGACGCTCGCACGCTCCTCTCCTCTCCGCCATCTTCTTCCTCCTGCTTTCCCTCGCAGCAGCGCCTCGCCGCTGCGCCGTCCCACCAATCTTCACTCCGCCCCGCAGCTTTGCCGCCGCAGGGCCGTGCTTTCTCCGCCGCCACACTTTTCCTCGCTAGCTTCTCGCCACCATGCAGTACGGCGGGGACTGGGACGGCTCCAACGTCCACATGGACCACATCGAGTTCCTCCGCAAGACGCGGCGGTTGCCCGGCGCGGACCAGGTGCGGGTCCGTCTCGCGCCTGCGAAGGAGATCATGCCGGAGCCGGAGGAAGGCGAGCGGGTAGTCTTCCGCTCGCATTTCCTGCGTGGCATCGGCTTGCCGGCGAGCGCTTTCTTCCGCTCCTTCCTCGACTTCTATCAACTTCAGCCGCACCACCTCACTCCGAACACGGTGGTGCTGCTGTCCGCCTTCGTCACCTTGTGCGAAGGCTTCCTTGGCGTTCTCCCCACCCTCGAGCTCTGGGGGAGTTCTTCCAATCTAAGCTGGGCACCCGCATGCAGGGCGTGCCGGCCCAGAGCGGCGCCTTCATCGCGATGCGGAGGCCGGCGGCCGACAACCCCTTCCCCGTCATCATGTTAATCCAGTCGGTGAAGCTCTGGCAGAAGTCATATTTCTACGTGAAGAACGTCGCCCCACAAGGCGACTACGTCAACTTGCCGTCTTACGTAGCCGGCCCGCCGGCTGGGAGGCGGCCCCAGTGGTCCTATCGGGCCGTGACGCTGTCACAGGCCGGAGCCGCGGCCGTCACCCGACTGCGGGTGATGATCCAGTCGGAGGGCCTGACTGGGTCCGACTTGCTGGCCGCCTTCGTCGCGCGCCAGGTGCTTCCGCTTCAGAGCTGCCCTCACCTGATCTGTCAGATGAGCGGCCAACTTGATCTGAGTCGGATGTGCACCAAGGACATGCCGCACGACGAGGTGGCCCATATGGTGAATTATCTTGCGAACTGCAAGCTCTCCGCAGAGTGGCGGTTTGGCAAGGAGCCATATTCCCGTGCACATCCGCCGCCCACGGTATGTTCTCTTTTTCCCTTTCTTCTCTTAGTTTTGTCGCCGAGTTCCTTTTGGCCGACTCTGACCAGTCGGCACGTCTTGGCAGAGCCCTCTCCTTCGACCTATAGCCGGGTCGGAGGCGGAGCGCCGATTCCTCCCCGACCGGGCGGAGCATGACCTGGAGGACCACGACTTGGGGGCGGCCGCCATGGATGAAAACACCGAGGCGGGTAGCGGCGAAGCCGGCGGCGAAGCAGGCGGCTCCGGGCTCGGAGCCAGCTTCGACGACTGGCCGGATGACAACGAGGCGGAAATCGTCCCACACCGCCAGCCGGCACCCGGCCACGGCGCGGGTTCCTCTGCCGCGCCGCCTGCTCGGGGCGGCGGGCAGAAGCGCCGGGCCGCGTCGGGCTTGTTCGGCAGTCGGCCGAAGAAGCCCAAGGGCGGGGCGGCGGCGACCAGGCGGGATGAGGCGGCCGCGAAGGCGGCCCGCTTCCGCAAGGTGGTGAAGCAGCCGCAGACGGTGTCGGCGTAAGTGCATATTCCTTGGTACATTCTTTCTTCTTTTCTTGGTGATTTCTGAATCCTTGCCCTTTCTCAAAAATCAGGGCTCCGCTGTCGCTTGAGCGGGTTGCTGCCGCCTCCGTCGTTGGATCGCCGAGAGGATCCGGGAGCACCCGCCGCGTGGACCCCCGTGCCAAGCTTCAGGTGGCGACAGAGCGAAATGCGCGGGAGGCGCGGGAGGAGCGGGAGTCGGAGGAGTTGAGGGCGGCTGCCGCCAAGGCGGCACAGGAGGAGGAGGAGGCGAAGGCGCGCGCCGACGCAGCGGCCAAAGCCCAAGCGGAGGCTGCGGCCGCGGCAACAGCGGAGGGGGCCTTGCTCGTCACCCCTCTGCGTGTCGCGGCGCCCGAGGTCCCGGAGCCCCCGCCGGAGGAAACCGGCGGCGACCAGCCGGGGTTGGAGAGGGAGGACGACATCGTCTTCCCGGAGAGGGAGGCGGCACCGGCCCCGTCGACTGTGGCGGCTCAAGGCAGCCGGCCTAACGTGTCGCCTGCGCAATCGTCCGGGGCGAGCCGGTCGCGAGGACGGACCTGATGGTCCAGTCGCCATCGCGCCAGCGCGCGGGGAAGGCCGCATCGGACCCGCAGAAGGCCGCGGGCTCTGGCTCGTCGGCCCGGGACGTGGAGGCGGCCAGCGCCAGCTCGGGGTGGACGCCGGGTGGAGGGACGGCCGTGGTGAACGTGGCGGCGCAGGACGTCCGGAACCGGCTTCAGTCCCAGGCTGCAGCGCTGAGGAAATACAACGACGAGTTCCTTGCGACGCGAGCGGCCATTCAGGTTAGTCTTCCTATTTTTTCTTTTTTGATCTTGGTTTCGCCCGTGGGGGCACATCAGCGCACCCACTAGGTGTAGTCCCCGAGTTCCGAGTCGGCTGCTGAGCAGGCGGCTTGGAACTTCTAAGCGGGCTTTGTTTTGCTATCTTGTTCTTATTCGCTTCTCTGCCTGACTTGCAGGACTACCACAACCTCCGCGCGGCTGCCTTCAACTCCCAGGCTCGGGAGCTGACCCAGAAGAATGTTGATCTATCTGAGAGCCGGGGTAAGTGCTTTGTTCTTTATCTCATATGGGGGCGCGTCAGCGCACCCACTAGGTGTAGTCCCTGAGATTCGGGCCGACTGCTGAGCAGTCGGGTCGGATCTTCCTTGACGACTTCTTCCTTATTGATTCTTTCTTTTCTGCCATGCCTGCAGCGGCCAACGCCAGACTGAGGGAGCAGCTGGGTGGGACTCAGGCCGCCCTCCGCGCTAAGGAGGCCGAGTTTGACGCCTTGGCCCAGGAGCGTGACCGCCTGGCCAAGAGGCTGGCCGACCAGGAGAAGAGCCACAAGGCGGCCCTGAAGGCAGTGCAGGACAGCGAGGCCGCCCTCCAAGCCGAATATGAGACAGAGGCGGCAAGCTGGGCCGAAGCGAGGCAGTCGCTGATCAACGGCTACGGCCAGATCGAAGACTTGGTTGACGGTAGGCCGCCCTCTTCTTCGTCCTCGCTTGCCGCTTGCCGCTTGGCTCATTTTCTGACTAGGTGTTTTTCTCTTCTTTCTCTTTCTTTCTTGCGCAGAGTACTTCCCGGGCTACTCTACTGCTGCCAGCCAGGTCGTCGAGGCCCACCGCGAGGCACAAAGGCAGGCTGGCGCTGAGATCGCGCCGAACGCTCATCGGTCGCTGGAGGAGCAGCTCTTGGCGATTCAAGCCCGCCTCCAGCCGGCTCACCGCATGCTCCGCTGGCTTCAGCGTGTTGGGGCGCAGGTGTTGGCCGCTCTCTGGCCTAGTGAGGTGATTCCCCGCACCCCCAGTCGGACTGCCGACTGGCTGGAGGTGGCGGTCAGCCGCTTCGAGGCCTGGAAGGCTTCTGCGGCTCGGTCCGACGCCAGGCGGGCGCTGGAGTTCGTCAAGGCCTCGTATCCCGAGCTGAGTCTAGACCAGCTGGCCACCTGGCGGCAGGAGGCCGACACGGAGCTGGAGCCAGCGCGGCCGGCTATCATCCAGCGGGCTTCGGCGATTGCCGACTACACCGACACCAGCGCCTTCGCTCCTGAGGTGGACGACAACGGCGTTGCCGAGCCGGAGGAGTGGTTCGGGCTGAACCCGGCAGATGGCGAGGACTCGGCGGAGGAGATCGACTCCAGCGACGAGGGCGAGGAGGAGGGGGAGGAGGGTGAAGACGCCGCGCCAGATGGTGGAGCGGCCAGTCAGCCTCAGCTTGACCGTGCCTCCAGCAACAAGGCACGCACGGGTGCACCGCCTGCAGCCGGCGATGATCAAGCCGAGACCCGCCAGCCGGCCACTCCTCCAGCCGGCGGCGCCGTCTCCACCGATCAGCCCGGCTCCCCTACTGCGCCCTTAGTCTAGTCTGCTGCCTCTACTTTCCTGTTTTACCACTCTTGGAACAGTATTTTGTTAAGTTTGCACAATTCCACCCACTGGGGGTGTATTCAAACTATATTGACTGCCGCCTGTTGGGGGCCTTATGTGTAAATATAATTATGCATGCGTTTGGCTTTCCCTTGTTCTTTGCTTTTCATCCTTCGGCTGTTTCCTTTGCCGCCCTCCCTTGGTTGCCGCTTTTCCAGCCGGACAGCTGCTCTGCAATCTGTGGCTGGAGAAAGTGCTTGGCCAGTTGGGAGGGCAAGTACTCTAGCTTTGTTGGATTATAGCGAAGTGACTGGGAGGCCGGCCAGCCGGCTGTTTTTTACAGCCGGTAGGCGTGGTTGGAGGTCGTCTTTGCGTTATATAAGTTCGTTAGTCCTTAGCCATTTTTCGTGTGGGCATCCTTTCTGCCTTTGGCACTTGCCAGTCGGACAGTCGGTTCTTCAAGCTGCGACCTTCAACAAGAGAGGGCTCGGGTGCCGGCACACTACTTGTCTGACTTCAGGTAGAACTTCTAATATAACTTAAGGCGGCCAGTCCCCGGGCCGACTAGTCGAACCCGGTGCCAGACAGAAAATCAAATGTAATAATACATTCAAGAGTATGACATTCGTCATTCATAGATAAAGGAGGGCAGTCCCCGAGTGCGCCTCGGGGGGCCCGTTTGTCTCACATTTAATACAAAAAACGGTAGTATGATACATACTGCTTTCAACTGTAAAATCTTCTCAGGAGGTTTGCGTTCCATGGTCGTTCCGACTCCTTGCCGGAATCATCCCTCTTGCGTGCTCTTGGCTTCTGTGCGTCGATCAGGTAGTAGGAGTCGTTGCCTAGTGCTTTGCTGACGACGAAAGGGCCTTCCCAAGGGGCCGAGAGCTTGTGCTGGCCGGCTATTCGCTGGATCAGCCGAAGCACAAGGTCGCCCTCTTGGAAGGATCTTGGCTTGACCTTTCGGTTGTGGTAACGGCGCAAACCCTGCTGGTAGATGGCGCACCGGCTGAGTGCTAACAGCCGGCCCTCTTCCAGCAGGTCGACGCCGTCTTCTCGCGCTTCCTTGGCCTCCGCCTCTGTGTACATGGTGACCCGAGGCGAGTCGAACTCGATGTCAGTTGGGATGATAGCCTCGGCACCATATACAAGGAAGAACGGAGTGAAGCCGGTTGACTTGTTTGGGGTAGTACGCAGACTCCAGAGGACAGCCGGCAGCTCGTCGAGCCAGCAGCCGGCCGAGCGCTCCAGTGGCATGACCAGTCGGTGCTTGATGCCGGAGAGGATGAGGCCGTTTGCTCGCTCGACCTGGCTGTTTGACTGCGGGTGGGAAACGGACGCTAAGTCCAGTTGGATGCCCTGTGTCGTGTAGAAACGTGCCAGTGCTCCCTTGGCAAAGTTTGTGCCGTTGTCGGTCATGATGTTGTGCGGCACGCCATACCGAGTAGTGATGTCGGCAATGAACGTCACGGCAGTCGGCCCGTTCAGCTTCTTGATCGGCTTCGCTTCGATCCACTTGGTAAATTTGTCCACGGCGACAAGCAGATGTGTCAAGCCGCCGCGGGCTGTCTTGAATGGGCCCACCATGTCCAGCCCCCAGACGGCAAAGGGCCAGGTGAGGGGGATGGTCTTGAGTGCAGAAGCCGGCAGGTGTTGCTTGGAACTGAAGACTTGGCATCCTTTGCAGCATTTGACTATCTCTTTGGCATCTTCCAAAGCAGTCGGCCAGAAGAAACCATGGCGGAAAGCTTTGGCCACAAGTGATCTTGAGGCTGCGTGGTGGCCGCATTCGCCTTGGTGGATATCCTTGAGGATTGCTACACCCTTCTCTGGCTCGACGCAGCGCTGGAAGACTCCAGTGACGCTGCGCTTGACAAGTTCTCTGTTTATTATTGCATATGCTCCAGCTAGGCGTTGCACTAGTCTTGCCGAGATCTCATCAGTCGGCGGCTCTTTGTTGACTAGGAAGTTGAGGATGGGCTGGGCCCATGATGTAGCTGTGACTTCTTCTACTGTTAGTACAGCCACTGTGACTCGGGTGGGTGGGTTGGGTGGTGGAGAGTTGGAGTCGGCCACTGCTTCTTGTGTTGCTGCAGTCCCCGGGCCGACTGCTGCAGTCCCCGGGCCGGGTTCTGAAGTCCCCGAGCCGGGTGCGACTACGGCAGTCCCCGGGCCGCTTGTCAAAGTCCCCGAGCCACCTGCTGGGTTCCTCCAGTCGGATCCGGCTGCATCGGGGGCGGGCGGTACGAAGATAGAGTCCAACTCTGGAGACGGCTTGATAGACGGTTTGAGGAGGCGCTGAAGAGAGACACCGGTTGGTATAGCCTGTCGGGTGGAGCCGATCCGTGCCAGGGCATCTGCTTGATCGTTGTCGGCCCGTGGCACGTGAAGGAACTCGCACCCTTCGAAGTACCCACTGATCTGCTGGACGAGGAATCGATAGCTCGCCATGTTTGCATCCTTGGCGTCCCAGTCGCCAGAAGACTGCTGGACCACCAAGTCTGAGTCGCCATAACACAGGATCCGGCGTATGCCGAGCTCTTTGGCTAGCCGGAGCCCGTGTATGAGCGCCTCGTATTAAGCCACGTTGTTGGAGGCGGCAAAGTGGATTTGCAGCGTGTATCTGAGCTTGTCGCGTTTGGGAGAGGTGAGGACGATGCCAGCTCCCAAGCCGGTGCGCATCTTGGACCCATCGAAGTGCATCCGCCAATGAGTAGAGTCGGGAGCCGGCGGTAGGTACTGGGTCTCAGCCCAGTCGACGAGGAAGTCGGCCAATGCTTGGGACTTGATGGCGGTGCGGGGCTGGTAGAAGATTGTGTAAGGTGCCAGCGCAATGGCCCATTTAGCCACCCGGCCGGATGCATCCCCGCTGCCTATGATCTCGGCAAGCGGGGCGATGCATACGACCGTGATGGGATGCTCTTGAAAGTAGGGCTTCAACTTTTTGGTGGCGAAGTACACTCCATAGCACATCTTCTGGTAGTGTGGGTAGTTTTGCTTTGAGCTGGACAGTACTTCGCTTAGATAATATACCGGCCTTTGGACTAGCTGGGCTCGGCCTTCTTCTGGGCGCTGGACCACGATGACTGTACTGACCACTCGGCTAGTTGCGGCAATGTAGAGGAGCATGGGCTCCTTCTCAGTCGGCGCCGCCAGGACAGGTGGAGTGGTCAGCATCTTCTTCAACTCATGGAAGGCATGGTCTGCTTGGTCATTCCACTCGAAATGAGTGGATTTCTTCATGAGTCGGTACAGGGGGAGAGCCTTCTCTCCTAGCCGGCTGATAAAGCAGTTTAGGGAAGCCAGGCACCCGGAGAACTTCTGCACATCTCGCAACTTGGTGGGAATCTCCATTCTCTCAATGGCCTTGATCTTCGCAGGGTTGCACTCAATGCCGCGTTCGGAGACCAGAAAGCCTAGAAGCTGTCCGGCTGGTACTCCGAACACGCATTTCTCGGGGTTGAGCTTGATCTGGAATCGGCGCAAGTTGGCAAATGTTTCTTTGAGGTCTTCCAGCAGTGTGCCGCGCTTCTCCGTCTTCACCACAATATCGTCTACGTATACGTGGGAATTTCTGCCGAGTTGCTTGAGGAGGCATTTCTGCATGCAACGCCGAAAAGTGGCACCGGCATTCCTCAAGCCGAATGTCATAGTCAGGTAACAGAAAGCTCCAAATGGTGTGATGAAGGCGGTCTTCAGGCAGTCTGCTGAGTCCAACTTAATCTGGTGGTATCCTGAGTAGGCATCCAAGAAACTCAACAGCTCGCATCCGGCTATGGACTCTATCACTAGATCAATCCGTGGTAAAGCAAATGGATCTTTGGGGCAGGCCTTGTTGAGGCTAGTGTAGTCTATACACATACGCCATTTGTTGTTCTTCTTCAACACCAAGACTGGGTTGGCAAGCCACTCTGGGAAAAACACTTCCATAATAAAGCCGGCGGCAAGGAGCCGGGCTATCTCTTCTCCTACTATTCTTCTCTTCTCTTCTGACAGTCGGCGGAGAGGCTGCTTGACCGGCTTCGCGTCGGTTCGGAAGTGTAACTTGTGCTCGGCGAAATCCTTCGGAACACCCGGCATGTCCTTTGGGGACCATGCAAAGATGTCTCGATTCTCACGGAGGAGGTCGACGAGCTCGCCTTCCTATTTACTGTCCAGGTTTGCACCAATGACTGCAAACCCCTCCGAGTTCTCCGGGTCCAGAGGTATCTTCTTTGTCTCCTTGGCCGGCTGGAAGGAGCCCTGCGCATCATATTCCTTGTGGTTGGGGGACAAGGCCGGCTGCTTGCCGGCCATGGCCACAACTCGCTCCAGCATCTTCTTCTCTTCTGCCACTACGAGGGACTCGGCCAGCCGGCTGCTGGCTGCAGCACAGTCAATGGACTTCTTGTAGTTGCCGGCTACAGTGATGATCCCTTTCGAGCTCGGCATCTTCATCTTCAAGTAGGCGTAGTGGGGCACAGCCATGAACTTGGCCAGAGCAGGTCGGCCAAGCAAGGCGTGGTAAGGGCTTTCCAGATCCACTACCTCGAACCAGATTGCTTCTCGGCGAAAGTGATCCTTGTCTTCGAAGAGAACATCCATCTTGATCTTGCCGATCGGGGAACAGGACAGGCCGGGTACAATGCCATGCAACACGGTCCGGCTTGGCATGAGCTGTTTCGCCTTGAGGTTCAACTTCTCCATGGTATCGCGGTACAGTATGTTGATACTGCTTCCGCCATCAATCAGAACGCGGGAGAATCGGGCAGCTCGCCTCTCAGTTGCGAGAGTGACATCCAACACCAATGTGTAGGAGCCAGGGGACGGCATCACCTCTGGGTGATCGGCCCGGCTCCAGTTGATAGGCCTTTCGGACCAATGCATGAACTCGGGGTTGCTGGAGGCGACTGCGTTGACCTCTTGGTGCTGTCGGCGCCGGCTGCGCTTGTCTTCAACCTGGCTCGTGAAGACGATGTAGGCGGCGTGCTCATCAGGGAACTCATCTTGAATGGCTCCGACTACTGGTCGAGCAGCCGGCTGCTGGGGGGGCTGGAGGCGGCGGGCCGGGAGGCGGAGGCGGCACCAGCCCCTCGCCCTTGGAGATCCGTGTGAGCCAGTGGCACTTTCGGGTCGTATGGTTGGACGGCTTCGCACCGCTGTGGAACTTGCAGGGGGCATCGAGAGTCTGCTCGTAGGAGAAGGCCGGCTGCCAAGCCGGCCTGCCGCCCTTCTTCTTGGGAGCGGGCCGTTCTTCGGGCTGCTCATCTTCGACTGTGGCCACCTGCCGACTAGTGGAAGGCGGCATAGGGGCCTTGCGCTTGTGGTCGTTCTGGTAGGGGCGCCGATTGGAGTCGCCAGCCGGTGTCTTGGGAGCCGAAGCGAGCACCTTCCCAGAGGCGTCCACTCGGAGCTCAGTCTTCATCGAGGAGTCGGCCATGGCGTACTTGTCCACAATGACCAGCAGCTCATCGAGGGTAGCCGGCTCGTTGCAGAGGAGTCGGTGCTTGAGGAGGGTGCCCTCTCGGCACCCGGCGGTGAAGTATTCGATGGCTTGAACCTCGTGCACCCCCTCGCAGGAGTTGCGGAGCTCGGCCCACCGCGTGAGGTAGTCGCGGGTCGACTCGCTGGGCCCTTGGACGCATAAGGAGAGCTGGCGGGGCTTGGGAGGCCGCTTGTACGTGCTGGTGAAGTTGCGGACGAAGACTTCCGTGAAGTCCAGCCAGCTGTTGACGCTGTAGGGCTTGAGGCTGTTGAGCCAGCTGCGTGTCGTGCCTTGCAGCATGAGAGGAACGTACTTCACGGCTACGCGACTATTGCCGTTCGCTATGCTGACAGCGGTAGAGTAGTCGATGAGCCAATCTTCCGGCTTCACAGAGCCGTTGTACTTGGGCATGTCTCTGGGCAGCGAGAACCCTTTGGGGAAGGGCTCGTCGCGGATGCGGGGGCCAAAGCATGGCGGGCCGACATCGTCCTCTTCTTCTAGCGCCAGGGATCGAGCTAGGCAGTCAATCCGGTGGCGGGCGTCGTTCTCGCCGACTCCTTTGCGGTGGCCTAGTCAGCCACCAAGAGTCGGATGCGTGACAGGCGGCGGGGTGGGATATCTCTCCCCGCGAGGCGGGGGAGGAGGCGGATTGCCTTGACGCTCCACTGCTCGAGGGCGGCCTTCCGCGTCGCGCTCGATGGTGATTCGAGTCCGGCTGCGGCTAGCAGCCGGCTCCTTGTCTTTCCTTGTGCGGGTGCCACTCGCAGTCGGCGACCGGGATGTCGCGGCGTGCTCTCGGCGTGGGGGAGGACTCTCAGCGCGGGCGCCGGCTTCATGCCGTTCTGCGGCCGCGTCGATCAGCTGCTGGATGCGCCTTGTCGGTGCACCTGGCCCCACGGTGCACCTGGCCCCACGGTGCACCTGGCCCCACGGTGCACCTGGCCCCACGGTGGGCGCCAAATGTCGGGTGGTAGGTGCGACATATGCCAACGGGTGGCTTATCATTGTGGGAGCTAGTAAAACATCACCGGTGCCTGGAAACGGGATGAGGCGAAGACATACACGCCGGCGGATCTTACCCAGGTTCGGGGCTCTCCGTGGAGATAACACCCCTAGTGCTGCTCTGCGGGGTCTCCACATGATCACTAGATCAATACAAGTAGCTACAGGTGCTCCTTGAGCTGTTCGGCTAGAGGAAGAAGAAGGGCAAGGCTAGCTCTCCTTTTCTCTCTATGTGGTGTGTGGAATTCTATGAGATCAACCCTTTGCATGGGTGTCCCGGGGGGTTCATATAGGCCTACCCCCCAGGGGTACAATGGTAACCCGGCTGGGCGCGGGTCCCAGCCATCAGCGTCTATGCTCGCCGGCTTCTCCGCCGGTCATTGGGGCCCGCCGACTGGTGGGTCCCGCCGGCTGCCGGCCTCCTGGCGGGCAGGCCGGCCCCACCGCTTGGGGGCTTTGTCGGCGGCTGGTTACTGTCGCCTCGCCTCTGATGACGAGGGTTTTGTCGAGGTAAGCGTGGCTACAGTGTCGCCGCCTCGCGGGCTCTCATTGTAGCCTTACCTCGTCTTGTCTTCTTAATGAGGCACATGTTTTGAGGGAGGGAGGTAGCCGGCTATTGAGAGCCGGACACACCCTGGCCGACTAGAGGAGGCCAGGCCGCCTTCGGGTGTCTCTCTGGCAAAGGGGCCCGCCACCTGCGGGCCGTACTGGCACCTGTCGTGGGTGACATCGAGGCCGACACGGCTACAGTGCCGCGCCGGACGGGGGATGACTGGCCCGTACAGCGCCCTGTGGCCATGCCTGTTCCGGGATTCGGGGGTAGTGGGCTATACTGCGGCCACGCCCCATCGTCCTATCGCCGTTATGTGGGTACAATCTTAGTGGGTGCAGTCTTGGCCGGCTCCAGGGAGTCGGCTTTCTTCATGGCCGGCTTCTGGGAGTCGGTCCTCTTCATGGCCGGCTTCTGAGAGTCGGCTATCTCGTATCTTTCTTGGGGGAGGTTTCTGAGGCTGGGTCTCCTTCTGGGAGTCGGCCCTGGGGATAGCCGGCCAGGGGAAGGCGGCCCTACGCTTTTGTATGCTTGAAGGCTTGAATGGCCTGATAATTTTTCGAAGAGCCAAGGGGAGTCGGTTAGGCTACCCGTGGCCATTTACTCCGACAAAGTTTGAGAACGTCAAAAGTATGAAACAATTGCTTGGCTTGTCATCGGGGTTGTGCATGATTTAAATACTTTGTGTGGTGAAGATAAAGCATAGCCAGATTATATGATTTTGTAGGGATAACTTTCTTTGGCCATGTTATTTTGAGAAGACATGATTGCTTAGTGAGTATGCTTGAAGTATTATTACTTTTATGTCAATATGAACTTTTATCTTGAATCTTTTGAATCTGAATATTCATACCACAATTAAGAAGAGTTACATTGAAATTATGCCAAGTAGCATTCCATAAAAAAAATCTGTTTTTATCATTTACCTACTCGAGGACGAGCAGGAATTAAGCTTGGGGATGCTGATACGTCTCCATGCTATTATATTATCTGTTTTGGATGTTTATGGGCTTTATTAAACACTTTTATATTATTTTTGGGACTAACCTATTGAGCCAGAGCCCAGTGCCAGTTCCTGTTTTTTCCCTTGTTTCAGTGTTTCGGAGAAAAGGAATATCAAACGGAGTCGAAACGGAATGAAACCTTCTAGAGAAGTTATTTTGGAAGGAAAGCAACCCGGGAGACTTGGAGTCCACGTCAAGAAAGCAACGAGGGAGGCACGAGGCAGGGAGGCGCGCCCTCCACCCTCGTGGGCCCCTCGTGGCTCCCCTGACGTATTTCTTCCGCCTATATATATCCATATACCCTAAAACGATCAGGGAACAGAATAGATCTGGAGTTCCGTTGCCGCAAGCCTCTGTAGCCACCAAATATCAATCGGGACCCTGTTCCGGCACCCTGCCAGAGAGGGGAACCCTCACCGGTGGCCATCTTCATCATCCCGGTGCTCTCCATGACGAGGAGGGAGTAGTTCACCCTCAGGGCTGAGGGTATGTACCAGTAGCTATGTGTTTGATCTCTCTCTCTCTTGCGTTCTTGATTTGGCACGATCTTGATGTATCGCGAGCTTTGCTATTATAGTTGGATCTTATGTAGCTTCTCCCCCTCTAGTCTCTTGTAATGGATTGAGTTTTCCCCTTGAAGTAATCTTATCGGATTGAGTCTTTAATGATTTGAGAACACTTGATGTATGTCTTGTCGTGCGTATCTGTGGTGACAATGGGATATCACGTGATTCACTTGATGTATGTTTTGGTGATCAACTTGCGGGTTCCGCCCATGAACCTATGCAAAGGGGTAGGCACGCGTTTTCGTCTTGATTCTCCGGTAGAAACTTTGGGGCACTCTTTGAGGTTCTATGTGTTGGTTGAATAGATGAATCTGAGATTGTGTGATGCATATCGTATAATCATACCCACAGATACTTGAGGTGACATTGGAGTATCTAGGTGACATTAGGGTTTTGGTTGATTTGTGTCATAAGGTGTTATTCTAGTACGAACTCTAGGGCTGTTTGTGACATTTATAGGAATAGCCCAACGAATTGATTGGAAAGAATAACTTTGAGGTGGTTTCGTACCCTACCATAATCTCTTCGTTTGTTCTCCGCTATTAGTGACTTTGGAGTGACTCTTTGTTGCATGTTGAGGGATAGTTATATGATCCAATTAGGTTATTATTGTTGAGAGAACTTGCACTAGTGAAAGTATGAACCCTAGGCCTTGTTTAAATCCATTGCAATACCGTTTACGCTCACTTTTATCATTAGTTACCTTGCTGTTTTTATATTTTCAGATTACAAAAACCTATATCTACCATCCATATTGCACTTGTATCACCATCTCTTCGCCGAACTAGTGCACCTATACAATTTACCATTGTATTGGGTGTGTTGGGGACACAAGAGACTCTTTGTTATTTGGTTGCAGGGTTGTTTGAGAGAGACCATCTTCATCCTACGCCTCCCACGGATTGATAAACCTTAGGTCATCCACTTGAGGGAAATTTGCTACTGTCCTACAAACCTCTGCACTTGGAGGCCCAACAACGTCTACAAGAAGAAGGTTGCGTAGTAGACATCATATATATATATATATATATATATATATATATATATATATATATATATATATATATATATATATATATATATATCCAATTGGATGTAAGTTGGCATGAACTATTATTGTTGACATTACCCTCGAGGTAAAAGGTTTTGGGAGGCGAAACTTTAAGCCCCTATCTTTCTCTGTGTTCGATTAAAACTCCATACCCATAAGTATTGCGTGAGTGTTAGCAATTGTGAAAGACTAAATGATAGTTGAGTATGTGGACTTGCTGAGAAGCTCTTACATAGACTCTTTCTGATGTTATGATAAATTGCAATTGCTTCAATGACTGAGATTATAGTTTGTTAGTTTTCAATGAAGTTTCTGATTCATACTTGATGTCGTGAATAGATTATTACTTGAGCATAAGAAATCATATGACAATATCCATATATGTTGCTGTTATAAGAATGATCATGATGCCCTCATGTATGTATTTTATTTTATCGACACCTCTATCTCTAAACATGTGGACATATTTGTCGTTATCGGCTTCCGCTTGAGGACAAGCGAGGTCTAAGCTTGGGGGAGTTGATACGTCCATTTTGCATCATGCTTTTATATCGATATTTATTGCATTATGGGCTGTTATTACACGTTATGTCACTATACTTATGCCTATTCTCTCTTATTTTACAATGTTTATATGAAGAGGGAAAATGCCGGCAGCTGGAATTCTAGGCTGGAAAAGGAGCAAATATTAGAGACCTATTCTGCGCAGCTCCAAAAGTCCTGAAACTTCACGGAAGTCATTTTTGGAATTAATAAAAAATACTGAGCTTAGAAAATACCAGAGGGGGGCCACACCCTGGCCATGAGGGTGGGAGGCGCGCCCCCCTAGCTCGTGGGCCCCCTGGCAGGCCTCCGATGCCCATCTTCTGCTATATGAAGTCTTTCATCCGAGGAAAAATCATAAGCAAGCTTTCGGGAAGAAACTCCGCCACCACGAGGCGGAACCTTGGCAGAACCAATCTAGGGCTCCGGCAGAGCTGTTCTGCCGGGGAAACTTCCCTCCGGGAGGGGGAAATCATCGCCATCGTCATCACCAACGATCCTCTCATCGGGAGGGGGTCAATCTCCATCAACATCTTCACCAGCACCATCTCCTCTCAAACCCTAGTTCATCTCTTGTATCCAATCTTTGTCCCAATGCCTGAGACTGGTACCTGTGGGTTACTAATAGTGTTGATTACTCCTTGTAGTTGATGCTAGTTGGTTTATTTGGTGGAAGATCGTATGTTCAGATCCATTATGCATATTAATACCCCTCTGATTATGAACATGAATATGATTTGTGAGTAGTTACGTTTGTTCCTGAGGACATGGGAGAAGTCTTGCTATAAGTAGTCATGTGAATTTGGTATTCGTTCGATATTTTGATGAGACGTATGTTGTCTTTCCTCTAGTGGTCGACTACATGACACTTCACCATTATTTGGGCCTAGAGGAAGGCATTGGGAAGTAATAAGTAGATGATGGGTTGCTAGAGTGACAGAAGCTTAAACCCTAGTTTATGAGTTGCTTCGTAAGGGGCTGATTTGGATCCATATGTTTCATGCTATGGTTAGGTTTACCTTAATACTTGTTTTGTAGTTGCGGAGGCTTGCAATAGGGGTTAATCATAAGTGGGATGCTTGTCCAAGAAAGGGCAGCACCCAAGCACCGGTCCACCCACATACCAAATTATCAAAGTAACGAACACGACTCATATGAGCGTGATGAAAACTAGCTTGACGATAATTCCCATGTGTCCTCGGGAGCGCTTCTCTCTATATAAGAGTTTGTCCAGGCTTGTCCTTTGCTACAAAAAGGATTGGGCCATCTTGCTGCACCTTATTTACTTTCTTTACTTGCTACCCGTTACAAATTACCTTATCACAAAACTATCTGTTACCGATAATTTCAGTGCTTGCAGAGAATACCTTACTGAAAACCGCTTATCATTTCCTTCTGCTCCTCGTTGGGTTCGACACTCTTACTTATCGAAAGGACTACGATAGATCCCCTACACTTGTGGGTCATCAAGGGTCTACAACCAATGGTAGCAGAGGAATGGAGTTGGAATCCTTTGTCACTATGATGCCATTTTATTCCAAACATGCATGCCTCAGATGTTGAGGAAAGGCTGTAGGTAATGTTGATTTGTCCATTTTCATTTAGATGCACATTGTAGTAGGTTATTGTTCATTAAATTTAACTTTGGCTACTACAAAGGTTGTGATATCATTGTTGATGTGATAAAACTTTTATGTGGAATTTAGTTTTTTTTCATTAATGTTTAGGAAGTTGTATGCTTGAAGTATGTAGAGGTGTAATTTTAAATTTCAACCTCATATATGATGACAGTATGATTTCATCTTATGGCTGTCCTTAATAGTGAGATCGTGGTTGTCCTTAATAGTGATATTGTGGTTGTCCTTAATAGTGAGAAGGTCCCCTATTTATGTCTTATTATGAATCTGTTACTTTTCTTAAGACTAAGTTCATGATAAATTAAGTCCAATTAATCAAATTACTAATGAACTCCCACTTAAATAAACATCCCTCAAGTTTATCTAAGTGATACATGATCCAAATCAACTAACCCATGTCCGATCATCAAGTGAGATGGGGTAGTCATCAATGATGAACATTGATACATCTCCGTCGTATCTATAATTTTTTATTGTTCCACGCCAATATTCTACAACTTTTATATACTTTTGGGAACTTTTTATACTATTTTTGGGACTAACATATTGATTCAGTGCCCAGTGCCAGTTCCTGTTTGTTGCATGTTTTTTGTTTTGCGGAAAATCCATATCAAACGGATTCCAAACGGGATAAAAACTCACGGAGATTTTTTTGGAATATATGTGATGTTTGGGAAGAAGAATCAACGCGAGACGATGCCCGAGGGGGCCACGAGGCAGGGGGCGCGCCCCTGACCCTCATGGCCACCCCGTAAGGCGGTTGGTGCCCTTCTTTTGCCGCAAGAAAGCCAATATCCGGATAAAAATCGTATCCAAATTTCAGCCCAAACAGAGTTACGGATCTCCGGGAATATAAGAAACGGTGAAAGGCCAGAATCTGGAACGCAGAGACAGAGAGACAGATCCAATCTCGGAGGGGCTCTCGCCCCTCCCATGCCATGGAAGCCAAGGACCAGAGGGGAAACCCTTCTCCCATCTAGGGAGAAGGTCAAGGAAGAAGAATAAGGAGGGGGCCCTCTCCCCCTCCTTCCCGGTAGCGCCGGAACACCGCCGGGGCCATCATCGTCACCGCAATCTACACCAACACCTCCGTCATCTTCACCAACATCTTCATCCCCTTCCCCCATCTATCTATAGCGGTCCACTCTCCTGCAACCCATTGTACCATCTACTTGAACATGGTGCTTTATGCTTCATATTATTATCCAATGATGTATTGCCATCCTATGATGTCTGAGTAGATTTTCATTGTCCTATCGGTAATTGGTGAATTGCTATGATTGGTTTAATTTTCTTGTGGTTATGTTGATGTCCTTTGGTGCCCATCATATGAGCGCGCGCGTGGATCAAACCATAGGGTTAGTTGTATGTTGATAGGACTATCTATTGGAGGGCAAGAGTGACAGAAGCTTCAACCTAGCATAGAAATTGATGCATACGGGATTGAAGGGGCACCTATATATCTTAATGATATGGTTGGGTTTTACCTTAATGAATGCTAGTAGTTGCGGATGCTTGCTAATAGTTCCAATCATAAGTGCATAGAATTCCAAGTCAGGGATGACATGCTAGCAGTGGCCTCTCCCACATAAAACTTGCTATCGGTCTAGTAAAGTAGTCAATTGCTTTGGGACAATTTCGCAACTCCTACCACCACTTTTCCACACTCGCTATATTAACTTTATTGCTTCTTTACCTAAACAGCCCCTAGTTTTTATTTACGTGCTCTTTATATTCTTGCAAACCTATCCAACAACACCTACAAAGTACTTCTAGTTTCATACTTGTTTTAGGTAAAGCGAACATCAAGCATGCGTAGAGTTGTATCGGTGGCTGATAGAACTTGAGGGAATATTTGTTCTACCTTTAGCTCCTCGTTGGGTTCGACACTCTTACTTATCGAAAGAGGCTACAATTGATCCCCTATACTTGTTTAAGATAGATTCTGTTTTTGATGCATTGATTGCTTGTTTTGATGAAACTATCGATTTCTATCAGTGGATTAAGCCATGGAAAAGTTATATTATAGTAGCTACAATGCAGAAACAAAATATGAATTGGTTTGCAACAGTACTTAAAGCAGTGATTTGCTTTATTATACTAACGGATCTTACCGAGCTTTTTGTTGAGTTTTGTGTGGATGAAGTGATCAAAATCGAGGAGGTCTCAATATGAAGAGAAGGAGGAGAGGCAAGAGCTCAAGCTTGGGGATGCCCAAGGCACTCCAAGTAAATATTCAAGGAGACTCAAGTGTCTAAGCTTGGGGATGCCCCAGAAGGCATCCCATTTTTCTTCAACAAGTATCGGTATGTTTTCGGTTTCGTTTCGTTAATGTGATATGTGCAAATCTTAGAGCGTCTCTTGCATTTAGTTTTCACTTTTCTTTTATGCACCATGCTGGTATGAGATAGTCCATGGTTGATTTATAGAATGTTCTTTGCAGTTCACTTATATCTTTTGAGTATGGCTTTATAGAATGCTTCATGTGCTTCACTTATATCATTTGAAGTTTGGATTGCCTGTTTCTCTTCACATAGAAAACCGCCATTTGTAGAATGCTCTTTTGCTTCACTTATATTTGTTAGAGCGTGGCCATATCTTTTGTAGAAAGAATTATACTCTCTTGCTTCACTTATATCTATTTAGAGAGATGACAGGAATTGGTCATTCACATGGTTAGTCATAAAATCTTACATAAAACTTGTAGATCACTGAATATGATATGTTTGATTCCTTGCAATAGTTTTGCGTTATAAAGATGGTGATATTAGAGTCATGCTAGTGGGTAGTTGTGGATTGTATAAATACTTGTGTTGAAGTTTGTGATTCCCGTAGCATGCACGTATGGTGAACCGTTATGTAACGAAGTTGGAGCATGAGGTATTTATTGATTGTCTTCCTTATGAGTGGTGGTCGGGGACGAGCGATGGTCTTTTCGTACCAATCTATCCCCCTAGGAGCATGCGCGTAGTACTTTGTTTCGATGACTAATAGATTTTTGGAATAAGTATGTGAGTTCTTTATGACTAATGTTGAGTCCATGGATTATATGCACTCTCACCCTTCCATCATTGCTAGCCTCTTCGGTACCATGCATTGCCCTTTCTCACCTCGAGAGTTGGTGCAAACTTTGCCGGTGCATCCAAACCCCGTGATACGATACGCTCTATCACACATAAGCCTCCTTATATCTTCCTCAAAACAGCCACCGTACCTACCTATCATGGCATTTCCATAGCCATTCCGAGATATATTGCCATGCAACTTCCATCATCATCATATACATGACTTGAGCATTTATTGTCATATTGCTTCACATGATCGTAAGATAGCTAGCATGATGTTTTCATGGCTTGTCCATTTTTTTACGTCATTGCTACGCTAGATCATTGCACATCCCAGTACACCGCCGGAGGCATTCATATAGATGTTGGAAATATGCCCTAGAGGCAATAATAAATGGTTATTATTATATTTCTTTGTTCATGGTAATTGTCTATTGTTCATGCTATAATTGTATTATCCGGAAATCGTAATACATGTGTGAATACATAGACCGCAACGTGTCCCTAGTAAGCCTCTAGTTGACTAGCTCGTTGATCAACAGATAGTCACGGTTTCCTGACTATGGACATTGGATGTCATTGATAACGGGATCACATCATTAGGAGAATGATGTGATGGACAAGACCCAATCCTAAGCATAGCATAAAAGATCGTGTAGTTTCGTTTGCTAGAGCTTTTCCAATGTCAAGTATCTTTTCCTTAGACCATGAGATCGTGCAGCTCCCGGATACTGTAGGAGTGCTTTGGGTGTGCCAAACGTCACAACGTAACTGGGTGACTATAAAGGTGCACTACAGGTATTTCCGAAAGTGTCTGTTGGGTTGGCACGGATCGAGACTGGGATTTGTCACTCCGAGTGACGGAGAGGTATCTCTGGGCCCACTCGGTAATGCATCATCATAGTGAGCTCAATGTGACTAAGGCGTTAGTCACGGGATCATGCATTGCGGTACGAGTAAAGAGACTTGCCGGTAACGAGATTGAACAAGGTATTGGGATACCGACGATCGAATCTCGGGCAAGTAACATACCGGTTGACAAAGGGAATTGTATACGGGATTGATTGAATCCTTGACATTGTGGTTCATCCGATGAGATCATCGTGGAACATGTGGGAGCCAACATGGGTATCCAGATCCCGCTGTTGGTTATTGACCGGAGAGGCGTCTCGGTCATGTCTGCATGTCTCCCGAACCCGTAGGGTCTACACACTTAAGGTTCGGTGACGCTAGGGTTATAGAGATATGTGTATGCGGAAACCCGAAAGTTGTTCGGAGTCCCGTATGAGATCCCGGACGTCACGAGGAGTTCCGGAATGGTCCGGAGGTGAAGAATTATATATAGGAAGTCAAGTTTCGGCCACCGGGAAAGTTTCGGGGTTACCGGTATTGTACCGGGACCACCGGAAGGGTCCCGGGGGTCCACCGGGTGGGGACACCTATCCCGGAGGGCCCCGTGGGCTGAAGTGGGAAGGGAACCAGCCCCTAGTGAGCTGGGCGCCCCCCCCCATGGGCCTCCCCCTTGCGCCTAGGGTTGGAAACCCTAGGGTGGGGGGCGCCCCACTTGCCTTGGGGGGCAAGTCTCCCTCCTTGGCTGCCGCCCCCTCCCTTGATGGGATCTTGGCCGGCGCCCCCCCCCCCCCCCCTCCCAGGGGGCCTATATAAAGGGGGGAGGGAGGGCAGTAGAACAACAGCCTTGGGCGCCTCCCTCCTCCCCTGCTACACCTCTCCCTCTCGCAGAAGCTCGGCGAAGCCCTGCCGAGACCCGCTACATCCACTACCACGCCGTCGTGTTGCTGGATCTCCATCAACCTCTCCTTCCCCCTTGCTGGATCAAGAAGGAGGAGACGTCGCTGCACCGTACGTGTGTTGAACGCGGAGGTGCCGTCCGTTCGGCCCTCGGTCATCGGTGATTTGAATCACGGCGAGTACGACTCCGTCATCCTCGTTCATTGGAACGCTTCTGCTCGCGATCTACAAGGGTATGTAGATGCACTCCTTTCCCCTCGTTGCTAGTATACTCCATAGATGCATCTTGGTGAGCGTAGGAAAATTTTAAAATTATGCTATGATTCCCATGTTGTCCTCAATTTCAACGCGTTCCTAGAGAAAACCAAGCTGAAAGATGATGGCAGCAACTATACGGACTGGGTCCGGAACCTGAGGATCATCCTCATAGCAGCCAAGAAAGATTATGTCTTAGAAGCACCGCTAGGTGAAGCACCAATCCCAGGGAACCAAGACGTTATGAACGCTTGGCAGCAGCGTGCTGATGATTACTCCCTCGTTCAGTGCGTCATGCTTTACAGCTTAGAACCGGGTCTCCAAAAGCGTTTTGAGAAACATGGAGCATATGAGATGTTCGAGGAGCTGAAAATGGTTTTCCAAGCTCATCCCCGGGTCGAGAGATATGAAGTCTCCGACAAGTTCTTCAGCTGTAAAATGAAGGAGAATAGTTCTGTCAGTGAGCACATACTCAGAATGTATGGGTTACACAACCGCTTGTCTCAGCTGGGAGTTAATCTCCCGGATGACGCGGTCATTGACAGAATCCTTCAGTCGCTTCCACCAAGCTAGAAGAGCTTTGTGATGAACTTCAATATGCAAGGGATGGAAAAGACCATTCCTGAGGTATATTCAATGCTGAAATCAGCGGAGGTGGAGATCAGAAAAGAACATCAAGTGTTGATGGTGAATAAAACCACTAAGTTCAAGAAGGGCAAGGGTAAGAAGAACTTCAAGAAGGACGGCAAGGGAGTTGCCGCGCCCGGTAAGCCAGTTACTGGGAAGAAGTCAAAGAATGGACCCAAGCCTGAAACTGAGTGCTTTTATTGCAAGGGAAGTGGTCACTGGAAGCGGAACTGCCCCAAATACTTAGCGGACAAGAAGGCCGGCAACACCAAAGGTATATGTGATATACATGTAATTGATGTGTACCTTACCAGTACTCGTAGTAGCTCCTGGGTATTTGATACCGGTGCGGTTGCTCATATTTGTAACTCAAAACAGGAACTACGGAATAAACGGAGACTGGCGAAGGACGAGGTGACGATGTGCGTCGGGAATGGTTCCAAGGTCGATGTGATCACCGTCGGCACGCTACCTCTGCATCTACCTACGGGATTAGTTTTAAACCTCAATAATTGTTATTTAGTGCCAGCTTTGAGCATGAACATTGTATCTGGATCTCGCTTAATTTGAGATGGCTACTCATTTAAATCTGAGAATAATGGTTGTTCTATTTATTTGAGAGATATGTTTTATGGTCATGCCCCGCTGGTTAATGGTTTATTCTTGATGAATCTCGAACGTGATGTTACACATATTCATAGTGTGAATACCAAAAGATGTAAAGTTGATAACGATAGTCCCACATACTTGTGGCACTGCCGCCTTGGTCACATTGGTGTCAAGCGCATGAAGAAGCTGCATGCAGATGAACTTTTGGAGTCTCTTGATTACGAATCATTTGACACGTGCGAACCATGCCTCATGGGTAAGATGACCAAGACTCCGTTCTCCGGAACAATGGAGCGAGCAACCAACTTATTGGAAATCATACATACCGATGTGTGCGGTCCAATGAGTGTTGAGGCTCGCGGAGGATATCGTTATGTTCTCACTCTCACTGATGACTTAAGTAGATATGGGTATGTCTACCTAATGAAACACAAGTCTGAAACCTTTGAAAAGTTCAAGGAATTTCAGAGTGAGGTTGAGAATCAACGTGACAGGAAAATAAAATTCTTACGATCAGATCGTGGTGGAGAATATTTAAGTCACGAGTTTGGTACACACTTAAGAAAATGTGGAATAGTTTCACAACTCACGCCGCCTGGAACACCTCAGCGAAACGGTGTGTCTGAACGTCGTAATCGCACTCTATTGGATATGGTGCGATCTATGATGTCTCTTACCGATTTACCGCTCTCATTTTGGGGCTATGCTTTAGAGACTGCCGCATTCACTTTAAATAGGGCTCCGTCAAAATCCGTTGAGACGACACCGTATGAATTATGGTTTGGGAAGAAACCTAAGCTGTCGTTTCTAAAAGTTTGGGGATGCGATGCTTATGTCAAGAAACTTCAACCTGAAAAGCTCGAACCCAAGTCGGAGAAATGCGTCTTCATAGGATACCCTAAGGAAACTATTGGGTATACCTTCTACCTCAGATCCGAAGGCAAGATCTTCGTTGCCAAGAACGGGTCCTTTCTAGAGAAGGAGTTTCTCTCGAAAGAATTGAGTGGGAGGAAAGTGGAACTTGATGAGGTGATAGTCACCCCTTCCGTACCGGAAAGTAGCGCAGCGCGGGAAAATGTTCCTGTGGTGCCTACACCGACTGGGGAGGAAGTTAATGATGATGATCATGAAGCTTCGGATCAAGTTACTACTGAACTTCGTAGGTCCACAAGAACACGTTCCGCACCAGAGTGGTACGGTAACCCTGTCCTGGAAATCATGTTGTTAGACAACGGTGAACCTTCGAACTATGAAGAAGCGATGGCGGGCCCGGATTCCGACAAATGGCTAGAAGCCATGAAATCCGAGATAGGATCCATGTATGAAAACGAAGTATGGACTTTGACTGACTTCCCCGATGATCGGCGAGCCATAGAAAACAAATGGATCTTTAAGAAGAAGACAGACGCGGATGGTAATGTGACCATCTATAAGGCTCGACTTGTCGCTAAGGGTTATCGATAAGTTCAAGGGGTTGACTACGATGAGACTTTCTCACCCGTAGCGAAGCTGAAGTCCGTCCGAATCATGTTAGCAATTGCCGCATACTATGATTATGAGATATGGCAGATGGACGTCAAAACGGCATTCCTTAACGGCTTCCTTAAGGAAGAGTTGTATATGATGCAGCCGGAAGGTTTTGTCGATCCTAAGAATGCTAACAAAGTATGCAAGCTCCAGCGCTCAATCTATGGGCTGGTGCAAGCATCTCGGAGTTGGAACATTCGCTTTGATGAGATGATCAAAGCGTTTGGGTTTACACAGACTTATGGAGAAGCCTGTGTTTACAAGAAAGTGAGTGGGAGCTCTGTAGCATTTCTCATATTATATGTGGATGACATACTATTGATGGGAAATGATATAGAATTCTTGGAAAGTATAAAGGCCTATTTGAATAAGTGTTTTTCAATGAAGGACCTTGGAGAAGCTGCTTATATATTAGGCATCAAGATCTATAGAGATAGATCAAGACGACTCATTGGTCTTTCACAGAGTACATACCTTGACAACATATTGAAGAAGTTCAATATGGATCGGTCCAAGAAGGGGTTCTTGCCTGTATTGCAAGGTGTGCAATTGAGCACGGCTCAATGCCCGACCACGGCAGAAGATATAGAAAAGATGAGTGTCATCCCCTATGCCTCGGCCATAGGGTCTATTATGTATGCCATGCTGTGTACCAGACCTGATGTAAACCTTGCCGTAAGTTTGGTAGGAAGGTACCAAAGTAATCCCGGCATGGAACACTGGACAGCGGTCAAGAATATCCTAATGTACCTGAAAAGGACTAAGGATATGTTTCTCGTTTATGGAGGTGACGAAGAGCTCGTCGTAAAGGGTTACGTCGACGCTAGCTTCGACACAGATCTGGATGACTCGAAGTCACAAACCGGATACGTGTATATTTTGAATGGAGGAGCAGTAAGCTGGTGCAGTTGCAAGCAAAGCGTCGTGGCGGGATCTACATGTGAAGCGGAGTACATGGCAGCCTCGGAGGCAGCACAGGAAGCAGTGTGGATGAAGGAGTTCATTACCGACCTAGGGGTGATTCCCAATGCGTCGGGCCCGATGACTCTCTTCTGTGACAACACTGGACCTATTGCCCTTGCGAAGGAGCCCAGGTTTCACAGGAAGACCAGGCATATCAAGTGTCGCTTCAACTCCATTCGTGAAAGTGTTCAAAATGGAGACATAGATATTTGTAAAGTACATACGGACCTGAATGTAGCAGATCCGTTGACTAAACCTCTCCCTAGGGCAAAACATGATCAACACCAGGACGCAATGGGTGTTCGATTCATCATAATGTAACTAGATTATTGACTCTAGTGCAAGTGGGAGACTGTTGGAAATATGCCCTAGAGGCAATAATAAATGGTTATTATTATATTTCTTTGTTCATGGTAATTGTCTATTGTTCATGCTATAATTGTATTATCCGGAAATCGTAATACATGTGTGAATACATAGACCGCAACGTGTCCCTAGTAAGCCGCTAGTTGACTAGCTCGTTGATCAACAGATAGTCACGGTTTCCTGACTATGGACATTGGATGTCATTGATAACGGGATCACATCATTAGGAGAATGATGTGATGGACAAGACCCAATCCTAAGCATAGCATAAAAGATCGTGTAGTTTCGTTTGCTAGAGCTTTTCCAATGTCAAGTATCTTTTCCTTAGACCATGAGATCGTGCAGCTCCCGGATACCGTAGGAGTGCTTTGGGTGTGCCAAACGTCACAACGTAACTGGGTGACTATAAAGGTGCACTACGGGTATTTCTGAAAGTGTCTGTTGGGTTGGCACGGATCGAGACTGGGATTTGTCACTCCGTGTGACGGAGAGGTATCTCTGGGCCCACTTGGTAATGCATCATCATAATGAGCTCAATGTGACTAAGGCATTAGTCACGGGATCATGCATTGCGGTACGAGTAAAGAGACTTGCCGGTAACGAGATTGAACAAGGTATTGGGATACCGACGATCGAATCTCGGGCAAGTAACATACCGGTTGACAAAGGGAATTGTATACGGGATCGATTGAATCCTCGACATCGTCGTTCATCCGATGAGATCATCGTGGAACATGTGGGAGCCAACATGGGTATCCAGATCCCGCTGTTGGTTATTGACCGGAGAGGCGTCTCGGTCATGTCTGCATGTCTCCCGAACCCGTAGGGTCTACACACTTAAGGTTCGGTGACGCTAGGGTTGTAGAGATATGTGTATGCGGAAACCCGAAAGTTGTTCGCAGTCCCGGATGAGATCCCGGACGTCACGAAGAGTTCCGGAATGGTCCGGAGGTGAAGAATTATATATAGGAAGTCAAGTTTCGGCCACCGGGAAAGTTTCGGGGGTTACCGGTATTGTACTGGGACCACCGGAAGGGTCCCGGGGGTCCACCGGGTGGGGCCACCTATCCCGGAGGGCCCCATGGGCTGAAGTGGGAAGGGAACCAGCCCCTAGTGGGCTGGGCGCCCCCCCCCATGGGCCTCCCCCTGCGCCTAGGGTTGGAAACCCTAGGGTGGGGGGCGCCCCACTTGCCTTGGGGGGCAAGTCTCCCCCCGTGGCCTCCGCCCCCTCCCTTGCTGGGATCTTGGCCGGCGCCCCCCCCCCCCCTCCCAGGGGGCCTATATAAAGGGGGGGAGGGAGGGCAGTAGAACAACAGCCTTGGGCGCCTCCCTCCTCCCCTGCTACACCTCTCCCTCTCGCAGAAGCTCGGCGAAGCCCTGCCGAGACCCGCTACATCCACCACTACGCCGTCGTGCTGCTGGATCTCCATCAACCTCTCCTTCCCCCTTGCTGGATCAAGAAGGAGGAGACGTCGCTGCACCGTACGTGTGTTGAACGCGGAGGTGCCGTCCGTTCGGCACTCGGTCATCGGTGATTTGAATCACGGCGAGTACGACTCCGTCATCCTCGTTCATTGGAACACTTCCGCTCGCGATCTACAAGGGTATGTAGATGCACTCCTTTCCCCTCGTTGCTAGTATACTCCATAGATGCATCTTGGTGAGCGTAGGAAAATTTTAAAATTATGCTACGATTCCCAACAATAGAGTCATATCTTTGTTCTAGTATCGAGTTGTAATATTGAGTTGTAAGTAAATAGAAGTGTGATGATCATCATTATTAGAACATTGTCCCATGTGAGGTTATCAAAATAAAAGTGGCCAAAGAAGCCCGCAAAAAAAAGAGGCCAAAGAAGCCTTAAAAAAGAGAGAGAAAAATGAGAGAAAAGAGAGAAGGGACAATGTTACTACCATATTACCACACTTGTGCTTCAGAGTAGCACCATGTTCTTCATATAGAGAGTCTCTTGAGTTATCACTTTCATATACTAGTGGGATTTTTCATTATAGAACTTGGCTTGTATATTCCAACGATGGGCTTCCTCAAATGCCCTAGGTCTTCATGAGCAAGCAAGTTGGATGCACACCCACTTAGTTTTAATTTGGGCTTTCATACACTTATAGCTCTAGTGCATCTGTTGCATGGCAATCCCTACTCCTCGCATTGACATCAATTGATGGGCATCTCCATAGCCCATTGATTAGCCGCGTCGATGTGGGACTTTCTTCCTTTTTGTCTTCTCCAGACAACCTCCACCATCATATTCTATTCCACCTATAGTGTTATATCCATGGCTCACGCTCATGTATTGCGTGAAAGTTGAAAAGGTTTGAGAACATCAAAAGTATGAAACCATTGCTTGGCTTGTCATCGGGGTTGTGCATGATTTGAATATTTTGTGTGCTGAATATGGAGCATAGCCAGACTATATGATTTTTAGGGATAAGCTTTCTTTGGCCATGTTATTTTGGAAAAAGACATGATTGCTTTATTCGTAAGCCTGAAGTATTATTGTCTTAATGTCAAATGATAGACTATTGATTTGAATCACTCGTGTCTTAATATTCGTGCCATGATTAGATTACATGATCAAGATTATGCTAGGTAGCATTCCACATCTTATCTTTTTATCATTAACCTACTCGAGGACGAGCAGGAATTAAGCTTGGGGATGCTGATACGTCGCCGTGGTATCTATAATTTTTGATTGTTCCATGCCAATATTCTACAACTTTTTGGCAACTTTTTATACTATTTTTGGGACTAACATATTGATCCAGTGCCCAGTGCTAGTTCCTGTTTCTTGCATGTTTTTTGTTTCGCAGAAAATTCATATCAAACGGAGTCCAAACAGGATAAAAACTCACGGAGATTTTTTTTGGAATATATGTGATTTTTGGGAAGAAGAATCAACGCGAGACGATGCCCGAGGGGCCATGAGGCAGGGGGCATGCCCCTGACCCTTGTGGCCACCCCATAATGTGGTTGGTGCCCTTCTTTCACCGCAAGAAAGCCAATATCCGGATAAAAATCGTGTCCAAATTTCAGCCCAATCGGAGTTACGGATCTCCGTGAATACAAGAAACGGTGAAAGGCCAGAATCTGGAACACAGAAACTGAGAGAGACAGAGAGACAGATCCAATCTCGGAGGGGCTCTCGCCCCTCCCATGCCATGGAAGCCAAGGACCAGAGGGGAAACCCTTCTCCCATCTAGGAAGAAGGTCAAGGAAGAATAAGAAGGAGGGGGGCCCTCTCCCCCTCTCTCGCGGTGGCGCCGGAACGCCGCCGGGGCCATCATCGTCACCGCAATCTACACCAACACCTCCGTCATCTTCACCAACATCTTCATCACCTTCCCCCATCTATCTACAGCGGTCCACTCTCCCGCAACCCGTTGTACCCTCTACTTGAACATGGTACTTTATGCTTCATATTATTATCCAATGATGTGTTGCCATCCTATGATGTCTGAGTAGATTTTCGTTGTCCTATCAGTAATTGGTGAATTGCTATGATTGGTTTAATTTGCTTGTGGTTATGTTGTTGTCCTTTGGTGCCCATCATATGAGCACGCGCGTGGATCACACCATAGGGTTAGTTGTTTGTTGATAGGACTATGTATTGGAGGGCAAGAGTGACAGAAGCTTCAACCTAGCATAGAAATTGATGCATACGGGATTGAAGGGGGACCAATATATCTTAATGCTATGGTTGGGTTTTACCTTAATGAACGTTAGTAGTTGTGGATGCTTGCTAATAGTTCCAATCATAAGTGCATAGAATTCCAAGTCGGGGATGACATGCTAGCAGTGGCCTCTCCCACATAAAACTTGCTATCGGTCTAGTAAAGTAGTCAATTGCTTAGGGACAATTTCGCAACTCCTACCACCACTTTTCCACACTCGCTATATTAACTTTATTGCTTCTTTACCTAAACAGCCCCTAGTTTTTATTTACGTGTTCTTTATATTCTTGCAAACCTATCCAACAACACCTACAAAGTACTTCTAGTTTCATACTTCTTATAGGTAAAGCGAACGTCAAGCGTGCGTAGAGTTGTATTGGTGGTCGATAGAACTTGAGGGAATATTTGTTCTACCTTTAGCTCCTCGTTGGGTTTGACACTCTTACTTATCGAAAGAGGCTACAATTGATCCCCTATACTTGTGGGTTATCAAACATCTCTATGTTGATCATATCTACTATATGACTCATGTTCGACCTTCCGGTCTCTAGTGTTCCGAGACCATGCTTGTACATGTTAGGCTTGTCAAGTTTAACCCAAGTATTTTGCATGTGTAAAACTATCTTACACCTATTGTATGTGAACGTAGAGTCTATCACACCCAATCATCATGTGGTGTCTCAAAAACGATGAATTGTAGCAACGGTGCATACTCAGGGAGAACACTTTTATCTTGAAATTAAGTGAAGGGATCATCTTATAATGCTACCGCCGTATGATACGCCTCCAACGTATCTATAATTTTTTATTGTTCCACGCTATTATATTATCTTATTTGGATGTTTAATGGGCTTTATTATACACTTTTATATTATTTTTGGGACTAACCTATTAACCGAAGGCCCAGTGCAAATTGTTATTTTTTTCCTATTTCAGTGTTTCGCAGAAAAGGAATATCAAACGGAATCCAAACGGAATGAAACCTTTGGGAGAGTGATTTTTGGAACAAACGTGATCCAGAGGACTTGGAGTGGACGTCAAGAAAGGAGCAAGGAGGCCACGAGGCAGGGAGGCGCGCGTGCCCCCCTGGGCGTGCCCCCCACCCTCGTCGCCCCTCGCAGCTCCACCGACCTACTTCCTCCTCCTATATATACCCATATACCCCGAAAACATCCAGGAGCACCACGAAACCCTATTTCCACCGCCGCAACCTTCTTTACCTGTGATATCCCATCGTGGGGCCTTTTCCGGCGCTCCGCCGGAGGGGGAATCGATCACGGGGGGCTTCTACATAACACCATAGCCTCTCCGATGATGTGTGAGTAGTTTACCACATACCTTCGGGTCCATAGTTATTAGCTAGATGGCTTCTTCTCTCTCTTTGGATCTCCATACAAAGTTCTCCTCGATCTTCTTGGAGATCTATTCGATGTAATTCTTTTTGCGGTGTGTTTGTCGAGATCCGATGGATTGTGTGTTTATGATCAAGATTATCTATGAACAATATTTGAATCTTCTCTGAATTCTTTTATGTATGATTTGTTATATTTGCAAGTCTCTTCGAATTATCAGTTTGGTTTGGCCTACTAGATTGATCTTTCTTGCAATGGGAAAAGTGCTTAGCTTTGGGTTCAATCTTGCGGTGTCCTTTCCCAGTGACAGCAGGGCAGCAAGGCACGTATTCTATTGTTGTCGTCGAGGATAAAAAGATGGGGTTTATATCATATTGCTTGAGTTTATCACTCTACATCATGTCATCTTGCTTAATGTGTTACTCCGTTCTTATGAACTTAATACTCTAGATGTGTGCTGGATAGCGGTCGTTGTGTGGAGTAATAGTAGTAGATGCAGAATCGTTTCGGTCTACTTGTCGCGGACCTGATGCCTATATACATGATCATGCCTAGATATTCTCATAACTATGCACTTTTCTATCAATTGCTCGACAGTAATTTGTTCACCCACCGTAATACTTATGCTATCTTGAGAGAAGCCACTAGTGAAACCTATGGCCCCCGGGTCTATTTTCCATCATATAAGTTTCCAATCTATTTTTACTTTGCAATCTTTAATTTCAATCTATATCATAAAAATACCAAAAATATTTATCTTATTATCTCTATCAGGTCTCACTTTTGCAAGTGGTCGTGAAGGGATTGACAACCCCTTTATCGCGTTGGTTGCAAGGTTCTTATTTGTTTGTGTAGGTACGAGGCGACTTGTGTGTGGTCTCCTACTGGATTGATACCTTGGTTCTCAAAAACTGAGGGAAATACTTATGCTACTTTGCCGCATCACCCTTTCCTCTTCAAGGGAAAAACCAACGCAGTGCTCAAGACATACCAAGTACCCATCACAACTCTTATCCCTCGCATTACATTATTTGCCATTTGCCTCCTGTTTTCCTCTCCCCCACTTCACCTTTGCCGTTTTATTCGCCCTCTTTTTCCATTTGCCTCTTTTCGCTTGCTTCTTGTGTGCTTGTGCGTTGGATTGTTTGTCACGATGGCTCAAGATAATACAAAATTGCGTGACTTTTCCAATACCAACAACAATGATTTTCTTAGCACTCCAATTGCTCCTATTACCGATGTTGAATCTTGTGAAATTAATGCTTCCTTGTTGAATCTTGTCATGAAAGATCAATTATCTGGCCTTCCTAGCGAATATGCCGCTACCCATCTAAACAACTTTGTTGATTTGTGTGATATGCAAAAGAAGAAAGATGTGGATAATGATATTGTTAAATTGAAGCTATTTCCGTTTTCGCTTACAGATCGTGCTAAAACTTGGTTTTCGTCTTTGCCTAAAAATAGTATTGATTCCTGGAATAAGTGCAAAGATGCTTTTATCTCTAAGTATTTTCCTCCCGCTAAAATCATCTCTCTTACAAACGATATTATGAATTTTAAGCAACTTGATCATGAGCATGTTGCACAATCTTGGGAGAGGATGAAATTAATGATACGTAATTGCCCTACACATGGATTGAATTTACGGGTGATTATACAAAAAAATTATGCCGGATTGAATTTTGCTTCTAGAAATCTTTTAGATTCGGCCACGGGAGGCACTTTTATGGAAATCACTTTAGGAGAAGCTACTAAACTCTTAGATAATATTATGGTTAATTATTCTCAATGGCACACCGAAAGATCCACTAGTAAAAAGGTTCATGCAATAGAAGAGATTAATGTTTTGAGTGGAAAGATGGATGAACTTATGAAGTTGTTTGCTAATAAGGGTGTTTCTTCTGATCCTAATGATACGCCTTTGTCTACTTTGATTGAGAATAATAATAAATCTATGGATGTGAATTTTGTTGGTAGGAACAATTTTGGTAACAACGCTTATAGAGGAAACTTTAATCCTAGGCCATATCCTAGTAATTCCTCAAATAATTATGGTAACTCCTACAACAACTCTTATGGAAATTCTAATAAGATGCCCTCTGATTTTGAGAGTAGTGTTAAAGAATTTATGATTTCTCAAAAGAATTTCAATGCTTTGCTTGAAGAAAAATTGCCTAAGATTGATGAGTTGGCTAGGAACGTGGATAGAATTTCCCTTGATGTTGATTGTTTGAAACTTAGATCTATTCCTCCTAAGCATGATATCAATGATTCTCTCAAAGCTATGAGAATTTCCAATGATGAGTGCAAAGAAAGAACCGCTAGGGTGCGTGCTAAGAAAGATTGCTTTGTAAAAGCGTGTTCTTCTAGTTTCCATGATAATATGGATGAAGATCTAAAAGTTATTGATGTGTCCCCAATTAAATCTTTGTTTTGCAATATTAATCTTGATAATGATGGGACTGGAGATGAGTCTATTTTAGTTAAAGGGCGTCCCAATGATTCGGAGATTTTAGATCTTGATGCAAAAATTGGTAAAAGTGGGATTGAAGAGGTCAAAACTTTACATAGAAATGAACCCACTATTTTGGATTTCAAGGAATTTAATTATGATAATTGTTCTTTAATAGATTGTATTTCCTTGTTGCAATCCGTGTTAAATTCTCCTCGTGCTTATAGTCAAAATAAAGCTTTTACCAAACAAATCGTTGATGCTTTAATGCAATCGTATGAAGAAAAACTTCAATTAGAAGTTTCTATCCCTAGAAAACTTTATGATGGGTGGGAACCTACTATTAAAATTAAGATTAAATATCATGAATGCTATGCTTTATGTGATTTGGGTGCTAGTGTTTCCACGATTCCAAAAACTTTGTGTCATGTGTTAGGTTTCCCTGAATTTGATGATTGTTCTTTAAACTTGCACCTTGCGGATTCTACCATTAAGAAACCTATGGGAAGAATTAATGATGTTCTTATTGTTGCAAATAGGAATTGTGTGCCCGTAGATTTCATTGTTCTTGATATAGATTGCAATCCTACATGTCCTATTATTCTTGGTAGACCTTTCCTTAGAACGATCGGTGCAATTATTGATATGAAAGAAGAAAATATTATATTCCAATTTCTGTTAAGGAAAGGCATGGAACACTTTCCTAGAAATAAAATAAAATTACCTTATGAATCTATTATGAGAGCCACTTATGGATTGCATACCAAAGATAACAATACCTAGATCTATTCTTGCCTTTATGCCTAGCTAGGGGCGTTAAACGATAGCGCTTGTTGGGAGGCAACCCAATTTTATTTTTGTTTCTTGCTTTATGGTTCTGTTTAGTAATAAATAATTCATCTAGCTTCTCTTTAGATGTGTTTTCATGTTTTAATTAGTGTTTGTGCCAAGTAGATACTTTGGGAAGACTTCGGTGAAGTCTTTTTGATCTTGCTGTAAAAAATAGAAACTTTAGCGCTCACGAGATTAGCTGCTATTTTTTACTGGATAGTGCTATTTAGTTGATTATTTTTGCAGATGACTAAAAGACAAATTCCGCACGTCCAGAAATTTATTTCAGAATTTTTGGAGTTCCAGAAGTATACGTTTGATACAGATTACTACAGACTGTTCTGTTTTTCACAGATTCTGTTTTTTGTGTGTTGTTTGCTTATTTTGATGAATCTATGGCTAGTATCGGAGGGTATGAACCATACAGAAGTTGGAATACAGTAGGTTTAACACCCATATAAATAAAGAATGAGTTCATTACAGTACCTTGAAGTGGTGGTTTGTTTTCTTTCGCTAACGGAGCTCATGAGATTTTTCTGTTGAGTTTTGTGTTGTGAAGTTTTCATGTTTTGGGTAAAGATTTGATGGATTATGGAATAAGGAGTGGCAAGAGCCTAAGCTTGGGGATTCCCAAGGCACCCCAAGGTAAAATTCAAGGACAACAAAAAGCCTAAGCTTGGGGATGCCCCGGAAGGCATCCCCTCTTCCGTCTTCGTCCATCGGTAACTTTACTTGAGGCTATATTTTTATTCACCGCATGATATGTGTTTTGCTTGGAGCGTCTTGTATGATTTGAGTCTTTGCTTTTAGTTTACCACAATCATCCTTTCTGTACACACCTTTTGGGAGAGACACACATGGATCGGAATTTATTGGAATACTCTATGTGCTTCACTTATATCTTTTGAGCTAGATAATTTTGCTCTAGTGCTTCACTTATATCTTTCAGAGCACGGTGGTGGTTTTATTTTATAGAAATTATTGATCTCTCATGCTTCACTTATATTATTTTGAGAGTCTTTTAGAACAGAATGGTAGTTAGCTTTGGCTATAAAATTAGTCCTGATATGATAGGCATCCAAGATAGGTATAATAAAAACTTTCATTAAAAGTGCATTGAATGCTATGAGAAGTTTGATACTTGATGATTGTTTTGAGATATGAAGATGGTAATATTAAAGTCGTGCTTTGGTAGCCTTCCATCTATTCATTGTGGCAGAGTTATGACACATAATGCAAAATTTGAAGGCTGTCGGTTCAAGTGGGACACTTGGCAATCAATACCTAATTTCATTCTGTTGCATATTCTGGATTTTCGACGCGTCGGTCACTCGGAGCAGCACATTGCCACGGTCTGGAAACTAACAAGTGTCCCCCCACAAGATTATATTTACAAGAGATTAAACTTATGTGCCTCATGCATGGCCAAGGGACACCTGACAGATTCTTGCCCTAGTATTTATTGCACCACTTGTCAGAGCACGCCTTGTACATGTGACACGGTACCACAAACTCTAATGCACCAAACCAGATGTGTGCACAGTCTCGAAGCCCAACTTCCGGCCCAACATGTTATACTTGTGGCTCCCACACCCATTACACTTTCTGCTGTCCAGGAGCTTTTCATTGTAGCATTTGCACCTTACTGGGCCACACCTCTACAAATTGTTCTGATTACAAGGCCGATCGTTACTATTGGAGGCCCAAACTCAGTCAGGCCCATCAGTCCTCTGATCCCTCTAGAATACATGGAATTTTGGATAATTCTCGACAGGTTTCATATGGCTCTTTGGAAAGTAATCGCGATATTCGATTGATTCCCTCTACTAAGGAATCTTCTGCCTCTTTGGAAACAAATGCTCTCCCTTTACATGGCCGCAAATCAGCCCCGGTCCAGGTTGATAATTTGGGCAAGGAAAAATACCATGCAGATCATATAGAGCCACAGAATCAACAAACTGATTTTCCACTACCATTTACCGCACCTACCAACCTTGGCTTGGGAACGCCGCGGATGACCGGAACCATTCGATGTAACAACTGTGGACTTGGCAGACACGTGGCTTCATCCTGCTATACCCGGCGCGAGAGAAAGGGGTGGCGTTGGGTCCCCAAGTCTCTCCCAAAGGACGCCGCTCCGCATTCCGCCTCGACCTCCACACCATCCTCTGCTCCGCTGCATCTCTACTGCATCTCTAGTGACCGTATGGGAAAGTCTCTCCCAAAAGAAATCACAACATGAGGCGCAATGTACCAGCATGTTGTGATTTCTTTTGTTCCACATGATGTTGCTTTGAACATGCGTGTCACTTCTTTTGGGCCAGAGATCTGGTTGCATTACATTGGTTTCCCATATGACTATCAGCAGACAAATCACTATATGCATAAATTTTTTGATAAGTTTGGTCAGTTGGTTGAATGGCATAACCCTAGAGGGGACCGTAGATTTGTGCTTCTGAAGGTCAGAGTGATCCATCTTAAGTTTGTTCCTAAGAGTTTAGTTATGCGTCAGCTTGGGGGAGCCCGCCAGAGCTGGACTGTGGCCGTAACTATGCTGCGTAGCAGTGATTGGAATGCCCACATTCCAGATGTGCCGCCGGCTATAGAGGATCCACCACCAGAGGATGGAATTCCTCATCCCCTGCATGGTGACAACCTAACAACTGAACAGATATATCAAATGCGGTTGTACAATTGGATTGCCCAAAATGTGGCTGCCAATGCACATGAGCAACCAGGGAATGACAATGCTGAACAGGAACAAGATGCAGAGGTTCACTTCCAACAACAGTGGGGAGTCTGGCCCCCTTCCCCGCCGCACACACCGCCTGCCATGTTTAACTTCCAAGCCTGGCTTGCTGGAGAAGGGCTACAGGTGCACCATGGTATCCCTCCCCACAACAATCTACAAGATAGCCCGGCTGCTGCATGGAATGACTCAATCTCCATCTTCAGCAGCTCGGACTCCAGTGCTACCCTGTCTGATGGATATGTTGTGGTTCCTCTGAATATTTTCAATCAACTTCTTTCTGCCAGTGGTACTGCAATTGGTGTTATGTCTGCGGATGCACCTCAGTCCAGTGATTCTGTTCATGGACCAGAGCCTGTTGTACAAGAGGTAAATACCATGGAACTGACTCTCACTTTATCCAATGCTGGTCTGCAATTCTCCATGCTATCCAATGATGACACATATGCCTCTCTTCTTCTGAGTGACTGTGTGCCCATGTTGCGGTTGAATACTTATCTCATGGCTGCTATCAAGCCCATCATTGCAGCTTATGGTCCATGGAGTTCAGGGTTTGGTTTTTGTGACAGCTCAGTGTAGCTCAGTGTAAGTATTGCTGAAATAAATGGACAATTCTCTGTTTTGTCAGCTTTCAAAACTATCCAACACTCTGTTGATTCAGTCTCCTGCACTGGTCTGATCCCCGGTTGTACTTCTTGGTCCCTGTCCCCTGGGACTGAAGAACTTTTATCACTTGTGGACACTAACAATGGATCCAGGGCTCCTACTTCCAGTGTAGTAATTACTGAAATTGTGGATGGGCCCAATCAAGAAATGCCTATGGATGCAATCATCACTAGCAACAATATGGCCCCCTCAGTCAGTTCTGATGATCTGAGCCTGACAGTACGTGATGATGTAGTGCTTCCTCAACACCCTTCTGTTCCCTCTAATGGTTGTGCTCTGACCGCTTCTCAAGCTGCTACTATGAGCTCGGGCACTTCAGTGTCTAGAAAGGGGAAAGCCAAAGCTCCTGCTTCTGTGGTTGAGGTTCGTCGGAGCAATAGATCCAACAAGTATGATGGCTTCAAGGTACCCTCTGTTTCTGATACTAAATCCAAAGTTTCCAAAGTTAAGCCCCGAATTGTTCCAACTGCTGTTGCTGCTCAAGTGGATCCAGCTGATCCGGCCATCAAACAGGGGGAATGCATCCCTCCACCCACTCCCATCCAGGTGCTGCAACACATTGGAGTCAACAAATGTGCCATTCCGCCAGAAGAAGTTACTGATGAAGCTCTCATGGCGGAACCTGAAGATGGCCCGTCCCACGCTTGAAGTATCTGAAGGCGCCTGCACCACTGCTTTCATATTTTGCTATAGCTTATCATGTCGTTTATGTTGAACTGGAATGTTTTATGCTGGAATGTCCGTGGCTTAAACTCTGAACCTAAGCTTTTGGCTCTCTCTAATGCTATCTCTTCCAGTGTTTGCGCTATAATTTTTCTGCAAGAAATGAAAAAATCTTCCATTGATAATATGTTCATTAAGTCTTGCTACCCGAAGAGATTTGATAAATTTGCATACATCCCATCTCATGGTGCATCAGGAGGCATCATCACCATTTGGAATAGTGCCATCTTTACTGGTACAGTGATCATGGAGGAAGATTTTGCATTGGCCATTAAATTCCGCTCCACACAGTCCCCTCAGGAATGAACCCTAGTAAATATATATGGCCCATGTCAAGGTGATCCCAGAGTGACTTATACTGAGTGGCTTCATAATCTTAATATACCATCTAATGAAGATTGGCTTCTACTGGGATATTTTAATTACATCCGTGGCCCCGACAATAGAAACAAACCTGGAGGTAATCCGAATGACATGATAGCTTTCAATGACATCATACGCTCTCAATATTTAATTGAGTTGCCAATTAAAGGCCGAGCCTACACATGGAGCAACATGCAGATTGACCCACTCCTCGAGCAATTGGACTGGTTCCTTACTTCCAACAACTGGACAACTTCCTACCCAAACACTATTGTCATGCCCTTGGGAAAACCAGTTTCCGATCATATCCCGTGTGTTGTCAAAATTGAAACCTCCATTCCTCGCAGTAAAATTTCAGGTTTGAATCTTACTGGACAGAACATCCTGGATTTTTTGAATTGGTGCAATCCGTCTGGTCAAGGACATTTAAGAATAATACCAATGCTGCCATGTTACTAGCTAGAAAGTTCAAGGCCCTACGATATGAATTAAAACGTTGGAGCAAACGAATCTCTAAACTGTCAGTGGCAATTGAGAACTCAAATCTTGCGTTGCCCAACCTTGATGCTCTTGAAAACCTCAGAACCCTTTCCACTCCAGAGCAAAATTTCAGGAAAATTCTGAAGAAACATCTCTTACGTCTATTGAGCTACCAACAACAATATTGGCAAAAGAGATGCACTATTCGATGGATCAAATTTGGTGATGAAGACCCCAAATTTCTGAAAGCCTTGGCCTCAGAGCGATACAGGCGGAACACAATACCAACACTTACATTATCAGATGGTACGGTGGTAGAGGACCACGCCGGCAAGGAGGCTGTCATATACCAAACATTTAAAGAGAGATTGGGCAAGTCAGGAGAGTTCCAAATGAAGTTTAACCTGCAAAACATCATCAAAAAAGTGGAGGGACTGGATCAACTTACTGTTCCCTTCACCAAGGAGGAGATTGATGTTGTCATCAAGGAAATGCCGGCCGATCGTGCACTAGGTCCGGATGGATTCTCTGGTATCTTCATCAAAAAATGCTGGCATATTATTAAAGAGGAATGCTATGAGCTTTGCAATCAGTTATATGAGGGGGGGACTCAATCTTGAAAGTATTAATGAGGGGTTTATTACACTCATTCCTAAAGTTCGGTCCCCGGAAACAGTCTCTGGTTTCAGACCCATCACGTTGCTCAATTGTTGTCTCAAAATTCTTACCAAACTACTTGCAAACAGACTCCAGAAACTAATACTCAAAATTGTCCACCGAAATCAATATGGCTTCCTCAAAGGCCGGTCAATACAGGACTGTTTAGCTTGGGCGTTCGAGTATATCCACCAGTGCCAAGCCTCCAAAGAAAAGATCATCCTCCTAAAACTGGATTTCGCCAAAGCATTTGACACTATTGAACATGATGCAATGCTTACGATTATGGAACACATGGGCTTTGATGATAGGTGGCTTCGTTGGGTTAAATGCATCTTCTCCTCTGGCAAGTCAGCGGTGCTGTTAAATGGTGTCCCAGGTAGACAATTCCTCTATAAATGTGGGGTGCGCCAAGGAGATCCCTTCTCACCTTTGATATTTGTGCTTGCGGCTGACCTCCTACAAGCTGCCATCAATGATGCCTTCAGACAATGAAGAATCCATCTTCCGTTCCAACGACAGAACCAAAATGATTACCCCGTGATCCAATACGCGAACGACACGATCATCATTCTCCCCGCCTGCCCTGATCAAGCCAGAACGATTAAGGACATCCTTTCTGATTATGCTGCCTCCATTGGGCTGAAGATAAACTTCCACAAATCCACACTAATCCCAATCAATTGTGATGCCAGCTGCTATAATGAGCTCTCCACTATCTTTGGCTGCAATGTTGGATCCATGCCATTCACATACCTAGGGCTACCACTTGGAACAACCAAGCCCTCGGTTCAAGATCTCATGCCACTAGTTTGCACGATGGAAAGAAGGATGACAAGCACACTCGCATTGATGTCCTATGGGGCCAAACTCTCACTTCTCAATACAATGATCACATCCCTAGCCATCTTTGCTCTGTGCACTCTCAAACTGCCACCAAAGATCATAGAACTTCTCGACAAACTAAGAAGGAAATGCCTGTGGACAAAAAAGACAGAACAAGGGGACAAATGTAACTCGCTGGCAGCCTGGAGCATGGTCTGCCAACCAAAGCAGTGTGGTGGTCTTGGAATCATAAACCTGCGTATACAAAGTGAAGCTCTCCTCCTCAAGTACCTACATAAATTCTATAACAGACACAATGTGCCATGGGTTGAGCTCATATGATCGACTTATTACACAAACAAGATTCCCCATGCCACTGAGCCTTGCGGATCTTTCTGGTGGAGGGATGTCCTCAAGCTTACCCAGATTTAGAGAGGCATATCCAAAGAAAATGTTCATGATGGCAGCACGGTACTTATGTGGAAGGATCTGTGGTTGGACAACACATTGGATGAAACATACCCACGCGCGTTCTCCTATGCAAAAATGAGGATATATCAGTTAAAGCATTCTTGGGCTCCACGTCACTGCATGAAACGTTTCACCTTCCACTCTCAGTTCAAGCACTACAAGAAGTCCATGAGCTGCAACAAAACGTGATCAATGTTGGTAACAATGATGACCCGATCCCCCATGACACCTGGACATACTGCTGGGGATCAAAGGAATACAAAGCAAACAGATACTACAAGTTCTACTTTAGGGATGTGCATGCACATCAATCATACCAATGGCTATGGAAAGCGAAGACGACGTTGAAAATCAAGGTGTTTGGGTGGCTACTTCTCTCTGATCACCTAAACACATGCAACATGCTCAAGAGGAGGCACTACAACATTGGAGATGACTACAACTGCCTTTTATGTGATCAAAAAATGGAGGAGGATGTGGAACATATGGTCTTCCAATGCCCTTTCAGCAAACAATGTTGGTCCATCCTTGGGATCACATGGCAAGACACTGGATCCAGACTACAATGGATTAGTCACGCAGCAAAAAATTGGAACAAACCCATGTTCATGGAAATATTCCTACAGGCAGCTTGGAGCATCTGGAAAGAGAGGAATAACAAGCACTTCAGAAGCATTACCCCCACTTTGCTCTCCTGGCTTGAGCGTTTTAAGCATGATTTTAGCCTCGTCCGGCATAGAACTAAGACTAATAAGAGAGACTTTATTCTCTCCTTTGTACAAAATTTTGAATCTCCTTGACTCTTCCACCATAAAAAAATAGCTGCTAATCCCTCCCAAGGTGGAGGATATGCACCCTGTAACTGCACCATGTACATTGTATCCTATTTTTGAGTAATACAAACACAGTGGGAGAGGCTCCCACTGTCTGGTCTCTCAAAAAAATTAAAGTCATGCTAGTTGAGTAATTGTGAATTTGAGAAATACTTGTGTTGAAGTTTGAAAGTCCCATAGCATGCACGTATGGTAAACATTGTGTAACAAATTTGGAACATGAGGTGTTCTTAGATTGTCTTCCTTATGAGTGGCGGTCGGGGACGAACGATGGTATTGTCCTACCAATCTATCCCCCTAGGAGCATGCGCGTAGTGCTTGGTTTTTGATGACTTGTAGATTTTTGCAATAAGTATGTGAGTTCTTTATGACTAATGTTGAGTCCATTGATTATACGCACTCTCACCTTTCCATCATTGCTAGCCTCTTCGGTACCGTGCATTGCCCTTTCTCACCTTGAGAGTTGGTGCAAACTTCGCCAGTGCATCCGAACCACGTGATACGATACGCTCTATCACACATAAACCTCCTTATATCTTCCTCAAAACAGCCACCATAACTACCTATTATGGCATTTCCATAGCCATTCCGAGATATATTGCCATGCAACTTTCCACCGTTTCATTTATTATGACACGCTTCATCATTGTCATAGTGCCTTGCATGATCATGTAGTTGACATCGTATTTGTGGAAAAGCCACCATGCATAATTTTTCATACATGTCACTCTTGATTCATTGCCCATCCCGGTACACCGCCGGAGGCATTTAGATAGAGTCATATTTTGTTCTAGTATTGAGTTGTAATCATTGAGTTGTAAATAAATAGAAGTGTGATGATCATCATTAACAGAGCATTGTCCCGGAAAAAAAGGCCAAATAAAAAAAGGAGAAATGCCCAAAAGAAAAAAAAAGAGAAATAAAAAGGGGGAAATGCTACTATCCTTTTTTCCACACTTGTGCTTCAAAGTAGCACCATCATCTTTATGATAGAGAGTCTCTTGCTTCGTCACTTTCATATACTAGTGGGAATGTTTCATTATAGAACTTGGGTTGTATATTCCAACAATGGGCTTCCTCGAATGCCCTAGGTCTTCATGAGCAAGCTAGTTGGATGCACACCCACTTAGTTTCTTTTGTTGACCTTTCATACATTTATAGCTCTAGTGCATCCGTTGCATGGCAATCCCTACTCCTTGCATTGACATCAACTGATGGGCATCTCCCTAGCCCGTTGATTAGCCGCGTCAATGTAAGACTTTCTTCCTTTTTGTCTTCTCCACACAACCCCCATCATTATACTCTATTCCACCTATAGTGCTATATCCATGGCTCACGCTCATGTATTGCGTGAAAGTTGAAAAAAATTTGAGATTACTAAAGTATGAAACAATTGCTTGGCTTGTCATCGGGGTTGTGCATGATGAGAGCATTCTTGTGTGACGAAAATGGAGCATGACCAAACTATATGATTTTGTAGGGATGAACTTTCTTTGGCCATGTTATTTTGAGAAGACACAATTGCTTAGTTAGAATGCTTGAAGTATTATTACTTCTATGTCAATATTAAACTTTTATCTTGAATCTTTCGGATCTGAACATTCATGCCACAATAAAGAGAATTACTTAGAAAATTATGTTAGGTAGCATTCCACATCAAAAATTCTATTTTTATCATTTACCTACTCGAGGACGAGCAGGAATTAAGCTTGGGGATGCTTGATATGTCTCCAACGTATCTATAATTTTTTATTGTTCCATGCTATTATATTATCCGTTTTGGATGTTTAATGGGCTTTATTATACACTTTTATATTATTTTTGGGACTAACCTATTAACCGAAGGCCCAGTGCAAATTGCTGTTTTTTTGCCTATTTCAGTGTTTCGCAGAAAAGGAATATCAAACGGAATCCAAACGGAATGAAACCCTCGGGAGAGTGATTTTTGGAACAAACATGATCCAAAGGACTTGGAGTGGACGTCAAGAAAGAAGCGAGGAGGCCACGAGGCAGGGAGGCGCGCCTGCCCCCTAGGCACGCCACCCACCCTCGTGGGCCCCTCGCAGCTCCACCGACCTACTTCCTCCTCCTATATATACCCATATACCCCAAAAACATCCAGGAGGACCACAAAACCCTATTTCCACCGCCGCAACCTTTTGTACCCGTGAGACCCCATCTTGGGGCCTTTTTCGGCGCTCCGCCGAAGGGGGAATCGATCACGGAGGGCTTCTACATCAACACCATAGCCTCTCCGATGATGTGTGAGTAGTTTACCACAGACCTTCGGGTCCATAGTTCTTAGCTAGATGGCTTCTTCTCTCTGTTTGGATCTCAATACAAAGTTCTCCTCGATCTTCTTGGAGATCTATTCGATGTAATTCTTTTTGCGGTGTGGTTGTCGAGATCCGATGAATTGTGGGTTTATGATCAAGATTATCTATGAACAATATTTGAATCTTCTCTGAATTCTTTTATGTATGATTTGTTATCTTTGCAAGTCTCTTTGAATTATCAGTTTGGTTTGGCCGAGTAGATTGATCTTTCTTGCAATGGGAGAAGTGCTTAGCTTTGGGTTCAATCTTGTGGTGTCCTTTCCTAGTGACAGCAGGGGCAGCAAGGCTTGTATTGTGTTGTTGCCATCGAGGATAAAAAGATGGGGTTTATATCATATTGCTTGAGTTTATCCCTCTACATCATGTCATCTTGCTTAATGCGTTACTCCGTTCTTATGAACTTAATACTCTAGATGCATGCTGGATAGCGGTCGATGTGTGGAGTAATAGTAGTAGATGCAGAATCGTTTCGGTCTACTTGTCGCGGACGTGATGCCTATATACATGATCATGCCTAGATATTCTCATAATGATGAACTTTTCTATCAATTGCTCGACATTAATTTGTTCACCCACCGTAATACTTATGCTATCTTGAGAGAAGCCACTAGTGAAACCTATGGCCCCCGGGTCTATTTTCCATCACTAAGTTTCCAATCTATTTTTACTTTCAATCTATATCATAAAAATACCAAAAATATTTATCTTATTATCTCTATCAGATCTCACTTTTGCAAGTGGCCGTGAAGGGATTGACAACCCCTTTATCGCGTTGGTTGCAATGTTCTTATTTGTTTGTGTAGGTACGAGGCGACTTGTGTGTGGTCTCCTACTGGATTGATACCTTGGTTCTCAAAAACTGAGGGAAATACTTACGCTACTTTGCTGCATCACCCTTTCCTCTTCAAGGGAAAAACCAACGCAGTGCTCAAGAGGTAGCACCGTACTAAGAAAAATAAGATGCATAAAAGATAAACATCACATGCAATCAAAATATGTGACATGATATGGCCATCATCATCTTGTGCTTTTGATCTCCATCTCCAAACCATCGTCATGATCTCCATCGTCACCGTCTCAACACCTTGATCTCCATCGTTGCGTCGTGATCGTCTCGCCAACTATTCCTTCTACAACTATTGCTAACGCATAGCGATAAAGTAAAGCAATTACATGGCGTTTGCATTTCATACAATAAAGAGACAACCATAAGGCTCCTGCCGGTTGCCGATAACTTACAAAACATGATCATCTCTTGTATATCACATCATGTCTTGACCATATCACATTACAACATGCCCTGCAAAAACAAGTTAGACGTCCTCTACTTTGTTGTTGCAAGTTTTACGTGGCTGCTACGGGCTTCTCGCAAGAACCGTTCTTACCTACAGAAAAAAAACACAACGGTGATTCATCAAGTTTGCTGTTTTAACGTTCTTCAAGGACCGGCCGTAGTCAAATTCATTCAACTAAAGTAGGAGAACAGACACCCGCCAGCCACCTTTATGCAAAACTAGTTGCATGTCAGTCGGTGGAACTGGTCTCATGTGCGTGAACATGTAAGGTTGGTCCAGGCCGCTTCATCCCACAATACCACCGAATCAAAATAAGACGTTGGTGGTAAGCTGTATGACTAACACCAGCCACAACTCTTTGTGTTCTACTCGTGCATATCATCTACGCATAGACCTGGCTCTTGATGCCGCTGTTGAGAACCGTTGCATGGAAAACAAAAAAAATCTACACACACGAAATGATCTATCCATGAAGATGCATAGCAATGAGGGGGAGAGTGTTTCTACGTACCCTCGTAAACCGTAAGCGAAAGCGTTTCACAACGCGGTTGATGTAGTCGAACTTCTTCGCGCTTCAACCGATCAAGTATCGAACGCACCGCACCTCCGTGTTCTGCACTCTTCAGCTCGGTGACATCCCTCGCCTTCCTGATCCAGCAAGACGTCGAGCTAGTAGATGAGTTCCGTCATCACGACGGCATGATGACTGTGATGGTGAAGTGATCTCCGCAGGGCTTTGCCTAAGCACTACAAAAATATGACCGGGGTGTAAACGGTAGAGGGGGCGCCGCACACGGCTAGGCAATTGTCTCTTCTGTGCTAGCCCCCCCCCCCCCCTCCTCGTATATATATAGGTGGGAGGGAGAGGGAGAGACCAAGGGACACCCCAAGTAGGTCTGAATCCTACTTGGGCTCCTGCCCTTGGCCACCCCCCCCCCCCCCCCCCCGCCATATTTGTCGGAGGGGGAAGGAAAGAGGGGGGAGAGGGAAGGAAGTGGGAATCCTAATCCACACTTTCCTTTCCCTTCTCCCCTTTCCTTCTCCTTAGGCCGGCCCATATGGGGGCGCACCAGCCCCTTGTGGCTGGTGTGTTTCCCCTATTGGCCCATAAGGCCCATATCTTTTGACGGGGTGCCCGAAACCCCTTCCGGTGACCCGATAAGTACTCGGTACCCTCTGAAACACTTCCGGTGTCCGAATACCGTCGTCCTATATATCAATCTTTACCTCTCGACCATTTTGAGTCTCCTCGTCATGTCCGTGATCTCATCTGGGACTCTGAACAACATTCAGTCACCAAATCACATAACTCATATAATACTATATCGTCATCGAACGTTAAGCGTGCGGACCCTACGGGTTCGAGAACTATGTAGACATGACCAAGACACCTCTCCAGTCAATAACCAATAGCGGAATCCGGATGCCCATATTGGCTCCTACATATTCTACGAAGATCTTTATTGGTCGAACCATTAGGACAACATACGTAATTCCCTTTGTCCATAGGTATGTTACTTGCCCGAGATTCTATCGTCGGTATCTTCATACCTAGTTCAATCTTGTTACCGGCAAGTCTCTTTACTCGTTCCGTAATACATCACCTCGTGACTAACTCCTTAGTCATTTGCTTGCAAGCTTATGATGTGTATTACCGAGAGGGCCCAGAATACCTCTCCGATACTGGGAGTGACAAATCCTAATCTCGATCTATGCCAACTCAACAAACACCTTCGGAGATACTTGTAGAGCATCTTTATGATCACCCAGTTATGTTGTGACGTTTGATAGAACACAAGGTATTCATCCGGTATCCAGGAATTGCATAATCTCATAGTTAAAGGAATATGTATTTGACATGAAGAAAGCAATGGCAATAAACTGAACCATCATTATGCTAAGGTAACGGGTGGGTCTTGTCCATCACATCATTCTCCTAATGATGTGATCCCGTTATCAAATGACAACTCATGTCTATGGTTAGGAAACCTTAACCATCTTTGATCAACGACCTAGTCTAGTAGAGTCTCACTAGGGACACGGTATTTGTTGATGTATCCACACATGTATTTAAGTTTCCGGTCAATACAATTCTAGCATGAATAATAAACCTTTATCATGATTAAGGAAATATAATAATAACCATTTTATTATTGCCTCTAGGGCATAATTCCATCAGAAGCGCGACCTCGACGGTGACAGGGGACGGCATGGAGTCATCCATGGCGGCGAAGAACTGCCGGGGAAGATGCACCGGAGCGGGCAGTGGCGGGGCAATGGTGGCGGAGGGGTGGGGGAGCAGGAACGGCCGCGCGAAAATTTCCCTCGAGCCAACTCTCGCTGCGGATCGGGGTCGAGCTCAGGTCGGCCTCCTACCCCGTGAATCTAAAGGTTGAGGGAGATCTTTTGCCGCGCCCCGCAAAAAACATTACGGGTCGAACGCGTTTGCGCTGTCTGGTCGGGCAGGATTTTCCGCGCCGACCCGTATTTTGGCGGTTATTTTGCGGGTCGCAGCTATATACGGGGTCTGCTAGAGATGCTCTAACACAGGCATTGTCATGAAGGCATTTTAAAAAAAAGCCTTAGATTAGCTTCATTGAAGGCATTCTGGTGAAAATGCCTTAGAGCATCTCTAGCCAATCTGGTAAACCCGCGTCCGCCAAAATACGTTTACGGGCGGCCTGTAAAAAAAATTGCGGTACCGCGACGCCTTCGGTGGAACGGATCCCGTAAACCTGTCCTGAAAATGTTTTGCGGGACGAGTTTACGGGATCTGTTCCACGACAGAGGCCTCGCGGTATCGCAAATTTATTGTAGTAAATTCTAGATTTTGACAATATGAACCGAATAGAATCATAATATAAATTAAGCATATGAATATAAATGGTCTGAAAAGCAATTCAGAATACAAAAATTGTTTTCATTACAATAAATTTTCAAATTTGAATAATTATTACAATACCAAATTTTTCAAGTAACATAAATACATATGAATAAAAAATGGTAATCTAGCTCCCATGGAGTTGCCAACGATGCTCTATAAGATCTTCCTGGAGGTGGTAGTGTGAATCACGATTCTCGATCTTCTGGTAGGTGTCAAGAAATGTAGTGATCTTCTCTGCGTCCCAGGCAGGCTTCACACGGCTACCAACATTCATAGTGTGAATCACGTCCCAGTGTCAGTTCCTATTTTTTGCCTATTTCTTTGTTTTGCAGAAAAATCATACCAAACAAAGTCCAAACACAACGAAACTTTACGGTGATATTTTTGGAACATAAGAGACCCTCAAAGCTTCGGGGAAGGAACATAAGACCCACAAGGACGCCACAAGTTCTCATGGCGCGCCCCAGGGGGTTAGGAGGGCAATCTAAGCTTGTGGGCCCTCATAACTCCTTTTGGTGTGATTCGAACGCTAAAATTCCTATAAATCCAGAAACCTCCGAAAAGTAACCTAGATAAGCTTTTCCACCGCCGCAAGCCTCTGTTCCGAAGCGATCTCATCCGGAGCCCTGTTCCGGCACCCTGCCGGAGGGGGCAGCCATCACCGGAGGCCATTTTTATCATCCCTGTTGCCTCCATGACGAGGAGGGAGTAGTTCACCCTCGGGGCTAAGGGTATGTAGCAGTAGTTATGTGTTCGATCTCTCTCTCTCTCTGTCTCTCTCTCGTGATCTTGATAGGACAAGAACTTCATGTACCATGAGCTTTATTAATATAGTTGGATCATATGGCGCTCTTTCCATCTATCTCTTTTATGTTGAATTGAATCTTGCTCTTTGAGGTTTCTTTGTTATTGGATTGAATACTTTGGACTTGAGATTACTTGATGCACGTCTCACCCGCGGATACTCCTGGTGTCATTGGGTATCTAGGTGGCATTAGAGTTGATTGATGCATATCATATGGTGTTGTCGAAGTACGATCTCTAGAACTATTTGTGACACTTTGGGGTGGTTCATTAGATTCAGTGAAAACACAACTTTGAGGTGGTTTACTACCTACGCCATTTCATCCTACTTTCTCTGATAGGAATAAAAACTTTGGAGAGATTCTTTGGTGCACTTTGAGGGATTATTATATGATTCAATTAAGTTAGTAACGTTGAGAGATTGCACTAGTGAAAGTATGAACTCTATGCCTTATTTTCAAGCATTGCAATACCATTTGTGCTTACTTTATCACTTGGTACCTTGTTGTTTTTATTATTTATTGCAAGAACCTATATCTACTATACATACTACACTTGTATCATCATCTCTTAGCCAAAATAGTGCACCTATACAATTTACCATTATATTTGGTGTGTTGGGAAAACAAGAGATTTCTTGTATTTGATTGCAAGGTTATTTGAGAGGGTCCATCTTCATTCTACACCTCCCACAGATTGATAACCCTTAGGTCATCCACTTGAGGGAAATTTGTTGTTGTCCTACAAAACTCTACGCTTGGAGGCCCAACCAAGTCTATAATGGGTAACAAGTGTAACAAAAGTGCAGCAAGGTGGCACAATCCTTTTTGTAGCAAAGGACAAGCTTGTACGAACTCTTATATAAAGCAAAGCTTCCCGAGTTGTCAAGTTAGTTTTCATCATGCCCATATGATTCGCGTTCGTTACTTTGATAATTTGATATGTGGGTGGACCGGTGCTTGGGTGTTGTCCTTACTTGGACAAACCTCCCACTTATGATTAACCCCTCCCGCAAGCATTCGCAACTATGAAAGAAGAATTAGATAAATCTAACCATAGCATGAAACATGGGATCCAAATCAACCCCTTACAAAGCAATGCATAAACTAGGGTTTAAGCTTCTGTCACTCTAGAAACACATCATCTCCTTATTACTTCCCAATGCCTTCCCCTAGGCCCAAATCATGGTGAAGTGTCATGTAGTCGACGTTCACATAACACCACTAGAGGAAAGACAACATACATCTCATCAAAATATCGAACGGATACCAAATTCATATGATTACTTATAACAAGACTTCTCCCATGTCCTCAGGAACAAACGTAACTACTCACAAAGCATATTCATGTTCATAATCAGAGGGGTATTAAATAGCATCAAGGATCTGAACATATGATCTTCCACCGAGTAAACCAACTAGCATCAACTACAAGGAGTAATCAACACTACTAGCAACCCACATGTACCAATCTGAGGTTTGGAGACAAAGACGGATACAAGAGATGAACTAGGGTTTGAAAGGAGATGGTGCTGGTGAAGATGTTGATGGAGATTGACCCCCTCTTGATGAGAGGATCGTTGGTGATGAGGATGGCCTCGATTTCCCCCTTCAGGAGGGAAGTTTGCTCGGCAGAACAGCTCCGCCGGAGCCCTAGATTGCTTCTGCCCAGGTTCCGCCTCGAGATGGCGGCGCTTCGTCCCGAAAGCTTCCTTATGATTTTTTCTAGGTCAAAACCCTTCATATAGCAGAAGATGGGTACCTGAGACATGACAGGGGGCCCACAAGCCCTAGGGCGCACCCCCCAGGCTTGTGGCCTCCTTGTGGGTCCCCTCTGGTATTTTCTTCGTCCAATATTTTTTATTCCAAATTAATTCTCTGTAAATTTTCAGGACTTTTGGAGTTGTGCAGAATAGGTCTCTCGGATTTGCTCCTTTCCGGTCCAAATTCCAGCTGCATGCATTCTCCCTCTTCATGTAAACCTTGTAAAATAAGAGAGAGAAAGCATAAGTATTGTACCATAATGTGTAATAACAGCTCATAATGCAATAAATATCAATATAAAAGCATGATGCAAAATGAACGTATCACCTACCAAGCTCCTGGGCGGATCCATGGCGCCACCGGTGGCGGCTAGCCCGTGGACACAAATGGGCACCCCCGGCCTCCAAATTTGGTGGAATAGATGCGGCGTGGGGCGACAGAGCTCATTGACGGCGCGGTGCAGCCGGGGGAACCAAGAACCGGCGAGGAGATTTGGTGGTGGCGGGGAGTGAGATGGGAACGAAAGCAGGCGGAAATGGCCTTCGCGTCAAGTAAAGGAGATCCGGCAAAAAGAGGGGCGTCTCTCGTAGATATGACGAAAATAGTGCGGAGTATGCAGGATCCCACAAAAAAATATGGGACGGTCAATTTTCCAACATCGATTCAGGCCAGAAAAATAGCCCACGTCTCGTAAAGCGGGAAACAGGCTCAGGTAACGGCATACACAGGGCATTTTGTAAAATGCTACTCCCTCTGTCTTATAATGTCAGACGTTTTTTGACTCTCATAATGTAAGACGTTTTCTGACACAACACTAGTGTTAAAAATGCCTTACGTTATGAGAGGAAGGGATAGTACAGATTTAGACCACGAGGTGATTAGGTGCCTAGTCTCAGCTGCACCCGTGATGAACAAAAAAATTAGAAGAAAAAATATGAAAAAAATTCAAAAAAAAATCCAATTATTTTTTGCATTGAAGATAATTTGGTGTATGAGGTGCGCTTCAAATTTCAGATCATTTGAACATCTGATTATCTCTCGACAAAAAAGACAAACTTGAGGTATGTGAAACAGTTTATTGTTCATGCATTGTTCTCGCCTAGTTTATCTTTTTTGCTGACAGCTACTCATATGTCCAAATGATCTGAAATTTGAGACGCACCTCACGCATCAAATTATTTTCCAGGAAAAATAAATCAGAATTTGTTTAAAAAAATAGTACATTTTGTGAATTTTCTCTTCAACTGATGCAGATGAGTCTAGGCTCAGAAATGGATATTCGAGATTTAGAGGCGTTTTTAATAAATGTTGTAATATATAAAAGCATAGGGGGCGTTTTATAAACTCTCAGCAGGCATATGAAGGCGCTCTAGAGGAAAAATGCCTCGATTTCTCAATAAGATTTACAATGTACTCCCTCCGTTCTAAAATATATGACCCAACTTTGTACTAAAGTTAGTACAAAGTTGAGTCATCTATTTTGAAATGGAGAGAGTATGAAATATTTTGTTTAGAACCTTCCACCTTTGGAACCCATCTGATCCTGATCGCCGAGTGCGTTAAGTGAAACGTTAGATCGCTGGATCAAATCATATGGTGCACGTTTTTGTTTCTTTTTGCGTTAACGTTCAACGCTTGAAGCAGTTTTATTTAGTCCCATGCCGCTTAGAGAACTGAAGGGTGTGTTTAACAGGGTGCATGGAGGGTGCATGAGGGCAAAAGTTCCCAATACGACCCACTTTTGCTTGTTTGGTAGGGTGCACGGGCTCACCTGAGCTATGCCCATCTCATGCATAAAAGGGCCCTTAACCATGCTCATCTCATGCACCCCAAGCAGGGTGCATGAAGGCAGCCATGCTGGCCCTGACCCTCGTCCCCACCCACCAGATCACGTTCAGATATATTTATATTTTCAAAAATTGTTCATAATTTCAAAATTTGTTCAAATTTCCGAAAAATATTCAGAATTACAAAATTTGTTTAAATTTCAAAAAAGTTCAGAATTTTGTTTTTTAATGTTTAAAATTTCAAAATTGTTTAAATTTTCAAAAAAATCTTCTGAATTTCAAAATTTGTTTGAATTTTCAATAAATATTTTAAAAAATTCAAAAATGTTTGGAATTTAGAAGAATCAATATTTTTTGAATTTTGAAAAAAACAGAATTTTAAAAAAAGGTTATTTTTTATAAAATATTCAAATTTTCAAAAGTTCAGAATTTCAAATATGTTCAAATTTTCAAAATATGTTCAGAATTTCAAATTTTATTTAATTTTGAAAAAAATGTTTAGAATTTCAAATTTTGTTTAATTTTTAAATTTGTTTTCATGTTGTTTTAATTTTGTTCATCATTCAAAAAATTAGAATTTGAAATTTTTCACCATGTCTAAACACATGCAGGTTGCCAAACAAAGTCTCAGCTCAGCATGTCTCAGCGCATACATCGCTGCCAAACAACAGCAACTGCATGGACTCAGCATGTTTACACCCAGAATGTATGAGAGGAGAACAATTAGGCTAGGTCCATACATGCTACCAAACACACCAGAAGTTTCTCCAGTTTAAAAGGAGACCTTATCATACATCTTGTAGGAAATTTCTTTTTTTAGGAAATCTTGTAGGAAATTGCTGAGATTCACTTTGAAGTATGACGCGTGCGTCCAACTAAGGCCCCGTTCGGAAGTGCTCCAGCTTCCCGACGGGGCCAGCTTCTCGACGGAGCAGCGCAAGCCAGCTTCCCAGCGGAGCCAGCAGCGTTCGGCAGGCATAGGAGAGGAGTTGCGCTAGCCGCTGTGGTCGGGCCCACCAGGCTGGGCTGCGAACAAAGAAGAAAACGGTTCGGCAGGCACTTCGGGGTGGCAGCGGGATGTAATTTGAACGAACTCCTACTTCTGTATTTTGCGAAGCTGGACTTCCCTCGCTCCACGAATTTGCACGTCACGAGGCCTCCGCTTCTGAAGCTGGCTCCATGGAGCCGACGCGTTCAGCCAACTCCTCGCCCGCTTCCAGAGAAGCGCGAAGCCGGATCATTTCTGAACAGGCCCTAAGTTAGTCCAAACTGGTCTTGGCCCATGTTGTCGAGTACAATACATCACATGCTTGAGATTGAAGCCCATCAAGTGTCGGACTATGACGGTCCTTGATTTGCAAACTTTGCTTGGGTGCAGTTTTGGAGGCGTTTTCAAAAGAGTAAAATTCATTGGTGGTCATCGTACTTGTCTCGCTGATTCGCCTTAGTCTCTGTACTTAAAAACTTAGTCAATACGGTCATTATGTACTCATCTTGGTGATTATACGGTCACCGTCAAAACGTACCCCTTTGTATTTTCTCTACATTGACCGGTCAACTCCCCACCCCCACGCGGGTCCCGCTTGTCATTGACACAGAAGAAAACAATAAAGAGAAGGATAAAATCTCGCTGATTCGCCTTAGTCCCTGTACTTAAAAACTTAGTCAATACGGTCATTATGTACTCATCTTGGTGATTATACGGTCACCGTCAAAACGTACCCCTTTGTATTTTCTCTACATTGACCGGTCAATCCCCACCCCCACGCGGGTCCCGCTTGTCATTGACACAGAAGAAAACAATAAAGAGAAGGATAAAATCATACGCGAGTCGGATTTGAACCAGAGACTTAACCGCCAGATTCGGTCACGCTAACCACCTGAGCACAACACGGTTTGTGTTTTCTACTGAGCGTATCTCTTTTATACCAGTACTTACACACGCACGCACGCAGCTCACTTGTTCTTTGAGGGGCAGGCAGCGCACTTTTTTTAGGGGCACGCAGCCCACATTTTGTTACCTTAAACAAATAGCAATGAACAGTATTAATCAAGAGAATAATACGGGAATGTTTAACCTCCCGTACTCTCTGCTCTCATCTATTTAGTTTTTTTTCTCATTATCTATCATTCTTCTATTTTTTTTTGCGAAGTAAATGAGTTTTATTTTCATGTGATCAGAGTTACAGTCAGCTGGCAAAAGCTCAACGATACAAGGAGGGCAATTCTGAAGCTACACTCTAATCTCCCGTCATTCGCTAGACGACCCGCAACTCTATTTTGATCTCTCGAAATTTTCATCGGAATAAACTCTCTACCAACTAATAGATGCTTAATCTCCATAACTAAATGTCCATAAGCAGAACGGTCAAGAGTACTGGAGAACAAGGACGACAGAGCTGTCGATGAGTCTGATTGAAGCACCACTCGAAAATCTGATCATTCTTGTTGTTCTTGTATTATTATTACGATGATTATGTTTATAGTATGCTAAATTGCTAATAAACGAGTGAGGCTTTTTGGCTCAGGCTCCACACTTAAAAAAAATGAAAAATCAAAATTTTAAGGTAAAAAAAGCTAAAAATAAATACACAAGTATTTGTAGATGTGGGTAAAAATTCATTATGAAATATATTTTGATATGAGCTGTACAAAAAAACCAAATCATGAGTACTTTATAGTGAGCGTACACTAGCGGTTCTAAAAAGAAAAAAGCATACCCGTGTCTGTGCCATGCGTTGCACTGCATGTGTGTGTTCTTTCTCGTATAAAAGACGGAAGCTCTGCTCAATGACAGTACTCGTTGCGTGCTCAGGTGGCTAGTGCGTCCGATCCCTTACGCGCAAGTGTTCTGGTTTGAATCCCCACTCGTGCAATGTTTTGTCCTTCTCTATCTTTCTTTATTCTATTCACTGACAGGTGGGACCCATGTGGGTGGAGAGTTGACCTGTCAATATAGAGAAAATACGAAGTTGTACGTTTAGACGGTGACCATATAATCATCAATGTGAGTATATAGTGACCGTATTGACTAAGTTCTTGAGTACATGGACTAAAATGAACCAGCGGGACAAGTACAATGACCACCGGTGAATTTTACTCTTTTCAAAAATCGCCTCCATGATCTGAGCATCAGAGGCCTTGGTGTCTCCTATTTGGACGTAGCTTCAGTGACTTTATGAAGCCAAGTCTCACCGTAATTTAGCCCCCCTTATCAGCCGTTCGTTAAAGATCCAGCGTTCCAGATTGACCTATTTTTCATACTGAAAATTTTAAAGTGTTCAGAAAAAATTGAAAAAAATCCAATAAATCATAAATGTTTCGTTTTGTATTCTGGGAAAGTTTCAACCCATTTGGATGCATGGTTTGTGATTAAATAGCTTTCTGAGCTCAAATCAATAAAAATGTGTATTCGCAAACTATACATCCAAATGGATTGAATTTTTCACAGAATACTAAACAAAACATTGACGATTTATTGGAATTTTTTCAAACTTTTTGAACACTTTAAAAAATTCATTTGAAATATGGATCAATCCGGTCTGTCAGATCTTGAATGGATGGCTGATAGAGGGGGCTAAGTTACGGTGAGACTTAGCTTCATGAAGTCACTGAAGCTGCGTCCTCCTATTTGGCACTTCAGACGCCTGTTACAGGTCATTTTGCAAACGGACGCCTGAAGCACACCTCCCCTACTACGATGTGGGCCGGCCCATTTCACATCTTTTTTGGGGTTTAAAATGTAAAAAATGAGCGCGACAAGGAGAATCGAACCCGGGATCTCACGTACCCGATAATCAGCACAAACCACCCGACCACAAAGCCTCACATGATGTGGGCTGACCAATTTCGCTTCTTTTTCTTTTTATTTCCTTTTTCTTTTTTTGATCAAAAGGGGTTTCCCCCCGCCCCATTTTTATTAAAAACGGAGCAACGCAAGTCATTAAGACTGTTACAAGCAATCGGGTCTACCCGAAGTAGCAGACCAGAGAATATGGAAAAGTAGAGACTACGGCCTAAATGCTTGCAGAACCAAACTGTATCAAAACCGCCGAAAGGGAAAAAGCGTCTACTGCCATACAAGGCAAATACATAGTCATCACCCGAGCCACACCAGAAGTAACACAGAAGAAGGATCGATTTTTTAGTGTGCATCATTCACTTCGATTGAGCCTTCAGCGCTCCGCCCCGGGTCTTCTTCGCGCACGCTCTCAGTCCCAAGCCCAGGCAATCCTGAGCAGCTCGCCTCTTCGCCGATCCAGAAGTTGAAGGAATCTTCTCAGCAGTACCGATTGGTCGCCCCCACAGAGGATCTGTTGGAAATATGCCCTAGAGGCAATAATAAAATGGTTATTATTATATTTCCTTGTTCATGATAATTGTCTATTGTTCATGCTATAATTGTATTGACCGGAAACCGTAATACATGTGTGAATACATAGACCACAACATGTCTCTAATAAGCCTCTAGTTGACTAGCTCGTTGATCAATAGATGGTCATGGTTTCCTGGCCATGGACATTGGATGTCGTTGATAACGGGATCACATCATTAGGAGAATGATGTGATGGACAAGACCCAATCCTAAGCATAGAAGAAGATCGTGCAGTTCGTTTTGCTAGAGCTTTTCTAATGTCAAGTATCGTTTCCTTAGACCATGAGATTGTGCAACTGCCGGATACCGTAGGAATGCTTTGGGTGTATCAAACGTCACAACATAACTGGGTGACTATAAAGGTGCACTACAAGTGTCTCTGAAAGTGTCTGTTGGGTTGGCACGAATCGAGACTGGGATTTCTCACTCCGTGTGACGGAGAGGTATCTCTGGCCCACTCGGTAATGCATCATCATAATGAGCTCAATGTGACTAAGAAGTTTGCCACGGGATCATGTGTTACATAACAAGTAAAGAGACTTGCCGGTAATGAGATTGAACGAGGTATGGGGATACCGACGATCGAATCTCGGGCAAGTAACATACCGATAGACAAAGGGAATTGAATACGGGATTGATAGAATCCCCGGCATCGTGGTTCATCCGATGAGATCATCGTGGAACGTGTGGGAGCCAACATGGGTATCCAGATCCCGCTGTTCATTATTGGCCGGAGAATGTCTCGGTCATGTCTTCATGGTTCCCGAACCCGTAGGGTCTACACACTTAAGGTTCGGTGATGCTAGAGTTGTTATGGGAAATAGTATGTTGTTACCGAAGGTTGTTCGGAGTCCTGGATGAGATCCCGGGCGTGACGAGGAACTCCGGAATGGTCCGGAGGTGAAGATCGATATATTGGACGAAGGGTATTGGAGTCCGGAATTGTTCCAGGGGTACCGGGTGACGACCAGCGTGTCCGAAAGGGGTTTCGGAGGCCCCGGCAAGCGTTGGGGGGCCTTATGGGCCAAGGGGAGGGGGAACATCAGCCCACTAAGGGGCTGTGCACCCCTCCCACCCCATCTCACGTAACGTGGAGAGGTTGGGGCGCCTTCCCTAGGGAAGCCACCCCTCCCGGCTTGGGGGGCAAGTTTCCTAGGGGTGGGGGCGCCCAAACCCATCTAGGGTTTCTGTCGTGGAATTGTCACGGCAGATGTCCTCGAGCTAGGACTTAGTCGTGGAGCCATCGCAACTAGGAAGCTTAAAGGGGTTAAGCGGGACAAGGAACACGAGGGTTATACTGGTTCGGCCCCTTACCGTGAAGGTAAAAGCCTACGTCCAGTTGAGGTGGTATTGATTAGGGTTTTCATGAGCAAGGAGCTTGATTGCTATGCCTGGCTCTCGATGAGATCTTTCTTGTCCCTAAACCGCCGCCGGGTCGTCCCTTATAGAGAGGTTGACGCCCAGCAGCTCTCAGAGTCCCGGCCGGCTCATAAGAGTGTCCGGCTCGGACTCTCAACTATTCTTGCCTTACACTACAAGTTCTACCATAATAGCGGTTGTAACTACGGGCCTTAAGCCATCTCCGGGTCTTAAGCCCATCTTTGGCCCGCCGTCTTCAAGCTTGGCGCCGGGCTTCAGGCGATGACCATTATGAGTAACCCGGCCCCTCCGGGCGGGTGACTCTAAGGTTTATATCCTCAACATTAGGCCCCAGATTGATTTGAGCCGGCTCATGTCAATCTTCAATCCTTTTGATAGAAAATCTCCGGCTTACAATTGTATAAAGGCTATAACCCGTCGTGACGTCATCTTCTGGATTCTGGGTAACCCGCCGTGACGTCATCTTCCATTAAGTCCATTTTTTATTCCACCATATCCGCAACGGATCTTATCTTTAATTGCCGTCCCGAAAATCGAGGCATTTTTATGGAGAGATAACCACGCCGTGGCCTCCTCGTTTCTCGCGCCCACTTATGAGCTTCCCCTTATATGTAGCCCGGCCCATGAGCCTCGTGCCACTCGTCGCCTCCGTCTTCTTCTTCCTCTCGCCACTGTGCTGCCGCCCGAGCTCCGTCGCCGCCGCCGCCGTGGGTTTCTTCATCTTCACCAACTCAGGCCGCTGCATCACCCTGACGTGACCAGAGAAACGCGACGGATCTCCGCCGTAACTCCGCACCTGTAAGTCCCTGCACCTCTCCACCGTAGATCCACATTAGGGTTCCACTGTTCTTCGTCGTTCTTCGCTGTTCTTCGTAAGTTCTTCACGGGTTCCCTGTAGTTCTGCCACTATGGCCATGTTTCGATCCAAGATTAGCACAGAACTCCTGCGGTAGTTGTTGCTCATCTATTTAACACTAGTAGATCCCCTTTGTTTGAAAGAAGATCCCATTTTGAATCCATGGACTTCTTCTTCGTCAGTTCTAGGTCTAGAAAATTTTTCTCTTTAGCCAACCGTTTGATCCAAAATATTTACTGCGATCTGTGAAACTTGTTTTCGCCAGACTTAGTCAAAAATTGCCTCTGCTGAGCTATGGCGGCTTATGTTTCCGGCTCAAAAGAAGCCATGCGCCGTAAATTTTTCCGGCTCATGTATGATAAAGCCGTAGACAATTTGAGTTACTCACGATACTTGCAGCAACTTAGATAACCCGATGCACTTAACCATATGTCATTAGGCCCCTCTCATAAGCCGCCATCTGAGTATTTAAACTGTAAACATCTGCCGGCTTATAATTGAACCGGACATTTTCCTTTTGTCATAGGCTTCATCTTTCACAATGCCTCCCAAAGCTCCCAAAGCACCCATTACGTGCAACTGGATGAGGTCCAACGTCAACAACGACACCTTAGCTGAATTCGTAAAGACGGGTTACCTGCCCAAGAAGGATGTCATGTCTTACCGTGCCCCTGACCCGTCAGAGGAGAGACCGCAACCAAGGGAGGGTGAGGTAGTGATTTTTGCTGATCACATGAGCCGGGGCTTCGCACCGCCCGGCTCAAAGTTCTTTAGAGATGTGCTGAGTTTCTTTGATCTGCGGCCACAAGACATAGGACCCAATTCCCTGTCAAACATATGCAACTTCCAAGTATTCTGCGAAGTCTACCTTGGAGAAGAGCCCAGCCTTCTGCTCTTTAGAGAGCTATTCTATTTGAACCGCCAGAATGAGTGCGCCAACGGACCGAGCGTGGAACTTGGTGGAATCTCCATTCAACGCCGGAGAGACTGCCTCTTTCCTTACGCTGAGCCGCCCAGCCATCCAAAGGACTGGAACCAGACGTGGTTTTACTGCCAGGACACGTCTCCGGCTGACGAGAGCCCTCTGCCCGGCTTTCGTGCCGTGCGTCTGGAACCAAACCATCCTCTGCCCGACAAACTATCTCAGGCAGAGCGTCAACCTCTGATCCCCACCATCAACAAGATCAAGGCTCTCCTGGGCAACGGCCTCAACGGCATTGATCTGGTCCGGGTTTGGATCTCGTGGCGGGTGATCCCCTTGAGCCGCCGCCCCGGCTTAATGTGTGATTACACGGGCCGGAAAGATGACCCCCTGCGACATAGCCGCAACGATCTTCCTGAAGACGTTGTTGAAGATATGACCAAGGCCCTCTTGAATGAGAGCTTGGCAGACTGCGGGAGGACCGGCTTAAGCCCCTTCTGCAAGACCAACCCGGCCCCAGCGGTAAGCCGCTGATCTGAACATCTTATTTTCTCCTTTAGATAGTTTTCATCTGAACCTTAAGAAATCTTCATTGTATTTTTCAGGCTGATGATAAATTCTGGAAGGTCAAGTATGACCATGAGGCGGCCAAGAAGGCCAGGAAGGCTAAGAAAGCCGCCAGGAGAGCCGCTCCCCGCAAGAAGGGAAGCAGGCCTACTGCCTCAGAGCTGCTTCAACTAAGTGATAGCTCCGAGTCAGAGGTAACCCCTGAACCTGTAAGCTCTTGTTGTATTTCTTGTTTATTCCTGTCCACCTTATTGATACTGATCATCAGCAGGATGACACCGGAGCAAGTAACCCGGTGACCGAAGAGGTAATGACACTTTCCTCCGACTCGGAGCCCTTGCCAAGGCTGAAAGTCCGAAGAGTAACCCGGAAAGTAAGATTTTCACATCCTTTAGCTTATCAAGATCCTCAATTTCTTTTGAAGCGACAGATTCATGAGAGCCGGCGGCACACCCGGACCAACAAGGATGCTAACCTCTCCTCCGGTTTACCTGAGGCGTCAAGGAAGCGCCGGACCGAGGTTATCTCCAACTTATATCCTTTTCATCCTTTGGCGGGTGTTATACGTCAACCGCTCAATTCTTCCGATTCAAATTATCAGGAAACTTCACCCTCCTCTGGCGACTCTATGCAATCGAACCTGCCGGCTTTCAAGACCGTACCCGGGTAATGATGATCATCTCTTGTTGTGCTTATCTTTACTCATACTTTTGTACTAACCTGGTGTCCTTTCAGTGCTCAAGCAAAGCTCAGTAAAAGAGCAAAGAAGAATAAGCCGGTCGAAGAGCCGGTCTTGCCTGAGCCGGAGGTTTCAGCTCAAGAGCCGCCAGCTGCCTCTGCTCCTGAAGCCACCACTCCAACTGATGAGCCAGCCATGGAGACTTCCACCAACCCGGATATCTCCAGCCCGGCTCAGCCGGCCGATGACCCGGACGGAGTTTGTCGAGCCGGGGAGACCCACTGCGCTGGCTAAGTGCTCTGCGAAGGAAGAGTTGCTAGAGCGCCACCGGGCCAAGCTGGACATCACCAACTACGCCAACCTGAGCATTGGAGAGATCATCTCCGGCTATGTCAATCAAGTGCACAGCAACCGGGACTTGGAGATTGACATGGTGAAGCAGATACAGCAGAAGTCTAAGGTACCACTCTACGACTTATGATAGAATATGTTGTAGACTTAATTTCCGGCTTCCTTCCATGAACCGGTAATTTGTAGATAGAAACTTTCGACATGCATTAGCCCCCAAGTGCCAAGTGTCTTTGCTTGCAAAGTGCTTGGGACTTTAAAATCGCATAATAATTGTTCATATTATAACCCGGAAATTGTGCAGGCTGCTTGCAGAAAATTTGAAGCTGATATCTCTGAGCTGAAGAACCGCCTGAAGACTCAGGAAACTGAGACCCGGAAGGCCAACGCCAAATTTGAATCCAGCATTGCTGCTCAAGAGAAGCTGAATAAGAAGTTTGAAGCTGAGAGGAAAACTTGGGCCGAAGAAAAGGCTGCTCTTGTAAGCCGGGCCGAACAAGCAGAGAAGGCTCTGACGGAGAGAACCGCCGAACTCTCCGGCTTAAAACGCCATGTGTCACAAATGGTCGCCGCAATCTTCGGTAAGTCCTTCTGCTGGCTTTGAACAAGTTTACAGTCTTTATGTCTCATAACTCCCATCACTGAGAACGGCTTATCTTACTTTGTTAAACAGGTCCCAGAAGCGCCAACCTCAATCAGAACGTGCTGACCAAGCTGAAGGCCGTGTACACCCTGGTGGAGCAACTCTACACCGGGTCACAGCACGCTTTGGCCGTGGTGGCCCTATCCAATGAGGTTCCGACTCACCTGGCGGAAGTACTTCGCCGGCTGGCCGTTCTTCCTCAGCGTGTCCAAGAGCTGCGACGGGCCTCTGCAAGAGCCGGAGCCATAGCTGCTCTGAGCCGGGCCAAGGCTTTCCTTCCAGAGCTAGACCCGGCGGATATTGCACTTGGTTACCCCAGTTTGAAGGAAGACGGCACCCCTTTCGACCAAAAGGACTTTGCTGCCTGTGTGAAGATCGTGCGCCCGGTGGCCACCCTGATTGGGAATGACACTGATCTGACCAAGTACTAGCCGGGCTACGATGCAGAGAATCAGAGGATCCCCACTCTACGTTACGAAGCCATCAGCTTAGTCCCGCCGACTCGTAAGCACACCTTTGCCCCGGAAATTGACCCGGCCGGGTTAATTGACGAGGAAGCTCAATTTGAAGCTTTGAGTGGCATTGATTGGAAATCGTCAACCTTCCAGGTCTTGGGAACAGCCGGAGGAGCGGAGAGGGATGAGCCGGAAGCTTCGACCCGGCAAGCATCTTGACTCTTTAGGCGGCTTGTTAAACAATGCTTCACCCTTTTGGACTCGGGGAGTCTTGTAATAGAATAGGACCAACATTTTAACTTTGACGTGCCATCGTGCACGTGCTGAATGCTTAATTCCATTGAAGTTGCTTCCTTATATTCCTCCAGGTCATAATTGATCATTCATTTTCCTTAAGCTCAAATAGTTGTCTTTAACTATCCTGCATAGAAAAACAAATCACAAGTCTCTAGGCGGCTTACCGCACTGAGAATCATAGTCTCATACATATAACCCGGAATATAAATCTAAGCCCCGAAAGACTGGTCCTCAATTATGTCCTTGATATAACCGTAATGACACACTTACAGGCCTTCAAGTACACTTCCGGTTTATATAACCCGGATAATAAGGTTGGTACCTCAACTCCGGTTTACCAGTCTTGATAATGTTGATTGTGTGCGACTAGCACTGTGAATCAAAGTTAAGCCGGCGGAACAAGAACCGCCGTGTACACTGTTGATACAACCAGAAGAACTTGTTGTAAATTAGAAAATCAAAACTCAGGGGCTTTCGGTTCGAATACGACCAGAGACCCGTCCCAAAGGGGTTAAGCTAAGATTCGAATGCGATCATATAGCCCCCAGTGGGTTTGGCGATGCCGATCAATAGGGTACCGACAGCTATGTTCTCTTTGGTTCGAATATGACCCATGTTTGAACAGGAAGCCCCCAAATGACCTTAAGAGTTGTTTAACGACGCTGATTCGAATACGATCCACGTCGGTTCCCAAAGGGGGTTGAGCTATGATTCAAATATGATCAAAGAAAACTCCCCAATGAGCTCGGCACTTTGCCAATCAAATGGGTATCGACAGCTATGTTCTCTTTGGTTCGAATACGACCTATGTTTGAACAGGAAGCCCCCAAGTGACTATATTGCGTACGGCTAGATTCGAATACGATCATAAGCCGGATCCACCTCTAAGTTACCATGTGGTCTTGTAATGGAAACAACACATTTACCTTTGGAGGAGAAAAAAGGACAGAGGTCCTGCTTTATTGCTTATCATAATATATACATGGCTTATAGAAATATGTACATTATGAGAGCCGGTGGCTCAAGTGTAATAAGGCCGAAGCTGAGCTATGTTCCACGGCCGACGGGTCTCTTCCTCTGACTTACGTGAATCTTTATGCTCGCGAACGTCAATAAGGTAGTATGACCCGTTGTGCAAGTTCTTGCTGACCACAAAGGGCCCTTCCCAAGGCGGGGATAACTTGTGCGCATCTGTTTGATCTTGGATGAGCCGGAGCACCAGATCACCTTCCTGAAAGACCCGGGACTTAACCCGGCGACTGTGATACCGGCGCAGGTCTTGTTGGTAAATCGCTGAGCGAGCTGCTGCCACATCACGCTGTTCGTCCAACAAGTCAAGAGCATCTTGGCGCGCCTGTTCATTATCCGCCTCAACATAAGCCGCCACTCGAGGCGAGTCATGACGGATGTCACTGGGGAGGACTGCTTCCGCTCCATAAACCATGAAGAAAGGCGTGTAACCCGTAGACCTGTTAGGAGTAGTATTGATGCTCCATAACACGGAGGGTAACTCCTCCACCCAACAACCCGGCGTCCGTTGCAAAGGGACCAAAAGCCGGGGCTTGATGCCTTTCAGAATCTCCTGATTAGCTCTCTCAGCTTGACCATTGGATTGAGGGTGAGCCACTGATGAAACATCAAGTCGAATATGCTCTCGTTGACAAAACTCCTCCATGGAGCCTTTGGACATATTGGTACCATTGTCAGTTATAATGCTGTGTGGAAAGCCAAAGCGAAAGATCACCCTTTTCATGAACTGAACCGCCGTGGCTGCGTCACACTTGCTAACTGGCTCTGCTTCAACCCACTTTGTAAATTTGTCAACTGCCACCAAGAGGCGGGTCTTCTTGTCCTTGGACCTTTTAAAAGGCCCAACCATATCGAGCCCCCAGACCGCAAATGGCCAAGTGATTGGTATCATCCGCAGCTCTTGAGCCGGCACATGAGCCCGTCGTGAGAACCTCTGGCAACCGTCACATTTACTGACCAAGTCCTCCGCATCAGCATGAGCCGTCAGCCAATAAAAACCATGACGGAAAGCTTTGGCCACAAGGGATTTTGAGCCGGCATGATGGCCACAATCCCCTTCGTGAATCTCACGCAAGATTTCTTGACCTTCCTCAGGGGAGACACAACGCTGGAACGCTCTCGTAACACTACGGCGATGTAGCTCACCATCGATAACAACCATTGACTTAGACCGCCGGGTTATTTGTCTGGCCAAAGTTTCATCCTCAGGCAACTCTCCCCGGGTCATGTAAGCCAAGTAAGGCACCGTCCAGTCCGGGGTGATGTGGAGAGCCGCCACCAACTGTGCCTCCGGGTCAGGGACAGCCAAGTCTTCCTCTGTAGGAAACTTAACAGAAGGGTTATGCAAGACGTCCAGGAAAGTATTAGGCGGCACCGGTTTTCGCTGAGAGCCTAGCCGGCTTAAAGCATCAGCCGCCTCGTTCTTCCTGCGATCGATGTGCTCTACTTGGTAACCCTGAAAGTGTCCAGCAAAAGCATCAATTTCACGGCGATAAGCCGCCATGAGAGGGTCCTTGGAATCCCACTTGCCTGATACTTGTTGAGCCACTAAGTCTGAGTCGCCGAAGCACCTTACCCGGCTCAAGCTCATCTCCTTAGCCATCCGAAGACCATGGAGCAAGGCCTCGTACTCAGCCGCATTGTTAGTACAAGGAAACATCAACCGTAGCACATAATGGAACTTGTCACCTTTAGGGGAAGCCAATACAACTCCAGCCCCCGAGCCCTCCAATTGCCTGGACCCATCGAAGTGAATAGTCCAATATGTGTTATCCGGCTTTTCTTCGGGCACTTGTAGCTCTGTCCAATCGTTGATGAAATCCACCAAGGCTTGAGATTTAACAGCAGTGCGTGGTACGTATTTCAGACCATGAGGTCCGAGCTCTATAGCCCACTTAGCCACTCTCCCTGTGGCCTCTCTGTTTTGACTGATATCTCCAAGGGGGCAGAACTGACCACAGTGATAGGATGACCCTGGAAATAATGCTTAAGCTTCCGGCTTGCCATGAACACACCATAAACAAGCTTCTGCCAATGTGGATACCACTGTTTGGACTCGATGAGCACTTCACTGACGTAATAAACCGGCCGCTGAACCGGATGCTCCTTACCCTCTTCCTTGCGCTCCACCACCACAGCCACACTGACGGCCCGTGTGTTAGCAGCTACATACAGTAATAAAGGCTCCTTGTCAACCGGAGCAGCAAGGACTGGGGGCTCCGCCAGCTGTCTCTTCAAATCCTCAAAAGCAGTATTAGCAGCATCATTCCAGACAAAGTCATCAATTTTCTTCATCAACTGGTACAATGGCATGGCCTTCTCACCCAAACGGCTTATAAACCGGCTTAAAGCAGCAATACGACCCGCCAGGCACTGGACGTCGTTGATGCACACCGGCTTAGCCAGAGAGGTGATTGCCTTGATTTTCTCCGGGTTAGCTTCAATGCCTCTGTTAGAAACCAGAAAACCCAAGAGCTTGCCTGCAGGAACACCAAAAACACACTTGGTCGGGTTAAGCATCATCTTGTAGACCCGGAGATTATCAAAGGTTTCCCTTAGGTCATCTATCAAGGTTTCCTTCTCCCTGGACTTAACCACAATATCATCCACATAGGCATGAACATTGCGCCCAATCTGGTTATGAAGACAGTTCTGCACGCAACGCTGATAAGTCGCCTGTGCACTCTTGAGTCCAAAAGGCATAGACACATAGCAGAAGGCTCCAAAGGGAGTGATGAACACCGTCTTCTCCTGGTCCTTAACTGCCATTTTAATCTGATGGTATCCAGAATAAGCATCCAAGAAACTTAAGCGCTCGCAACCCGCCGTAGCATCAATGATTTGATCAATACGGGGAAGAGCAAAAGGATCAGCCGGACATGCCTTGTTTAAGTCCGTGTAGTCCACACACATCCGCCAGGTGCCATTCTTCTTGAGCACGAGCACCGGGTTAGCTAACCACTCTGGGTGAAAGACTTCAACAATAAACCCGGCCGCCAAGAGCCGGGCCACCTCTTCACCAATGGCTTTTCGCCTCTCTTCATTAAACCGCCGAAGGAATTGTCTGACCGGCTTAAATTTCGGATCAACATTGAGAGTGTGCTCAGCGAGTTCTCTAGGTACACCTGGCATGTCAGAAGGTTTCCATGCAAAAATGTCCCTATTCTCACGGATGAACTCGATGAGCGCGCTTTCCTATTTTGGATCCAGATTGGCACTGATGCTAAACTGTTGAGATGAATCACCTGGAACGAAATCAACAAGTTTAGTCTCATCAGCCGACTTAAATTTCATTGCCGGCTCATGCTCCGTAGTTGGCTTTTTTAGAGAGGTCATATCTGTTGGGTCAACATTGTCCTTGTAAAACTTCAACTCCTCTGTTGCACAGACAGATTCTGCATAAGCTGCATCACCTTCCTCACAGTCCAAGGCCACCTTCCGGCTGCCATGAACCGTAATGGTCCCATTGTGACCCGGCATCTTGAGCTTCAAATACACGTAACACGGCCGTGCCATGAACTTGGCGTAAGCCGGCCGCCCAAATATGGCATGATACGGACTTCTTATCTTGACCACCTCAAAGGTTAATTTTTCCACCCTGTAGTTGTACTCGTCTCCAAAGGCCACTTCCAACTCGATCTTACCAACTGGATAAGCCGACTTACCAGGCACCACACCATGGAAAATAGTATTGGACTGGCTGAGGTTCTTATCAATCAACCCCATACGACGGAAGGTCTCATAATAGAGGATGTTGATGCTGCTGCCTCCATCCATGAGCACCTTAGTGAACTTATATCCTCCCACCTGAGGATCCACCACCAGGGCCAAATGACCCGGATTATCAACCCGGGGAGGGTGATCCTCCCTACTCCACACAATAGGCTGCTCAGACCATCTTAAATAGCGTGGAACCGCCGGCTCAACAGCATTCACAGCCCTCTTATGAAGCTTCTGATCTCGCTTACACAGACTGGTGGTAAATACGTGATACTGTCCACCGTTAAGCTGCTTTGGATTGGTCTGATAACCCCCTTGCTGCTGTTGATGACCCTGGCCAGACTGCTGATTAAAGCCCCCTTGACCGTTCTGAGGATTAGAATTTGAGCCGCCGCCCGGGCCATGAAAACCGCCAGCGCTTGAGCCGCCGCCCGGGCCATGGTTGCCATTAAAGGCATTGGAATTCTTAAAGGCTTTCATGATCGCAATCCTTCCATAGATGAGTAGCTGGCTTCTCCCTAGAGCCATGCCTTGGACAAGGCTCATTCAACAGCTGCTCCAGCGTCGGGCCTGACCCGCCGGCTCGGGGAGGTGGCCTCCCCTTGCGTCGCTGGTTATTCCCCTGTGAGCTGGCGTTGGCCACGAACTCTAGGCTGCCGTCGGCCTTACACTTGCCACCTCCTTGGTTCCCCGGGTTATGCTGAGGACCCTTGCCATTGCCGTTCTTCTTTCCCTTCCCTGTCCTTTCATCATCTGAAGCGGGGTCCTTGGTACTATCAGAGTCGGCGTACTTGACGAGAGCCGCCATCAGCGTACCCATATCATTGCAGTCGTGCTTAAGCCGCCCGAGTTTCATCTTCAAGGGCAGGAAACGACAATTTTGTTCCAACATTAAGACTGCAGAGCCGGCATCCATCTTATTAGATGAATGTATTATCTCTTTGACCCGGCGAACCCAATGTGTCGTAGACTCACCCTCCTGCTGTTTACAGTTAGTCAAATCCACAATTGACATAGACTGCCTACAGGTATCTTTGAAGTTTTGGATGAACCGGGCTTTCAACTCAGCCCAAGACCAGATGGAATTCGGTGGTAGCCCTTTCAACCAAGTGCGGGCAGTCCCATCTAGCATCATGGTGAAGTACTTGGCCATCGCCGCTTCACTGACCTCCAGCAATTCCATGGCCATCTCGTAACTCTCAATCCAGGCTCCGGGTTGTAAATCAGCCGTGTAATTAGGCACCTTCCTAGGGCCTTTGAAGTCCTTGGGTAGACGTTCATTGCGGAGAGCTGGCACTAAACAAGGGACACCTCCAGTCCTCGTAGGGATACCCACGTCGACGGAAGTCGTCGGATAAGCCGGGGGAGTCTGGTAAGCCGTCAACTGAGGCACCTGCTCCGCCTCCTGCCGCGCTCTGTCTTGGTCTGTTGCGTGAAAGGCTTCGTTATGAGCCGGGCCATGGCCAGGGGGCAAATCATGGTGTCGGACATTACTTGAGCCGGTCGCTGAGACTATGTGTCTGCTATAACTCGGGCTCCGGCCCGGACGAGGGGTTGAATGTATCATGTCCCGGCTGTAAGAGTACGCCTCTTGCTGTGCCAGCGCTGTCTGAAGGAGTTCTCTGACCCGGCGGGTTTCAATAGCCGTTGGAGAGTCGCCGTCAATTGGGAGAGCCGCCAGCCGTGCTGCTGCGGCGACCATGTTCTCCAGCGGGTTAGCATAATGACCCGGTGGTATTGGCACATACTGAGGCGGGGCAGGGTTCACCCGGGGAGGCCCCATCACTTGTGGCTGAACAGGGGTCCCAGACCCGGGCACTATGATCCCCGGCGGGTTACTAGACCCTGCACCTGGCGTGTCGAAGAGGTTTCGAGGATCGTAGACCGGAGGGAGTCGAGATTGGGCCTTTTGATGCCTCCTTCTCATGACCTCATTGGACGCGTTCTGATCCATCGTGAGCCGGAAGGACTGCGCGTGAATCAACTGAGTCTGGGCGTCGAGAGCCGCCCTCTCCGCAGCCATCCTGATCCCTTCCGCCGCCAGATCCTCCTTGGCTTTCACTAGATCTAACTTTAACTGCGCCACCTCCGCGTCATGCGGAGCTTGATCCGCCGGGTCAACCGTGGCGGTCAACAGGGCCGTCATCTTGTCCGTGAGATCCATCAGCACCTGAGCCGGCGAGGGCACTGGGCTTCCTGACCCGGCGGCAGGGTTTTGAACAGGCTGTGCACCGGCCATGAAGATTCCAACCCGGCTCGGCGGCTCAAAAGGGTCCGGAATACTGTCACCATTGGAACAACCCCTGAGCCGCCATCTTGAATTTGATACAACGAGTTTGACTCGTCTGTGGATGATTCGCCATCAGAGCCGGTGGCCGTCCCATCACCAGATCCGGATCCATCAGAGAGCCCTCCATGGACACATCCCACAAAAGCATGCTTCAAGGCAAGCAGAGCCCGGGCGGGTCGTGCGCGCTGAGCCGTCTCGATGAGATCGGCGCAGAGATCCGGCTCAGGGCCCGGCTCACCAATCTTGCCAATGAAGACATGAATTCCGCCGAAGGGGACCCGGTACCCGTACTCAATTGAGCCGGCGTCGGGGCCCCAGTTTGCATCGTCGATGTAGAGCTTGCCGCGACGACTCTTGGTCATCCGGCCCACAGCGTATCCCTTGAGCCCTTCGAAGCTGCCCTTCAAGAACTCAAATCCACCGTGCGCTGGCCCCACGGTGGGCGCCAACTGTCGTGGAATTGTCACGGCAGATGTCCTCGAGCTAGGACTTAGTCGTGGAGCCATCGCAACTAGGAAGCTTAAAGGGGTTAAGCGGGACAAGCAACACGAGGGTTATACTGGTTCGGCCCCTTACGGTGAAGGTAAAAGCCTACGTCCAGTTGAGGTGGTATTGATTAGGGTTTCGATGAGCAGAGAGCTTGATTGCTATGCCTGGCTCTCGATGAGATCTTTCTTGTCCCTAAACCGCCGCCGGGTCGTCCCTTTATATAGAGAGGTTGACGCCCAGCAGCTCTCAGAGTCCCGGCCGGCTCATAAGAGTGTCCGGCTCGGACTCTCAACTATTCTTTCCTTACACTACAAGTTCTACCATAATAGCGGTTGTAACTACGGGCCTTAAGCCATCTCCGGGTCTTAAGCCCATCTTTGGCCCGCCGTCTTCAAGCATGGCGCCGGGCTTCAGGCGATGACCATTATGAGTAACCCGGCCCCTCCGGGCGGGTGACTCTAAGGTTTATATCCTCAACAGTTTCCCCTGTGGCCGCCGCCCCTCCCCTAGGGAAACCCTAGGGCGCCTCCTCCTCCCCCCTTCCCCTATATATAGTGAGGGAGAGAGAGGGCAGCCACACCCCTTCCCTGGCGCAGCCCTCTCCTCCTCCAACTGCTCCTCCTCCTCCGTAGTGCTTAGCGAAGCTCTGCCGGAGAACCACGAGCTCCATCGCCACCATGCCGTCGTGCTGCTGGAGTTCTCCCTCAACTTCTCCTCTCCCCTTGCTAGATCAAGAAGGAGGAGACGTCCCCAGGTTGTATGTGTGTTGAACGCGGAGGCGCCGCCCGTTCGGCGCTAGATCGGATCTTCCGTGATTTGAATCGCCGCGAGTACGACTCCATCAACCGCGTTCTTGTAACGCTTCCGCTTAGCGATCTTCAAGGGTATGAAGATGCACTCCCTCTCTCTCATTGCTAGCATCTCCTAGATTGATCTTGGTGACGCGTAGGAAATTTTTGAATTATTACTACGTTACCCAACAGTGGTATCAGAGCCAGGTTTATGCGTAGTTTCTATGCACGACTAGAACACAAAGTAGTTGTGGGCGATGATTTGGTCAATTTGCTTGCCGTTACTAGTCTTATATTGATTCGGCAGTATTGTGGGATGAAGCGGCCTGAACTGACCTTACACGTACGCTTACGTGAGACAGGTTCCACCGACTGACCTGCACTTGATGCATAAGGTGGCTAGCGGGTGTCTGTCTCTCCCACTTTAGTCGGATCAGATTCGATGAAGATGGTCCTTATGAAGGGTAAATAGCAATTGGCATATCACCGTTGTGGCTTTTGCGTAGGTAAGAAACGTTCTTGCTAGAAACCCATAGCAGCCACGTAAAACATGCAACAACAATTATAGGACGTCTAACTTGTTTTTGCAGGGTATGCTATGTGATGTGATATGGCCAAAAGGATGTGATGAATTATATATGTGTGATGTATGAGATTGATCATGTTCTTGTAATAGGAATCACGACTTGCATGTCGATGAGTATGACAACCGGCAGGAGCCATAGGAGTTGTCTTAATTTATTGTATGACCTGCGTGTCAATGAAAAACGCCATGTAATTACTTTACTTTATTGCTAACCGTTAGCCATAGTAGTAGAAGTAATGGTTGGCGAGACAACTTCATGACGACACGATGATGGAGATCATGGTGTCATGCCAGTGACGAAGGTGATCATGTCGCACCTCGAAGATGGAGATCAAAGGCGCAAGATGATATTGGCCATATCATGTCACTTTATGATTTGCATGTGATGTTTGTCATGTTTACATCTTATTTGCTTAGAACGGCGGTAGCATAAATAAGATGATCCCTCACTAAAATTTCAAGAAAAGTGTTCCCCCTAACTGTGCACCGTTGCGAAGGTTCGTTGTTTCGAAGCACCACGTGATGATCGGGTGTGATAGATTCTAACGTTCGCATACAACGGGTGTAAGCCAGATTTACACATGCGAAACACTTAGGTTGACTTGACGAGCCTAGCATGTACAGACATGGCCTCGGAACACAAGAGACCGAAAGGTCAAACATGAGTCGTATAGTAGATACGATCAACATGGAGATGTTCACCGTTGATGAGTAGTCCGTCTCACGTGATGATCGGACACGGCCTAGTCGATTCAGATCATGTATCACTTAGATGACTAGAGGGATGTCTATCTGAGTGGGAGTTCATTGAATAATTTGATTAGATGAACTTAATTACCATGAACATAGTCTAAATTGTCTTTGCAAATTATGTTGTAGATTGATGTCTACTACGCAACCTTCTTCTTGTAGACGTTGTTGGGCCTCCAAGTGCAGAGGTTTGTAGGACAGTAGCAAATTTCCCTCGAGTGTATGACCTAAGGTTTATCAATCCGTGGGAGGCGTAGGATGAAGATGGTCTCTCTCAAGCAACCGTGCAACCAAATAACAAAGAGTCTCTTGTGTCCCCAACACACCCAATACAATGGTAAATTGTATAGGTGCACTAGTTCGGCGAAGAGATGGTGATACAAGTGCAATATGGATGGTAGATATAGGTTTTTGTAATCTGAAAATATAAAAACAGCAAGGTAACTAATGATAAAAGTGAGCACAAACGGTATTGCAATGCTAGGAAACAATGCCTAGGGTTCATACTTTCACTAGTGCAAGTTCTCTCAACAATAATAACATAATTGGATCAAATAACTATCCCTCAACATGCAACAAAGAGTCACTCCAAAGTCACTAATAGCGGAGAACAAACGAAGAGATTATGGTAGGGTACGAAACCACCTCAAAGTTATTCTTTCGAATCAATCCGTTGGGCTATTCCTATAAGTGTCACAAACAGCCCTAGAGTTCGTACTAGAATAACACCTTAAGACACAAATCAACCAAAACCCTAATGTCACCTAGATACTCCAATGTCACCTGAAGTATCCGTGGGTATGATTATACGATATGGATCACACAATCTCAGATTCATCTATTCAACCAACACATAGAACCTCAGAGAGTGCCCCAAAGTTTCTACCGGAGAATCAAGACGAAAACGTGTGCCAACCCCTATGCATAGGTTCATGGGCGGAACCCGCAAGTTGATCACCAGAACATACATCAAGTGAATCACGTGATATCCCATTGTCACCACAGATACGCACGGCAAGACATACATCAAGTGTTCTCAAATCATTAAAGACTCAATCTGATAAGATAACTTCAAAGGGAAAACTCAATTCATTACAAGAGAGTAGAGAGGGAGAAGAAACATAAGATCCAACTATAATAGCAAAGCTCGCGATACATCAAGATCGTGCCAAATCAAGAACACTGGAAAGAGAGATCAAACACATAGCTACTGGTACATACCGTCAGCCCCGAGGGTGAACTACTCCCTCCTCGTCATGGAGAGCACCGGGATGATGAAGATGGCCACCGGTGAGGGTTCCCCCCTCTGGCAAGGTGCCGGAATAGGGTCCCGATTGGGTTTTGGTGGCTACAGAGGCTTGTGGCGGCGGAACTCCCGATCTATTCTGTTCCTCGAAGTTTTAGGGTATATGGATATATATATAGGTGGAAGAAATATGTCAGGGGAGCCACGAGGGGCCCATGAGGGTGGAGGGCGCGCCCCCTGCATCGTGCCTTCCTCGTTGCTTTCTTGACGTGGACTCCAAGTCTCCCGGGTTGCTTTCCTTCCAAAAATAACTTCTCCAGAAGGTTTCATTCCTTTTCGACTCCGTTTGATATTCCTTTTCTTCGAAACACTGAAACAAGGGAAAAAACAGGAACTGGCACTGGGCTCTGGGTCAATAGGTTAGTCCCAAAAGTAATATAAAAGTGCATAGTAAAGCCCATTAAACATCCAAGATGGATAATATAATAGCATGAATACTTCATAAATTATAAATACGTTGGAGACGTATCATAGATTAATAGCTCGCGCTTTAGCTCCATGTTTTAATACGTTCCTAGAGAAAGACTAAGTTGAAAGATATTGTAAGTAATTGTGCGGACTAGGGCCGTAGTATGAGGATTGTCCTCATTGATACACATAAGGCTTCTGTCCTTGATGCACCGCTCGGTGTGCCAACCCCTCTGGCATCGTCTGTGGATGTTGTGAACATCTGGCAGACACGTTCTGATGACTACCTGATAGTTTAGTGCGCCATGCTTTACAGCTTAGAGTCGGGGCTCCAAAAGCGTTTTGAACGCCATGGAACATATGAGATGTTCCAAGAGCTGAAATTGGTATTTCAGGCTCATGCCCGTGTTGAGAGGTTTGAGACCTCTGACAAGATCTTTGCCTACAAGATGGAGGAGAATAGCTCAGTCAGTGAGCATGTGCTCAGAATGTCTGGGTACTTCAATCGCTTGAATCAAGTGGGAGTTAATCTTCCAGATAAGAGAAGTGATTGACGGAGTTCTCCAGTCACTATCACCAAGCTAACTAGAGCTTCGTGATGAACTATAACATGCAAGGGAAGTTGATCCCGGAGCTGTTCGTCGTGCTTAAGGCCGTGAAGGTAGAAATCAAGAAGGAGCATCAAGTGTTGATGGTTAACAAGACCACTGGTTTCAAGAAGGGCAAGGGCAAGATGGGAAACTTCATGGATGGCAAGCCAGTTGCTGCTCTAGTGAAGAAACCCAAGAACCCAAACCCGAGACGAAGTGCTTCTATTAGGGGAACGGTCACTGGTAGCGGAACTACCTCAAATACTTGGTAGATAAGGCTGGCAACTTCAACAAAAGTATATTTGATATATGTGTTATTGATGTGTACCTTGCTAGTACTCCTAGTAGCACATGGGTATTAGATACCGGTTCAGTTGCTAAGATTGGTAACTCGAAATAAAAGCTACGGAATGAACAGAGACTAGCTAAGGGCAAGGTGACGATATGTGTTGGAAGTGTTTCCAAGGATGATATGATCACCATTGCACGCTCCCTCTACCTTCGGGATTAGTGTTGAACCCAGATTTGCATTGGTGTCTGCGTTAGCATGAACATGATTAGATCATGTTTATTGCAATACGGTTATTCATTTAAGTCAGAGAATAATGGTTATTCCGTTTACATGAATAATACCTTCTATGGTCATGCACCCAATGTGAATGATTTATTGAATCTCGGTCGTAGTGATACACATGTTCATAACATTGATGCCAAAAAGATGTAGAGTTGATAATAATAGTACCACTTTCTTGTGGCACTACCGCTTAGGTCATATTGGTGTAAAGCGTATGAAGAACCTCCATGCTAATGGACTTTTGGAGTCACTTGATTTTGAATCACTTGACACATGCGAACCATGCCTCATTGGCAAGATGACTAAAAACCCGTTTTCTGGAACAATGGAACGGGCAAGTGACTTGTTGAAAATCACACATGCTGATGTGTGCGGTCCGATGAGTGTTGACGCACGCAGTGGATATCATTATTTTCTCACCTTCACTGATGAATTGAGTAGATATGGGTATACTTACTTAATGAAGCATAAGTCTGAAATGTTTGAAAAGTTCAAACAATTTTAGAGTGAAGTTGAGAATCATTGTAACAAGAAGATCAAGTTCCTACGATATGATCAAGGGGAGAGTATCTGGGTTATGAGTTTGGCAATCACTTAAGACAAGGTGGAATAGTTTCACAGTTGACGCCACCTGGAACACCATAGCGTAATGGTGTGTCCGAACGTCGTAATCGAACCTTATTGGATATGGTGCGATCTATGATGTCTCTTACCGATCTACCACTACCGTTTGGGGTTATGCATTAGAGACAACTACATTCACTTTAAATAGGGCACCATCTAAGTCCGTGGAGACGACACCGTATGAACTATGGTTTGGCAAGAAACCTAAGTTGTTGTTTCTTAAGGTTTGGGGCTGCGATGCTTATGTCGATAGGCTTCGGCCAGAAAAGCTCGAACCCAAAGCGAAAAAATTGTCTTCATAGAATACCCAAACAAGACGATTGGGTATACCTTCTATCTCAGATCTGAGGGCAAAATGTTTCTCGCTAGGAACAGGTCCTTTCTCGAGAAAGGGTTTCTCTCGAAAGAATTGAGTGGGAGGAAGATAGAACTTGATGAGGTTGTTGAACCTTTACTTCAACCAGAGAGTAGCGTAGCACAGAAAGATGTTTCTGTGGCACCTACCTCAGTTGAAGAGAAAGCTAATGATGATGATCATGGAGCTTCAGATCAAGTTACCGTCGAACCTCGTAGGTCGACAAGGGTGTGTACAAATTCTGAGTGGTAACCCTGTCTTAAAGGTCATGTTGTTGGACAACGATGAACCTATGAGCTATGGAGAAGCGATGGTGGGCCTGAATTCCAACAAATGGCTAGGAGCCATGAAATCCGAGATAGGATCCATGTATGAGAACAAAGTATGGACTTTGGTGGACTTGCCCGATGATCGACAAGCCATTGAGAATAAATGGATCTTTAAGAAGAGGACAGACGCTGATGGTAATGTCACCATTTATGAAGCTCGACTTGTCTCAAAGAAGTTTCCAACAAGTTCAAGGAGTTGACTGTGATGAGACTTTCTCAATCATAGCGATGCTAAAGTCTGTTAGAATTATGTTAGCAGTTGCTGCATTTTGATTTACGAAATCAGGCAGATGGATGTCAAAACAAAGTTTCCTTGACGGTTTCCGTGAGGAAAGGCTGTATGTGATACAACCAGAAGGTTTTGTCAATCCTAAGGATGCTAAAAGGTATGCAAAATCCAGTGATCCTTCTATGGACTGGAGCAAGCATCTCGGAGTTGGAACATATGCTTTGATGAGGTAATCAAAGCTTTTGGGTTTATACAAAGTTTGCAAGAAACTTGTATTTGTAAGAAAGTGAGTGGGAGCACTACAACATTTTGACAAGTATATGTGGATGACATATTGTTGATCGGAAATGATGTAGAATTTCTGAAAAGCATAAAAGGGTTGTTTGAATGGAGTTTTTCAAAGGAAGACCTGTGTAAAACTGCTTACATGTTGGGTATCAAGATCTATAGAGATAGATCAAGACGCCTGATAAGACTTTCACAGAGCACATACCTTGACATGATCTTGAAGGAGTTCAAGATGGATCAGTCAAAGAAGGAGTTCTTGCCTGAGTTGTAAGGTGTGAAGTTAAGACTTGAAGCTCGACCACGGCAGAAGAAAGAGAAAGGACAAAAGTCGTTCCCTATGCATTAGCCATAGGCTCTATACGATATGCCATGATGTGTACCGCGATGTGCCTTGCCACGTGTCTGGCAAGGGGGTATAAGAGTGATCCAGGAGTGGATCATTGGACAGCGGTCAAAATTGTCCTTAGGAATAAGGAAATGTTTCTCGATTATGGAGGTGACGAAAAGTTCGGCGTAAAGGGTTACGTCGATGCAAGCTTTAACACCTATCCGGATGACTCTGAGTAGCAAACCGGATACGTATAGTGGAGCAACCATTTGGAATAGCTCCAAGTGGAGCATAGTAGCAACATCTACAATATGAAATAGAGATTTGCGAAGAACACATGGATCTGAATGTTGCAGACCCGTTGACTAAAACCTCTCTCGTAAGCATAACATGATCAAACCCTAGAACTCATTGAGTGTTAATCACATGGTGATGTGAACTAGATTATTGACTCTAGTAAACTCCTGGGTGTTAATCACATGGCGATGTGAACTAGATTATTGACTCTAGTAAACTCTTGGGTGTTAGTCACATGGCGATGTGAACTATGAGTGTTGATCACATGGCGATGTGAACTAGATTACTGACTCTAGTGCAAGTGGGAGACTGTTGGAAATATGCCCTAGAGGCAATAATAAAATGGTTATTATTATATTTCCTTGTTCATGATAATTGTCTATTGTTCATGCTATAATTGTATTGACCGGAAACCGTAATACATGTGTGAATACATATACCACAACATGTCCCTAGTAAGCCTCTAGTTGACTAGCTCGTTGATCAATAGATGGTCATGGTTTCCTGGCCATGGACATTGGATGTCGTTCATAATGGGATCACATCATTAGGAGAATGATGTGATGGACAAGACCCAATCCTAAGCATAGCACAAGATCATGTAGTTCGTTTTGCTAGAGCTTTTCTAATGTCAAGTATCGTTTCCTTAGACCATGAGATTGTGCAAATCCCGGATACCGTAGGAATGCTTTGGGTGTATCAAACGTCACAACGTAACTGGGTGACTATAAAGGTGCACTACAGGTGTCTCTAAAAGTGTCTGTTGGGTTGGCACGAATCGAGACTTGGATTTGTCACTCCGTGTGACGGAGAGGTATCTCTGGGCCCACTCGGTAATGGATCATCATAATGTGACTAAGAAGTTAGCCACAGGATCATGTGTTACGTAACGAGTAAAGAGACTTGACGGTAACGAGATTGAACGAGGTATGGGGATACCGACGATCGAATCTCGGGCAAGTAACATGCCGATAGACAAAGGGAATTGAATACGGGATTGATTGAATCCCCGACATCGTGGTTCATCCGATGAGATCATCGTGGAACATGTGGGAGCCAACATGGGTATCCAGATCCCGCTGTTGGTTATTGGCCGAAGAACATCTCGGTCATGTCTTCATGGTTCCCGAACCCGTAGGGTCTACACACTTAAGGTTCGGTGATGCTAGAGTTGTTATGGGAAATAGTATGTGGTTACCGAAGGTTGTTCGGAGTCCCGGATGAGATCCGGACGTGACGAGGAACTCCGGAATGGTCCGGAGGTGAAGATCGATATATTGGACGAAGGGTATTGGAGTCCAGAATTGTTCCGGGGGTACCGGGTGACGACCAGCGTGTCCGAAAGGGGTTTCGGAGGCCCCGGCAAGCGTTGGGGGGCCTTATGGGCCAAGGGGAGGGGGCACATCAGCCCACTAAGGGGCTGTGCGCCCCTCCCACCCCATCTCACGTAACGTGGAGAGGTTGGGGCGCCTCCCCTAGGGCAGCCACCCCTCCCGGCTTGGGGGGCAAGTTTCCTAGGGGTGGGGGCGCCCAAACCCATATAGGGTTTCCCCTGTGGCCGCCGCCCCTCCCCTAGGGAAACCCTAGTGCGCCTCCTCCTCCCCCCTTCCCCCTATATATAGTGAGGGAGAGAGAGGGCAGCCGCACCCCTTCCCTGGCGCAGCCCTCTCCTCCTCCAACTGCTCCTCCTCCTCCGTAGTGCTTAGCGAAGCTCTGCCGGAGAACCACGAGCTCCATCGCCACCATGCCGTCGTGCTGCTGGAGTTCTCCCTCAACTTCTCCTCTCCCCTTGCTGGATCAAGAAGGAGGAGACGTCCCCAGGCTGTACGTGTGTTGAACGCGGAGGCGCCGTCCGTTCGGCGCTAGATCGGATCTTCCATGATTTGAATCGCCACGAGTACGACTCCATCAACCGCGTTCTTGTAACGCTTCCGCTTAGCGATCTTCAAGGGTATGAAGATGCACTCCCTCTCTCTCGTTGCTAGCATCTCCTAGATTGATCTTGGTGACGCGTAGGAAATTTTTGAATTATTACTACGTTACCCAACAGGATCTTCCATTGATGTAACGACGCGCTGATCCTTGCCAAGATCGCATGGGTGCTTGTCCATGGTATGCCCTGAAAACACATGTCGTTACGCATAGTACAAATGCCCCAAATGGTAGCAACACAAGCAATATTGACAACAGTTTTCTTATTATTCATACTCCAAAAGGAGGATAACTCAGTCATATTATTAGGGATATTGAACTCAAAAGAGTCGGCCACATCACTCCAAATCTGTTTGGCAACCACACATTCAAAGAATAGGTGGCAAACTGATTCTTCCTCATCACAATATAAACATTTTAGGTTTTCCACCACCCTCCTTTTATTTAAGTTATCTCTGGTAAGAATTTTATTATTAAAAGCTAACCACAGAAAGACTAGGTATCTGTGGGGCACAACAATCTTCCAAAAAAATCCAGACAGGGGTAGAAACCCCACCCCAGTTACTCATGGTGTAAAAAGACTTGACCGAGTAGACCCCTGATGATTCTAACAACCAAACAGGTTGGTCCTCCTCATTAGTCAGGGTTTTGGAAGAAATGACTCGGATCAGGTCATGCCATCTCTCCATAAACTCAGCCCCCACACATCTGTTGAAGGTAAGTTTTAAACTAAAACCATCCCACACCTCTGAAACTACGCAAAGTTGTTGTTGACAAATTTCATAAACTTCCCAGAATTGAGTTTTCAGGGAAGAATCCCCCACCCAGTGTTATCCCAGAAGCTGACCTTATTGCCATTGCCCAAATTCCATTTAAAGAAAGGTCTTATACCTTCAAAAGCCCAAGTAACCCCTTTCCAAAAAGGAGATCCCACCCCCTGTCTGGACCACAGCAAATTAGGGTTGTTGGTTCTATACTTATGATCTATCAGTCTTACCCAGTTTTTATCACTGTCCATGAAATATCTTTTTTCCCAAGAGGCTAGCAAAGCCATGTTAAATTCTCTTAAATTGGGTACCCCCAAGCCACCAAAATCTGTTTTCTGAGAAATTAGCCCCCAGTTAGCAAGATGGTATTTATGCTCATCTCCCAGGTTCCCCCAGAAGAAATGTGCCATCTGAGAAGTGATGGCTTTGATTGCCCATTTAGGAAATTTAATAACAGACATCAGATACATAGGAATACTAGCAATGCAGGCTTTGAGAAGAACTAACTTTGCCTCGTAGCTAAGTAGTCTCCCTTTCCAACCACAAATTCTCTTAATAATTTTGTTTATGATGTACTGAATGTCTTCCCTTCTCAGCTTGAGGTAGTGCAGTGGAACTCCTAGATATTTAAGGGGGAAATCCCCCAATTTACAGCAAAAAAATTTGGGATAACAACTTAGCATCATCTTCATTCATATTTATTGGAACTACCTCACACTTGTCATAGTTAATCTTCAACCCATAAAGGTTTTCAAAGCATGCCAGTAGCCATTTTAAATTCTTAACATAGTCAGGTTTAGGATTTAGGAAAGGATTATGTCATCAGCATACTGTAAACATATCAGCCCCTGTGGGATGATATGAGGAACAATCCCAAAGATTATGTTATTGTTAACAGCTTTCACCAGCATACGAGAGAACACATCAGCTACCAAATTGAAAAACATTGGGGAGCTCGGGTCTCCTTGTTTGAGCCCTTTCCCCCCTACAAAGTAAGGGCCTAAAACATCATTAATCTTGACATAGAAAGAGCTTTGTTGCAAAATGGAGAGGTTCCACCGAATCCACTTAGCTCCAAAACCCCTAGAAGTTAGCATCTCTACTAGGAAATCCCAGTTCACACGATCGTAGGCTTTCTCATAATCTAACTTGAGCACAATCCCAGGCTCTCTCGATTTGTGAACTTCATGTATAGCCTCATGGGCAGTAACCACACTCTCTAAAATAAACCTACCTCTCACAAAAGCAGATTGACATGGTGATAGAAGCCTATGACCCACAGGGGCAACCCTATTTGTCATAGCCTTACTAAAGATTTTTACAGAGCAGTTGCTCAAACAAATTGGTCTGAACTTTCTCATATTTTTGGCATCTGGCTCTTTAGGAATAAGAGTGATAATAGAGTAATTTAATCTCTGGATATCCAAAGCCCCATTTTCAAAATCCCTCACCAGAGCCATAAAATCACTTTTGATAACCTCCCAAAAGTGTTGATAGAACAAAAATGAGAGGCCATCAGGGCCAGGGGCCCCATTAGCATAGGAGCTCATAACAGCTTCTTTAATTTCCTCTTCCAAAAAAGGCCTCTCAAGCAAGGCATTTTCTGCTTCTGTCACAAGCTCTTCCTCAGACCAAAACTGGTCATCTAGATGAAGATTGGGTCTGGGTTCATATCCAAAGAGGTTTTTATAAAAGTTAGTAGCAACTTCTAGCATGTCTTTAGTGGAGTATACGGGTCCATCTGGACCCTCCAAGATAGACAGCTGATTTTTCCTCCTTCGTTGGTTGGCAACAGCATGGTAATATGCTGTGTTTTATCTCCTTTCTCCTTTTCTCGTCTTTTTCTTTTTCGTTTTTCTTTTCTTAAGTTCGTGAACTTTTTTCTAAAATCAATGGACTTTCTCCAAATTTGTGAACTTTTTCAGAATTGATGAACTTTTTTTGAAATCCAGTAAACTTTTTTCATAACCGTTGAACTTTTTTTTGAAATTCAATGAACATTTTCTTAAATCGATGACTTTTTCAAATTTGTGAACTTTTGCAGAATTGATGAAGTTCTTTCAAAATCGATGAACTTTTTTTCAAATCAATTAACTTATTGCAAATATTTGTTTACTTTTTCAGAATTGATGAACTTCTTTTCAAAATCGTCTAACTTTTTTTCAAACTCATGAATCTTTTCAAAAAAATTACTTTTTTCAAATTCATGATTTTTTTTTGAGTTTGTGATTTTTTTTGCAAAGTTTGAACTTTTTTCAATACATGATTTTTTTTGCGTGTTCGTAAACTTTACTTTGAAAATTTGCGAACTATCAAATTTTTTGTTCATCTTTCAAAAAACACGTTTTCCGCAATAAATAGCGTGTCCGCTATTGTTTTTAAAAGGTCCACGATGTAAATAGTCCTTTTTTTAGGTTTCGATATAAACAGTCAGTAGCACATAGTAGCTTGAGTGGTTATCCTGGCGCTACTGGAGGCCGACTGCATGAGATCGAGTCCTCGTGAGTTACCATTTTCTGCGGTGTTTTTTAGCGCTGCGATGCGCGTTGATGGGCCGGCCCAGACGATGCTGTCACGAGCGCCCGTTGCATTCCGTGGCGCCGAATAGGAGTTCACGGCGGCCTTTCCCTTCGCAACTATCTATAGCGTCTCTTTTTTTTAAGTCAAACCCTTTTATTAAGTGGTAAGCAAAGTCGCATCATTTACAAGCATAGGGGCAATGGCACTAGGTGCCTCATCAACCCAAGTACCAGATGGAGAAAATCTAGCAATCCTCGCTGGTTCATACTGTGACGCCCCCGATTCAATCGTACACTAATCATACACGCAAATGTGTACGATCAAGATCGAGGACTCACAGGAAGATATCACAACACAACTCTAGACACAAATTAAAATAAAACAAGCTTTATATTACAAGCCAGGGGCCTCGAAGGCTCGAATACATAAGCTCGAAAACACAAGAGTCAGTGGAAGCAATAATATCTGAGTACAGACATAAGTTAAACAAGATTGCCTTAAGAAGGCTAGCACAAAAATAGTAACGATCGAAAAGGCAAGGCCTCCTGCCTGGGACCTTCTAACTACTCCTCGAAGCCGAACTCCGCGTAGAATCATCCTCGGGATCTCTAGCTCCTGGACTCCAGCATCTGGTTGCGACAACCAGGTAGAAAGGAAAGGGGGAAAAGAGGGAGAAAAGCAACCGTGAGTACTCATCCAAAGTACTCGCAAGCAAGGAGCTACACTACATATGCATGGGTATATGTGTAAAGGGCCATATCGGTGGACTGAACTGCAGAATGCCAGAATAAGAGGGGGATAGCTAATCCTGTCGAAGACTACGCTTCTGGCCACCTCCATCTTGCAGCATGTAGAAGAGAGTAGATGGTAAGTTCACCAAGTAGCATCGCATAGCATAATCCTACCCGGCGATCCCCTCCTCGTCGCCCTGTTAGAGAGCGATCACCGGGTTGTATCTGGCACTTGGAAGGGTGTGTTTTATTAAGTATCCAGTTCTAGTTGTCATAAGGTCAAGGTACAACTCCGGGTCGTCCTTTTACCGAGGGACACGGCTATTCGAATAGATAAACTTCCCTGCAGGGGTGCACCACATAACCCAACACGCTCGATCCCATTTGGCCGGACACACTTTTCTGGGTCATGCCCGGCCGCGGAAGATCAACACGTCGCAGCCCCACCTAGGCACAACAGAGAGGTCAGCACGCCGGTCTAAATCCTATGCGCGCAGGGGTCTGGGCCCATCGCCCATTGCACACCTGCACGTTGTGTACGCGGCCGGAAGCAGACCTAGCCTAGTGGCGTTCCAGTCCAATCCGGCGCGCGCCGCTCAGTCGCTGACGTCACGAAGGCTTCGGCTGATACCACGACGTCGAGTGCCCATAACTGTTCCCGCGTAGTTGGTTAGTGCGTATAGACCAAATGGCCAGACTCAGATCAAATACCAAGAACTCGTTAAGCGTGTTATTTTGAAGTAACCGCGGACGCTGTCCAGGGCCAGGCCCACCTCTCGCCTAGGTGGTCTCAACCTGCCCTGTCGCTCCGCCACAAAGATCCACTCGCGGGTACTCCTACGAGCCGACCCGACTTTAGTCACCACAGGTGTCATGTATAGAGTATATAAGTATATACCCGTGATCACCGCCCAAGTGATCACGACCCGATAGTATAGCACAACATACGGACAAGAATGTAGGGCCACTGATGGAAAACTAGCATCCTATACTAAGCATGTAGGATTGCAGGTAAAGGTAACAACAGTAGTAGCAAGGATAGGCTATGCATCAGGATAGGATTAACGGAAAGCAATAACATGCTACACTACTCTAATGCAAGCAGTATAGAGAAGAATAGACGATATCTGGTGATCAAGGGGGGGCTTGCCTGGTTGCTCGGCTGAAAAGGAAGAAGTGTCGTCGTAGACGTAGTCGATCACAGGGGCAACATCAGTCTCGGGGTCTACCGAAGAGAAGAGGGGGAAAAACAATAAATATAAAGCAAACAAAGCATCATAAAGCATGACATGGCAATACGCGGTGCTAGAGGTGAACTAACGCGGTACTACACGTTGAAGACAGAGAGAGAAAACATCCGGAGGGGTTTTCCTGGTGTTAGGCATTTTCCGGACAGATGAAAGAGAGGAGAAAGTTCCATGTTCAGCATGCTAGGAGCATGTGACATATGAACGGACCGCGCATTCGGATTCGTTGGATTTTTCTAAGCAACTTTCATGTAGAAAATATTTTCATCCGAGGTACGGTTTATTAACTATGATTTTCTAAAGATTTAAACATTTTCTAGAATTATTTAAATTAACAGAAATAACAGAAAAGGAATATGACGTCAGCATGACATGGAGATGACGTCAGCAGTCAACAGCCGCACTGACCAGGTCAAACCTGGCCACTGGGCCCACATGTCAGCCTCTGTTAGTTAACAGAGTCTTTATTAAACTAATCTGAGGTTAAATAGCTACTGGGCCCCACATGTCAGTCTCTAAAATAGAAACTAATTAGGTTTTAATTAATAAAACGTTTGTTGAACTAATTATGCGGTGGGGCCCGCATGTCAGCGTCACTGGGCTACCCATTCAGCACGTTGACTGGGTCAACCCAGTCAACGGGGCCCGTGGGGCCCGACGTCAGTGACTCGGAGGTGGGCCTGTCGTGCCACGTCGGCGGGCGGCGCCGGAACAGCTCCGGCGAGGCTTTTCGCGGCGGCTGAACGCCGGCGAGCCTCGGATTCGCGCTATGATGGGTCTCCGGACGCGTGGCTAGGCGCGTTCGACGCGGCTCGACGTCCCGCACGCGATGGCGCTACCTGTTGGACTCGGGGATGGCCGGAACATCGCCGGCGGCGAGAGTGGCGGGGACCTAAAGCACGGCGAGCTCGCGAGCGAAGAATGCGGCGGCAAAACGAACGACGCACAACTCCTACGAAGACTACTCGAGGGCACAAGCGCGTTGGTGAGCTCGGCGGACCGGGACGGGCCCCTGCCGGGACGGTAGCGAGCTCGACAGCGGAGCATTGGCACGACAAAGGCGGCGCATCGCGCATAGCTTGCTACGGCGCGGAAACGGAGCAAGGGCAGGGAGAGGAAGGGCGGAGCTCACCGAGCGGCTCACGAAAGGCCTGTGGGGGAACGGGAGCGCAGAGGCGAGGCGGAATCGACAGCAATCTCCGGCGCGTCCGGAGGTGGAAGACGACGGTGGAGGGGACGCTGTGGTGACTCCCGTCTCGGTCTAGGGGCACTGGAGGTCGTAGCGGCTGGCGACGGTCCTTCCTGGCACGGTGGCGTGGCTTGGGGATGACGGTGGCCGCGGTCAGCTCGGTGGTGAGGCCATGGACGCGTACGGGAGAAGGGATCTGGCGAGGGGGGCGAGGCGGAGAGGAGACGGCGTGGGGACGAGTGGACGAGTGGAGGGGAGGTGCCCGAGGTGTCGCGGGAGGTGGAGGCCTTATCCTCTCGCGGCGATGCCGGCGAGGTGACCCGGCGGGGTCTCGCCCCTGTAGCGATGCGGTCGCTGGAATAGGGGAGACGACCGGGGAGGGGGAGTTGGGCTGGCTGGGCTGGGTCGGTTGGCTGGGTGGGTCGAAGCCCAAGTGGGGCAGGGGCTTTCTCTCCCCTCTACTTTTCCTTTTCTCTTTTTTTTGTTTAATAAACAGAGAAAGAAAGGAAGTTAATTGGGGATCCAAATATCTTAAATAAATTATGGAACTGGGCCCATAAAATCCAAGGCATTTTTAGCCGGTGCCACAAAAAGTTTGGAGGCCAGGGAATGTCATTTACATTTTTCACAATTAAAATGACATTCAAAAATGCTGAAGTTGAAGTGAAATAATTGCTACTGTCCATCTTAGCTCAATGGTGATGTTGTTTTCCTTAACAATTAAATGTTATGGAATTTTGGCTAAATGATGAACATTTTTCTAGCAAGTTTTGTGCAACTTCAAATTTCACTTTGAATTTAAATAGAACTCAGAGAAGGGACTTGAGTTGAGATATCATCCCAACATGATTAAGCTTTGTAAAACAAGATGACTTGACACTGATCATAAGGGATTACTGTAGTGTGATGCTGGGGATGTTACACATACGCTATAGAATTTTCTTCTCTATGACAGTGCTCGTAGTGGATGCGTGATAGATCGCGATCCATATGATAACAATCGTCGAAAATAGCAGCAGCCAATCCCGAGAAAGTACCACCATCTTGCATTGCAGCGATCACATCAGAATTATCAGAGTTGATGATTAACCTGGAGCATCCGAATGACTGGGCAAGATTCAGACCAAAGCGAAGAGTAGTAACTTCAGCCACACAGTCCCCTACAACATTATTCCCTGCGGCCAAGAACTTCCGCACCCACAGTGTCTTGGAGTGAATCACTATCATAAGCAGCATCCACGTTAAGTTTTACAAAGCCAACACTAGGGCGAGTCCACAGGATCCTTTTCATCTTTGTCGTAGACTGATAGGCTGCTGAAAACTTTTCTGTCAGAGCTCGGATAGCAGAAATTATTTGTGTAGGTTGTTGCGTTTGCTCGCCATGCATCATCTTTCTTCTTTCCCACCATAAGTACCAGGCCACAGTAGCCATCAGATGGTCTGGTCTATTGGGAGGCCCGCGCGACGGGCTATTAGCTCAGTGGTAGAGCGCGCCCCTGATAATTGCGTCGTTGTGCCTGGGCTGTGAGGGCTCTCAGCCACATGGATAGTTCAATGTGCTCATCAGCGCCTGACCCGAAGATGTGGATCATCCAAGGCACATTAGCATGGCGTACTCCTCCTGTTTGAATCGGAGTTTGAAACCAAACAAACTTAACTTGCCCGAGGACACATGTTTCGTTTGCAGGAAGACGGAGGAGATATTCAAGCACTGCCTCACCCGCATGGTCCACTTTGCAAGCTCGCTCAATGACATCTTCCAACCCCAAACCCAACCAGACCTATCTTGCTTTCTGACATTGGAAAAGCATATGTTTGACGCTCTCAAGCAACTCGCATGCTAGGCATTTTGTATTTACCTTCATATGTCTATCAGCTAGGGTTACACGGCATGGCAGTGTGCCATGAAGAGCTCTCCAAAGGAAAATTTTGACCTTGGTCGGGCGACCCAGTTTCCACACAACATCCCAAATTGGGTTTATATTCGCCGCACTAGGACGATCTATTGCAACCGGGCAATGTTGCACTTACGTAAATAATGTTACATGTTTTACGTAAAGTGCACCGTGGGTAATTAGTATTGGAGAAGGAGGAGGAAGGGGCCTCACCCACCAAATTAATTACTCCCTCTGTCCTAGTGTCAAAAACGTTCTTATATTATGGGACGGAGGAAGTAGTTAGGAAGGTTACGTTAGTCTTCGTAGGCCTTACGTAGATGTAGGATTATTGGTTGCAGCCCTTAATTCATATTTATCCTTCCAGACGGCATAGTAAGCCAGCCTAACCGAAAAAGCTCCAGTTTTGTCAAGTTTCAAGCGACAAAATCTGCCATATCATATGATGGTAGCGGGATAGAGAGTATATACGAATCACATCCACCGGCCAATAAGTCTGCGCATCTAGTTGTATATCCCATTGGCCCGTGGTCTCTTATAAACGCCTCGTGACACTTTGCATTTTCTGGTCTTTCAAAGGCGTTTTTTAATGCCTTCTACTGTAATTTATACCGTGCTGTGGTGGGAGTCAGGACGCCACGAGCAGCTGCTGCCTGCGTACTCGTTTCCGATCCCTGCCCACTCCATGCCGATCGGGACGTTGGCGCCATTTGGACCCTGGAAGTGCTGCGGCTCTTCCGGCCAAAAGAAAAAGCGGGCCGAGACGCACGCAACGCAGAACGCGTGAAGCTATAGCCCCTGCATGCCCGGCTCTCACCAGCACAGCACCACGTTAGACGTTACCAGCGAATGCACGGAAGGGCAGTGCAACATTGGTACGTACACGCCTAGGTCCTCCCTGCTTCAGGTCTCACGTCACCTGTGTGATTATTCACGTTATTCAGCCGGGTACTTTCTGAAACGGTTCCATATACAATTGCACAAGCGAGGGATAAAGCCGAAGGAAAACGCCACGGCGATCCGGCGGGCGCCGCGTCGGTACTGCCAAGCCGGCCGGCCGGCCGGCCAGGAATTGATGCGCGGGGACCGCCGTAGTAGGGTAGGGTAGGGTACAAGCTAGCATGCAGCAGCGAGCGTTACCCGCGGCGTGGGACGCGGAGCCCCGGTGGTTCCAAAGTCCGCCGGCCGGGCGAGTGCGTGACAGACAGCCTGACCCCTAGCCGGTAGTACTGACTACCACCACGTCGTTTGCTCGCTCGCTGGTGTGCCGCCGGTCCGGTCGCACGACGCAGACGGACGGAGAGGAGAGGACCACGCACGCACGTGAAAGCCGGACCGGACCGGACGGCCGCGCGCGCGATCGAGATCGGAGCAGGCATTTCACCTCACCCACCGCCACCGGGGCACTGCTCCGTCGGTTCTGGAGTCGACGCGAGCACGTGTACTGTTCCCGCGACGGCGCTCTACTTCAACAGAGGTTTTTTCTTCTGATCTGAGGGGGATTGAGTGCGCTCCAACGATGAAGTCCTTCTATTTGGCATGGAACAACACGAGTGAGTGGATCCCCGAATTATTGCAAGCCCGAGGCGCCGGCGTGCACCCGCAACGCTGCAACTGCAAGCGATCTGTCTACGGCGTGGCCGTCCGTCCGTCCTCTTTTCCGGGAAGGTGGTCACGGGTCCACGCCACCAGTCTCGGCAGAGGGGATGCCGTGCCCGCCCGGTGCCGGTGGTTCCAAGGTCGGCCAGCCGAGCACGTCACGGCGCGGGCTCGGTTCGATGTGGACCGACGGCGGGCGTTTGCTTGGAGCTGGCCGCCGGTCGCACGGGGCAGACGTGAAAGCCGGAGCACGCGGTAGCTCGCTCCGACTGACCTCCACGCGCGCACGGCAGCGCGCGAGGGATTTATGGACCGGAGTAGAGTAGGTATCCGTATTCTCCCACCCGCCGGCGCACGGCTCCGTCGATCGTGGACTCGACGCGAGCACGGACGTACTGTTTCTGCTCGGTTCGCTGCTTGAACGGTTTATTTCTCTGTGAAATCCCGCGCCGACCGCGACGCTGGAAGACGAACAGATAAACAGATTTTTTTTTAAAAAAGGAGGATGAGCCCCGGCCTCTGCATCTGGACGATGCATACGGCCACTTTATTAATTATTCTCACAAGACCTTATAAAGCCATACAACAGTAAGACTAAAACCGCCGTCTAAGCAACAAACTGTCGCTACACCTATCCAGTTGATGAAGGGGCGCAGATAGCCTGGGTCTAATACTCCTTCCGTTTTATAATGTAGTGCCTATAGATTTTTGTAGAAGTCAAACATTACAAACTTTGACCATATTTATAGAGAAAAGTAGGTACATCTAGAATACCAAATGCACATCATTGGATACATCATGAGGTATATTTTCAGAATGTACATGTTTGGTATTGTAGATGTAGACTGTTTTCTCTATACTTGGTCAAAGTTGGCAAAGTTTGACTTCCACAAAGATCTATAGGCATTACATTGTGGAATGGAGGGAATACCAAACAGACATCACAGCCAAGCCTAACATCTAAGACCTGAGACCCCAACCTAGCCACTTGCCGGGTCTGGGGCACACACTAGTTCGGCGTGCTCTTAGAGGCCGCCGCCGCCAACTGCCACCGCTCTACCTTCAGAACTGTACTGATGCATCAACCTTGCTCGGTCCAGCTATCGTCGACGCCACCACGGCGCCCAACGGCACCTCCTCCCTGCGCGCAAACAGCTGTACATGTCGCGGTCGCCATGCTGCCACGTACCACCAGCCGACACAGCTTGAAGCCCTTGGAGGATCTGTCGTGCGTAGCACCTGCCGACCAGGCATGACCAACCGTAGCACCTGTCGGTCAGGCATGACTTGACATCTCCACCGAAGCTCCGTGCAAGGCGAAGCCGCTCCACCTCCTGCCTCTGACTTCCAGCGCTGCTCCACAAAACGACGCTCCCAAGAGAGAAACGACACCGCAGTGCCGCCATCGTCCGGTCTGGAACACCAGATCCTAGGATTTCCCCCGGAGCAATACGAATGGGTCGACGGTAGTCACATGACGATGCCTTCATCAAGGTAACGACGTGGAACGCCGCCCGCCGCCGGCTCGGTTTTCACCGACAACTACGTCTCCCAGACTCGCAGCTCGTGCCAGATGACGAATCCCGAGATCCGAACACCCAGCCTCAGGCCGACCACCTCTGACGGAAGAGATGACCACCACCGCCAGCTACACCGGTCAGAACAGATCTGATCAGAGGTGCCGGCGACGAGACCACCAGGCCCTCCACGCCGCCGTCGCCGATCTGAAGGCAGCATGCACGCCACCGCAGCCAAGCCGGCCGCCGCCACCCGAAGGGCCATCCGCAGCGCCCGCAGCTCTGGCCTCCGCCGCGCCAAGCCGTCGCCGTCCGAGGACGGGCCGGCCTCCCGCCGCCTGCCACCATCCGCCGCGCCGCAGATCCCAGATCGGTCGCGCCACCACCCGCCTTGGGGTCCGCCCCACCCCGGAGACGCGCGAGAGAGGAGATCCCCCGCCACCACCGCCGGCCCCCGGGCTTAGCCCGACGGCGTCTTCCGGCGGCGGCAGAGGGAGGGGAGGAGGGAGTTTGCGGCGGCGGTGGCTAGGTTTCTGGCCGCCCAAGTCGCCCTAGGGGGAGGACGACGCGGGTCCGCTTTGTCGCCCTTCTAAAAGACGAAGATCAACAGATAAACAGATGACGCTGGAATCCAACAAAATTTGAAGTATTTGCCGTGAAACGAGATGATCAGTGAGTGTGTGGGTCCCCAAATTCAATCGAGCCGTCGGTGCGCCGGCCTACAGCTGCAAGCGATCCGTGAGCTCACCCTTGTCCGATAGAGGCGACCCTGCGCCGGTACGTGCGCACCCGGTGGTTCCGAGGGCCGGCCAGCCCGAGCGCGTGACAGCGTGACCTCACCTGTGGGCTACGCGCGCTCCGGCTCGATGTGGACGGACCGCTCGCGTTTCCTCCCCGCTGGCCGCCGGTCGCACGAGGCAGACGGAGAGAACCACGCACTACGTGAAAGCCGGCGCGCGGTCGCACTAACCCAGCGGCGCACGCACTACAAAAAAATTCTTATAGATGAATAGCGCGGGTCAGAGGCAGACCCTACTGGCGCGAGCGTGCCAAACGGTGTTGTTGCTAAGTGACCGCCACCATACCCATCAGGCTAGGTATAGTAGCAGCGTGGTTTACAAGACACGCGTTACTGCTAAGTAGATAGCACTAGCGCGTGGTACAGACCCACGTTACTGCTACTGCTAAGTCAGCATCATCCTTTTTCTCTCCTCCTGACTCTCCCTCTCCTCACTCACTCTCTCTCCCTCTCTCACCGTCGCGATCGTGCTCATCCCGCCATCGCCGCATTGTCGCCGTCCTCCGAGCCCCGGCGCCCTCCTCGAGCTCCTCCCCTGCCTCGTCGTCATCCCTCGAGCCCCGGAACCCCGCGACCTCCTTCTCCTCCACGCCTCCGCCGACGCCCTAGGTGAGCACGGCTCAGCTTCTCCCTCCTCCTCCAGCCGCCGCCGGCCCTCCTCCCTCCTGATCCTCTCTCCTCCCTCCCGCCTCCATTCTCCAGCCGTCGCATCTCCTACCTCCTCCCTCCTAGCTCCCTCATTTAACTAAATTAGTTTCTAGTTTGTAGTTTACGGAATTAGTTTATAGTTTATACTTTATATTTTATAGTTTCTATATTATAGTTTGTAGTTTACTAAATTTAGTTGGTAGAATTTTAAAAAATGTCATGTACTTGTTATATTGTGAAATTAGGGCATTTTTCTAGGGTTCACAGTATATTTTTAAATATATTTCAAGAATCAAACTCTAAGTTATATTGTGAAATTATGGCATTTTTCTATGGTTCAAGAAGTAGGCAGTAGGTAAAAATAGGGCTTATTCCATCTGTGCCCCCAATTCCTTAGTTGTGCTCAGTTTTCCCCACGCTTCAAACTTTTGCTTACTTTTTCCCACTCCCTTAGCTGAAACTCTCACAAATGTTCATAACAGACGTTTGCCGTCTTGGCCGTTAACTGACTTGTGGGGCCATGTTGGACTCTGTTGACTGTGGCTGTGGCTTCGCTGGTTGGGCCGTGTTTGTGTTCATAGGACAGGCCCGTTAGTTTGTTGGTAATAAATTAAAAAAGCCTGCTACCGATGGATGCAGCCTGCTATGCATGCCCGGCTTTGGCATCGATGTAGCCTGCTATGCATGTGAACACCGCCACGCACGCATCTAGTGACCTAGACCTAAACGCATGCATGCACGCCGACACGCACGCATCGATCCGTGCCGCACGGTTGCCGGTGGATTCAGTCGCTCCACAGCGTCGTTTCACGCGTCGCAGGCATACGTGCCGGTGGCAGAAGGGGCAGGCTGCACGCACGCTCGCGTCCATATGTCGAGGCATCGATTCACGCCGCACGGCTGCCGCTCGATTCAGTTGTGGGAGGCAGGCAGCCGCCAACGCAGAGCACGCAGAAGGGGGAGGCAGGCAGCCGCCAACGCAGAGCACGCAAAGCACGCTCGCATCGATTCACGTTCACACATTGCTGATCGCATCGGTTCACGCACACACTGAGTCACGATCTACGCCGTTTGCGCGTGTACCCACTTCGTCTCCCCCGGCTATTTAAACTGCCCTTCATTGCCTCTTGTTCTACAGATCCATTTGCGCCTCCCACTTCTCTTCTTCCCCCAAAAGCCAAAGTTGTTCCACTCAGCGAAGCGTTCAAGATGCAGTACAACGGACCGACGTTCCAAGAGCCGCCCACCGTGCCGGAACGGCGGTACCCCGCCAACGTCGCCGTCGAGGCATCGCTCCGCGTGTGGGCGTTCTCACGCTGGAGGGGTAGCACTGAGCTTGCACGGGGGTTCCTCCGTGCGGGCTTCCACCACCTCCCGGCGGGCTCGCCGCCCATGTTCAACCTCGTGGAGCAGCGTCCCCACGCCAACGCTCCAGTGGTAGGGCTCGTCGTCCACTTCACCAACAAGTTCGATGCCTACTACCTGCTCGGCGAGGTGTATTGGTGTGGGTGCGAGTTCATCGCATTCACCACCTATAACATCTTCACCGACTTCGAGAGCGTCTTCCCCGCTCGCAACCGCATGCACAGCCTCCCGTACTACCTCGGCGACAACGGCCTTGAGGAGGAGCAGTACTGAAGCCGGCGGCGAAGAAGACGGTGAAGCCGGCGGTTAAGGTGAAGACGACGGTGAAGACATGGCGGTGTTGCCCTAACTACCCTAACTAACTAAAAATGATGTGTTTATAGATGCCTTCTAAAAATAAGAACATATTGTACATTTGTACACGGCTTTGGTTTGAGAGCTCTGTAGTTTTTAGGTATTCCAAGAATACTTTGGTTTTCAGAAATATTGAAGTATCAAATACTTTGAGATGTTTGGCTTTAGTCAAAAGTGTAGTTTTATATACTTTAATATGTAGAAAACTACACTATGTTTGAAGTATATAAAAAAGAGGGTTGGACCTCTTTTTCCAATCATGAAGTATTGGTTCGCTAGGCATAATAATACTGCGGTTTGCAAATACTTTGATTCTAAAAAATGAAGGGACCCATAAAGGAAAGCCAAAAAAATTTCTCAATGAGATAGAAGAGATTGGGCAATCAAATTAATGAAAAAAGCAATCAGAAACAGAAAAGAACAAAGCAATCGTTCCTAAACAAAAAAAGAAACATCGCTTGTTTCTGGGCCTCATTTATCCTTTGTGGGCCTATTGCAGCTTGATTCTCTTTGGGCCCGCGAACTAGGTTTTTTTTCTAGCAGAACTGACGAACTCGAGGACAAAAGTTTGGCAAGTGCGAGAGAGAAGAGATGAACTTGATGTATATCCCTTGTGCTGCTCAAGTACTGCTTACTGTCATCTGACGAGCTAGGGTATGATCCAACACTCGAGGTTATTAGCTAACAAAATAATCCTATCACTGAACTGGTAGTTGTCTTCTGCCGAAACTGAAAGTGTCGAAACTTAACAGTAAACTGCATACATTCAGAGATCGATAGTTGCACTAAACAGAGCTGCATTTGAGATAAACAGACTTGGATTGCTAAACAGTGGCAACAATAGTAGACAAACATCTCTAACGAGAGATGGCCATCAAGTAAAAAATTCCTAGAGCAAGTATTCCTAAAGCTATCAGATTGGATTGCTTCTTCAACTCAATCAGTTGCTTGAAGTTCTTGTTCATCTTCTTCAATTCCTTCTTCAGTTCGACATCTACCATCGTCGGGTATTCTGGACGCGCTGCTGCTGCCGGAGCGGCACTGTCATGGGGCAGATTGAACTCGCGGATTGCATTCCCCCTCGAATCCAGCAAGCCCAACCCTTGAAGCATCTGGATGTAATCATCCATCCACTCGAAATGGTGGCATTTCTTCACGATCTAAAAACGAAATCATGTAACCTAAATCCAAATCTGACAGATTTTTTGAGAAATTAGAGATAAAGGATGCGAGGAAAACTCAGATCTAACCTGCCCCTCTGGCTTGCTCTCGCATTTGACGAACTCGCGCCCAAAGTTCCGATTCTTCTCCTCCTTCGAAGTCAACCGCTTCAGTGGCGCAGTCCGTGGGCAGTCAGTGCATCGAGTCATCGGCACTGGACCATACACCGGCCACGTGGAACGGGGGGCTGACGAGGAGGTCGACATATCGCCCGAGAGGAAGAAACAGAGGAATTGCTCGAGAGGAAGAAGAACGAGAACATGAGGAAAGAAACAGAGGAATTGCTCAGGAGGAAGAAGAATGAGAAGATGGGGAAAGAAACAGAGGAATTGCTCGATCTGCTCGATGCCTTTGTCTGTCAGATGGAGAAGAGGAGAAGGGGAAGCTATATTGACGATTTGCCACATTGTATTTTGCAGTTTGAATATTTGAACCAACTCTTAACACTGACATGTGGTGGTCATGTGCGAAAAATACAATTTCATATGTAAAGTGGGGCAGATCATAAAAACCCGAGAAGGACAGTGCAGTAGCCAATCAGGATGCATCACGCGGATCGCGCATGCCTGCCCCACATCTGACGGGTGGTGTTTGGCGCTTGGTAGGATCCGACGGCGGACATTCGACGCTAGGGTTTGGAGCATTTCTGCGGGGTTATGAGCGAGTCAACGGGGTTATTAGGGTTTGACCAGATTTCAAATGGCCATAGCTAAATTAGAAAAAATCACAAAAATATAAAACAAACGTAGTTCGTCCGTTTATGAGACCTAGTTACCATAAAAAAATATAAACTCGGTATAGGGGCGTTTTTTGAAAATACATTTTTTGAAGTGATCTGTCGAAATCAAGTTCTTTTTAAAAAATTAAAAAAAATCAAAATGTTGTAATTCTTGCGCACATAGCCGTCATATGTGACAAGGTTATGAGAAAAAATATATAAACTTGGAGTAGGTCATTTTCATGAAAAAAGGCTTCACACAAATGAGCTATCACCTATGAACATGTTCAGAGTTCGTAGAATAGGGAGAGAGGGTTTAGGGTTTGAAAAAAATCAAAATAATTCGAAAAAAATCAGAAAAATCTCCATAGCTTCATTTTGGAGTGAATAAGAAGGATCTGAACTTACTTTTTCATTTTCATATCTAAAACGTGTTATTTGACGGTTTTGAATTAAAAGCATATTTTTTCAAAAAAATGTAGTAATATGAATATTAATTAATAAATAGTGAGACTTCGTTTTTACCCTATATATATGGAACAAGTGTTAATAAAAATATATATGCCTCATTTAGGCAAGGTCAAAAAAAACTTGATTTCAAATAGGGCTGTTTACCCTAGCTTTCGAGCTCGTTTCTAGCACATTTCTCATTCGGACTGTTCACCTACGAATATTGGACTTCAAATGCTCGATCAAATACACCGCACAAAGCAATGAACCTCCAATGTTCAACTTCAACTTTGGCTCGAATCCAAATTTTGGCCCAAATTCAAATATTGATTTAAATTCAAATTTTGATGGAAATTTGAATTCTGACTCAAATAAGGAACCAAAGTAGAAGCAACATTATTACAACTAATAAGTTTTCACAGTAGCTCAAATCTACCAAGTTTTAAGCGTTCGACTCGCCCTCAAATTGACAACACAAGCCTTAATCAGTGATGGGAACATTTGATGACCAACATATTGTGTTTCTGCAATTCTTTTGCGAAGGGCCATCTTTATCATGATCATTTGCCTCATCTTGTCAAATGCTTGCCACAACAAGAGCCCTTTCACTGACTTGAACTTTGAATTGAAATATTCTGCAAGGTTACTGGTCGCATAATCTACTTTGCAGATTTCGTTGAATTTGCTTCTTGACCACACCTTACCATGATGTGCATCCGTGTACTCCTTCATAAGAGGATTTTGAGCATACAACACTCTCAAATGATGTTCATGCTTCCTTTTGCTGCATGTGTATGATGCTGGCCATAAGTTCTCATCATAAACTTTACCTTTGAACTTCTTTTTGAAATTATGCGCTAGGTGTCGCATACATTCCCTATGCTCCACTCCAGGGAATACAATTTCCACTGCACTCTCTAAACCCTTGCAAGCATCTGTGTGTATAGCTAAACCTGGGGGTGTGCCTATAATGTTGCGCAACTGCTGCAGAAACCAGACCCAACTTTCCTCAGACTCTGCCTCCACCACACCAAATGCAACTGGGAATAGCCAGTTGTGTCCATCAACTGCAGAAGCTACTACTAGCTGTCCTCTCCATCTTCCAGTCAAATGTGTAGCATCTACAGCCAAATAGGGTCTGCAACCATCTAGAAACCCCTGCCAGCAAGCCATGAAACAAACAAAAACCCTTCTGAAGCACTCCTTCTGAAATGACTTCCCTTTTATTTTGAATGGAACTGTATGCTTGTCAATCTCTACAACACTCCCTGGACTTGCCATCTCCACTTCAGCTTTGAAAGTGTAAAGCAGCTGAAAACTGTCATTCCATTGACCATTAATTCTATCAAGAGCCTTTTCCCTAGCATTGAAAATTCTCATGTAAGGAATTTCTATCTTGTACTTCTCAAAAAGCTTCCCATGGAGTGCTGTTGGACCAAGTCCAGGTTCTTGTCTCAGCCAATCCAATATAGCATCTGCCAGCCACCTAGTTTTTGCTAGCTTGGTTTTGGCCTTCCCCCCTCCCCCTCCAGGTGGACAGGTGTGCTTGTGTGGGTTTTTCTTTATCTGAAACAAAATAAAAGGGTAAAAACAGTTAAGAAACCTTACTCAACGATCTGAAACTAAATTACTAACTGGACTTGGATTACCTGAATATATTTGCTCTTTCTCATACGAGATGCATGCAACTTCCACCTACACCTAGGATATGGACAAAAAACGGTGAACCTTGCTGGCTCACTCCTTTTAATCTTATAGGTGTTTTCAGATATAATGCACCATGTTGTCACTGCATTCCGACAGTCCACCATTGATTGGAAAATTGTACCTACACTACGCTCAGGTTTTTCCCTGTTCCACTCAATTGTTGGCATGTCATCACCATCGTATTCATCCTCGATTAAGCTGTCCATGTTCTCCACCTTCTCTTCATCGTCAGTGTCATCAAACCTAGCTTGGCTGATGGGCTCCTCCATATACTCGTCATCCACTGCTTGCTGACTGGCTACATCGACCAGTTCAGGAAACATCATCTCGTCTTCATCATCATTTGTAGGCACTGCCTCGTCAGGTTCTGCATCTTCTTCTACACCAACTGCAGAAGGTACACGAGAAGCAGCAGCTGAATCGGAACCATAATTGGCAGCAGGCATGTTGTGGCTCCATGAACCACTTCCTTTACTTGGTGTCGACCTACAAGGAGTGCCGGGGTGCTGGCTATTAGCACAGACAGATGATGTTTGAACTCCCTTCCCCTTTGCCCGTTCTGCGCGTGGCTGAAGCACATCGATTTGGAGTTTACCGAATCGGCAGCCAGCAATCCCAGCAAAAAGCAACGGCATATGATTGTCGCAAGTTAGTGGGAGAAATCTTTGCTCATCACTGCTAAAGTAATTCAGTTCAACAGCATCGGCATCACTCCAGGGATAGGTGTTTCGGAGCTCAGCTCGCAAATCTTTGAAAGATATGCTGGTTTCTACCACTTTGGGATAGAAAAATGATGAAATCAAATGCGGTTTAGTACCACGCAGCACACTAGTTTCCATTCTAATCGCCAGCCGGAAAGCCAGCGCGGGATCAATCCTATTTTGTTGAAGGAAACAAAGGCTTCAGTTAGCTGGGTAAAATCGAGCACAAATTCGAACGATTCAAGCAAACAGAAGTCAAATACGGCCTACAATACGACTTAGAACGTCAATTCGAGAGGAAAAAATGCTTACCCAGGTTTAATCCATGAATTATCTGCCGCGGATTCGACCCAATCCTCTCCACGATCGACTGCATTCCGGGCGTCCTCACTCAACATCGCTATGTAATCCCAGATGTGGAGGTGGGCTATATCTGGCGAAGACGCGGCGTCGCCGACGAACGGAATAGGGGCATAGGGTGGAGGAAACAACTGCGGTGGACGCGGCACGACGCCGGCGGAGGGGGCGGGGCGGCGCGGTTCAGTGCGGCCTGTCTAGATCTGTTTCAGATTCAGACAAGCTGCCCAATACGTGTCTCCTTGCGGTCCCATCCGTCAGCAAGCAACAGTCAGACGAAGACTCGGCCCCACTCGTCAGCAATTAACGGTCAATGGACAGTCAAGACGGCAAACGCCCGCTATGAGCATTTGTGAGAGTTTCAGCTAAGGAAGAGGGGGAAAGTGAGCAAACATTTGGAGCGTGGGGAAAAGTGAGCACAACTAAGGAACCAGGGGCACTAATTTAAATATCCCGTAAAAATAAGGGCATTTTTCTAGGGTTTAGGAAACAAATTGTAGACAGTAGAAATTTTTATTTAGAATCAAAATGAATATTCTCATAGGTTCCTATTTACTAGCCATTTGAAGATTTGGATAGCATATCAAGCATAGCTCACATAGTTATTTTATTTATGTGGAGGGAAGATCACCGACATGTCGCTCGACGACACCCAGAAGATCACCGGCATCCTCGATAGTCGTCAAGTGAGTAAAGATGGTCTATATTTGGACATGTGATATGTGGAGTAGTGTTGTGTAGTACTAGCATGTGTATGTGCTTGCCCAAGTGCTATCTTGGCTTTTATTGTTTGCAGCAAAACTCCGAGTGGCCTATGTTTTGCCGGAATATTGATTCATTTCCGTTCCGGCAAATTTCAGGTGCTCGATATGTCCTATTTTAGCAAAGGTTATGCCAGAATTTTCCGTGGATTTTAGCATGACTTGTGCTATAAATTAGGAAATATCAAGTGCCCATGATTTGCCGGAACAGGATTTAAATAACATTCCGGCAAACCATAGGCCATTTTTTATGTCATTACTCGATATATGTAACGGGTTGATTGTCATTCTGTTGGGGCTCCTTGTGTAACTTCCAGTCTGCTCTTGAAGGAAGGATGTAGACTGTTGTCGTGGGGGTCGTTTCCTCTCCTTCTTCTCGTGATATACCTTGGTAATGCACGAGAGAAAGAGGGGAAGCGACCATCACCGATAGTCAAAATATCTGTGAGGGATTATCCATCATATACTGTCGAAATATGAGAGAGGAAGAATCCCGACTGTTGTCGTGGGAGTCGTTTCTTCTTCATTCGAAGGTGATAGACATTTTGGTGTAATGCACTTTCAAATGAAAGGAGGAGCGACCATCACCGATGGTCGCAAATGTCAGAGAGGAAGAATCCCGACTGTTGTCGTGGGGGTCGCTTCTCCTTCGTTCCCGTGTGCTGGACATTTTGGTGTAATGCACTCGGGAACGAAGGGAGGAGCGACCATCACCAACGGTCGAATATATCAGAGAGGGAATGTCCATCATATACACCACGTGAGATGAGAGTTTTCAAGGAAAGACTCGACAGACCAAAAGTCGACCCGTGGTGAATAGTGATCTGTGTGTTGAGTTCCTGGTAATTGTCATCGATTTATAATCTTTGAATTTTGAACACAGGAAATGTCTGACAATGATAGGATCCCCGAGTGCGAATACTACTGCGACGGGCCTCACCTGCAAAATGGTAGGTTCTTCACCGTCAAGCTGGAAAGAGACCTTCGATGTTTGTATGGTATGCAACGACGATAAGTATTTCTTAATTAATCATGATTTGTGCTTCTTTGCTTCAACGTGTAATTTTAGGGGGTTTTCAATTCGACTAGTACATCCCCTATCATGCAAGACCGTATGTCCTGGAGAAGCTCGGTTTCCAAGAGTTTGAGAATATGGAGACGAGGAGAGCTCACCTCAGGACTAAACATGTTTATGCTTTTCGGATTAAGCTCTATAACACACTTCATCACTCACATTTCGGTTCCTCTAATTGGGGAGCTCTCTGCAAGGCCTATGGATTGGAGGAGAATATGCAAATAACCTTCGATATTCGTTCTAAAGATGATGATATTGAAGATAATATCGACATTTGGGTGGAAGTGGATATGCCTCCAGTTTTTCCTAAATGTGAGTTTGTCATATAAATTTGTTAAGTAATTTATATTGTTTATTTAAAAATATTTGGTGTTCATCCCTACTAAACTTGTTTATTTATAATTGTCAGCTTATTTCTTATCTTCAAGAAATACTCGAAAGGATGTAGACAAGACGTACTACAACTATGGCTCCGAACTTAATTATGAGGAGAAAGGATATTGTGTATCAATTATAGATGATGTTGAGAATTTTAAGACCAATCACTTTATCAGTCCAAATTTTAGTGGATACGTGCCACTAGTCCACGAGTTGCATGATGGTAACTTCATTGACAAAAACTTGGTTTGATTTTGTTAATGATGGTTACTTCATTGCATACATTCTTCTTAAGTAAACTACATTGCTAACTATATATGTTACTATTATGTTGTTCAACAGAAGCTCCCGAATGAGGTTGTGCCTGACATGATCCTTACCAAAGGTCATATGTATATGGTTAGCTTCCGAGCGTTTTCGCCGACGGCTTACCAAAGTGCATACTCTATTTCCTTGAAAGATGCAAGGCTCACTATCAAAGAATGGAGCAAACTAATGAATGCGGGCACTCAACCGATTGGAGAAAACATGCATGTGTGCAAGCCATAAGTTGGCGACAGGTGGATCTCCATTCTCCATTTTGGAGATGGGCCGGTTTACCTGTTTTATGCTATTTTGCCTAAAAAAGAGGAGCAGGTCCTAGGTAGTAAGAACAATTAGCTAGTGTTGATTATGACCATGATGATGAGGAGGAGTTGTTATTATGATCATGATGATGAGTAATGTGCTATGATGTGTTAGAATGATGAGTTGATATATGACTCATAGATGATGATAAGGAGGAGTTGTTATATGACTATTATGATGATGATGTTGATGACGATGATGATGATGAGTTGTTATTAATGATGATGATGATAATAATGATGAGTTGTTATTATGATGATGAGTTATTATAACATTGGATGAAAGAAACGCGGATCTTTCACCCAATGATATAATAACTCGTCATGATCATAATGATATAACAATCTGTAAATTGCTACTATATGAAAACTTGTATAACGGTGTATAGCGGGAGCTTAACCAGCGCTACTGCTAAATGTTAGCTGTAGCACCGTAGCAGTAGCGCTGGCACCCGCGCTACTACTAGGGTTTTCCCTAGTAGTGACGGTTCCATCGGTCGTGGATTGGACGTGAGCACATAAAGGCGTATGTACTGTATCCGCGATGTGCACAATGGTGGCTGCTCCTCCGCCACTTCAACTGTTTTCTCTTAGCGAACTTGGCTACGCACTGACGACGACATCTCTTCAGTAACATAAGGTACAACTCAGCAAATTTGATAATATGGCAATGATTTAATGAGTAGGAAGATGATTTGAGTAGCATAACTAGTTACTCACACTATGAGTAACATCACACAATTCAAGACAAGATGAGTCTACAAGCTAATAAATGAAGTGTTGCATGACATACACATATGTTACTTCCCACTAACATATGCATGTTACTAGTCTAAATTACTCTCCACTATCACTAGTCTTAGGCCAACTCTAACGCACCGATCCATTTCGCCCGCGGGCGTTTGTTTAAGACCGCGCGGACAAAAACCAGCACCTAAACAATGACCCATTTCTTCTTTATATTTGTTCGAATCCATTTTCTCCCAAACTTGAGACGGATTTGGGTCTGAAGCGGACACAAACCACATGTCCATTCTATCTGTTATGTCCGCCTGTGTCTGCTACTGGCCCACATGGCAGCCAAATAAATAAAGCCGGAGCACACACGTCATCGCCATTCTCTCTGTGGCGTCGCTTGCCTCTGCAGAGTCGCCCCGCCATGGCTGCCCCGGAGCTCGGCCACCACCTCGAGTAGCGCCTCCACTACTAGGAAAAGGCCTGCTAGTGGCACACCTGTTTTGGCTACTAATGGCGCACTACAGGTGCGCCACTAGCATCACACCATTAGAATTTTTTACTAATGGCACACCACAGGTACGCCATTAGTATCTGGTATATACTAATGGCGCACCAGGGAGTGCGCCACTAGTATATCCCACGGTGCGCCATTACTATCTGACTTAGTAATGGCGCACCACATAGAAGTGCGCCATTACTAACAATTTGTTTCAAAGAAAATTCAGAAATTTTTTTTCAATTTTTTTTAAAAAAAAATCACAAATTTTTTTTCGTTTTTTTTCTTAATCTCAAGTCAACTCACATTCCGTGGTCAAACTTCCCAGAAGGTCGCCCATCCTCACACTACTCCAGCCGGAGCACGCTTAACTTCGCAGTTCTATCCAACCCCAGCACCAGCTCACTTCACAGGCACTTGTTAATATATCTATCATATCAATCCTATTAAACCTTGTTGATGTCTAGGACTTTGTTCATGTTCATGAGTGTGATGAAATTTTGAAAAAATATTTCAAACTTCCCGGTCATATTACGTATCATATTTTGAAAAAAAAATCCAATTTTTTTCTGTTACTAGTGGCGCACCTAGCAAATGGTGCGCCACTAGTAAGTTTGAATATTTTTTCATTTTCCCCCCTCTAGATCTTAAAAGCCTCGTATCTTTCGTTCTGTTAGGTTTTTGGGGATTTTGAAGATGTTGAACGTTCTGTTAGGTTTTCGAGTAGATGATTTTTCATATAAAAAACTTTTTAATCCGAGTTCGTATGCAAAAGTTATGCCCATTTTACAAATTCCAGAGAGATTTTGCAAATAAAGTCGAAATTCATATTTGTAAATTTTCCCAACAACTAGACCACATATCACATGGGAAACTTATTTTATTTTAATTTTTTGACATTTCCATCATTTTCTTTTATTTTTTCTAAAACTGAAAAGGCGGTCCAGGGGGGTGCATTCGGTGAAATTTTTGGGCAAAGTTAGTAATGGCACACCGTGAGTGTGGTGCGCTACTAGTAATGGCGCACCACACTCACGATGCGCCATTACTAACTTTGAAAAAAAATAAAAAAAATTGTTAGTAGTGGCGCACCGAGGGTGTGGTGCATCATTACTAGTTAAAACTAGTAATGGCGCACTGTCCCCTCGGTGCGACATTACTAGTTTTGAAAAAAAATGTTAGTAGTGGCGCACCGAGGGTGTGGTGCGCCATTACTAGTTACTATCCCTGGTGCGCCATTACTAGTTTTCAAAAAAAAATTGTTAGTAGTGGCGCACCGTGGATATGGTGCGCCATTAGTATTTGGACACTAATGACGTATCAACACATAGTACGCCATTAGTATATAGTAGTGGCGCATCACATGTGTGGTGCACCATTAATGTCCATATTATCTATAACCCTTTTCCTAATAGTGCTCGGCGTCCCGCCATATCGGTAGAAGCTCAAAAGGCTCGCTCGTGCAGGACGCGAGATCCTCCTTCACCAGCACGCGGAGGCATTGGAGATCTGGGGCGAACGGGCACGACACCCCAACCAGCACGCGGAGTCGTTGGAGATCGTCGGCGTGTCTCTCCTGCACCTCGCGACTGCGTGTTCCTGCTCGACTGCGAGTAGGCGCGCCCCGAGAGGTGGAGTTGGCCTCTGTTGTGTTCTTCAAAGCGTGAGCGAGTCGTCGACGGGAGCATGAGCGGCGCTCTGCCTTGGCCGTTATATGGGCAACAACGTCTCCCACAAGATCAAGCGGCGTGGTACGCTTGATCTGCGTCATGCAGGTTGTACCCACCGACAAGCCTTCTGTGCTCCGCTTCAACAAGAGCCTCATCTTCGAGCCCGTCGGCAGCCCGTGCCCTCCTCCGCGGTGCTCATGACGTCAACTGCATGTGCACAGTGTTCGTGATGACAGCATCTACATCCTCCGTCGGCAACTACATGCTCGTGACACTAGGTTGCGTGCTCATCGCCGACGTCAGCGGCGGCCGCCCCTACTAGGTGCTTGACGAAATGCCGGAGGCGGACATCTTACCAAATGGGGTAGCACCGTTGGGCGCACCGTCCATGTCCACTTATCCGTCCATTTCCGTCTATCCATTTCGAGACTCAAACGGACAAAAGCCAAACAAAATCCACGTCCGTTTGGATATCTCTGTGTTGTGGTTGGCCTTATTGTTTTGTGCCTGACAATGACACTGGCTAGGTTGAAAGGTGAAGAACAAGAACAGAATATACGATGTCACTTTTAATCTTGAATTTGGCATGAAACAGGACGATTAGTGAGAGCATCTACAACTGGACCCCCTATTTCCTCCCTAAATGTTCGCAATGTCCGCCTAATCAGTGCCAGGTTAAAAAAGTTGACCCAACCGGGCCCCTCACTTAGTCCCTAAACACCCGAACTGACTTGCACCCCTCAAATCGGGATCAAATGTAGGAACAATATGAGGGCGATCGGGCATCCCGCTCTAGGTCATAGCAGTCCCACCTGCAGCCACTCGAAGCTCCTTCCTTTCTCATCTCTGCACAATGTGAAAGATGCAACGGCGTGGCGAGCTGGCCTCGCGTACTTCTGCTCCGGCGCGCGTGTCAGAGAGGAGCTTGCGCCTGCATGGAGATGAGCTCCCTCGAGCTGGTTTTTAGTCCCACCTCGTCGCGTGAGGCGGACGCCGACCTACTTAAATAGCCACCCCGGTGGATGGCAGCAAGCTTGTCTCTTGTTGCATAGGTCAATCAATTATCGCTGTGTGAACGAGGTAGTTTGACACTACAGTGCATTTTATAAACTAATGATTGTTCATCGAGTTCATCTCATTTATATATGTTGATAGGCCTACTACAACGGAAGAGATTTTTAAATTGTTCATACACGTTGATAGCCCGTTCGACACATTATGATCCAAAAAGAGCCATGCAAACATCGATATTCCATTTGTGAAGGAGATAGACCATGACTACTAATCTTCTCTGTGATAAGCTGATAAGATTAATAATAATAGTCCATCTTCTTAACAAAGAGTGCAATGATGACTGGAGTTTAGCGCTTCTGGACAATCCGGCTATTTAAATTGGTCGACTAGCTCCTCATGCGGTGTGGTGAGACTAAATAAACATCCGAAACCTGCCGGCCTAATACACCCGGTTCAAGAATCGTCCGATTAACGAGTTAACTTGCCTATTAATCCCCACTCGTAGGGTCACCGAGTAGCCGATAAACCGATAAATCACCTGATTAATTGATTGATTGCCCGATTAACTTGCCGATTAGACTATTAGTCTCCTACTCGCTAGCCAACTGAGCAGCTATCAGTTAATGATTTCATACATAATAATACACATGTGATAATCTTAAGTATGAGGAATTTATTCGTTTTTTTTTAAGTCCAACACGAACAAAACATCCAAAATGATCGACGCGTATTTGTTTGTACGTATTATATATTTGTAAATACTAGAATTTATGGTTGCAAAATACTTCCTCCGTCCCATAATGTAAGACATTTTTCATGTAGAGTCAAAAAAGTCTCACATTATGGGACGGAGGGAGTAGCAAATTTAAGATCCGTTCACTCACTGTTCGCTGGCAACGTCCGCGGGCATTCGAATGCCCAAATTTATGGGTTGCGGCTGTAGATGCTGTGAGCGAGCGAGTGGATCCCCAGCTCAAATTACCCAAGGACAAGCGCTGCCGGCTTGCGGCAGCTGCTGCCACGGATCCGCCCACGCCGTGGCCGCCCGTCCGTCCACCCATCCTCTTTTCCGGGCAGGTGGTCACCACGCCACGGCACACCCCCGCAGAGCAGAGGCGACAATTATTGCGCGCCTTCGCACGCGGGCCCACCAGCCCGGACCCCACTCTCACCCGCCGCAAACCGCCCCGAGCACCAGCCCTCACTCCAGCAGTCTTCCCTCCCTTCCAGTTTGAACAAAGTTTTTTCTTCTGATCTGAGGGGAATGCACTCCGCTCCAACGATGACCTTGGGTTTGCGAGTGCATCCCCGGGTTAATGCAAGCCCGAGGTGCCGGCGTGCACCTGGAAGCGATCTGTCGCCGCCGTGGCCGTCCGTCCTCTTTTCCGGGAAGGTGGTCACGGGTCGTCCACCACGCCAGTCTCAGTAGAGGGAACCCTGCGCCGGTACGTGCCCGCCCGGTGCCGGTGGTTCCAAGGTCGGCCAGCCGAGCGCGTCGCAGCGCGAGCTCGGTTCGATGTGGACGGACGGACGGCGGGCGTTTGCTTGGAGCTGGCCGCCGGTCGCACGGGGCAGACGTGAAAGCCGGAGCACGCGGTCGCTCGCTCCGACTGACCTCCACGCACGCACGGCAGCGCGCGACCGGAGTAGAGTAGGTATCCGTATTCTCCCACCCACCGGCGCACGGCTCCGTCGATCGTGGACTCGACGCGAGCACGTAAGCACAGACGTACTGTTTCTGCTCGGTCGTTGCTTGAACGGTCTGTTTCTCGGTGAAATCGCGCGCCGACGGCGACGTTGGAAGACGAACAGATAAGCAGATGACGCTGGAATCCAACAACGAGATGATCCGTGAGTGTGTGGGTCCCCAGATTTAATCGAGCCGTCGGTGCGCCGGCCTGCAGCTGCAAGCGATCCGTGAGCTCACCCTTGTCCGATAGAGGCGGCCCTGCGCCGGTACGTGCGCGCCCGGTGGTTCCGAGGGCCGGCCAGCCCGAGCGCGTGACAGCAACAGCATGACCTCACCTGTGGGCTGCGCGCGCGCGCGCGCGCCGACTCGATGTGGACGGACGGCTCGCGTTTCCTCCCCGCTGGCCACCGGTCGGACGAGGCAGACGGAGAGGACCACGCACTACGTGAAAGCCGGAGCGCGCGGTCGCACTGACTCTGACTGACCTTCATGTGGGGTTTATTACGGTTGCACCCACCGGCGCACGGTTCCCATCGATCGTGGATTGGACGCGAGCACGTAACGGCGTACGTACTGTGTGCACGGTGGTGGCCGCTCCTCCGCCACTTCAACCGTATTTTCTCTCAGCCAACTTGGCTACGCACTGACGACCACGTTCCAATTCCAACGCCCGGACCATTTTGTCCACGTGTGTTGTGGAGAAATGCATGGATGAACTCGGGTACATATGAACCCATTTTGAAAATCACATTTCTAAATGCTAAAAAAATCTAAAAAAGACGGCATGGGTACGTATTTATGTCTATGTGAGTGCATAAAGTTTCACGGAAATATAATTTTTTTGTGTCCTGTGCAAAAAAGACAAAAAAAATGTGTCGTGAAACGCTATTTAGAAGCATAGAAATTTGTCTAAACAAAAACTTTTTTTGCACAAAATTTTGCGTCGCGCACACACATTTGTGAACATGTATGCATGGAATTTTTTTGAGATTTTAAAGCGTACTTAAATTGCATTTTTTTAAAAGTGGGTGCAGATGCCCCTGGGTTCAGATCATGCCCACTCGTGTGTTGTGTCCGTTTAGATCCGCGCGGACAAAAAAAAGCATCCAACACAGTCCGAGTGTGTTCGTTTAGGTTCGCGCAGACAAAAACCAGCACCAAATGATGTGACCCATTTCGTCTTTTATGTCCGTTCAGACTCATTTTTCTCCTAACTTTGAGTTAGATTTGGGTCCGAAGCGGACACAAACTGGACGTCCATTCTATCTGTTCTGTCCGTCCGTGTCCGTCGTTGACCCACATGCAACCAAATAAATCACCCATGTCCAACTTTTCTCTCTCACTATCTCTTCCGTGCACTGTCGTCCTGAGCGACCTCCTCCAACCTCACGCCACCGCCGAAACCGAATGCCTCTAACCTCGCGATGCCGTCCACCGCGCCTCCTCGCCGGAGCACACGCACCGCCACCGTTCTCTCTACGCCGTCACTTGCCTCTGCAGAGTCGCCCTGCCATGTCTGCCCTGGAGATCTGCCGCCACCTCGAGTTTTTCTTTTGAAAGAAAAGAAGGGCTTCCCCCTTCCGATTTCCAGTAAGGGAAACCAATAATATGAGCTACAAGCAGAACCACAACCAAACTCCCAAACATCTCACTCCCCTTGCTCTCAGGCAACACACGCGCACAAGAGTAGCAGAGGGGAGTTAACGTATCACAAGTCTTAGCAAAACAAAACAGGAACATAAACCGAACAAAGGCACTCGACGTAACCTAGACCACTACCACTACTAGTAGAGAAGAAGCACGCCGTCTCCCACAGCTAGCATCAGGCGAGGCCTTCCAGATCCTCACCCTCCCAACCTTGGCGCGTTGTACCTCCACCCATGTGAAGCTTTATACACATCACTTGCTACATGCTCTAGTAGCCTTGTTCCCAACCCCAACACCATTTTGTTTTGTTTCTTTGTCTGCAAAATAGACCAAGCCATCATCTGATAGTTCATCAGTTTAATCAATGTCATTGGATCATTTTACACTTTGTTATAAAAAATAATCCCATTTCTACATTTTCAAATAGTTCAAAACATAGCAGCCACCCTAATCAGGACTAACTTTTTGTGCACCTTTCTAAAGGTTTTAATCCATCTCCCAAAGCAATCTTTAATGGAAGAGGGGATAGATCTTAAACCAAAGGTACATTTAAGTAATCTCTAGATCCGTGAAGCAGCAGAACAGGAGAAAAACAAATGATCGACAGTTTCATCTTTGCACATGACACACATTCCTTGTGACCTTTCCAGCCCCTTTTCATCAGTGAATCTTTGGTTAGGATACTTTTCCTTAACCAATCACAAAAGCACTTTGATTTTGGCAGGTATTTTCATCTTCCAAAGGAACTTTTGTGGGAAATTTGTAGTCATCGGTGATCATTTTCCTATATAATGATTTTACTGGAAAATTTTCCATCTCCAGTTAAAACCCACACCACCTTATCCTTACCACTTCCCATTTCAATCTCTTCACATATGTTTTTTGGACTATTCCACAACTCCAGGTTTCCCCCTGCAAAGTTCTTCTAAATCATAAACCTAGCCACCCTTTCTGGATAGCCTCAGCTACTATAATGTCATGATGAAAACAGAAATCATATAGCCTAGGATACTTATCTTTCAATGTCTTATCATCCACCCTGACATCTTCCCAAAATCTAGTGTTTTTCCATCGCCCAGGTTTTTCTTAGCATTCAATAAACTAGACCAAAACTGTGAATCTCCAGTCCTTCTTTAACTCTAGAAATGCAGCCATCGGGTACATATTTCCCTAATAATATTGATTACAAAGCCCTTCCTCAGTTTCCATTTTCCAATACCATTAACTAACAAAGCTTTGGTCATAATATCTAGATTAAGAATTCCCAAACCCCTAAAATCTTTAGGAAGGCAACATTGCTTCCAATTAACTAAATGGTATTTCTTCTTATCTTCATATTCTTGCCAAACCAGCCTAGACCTAAAAAAATCTGTTTTTTTTTTCATTATACCCACTGGCATGGGATAGAAAGACATTATAAAGAGAGGTATGTTGGTCAAGCAAGCTTGCACCAAAGTTATCCTCCCATTAATGGATCCCAAAAGTCTCCCCTGCCAGCAGCTACATCTTTTCTCAGTTTTCTCCACCACCCCTTTCTAGTGCTTATTTGTGATCCAAATGTCAGAAACAGGCATACCCAAATCTTTCATGGGCACCTCTCGCATCTTACATGTGAAAATTTTCTAACATATATCCTTTTTCTTAGTAGCCCTCCCAAAAAGACGTAGCTCACTTTTATGAAAATTGATTTTCAGCCCTGACATTTGTTCAAAAGCACATAAAATGAATTTAAGGTTTTTTGCACTCTCAACATCATCTTGCAACAAAAAAACGATGTCATCAGCATAATGCAACATGTTAATCCCTTTAGTAATATTGTTTCCCAGCACTAGCATTCTTCATACTAACAGCAAGAGCATCAACTGCCAAATCAAATAGTACGAGGGGCATAACATCTCCAAGTATAATTCCATTATAGGTTTTAAAGGAAGGTCCAATCATATCATTTACTTTGACCCCTACTTGTCAACCTCTCATGGTCATCATCACCCAGTCACACCATTTGTCAGGGAATCCCTTCAGTTTTAACATTTTGATTAGAAAAGGCCACTTAACTTTGTCACATGCCTTCTCAAAGTCTACTTTAAAGATGAGAGCACTATGTTTTTTAACCGAATAGAATTTAAAGCTTCATGCAAAATAACCAATCCCTCCATGATATATCCTCCCTTCACAAAAGCTGTTTGGGTGGGAGAAATCACTAGGGACACACAATTGCTTAATCTATTCATGAGCACCTTAGAAATAATTTTAAGACTAACATTCAGCGAACAAATGAGCCTGAATTTATGTATTTGTTTAGCATCAGTAGTTTTTGGAACCAAAGTAATAATCCCGTAGTTTAATGTAGAACTATCTAGGGTTTCTTTGGCAAAATCATCAATCAAAGACTTCAGGTACCATTTGACCAGATCCCGGAAATCTTGATAAAAATCAATAGGGAAACCATCTAGGCCTGGGCTCTTATTTCTTCTCATTCCTAATACCACTTCCTTAATTTCTTGAAGAGAAAAAGGCTTAGTGAGTTTTTTAACATCCTCTTCAGAAATTTTAGTAAGACTCTACTCAGTCAAAGAAATGTTTGTCACATCAGGAGGACCAAAGAGATTTTTGTAAAAATCAGTGTTGTAGTAATTCATTAATTGTTCCACTCCCTATATAGTCCCATCTTCTTGTTCCAAAGAGGTAATTATATTTTTCTTCTTCTCCTATTTACTTTAGTATGATAATATCTAGTATTCCCATCCCCGTCAGTAATTTCTTTGTCTTTATATCTCTGAAGCCATTTAACTTCTCCTTGTTTCAGGAGCCTATCCAATTTTTCTCCAAGATCTTTTTGATCCTGTCTATCACAAGCAGTGAGCCCTTCTCTTTCTGCCATCTTATCAATCCCATCAAGTTTTCAATAATCTCAATCTTAATTTTCTATACCAAGCATCTACATTCTTGTTCCACCCTTTAGTCTTCTTCCTCAAATTGCTAAATCTAAGTTGCCATCTCTCCAAATGACCCCCATTTGTATTGTGCATTCCAAATTTTATAAACAAAATCACTGAAACCTTCTCTCATATTCCAATAGTTTTCATATCTAAAAAAGGGCTCACTTCTACTATGTTCCCCAGAATCAATGAATAGAGGGGTATGATTAGAATTTTCCCTAGCAAAAGCCTGTACAATAATAAGAGGATATTTTTCTTCCCAACCGGGATAACACAACAATCTATCTAATTTCGCATATGTAGGGCCAAGCAAGTTATTTGCCAAAGTAAATTTTCTCCCACTTAGAGGGAATTCCCTAAGCCCAACATTTTCTATAATAGCATTGAACACAAAACTTCAATGTTCATTACTCACATGTTTGTTTTTTCAATCTCTTTTCGAATTATGTTGAAATCACCCCCACCAAAAAAGGATATTATTATCATTATAAACTCTAGCCAATTCTGCTAGGAAACCAGCTTTTCTATCAGACTAGGCATCTCCATGTTCAACAATCAAATTCCAATGGAACTTCGCATTTTTTTCAAAAACAAAGATTCTATTAAAGTATTACCCATCTTCAGTATGTAACACATCAAAATAGTCTTTATTAACCCCAACTAGAATCCCACCAAAGTGACCTCTTCAAGGGTTCCAATACAAATCAAAATTCTTACCATTACACAAATTGTACAACTCATTCTTAGTGAAATTTTGTTTAATAGTCTCCAAAATCCCAATTAAATCCAAATATGATCCACGACCATTTCTCTATTGTATCTTTTCTTGGGATCTTTTCCCATACCTCTAGCATTCAAGAAAACTCCTTTCATTTTGTCACAAAAACAAAATAAGTTTTTAATAGATAAAATAGAAACAAAGAGGGAATTCTCACTGATTAGGAGATTTTTTCTTTCCCCCTTTCTTTTCAAAGGACCAATAGACACAGAGTGCTTCATGCAGTTCAGAACTGGTGAGCAATCTCTATTCATTTCCCCCCAGATTTCCTCCCTTAATTGCTCAAATTCATCCTCTTCTAATTCAACATCTGGATGCTCTAAATCAGAACACAGTTCCTCTAAAGTAGCATCTCAAGTATCAATATACATTGGTGTGCTGGGAACTGTATCAGAAGCTTTAATTTGTCTGGCTAATTTTTTTAGATAAAACTCTTTTCAAGAAAATTCCATTTCCTGAATAACTTCCAAATTCTTATCGAACATCTAAATAGAACAGCCTAAATCACTCCCCACCAGAGAAGTCATGTGAAGCAAAGAACTATTAACTACATAGGGGTCAGCATTCTTACCATAATTATCTCTTTCTTTAGCTCTTGTCATAGCCAGATCTTCAACCTTTTGGTATTCTTTTCCTTTGTATCAAAAGATTCTTCTAAGTTCTTTCTCTCTGTCTTTTTCATTCCCTTCAATCATTTTCTCTCCATGGATAGCTGTCATCCTTTCTGCAAAGTTTTCTGACTCTTGACTGACATTGTAATCAGTAGGTTCAATGTAGCCTCTTGTCTCAGATCCACTCTTTTTGCTCTCTTCCCTTTTTTGAATCTCCTCCAATTACATATTAGCCAACTCCAGTTCATACTGTTCTCTATTGGCAACCTCCTGTACTAACTGGTGTAATGCACCCTATTGTTTGGCTAATTCTTCTTTCAACTGCAATTTATCAGCCTCAATCTCAGCAACCCTTTTTTCTTCTCTGGCCCATAAAGCGGTCTGACTACTTTTTTCCTCCTCAATAGTTTGGTTTTTTCCTATACATGATATCCATTTCCTTCTACATCTTGGCCCTCTTAGTTGTTGCCTCCTTTACCATAGCTCCCATTGTGTTCTCAATAGAATTTTTAACCAACTCATTTTTCTTATTGATTTTCAATTTGAGCCAGAGACAAGCTTACCACAGATATCTGATTTCTATTATTCTCATCCATTCTAGCTTTTTTCCTAGCTTCTCTCACTTCTTCTTTGTCTTCCAGCTCATTGTTGCTCAACTCATTTCTTTTATCTTCTTTATACCACCCTAGTTCCACCACCAGCTCTAACTCAAACTCAATTCTAAACATTTCCCCACATCTCTCACCCCGCCACCTCGAGTAGTGCCTCCCCAACCGAATCCGTTGTCCCGTACCACGCGTGGGCTGCACGGCTGCCGCGTCCACAGCGCCGCCACATCGGTAGAAACTCACGAGGCTTGCGGGTCAGGACGCGAGGTCCTCCTCGACCAGCACGTGGAGCCGTTGGAGATCCGAGGTGGACGCGCATGACAGCTCAACCAGCACATGGGACCGCTGGAGATAATTGACGCATCTCTCGTGCACCTCGCAACTGGTTGTTCCCTCTCGATTGCGAGTAGGTGCGACCAGGAGGTGGAGTTGGGCATGACTGGGCCGTCACCGGGTGCATGAGCGGCGTTCTGCCTTGGCCACTACATGGGCAGCGTCGTTTTCTACAAGAGAGGACAACGACGTGGCACGCTCGGTCTGCATTGTGCAGGTCGTGCTCGCCGACAAGTCTTTCGTGCTCCGCTTCAAGAGAGCCTCGCCTTCGAGCCAATGAGCAGGTAGTGCCCTCCTCTGCGGTGCTCATGACGGCAGCTACATGTGCACGGTGCTCGTGGCGGCAGTATCTACATCCGCCCACGGTAACTACATACTCGTGACACCAGGTTGCGTGCTTGTCGTCGACGTCGGCGGCCGCCGCCCCTGCAAGGTGTTTGACGAAATGATGGAGGCAGACATCTCACCAAATGGGCAGCACCGCCCGTGTATACCTATCTGTCCGCGTCCGTCTGTCCGTTCGGAGACCCAAACGGACAAATTTGGGTCTCATCGTAGTTGGCCTCATTGTTTTGAGCCTGACGGCGATGTTGAATGAGTTGAAAGGTGAAGAACAAGAAGAGAACAGACGCCCTTTGTCACTTTTAATCTTGGATTTGGCATGGAACAAGACGATTAGCGAGCGAGTGGATCCCCAGCTCAAATCACCCAAGGACAAGCGTGCCGGCCTGCAGCAGCTGCCGCCGCCGATCCGCCCATGCCGTGGCCGTCCGTCTGTCCATCCGTCCTCTTTTCCGGGCAGGTGGTCATCACGTCACGGCACGCCCCAGCAGAGGCGACAATTACTCCCTTCGTTTCAAAATGCGGTGTGTATAGATTTTTTTAAAAGTCATACTTTACAAATTTTAATCAAGTTTATAGATAAAACTATTAATATGTACATTAAATATATAAAAGATAAAACTACATCTTACTGTGAATCTAATGATATATGTTTGGCATTCTAGATATAAATATATTTATCCACAAACTTGATCAAAGTATCTAATGTTTGATTTGATTTTTCAAAAAATGTACTCCCTCTATTTCTAGACATAAGTCTTAAAGATTTCAATATGAACTACAAATGGATGTATCTAAATATAGTTTAGAGTGTAGATTCACTCATTTTACTTTGTATATATCTCCTCCGTAAATAAATATAAGAGTGTTTAGATCACTAACGCTCTTATATTTATTTACAGAGTGAGTAGTTCATAATAAAATCTCTAAAAAAACTAATATTTAGGATCGGAGGAAGTACTATGCACAACATTATAAAATGGCGGGAGTATTGCGCGCCTCCCATCCCGGGCCCACCACCCCGCACCCCATTTTCACCCACCGCAAACCCGCCCTCATCACTCCAGCAGCGCAGTCTCCCCTCCCCTCCTCGGCGCTCTCAGACAAGCAAGCACGCACCCACTCTCTCCTCCTCACCTCAAAACGCAAGCCGAGCCGACCAACGGCGACCACCTCACCTCACCTCAGATCCCCCTCCCACGCCTGCCGCCCGCCCGCCGCCCCCTCCTGAAATCCCGCCCCTGCCCCTGCCGCCGGGCGCGCTGCCCGAGGGCATCCCGGTAATTTCCCGCCGCCACCGTACCCCGTCCGGTCTCCGGACCGACCCCGGCTGGCTGGCTGGCTGTCGGTCGCCGCGCCTGCCTGGCTGTCATTGTCCACGCAACCTCTCCCCGTCCGTCCGGAACACGGAAGTAATCGCCGGTTACCCGGTCAAACCCATCACGCGGCGGCTCCGATCCGGCCCGGCCATGCCTGCCTATCCCACCTCGCCGTCTGTCACGTGCCGCGCGCGTGGCCCCCCCTCGGCCGGCGCCCCACCCCCGCCCCCGGCGTGCCCTTTTATTCCAACCCCCCGACCCGACCCTCACCGCCCGTTCCCAATTCACCCCACCGTCCGTCCGTCACGCGCACCCCGCGACTTTCTTGTTCCCCTAGGGTTAGGGTTCGTCGCCAGATCTGAGGGGAGGCGATGGAGCTGAGGGAGATGGCCGCGGCGGCGGCGGCGGCTGCGTCGGCGGGAGGAGGAGGAGGCGGCGGTGGGGGAGGGGGCGGGGGCGGCAGGCTGCCGCCGCCCAACCCCAACCTGCCCTACCGCGAGGACTGCTGGAGCGAGGGCGAGACGGCGGCGCTCGTAGGCGCCTGGGGCAGCCGCTACGTCGACCTCAACCGCGGCAACCTGCGCCAGAAGCAGTGGCAGGAGGTCGCCGGCGCCGTCAACTCGCGCCGCGGGGCCGCCGCGCGCCGCCGCCCGCCGCGCACCGACGTCCAGTGCAAGAACCGCGTCGACACGCTCAAGAAGAAGTACAAGGCCGAGCGCGCCCGCGGCGGGCCCTCCGCCTGGAACTTCTACGGCGAGCTCGACCGCCTCGTCGGCCCCACCCTCTCCGCCGCCGCCGCCACCAAGAAGCACCCCTCCTCCGGGCTGCCGGCCCCTCACTTCGCCCTGCCCCTCCACCCTTCCGCCGCCAGGAGGCACCCGTCGCCCTCCTCTTCGCCGTCCCCGCCTCCGCCCATGGCTCTGCCGCTGCCCAACTACCGCCGCGGGGCGCCGCTCCCTGCCGCCGCGTTTATCCAGCAGGCCGCCGCCGCCGCTGCCGCGATTTCTGATTCAGACGACTCCGGTGATCTCGGTGACAACAACAGCAACAACTCGCGGCGGTCACCATCCCGCTCCATTTCATCGCACTCCGGTGGTAACAACAAGCGCCGCCGCCGCAGCGAAAGCAGCAGTGGTGGCGATGGTGGTGTCGGCGAGCTGGCGAGGGCGATCGAGGCATTTGCAGAGATGTACGAGCGCGTCGAGAGTGCCAAGCAGAAGCAGTTCCTGGAGATGGAGCGAGAGCGGATCAACTTCATGAAGCAGCTGGAGGTGAAGCGCATGGAGAACTTCGTCGATGCACATGTGAAGCTCGCAAGAATGAAGCATGCCAAGAAGAACGGAGGTTCTGCAGCCAATGGTACCATTGGAGTGGAGTTGGCTTCCTCCGTCGCTGCGCTGCCTTTCCTCTCCAACCCTGCATACCTCTGATGTTGAGGAAGCCTCTAGGTAAAGTTGATTGGTCATTTCAGTTTAGATGAACATTGCTCTAGGTTATTGTTCGTTTCCTTGATCTGTGGCTACTGCAAAGTTTGTAATATCAGTGTTGGTGTGCTAATCTTAACCAATATGTGGCATGAGGATGCTGTTCGTTAATGTTTAGGAATTTGTATCCTTGAAGTATGTAGAGGCATAATTTTAAATGTGAAACCCATATACAATGATAATTTGGTTTACTCCTGAGTTTTGGCCTTAAGAGTGAGAAAGTTGGTACTTTATTTGTCTTGTGTTCTGAATCTGTTACTTCGTGCTTATATTGTTGTGGATTAGGGGAACTTTCAGTTTGCTTGGAAGTGCTGATGTCCTTATAATGTATTGTGATATACTACCTCTGTTTTCTAGATACAAGACGTTTTAACAGTTAAGATTGAACTGCCAAAACATCTTATATTTAGGAACAGAGTGTACTAGTTTGTCTCACATTTTTCTGTTGGGATACTGATGTCCTGATAATGGCATTGTGATGTACTCCCTCTGTAAAGAAATATAAAAGTGTTTAGAACACTAAAACACTCTTATATTTCTTTACAGAGGGAGTAGTTTTTTCACATTTTTCTGCTGGGATACTGATGCATTAGGTGGTGTAGTGAATCGATTTCTGTTTCTTTTGTCACTAGTCATTGTCTCCCCTGCATTGTACATTTTTTTCTTCGAATTGAAGAGCATAGCTCCCAATTTTCATTCATCATGAAAGCTGATGATACAGCTGCTGCGAGATCGACCTCCAAGGTTCGAAAGTTCCTTACATAGCAAACACTGCATCACTGGTACCGCCTTTGTCTTTATATACCAAAAGCACAACTAACCACGCCCCATGCAATGTCAACGAGCAAAGTGTAAACAAATGTTCAATCGTTCCATCATGATCATAGAACCTGCATTTAACCCCCCCACCCCCCTAACAAGTTGTCCTTGGTTAGATTACTGTTCTTAAACATGAGCCAGAGAAAAAAAATTATTATCCAAAGGAGCTTTTACAAACCATAAGTTCATAAAGGGTCATTTCACCTGAATACAGGGACTTAGCAGAAAACATACTAAAAGATGTTAAAGTCCATATACATCTACCTCTATCATAGTATCATCAGTTAAAACTATCCCAACACACAAATATTGTAATTGTTGACAAGCCACAGCTAAATCTCCTCTCAAGCTCCTTCCGAAATGAATACTGCCCAATCCCTCCTCAAACACTCTTGCTACAGTAATATTAAAACTTACATTTACACTATATAATCTATGGAATTTAATGCACAGAGCAGTACCTCCTAACTTTTGTCCTATCAGAATCTACAATTACCCACTTTTATCTTTATGAACTTGTAAAAAATATTCCAACTCAAAACTCCATGAATGGGACCCCACTGGATTACTTTTAACATGAACCAACATATTTACTACAATATTTTTTTCTAACTAAATCCTGCCATAATCCATACTCAATTTTCAGCTTCCACAACCACTTGCTAATTAAGCAGATATTCATTTACTTTGTGCAAAGGCCCTTTTGGAATAATAAACATAGGCATCATGAGATATAAGGTACATTACTTAAGCAAAAACGTATCCCCATAAGCAATCATCCTTCCTGCCAAGTCCCCAATTTACCTCCATCTTATCCTCTACCTTCTTCTAGTCAACTCGGGCCGCGGGGCCACCGTGCGCCGCCGGCCGCCGCGCACCGACGACTAGTCCAAGAACCGCGTCGACATGCTCAAGAAGAAGTACAAGGCCGAGCGCGCCCGCGGCGAGCCCTCCGCCTGGAACTTCTACGGCGAGCTCGACCGCCTCGTCGGGCCCCACCCTCTCCGCCTCCGCCGCCACCAAGAAGCACCCCTCCTCCGGGCCGCTGGCACCTCACTTCGCCCTGCCCCTCCACCCTTCCGCCGCCAGGAGGCACCCGTCGCCCTCGTCTTCGCCGTCCCCGCCTCCGCCCATGGCTGTGCCGCTGCCCAACTACCGTCGCGGGGTGCCTCTCCCTGCCGCCGCGTTTATCCAGTAGGCCGCCGCTGCCGCGGTTTCTGATTCAGATGACTCTGGTGATCTCGGTGTAACGCCCCGACACCGACGCTCCAGACGCCTTCCATGTTTTTCGAGTTTCGTTATGTGTATTTATTTGTTTGCTGCATTCATCATCGCATTGCATCTGCAAGTTTTCATAAAACTTGCATCCGCTCGTAGTTGCCGCGTCCCTCCTTGCTTTTGTTGACCGTTCCGAGACCAACCGTGTTTTCGGTTCCCTCTTGTCAAACCAACTAACCTCTCTCGTCAGCCCGCGATCCCCTCGCGCGTGTCCGAAAATTGTCCTGAACCCGACCCGGGTTGTTGTTACCGATGGGTCCGGATCATCCCCAAACATCTATAAAACATCATCGTTTCTTATATAGACTCTTCTAGCCTATTTTCTCGACCGCCCGATTACGATCGGACGGACCGAATACCCCTAATCTAATCCACCCGCATATATAAATGGGGGCAACCCTAAATTTTGGGAGAGTTGTCCCATCCTTCCTCCTCGCCGCCGCCACCCGGTCTCGATCCACCTCGGGATCCCCCTTCTCCTCGTTTTCCTCCACCCACCAACCAGCGCTCTCCACTGCCCCTCCCCGATTTGCTCGCCCGGCCAACCAGAGCAGCTCCTCGATCCACTCCACACCGACCCCCATCGCCCTCCTCCCGTGCTTCCCGCGCGCCGCCGCAAGCAGCAGCACCACCGGAGCTCCCTTCGCCGTCGGGCACCACCAGCAGGTCGCCGTCTCCTCGCGCCCCTTCTTCCCTTTCTCTGGTTCCCCCTGCTTCTGTTTCTCTCTCTCTCACGCTGCTCTCTCTCTGTTTATCTTCGCAGCGCCGCCATGGATGGCCTCCCATAGCTCCCGCTCGTTGCGTCGCCGTGAGTTCCGCCCGATCCGCGTCGGAGAGCCTCGGACATGTCCATCCCCTTCGTCCCTCGACGCCGAGTCCCTCTGCTCGCCCGCGCCAAGACCAGCGAGCAGCTGCCTGCGTTCCACGCCCGATGCCTCCTCTTCGACCCCCTGTGAACCCCGACGCCACCTCATGCTGCCGCCGCCGGTGACCAGCAGGTCATGTCGCCGTGCCCTGCCTCCTCTTCTTCGCGTTCTGCTTCTTCCCGCCGTCTTCTCTCTGCGTCTCTTGCTCAGTTCATCTCTCTCACTTTGTTATTCTGCAGAGACCTCGCCATGGATCCTCGTGGCCGGGCTCTCCCCGTCGCCGGATGCCTCGCCGACCCGCCGGATCCACGCCCGCCGGCCTCCACCGCAAGTTCTAGGCCGCCGCTGCTCTGCTTTCTGTCGGGCAAAGGAACACGCCCTGCTTTCCCTGCCTCGCTCGATCTCCTGGAGGAGAGGACGAGCGCGTTGACCGCGCCTCCAGCGTCCTCCAAGGCCCAGCCCGCACTGCCTCAGCCGCCTCCACCGACTTTGGCCTTGGCCCAGGGTGAGCAGCACCCGCCCCTCTCCTGCGCACTGTTGGCCTAGCCAGATTCGGCCCGAGTCACGTTTTTTTTCGCGGAACGTTTTTCTAAATAACCAGTGCACTGCATATTTACATATTGGACCCTAAACTTCATGCATATAATAACTCATGAACCATGCATCATATTAGAATGATGTAAACATATAAAGTGCTTAGAATTTTATCTAGTTTCATAATATGCTTCTCTCATCCATGTTTAAAATGTTCAAAATGCTGTTTGATTAAATTTACTCAATTGCCATGCTAAAATGTTTTATTTCATAACTAAATAACCGTAGCTCCATTTTAAATAAACTTTATATGTAAATGGGGTAGGAAAATGCATAGATTAACATGGTGCACTTTATTTTGCTGTTTAACAACAATACAATATGGTTTTAGGCAGAACAGTACCAAATCTAAAATATGGACATGAGGATTTTCCGGAATTGTTGTTGATTGTTTCCGGCCTCATTTAACTTGCTTAAATAGTTAGTTTACTTATGCTTCACCCCTTGCCATGTTTAACAACATTTAATATTGTTGGGTACATAAACGAGAGAGAACTAAATAATTGATGTGGTGTTTCGTCAATATGCAACTCGTTGCATATCGAGCTCCATTTAATTTAATTTGTAGTATTGTTTGTTGCACTTTGCCATGCCATGCCTCATTAAATCGGACATGCATCATACTTGGTTGTGCATCATGCCATGTTTATGTGATGATTGTTTACTATGTTTTTTGTTTCTTTCCGGGTTGCTTCTCTCGTTAGCTTCGGTTTTGTTCCGGAGTTGTGAGGATTCGTTCGACTACGTCCGCTTGTCATCTTCATGGACTCGTTCTTCTTCCTTGCGGGATTTCAGGCAAGATGACCATACCCTCGAAATCACTTCTATCTTTGCTTGCTAGTTGTTCGCTCTATTGCTATGCTGCGCTACCTACCACTTGCTATATCATGCCTCCCATGTTGCCATGTCAAGTCTCTAACCATCCTTTCCTAGCAAACCGTTGTTTGGCTAAGTTACCGCTTTTGCTCAGCCCTTCTTATAGCGTTGATAGTTGCAGGTAAAGTTGAAGGTTGTTCCTTGTTGGAACATGGATATGTTGGGATATCACAATATCTCTTATTTAATTAATGCATCTATATACTTGGTAAAGGGTGGAAGGCTCGGCCTTATGCCTGGTGTTTTGTTCCACTCTTGCCGCCCTAGTTTCCGTCATACCGGTGTTATGTTCCTTGATTTTGCGTTCCTTACGCGGTTGGGTGATTTATGGGACCCCCTTGACAACTCGCTTTGAATAAAACTCCTCCAGCAAGGCCCAACCTTGGTTTTACCATTTGCTACCACCTATCCCCTTTTCTCTTGGGTTCTGCAGACTCAAGGGTCATCTTTATTTTAAACCCCCGGGCCAGTGCTCCTCTGAGTGTTGGTCCAACCTATCAGTCGCCGGTGGCCACCAGGGGCAACTCTGGGCTCGCCTATCGGAAGCTTGGACAATCCGGTGTGCCCTGAGAACGAGATATGTGCAGCTCCTATCGGGATTTGTCGGCACATTCGGGCGGTTTTGCTGGTCTTGTTTTACCATTGTCGAAATGTCTTGTAACTAGGATTCCGAGACTGATTGGGTCTTCCCGGGAGAAGGAATATCCTTCGTTGACCGTGAGAGCTTATAATGGGCTAAGTTGGGACACCCCTGCAGGGTATAAACTTTCGAGAGCCGTGCCCGCGGTTATGTGGCAGATGGGAATTTGTTAATATCCGGTTGTAGAGAACTTGACACTTGACTTAATTAAAATGCATCAACCGCGTGTGTAGCCGTGATGGTCTCTTCTTGGCGGAGTCCGGGAAGTGAACACGGTTTTGGGTTATGTTTGACGTAAGTAGGAGTTCAGGATCACTTCTTGATCATTACTAGTTGACGACCGTTCCGTTGCTCCTCTTCTCGCTCTTATTTGCGTATGTTAGCCACCATATATGCTTAGTGCTTGCTGCAGCTCCACCTCACTACCTTCTCCTACCCATAAGCTTAAATAGTCTTGATCTCGCGGGTGTGAGATTGCTGAGTCCTCGTGACTCACAGATACTTCCAAACAGTTGCAGGTGCCGATGATACCAGTGCAGGCGATGCTACCCAGCTCAAGTGGGAGTTCGACGAGGACCTTGGTCGTTACTATGTTTCGTTTCCTGATGATCAGTAGTGGAGCCCAGTTGGGATGATCGGGGATCTAGCATTTGGGGTTGTCTTCTTTTCTTTTGGTTCCGTAGTCGGACCTATGTGTGTACTCTGATTGATGTATGATTTATTTATGTATTGTGTGAAGTGGCAATTGTAAGCCAACTCTTTATCCCATTCTTGTTCATTACATGGGATTGTGTGAAGATGACCCTTCTTGCGACAAAACCACAATGCGGTTATGCCTCTAAGTCGTGCCTCGACACGTGGGAGATATAGCCGCATCGTGGGTGATACAAGTTGGTAATCAGAGCCATCCCCGACTTAGGAGCCCCCTGCTTGATCGAATCGCTGGCGTTGTTGAGTCTAGAAAAAAATGTTTTGAGTCTTAGGATTATATATATCGGAGAGTAGGATTCTTTTTACTCCTCAGTCCCTTCGTCGCTCTGGTTAGGCCCCCTGACGTAGAAGTTTTGACTTTTCTCTCCTCAAATTTCACTAATTTTTTTTAGGATCACGCGGGTATCTTAGAATCGTTCCGATGGTTTTGTGACGAGAACATTGTTCTTGGTGCCTCCTGACATTTAGGGGTTGTGGCAGTGTCCCGGAGAGTTGAGCTTCGAGGTGTTGTCGTCACAATTTTATCGTTGCAGTTCTGGAATACCTGAGTTTCGCCAACTTCGAAAATCTCTTTTATGCAGTTGTTGGTGAGATCACCTCGACGCCACCCAGTACTGGGGCGGGAGTTCGGGAGTATTGCCATAACTCGTATAACGGATGCTTTTCGAAGGTTGAGGTACATGATTTCCGGAGTTTTCTTGGTTATGTGTTGACGGATGGATACAGCTGGATCTAGGTATTGTTAGTTTGGGTGAGATATATTGTGTCCCCTGTATCCCCAACACCTGATTGCATAACCAGAAAGTTTCGGGAGTTTATAAGTGGGAATTCAAGTATCTCGTAGGATATCTTTCCAACACACACATGATACGATATGGGATCTATCATATGTTTGTTTCCGGCTTATTCTGCGAGCCAATCCTTTGTTTTGTTTTGATTTGTGGTATTCGAGTTGCTTCATTGTCAAGTGTTGATTCCCTTCCTTTTCTAAGCGGTGTTCTCATACTTCTATGTGAATACCAATCCTTCTTGATCATCGAGATTGTCATCCCAATTCTTTCCAACCGACGTGTTTCTCTTCAAGTGCATCCGATCATTTCAACATTCACAAGATCACCTCTCAGTTTTTCCCAACGTTGTTTGTTTCATCCGTCCCAAGTTGCCTTTGTTTTCCCGCCCTCCCACCCTTTTCCTTCAAGGAATCAGATGTCTTAACCAAGTATCCATTTTATTCATGTGAAGTCCCTTCATTCTTTTCAATCAATGTTCTTACCCGGTGGTTCTCATGAAGATGTTCTTCAAGTTTATCATTCTTCATTATTTTTCTTCTCCGGTGGATTCAATTCAAGCTTTCTCTCAATCATATATTTTCCTCGTTTCAAATGCTTTCTCATGCCGGTGTACCTCTTAATCTTCCACCTCTTGCTATTCATGTTTATCTGGAGTGCTAAAGATATCCCAGAAGATTCAAGTTTCTATTCGTAATCCTTTCAAGCTATCTCGAGGTTGTTATCTCTTTTGAGCCATTTAATTCTACCGGCGCAATCTTTCTTTTAAATCATTCCAACGTTGTTTCTTTTGAGTGGGCCCTAACCCACAGGTCTTTTCCCAGGATCTTACCTGACTCTTCTAATTTTTTTTTGGAGTTATTTTCAAATTCATTTCAAAGTTTGACGTAAGAATGAGTCATCATCAGTCAAATGTCTTTCTCCAAGATCTTTCAAATTCTTTCATCGTTGGTTCATCATTTCTATTATCCATTGTTCCGGAGTGTCTCAATAATTTTGGTGGTATTTCTCGTCATCATTCTCAACATTTGAATACCGAAGAAGAGTTCATCTTCAATCTTGTCCGTTCTCTTGAAGATTCATGGTTCTAACTTGTTGCCATCCTCTCAACTTGTTGCCAATCGCGCTATTTTTTTCTTACCCATCCGGAGCATTTCAGAGTTGTTTTCATTTTTTGATCATCCAAAGGCCATCTTTTCAGAAGATTTCTTCGTTCTAAGTTTTCAGCCTCGTTCTCCAGTTATTCTAAATTGATGTCTCTTCGTTCATCTCCATATTCTCCCGGTGCATCGTTCAAGTATCCTCTAGTCAGCTCGTGATCTATTCGTTCTCATGTATCTAAATTCCCTCGAGTATTTTCACGCGTTCTTTAATTCTTACGGTGTTTCGTCCTCTTTTCTTCAATTGTTTTCAATTCTCGTGGTGGTTCATTCAAGATTTCTCTTCCTTCGTTATCATATCAATTTATTCGTTGTTTCAATCCTACCGGTGGTTCGATGAAGACCTTCCCAAGTTTGCGCAATATCTATCTTAATCCTTTCTACGAGAATAAGTAGTATGCCAAATCCGTTGCTTGTCATCAATTTAAATTGGTGAAGGATATGCATAACGTAATTCTTATTATGGTTTCATCCAAGTGATCTAGTTTCTTCTTTCCAGAGTTGTTCATCATGTCACATTTCTCGGTTCGAGAGGCTTCATCTTTTTCTTTTCCGGAGTTCCAAGTTTTCCGCATTATCTCGTCGCGAAGCTACATCTAAATCATCGCAAGGCTTCACCTTATGTTTTCAACTTTCGTTTCGTTTGGTCATTCTTTTATTACCGGAGTTCTTCATGGAGGCTCTACATGGTGGTTCGTCAAGGGTTCCTTTCATTCTTCAAGTGTTCTTCAAGAATTCTCTCGAAGCTAAGATCCGCCAAGCTATACTCTAAAATAAACATGGTGCTCAACCCATGGTTGTCTTGAGGAGTTCAAGCATTCTTCATCTCGCATTCCGAAGTGCAATTCTTTCTCTCTTATCTTTTGAGGTGGTGTTATGTCATTCTTCATAATTTTCTTCATGTTTCATGATTCACAAGTTGTCAAGATTGAGATATTTAAACCCATCATATTTTCTTCGTCCATGAGTTGTTTCAACCCATAATAATCTCTTTGTTGGAATTATCTTGGTATGGATTTCACTTAAAGCCTTCTCGAAGGAATGTTGCTAATTGTGGTGTCTATCAATGATCCAAGTTTTCTCCTATCCTCTCGGCGAGAGAAGTTTTCATCTCTTCGTTGATCTCAAGCAAGCAATTGTTTTTCGTTAGTGGCAGAATTTCACCTCAAGTTTTGAGATGTCTCCATAAGCCCACGAAGATCATATCCTTTCTTTGTTGATTTTTCGACAACTCCGTTCTATCCTTCTTTTAAGGATGCTCTCTCAAATTCACTTAAGGTAGAACATGTTGTTTTCTTCTCCGTTCTTTTCATTGCATTCTTTCATTTCTACCGGAGGCATTGTGATATTGCTCTCTTCGACCCATCATCTTGTTTTGTCAAGATCATGTAATTTTTCCTTTCTTATCCGTTTAGCCGGAGTGTCGTGTTTTCATTCGAGTTCTCTCATCTTATCAAGTTTAGTCTCCTTCCTCAACCGGAGGGCTGTCTGAAATCTTTCTTACCCCTTGTGCCATTCTTTCATTAGTTCCGGAGGCAATGTGTTGCTAATTTCATCGAGTATCCTCTCATCTTGTCAAGATCATGTTCAATTCCTTCCATTTACAGTCGGAGTGCTGTCCAAATTATGTCATTCTTGTTCCTTGTTTCTCTTTTCTACCGGTGTGCTTTCATATTAATTTTGATCCGTTAAGCTCTTGTTTCATGTCCTTCAACCTACAAGGTTCTCGCAATGTCCCTTGTTCCTCTTGCTGAACGGAGTGTTTTAAATTATGTTCACCTCCGTTGTGTCATTTCTTCAAGCTTTGCGACCTCTCAAGGTTCTTTGATTTCACTCGTTTGTCAAATAAGCAACTTTGTTTTACCTCTTCCTCTTCCGTTTCTCTCTGGTGCCATCCTAGATCTCGGGACGAGATCCTCTTGTAGTGGTGGAGTGTTGTAACGCCCCGAGACCGACGCTCCAGACGCCTTCCATGTTTTTCGAGTTTCGTCATGTGTATTTATTTGTTTGTTGCATTCATCATCGCATTGCATCTGCATGTTTTCATAAAACTTGCATCCGCTCGTAGTTGCCGCGTCCCTCCTTGCTTTTGTTGACCGTTCCGAGACCAACCGTGTTTTCGGTTCCCTCTTGTCAAACCAACTAACCTCTCTCGTCAGCCCGCGATCCCCTCGCGCGTGTCCGAAAATTGTCCTGAACCCGACCCGGGTTGTTGTTACCGATGGGTCCGGATCATCCCCAAACATCTATAAAACATCATCGTTTCTTATATAGACTCTTCTAGCCTATTTTCTCGACCGCCCGATTACGATCGGACGGACCGAATACCCCTAATCTAATCCACCCGCATATATAAATGGGGGCAACCCTAAATTCTGGGAGAGTTGTCCCATCCTTCCTCCTCGCCGCCGCCACCCGGTCTCGATCCACCTCGGGATCCCCTTCTCCTCGTTTTCCTCCACCCACCAACCAGCGCTCTCCACTGCCCCTCCCCGATTTGCTCGCCCGGCCAACCAGAGCAGCTCCTCGATCCACTCCACGCCGACCCCCATCGCCCTCCTCCCGTGCTTCCTGCGCGCCGCCGCAAGCAGCAGCACCACCGGAGCTCCCTTCGCCGTCGGGCACCACCAGCAGGTCGCCGTCTCCTCGTGCCCCTTCTTCCCTTTCTATGGTTCCCCCTGCTTCTATTTCTCTCTCTCCCACGCTGCTCTCTCTCTGTTTGTCTTCGCAGCGCCGCCATGGATGGCCTCCCGTAGCTCCCGCTCATTGCGTCGCCGTGAGTTCCGCCTGATCCGCGTCAAAGAGCCTCGGACCTGTCCATCCCCTTCGTCCCTCGACGCCGAGTCCCTCTGCTCGCCCGCACCAAGACCAGCGAGCAGCCGCCCGTGTTCCACGCCCGATGCCTCCTCTTCGACCCCCGTGTGAACCCCGACGCCACCTCATGCTGCCGCCGCCGGTGACCAGCAGGTCATGTCGCCGTGCCCTGCCTCCTCTTCTTCGCGTTCTGCTTCTTCCCGTCGTCTTCTCTCTGCGTCTCTTGCTCAGTTCATCTCTCTCACTTTGTTATTCTGCAAAGACCTCGCCATGGATCCTCGTGGCCGGGCTCTCCCCGTCGCCGGATGCCTCGCCGACCCGCCGGATCCACGCCCGCCGGCCACCACCGCAAGTTCTAGGCCGCCGCTGCTCTGCTTTCTGTCGGGCAAAGGAACGCGCCCTGCTTTCCCTGCCTCGCTCAATCTCCTGGAGGAGAGGACGAGCGCGTTGACCGCGCCTCCAGCGTCCTCCAAGGCCCAGCCCGCACTGCCTCAGCCGCCTCCACCGACTTGGGCCTTGGCCCAGGGTGAGCAGCACCTGCCCCTCTCCTGCGCACTGTTGGCCTAGCCAGATTCGGCCCGAGTCACGTTTTTTTTCGCGGAACGTTTTTCTAAATAACCAGTGCACTGCATATTTACATATTGGACCCTAAACTTCATGCATATAATAACTCATGAACCATGCATCATATTAGAATGATGTAAACATATAAAGTGCTTAGAATTTTATCTAGTTTCATAATATGCTTCTCTCATCCATGTTTAAAATGTTCAAAATGCTGTTTGATTAAATTTACTCAAATGCCATGCTAAAATGTTTTATTTCATAACTAAATAACCGTAGCTCCATTTTAAATAAACTTTATATGTAAATGGGGTAGGAAAATGCATAGATTAACATGGTGCACTTTATTTTGCTGTTTAACAACAATACAATATGGTTTTAGGCAGAACAGTACCAAATCTAAAATATGGACATGAGGATTTTCCGGAATTGTTGTTGATTGTTTCCGGCCTCATTTAACTTGCTTAAATAGTTAGTTTACTTATGCTTCACCCCTTGCCATGTTTAACAACATTTAATATTGTTGGGTACATAAACGAGAGAGAACTAAATAATTGATGTGGTGTTTCGTCAATATGCAACTCGTTGCATATCGAGCTCCATTTAATTTAATTTGTAGTATTGTTTGTTGCACTTTGCCATGCCATGCCTCATTAAATCGGACATGCATCATACTTGGTTGTGCATCATGCCATGTTTATGTGATGATTGTTTACTATGTTTTTTGTTTCTTTCCGGGTTGCTTCTCTCGTTAGCTTCGGTTTTGTTCCGGAGTTGTGAGGATTCGTTCGACTACGTCCGCTTGTCATCTTCATGGACTCGTTCTTCTTCCTTGCGGGATTTCAGGCAAGATGACCATACCCTCGAAATCACTTCTATCTTTGCTTGCTAGTTGTTCGCTCTATTGCTATGCTGCGCTACCTACCACTTGCTATATCATGCCTCCCATGTTGCCATGTCAAGTCTCTAACCATCCTTTCCTAGCAAACCGTTGTTTGGCTAAGTTACCGCTTTTGCTCAGCCCTTCTTATAGTGTTGATAGTTGCAGGTAAAGTTGAAGGTTGTTCCTTGTTGGAACATGGATATGTTGGGATATCACAATATCTCTTATTTAATTAATGCATCTATATACTTGGTAAAGGGTGGAAGGCTCGGCCTTATGCCTGGTGTTTTGTTCCACTCTTGCCGCCCTAGTTTCCGTCATACCGGTGTTATGTTCCTTGATTTTGCGTTCCTTACGCGGTTGGGTGATTTATGGGACCCCCTTGACAACTCGCTTTGAATAAAACTCCTCCAGCAAGGCCCAACCTTGGTTTTACCATTTGCTACCACCTATCCCCTTTTCTCTTGGGTTCTGCAGACTCAAGGGTCATCTTTATTTTAAACCCCCGGGCCAGTGCTCCTCTGAGTGTTGGTCCAACCTATCAGTCGCCGGTGGCCACCAGGGGCAACTCTGGGCTCGCCTATCGGAAGCTTGGACAATCCGGTGTGCCCTGAGAACGAGATATGTGCAGCTCCTATCGGGATTTGTCGGCACATTCGGGCGGTTTTGCTGGTCTTGTTTTACCATTGTCGAAATGTCTTGTAACTAGGATTCCGAGACTGATTGGGTCTTCCCGGGAGAAGGAATATCCTTCGTTGACCGTGAGAGCTTATAATGGGCTAAGTTGGGACACCCCTGCAGGGTATAAACTTTCGAGAGCCGTGCCCGCGGTTATGTGGCAGATGGGAATTTGTTAATATCCGGTTGTAGAGAACTTGACACTTGACTTAATTAAAATGCATCAACCGCGTGTGTAGCCGTGATGGTCTCTTCTTGGCGGAGTCCGGGAAGTGAACACGGTTTTGGGTTATGTTTGACGTAAGTAGGAGTTCAGGATCACTTCTTGATCATTACTAGTTGACGACCGTTCCGTTGCTCCTCTTCTCGCTCTTATTTGCGTATGTTAGCCACCATATATGCTTAGTGCTTGCTGCAGCTCCACCTCACTACCTTCTCCTACCCATAAGCTTAAATAGTCTTGATCTCGCGGGTGTGAGATTGCTGAGTCCTCGTGACTCACAGATACTTCCAAACAGTTGCAGGTGCCGATGATACCAGTGCAGACGATGCTACCCAGCTCAAGTGGGAGTTCGACGAGGACCTTGGTCGTTACTATGTTTCGTTTCCTGATGATCAGTAGTGGAGCCCAGTTGGGACGATCGGGGATCTAGCATTTGGGGTTGTCTTCTTTTCTTTTGGTTCCGTAGTCGGACCTATGTGTGTACTCTGATTGATGTATGATTTATTTATGTATTGTGTGAAGTGGCGATTGTAAGCCAACTCTTTATCCCATTCTTGTTCATTACATGGGATTGTGTCAAGATGACCTTTTTGCGATAAAACCACAATGCGGTTATGCCTCTAAGTCGTGCCTCGACACATGGGAGATATAGCCGCATCATGGGTGTTACACTCGGTGAGAACAACAGCAACAACTCGCATCGGTCATCGTCCCGCTCCGTTTCATCGCACTCCGGTGGTAACAACAAGCGCCGCCGCCGCAGCGAAAGCAGCGGTGGTGGCGATGGTGGTGTCAGCGAGCTGGCGAGGGCGATCGAGGCATTTGCAGAGATGTACGAGCGCGTCGAGAGTGCTAAGCAGAAGCAATCCCTGGAGATGGAGCGAGAGCGGATCAAGTTCATGAAGCAGCTGGAGGTGAAGCGCATGGAGAACTTCGTCGATGCTCATATGAAGCTCGCAAGAATGAAGCATGCCAGGAAGAACGGAGGTTCTGCAGCCAATGGTACCATTGGAGTGGAGTTGGCTTCCTCCATGGCTGCGCTGCCTTTCCTCTCCAATCCTGCATACCTCTAATGTTGAGGAAGCCTCTAGGTGAAGTTGATTGGTCATTTCAGTTTAGATGAACATTGCTCTAGGTTATTGTTCGTTCCTTGATCTGTGGCTACTGCAAAGTTTGTAATATCAGTGTTGATGTGCTAATCCTAACCAATATGTGGAATGAGGATGCTGTTCGTTAATGTTTAGGAATTTGTATCCTTGAAGTATGTAGAGGCGTAATTTTAAATGTGAAACCCATATACAATGACATTTTGGTTTACTCCTGAGTTTTGGCCTTAAGAGTGAGAAGGTTGGTACTTTATTTGTCTTGTGTTCTGAATCTGTTACTTAGTGCTTATATTGTTGTGGATTATGGGAATTTTCAATTTTCTTGGAAGTGCTGATGTCCTGATAATGTATTGTGATATACTACCTCTGTTTTGTAAATATAAGACGTTTTGACAATTAAGATTGAACTACCAAAACATCTTATATTTAGGAACATAGGGTGTACTAGTTTGTTTCACATTTTTCTGATTGGATACTAATGTCGTGATAATGCATTGTGATGTACTCCCTCCGTAAAGAAATATAAGAGTGTTTAGAACACTAAATTAAACGCTCTTATATTTTGTGTTCTAAACACTCTTATATTTCTTTACAGAGGGAGTAGTTTTTTTTCACATTTTTCTGCTGGGATACTGATGCATTAGGTGGTGTAGTGAATTGACTTCTGTTTCTTTTGTCACTAGTCATCGTCTCCCCTGCATTATACATTGTTTTCTTTGAATTGAAGAGCATAGTTCCCAATTTTCATTCATCATGAAAGTTGATAATACAGCTGCTGCGAGATCGACCTCCATGGTTCGATCAAGTTCCGTACATAGCAAACAAGAACATAAAACTTCAACTGCAACATCTTCGCTAGACCTCCATCCTATCCTCTACCATCTTCTAGTCACTATTTCTTAGTTTGACATTATCCACTGGTATTCCCTCGTGAGACATAGAAAGAACTCCAGCGGCACAAATAAAAATCTCCCTATAAATTGTTTTTTAGCCGGGACAATGTTCATAATACATAAGACACTCTTAAAGTTTGTAGCATCTTCACCACTAGCTCTTGAATTGAAATTGAAAAGAAATGTAGCCCCGGTTCCTTCGGAAATGATAAGATCTTTTTATCACAAACTTGTGTCATCAACATACTTTCACGTGCGGATTCCACCTTCAACTAAATGTGACACTATGCCTCTAATCAAACCAACTTGTTTAGCTCTTTGTATGAGTTCCTATAGCACATCTACCGCAAAAATGGAAAAGAATGGATAATAATTGAAAAGAATGGGTGAGAGAGGAACCCCTGCCTCAACACCTCCCATGTTTTGGAATATGGACCTATCTGTCCATAAACATTGGTTGCAACATTAACCCCGGAACAATTTTATTAATCCAACATATGTACTTCTCTGGAAAACCTTTCATACTAAGAATAGAGAAAAGAAAATGACAACTTATTTTATCGTGAGGTTTCTCAAAATCTACCTTAAACATCAATGCACTTTATCCCCCCCTATAAACCTCATGTAATGTTTCAAGAACCACTCCATTCAATATGAAAATGTCCTTCAATGAAAGAATTCTGCAATGGAGCTATTATTTTAGATGCCAAGCTAACTGTTCTATTGTTAACCACCCTAGTCAGCCACTTGAACAACACATTAATCAAGCATATGGGCCTCAACATCTGAATTTTGTCAGCTTCTAGGGTTTTACGTAAAAAAGAATCAATAGCATAATTCAACCTACTAACATATAGTCTACCATGAAAAAATGAACTAAACAACTATAAACACAATACTTTGTCAACTCCCATTAATGCTGGTAATTTGCAGGCAACCCATCAGGACCAGAAGCTTTTTTTTCAATTGGCACAAAGCACTTTTAATTTCTATGGATTGAAATTATTTATAAGCATCTCTCTATTAGCATCATCTAACGCACTTGGAACCGGCAAATCCCAATAAATTTCAGCAGCTAAAGCAACATGACCAAATAAGTTCTTGTCAAAGTCTGTAGCATGTAACAATAACTCCCTATCACCCTCAGTTACATCTTTATTACGCTTCTGCGAAACAATATAATACGTCTACACCTGACACTAACTTTTTCCATAAAGAAGTCAAAGCACCTCCAACATCTAATATGTTCTTTTGATCTCTCTATCCATCTAATTTACTCTTCTCTAGGGCTTTTTTGTAGTTTATTATCTATTTTTTATCTATGGAAGAGCTACATTATGTGGGTTTCCAGATGGAAAGACATAAACGTTATGGACCTGATGGTTTATTTAGTGAATTCCTAAACTTCTGGGAATTAACTAGATGGGATCTCAAGGCTTTGCTTGATGTTTTCCATGAGGGACACATTAGCATTTCAAGAAATAACCATCACATTATCATTTTGGTGCCTAAAACAAAAATGCTAAACAAATACAAAAATGTAGGCCCATCTTTTCTTATAAATGTGAGTTTTAAAATCATTATCAAAGTGTTGATGAATAGGTTGAGCAAGGTGGTTGATCCAATCACTCACCTAGACGAACTTCCTTTATTAGGGTTAGGTATGTTATGGAGGTGGCAGTAGTGCTGCATGTGGTAGTTAATATGATTCATCATACAAAAACAGAATGCTCTCCCTTTCAGGGTAGATTTTGAAAAAAAAGTCTATTGTAAAATATATTGGCCCTTTGTAGACCAAATGTTAAAACTAAAAGGATTCCTTGCTAAATGATATGATTGGGTCATTAGTACTACGAGAGATGGTCATGTAGGGGTGATGGTAAATGATGATATTTTCCCTTATTGCGAAGCTCACAAAGGGTTGAGACAGGGAGACTCCTTGTCTCCTCTCCTTTTTGATTTAGAAAGAAATGCTTTAGCAATTATAATGGATAAAAATAAAAGAAATCCCATCTTTGCTGCTATTGATAGGTTTTTCTCATCCATTGCTTGTGATGCGCACTTTCCTTTGACCACCTTACATGAGTGGGGAGTGATCATGCCCCCCTTTTGTTGGATTCTGGGTGCAATAATAACAAGTTAAATAGACCTTTTGATTTGAAAAGTGGTGGTTGTCCCAATGAGGTTTTAGTGAGTTGGTTGCTCAAATTTCGACAAGTCCCTCCCCTTTTTCTATAGCTACTGATACCTAGATTTTCAAAACCAATCTGTTTAGAAAGAAAGTTAAAGGATGCAGTAGCAATATTGATGCAGCTATCAAGAAAAAGAAAAAAGACTTGCTTACTAAATTTGATATTCTTGATGTGTTTTTTGAACAAAATTTGTCTCAAAAGTCAAAACAGGATCTTAACAGAATGAAAGAAATTCGGGATGAACTAAGGGATATTTGGAGACTGCCATGTGGCAGAGATCTAGTGATAGAAAAATCCTCGAAGGAGATCAAAATACAACCTATTTTCGTGCTGTTCCAAATCAATGACAGAGAAAAAACCATCTTGCCTTGTTAGTGGGTGAAGATGGTCCTGTAACAACTGATACTGATATGCTACAAGTAGCTACCAGCTTTTATAAAAAACTTTTTGATTTTGAACGTAAACGTGGCATACATTCGGGGGAGGCCTTTTGGTCCGAGGAAGATAAAATTAATTCCGAGGAGTTGGAAAAACCTTTTACTAAGGATGAAATTAAAAGTGCTATAATGGGTTCCTATGCTTGTGGGGCACTAGGGCCAGATGGTTTATCTTATTCTACCAAAACTTTTGGATATTATCAACTATGATTTCATGGCTGTTGTGAGGAATTTTGAAAATGGTTGCTTAGACTTGGTTCGCCCGAATTATGTCATTGTCACCTTAATTCCTAAGGAAGTACATGCAAAAGAGATGAATTTTTTAGACCAATTAGCTTGAGTAATTTCTCCATTAAGATTTTAAGCAAAGCTTTGACTAATAGGGTTTTTTCACTAGTAGGGTTTCCCCAATTAGTGATAGAGAACTATCTTCCTGCCAACATTCTTTTGTCAAAGGGAGATATATTCTTGAAAGTGTTGTTACTGCCCATGAAACAATTCATGAACTACAATAGTCTAAACTTTCTGGGATTGTCCTCAAATTATACCATGAAAAAGCCTATGACAGAGTAAATTGGGGCTTCTTAGTAGAGATGCTTTCTTCAAGGGTTTTGGGAACAAAGTGATTAGTTGGGTGACCAGTACTATTTAGAATTGTTCTTGTTGTGTTAGAGTGAATGTTCAAGTTGGCTCTCTTTTTGTTAGTGGTATAGGCCTTAAACAAGGTGATCATCTTCCCCCCATTATTTTCAATTTGGTAGCTCATGTTTTTTTCCATAATGTTACTAAAAGCCTATTTGAATAACATTAATTCTAGGGTTATCCCACATGTTGTTTCTAGTGGGATCATTAGCCTACAAGCTGATGAAACCTTGTTATTTTTCGACCCTAGTATTTAAAATGCTAGAAATGTTAAATGGTTGCTATCTTGCTTTGAGGGTTTATCTGGGATGAAGATTAATTTTTAAAAGTGATTTGTTGACTATCAACGTGGAAAAGGAGGTATCCTCTGGTCTAGAGAGGGTGTTGGGTCCCCCTCTTGGAAAGGTTTTTCTTGGGCCTTAGCTGGAGTTAGACCTTTTTATAAATGGAAACTGGGAAATGGGAGTAAAATTTCCTTTTGGCATGATGTATGGGTTGGAGACATTTCCTTGAAAACCCAATTCTAGAATGTTTTTTATTTGTGCCAACAACAAATCTATACTGTGTAACAGGTGTGGGATTGGCATACTTTGAAAATGACTTTTAGGAGTGTGTTAATGTTTTCTTTTTGGAACAGTGGAATGCCTACTTTCCATCCTTCACTATACTCACCTCTCTGGTGAGTTGGATGAACCTGTTTGGAGTCGAGAAGTTTCTGGCAATTATTCTACTAAGTCTTTTTATAAACAAATCAATTGGGATGGATTTACTACTCCCATTTGGGACAAGTTTTGGAAAATCGAAGTGCGTCATAGATATTTGGTCTTTGCATGGTTAGTAATACATAACAAAATTTTAACCAGGGACAACCTGAGTAAAAGGCAAAATGTAGAGGATGCCTCTTGCTTATTTTGTAATGAATCAGAAACTGTTAACCATTTGATATGTGAGTGCATTGTAGCAAAAACATCTGGCAAACTGTATCTGAAGTATTTGATTTTACGGTTCCTATCCATGTTACTGAATTTCCTCCCCTATGGGACTATAATAATAATAAGAGTATTATTGGCATTATAGTTATGACTACCATGTGGAGCTTATGGACAACTCATAGTGATATCTATTTTCAGGGAGCTGTCTGGTGGGGTACCCGGATTATTCTGGGGGAAATCAGCAAGCTACTACTTCGCTGGTTCATTCTGTGCCCGGAGGAACAAACATAGGTGATGAAGCAATGTCTGGACAGAAAAAGAGGTGAGCTCCTAAGGATTGCCTGGCGAGGGGAAATAAATGTGATGCGGGACATGACAAGCTAGGCTTCTATATGAGGGCTCATTCTCACTAGGGGGTGTGCGTCTTATGGTAGTCTTCTAGTCTTGTTGAACCTCCTGCCTAACTATTCCGGCACCTATGCTAGCTCTCTTAGCACTTTCGTTGAACTTGTAGCTATGTTTGGTTCAACTACTCTAGCTGTTGGTTGAGCGCTGTGAACAAGATCTGGTCGTTGTTTTGCCTCGTTTTAATAAAATGATGAGGGGGAAAACCCCTTTTCGTAAAATAAAATAAAATGGATAGAGCCAGCAACATAGGATAGTTGAAGGGGTTCTATAACTAACTTTGGAATATGTTGTAACATTATAATATGTAGATGATAGAATTTTTTTGCCTCGAGATGATGAATTGAATGCAAAAAGATGAAATTTATCTTATGTGCCTTTGAACAAATGACATGGCCTACAATAAGTTTCCAGACAAGTAAGGTTTACCTATTTGCAGAAGCCACTAATAAGTTGAAATCTACCAGGATATATTTACTTGCAAATTGGTTGAGGTGCCTTTGAAATATCCGGGCATTCCTACCTCTGATGTGTGGATAAGGAACAAACACCGGAAAGAGGTAGGAAATAAAATAGAGAAGATATTGTGCCCGTTTGCAAGGGGAAATTGTTCAGTATTGTTGGGAGGCTGGTGTTGGTGCAAGCTAGCTTGAGTAATATACCATTATACATGATGTCCTTCTATCCCATTCTTGTTGGGGTATGAAGAGAGCTTATTTCTTTAGAGATAGATTTGTTTGACAAGGAGATGCGGATAAGAAGAAATATCACCTGGTTAATTGGAAATATGTTTGTAGACCAAAAGAATAGGGAGGTTTGGGGGTTCCGAATTTGGAGTTTATGAGCAAAGCTTTGATGGCAAAGTGGTTTTGGAAGCTAGAGACTGAAGAAGGTTTATAGCAATATGTGAAATACATATGTAAAAATAAGTGCTTGTTTGGAATCAAAGCCAAGGGGGGGATTCTCAATTTTGATCTAATTTGGTGAAATTTTTTGTTGGTATTGCTGCCATCTTATCTGTGAGCCGCCCTCACTGGCATACGATGGCGTCATTAGTGACCTTGTAATGGCTTGAGGTTACCCACCTCGAAGCTGGACGAGACAGAGTAGCGCTGCTCCTAGGATCTTATATTCGGGATTTGGCCATCATCTTTCACGGTTGGACCAGTCTGTGGTGGAGGACAAAGTTGTCATGGGAAAAGTAGGATGGGGATACCACACATACCCAAGTAGCCATTCCCCATGCGAGTCCATTCCCACCCGCCACCCGCAAGAAGGCAAAGATTTGGTGGATGACATATGTAAAGTTAAAAGCTAGAAATGTTTACATCCCAGATTTTGTTTTGCCGTCAAAAGGCCGGAGGGGCTAGGAGTGTCTCGGAAGTGTGTTTAAACATTTTTTTTGCGGTTAAGAAAAGTGCAAACTACATTACGCAAAATGTAGTATGATGTTGTTTCCACTTCCCACTACCAGAATAAAGGGTGGGAAAAAATCATTGTGGCTTGCTTAGAGCATCTACAACCGAACCCCATATCCGCCCAAACGCCCGCCTGCCTAGTCACTGTATAGACTAGAAATTGTCACACAACCAGACGCCCCATATTCGGCCCAAATGTCCGGACTGACGGGCAACCCCATATTCAGCCCATATGGGGGTGGATATAGGGACGCCCGGACGCGTCCACCATGTCGGATTTGACCCACTCTGGCCCACCCGACCCCACATAAATTGGATCCTATCCACACTCCGGATGAACCCTAGCCGCATTCCACTCCCCTCCCCTACCCTCCAATCCACTCCCCTCTGGCCACATGCTCCTGTCCGGTGATCTCCCACCTTCTCTAGCATCGCGGGTAGTGGAGGCGAGTCCTACAACTCCAGATCCGTTGACCCGAAACTCGTCCCACGCGGACCCGAGGAGGAGATTGCCTTCCGCCTTGCTCCGCACCGCTCCCGGGAGGAGGCTTGCCGACGGTAGCAGTCAGACTACTTCGCCAGGAATCCATTGCGTCCACCCAAATGGCGCATGGATCTGGCGCGAGGTGTGCCGCCGCTGCCTCACCGGAGGCAGTGCAGTCCGTCTGGTGTCCAAACGTGGTGGCGGATGCGCAACCGCTTTATTGGCACGCCGAGGCAAGTATGTCACATCGTGGCGCCGTGCAAGGCAGCGGGTGCGGGAGGTGCCGGCAGCCCTCACGGCGGACATTGGCAAGGCGGAGCCGCACTCTTTTTTTTTTGCGGGGCCGCACTCTCTGACGCCACGTATGATGCACAGACTAATAGTATATGTAATCTCAAATAATAAAGTAATAGCATCCTCACTTTGTTTGTGAGGTTAATAGTATCCTCATCTAACACAGACTTAAAAGAAGATCTCTCCAGTTCCACTTCCTTTTAATCGAAGGCCGCTCCGCCTGTCGCACTATCCTTGGGAGATGCGCAGATCCATCGTACTCCCTCCAAATCATATATTAGTCAGACACGTTAGGTCTTTAATTTGACTAATAAAACCTTTATAATATGCCACACAAATTATATGATCCGAAACTATATTTGGCAATGAATCTAAAGATATATTTTATTCATAAAATATAATACATGTTTTCCTAGTTAGATCGAAGAACTCTAAACCTGTGCCCGACTTATAAACCGAACCAGAGGGAGCAGTTGTTTTTAGGTGGATGACATATGTAAGATTAATGACTAGAAATGCTTAATCCCAACTTTCATTTTGCCGCGAAAGGGCCATAGGAGCTAGGAACGTCTCGAAAATGTAGTACACACATTTTTTGCGGTTATGAAAAGTGTTAAGTACATTACCCAAAATGTAGTATAATGTTGTTTCCACTTTACACTACTATAATAAAGGGTGAAAAAAAATCATTGTGGCTTGCTTAGAGCATCTACAACCAGACCCCATATCCGCCCCAAACGCCGGTTCCCTAGTCACTGTCTAGACGAGAGATTGTCACCCAACCGGGCGTCCCATATTCGGCCCAAACTTTCGAACTACCTGGAGCTTGTCCTACACGGCCTCAAAGAGGAGATTGCCTTCCGCCTTACTCTGGCCGCTCCTGGGAGGAGGCTGGCCGACGGTAGCGGTTAGACTACTTCTGCCAGGAATTCATTGCATTCGTCCAAATGGCGCATGGATCTGGCGCGAGGCGTGCCGCCACTGCCTCATCGAAGGCATTGCAGTCCGTCTGTCGTGCAAATGCGGTGGCGAATGCGCAACCGCTTCATTGGCGCGTGTAGGCAAGTATGGCACGTCGTGCCCGCCATGCAAGGCAACGGATGCGGCAGGCGCCGGCAGCCCTCTCGACTTACGTTGGCAAGGCAGAGACACACTCTCCGACTCCGCATATGGTGCACAGACTAATGGTACAAGTAGTCTCAAATAATTAACTAATAGCACCCTCATCTTTTTTCCGAGGTTAATAGTATCCTCATCTAACACGGACTTAAAAGAAGAGGTCTCCAGTTCCACTTCCTTTTAATCGAAGGCCGTTCCGCCTGTCGCACTATCTTTGGGAGTTGCGCGGATCCATCGTATTCCCTACAGATCGTATATTAGTCAGACATGGATTTTTAGGTCTTCAATTTGACTAATAAAACCTGTATACTATGCTACACAGATTATATGATCCGAAACTATGGCCCAGTTCTTTTGAGCAGATTATGAAGAATCTCGGTCCCGAAAATCCCGGGCGAAAGAAGAACTTCCAAAATCGCAACCGGATTCTGCAGAAGCCTAGTGCAATCCAAAATCCCAAAATACCTGGTTTCTCCCACAATCTCAGAATTCTGGCTAGTCCCATAAAAAAAACGTTTCCAAGTATAGCTGTACCCCTATTGTATCACATATCTACGGTCGAAATGCCACCCCGCAGTCCAGCCCAGGACCCCGAAAACGAGCGGACGCACCCGACCGCTCGCTCATCTCCCAGTTCCCGCACCGCATCGGGGCAGCGGACCTTCGAGCCGCCCCCACCCCCACCGGCCAGCCTCCCTTGCCCGGTCCGCCCCGCCCTCCCCGCCCGGCAGTTCGCCCCGCCCCGTCAACTTCGGGGCAGCGGCTAGGGTTGCCGCGCCGCCGCCGGCCAGGCCAAGCCGTCTCCGCCCCCGCCGGCCAGCTTCCATCCTCAGCTCCTCGCCCCTCAGTCCGCCCTGGCCCTCAGCCCCGTCCCGCAAAGTTCGACGCCGACGCTCACGGTGAGCCCTCCTTTTTGCATCTCTTTGTTTCTTCATGCTTGAATTGATGCTAGCTATTGTTGATAGATAAAATACATTTCATCAAACAAATTCTGTCTAAGGGTAGTACAGACATTTCAACACACAAAACTTTCTAGAATCTCAAACTACAATCTTTGAAAAGAACTCGATGACAGATTCTGGGAGAATTTTCCAGAATCCTGATTCTGTAGAATCTTGCCTGAAAAGAACTGGCCCATTTGACAATGAATCTAAAGATATATTTTCTTCATAAAATATAATACATGTTTTCCTAGTTAGATCGGAGAACTCTAAACCTGTGCTTGACTTATAAACCAAACCGGTGGGAGGAGTAGTTTTTAGGTGGATGACATATGTAAGATTAAAGACCAGAAATGCTTAGATCCCATTTTTGTTTTGGCGTGAAGAGACCGGAGGAGCTAGGAGCGTCTCGGAAATGTAGTTTACGCATTCTTTTGCGGTTAAGAAAAGTGTAAACTACATTACCTAAAATGTAGTATAATACCGTTTCCACTTTCCACTACCATAATAAAGGGTGGGATTTTTTTTATTGTGGCTTGCTTAGAGCATCTACAACCGGACCCATATCCGCCACAAACGCCCCTGCCTAGTCACTATCTAGACGAGAAATTGTCACCCAACCGCGCCCCATATTCAGTCCAAACGTCCGGACTGACCTACAACCCCATATTCAGCCAATATGTGGGGCGGATATAGGGACGCCCGGACGCACCCATCATGTCGGATCCGACCCACTCTGGCCCATCCGACCTCACATAAATTGGTTCCTATCCGCACTCCGGACGAACCCTAGCCACATTCCACTCCACTCCCCTCCAATCCACTCCCCTCCGGCCACAAATTCTCGTCCGACGATCTCCCACCTTCTTTGGCATGGGGGTCAGCGGATGCGAGTCCTACACCTCCAGATCCGTTGACCCGGAGCTCGTCCCACGTGGCCCCGAGGAGGAGATTGCCTTCTGCCTTGCTCTACCCCGCTCCCGGGAGGAGGCTGGCCGACGGCAGCGGTCGGACTCCTTCCACCAGGAATCAATTGCGTCCGTCCAAATGGCGCATGGATCTGGCGCGAGGCGTGCCGCCGCTACCTCACCGGAGGCAGTGCAGTCCGTTTAGCGTTCGAACGCGGTGGCGGATCTACAACCACTTCATTGGCGCGCCGAGGCAAGTATGGCACGCCGTGCCCGCCGTGCAAGGCACCAAGCGCGGGAGGCGCTGGCAGCCCTCCCAGCGGACATTGGCGAGGCGGAGTCACACTCTCCGACGCCGCGTATGGTGCACGTCCGCCATAGGCGCCGCAACTGCATTGTGATGGACGTGGTCGGCTCCGACCTCATGGCTCCAGAATAGAACCCGTAAACCACCCCAACCCGTAAACAATTTTAAGGGGCACCGCAAACATCGCGGCCGAACCCGTGAAAATAAGGATTTCGGAGATGACCCGAGGACGACCTGTATACGTGAAAGACCGTTGGTGGGAGTCCAACTGCCAGCGGAAACTTCATGGCTCGCTCCCTTCCGCCCGTCCCCAGCCGCAACGCCGGCCCTCACTGCCGCGCCCGCCAGCCATCCGGCCCGTCCGCCAAGCCCGCCGGCCGTCCGCCGCTCTGGCCCGCGGTTCTCTCGACGAGGAGCTAGCTAGCTAGCTAGCCAGCCGAATCGATTCGAATGGATCAGCTAGCTAGCTAGCTAGCAGCTCAATGGATGCGCGTGTAGCTAGCGAATGGAGGAGTTCGGCCGCCGCCCGCGCTGCCCGGCGGCCTTGGCCTCCGCCCGCGCGCTGCGGCCGTCTGCTGCTGCAGTCGGCATTGCTGCTGGCCCCGGCCCGGTCGCGCTCGCTGGCGAGCACGAGGAGACGGTCGCGGAGGCAGGAGGCGCACACGGCGAGAGGACGAAGGTCGAGGTGGGAAGGGCGTGAGGAAGAAGATGGTATATTTAGAGAATATTCTCTTTTACGGGTTGATTATACGGGTTCTGTTCGGCCGCAGTTAAAATCAACCCTTATAATCCGTTTTCCTCAGCCCGTAAAACACTTATGCGGGCCATGGTTTTGCGGGGTCTGCTAGAGTTGCTCTAACAAAGTCGGTTTTTTAGGGAAGACCATTATGGCTAGCTTTATTAATAACCTTATCATTAAGCAATGCTTTACATGGTTTGCGAGGGTACCTAGTAAAAACTTGGAAGGATCATGGTCGCAGGTACAGGACGGTTTATAATTATAAAAAAACAGTTTGCACATTCGTTTCCATTTTTGCAAGGCTCTACAACATGTCTCTGAACCCGTGGTTCCCATCGGCCCATGTCGACGCAGCAAAGGCAGGCAGGCAGGCAAGGAAGAAGAATGTAAACCTTCTCCTTTCCGTCAAAGTTCGTCAGCTAGCGTAGGAGTGAAGCTGCGAGGAATCCCGGCGCGTCGCCCGCTTTTGCCCCCAGGTTGGTTGCCCGAGTTGGGCAGACAAACCCAATTCTGTTCCGCACGCACAGTCCTCCCTGCGTTCCCTGCGTTCCTCAGCAGCATTGAGGCGTAAATTTGAACCGCAAATGCACCGACCCAAACGGGCGCAGGCGGACAAAATGGGTCGGCGCTTTGCAGTTGCTCTTCCGCACGCACAGTCCGCCCTGCGTTCCCTAGCAGTACTAGTACTGTTTTTTTTCTTCTTCAGATTTTTTCATTTCCATGCACGGAGAAAATATCAGGAGCGAGCGAGCGTCAGCTGGTGGGCCGCAGCGTGGGGCCGCTGCCACGAACGGGTTGCGTTATATATAAGCGGAGGGGAACAGTACAACCATCGACCATCTCCGGCTCGCTCGTCGCCCACCCCACCCTCTCATCCTCCCTCCCCCCGGACCGAATTTGACGACTCCTTTGACCTCTCGCGCTGTCCCTCCCCGCCCCGCCCCGCCTGCGTCGCCGCACCAAGCTCCAGGCGCCCCCCGGTCGGATTCCATGGCCAACAGCAACCTCCCCCGCCGGATCATCAAGGTGCGTGCGATTCCGATCGCCCCCTCCCGCCCGCCAGATCTGTCCTCCGTTTCGCTTGTAATCCGTCCGCGCCGCGCGCCTAACCCTTTCCGAATTTGGATCTGCCCCTGCAGGAGACGCAGCGGCTGCTCAGCGAGCCAGGTTTGTTCTTCTTCTCGCACAGAGAGAATTCCGGTCGATTTCGGCGCCCCCCCCCCCCCCCCCCCCCCCCCCCCCCGGTGTCTGTTGTTCTGATTCGTGTGTGTGTGTGTCGATCCGTGCAGCGCCGGGGATCAGCGCCTCGCCGTCGGAGGAGAACATGCGCTACTTCAATGTCATGGTCCTTGGCCCCGCGCAGTCTCCCTACGAAGGCATGATACATATGCCTTTTTTTCTTCCATATAATATATCGTTTGTTTCCCCTGCTGAAATAGCGTGTCTACCAGTATCTATGTGCTCTCCATCCTGCAATGCTATGGGGCTACGGATGTATAGTGTCTGGTCTTCCTGGACTGCAATTGTTGTTGCTGTACTCTGATTACTTGTATTATTATGCATCTGTTTGTGGCCTTTATATGTGCTATCTTCCGCTTGTAAAAATTTCTGCAGATGTGTTGTAAAACAGCATGGATGGTAATGCTACCAGTATGATCACCTAGGGGCGTTGCTCTAGTGCCACGGCTGCTGTACGCCTGTAAACTTATCTTGTCTGAGTACCGAATAGCTTATAGCACTAGTGTCGCCATCATGTGCTGGTTCAATTCCATTTTGTTTTGATTCATCCTGGTGCTTTCCATTCTTCCAGTGTCCTTGTAAGAAAAGCTTACATATCCGTTGTAAGAAAGGTTACACATCCATGTTGAGCTTGCACTTTATTGGTTATACGCCAAAGTAGCTTTACATAACCATTGGGGTTGTAGATGGTTGGCACATAGGACTGCATGAACCTGCTTTCTATCTGCACTACAAGTTATGCCACATAGGAAGACCACCCTTTGCATTTACGCCTGCTATATGTGTACTCATGATATGTGTGACAAGTTTTGACTCCTTCATGCTAGATCTATGACATTGACATATTAATCTTAGATACTAAATGTTGCGTGTAACTAATAAATGGCAGAAATAACACCTTGTTTTCTATTGTCGGATGGTTGGAGAGTACCATTTGTCACTTTACTGCTTAAGCTTATGATGTGCTCTAATTTTAATGGCCTCACTTTTATGGCAAGCCACAAGTTGTCTAAAGCTTAGCTGTGGCATAACTTGTAATGCTATGGGGGTACACGGATGTAATAGTGTTGGTGTTCCTTCCTTGACCGCAATTTTCGTTGCTGTATTCTGATTACCTGTATTATCTAGTATCTGTTTGTGGCCTTTCTATGTGCTATATTCTGCTTGTAAAATTTTCTGCAGATGTGTTGTAAACCAGCATAGATGGTAATACTAGCAGTATGATCACCTAGAGGCGTTGCTCTAGTGATGCCGCAGCTGTACACCTGTAAACTTATCTTGTCTGAGTAGTGGATGGAGCAGCAGGGTCACCATCATGTGCCTGGGTTAACTCCATTTTTCTTTGGTTCATCCTGGTGGTTGTTGTGCTCGTAGTGTGCTTATAAGAAAAGTTTACATATCCATTGTAAGAAGATGACGTATACATATTGCGCTTTGTTTTTTATGCACCAAAATAGATTTACATATCCAGTCTGGACGGTTGTCACATAGGACTGCATGAGCTCTATTGAACCTGCTTTCTACTTGTACAAGTCATGCCACATCGGAAGATTGCCTTTTGCATTTACGCTTGCTATAAGTGTAGTTGTGATATGTGAGACAAGTTTTGACTCTTTCATGCTAGATCTATGACAATGTTATATTAATCAATTAGCCCGTGGAAATTGACCATATCGGTATTATGAATGTTACATGTGTAATTAATGAATGGCAGAAATAACATCTTGCTTTCTATTGTTGGATGGAGAGTACCATTTGTCACTTAACTGCTTAAGCTTATGGCGCGCTCTAATTTTAATGGTGACACTCTTATGGCAAGCCACAAATTGTCTAAGCTTAGCTGTGGCAAAACTAGCCTTGAAAACATGTCCTTAGTTCACTTGTCTTGCCACTTGGTACGTTATATCTGATTATGTTAGGCATTTTTATTGGGGCAAACATTCTTTTCCTTATTTGTCTATATCTGGTGTCCTGATTTTGTTTCTTCTGCCATGTCTTGGACAGGTGGAGTCTTCAAGCTTGAACTTTTCTTACCCGAGGAATATCCGATGGCTGCTCCTAAAGTAAACTTTTATTTATCGAGAATAAGTTAGTTTTGGTTTAAAGAGCTATTAGTTGAAACTTATAGTACTGTGATGGATCATGGATGTGCTTGTCTTGGTGAAGTCCTTGATGTAAATTTCGGTTGTTCCATAGTCGTCATTGCGAATCACTATTTTCAAAATCTATCACGGTGATCTTGGCAAAGTTTGTATGGCACTAAAATTTGATAATAGGAATGGGCTGCCATCTCGTTGTCCTTTCCCTGGTCTCCTTCTTATTTATGCCTGTGGCTAATTGAACTGAGCACATTGTTTCTGTCGTAGTAAAGAACTCTGAGCACATTATTTCTGTTGTAGTAAAGAACTATGCTGCATAGTTATTCCAACAACCATAATACACAATGAAGTTGGAATGTAACATCACTATGCGAATCTTCCTGCTATGTTTCTACCTTGTTTCATTCATGTATGTTATTTACATCTGTTGCGTGGTGCCATTGTTTGTTCTTGAGATGTTCTATTCTTTGACTTGCACACCATCATGGTGACCAGGAATACGGCGATAGTCAGTAGTAGCATCCTGCTAATTCTTGTAATATCAATACCAGTAAATTTGTCTTTCTGTTCACTTCGTTCATCCTCTGTACAGTGTTCAACACTTTACTTATTTGGCAGTGTTATATGGAACTCTCTGTACATGTGAATCATAATATAACGAGTAACATCCCAGAATGCCAGTTGCTATCATGTTAAATAAGAGGTACCCGTGTAGCTGAGAATCTAGTTGTGGTTTGCGAAGTATGTCTCTTTTCTGCAATACTTTTCTATTTGTTGTCACTGTTGTGTGAGGCTTTCTGATGGACATCGTTCTTTGGTTGTTCCTGATGCAGGTTAGGTTTCTCACAAAAATATACCATCCCAACATTGACAAGGTATGCAACTGATATTATTAGCGGAACATCATTTTGAAAAAGAGCGTCTCATTTCTGATGGATGTAAACTGCAGCTTGGTAGAATATGCCTCGACATCCTAAAGGACAAGTGGAGTCCAGCTCTTCAGATACGCACTGTTCTTCTGAGGTAACCACTGCTGACTTCCATTGCACCTTTGCCAAGTACTCCATCCGTCCCATAATGTATGACGTTTTTTGACATTATGGGACGGAGGGAGTAGTTTTGTGGTAGTTGACATATCATGCCTTCATGGTAAATATCATACTATCGTATTTCCAGAGGGATGTTTCTGGTATTTCTATTGTCGACGATGTTAGTGTACTACTTCACTGCCACTTGACAATATTTCGTCTGCAGCATTCAGGCACTGCTGAGCGCCCCAAACCCAGATGATCCTCTCTCAGAAAACGTCGCAAAACACTGGAAATCCAATGAAGCTGAAGCTGTTGAGACAGGTACGTGGAGACGCTGTCAACAAAGTTACACGCTGAAACTGTGTTTTATGCTCCACTATCCATTTTCTGGATACCCACCTGACATGCCGTTTTCCTCCATTTCTGATTTTCGTGATATCTTACCATATCATTTCTGCACTTTGCAGCGAAGGAATGGACTCGTATGTATGCCAGTGGCGCATGACAAGCTAACGCTGTTATGGATGTAATAACACTGTGTCATAGTTGGGCCTAATCGAAAACCATTTGCTTGATAAAAACACACTTGAAATGATTTGCGATGGACGAATGTATCCAGAGCGGCATCATTTCTTGTTGGTGGTTGTATTTGTGGTGCGTGTTCTGGCACGCTTCATAACTTGCTGCTTATAGAACACGCTCTGTTTCTCGTTCATCCTCAATTGTTTCTCCAATTAAAAATATCTGTTGTGATCCGGTATGTAAGCTCTCCAAATGAAATAGTGGCTCTCTGTATTTCTCCCCCAAACACCTCTGATGATTTGGTTTTCTTTTGGATTTTTTTAGTAATGTTCAATTTTTTTTTCAATCTCCAGCTGCTTTGGTTACTTTTTTTCCCCTTTTTGGTAAGTTGAACTGCACATACTTATGATTTTCCAAATCAAATGGTTAATGTATGAATCTTGATGAGTAAGATTGGTTCTGAGTGAGGTAAGGTGGGGAGTGGGGGAGCTCCTATGCAGCGCTGCTACCATGGGCCGATCCACTAGCGTGCTGCCCCAGTTTTATTTGATTTTTTTGTTACGAAAATAAAAATATGAAATCAAAAAAGGTTTACAGATTTAAAGAAAAAAGGTTCTCCATTTGAAAAAAAGTTCATATCTTTAAAAAAGGTTCATCAATTTTGAAACAAGTTTGTCAATTTGGAAAAAAGATCATTCAAATTGAAAAAAAAGTTCATCCAATTTAGCAAAAGTTCATTAGATTTGAAAAATGTTCATAGAAATTCAAAAAAAGTTCATGTATTTTTAGAAAAAGGTCATTGAACTGAAAAAAAGTTCATAAATAAAAAAAAGTTCATGCATTTTCAAAAAGATGTTCATCAAATTTCAAAAAAGTTCATCGATATTCGAAAAAGTTCATCAATCTGAAAGAAACCTGTTGAAATTTTTAAGAAGTTCATAGAATTTTCAAAAAAGAAAATGTCAACCCGCGCCTAGATGGGCCGGCCCATTTACGGACGCCACATGCGCCAGTTAACGAAAATGCTTGGATTTTATCAATAAATATTCATAAATTTAAAACAAGTCCGGTTTTCTTAGAAAAATTGATTTCTGAAAAAACTATTTGGACTTCATACCAAAATGTTCAGATTATTTTAAATAATCATAATAGGTTTAAATAGCGTTCACAGTTTTAGAAAATGTTCTTTTTAAAAATATTTCACAAATAGTTCTCAATTTTTGAAAAAACTTTTTTGAAAGAAAATAATACAGAGAAAAAAAGGAAAAAAAAACTTGCTATTGTATGTTCATTATAAGGGCCAGCCCAGTCGGACGCACCCTGTTTGATTGGCATATGTATAGATTGGGTTTAATATTATTGAATATGTAGTCATTGCTAGTGAACGTTCGGCAAACAAGGATGCAAGTCTCAAGGAAAAACAAATGCATCTTCAAATGGAGACCGCCGGGGTTTGACTAAATGGTGGCCGCACATATAAGGGCGCTCCATATGGGTCGACCCCATTGAGTGTGTCGCACGGTTCGCCTTACCCAACGAAACCTAGGGTCTTTTCACGATTTTCTCTTCGGTTTTAGGTTTTTAGCCAGTTCTAGTTAGTTTTCTGTGTCTATTTTTTAAATGTGTTCTGAAAAGAAAATCACAAATGAAAAAAGAGATAGGAAGGGTGATGCCCGAGCATCAAAGAAGAGTTGAAATGCACGCTAGAAACCTCTATCTGTTTTGCATCTCAACTTTGGTGATGTTTAAAGATACGAAAACAGATACAAACACTTATATATATATATATATATATATATATATATATATATATATATATATATATATATATATATATATATATATATATATAACAAACCTAACTAGCACTAAGTTATATGCAAAGAAATGTTATTCTATTTATTATTATTTTATTCTCTAGAGACACTGAATATACCTCTCCCACCCCCACCAATGCAAAGAGGCAATATCTAAAAAACAACTAACATGTTTTTGGTTTGCAATAATATTTTTCTGTTTAGCATTTATTTTTAGTATGTTACTTTTTTTTTTCATATTTTCCTGCATTTATTATATTCTAACCTTTTAGTCTAACAAGAACTTCTAATAGTTTAAAGCGCATGTTGAGTGATTGGGTCATAAAAAGTAAATAAAATAAAATAAAATAATGCAAATACATGATAGTCGTTTGTTAATTCAGTATCTAACATGTTATTTGAGAAACTCAATCGATTACCACGGAGTAGAGTATCTAAACCTAGTGGCAGAGTTAGTTATAAAGTCTTGAGTCATTACATCTTCCCATTACATGCACATGTATGATTTAAGACTTTATAACCCCGCCATTTATAACTAACTCTGCCACTAGCTTTAGATACTCTTTACACAAGAAAGACTATGACCCATATTATTATTTTTTACTATCTGAGGTGGTACTATGCGCACTCCTTCAAATTAATTAGATGGGCCTTGCATGCACGGTTATTTCATACGTACGTACGTCCCAGCCCATGAGGGAGCAGGCAGAAGAGAAAACAATCCCAAATTAATTTGATGGGCCTCGATTTCCTACGTACGTCCATCCTGGCCCACGAGAGACCAGTCAACCCGAACTCGGGTTCTTCCTCTGTAATAGCGAAATCACTAGTTGAGGAATACTCATTGCAAAGATCACTCCAACTCCACATGTTGCGACAAGTGGCGCACATGCAGCGCGCCACTTGTTGCAACCTGGAAGTTTCCTTTTTTTCATAGATCCGTTTATTCAAAACGTTTTATCTCTCAAACCGTGCGTCCAAATCTCAAACAGCTTTCACCGTTGGTTTCCTCGCGTCGAGATCTTCAAAACTAGAACCCATGTTGATAGGTTTTGACGAACTTTTTTCCACGAAAAAACCCGGATCGGGAGCACGAGTTTTTTCCCTTCCGAAAGAGGCACGCCCGTGCCTCTCACAAAATCACAACCGTGCCTCTCGCGGAAGCAAAACCGTGACTCTCGCAGAAGGAAAAAAGAAGAAGAAAAAACGCGTTTTTTTCCGTTTTCGAGGAGGCACGGCCGTGACTCTCGCGAAAGCACACTCGTGCCTCTCGCGGAAGCAAAACCGTGACTCTCGCGAAAGTAAAATAAAACAGAAAACGTGTTTTTTTTCGTTTCCGAGAGGCACGGCCGTGCCTCTCGCACAAGCAAAACCGTGACTCTCGCGAAAGGAAAAAAATGTGTTTCGGTTTCTGAGAGGCACGGCCATGACTCTCGCGAAAGCACAAACATGCCTCTCGCGGAAGCAAAACCGTGACTCTCGTGAAAGAAAAAAAAACAAAAAAAGCGTTTTTTCCCGTTTCCGAGAGGCACGGCCGTGACTCTCGCGAAAGAGAAAAAAAGAAAATGCGGTTTTTCGCGCAAACATTTTTTTTGGGTCGAAAAGCTAAGGATGACCGGTGGAAAACCAAAACGTCGAAAAAACCCGTTTAAATAGCCGAAAACGCGTGCGAAAAAAAAATCCGGAGGGAGCGCCCAGAGCGCGACACGTGGCGAATGACTGAGAGCGCGCCAAGTGACGCTGGTCGTTGCGAGGCTCCCGAAGGAGCGCTCGTTAACTAGTGGCTCCCCTAGAATAGGCGCGCAACAACCACTAAAGCCGGTAAGTGTTCTTGTTTGTTAAGCAGCGCTACAGTTTAAAACTATCTATATTCGTCGCCCTGTTTTTTTCCTTTTTTATTTTCCTTCCTTTATTTTTCTTTTCAATTTATTCATTTACACTCTTTATTTTTTTGCCTTTTTAAGTTTTTTTTATTTTAAAAAAAATGCTCACGCTTTTAAAATTTTGTTCAAAACTTCAGAAAAGTTCTATTTTTCAGAATTCCTTCATAAATTTTCAAAATATTCGCATTCCAAAAATGGTATGAGAATTTCTAAAAAAAGTTCATCTCTTTGCAAAATTGTTCAGAATGTCAAAACTCAATTATTTTTTAAAATCATGAATAACATTTTGAAAACTAATTTTTTGAACATTGTTTAGAAGACCAAAATTGGAATTTCAAACATTTTTCAAAAAGGTGAAAATAATTTGAAACCAGAAAAGTTGTTGAATTTCCCTGAACATTTTTTATTTGTGATTTTTTAATACATGCAATTTTCTGAAAATTCCTATAATTATTTGAAATAGTGAACATGATTTGAAATTGCCGCTTTTTGAATTTATAATTCTTTTGGACAAGGGAACTTTTTGAGTTTGTGAAAAACAATTGTGAAGACTATAATATTTTTGATATTATGAATAGAATTTTGAAATCGTAAACATTTTTGAAATTCCTGAACATTTTTGAAGCGCAAATATTTTTTAAATTTGTGAACAAATTTTGAAAATCAAGAAATTAAAGGCATGGTTGCACGCTCCAATCAAGGAGGATCATGCAAAACGGATGCTGAAAGGAGGGAGGAGGGACACTAGCATGAGAAAACCCATGAGTGATTGTGTTTTCTCATGCCAATAAGGGGGAATCTAAATAGCACACTTAACTAAAAGGAGGGACTCAGCCAATAAGGGGCCATCTGAAGAGCACGCGCATCGCTTGCTCGATACAAAAATAAATGCACTTTAGTTGATTATTTCAGTTATGAAGTTTGAAAATTATTCTAACTTTAATAGTGAGCTATGCAAATCCTTTTTTCTGGTAAATTCAATAAAAAATATATGGATAAACCACATTGCATTACACAAATAAACCGCATTGACAGAGTAATACACTAATGTGCTATTTATCAATTACCGTTCCTCATCATCTCAGAAAGAATTCGACCATGATACAATGCAAGATGCTCACATGCACGGACGCACACCCTACTTCTATGCGTTCCTCTGAGATAGTGAGTCACAACATCTTAAGATTTGACTCCACCACATCTGGATTCTTGCGCTTTGTTTGTTGTGTTTTTTTAGAAGAACGCATGGATAACTTTCTCTCCCCTTTGCAACGCACGGGCAATTTTGCTAGTTTTTTCTTAAATGTGCACACCTCCCTTTTTTTTACAGAACTTGTCCTCCTTTATTCACTTAGCAAAATAGTGGCATCGTTTACAAGTAATGAAAGCAGTACATCCGGTGCCGAATCCACCCAGATAGAAGGATGAGAACTTAACTATCCTAGCGAGTTCATGAGCTACTTTATTACTCTCTCTATTACAATGATTATAAATTACATGATTAAAATCTGACGACATGAAATAACAATCATGAATAATTGCACTTGCCACCGAAGAGGAGTTGCCTGCTCTCAAAGCTTCCACAACCTCCATGCTATCCGAGTTGATCACGATCTTGCTCCATCCAATGGCTCTGGCTAGATTCAAGCCAAATCTGACCGCCAATGCTTGTGCAGTGAACGAATTCTTGCGTCCGCAACTGCATGTGAGTCACGTGCCCAGGAGCGTGAACTAGCTCGATCCATTGGCTCGATCCATCTTATGTGCACCGCACGCTACATGCACGAGGCTGGTGGAATGGATAAGCTGCCGCTCGACTTGTCCAGTCCGGCCGGCACTCGATCGCGGCCGTGCCAACTACACCTGGCGCGCGCGCGCGGGAGACGGAGATTCTCCGCAATCCCTCCTGGATGCGCGCACGCACAGCACAGCCCGGTGCATGCATGGTGTAATCCGAGCCGACCGGCCCGGGTGGCAGAGAAGAGGCGCTGCCCATTCGGCGAGCGGTCAGCTCCCCGACGGGAGGCAGCAAGCAGAGGCGGTGCATCCATCCTGATCCTGCCCCGCCGATTCACCAAGGGCCGTCCTTCCCCTTGCCCCCGGCGGCCGGCGTCGATCCTTCCCCTTGCACAACGGAAACCAGCAAAGCAAACACAACGTCCGGACTCTGCCGTGCTCTCCTCGATCGATTCGCCTTGGGACGTGACGCATGCATGCATGCACCAGCTGCATGTTGTTTTCTCCCAGTGATAGATCTGCCACAGCGTTCGGGGGCATGGACATCTTTTCAGAGAAAAGGACAGAGCTCGACTTTATAAATAAAGCCACGAGGAGAGTAACAACAAGCCACATAAACGAACCACCAAAACAACCACAAAGTATCGGTGCCACACCAATCAGACTGAAGTTTAACGTACACGGCTCCCAGGCCAGTACACGGCACGCAGGCCAGTACACGGCACGCAGGCCGGAGACTCAAGAACAACGATAGCAGGGCCAACAACTCCTAACTGCCGGCCTGAGCTCGAGGAAGGGAGGTAGCAGTAGCCCGAATCTTGGTAGCCATATCATCAAAAGCATCCCGATCCTCCTCCTTAGTCAATAATCTCCACTGCTGCAGGAATATGCAAGTTTTAAATAAGCAATCAACAGGTTTAGCAAGAAAAACATGTTCAATGGTAAACTTGTTCCTAGTCGTCCAGAGGGTCCAGCACATCGCTGCATATCCCACCCAGAACATTCTTCTCTGGGCCCCAACCAGGTTACGGGCCAGAAGACGAAGATCTGAGAAGGAAGCCGGTCTCCAAGAGACATGAAGCAACGATCTGATACAACATCAAAAGAGTTTAGCCAAGACACAATTGAAGAAGATATGAGGTGTCCTCTCTCTGGCCACAAAGAGCACATCAATCAGATCCTGGACCATTACGCTTGCGAACCTGGTCAGCAGCCGGCAGACACCCACGGGAGGCCTGCCATAAGAAGACCTTAACCTTCGGAGGGATGCGGGCCCTCCAGATCCACTTAAATTTGGAAGTGATCGAGCTAGAAATCAGCTTGCCATACAACGACTTAACAGAGAACCACCCAGACGCAGAGTGGGGCCAGGCCACCGAGTCCTCCTCCTCCGAGAACACAGGGAAGTGGGCAACAAGACGCTGCCAATCGACCAACTCTTCAGGAGACAAAGAACGCCGCAGCTGAAGGTCCCAGTTGTTGTCAGAGAGCTTAGAGATCGAGATCATGGGATTAGGGCAGTAAGAAAAAAGAACTGGGAAAGAAACATCAAGAGTGGTAGTACCGCACCACCAATCGAGCCAAAACCTAGTAGATCTACTATTATGAACCACAAACTTGACTAGGCCTTGAAACACCGGCCTAAGCTTTACAAGATCTTTCCTGAACTGAGAAGCGCCTGCAGTGGGGGCAAACATAGGGCTGGAGGAAGAGAAGTATTTGGCTTTGAGGATGTTATACCAAAGGGGTTTATCCGGGGTAGACATGATCTTCCACCACCATTTAATGATCAGGCATTTGTTCATGACTAAAGTATTTCCATGATTAAAATAAATTCATGGATGTGTTGTCAAAGAAGACATAACGAGTGCTTCAAAATGCTTTAAAAAATAGCCGGTTAGGAACATTGATCTTTTATTGCCCAGACCTCGACGAATTTCATTCCATCATGAACATTTGCATGCATTTGAAACATTCATCAATGTTTATCATAACAACAGATACATAATTTTTTGATATTTTTTATTTTTATTAACACTTTACTGTTCATCCAAGTGCATGTGCACCCGAGAGCAGAAACTCCATGTTCATGTGAAGTTTACTAGGTCATAAACTTCATGTAACAAACAAAATAAATAATAATGATTTTGTAGCACTTAAAAACACAAAACGACAACTACACAATGTCAAGAGATTCTTAACTCCTAATTCATGAATTGTCAGTCAACCCCAACTGCCATTTCACCCATAATTTGGTGTTGTTTTAGTCATTATAGCACTTAACCCCTCTCTGGAGTGATTTTGTGTGTGTGTGTGTGTGTGTGTGTGTGTGTGTGTGTGTGTGTGTTGTGTTTGTGCACGTGTTTAATGTGTGCGCTGCCCATGAGTAAAAGAAAAATCCACGTTTCATTTTTTTTTTCAAAAAACATGCACATATAATTTAGCTGAAACTAACCCATGCATATTCTTTTGGAAAATAATATGATCATTTGGTCAAAATGAGAACGAAAGCACTACAATTAAAAACTTTCACGCGTAAGGTTCTAACCAATACTACCTTTAACCTGTTTTCTTCGTAATTTTTCAAAACCTATCAACAAGGATATCTTTTTTGCTAAGTTTTTGGAACTGAGTTCCGGTGGTAATCAACCGATGGTCCAAAAATCCGCTCTCGTTTACGCCCATCTTTGTTTTTGCCAAGTTTGATGATATAGACTAGTACTTAATTCGTAGTATCGTGGATACTTTCGGGGACCTCGATATTTGATCTTTTCCGGAAACAAGACAGGGCGTGGTGCACTGAGCCCATACCATTCCAAGAGTTCAATTAGGCCGACCGACGACGTGAGCTCCACCTCTTTTCCCTTGCTCGAAATCGAAAGGGGGCACGTAGAGTACGTCCACATGGCGGCAACTTTTCAAAGGCAGAATCCTCCTGCATCTGCATGGCATCCATGCATGTCGACTAAACCCAACAGGCAACAGCTCTATTAATGGGTCGGCCCATCGGAGCGGCGGTGCAAGATCACCGCTCGCTCCTTTCCGTCGCATCACACGTACGACACGCAGGCTAGCTAGATTGGCCGGCGTGACCCCATTCGATCTCTCCCTGATTCTTTGCCCTTTCCTGCTCCGGCTCCGGCTCCGGCTCCAGGTGGGTGTGGGTGCTCCATCATCTGTCAGTAATGACGGACGGACGGCCCTGTCAATAATCGAGCAAGGACAAGGGTTTTATTCCGCGTGTGACTCATTGCCCGTACGTGCCAACGGCCTGATTTACGAGCAAGTTGGCCACAGGGTTCGTTTGCCTACTCGACACCTAGGGTTGAAGAAGGCGAAATCGCTGCTTCTGCTAACCCAGAAACGTCTCCACACTAGGCTACACAAGTGTACGTACGCGTCCGTCCATGCATTGCACGCTGGTGCAACGGCCGGGGGAAGTTGATCGGGGCAGACACTCGCAGCGGGTGCGGAAAGAAGCCCACCTGGGACGCACGGATTTGCGTCGGGCAATGCAATGCAAAGCTCGCTCCATCCGGCGCTAGCCGTCGTGCTCGAGGAAAAAGCTGTTCGGTAGGATTCCAACTCAGGCGACCGTAGGCGCAATCGGTCGCCCGTCCGTACGCCTGAGTGCCCGTCACCGTCGATCGACCTCACTCGACTTATAACCAGCTCATCGATCGAACTAACTGTCGATGCAGATGGGCCGTCGCGAGTCGAGGAGAGGCCCGTGCATGCGGGCCACGAACGGACGTCTTGTCCTGCTCGATCATGGTTGGGCCGTCTTCCCGTCCGATCATCGGCACGTGACAGCTAGCGGGGGAGATCGATCGATCGATCGCACTGCCTGAGCGCGCGCGCCTCCTATACGCACGTACAGTACGTACGACGCGCAGATCCAGATCGATCGTCGATGTTCCATCGCCGATCCGGCACGGAAACCGCCTGATCGGCGTGCGTGCGTACTACGCCCGCGTTCGTGGTGTGTTCCCCGTCCGGCCGGCTGCTGCCGGATCAATGCCGATGCGACGGCCAGCGGTCCCGGCGCAGGATGCCTGGGCGCTGGTACTGTGCGCCTGGGCAATTGGCATGTGAGCTTTTTTTTTTAGCAGAAATTGGCATGTGAGATCGAGTCTGGAGTAGCCGGTGGTCGACCGGGCCGGAGCCACAAGTCCAACGAGCGATCCACATGTAGATCGAGCAACATCCTGTGCTGTGCGAGCCTATCGATTTGGCCAGCGATCGATCGGCATCCCTAGACAGCAACCCCAAATATAGCCATGTTTTCATCACGTTTACCCGTGTGGGATATCTACCCCACGTACCCACCCGGCCACTCCTGTCTCGAGTCACTGTGTACAGTACTAGCGAGATGCACCATTCGTAAAATTCTTTTCACCAACTCCATTGCGTTGCATTTGTTCCTATCCACTCAAGCTCAAGACCAAGAGCGTCTCTATCCGATCTCCAATAATTTAAAGGAGGATATGGCCCAGAATCCTTGCTCCTTTAAATAATACTCCCTCCATCCCGTAATACAATATAAAAGTGTTTTTGATACCGCACTATGTTAGGTTGATCTCTTTCCGTGTGGGCCCAACGGCCCACCGGGCCCCTGATCCGCGCCCTGATCGGGGGCGCCCAACCACAATATGGTTGACGGGCCCCTGTCACGCAGCGCTACATAAAGAGGTGGGGGCCGGCGGCACGCAGTACGAGGTTCACCGCGTTGCCAGTCTCCCCACCGAAAACCCCGACCCGATCTAGGTCTAGCGCTGACAGTGACGGGAAGCTCCGCCGCCGCCACTGCCTACACATCGCCGTCACCTCCACCTTGCCCACTCTCCACCATCGCCGTGCGCCCCAGCACCACAATGGCCTCCTCGAGTTCATCCTCCGCTGCACAAGGTAGGTTGTTTACCGGATCTAATCTAGCCTAGTGATCCAGAGGGTCTATCAATGGTATCAGGCCATCTTGGCTAGATGATTTTCGGTAAAAGATAAAACAGAGAAAGAAAAAGAACTCCCTCTTCCCCAAAGAACCCTAGAAGGGCAAAGAAGAAAAGAGCGCCGCCGTAAGGCCGCGCCGTTCCTCTCGATCCCGAATCGCATCGGCAAGCCGAGGATTCGGGAAGAAGAACCACCCCACAGGGGCAAAGAGCACCACCACCGATCCATTCGACGGCGGCGCGCTCACCGCAATGGGAACGCGCGACCGGCGAAGGGGTCGGCAGGGGCGCAACCGCTCCATCCATCTAGGTCGCCGTTGGGCGTCAGCTGCCTCTCTCTCTCTCTCTCTCTCTGGGGAGGTGGTGGTTGGAGAGGAATGAAACAAAAAAAAAATGGAAAGAAGAGGACGAGCGCGCGGCGCGCTGGCTTCCGCCGCCGCCGCCGGCGGCCTGACAGGGCGGTCGGGGCACAGCCCCGCGCTCACGCCGCGGGAGCAAGTCCAGAAGAAAGAAACAGAAAGGGGGAAGGGAAAGGAGAGGCTCGCGTGGCGCGGTGGCCCGACGCGGTCGCCGGCGGCCGGCGTGGTTTTTTCCGCGCGGCCGGCGAAGTCCCGTGCGGGACAGAGGCTCAGCGCTGCGGACCGGAGAAAAGAAAGGGAAAAGGGGAAGGGAGAGCAGGTGCGCGCGGCGCGGCGGCCTCCGCGGCCGCCGCCGGCGGCCGGACCGGGCAGCCGGGGCGCACCCCGTGCTTCCGCCGTCGAGAGAGAGAGCGGCGAGAGAGAGAGATCGAAGAGAGAACAGAGAATGGGGTGCTAGGGTTTTCGGTCGGGGGCGCTGCTCGGTTTTGATCGAGCGATCTGCGCGCGTGGCCGTCGGATCTTACTGGACGGTCTAGATCGAAACCCTAGCCCCGCCCTGGGCCACTGGGCCGAAAGAAAGGGAGGCCGCAGCCGCAGCTCTGCGCTGGGCCAGACCGAGGCCGCAACCGCGCACTGGGCTGGACCGAGGCCGCAGCCGGGCGCTGCGCTTCTGTTTTTTTTCCTCGCTTTAATTTTTTGTCCTATTTCTTGGGCAAATTACAGTACAATTTTTCTGTTCAAAATAATCCAACGAAAATTTGTTCAGAAAATAGAATAGTAAACAGAAAATGTTTCTGAAAATGATAAAAGAAAATTTTCAGAAAAAGAAATGTTCATGAATTTTGTACAAGGTTCATGAATTTTTCTTTAGTAAAAGAAAAAGTTTCTGTAAAGAGTAAAAAGTTCGTGAATTTTTATTCATGATTTTCCGCTGCGTAAATAATTAATGCTCTTTTACAAAGAAAATAAAAGTTTCCATAGTATTAAGTTTTTTAAGAGCATGTTAAAGTGATTATTAAAAGTGAATATGATTATGTTATTTTTATGACCAACGTTGTTAATAACATGATCATGTTTTATTTAAAGGTGCATTTATTTCTAATTTTTGCCCAACGGTAATATAGATTTAATCGCATAGACAGTTATATGTTTAATTTGACCAACGTTAGATTAATACATATGATTGTTATATTGATGTCATTTAAATTGTAATTTCAGGAGGCTTTCATTTGATGAGTTGCCTAAAAGAAGTTCCAACACTCAGAGGTGACAACCACACTGAGTGGAGGAAGAAAGTTGAACTGGCGTTTGTTTGTGCTGATCTTGACTGGGTTGTGGAGAAACCACAACCGGTCAGACCCACAGAGCCAGTAAGAGAGGCTACTGTCGATGATGCTGCATGGGCTAAAAAGAGAGGGGACTATGCTCCTTTGGAGCAGTCCTACCTCATAGATAATCAAAAGTGGGTCAATGCAAATAAAAAATGCATGGCCTTTATAAAGAACACCATTGAGAGCGCCATTGTGGGCTCCATTGCAGAGTGCACTTCCGCAGGGGAGTTGCTCTCAAAGATAAAGAGTCAGTTCACTGGCTCTTCAAAGATATATGCCACCCAGGTGTTAGAGCAACTGGTGACAGAAAAATACAGAGGTGGCAGTCATGGCATAAGAGAGCACATCCTCAGGATGAGCAATATGGCTGCAAAGCTCAAACCAATGGATGCGGATCTGGAGATCAAACCAGCGCTCCTGGTCCACCTTGTCATGGCTTCATTGCCACAGGAGTTTGAAGCTTTTGTAGTGAACTATAATATGTCACCTGGAACATGGGACGTAGAAAAGACAATAGCAATGTGTGTTCAAGAAGAGGAGAGACTAAAAGCCGCACATGGTGGTACACTCAACTATGTGCATGGTCACAAAAGAAAGAATTATAATCTAAACAACAAAAGTTCTCCTTCAAAGCCACAAGGAAAAGTTTCCTATCAGCATCAGCGTCAGCAACAGCCTTTCTCAGTGGACAAAGACACTTGTCTCCACTGTAAGAAGACCGGGCATTACAAGAAAGACTATCCCGTTTGGCTAAAGTCGATCATGGCAAAAAGAGGTAACAGTATAGTTTCATTTGTAAATGAATCCCTGTATTCACAGTTTTCAAAATCCACTTGGTGGATTGACTCTGGAGCAACTGTTCATGTTGCAAATTCTTTACAGGGATTCCATTCGACGCGGACTACGCTAAGAAGCGAAAGACGCATTGAAGTGGCGAACGGAGTTGAAGCAGAAGTTGAAGCTGTCGGTGATATCTCCTTGGAGTTAGCTGATGGATTCAATCTTCTACTTAGAGATGTTTTATTCGTTCCATCATGTAATAGAAACTTAATAAGTGTTTCTTGCTTGGACAAAGATAATTATGAGTGTTATTTTGGACATGGCAAGTGTGCCATTTGGTTAAATAATGCTTATGTGGGTGATGCTTTACTACATGATGAGCTTTATTTGTTATCACTTCGTGAAAAAGTCTATCCCGTTTGCAATGTGAAAGAACATGTTTCTGCGTCGAATAAAGTACAAAAGAAAAGATAAAGAACATTTGACTCATCGAAACTATGGCACTGTCGCTTGGGCCATATTTCGAAGGGGAGAATAGAAATATTAGTCAAAAGTGAAATTCTTCCTCCGTTAGAATTTTCAGACTTAGAACAATGCATAGATTGCATTAAAGGAAAGTACGTAAAACAAATCAAAAAAGGTGCAATCCATAGCACAGGCACACTAGAAATCATTCACACTGATATTTGTGGACCATTTCCGGTGAAAAGTGTGGATGGATATGACTTGTTCATAACATTCACAGATGATTACTCTCGCTATGGTTACATTTATGCAATCAAAGAAAGATCGGAAGCGTTGGATAAATTTAAAATATTCAAAGCTGAAGTTGAAAATCAGCACGATAAAAGAATAAAGATAGTAAGGTCCGACCGTGGGGGAGAGTACTACGGTCGACACACTCCATATGGCCAAGTCCCTGGACCTTTTGCGAAGTTCTTGCAGGAGACTGGCATAGTAGCCCAGTATTCAATGCCGGGCGAGCCTCAGCAAAATGGAGTAGCTGAAAGGCGCAACCGTACCCTTATGGATATGGTGCGCAGCATGATGAGTTATTCCAACTTGCCATTGGGATTATGGATGGAGGCGCTTAAAACCGCCATTCACATTCTCAATAGAGTACCAAGCAAGTCAGTGCCCAAAACACCGTACGAGCTATGGACAGGAAGGATGCCCTCCCTACAACACTTCAGGGTGTGGGGGTGCCCTGCTGAGGCCAAAATGTTTAATCCAAACATTGCAAAGTTAGATCCCAAAACAGTAAGTTGCCACTTTATTGGCTATCCAGACAGATCAAAAGGTTTTCGTTTCTACTGCCCTGACAGATATACCAAGTTTGTAGAAACGAGACATGCAGTCTTCTTAGAGGACGAAATGATGAGGGGGAGCTTGGTAGCTCGGAAAATTGATCTTGAGGAGAAGAGGGTGCATGCACCTAATCTGATGACTCAGGAGCCATTTTTCTCACTACCAGTTGCAACTCCACCTATGACAGCTGTGGGGAAAGACCTGGAACCTGTCCGTCAGGAGCCGACTGAACCCGTTGTTGAGCATGAAAGGGAGGTGCAACAGCAAAATTTAGAAGAAGTGCCAGAAGTTGAGGCACAAAATGTGCCAGAAACTGAGGCCCTTAGAAGGTCTACAAGACCAAGAAAGTCAGCTATTTCTACTGACTTTAAAGTTTATAACACAGAAATGGTTCATATGGAAAAAGATCCCACCTCATATGAAGAAGCCATGAGAAGCCCTCATTCATCGAAGTGGATGAAGGCAATGGAAGATGAGATGAAATCGATGAGTTCCAAAGATGTTTGGGACTTAGAGGAAATTCCCAAAGGAGCCAAAACAGTAGGCTGTAAATGGGTCTACAAAATTAAGTATGACTCTAAAGGGAATATAGAAAAGTATAAAGCACGACTCGTGGCAAAAGGATTTACACAAAGAGAAGGGATAGATTACAATGAGACATTTTCTCCAGTCTCATGTAAGGATTCCTTCAGAATCATAATGGCATTAGTTGCTCATTTTGATTTAGAGTTACATCAAATGGATGTTAAGACGGCATTTCTGAATGGTGATTTAAAAGAAAAGGTCTACATGAAACAACCCAAGGGTTTTATCATGGAAGGCAAGGAAAATATGGGGTGCCGCCTGAAGAAATCCATTTATGGATTAAGACAAGCCTCTCGGCAGTGGTATCTAAAGTTTAATCAAACAATTAAAAGTTTTGGATTTAAAGAAAATATTGAGGATAATTGCATTTATGTAATGTTTAAAAGTGGGAAATATATTTTCCTAATCTTGTATGTGGATGATATCCTGCTTGCTAGTAGTGATGTTAGTCTACTACAAGAAACAAAGAAATACTTATCCTCAAATTTTGACATAACAGATCTTGGTGAAGCATCATATGTTTTGGGCATAGAAATTCACCGAGATAGGAACAATGGAGTCTTAGGACTATCTCAGCAAGCATATTTAGAAAAGGTTCTTAAAAAGTATAATATGCATGCGAGTAAAGCCACACCTGCTCCAATAGTTAAGGGCGATAGTTTTGGGAAATTTCAATGTCCCAAGAACCAGTATGAGATCGATCAAATGAAAGCAGTACCATATGCTTCGGCAGTTGGCAGCTTACAGTATGCACAAGTGTGCACTCGCCTTGACTTAGCTTTTATCACCGGGGTACTCGGTAGATATCAAGAGAATCCAGGCCTAGAGCACTGTAAGATGGTAAAGAAAGCATTGCGTTATGCACAAGGCACGAAGGATTACATGCTAATATACAGGAGAAGTGATTCCCTAGAGATAAAAGGGTATTCAGACGCAGATTTTGCGGGGGACAGAGATGATAGAAAATCCACGTCAGGATACATTTTCACCCTCGCTGGGGGAGCTATTTCGTGGAAAAGCTCCAAACAGTCGATAGTTGCATCATCCACGATGTATGCAGAATTCATAGCATGCTTCAAAGCCACGGGGCAGGCGATATGGCTAAAGAAATTTGTACCCGACTTGAAAGTGGTAGATTGTATTCACAAACCACTAAAGATGTACTGTGACAACCAGCCCGCAGTATTTTACGCTCACAACAACAAGTCGAGTAATGCTGCCAAAACAATAGAGATAAGGTATTATGTTGTGAAAGATAAAATCCAGGATCAAACTATAAGTCTCGAGCATATAAGGACAAAAGATATGCTTGCGGATCCGCTAACGAAAGGCTTACCACCCAATGTGTTCAAGGAACACTTAGCCGGCATGGGTTTAAGGGAAAGCCTTATGATTCCTGGATAGGCCCAAAAGGAACAGAATTTGTTTCTGAACATAAAGTATGTTGTAGCTGTATGATTCTAACGGCAATTAAGCCGTGACGATGAAACATGCTCTATGTACCAATATGTGATGAAACAGATAAACTAGAAAGTGTAAAGTTAAAAGTAAAGTTGAGATCAGGGGGGAGAATGTTAGGTTGATCTCTTTCCGTGTGGGCCCAACGGCCCATCGGGCCCCTGATCCGCGCCCTGATTGGGGGCGCCCAACCACAATATGGTTGACGGGCCCCTGTCACACAGCGCTACATAAAGAGGTGGGGGCCGGCGGCACGTAGTATGAGGTTCACCGCGTTGCCAGTCTCCCCACCGAAAACCCCGACCCGATCTAGGTCTAGCGCTGACAGTGACGGGAAGCTCCGCCGCCGCCACTGCCTACACATCACCGTCACCTCCACCTTGCCCACTCTCCGCCATCGCCGTGCGCCCCAGCACCACGATGGCCTCCTCGAGTTCATCCTCTGCTGCACAAGGTAGGTTGTTTACCGGATCTAATCTAGCCTAGTGATCCAGAGGGTCTATCACACTAGTGTCAGAAACACTCTTATATTACCGGACTAAGGGAGTACCGTTTCTAACCGATTCCAAATACTTCACGGAGTAAAAGAAAACCAGTGACACACCAACACAAATTTGAGGCAAATTTGGTTCAAACTTAAAACTACTACATCAAACTTGATTCACAATATTTTACATAAATATTTTAGGTGACTTGAACGATATTTAGACGATTGCATAAAAACTACTTGTTATCGCTCTCGTCCTCCAACCTCTCCCGGTCCGATTCGGTAAACCCCCCGATAATACCGCCATGGCCCGCTCCATTGCCATCGCCATCGCCGTCGGAGTCGCTGGAGGAGAAGTCGATGACCTCCGTTGCCCCAGTCGCGCACTGCTCGTACAACCGACGCTCTGCCTCGATGCGCTCCGGGTATAGGCGGTGGACCTCCCCCATGTAGGCCTCGCTGGCTTGCTCCGTCTCAAGGCGCTCGAGGGCCTCCCGGTCTTCCTGCATCTCCCGTGCAGTGGCCACCCAAGGGTCGATGGGCTCCAACCATTGCAGGCCGTCGAGAAAGTTGTGGCGGACGGCGGTGACGTGGAGACAGACCGACATTAGCCGTACTTGCATGCAGACCACGGAGTGGAAGTATCCGATCCATATCTGCTCATGCGTGTAGCGGTCGGTGATCTCTGCGACCCATGTTCCCCGCCGGTGCTGCCGCACGCCAAGGTATTGCCTCTGTGGCGGTGGCAGTGGTGGGAGGTCGGGGAAAACGGGCAAGAGGGAACCACTGACATGGGGAGAGGAAGAAGCACCAGTGTGGGAGGAGGATGTGTCATCGCAACCATGGGTTCGGGACCTCTCGTGGCGGCGTGGATCTGCGCTGTGATGGGCGGCAGGGAGAGGCGGTGGCTGGATCCGACCATTATCGGTGGCGGGGCTGGTGCTGGAGTGCGCGAGGGTCAGGGTGAGGGAGCACTGGTGGGGCTTGGGAGTGTTGGAAATATGAGCAAATTACTACGAGATTTAATCCGAATGAACAAAAGATAAATCATGAAAACAATAGCAGAGATTAAACTAATCATGCGAACTAGCATAGTAGATGAACAGGTCGCATCTAGGGCATATACTAGAAACATGAATTCTACCACGATCTTGAACAGGAAGGATAGAATCACATACGGTGCAGCGGCAGCAGCACCGCCGGCGTTGATGTTGTCGTCCATGTCGTCGAGGATGAGGTTGCCGAGGTTGGGAAAGAAGTCATCGTTCGCGAAGTCGTCGCTGCCAGCAGTCGCGTGAGTGCGCTCCCCAAAAACTTGATCGCCCCTCTCCTGTACAGGATCACGAGAGGCGGGGTTCCGAAGGCCTGCTTTCCCTTCTCCAGGTGCACGCCGAAAGGAGGGATGGAGAAGACTTGCTTGGCTGCGCAATGATCTGGAACGGTGGTAAGAAACCATACGAAGCGGCGGCGGCTAGGGTAGACATCTGCCTGACTATATAGTGCGGGCCGGGTAGGTCATGGGAGTAAACTCCACGTTTGAGTCGTCACGATCCAAAAGAATCGGAAACGGTTCAGTAATTAACGCACCCGTTAATTATTAATTAATGACTCATTAATTTTTCCGAGCAGCAAAAATATAGACAACGTGCATAGCTCTGTCCTCGGCTCAATCCAGTAACCCGCGGCACGGCACGGCGCATCATGACGAGGCGTGGCGAGGCGAGCGAGGAGGAGGAGCGCGCGTGTAGGTATGCTCTTCTCATGCTCATACAAGTGGTAGAAGAACTCACCTTATAAAGAGGTGCAACTCTCTCTCAACTTCCGGGGTGGGACTAAACTTTAGTCTCACTCACTCCACTCACATGTGTGCATGAATGGGCCAAGAGAATTTCAAAATTTTAGTTGGGCTTTGGGCCAAAGGCCTACTAGCAAAATTCCAACAATCCCCCACAAAGTCTCATTGGCACATCTCATCATTTACTTCCAAAACATTGTTTATATACCGGTGCTTAGTGGAGACTATGAAGTTGAACTTCCACTTAGAGTTTTATGCTACACTAGATCACAACTTGAATAGTGGACTATGCCTTGAACTACAAGTTTTCCGCGAAACTAGTTTCACATAAATTCTTGACCGATACTGGGCTGCCGCAAGGCTTCCCTGCGGGTGGAGCGTATACGTCATACTCCAGGGCCTTTCATGAATTTATTAGAGAACACCCAATTCTCACAGACTGCGACGTTAACAGTCAAATTCATATAGGTGTGTTCCTCAGGAGATGCTCTGCAGGACAACATCTCTGCTTACTCAAATAAGCCACTTGGAACACATTAAGATAAATATCAACCTGCCATGCAGATCAGGAGAGTATTGAATCCTCACAGAGTGGGATAATTAAAATAGGGATACTCTCCTCTCAGCTGACCAACAGCTTGTCTCCCACTTCTACTTCACGGGATCTCCGATCAGATAGAGTGGGTTACCACTATGGACAACTCACGCGGTGGGTCTCAAACCCATCTCCATCGATGCATTATCTATCACATTATGTGATAAAGCCTTTGCGAAGGGATCTGCCAAGTTTTTCGTTGTTTGGATATAATCCAACGTAATAACTCCGGAGTTCCTCAATTTTCTGACAGATTTTAGTCTCCTCTTCACATGCCTTGAGGACTTCATATTGTCCTTAGAACTGTTTATCTTGACGATCACAGTTTGATTATCACTGTTCATCAGGATAGGGGGTATCGGTTTTCAACCATAGGTAAGTCCATCAAGAGCTCATGAAGCCACTCTGCTTCAACAGTGGCAGTGTCTAATGCTGTGAGTTCTGCTTCCATAGTTGACCTCGTTAAGATGGTCTGCTTGCAAGACTTCCAGGAAACAGCGCCACCACCAAGTGTAAAAACATAACCACTTGTGGCCTTAATCTCATCAGCATCAGATATCCAGTTTGAGTCATTATAACCCTCCAGTACCCTTGGATACCCGGTGTAGTGAATCCCATAGCTCGCGGTGCCTTTCAAATAGCGCATAACTCTCTCAAGCGCATGCCAATGATCATCTCCCGGTTTTGACACAAACCGACTTAGCTTGCTCACAACAAAAGAGATGTCAGGCCTTGTGGCACTCGCCAAATACATAAGCGAGCCAATAATCTGAGAATACCTCAGTTGATCTCTAGCAATTCGTCGATTCTTTCGAAGCAACACACTAGCATCATATGGAGTTGGAGAAGGCATGCAGTCGCTATACCCAAAATGACTCAAGATCTTTTCCACATAGTGAGATTGAAGCAGTGTGATCCCACCATTCTCATCTCTCAACAGCTTGATGTTTAAGATAACATCAACTACTCCTAGATCCTTCATCTCAAGGCAGCGAGATAAGAAATCCTTAACCTCCTTGATTAAATCAAGTTTGGTTCCAAAGATCAGTATGTCGTCGACATACAGACAAAGAATAACTCCTTCGCCCCCACCATGGCGATAGTACACACACTTGTCACCATCGTTTACTACAAAGCCTGCATCAGTTAATGTTCTTTCGAACTTCTCATGCCACTCCTTAGGAGCTTGTTTAAGGCCATATAAAGACTTTAATAACTTGCACACCTTTCCTTCCTGACCAGGTACTACAAAACCATCTGGCTGATCCCTGTAAATTTCCTCCTTCAATTCTCCATTGAGGAAAGCCGTCTTATCGTCCATTTGATGAACGAGAAGACCATGTGAGGCAGCTAGTGATAGTAGCACCCGAATTGTGGCCAGTCTAGCCACGGGCGAGTAAGTATCAAAGAAGTCTTCACCTTCTTTCTGGGTATAACCCTTAGCCACAAGCCGTGCCTTGTACTTTTCAATCGTACCATCAGGTCTAAGCTTCTTCTTGAACACCCACTTACATCCTACAGGTTTGCACCCATAAGGACGGTCAGTGATCTCCCAGGTTCCGTTAGCTAAGATGGAATCCATCTCGCTATGTACAGCTTCCTTCCAGTAGTCAGCATCAGGAGATGCATAGGCTTCTGAAATAGTCCTGGGTGTGTCATCCACGAGGTACACAAATCATCACCAAAGGACTTTGTAGTCCTCTGTCTCTTACTCCTCACAGTAGTTCCATTGTCACCCTCAACAGGATTCTCGACGTGTTCCATCGCAATGGTGGGTTCAGGAATTACAACGAATTCCTCACTAGATGGAGTAGGTATCTCCTGATTTGATGAACTCAACATATCCTTCATAGGAAATATGTCTGAAAGAACAAGTGCTCCCCAGGTGGTTTTGGTAATTAATGTCAACATATCTCTTGTTGGACTGATGTTTTTCATCTAGTATATTTCATTTAAGTTCAACAGTGAAGTGGCATGGACAAGATGATCTGGAACCCTTCAAGTTGCTAAGGACAAGGGATTGGCTCAAGCTCAAAAGCTCAAGACTCTACATTTTAGTTTCAGTGATCCAAGATCACATTGAGTCCATAGGAAAGCCAATACTATTAAAAGGGGATGAGGTGTTGCTTAATGGCTTGCTTGCTCAAAGTGCTTAGTGATATGCTCCAAAGCCCTCAACCACTTTCTCATATCCACATACTCCCTCCGTCCGCGAATAAGTGTACATCTAGCTTTTGTCTTAAGTCAAAGTTTCAAAACTTTGACCACCTTTCTAGGAAAAAGTAAAAGCATTTATGTCACCAAATTAGTAGCACTAGATTCGTCTTGAAATGTACTTTGATAATATGTCGATTTGATGTCATATATGTTACTACAATTTTCTATAAAGTTGGTCAAAAATTTAAAACTTTGACTTAGAACAAAAGCTAGATGTACACTTATTCGCGAACGGAGGGAGTATGTCCCAAACCAAAAGTCAAACTCGGCCCCACCGAAACTTTCTATTCGGCGCCACCGAGTTCAGTTGACATAGCCACTGCCAGAAACCCTAATCAATTCGGTCTTACCGATGGGATCCCGGTCTCACCGAGTTGGGCTTGCAAACTCTCTGGATCCTGTTGCATTAAATTCGGTCTTACCGAGTTGTGTAATCGGTCCCACCGAGTTTGCCTGACCAACTCTCTGTTTTGCTTATTATCCAAATCGGTCCCACCGAGTTTGTGTAATCGGTCAAACCGAGATGAGGCTTTTCCCTAACCCTAGCACATCGGTCCCACCGAGTTGATCATGTCGGTCCCACCGAAATGCCTAACGGTCACATTATGAACTGAATCGGTCTGACCGAGTTTCATTATTCGGTCCCACCGAGTTTGGTGATTTGTGTGCAACGGTTAGATTTTGTGTGGAGGCTATATATACCCCTCCACCCACTCTTCATTCGTGGAGAGAGCCATCAGAACATGCCTACACTTCCAACATACATTTTCTAAGAGAGAACCACCTACACTTGTGTTGAGGTCAAGATATTCCATTCCAACCACATAAATCTTGATGTCTAGCCTTCCCCAAGTTGCTTTCCACTCAAATCATCTTTCCACCAAATCCAATCCTATGAGAGAGAGTTGAGTGTCGGGGAGACTATCATTTGAAGCACAAGAGCAAGGAGTTCATCATCAACACACCATCTATTACCTTTTGGGGAGTGGTGTCTCCTAGATTGGTTAGGTGTCACTTGGGAGCCTCCGTCAAGATTGTGGAGTTGAACCAAGGAGTTTGTACGGGCAAGGAGATCGCCTACTTCGTGAAGATCTACCCTAGTGAGGCAAGTCCTTCGTGGGCGATGGCCATGGTGGGATAGACAAGGTTGCTTCTTCGTGGACCCTTCGTGGGTGGAGCCCTCCGTGGACTCGCGCAGCCGTTACCCTTCGTGGGTTGAAGTCTCCATCAACATGAATGTACGATAGCACCACCTATCGGAACCACGGATAAAAAATCTCCGTGTCTTCAATTGCGTTTGCACACTCCAATCCCTTCCCTTTACATTCTTGCAAATTGCATGCTTTACTTTCCGCTACTCATATACTCTTGTCATGCTTGCTTGATATGTATTGTGAATGTTTAATCATGTGCTAAAACTCCACCTCAACTTGAAGAAATTAAAAACTGCCACTTTTCTTGCTAAGAGTCTATTCACCCCCCTCTAGACACCTCTTCTCGATCCTTTCAATTGGTATCAGAGCTTTGGTCTCCATTGCTTTGGTTTAATCACCATTGGAGGAAGATGGATGAGTTTATGTTGGGGAGTCTTAGACATAGAGTGCCTATACTTGATGGAGAGTACTTTTATGAGTGGAAAAATGAGATGCTTGAGATTTTCAATGAATATCACTTGAACAAGTACATTACTAGTCCTTGAATTTCCCCTAGTGATCCTTTGCATCCCACTCCCGATGAGGATCTTGACATGATTCACAATCTTAGAACCATCAATCGTATCATTAGAGGATTGCCCAAAAATTTGATTGCTAGCTTACCTACTCTTGATTGTGCCTACACTATATGGAGATTTCTGACGCTTTCCAAACTATTCCTTGAAAAATCTAGATGAGATTCTCCATAAGTCTATTGCCTTGAATAGGATGAGTACTAGTGATCCTAAGTTTGATGATTGTCTACTTGAGCTTCGTGATCTCATGTGTGCCAAAGGAGATGTTGGAATTATTACCAATATCATTTCTGAAGTCATTAGAATCCATAGAGATGAACATTGTTACGGTCATACTTCTAGTGAATCACCTTTTCTAGGAAACGATCAATCACAAGATGATGTTGAACATGGATACTATGATGAGGATGATGATAGTGACTTTGATCTCGATGAGTCTGTGAGACATTTTGGTCTTATGGCTAATCTTCGCGGCTACATGGCTGGAGGAAAGGAATGGGGTCCTTGACAGTGGATGTACTGATCATATGACCAGAGATAAGGATATGTTTCGTGAGCTTGCTGAAAACGACGGCCCTCGAAAGTATGTCTCCTTTGGTGATAACTCAAAGGGTAAGGTGGTTGGCCTTGGTAAGGTGGCCATCTCACATGATAGCTCCATACAAATTGTTATGCTCGTTGAATCTCTTGGCTACAATTTACTTTCCGTATCTAGACTTGCTGACTTTGGTTTCAATGTCCTATTTACTGAAGTAGATTGCCAAGTGTTTTGCAGAGATAATCATAAAATGGTCTTTAGCGGTATACGCAGAGGTGATCTATATATTGTTGATTTCACTAAAAAGGCTCAACCTAGAACTTGCTTAATTGCTAAATCCTCTAAAGGCTGGTTGTGGCATAGAAGGTTAGGTCATGTGGGCATGCGAAATCTTGATAAGCTTATTAAAGGTGATCATATCCTTGGAGTGAAAGATGTTATATTTGACAAGGATAGACTTTGTAGTGCTTGTCAAGCAGGAAAACAAGTTGGAGGGAGTCACCCCGTGAAGAACATCATGACCACGAAAAGACCACTCGAGCTACTTCATATGGATCTCTTTGGTCCCAACGCCTACAAAAGTCTCGGTGGAAGCTCATTTGGTCTAGTTATAGTTGATGATTTTTCAAGATTTACGTGGGTGTTCTTTCTTGATGATAAATCGCAGGTCCAAAAGATCTTCAAGAACTTCGCTAGGAAGGCCCAAGACCAATTTGAAGTGAAGATCAAGAAGGTTCGCAGCGACAATGGAACGGAGTTCAAGAACGCAAATGTGGATACCTTTCTTGACGAAGAGGGGATTTCACATGAGTTCTCGGCTACGTACGCGCCTCAACAAAATGGAGTTGTTGAGAGGAAGAACCAGAATCTTATTGAGATGGCAAGAACGATGCTTGATGAGTAAAAGACTCCAAAACACTTTTGGGCGGAAGCGGTTGAGACAGCTTGTCATGCAACAAATCGCTTGTATCTTCATAAGCTACTCGGCAAGACGGCGTACGAGCTCCTCACCGGTAACAAACCCCAAGTTGGATACTTTTGAATATTTGGCTCAAAGTGTTGCATTCTCGATAAGCATCGTCGTTCTAAATTTGCTCCTAAATCTCATGAAGGTTTCCTACTTGGTTATGGCTCAAACTCTCACACTTACTGTGTCTACAACAATTTCACCCAAAATGTTCAAGAGACGGTAGATGTGAAGTTTGATGAATCTAACGGCTCACAAGTAGAGCAATTGCCAATTGATGTAGGAGATAAAGATCCTTCGGAAGCAATCCAAGACTTGTCTATTGGCAAGATTCGTCCAACGGAGGTGAAGGAGAGTACCTCGTCCATCCAAGTGGAAGCTTCTACCTCACGACAAGGTGAACCAAGAGTTGATACGGAAGCATCCACAAGTGGGACACACCAAGAAGAACCTCATCAACCACCTTCTCCACCACGACAAGAGAACGACAACGTCAACAATGAAGAAGGCCAAGAAGAAGAACAAGAGGATGAACAAGATGTTCCACCCCGATCAAAACAAAAGCTCTCACGAGTTAGAGCAAGAGTCGTCAGAGACCATCCCGTCAAGCAAATCTACAATGACATTCAAACCGGGAGAATCACTCGCTCTAAATCTCGTTTGGCTAATTTTTGTGAACACTATTCATTCATCTCTAGCATTGAACCTATGAAGGTTGAAGAAGCATTGGAAGATCCGGATTGGATAAATGCTATGCATGAAGAGCTACACAACTTTGAGAGAAATCAGGTGTGGACATTGGTCGAGAAGCCCGACAACAACCACAACATCATCGGTACCAAATGGGTGTTTCGCAACAAACAAGATGAAGATGGTCAAGTTGTTCGCAGCAAAGCACGTCTCGTCGCCCAAGGCTACACTCAAGTCAAAGGTATGGACTACGGTGAGACATATGCCCCCGTTGGTAGAATTGAGTCCATCCGCATCTTACTTGCCTATGCTAATCACCATGATATCACATTGTACCAAATGGACATTAAAAGTGCTTTTCTAAATGGTGAAATTGAGGAGGAAGTTTATGTTAAAAAACCTCCCGGCTTTGTCAATCCTAAGAAACCCAATCATGTTTACAAACTTCACAAAGCTCTTTATGGTCTTAAACAAGCTCCTAGAGCGTGGTATAAATGCTTGACCAAGTTCCTTATTGAAAAGGCTTTGAGATTGGAAAAATAGATTCTACTCTTTTTACTAAAAGGGTTAATGGTGAATTATTTGTGTGCCAAATTTATGTTGATGATATCATATTTGGTTCGACTAACCCTCATTTTAGTGAGAAGTTTGGGAAGCTAATGTCGAAGAAGTTTGAGATGTCTATGATGAGTGAACTCAAGTTCTTTCTTGGTTTGCAAATCAAGCAAACTAAGGAAGGCACCTTTGTTTCTCAAACAAAGTACACCAAGGACTTATTCAAGAAGTTCAACATGCAAGAAAGCAAAGGTATGAAAACTCCCATGCCTACTAGTGGACATCTTGACTTGACCAAGGATGGCAAATCCGTTGACCAAAAGGTTTACCGATCTATGATTGGTTTATTGTTATATCTATGTGCCTCACGTCCTGATATTACGCTGAGTGTGTGCATGTGTGCACGATATCAAGCGGCTCCTAAAGAATGTCATCTTAAGGCTGTGAAAAGGATAGTGAGTTACTTAATACATACTTATAACCCACAAGTATAGGGGATCGCAACAGTTTTCGAGGGTAGAGTATTCAACCCAAATTTATTGATTTGACACAAGGGGAGCCAAAGAATAGTCTCAAGTATTAGCAGTTGAGTTGTCAATTCAACCACACCTGGATAACTTAGTATCTGCAGCAAAGTATTTAGTAGCAAAGTAATATGGAAGTAATGGTAACGGTAGCAAAAGTAATATTTTTGGGTTTTGTAGTGATTGTAACAGTAGCAGCGGAAAAGTAAATAAGCGAAGAACAATATGTGAAAAGCTCGTAGGCATTGGATCGGTGATGGAGAATTATGCCGGATGCGGTTCATCATGTAACAGTCATAACATAGGGTGACACAGAACTAGCTCCAATTCATCAATGTAATGTAGGCATGTATTCCGAATATAGTCATACGTGCTTATGGAAAAGAATTTGCATGATAACGTTTGTCCTACCCTCCCGTGGCAGCGGGGTCCTAATGGAAACTAAGGGATATTAAGGCCTCCTTTTAATAGAGTACCGGACCAAAGCATTAACACATAGTGAATACATGAACTCCTCAAACTACGGTCATCACCGGGAGTGGTCCCGATTATTGTCACTTCGGGGTTGCCGGATCATAACACATAGTAGATGACTATAGACTTGCAAGATAGGATCAAGAACTCACATATATTCATGGAAACATAATATGTTCAGATCTGAAATCATGGCACTCGGGCCCTACTGACAAGCATTAAGCATAGCAAAGTATAGCAACATCAATCTCAGAACATAGTGGATACTAGGGATCAAACCCTAACAAAACTAACTCGATTACATGATAAATCTCATCCAACCCATCACCGTCCAGCAAGCCTACGACGGAATTACTCACGCACGGCGGTGAGCATCATGAAATTGGTGATGGAGGATGGTTGATGATGACGACAGCGGCGGATTCCCCTCTCCGGAGCCCCGAACGGACTCCAGATCAGCCCTCCCGAGAGGTTTTAGGGCTTGGCAGCGGCTCCGTATCGTAAAACGCGATGAATCCTTCTCTCCGTTTTTTTCTCCCCGAACACGAATATATGGAGTTGGAGTTGAGGTCGGTGGAGCAACAGGGGGCCCACGAGGCAGGGGGCGCGCCCAGGGGGGCAGGCGTGCCCCCCACCCTCGTGGACAGGTGGAGGCCCCCCTGACGTGGATTCTTCTTCCAGTATTTTTTATATTTGCCAAAAATAAGTTCTGTGGAGTTTCAGGTCATTCTGAGAACTTTTGTTTCTGCACATAAATAACCCCATGGCAATTCTACTGAAAACAGCGTCAATCCGGGTTAGTTCCATTCAAATCATGCAAGTTAGAGTCCAAAACAAGGGCAAAAGTGTTTGGAAAAGTAGATACGAAGGATACATATCAACTCCCCCAAGCTTAAACCTTTGCTTGTCCTCAAGCAATTCAGTTGATAAACTGAAAGTGATAAAGGAAAACTTTTACAAACTCTGTTTGCTCTTGTTGTTGTAAATATGTAAAGCCAACATTCAAGTTTTCAGCAAAGATTATAACTAACCATATTCACAATAAGATTTAGGTCTCATGTTTACTCATGTCAATGGCATAATCAACTAGCGAGCAATAATAATAAATCTCGGATGACAACACTTTCTCAAAACAATCATGATATGATATAACAAGATGGTATCTCGCTAGCCCTTTCCGAGACCGCAAAACATAAAGGCAGAGCACCTTTAAAGATCAAGGACTGACTAGACATTGTAATTCATGGTAAAAGAAATCCAGTCATAGTCATACCCAATATAAATTAATAGTAATGAATGCAAATGACAGCGGTGCTCTCCAGCTAGTGCTTTTTAATAAGAGGGTGATGACTCAACATGAAAGTAAATAGATAGGCCCTTCGCTGAGGGAAGCAGGGATTTGTAGAGGTGCCAGAGCTCGGTTTCAAAATAGAGATAAATAATATTTTGAGCGGCATACTTTCATTGTCAACATAACAACAAAGAGATGGCGATATCTTCCATGCTACACACATTATAGGCGGTTCCCAAACAGAATGGTAAAGTTTATACTCCCCCTCCACCAACAAGCATCAATCCATGGCTTGCTCGAAACAACGAGTGCCTCCAACTAACAACAGTCCCAGGGGGAGTTTTGTTTGCAATTATTTTGATTTAGTTTGCATAAAGCATGGGACTAGGCATCCCGGTGACCAGCCATTTTCTCGTGAGTGAGGAGCGGAGTCCACTCCTCTTGAGAATAACCCGCCTAGCATGGAAGATATGGATAGCCCTAGTTGATACATGAGCTATTCAAGCATACAAAACAGAATTTCATTTGAAGGTTTAGAGTTTGGCACATAAAAATTTACTTGGAATGGCAGGTAGATACCGCATATAGGAAGGTATAGTGGACTCATATGGAATAACTTTGGGGTTTAAGAGATTGGATGCACAAGCAGTATTCCCGCTTAGTACAAGTGAAGGCTAGCAAAAGACTGGGAAGCGACCAACTAGAGAGCGACAACAGTCATGAACATGCATTAAAATTAATAAACATTGAGTGCAAGCATGAGTAGGATATAATCCACCATGAACATAAATATCATGAAGGCTATGTTGATTTGTTTCAACTACATGCGTGAACATGTGCCAAGTCAAGTCACTTAAATCATTCAAAGGAGGATACCACCCCAGTATACCACATCACAACCATTTTAATAGCATGTTGGCACGCAAGGTAAACCATTATAATTCATAGCTAATTAAGCATGGCACAAGAAACTATAATCTCTAATTGTCATTACAAACATGTTTATTCATAATAGGCTGAATCAGGAACGATGAACTAATCATATTTATAAAAACAAGAGAGGTCGAGTTCATACCAGCTTCTCTCATCTCAATCAGCCCATCATATATCGTCATAATTGCCTTTCACTTGCACGACCGAACGATGTGAAAATAATAAGAGTGTACGTGCATTGGACTAAGCTGGAATCTGCAAGCATTCAATAAACAGGAGAAGACAAGGCAATATGGGCTCTTGGTTAAATCAACAATAATGCGTATAAGAGCCACTTCAACAATTTAATCATGGTCTTCTCCTATCGACCCCCAAAGAAAAGAAAAGAAATAAAACTATTTACACGGGAAAGCTCCCAACAAGCAAAAGAAGAACGGGAAATATTTTTGGGGTTTTCTTTTTAATTATTACTACTACAGCTAGAAAATAAACTAGCTAAAAGCTATTACTAATTTTTTTGTTTTTTCTTAAGGTTTATTAAACACACAAGAAGAATGCAAGAAAAAGGAAAATAAACTAGCATGGATATTACAATGAAAGAGTATGAGCACCGACAGCTAGCAATGAGTGTGTGAACATGAATGTAATGTCGGTGGGAAATACGTACCCCCCAAGCTTAGGCTTTTGTCCTAAGTTGGTTTATTACCACGGATGGCCTGGCGGATATCCATAGTTGTAGTTGGGGTCGTACTGAGATGCGGCGGTCATTGCATCGTGTGCTGCAGCTTGGAGGCGAGCTATCTCAGCCCTCCTCTTATACTCCTCCGCCTCCTCTCTGGTTATGTAATGTCTCCCTTTTTCCTCCTCACAAAGGAACTAGTGAGATAGTGGTACTGACGGCACTTTTCCTCCTCGAATCTCACAAGATCAGCGTTACGCAAATATGCGTTAAATTCTTCCTTGATTCCCGCTCGATCCATAAAGTCTTCTGAAGGCCATTCACAAGGCCGCACTAGACCGTTCCTTGGTGACTCATCGTCAGCATCACGCATTGCAAGCCTGGGTCCTTGCTTTCTTGAAGGACCACCTTGGTACATTTTCCTAAACATATTTCTTCCTCAGCAAAATTTCTGAATTTTTAGTAACTTCAAATAAAAGTGAACCAAGCTCAACAAAATTGATAGCAACTACTCCTTCAAGTGCCTAGAGACTATATCATGCATTAGAACTACTTGGAACCATATAAATTTGGCATGCAAGCTCAAGAACATGGTCACCTAGGCAGCACAAATTTGCAATGAATAAAGCACTAGAACAAAAACTAATTGGACCATTGGAGGAGTCACATACCAAGGAACAATCTCCCAAAGCAGTTTTGTGAGAGGTGCTTTGAGCAAGGAGATCGAAAATCGCAACAAAATGAGCTAGAACTCGTGCTTGAGCTGGATGGTGATTTTTTTGGGAGGAAGAATAAGTGTGTGGGTGCAGGAATAAGTGGAGGGGAGCCACCGTGGGCCCACGAGGCAGGGGGCGCGCCCTGTAGGGGTGGGCGCGCCCTGGACCCTCGTGGCCAGGTGCTTGCTCCCCCTGCTGTGTTCTCAGTGCCAGATATTCTCAAATATTCCAAAAAAATCATATTAAATTGGCAGGGCATTTGGAGAACTTTTATTTTTGGGGTATTTTTATATTGCACGGATAATTCAGAAAACAGACGGGAAAAATACTATTTTTACTTTATTTCAACTAAATAACAGAAAGTAGAGAGAGGGTCCAGAAGGTTGTGCTTCTAGTTTCATCCATCTCATGCTCATAAAAATGAATCCACTAACAAGGTTGATCAAGTCTTGTTAACAAACTCATTCCGAATAACATGGAACCGGAGAAATTTCGAATAACACTATGTTACCTCAACGGGGATATGCACATCCCCAATAATAAGAATATCATATTTCTTCTTGACAGTAGGAAGAGGAAATTCAAAACCTCCAAAAATAATCGATGGAATTTTTCCAATAAAATTGATACTATGAACTTGAGGTTGTTTCCTCGGAAAGTGTAGCGTATGCTCATTGCCATTAACATGAAAAGTGACATTGCCTTTGTTCCAATCAATAACAGCCCCTACAGTATTCAAAAAAGGTCTTCCAAGAATAATAGACATACTATCGTCCTCGGGAATATCAAGAATAACAAAGTCCGTTAAAATAGGAACGTTTGCAACTACAACACGCACATCCTCACAAATACCGACAGGTATAGCAGTTGATTTATCAGCCATTTGCAAAGATATTTCGGTAGGTGTCAACTTATTCAAGTCAAGTCTACGATATAAAGAGAGAGGCATAACACTAACACCGGCTCCAAGATCACATAAAGCAGTTTTAACATAGTTTCTTTTAATGGAGCATGGTATAGTTGGTACTCCTGGATCTCCTAGTTTCTTAGGTATTCCACCCTTAAAAGTATAATTAGCAAGCATGGTGGAAATTTCAGCTTCTGGTATCTTTCTTTTATTAGTAACAATTTCTTTCATATACTTAGCATAAGGATTCATTTTGAGCATATCAGTTAATCGCATACGCAAAAAGATAGGTCTAATCATTTCAGCAAAGCGCTCAAAATCCTCATCATCCTTTTTCTTGGATGGTTTGGGAGGAAAAGGCATGTGTTTCTGAACCCATGGTTCTCTTTCTTTACCGTGTTTCCTAGCAACAAAGTCTCTCTTATCATAACGTTGATTCTTTGATTGTGGGTTATCAAGATCAACAACAGGTTCAATTTCTACATCATTATCATTGCTAGGTTGAGCATCAACATGAACATCATCATTAACATTATCACTAGGTTCATGTTCATTACCAGATTGTGTTTCAGCATCAGAAATAGAAATATCATTGGGATTCTCAGGTGTTTCAGCAATAGGTTCACTAGAAGTATGCAAATTCCTATCATTTTTCTTTTTCTTCTTTTTAGAAGGACTAGGTGCATCTAAATTATTTCTCTGAGAATCTTGCTCAATTCTCTTAGGATGGCCTTCAGGATACAAAGGTTCCTGAGTCATTTTACCAGTTCTAGTAGCCAGCCTAACAGCATAGTCATTATTCTTACTATTCAATTCATTGAGCAAATCATTCTGAGCTTTAAGTACTTGTTCTACTTGAGTGGTAACCATAGAAGCATGTTTACTAATGAGTTTAAGTTCACCTTTAACTCTAGACATATAATCACCCAAGTGTTCAATCATATAAGCATTTTGTTTTAATTGTCTACCAAAATAAGCATTAAAATCTTCTTGCTTAACCATAAAGTTATCAAACTCATCCAAGCATTGGCTAGCAATTTTAGTAGGAGGGATTTCAGCTTTATCATATCTATAGAGATAATTTACCTTTACTACCTGTGTCGGGTTATCAAGACCATGAGTTTCTTCAACAGGTGATGAATTAAGATCATATATTTCTTCAACAGGCGGTAAATTAAGACCATGTATTTCTTCAATAGGAGGTAAATTCTTAACATCTTCAACTTTAATACCTTTTTCTTTCATAGATTTCTTTGCCTCTTGCATATCTTCAGGACTGAGAAATAGAACACCCCTCTTCTTCGGAGTTGGTTTAGGAATAGGCTCAGGGGCTGGCTCAGGAAGTGTCCAATTATTTTCATTTGTCAACATATTATTCAATAGAATTTCAGCTTCATCCGGCGTCCTTTCCCTAAAAACAGAACCAACACAACTATCCAGGTAATCTCTGGAAGCATCGGTTAGTCCATTATAAAAGATATCAAGTATTTTATTTTTCTTAAGAGGATGATCAGGCAAAGCATTAAGTAGTTGGAGAAGCCTCCCCCAAGCTTGTGGGAGACTCTCTTCTTCAATTTGCACAAAATTATATATTTCCCTTAAAGCAGCTTGTTTCTTATGAGCAGGAAAATATTAGCAGAGAAGTAATAAATCATATCCTGGGGACTACGCACACAACCAGGATCAAGAGAATTAAACCATATCTTAGCATCACCCTTTAATGAGAACGGAAATATTTTAAGGATATAAAAGTAGCGAGTTCTCTCATCATTAGTGAACAGGGTGGCTATATCATTTAATTTAGTAAGATATGCCACTACAGTTTTAGATTCATAGCCATAAAAAGGATTAGACTCAACCAAAGTAATTATATCAGGATCAATGGAGAATTCATAATCCTTATCAGTAACACAGATAGGTGAAGTAGCAAAAGCAGGGCCAGGTTTCATTCTAGCATTAAGAGATTGCTGCTTCCATTTAGCTAATAACTTCTTAAGATCATATCTATCATTGCAAGCTAAAATAGCTCTAGCAGCTTCTTCATCCAAAACATAACCCTCAGGCACAACAGGCAATTCATATTTATTAGGGGGAGAATCTTCATCATCACTATCATCAATATTATCAGTTTCAATAATTTCATTCTCTCTAGCCCTAGCAAGTTGTTCATCAAGAAATTCACCAAGTGGCACAGTAGTATCAAGCATAGAAGTAGTTTCATCATAAGTATCATGCATAGCAGAAGTGGCATCATCAATAACATGCCACATATTAGAATTAATAGCAGAAGCAGATTTAGGCGTCGCAAGCTTACTCAAAACAGAAGGTGAATCAAGTGCAGAACTAGATGGCAGTTCCTTACCTCCCCTCGTAGTTGAGGGATAAATTGTTGTTTTTGCGTCTTTCAAGTTCTTCATAGTGACCAGCAGATATAAATCCCAAGTGACTCAAAGAATAGAGCTATGCTCCCCGGCAACGGCGCCAGAAAATAGTCTTGATAACCCACAAGTATAGGGGATCGCAACAGTTTTCGAGGGTAGAGTATTCAATCCAAATTTATTGATTCGACACAAGGGGAGCCAAATAATATTCTCAAGTATTAGCAGTTGAGTTGTCCATTCAACCACACCTGGATAACTTAGTATCTGCAGCAAAGTATTTAGTAGCAAAGTAATATGGAAGTAACGGTAACGGTAGCAAAAGTAATATTTTTGGGTTTTGTAGTGATTGTAACAGTAGCAGCGGAAAAGTAAATAAGCGAAGAACAATATGTGAAAAGCTCGTAGGCATTGGATTGGTGATGGAGAATTATGCCGGATGCGGTTCATCATGTAACAGTCATAACATAGGGTGACACAGAACTAGCTCCAATTCATCAATGTAATGTAGGCATGTATTCCGAATATAGTCATACGTGCTTATGGAAAAGAACTTGCATGACATCTTTTGTCCTACCCTCCCGTGGCAGCGGGGTCCTAATGGAAACTAAGGGATATTAAGGCCTCCCTTTAATAGATTACCAGACCAAAGCATTAACACATAGTGAATACATGAACTCCTCAAACTACGGTCATCACCGGGAGTGGTCCCGATTATTGTCACTTCGGGGTTGCCGGATCATAACACATAGTAGGTGACTATAGACTTGCAAGATAGGATCAAGAACTCACATATATTCATGGAAACATAATAGGTTCAGATCTGAAATCATGGCACTCGGGCCCTAGTGACAAGCATTAAGCATAGCAAAGTCATAGCAACATCAATCTCAGAACATAGTGGATACTAGGGATCAAACCCTAACAAAACTAACTCGATTACATGATAAATCTCATCCAACCCATCACCGTCCAGCAAGCCTACGACGGAATTACTCACGCACGGCGGTGAGCATCATGAAATTGGTGATGGAGGATGGTTGATGATGACGACGGCGACGGATTCCCCTCTCCGGAGCCCCGAACGGACTCCAGATCAGCCCTCCCGAGAGGTTTTAGGGCTTGGCGGCGCCTCCGTATCGTAAAACGCGATGAATCCTTCTCTCTGATTTTTTTCTCCCCGAACACGAATATATGGAGTTGGAGTTGAGGTCGGTGGAGCAACAGGGGGTCCACGAGGCAGGGGGGCGCGCCCCCACCCTCGTGGACAGGTGGAGGCCCCCCTGATGTGGATTCTTCTTCCAGTATTTTTAATACTTTCCAAAAATAAGTTCAGTGGAGTTTCAGGTCATTCCGGGAACTTTTCTTTCTGCACATAAATAACACCATGGCAATTCTGCTGAAAACAGCATCAGTCCGGGTTAGTTCCATTCAAATCATGCAAGTTAGAGTCCAAAACAAGGGCAAAAGTGTTTGGAAAAGTAGATACGACGGAGACGTATCACATACACCAAATTTTGGCATTTGGTATCCCAAGAGGTCCTCTTTTGATCTTGTTGGCTATTCCGATTCGGACTATGCCGGAGACAAGGTTGATAGAAAGTCCACTTCGGGTACTTGTCAATTTCTTGGTAGATCTCTTATGTCTTGGTCCTCCAAGAAACAAAACTCGGTATCCTTATCCATCGCCGAAGCGGAATACATTGCCGCCGGTTCATGTTGTGCTCAATTACTTTGGATGACCCAAACTCTTAAAGATTATGGGCATGTTCCATTGCTTTGTGACAATGAGAGTGCTATTAAGATTGCTCACAATCCCGTGCAACATTCTCGAACTAAGAATATTGAAGTTCGTCATCATTTAATTCGAGATCATGTTGCTAAAGGGGACACTGATCTTAAGCATGTTCGTACCGATAAGCAATTGGCGGATATATTCACCAAACCACTTGATGAGAAAATATTTTGCCGTTTGGGAGGTGAATTGAACATCATTGATGCTTCAAACTTGGAGTAGGAACTCCATTTGGATACATGCAAGGCATGAGCCTTTGACTAATCCTTGATATCTCTCTTATGATGATAATCATATGACTTGGATACATTTGCACACTTGCATGCTATCTAACCCTTGTAGGTACTTGGATGAATCTAAATCCATGAGATTGCAACTCACTCACCTCTTGAGCAATCTCTACGGCACCAAGTCTCTATTCCATGGTGGTTGAAGACAAGGAAGCATGAAACCCTTCAACATATCCTTTAACAAATTCTATATATCAAATTTCATTTGGTATCAAATTTCATGAGTGTCATATTGGATACACAAGTGCTCTTCCTTGTAAAACTAACCCATGTAGGTGGATGAACTCCAATTACAAATGGTGCTTCCAACTCTTGATAAGCTACATCAACCTTGAGCATCCCACACAAGTCCAACTACATGATCAAGTTCAACACCACCACCCAAGGTATGTCATTCCATCTTAGAGAAGCTTTAACCCAAGTCATGGGTCAAAGCAACTCAACAAGATGCGAATACATCAAGATGCTTAAACGAAAAATGGTAACCCCATTTTGAGCTTAAACGATGAGTATGACCTATGATCAAGTGTCCTCACTTGACTCCTAAGTTAATATACTCTAACATAGGTGACTTTGTCGCCGATCAGTTCTAGATGGAGTTCTCTTGTGTTTCTCTGTGCCCTTGCATTTGTCTCATGCATATTCGTTTTCCCTTTTAAAAAACTTCATCTAGATCTCTTTCTTTTTATTTTCTTTTGTTTTGCATTCCCTGCATCCAATTCATTGCAAATCCTTTAGTTAATTCCTTGCAAATCTTTGTGAGATCGTATTTGCCTAGTGAGCTGAGGTGACAAGTGTTCTCTGTGTGTTGAACTCGGTCACACCGGTCTGCTATTTTCGGTTTAACCGAATCCATTCGGTGCAACCGAAGAACACAACTCGGTGCCACCGATTTCACTGCAGAAAAGACAATTTGCCACTTGTTCCTGTATTTTTTTGTTCCAGCTCCACTCAATGATTCTTGTCCTCTACCAGCATCACATTTTATTTGCTACTTTGCTCCGTGACTCAAGGACCAAACCTGTTTTGACTCACACTCCGGAGGATCCCTTCTTGGAAATTGATGTCAAAGGGGGAGAGAGAGTTCACATCAAAGCTTAATCCTTCAAAAGGGGGAGAGAATGATTCAAACAGGGGGAGAGAGGAATTACATGCCCCAGATGCTTGGTGTTCAAGAGGAGGAAGTCACATGTCTTTAGAGGGGGAAAGACATGTTCATGTTGTTTGTGTTTGCTTTGCTCTGATTTTCTATTCCCTATCTTCTCCCAGTATCCCATATAAGATTCAGGGGGAGCAAGACATCTAAGGGAAGGAAATCTTCGAATTCATTGCATATCTTTACCTTTTGGGGACATGTCAATATCCAATAGAGTACCCAATACTCACTCTCTACATGTTATCCCAATCTTGGTACTTTTGTGGCTTGCTGTTCTTGCTCTGCTTAGTAGATGTTTCTGTGTTATCTAACCTTGCTTACTCAGGTTCATCTCTTTCAAAGCCAGCTCAAGACCACAAGGTAAGTATATGCATCACACTCATGTGCATAAGGATCTCTTGCTGATGTACATACTGTTTGCAAGAAGGACTCATGAGCATGAAGGTACATTTCTAAATTCACACTGTTTGCTCTGATGCATATAGCCAAGATACATGTAACTCATTGCCTGCTCTGTCATGATTATGCGTTCACATGCTCTTACATTCCATATTTACATGAATGCATGCATGTAGGGGAGCCTATGCAGGTTACATGTCCTTCCAAAGCTTTACTTGCTATTCTCTATATCTTTATCTAAAGCTTTGATGTATGTTGTCATCAATTACCAAAAAGAGGGAGATTGAAAGCACAAGTGCTCCCCGGGTGGTGGTTTTGGTAATTAATGTCAACATATCTCTTGTTGGACTGATGTTTCTTATCTTGTATATTTCAGATAAGTTCAACAGTGAAGGGGCATGGACAAGAGGATGTGGTACCCTTCAAGTTGCTAAGGACAAGGGATTGGCTCAAGCTCAAAAGCTCAAGACTCTACATTTTACTTTCAGTGATCCAAGATCACATTGAGTCCATAGGAAAGCCAATACTATTAAAAGGGGATGAGGTGTTGCTTAATGGTTTGCTTGCTCAAAGTGCTTAGTGATATTCTCCAAAGCCCTCAACCACTTTCTCATATACACATATGTCCCAAACCAAAAGTCAAACTCGGCCCCACCGAAACTTTCTATCCGGCGCCACCGAGTTCGGTTGACATAGCCACTGCTAGAAACCCTAATCAATTCGGTCTTACTGATGGGATCCCGGTCTCACCGAGATGGGCTTGCAAACTCTCTGGATCTTGTTGCATTAAATTCGGTCTTACCGAGTTGTGTAATCGGTCCCACCGAGTTTACCTGACCAACTCTCTGTTTCGCTTATTACCCAAATCGGTCCCACCGAGTTTGTGTAATCGGTCAAACCGAGATGAGGCTTTTCCCTAACCCTAGCACATCGGTCCCACCGAGTTGATCATGTCGGTCCCACCGAAATGCCTAACGGTCACATTATGAACTGAATCGGTCTGACCGAGTTTCATTATTCGGTCCCACCGAGTTTGGTGATTTGTGTGTAACGGTTAGATTTTGTGTGGAGGCTATATATACCCCTCCACCCACTCTTCATTCGTGGAGAGAGCCATCAGAACATGCCTACACTTCCAACATACATTTTCTGAGAGAGAACCACCTACACTTGTGTTGAGGTCAAGATATTCCATTCCAACCACATAAATCTTGATGTCTTGCCTTCCCAAGTTGCTTTCCACTCAAATCATCTTTCCACCAAATCCAATCCTATGAGAGAGAGTTGAGTGTTGGGGAGACTATCATTTGAAGCACAAGAGCAAGGAGTTCATCATCAACACACCATCTATTACCTTTTGGGGAGTGGTGTCTCCTAGATTGGTTAGGTGTCACTTGGGAGCCTCCGTCAAGATTGTGGAGTTGAACCAAGGAGTTTGTACGGGCAAGGAGATCGCCTACTTCGTGAAGATCTACCCTAGTGAGGCAAGTCCTTCGTGGGCGATGGCCATGGTGGGATAGACAAGGTTGCTTCTTCGTGGACCCTTCGTGGGTGGAGCCCTTCGTGGGTCCTTCGTGGGTTGAAGTCTACATCTACGTGGATGTACGATAGCACCACCTATCGGAACCACGGATAAAAAATCTCCGTGTCTTCAATTGCGTTTGCACACTCCAATCCCTTCCCTTTACATTCTTGCAAATTGCATGCTTTACTTTCCGCTAGTCATATACTCTTGTCATGCTTGCTTGATATATATTGTGAATCTTTAATCATGTGCTAAAACTCCACCTCAACTTGAGGAAATTAAAAACTGCCACTTTTCTTGCTAAGAGTCTATTCACCCCCCTCTAGACACCTCTTCTCGATCCTTTCAATGTCTTCAAAGAAAGTTGCATCATTCGACTCCATAATCGTACCAACATGCATGTCGGATACCTCAGATTTTATTATCAAAAATCTACAGCCGATGCTATGAAAAGCATAGCCCAGAACAACACAATCCACGGTTTTTGGTCCAAGCTTGCGCTTCTTGGGAATTGGTATATTGACTTTCGCCAAACAACCCCAAGTACGTAGGTAAGAGAGTTTCAGTCTTTTCCTATCCCATTCCTCAAATGGATTCATGATCTTATGCTTTGTGGGAACTCGGTTTATGACATGACACACAGTCATTAGCGCCTCCCCCCACCATTCCTTGGAGACCCGAAGTGTCTAACATGGTGTTAACCATATCAGTTAGAGTTTGGTTCTTTCTTTCGGCTACCCCATTTGACTGGGGTGAGTAGGGAGGCGTCCTCTCATGGATTATACCATGTTCCGCACAAAACAAATCAAATTCATTGGAAAAATACTCTCCACCACGATCAGACCTAAGCCGTTTAAGTTTTCGATCAAGTTGGTTCTCTGCTTCAGCTTTATAGTTTGTGAAGAAAGTTAAAGCCTCATTTTTGATTTCAGAAGATACACGTAACAATATCTAGTGGAGTCATCAATCAACGTCATGAAGTATCTCTTTCCACCTTTTGTCAACACGCCATTCATCTCACAAAGATCAGAATGTATAAGCTCTAGTGGCGCCAAGTCTCTTGCCTCTGCAGTCTTATGGGACTTGCGAGGTTGCTTAGCTTGCACACATACTTGGCACTTGGAGCCTTTGACAGTAGAGATTTTCGGAATTAGATTCAAATTGGCTAGCCACGTCATGCAACCAAAGTTAATGTGACAAAGTCGTGAATGCTAAATATCAGACTCATTATTGTGGCAAACATTATTAATAACTTTAGTGCAAGTATCTGACAAAGACAGGCGGAACAAGCCTCCGCTCTCATAGCCTTTTCCAACAAATTGTCCATACTTAGAAATTACAACTTTATTGGATTCGAAAACCAACTTAAAACCATCTCGACATAAACGGGAACCGCTAACGAGATTTTTATTGATGGACGGCACATGATGAACGTTCTTCAGACGCACGGTCTTCCTCGAAGTAAACTTCAGATCGACCGTACCAACACCTCGAACGATGGCATGTGACCCATTCCCCATCAGCACGGGAGAAGTCCCTGTGACCTGGTAAGAAGAAAACATGGAGGCATCAGCACAAACATGTACATTGACACCAGTGTCGATTAACCAATCAGGAGATTGAAATACTGAAAGGATGGTAGGAAGGATATCGTACCCAGATTCCTTCATATCAGTATCACCGATGACAACATTAGCGGACTTGCCGCTCTTCTCATGTTCGTGCTCCTCAAAGCGGTTAGGACAGTTCGGAGCCCAGTGATTAGGATCACCGCAGACAGGGCAAAGTCCCTTCCCTTTCTTATGAGAATTCTTCTTGAAGTTGGTAGAAAGTGATGGCTTGTACTTTGTATCAAACTTGCCTTTGCCCTGAGTTTTGTTCTTGTTGTTTTTGAACTTGTTGGGATGGAAGTTCTTCTTCCGTACCATGTGGGCACTAGAAGCTCCCTCAGCAACTCGAGCACGTGCGTCCTTTGCTCTCGCCTTCTCTTCAACATCAAGAGTACCAATGAGATCCGCAATGGAAAACTCCTATCTCTTGTGTTTCAGAGAAGTAGCAAAATTGTTCCACGAAGGTGGAAGCTTGGCAATGATGCCTCCGGTAACAAATTTTTCCGGCAACACACACTTGAAGTACTCAAGTTCTTTTGCGAGCGACTGTATCTCATGAGCCTGCTGTACAACAGAGCGCTCATCAGTCATCTTGTAGTCATAGAATTGCTCCATGACGTACAACTCGCTGCCGGCGTCCGACGCACCAAACTTGGCCTCGAGTGCAGCCCACATGTCCTTGCCGTTGTCAAATGACATATACGAATCCATAATGGAGTCGTCAAGAACACTCAGAAGAGCGCCTTTAAAGAGAGTATCGATCTTCTCAAAAGCTTTCAGCTATGCTGGATTAAGATTGCCCTCAGGCTTGCCCTTGGTGGCGTCATAGCAGCCCATGGTCTGAAACCAGTAGACTGCTCTCGTGTGCCACCTCTTATATTGCGCCCCCTTAAAGGCAGGCGGCTTCAGATGCGCAGCAAAACCACTCGGAGTAAATTGCCTATATTCAGGTTTTAGGATTGTTGGAAATATGAGCAAATTACTACGAGATTTAATGCGAATGAACAAAAGATAAATCATGACAACAATAGCAGAGATTAAACTAATCATGCGAACTAGCATAGTAGATGAACAGATTGCATCTAGGGCATATACTAGAAACATGAATTCTACCACGATCTCGAACAGGAAGGATAGAATCACATACGGTGCAGCGGGTGACGGTGTCCTGGACTAGGGGGTACTCACCACGTCGTCTCCCGACCAAGTGGATCGGGCCGAGGACCCCTGTGGAAGTTCTATCATGGGCCACTTTGGACAGCCCATGCCGCATACAAGGAAGATTCCACAAGACTTGGTGATCAAGACAAGGACTCCTCTCCACCAATGTATTCGACTAGGACTCTTGTTATCCTAGGCTTCCGGTACATTATATAAGCCGAGGCCAGGCTAGTCGATAGATCATTATGACATTATTCATCATACCCTCAGGTTTTAGACCACAACATATGATCCCGAGGTAGATCAACTCTGTACTTGATACTCCATCAATATAAATAAGAGCAGGATGTAGGGTTTTACCTCCATCAAGAGGGCCCGAACCTGGGTAAAACATCGTGTCCCTCGTCTCCTGTTACCATTGATCCTTAGACGCACAGTTCGGGACCCCCTACCCGAGATCTGTCGGTTTTGACACCGACAGCGGGAGCAGCACCGCCGGCGTTGACGTTGTCGCCCATGTCGTCGAGGATGAGGTTGCCGAGGTCGGGGAAGAAGTCGTTGTTTGCGAAGTCATCGCTGCCAGCAGTCGCGCGAGTGCGCTCCCCAAAAACCTGATCGCCCCTCTCCCGTACAGGATCACGAGAGGCGGGGTTCCGGAGTCCTGCAATCCCTTCTTCCGGTGCAAGCCGAAAGGAGGGATGGAGAAGACATGCTTGGCGGCGCAATGATCTGGAACGGTGGTGAGAAACCATACGAAGCGGCGGCAGCTAGGGTAGACGTCTGCCTGACTATATAGTGCGGGTCGGGTAGGTCATGGGAGTAAACCCCACGTCCGAGTCGTCACGATCCAAAAGAATCGGAAATAGTTCAGTAATTAACACGTCCGTTAATTATTAATTAATGACTCATTAATTTTCCCGAGCATCAAAAATATAGACAACGTGCATAGCTTTGTCCTCGGCTCAATCCCGCAACCCGCGGCGCCGCGCGTCATGACGAGGCGTGGCGTGGAGAGGCAAGCGAGGAGGAGGAGCGCGCGTGTAGATCTCCTCTTCTCATGCTCATACAAGTGGTAGAAGAGCTCACCTTATAAAGAGGTGCAACTCTCTCTCAACTTCCGGGGTGGGACTAAACTTTAGTCTCACTCACTCCACTCACATCTGTGCATGAATGGGCCAAGAGAATTTCAGAATTTTAGTTGGGCTTTAGGTCAAAGACCTACTAGCAAAATTCCAACACGCAGGCGGCGGGGTGAAAGAGGAGGCAAAGTGAGGGTGCGATATTTTTACTCCGTGAGCGATCGATCGAGAGTAAAAAGTTTCTCGATTAAAGAATTTTGGGGTTCGATTAGTTCCCGGTTAAAAGAGGAAAACCAGATTTATCCTCCTCTATCGCTTTATTGGGCATCGGTTAGAGATGCTCTAAAGAACGCATCGGATCCATCTCTTCTCTTAATTAAATTGCCCTGTGAAGACCTTAATTAAACATTGTCACTCATCATGGCCACTCTAGTTAATACTCCCTTCATTTCATAATATAGTGGGCTCGCGTTTTCTAAGATCTAAATTCGACCATAAATTTAATCAACGAGATCGACGGTGCCGACAGCAAAAATTATACCACTAAATTCATATTTATGAATTCAGTGATATAATTTTTGCTCCTACCGCAGTCGATCTCGCTGGTTAAATGTATGATCAAACTTAGATTTTGGAAAAAGGAAGGGAGTATCACACTAGCCACTGCATGGCACAGGACCGTACGTGACTAACCGACTATTCTACTCCTGCCACTCGACAATGGATTCGATCACGTCCTTATCCGGTGGAGGGACGAGAGCCTGGGACCTCCGTGATTAGCTGAGACTGTCGTCGGTACGGTCGGCTGCCAAATGACGGTGGTCGCCGATAATTTAATCAACTACTCCCTGCATATCCATGGGGTTGCTGACTAGCTGCTTTACATAATCGTGTTGAGCGGAGGCTGTTACATTTCCAACTGACAACAGGTGGTTGAAGGCTGTTACACTACAGTGCTTGCTAGTAATTGGCGTCGTGCGTTCAATAATTGGATCCATCACCTGAAGTCCGAGATCGAAATAGACGGGTCCGACTAGGACATAACCGACAATTTTTATTTATCTATATCTGATATAACAGGTTTTTTCCGAGAAACTTTTCATCTAAGTATCTTCAATCATGACATAACAACGAAAAACAAAAAAATAATAAAAACTACATCCGGATCCCGTAGACCACCTGGCGACGAGTACAAGCACTGAAGCGAGTCAAAGGCGCGCCGTCGTCATCGCCCCTCCCTAGCCGGAGCAAAAAGAAATCTTGTAGTGACAGTCGATAAGTCATGGTGCTATGGCCTTATAGGACCAGCGCATCAGAATAGCAACCGCCGCCGATGAAGTGTAGTATAGATCGGAAGGATCCAACCTGAGACACACAAACGTAGACGGACAATGAGCAGATCCATCAAAAACAGATCCACCAAAGACGCACTTCCACATGCCCACACGATGCTAGACGCACCACCGACGGAGGGCTAGGCGAGGAGATCCTTATTCCATCTTCAAGGAGCCGCCACCGTCTCGTATTCTTGAGCAGGAAACAAATCCAAACAAACTCGAACACATCTAAAAACGGAGCCCTTCAGCCGGTAAATGACCGACAACGATAACACCTCACATCTCTGGGCTCAGACGGACAACAACATCTTGGATGAGGTATACTTCATATATTCAACCGCCATCGTTGGTCCTATGGCGCTGGAATCTCCGCTCCATAACCCTAACCACTCTAGCGAGCCCGCTGCTCACGGCCAAAATCACTGTTGACCATTTGATCAAAGTTTAGCGTGATTTAACCCCTCTTCTAAAGTTTTGGGTCCGCATCGCTGCTCTTGCATTACCGAGCTTCACGAGGTCTAATCCGTTTTTCACCGTCGCTTCATCAACTGCCTCTTTAGAAGATAAAACAAGCTGATGTGAGAAATAATTCAATATAATTTCCCTAGATCACACGAGTATCTTTTGTTCTCATTGAACGAAAATTACCGGTATATCTCATTTCTTTAGACCAGGGCATGAAAAATTTGTGATCCTAATCGGATCTACAACTGGATGGCCCGTACCCATACAAAACCCCCGGACGGCCTGTCCGGAATGAAAAAAGCTACCAAGCTAGCCGCTTCATATCCGTCCCAAACGTCTGGACTAACCGGTAACCCACATACCCAGTCCATATGTGGGTGGATATGCGGACACTCGTACGCATCTGCCACGTCGGATCCGACTCACTATGGCCCGGCTCGACCTCACATTTATTCATCCATATCCATTCCGAACCAAACCCAAGCCACTCCAGTCCGCCCTCAAGCTGCCCTACAACGATCTCCAACTTTCTCCGGCATGGGAGCAGCGGATTTGACTCCGAGATCTCTCAATCCGTCGACTGGGACCTTGTGCCATGTGGATAGTCGTCCGCCACTCCCGAGAGGAATGCGTCCCACCGTGGTCTAAGTCGATCCGACAGGAATCCATTACGTCCGCGCAAATGGTGCTTGATCCACCGCGGTTGGTGGCTTATGGCGCATGACCGCCTGACGTGTCGACCACTGGCTAGCGGCGCAACCCCGAGTTGGCGGCACAACCCCTTCGATGGCGCCTTGTCTTCGCGATGCCGGGTTCTGAGCCGGAGGTCGACGCCAACATGTGTCACGGCCCAACCGGTAAAGAGGAGCGGCATGCCCGTTGTGCGAGGCACAAGGCGCACCAGCCCTGAAGGGTGCGGTCGTGAAGGCGGAAACGCACGCCGCCTTGGACAGCAAGGGGGAAACCCTCCGTGCCCGCATCATCGAAAAGCGGGAGCTAAGCCGGGCGGTATGTGCCATGATTTGAGGGGTGATTGGCACTATCCATAGACGTGTATGGACGCGTCCGCGGACATATAGAGGCCCGGCTATGAGGCGTTCGGCAGGGCCCTATATTCCAAATCCGCACCGGCGTTACAGAAAGGATCGCCGCCGGTGCAACGCAAACAGATAGGATATCCGTGAGGCTCTTGGTCGCGGGACTGATTCTGCCGGACGTACACCGCATACGTGAGCAGTGAGCAGTGACGAGTGACGAGCACGTGACTCGCGGCAAAATTTCGTGTTTTGACCCTTTTATGATACAAATTCAGGATCTGACCGCAGTTAGGAAAATATTCGGGATTTGACCCTTTTTCCTACCGCCAGGGGCTCTGGCGGTAGGGATAGACAGCCTACCGCCAGGGGCCCTGGCGGTAGGGTACTAATCCACGTTAGCACGCGGAGACGGCTGCCGTCCCCCTCTGTCGCACCCTACCGCCAGGGCACCTGGCGGTAGCCTGTCTAACCCTACCGCCAGAGCCCCTGGCGGTAGGGTCCGGGCAGTTATTTCGCCCGAGACCCCGCGCCCCTTCCCATCTCCCCACCCCCTCCCCCCCGTCAGCAGTTTCTACTTTCTTTCTTCCCCAAGTCGCCCCTCTCTCCCTCTCTCTTCTCCTCCACTCCCCCCCTCGGATCTTCACCGATTCTTCACCGTTTTTGCGGATCGAGATGGCCCCGAAGAGAGAAACGTAAGCTCCTCCAATCCATGCAATTAGTTTTTGCAAACTTGCTTCCGATTCGACGCATTATTTGCTTGAAATCCCTCATATTTTTGAACTTAGATTGGATTTTTTCACCTAAGATTGATTGTAGTTGTAGTTCTTAGTTCTTTAGTAACTAGTGGTATTGGAGATGAACTCTAATTAGTAGTTCATATGTTAGTGTGAAGATGAACCCTAGTTCATAATTTTTTTTGTTAAAAAAATTATGATGTAATGTTGACATGAGGATGAACCCTAGTTTGATGATGCATTTTGATATGATGATATGATCTAGTGTGAAGATGAACCCTAGTTTGATGATGCATGTTGATATGATGATATGAAGATGTTGTTTGGAAAAATTTATTTAAAAATATGAAGATATGATGTATGTTGGAGTTTTTTTTGATATGATGCATGTTGATATGATTTGATCCATCATGTGTAGTAGATGTTGTTGGAGGAATATGCTTAAAATTTTATTTTGATATGATGCATTTTGATATGATTTGAGTTCATTGTTTGTTTATGTATGCTTATGCTTTTGGTGCTTTTGTTTATGAAACTCTATTAAGGCGGCCACCTCTTGCGGACAACATCGGCCAACGGTACTCCATGCTGGACTGGGCATTCGACAAGGGTCATCGTGCCCGTTTCATAGAGAACGGAGAGGTAAGTGATATGAATGAAATATTGATCAAAGTTTTCGGATTGATGAAAATGATTTCCTAACTTTTGGCGTTCCCTATTTGACAGATGCTCCAGACACTGCGCATGAGGGTCACGGGGTTCATGGGCATATGGACTACGACGAGCGCTACGCGCCGTTCTTCAAGAAAGCATGTCTGTTCGGTTTCGTGTTGCAGTTCAAGCGTCAGCCGCCGACGCATGTCCACGCAGCTCTCACAGCTCTGATTGACCGGTGGCGACCGGAGACCCATTCTTTCCATCTGCCATGCGGGGAGATGACGGTGACCCTCGAGGACTGGGGGATGATTACTGCCATGCCGATCGAGGGTCATGCACTCACCGGTCAAGTGGAGAGGACCAACTGGCAGCAGAGCGTCACCACATCGGCGACTACCCCGGTGCCAAGAGTAACCGTACATCCGGTGTGCCGTTGACCTGGCTCTCGGAGCACCGGAAGACATGCCCCCAAGGCGGAGATGAGGCGACTGTGAAGTTGTACGCGAGGGCCTATCTGTGGTATATTCTCTCGGAGGTCGTGTTTCCAGACAGCTCCGGGAACTCTGCCAACTGGGCATATCTGTTCTTCCTAGCGGACTGGGATGCAGGGTACAGTTGAGGGACCGCATCTCTTGCCTACCTATACCGTTCGGTAAGAGAGTGTCTAATTGCCTACCTACCTATGAAAGTGTGTCCATGACATTTTCTTATATCTGATACTCATTTGATGTTTTGCAGCTTGACGACGCAACGCAGAGGACGGGAGACAAGTCCAATATGGGTGGCTTTGTCTGGGCCTTCTCCATTTGGATGTGGGAGCGGCTGCCGGTGGGGCGTCCGGAGAATATTGCAAGACGCCCATGGGAAGACTATAGCGAAGACGGCTGTGACGCCCCCGATTCAATCGTACAGTAATCATACACGCAAACGTGTACGATCAAGATCAGGGACTCATGGGAAGATATCACAACACAACTCTAAAAATAAAATAAGTCATACAAGTATCATAATACAAGCCAGGGGTCTCGAGGGCTCGAATACAAGTGCTCGATCATAGACGAGTCAGCGGAAGCAACAATATCTGAGTACAGACATAAGTAAACAAGGCTAGCACAAACTGGGATACAGATCGAAAGAGGCGCAGGCCTCCTGCCTAGGATCCTCCTTGTTGGGAATCGTAGCATAATTTAAAATTTTCATACGCTCACCAAGATGCATCTATGGAGCTACTAGCAACGAGGGGAAAGGAGTGCATCTACATACCCTTGTAGATCGCGAGCGGAAGCGTTCCAATGAATGTGGATGACGGAGTCGTACTCGCCGTGATCCAAATCACCGATGACCGAGTGCCGAACGGACGGCACCTCCGCGTTCAACACACGTACGGTGCAGCGACGTCTCCTCCTTCTTGATCCAGCAAGGGGGAAGGAGAGGTTGATGGAGATCCAGCAGCACGACGGCGTGGTGGTGGATGTAGCGGGTCTCGGCAGGGCTTCGCTAAGCTTCTGCGAGAGAGAGAGGTGTTGGAGGGTAGGAGGGAGGCGCCCAAGGCTGTTGTGTGCTGCCCTCCCTCCCCCCCTTTATATAGGCCCTTGGGGGGGGTGCGCCAGCCCCAAGAGATGGGATCTCAAGGGGGGCAGCGGCCACAAGGGGGGAAAGGGCTTGCCTTGCCCCCCAAGGCAAGGGGGAACTCCCCCTAGGGTTCCCAACCCTAGGCGCATGGGGGGGAGGCCCAAGGGTGGTGCCCCAGCCCACTAGGGGCTGGTTCCCTTCCACTTTCAGCCCACGGGGCCCTCCGGGACAGGTGGCCCCACCCGGTGGACCCCCGGGACCCTTCCGGTGGTCCCGGTACAATACCGATAACCCCCGAAACTTTCCCGGTGGCCGAAACTAGACTTCCTATATATAATTCTTCACCTCCAGACCATTCCGGAACCTCTCGTGACGTCCAGGATCTCATCCGGGACTCCGAACAACTTTCGGTTTTCCGCATACATATATCTCTACAACCCTAGCGTCACCGGACCTTAAGTGTGTAGACCCTACGGGTTCGGGAGACATGCAGACATGACCGAGACGCCTCTCCGGTCAATAACCAACAGCGGGATCTGGATACCCATGTTGGCTCCCACATGCTCCATGATGATCTCATCGGATGAACCACGGTGTCGAGGATTCAATCAATCCGTATGCAATTCCCTTTGTCAATCGGTATGTTACTTGCCCGAGATTCGATCGTCGGTATCCCAATACCTTGTTCAATCTCGTTACCGGCAAGTCTCTTTACTCATACCGCAATGCATGATCCCGTGACTAACGCCTTAGTCACATTGAGCTCATTGTGATGATGCATTACCGAGTGGGCCCAGAGATACCTCTCCGTCACACGGAGTGACAAATCCCAGTCTCGATCCGTGCCAACCCAACAGACACTTTCGGAGATACCCGTAGTGCACCTTTATAGTCACCCAGTTACGTTGTGACGTTTGGCACACCCAAAGCACTCCTACGGTATCCGGGAGTTGCACGATCTCATGGTCTAAGGAAAAGATACTTGACATTGGAAAAGCTCTAGCAAACGAAACTACACGATCTTTTATGCTATGCTTAGGATTGGGTCTTGTCCATCACATCATTCTCCTAATGATGTGATCCCGTTATCAATGACATCCAATGTCCATAGTCAGGAAACCATGACTATCTGTTGATCAACGAGCTAGTCAACTAGAGGCTTACTAGGGACACTTTGTGGTCTATGTATTCACACATGTATTACGATTTCCAGACAATACAATTATAGCATGAATAATAGACTATTATCATGAACAAAGAAATATAATAATAACCATTTATTATTGCCTCTAGGGCATATTTCCAACAGTCTCCCACTTGCACTAGAGTCAATAATCTAGTTACATTGTGATGAATCGAACACCCATTGCGTCCTGGTGTTGATCATGTTTTGCCCTAGGGAGAGGTTTAGTCAACGGATCTGCTACATTCAGGTCCGTATGTACTTTACAAATATCTATGTCTCCATTTTGAACACTTTCACGAATGGAGTTGAAGCGACGCTTGATATGCCTGGTCTTCCTGTGAAACCTGGGCTCCTTCGCAAGGGCAATAGCTCCAGTGTTGTCACAGAAGAGAGTCATTGGGCCCGACGCATTGGGAATCACCCCTAGGTCGGTAATGAACTCCTTCATCCAGACTGCTTCCTGTGCTGCCTCCGAGGCTGCCATGTACTCCGCTTCACATGTAGATCCCGCCACGACGCTTTGCTTGCAACTGCACCAGCTTACTGCTCCTCCATTCAAAATATACACGTATCCGGTCTGTGACTTCGAGTCATCCAGATCTGTGTCGAAGCTAGCGTCGACGTAACCCTTTACGACGAGCTCTTCGTCACCTCCATAAACGAGAAACATATCCTTAGTCCTCTTCAGGTACTTCAGGATATTCTTGACCGCTGTCCAGTGTTCCTTGCCGGGATTACTTTGGTACCTTCCTACCAAACTTACGGCAAGGTTTACATCCGGTCTGGTACACAGCATGGCATACATAATAGACCCTATGGCCGAGGCATAGGGGACGACACTCATCTCTTCTATATCTTCTGCCGTGGTCGGGCATTGAGCCGTGCTCAATTGCACACCTTGCAATACAGGCAAGAACCCCTTCTTGGACTGATCCATATTGAACTTCTTCAATATCTTGTCAAGGTATGTACTCTGTGAAAGACCAATGAGGCGTCTTGATCTATCCCTATAGATCTTGATGCCTAATATATAAGCAGCTTCTCCAAGGTCCTTCATTGAAAAACACTTATTCAAATAGGCCTTTATACTTTCCAAGAATTCTATACCATTTCCCATCAATAGTATGTCATCCACATATAATATGAGAAATGCTACAGAGCTCCCACTCACTTTCTTGTAAACACAGGCTTCTCCATAAGTCTGTGTAAACCCAAACGCTTTGATCATCTCATCAAAGCGAATGTTCCAACTCCGAGATGCTTGCACCAGCCCATAGATTGAGCGCTGGAGCTTGCACACTTTGTTAGCATTCTTAGGATCGACAAAACCTTCCGGCTGCATCATATACAACTCTTCCTTAAGGAAGCCATTAAGGAATGCCGTTTTGACGTCCATCTGCAATATCTCATAATCATAGTATGCGGCAATTGCTAACATGATTCGGACGGACTTCAGCTTCGCTACGGGTGAGGAAGTCTCATCGTAGTCAACCCCTTGAACTTGTCGATAACCCTTAGCGACAAGTCGAGCTTTGTAGATGGTCACATTACCATCTGCGTCCGTCTTCTTCTTAAAGATCCATTTGTTTTCTATGGCTCGCCGCTCATCGGGCAAGTCAGTCAAAGTCCATACTTTGTTTTCATACATGGATTCTATCTCGGATTTCATGGCTTCTAGCCATTTGTCAGAATCCGGGCCCGCCATCGCTTCTTCATAGTTCGAAGGTTCACCGTTGTCTAACAACATGATTTCCAGGACAGGGTTGCCGTACCACTCTGGTGCGGAACGTGTCCTTGTGGACCTACGAAGTTCAGTGACTTGATCCGAAGCTTCATGATCATCATCATTAACTTCCTCCCCAGTCGGTGTAGGCACCACAGGAACATTTTCCCGCGCTGCGCTACTTTCCGGTTCGGAAGGGGTGACTATCACCTCATCAAGTTCCACTTTCCTCCCACTCAATTCTTTTGAGAGAAACTCCTTCTCCAGAAAGGACCCGTTCATGGCAACGAAGATCTTGCCTTCGGATCTGAGGTAGAAGGTATACCCAATAGTTTCCTTAGGGTATCCTATGAAGATGCATTTTTCCGATTTGGGTTCGAGCTTTTCAGGTTGATGTTTCTTGACATAAGCATCGCATCCCCAAACTTTTAGAAACGACAGCTTAGGTTTCTTCCCAAACCATAATTCATACGGTGTCGTCTCAACGGATTTAGACGAAGCCCTATTTAAAGTGAATGCGGCAGTCTCTAAAGCATAACCCCAAAATGAGAGCGGTAAATCGGTAAGAGACATCATAGATCGCACCATATCCAATAGAGTGCGATTACGATGTTCGGACACACCATTTCTCTGAGGTGTTCCAGGCGGCGTGAGTTGTGAAACTATTCCACATTTCCTTAAGTGTGTACCAAATTCGTGACATAAATATTCTCCACCATGATCTGATCGTAAGAATTTTATTTTTCTGTCACGTTGATTCTCGACTTCACTCTGAAATTCCTTGAACTTTTCAAAGGTTTCAGACTTGTGTTTCATTAGGTAGACATACCCATATCTACTTAAATCATCGGTGAGAGTGAGAACATAACGATATCCTCCGCGAGCCTCAACACTCATTGGACCGCACACATCGGTATGTATGATTTCCAACAAGTTGGTTGCTCGCTCCATTGTTCCGGAGAACGGAGTCTTGGTCATCTTACCCATGAGGCATGGTTCGCACGTGTCAAATGATTCGTAATCAAGAGACTCCAAAAGTCCATCTGCATGGAGCTTCTTCATGCGCTTGACACCAATGTGACCAAGGCGGCAGTGCCACAAGTATGTGGGACTATCGTTATCAACTTTACATCTTTTGGTATTCACACTATGAACATGTGTAACATCACGTTCGAGATTCATCAAAAATAAACCATTGACCAGCGGGGCATGACCATAAAACATATCTCTCAAATAAATAGAACAACCATTATTCTCAGATTTAAATGAGTAGCCATCTCGAATTAAACGAGATCCAGATACAATGTTCATGCTCAAGCTGGCACTAAATAACAATTATTGAGGTTTAACACTAATCCCGTGGGTAGATGCAGAGGTAGCGTGCCAACGGCGATCACATCGACCTTGGAACCATTCGCGACGCGCATCGTCACCTCGTCCTTTGCCAGTCTCCGTTTATTCTGTAGTTCCTGCTTTGAGTTACAAATATGAGCAACCGCACCGGTATCAAATACCCAGGAGCTACTACGAGTACTGGTAAGGTACACATCAATTACTTGTATATCACATATACCTTGGGTGTTGCCGGCCTTCTTCTTGTCCGCTAAATATTTGGGGCAGTTCCGCTTCCAGTGACCACTTCCCTTGCAATAAAAGCACTCAGTCTCGGGCTTGGGTCCATTCTTTGACTTCTTCCCAGTAACTGGCTTACCGGGCGCGGCAACTCCCTTGCCGTCCTTCTTGAAGTTCTTCTTACCCTTGCCCTTCTTGAATTTAGTGGTTTTATTCACCATCAACACTTGATGTTCTTTTCTGATCTCCCCTTCCGCTGATTTCAGCATTGAATATACCTCGGGAATGGTCTTTTCCATCCCCTGCATATTGTAGTTCATCACAAAGCTCTTGTAGCTTGGTGGAAGCGACTGGAGGATTCTGTCAATGACCGCGTCATCCGGGAGATTAACTCCCAGCTGAGACAAGCGGTTGTGCAACCCAGACATTCTGAGTATGTGCTCACTAACAGAACTGTTCTCCTCCATTTTACAGCTGAAGAACTTGTCGGAGACATCATATCTCTCGACCCGGGCATGAGCTTGAAAAACCAGTTTCAGCTCCTCGAACATCTCATATGCTCCATGTTTCTCAAAACGCTTTTGGAGACCCGGTTCTAAGCTGTAAAGCATGCCGCACTGAACGAGGGAGTAATCATCAGCACGCTGCTGCCAAGCGTTCATAACGTCTTGGTTCTCAGGGATTGGTGCTTCACCTAGCGGTGCTTCTAAGACATAATCTTTCTTGGCTACTATGAGGATGAGCCTCAGGTTCCGGACCCAGTCCGTATAATTGCTGCCATCATCTTTCAGCTTGGTTTTCTCTAGGAACGCGTTGAAATTGAGGACAACGTTGGCCATTTGATCTACAAGACATAGTGTAAAGATTTTAGACTAAGTTCATGATAATTGAGTTCATCTAATCAAATTATTTAATGAACTCCCACTCAGATAGACATCCTCTAGTCATCTAAGTGAAACATGATCCGAGTCAACTAGGCCGTGTCTGATCATCACGTGAGACGGACTAGTCAAGATCGGTGAACATCTCCATGTTGATCGTATCTTCTATACGACTCATGCTCGACCTTTCGGTCCTCCGTGTTCCGAGGCCATGTCTGTACATGCTAGGCTCGTCAAGTCAACCTAAGTGTATTGCGTGTGTTCCGAGGCCATGTCTGTACATGCTAGGCTCGTCAACACCCGTTGTATGCGAACGTAAGAATCTATCACACCCGATCATCACGTGGTGCTTCGAAACGACGAACCTTTGCAACGGTGCACAGTTAGGGTGAACACTTTCTTGAAATTATTATAAGGGATCATCCTACTTGCTACCGTCGTTCTAAGCAAATAAGATGCAAAAACATGATAAACATCACATGCAATCAAATAGTGACATGATATGGCCAATATCATCATGCTCCTTTGATCTCCATCTTCGGGGCACCATGATCATCTTTGTCACCGGCATGACACCATGATCTCCATCATCATGATCTCCATCATTGTGTCTTCATGAAGTCGTCACGCCAACGATTACTTCTACTTCTATGGCTAACGCGTTTAGCAATAAAGTAAAGTAATTTACATGGCGATATTCAATGACACGCAGGTCATACAAAATAATAAAGACAACTCCTATGGCTCCTGCCGGTTGTCATACTCATCGACATGCAAGTCGTGATTCCTATTACAAGAATATGATCAATCTCATACATCACATATATCATTCATCACATCTTCTGGCCATATCACATCACATAGCACTGGCTGCAAGAACAAGTTAGACGTCCTCTAATTGTTGTTGCAAGTTTTTACGTGGTTTGTAGGTTTCTAGCAAGAACGTTTTCTTACCTACGTATGACCACAACGTGATTTGCCAATTTCTATTTATCCTTCATAAGGACCCTTTTCATCGAATCCGTTCCGACTAAAGTAGGAGAGACAGACACCCGCTAGCCACCTTATGCAACTAGTGCATGTCAGTCGGTGGAACCTGTCTCACGTAAGCGTACGAGTAAGGTCGGTCCGGGCCGCTTCATCCTACAATGCCGCCGAAACAAGAAACGACTAGTAGCGGCAAGAAGAATTGGCAAACTCAACGCCCACAACTGCTTTGTGTTCTACTCGTGCATAGTAACTACGCATAGGCCTGGCTCATGATGCCACTGTTGGGAATCGTAGCATAATTTCAAATTTTCCTACGCTCACCAAGATGCATCTATGGAGTCTACTAGCAACGAGGGGAAAGGAGTGCATCTACATACCCTTGTAGATCGCGAGCGGAAGAGTTCCAATGAACGTGGATGACGGAGTCGTACTCGCCGTGATCCAAATCACCGATGACCGAGTGCCGAACGGACGGCACCTCCGCGTTCAACACACGTACGGTGCAGCAACGTCTCCTCCTTCTTGATCCAGCAAGGGGGAAGGAGAGGTTGATGGAGATCCAGCAGCACGACGGCGTGGTGGTGGATGTAGCGGGTCTCGGCAGGGCTTCGCTAAGCTTCTGCGAGAGAGAGAGAGAGAGAGGTGTTGCAGGGGAGGAGGGAGGCGCCCAAGGCTGTTGTGTGCTGCCCTCCCTCCCCCCCTTTATATAGGCCCCTGGGGGGGTGCGCCAGCCCCAAGAGATGGGATCTCAAGGGGGGCGGCGGCCACAAGGGGGGGAAGGGCTTGCCTTGCCCCCAAGGCAAGGGGGAACTCCCCCCTAGGGTTCCCAACCCTAGGCGCATGGGGGGGGAGGCCCAAGGGTGGCGCCCCAGCCCACTAGGGGCTGGTTCCCTTCCACTTTCAGCCCACGGGGCCCTCCGGGACAGGTGGCCCCACCCGGTGGACCCCCGGGACCCTTCCGGTGGTCCCGGTACAATACCGATAACCCCCGAAACTTTCCCGGTGGCCGAAACTGGACTTCCTATATATAATTCTTCACCGCCGGACCATTCCGGAACCTCTCGTGACGTCCGGGATCTCATCCGGGACTCCGAACAACTTTCTGGTTTCCGCATACATATATCTCTACAACCCTAGCGTCACCGGACCTTAAGTGTGTAGACCCTACGGGTTCGGGAGACATGCAGACATGACCGAGACGCCTCTCCGGTCAATAACCAACAGGGGGATCTGGATACCCATGTTGGCTCCCACTTGCTCCACGATGATCTCATCGGATGAACCACGGTGTCGAGGATTCAATCAATCAGTATGCAATTCCCTTTGTCAATCGGTATGTTACTTGCCCGAGATTCGATCGTCGGTATCCCAATACCTTGTTCAATCTCGTTACCGGCAAGTCTCTTTACTCGTACCGCAATGCATGATCCCGTGACTAACGCCTTAGTCACATTGAGCTCATTGTGATGATGCATTACCGAGTGGGCCCAGAGATACCTCTCCGTCACACGGAGTGACAAATCCCAGTCTCGATCCGTGCCAACCCAACAGACACTTTCGGAGATACCCGTAGTGCACCTTTATAGTCACCCAGTTACGTTGTGACGTTTGGCACACCCAAAGCACTCCTACGGTATCCGGGAGTTGCACGATCTCATGGTCTAAGGAAAAGATACTTGACATTGGAAAAGCTCTAGCAAACGAAACTACACGATCTTTTATGCTATGCTTAGGATTGGGTCTTGTCCATCACATCATTCTCCTAATGATGTGATCCCGTTATCAATGACATCCAATGTCCATAGTCAGGAAACCATGACTATCTGTTGATCAACGAGCTAGTCAACTAGAGGCTTACTAGGGACACTTTGTGGTCTATGTATTCACACATGTATTACGATTTCCGGACAATACAATTATAGCATGAATAATAGACTATTATCATGAACAAAGAAATATAATAATATCAATTTATTATTGCCTCTAGGGCATATTTCCAACACTCCTAAACTACTCCTGGTTGTCGTCAGCGGCCTGCACGTAGTAGTAGGCACCTCCAGTGTAGTAGGAGTCGTCATCGACGGTGGCGTCTGGCTCCTGGGCTCCGGCAACTGGTTGCGACAACCCGGTAGAAGGGAAAGGGGGAAAAGAGGGAGAAAAGCAACCGTGAGTACTCATCCAAAGTACTCGCAAGCAAGGAGCTACACTACATATGCATGGGTTTCTGTGTAAAGGGCCATATCGGTGGACTGAACTGCAGAAAGCCAGAATAAGAGGGGGATAGCTAATCCAGTCGAAGACTACGCTTCTGGCCACCTCCATCTTGCAGCATGTAGAAGAGAGTAGATGGTAAGTTCACCAAGTAGCATCGCATAGCATAATCCTACCCGGCGATCCTCTCCTCGTCGACCTGTGAGAGAGCGATCACCGGGTTGTATCTGGCACTTGGAAGGGTGTGTTTTATTTAGTATCTGGTTCTAGTTGTCATAAGGTCAAGGTACAACTCCGGGTCGTCCTTTTACCGAGGGACACGGCTATTCGAATAGATAAACTTCCCTGCAGGGGTGCACCACATAACCCAACACGCTCAATACCATTTGGCCGGACACACTTTCCTGGGTCATGCCCGGCCTCGGAAGATCAACACGTCGCAGCCCTACCTAGGCACAACAGAGAGGTCAGCACGCCGGTCTAAATCCTATGGCGCAGGGGTCTGGGCCCATCGCCCATTGCACACAAGCACGTTGCGAGGGCAGCCGGAAGCAGAACTAGCCCCCTTAATACAAGAGCAGGCTTACGTTCCAATCCGGCGCGCGCCGCTCAGTCGCTGATGGCATGAAGGCTTCGGCTGATACCACGACGTCGAGTGCCCATAACAGTTCCCGCGTAGTTGGTTAGTGCGTATAGGCCAGTGACCAGACTCAGATCAAATACCAAGATCTCGTCAAGCGTGTTAAGTATCCGCGAATGCCGACCAGGGCCAGGCCCACCTTTCTCCTAGGTGGTCTCAACCTGCCCTGCGCTCCGCCACAAAGTAACAGTCGGGGGCCTTCGGGAACCCAGGCCCACCTCTACCGGGATGGAGCCACCTGCCCCTTCAGCCCCCATCTCCGAACAGTACCATAAGTAATGTAACAGTATAAAGTATATAGCATATGCCCGTGATCACCTCCCGAGGGATCACGGCCCAGTAGTATAGCATGGCAGACGGACAAGAGTGTAGGGCCACTGATGGAACACTAGCATCCTATACTAAGCAGTAGGATAGCAGGTAAGGGTAACAACTGTAGCAACAATGACAGGCTATGCATCAGGATAGGATTAACCGAAAGCAGTAACATGCTACACTACTCTAATGCAAGCAGTATAGAGAAGAATAAGCGATATCTGGTGATCAAGGGGGGGGCTTGCCTGGAAGCTCTGTTGCACAAGAAGAAGGGTCGTCGGTGACGTAGTCGTACTCGGTGGCATCAGCGCCGGTCTCGGGGTCTACCGGGGAAGAAGAGGGGGGAAAGAAACAATATATACGAAGCAAACAAAGCATCACAAAACATAACGAGGCAATACGCGATGCTAGGTATGCCCTAACGCGGTAGGAGGTGATACCGACGAATGGGGGAAACATCCGGGAAAGTATCCCCGGTGTTTCGTGTTTTCGGACAAATGAACCGGAGGGGAAAAGTTGTGTGTTCGCTATGCTAGGGATGTGTGGTGGACCAACGGGATGCGCATTCGGATTCGTCTCGTCGTTCTGAGCAACTTTCATGTACACAGTTTTTCCATCCGAACTACGGTTTATTTTATATTATTTTTAAAAGATTTAAATCATTTTTAGGATTTATTTAATTATTTTAAATCAACATTACCCAGAATAGTGTTTGCTGATGTCATCATGATGTCAGCAGTCAACTGTGACCGTTGACCGGTCAAACTGACAGACGGGGCCCGTTTGTCATGGACTGTTTATTCTCATTAGGGTTTAACTAATCTAATTACGGTTTAATTAATTAACACTAGTTAACTAGATTAATTAAACATAATTAATTAATTGTTTAATATATATTTTTATTATCATTTATCGTTTTAAAATCTTTATCTTTTATATAAATCGTTCTGGGGGGGCCCTAGCCAGTGGCTCTGGGAGAGCCATAGCGGGCGCGGGTGTCGGGCACAGCCCGAACAGGGGCGCACCCGACCGGGCGCTGCGGGGCGGCTGGCGGGACCGAGTGCCGGTGCTCCGGCGGGCTGCAACCGGGCGGAGTAGCAGGGGAGCAGTGCAGCGGCGCGGCGAGGGGCTTGAGGAGCACAACCACTGCAGCAGCAGCGATCGCGAGCTCCGACGCGGGAGCGGAGGGCCGTGGTGGAGGGCGCGCGCATAGGCAGGGCGCGCGGCGAGCACGGCCGCGAGCGGCAGCACAGCGAGACGGGGTGAGCGCGGGCGGTGCGCATGCGCGATGGACGGCTAACGGGCGCGCGACGCGGGCGCGAGCGGCGCAAGGTCGACGCGACAGTGGAGGCACAGGGGGGAAAGGGGAGACGCGACGGAGCTCACAGTGGAGCCGTAGGGCATGGCAGCAGGCTCGAGGGAGGCTCGGGGTCGCCGGAGTCGGCGGAGGCGTGCGGAGGACCGAGGAGGAAGCCGAGCACGAGGCGGCGTCGATGGGGGCAAGGGAGAGGGGGGTCAGCGAGCAGGAGGTCGAGGACGGCCTGTCCGGCGGGGAGGCGGCACCGGCGATCTGCGTCGGGGGCGCGCGGCGGCGTTGGGTGCCGGTCGTTCCAGATCGAGTGGAACGGGGGGGGGGGGGAGTGGGGTGCGAGGGGAGTGGGGGAACGAGGGGAGAGTGGGGTACGGTGGTAGGGTTCGGTGGGAGTGGGGAGGTTAAGCAGGGGGCAGCGGGCCGGGCGATTAGCCAGCTGGCTGGGCCAATTGGCCGAGTGGGGTTAATGGGGGTTTCTCTTCTTTTATTTTTGTTCGTTTTCTGTTTTGCATTTTCTTTTATTTATTATTTTCTGTTCTATTTTAGTTACACCTATTTTAGTTTTTATAAAATACAAAACAAACTCCTAAAATATTTTTATAATATAGCCCACTACCTCAAAAGGTTTGGTGCAATATTAAAATACTCGGTACATTTTTATTATTTAAAAAGTACTTAAATATTTGTTTTAGTCACATTTTTATTTATTTAGTGCATTAAAACATTTTATAAAATTGTGGATTCTCCACCATAATTACCTATGCATTATTTGTCACAATCCAAACATTTTAGTTTTAATATTTGAAAACTTTTGTGGTTTGCCTTTAACTCAAATTTGAATTTGAATCGTTTTGAACTAACGTGAGATTAACAACAGTAACCGTGATGACGTGGCATGATTAACAGGGAATTACTGTAGCTTAAATATCCGGGCGTCACAATTCTCCTCCACTACAAGAAATCTCGTCCCGAGATTTAAGAGGTGATGTAAGGGGGAAAGTTCTGGCTACGAAATTCTATCGAGTCTTCTCGGTCTTGGTTGCTCTTCTCGAAGAAGTCGATCCATTACATTGACATCTTCATTTCTCTGCATCGATGCCTGATGATGAAGTTGTCGTCCTTTCTTCAGGATCTCCATCGAACTTATGAAAAGATAAGGGGGAAAGACTCGGGAAGGACGGAGCTCAACACACGTTAGGTACTTGGGGGCTATCTTAGTGAATATCTCTCGCGTTGAAATTCAAGAAAGTTATCAAGAGCAAGGTAAAAAGGCGCAATTAGAAATTTCAAGCGAATAGGCAACCGTTCGTTGCCTAAAACAAGGTGTGAAAGGGTTTTAGAGCAACGGGAATAATTATTATGTCTGATACCAGAATTGATGATCTCTTGGAAGGTGGCTCATGAATTACATACGAAGCCAAACATGGGGAATAACTTTTAGAAACTGAGGCGTACAGGAGAGTCAGGTTTCGTTCCTGTGGAATTGTGGGTTATGGGCCCACCATGTGGGTTAAAAGTAGTAGGAGCGGTGACATCTTGCGTGGTCATGATAGCGAGGCATGTCAGAGGGTAGCCTGTCGATTATGTCGGCAACAATGTCGGTACCAAGGGCGAGGGACGAAGATAACCATTTTCCTTCTCGTTAAACGAGGCGGACCAATAGGCAAAGTTCTCGTCCATCGGTGGCTACCGGAATGTCATCAACAATAGTAACAGGGTCTTACTGACTAGGTTGTACGACGAGGTGTTTACATAAGCAAGAGAATATTACTGCTTAGATCATATAGACCACAAAAAAGGTTAAACAAGACAATGGAATGGAAAATGTGATTATCATTTTAAACAGAACAATGGAAAGGAAAATGTGTTTAAACACATATATCAGGAGTATATCCTTCCCAAGGACAAACAGAGCATGATATCCATGTCAGGATATAATGTAGAAAACTCTTTAGGTAGGGGAGAGAAATTTCATGATATTACCCATACAGCGGTGTTTGGATAATTGAGCAGGAAACATTTAGCATTGGGCTTCAAATGTTCTTGTTGAAAATCGGAGCACCATAGACTTGCTTCGAGATAGCATTGACATGGTCATCAGGTGAAGATCAGACTTTGGAAACACAAAGGATTCATTGGAAACAACTTATAGGATAAGTCTTACAATTTCCTCATGGAAGAATGGATAACCTTGTTGAAAAGGAATCTATAACAATAGGGCCTCCGGCCAGGTGTGCTAGGATGACATCACCTTACCGGGTCATATAACAACCAATGTTATAACTCTTGGAAATATGTCCCAGCCATCATATCTGACCGAGATTCAGATCTGATTGGTGTGAGGATACCTCAAACTCACGATGCTCGAGGAGGAAAGGTGTGACACAAATTGACGAGATGACGTCGAAGATTCTCGGGAAATGAACTATGGAAGCGAGTTCCGAAACAAGAGTTCATCATTAAATCAAGAAGAGGATGAGGAGGTGGCTGATGGACTCAGCGTTAATTCAATGAGGTATCCAAAAAGATGGGTCTCCACAATTATGTGGATAAGGAGATAACATTTGTCAGATCAAATGATATAAGGAAGTATGCTCGAGGAAAACATACACAATTAAACATTGGTTGAGAGGTGCGCCCGAAATATGGGTTGGGTTGCACGAGCAATGTCAGAATGGTGATTCAATAATCAATAGTCTAAGAATGAACGACCGACCATTAACTTCAAAGCAATAGGGTTGCTAGAAGTGCAGAATCCAAACAACACCGTTCACTTGTTGGTATCCCAGTTAGAATCAACACGGGGACCAAGAAAAGAATGGTGATGGCGAGAAGCATCACTATACCAAGAATTTCTTAAGAGGTGGTGAAATTCTAACAACATTCTTGAGATAAAAGATGGTAACACTCCAAGCTAAAGAAGAACAAATGTTGGATAGCAAGGAAGTCAAGGTATAACCCAGAACACGAACAAGTTTGGGTTGGAGGGAAGGCAATAGAGTGGTCGATGACAACACAAATCAGCGAGGGCAAGGATGGTATTTCTCATCATGAATTCCATTGATATCCTGGAAGAGCTCAGAATGTTCATGATGATCATGACACAGTTGTCGAGAAGTTTCATGAAGATGTAATCGATCGACGATGACATCAAGTCAAAGGAATGATGAAGCGAAATGTTCTTGGGACCATGAGTACGACACAAACTCGAATTCAAGCTTGTCGTTCAAGATGGAACGATAAGACGAGGAAATCGGCGTAAGCTTAGCTCATCATCGAAAGTTGTGCTCCGGGAAGAAGGACCAGGTAGCACAGTTAAAATTTAGCACGATAAGGATATAGCCAATCAGGCTAGGAATGAATTGAAGGATTATTAAACTCATAAGAATGAAAATTACTTAGAGTTATCGTATCGAAGCGCGGAATCGATTCACTTATCGATGTTCTCGGTTGACGACAACCCAGAACCCTGGAGTGACTATGACGGGGAAATGCACTACTTCATCAGAAATGCATAAGATGTAGTGCAATCGATTGATATCCTCGAGATACCAGGGGGTAATACTCGAAGGTAGATCAAAATAGAGGTTGGACTAGGGTATTGCTCTCCAGAAGACAAGTGCTTAAACTTGCACGAGAAAAGGTATTTAAAAGAGAACATGGTCGGAACCACGATTGCAAAAGGCCGGATCCCAAATATAAGAACTTATACCAAGGGAATAATTAATTTAAGAGAAGCTTTAATGATAAGATCTACATCGTGTCCATGGGCATGAACACAAAGTTCAAGGTCGACTCCCACTTCTCCAATGCACTGTGACGCCCCCGATTCAATCGTACAGTAATCATAACCGCAAACGTGTACGAACAAGATCAGGGACTCACGGGAAGATATCACAACACAACTCTAAAAATAAAATAAGTCATACAAGCATCATAATACAAGCCAAGGGCCTCGAGGGCTCGAATACAAGTGCTCGATCATAGACGAGTCAGCGGAAGCAACAATATCTGAGTACAGACATAAGTAAACAAGTTTGCCTTAAGAAGGCTAGCACAAACTGGGATACAGATCGAAAGAGGCGCAAGCCTCCTGCATGGGATCCTCCTAAACTACTCCTGGTCGTCGTCAACGGCCTGCACGTAGTAGTAGGCACCTCCAGTGTAGTAGGAGTCGTCGTCGACGGTGGCGTCTGGCTCCTGGGCTCCGGCATCTGGTTGCGACAACCCGGTAGAAGGGAAAGGGGGAAAAGAGGGAGAAAAGCAACCGTGAGTACTCATCCAAAGTACTCGCAAGCAAGGAGCTACACTACATATGCATGGGTTTACGTGTAAAGGGCCATATCGGTGGACTGAACTGCAGAAAGCCAGAATAAGAGGGGGATAGCTAATCCTGTCGAAGACTACGCTTCTGGCAGCCTTCATCTTGCAGCATGTAGAAGAGAGTAGATGGTAAGTTCACCAAGTAGCATCGCATAGCATAATCCTACCCGGCGATCCTGTCCTCGTCGACCTGTGAGAGAGCGATCACCGAGTTGTATCTGGCACTTGGAAGGGTGTGTTTTATTTAGTATCCGGTTCTAGTTGTCATAAGGTCAAGGTACAACTCCGGGTCGTCCTTTTACCGAGGGACACGGCTATTCGAATAGATGAACTTCCCTGCAGGGGTGCACCACATAACCCAACATGCTCGATCCCATTTGGCCGGACACACTTTCCTGGGTCATGCCCGGCCTCGGAAGATCAACACGTCGTAGCCCTACCTAGGCACAACAGAGAGGTCAGCACGTCGGTCTAAATCCTATGGCGCAGGGGTCTGGGCCCATCGCCCATTGCACACCTCCACGTTGCGCGGGCGGCCGGAAGCAGAACTAGCCCCCTTAATACAAGAGCAGGCTTACGTTCCAATCCGGCGCGCGCCGCTCAGTTGCAGACGTCACGAAGGCTTCGGCTGATACCACGACGTCGAGTGCCCATAACTGTTCCCGCGTAGTTGGTTAGTGCATATAGGCCAGTGGCCAGACTCAGATCAAATACCAAGATCTCGTTAAGCGTGTTAAGTATCCGCGAATGCCGACCAGGGCCAGGCCCACCTCTCTCCTAGGTGGTCTCAACCTGCCCTGTCGCTCCGCCACAAAGTAACAGTCGGGGGCCGTCGGGAACCCAGGCCCACCTCTACCGGGATGGAGCCACCTGCCCCTTCAGCTCCCATCTCCGAACAGTACCATAAGTAATGTAACAGTATAAAGTATATAGCATATGCCCGTGATCACCTCCCGAGGGATCACGGCCCAGTAGTATAGCATGGCAGACGGACAAGAGTGTAGGGCCACTGATGGAACACTAGCATCCTATACTAAGCAGTAGGATAGCAGGTAAGGGTAACAACTGTAGCAACAATGACAGGCTATGCATCAGGATAGGATTAACCGAAAGCAGTAACATGCTACACTACTCTAATGCAAGCAGTATAGAGAAGAATAAGCGATATCTGGTGATCAAGGGGGGGGGGCTTGCCTGGAAGCTCTGTTGCACAAGAAGAAGGGTCGTCGGTGACGTAGTCGTACTCGGTGGCATCAGCGCCGGTCTCGGGGTCTACCGGGGAAGAAGAGGGGGGAAAGAAACAGTATATACGAAGCAACCAAAGCATCACAAAACATAACGAGGCAATACGCGGTGCTAGGTATGCCCTAACGCGGTAGGAGGTGATACCGACGAAGGGGGGAAACATCCGGGAAAGTATCCCCGGTGTTTCGTGTTTTCGGACAGATGAACCGGAGGGGGAAGTTGCGTGTTCGCTATGCTAGGGTTGTGTGGCGGACCAACAGGATGCTCATTCGGATTCATCTCGTCGTTCTGAGCAATTTTCATGTACAAAGTTTTTCCATCCGAACTATGGTTTATTTTATATTAATTTTAAAAGATTTTAAATTATTTTTAGGATTTATTTAATTATTTTAAATCAACATTACCTAGAATAGTGTTTGCTGATGTCATCATGACGTCAGCAGGCAACTGTGACCGTTGACTGGTCAAACTGACACACGGGGCCCGTTTGTCATGACTGTTTATTCTCATTAGGGTTTAACTAATCTAATTACTGTTTAATTAATTAACACTAGTTAACTAGATTAATTAAACATAATTAATTAGTTTAATTAATTAATTAATTATTTAATATATATTTTTATTATCATTTATCTTTTTAAAATCTTTTTCTTTTATATATATCGTTCTGGGGTGGGGGCTAGCCAGTGGCTCTGGGAGAGCCATAGCGGGCGCGGGCGTCGGGCACAGCTCGAACAGGGGCGCACCCGACCGGGCGCTGCGGGGCGGCTGGCGGGACCGAGTGCCGGTGCTCCGGCGTGAAGCTCCGGCGGGCTGCAACCGGGCGGAGCAGCAGGGGAGCAGTGCAGCGGCGCGGCGAGGGGCTTGAGGAGCACAACCACTACAGCAGCAGCGAGCGCGAGCTCCGACGCGGGAGCGGAGGGCCGTGGTGGAGGGCGCGCGCATAGGCAGGGCGCGCGGCGAGCACGGCCGCGAGCGGCAGCACAGCGAGACAGGGTGAGCGCGGGCGGTGCGCATGCGCGATGGACGGCTAACGGGCGCGCGACGCGGGCGCGAACGGCGCAAGGCCGACGCGACAGTGGAGGCACAGGGGGGAAAGGGGAGACGCGACGGAGCTCACAGTGGAGCCGTAGGGCATGGCAGCAGGCTCGAGGGAGGCTCGGGGTCGCCGGAGTCGGCGGCGGCGTGCGGAGGCCCGAGGAGGAAGCCGAGCACGGGGCGGCGTCGTTGGGGCGGCCCCCTCCCGATCCAGCGGAATCGGGCAGATGGGGGCAAGGGAGAGGGGGGTCGGCGAGCAGGAGGTCGAGGACGGCCTGTCCGGCGGGGAGGCGGCACCGGCGATCGGCGTCGGGGCGCGCGACGGCGTTGGGTGCCGGTCGTTCCAGATCGAGTGGAACGGGGGGGGAGTGGGGTGCGAGGGGAGTGGGGGAACGAGGGGAGAGTGGGGTACGATGCTAGGGTTCGGTGGGAGTGGGGAGGTTAAGCAGGGGGCAGCGGGCCGGGCGATTAGCCAGCTAGGTGGGCCAATTGGCCCGGTGGGGTTAATGGGGGTTTCTCTTCTTTTATTTTTGTTTGTTTTCTGTTTTGCATTTTCTTTTATTTATTATTTTCTGTTCTATTTTAGTCACACCTATTTTAGTTCTTATAAAATACAAAACAAACTCCTAAAATATTTTTATAATATAGCCCACTACCTCAAAAGGTTTGGTGCAATATTAAAATACTCCGTACATTTTTATTATTTAAAAAGTACTTAAATATTTGTTTTAGCCACATTTTTATTTACTTTAGTGCATTAAAACATTTTATAAAATTGTGGATTCTCCGCCATAATTACCTATGCATTATTTGTCACAATCCGAACATTTTAGTTTTAATATTTGAAAACTTTGTGGTTTGCCTTTAACTCAAATTTGAATTTGAATCGTTTTAAACTAAAGTGAGATTAACAACAGTAACCGCGATGACATGGCATGATTAACAGGGAATTACTGTAGCTTAAATATCCAGGCGTCACAACGGCAACGAGACTCGAAACCCCACCGTAGCTTACGAGTGGGACTTTGTCAAACTCTACACGGGCCTAAACAAGACGTCGTACAAGACCTACACCAACGAGTTGGACACTTTGACGCATACGCAGGTATATGAAGTTGCTCAACACCTTTCTCTTTGATTCCATTTTTCACCGAGAGTGGGAACTTACCAATGTATATATAATAGGTAAACTGGTGGCCGTATCGACAAGACCGAGAGTGGGACTTTGATCTGAACATGATGTGCGATGCGGACCGTGGTCTCTGGCGGTGCATCGTGCCCATGATCTGTGTGTACGCCGTCGAGTGGCACTTGCCACACCGCGTGGCCACGCAGTTTGGGATTTATCAGCATACCCCACCGGGCCAGCCCACCGATACCGGCCCACGCGCTCCACCTGTGAGCGCTTTGTTCTCCGTGCCCATGATTTCATTACTCTAATCATGTTTTTTGTTGGTTATGATGATCTCTAACCTATGCCTTGCAGGATGAGCCGGCAGAAGAATCAGTCGATCACAGACTGGGGAGAGGAGCATAAGATTCATGTGGCGGCGTGGGACCGACAGAGGTACCGGAAAGACGTGGAGAGGAAAGTGACTGACTGGGATGCTTACCTGGGCCGACAGATGAGGTGGTACGATGATGGCCAGAAGCACCGTCTTCGTCTCAGGCCTCGGTGGACGGCGGAAGACATCGCGGAGCTGGAAAGGGATGACCCCGAGGAAGAGGCCTACCGGACCGACATCAGAGACATGCACAGTGGATTTAGGGAGTTTGCACCCCTCATCAACAGAGTGGTAAGTTTGAACCGACGGTTGTATTTAAATTAGTTCATTCATCATCGTGACTGACTTATGCCGTTGCAGTCTGGTGAGCTGAACAGATGCATCTTTGAAGCCTCAGATGCACTAGGTGATCTCCCCGGGAGCGTACAATCGGAGACCAAAGTGAGGGGGACGATGAAGGTACAATTTCAGCCTCCTCGGAACAGATGCATCGTATTCACTTGCAATCAGTCGATCTGATACTTATATGATCTTGTTTGATTGTGAGTGCAGAAGTTCGTGCAGCGTTGTCGCAAGCTGGTAGGGCTGCTTGGGTGTGCTGGAGCTGGGTCAGTTGAAGCTTATCAGCCTGTAGCCACACAGGGTCTCATCGGCTTATCGAGCCATGCTCCCTCGTCGTCTAGGTTGGTTGGGGAGGAGGAGAAGGAGGAGGAGGAGGAGGAGGAGGAGGAGGAGGAGGAGGAGGAGGAGGAGGAAGAGGATGTGGAGGAGGAGGCCACACATGAAGAAGGGGAGGAGGAGGAGGATGAGAGCAACGGGGAGGAGGAGTACGATGAAGATTATGTACCTCCACCAACTCAAACATCTCAAACATCTCAGCTGCCGAAGAAGAGGAATCCGAATAAGAAGGATTTGCTGAGTCCGGACCCTTTTCAGAAACCGGTTCCTCGCCGGCCCAAGAAGAAGACCGTAGAGACCCGTTCAAAGAGTAACGAGGACCGTACCTCCAAGAGGGGAAAGAGCAACTGATTATGCTCTTCGATACTTGGCTCTTTTAGTTTGGTTGAACTTCGTTTGGTTGAACTTATCTAGTGGTTGTAAAACTACGTGGAACTATGTGTTTGCTATTTGTGGATCTATGTGTTTGCTACTATGTGGAACTCCATTGAAGTTCGTTTGAAATGTTATATGCACAAGTTATCTAATGTGGATCTATGTGATGCCCAAGTTTAATTGTTTAAAATCTGTGATATTGCTGTCATATTTGTAAAACTTGCTGTGATATTGCTGTCATATTGAATTCGAAAACAAGCAACCAAATGAACTAAAAACAACAAAACAGAGGACCCTACCGCCAAGGCCCCTGGCGGTAGGGTCAGACACCCTACCGCCAGCCGCCATGGCGGTAGGGCGCACCTACCGCCAGGGCCCTTGAATTTTTCATCACAGAAGCTTTACACTGGAAAAACACAGGACCCTACCGCCAGGGGACCTGGCGGTAGGGTCACACAGCCTACAGTCAGCCCCATGGCGGTAGGGTGAACCTACCGCCAGGTCCATTGCACATTTCGTTACAGAAGGGTTGTACGGCAAAACCCTGCCACACCCTACCACCAGGGGATCTGGCGGTAGAGTTAGACAGCCTACCGCCAGGCCCCCTGGCGGTACGTACTATCCACGTCAGCGCAGTCAAACGGCCGCCGTCCCCCTCCGTCGGCACCCTACCGCCAGGGCCAATGACAATAGCAAAAGGGTCAAATCCCGATTTTTTTTGAAACCGGGGTCAGATCCTGAAATTCTTCGTCAAAAGGGTCAAATCACGAAATTCGGCCGTGACTCGCAGTGTCCAGGTACGTAGATGGCACGCAACGGGTGCAGGTGCAGCTCCCCTTTTTTTTGCTCGCTTGGTACAGGCCGTGTTTATCCCACAAAAAGAAAGAAGCGACGCGCGCCGGCCTCGTCCGTCCACCTCGCGTGTACATCCGTGATTCATGTCAATTGGCCCATCATGCAAAGCACTTCACTCGGTTGGTTCTGTACGGAGACGCCATACTCGAGCACACAATTATCATCGATTACGTACGGACATGGTAACTAATTGTGGTGCCAGCTCAGATTGTTAGGTCTCTTGTGGTAGAATCAATTCATCAAGATTCAAGCGCTAGACGCACGGACATGCAATGTGCGTTCAGATTCAGCGGAAGATGTTTCCGTCGACTACGAAAACGTCTGTGACGGCTTCATCAATCTTAAAATAATGTGCCGGTTCGGTCATTCAAAAATACTTATAGAGCTAAAGTACGTGTACGTTCATAGAAATAAGTGTATACGTCTGTGTAACGTCTATGTGTGTACTGTGTTCAAACAAAATTATGGTGCCATGCTATTCCGGGCACCGGGCAGGGGCATGCGGCGAGCCGTTGCCTGCCGGTGAAAACCGAGTGAAAGCAAAAGGGAGTGTCTGCATGTCTACATTGAAGTGCTGCTGATACGACTACAGGACTGTGGAAGTTACAAAGGCCGGCTTTCTTTCCCGGCAGGACAGTTCGGTGCATGCCAGTTTTGGGCTGCCCAAGCGTGTAAGGCCAACTCCACCGCGTGATCCTAAACGGACGTCCGGTTTGGTCGGATTTTGTCCCTTTGGAACGCCGATGGATTCGTTTGTGTCCGTGTTTGTCCGATGTGTCATGGGTGCGCCCAACGCACAGCCCCATTCCAAAACATGTCCGGGGTGGACGTGAATAAAAAAAACTTAAATGAAATGACTAAAAAGGTAAATAAACACAGTTAAAAAAATAAAACATATATAGGGGTTACGGCCACAAAACGGTCCAGTTTCTCAGTCCACTTAAACGGCCCAGTTTCATAATTAACTTAAAAACAAAATAAAAAAAGCCTCCCGCGCGCTCCTGCCGCGCCCGTCGATGCCTTGGCCGTGGCCGTCTTCACTGGCTGCCGGTGTCGTCGTCGTCGCCGACGAGGTCGACGTAGGCCGGCGGCGTCCGGAGGTGGGCTGGCGGTGCGTGGTAGACGGGGGCGGGCTGGACGGCGGGAGGTGCCTGCACCACCTCCTCCCGTGGCGACGCCTCCCGCTCCGGTGACCGCGGCGGCGTCGGGCGCCAGTTCACGCCCACGGCGTCGGCCATCTCTTCTGCCGTGCACGACCAGCCCCACCCCTGGCCCACCAGGGCCGGGTGGAACGCGGCCACCGACGGCTCCTCCATCACCTCCTCCTTCGCCACCATCTCCAGCTCGGGGATGGCGACCTCGCCGCCGGCGGAGCGGGCCATCATCTCCTCGAGGCCCTCCCACTGGCGCTCATCGTGCGTGCGCATGGAGTCCTTCATGACGCGCGCAACGAGACGGGCCTCCTCCTCCTCCGTCATGCGAGGAGGTGGTGGTGGCAAAGGAGATGGCGAAGGCGACGGCGTGGGCGTGACGCCGCGCATCCGCCTACGCCCGCGCTCCTGGGGAGCAGGCGCTGCGCGCTCCCGACGTGGCCGCCGCGGCCCCGTCGACGTGCCGGCGAAGAACCAGGCACGCCTGGTGTCGTGCTCGTCACGAAACCAGATGTCCCAGAGCCCGGAGTCGGGGGCGTACCTGGGGTCGTAGAAGAGGTCGTCGGGGAGGAGGCGGCGGCGGCGCTCGATCTCCTCGTCGCGCGCACGGCCGCTCGTCGGGACCGGCGGGATCGGGACCCGGTCGGCGGAGAGATGCCAGTTATTGGGGAAATGGACGTCGCTCCAGGGGAGCGGCGTACTCGTATCCCAATAACGGCGGCACACCGACGCGTGGATGTAATGCCGGTCGCGCTCGCCGGCGGACGTGGGCGCGATGGAGAACCCGGGCGGCGCGGGGGCCCGGCGTGGTGGCGATGGCGACGCGGGCTCCTCCTTCTTCACCGAGCCGCGGCAGCGTCCCGACGAGGAGCCAGCCTCGCGGTCGTGCTTGCCTTTGCGGCCGTAGTTCCATAGCCCCATGGCTGCGGGCGGCCGGCCGGCGAGTTCTTGGCTAAGGTTTGGGACCGGCGCTGTCGGGTTTCGAGGAGGCCGCGGGGTGGCGTGGGGCAGTGCGGACGACGACCGGTCCACGGTTCCCACTTAAAGAAGGATGGCGACCTTTCGATGTGCGGATGACAGGTGGGGCCGCCCGCTCGTGCGCATTGATGTGGGCGGGTGGGAGGTAGGTGGCCGCCTGCCACGCGGCCCCGATGCGGACGAGGCGTGCGTCCGTTTGGCGTCCGCCGCAATCCAAACCCGGCGCAAGTTTGCGCTCGAAATGGGTCGGCCCGGACACAAAACTGATAAGATGGGTCCGGGCCGTCGCGCGCTGGGCCGCCTCGTTTGTCCCTTTTAACCCAAACGAACGGGGCCGGACAGGATGGGGTCGCGCGATGGAGTTGGCCTAACAACAACTACTCCGTATGTCTGGGACCCTGGGTGGATAAATTACATTCAATTTTCCGGGTGATTACATTAATTAAACAAGAACAAAAAAGTCACTAGTACTAAGCTAACTACACTGGTAGTCTAGTACACTGGTGCCACGTGAGGGGGCGCCCGCGCCGGCGGCTGGACGGCGTTGCTGCTGCTGTGCTGGTCGGAGCTGTTGGGTTCTTTGGCGGCTGGGAGCTCGAAGGGGCCGAGGCGGTGGTCGCCGAGGCGGGACTTGTAGGCGGCCTTCTTGTACTCGGCCCAGGTGAACTCCCTATACAGGCTCCGCTCACCCTCACGCATCAGCTCCGGCAGCGGCGCGATCCGCTGCGCCGGCGCCGGCCCGCCGAAGTAGATCACCGACAGCCGCGACTGCTGCCCCTCCGCCGGCGCCACCACCCGGTGCTTCACGCTCTGGAACCGCCCGTTCGTCAGCACCTGAAATCCACCGAAAAATGTCTCACGTCAGAATACATGCGTGTAAAAACACTCTGTGGCGTACTGGTGCAACAAATAGTACTGCCACTGGAGTTATGCAGGTGGTAGGGCACACGCAGGCCACACGGTGGTCGCGCGGCAATGAGTTATCGGGCGCAACTTGCACCCTTTGCGCGGTACGTCGTTGACAAGAACGGAGGGTGGGTCGGGCGGGACGCCAGCTAAATAATGCGCCATGCCAAACCAGACCAAACATGCAAGCGCACATCTGCATGCATGCGTGCGCGTCCATGGATCCCAGGTAGGAGTAGATGAATGGGGTAGGCGGCAGAGGTAACAAGTGAGTGTGTGGTGGTAATGGTGTGGTGCCTACCTGGAGGGAGTCCCCGACATTGACGAAGAGGGAATCGGGGTCGGGGGCCACGGGGACCCAGCGGCCGTCCGGGAGCATGATCTGGAGGCCCCCGGTGCGGTTGGACCGGAGCACGGAGATGATCTGCGGGTCCGTGTGCTCCCCAAACCCCGTCACGCCGCGCTGCCCCGCCGCCAGGGGGCAAGGGCACGGCGGGTAGTGGTTCACGCGCACCAACTCGTCGGCTTCGTCCGGCGCCACCATCCGCCGCAGCACGCCGCGGTGCTCCTCCGCGACGCCGAGCCCATCCGCCATGAGCTCCAGCACCCGCGCTCCCACCTCCCGCACCGCGTCCGTGTACTCCTCCAGCGCCGCCCGGAGCAGCGGCGGCAGGGAGGCGGCGGCGACCGAGCCAGACCCGACGGAGAGCAGGATGTACTCGAGCCAGCCCACGTCGCCGTTGCAGCCGATGCTCTTGCTGCCGTAGCCCAAGGGCCGCGCCGACGCCTCCAGCTTGTCCTTGTGCGGCAGCGCGAAGAAGGCCGCGGCGCGTTCCTCCAGCGCCTCCGCGAGGGCCGCCGGCACGCCGTGGTTGGTCGCCCTGAAGAAGCCCACGCCGCGGCACGCGTCCGCGACGGCCGCCGCAGCGCCCGGCGCCGACAGGTCGACGCTCGGCACCGCCGCCGCCGCCGCATTCGCGCATTTCACCAGCGGGATCGTGTCCACCGAGATGGGCACCGTGATCGCCACCATGGCCGGCAGACGATCTCGCAGAGCACCCGATATGTAGTGAAGCAAGCAGAGGAGGAGCAGAAGAGAACAGAGGGACAGGGGATGAGCTGCGAACGTTTGCGGTTGTGCTCATCTGACGGGGTGACGACCCCTCGTATATGTAGGCGACATGAGCTGAGCATTGATTATGAGCTGCAGTAACTAACCAACAAACCAACCAGTGCTCACTTTAGTTAGTTTGGTCGAGCGAGTGAAGTGACGTGGCTGCCAGCATGCACGCACACAGTAATGGGCTTATAGCCCGCTTACATGACACATTTGCCTGGATACGGCTCCTTTGACGTGCCGTTGGTACACTGGCATGTGGACCCGGGCCCACACGTTCAGGCCATCGACCAAGCGGTTGGTTGGGACTGTACGGTTCAAGGGCGTCTCTAATGCATCCAGGCCAAATTTTTGGTCTAAAGAAAACACAAGACTTCTTCTTGTTATCGAGAATTTCATTCGGTTGAACAAAGATTCAGTTTCTCTTTTTTTACTTTTCACATAATAATATCTTTTTTTTCTTTGAGCATCACATAATAATATCTTGGGGCGTGTATATGGAGGCTATATTAGGTCTGCCACATACAACAAATACTGACATGGAGAGGAAAGAGACAGAAAAAAAGGGCTCGCCTTCTCTTTTTTCTTTTGTCATCCCTTAGCATAATATTTCTCAGCATATATTTAGTTAGTAGAGATAAACTAAGAGATAATCCATTGTACATAAATTTTTATTACATATCCAAATTACGTGGCATACACATCAATTTTCGAGCTCCATTATTATCTCCTACATTTAAATGGGTCTAAGGCTGAATCCGATTAATTTGATTTCAATTTATTATGATTAAGATAAGAATATCTTACCAACCATGGTAAATGCTCTTATTTACAATTTCATGGAAATTAAAGCTAAGGGAACGGTTTGCCCTTGTCATTGGAGTAGCAGGGATTTTCTCTGAAGAATTTATTGGGTTGAACGGACCAGTTTTTTCTTTTTCTTTTTTGTTCACATAAAATCTCATTTACCTTTCCAGGAAGATTAAAACTAACTAACGGAATGATCATTGCCCCTGTCATCGTGCACCAAAAGTTTTTTTCTTACTTTTGTAGACAATGCGTACATGGTTGACCCGTACACACACGCAAAAGGAAATGCGAGTTGTGTCCAAGTGTCATCTATGTGGTATTAGAAAGGTCAACAGGTGATAGAAGGCGGTGGGGACGATGCGGTACAATAAAACCATGGATTTAGGGCCTGTTCGGTAGTTGCCCAGCTTCGCAAAATCTCCAACTCCCGCTCCGCATGCCAGTTTCCAGCTTCTACCGGCCGGAGCATCGCTAAGAAAATCGTTTGGTGAGATGGATCCGGCTTCTATTTTTTTATACAGGCCGTCAGCCCAAGAAGGAGAGAAGTTGGCCCGTTAGTGAGGTAAGGTGGCCCGTTCAGGGGATATAACATATGGGGAGAGTGGGGAGACAATATAACGAACCGGTATGTGCCCCTCGAGTCACTTGGCGGTGGCATTCGTTCGTAAATTCGGCTAACTCCAGATCTCGTTTTTCCTGGAATCACCCAAGACGCTGCTCCAGCTTTTTATACGTAGAACCGCATCAGATCTGAGAAGCCAGCTTCCAGGAGCCGGACTGTTTGGTCCAAATCCATCGTGGATTTCGTGGATCTGGAAGCTAGGGAACTACCAAACAGGCCCTTAACCCAATGCATGGGATACCTATTCATCGTATTAATTTTCTCATTGTAATTACAATGAACATGATGGCACCAGAACACTGGCTAGGGATCTTTCATTGACATCACTGAAAGAACAATGTAGAGATTTTTTTTGGAAAAAGGAGGATGGCCCCCGGCCTCTGCATCAGAGTGATGCATGCAGCCATTTTATTAAGTAAAGTATGGAACGACATGTAGAGAATGTATGTACCAAATCACGACATACTGAATTTCACTTGAATGAGTGAATGATAGAACTTTCCTTGATGATTATACAATTGTCATAGTTGTCTAAGTCCCACTTTGTTAGTTCATCGTTGCTCCCCGCGCATCTGAACTTTTTGCTAGAACTATGGCAGTGGTAAGATTGTCGTTCATACCTGCATAAAAATTAGGGTCTAGGGTTTTTGATCCATGAAATATTTCGTGACATTACTGAAGTATCACATGAATGGTTATTTCTTAAGAAGCTAGGGTATATTAGGTAGAATATATATAGCATTTATATGTGCTAGGAAAACATGTAAGGGCCATTGCCCTCCCCCCCCCCCCCCCCCCCCCCCCCCCCCCCCGGCGTATTGCATGCTAATTCTGGCGAGATATCAAATTGGCATTAAACATTGCAATAGAATGTTAATCATTTCTGACACACGAATATTAGCGTGGAGAGCATTTTATGAGCTCGAGCCAATAGCCGAGGCATCCATGCACCTAGCCATTATCGCTTTGACGGCTAGCACGGATCCGCTCATCACCGCTAAGTAGAGCGGCGACAGGGCGGTGCTGTTAATCTTGGAGGCCAAATCCGATGCCGTGGAGACCACAACCTCCACTATGACGTCATGGTTGTGCCTTGCCACCAGGTGCCGGGTGGTTTCCTTGGCCTTCTTCCCGCCAAGAATGCTGCTACCCCCGAGCGCCATGTCACATCCACGATGAGAGATAAAGTAGTGCCACAACCTGCCCTCTCCGCACAGTCTAGCGGTGCGCTACTTCAAGTTTAGAGAAGAGGGAAGGTCCTTGCCACATAACTTTGTGGCAAGCTCCTAGACCAACTTGTTGTGCCCTTGCTCTACGGTTAAGTGGATGAGATTGTTCCCCTACACACTAATCTGGTGTATGACACACTGCGCATGCTGAATGTGTGAAACAAACAAAATAGTTATATTGATTTTCTACTTCTTGAGCTTTTGTCAGAACTGTAGTAGTGGTATGATTGTTCATTACATTACCGAAAGACTACATGAATGGTGTGTTATTCGTTAAGAAGCTAGGGTACATTAGGTTGAACATATATAGCATTGCCATGTTGTAGGGACAATATGTAAGGGCCATTGCACCTCAACCCGCGGTGTTCCGTGCTAACTCCAGCGAGATATCAAATCCTCATTGTAAGACTTTGTAGAAGAGGATGATAAAGATGGTGTGCTTGTTTATTTTGATAAATGGTCAATATGGTCAGGCCCTTCTTCACCCTTGCCCTCCGACCATGGATGCGTCAGGCCCAAGCGGTTAGTATGCACACCGCGTTCCGCGTCAATGTGGACCTGCATGGCGTCCCGACACAGGGTGGAACATTGCAGGGTGGGAGACGCCCCCCCCCCCCCCCCCCCCCCCCCCCTCACAAGTCACTCGTGGGGTGCGAGATCAATACAGTTCCTTTGTGCTTATGTTTTTTAGACTGCCAAAGCGCCCATGCATTGCAAGGGATCCTGAATAGATTAGTACTTGTTCACAAACTTAAAAAAATCACTGAATTTTTTTGTATACTTCATTAAATATATGTTAGGTTTCACCAAAGTATATTCGGCTTGTTTGGGTAAGGTGTGAGAGGGATAGGGTTGGTCTAGAAAAACAAAAGGTTTTTCTATAAGGACTGTGATATTTGGCACACGTGTGCCATATAAGCAAAACTGCCACACCTCTACTTCTTTCATTTTAAAGTACCACACGATCCCTCGTCCTTTGACCCCGCCTCCTCCCAAACGACCTCGCAGGCTCGCCCGAGAAACCTGCTTCTCCCGCACATTTCGGGCGCCCACCCCCGAGAAAACTGCCACTTCTTCACGTTGACCACATGATTTCTCCTCAGGACAAAGTTACCATGGTATTCGTATGCAAGTTATCAAGCCTGTGTTGCATAACTTACCGTGCTATTTACATAGAACGTACCAGGTATCTATGCTTCAAGAACTACATCCCTTCAAAGTTACCACTGTGTTTTGTACACAAGTTATAAGGTCTTCGATGTGTAAAATACCGTGGTACTTACACATAAGTTATCAGGGTATATGTACATCAACCTCCCCCCGGTCAAAGTTACCATGAGGGATTGTACATGAGTTACCGGGTCTACAATTCGTATATTATCATGGTACTTGCACCTAAAAACCTGGGTGTGTTTCCATAGCTTTTTCCATAGGTCAAAAATTACCACAATGTTTTTGCGTAACTTATGACGCCTATAGCATGTGTGCCCCTCATGACACTAAACATTATGTGACTTTCGCGTGGCACGCCATGTGTTGTGTTCATCCAAGAGGCCCACGCGCGAGGCGAGTGTATGTTTTTAACAAGTTTCCTTTGATAAAAAAGTTACCATCATGTTTATATTGCAAGTTATCGGTTATGTGGTGCTTATATTATCATGTTATTTACACAAAAAATATTAGGGATGTTTTGAACAACTTTTTCCCCGGGACAAAAAGTTATCATGGTGATTCTAGGTAACCTATCAAGCCCGTAGTGCTTAAAATATCATGCTATTTACACAAAATTTATTAGGGGTATGTTTCAGCAAATTCCCCCCCCCCCCCCCTTCACGGGTCAAAAACATATCGTGGTGTTTAGTTATCGCAGTGCATATGTTTTCATACTATTTACACATAAAAATGCCAGGGGAGGGAGGTATACACCGTGCTATTTACACAGAAGATACCGGAGTATCTTTTCAGGAAAAAGATTCCCTACGGTCAAAGTTACCATGGTGTTTGTACCTCAGTTTTCAGATGTGCGCTGCGTATATTACCATCTATTTACACATAAATTATCGGGTATCTTTTCACATTTGTCTTCCCCAATGGTTAAAGTTACCACGATGTGTGTCTAAATTATCAGGTCTAGGGCGTGAATGTTATCGTGCTATTTACAGAAACTACCGGGGGGCGGGTTCAACAAATTTATTCCAATGATCAAAGTTACCACGAACATGTCAAAAACAGTATTTCCCTTAGCTTGCTCAGTAATGAGTGTCATAGGTGAGGTGGTTAGCTCCCTTTGTTGATTACCTGCAGACCAGAGATCAATTCCTAGTCCAAGCATTATTTTTGCCGAAAATCGGGAAGGCGCGTGGGCCATAATTGACGATTACGAAAATTAGGAAGGCACGAGCGGGTGTGCCCGATAAAATCGGGGAGGAGGGCGTGCGGGAAAGGAAAAAAATCGGGGAAGGACGTGCGGGAAAGGAAGGAGACCGGAGGCGTGCGGGAAAGGAAAGAAATCGGGAGAGTGTGGCAGTTTCGCAATCTGCCAAACGGCTGCCATATACATATTTCGTTTCTATAAATGTGATTTCGTTTCTATAAATGTGGAGCAGAGTGACCAAGGTCATTTTTGTGTGCAAATATGCAACATCTTGTCTCGCATGCATTAGATGCAAATTGGATAATCAGAAGTGACGAATGCAATATCGCCAACTAGGTCTTTTATTAGCTTTTAATTTATGATTTTATGAAATTTGTGGCTAAGTGGTACTCCTATGACCAGCACAATACTAGCAGTATAACTTTTCTTAGGAACTTCCAAACTCAAGATTGTCAAAGTATAGCATATTTTTATGAAACTACAACATCACTGCTCGCAAGAAAAAACACATCATCTGTTTTTAGGAGAATAACCACGTCTACAGCTACAAAACACTCGCTAGCGGAATTTATCAGTCATTAGTCTTCTAAGGGGATTCACTGTCATTAGTAGCCCTGAAATCTTGAGCTGACAACATTCTTGTTCCTTGGGCTAAACATGTCGGGCCAGAGAGTGTGGCTTGTTCATCAGTTTGGGCTTCGGCTAATCTTACGAATGGCACGGCCATATTTAGCGCCAAGCATTACGGCTCGTTGAGAACTGACTGGATTCGGTAAACATCTGGAAGAAATTTCTGCAAACCAGTGAGCAAAGGCTAAAGGGTCCAATGCTAAAGCGACGTGGGTGTCCTGCTCCCGGAGAATGACATTCGCCTCTGGGTGCAAGCTACAACTACTGAAGAGATTGTCCGTAGCCCATGCCTGCCCCTTTCCCGTGGGTTTAGGCCCTGATTGGATTGGCGTTTCACGGCACATATCCCTGCAAAATATACAGACCTCCGTCGGTCGTTTCTCTTTCCCGCTGAAAATCACGTGTGGCCGATATTATACACGTGTAAAATAAATACAGGTATTTAGAAATACACCGATGCCAAGTGGAGCCTTAGCATTTTTCGGGGGGCCTCTGATGAGCGCCGCTGTTACATGATCCGTACGTGGCTCTCTGGCTACTGCTCGATCGATCGAGTAGGGAACCAAGGGTCCCGGACAAGATGGGAGACGGCGTGACCGGGCTAAGGAAAGGAAAGCGAGCACCCATGGCGCGTGCGTGATGGGGTTGAAAGGCCGGCCGGCCGGCCGGCCAAGTGTGTCCGTGGAATAGAAAATTCTGGGGGCGTACGTGCACATACCGGTGACCACTGGCCATGGGGCTAACCCTGGTCAGGCAGGCATGCACCTCCTCGTGCCTCAGTTGGCCCCGTGCCATGTGTTGTCGACGCGACGACGCGCCAACAAGCAGGGCCGCACCCCGCTGCTTAATTAGCTGGCTGGCTGGCCCCTCCGGTGGCAGGGGAAAGGTGGCGACACGAGTCCGACGGCGGCGCGCGGGATGCCCGCGGCGTCGTCGGCGACACGCGTCCGTCCGGCCACCGTGTGCGGGCGTACATTATTGGATCCACCAAATACCGGAGTCAAACTCGAAGCCGCAGGCGCAGGACGCGCCCACGCGCACACTGCTCGCTGTCCAGTGAACAGCAGAACACGTATTGCCGGCTGATGCCACCGACTGTCGGCGGCGCAGTACGTACGTATCGATCGCCGGATAATGGCGCCGTCCGCCGTGACCGTGTCCGTGGTGCCCGTCAGCCGGCCAAGCTGCACATGCCGGTTAATGCACGCGTGTTTAATTGTTTTGTAATTTAGTAGGACAATTTCGTGGCAGGAGGAAGGAGGCGATGCGGCGCTCCGAGGTCGAGCCAGAGCTGACGACGATGTTGCTCGCCGTGTCTAAGGACTAAGGAGGAGGCAAATCCGGGGGTTAGGAATTCTATCAATCTGTCTTTTTTTCTTCTCTCGCAAGTCAATTAGGGCAAAGTCTTCTGTCCTCGATCTTCACCAACGAGCCGGTAGATTCGTGCCTTCTCTGCCTACCGCTTTGGCTAGCAATTATGTTAGGGTTTTAATCCTCGCAAGGACATCCTCAGACAAATGGCGGCACTTTCTTCAAGTCAGTCTTCCGGGCTCAGGTCCTCCTCGATTTCATCCATCGGGGGATTACACGAAGCTCCGGCATAGATTCTTGTCCATTACTAGGATGGCGAGATCAGGGTGAGGTTATGATTTCTCATCCTGTGTATGTGGATCTGGTGTCAGGTTCTTCAGATCAATTAAAGGGTTCAAGGTTGATAACTATGACTCCAGGGAATTGGTCCTCCGGGACATGCGCACAAACACTTATAGGCTATCACTGAGGAGGTCAAAGTCAGGCCAACTCTGATATAGGATCGACGGCAACAACACTTTGTCGCCTTTTTTTGGCAGAGGCAATGGTGGTTCGTTGGTCCAGAATCTTTAATGCAACTCTTATTATGTTTGAACTGTTTTATACTTTTGGTGAACTTTTACAATAGTTCTAGATCCTTTTTGTAGAAAAAAAAAGAATCCAAGGGTTAACCGGCGTGGGTAGAGGGCCTTTCAGTATTAGTTTCCTCTCAAGTCAGACAATGTCCTCGTCACAGGACACGGGCACGAAGCAAACCAAAGACAAACGTTGAAGAAGGAATAGTTGAAGGAGGAAAGAAAGCCGAATGAAGAAGGAAAAGAATAGTCCTTGTATTTTAATCCAGTGGCACGAAAGATCAACTTTTTAAAATATACTCCATTTTTGAATGACTTGTAGAGCATTTATAGCCGGATAGATCAAATCCCGCCCGTCAAACGCGTGCGGACGCGCCGCTTCTGGGTCCAGTGACCGGGCAGCTTTCAAATTTTCGCCTTTGCATAAGAAAACCTCATACTTTTACCCTTAAAATCACACAAACCATTCAAAGTAAACATGTACGTAGTACGTAGATCAACTAAACATGCACTAGACTACTTCGTTTTCATCGGAGATGACCACCATCTCTGTTCCGGGCTTCGGGTACATGGGCGGCAGACGCATCTCCGGCTCCGTGGCGGCCTCCGCCTCCATCTCTGCTTCCACCTCATTGAAAAGCGTGTTAGTCTCCGTTTGTTGTTGCCGAACCGCCGGTTGGACTCCACGTACGCCTCATCTTGGATGGACTTGAGGATGGCGTTTGTTCCGCCATCTCCACCGATTGGGTGACCTCGAACGCCGCCACGGTGTCCTCCATGGGGAAGCCCGCAACCGACGATGGCTCCTCGTCCTCCTTCGGATCCGCCCCCTCCATGGGTTCCGGCTGCTGTTCCCCTCCCCTTCCTCTCCACCTCCTCCTCCGGCTCGGTGACTCCGGAGGCAGGTCGACTGTGATCCGGGCTGCGCGCCCCGCCTCACCTCTCCCAGATATCGTCCTGAATTTGGAACCGGCGCCCCGACGTTAGCATAGCGTACATAGTCTTCTTCTGCTTGGCCATGGCGGAGGCGGACCATGAGGGAAGAGGGAGGCGGAGAGATATGGATTGGCTCGGGCTTGTGGCACTAAGAGGGAGGAAGAGGATGTGGCTTAGGCTGGGAGACGCCGTCTAAGTTAAATAGAAGAGCTTTGGCCTTGAGCGGCGAGTCGGAGCTGCGTCACGGGGTGTTCACACCCCCACCAGAGAAGATGCCCGTTGAATCGTTGGGTTTCCATACGATTTTCTGCGGGACCCAACCGTCAGTCCGACGTGGCAGACACGCCCGGGTCTCCTCATATTGCCTCAAATTTGGGTTAGATATGAGGGGTGTCGGTTAGCCCGGACGTTTGAGGCCGGTTTGTGATGTCCGGGTGGCTGTGGTTTTTTTTTATCCGTCAGTGACCGGGCGCTTCGTTCGGGTGTTTAAGACCTGTTTAAGGCGCTGTAGATGCTCTTATGTATAGTCGGTATGTTGCTACGGCGTGCTGCAATCCACTATGCATCGAATCTATGTATTGGTAGAGTCGTGGAGACCAGATGCAGGAGGCGACGGGCAGGTCCTAGGTGTAGTACTACTACTAGGCACTAGCTCCGTGCTCCGGTGGGGCGGCTCGCTGCTGGTGACGAGTTGCATCGGTAGATCGCACTAGCCCGCACAGGAATGTGATCCTGATCCATGCAAGATAATTCAAGTCGTACGTTACGTACAATGTCGATGGCGATCACTCGGCGGGAGGGACACAATTGCAGTCAGGACCCAGGGCGACACGTACGTGTATGTGCACACATGCATTATCGATCCATGCATGTCTCTCGAGCTGGCAGCTACCTGTATGCGCCGGAGCGCCGGCCCGGTGCATGCATCCACACTCCACACTATAGCCCGGCTCAGCGTTGCAAGGTTCTGTCAGGCCACGTGAACGGGCCGGGGTCGCCGGCCAAGAGCAGCGTAAAAAGCTCCCATGCATGTGTACGTGTGCTCGATCTGGGTGTCGGGGGCGGTGCATGAACTTGGCCACGACATGCACCATTCATGCGTACGTAGCGTCTAGGAATGAGTCTACCTAGCTATACCTGCAGACACGTCGTTGTCGCCCTATCCCCTAGCTCGTTTCAGTCCCTTGCTGTGGCCGGCATGCCAGACACGACATTGATAGAGCAGCAAGTGCGCGCGTGCCCACGTGAGCGTGGCGAGGCTACGACTGGCCCGTCCAATGGAACATCAACACGTCGACGGCGCCATCAGCCGGCATGCTACTTCTGGGACGCATGCATGCATCGGCGTATTAATCGCTATAGGTGCTGTGCTGTTTCCGCTTCTTTGCTGAAAACAGCATGATACGAGGTTTGGTACACTCATCTTTCCTGGCAAACAGGCCGGTCCTCGTTATTAGAGGTAACTATTTCCCTCCTATAGATTTTTTTTAAAAAATCAAACTTTAAAAACTTTGACCAAGTTATTAGAGGTAACTATTTATATCTTCAATACCAAATATATAGAGTATGAAAATTCATCTTATAATGAATCTAATGTTATAAGTTCGGCATTCTAGATGTAAATGTTTCTTCCGAAATTTGGTTAGAGTTTGTGATGCTTGACTTTTCAAAAAATCTATATGGACTGCAATATGGAACAGGGGGAGTATGTACTACTAATAGTCTAAAACACAGGGTCCTTGTAACACCAAAATAATAGTTAATATATGCATATATTTAGGATGTTGTGCATCCAAAAGTAAATTTTCATATTGTCAAATAATTTATGAATATACTTAATTTTTCATCTTCTCATTAATAGTGTGAGGTACAAAGTCACAAATGATGGTGTCAATGTTAATCTCATTCAACAATTTATTTTTCTTTCCTCACTTTTGGATGTAAGTTTTAAAGACGGATGATGCAAAAATGTGAAGAATATAATGGTGTGGTATCCTATGCATCCGTCTAGGTTTGTACTTAGTACTACCTCCGTACAGGTTTATTAGGCCCCCTCATTTTGCGCTAAAGTTTGACCTATAAATTTAACTAATAAAAATGTAAAGTATATGTTACAAAAATTATACCTTCAGAAAGCTCTTTCAAAGATAAATCCAACAATGTATTTTTTGTAATATATACTTTATATTTTAGTAGCCATATAGATGGTCAAAGTCTGACTCAAAATAGGTGGGGTGGGGGGGGGGGGGGGGGGGACGATAAACCCGGACGGAGGTAGTAATTGACTCAGCAGTTAGTGTATTTGTTGTTCTTGCACTAGGTGACGATAAGGCGATCGTCGATCAGCCCAGGCAAGAAACTAAAAAGGCAACGAAGACAAATTACTCACCAGTAGGCAGTTCTTTATTAGTGTAGATAGTTAGTGGCTCTAACAAGATTTTAAACGCTGGTAATTTCTACAAATAACAGTGGCGTCCTAGGAAAGGGGTGTGCCGCCTTACTCTTGTATCTTTTAAGGCGTCCAGAGTAGAAGCCACACCAATGGCCACCATGGGTAGTATTGAACAAAATATCACTGGGGTTGCAGGAATCAGCGACGCTAGTGGAGCTCGTACTATCATAGGGGAATGGGACTTAAGGAGGCGCCACTGGTGGTTTAAAAATTGGTAGGGTCTTTCTTAAGAGTGGCGTTTTGGCACATGGGAGCGCGCTCTTCTAGTTTTTAAAATGTGTTTTAGACATATTTTGAAATGTTAAAAAATTTCAAACAAAAAATTGGGACGTACATCTCGATATTGTACATGCTCACAAAGCCATTTCGCAAAAAACCGCAACTTATGTGTCGCGTGTGAAAAAGACAAAATCCGAATGCCGGTATGGTCCAGGGTCCTACCCATGGTGGTGATGGGCCCCATGTAGGTCCCATATGATGGGTTCTTGACCCTACCTGGAATAGGTGACCTCATCAGATGTGTCGGCTTCGTGGTCGTGCCGGCGCGACGCGGCCGTGGCGGAGCTGGTGATGTCCTCTTCGTCCCCGCTCTTGGCGAACACCTCATCCGTCACCTCGTCCATCTCCTTGTAGGAGGCCTATAAATCCGGCTAATACTGAATTTTTGGCTTTCGGTGGGCCACGGTCATCGGACGTGGGCGTGGCAGCGGTCCGGACGCCTGCAAAGCCCCACCCGCCCCCGGCCCCTCACACATTTTTCCTTTGCGGGTTTTGGCAAGTATATATACTACTATATTAAACTGGCTAAGATAGGGGCTCCCTCCCATTTTCAATTTTTTTAGAGTGCTATGTGAAATCGGCATGTGGCAGTTAATGTTAAACTGGCTAAGGTAGGGGCTCCCTCCTTTTTTCCTATTTTTTTAGAGTGCTATCTGAAATTGACACGTGTCAATGAACAGTGTATTGTATGACCAGTTCCCATGAATAGTAATTGAACAAATTAATTAAGCGCAAACAGTAATCTCGCATGGAATTGTAATCGTGGGCGAACAGTAAGAACGATGAATACTACTGCTTACGAACAGTGCTCCACGTGAACAGTGTTTTTATTTATAAAAATGCAAGTACACTTTTTTAGGTGAATGCGAGCACACTTATATTACAAACAGTAATTAGTTGAACAATATTACATGTTAATGTTATTTCCTTATGATGATTTGAACACAAAAATACAAACCATTTTGTAAAAATCTGAAAATTTTATACATCAAAGACAAAAGACCAGTCTGTGCAAATTTTTACGCTGAGATGACATCCGAGAAGCTCGATAAAAAATTAGAGCTCAAATTAGCATCATCATTTCCCTTTTCCCCTTTTTTCTTCCCCCGGTGCTTTATGTAAGAACGCACATATTTTTCAGGCGATCACCTCTTTGAAAAAGTCTTCACGAAATCTTTTCTTTTCTGGACCCTGTTTCTCCTTTTTGAAATTTTTTAGGCTCCAAGAACTGGCAGTGGACAATGCATCCCTTCTCATAAATCTACAATCTACATAATGAGAAGCACAAATAAACTGCATACATTTGTAATACTTACTCAAAATATATTATCAAATAGCACCCTGTCCCCCCCATCCCCCCCCCCCCCCCCCCCCCCCCCCCCCCCCCCGCCGCCGAGCGCACCGCAGGAGCTAATGGCCTGTCGGACACGGATTGAGCACCACCTGCCCTTCTTCTTCACAATCATGCAGCAACCCGACGTAGATGGGAGGCCGTCGCCTTGAGTTCGCACTGGCCTTCATGCGGGCCAAAGGTGGGCGAGCTCGGCCCGCGCGAAGGAAAGCCGCCGCCAGCTCCCTAGGATAGTTTCGGCGGCGCACTGCCGGAGATGGGACGGTCCACGGGCAGGCCGCCACGATCGGGCTAGGCGATAAGTCAGCTGACACAATATGGTTCCTGGCCATGGATATTGTCGAGAAGGCAAACGACCACCTGGGATGTCTGTGGGCCACGTCCTCTACGATGAAGTCATGAGGTACTGCAAGAATTTTTGAATCACAACCGCTTCATTCTCTTCGCCGACCACAATACATGCTCCTGTAAATACTCTAAAGAAATTAAGTTTTGTAGTTGAGATAAAGATAATTTTTCCTTATGTTCTGAGCAGTTTGTGATCTACCTGTATTAAAAGGTGTAAGCAAATAGAAGAATGAGTAGAAAATGATACACCCATTTGCTCATTTGAAAGGGATGCCATGCACATGGCAAAAAAAAAGCCGAGTAGGAGATCAGGAAGGTTGATGCCAATATAGACCAACCCAGTATGCCACTGAAATTGGGACAATAAATTTGGTAACTTCAACTACCCCCAAGGAAAATCGGAGCACCGTGGGCGCTACGAAAATGCTCAACACTAGGAAGTTAGGTTTTCATCTGTGCTTTACAAGTTATAATATCTTTTCTTCGCAGATTCCATCTCTTCTACAAACTGATTTACAGGTTATCACACGATAACATATATGCACTGATTACTTTGCAGGAAATACAATGTTTTGCTCTTTATAGCCTTCAAGATACTGAAATATGTGATGTAAAACTTTTGTCTTTGTTCTCATGTGGACCGTTGAAAGTGCCACTTCATTACACTGTTATTAGTTATTTAAGTTATTTCTTTATTAAAATCATCTGCATTATTGTTCCCAAGTAATCTTATATTCTACTCCCTCCGTTTCTAAATGTAAGTCTTTTTATAGATTTCAGTAGGGACTACGTACATATGTATATAGACATATTTTAGAGTGTAGATTCATTCATTTTGCGTCGTATGTAGTCCATATTGGAATCTCTAAAAATACTTATATTTAGGAAAAGAGGGGGTATGCAATAACCAACATGATTGGCCTTCGACATGGGATTTGTATTAGATGTTCGCACTTTGATACAGATTATTTTGAGCAACATTTACATTGAAATATATTTTTTTCAACAAAATTTGTCTGGATAATTTATAAGTATTACTTTCCCCTGAATTTGCAGTCTGGAGTTCATCTACTATGGTTCACCTAATCACGTATGTCACCTATGTTTCAATCTACGAGGCTTAATCGCATGGTCTTGTGGCTAAAAGATCAACATGCTGCAACCTGCTTTACACAGACAATGACATAGTATAGGATGAGCCTCCACATGCACTTGCTGCTCATGTTGTTTTTATCGTATGCAGGCTCGGAAGTTGTGATCCTAACCAAAATGTTATGCTTTGTGCATGATGGCTCCCCTGTTTCTGTGTTCATCTCTTTCAAATATTTTGGTCGTGTTGCTTTTAGCATTTTTGGTTTGTCACTTACTTTGTTACATATCTTCTTGCTAACAATAGGCATTCCATTGAAGTTTGAAGGTTATTTGTAATGTCTGAACTCTTCATTTTTGTTACTGTTCATATGATGTTTGTCTGTCTACAAGTTTCGTTACTACTTAACGCATCTGCATATATATATGTGTGCAGACTTGAGTACGGTCCGAGATAAAAAAATATATTAAATCCAAATATGATGCATCGTTTGCACTCAGTGCTTTTCACTTCAATTAGTTTTCTTTCGCGGAACAGTTAGTCACTTCAATTTGTCTAGAGAGCCTGAACGATGCTTTGTTTCATATATTTTCCGTAATTTTTGTGTGTGTACAATATGGATTTGCTAATAACTATTTTATCCTCATAAGATGCTTCAGATGTTAATTTTCCTCGTTGATATGTACCAAATATGAGATTTGTGGCATATATTACCATTATTTCATTCTACAAGCAAAGGGAAGGTAACCACTCTTAATGTAAGCGGTGAAAGGGAGCGACTAGATTTCAATCGACTGAATATAATATTACGGTCTGTCACTTTTTTGCTTTTAAACAGCTACGAGCTGATGCATGCAAAGACGACTCTCCTGCATGCGGTTGCCCCGTCCATGCCTAAGCAACTCGTACATTAGCTTCATCCCGTCTACAGGCGCATGCATACGCGGAAGGCTGCTCCGTATAAAACTGCATATATATAAAATCCATCCACGTATATGTGTCTGTCTGTATGTATGTACCCATATGTGGAGGCAATGCAACACATCCCTATCGATGTAGCTCAGATAAAACAGAGATAAATAGCACAGGACACGCAGTTCAAATAAGAGCCAACTACCCATCAGTTCTTTTACAACTATTATTTTAACATTGGTCGTAGTGTGCATTGACAAAAAATCGTAAGCATCAATACTTAATCAGAAAAAAAGCATAAGCATCAGTATGGAATTAGTGGCGGTACAATCATTAAAGAAGAAAGAAAATAAAAAGTAAAACAAATCAAATAATAAAGATCTATAAATAAGAATGAATAAGTGACAATGGTACTACCCTTTCAGAAAAATGAAATAAACACCAAAACAAAATGAAAATATGACGTTTCCCGACGAAGAATGAATTAGTGGCATTCCTATTACCCTTTACGAAGAAAAATAGTAATCTAAATCAAACAATGTATAAATTTGCACACAATTTACACAAAAAATATAAGCATATATTAGTGGAATTTACACAAAAAAGAAGTTTCCAAAGAAGGGGTGAATTAGTGGAATTGGTATTATCCTTGAAAAATAAAAAAAGGAATATAAACAAAAAAAATCAAAATAAGAATGTTTTCTAATAGTGAAAACTAAAACAAAATAAAAGATAAAACAATAAAAAAATGAAGTTTGCTATGGAAGAATGAATTCATGGCATTGGTATTACCCTTTCAGAAAAAAACAAAATCAAAATAATGTAGTTTTCTAAGAAAGAATGAAACTCTTTAAGAAGAAACAAAATGAAAAAGAAAAAAACTATCAAAACTTGCACACAATTTGCACTGAAATTGCACTTTCTGAAATATGCAAAGAATAAGCATATAATAATGCATTTTTTGCATTGTACTATAAGTAACACATAGTGTAACTGAAATAATGTATTTCCTTTAAGAAGAAGACTAAAAAAAACTTACGCACAACTTTGCACTAAAATTGCATTTTATCGTAATATGTAAAAATAATCATATAATCATGAAAATCTGGCACATATTATATAGTATTTGTTTGTATATAGCTACACTCAGCCAAAAACCCACAAAAAAAGACCAATAAAGGAAAGAAAAACGCATAGAAAAATTAAATAAAGCAATAAAAAGTGAAGTTTTCTATGGAAGAGTGAATTCGTGGCATTGGTATTACCCTTTAAGAAAAAAAACAAAAAGCAAAACAATGAAGTTTTCTAAGAAGAATGAAACTCTTTAAGAAGAAACAAAATGAAAAAGAAAAAACTTTCAAAACTTGCGCATAATTTGCACTGAAATTGCACTTTTTGAAATATGCAAAGAATAAGCATATAATAATGCATTTTTCGCATTCTACTATAATTTACACATAGTGTAACTGAAATAATGTATTTCTTTTAAGAAGAAGATTAAAAAAAACTTACGCAAACTTTATCGTAATATGTAATACACACTATACAATATGCACAATTTGCACGGAAATTGCACTTTGTCGTAATATGTAAAAATAATCATATAATCATGAAATTTTGGCACATATATATGATATAGTATTTGTTTGTACATAATTACACTCAGCCAAAAACGCACAAAAACAAAAAATAACCAATAAACGAAACAAAAAGGGAAAAGAAAAATGCATAGAAACAAAAAAAGAAATAAAAAATGAAGCAAAAATACCCATATACGAAAGAATTAAATTTCCTGAGGAAGAATGAATTAGCGGCATTGGTATAACTATTTAAGAACAAAGAAATGGAAAAAAGAATTGAAAACAAACATTGACAAAATTTGCACGAAATATACATAAAAATTGTGCTTCTTTATTATGTCCAAGAATAATCATATAAAAGTGGAACTTTTACAAAAATAAAAGCTAAGAACAAATGAATAGTGGCATTGGTATTAACCTTAAAGTAGAATGAAAATGAAGTGAAGACTAAAACAATATCAAAATAATGAGTTAAAAAAAAGAATGAATTAGTTGCGTTGGTATTCTTTTAGGAAGAAAGAAAATTTATAACAAAAACTCATGCACGACTTTGCACCGAAATTGCATTTTATCGTAATATGCAAAAATAATTATATAATCATAAAATTTTGGCACATATTATATAGTATTTGTATGTATATAATTACCCCTAGTCAAAAACCCACAAAAACAAAATATAACCAATAAAGGAAAAAAAGGAAAAAGAAAATATGCAACCCAGAATTAAATGGGCGCAACCAAGACAAAGAAATCGGCCTGGTACCGATTCGACTGACCAAAACAATGCGTCAATCGATTCCTTCCAGCCCAGCCCAACCCAACAACAAAATTAAACAGAAAAAACTGAAAACAACACAGTTCCCAAAGCACGATCCAACGAACAGAAAATTGACTGACCACAAAATGAAAAATCAGCTGACTGATATGTAGCTAAAGTGGCGGTGAAAACATAACATGTTTGCTCCTTTTGATGGGGGACTATTGACAGGACATTATCTTGCAGAAAATGGCCATCGTGGAACTTCTATTTCATTGATATTTCTGATGGATTAGAGACACAATATGCCGAATATCAAAAGACAACACAGTATTTTAAAATGCATGATTACATACTCCATATCCTTTGCACGTATTTTATTTTTCTTAGTTTATTTGCTTCTGTTCTTAGGTTCCTAAAATTGTAATGCAAGTCTTTGAGTTTTTCATGTCTATTAATTGATCATGTTTCTTGCTCTGTTTGCACATCAATATTAGGCATTTCTATAGTAAACGTACCTGTCATTTTTTCCCTTTTCTAGGTGATTCAAACGGGCTCTTCTATTTTATTTCTTTAACAAAATCCACACCAAAAATTCATACGGGCTGTCCTATGGGCGCCGCGCTTCCGCCAACTAGTTAGATATGATTGGTGGAATACATTGATTGATTCGGAGGTCTGCAAATTCGGCAGTATGATGTAACCTTGAACCACTCCAACAGTTCAATTAGGCCGACGTCCACCTTCCTTTCTGGAAAATGGGTACGTCCACGTGGCGGCAACTTTTCAAAAGCAGAATCTTCCTGCACTGCACAGCTAGTTTTTTTTATTTTTTTTTTATTTTGAGTTGGACAGGTTGGTCCATCGACGGTGCAAGTTCACCACCTCCCTTTCGGTCGCATCACACCTAGCAACGACAGGGTGTGCACGATTCTTTTCACCATACGTTACGTTTGTCCTTAGAGCATCTCTAAGGCTGACCGGTAAATTTGCTCCGGCATTCAGACACGGATAGGTGGACCATTCCACGGATATGGATACGGGAACCGGTCATCCAACGCTATCCTGTATATGTCCGCCGATAAAGGGCAATTTGAAATTTAAATCTTGTCCGATCCACAAAAGTGCCGGATCACATGCGCAATCACAATAAAAAAGAGGCAAGTATGCTTATGGTTTTTACATGCCCAATCCCGATCACAAAAGAATTTCAGTCCGATAGTCCGTATAGAAAATTGAGATTTTCTGCCCTGCTACGTGTGGGCGTAGTTGTCGGACTGGGTGGGATCCGAGTCTTCCACCTACCCGTCCTCATAACCTCCTTCTCTGGTGCCGTCGTGGATGTTGTCCATAATCTGTACGCCTTCTCACCGGATTTACGCATTGCAGCGAACAACGTGCGGGCATGCATGTGCTCTCCGCCCGCCGTCCATGCTCAGACGAGTTGTGGTGAAGCAGACTCCGAGAAGAGCAGTGGCATCGCGCTGATGTCGACGATTTAATGCACTTGCCCGACGGTGGTTGCCGTGAACTGCCTACCGAGCTGCTTGGCGGCGTAGCAGTATGGAGCCTTGTAATGCTCCGGCCATGGCGGCGTCTGGACGGTGGAAGACAAGAGCCACGCTCCGTGACCCCGGCCGCGACCTCCACCACGTTTGCGACCAGCACGCCCACCACCACGGACGCTATCATCACGCCCTTCACCGGCCTTCCGCTTCACGAACGTTGCCTCTTTTGCAGCCTTCGCTTTGACGCGACGATTTTGCCACCGTGCCGAGTTGATCTTCCGGGCAAGGGTGATGCTCGAATCCTCCTGCACCTCCAACTCCAGCATGCTCTCATCCGGTTCCATGCGTCGGGGGCGGAAGGGAGGAAGAGAGTGGGAGAAAAGGGCGGGAATTGGGTGGAGAGCGGCGGGATGGAGGAAGAGAGTGGAGATTTTTCCGCGGAAACAGGGCGGGCAGCTACAAAAGCGCGGGCTCTGCCTTCCTTTTGGGTCGACCATGGGTGTAAGAGTTCGACGTGTCTCCTGTGCGGACACCCACAAAGCCCCTCACGTTTGGTTCTAGTTTGCAGAAAAACATGATCCGAACCGTCCGCCTGACCAATACAGGACCGTGTTGGATAGCTTCCATGGTCAGGACCACGCAGTCCGAATCTTTTTCGACAAAAGGTGGATTTTATTAACTCGGAATGAAGCATCAAGACGATACATACATAAAGAGCACACACCCGGCCTCTGCATATCTAGGATGCACACAGCCAACTCCAACACACACACACACACACAAAAACGCCGGCGAATAGCAAAGTCATACAAGACCAAAGCTATGCCCAAGCGAGTATAAAAGAAAAAAGACCCTAAAGCAATCAACATCGATCGACAAACTATTATAAACCATATCCGCACCAACCATCTCTTGACACCAGAAGGACAACGACGTTCTTCAACAGCAACGCCTTCATGAAGGAAATGACGCTTAAGCGCCTCCGTTACCGGAACCAACCACCAAAGGTCAGATTCTAGGTTTTCACCCTGAAGAACATGTCCGAGCAATGCCTTCAACAAGGGAGCGACGCAAAAGCATTGTCATTGCCAGGTTTAACAACATGAGTCAAACCTAGGTTTTACACCCCGGAACTCGAGCATCAAGTCAAAGTCGATCCTGTGTTGTCACCACCACTTTTCCACGACCGCAACAAATACTCAACCTGTTGCACCAACCATACCCTCTGCGTCAAGTTGTAGTTCATGGATCTCATCGTTGAAAGGTAAACCGGTCGAAGTGAGAGCCACCGAAACCCACACAGGAGCCTTTCGGCTACGTCCCGCAACATCACCAGTTCACACCGTCGCCTCAACAGTGACCTTCATGATGCCCTTCACAACAAAGACGGACGGATCCGGTCCGATTGGGATGCCAGTAGCCAGCTGGACACGGCCGTCGTCAGAACTGGGAGACACGGGCGGTGAAACAGCAGTTCATCAGCCACACGCATCCACCGCCGTCTCCGAAGGGGGACACCGCAGCCACCAGACGCGTCTCCCGAGCAGGGCCGCGAAGCTAGGAGTGGATGCCACGCCACCACTTGACGAGGAGATGACTGGCAGCTGCCTTATCCACACCAGATCAGGCTTCATCAGATCTAGATCGTGGAGTCGATCCATGGCCGTCTCGCTGCCAACCGTGGTTGCAACCGCACCAGCCATGGGAGCTGCCGCCATCCCGCTACCACCGTAGCCTGTCGAGAGCTGCCGTCGAGCCAGAACCCGTCCTCCACGCACACCGACGGAAGGACCAATCCACCATCCCCACCGCCAGGCTCCATCAGGGCCCCCGCCGCCGCCGTCAGCCGCGCGCGCTTTGCCGCCGGCCACCTCCGGCAGCGGCGGGGAGGGAGAAGAACGGATGGGAGGGAGTTCGGACGAGAACGACGGCCGCCGCCCGTGTCGCCCACGGAGGCGACGCGGGGGCCGCCGCTCTTGTTTTCCTACCAGTTTTTTTTTCTTACGGACGGTTTGAGGGTCGGCCACGTTGGAGATGCCCTTGTCCGCACTAGTGTAAGCCTCAAGAACCCATCGGGAGCAGTAGTTAAATTGCCCGTTGAAGACCTTAATTAATGCATGGTCACTCACCACAGCTACTCCCAACTGATAGTACTCCATGTATGTCACAAGACCGTATGTGATTATACTCCTGCCACTAGGACAATAGACTAGATCACGTCCTTAATTATCTAGTCGAGGCTCGAAAGCAAGCAACGGGACCTCCGACCTCCGTGACCGTGATTAACTGAAACTGTCGGCTGTCAAATGACAGTGGTCGTTGATAACTTAATCTACTACCCCGCAACAAAAAAGATACTGTACTAACTTAACTATACTACTACTACATATTGATGGCGTTGCTGATGACTAGGTAGGTAGTACTAAGTAGTGATGCAAAATGTCTTATATTTCCTGACCGAGGGAGTACTTTACATAATGTTGTTGAATGGTCGCAGTTACATTTCCAACTGACAGGTCGTTGAAGGCTATTACACTATAGTGCTAGCTAGTTCGTTGGCATCACGGCTTCAATAATTTGCTCCATCACCTCAACTCCAGGCTCCAAATTGACAGGTCCGACTAGGTTATAACCGATGGTTTCTTCCTTTGCTAAAAAGAGTTCTGATCGGTTCTTACCCTCCTTTATTTCGAGACACCGCCGCCACCTCAATTCTAAGCACCTTGTCTTTGCTGGTGTCGTTCGGTCCACATTGTTGCTTTATCTGAGATCGCCATGTTTGATGGCCACCATCTCCGCTTTGCTATCGGTTGCCTCGAGCTCATCGTGTTCGACAGCGGAGCAGGTCCACTTCAATGGGTTATCCTCCATCCACTCCTTCGTCATCGTCGCTCCTGTTTCGCTGGAATCTCTGCCCCATGAAGTCATGACTCTAACCACTCAAGTGAGTCTGCCTCTCTGCACATCGCCGATAGCTTTGTTTCCACATCCTAACATGTCACCGCCGCCATCAATTACTTCTTTAGAAGAAAACAAGTTGATATGAGCACTTATCAGCATCTCTTTTTAGTGGACGAAAATTATTAGTACCTCATTTCTTTAGTTCATGTGATGGGTTTGTGTTTTCCTAAAACATGCATGGTGGGTTTGTGGGCCGAACGGGAGGACCCGACTCCAACCACAATAATTCTACACCTACAGGCATGTTACGGGTGTGTTAGAGCATCTCCAATGCGGACCCCCAAACATTCCACAACTGTCCGGACCACGGAAGCTATCCAACGCGGGGCTGTATCGGTCCGTGGGGCGGTCCGGACGTGTTTTCTCCTGCAAACCGGATGTAAACGGCAGGGGCGGGGGGGGGGGGGGGGGGGGGAGGGGGGGTGCGGGAGTCCGGACTGCTCCCAAGCCCGTTTCTGACCGCTCGGCCCACCAAAAACCCCTTCCCCTCCCGCGCTTTTTCGGTCAGCGCCGCTCCAGAGCGTCAGCGCCCGCATTCATGCCCGACCAGAGCGGACGCCACAGCTCACTGGCGCTGGCATTGCAGTGGCGCCCTAGCCGAGAGAGCGCCGCCCGCGCCACTTCCCGGTGCAGGCGACTGCCGCGCTTTCGAACGACACGACGGACGCCTGTCAGTCTGTCTGCCGCCCGCATTGATGGCACGCGCTTGTTGACGCGTCTCCTTCGGCTCCACCCGTCCGTCCCTCTGCCGTCCACCAATGTATAAATGCTGGCACCCCGGCCATAGCCACTGTCATCCACCTCCAATCCCTCCCCGCACCACTCCCACCATGGATCCCACCCCCGCCAAAGCTCTCTGGGATGGGCTGACATCAGACCATAAGAAGGAGATGGCCGCCATTGCTGGTGGCTGGCTGGCCGACGACAAAGCCGGAGGACGATGACGTCCCAATGGGGGATGATGTCGACGACAAAGCCGGCACCGCCCTCATCCTCCGCCACCCTCCTCCTCCTCCGCGCCATCCTTGCCATTGCATTGCACCTTGACCATCGGCGAGGCCCGTGCCCATTACGTGGACATGGTGCGGGAGTAGTAGTTCCGGGAGGCGCAGGCTGACGCCTTCTACACCCACCAACTCCTGCAAGAGCATGTGAAGGCGAAGGAGCAGCTCGCCGTTGGCAGGGCAGTTGCGCCGGACGGGACATGATGGAGCAGGAGGCGCTGCTCAAGTCCTACCACTCGGCACACGAGATCCCCCTTGCTCGCTGGCGGTACCGGCAGCGGGTGGCGTGGAGGTGGCGGCCGCCGGCAAGGAGAGTGACGACGGTGTTCAGCGAGACCGACGAGGAGGAGGAGGACATCGCTGAGTCTGCGCCCCGCCGTGGCGACCACGAAGCCGATACATCCGCGGGCCACGCCGGCAGCGAGGAATAGTAGTGCATGGTAGGTCGCCGCCACTTGTGTCCCAGGAAGGCCACTGCTCCTCCCCTCCCGTCGACACCAAGTTTGGTGGGCTCACCATCTTCGGCCGATTAGTCACTTTCGACAATGTTGAGGCGGACAGCTTCACTTCCTGGGCCTCCGGAGGCGGGGGTTACGGAGGCGGAGCAGTAGAGCGCCGAGCCGAAAGTGGAGATGGTGAAGCTTTAGTTCTCGGGGCTGATGGCCGAACACGGCGAACGGGCACCGGCAACCATTTAGATTAGGTATTAATTATACCTCTAGAGCCGGACTAGCACCGCTTTGATGTAAATGTAATAAAATCCGTCCTATTTATATGAAATCCATCATGTTTATAAGATAATGCACAAGATCACGGAGGAGCTTTCAGAAAGGAGGAACACTCGAATCAGGTGTGTGCTATTGTTGTCACCTATTCAAACATGATGAACCCAACATGGTCTAATTGCCTGAGAGCATCTACAGCCAGATACATCAAAGTCAGTCCCTCAAACGTCCACGGACGCAACCAGACGTGTCCACGGAAAGTGAGCAGTCACACCACAGATTTTCGATTTCACATCGAGGTACCTCAATTAGCAAATCATAAATCCATATTACACATGCATGGTAAACTTTCAATACAGCCACACGTCTAGCTACTAAATCAATACATATCATCGGACTATCAAAATTTGGCATGTTCTCTATACATACTAAGATATGGACAAAGATCATCCACAGCTGCCCTTGGCCTCTATGTCATAGAAGTAGTGCTTGAAAACGCAATACGAATCGAGCTGGATCTTCTCCTAGCCGGACATGTCCTACCCGTCATTGCCCTTCTTCTCCTCTTTGGGGGGCCGCCCGGCCATAGCATGGACCGCCCAGGCTTGCTCTCGGGTGAGGGCGTTTGTTCCTCTTCTGCTGCTTCTGGAGGATGCGAGCACATATATGTGTTTGTATTCCGCGGCAGCGCACGCCACCGCATTCGCTACCTCTAAATAGGCAGCGAGCCGGACCTCGCGCTCCTGCACCCTCTACTTGTTACAGCAGGGCACACTGCTCTCTGTAACACTCATACACCTACAGAATAGAGATGGGCGGCACACGAACCTCGAGCCTCCAGCCCCAGCGGATCCGGGCGCCAGTTGTATCGGTGCAATGAATTCGCGCCAGAAAAATTCTGGCGTCGGTCAGGTGCACTCCTCCCGAGAGCGCGGAGGGTCGTGTGGATGACCATAGCCTCCTCCGACTCACACGGGATGATGCCCCAGTCGATGGATCAGGAGTTGTCGGAGTCAGTTCCGCTGCCTTCCATGCCGGTGAGTGTTGGAGATCGTTGGAAGGGAGTTTGGGGGCGGAGCGGAGTGGATAGGTTATTATGGGTTCGAGGAGCGGAATAGGACGAATATATGTGGGGTTGGGGTGGGTCAGTGTGGGTCGGATCCGACACGGCCTACGCGCCTAGGCCTCCCCATATCTGCCCATATTTGTAGTGGATATGAGGGGTACCAATCAGCGCGGACTTTTAGGGCCGGCATGAGGCGCCCGTCATCATCGTGTTTATCAGAACGGTGAATGACTGGGCCGTCCACCGGGCTTATAGGGGGTTTGGGGAGCCCAAATGTAGATGCTCTTAGAAAGGAGCTATGCAGAGTCAAATGGATGCCTCCCTACACGTGGAAGGATACAACTGCTACTGATGCTTCTAGGTTTAGGACAAATATTGTTCCCATGTTGTACTTTATCATGTATATCCATAACATATTTCTCTTTTAATATAATGAAATCAGAACTACTTCTCTTTGTAAAAAGAAGTCTCTCACTTTGTTAGTTCATTGTTGCTACCTGAACCCCAGACTTTTTGCAAGAACTGTGGTGTTGGTATGACTATCTTTCATACCTGCATAAAAATGTGGTTTAGGGTTTATGATTCGTCAAATATTTCATGGCATTTTTTGCGGAAGTGTCACATGAATAGATAGAGCATTGGTATTGTTTCGTGCTAATTTTGGTGAGATATCAAATCCACGTTTGGGAACTTTGTAGAAGAGGATGATAAAGATGGTGCACTTATTTATTCGGGATAAGTATGTTTTTCGTCCCTCAGTTCTTTCAAAAGTTTAGAAATGGTCCCTCAGCAAAACTTAGTCCCTTAACTTGTCAAACCGGATAACTTCAGTCCCTCATATCCGAAGTTATCTGGCGATGGTGCGCCTTGGGTGGTTTTCGTCCGAGGTGGACATGGTTTTAAGCAAATCTTGACACGTCACCTAGGTTTGACCGCCACAGTCAACGTCCACATCACATAAGTGACCCCAACCCAAGCACCCAGAACCCGTACACGTCCCCACTTCAAGTTCACGCATAGGCTATTGCACACCAGCTCTGGTGCCGCCCCTGCATACCCCGTGTCACCGCCGTGCCGCAGGGCAACTACCTCCATACTGCTGCTGCTCCTGCCTGTGCTTCTGGAACAGCCGCGCCAGCCCGAATTTGGCGATCAGCTGGTTGAACAGCGTATCCACTAACCAGCCTGATGTTGTTCGGTTTCAAGTTTTAGCTAGTGGATCACCAGCGTCCGGAACAATTGGTGCTGGTACACACTAGCCCCTTGTCGTGCTGGTCACTATCCAGAAACACTGCACCAACGTTGGCACCAGGAACAATGCGCACCATCGCCGTCCTTGCCATGGAAGCTTCAGGTTCGGGTGTTGCGCCTTGCCGAACACGCCGCGCAGGCAGCGTTGGTGCATCAAGTGGAGCTTGCCATCGCACAGGCAGCCTAGGTGCATCAACACTGGTAGAAAAAGAGGCTTCCATACGCCCCCATTAGTCCCTAAAATAATCGAACTGCGACCAAAGGGGTCTTTAGTCGCGGTTTGGGAGGAGACCCCCGACCAACTATCTGGGCCCAGCGCGCTCGGTCGACAGCTGGCGGACGGGAGGGGCTTTAGTCCCGGTTGGCCTGGCCAACCGGGACTAAAGGTCCTCAGGCTGGCCCGAAGGCCTTTAGTCGCGGTTGGCCAGGCCAACCGGGACTAAAGGCCCATCCCTATATATAGGACTCAGCTCACTTCACTTAGCCACAATTGGTGCCACTTCTATTCACAATATTCAGAAGGGGGGTGGTGGGTTTGCTTTTGGTTCCTCCTATGCACACAAGGTGTTCGATGAAATGCCCGAGAGCATGAAACAAACATGATATGAAGTGTCCGAGCCACACTTGAGCTTTCTCATTTATTTTTCCTCCGCGATCGCGGTTAGCAACTTGAACCTTTCATGTGTCATTGATAAAATATGCATGTGTGTAGTTCATTGTTTAATTTGTATTATTTCTAGCTAGTTAGTTTAACAAATGCATGATGGTTAATTATATACTTTATATAATAATAATGCAGATGAATCGGCAATGGATGTACGGTCCCCGACTCTCCGGCGAGTTCACTACGGGTTTGAAAGATTTCCTCGTAGTGGCAAATGCGAACAAGCAGCGAGGTTTTATTATCTGTCCATGTGCTGTCTGTAAGAATCAGAAGGGTTACTCCTCCTCAAGAGACGTTCACATGCACCTGCTTCGGCACGGTTTCATGCGAAGCTATAATTGTTGGACCAAGCATGGAGAAAGAGGGGTTAGAATGGAAGAAGATGAAGAAGGGGATGATATCGATGACAACTATCATGATCATTTCGGTGATACTTTCATGGAGGATGATGCTGAAGGTGGGGAAGGGTTAGGTGAAGGTGAAGAAGAGGCACATGATGAGCCCGCTGATGATCTTGGTCGGACCATTGCTGATGCACGGAGACTCTGCGAAACTGACAAGGAGAGGGAGAATTTGGATCGCATGTTAGAGGATCACAAAAAGTCGCTGTACCCAGGATGCGATAATACGAAATGACAATGGTGGATTTCAACAATCTTGGTTACCTTGACGAACCATTCGTCCTTGCCAAAGATGTCGCTCAGGTTTTTTATTTGAAGGACATGAGTAGCAAACCGAGGAAACGGAAAGATAAGAAAACGATCAGTACATCATGCGATGATCCAAAGCGCCACATTGTTCTTTCAGGGAAAAGAAACATCGTGGGAGTGGAGGACAAAACAGACATGTCAGAAGATTATAATATGTTTGGTGAAATTCCGCCCTTCAGAGTGAACACTGACCCAAGCATTAAGTTAAATGATGAGGATGCTCCATGGATACGGCACAATCGTAAGCAAGCAGGGACACAAGGGAAGAATTGATGTGTAATAATTTATTGTACCAAACTTTGTTGAATGGATCATGTGAATTAAAACGTACGATGGCGAATCCGGATGATTTGTATTTGGTCGATGAACTGAATGATGTATCAAACCTTTTGTCAAACCTTCAAGGGATCGAGGATGTAGAACAAAACAATCGGTATCGCCATCATACAGCCCTGCCGTGGCTACTGAGTGCATATATGCATACCAAATGCACGGCAGGACGTATGATGGCGAATCCGGATGATTTGTATTTGGTCGATGAACTGAATGATGTATCAAACCTTTTGTCAAACCTTCAAGGAATCGAGGATGTAGAACAAAACAATCGGTCTGAATTTTTAAAATGAATTAGTTTTATTTTTCTGGATTTTTTGATATATTATTTGTATTTTTAAGATTTTAAAATGAATTAGTTTTATTTTTTTTGAATTTTTGGATATATTATTTGTATTTTTAAGATTTTCAAATGAATTAGTTTTATTTTTTTGAATTTTTTGATATATTATTTCTATTTTTAAGATTTTAAAATGAATTAGTTTTATTATTCTGAATTTTTTGATATATTATTTGTATTTTTAAGATTTTAAAATGAATTAGTTTTATTTTTTTGAATTTTTTGATATATTATTTGTATTTTTAAGATTTTCAAATGAATTAGTTTTTTTTGAATTTTTTGATATATTATTTCTATTTTTAAGATTTTAAAATGAATTAGTTTTATTTTTCTGAATTTTTTGATATATTATTAGTATTTTTAAGATTTTAAAATGAATTAGCTTTATTTTTCTGAATTTTTTGATATATTATTTGTATTTTTAAGATTTTAAAATGAAAAGTATTTGAAAAAGGACCTTTAGTCGCGGTTCGTGACACGAACCGCGACTAAAGGCTCTTTCCGCGCGGGAACGAAAAGGGCGCGAAAGAACCTTTAGTCGCGGGTCGTGACACCAACCGCAACTAAAGGTACCCCTTTAGTCCCGGTTGGGGACACCAACCGGGACTAAAGGCTTGCCCTATATATTCTCCGCGGCCCTCGTCTTCTCCGCGCTAACCACCAAACGCATCCAGGACCTCGTCTTCTCCGCGGCGCCGCCCTCGTCTTCTCCGCGCCGCCCTTGTCTCCGGTAGGTGCCCGCCGCCGCCTGCCGTCCTCCTCGCGTGCCTAGAAGAAGAGGGGACCGCCGCCGTCGTCTTCTCGCCCGCCTTCTCGCCCACCGCCGCCTGCCGTCCTCCTCGTCGACGCGTACTGGATGCGCGCCTTGCCAGCCTCGCGCGCGTGCGGAAACGGCGCCGCCGTGCGTGCCCGTGCTGGTGGTCACCCGTCAGCGAGCGAGAGAGAGAGCAGAGAGAGAGAGCAGAGAGGGAACTAAAAATGGAAAAGAAAAGGAAAGGAAAAAGGAAAAAGTCGATGAATTTTTGTTCTGGTCATAAAAGAAAAGGAAAAAGAAAATGGCATAACTAATTAAAAGAAAAGGAAAAACATCAATTTTCTGTTCTGGTCATAAAAGAAAAGGAAAAAGAAAATGGCATAACTAATTAAATAATTATCCAAAAATTATGTTTAATACCTCAAAATGTTCAGTGAAACATTTGGCACATGTTTTCAACCTTATACATGCAGTTTGACATCTAAAGTATTTCTGTTTTTGTTGTTTTCCAAAAATGGCTGAAATGAAAGAAAAAATTAATAGCTCTTAATCATTCAACCGTCGCTGCTCCTCCTCTATGTCCCCTTAATCTTATTTTTTAATTCCTTTATACTTAATTAATTTTTACTACATGCAGGAGTGACATATGGCGGACGATAGAGCCGAGCCGCTTAGGGATCCGGAGGCTGAACGTTATTTAATGGGCATCATAAACAACGAGATTCCTTATGTGCCGGGCTCAGAATATGAGCAAGAAGAGGATGTAGTCTCTTCTTTTCTGAACCTTGACGGTGGAACAGACATTGTCGATGTTCAAGAAGGTGAAGGAACGGACATTGTCGACGGAGGTCAACCGTCAACAAACGACGATCTCGAATTGCAAGTAGCAACCACCTCCGGCGAGGTATATATATACATTGAGCCTCTCGTGATACAAACTTACTGAAATGTGAATACATATGTATTAACGCGCGCGACTCTCTTTCTTTTTTTAGCCCTCGGCCGGATCGAGTACAACAAAGCGTGGCAAATCCAAGGCGATGAAAACAGGAGAAACATATACCATTGATTTTGTCAGTGAAACCGGCAAGCCCCTACAGCACACCTCAAAGTTTATCAACCAATGCGGAGTCGTTGTTAGAGACAACGTCCCGATCACCGTCCAGGAATGGAAGGAGCCAAAGAAGGCACGTCTTGGTTTCAGTTTTGTCAACAAGAGAACGAAAAAGGATTGCTGGAGAAAGCTTATGGAACATTTCATTCTACATCCGGAATACAACAAAGTCGATGAATTCGGTAACGAGGTTCCGGGTGGACGTGAGAGGAGGAGGCTAGTTAAAGAGTTCGCTCTTCAGAAGATGGCCGAAGCATTCCGGAACTTCAAGAAAAATTTAACCCGTGACTATGTCAAAAAGGGAAAGACTCCGGATTTCAATGGACAACATGAGAAACTGAAAGATGATTGGCCAGAATTTGTGAGGCAAAAGAAATCGGAGCATTTCAAGGAAATATCAAAAAAAAATAAGGATAATGCGAGTAAGAAAAAGTACCATCATATTATGGGGCCAGGAGGATACCGCCTTTCGGAGCCTAAGTGGCAGAAGATGGAGGAGGACCTGAGGGTGCGAGGAATCCCTCTAGGTACAGAGGGATGGGACCCAAGGGCCAAAAGCTGGTGGTACGGGCATGGGGGATCGCTAGACCCGGAGACAGGGGTGTGTGTTCACCGGAAGAAAAAGTTTGCTCCCACCCAAGCCCTTATTGACGCAATGACCCAAGCTCAAGAGGGCTTGATCAAGTTCAACAGAGAGAAAGACGCACTGACAACAGCCCTCGGGAATGATGAACACGGAGGACATGTACGAGGCAAAGGCAGAATTCCGTGGAAAGTAGGGTTTTCCCAGGACAATGACCCGTACTGTTACAGAAGCCGTAAGAGAAAGACGGACCGGGATGCAGATCTTTTGGCGAAGTTTGCATCGGAACTCCATGAGTTGAAGCAGACCGTGCATGAACTAGTAAAAGAAAAATCGGCTGCAGGGCCGCAAGAAGATCATGAAGCGGATCGCGGAAGCCAGCAGCGGAGAAGCAGCGTGGCTTCCACGGATGCCCCGCCTGGTGCTAATGCACCGACGATCGAGATTCGTGCACCGGAGCCTCGCTACCCCGTGGATGATGTAAAGGAGATGAAAGAATGTGATCTGCATTATCCCGTGGGGAACGTTTCCACGAAGGTAGCTACCGGCAGTGCTTTACCCTGTACACCTGGAGCACTCCACCACAACAACCCCATTGCATATGGCTATGCTCGTGTCACGGTGGAAGACATAGTCCAAGAGTTTGAGGACCTGGAGATTGACAAAGCTACATCCGAAGGGGAGAGAAGACTTGGAGATGTCAAGCGCCAGATCATTCTATGGAAAAAGAAGTACATAGTGTTTCCAGGCGAGGCGCCAAGGCTAACAAGTCCACCCCCCTCCGATGGTGGTGGTGGTGGTGGTGGTGGCGGTGGTGGTGGTCGTGGTGGTTCACCTACACCTCCTTCACGCCATTCGACGCCGTCCCCCGATCCACAACCTCCGGCGGGTAAGCAACCGCCGCCCCCCAATCCTCCTCCGGCGGGTACGACGCCCCCCAATCCTCCTCCGGCGGGTACGACGCCCCCAATCCACCTCCAGCGAAGAAGCAGAAGCAGGCGGACAGCAAGGAAACCCGCTCCTGGACTATTAACCCGGACCCTTATGTACCTAAGACCACAAGGGTACCGGAGCCATCACTGAAGCCTCTCCTCCCAAGGCCTTGGGAACTTAGTGAAGCTGAAACCAAATTGGCCGCGTCTGCTCATTATGAGAAATGGAAGGCGGATACGAAGGCGATAAAAGAGCCTGAGCCCAAGCAAGTATTCACTGAGAAGCAAAAGAAGTGGGCTAAGGATTTTTTGACGACACCGTCCCAAGCCGAGCTGAATATGCCTGACGACTATGGACATGAACTTCGTAGGCAAGCAAAAATATTGAAGGAGGAGAAAGAAGAAAGTAAAAAAAGCGGGAAACAAGTTGACCAGCTCGGGATGCAGAATAAACAATCGATCCCCCCGCTCATAGTGAAAGCCGGTCCGGAAGAGGACCCCGAGATCATAGCAGCTGCGGCAGCACTTGGATTGACTATAGCGAGTGCCATGAAACAAGCGTCCGAGATGGGTTTGACTCTTCGTGCCTCGTTAGGCCTTAAGGATGCGCCAGTATGTGAGATAGCATTACAATATGTGCGGAATGGGCCTCTCGTCGAGCCTGCGCGGGAAAAGAGTCTACCACCACAAATGTGAAATCTGCTACGTTGGTACAAGCATTTCATAACATGGGCCGGCAAAGAATATGTTTATGCGGATGTTACAGAGGAGCATCACACCAAACGGTACTCTGTACAAGTTCATATGAGTGAATTGTTCCAGCTGTTCAATCTGCGCGAGCTCGACAAATCTATCCTGAGTTGCTACGTTCTGTAAGTGATTTATTTCTACCTCATCTCGTTCTTCATTGCCTGCACTATATATATATATATATATATATATATATATATATATATATATATATATATATATATATATATATATTGTCCTAACTATATTGTTGCGTACGCTATTATGCAGATTGAAGATTTGGGATTGCAAAATAAGAAACATCCATGATGTTGGGTTCATTGACCCACATATCGTTAATGGACATGTGTTACAAAATCGCCCCGAAGACGTGGAGAAAGACTTGTACAAGTTTCTTAGAAAGCATCAACTCAAAAGTCATATTATATTTCCTTACCATTTTGGGTGAGTGTTTCTCTCTTGTGCCCATTCTCTTTTGTTTACTCCATGCATGGTATGTCTAATCGATGAGTTATGCATGACTGTGCATGTAACGTGTCCGCAGGTTCCACTGGATTCTGCTAAATATTGAACTTCACACCTCCAGAGTTCTAATCATGGACTCTATGGATTCAGATTCAAAGCGTTGGGCCGACATGAGAAAAATGCTGCAAAAGTAATTATTTTCAATCATTTGAGCTCTATATCGATCGGTCTCTTTCGTTCATTTCCTAATATCAAGTAACTAATAACTCCCTTGTTCATTTAATTTTCTTTGCCCTGTAGGGTTTGGAGACGGTTCTCAGAAGAAATTGTCGGTGAATTCAAACATGAGCTAGATTTTAGAAGGTTAGTTAATGTGGATAAGCAGCCCTCCGGGGACCAATCTATGTGGATACTATGTTTGTGAGAACATCCGGAGACACACCTCTGAGCGGAAGGCATCGGATAGCGTGCGGAAGGCGACTGATAACTTGCGGAGGAGGCTTAGTCCAGAAGCTCGCTTCCGACCAATTCAAGATGAATTAGCAGGATTTTTCATGAGGGAAGTCATCAATCCTAAAGGAGAACACTATACCGAGGACGAAGAAATTTATATGCATACTCGAGATTGAAACTTGTTCGAAGTTGTATATGGTCATCCATCCTAATTGTGTATGGAAACTTGTTCGAAGTTGTATATGGTCACCCGAGATTGAATATATATTATATATTCCTCTTGAATTCTTCTTGTTTGAAATTTCATATGCATGTATATAGTAGCGTAGAATATGTGTACTGAAACTTCATCAAAATTAAAATAAAACACAAAATAAAATATAAAAGAAATAAAACACTACAAATTAAAAAGAAACCAGGTTTAGGGGGGCTAAAACTCTAAACCTGCGGAGGAGGCCTTTAGTCCCGGTTAGCCACGAGAACCGGGACTAAAGGTCCTCCGCCCCGACGGACTCCTGGCGCCCACGTGGACGGGCCTTTAGTCGCGGTTCGTAAGAGGCGCGACTAGGGGGGGAGGGGGGCTTTAGTCGCGCATATTTAGTCCCGGTTGCACAGCCGGGATTAATGGCTTTTACGAACCGAGACTCAAGGCCTATTTTCTACCAGTGCAAGTGGAGCAGCATTCGTATGGCATCGTTCTCGTCGCTGTCACAAAACTGACCCAGCAAAATATTCCAATTTTTTTTCTCCTCTTTCCCCCTGCGTTGCCGCAACCAAAATTCTCCACACCGCTCATCTTTTGTAAACCAATGAACCATGGTGCAGGAGTAGCTACAAGGACTCGCCATGGCACCTTAGGCTAGACATCCTACGTACTGCTGCAAACAGGTGTTCGGGACACAACGTCACCTGCAGCTAGGAGCATGGTCGCCGCTCCAGGACACCACCAAGGTAGCAACAACATGGTGGAGCACGTTCTCGATGATTGGCAAGTTTTTGGTGTCACTTATGTGACGTGGACGGTGATGTGGCGGCCAAACCTAGGTGACGTGTCAAGATTTGTTTAAAACCATGTCCACGTTGAAAGAAAACCACCCAAAAGTGGTATGAGGGACTAATGTTATCGGGTTTGACAAGTTAAGGGACTAAGTTTTGCTGGTTTTAAAGTTAAGAGACCATTTCTAAACTTTTGAAAGAATTGAGGGATGAAAAATATACATGTCCCTATTTATTCTGATAAATGGTCAATATGGTAAGCTCCGCCCTAGAAAGGTGGCGCGGGACATGGTGCTAGCTGCAGGCCTCCTCGAAAGGGCATTCTTCACCCTTGCCCTCCGACCATGGATGTGGCAAGCCTAACCGGTCAGTCTGCACACCCCGATTAGCGTCAAGGTGGATCTGAATGGTATCCTGGCGTTGGCATGGAACATTGCAGGGTGGGACGAGAAAAGACTCACCCCCCCCCCCCCCCCCCCCACAAGACACTTGCAAGGTGGGAGCTCAATTCGGGGGAGACTAGTATAGAATCAGCCCTTTAGGTGAGATCGTAGGTTCAGTCCAAAAATTTCATATTTCGACAATCCAAAAAATTCTAAAAATAATTTACAACATACCAGCGGGTTATGTCTACAATTCCAAAAAAATTGGCTCAAAACTCAATCTACAATTAGAGATTCGAAAAAGACAAATTCAACTATGAATAGTGTTAGCTTTGGGTGAATAGTTTTTGGCACTATTCACATATGACTTTCTCTTTTTTGTCCTCTAAGTGTAGTTCAAATTAGGAGCTGGAACTTTTTGAGCTTGTACATCAAAGATGGATGAGTATCTTCAATTTTTTTCCTAATTTTTTAACATGTTTTGTATCTTCAAAAAGATTGATTTCATTGATCTCACCTAAGAGCATGATGTTGTACATAACTTGGGAACTTCCACGTACTAGCCCGGAGGAATGTGATCAGTGCAATATAATCAAAATCGTACGTGTGTAGTACTAGTAGGTACGACGTCGCATGCAATGTGACGGCGATCACTCGGCGGGATGGCGGGCCGGCGTACGTGTCAGGACTCGGGGCGAAGACGTACGTGTATGTGCACACATCACCGATGCATGCATGTTTCCCGCGCTGGCAGCCACCTACTCCGGAGCACCGGACATGCTTTTCTGAGGCCGTTTGTACGTGTGCTCGATCGGGGGTATCGGGGGGTGATGCATGCATGCTTTTTTTTAGAATATGAATTTCTTTTTTTTTTCCGCTGGTAAAATAGTTTTATTCCACATGATTAGGGTTACGATCGAGAGGCAACAAATCCTCAATACATGGTGGTCCTCTACCAAGCCATACAACAGTTGTGCTATATGTACGACTATGCAATGCCAACCGATGTGCTACGTATCCTATTTTGCACACATTTAATTTTCAAAGGAATAAACGCTCGTTCTACCATATAAACGCTCGTTCGTCCGAAGAGTCAGACTGAATGATGATGGGCAGAGTGCATGCTGAACTGTTGTGCTAGTGCCATACCTTGCATTATCCCATGTAACTCCCCCTCCAACACATCATTTAAAGGAAATATGCCCTAGAGGCAATAATAAAGTTGTTACTTATATTTCCTTATATCATGATAACTGTTTGTTATTCATGCTAGAATTATATTAACTGGAAACTTAGTACATGTGTGAATACATAGACAAACAAAGTATCCCTAGTATGCCTCTACTTGACTAGCTCGTTAATAAAAAATGGTTAAGTTTCCTAACCATAGACATGTGCTGTCATTTGATGAATGGGATCACATCATTAGAGAATGATGTGATGGACAAGACCCATCCGTTAGCTTAGCATTATGATCGTTTAGTTTTATTGCTATTGCTTTCTTCATGACTTATACATGTTCCTCTGACTATGAGATTATGCAACTCCCGAATACCGGAGGAACACCTTGTGTGCTATCAAACATCACAACGTAACTGGGTGATTATAAAGATGCTCTACAGGTGTCTCCAAGGGTGTTTGTTGAGTTGGCATAGATCGAGATTAGGATTTGTCACTCAGTGTATCGGAGAGGTATCTCTGGGCCCTCTCGGTAATGCACATCACTATAAGCCTTGCAAGCAATGTGACTAATGAGTTAGTTACGGGATGATGCATTACGGAACGAGTAAAGAGACTTGCCGGTAACGAGAGTGAACTGGGTATGATGATACGTTGATCGAATCTCGGGCAAGTAACATACCGATGACAAAGGGAATAACGTATGTTGTTATGCGGTTTGACCGATAAGATCTTTGTAGAATATGTAGGAGCCAATATGAGCATACAGGTTCCGCTATTGGTTATTGACCGGAGATGTGTCTCGGTCATGTCTACATAGTCCTCGAACCCGTAGGGTCCGCACGCTTAACGTTCGATGACTATTTGTATTATGAGTTTTGTGTTTTGATGACCGAAGTTTGTTCGGAGTCCCGGATGAGATCACGGACATGACAAGGAGTCTCGAAATTTTCGAGAGGTAAAGATTCATATATTGGAAGATTGTATTCGGACATCGGAATGGTTCCGAGTGATTCGGGTATTTTACCGGAGTACCGAGTTCTTACCGGAACCCCCCGGGGAAGTAATTGGGCCTTATTGGGCCATAAGGGAGAAGAGGAGGCAGGCCAAGGGAGGAGGCGCCCCCCCCATGGAGTCCAAATTGGACTAGGGGAGGGGGCTGAAGGAAATATGCCCTAGAGGCAATAATAAAGTTATTATTTATTTCCTTATATCATGATAAATGTTTATTATTCATGCTAGAATTGTATTAAGCGTAAACATAATACTTGTGTGAATACATAGACAAACAGAGTGTCACTAGTATGCCTCTACTTGACTAGCTCATTGATCAAAGATGGTTATGTTTCCTAGCCATTAACATGAGCTGTCATTTGATCAACGGGATCACATCATTAGAAGAATGATGTGATTGACTTGACCCATTCCGTTAGCTTAGCACATGATCGTTTAGTATTCTGCTATTGCTTTCTTCATGACTTATACATGTTCCTATCACTATGAGATTATGCAACTCCCGTTTACCGGAGGAACACTTTGTGTGCTACCAAACGTCACAACGTAACTGGGTGATTATAAAGGTGCTCTACAGGTGTCTCCAAAGGTACTTGTTGGGTTGGAGTATTTAAAGATTAGGATTTGTCACTTCGATTGTCGGAGAGGTATCTCTGGGCCCACTCAGTAATGCACATAACTTAAGCCTTGCCAGCATTGCAACTAATGAGTTAGTTGCGGGATGATGTATTACGAAACGAGTAAAGAGACTTGCCGGTAACGAGATTGAACTAGGTATTGAGATATCGACGATTGAATCTCGCGCAAGTAACATACCGATGACAAAGGGAACAACGTATGTTGTTATGCGGTTTGACCGACAAAGATCTTCGTCGAATATGTGGGAGCCAATATGAGCATCCAGGTTCCGCTATTGGTTATTGGCCGGAGACGTGTCTCGGTCATGTCTACATAGTTCTCGAACCCGTAGGGTCCGCACGCTTAAAGTTTCGATGATAGTTATATTATGAGTTTATATGTTTTGATGTACCGAAGGTAGTTCGGAGTCCCGGATGTGATCATGGACATGACGAGGAGTCTCGACATGGTCGAGACATGAAGATTGATATATTGGACGACTATATTCGGACACCGGAATGGTTCCGGAGGTTATCGGATGTATACCGGAGTACCGGAACCCCCCCGGGGGTTTAATGGGCCTACATGGGCCTTAGTGGAGAAGAGGAGGGGCGGCCAGGGCAGGCCGCGCGCCCCCTCCCCCTCTAGTCCGAATTGGACAAGGAGGGGGGGGGCCTTTCCTTCCTCTCTCCCTCCTCCTTCCCCCTTCTCCTAATCCAACAAGGAAGGGAGGGAGTCCTACTCCCGGTGGGAGTAGGACTCCTCCTGGCGCGCCTCCTCTTGGCCGGCCACCTCTCCCCCTTGCTCATTTATATACGGGGGCAGGGGGGCGCCCCATAGAGACAACAATTGATCATTGATCTTTTAGCTGTGTGCGGTGCCCCCCTCCACCATAGTCCACCTCGATAATATCGTAGCGGTGCTTAGGCGAAGCCCTACGTCGGTAGAACATCATCATCGTCACCACGCCGTCGTGCTGACGAAACTCTCCCTCAACACTCGGCTGGATCGGAGTTCGAGGGACATCATCGAGCTGAACGTGTGCTGAACTCGGAGGTGCCGTGCGTTCGGTACTTGATCGGTCGGATCGTGAAGACGTACGGCTACATCAACCGCGTTGTGCTAACGCTTCCGCTTTCGGTCTACGAGGGTACGTGGACACACTCTCCCCTCTCGTTGCTATGCATCACCATGATCTTGCGTGTGCGTAGGAATTTTTTTTAAATTACTACGTTCCCCAACAGTGGCATCCGAGCCTGGCACTACAAAAAAAAATACACTTCCGTGATGATACGTGTTTGTCACAGTAGGTCGCATTTTCTGTCATGCATGTACATCCATGATGATTTTATGACAGAATCAAGATAGTCATACATGTGCTGTCGTAGAAGTGTTCCATGACATTACCAAAATTATCATCACGGAAGTGTCCACTTCCATGACGATAAATCCCGCGTCACAGAAGTGCTTTCGTCAAGGGTGACCGACACGTGGCATCCACCATAACAGAACGCCGTTAAGCTATCGGGTCAGGTTTTGGATCCGATAACACGTTAACAGCCCCGACCAATGGGGATTTTCCACGTGTAAAATCATCATTGGCTGGAGGAAACACGTGTCGGCTCATCGTTGGGACAGATGTCATCCACTCATTGGATAGAAGGCGCCTATGATACGTCGACACGTGGCACGGCCCAACAGAGGCCCATTCCTGTGAAAAGGCCGACCCGTTTGACTTGGTCAAAAGGTGGCGGGCCGGCCCATGTAAAGCCTGTTAACGGCCTATTCGCATATAGCCCATTTACAACCCGCTAACCCAAGGCCCATTATGCCCTATCCGAATTAGGCCCAGTAGCGTCATCTGGGCCACCCAATATGATTCCAGCCCATTTTCACTTCTGGCCCATGTATGGCCCATGACGTCTTTCGGCCCATATGAGGCCCTATGTAACTCTTGGCCTATTAACGGCCCGTGGTGAAACTGGCCCGTAATGAACAGTGTATCACTTTACACCCATTAACGGCCCGTGGTGAAACTGGCCCGTAATGAATAGTGTATCACTTTATACCCATTAACGGCCCGTTATTCCGTTGGGCCGTTTCCAGCCCATGTTATCTTTCGGCCTTCTCAGAGCCCATTTATTCTTGGGCTCATTTCCAGCATTCGTTTACTTACGGCCCGTTACTGTCATTTTCTGCTTGTGGGCCAAATTCAGCCCGTGGTTACAGTCGGCCCGTTTGTGGTCCGTTAATACGTTGGGTCGTTTTCATAGCGTCATCAAATACGGCCTATTAACGATGGCCCGTTATGGACGGCCCATGAACGGGCGATTCCAACTCTAGCCCATTTACGGCGATAATGCGGCCTGTTATTGGCCCATGTTTGGCCAATCGATCATACTGCCCGTATAAGGCCCATTGATGATACGGCCTGTAGAAGGCCCATTGTTTCTACGGCCCGTAGAAGGCCCACTATTTCTACGGCCCGTAGGAGGCCCAGTGTCACTACAGTAAATATTAGCCCATGGTTATTGTGGCCTAGTTTTAAAAAATAGGTTATTGCAGCCACTAGCAAACCGCGGAAAAAGAACTGCAATTACTACAAGCAAACAAATAAACAAGACAACAAGGAAATAAATAAGCAAGCAACTTACGCTAGGCTATCACAGCTATCACACATATTACATCCACTGGGCACCAAAGTTCGCCACCAGTGCAAATAAACGCGCCGACAAAAGAATATACAAAACTGAGAGCACTTCAGAAGGCACTAGGCCTGGCCACGTCGGGCCCCCCCAAACAGCTAAAGAAGCTGGGTAGACCTAAGTTGTGTCAACGATAGATGCATCAACATTAGATTTAAGGCATGATGGTGCGTACGACAGTCCTCTGACATCTTCATTGCATCTTTGACTTCAAGTCGGAGCTGAGCTGAAGCAAGCCTTTCCGCTTTAAGTTGAGACTGAAGAAGACGAACTGATTGAGGCAGCGACTGCATAGAGGTTGTCTCACACCTGCTGGTGAGTAGCTTCAACTCACTGTCTTCATCAAGACAGGACCTTGGGGTCATCTCGCTGTCCTCAAGATGGTTTGGCTCACTATCTTCCCTAAAGTTCTGCCTGGCGTAAGAGATACGAGTCTGAAAGAGAAACAAGGAGACACGTAACAGGTTTCACAATTATATAAGCAAATAAATGGATCTGTTCTGCATAAGGAACATGTTTTTACAACTACAATTTGAAACTGGTAGTTGTTGCAAACATCCAATCAGATGTAAACAGCAAAGCAAACAGCAGTGGAGAAAATGATGCCTATCCAAATCTATACTAGAACAAAGTTTGAAGGCTTGAGAAGGATGAACTTACATTACATGTTAACACGGGCTGGACAAAGCCCTTCTCCATGTTGATGGAAGGATAATTCAATAAATTACCCAAAGAAAATTCTTTATAAGCGTTGCCATTATTCTACATTTTGCAAAGAGTAAATATAGATCAAATAATATTGGAAGAAACAGAGGATAATGAAGCTCAGGTGCAGACTGATGATACATAATCAAATAGCAATTAATTAAGTACAGCGTTACAAGGCAAAAGGGAGAGAGGTACTGACAAGAGCAATGCAGAGCCCATTATTGTTTTGAGATCGTATGATCCTTTGAGCAAGGAGATTCATCTGAAATTAGTTTTCATACAAGAGAGAAGGTAAGGCACAAGCAGAAATTTAGGAGTTCAAATTTTGAATTGATATCATAGACAGTACCTAACGCTGGGCTCCCAGCAGTTCTAATAGGGGTTTGGCCATTGGAGTAGGGGTAAAGTGTGGTACAGTTGGGCCTGTGTTTTCTGTGGCTGCTGATCTATTTGATTTAACAGGTATCACTACCTTTTTCAAATACCTAGTTTGTACTCCTTGAGGATCTGCACCCACCCTCTTCCTTTTGGACATCTATTACGAAAGAACAACATTTGACTGGAAAAACATAGTGTGACGACACATGGAATAGGTATAGAAAATGGATAGGTATGGCATATACTCATATATGATGCTTAAACTAAGCAGATGGTGTAACAAAGTAGAAGTAATGCAAGAGGTCAGATGCAAAATATTTGCGACCAATACAACTTTGCAAAGTTAGAGCAAGCACCTTTATGGGTGAATAAGATAGGCCATCCTCCACCATGCCAAGTTTGTTAGCCAGTGGATCGTTCCGCAATATTCCTCTCGTGCGCCCTTTCTCATATTCATTTTGATAATGTTCAATATCTGACATGCATGAAAACATAAAAACAAGTGAGATTTTCTTTGTAATGCAGAAGTGATTCTAATCCAATACTGCCTCCCTGTAAACCCCTTTGTGCTATCTCTGCAATTCTTCTAAAAGATGCCATGCATGTTGTAATTTGTTGTGTGCATTAATATAATGTGGCCTACTACTCAAAATATGAGAGCTCCAGAAGTGATGACACTTCGCAGATGATAGCTTCAACATATAGTAAAGAAGAACAAGTCGACCTGACCTGACAGATTCAAAATATACTAAGGGAGAACAACTCGACCTGACCAGTCGACCGCAAGAGAAGAGTATCATCTTAAAGAAGAGCAGAAGAGCAAGCAGATTGAAGATATTACAAGTCTTTCAATACAATGTTGGTTGGCCACCCATGATGAAACAGAGCGCACAGAGAAATACTATTCTTTCCGGTCTCTCCATATGTGGCTCACATGCATTTCGAAACTAAAGTAGGAACATTTAGCTAACCAATTAAACATCTCTCAGTTTTACTAATATCAGCAATAATATCAGATATGAATTTGTACAACTAAGCTTGTTTAGATCGATGGGTGGAGCAGTGCTATTACGACACGAACCACGTAGGCTGATTGTGGTCATCATAAAATGGGGAAAACATAAGCATGATGAGTACAGTGTTGACCGTGGTAGTGGGATGGCAGATCTGAAGCTGCAAACCGCGCAAAGGGTAGTTAGCAACCGATGTTTGCTTTGAAATAACAACTAAGATTTGGTATGGACAAGAAAGTACGGTCAACAAGTGACAAAGAAATGCAATTATGTTGTCTCTCTATATGTCGCGACATGCATTTGGAAACTCAAATGGGACCTTTAGCTAACCAATTAAATGTGTCGGTTAACTAATATCAGTATCATATCACAATCATATTTGAACAACTAAGCTTTCGAATTCTGAGTGTTGTGTTGTTTAGCTTGAAGGGTGGAGTAATGCTAGTACGACAGAAAGCACCTACGCAGATCATAGTAGAGTAGATAAAAGGGGAAAACCCTAAGCATCAAGAGAAAAATCAGGAAAGTGGAACTAGCTGGACCAGTGGGTGGCGCACATGCTTTTCGAAACGAATATAGGAACATTAGGTGACCAATTAAACGTTCTCTGTTTTAGTGATAAGAGCATCATATCAGATTCGTATTTCAACACGTAAGCTTTGGGTTGAGGTCTTGAGGAGCAGTGCTAGCACGACACAAAGCACCTACGATGATGGTAGTGAATATAAAGGGGGGAAACCATAAGCTTTACGAGTATAGTGCCTGTGCCATGGCGGATCTGAAGGTGCAAACCGTACAAAGCTACTTCGCAACCAATGTCTGCTTTCAACTAGCCACTACGATTTGGTACGGACAAGAAAAGTACAGTAAACAAATTACGATCTATTTTCCGGGTGAGATCAATAACTTAAGCACATATGGAAGAGTACCACCTCTCTTGCGACGCCGTGTAGGCCTATCCTGATACGTTGAGGGTGTTGCGGGTGCGATGGCTGTCGACGGCGGGGAAGAAGACTTTAGACGGCAGACGGCCGGGTCGGGGGATATATCCTGTTGCCGTGGACGAGGCGGTCGTAGGAGCGGCAACGGCAAGGTGGACGATGGCGCCGATGAAGCGAGAGGAGGCGATGAAAGGATCCTGGTCCAGCGCCGTGGATGAGAGACGTCCATCTCTTGAAGTGGACGACGGGGTAGGGGTAGCGGCTCCGGCAAGGTGGAGGATGGGGTGGCGGACGGAGGAGGCTGGCCGCAGTGCGGAGGTTGTCGTGCCGCTGACGGTGTATGAATGGGGAAATGGAGGGGAGGGGGGATCTCAAACTTTGGGACGCGCTTGTCTGAAATGGGGGAAAGTTACGAACTTATCCCCCGTTTAAAATTTTGGACATCGCGTTGGTTGGGGATAGGACGGTAATCTCGCATCTCCCAAATATTTGCCGGTAACTATTTCGGGCGAGGAGAGGGTGTTTTGCCGCCCACGGTTGGCGCCCACGGTGTATGAACGGGCCTGACAGGTAGGGCGGTTGTGTCACGTCTGATGGAAGTTACACATCTGCCCCTATTTAAAATATTAGCCTACATCGATTTCAGACGAGGAGAGTTTGTTTTGCCGCCCACCGTGTATGAATGGGGAAATGGAGGAAGAGACACATGTCTTTCGGACGAGCTTGAATCAAATGTGTTTTGCCACCCACGTTTGGCGCCCACCGTGTCTGAATGGGCGCAGAGGCCGTCGTGTCACGTCTGATTGAAGTTACTAGTCTACCCCTATCGACAACAGTGTAAATCCGGTCGATAAGGATGTCAAGTGTCAGGGGTAGACAGTAATTTCCATCTCGTAAACACTTGCTTCGGGCAGCCCACAAATTATAGTGGGTGTTTAGCCGCTTCGTTCAAAACTTGGGAGAACTAGCATTCACGTTTGCCCTGGGACCTCGCAAACTAAATTCAAATCCAATTTGTATTCGATTACGAATATCCACAGATAATTATACGTTTTGTTATTTATTTCTTCAAAACCACAACAAAGATTTATTCCACCTTTATATATGATTATGATTTAGAAATGCCGTGATCTTCGAATTCAGTAGGTTGGATACACTCTGAGTCAAACAGTTATTTCATCCAATACAATATGCTCACACGAAAAACAGTTCACCTTATGTCAATCATACAAGTACTGAGGATTACCTCGCCTAAAAAATTCGGATCATTACAACACATGGACAACATAGGGGGTCTTGCAACATAATCCATTCAGAGACATGACACAACATGCAAGTACAATAATCTAATGACAATTTCAACTGGTATCTAAAGAAGAACCGGGATGAAACTAGGGATGTAAGTGGCAAATAAACGACATCCGCCAGTCCCATCTAGTTAGTTTTTGCTACCTCCCTAGTTCATTTTCCTCAAAAAACAAAAACTCTTTTGAACTATCATACCACTAGTGGACTTTAATCGGGATTAAACGGGACCCAGTTGACATCCCTAGTTGAAAGGGAGTGTACAACCGCTATATTTAAGTTGCCAAGGCATCTAAGAAGTTAAAATAATCTGAGAAAGCACTTAACAGTGTGGCCTCATATAAACTACGAGGACATTCTTGTGATGAAGTTGAGAGGAAAGTTAAGGACTCAAATGAAATAGGCATGCATTTCTTTACGATAGTACAGCAGGCACTGCTGACATATTGGCCAACTCAGGTATAGCGTAACAACAAATAAGCATTCGAATCAAGCAATACAGCAAAGCAGACAACTGAACTATTTGTAATTCGGTAGGATTACACGTTGAGGGCACAAGCCAAGAAAGCAGCCCACTCGCATTACATTTCACATGTACTAAAACACACTGGCTTACCATATGTTGCTGTGAAGCCTAGCTGCTGTTGCAATGTTCTTTGAAGATATCGTCAGCATCCCGTGGTTGCAAATCTAGTTGTTGTAGTTTATTCTGCACCATCTATTTAGGTAAAATTAATTTTAATCGCATGCACTGGTCCGAATTGATCATCAATGGTTCATCTAAACTAATGAAAGAAGGGTGTGTGCATACACGACAATATACCTGCTTCCCTCTATTTTTATGCTTGTTCGAGGTGCCAGCCCCAAAAGAACAAATATTTTGCTTGATGGGGTTGGCAGCTCCATAATTAATAGAAGCATCAAATTAGTCATGCGACTTGGGAAGATCAAGAACACACAAACAAGTAATGAACAGAGTCTCGGAGCAGTGATGTAATAGCTATCATCAGAAAATGTAGGGTAAAATGAACAAAAAGCAGCGGAACCACATGCTAGTTTGCTGATGTGGAATTAAGCATAGAGAACATTAAGCAGTCTGATGGAACCAACAGGTGGCATCAGAACAAAACTAAAGCATATTAACTATATGTGCACTGGTATGTAATTTAGCACATGTAACATGTTCATTGCCAGAAGTATGGCCCTACAGGTGCAAGCAGAATAACGCGTCTCATGAAAAACTGAATGATGCCCTGAAGAAATTCAAAGGTGCGGTGCTTATGCTAGGAAAGTGAACGTAGGCGCCGGCCGTTGGATAATAGTACCTGATTCTCGGCGGCGTATGGGTATCGTTGTCATACTTGATAGCTAAGGATCGTCGATGGTGCTCGTGTTGCGGTTGAGTTTGGGCTGACTGTCGCCGTCGCTGAAGCGGCTCCGGTGCTACGGTTGCGGCGCCTGTCGACATACAAGAAAGCTCATCTGTGGTAAGTGAACAGTTGCACGATAAAGAGAAAAACCGAAGGAGTACAAATCGAAATAACCTGATGAGGCTGCGGCGTCGGTAAAGCAGGGCCGGTGGAGTTGAATATGGCGTCCGTGGAGCGGGTCCGGTGCAGTGGACGAAGGCTTCAGCAGGCGCGTTGTACAGTGCTTTCGGTGAGGCGGATCTGTTGCGGTGGATGAGGGCTTGTATGAAGGGCCAGCGAAGGGGCGGACGAGGGAGTCAATGAAGGGCCTACGCTGTGGTGGACGTGGGCGCCGGTTAAGCAGATCCGGTGCGGTGGACCATGATGGCGGTCAAGGAGATCTGGAGCGGTGGACAAGCCAGTCGCTGAAGCGGCTCTGGTGAAGTGGTGAGTTGGCAGTTGGGGGTTCCAAGGTGGGGAAGGTAGATCCGGCGGGGTGTGAGGTCCACCGCTGCGGCGGAGGACTAGATTCGGTGGCTTGCCGTGGTTGGGGGGGGGGTCGGGGAGGGGAAGGGGAGGGCCTCTGGGGAAGAATGTTGGGGGCAAAGAGGGGAAAACAATGGAGTTACCAAAGCATCCCTTTTCCGTTCATGTGGTAGGGGTAAAATAGGAATATCGCAGGGCTAAACTTTCGGGCGCGTGATATTTCGATGTGAGCGGGAAGTTTGAAAGCTTTTGGCGCCTAAAATTATAAGTATTCTGCTCTCGTACGGCCGACTATGATATCATGGCCGACAATTTGTTTGTTTTGCACGCAAAAAAATGTGCATGTTTTGAAAATCAATGTCTCCAACTCGAAACTTAGATTGTCCATTCAATTGAAATATGGATCATTGAGCTACTACAAGAAATACCATCATACGGTCCAATTCAAATGAAATTCCAAATGTGTTTATCCTAAATATGATGACAAAAGAAAAAATGTGTATGTGTACGTATGAATAAAGTGGATGATTATAAAGTTTGAACATGCCCGTATGTGTATATCTCTAGGTTTGATATATGAATTTGAAATCACGAAATCCCGGCTTAAAAAATGTACCTCCGTTTAAATGAATTACAAAAGCTAATGATGTAGTCGAATTCCAAAGTTCCAATCTTAGGTTTGTAATTATGGTACATCAAGGTATATCACGCATGTTCAAAAGTATCGTTATCTCATAGTACAAACTGTGAAACAAATTGATCAACCATGAGTGCACAATATCTCAATTACGCTAAAGTCCCTCAAATATAGACACCTCACTCTTTATCTGAAGTCAACCCCCCCCCCCCCCCCCCCGCCACCACCACGCACACACACACACATTGAGAAGTCGTTCTCTCCCCCAAACACCAACACACGAGCACATTAACACCCCTCTCTCTTGTAAAGTCCGGACCCCAACATAGGTCTCTATCACTTTGTCTCTCGGGCATGCACACATCTCTTCCCTCACTCGCTAGGTCTCCTGCTATCTCTCTTACCCAAGCACACACACTCTGTAGAGTGTATATTTCCCATACACACAAAACGTCGCCCCAAACGTCTATCTCCCTAGTCATGTGGTTCTCGCGCACTCACCTCACACACCACCCCCACTGCAAACAAGCACACTTTGTCTCCTTGTGCACCACTCTCCTCTTTCTATCTCTCCCACATGCGGACCCGCCCCAGCTCCTTCCCTGTATACATATATGTCGTGACTCTTTGCATAGCTCCCTAATGTATAATCGTTCTCGATTTCGCACATTGTTCTCTACACCATCTATTCTAGATCTCTCATGAAGTCCCTATCACACACATGATGACTCGCTTCCCTTGCGTCTCCGTTCATAGGCCAATTTCGGACAACATCAACATTGTCTCCCTATCTATACGCCATTTATGGATACAAACGACCCCTCTCGCCCCCTCTCTTCCTCTCTCTCTCTCTCTCTCTCTCTCTCTCTCTCTCTCTCTCTCTCTCTCTCTCTCTCTCTCTCTCCGTCGCTAGCTCTCTCTTTCTCTCGCTCTCACACCCCTCTCCCCCACACACACTCGATGTCTCTTCCAAATAGTCTGCTCCCCCCGCCCGCACCCGTGCTATCTCGCTACTACACATGTCACACCATTCCCCCTTCCCTTATACTAGGTTTACATCATCAGTGATCTCTCTACTCCACATACACTCTCTCCCTCTCACACACAAACGCGTGCACAAACACACACAGACACGCACAAACACCCATTTATCTGGATCCTCATCTCTCCTCATGTCCGCATGTGTACCTCACACACTCACTCTCTAATTATGTATATGTGTCTCCACGTTACACAACACAAAGCCCCATGTACATGTCTCTCTCTATCCTCCACACACATAGACACAAATCTGTTATCATTGCCTCAGTCTCTAACATATCACACACGCACACTGTCTCTCTCTCTCTCTCTCTCTCTCTCTCTCTCTCGCAAACACGCTCAACAAGGGTTTCCCCGTGAATAACTTACCATCTATTCATCAACAGTCGTGGCAGTACGGCGAACACGAGACGTGAAAAAGAATAAATCTACACGTGCTTAGACCACCTAGTATGACTACTAGGACTAGAGCAAGCCAAAAAGCGCGCCGCCGTCACCCCCTCCTTGTCGGCGACGGGAAAATCTTTGTTTTACACAGTCGAGAAGTCATTGTGCTAAGGCCCCACATGCCGAGGCGTTGAATAGAATGTAGATGCTAGTTTACGGAAGCAAGTATCGATAATACGTTTGTATCTCCATACTTATATTTCTTCTCTTATAAAAAACCGAGTTGGTGATGATGGTACGTGTGCCATCTTGCAATATAGACCGTCCGATCTATATCTGGCGGATGGAAATTAAACTAAAAGATACCCGCACCCCTCTCCACATTTGCAGACAAGGCCTTCCCTAGTTCATCCTTATCTCCAACAAACCTCATTGTTGAGCAATTAAGAAAGGAAGCCTCTGGAACAAACTGGCCTGGTGGCCGCTACCGGCGTCGTCAATCCCCATGCCTCTGCTCAGTCCGACCACCACCCACCACCACACCCCACTCATCTTCACCTTATCTCATATTTCTCGAGATATCATTAGTTTTTACACATGGGATTACTCCCGCAAGGGTCAATCACAACAAGTGTTTTATAAAAAAATGCATCTTGATGTTCCGTGCAATGCACGGATCTTGCTAGTACTCCTACACAAGACTAAGTTGGTGATGCTGGTGTGTCTGCCATCCATCGTTTCTAACCGTTAGATCTACATCTAACGATTGTGAGGTAAGTTGTTGCCTTTTCTCACCAACATCCCACTTGTCTAGCAATTTGCAGAAAAACCATAATTAGTATCTTAAAACCAACCACATCCCTCCCTAACCTCACCAAAACAGCCCAAGGAATATATTCTAATTGAAACATAATATATCTCTAGTGCCATATGTATATCAAAATTAGAGTGTTTTGTAGCAAGTTTGTGAATAAGTATTATTCTAATTATGATTCGTTGCAACGGACATGAACATTGCTAGTATTTCCAACCATGCATTTTTTCCTAGTATTCCATAGTTTCGAGTTTTCCATCAAGATATTAGTCACTCATGGTTGATATTTACTTTCAATCATGTACACATATGCACTATGTAACTAGCCTTTCTTATTGGCTTCCAAAGCTTAACTTTCACTCCTACTTACAATATGTAGAGTATTTAACAAAAAACTACCACTTTCAACCAGCCCTAGGAAGAATCTATTGTACAAAAAATAGCAAAAACATACCCAAAATTTCTTAATCCACGCCAAAAATTACCTAGTACTCCTACCGATTAGGTTCATTTAAACCCATTTATGACAGGGTTGGCCCACACGTCCGTGCTGAGAGGCAGCTTAAACCAACACATTTTGTTTGACCGTTGACACGAGGGACCCACATCTAACATTCTATCCTGTTATTCCCCCTCAAATCATTATTTTTCCTGAACATTACTTCAAACAGTACTGATGCCTGTTTGTCGGTGGCGCCGGTGATGAGCGAGTTGGCCGCCACTCCGCCGGACGGGCCGGACGGCGCGCTGGCCTCCGCACGGGTTGGCAGGCTGGCCCGAGCGTGACTCATGAGCGAGCAAGCCGCCGCGCTGGCCTTCGCTCGAGCCAGATGGCTGGCCTTAGCGCGGAGCGCGCGAGCAAGCCGCCGCGCTGCCGTGCCAATCTAGCTAGCAAACCTTGCAGACAAGCAACTGGACGGAGCTATCTTGGCTAGCTAGCGGCCGCGAGCGCCGGACGGAGCTGGCATCCGGGCTGCCGCAACATGGGCTCCGCACCGCCGGCGGTTTTGACCTCGCCTTCTGCCGGCGGCGGTAGCTGCGTCCCATGGCCGAGGATGACTAGGTGGACGGGCCGGAGGTAGGAGGTCACTCGAGGATTTTTGTTGGTAAGAGCATGTACAATGGTTGATAAGGTAGTCTTATCTTAAGTCTGCCACGTATGCAAGTGGTAGTAGTTTCTTGGCATTTTAGTGGTTTCTTGCATTATTAGAGCAAGTACAATAGAGCTGAGTCAGCGGGCTATAAGAAATAAACTAGTATATTTCTGCTTAGTTGGAGGAAAGAGAAGAGGAGAGAGAAGGTAAGCGGGCTCTTCGTGAAGAGCCAGCTCTAGCACGTGCTCCTAGGCACTTTGTGAGAATGAGAAGTGGGCCACATAATAAAAAAGTAGTACACTCTTTTGATCTATTATTGTACATGTTGGCTATAAGATGGGCTGTAGATGACATGGCACTGGCTTATAGCCAGCAGCTGGCTATACTATTAACCATTAGGGGTTTCTTGTAAGGAACAATGTACGTACTACTAGCGACAAAAGGCGATTCTAGGTTGCGTTGTACTCCAATGAGTACTACTAGTGGTCGCGGGAGTGTATACCTCGTTTTGTGGGTTCGATCCCGGCCGAACGCACGGCGGCCTTTAAAAAAAAAGTACTACTACACTTCGCTGCGAGCCAATATTTTACACGGGTAGTTTGAGTTTTGAAGTCAAACGGACGTGCGGCCCCACAATCTGGGTGCACTGGACAGCCTAGCCACGTGAACGGGTTTTCCTTCCCAGCATCTCGTGGCTCGCGTGCTCGCCCTAGCCGCACCTCGCTTGCAGCTTCCAGCTAGTAGCATATTTAAACTAGCACCTCCCAATTAAGCCCGAGGAGCCGGAAAAGCCTGGCGGGGCATTGGGAACTGTGCAATATGGCTCTGTACGTAAAGTTCTCTAGTACTACTCTGTAGCTTGTGGTGTTGCACGCATGGACTTCACTCCATTATTGGCTCTACTATAAAAGAAATTCCTCTTGACGTGTTTTTTTGAAACGGAGGCAAAAGCTTTGCTTCATCTCATTCATAAAGAAGGAACTACTAACAAAGTTCGACAAGATCCATTACACCTCCACAAATGGAAGCGAAAAGCCAAGTCTCGCTGTATCAAATAACTCAAATGTTCTGCCCCCGCAGTAACCGTCGCTGATAAACAGGCTGCTAGTGTGTGCGTGAGAGGAGTGGGTGAGTAGGCCAGCTACGTGAGAGGAGCGGCTGAATAGAGCACCGAGAGTTCCCACTAGGCCACTATGCAGGTGTACTTCCCCTGCATTGATAGTACAGCGATGGTTCTAGAGAACAGTAGTACCCTCCACTTCCAACTGTAGCTCCTTGGCCCTGAGATTCAAGAGTTCAAAACTGGTGCACTATACTAGACTAGACTAGAAGTACAGTACATCGCACTACTAGTTGAGAAAAGTAGTACTAGTACTGCTACAGTACGAGTACGTACTCCTCCGTCGCATAATGTAAGACGTTTTTGACACTAGTTGGCGTGTACAAAAAATGGCAAAAACATACCCAAAATTTCTTAATCCACGCCAAAAACTACTACCTAGTGCCAAAAATTTCTTACTAGTGCTATTATTTACAGTATAATGCAATCCCATAACATTCCATAATGCTAGTACTAGTAGTAAATAATAGCCTCACCCATTCACTGAGGAACGATCTACAGTTGGAAGGGACGAGGCCCTGCGGTTACTACGCTCTTATCTCCTCCTCGCCAGTCCCCCCCGAAGAGAAGGCAGTTCATCGCTGCACCCATGGATTCGCCAGGCGGTTCTCCTCCTCGTCAGGGCTGGGAGACCTTGGACGACAATCCTCTGGGAGAAATCGCACGCCGCTCCAACGTCCTCACCGCCGCAAGACTCGGTGCTTCCTGCACCAAGTTTTTCAAGACGCTGCTTAAACACGCTTGGGAAAAGGCCATTCTTGTTGGTCTTCCATGCGTCCTCGAGGAGAAGGTTCTTCTATGGGACAATCCTTCGAACAGTCCACCGCTCCCTGGCCATGGTTGCACGTTGACTCCGCTAGAGTTGCCGACGTTGAGAGGTAGTCGGATTTTGTCCGATGAGCAGGTCAGTAATGGAGTTTGATCATGTAGTACTTAGTTATTCCATTTCCATCCCGTAATCTTTCTGCTGCCCACCGTCTTATATATAGGTCTGGGTCGGTGCCAACGAATATTGGCTTGCATACCTCCGGCCGGATACCACCATCATTTTGCACAACATCCACAGCAGTGCGGCCGTTCCGGTAGACCCCTTCTCCACCATTGGGATCGGCCTTCCGGACTGGCTGGGCTTGAATACGTATGATGATGCCTACATGAGATTGAAGAATATAACAATTGCGGACCCGCCGACAAAGCGACGTGGCTACGACGATTACTATCTCATTGCGGTGTTCGACATAAGGATTGCCATCAATGCAAGAGGCAGTAACGGCAGAGGCTAGCGCATGTTGGCGGCGACAGATTTGTACCCCTACACGTTCGAAGACGCCGTGCGCCATCTAGGCCGCATCTTCGCGGTGACAAGCCAGGGGACTTGTTTCATCTGGTTGCCATCCTACGGTACGGGAGATTACAAACGGAATGCACAAACCATCATTTGCATCCCTAACGGTACTCCATTATTTTGCAGGCACCAGTCATCCCCCGATCAAAATAAGATCGCCGATCCTGGATGAGCATTTGCATCCGCGATTCAGTCTAACCTGGAACCTTGTAGCTGACTTTGGCATATTGGTATCAACTATCTTAGCAGTCGTTACCCATGGTACCACTGATGTGCAACATGGTCACACAATCTACCACGATCGGACCGTCACCATCTACCCAGGTATTCCATTTTTTAACCCTCTCGCCTTCTCTTTCATTGTTGTACTAGTAGTATACTTTGTAGTACTAGTAGGAGTACTTTTTACCTTGGAGGACGCGTATAGCTAGCTAGGCCCTTGAAGACTTGAACCCACTAGCTGCCACCATTTTTGTTTTTCCATGTCTTACTATCTCATCCATGTAGCCAAGAGTGGCTATATATAATAAGCCGGTTATTTTACTTCCTCTATACCGGAGCAATACTATTTGCTGCACAGTATTACTGACCGCCATATTTGAGCACAACATTATTATGCATGGACCTTGACTATGTACGTCACCATGTGTCCAGATCTGGGATGCCGCGTGTACCAGATGAACGGCGCCGAGTTCGACCCCCGTGATGCTACGTGGGTGCCGAGGAATACTCTTGGAGAGTACTCGCTTTTCATCGGGGACCGCTACCCCATTGTGAAGCGGATGCCACCTTCCGTGCACGACACGGAAGGCCTGCCATTCATGAAGCATGGTTGTGTCTTCAGTGCGCACCGCCGGATGAACGTCATGCTGGGACACGCTAGCCCTGATTTATGCCGCTTCAGCTTGGATGAGTCTTCATCGTGTGGAACCGGACTAGAAAGCTGCGACAATGATTCCCGTTGCCCACCGCTATGGATCGTGCCATCCATGAAGAACACCTGGTACTGGAACCTGGAGGAGGACATGTAGCCCATCTATAACGTGTAAGTGGAGTACGGTAATTGTGAACGGTAGCGCTGTGAATATATGTAGACTAGTCGTGCACAAATTTATCACATGAATTGGAGATGAACTTGTGTGGCATACTGGCATTTGTCCTTTAGAATTTATTACTAGTGAATGTGTTATGTGTACGTGCAACTTGTGTGGTTGTTGCACGGGCTCCAACACGCTCTTTGAGAAAAAAAAGGTGGCACAACTTTGGATATACGTGATGTGGCGGCATCATACAGTAGCATCGTTCGCTATAGTTGTAGTACACTCCTACTAGGACGACAACTCCTATAAAACCTTGTGCCTGGCTCTTTGCCTCTTCGGGAGGTTCAACAGTTCGTACTCGTGTGAACCTTGCACTTGGCTCTTCGCCTCTTCGGAAGGTCCAACAATGATGATACTACAGTACAATATGCTTCCAGAAATCTGACACCGATTGAACTGCTGCACGTCCACCGCGAGGGCGAGGGTGAGGGCGAGGGAGAGGGAGAGGGAGAGGGAGAGGGCACTATAGTCAAAACCCTCTCCTCGTCCTGCGAACCACCGCACGCGTGGGCGAGGGAGAGGCGTAGTAAGCAAGCTTCTCCTCGTTCGGCGATTTGACGGGACACATCAAAGCAGTACTAGTACTAGTACTAGTAGTCCATACTGCGTCCTTTCCAATTAATATGGCTTAATTTGAAACGAGAAAAATACACTGGCGGTCAACGTATGTAACAATACGCTCTTTACGGTCACTACATATAGTTTTGCGGCGATTATACGATCACTAGCTCATCGTAGAGCACCGTATTGCACCCTACTGACCGGCCACATAGTCGACGTGGCACTTTGTTGACTGGTTAAATTGTCACCTCGTTTCTGAGTCCCACCTGTCAGTTGGCAGAGCAAAGAAATCAGTTAAACAAAACTTTACGCAGGCGCGACACGAGTCCAATCCTTGCGCGCGAACCGCCCTGGCTGTGTATGTGAGTGCATGCACGTGTCCTCCCTCGGTCTTCCAACAAAGAGTGTACATCGGCTATAAAACAAAGAGTGTAGTACATGATGTACATCTACACTTCCAATGCATTTAGCCTTTAATCTAAATCGATATTGATTGACTAATGCACCAACTTGTGCTGTAGGTATAGGCTACATGTCTATCCTTAATTACAACATGCAACGGCCTTCATTTAATCTTCTTATCTCAATGGTCGCATGCACACATAAGTCTGCTACTTTTGGGCGTTAATTATGCCCTGGTCAATGTGTAAATCTCTAAATGTACAGTCTTTCACGGACGTAGGGAGTAGGTTGAGCACTTGAGCGTGAGCGTGTGTGTTGCGTCGTGTGCTGTGTGCCGCATGGGTGCGTGAGTGTTGCGTGCGTCCAATGGTACGTGTGAGTGTTGCATGTTGCATGCATGGGGCTTACTCCCTCCCATTGACATGTTCATATTTCAAGCTTCCTCTGTTCCCTCCATATGGTGATACTCCCTCTGTTCCCAAATAGTACGGAGTAAAAGCCTCCCTCTGTTCCCAAATACGGAGTATTTGTCTTTCTACAGATTTCAACAAGTGACTAGGTACGGAGCAAAATGAGTGAAGTGAGCGTAGAGGCATAGGGATACTGTAGAAAGGAAGTCCTCGTGATCCATTATTCCCCATCTCGGCCAGAGAGAACTATTCAACTAGTCTTCGCAGTGAAGTGATAATACACGCTGCAGCAGATGGGACATGTAATTAATAAGCTGAACCAGCGTGTTGGTGTTACTAAATCAGCCTTACCCAATACTGCCATCATTTTTGCCAGTAGAGCACGCTTCCGCAAATACGCCTACGCACCTCTGTCCTCCATTAACTGACATATGGGCCCTGTTGTGGTAGACCCACATGTCATCGGTGTAACTATTTACACTCCGAAGGACGATATATCCTGGTAGTAGTACTAGTAGAATTGAGATTGAATGCACTTTCTTCCCCGTCTTCCACTCTTCTTCTTCCTCCTCTCTTCTTCTTCCTCCTCTCTTCCCCATCGTCGGCTGCACACCATTTACCCCCGCTCACTGCTCGCCCGCCCGCGCCATCTTCCTTTGTAGCTCACGCGTACCATATCCCCCCGCTCACTACTCGGCCACACGAGGAGAAGCTTCTTCGCTTGCCCGCCCGAATCCACTTCCCCGCTGGCTCGCAGGCACCGAAAACCCCAATGGCAGAACCGACTGACACGCAGAGCCGCGATTGGAATTCCCTCCCCGATGTTCTCTTGGAGCAGATCTGTAGTCGTATGGACCTACTCAACACCGTCCGTCTGGCCGCATGCTCGGTGTCTTTGTACCGTCTACTCGTCTGCAACCGGCCGGCTCTTTTCAAGACACCCTGGTTGCTGATGCCCGATCCTTGCAGGTGGCCCAGACACCGACTTGATGATCCTACGGAGGTTGTCGTGGTTCCCCTCGACATGCTACCACTGCCCGTCCACCTGTCCTTCATGCGCGGCCACTACTGGGCGGGCATAAAGGCCAACTGGATCGTCCTCATCCACCACACCGGTAGTCCGTGGCGTCTCGTGGATATCTACACCCAGCGAGAGATCACCCTTCCATCGTTGGATACCGCCGGCATCGAGCCTCGCGGCCCGCCGGACACTCCTGCCTACTACGTACGAGACGCGTCAAGCTTTTGGCTCGACCTCTGTTTGCAGAAAGTTGTAATCTGCGAAGTGCCCACACCATCAGAAGACTACATGGATTACAAGCTCATTGCCTTCTTCAACATGGGATTAGTCTATCTGGAATCCGGTCGCCATACATGGTTATGGCTCATCATCAATCCTGTTGAGGCAACATTTCTGTCTGATGCTATAGTGCACGATGGCATCGTTTACGCGGTCGACGCACAGATTGGCTGCCTATACTGGTGGAATCTATCGTCGTGTAATTGTTCTATCTCATCTCATCTTTACCTTATGAATACGACTGCATGTTCATTTGTTACAAATTTGGAATGCATAGCATGTCTATAACCACATCATTGCTATATGTTCCTCTCATTTCCTAGATTTTTATGACCACACAAGTTATTGTTAGAGTTGATATGAGAACAATTGGCATCTAATGATTGTTAGAATACATATTATGAGCATAACATCATGATTGCTATATGTTACTCTCGTTTACAAGATTTTTATAACAACGCATGTTATTGCTTAGAGTTGATATGAGAACAGTATTAGTAAGTGCTATGGTAGAATATGAGTAGGCGCTGTCATAGCTGTTTTCCTCTCACTGTTACATGATGTTTGAACCATGACATGTTGCTAGAATATGAAAGCCATTGGCTTATTTTTTTAACTTGGGGTATGATTATGACCACGGCATTGCAATTCTCTTTCTATGATATGTGTTACTGTTATAATAATCTTAATTCCACACATACTCTGAACATGATTGTTTATTTTTGTCCTTTTGGTCTCCAATTTGAATTGTTGCAGCAGACGCAAATGCGCTGGCCTTCATGATTCCAGGACCTGGAATCATACCAGCCGATGGGTGGTGGTTTATCGCTCGTTCAGCTGACGGCGGTCATTTGATGCTCATTCGCACGTACCAAATTGACCAAACCATTACATCAAACCACATGCAGTAAAATGCGTGGGGCGTTCGTGACATTGATGGCTATGGCTGCTTCGTGTTCGAGAAAGATCCCAGCTCCGTTGGGCCAGGCGTATTCAACTGGAGGCGGGTTTACAGCCTCGGCAACCACTCCTTGTTCCTCGGGCTCAATTGTGGCACCCCGGCTCAGAGCGACCGGTTTACCCTGCATTGCCAGCCCAGAGATCATGTCTTCTGGCAACACACAACATATTGGTACAGAAAACAACCGCTTTATTGATGCTAGCGGAACAAAGTTCATATTACAACAGTGGTCGAGGCCAAGCGGCACACTCGGTGCGGCGGAACAATATGTACATTATTTAGTGAACATAAAAGGGCCTCGACTCGAACAACTACATGGCAGCGGAATAACGTCGTAGTGGAAGCTCCATATCATAGGGACACTGATGTGGACACGATCTAGAGTCGAACAACGCTCCTTTCCAACGAGACTTTCCTGAAATCTGGCATGACACGCCAGGTCAGTACATTGAATGTACTTGCAAGCTCACAACAAGCATAATCATAATGACAAACAATATCATGATATTTAACCAATTATTAATAATGTAACATTTTATGTCAACATGTTGTGATCAAGCCTGAACGTCCCTCAGGACAGCTTACCAACTGTGATCATCTCTGGACCACAAACACACCACCATAATGGTCTTTCTCAAGAACAACTCGTGATCCTTACGGCGATCACAACCACGACCATCATTTGGTCCCAAATACCTCGATGGCCTTTCTGCCATCCATTGACAATGCAAAGTTCATAGCTTAGTGTGCAATTTTTATTAAACGTTGACTCATGGTGGGACCTAGTACGAGGTGTCCGTGACCGTGGACTCGGCTATCGATAGATTATACACTCTGCAGAGGTAGCACACTGTGCCCACACCACAGAACCCATGGCCTCGCATTCCCATTCGGGTGGACCAACGGCATTCCGACAAAACCCCTCCATTGCCACAGCACTCTCCCGGCCACTCCGACCCAAATCCCCAACGGGCTGGTCCTGGATGGCCCCATGTCTACCAAAGACACCCCGACCACCATCGTGGTCAAAACACTCCCACTCGGGGACTCGGTACCATAATCTCATCAACAAGCACACAAGATTATGTGTGCTTACCGGGCCAGGGCAAGCACGACATAATCTTCCCTAGATGGAGGCACCGACCAGAGGCCGTGTCAATGGACCGAACCAAGGCCTCCCAAAAGGCAAATGTGGTTGCACTAGAAAGAAACTCGACTCAGCGGCACCATGACCCAGTCAACGGTATATTCAAGTTGAATTATATTCAGGATTAATCTTTGAACTAAAAATGACCGGTGTTATAGCATGCCATGAAATGCAAAACAACACATGCATCACATATTGATAAAAATGACCGACGTCATCCATATGCACACCAAGCATAAACGTCAACAACTCATATTACTCTACTTGCTCAAAATGACTCACAACTTAACCAAAATATTTTTGCAACAGGTTCTATTAATTTCCTACGCAAGAAAGTAACTCCGATAAATCTTTCATATGTTTGACCAAAAGATATCAATATCACCACTCTTAATTTCTTTATCACTAAGCTGGGTTGAAACATTCTGTAAGACAAATAATATGATTAAACAAGTATTTAACAGAATATTTTCTAACAAATTTTTATCAATTTAAGAATGCAAACACAAAGCTTTGCATAATTACTAACATGCATAACAAAATTATTTCTAACATCACCTCAAATAAATTTTAACTTGCTTTACCCACTTAAACTAGTTTCAACTATTCTGTAAATCAAGTATAACAACTGACCAATACTTAACAGAATACAAATAATTCAATAATTATTTAAATGCATGGGTTAATCATTTCATTTAAGTGAGAAAATCAAAAATATTGAAATGGCATCATAAAAATGTTGCTGTGTCTTGCCTTAGTACAGATGAGGTTCACAAGCCTCCTGGTGATCCTCAAGACAAGCCTCACCTTCTGAAAATAATTTTAAACACAAAAAGAGAATATCAAGAACACTTCTGAAATTCACCAGAAATTCTAAACAGCTCAGAAAAATCTCATCTTTGGTGAGCTGTTAGATTTCCTTTCAAAGAACACAATGCAAAAAGAATCATCTCATTTGGACTTATGGTTAAAAAGTTAAAATTATTTGAAGCTCTCTGGAATATAAATGACTTAGAATAAAAGAAACAGCTGGGGGGTGACGTCGAAGGCGTAAAGCCCAGGGGCGCCACCACTCGTACCGCTTCGCGCGTGTACTGAGTGGCTGACTAGCGGGCCCTGCTAGTCAGGTGGGGGAAGAGGGAGAGAGAAACAGAGAGGGCCGTGGCTTCGCCGGAGCTCTCGCCGGCGATGAGGGCTCCTTGGCCCGAACGAGAGGGAGGGATGGCAAGAGGAGGTCGAGGCGCACCTGCCCATACCCGTAGCGTGGCTAGGGGTGGTCGGACGGCGTAGGAATCTAGCTCGCGAGCGGAGGCAGAACGAGGAGGTCGTCGGAGTTGAGAAAGACGGTGAGCAGAGGCCGCTCCAGAGGCTCCAAGCGGGCGAGATGGCCTCACCGGAGAGAGGCGGAGGCCTTGGAGGGGTCGCCCAGGCCTGGGAGGGGCTGGAGCTACCGCGGCGACCAGAGGGGATCGCCGGCGTGCTCGAGCTCGGGGACGGCGGCCCGAGGCCTGCCCGGCCGGGCTACGGCTTCCTACTCGATCGTGGGGTGTGTGTGAGTGCTGGATGGTGCTCGAGGAGGCTGGGGGTGGCTCTATTTATAGGCGAGCGGCGAGGGTGCTTCGGGCTCCGCCGGTGGACACCTGTCCACGGCGCCCGGCGACGAGCGGCGTCAGTGAGAGTGAGAGAAGGCGACGGAGGTCACGCGACCACTGTGGGCGAGCGGAGACGAGCACAGGATCAAGGGGGTGACGACGAGCACAGTGCGCCCGCACTGTTGGGCTGGCCGGACCTTGCCCGTGCTCGCTGCGGCGAGCTCCGGCGTCGGCGAGTGCCAGGGTGGAGTTAAGGACGTCGAGACGATGATGGTGGCGAGGTTTGGCATGGTTGGGCAGGCGGGGGAAGCAAGCACGCGCGAACAGAGCGTTCGGCGGCACCCAGAGTGCGTCGACACGCATGCCTGGCATCGTGGACACGCGTGGTCACCGCGCGAACTCTCTCCTCAAGCCAGCCTTCATCCAAAATTCATGTCTGGCATGTTGTTCGTGGTAGTTTTGAAGTTCACCACGGTTTGGTTTGGATCCTGGTCAGTAACTTTGTGATGTTACTATGGTCACTTTGTGATGTTACTATGGTCAAATGGCTGGGGGTCTGGGGCTGTGCTTTGGAGGCTAGTAATAAGTTACTAAGGTAAAGATGCACAAGAAAGTTCAGGTCAAATGGAGCAAGTAAAATGGTAGTTGCTGTAGAAACCACCATTTCTGTCCAGAACAGAAAAGATTTTCTGTAGCAAAAATATTCCAAAAAGTGATGAAATATTTTTGCTCAGGGAGGTGCCCTAGGGTCCCTAGATTATTTGTGAATTATCTTAGAATTTTCTGAGCCATAAAAATTAGGGTTGCCTTGAAGCAAACAGATCTGGCTTAGGGTTTTTGAGAGAAAATGAATATTTTTCATTTATGAAAAATATTCCAAAGGTTATTTTGTGGTGGATTAGAAGTGAAGTGATGGTTTGGGAGAGAAGTGAACACTTGGGTGAAAGCCAAGGATGCCCAAGTGTTTAAGTCCAAATGAAAAGATTCAGAAACTCCAAGTTTCAAAAACTTCCAAATGAAATTTCAAGCAAATAAGAAAGGGCAAAAACCAGGCTGTCACATCAATTATCCGATCATCCAACCAATCATCGATCATATCACCGGCGATGATTACTGTGCTATGCAACATCCATTCGCGAGGGGGGTTGTGTTTACACATCTTACCATGGGTTTCATGAATCACCATATCCAAAGATTCGTCGACACAGCTTGTTGCCAGATAATCTTCAGTGTGTGAAAGGCATCAAGCTTCCATGCGATGGATGGCTTTCGCAAACCCGACATGCGGCGATGTGGTTCATGCCAATAGCAAATATGCACAATTTGATTCGTGCTGATATCTAGACTGAGCCATGTATTCTGCTGCTGTAGCACGACCCTCTTTTGTTGGATATTATGTACTGTTGTTAGTTTGAAGCACTCCTCTGGTTTGAAGGATAGATACCTTCCTGGGATCAAGTGCATCCTAACTCACCTGCGTAGGATGTACTGATAATGATGATGGAGATTCTGTGCAGAAGCCATATATATGATGGAGGCTTCAAGTGCGTACTTGTTAGTTAAACCTATGTATAAATTGTGACACTAAATACGACTAGTAAGTAGTACAGTAGCAGTACTAGTATACGTCGGTCAAATTATTCATCATGTCCACACATTGAATTGACGTGACAACACGCTGTGCGTGAGGTGACACAAGAATCCCGGCGGCGTGTTCGGGTATTCTGGACTTCAGATTTGGAGTACCACTTATCTGTCGAAATCTTTCATCATTCACTTAAAACAGTCGATTGATCATACATTGAGTACCATATAACTGGAATTACCGATGCAAGTCGAAGAAGGATTGGCCGGTGCTGCCGGCTGGTGTCAAGTTCGATCCCACGGATCAGGAGATGATCGAGCACCTTGAGGCCAAAGTGAGTGCTGACAGCGCGAGATTCCAGTCTCTGATCGATTTGTTCATACCAACCATCGATAGCGAGCACAGCATATGCTACACCCAACGTGAGAAACTTCCAGGTAAGACACCGACCGGCCGTCTACTTGCACAAACATATTCCTTTGTTTATAGCTCTATTTTTCTTTTTAGACGCAGACCTGGTGAAGCAATTACAATTTGACAGTTAATAAAAAGTGAAACAAGTGACTGCAACATGCCAAAGATGTTATGAAAATGCCAACTAGGTACACTAAAACCTGTATTCCACAATACTACAGGTATCACACTGAGTGGCCTAAGGAAGAATTTCTTACAGCGCAATTCCAGGGCGTTCAAAAGGGGCACGTGGACGCGTCGCAAGATACAGTCGGAGTGCGGCATGCACGCGATGTGGCACAAGACTGGCAATACCTTGCCGGTGATGGTCAACGGCCGGCAAGACGGGCAGCAAAAAAGGTTCTGGTGCTGCACACCAACAAGAACTTCGACTAGCAGAGGACCAACTGGGTGATGCACCAGTACCACCTCGGGGACCTGGAGCAAGAGAAGGAGCGGGAGCTGGTCCTCTGCAAGATTTTCTACCAGACGAACACTAGGGCCAGGAGTAAAAAGATTATAAGTTAGTTTGGTATTGGTAGCTGTACTACCTTGTCGTCCGCAAGTTGGTATTGTTGTTAACGATCTTTTGGTATGAACTTGCATTTGCTTCCAACCATCATGCCGAGGGTCGACGTGGATATAAAGCTGAATCATTTGTTTCGAAACGAATTTTCAGGCACCTGATTTTTATTTGATGGGTAGCATAAGCACCCGCCGTTCGAATTCCCAGTTCTCCAATTTTTATGAAACAAGTGCATGCACTTATTATCACGATAAAAAAAACAATATCCGTGTTGCATCCCAGTTATCAGTCTGTACTTGCAGAATTCTCTCGTTTATTGAGCACGTATATTGATTTTTCAGGTCGAGCAAGTTTCAATTGGGCTGTAGACTGCCCAGGGTTGGTTTTGTTTTTAACAGGCCCAGCCCATGACGACAACGGGGCACAAAGATCCAGCAGGTATCTACTGGCCTCTGGCCCGCCAGCGTTAGTTATATTTTGTCTTACAACATCCGCAGGCAGTTTTTTTACTGAATAAAACACACAACCCAGTTCTATTTTCCTCTTGAAACGCATGTCCTACATCCGTTTTCTAATCTCTACCTATAGTTTTACTAGTTCATATACACGTATCATTATATTGAAAACACATAAAATTCCCTTTTCATATTTACATCCTTATTTTTGTTGTTTTTTCGCACCCAGCGCTGATTTTTTACCACTGGTTTTCCCTTAAACCAACTCGATTGTCCCACGTCTTATTTGCTTACAAAAACAAAACGATTTTTTGGCAAATCAATAAGTTCTTAAAAAAATGTTTATCATTTCGGGATTACAACAGTTCGGACTCCAACAAAATATGCAAAATAAGGTTGAACTTTTTGACCGTGGTCCTGGGCAGAAAATGGGTTGTAATAAATTACTTAAGAATTAACAAATGGGCTGCAAATTGTAAAAAATAGCAAATGGGCTTTATGTTGTCTGCCACAGATTTGGAGGCTGACTTGTGGGCCTACTAAGTGCATGCGTACACAAGGTTTCTCAAAAAAGAAACTTAATCAACAATCGACTCTACCAGCGTCAGACCGTTAGATGTCAATCTAACGGCAATCGTGCTTCTTCAGTCTCTGATCTTCCTGCCCTAGCCGCCCAAACCAGCGCCGTCGGAACCGCCTGCTCCCGCCTCCTGTGGCCGGCAGTGCTGCTGGGCAGGCCTCACGGCCCCATCATACTCGCATCCCTGGCCTGTCTATCCCTCTACTCACCCACACCTCCTGTTATTTTCCGGCGACGGCAGCCGAACCAGTCAACCCTCGTACTCTCCACCGCGTGAGCAGCCACTGTCGTGTCTTCCTCGGCTCCGTGTCGTTCCTTTCGTAGGCCTCTCCGTCGTCCACCGCCCTGGTGCTCTCGGCGTGGCGTGGTCAACGATGTCCATCCAACGGCCGTAGTGCTTCTTCAACCTCTGGTCTTCTTGCCCCAGCCGCCCAAAGCAGCGCCGGTCGTGCCGCATGCTCCTGCCTCCCGTGGCTGGCTGTGCTGCCGTGGAGGCCTCACCGTCCCCATACTACTCCCACCGCTGGCCAGGCCATCCCTCCACTCACCCACTCCCCCTGTTATTCTGCGGCGACGGCAGCCGAACCAGTGAACCCTCGTACTCCTCTCCGCGTGGGCATCCACTGTCGTGTCTTCCCCGGCTCCGCGTCATCCCCTTCCTAGGCCTCGCCGTCGTCCACCGCCGTGGTGCTCTCGGCGCGGCGTGGTCAATGTGGTCAACAACCGACTTCCATCGGAAGAGTACTGTACGTGGAGAGGCTGACAGCTGGGTCCACGGCAGCCGCAAGGAAGTGCCTCCTTATTACGCGCAAAATAATTATTCCTCCACCTGATAGCAGGAACCCACCGGACGGGCCACCAGTATTTCGCGGAAAAAATGTTTCCCCCCTGACTGCTGGGACCCACCGGACGGGCCACCGTATTTCGCGAAAAAAATGTTTGCCCCTGACTGCTGGGACCCACCGGACGGACCACCGTATTTCGCGAAAAAAACGTTCCCCCCGCTGTCAGCTTGGACCCACCGGAAGTGCCTCCTTATTATGCACAGAAAAATGAATACTCCCCCTGCTAGCTGGGACCCACCATGGTGGGAGGCTGACTTGTGGGCCTACAAAGTTGACGGGGACAGAGGGCTTTGTCAACTTAGTAAATATGAACGATTCTAGCTCCAGTGACCGTACGATGTCCGTCCAACGGCCGTAGTGCTTCTTCAACCTCTGGTCTTCTTGCTCCAGCCGCCCAAAGCAGCGCCGGTCGTGCCGCATGCTCCTGCCTCCCGTGGCTGGCTGTGCTGCCGCGGAGGCCTCACCGCCCCCTACTATTCCCACCGCTGGCCAGGCCCTGCGGCGACGGCAGCCTCACACCGCAGCCGAACCAGTGAACCCTCGTACTCCTCTCCGCGCGGGCTTCCACTGCCGCGTCTTCACCGGCTTCGCGTCATCCCCTTCCTAGGCCTCGCCGTGGTGCTCTCCGCGTGGCGTGGTCAACGTGGTCAAGGAATGAATTCCATCGGAAGAGTACTGTACGTGGAGAGGCTGACAGCTGGGTCCACGGCCACAGCCCAGTTTTTTTGTGATTTGCCAAGTAAGTCGCTTTGTCAGGCCTCTTGGGCTGCAATTCTTTCAAGACAAGGAGAGCTTTCATTCGGCTGGCCGAGAAAATGGCCCATCAGTAATGAGAAATGGGCCGTACATTTTTAAAACACATCAAACCGGCAATTAGTTTTAAATATCTTTTTTTTTCATTTTGAGATTTTAAATTACATAAATTTTTATGCGTGGAGAATTTGTTGGATTTTATATTGATATACATTTATTTTTAAAATCTGTTTGAATGTGAGTCGAAATTTCGGGATTAAAAACAGTTCGGACCGGCCCGAAATATGCAAAATTTCGTATAATTTTTTAACCATGGCCACAATATGGGCTGTAATGCTAACAAAAAGAATATGGGCTCCAAGAAAACCTTAATAATTAGCAAATGGGCTGTAAATTATTAGAAATAATGGCAGATGGGCTGTATGCTGTTTTCCACAGATTTGAGGCTTTCCTAAAAAAAGGTTGACACACAAGCAGTGACTGTTGGATGGGCATCCAACGGCCGTCGTGCTTCTTCAATCTCTGCTCTTCCTACTCCAGCCGCTCAAACAAGCGCCGGCGGGACTGCCTGCTCCCTCCTCCCCGTGGCTGGCTCTGCTGCCGCGCAGGCCTCACCGCCCCACCGTACTCCCATCGCTGGCCTAGCCATCCCTCTACTCACCCACACCTGCTGTTATTCTCCGGCGACGGCAGACAAACCAGTAAACCCTCGTACAGTCATACTCCCCTCCGCGTGGGAAACAACTGTTGAGTCTTCCCTGCCTCCGTGTCGTTCCCTTCCTAGGCCTCGCCGTCGTCCACCGCCCTGGTGCTCTCGGCGCGGCCTGGTCAACATGGTCAACGACCGACGTGCATCTGAAGTGGACTATATGTGGAGAGGCCGACAGCTGGGTCCACGGCCGCACGCAAGGAAATGCCTCCTTATTACGCGCAAAATAATGATTCCTCCACCTGACATCAGGGACCCACCGAAAGGGCCTCTGTATTTCGCGAAAAAAACGTTACCGCCGCTGACAGCTCGAACCCACCAGCTATATCTTCGCACGCAAGGAAGTGCCTCCTTATTACGCACAAAAAAATGAATACTCCCCCTGTTAGCTGGGACCCAGTATAGTGGCAGGCTGACTTGTGGGCCTACTAAGTTGACGGGGACGGAGGGCTTTGTCAACTTAGTCAATATGCACGATTCTAGCTCCAGTGACCGTACGATGTCCATCCAACGGCCGTAGTGCTTCTTCAACATGTGGTCTTCTTGCTCCAGCCGCCCAAACCAGCGCCGGTCGTGCCTCGTGCTCCTGACTCCTGTGGCTGGCTGCGATGCGGCGGAGGCCTCACCGCCCCCTACTACTCCCACCGCTGGCCAGGCCATCCCTCTACTCACCCACACCCCCCGTTATTCTGCGGCGACGGCAGCCTCACACCGCAGAGAACCAGTGAACCCTCATACACCTCTACGCATGGGCATCCACTGCCGCGTCTTCCCCGGCTCCGCGTCGTCCCCTTCCTAGGCCTCGCCGTCGTCCACCGCCCTGGTGCTCTCGGCGCGGCGTGGTCAACGTGGTCAAGGAACGGCTTCCATCGGACGTGGACTGTACGTGGAGAGGCTGACAGCTAGGTCCACGGCCGCAGCAAGGAAGTGCCTCCTTATTACGTGCAAAATAATTATTCCTCCACCTGACAGCGGGGTACCACCGGATGGGCCACCGTATTTCGTGAAAAAAATGTTTACCCCCTGACTGATGGGACCCACCAGCTACACCTTCACACGCAAGGAAGTGCGTCCGGGCAAAAAAAAAAACAAAACGATTCGCCCCCCTGACTGCTGGGACCCACCAGCTAAATCTTCGCACGCAAGGAAGTGCCTGACAGTCGGGACCCACCTGGTCGAAGCGTACGTAGCGTTGTCATTCTGGTCGCGAACGTGTATGTACATATATACTGGTGGATGTAGAGGCGCGCACGTGTTGTAGTAGAGGCGCGTACGTGTCGTAGTAGAGGCGCGCACGTAGCATGTACACGTACGTACAGTGGCCAGGGTGCAAGAAAGAAAATACGGCCAGGGCTCGTATAGATGGCTGGGTCGGAACGGAGAAACAGCGTCGTCGTGTTCATGGGGAGGCAACGAAATGCGTCGTGTTCATGGGGAGGCAACGGAATGCGTCGTGTTCATGGGGAGGCAACGGAATGCGTCGTGTGCATCGGGAGGCAACGAAACGCGTGGGAGCCAACCGGCTGGGTCGGAACGGAATGCGTGGTCGTGTTCATCGGGAGGGCTTGGACGGAACAGGCGATCGAAACGAGGCCTGGCGTACCGCAGAACGGAGGAAACGGACCTCCTATGGTCGAAACGGGGGTCCTGTTGATCGGGAGGGGTGTGGCGTAGCGCAAAACGGAGGAAACGGACATCCTACGGTCGAAACGGGGGTCCTATTGATCAGGAGGGGTGTGGCGTACCGCAAAACGGACGAAACGGACCTCCTACGGTCGAAACGGGGGTCCTGTTCATCGGGAGGGGTGTGGCGTACCGCAAAACGGGACTCCACGGGATACTGTTCATCTCCACCGTCGACCTCCTCCAGCCTCCACGGGCTACCGTCGACCTCCTCCAGCCTCCACGGGCTCCTGTTCATCCAGCCTCCACCGCGCGCTACTCCACCGGCTACTGTTCAACCACCCCTCCACCGTCTACTGTTCATGCAACCCTCCACACCATGGGGTCCTGTTCAACCACCCCTCCACAGGCACCCCTCCACCGTCTACTGTTCATCCAGCCCTCCACACCACGGGGTCCTATTCAACCAGCCCTCCACGGGCACCCCTCCACCGTCAACTGTTCATCCAGCCCTCCACCACACCACGGGGTCCTGTTCATCCAGAGGCAACGCCACCGCTCACTGTTCATCCAACCCCCCCCCCCCCCCCGCAACGCTCACTGTTCATCCCAGAGGCAGCATCGATCGGCTTCAGTTAGCAGCAGTAGCGAAGGAATCGCTCGATCGGGTTCAGTTAACAGCCATCGATCGATCGCTCGGGTTCAGTAACGCGTAGCCTGCAGTGCAATCGCTCGGGTTCAGTTAGAGCCCAACGCGTCGCACACACGCGCGTACGTGTACGAGAGAAACGCGCATCGCTCGGCCCCCGACCTCCCACCGTAACCGGGAACTCCCCGAAATTTTCCTCGCCCTTGCTTCTACCACGGTTTTTTCCGTCATGGACGGCCCAAAGAATGTCATGCAGCTGCGTCTCCGGCCCGCCCAGGACGAAAAGCCCATTTTCTGTCATGATTTTTTGTCATAGAAGTAGGAGCCCACCACATCTATGATGATACCGGGTTTTGTCACAATTATCGTCATAGAAGTGTCATATGTATGACAGAAAAAAAATTCGTTCGGCCCAAAATGTCCCGGATGTGTCTTTTTTTTTGTAGTGTGGTATTATGCGTAGATGTCATATGCACGAGTAGAACATAAGTGAGTTGTGGGCGATATAATTCATACTGCTTACCAGCATGTCATACTTTGGTTCGGCGGTATTGTTGGATGAAGCGGCCGGTCCGACAATACGTGTACGCTTACGCGAGACTGGTTTTACCGCCGTGCTATGCACACAGGTGACTAGCGGGTGTCAGTTTCTCCAACTTTAGTTGAACCGAATGTGGCTACGCCCGGTCCTTGCGAAGGTTAAAACAGCACCAACTTGACAAACTATCGTTGTGGTTTTGGTGCGTAGGTAAGAACGGTTCTTGCTCAGCCCGTAGCAGCCACGTAAAACTTGCAACAACAAAGTAGAGGACGTCTAACTTGTTTTTGCAGGGCATGTTGTGATGTGATATGGTCAAGGCATGATGCTAAATTTTATTGTATGAGATGATCATATTTTGTAACCGAGTTATCGGCAACTGGCAGGAGCCATACGGTTGTCGCTTTATTGCATGCAATGCAAACGCCCTGTAATGCTTTACTTTATCACTAAGCGGTAGCGATAGTCATAGAAGCATAAGTTGGCGAGATGACAACGATGCTACGATGGAGATCAAGGTGTCGCGCCGGTGACGATGGTGATCATGACGGTGCTTCGGAGACGGAGATCACAAGCACAAGAAGATGATGGCCATATCATATCACTTATATTGAGTGCATGTGATGTTTATCTTTTATGCATCTTATCTTGCTTTGATTGACGGTAGCATTATAAGATGATCTCTCACTAAATTATCAAGGTATAAGTGTTCTCCCTGAGTATGCACCGTTGCGAAAGTTCTTCGTGCTAAGACACCATGTGATGAATGGGCGTGATAGGCTCTACATTCAAATACAACGGGTGCAAAACAGTTGCACACGCGGAATACTCAGGTTAAACTTGACGAGCCTAGCATATAACAGATATGGCCTCAGAACACTGAGACCAAAAGGTCGAGCATGAATCATATAGTAGATATGATCAACATAGTGATGTTCACCATTGAAGCAACTCCATCTCACGTGATGATCGGACATGGTTTAGTTGATTTGGATCACGTGATCACTTAGAGGATTAGAGGGATGTCTATCTAAGTAGGAGTTCTTAAGTAATATGATTAATTGAACTTAAATTTGTCTTGAACTTAGTAGCTGATAGTATTTTGCTTGTCTATGTTGATTGTAGATAGATGGCCCGTGTTGTTGTTCCGTTGAATTTAAATGCGTTCCTTGAGAAAGCAAAGTTGAAAGATGACGGTAGCAATTACACGGACTGGGTCCATAACTTGAGGATTATCCTCATTGCTGCATACAAGAAATACGTCCTGGAAGCACCGCTAGGTGCCAGACCTGCTGCAGGAGCAACACCAGATGCTATGAACGTCTGGCAGAGCAGAGCTGATGACTACTCGATAGTTTAGTGTGCCATGCTTTATGGCTTAGAACCGGAACTTCAACGACGTTTTGAACGTCATGGAGCATATGAGATGTTCCGGGAGTTGAAGTTAATATTTCGAGCAAATGCCCGGATTGAGAGATATGAAGTCTCCAATAAGTTCTACAGCTGTAAGATGGAGGAGAATAGTTCTGTTAGTGAGCATATACTCAAAATGTCTGGGTATAATAATCACTTGATTCAACTGGGAGTTAATCTTCCAGATGATAGCGTCATTGACAGAATCCTTCAATCACTGCCACCAAGCTACAAGAGCTTCGTGATGAACTATAACATGCAAGGGATGGATAAGACAATTCCCGAGCTCTTCGCAATGCTAAAGGCTGCGGAGGTAGAAATCAAGAAGGAGCATCAAGTGTTGATGGTCAACAAGTCCACCAGTTTCAAGAAAAAGGGCAAAGGGAAGAAGAAGGGGAACTTCAAGAAGAACAGCAAACAAGTTGCTGCTCAGGAGAAGAAACCCAAGTCTGGACCTAAGACTGAGACTGAGTGCTTCTACTGCAAACAGACTGGTCACTGGAAGCGGAACTGCCCCAAGTATTTGGCGGATAAGAAGGATGGCAAGGTGAACAAAGGTATATGTGATATACATGTTATTGATGTGTACCTTACTAATGCTCGCAGTAGCACCTGGGTATTTGATACTGGTTCTGTTGCTAATATTTGCAACTCGAAACAGGGACTACGGATTAAGCGAAGATTGGCTAAGGACGAGGTGATGATGCGCGTGGGAAATGGTTCCAAAGTCGATGTGATCGCGGTCGGCACGCTACCTCTACATCTACCTTCGGGATTAGTTTTAGACCTGAATAATTGTTATTTGGTGCCAGCGTTGAGCATGAACATTATATCTGGATCTTGTTTGATGCGAGACGGTTATTCATTTAAATCAAAGAATAATGGTTGTTCTATTTATATGAGTAATATCTTTTATGGTCATGCACCCTTGAAGAGTGATCTATTTTTGTTGAATCTCGATAGTAGTGATACACATATTCATAATATTGAAGCCAAAAGATGCAGAGTCGATAATGATAGTGCAACTTATTTGTGGCACTGCCGTTTAGGTCATATCGGTGTAAAGCGCATGAAGAAACTCCATAATGATGTACTTTTGGAACCACTTGATTATGAATCACTTGGTACTTGCGAACCGTGCCTCATGGGCAAGATGACTAAAACACCGTTCTCCGAAACTATGGAACGAGCAACAGATTTGTTGGAAATCATACATACAGATGTGTGTGGTCCGATGAATATTGAGGCTCGCGGCGCGTATCGTTATTTTCTCACCTTCACAGATGATTTAAGCAGATATGGGTATATCTACTTAATGAAACATAAGTTTGAAACATTTGAAAAGTTCAAAGAATTTCAGAGTGAAGTTGAAAATCATCGTAACAAGAAAATAAAGTTTCTACGATCTGATCGTGGAGGAGAATATTTGAGTTACGAGTTTGGTCTTCATTTGAAATAATGCGGAATACTTTACTAGATATGGTGCGATCTATGATGTCTCTTACTGATTTACCGCTATCATTTTGGCGTTATGCTTTAGAGACGGCTGCATTCACGTTAAATAGGGAACCATCAAAATCTGTTGAGACGACACATTATGAACTGTGGTTTGGCAAGAAACCAAAGTTGTTGTTTCTTAAAGTTTGGGGCTGCGATGCTTATGTGAAAAAGCTTCAACCTGATAAGCTCGAACCCAAATCAGAAAAATGTGTCTTCATAGGATACCCAAAAGAGACTGTTGGGTACACCTTCTATCACAGATCCGAAGGAAAACTTTTGTTGCTAAATTTGGAATCTTTCTAGAGAAGGAGTTTCTCTCAAAAGAAGTGAGTGGGAGGAAAGTAGAACTTGATGGGGTAACTGTACCTGCTCCCTTATTGGAAAGTAGTTCATCACAGAAACCGGTTTCTGTGACACCTACACCAATTAGTGAGGTAGTTAATGATGATGATCATGAGACTTCAGATCAAGTTGTTACTGAACCTCATAGGTCAACCAGAGTAAGATCCGCACCAGAGTGGTACGGTAATCCTGTTCTGGAGGTTATGTTACTAGACCATGACGAACCTACGAACTATGAAGAAGCGATGGTGAGCCCAGATTCCGCAAAATGGCTTGAGGCCATGAAATTTGAGATGGGATCCATGTATGAGAACAAAGTGTGGACTTTGGTTGACTTGCCCGATGATCGGCAAGCCATTGAGAATAAATGGATCTTCAAGAAGAAGACTGATTCTGACGGTAATGTTACTGTCTATAAAGCTCGACTGTTGCGAAAGGTTTTCGACAAGTTCAAGGGATTGACTACGATGAGACTTTCTCACCCGTAGCGATGCTTAAGTCTGTTCGAATCATGTTAGCAATTGCCGTTATGATTATGAAATTTGGCAAATGGATGTCAAAACTGCATTCCTGAATAGATTTCTGGAAGAAGAATTGTATATGACGCAACCGGAAGGTTTTGTCGATCCAAAAGGAGCTAACAAAGTGTGCAAGCTCCAGCGATCCAGTTATGGACTGGTGCAAGCCTCTCGGAGTTGGAATAAACGCTTTGATAGTGTGATCAAAGCATTTGGTTTTATACAGACTTTTGGAGAAGCCTGTATTTACAAGAAAGTGAGTGGGAGCTCTATCGCATTTATGATATTGTATCTGGATGACATATTACTGATTGGAAATGATATAGAATTTGAGGATAGCATAAAGGGATACTTGAATAATAGTTTTTCAATGAAGGACCTCGGTGAAGCCGCGTATATATTGGGCATCAAGATCTATAGAGATAGATCAAGACGCTTAATTGGACTTTCACAAAGCACATACCTTGACAAAGTTTTGAAGATTCAAAAGGGATCAAGCAAAGAAAGGGTTCTTGCCTGTGTTACAAGTTGTGAAGTTGAGTAAGACTCAATGCCCGACCACTGCAGAAGATAGAGAGAAGACGAAATATGTTCCCTATGCTTCAGCCATAGGCTCATGTATGCAATGCTGTGTACCAGACCTGATGTGTGCCTTGCAATAAGTTTAGCAGGGAGGTACCAAAGTAATCGAGGAGTGGATCACTGGACAACGGTCAAGAACATCCTGAAATACCTGAAAAGGACTAAGGATATGTTTCTCGTTTATGGAGGTGACAAAGAGCTAGTCGTAGATGGTTACGTCGATGCAAGCTTTGACCCTGATCCGGACAATTCTAAATCGCAAACCGGATACATGTTTACATTGAACGGTGGAGCTGTCAGTTGGTGCACTTCTAAACAAAGCGTTGTGGCGGGATCTACGTGTGAAGCGGAGTACATAGCTGCTTCGGAAGCAGCAAATGAAGGAGTCTGGATGAAGGAGTTCATATCCGATCTAGGTGTCATACCTAGTGCATCGGGTCCAATGAAAATCTTTTGTGACAATACTGGTGCAATTGCCTTGGCAAAGAAATCCAGATTTCACAAGAGAACCAAGCACATCAAGAGACGCTTCAATTCCATCCGGGATCTAGACCAGGTGGGAGACATGGAAATTTACAAGATACATACGGATCTGAATGTCGCAGACCCGTTGACTAAGCCTCTTCCACGAGCAAAACATGATCAGCACCAAGGCTCCATGGGTGTTAGAATCATTACTGTGTAATCTAGATTATTGACTCTAGTGCAAGTGGGAGACTGAAGAAAATATGCCCTAGAGGCAATAATAAAGTTATTATTTATTTCCTTATATCATGATAAATGTTTATTATTCATGCTTGAATTGTATTAACCGGAAACATAATACTTGTGTGAATACATAGACAAACAGAGTGTCACTAGTATGCCTCTACTTGACTAGCTCGTTGATCAAAGATGGTTATGTTTCCTAGCCATTGACATGAGTTGTCACTTGATCAACGGGATCACATCATTAGAAGAATGATGTGATTGACTTGACCCATTCCGTTAGCTTAGCACACGATCGTTTAGTATTCTGCTATTGCTTTCTTCATGACTTATACATGTTCCTATGAGTATGAGATTTTGCAACTCCCGTTTACCGGAGGAACACTTTGTGTGCTACCAAACGTCACAACGTAACTGGGTGATTATAAAGGTGCTCTACAGGTGTCTCCAAAGGTACTTGTTGGGTTGGCGTATTTCGAGATTGTCGGAGAGGTATCTCTTGGCCCACTCGGTAATGCACATCACTTAAGCCTTGCAAGCATTGCAACTAATGAGTTAGTTGCGGGATGATGTATTACGGAACGAGTAAAGAGACTTGCCGGTAACGAGATTGAACTAGGCATTGAGATACCGACGATCGAATCTCGAGCAAGTAACATACCGATGACAAAGAGAACAACGTATGTTGTTATGCGGTTTGACCGATAAAGATCTTCGTAGAATATGTGGGAGCCAATATGAGCATCCAGGTTCCGCTATTGGTTATTGGCCGTAGACGTGTCTCGGTCATGTCTACATAGTTCTTGAACCCGTAGGGTCCGCATGCTTAAAGTTTCGATGACAGTTATATTATTATTTTATATGTTTTGATGTACCGAAGGTAGTTCGGACTCCCGGATGTGATCACGGATATGACGAGGAGTCTCGAAATGGTCGAGACATGAAGACTGATATATTGGACGACTATATTCGGACACCGGAATGGTTCCGGGGGTTATCGGATATATACCGGAACACCCCCGGGGGTTTAATGGGCCTACATGGGCATTAGTGGAGAAGAGGAGGGGCGGCCAGGGCAGGCCGCGCGCCCCCTCCCCCTCTAGTCCGAATTGGACAAGGAGGGGGGGTGCCCCCCTTTCCTTCCTCTCTCCCTCCTCCTTCCCCCCTTCTCCTAATCCAACAAGGAAGGGAGGGAGTCCTACTCCCACTCCTCCTGGCGCGCCTTCTCCTGGCCGGCCACCTCTCCCCCCTTGCTCCTTTATATACGGGGGCAGGGGCACCCCATAGAGACAACAATTGATCATTGATCTTTTAGCCGTGTACGGTGCCCCCCTCCACCATAGTCCACCTCGATAATATCGTAGCGGTGCTTAGGCGAAGCCCTGCGTCGGTAGAACATCATCATCATCACCACTTCGTCGTGCTGACGAAACTCTCCCTCAACACTCGGCTGGATCGGAGTTCGAGGGACGTCATCGAGCTGAACGTGTGCTGAACTCGGAGGTGCCGTGCGTTCGGTACTTGATCGATCGGATCGTGAAGACGTACGACTACATCAACCGCGTAGTGCTAACGCTTCCGCTTTTGGTCTACGAGGGTATGTGGACACACTATCCCCTCTCGTTGCTATGCATCACCATGATCTTGCGTGTGCGTAGGAATTTTTTTGAAATTACTACGTTCCCCAACAGGGGCGGCGCCCCCCTTGCCCGTTCCTACTGCCTCTCCCTTTTCCTCTTTCCCCCTTCGGAAAAGGAAAGGGGAATCCTACTAGGACTTGGGAGTCCTAGTAGGACTCCCCACACTTGGTGCGCCCCTAGGGGGTCGGCCTTCTCCCTCTCCTCCTTTATATACAGGGGCAGGGGGCACCAAATAGTTCTAGTGATTCCTACACCAATTAGTGAGGAAGCTAATGATGATGATCATGAAACTTCAGATCAAGTTACTACCGAACCTCGTAGGTCAACCAGAGTACGATCCGCACCAGAGTGGTACGGTAATCCTGTTCTGGAGGTCATGTTACTTGACCATCACGAACCTACTGTTGGGGAACGTAGTAATTTCAAAAAAATTCCTACGCACATGCAAGATCATGGTGATGCATAGCAACGAGAGGGGAGAGTGTCGTCCACATACCCTCGTAGACCGTTAAGCGGAAGCGTTATGACAACGCGGTTGATGTAGTCGTACGTCTTCACGATCGACCGATCCTCAGTACCGAACGTACGGCACCTCCGCGTTCAGCACACGTTCAGCTCGGTGACGTTCCGCGAACTCACGATCCAGTAGGGCTCGAGGGAGAGTTTCGTCAGCACGACGGCGTGGTGACGATGTTGATGAAGCTACCATCGCAGGGCTTCGCCTAAGCACCACTACGATATGACCGAGGTGGATTATGGTGGAGGGGGGCACCGCACACGGCTGGGAGAGATCAATGATCAACTTGTGTGTCCTAGGGTGCCCCCCTGCCCCCGTATATAAAGGAGCAAGGGGGGAGGCCGGCCGGCCCTTTCGGGCGCGCCAGGAGGAGTCCTCCTCCTAGTAGGAGTAGGACTGCCCTCTTTCTTACTCCTGCTAGGAGGGGGAAAGGAAGGGGAGAAGGAGAAGGAAAGGGGGGCGCGCGGCCTGCCCTGGCCGGCCCGTCTTTCTCTCCACTAGGGCCCAACAAGGCCCATTAACCCTAGGGGGGGTTCCGGTAACCCCTCCGGCACTCCGGTAAAATCCCGATTTCACCCGGAACTCTTCCGATGTCCAAATGTAGGCTTCCAATATATCAATCTTTATGTCTCGACCATTTCGAGACTCCTCGTTATGTCTGTGATCATATCCGGGACTCCGAACTACCTTCGGTACATCGAAACATATAAACTCATAATACCGATCGTCACAGAACTTTAAGCGTGCTGACCCTACGGGTTCGAGAACTATGTAGACATGACCGAGACACGTTACCCGTCAATAACCAACAGCGGAACCTGGATGCTCATATTGGTTCCTACATATTCTACGAAGATCTTTATCGGTCAAACCGCATAACAACATACGTTGTTCCCTTTGTCATCGGTATGTTACTTGCCCGAGATTCGATCGTCGGTATCTCAATACCTAGCTCAATCTCGTTACCGGCAAGTCTCTTTACTCGTTCCGTAATGCATCATCCCGCAACTAACTCATTAGTCACATTGCTTGCAAGGCTTATTGTGATGTGCATTACCGAGAGGGCCCAGAGATACCTCTCCGACAATCGGAGTGACAAATCCTAATCTCGATCTATGCCAACTCAACAAGTACCATCGGAGACACCTGTAGAGCATATTTATAATCACCCAGTTATGTTGTGATGTTTGGTAGCACATAAAGTGTTCCTCCGGTAATCGGGAGTTGCAAAATCTCATAGTCACAGGAACATGTATAAGTCATGAAGAAACCAATGGCAGTAAACTAAACGATCAAGTGCAAAGCTAACGGAATGGGTCAAGTCAATCACATCATTCTCCTAATGATGTGATCCCGTTAATCAAATAACAACTCATGTCTGTGGCTAGGAAACTCAACCATCTTTGATCAACGAGCTAGTCAACTAGAGGCATACCAGTGACACTATGTTTGTCTATGTATTCACACATGTATTATGTTTCCGGTTAATACAATTTTAGCATGAATAATAAACATTTATCATGATACGAGGAAATAAATAATAACTTTATTATTGCCTCTAGGGCATATTTCCTTCAGTCTCCCACTTGCATTAGAGTCAATAATCTAGATTACACAGTAATGATTCTAACACCCATGGAGTCTTGGTGTTGATCATGTTTTGCTCGTGGAAGAGGCTTAGTAAACGGGTCTGCAACATTCAGATCCGTATGTATCTTGCAAATCTCTATGCCTCCCACTTGGACTTGATCCCTGTTCGACAAGTTTTTGTGCAATATTGCATAAATAATAATTTATTTTTATGATGAGCTTTTCATGCAGGTTACACGTGCAAAGAGATATTTTGATGCAAAGGCAAAATACTTTTGCATGGCACATGCAGGCACGTACTTGTCATGCTTGCATAGGGATATGCATGAAATCTTGGTGCAACTAATATGTGTGCATGCACACTTTTATGGCCACACGCACGTGGGCCGCTTAGCTTGCTTAGATACGTATGTACTTACGTATTCTTGTACTTATATACCGGCAAGTTCGCATCCATATGTAGCCGAATACCCGCTCCTATGTATAGACCGTACATATACGTATTGGAGTATCTGCGGCCGGCCGGCTGCGTCGAGCAAGGGGTACCGCAGCTAAACTCACGCACGTAGCCGGCGGAGACGAGGCACGCACCAGGACAAACACAGCGCATGAGGCGACGGCGCGTCCGTGGCCGCGCGTTTGCTAACACACAACGGCGACGCCGAGGAGATGAGACTAATTTTATTTTGTTACTATGTTTTCAGTGCTACGTGGGAAGAACAACACACCAGGGAGGCAGAAGACGCGCCGTGGCGGCAGCGTCGAGAACAACAGGAAGGCCACGCCCACGGCGGCGGCATGCTCGCCGGGCAACGACGGCAGTGCATGCGACGTACATCTATATCTCTTTTATGTATGCAGGGAGCAAGCACACGTCTCACGGACGGAGGACCTCACGCAAGAACACAGCTTGCGAGGGAGACAGAAGGCACGCAGCGCACTAAGAAGAGGAAGCCGGCGAGGCAACAGCACCTCCTGTAGGCTCCTGCACGCCCAGAGAAGATGAGCAGACGCGCCCCTGGCGGCAGCGTCGAGGAGATCGGAGAGCGCGCCCATGCAGTGGCGCGTGCGCAAGGGAACACGATGATGACACCCACACACGGAAGGAGAGCAGCGGCGAGTAGATGAACGTGCCCACAGGAGGATTTCCGGCGGTGCAATAATCTTGTTCTTGTTCTATGTGTGTAGGTCTGACGCACCCGGATGCGGCGGACAAAGCGGCGGCCGATGTGGCGCTCTCACACATGGCCGCACACTCACCCATGGACGCACATAGCAAGGAGAGGCGTCGAGCCTGCTGGGAGGCCGATCGCCATCTACTTCGTCAAGCTGGCGCCATAGAGGACGGAGGCGTGGAGCTCGCCCAGATGACGTCCTCGACTTCATCTTCAAGCCGGCGCCATGGAGGATGGTGGCGTGGAGCTCGCCAAGACGACGCCCATGGCCAACATAATCAACCCGGTGCCGCAAGGATCGTGACGGGGAGCTCGCAAGAAGGACGCCTGCCATCCACTTCGTCATGCTGGAGCTAGAGGACGGAGGCGTAGCACCCGTTGGGGATGCCGCCGACGTCTACTTCGTCAAGCTGGAGCCCGGAGGCATGGAGCTCGCAGGGACTCCGCCGTGTGCCGCGGAGGAAGGCGAGACGGAGCTCGCTAGGACGACACCCGTCTTCTTCTTCATCAAGCCGGTGCCATGGAGGACAAAGTCGTGGAGGCTCGCAACGATGGCGCCGCCGTGTCGCGGCAGATAGCGGCGCGGAGCTCGCCAAGACGACACCAACGCCAATATAACCAAGCCGGTGCCATGGAGGACGGAGGCGTGGAGCTCGCAAGGATGCCGTTGCCGTGCCGCGGTGGATGGCAGTGCGGAGCTCGCCAAGACGACGCCCATCGCCAACATCAACCCGGTACCGTGAAGGATCATGGTGTGGAGCTCGCAAGGAGGACACCACCAATATCTACCTCGTCAAGATGGAGTCCGCGACCCGGAGCCATGAAGATGACACACGCCCTCGGTGCTGCCCGTAACAGGTAGCCCGCGATGTGAAGAAGATGGTGCTACGCAATGACGTGGCTTCACCAACCCTTACCACTACATGGCGCTATTTGCGACACGAAGCCCATGAAGACGATGCGTGATGGCGAGGAGGCGACGTGACTTCACCAACACTAACTCCCGATGGCCCTGTGAGGAGGTGCCCTTGTCTTGGAGGACCGTCGTAAACACGGCGTCCAGCCAAGACGAGGCGCCAACCACACCGGCATTGCCGATACGAGCGAGCGTCAGTGCTCACAAAAGAATACTCCCGCGAGGCAACCCCTTGCATCCCCGACGAAGGCGCTACATCGTCAAGAAGTCCAAGCAGAGCAGGACCCATGCAACTTCAACACCGACTACATCAACGCTGTCAAGACCGACGAGGCGCGACGGCAAGGGCGAACGTGGCCAACACAAATCCATGTTTTTAAGCGGCACGTGTACCGACGAGGACACAGGCTTTGCCGCCGCCCACACCATACACTCACACCATCACCATCATGCATGGAGAACGCGAAGCGAAGACAACGAAGACGACCACACGGCTTAATCGGAGGTATCTCGTGGAGCAACTCGCAGGAGTAATTAACCAGGAGCTTTTAGAGGCCCCGGGAACCAGGAGATCGCACATCGCCATAGTCAGGCAGGCGACGCTAGTAGGCCACGGAGCGCAACCATTTTTTTATGGGATCTTGTAATTTTGTTCATCCAAAGAGATAAATGAAATACTTGTTTCCCGTATCACTTTTCTTTGTGTACTACGGTACACTGGCATGCCCGTATTTTTCTTTTTCCCCGGCGCATGAGAGAAATCAAACACCTCCTCTTCCCTTCTTCTGGAGTGCACATTAAGATTTTTCTCGTGTCAAACAAATTGGCACGCCCGGTGGGACATGGTTCTCCTCCCATCTTTGCTTCGATGTGGTCGTCGAAATCATCTTCGCCAATCTCCCAATGTGCACAACATGCCGCAAGGATCTCCACTTGTAAGAACCCTTTCATGCAGGTGGATTCTCCCGCGGTGGCAACTCGGAGCCAGTGATGGTACATTTCAAATCATTGCCGCCCATGGTCGTCGTCGAGCACGAGAAGGTCTACGTGCACCAAGCTCAAGATCTTGTGGAGTTTCAAAATGTGCAGTCGAAGAAGGCGCAAAGGAGGGAGGCCACCAACGCGACGAAGGAGCGTCACAAGCTAATGTTTGAGGCGCGCGCCCTGCTGAAGGAGTGAACAAGGGCGTACATGAAAGGAGATGTGGAGGCAGCTCAACCTCTCCGGACTATGGCCGCCAACAAGCGGGCAAGTGCGGCGTCCCTCCACAACTCTGCCGGACTGCACACTCGGAGCGCCAACACCAACACCATGGCGCACCAAGGGTGAAGTATTGCAAGGCCCTACGGGCTCCCTCAACCTCAACAATACTTGAAGAGGTGCATGCGCGCCATGTCTCCACAACTCGGCAGTTGATGGCGATCACTCTCCAACGGTAATACGTTCACCGTTCCGTGCTGTGAGGCACGCCACCAGGTGGCGAGGAATCAAGGTGTGGATCCTCGCCAACTTCAGGAACATATGAACCATATCCAAAGGCGGCTCCATGATCAAGGAGCGCCAAATACTTCATTAATGCAGGGTGAAGGTGGGATGAGGCGCCAATCCCGAAGTTATCACCCTCAACATGAGAGCATTGGTGACAGCCTTCACCAACTCGCCACTTAGAGCAAGGGCATCCTAACATGGGCCCACATTGTAAACGATGGTTAGACGTCAAGACAGTGGGAGAAATCCTAAACACTCAACAGTTGCGATCATAGGTCCCTCTACGGCAAGCACTTCCACCACGACATGCGCCCTGTCCTTGGTGGGGAGCTCGGCCACAACTCAAGGAGATGGCGTACAGGGCTGCATTGTCCACTCGACACCATGTGTCACCCCGTCCTCTCCAGGTGAAGGTTCGTCGATGCAGCCACCAACCGGAGCTCACCTGAGGTGATACATCACTCATCCAAGGCGGGTACCGACCACACCATCATCGACATTTATGTGGCCCCATGACAGGGCGCCGACTACACCTTCGTCAACATAGAGTGTCCCCAAGACGGGCGCCATCCACCTCTGTCGACACGGAGCTCGGTTAGGCAGGGCTCCATTTTCACCTCCGTCGACACAGATTTGGATAAAGATGGGGCACCGTCTACACCGCTACCAACGCGGAGCAAGCTCGAAGGCGGAGCACTATCTACGCCATTGCCGACAAGGAGCTTACCTAAAGTCGGGTGCCGTCTACATGTCCTCGGATCCTACCCGAGGCCGGCGCACTTTTTGTATCGTGCTCGACACGGATCTCGGCTAACGGCGGGCATATTCTACACCATCTTGAAGCTCATCCGAGGCGGGGTGTTGTCAGCTACCCAGAACATGGAGGTCCCCCAAGGCGGGATACCTACACTGCCATCGACATGCAGCCCATCGATATTGAGGCACCATCTACACCAGCATCGACGTGGAGCTTGCTTGAAGCGGGGCTTGGTCGACACTACCATCTACGCGGAGCTTGGCCCGGGGAGGGCTCGGTCTACACTGCTGTCGACGCGGAGCACGCCCAAGGTGTCGTGTAATCTATGTTGTTGAACATGGCTAAGGTGGGGACGCTACATACACCGTCACTGGCAGAAGCTGCGTGTCATTTACGCCGCCGCTGAGGCGGAGCGCCAGCCACACTATTGACAATATGGAGACCATCCGGGCAGGTCGCCATCTATGCCATTGGAAAATGAGCTTTCCTGAGGCGGGAACAACGTTTACCCCGTCGCCGACATAGAGCTCGCCTAAAGGCGGGCAACATCTACACCAACACAGAGCTCGCCCAAGGCGGGCGCACCTCCTACACCGCCACTGAGGCGGAGCTCAATCTCTACACCTTCGCTGACACGAAGCCCGTGCAAGGCCACCTTGCATGGTTTCATGCTAACCCTGTGTTGCTGCTTGTTGAGGTGGCAACATCGAGAACATCTACCCCAACATCCACACGGCGCACGCCCACAACATCGTCCAAGCACCGGCGAGGCGAAGCTGTACTCCGCCGACTTGTCTTTTACTGATGAAGCAATCCATATCTTGCCAGGCACCGACGAGGCGAAGGCATGTCATCTGGTCCGACACCGACAAGGCGGACACCACTAGGCCGGGCACCGACGAGGCAAAGGCCGCCCACTTCATCATCGGACAACGACAAGGCGGAGGGATATGGCTAAGCATGGCCGGAGCGATGGACGTACCGCTCTCCCCTTCACTTCATCACCACATCCCGACCATCTACACCAGGAAAACAATGCAATCGAAGCCTTCAACAAGACACTCGGCAAGATACTCAAGAAGACGGTGACAAGCAATCGGAGAGACTGGCATGATCGTCTCTTCGAGTCCTTATGGGCGTACCGTGTCACAGTCCGTACCCCAACACAGGCGACCCGTTTTCTCTCGTTTACGGGAGTGAGGCGGTCCTACTACCGGAGGTCCAGCTACCTTCTTTGAGGGTGGCTATCCAAGATGAATTCACCCACTTTGTCGAACAAAGTACAACTGCGGTTTATCCACAATGATCAGGTACAACTGCGGTTTCAGGAGCTCGACGCCCTTGAAGAGGGGCGACTTAATGCCCTACAGAACCTGCAGCTTTAGCGCCAAAGTATGGTGAGAGCTTACGACAAGCTCGTCAAGAAACGCGTCTTCCGAAAAGGCGAGTTGGTTCTCGTGCTCAGGCGACCCATCGTCGTGACGCACAAGACGAAGGGCAAGTTCGAGCCAAAGTGGGAAGGGCCATACGTCATCGAGCAAGCCTACGACGGGGGAGCATACCAGCTCGTCGATTCTCAGGGAGTCCGACCAAAGCCCCCAATCAACGGAAGGTTCCTCAAAAAATATTTTTCTTAAATTTTTGCCTCTTTTGTTGCCTTTCGTATTTTCATTGGGGAAACTTTTTCTGTGGGCTTTCGGATCCACGATGCATTCTCCTTAGCATTTCGTGGATATATCTAGTTTTCCCCAATTTTTACGGACTAAGTCCATCAGAAAAATGGCTTTCCCCTATCGCACTACGCTGTTGATTGAAGTTTCAGCTACCCTAGGACTTGTTGGAGGGCGGCACAATGTGTCGATTTGCAGGTGGAGTGGGTCCTACACCCACAATGCACGACACGTACCAGGTGTATGCTTTCGGAGACAACGGAGATGATTACTTGGGCACTTCTGAGTATTGAGACCCACGCTCTTCATGTTTCCCAGCATATGCTTCGTGCTCACAGAGGCTCGCACTCCAGGGAAGACTATAGGAAAAGATCATGGAGGGCTGCCTGACCCAACACAAGTTGGTTTGGTGCGTAGTCACATGGAAACCCTGGGGTGTGCCACCAGAAGTTCCAGATAATGTGCTAGAGGGTTTTTCCTAGTCCATAGAGGTGAACAGTTACCTTCCAAGTTCTCAAGGTGGGTCCCTAAGAAATCCCGGAAGAAGAGTCCTCAAGAAGTTCGAGCCGAATGTCAAAACAAGTCCATGAAGTCCGCGGCCAAGCAATGATCCGCGTGAGCAATCATAATGAAGTTCCAAAAGTCCAAGAAGCAAATTCAAGAAAAGATCCCAACAGTTCAAGAAGCAATCAAGTGGTCCCAAGCAGTAAGGAACCCACTGGAAGGAAGGCGGGAGGTAGCTGTTCACCACTCCTCAATATGCATGAAGAAAAATCGCCAAGCCTTTGTCCCAAAACCATTTGCCCTGAACTTATCACACCCAAGTCTCTGGGCTCATGGGGCGTGTGCAGGGGGCATGTTGAGCTGTGCGGGCCCTCAGTATGATGATGGGCTAGAGTATGAATTTTTGTTGCCTCTCGGAAGCATCCCGAAACACGGCGTCTTCATACACGTACAACAAAGCTACTTAAGTTGTTGAGTTGCAATCGTCAAGGTCTTTCGACGGTTCCCATTGACAAGTCCTTGGGTAGCCTTCTCGGATATCACGCCTATAGCTGGTGTATAACGGGAAAGCCAACATTTTAAAACCCACAAACAGTTTTTTCTCTCTTTGTCGCCTGTTTTCGTTTGGTGTTCCTAGTTGTGCTCCTCCAACATCTTTTGCAGCCATGGAGAGACACTCCCTGTCATCGTCGACGGCATTCATACGACAACCACTACATCGAACTACGTCTTGGGTGCTTGGGCGTAACAATACCCATGCGTCCCTGACAACACCGTCGACAGCCCAACAACCAATGGTCTACACCGACACGCACGATGGGGCACCAGAAGGCAACACTTGCGCTCACGAAGGTGGAGCCGATTCGTCCCCGCAACCCCGTCTCCAACAATAATGAAGCATGGGGGCAACGTCAACCCCTCAATTATTCGTAAGGTCGATGGCATCCGGGCGCACCACCAGAATAGTCACACCATCGATGGTGTGACGGTTTGCTCAATGAAGGGGAGCTTCGACGGTCAACCGATGCCTCGCCTACATCAACACAAGGAGATCACAAGAGCAGTGCAACGCGCCAGTGCGGCCAGCGTGAATCTGTGAAACCCTCCAATCAAGTCGGCTGGCACCGTAGCAGCTAGACGGTCGTGACGAGATTGGTAAAAAAAATCTTTTTGTTTTCAAGATAAGGCATGATGTTTCGCCTTGGAATGAAGACGGAATAGGGTTGCCTTGTTGGCTGGCATCGTGCCTGTTATACGATCGAGCGAGCTCCTTAGAGAAAATGAGTGTGGATGGACATGCCTGCACTATATCACATCTTTATCTGGATACAACATTTATCTTCACGAGGGCATTCATAGTCGCCGACCCCCCAGGGTGATGCGCCCTTCGGCTGCACACAAGTTGGTGCGCCGAAACAATCCAAGAGGGAGGTGTGATCACCAAACAAAGATCGATCAGCTTCACGCTCGAACTTTATTTGATGAGGGGGCATTTGTTCGACAAGTTTTTGTGCAATATTGCATAAATAATAATTTCTTTTTATGATGAGCTTTTCATGCAGGTTACACGTGCAAAGAGACATTTTGATGCAAAGGCAAAATACTTTTGCATGGCACATGCAGGCACGTACTTGTCATGCTTGCATAGGGATATGCATGAAATCTTGGTGCAACTAATATGTGTGCATGCACACTTTTCTGGCCACACGCACGTAGGCCGCTTAGCTAGCTTAGATACGTATGTACTTACGTATTCTTGTACTTATATACCGGCAAGTTCGCATCCATATGTAGTCGAATACCCGCTCCTATGTATAGACCGTACATATACGTATTGGAGTATCTGCGGCCGGCCCGCGAGCGCGCACGTATATGCCTGAGTACCCGCACTATCCAAACATGCCTAAATGTATTGATTCAAATGGATTTTGATCTGGATGCGTACAAGAAAAAAAAAGGGCCTGCATGTTCTTGTGCGGCACGTTCGGAAAGAAACCGGCCAGGCAGTATATACCCATAAATCTCTGTGTACGAGATGACCTTTCCTTTTATTTGTGCATGCGTGCAGGGCAAGAAGAAAAGTATTGAAAAGAAAGATTGAAAGATGGAACCTTCTGATGCGATTAGCAACTAGCAGCCTAAATATTGGAAAGTTTGCACCGACGTGTGGTGGCCAAGGGTTCTGCCTCCTGCCTATATAAATACAAGAGAACCCACGCAAGCGGAGCAAGGAGGAAGACCTCACGTACGCAGCAGAGGAGAGAGACAGAGAAGACGGAGACGCGCCGAGCCGGCTGCGTGGAGCAAGGGGCACCGCAGCTAAACTCGCGCACGTAGCCGGCGGAGACGAGGCACACACCAGGACAAACACAGCGCAGGAGGCGACGGCGCACCCGTGGCCGCGCGTTTGCTAACACACAACGGCGACGCCGAGGAGATGAGACTAATTTTATTTTTTTACTATGTTTTCAGTGCTACGTGAGAAGAACAACACACCAGGGAGGCAGAAGACGCGCCGTGGCGGCAGCGTCGAGAACAACAGGAAGGCCACGCCCACGGCGGCGGCATGCTTGCCGAGCAACGACGGCAGTGCATGCGACGTACATCTATATCTCTTTTTTGTATGCAGGGAGCAAGCACACGTCTCACGGACGAAGAACCTCACGCAAGAACACAGCTTGCGAGGGAGACAGAAGGCACGTAGTGCACTAAGAAGAGGCAGCCGGCGAGGCAACAGCACCTCCCGTAGGCTCCTGCACGCCCAGAGAAGATGAGCAGACGCGCCCCTGGCTGCAGCGTCGAGGAGATCGGAGAGCGCGCCCATGCAGTGGCGCGTGCGCCAAGGGAACACGACGACGACACCCTCACACGGAAGGAGAGCAGCGGCGAGCAGATGAACGCGCCCACAGGAGGATTTCCGGCGGTGCAATAATCTTGTTCTTGTTCTATGTGTGTAGGTCTCATGCACCCGGATGCGGCGGACAAAGCGGCGGCCGATGTGGCGCTCTCACACATGGCCGCACACACCCATGGACGCACATAGCAAGGAGGAGGCGTCGACCTGCTGGGAGGCCGATCGCCATCTACTTTTTCAAGCCGGCGCCATAGAGGATGGAGGCGTGGAGCTCGCCCAGATGACGTCCTCGACTTCTTCATCAAGCCGGCGCCATGGAGGATGGTGGCGTGGAGCTCGCCAAGACGACGCCCATGGCCAACATCATCAACCCGGTGCCGCAAGGATCGAGACGGGGAGCTCGCAAGAAGGACGCCCGCCATCCACTTCGTCATGCTGGAGCTAGAGGACGGAGGCGTAGCACCCATTGGGGATGCCACCGACGTCTACTTCGTCAAGCTGGAGCTCGGAGGCATGGAGGTCGCAGGGACTCCGCCGTGTGCCGCGGAGGAAGGCGAGACGGAGCTCGCTAGGACGACGCCCATCTTCTTCTTCATCAAGTCGGTGCCATGGAGGACAAAATCATGGAGGCTCGCAACGATGGCGCCGCCCTGTCGCGGCAGATAGCGGCGCGGAGCTCGCCAAGACGACACCAACGCCAATATAACCAAGCCGGTGCCATGGAGGACGGAGGCGTGGAGCTCGCAAGGATGCCGTTGACGTGCCGCGGTGGATGGCAGCGCGGAGCTCGCCAAGACGACGCCCATCGCCAACATCAACCCGGTACCGCGAAGGATCATGGCGTGGAGCTCGCAAGGAGGACACCACCAATGTCTACCTCGTCAAGATGGAGCCCACGACCCGGAGCCATGAAGATGACACACACCCTCGGTGCTGCCCACAACATGTAGCCCGCGATGCAAAGAAGATGGTGCTACGCAATGACGTGGCTTCACCAACCCTTACCACTACATGGTGCTATTTGCGACACGAAGCCCATGAAGATGAGGCGTGATGGCGAGGAGGCGACGTGACTTCACCAACACTAACTCCCGATGGCCCTGTGAGGAGGTGCCCTTGTCTTGGAGGACCGCCGTAAACACGGCGTCCAGCCAAGACGAGGCGCCAACCACACCGGCATTGCCGATACGAGCGAGCGTCGGTGCTCACAAAAGAATACACCCGCAAGGCAACCCCTTGCATCCCCGACGAAGCCGCTACACCGCCAAGAAGTTCAAGCAGAGCAGGGCCCATGCAACTTCAACACCGACTACATCAAAGCTGTCAAGACCGACGAGGCACGACGGCAAGGGCGAACGTGACCAACACAAAGCCATGTTTTTAAGCGGCACGTGTACCGACGAGGACACGGGCTTTGCCGCCGCCCACACCCTACACTCACAGCATTATCATCATGCATGGAGAACGCGAAGCGAATACGACGAAGACGACCACACGGCTTAATCGGAGGTATCTCGCGGAGCAACCCGCAGGAGTAATTAACCGGGAGCTTTTCGAGGCCCCGGGAACCAGGAGATCACACATCGCCATAGTCAGGCAGGCCACACTAGTAGGCCACGGAGCGCAACCATTTTTTTATGGGATCTTGTAATTTTGTTCATCCAAAGAGATAAATGAAATACTTGTTTCCCGTATCACTTTTCTTTGTGTACTACGGTGCACTGGCACGCCCGCATTTTTCTTTTTCCCCGGCGCATGAGAGAAATCAAACACCTCCTCTTCCCTTCTTCTGGAGTGCACATTAAGATTTTTCTCGTGTCAAACAATCCCGGACGGAATTGAAACGTCTTTTGATGTGCTTGGTCGTCTTGTGAAATCTGGATTCCTTTGCCAAGGCAATTGCACCAGTATTGTCACAAAAGATTTTCATTGGACCCGATGCACTAGGTATGACACCTAGATCGGATATGAACTCCTTCATCCAGACTCCTTCATTTGTTGCTTCCGAAGCAGCTATGTACTCCGCTTCACACGTAGATCCCGCCACGACGCTTTGTTTAGAACTGCACCAACTGACAGGTCCACCGTTCAACGTAAACACGTATCCGGTTTGCGATTTAAAATCATCCGGATCAGTTGAGGGAAATACGCCCTAGAGGCAATAATAAAGTTATTATTTATTTCCTTATATCATGATAAATGTTTATTATTCATGCTAGAATTGTATTAACCGGAAACATAATACTTGTGTGAATACATAGACAAATAGAGTGTCACTAGTATGCCTCTACTTGACTAGCTCGTTGATCAAAGATGGTTATGTTTCCTAGCCATAGACATGAGTTGTCATTTGATTAATGGGATCACATCATTAGGAGAATGATGTGATTGACTTGAACCATTCCGTTAGCTTAGCACTCGATCGTTTAGTATGTTGCTATTGCTTTCTTCATGACTTATACATGTTCCTATGACTATGAGATTATGCAACTCCCGTTTACCGGAGGAACACTTTGTGTGCTACCAAACGTCACAACGTAACTGGGTGATTATAAAGGTGCTCTACAGGTGTCTCCGAAGGTACTTGTTGGGTTGGCGTATTTCGAGATTAGGATTTGTCACTCCGATTGTCGGAGAGGTATCTCTGGGCCCTCTCGGTAATGCACATCACTTAAGCCTTGCAAGCATTGCAACTAATGAGTTAGTTGCGGGGATGATGTATTACGGAACGAGTAAAGAGACTTGCCGGTAACGAGATTGAACTAGGTATTGAGATACCGACGATCGAATCTCGGGCAAGTAACATACCAATGACAAAGGGAACAACGTATGTTGTTATGCGGTCTGACAGATAAAGATCTTCGTAGAATATGTGGGAGCCAATATGAGCATCCAGGTTCCGCTATTGGTTATTGACCGGAGATGTGTCTCGGTCATGTCTACATAGGTCTCGAACCCGTATGGTCCGCACGCTTAACGTTTCGATGACAGTTATATTATGAGTTTATATGTTTTGATGTACCGAAGGTTGTTCGGAGTCCCGGATGTGATCACGGACATGACGAGGAGTCTCGAAATGGTCGAGACATGAAGATTGATATATTGGAAGCCTATGTTTGGATATCGGAAGTGTTCCGGGTGAAATCGGGATTTTACCGGAGTACCGAGGGGTTACCGGAACCCCCCGGGGTTTAATGGGCCATAGTGGGCCTTTGTGGAGAAGAGGAGAGGCGGCCAGGGCAGGGCCGCGCGCCCCTCCCCCCTAGTCCGAATAGGACAAGGAGAGGGGGGCGGCGCACCCCCTTTCCTTCCTCTCCTCCACCTCTTTCCCCTCCACTCCTAATCCAACTAGGAAAAGGGAGGGAGTCCTACTCTCGGTGGGAGTAGGACTCCACCTGGCGCGCCCCTCCTGGCCGGCCGCACCTCCCCCCTTGCTCCTTTATATACGGGGGCAGGGGAGCACCCTAGAGACACAACAATTGATCGTTTGATCTTTTAGCCGTGTGCGGTGCCCCCCTCCACCATAGTCCACCTCGATAATACTGTAGCGGTGCTTGGGCGAAGCCCTGCGTCGGTCGAACATCATCATCGTCACCATGCCGTCGTGCTGACGAAATTCTCCCTCAACACTCGGCTGGATCGGAGTTCGAGGGACATCATCGGGCTGAACGTGTGCTGAACTCGGAGGTGCCGTGCGTTCGGTACTTGATCGGTCGGATCATGAAGACGTACGACTACATCAACCGCGTTGTGCTAACGCTTCCGCTTTCGGTCTACGAGGGTACGTGGACAACACTCCCCCCTCTTGTTGCTATGCATCACCATGAACTTGCGTGTGCGTAGGATTTTTTTTTAAATTACTACATTCCCCAACAGTGGCATCCGAGCCAGGTTTTATGCGTAGATGTCATATGCACGAGTAGAACACAAGTGAGTTGTGGGCGATATAAGTCATACTGCTTACCAGCATGTCATACTTTGGTTCGGCGGTATTGTTGGATGAAGCGGCTCGGACCGACATTACGCGTACGCTTACGCGAGACTGGTTCTACTGACGTGCTTTGCACACAGGTGGCTGGCGGGTGTCAGTTTCTCCAACTTTAGTTGAACCGACTATGGCTCCGCCCGGTCCTTGCGAAGGTTAAAACAGCACCAACTTGACAAACTATCATTGTGGTTTTGATGCGTAGGTAAGAACGGTTCTTGCAAAACCCGTAGCAGCCACGTAAAATTTGCAACAACAAAGTAGAGGACGTCTAACTTATTTTTGCAGGGCATGTTGTAATGTGATATGGTCAAGACATGATGCTAAATTTTATTGTATGAGATGATCATGTTTTGCAACCGAGTTATCGGCAACTGGCAGGAGCCATATGGTTGTCGCTTTATTGTATGCAATGCAATCGCCCTGTAATGCTTTACTTTATCACTAAGCGGTAGCGATAGTCGTAGAAGCATAAGATTGCCGAGACGACAACGATGCTACGATGAAGATCAAGGTGTCGCGCCGGTGACGATGGTGATCATGACGGTGCTTTGGAGATGGAGATCACAAGCACAAGATGATGATGGCCATATCATATCACTTATATTGATTGCATGTGATGTTTATCTTTTATGCATCTTATCTTGCTTTGATTGACGGTAGCATTATAAGATGATCCCTCACTAAATTATCAAAGTATAAGTGTTCTCCCTGAGTATGCACCGTTGCGAAAGTTCTTCGTGCTGAGACACCACGTGATGATCGGGTGTGATAGGCTCTACGTTCAAATACAACGGGTGCAAAACAGTTGCACACGCGGAATACTCAGGTTAAGCTTGACGAGCCTAGCATATAACAGATATGGCCTCGGAACACGGAGACCGAAAGGTCGAGCGTTAATCATATAGTAGATATGATCAACATAGTGATGTTCACCGTTGAAACTACTCCATCTCACGTGATCACTTGGAGGATTAGAGGGATGTCTATCTAAGTGGGAGTTCTTAAGTAATATGATTAATTGAACTTAAATTTATCATGAACTTAGTACCTGATAGTATCTTGCTTGTCTATGTTGATTGTAGATAGATGGCCTGTGCTATTGTTCCGTTGAATTTTAATGCGTTCCTTGAGAAAGCAAAGTTGAAAGATGATGGTAGCAATTACACGGACTAGGTCCGTAACTTGAGGATTATCCTCATTGCTGCATAGAAGAATTACGTCCTGGAAGCACCGCTAGGTGTACCACCTGCGCCAGCAACTGCAGACATTGTGAATGCCTGGCAGTCACGTGTTGATGACTACTCGATAGTTCAGTGTGCCATGCTTTACGGCTTAGAACTCGGACTTCAACGACGTTTTGGACGTGATGGAGCATATGAGATGTTCCAGGAGTTGAAGTTAATATTTCAAGCAAATGCCCGGATTGAGAGATATGAAGTTTCCAATAAGTTCTACAGCTGCAAGATGGAGGAGAATAGTTCTGTCAGTGAGCATATACTCAAGATGTCTGGGTACTGCAATCACTTGATTCAACTGGGAGTTAATCTTCCGGATGATAGCGTCATTGACAAAATTCTCCAATCACTGCCACCAAGCTACAAGAGCTTCGTGATTAACTATAACATGCAAGGATGGATAAGACGATTCCCGAGCTCTTCGCAATGCTAAAGGCTGCGGAGGTAGAAATCAAAAAGGAGCATCAAGTGTTGATGGTCAATAAGACCACCAGTTTCAAGAAAAGGGCAAAGGGAAGAAGAAGGGGAACTTAAAGAAGAACAGCAAGCAAGTTGTTGTTCAGGAGAAGAAACCCAAGTCTGGACCTAAGCCTGAGACTGGGTGCTTCTACTGCAAGCATACTGGTCACTGGAAGCGGAACTGCCCCAAGTATTTGGCGGATAAGAAGGATGGCAAGGTGAACAAAGGTATATGTGATATACATGTTATTGATGTATACCTTACTAATACTCGCAGTAGCACCTGGGTATTTGATACTGGTTCTGTTGCTAATATTTGCAACTCGAAACAGGGGCTATGGATTACTCGAAGATTGGCTAAGGACGAGGTGACGATGCGCGTGGGAAATGGTTCCAAAGTCGATGTGATCGCGGTCGGCACGCTACCTCTACATCTACCTACGGGATTAGTTTTAGACATAAATAATTGTTATTTGGTGCCAGCGTTAAGCATGAACATTATATCTGGATCTTGTTTGATGCGAGACGGTTATTCATTTAAATCAGAGAATAATGGTTGTTCTATTTATATGAGTAATATCTTTTATGGTCATGCACCCTTGAAGAGTGGTCTATTTTTGTTGAATCTCGATAGTAGTGATACACATATTCATAATATTAAAGCCAAAATATGCAGAGTTGATAATGATAGAGCAACTTATTTGTGGCACTGCCGTTTAGGTCATATCGGTGTAAAGCGCATGAAGAAACTCCATACTGATGGACTTTTGGAACAACTTGATTATGAATCACTTGGTACTTGCGAACCGTGCCTCATGGGCAAGATGACTAAAACGCCGTTCTCCGGAACTATGGAGAGAGCAACAGATTTGTTTGAAATCATACATACAGATGTATGTGGTCCGATGAATGTTGAGGCTTGTGGCGGATATCGTTTCTTTCTCACCTTCACAGATGATTTAAGCAGATATGGGTATATCTACTTAATGAAACATAAGTCTGAAACATTTGAAAAGTTCAAAGAATTTCAGAGTGAAGTTGAAAATCATCGTAACAAGAAAATAAAGTTTCTACGATCTGATCGTGGAGGAGAATATTTGAGTTACGAGTTTGGTCTTCATTTGAAATAATGCGGAATAGTTTCGCAACTCACGCCACCCGGAACACCACAGCGTAATGGTGTGTCCGAACATCGTAATCGTACTCTACTAGATATGGTGCGATCTATGATGTCTCTTACCGATTTACCGCTATCGTTTTGGGGTTATGCTTTAGAGACGACTGCATTCACGTTAAATAGGGCACCATCAAAATCCATTGAGACAACGCCTTATGAACTGTGGTTTGGCAAGAAACCAAAGTTGTCATTTCTTAAAGTTTGGGGCTGCGATGCTTATGTGAAGAAACTTCAACCTGATAAGCTCAAACCCAAATCGGAGAAATGTTTCTTCATAGGATACCCAAAGGAGACTGTTGGGTACACCTTTTATCACATATCCGAAGGCAAGACTTTCGTTGCTAAATTCGGAATCTTTCTGGAGAAGGAGTTTCTCTCGAAAGAAGTGAGTGGGAGGAAAGTAGAACTTGATGAGGTAATTGTACCCGCTCCCTTATTGGAAAGTAGTCATCGCAGAAACCGGTTTCTGCAACGCCTACACCAATTAGTGAGGAAGTTAATGATGATGGTCATGGAACTTCAGATCAAGTTGTTACTGAACCTCGTAGGTCAACCAGATTAAGATCCGCACCAGAGTGGTACGGTAATCCTGTTCTGGAGGTTATGCTACTAGACCATGACGAACCTACGAACTATGAAGAAGCGATGGTGAGCCCAGATTCTGCGAAATGGCTTGAGGCCATGAAATCTGAGATGGGATCCATGTATGAGAACAAAGTGTGGACTTTGGTTGACTTGCCCGATGATCGGCAAGCAATTGAGAATAAATGGATCTTCAAGAAGAAGACTGACGCTGACGGTAATGTTACTGTCTATAAAGCTCGACTTGTTGCAAAAGGTTTTCGACAAGTTCAAGGGATTGACAACGATGAGACCTTCTCACCCGTAGCGATGCTTACGTCTGTCCGAATCATGTTAGCAATTGCCGCATTTTATGATTATGAAATTTGGCAAATGGATGTCAAAACTGCATTCCTGAATGGATTTCTGGAAGAAGAGTTGTATATGATGCAACCAGAAGGTTTTGTCGATCCAAAGGGAGCTAACGAAGTGTGCAAGCTCCAGCGATCCATTTATGGACTGGTGCAAGCCTCTCGGAGTTGGAATGAACGCTTTGATAGTGTGATCAAAGTATTTGGTTTTGTACAAACTTTTGGAGAAGCCTGTATTTACAAGAAAGTGAGTGGGAGCTCTGTAGCATTTCTAATATTATATGTGGATGACATATTGCTGATTGGAAATGATATAGGATTTCTGAATAGCATAAAGCGATACTTGAATAAGAGTTTTTCAATAAAAGACCTCGGTGAAGCTGCGTATATATTGGGCATCAAGATCTATAAAGATAGATCAAGACACTTAATTGGACTTTCACAAAGCACATACCTTGACAAAGTTTTGAAGAAGTTCAAAATGAATCAAGCAAAAGAAAGGGTTCTTGCCTGTGTCACAAGGTGTGAAGTTGAGTAAGACTCAATGCCCGACCACTGCAGAAGATAGAGACAAAATGAAAGATGTTCCCTATGCTTCAGCCATAGGCTCTATCATGTATGCAATGCTGTGTACCAGACATGATGTGTGCCTTGCTATAAGTCTAGCAGGGAGGTACCAAAGTAATCCAGGAGTGGATCACTGGACAGAGGCCAAGAACATCCTGAAATACCTCAAAAGGACTAAGAATATGTTTCTCGTTTATGGAGGTGACAAAGAGCTCATCGTAAATGGTTACGTTGATGCAAGCTTTGACACTGATCCGGACGATTCTAAATCGCAAACCAGATACGTGCTTACATTGAACGGTGGAGCTGTCAGTTGGTGCAGTTCTAAACAAAGCATCATGGCGGGATCTACGTGTGAAGCGGAGTACATAGCTGCTTCGGAAGCCGCAAATGAAGGAGTCTGGATGAAGGAGTTCATATCTGATCTAGGTGTCATACCTAGTGCATCGGGTCCAATGAAAATCTTTTGTGACAATACTGGTGCAATTGCCTGGGCGAAGGAATCCAGATTTCACAAGAGAACCAAGCACATCAAGAGACGCTTCAATTCCATCCGGGATTTAGTCCAGGTGGGAGACATAGAAATTTGTAAGATACATACGGATCTGAATGTTGCAGACCCGTTGACTAAGCCTCTTCCACGAGCAAAACATGATAAGCACCAAGGCTCCATGGGTGTTAGAATCATTACTATGTAATCTAGATTATTAACTCTAGTGCAAGTGGGAGACTGAAGGAAATATGCCCTAGAGGCAATAATAAAGTTATTATTTATTTCCTTATATCATGATAAATGTTTATTATTCATGCTAGAATTGTATTAGCCGGAAACATAATATTTGTGTGAATACATAGACAAACAGAGTGTCACTAGTATGCCTCTACTTCACTAGCTCGTTGATCAAAGATGGTTATGTTTCCTAGCCATAGACATGAGTTGTCATTTGATTAATGGGATCACATCATTAGGAGAATGATGTAATTGACTTGACCCATTCCGTTAGCTTAGCACTCGATCGTTTAGTATGTTGCTATTGCTTACTTCATGACTTATACATGTTCCTATGACTATGAGATTATGCAACTCCCGTTTACCGGAGGAACACTTTGTGTGCTACGAAACGTCACAACGTAACTGTGTGATTATAAAGGTTCTCTACAGGTGTCTCCGAAGGTACTTGTTGGGTTCGCGTATTTTGATATTAGGATTTGTCACTCCGATTGTCGGAGAGGTATCTCTGGGCCCTCTTGGTAATGCACATCACTTAAGCCTTGCAAGCATTGCAGCTAATGAGTTAGTTGTGGGATGATGTATTACGGAACGAGTAAAGAGACTTGCCAGTAACGAGATTGAACTAGGTATTGAGATACCGACGATCGAATCTCGGGCAAGTAACACACCGATGACAAAGGGAACAACGTATGTTGTTATGCGGTCTGACCGATAAAGATCTTCGGAGAATATTTGGGAGCCAATATGAGCATCCAGGTTCCGCTATTGGTTATTGACCGGAGACGTGCCTCGGTCATGTCTACATAGTTCTCGAAGCCGTAGGGTCCGCACGCTTAACGTTTCTATGACAGTTATATTATGAGTTTATATGTTTTGATGTACCGAAGGTTGTTCGGAGTCCCGGATGTGATCACAGACATGACGAGTTGTCTCGAAATGGTCGAGACATGAAGATTGATATATTGCAAGCCTATATTTGGATATCGGAAGTGTTCCGGGTGAAATCGGGATTTTACCGAAGTACCGAGGGGTTACCGGAACCCCCCGGGGGCTTAATGGGCCATAGTGGGCCTTTGTGGAGAAGAGGAGAGGCGGCCAGGGCAGGGCCGCGCGCGCCTCCCCCCTAGTCCGAATAGGACAAGGAGAGGGGGCGGCGCCCCCCACCTTTCCTTCCTCTCCTCCAGCTCTTTCCCCTCCACTCCTAATCCAACTAGGAAAAGGGAGGGAGTCCTACTCCCGGTGGGAGTAGGACTCCACCTGGCGCGCCCCTCCTGGCCGGCCACACCTCCCCCCTTGCTCCTTTTTATACGGGGGCAGGGGGCACCCTAAAGACACAACAATTGATCGTTTGATCTTTTAGCCGTGTGCGGTGCCCCCCTCCACCATAGTCCACCTCGATAATACTGTAGCGGTGCTTAGGCGAAGCCCTGCGTCGGTAGAACATCATCATCGTCACCACGCCGTCGTGCTGATGAAACTCTCCCTCAACACTCGGCTAGATCGGAGTTCGAGGGACGTCATCAGGCTGAACGTGTGCTGAACTCGGAGGTGCTATGCGTTCGGTACTTGATCGGTCGGATCGTGAAGACGTATGACTACATCAACCGCGTTGTGGTAACGCTTCCGCTTTCGGTCTACGAGGGTACGAGGACAACACTCTCCCCTCTCGTTGCTATGCATCACCATGATCTTGCGTGTGCGTAGGAATTTTTTTGAAATTACTACGTTCCCCAACATCAGTGTCAAAGCTTGCATTGACCTAACCATTTACGACGAGCTCTTTGTCACCTCCATAAACGAGAAACATATCCTTAGTCCTTTTCAGGTATTTCAGGATGTTCTTGACCGCTGTCCAGCGATCCTCTCCTGGATTACTTTGGTACCTCCCTGGTAAGCTAATAGCAAGGCACACATCAGGTCTGGTACACAACATTGGATACATGATAGATCCTATGGCTGAAGCATGGGGAACATTTTTCAATTTCTCTCTATCTTCTGCAGTGGTCGGGCATTGAGTTTGACTCAACTTCACACCTTGTAACACAGGCAAGAACCCTTTCTTTGCTTGATCTATTTTGAACTTCTTCAAAACTTTATTAAGGTATGTGCTTTGTGAAATTCCAATTAAGCGTCTTGATCTATCTCTATAGATCTTGATGCCCAATATACAAGCAGCTTCACCGAGGTCTTTCATTGAAAAACTCTTATTCAAGTATCCTTTTATGCTATCCGGAAATTCTATATCATTTCCAATCAGCAATATGTCATCCACATATAATATTAGAAATGCTACAGAGCTCCCACTCACTTTCTTGTAAATACATGCTTCTCCAAAAGTCTGTATAAATCCATATGCTTTGATCACACTATCAAAACATTTATTCCAACTCTGAGAGGCTTGCACCAGTCCATAAATGGATCGCTGGAGCTTGCATACTTTGTTAGCTCCCTTTGGATCAACAAAACCTTCTGGTTGCATCATATACAACTCTTCTTCCAGAAATCCATTCAGGAATGCAGTTTTGACATCCATTTGCCAAATTTAATAATCATAAAATGCGGCAATTGATAACACGATTCGGACAGACTTTAGCATCGCTACGGGTGAGAAAGTCTCATCGTAGTCAACCCCTTGAACTTGTCGAAAACCTTTCGCAACAAGTCGAGCTTTGTAGACAGTAACATTACCGTCAGCGTCAGCCTTCTTGAAGATCCATTTATTCTCTATGGCTTGCCAATCATTGGGAAAGTCAACCAAAGTCCATACATGGATCCCATCTCAGATTTCATGGCCTCAAGCCATTTTGCGGAATCTGAGCTCACCATCGCTTCTTCATAGTTCGTAGGTTCGCCTTGTTCAAGTAACATGACCTGCAGAATAGGATGACCATACCACTCTGGTGCGGATCTTACTCTGGTTGACCTACGAGGTTCGGTAGTAACTTGATTTGAAGTTTCATGATCAATATCATTAGCTTCCTCACTAATTGGTGTAGTTGTCACAGGAACCTATTTCTGTGATGAACTACTTTCCAATAAGGGAGCAGGTACAATTACCTCATCAAGTTCTACTTTCCTCCCACTCACTTCTTTCGAGAGAAACTCCTTCTCTAGAAAGGATCCATTCTTAGCAACAAATGTCTTGCCTTCGGATCTATGATAGAAGGTGTACCCAACAGTTTCCTTTGGGTATCCTATGAAGACACATTTCTCCGATTTGGGTTCGAGCTTATCAGGTTGAAGCTTTTTCACATAAGCATCGCAGCCCCAAACTTTAAGAAATGACAACTTTGGTTTCTTGCCAAACCACAGTTCATAAGGCATCACCTCAACGGATTTTGATGGTGCCCTATTTAACGTGAATGCAGCCATCTCTAAAGCATAACCCCAAAACGATAGCGGTAAATCAGTAAGAGACATCATAGATCGCACCATATCTAGTAAAGTACGATTACGACGTTCGGACACACCATTACGTTGTGGTGTTCCGGGTGGCGTGAGTTGAGAACTATTCTGCATTGTTTCAAATGTAGACCAAACTCATAACTCAAATATTCTCCTCCACGATCAAATCGTAGAAATTTTATTTTCTTGTTACGATGATTTTCCACTTCACTCTGAAATTCTTTGAACTTTTCAAATGTTTCAGACTTGTGTTTTATTAAGTAGATATACCCATATCTGCTCAAATCATCTGTGAAGGTGAGAAAATAAAGATACCCGCCGCGAGCCTCAATATTCATTGGACCACATACATCAGTATGTATGATTTCCAAAAAATCCGTTGCTCGCTCCATTGTTCCGGAGAACGGCGTTTTAGTCATCTTGCCCATGCGGCATGGTTCACAAGTACCAAGTGATTCATAATCAAGTGATTCCAGAAGTCCATCACTATGGAGTTCCTTCATGCGCTTTACACCAATATGACCCAAACGGCAGTGCCACAAATAAGTTGCACTATCATTATCAAGTCTGCATCTTTTGGCTTCAACATTATGAATATGTGTATCACTACTATCGAGATTCAACACAAATAGACCACTCTTCAAGGGTGCATGACCATAAAATATATTACTCATATAAATAGAACAACCATTATTCTCAAATTTAAATGAATAACGGTCTCGCATCAAACAAGATCCAGATATAATGTTGATGCTTAACGCTGGCACCAAATAACAATTATTCAGGTCTAAAACTAATCCCCAAGGTAGATGTAGAGGTAGCGTGCCGACGGCGATCACACCCACTTTGGAACCATTTCCCACGCGCATCGTCACCTCGTCCTTAGCCAGTCTTCGCTTAATCCGTAGTCCCTATTTTGAGTTGCAAATATTAGCAACAGAACCAGTATCAAATACCCAGGTGCTACTGCAAGCTCTAGTAAGGTACACATCAATAACATGTATATCACATATACCTTTGTTAACCTTGCCATCCTTCTTATCCGCCAAATACTTGGGGCAGTTCCGCTTCTAGTGACCAGTCTGTTTGCAGTAGAAGCACTCAATCTCAGGCTTAGGTCCATACTTGGGTTTCTTCTCTTTAGCAGCAACTTGTTTGCCGTTCTTCTTGAAGTTCCCCTTCTTCTTCCCTTTACCCTTTTTCTTGAAACTGGTGGTCTTATTGATCATCAACACTTGATGCTCCTTCTTGATTTCTACCTCCGCAGCCTTTAGCATTGCGGAGAGCTCGGGAATTGTCTTATCCATCCCTTGCATGTTATAGTTCATCACGAAGCTCTTGTAGCTTGGTGGGAGTGATTGAAGAATTCTGTCAATGACACTATCATCCGGAAGATTAACTCCCAGTTGAATCAAGTGATTGTTATACCCAGACATTTTGAGTATATGTTCACTGACAGAACTATTCTCCTCCATCTTGCAGCTGTAGAACTTATTGGAGACTTCATATCTCTCAATCCGAGCATTTGCTTGAAATATTAACTTCAACTCCTGGAACATCTCATATGCTCCATGACGTTCAAAACGTCGTTGAAGTCCCGGTTCTAAGCCATAAAGCATGGCACACTGAACTATCGAGTAGTCATCAGCTTTGCTCTGCCAGACGTTCTTAACGTCATCAGTTGCATCTGCTGCAGGCCTGGCACCCAGCGGTGCTTCCAGGACGTAATTCTTCTGTGCAGCAATGAGGATAATCGTCAAGTTACGGCCCCAGTCCGTGTGATTCCTACCATCATCTTTCAACTTTGCTTTCTGAAGGAACGCATTAAAATTCAACGGAACAACAGCATGGGCCATCTATCTACAACAACATAGACAAGCAAAATACTATCAGATACTAAGTTCATGATAAATTTAAGTTCAATTAATCATATTACTTAAGAACTCCCACTTAGATAGACACCCATCTAATCATCTAAGTGATCATGTGATCCATATCAACTAAACCATAACCGATCATCACGTGAGATGGAGTAGTTTTCAATGGTGAACATCACTATGTTGATCATATCTACTATATGATTCACGCTCGACCTTTCGGTCTCAGTGTTCCGAGGCCATATCTGCATATGCTAGGCTCGTCAAGTTTAACCCGAGTATTCTGCGTGTGCAAAACTGTCTTACACCCGTTGTAGATGAACATTGAGCTTATCACACCCGATCATCACGTGGTGTCTCGGCACGACGAACTTTGGCAACGGTGCATACTCAGGGAGAACACTTTTATCTTGAAATTTAGTGAGAGATCATCTTATAATGCTACCGTCAAACAAAGCAGAATAAGATGCATAAAGGATAAACATCACATGCAATCATTATAAGTGATATGATATGGCCATCATCATCTTGTGCCTTTGATCTGCATCTCCAAAGCACCGTCCTGATCAACATCGTCACCAGCGCGACACCTTGATCTCCATCGTAGCATCGTTGTCGTCTCACCAACTATTGCTTCTACGACTATCGCTATCGCTTAGTGATAAAGTAAAGCAATTACAGGGCGATTGCATTGCATACAATAAAGCGGCAGCCATATGGCTCCTGCCATTTGCCGATAACTCCGTTACAAAACATGATCATCTCATACAATAAAATATATCATCATGTCTTGACCATATTGATACGTCTCCAACGTATCTATAATTTTTGATTGCTCCATGCTATACCATCTTCTGTTTTGGACATTATTGGGCTTTATTATTCACTTTTATATTATTTTTGGGACTAACCTATTAATCGGAGGCCCAGCCTAGAATTGTTGTTTTTGCCTATTTCAGAGTTTCGCAGAAAAAGAATATCAAACGGAGTCCAAACGGAATGCAACCTTCGGGAACGTGATTTTCGGAACGAACATGATCCAGGAGACTTGGACCCTACGTCAAGAAACAAAGCAGGAAGCCACGAGGTAGGGGGCGCGCCTACCCTCCCCCCTGGGCACGCCCTCCACCCTCGTGGGCCCCAGGTTGCTCCACCGACGCACTCCTTCCTCCTATATATACCTACGTACCCCCAAACGATCAGATACGGAGCCCAAAACCTAATTCCACCGCCGCAACCTTCTGTACCCACGAGATCCCATCTTGGGGCCTGTTCCGGAGCTCCGCCGGAGGGGGCATCCATCACGGAGGGCTTCTACATCAACACCATAGCCTATCTGATGAAGTGTGAGTAGTTTACCTCAGACCTTCCGGTCCATAGTTATTAGCTAGATGGCTTCTTCTCTCTTTTTGGATCTCAATACAATGTTCTCCCCCTCTCTCGTGGAGATCTATTCGATGTAATCTTCTTTTGCGGTGTGTTTGTTGAGACCGATGAATTGTGGGTTTATGATCAAGTTTATCTATGAACAATATTTGAATCTTCTCTGAATTCTTTTATGTATGATTGGTTATCTTTGCAAGTCTCTTCGAATTATCAGTTTGGTTTGGCCTACTAGATTGATCTTTCTTGCAATGGGAGAAGTGCTTAGCTTTGGGTTCAATCTTGCGGTGTCCTTTCCCAGTGACAGTAGGGGCAGCAAGGCACGTATTGTATTGTTGCCATCGAGGATAACAAGATGGTTTTTTTATCATATTGCATGAATTTATCCCTCTACATCATGTCATCTTGCTTAAGGCGTTACTCTGTTCTTATGAACTTAATGCTCTAGATGCATGCTGGATAGCGGTCGATGTGTGGAGTAATAGTAGTAGATGCAGGCAGGAGTCGGTCTACTTGTCTCAGACGTCATGCCTATATACATGATCATACCTAGATATTCTCATAACTATGCTCAATTCTGTCAATTGCTCAACAGTAATTTGTTCACCCACCGTAAAATACTTATGCTCTTGAGAGAAGCCACTAGTGAAACCTATGGCCCCCGGGTCTATCTCCATCATATTAATCTTCCAACACTTAGTTATTTCCGTTGCCTTTTACTTTGCTTTTATTTTACTTTGCATCTTTATCATAAAAATACCAAAAATATTATCCTATCATATCTATCAGATCTCACTCTCGTAAATGACCGTGTAGGGATTGACAACCCCTTATCGCATTGGTGGCGAGGATTTATTTGTTTTGTGTAGGTGCGAGGGACTCGCGCGTAGCCTCCTACTGGATTGATACCTTGGTTCTCAAAAACTGAGGGAAATACTTACGCTACTTTGCTGCATCAGACTTTCCTCTTCAAGGGAAAACCAACGCAGTGCTCAAGAGGTAGCAAGAAGGATTTCTGGCGCCGTTGCCGGGGAGGTCTACGCAAAAGTCAACATACCAAGTACCCATCACAAACCCTTATCTCCCGCATTACATTATTTGCCATTTGCCTCTCGTTTTCCTCTCCCCCACTTCACCCTTGCCGTTTTATTCGCCCTCTCTTTTCCGTCGCCTCTTTTTCATTTGCTTGCCTTGCCTTCATGGCTAGTCCTTTATCTTCTCCATTGTCTCCCGAAAATGAAGTTCTCAATTTTAAACAAAGGGAGGGAGAAAATCTAAAAGACACTTGGTATAGAATTTGCAATGCTCAAAATAGATCTACCAGGAAGCAATCTACTTCCGTTCTTCTCCGAAATTTTGAAGTAGGTGCTAATCCTTGGTATAGATATACTCTTGACACCATTACCGGAGGGAATTTCTTGGGTAGTCATACTTCCGACTCTTATAATGCTATGATAGATTTGTTTGGCTCACCACCTCTCTTGGTTAATGGAACTATTTTAACTTTGGAGCATGTAATGCAAAGACTTGAAATTATTGAAAATAAAGTTTCTACCGTAGAGCTAATTGAAAATTTGGATAAAAAGATCCACAACCAAATTACCCAATACGGATCTAAAGTAGGAGTCACTTTGAAAAATATTAAGGAGAAGGAACCCATAGTTAATGAAAGAATAAATTAGGATTCTACTAGAATCGATAAACTTGAGGGTATCATTACCAACTTGGGAACCGCTTTTTCTTCCATAAAAAATACTCCTAGTCCTCCAACGAAAATTGCTAAGCTTATGTATGTTCCTAAAAATAAGGGTGAATCCTCTAGTAAAGAAACTGCGGATCTTAAATCTATAAGTATTCATCCCAATCTTTTTGCTATCATTAAGGAACCATTTGCTACAAATGAATTTTTCGATCTTGTTCCTAAAAATTTGATAATTAATAGGAAGAGAGAAACTCTAAAGGATGATAGATGTCTTATTGAAGAATTGCCAACCAAAGATGGCAATACCTAGATCTATCCTTGCTACTATGCCTAGCTAGGGGCGTTAAACGATAGCGCTTGTTGGGAGGCAACCCAATTTTATTTTTAGTTTTTTTGCTTTTTTATTATATTTAGGAATAAATACTTGATCTAGCCTCTGGTTAGATGTGTTTTTATGTTTTAATTAGTGTTTGTGCCAAGTTAAACCTATAGGATCTTCTTGGATGATACTTATTTGATCTTGCTGTAATTTCCAGAAACTTTCTGTTCACGAAAACAATTATTAAAAATCACCAGAACTTGATAAAATATTGATTCCAATTGCTGCGGATCAATAAACAAATTGCCTAGGTCTTCCTTTTTTGGCTGATGTTTTGGAGTTCTAAAAGTTTGCGTTAGTTACAGATTACTACAGACTGTTCTGTTTTTGACAGATTCTGTTTTTCGTGTGTTGTTTGCTTATTTTGATGAATCTATGGCTAGTAAAAGAGTTTATAAACCATAGGGAAGTTGGAATACAGTAGGTTTAACACCAATATAAATAAAGAATGAGTTCATTACAGTACCTTGAAGTGTTCTTTTGTTTTCTTTCGCTAACGGATCTCACGAGATTTTCTGCTGAGTTTTGTGTTGTGAAGTTTTCAAGTTTTGGGTGAAAGATTAGATGGATTATGGAAAAAGGAGTGGAAAGAGCCTAAGCTTGGGGATTCCCATGGCACCCCCAAGATAATCTAAGGACACCAAAAAGCCAAAGCTTGGGGATGCCCCGGAAGGCATCCCCTCTTTCGTCTACTTCCATCGGTAACTTTATTTGGAGCTATATTTTTATTCACCACATGATATGTGTTTTGCTTGGAGCGTCTTGTATGATTTGAGTCTTTGTTTTTCAGTTTTCCACAATCATCCTTGCTGTACACACCTTTTGAGAGAGACACACATGATTCGGAAATTATTAGAATACTCTATGTGCTTCACTTATATCTTTTGAGTTATATAGTTTTGCTCTAGTACTTCACTTATATCTTTTAGAGCACGGTGGTGGATTTGTTTTATAGAAACTATTGATCTCTCATGCTTCACTTAGATTATTTTGAGAGTCTTAAATAGCATGGTAACTTTCTTAAAAAAATCTAATATGCTAGGTATTCAAGAATAGTAAAAACTTTCTTATGACTGTGTGAATACTAAGAGAAGTTTGATGCTTGATGATTGTTTTGAGATATAGAGGTAGTGATATTAAAGTTGTGCTAGTTGAGTAGTTGTGAATTTTAGAAATACTTGTGTTGAAGTTTGCAAGTCCCGTAGCATGCACGTATGGTAAACGTTATGTAACAAATTTGAAACATGAGGTGTTCTTTGATTGTCCTCCTTATGAGTGGCGGTCGGGGACGAGCGATGGCCTTTTCCTACCAATCTATCCCCCTAGGAGCATGCGCGTAGTGCTTGGTTTTTTATGACTTGTAGATTTTTGAAATAAGTATGTGAGTTCTTTATGACTAATGTTGAGTCCATGGATTATACACACTCTCACCTTTCCACCATTGCTAGCCTCTTCGGTACCGTGCATTGCCCTTTCTCACATTGAGAGTTGGTGCAAACTTCGCCGGTGCATCCAAACCCCGTGATATGATACACTCTTTCACACATAAACCTCCTTATATCTTCCTCAAAACAGCCACCATACGTACCTATTATGGCATTTCCATAGCCATTCCGAGATATATTGCCATGCAACTTTCCACCATTCCGTTTATCATGACACATTCATCATTGTCATATTGCTTTGCATGATCGTGTAGTTGACATAGTATTTGTGGCAAAGCCACCGTTCATAATTATTTCATACATGTCACTCTTGGTTCATTGCATATCCCGATACACCGCCGGAGGCATTCATATAGAGTCATACTTTGTTCTAGTATCGAGTTGTAATCATTGAGTTGTAATTAAATAGAAGTGTGATGATCATCATTTTCTAGAGCATTGTCCCAAGTGAGGAATAAAAAAAAGAGAGAGAGAAAGGCCATAAAAAAAGAGAAGGCCCAAAGAAATGAGAGAAAAAGAGAGAAGGGAAAATGTTACTATCCTTTTACCACACTTGTGCTTCAAAGTAGCACCATAATCTTCATGATAGAGAGTCTCTTGTTTTGTCACTTCCATATACTAGTGGGAATTTTTCATTATAGAACTTGGCTTGTATATTCCAACAATGGGCCTCCTCAAGTGCCCTAGGTCTTCGTGAGCAAGCAAGTTGCATGCACACCCACTTAGTTTCTTTTGTTGAGCTTTCATATATTTATAGCTCTAGTGCATCCGTTGCATGGCAATCCCTACTCCTTGCATTAACATCAATCAATGGGCATCTCCATAGCTCATTGATTAGCCTCGTTGATGTGAGACTTTCTCCTTTTTTGTCTTCTCCACATAACCCCCATCATCATATTCTATTCCACCCATAGTGTTATGTCCATGGCTCGCGCTCATGTATTGCGTGAAGGTTGAAAAAGTTTGAGATTACTAAAGTATGAAACAATTGCTTGGCTTGTCATCGGGGTTGTGCATGATGAGAGCATTCTTGTGTGACGAAAATGGAGCATGACTAAACTATATGATTTTGTAGGGATGAACTTTCTTTGGCCATGTTATTTTGAGAGGACATAATTGCTTAGTTAGTATGCTTCAAGTATTATTATTTTTATGTCAATATGAACTTTTATCTTGAATATTTTGGATCTGAATATTCATACCACAATTAAGAATAATTACATTGAAATTATGCCAAGTAGCACTCCGCATCAAAAATTCTGTTTTATCATTTACCTACTCGAGGACGAGCAGGAATTAAGCTTGGGGATGCTTGATACGTCTCCAACGTATCTATAATTTTTGATTGCTCCATGCTATATTATCTTCTGTTTTGGACATTATTGGGCTTTATTATTCACTTTTATATTATTTTTGGGACTAACCTATTAACCGGAGGCTCAGCCCAGAATTGCTGTTTTTTTTGCCTATTTCAGAGTTTCGCAGAAAAAGAATATCAAACGGAGTCCAAACGGAATGAAACCTTTGGGAACATGATTTTCGGAACGAACATGATCCAGGAGACTTGGACCCTACGTCAAGAAACAAAGCAGGAAGCCACGAGGTAGGGGCGCGCCTACCCTCCCCCCTGGGCGCGCCCTCCACCCTCGTGGGCCCCAGGTTGCTCCACCGACGCACTCCTTCCTCCTATATATACCTACGTACCCCCAAACGATCAGATACGGAGCCCAAAACCTAATTCCACCGCCGCAACCTTCTGTACCCACGAGATCCCATCTTGGGGCCTGTTCCGGAGCTCCGCCGGAGGGGGCATCCATCACGGAGGGCTTCTACATCAACACCATAGCCTATCTGATGAAGTGTGAGTAGTTTACCTCAGACCTTCCGGTCCATAGTTATTAGCTAGATGGCTTCTTCTCTCTTTTTGGATCTCAATACAATGTTCTCCCCCTCTCTCGTGGAGATCTATTCGATGTAATCTTCTTTTGCGGTGTGTTTGTTGAGACCGATGAATTGTGGGTTTATGATCAAGTTTATCTATGAACAATATTTGAATCTTCTCTGAATTCTTTTATGTATGATTGGTTATCTTTGCAAGTCTCTTCGAATTATCAGTTTGGTTTGGCCTACTAGATTGATCTTTCTTGCAATGGGAGAAGTGCTTAGCTTTGGGTTCAATCTTGCGGTGTCCTTTCCCAGTGACAGTAGGGGCAGCAAGGCACGTATTGTATTGTTGCCATCGAGGATAACAAGATGGTTTTTTTATCATATTGCATGAATTTATCCCTCTACATCATGTCATCTTGCTTAAGGCGTTACTCTGTTCTTATGAACTTAATGCTCTAGATGCATGCTGGATAGCGGTCGATGTGTGGAGTAATAGTAGTAGATGCAGGCAGGAGTCGGTCTACTTGTCTCAGACGTCATGCCTATATACATGATCATACCTAGATATTCTCATAACTATGCTCAATTCTGTCAATTGCTCAACAGTAATTTGTTCACCCACCGTAAAATACTTATGCTCTTGAGAGAAGCCACTAGTGAAACCTATGGCCCCCGGGTCTATCTCCATCATATTAATCTTCCAACACTTAGTTATTTCCGTTGCCTTTTAATTTGCTTTTATTTTACTTTGCATCTTTATCATAAAAATACCAAAAATATTATCCTATCATATCTATCAGATCTCACTCTCGTAAATGACCGTGTAGGGATTGACAACCCCTTATCGTGTTGGTTGCGAGGATTTATTTGTTTTGTGTAGGTGCGAGGGACTCGCGCGTAGCCTCCTACTGGATTGATACCTTGGTTCTCAAAAACTGAGGGAAATACTTACGCTACTTTGCTGCATCACCCTTTCCTCTTCAAGGGAAAACCAACGCAGTGCTCAAGAGGTAGCACATATCACATCACAACATGCCCTGCAAAAACAAGTTAGACATCCTCTACTTTGTTGTTGCAAGTTTTACATGGCTGCTACGGGCTGAGCAAGAACCGTTCTTACCTACGCATCAAAACCACAATGATAGTTCGTCAAGTTAGTGTTGTTTTAACCTTCTCAAGGACTGGGTGTAGTCACACTCGGTTCAACTAAAGTTGGAGAAAGTGACACCCGCCAGCCACCTGTGTGCAAAGCACGTCGGTAGAACCAGTCCCGCGTAAGCGTACGCGTAATGTCGGTCCGGGCCACTTCATCCAACAATACCGCCGAACCAAAGTATGACATGCTGGTAAGCAGTATGACTTGTATCGCCCACAACTCACTTGTGTTCTACTCGTGCATATAACATCTACGCAATAACCTGGCTCGGATGCCACTGTTGGGGAACGTAGTAATTTCAAAAAAAATCCTACGCACACGCAAGATCATGGTGATGCATAGCAACGAGAGGGGACAGTGTCGTCCACATACCTTCGTAGACCGTTAAGCGGAAGCATTATGACAACGCAGTTGATGTAGTCGTACGTCTTCACGATCGACCGATCCTCAGTACCGAACGTGCGGCACCTCCGCGTTCAGCACACGTTCAGCTCGGTGACGTCCCGCGAACTCACGATCCAGTAGAGCTCGAGGGAGAGTTTCGTCAGCACGACGGCGTGGTGACGATGTTGATGAAGCTACCGTCGCAGGGCTTCGCCTAAGCACCACTACGATATGACCGAGGTGGATTATGGTGGAGGGGGGCACCGCACACGGCTGGCAGAGATCAATGATCAACTTGTGTGTCCTAGGGTGCCCCCCGGCCCCCTTATATAAAGGAGCAAGGGGGAGGTCGGCCGGCCCTGTAGAGCACGCCAGGAGGAGGAGTCCTCCTCCTAGTAGTAGTAGGACTCCCCTCTTTCCTACTCCTACTAGGAGGGGGAAAGGAAGGGGGAGAAGGAGAAGGAAAGGGGGGCGCCGCCCCCCCCCCCCTTCCTAGTCCAATTCGGACTAGAGGGGGAGGGGGCGCGCGGCCTGCCCTGGCCGGCCCCTCTCTCTCTCCACTAGGGCCCAACAAGGCCCATTAACCCCCGGGGGGTTCTGGTAACCCCTCCGGCACTCGGGTAAAATCCCGATTTCACCCGGAACTCTTCCGATGTCCAAATGTAGGCTTCCAATATATCAATCTTTATGTCTCGACCATTTCGAGACTCCTCGTTATGTCTGTGATCATATCCGGGACTCCGAACTACCTTCGGTACATCAAAACGTATAAACTCATAATACCGATCGTCACAGAACTTTAAGCGTGCGGACCCTACGGGTTCGAGAACTATGTAGACATGACCGAGACACATTACCCGTCAATAACCAACAGCGGAACCTGGATGCTCATATTGGTTCCTACATATTCTATGAAGATCTTTATCGGTCAAACCGCATAACAACATACGTTGTTCCCTTTGTCATCGGTATGTTACTTGCCCGAGATTTGATCGTCGGTATCTCAATACCTAGCTCAATCTCGTTACCGGCAAGTCTCTTTACTCGTTCCGTAATGCATCATCCCGCAACTAACAAATTAGTCACATTGCTTGCAAGGCTTATTGTGATGTGCATTACCGAGAGGGCCCAGAGATACCTCTCCAACAATCGGAATGACCAATCCTAATCTCGATCTATGCCAACTCAACAAGTACCATCGGAGACACCTATAGAGCACCTTTATAATCACCCAGTTACGTTGTGATCTTCCGAGGACTTCTGGAGTATTATGGCCTCCAACTGCACAATTTTGCTCCTGCCTCCATCCTGCTCATCGCGGGTTACGTCGCTCTTTGTGAGCTATTCATGGGCTGTGAGGCCCATTTTGAATTATGGAGGAAACTATTCTGCCTCGTCCCTCATAACCAAGAGGGATCAATATTCGAAGTGGGCGGAGCCGAGGTATGGCGCATCGCCGGGACCGGATACCTGTCCGGTACGGCGAAGAAGGCGTCCGAAGAGTGGCCTTCCGATTGGTTCTATATTGAGGACGTCGCCCTTCCTGACCCAGTCCGAATGGGTTTGCCTGAATTTTCAAGCGCTCCGTTGAAGAAAGACCACAGTTGGCGCCCTCGGAGCCTCGAGGAGGAAGACAGCGCGGAAGTCCGTCAATTGATGGGCAAGATAAAGACGCTCGCCCAGTCCGGATTATCAATAGTCGAGGTAATGGCGACTTCCATAGCGCGGGGGGTTCAGCCACTCCAATACAGAGGGCTTCCCATGTGGCACTATAATGGGGAAGATGACGCCTCCAGCTGCGGTCGGAAGGGTCCGGACACCCCCGCCGCTTTGGCCAAAATATTGGCCGAACTGTACAAAGGGGAGAACGAGGTGTTCACTCATATCAAACGTCGAGATGGATTTTCCATGTACAATCCTCCCAGCTAGGTGAGTTATAATCACACCACTTTACTCAATCCTCTCCTTGAGTCACTTTCAATGGACTTTAAACCATCAAGTTGTAAGAGGAATGGCGGAAGGTTACCGAGGGGATCCATAGCCCCGCCCCACAGCCAGGGGATCACAACCGGGACCTTGACCCCGGATTCGAAGAGGATCCGGACATGTTTGTGGGGCTTGAGGATGGAGTGTTCTACCAGACGAGCTATGATGCCACGGAAGTGGCCATCATCGCCGACTATCCCGGCCTCCTCCCTGCCTCGCATGTAAGTGATCAAGAGACACCTTCTTCGAAAGAGCTTCCTCAGTACGCCTCACTCACCGCACTATTTCGTGCTCCAAAGGGGAGGCGCTCGACGCCTCGCCAGAGGTGTCTCCTAAGAGAGCAGCGCCCGCACCGAGCAAATCTTCAAAGAGGAAAGCAAACATCAACACGGCAGAGCCTTCAACAAAGAGCTATGGTTTTTGATCATGCCCCCTGGCAGTCACATCAAACTGTGACATTATCCGATGTGTCTTATCAGGAAAAGTGTTCGCCGGAGTATGTCCGGGGATCTTGCCGGCCGCACCTCCGCAAGTCAGGTTCCCGGCCTTGCTTTAAAGGCAAGGGTTGATACGGGAGCGACGCCGGATTGTCCTTCGGCAGAGGAGTCGGATGATGTATCCGTCACAAACTCTGAAGTGGAAAGCGCCATGAATCATCGGCGCCGGCGGGCCGCTCTTCGCGACCCCAGCTTTACGCCTTCAGCTCGGCTGATGCATACATCCGAGCTGCTCGAGACGGGCCTACTAGAGCCACAGGACAGTATTTGAAAGATATGCGGGTAAGTACATATTTGTACAAATCTGATAATTATATACCAGTATCCCCCGAGATTTGAAGCAGTTGATACAACTGATTTATGGATCATTGTATAACCAGGTGCTTACAGAGAAGAACAACCTGTTGTCTCAAGATCTAGAAAAGTGTCGGACCCAGCTAACTGCTGCAACCGCCGAACTGGAGAAATCCAAGAAGGCATAGCCTGGTAATGTTCCCCTCCATCGAGAAAATATAATCATATACCAGCAATACTAATCCTGTTGCACATCTCATAGCAGGATCACCAGATCAACTGATGGAAGAGCTGAAATCCGCGCAAGCGGGTGAACAAGAAGCCAAAAGACTACTGGCCGCGGGCGAACGTGTGCTAAAACGGGTCAGGGAGGATAAAAACAAGCTGCAGGATTCCAACACCTTGCTGGGCGAAGAACTGAAAGATGTTCGAGCCCAGCTAGCTGACTCCGTGAAGGAAAATAAGAGGCTAGGAGGCAGCATATTCAGTATTTTTTCGAATTTACCTCTGTGCGATTCGGCGAGGAAAAGAACTGACAGATTTATGTCTGCAGGTATGCTGACTGGCCGTCCCGAAGAGGAAACGTCCGGATCTCAAGGCGACCTTCTACAAGAGCTTTCCCAAAGGCACGAGCAAGTTCGGCAAGCAATGCGGAGTGTTGCCAAGGCTTTATTGCCATCCGCCTCCCCTCCAGGAAGTATGGCGGAGCTCGTGGAGCTATTCAAGGGAGCCCGGCGGCATATTCGATTATGGAAGATATCAGCCTACCGAGAAGGTGCACGAGAGGCCTGGGCCATGGTGAAGACATGGTACACCAAGCTTGATCCAAATCATATGGCCCGGGTTGGACCTCTAGGGTCGGACGGAAAGGAAATTCCCGTTATTTAGGTATATGACCAGGTAAAAGTAGCCGCAAAATATTCCCAACAGGATTGCAAGCTAGACAGCCTATTAGATGGCATAGAGGAAGAAATTTTTGAGTCTCAGTGACTATGTATTTTCCTTGACATATTTTTCCCTAGCCGGATTTGTAAAACGATCGTCATGGCAGGCCTTTTCACTTCGACCTCTGTACCCGAAGGTACAGAGTGTTTCCGAATACCTGAGCGGTAAGATAGACTGGGGTATGCGTGGAAACCAAGCGTAGGGGTCATAGTTGCTTGAACAGACGAGTTGTATCCGGCTAGCTATGTTATATTACATTGTAATTGTAAGAAACATCTTCCAGAGAAAATAGTTCCGTTAAGGGTTCCTTTCCCTGGGTGAACATGCGTGAATATGCATGTACGAACTGTGATTGAAACAATCGCAGTACACATGACATCTGGGGGTTCATAGTGTAGTGAATGTGAAAACGTGTTTAGTCCGCCGACCGAGTATTCCCTTAAGAACGCTAGCTTTCGGCTTCACCCAGTCTGAGGTACTCATCCGGATGACCCGGCAGTAACAATCGCAGAGGTGCTCCCTTTATGCCCTAGCTGAACAAACGGGAACGTAGGGCATAACCACAGGAGCCAGGCAACCCATCTTGGCCAAAACTTAAGTCATAACGATGGATATAATGGTGAAGAAAAGGTACATATGAGAAAAAAGTAACACATATGTGGTGAGCTTGATGCCTAGAAAATAATAATAATAAGCTTCTGTACAAGAAGCCCCCAGGTATTATGGGCGTACATATTTATGTATTTGTACGTCGTAGGTGCGCGGTTTAGCCGCACGAGAGCTTTAAAGCTAAAAAGGCGAAAAGAGAGGAAAAAGTAATGGAAACAAAAGGGGGGAGGAGACGAACAAAGAGTTCGACGCTAGGCGTAGAATCTTCGGAGTCTAGCCACGTTCCATGGGTTCGGCTCTAGGCGATTGTCTGATGCATCACACAGGCGGTACGCTCCTCTGGTGAGAACTTCGTCAATGATGAAGGGACCCTCCCACTTGGGCTTTAGTTTGTCCTTTTTCTTCTCTGGCAAGCGTAGAACGAGTTTGCCAACATTATAAGTCTTGGCCCGCACTTCTCTGCTTTGATATATGCGAGCCTGCTGTTGATAAAATGCGGAACGGGCTTTTGTGACGTCGCGCTCCTCCTCCAGGGCATCTAAGTTGTCCTGCCGATCAAGCTCGGCCTCTCTCTCTCTCTCTTCATACATGCGCACTAGAGGTGAGTCATGAATAATGTCGCAGGGTAACACAGCCTCTGCGCCATACACCATGAAGAAGGGTGTATATCCGGTAGTGCAATTGGGCGTGGTCAGCAGCCCCTAGAGTACGGAGTCGAGCTCCTCACCCCAGTGCTTGTCTTATTATTTCAAAGACCGCACTAGTGTAGGCTTGATGCCGCTCATAATAAGACCATTGGCTCGTTCGACTTGACCGTTTGTTTGCAGGTGATAGACGGAGGCGTAATCGAGCTTAATGCCCAGATTAGCGCACGAGTTTTCACCTCATCCGCTGTGAAATTGGAGCCGTTATCGGTGATGATGCTGTGTAGGACACCATAACGCTGCACGA